>NW_026706822.1:0-4800000 GCF_024137745.1 Phymastichus coffea | reverse complement strand
GGTGTTTGCAGGCGTGATTATTCCTTATCCCCTCCGATATCTCCCTGAGAGACAGCAGCACACTTGGCTCATTATATCGGTGGATGGGGCCTTCTCCTCGCCGTCGACCGCCTCCAGGCTCGGATTAGGTGTCGCCCCCGAGGGCGTCGGCGTGTAGACGACCTGGTGCGTCACCTTCTCGAGTACCTTCTCCATGCGGTCCTATCTGTCGTTTACCTCCGGCTCGTCGCCGGACATGGCCGCCACCTTGCCCTTACGGCCCTTGTTCGCATCGGCGCAAGGGTGGTAGACTAACTCCGGGTATAGAGTTGACTGAGGGTCTGGTACCATCCGTTCTGGCCTTCGCTGATGCCAGTTATTCTAGGCCGCCGTGGCCAGGGCGTTCAGGGTCTGTATGGAGTCTACTTCGGACCTCCGTATTTGACCCTGAATACCTGGGAGAAGGTTGGCATGCAGCAGGTCCAGTTGACTATCGTGCGTCATCTTGGGATTCAGCCGATTCATCAGGCCCATCATATTGGCGAGATAGACGTTCACTGGCTCGTCTGGGCCTTGATATTGGCTCTGAACCTCTTTCGTTAAACGCTGCTGTTGCTGCTCGCCTGGTCCCAAACCACTTTCTTGCGTCTGCCTCGAAATCTGCGTAGGAGAGCCATTCTTCCCTCATCGCCTCGTACCAGACGAGGGCAGGACCGACGAGTAGCTCGGATACGGCTAGGAGCATCTCGTCTTCCGTGAGTCCTGCGCTACTCCTCGAGTTGTCCAGTCTTAACAGGAAGGTGTCGATGCTCTCATTGCCCTCTCCGGAGAACCTGAGTTTCCATGCTCGGACAATGCGACCAACGTCCCTTGTTGTCGACTACGGGTTTGATGTCTGTTGGGATGACCACGTGCTCGGCGGGTGATTGTCCACTTCAGCATTAACTCCACTGAGTTGATGCTGTCCACCCTCTCCGAAAGGGAGCGTCCGGCGGGGGGTGCTGCCGGTGGACCCCGTGGGCCTCTATCCGGATCCAGCTGGAGTGCTCTGGGGTAGCCTGGTGTCGTAGTGGTACGTGAAGGTGTCCTGGAATGCTACGTTCCTACGCGTGTTTTCCTGATGCCGCGCTTCGCTGGAACTATTTGCATTGTCTTGCCGTATATTTCTGTTGGTCCTTTACGTTGACTGCAGTTACTGTAAATCTGGTCTAACACTTTTGTTAGACTCGATACATTTACTCTCAGTGAGTCTAGCAGCTCCAATTTCTTCTCATTTTCTCTGGACCGGAAAATGAGGTCTTGTACTATCACCGCGAATGCCGGCGGGAGCTGGAACTGGCTGCCATCATCAGCCGTTATAGTAATACAATTATTACTGTTTGTTTTCTCGCCGCTGTCCAGGACATTCGCGATGTTTATCGCGGTTTTCCGCACTCGCGATATTACCTCCGCACTCGGCATCAACTGAGCTAGCGGGTGTTCCCCCTCTTGCTCGGATGCTGTATGTTCCGCGCATAAGGATATTATTAAGTCCGAGCGTAAGGCTGCCCTTTTTGCCGGATTGCTGGGCCGGTTGTTGACTTCCGCGAAATCCGTCGCGGAGTAGTCTCCGAGCAACCAGCTTTGCAGACGGCCAGCTCTCGAGAGCTTGGTCCCGCTTGTTTTGAGCTTCAGGTGTTCGAGGTACTCATCGATTTCCTCCTCCTGGAGCGTCAACACCCAGTTTTCTATTTCTGTTTGAGTGCGGTCCATTTTCTTCTGTTAGTTGCTTGCGGCTTGTTTCACGCGAAATTTACACGCTTGTTACGCGTGGTGCGAGTGCGAGTGCTGTTTTAAAAAAATTGTACGCAAGTGAAAATTTTATTAGCCGATACTAGGCTTGTCAAGGGTGTTTAATACTTCATCTGCCGAAAGACTCTTCGCTCGTTATTTCGCAATATAATGATCCTACCTATCAGGCGCACTAACTGTTTGTTCGCGCGGCTGTGTGAGTTAGTATCTAATATTATAACGAGCGTCGCGCGTAATCACCAATAGTCGCAGCTAATAATATTAAAAACATTTATTTGAGACAACACGGGATCAAATAAAATTCTCAATTTGAGTTAATTTTGTTTGTAAGTTGCCGGTGTTAGTTTTCCCCGGGCCAGCGGGTACAATATTATTGATTTGCGGCAACTTTCAAAATTTATTGGTGTTTACGCTTCTAAGAGTCATTCGGTCGCACTCGCACGCGCTTACAGTTATTATTTACAATTTTACTCCGCGGCGGGCCTTCGCAAGCTAACTAACAGGCTATGTATACTGTTTTAGCTCTCAATATCAAGTGTACAACAACACTTGATTGCCACCTAAGTCGCTGGTTGACTGAGCGCAAGGTCACTATTAAGAACCGGTGTTTTGAACAATCAGAAACACCGTAGGTTCTTTTACGTTGGACGCCATGTAACGGGGTTGCTTACCGTTTAATTATTTTTATTGAGACGATCGCGTAAATACACTCGTAATCACCTATATCAAATAAGAAAGTCGAAGAGCAAGAGGGAACGGGAGTTAGTCAACCAACTAACTACGAATACAAAGAGAACACTCCGAAATTACTGTGAATATCATATACCAAAACTCTTTATTATCTTTTAAATGCTACATTAGAGTCGGCCCGCGTGTTTATGTTTACATTGCCGCTCGCTCGACAACAACATGCAGTGTCGGGACGCTCGCTGCTCTTTGTCCGTAGAGCTATTACATGCACGTTTCGCTTCGAGTGATTAGTTGAGTAACAATTGAATCGCGATCGCGAAATTAAGCTGGACAGCTTACCTTTATTTAGCAGACGTACGGAGGCGAGAAGTATGATTCGCACGCTCACTGCGGGAAAAGTCTGTTTATCGTTGCTCGCGGGTAGCGAACGCGCATACGCGTGGTTTCGCCCTCGATGTCGAAACACCTCGCACGTCGACATTCGACTTCACAGGTAATGGCACCGCTCCTACTGGCTCAGGTCAGCACTCCGGACAACTCGGTAACAGCGGTCGCTGGTATTCGGCTCTGGTTCGGACACTTTTCTCGTAGATTTTGGTTTTGGTGGCTCGCGTATCGGTAGTTGGCGTCGTCAACACGGGCGAACATGACGATGGTTAGTCCCTCACTGGTTCATTTTCGATCGCGCGCGTTCCGTCTGCTCGCGTGCCGAATTCCGTCGTTACAATTTTTGTCTCCCGGGAAGTGCTGCCCCCCGCAGGCAGCAATTAGGTTAGAATATTTGCGCTAATTTGACGTTTACCGTCACAGGGGATATAATTAGTTTTCTGGATGACTGGCATTTTTGATCATCTTAACCTGCTAGATTTTTAGTCATTTAAAATAATACCCCTGATATATTTTCCCTAGTATTCGAGAAATAACAATCTAAGGTTATTATAAAATTGATTGAGTTATGTACCAGTTATCAAGATTATTATTCATAAAATTAGATAAAACTTCTTTGATATCGTATGTACGAGGTGGAGTCTTTACAAAATCCAAGAGATGGCGCTCGTCACGCTTAAATTATGATGTTTTTGACAAGCAATACTACTAACTAGATATCGTACAATATTTCAGCTCGATTCATTTAGTCGTTTTTTTGTGAGCGTTGGTTGAACAAAAAGTTATTGGTTTATTTGAAAAATGGAAAAAACAGAGTTTCGAGCGGTGATAAAACATTTCCATTTGAAAGGCCTTATACCAAAAGAAATCACAGTTGCATTGAATGCCGTTCATGGCAAGTCTGCCCCTGTGTTTAAGACTGTCTATAAATGAGTAAATGAATTTAAATGTGGCCATACAACAACAAAAGATGAACCTCGTTCAGGACGCCCCGTAGAAGTGAGGACGCCCGAAATGGTCAACAAAATCCACCATATGGTGTTGAGTGATAAAAGATTAAAATTGCGAGAATTAGTTGAGGCCACAGAAGTATTAAAGGGTACAATCATTTCAATTTTACATGAAAAATTAGGGATGAAAAAAATATCAGCAAGATGAGTGCCAAATTGCTAACTTTTGAAAATAAACGAACCCGCGTGGTCACCTCTGAGGCTCTTTTGGCAAACATACGTCGTAATCCAGAAGACTTTCGGCATCGACTCGTAACTGTAGACGAAACATCGGTACACCACTACACTCCTAAAACCAAAGAACAGTCCAAACAATGGATTACCGCAGGAGAACCAGCCCCAAAGATGGCAAAGACAGTAAAGTTAGCTGGCAAGATTATGGCCACGGTTTTCTGGGATGCGTATGGAATCATCTACATCGACTACTTGGAAAAGGGCCAGATGTCCACTGGACAATATTATGCGTCATTATTAGATTAGCTTAAAGAAAAAATCAGAGAAAAACGTCCTCACTTAAACAAAAAAAATACCTCTTTCTTCAAGACAATGCTCGAGTTCACACGTGTGCAGTTTCGATGGCAAAAATTAACGATTTAAAGTTCGAATTTATTGGCCATCCACCATATTCGCCTGATTTGGCTCCCAGTGATTTTTTCTTATTTCCTAAACTCAAAAAATGGCTTGCCGGACAACGATTCACGTCGAATGAAGAAGTCATCGCCGAAATAAATGCCTATTTTGAGGGTTTTCAGAAATCATATTTTTCTGATGGCTTAGAAAAACTGGAAGGCCGTTTAATAAAATGTATCGATCTTCAAAGAAATTATGTTGAAAAATAAAAAAAAATTACATACGCAAAACTTTTTTTTTCTTCTTTTTGTAAAGACTTATTGACCCCCCCTCGTATCTTACAATTAGGTTATACGAAAAATATATTTTTCATTGTACCGTGCATTAAATAATATTGTACTATAAATAGATTATTACATTATATTCATAGTTCTAATAGCGTAAATTTCAATCTTCAAATAGAATCTATTTATTCACATACTTTATGATTCCATTGTAAAGAAAAAGAATAAGAGGACTCTTTTAAAGAAAATACACATGACTCATTAATGGCCGAGGAGTGTGTTGTAGAAACTTAGTAGACTTCACATATAATGCAGGTTAAATCCATAACATACCTTGGAGTAGCAGCTTGTGACCGTGGTGTAATACTACGTTGTTCGATTACACTGCTAGAACTGCCTCTACTTTGCACGCTACTTCTTTTACTACTACCAGATAATTTGACATCTGTAATCATATAACACAAAAAGAAGTGAATATTTTATTCCGCTTTTCAAGTTCTAACAAATAATAGTATATTATGATACAAGTGCGGGAAAGTCGATTATTGTCATATGTGGCGTTTACGCCCGAACGAAGCAAGGGTAAAAAGACACAAGAGACGAAAAACTTTTTCCCGAACATGTACCGTACCGTATTTTTTTATATGACGTGTGGAAAGTACGATTTTCAACGCACGTTTTCTGCCGAGCATGCGGAAAAGACGCACTTTGCGCACGGAATATTGAAAAGTTATTAAATTTAGTGAGTTTATCTTTTACAAAACTTGAGAAAAAATTTTTTTTTAATTAAATACAAATAATCTTCATACAAAGCTTTTTAAGTTTTTGATCAGGGAGCGTCTCAGATAATAAAATTCGAGTTCTTTATCATACCAAAATAATTTAAATAATTATTTGAATGTTACCAATAGACAATTGAGATCGAATTCTTCTAGTTGAAAGAATATTATTTGAAAATTTATAGTGATTTAAAAGTTATATGATAAAAATTTTTAAATATATGAAATTATATAAAACTGTTATTGTTTAAGTAACCTGCATAATACAAAACCAAAAAAAATAATATTATCAAAGAGATCCTTTTTGAAATGTATCGTAGAACACTGTTAATAAATAGTAAAATGAAGCAGCAATACAGAGTATAATAGATACTTCAATTAGCTCGTTTCAATAGATGTAAAAGACAGTAAAATTATTTCGAAATATAAAAATGTCAAATTAAAATTGAGTATAAACTAGATTTACCAGCCTTTGAACTATACCTATTTTTACCAATACCAGTTAAAATGACTGGTTGTCAATTATCATGATACTGCTATCCCTCAATTTCAGATTTAGCACTCCTGATGATGTAGGCGCTTAGAATAGTCACCTTCTTTACACGACCATGCGTAAAGTAAAAATAAGACCTTCTTTACCTTGATAAGATAAATATAATTACGTAGTTACTTTGGAACATGACATCGCATGAACTGCTGACGGCCATAAAACAAAAAAAAACTACATAGCATAAAGAGATTTAGGCGTCATTTATTTATAAGAGACAGATTACACACTGTATATAGCCAGGGCTTCTCAAAGTGTGGTACATTAGAATTTTTTTAATAGTACAATTTTTACATAATGGTATTGATTTTTATAGTGAATGTTTTTATGGAGGTACATATATTTTTGTTACAAATTTTTAAAAGTTTGAGAACCCCTGATATAGACAAAAGAAAAGTAAAATAAATAAGACCAAATAGTTACAAAATTTTTATTCAAAATTTGGAAATAAAAACAAACAAAATTGATATAAAAATTAAAAATATTATTTGCATACACAATTAAACACGAAATTATGACAAAAAAGTTATAAGATCAACATTATTTATCAGAAAAATTGAAAACGAAAATTAGCATTCACAAAATAAATGAAGGGCTATATTTCAATTTTGTGATGTTAATATCACCTTTTATTTATAATATTGTTCGTACTCTCGTGGTCTGTCACGTTAATGAGTAAGAATTTGTTTCAACTTTGAAAAATGTTTATGAATATTAATTTTAAAATAAAATTATAAATGAATATCTAAGATTACATGAATTGGACTTTAAGGAAAGATAGAGTTTACCCTAGTTTCTTATGGTGCGAATAGTCCCATAAGCAGAGCTTAAGTCTTTCTTATAAAAGGATGCAATTCAACCCAAGTTTCTCATAGCGCGAAATGTTCTATGAGTCAAGCATCAATTACAATAGGAAAGAAAGGAATTTCTCAGTTAATCACTTGAGAGAAAGAACTTAGGTAAAAGACAAGTTTATTTGTTTTCGAGCGCTCACTTTGCAAGGCTAAGAGTGATTGCTAGCCGGTGCAAAAATCAGCGTATTTATACACAGATTTTCCCGCCTGTTTTCGCAAGACAGCCCTCTTCTAGTTTTTACGCAATTGTGCGAAATCATTTTTTCTAATTTACAAGAGAATAAACATTAATAATGAAATATTAAAATACGTATGATTTACAGAAGTAGATATAGATCATTTAAATATAATTTACAATTATCATAAAAATTATAGTCAAAAGTTGTTAACTAATAAAGTTAGTTAATGTAGTAGCGCAATATTTACAATAAAATAATGATAAAATTTTACATATATCAATAGTTTATCACTAGTAGAAATAATTCTTAAAAAGCATTACTTAAATTAGTTAATAACATTTGAATTATATTCAATTTTCATATTTGTAACGGTTTTTTGTAAAATCTTATAATGCAAATAATAAATCAGTTAATTAAGATTAATAAATTATAAAATTGTCGTTGTTATATACAGAATTAACGCTTTCAATACAATTATATGTTTAAATAAATTATTAATTGTTTATTTATTGATAACAGTAATAACTGAGCTGTTACCAATGAAACAAATTATTCCTTATGTTTCTTAGATAATCATCTCGAATTTAGAGTAGCCGCTTTATTACAATGATTAATAATTATAATGTAATAAACAAATTAACTTTGCACATTAAAATTAAATATAATTAAGCAGTTAAAAGCAATTAAAATTATTATAATCTATGCCCTAAAATCTATATAAAAAATGCTTTGTTTCATCGAACTTACTCTTAATTAACGTATTTTAATCAAATAAAAAAATTATTATATCTATATCTATAAGTAGGTGACGTCACGCTCCTTATATGGTCATGAAATTTGACTCTGGTACTAAGACAATCATATAATATATGAGGTAGCGCCGTTTAATATACTAATTGATGTAAGTAGATTGACTAGTTCAGCGGGTTTCAGTTATCCAGTGAAAATAAGAGAAGAGCGCATAGGTACGAGAGGGGGGGGGGGTCAATAAGTCTTTACAAAAAGAAGAAAAAAAAAGTTTTGCGTATGTAATTTTTTTTTATTTTTCAACATAATTTCTTTGAAGATCGATACATTTTATTAAACGGCCTTCCAGTTTTTCTAAGCCATCAGAAAAATATGATTTCTGAAAACCCTCAAAATAGGCATTTATTTCGGCAATGACTTCTTCATTCGACGTGAATCGTTGTCCGGCAAGCCATTTTTTGAGTTTAGGAAATAAGAAAAAATCACTGGGAGCCAAATCAGGCGAATATGGTGGATGGCCAATAAATTCGAACTTTAAATCGTTAATTTTTGCCATCGAAACTGCACACGTGTGAACTCGAGCATTGTCTTGAAGAAAGAGGTATTTTTTTTGTTTAAGTGAGGACGTTTTTCTCTGATTTTTTCTTTTAACTGACCTAATAATGACACATAATATTGTCCAGTGATCGTCTGGCCCTTTTCCAAGTAGTCGATGTAGATGATTCCATACGAATCCCAGAAAACCGTGGCCATAATCTTGCCAGCTCACTTTACTGTCTTTGCCATCTTTGGGGCTGGTTCTCCTGCGGTAATCCATTGTTTGGACTGGTCTTTGGTTTCAGGAGTGTAGTGGTGTACCAATGTTTCGTCTACAGTTATGAGTCGACGCCGAAAGTCTTTCGGATTACGACGTATGTTTGCCAAAAGAGCCTCAGAGGTGACCACGCGGGTTCGTTTATTTTTAAAAGTTAGCAAACGCGGCACTCATCTTGCTGATATTTTTTTCATCCCTAATTTTTCATGTAAAATTGAAATGATTGTACCCTTTAATACCCCTGTGGCCTCAACTAATTCTCGCAATTTTAATCTTCTATCACTCAACACCATATAGTGGATTTTGTTGACCATTTCGGGCGTCTTCACTTCTACGGGGCGTCCTGAACGACGTTCATCTTTTGATGTTGTACGACTGCGTTTAAATTCATTTACCCAGTTATAAACTGTCTTAAACACAGGGGTAGACTTGCCATGAACGGCGTTCAACTCAACTGTGATTTCTTTTGGTGTAAGGCCTTTCAAATGAAAATGTCACCGCTCGAAACTCTGTTTTTTCCATTTTTCAAATAAACCAATAACTTTTTGTTCAACCAACGCTCACAAAAAAACGACTTAATGAATCGAGCTGAAATATTGTACGATATCTAGTTAATAGTATTGCTTGTCAAAAACATCATAATTTAAGCGTGACGAACGCCATCTCCTTGGATTTTGTAAAGACTTATTAACCCCCCCCCCCCTCGTAGGACCGTTACAATTTCAATTATTTTTCTTACCTGAATGCACAATGTATAAAAGCAAAATAATCTCGGAGCAATCAAACATAATAATTTATACACAAGCATTGCATTCGTAAACGAATGGTTAAATAATTTTTATGTGATGCGTAGTATCAACTGACATCAAAACCATAAAAATTTTTATATTTATTTGCGCACGCCAGTTTGTTATTGGCACCAGTCATTTTGACTGGTTTTGGTATAAATAGGTATAGCACAGAATTATTTTTCTTAAAAATAAATTTAGAGTAAAAAATTATTTATAAAATTTATTATTACTAAAGACGTGGAAAAGTCATTATATTAGATCCAGTAAAAATATATTTGTAATATGTAAATTTTTAGTGAGAAAATTAAAACGATAAATATAATCGATAAATATAGTTTTAAATAAGAAATCAAAAGAGGCCTGCAATGGCTCGGTCGGTAGGGCGACGGACTCGCACCCGGTAGGCCCGGGTTCGATTCGCAATCCTTGCTCATTGATTGACCACTGAAAAAAGTTTCATGTGCTTTGTTCTCAAACACATTCCAAGCCTCCGTCGCTGATTAACACTGATGGAGCATAAATAGAGCAACGTTAAATAAAAAAAAAAAGAAAGAAATCAAAAATGAAAAAGAATAATTAATCAATTGTTTGCAACGGTACATAGTTTAATAAAACAGATCTACAAAACAAGATTTGATTGATTGAGATTGATATTATCCGCTTTTCAAATGAACTTGAGCGATGTGGCAACGTTGTACGACAAAACTACTATGTTGTGCCATGCCAACCGTAGAACGCAGTGAGAGAACAGCAGTTTTACCAACGTGTGACAACGTTGCCACATCGCGCAAATTTATTTGAAAGATGAACAGAAACAAGCTCTGGCAAGTATACATGGAAGGAACATAACTGTAAATATCAAGAGAATGTCTTTAAAAGTTTTATATTTTTAAAACAAGTTTTTAAATTCAACTGTTTACAATACGGTTTATGTATACATTCATGCAAAGCTTATTAAATTTGAATTTGTTGATTTGAACAAAATAAAGATATTTTTCTAAATAATGTGGTTTTTTTAAGGGTAATCATTAAATGATGTAATTTTAGTCTAATCAAATAATTGATGTTTGTTACAGATGTATCAAATTTATCAAGTTAATCACCAAATCGGTCTCAAATAAATGAATATAGTCAATCAAGTGATAAATCTGAAGATACTAACAATGAATCAATCTTAATGTGAACCAGAAGAAAAGAAAAATAGACGTGAAAATGTTTCATTAAATTATTAGTTAAAAGTCTGTTTTATGACACATTCTTATACAGCACAGTATACCTTAACAGCATCAGACAAATTACTTCCGCAAGTTTTTATATGCTTACGAGAAACAAGTGGAAAGTTTGGTCCAGTCATTAAGAAAAATGTTGATGGATTAACAGAGCAATATGGAAATATATTTGTTTAATGCTTCAAATTTGGAAAATTATTATCAATTTTATTTCTCTGGAAGGTACAGTCATTAAAAGTAGTGGCTACTGTTGAGCCGATAAGGTCCGAATTCTATGTAGCCGATAAGGGAGGCCGCTCCGCACATTTGTATAGCGAAAGCTAGAAATCCCACCTCTTGTAGTAGTGCCGTTTGGCGATCGAATGGGTCCCTGTTGGAAGAGAGAGAGAAAGAGAGGAACTAGAAACGCACAGTAATAATATTGAGTACCGAGACCATCGGGTGTAGGGGTGCTCTTGTACTGGGGGTCCAGGGCGAGTCACTGGTCTTACGTATCTTGAGAAGTTTTTCTGATCTCAACACAACACTTTTTTACACATACACAAGCGGAGAGAAGATGAAGGAAACACTAAAAAAGAATGCAGGCATTATAGTGCCACCTACATTGAAGACCGCGGACTCACAAGAGTCCCAAGTACAATCCAGCACACTAACAATATCTACGACCATCTTAGACGTGAAAATGGTGGACGTATGCCAAAACGCGACCGCGGACAACGGACAGACAGCGGAAAGCCTCCAGCTTATTCGGGCACAGTTCAGACGTATTGACGCGGCTTTCGAAAGGATGGAGGCCCAAACGAAGATCTAGATAAACATCAGCACAGTTATAACGACAGGGATGAATATTATAAAGGAGGCTGTAGAGATCGCATGAAAGGGGTGCGACCGCCTAACCCACCTACTGGAAAATGCCGTTGACGAAACGACAGAGGGACATAAAAGAAAGAGGGAAACAGCCGGAGCCAGCCCTGAGTAGGCCGCTGCTCATTCAAGGGAGCTAGGTGAGAGGTTTCCTCTAGGAAAAAGAAAAATAAAAACACGAAGAAGCCGACTAAAGATACGGCAGCGATGACCCTCACCAGACAAACAACGGACACCACTACGAAGCGATCACCGACTTCGATTACGACGATGCCCGTGCAGAAAAACAGAGTGGAAAAGACTCAGTCCAGAGTAGTTGGCCCTGCACGAAAAGGAGGAACCAACGTCATCTTGTACAAGGCAAAGGACGAACGGACGTACGCCAACACTCTACGCCGGCTGAAAACCGAGATTAATCTCGAGAGCTCTAAAGTAGGCATCTTGGAATATCGAAAGACAAAGGTTGGAGCACTCCTCATGCGCTTCCGCAGCGGGGCAGAGGAGAGACAGAAGTTCCAAGAGAAGCTGCGAGAGACACTTGGAAAAGACGGAGCGGTACGTGACTCTAGGTGGGCTCTGTCTTCAGGGGAGCCCAGGACGGTTAGCTAGACTCATTACTCGATAAGCCTCTTGACTACCACAATTTTAATAAAAAATTCACACTTTAAAAAATCTAGTAAATAGAAGAATAAAAAAGAAAATCAGGTTTAACAGTGTCATATGCGCGAAAAAACGAAGACTGATCGGCGTGGCGGATGACGTGACAGAATAACAGACGGACCGATAGCGCAATCCCCATATATAATATACAGGCTCAGCTTCAGCGAATAGATCGCGCGACAGCCGATATAGAGGTGTCCACGATAATACAAAGAAATGTAAGCACCGACATAATACTAGATATGATTGTGATCAGAGAGGCTGCAAAGGCTGCATGGTACGAATGTGACTGCCTCAAGTCTTGTATGGATGTTAAGGCGGAGAAAGACGTAACAGAGACGACAAAATAGAAAGGAGAGGCGACCGGGCTCAGTTCAGAGCAGTTGAACGCCTACCAATAGGTATCCAACGAATTTGGATAGGAGAAGGTTGCCTTCAAAGAAGGACGAGGGACAAAAAAAGAAATGGAACACACGGAACCTTTGGCGACGAAAACTGATAAGGCTAAGCCAACGAACAAAACGCGGACAGCGGGGATACGTAACGGCACGGTACTTATCAGGGCTGGAGAAAAACTGAATTACGCCAACGTACTGCGACGCTTAAACTCAGGCATCGATCTGGACACCGCCAAAGAGCGAATTCAGGACTGTCGTAAGACGAAAGACAGAGGAGTTTTCTTGCAACTAAAAAGCGGACCAAATAAAAGAAGGAACTTTCAGGTGAGACTAAGACGAACCCTCGGTGGGGATGGCACGCTCGAGGATTTGCCCACAGTAATGTACAGTAATGCCCACAGTAAGCTGGAAATCTTAGACCTAGACAGCGTGACGAGCGTCTGAATATAACGAACGCCCTAATATGCGAGACAGGCGTCAGCCTGGACTCAAAGGCTCACATATTTGAACCCAATAAACAGGACATATGCTTAGCTGTCATAAAAGTAGAGGATGGGCTAGCTCAGGCTCTATTTCGAAAAGGACAAATTAAAAACGGGTGGATCATTTTCCGTATCAGACCTAGGCTAACGGTACCTAGTTGTTATACCCAGGTGAAGTGCGCAGGAGACAGACTAAGACATGGCAGGGGTATTTCAAGGCAATCTGTACCGATGCGAGGCACCAAAACTGCTTCTATCTCAATTAACGACGAAATGCAACGCTGAGCGAGTAGTACCGTAGTATACTTCCGAACTCTGGACGAATGGTTTTCGAACCAGCCGTGGCAACCAAATGCCTCTTATAGAATGGCAAGTCAAATTACCAGATTACTGGCTTAGTTAATCCACCAACAAGTACGAGATTCTTTGTGATAACCAAAATAAGAAAGTAAATATGTGACGGTAGCACCCAGGCATGCTGAGCTATACGGCGCCACACTTTGCCCCGATAAACGGCGTGCTTAGAAGAAGTCACTTTTGTCGCAGAAAATATTTTGACTATTTCTTCTTTTCTCTTTTTTGCGAGCGCATCTGAATCGCGAGCAAGGCTCTCAGTACTAAGAAAGATGCTTTTTCGAACGCCACAGCTCTGGCGCAACGAACTGTGCCTGTCTACCACATTGTTCAACCTAAATTAAAATCGACGTTGGTGTTAAGAAAATTAAGGTGTTCTTTTATTTGGCTCTTTCCTGATTGGAATCAAGCTTTACAACGTACAAGAGCAGGCCTAGAGCGCATGACGACACCATACCTAGTTTGTTGCACTACCTACATAACTTAACAAATATAGTAAAAAAGTCAATATATTAAAAAATAAATCTTCTCCAATCTTTGCACATAAAGAAGAAAATATTCAGCCGTTAGCAAATCTATTCAAGATAATAGCGAAAAACAATCACACACTGGAATAAGTGGAGCAATATAAAATAAAAATATAATTGACAACGGCAGAAAAATATCTACCGACGGTCACTACACTAAAAAAACATTCTTAATTTTATGCGTTGTGACGGGGTTGATACGGTTTATTTAATAATGCGCACGATCGTATCGCAGAGCGCGCGTGATTACCTATACGTTCAAACACGAAAACCGGAGAGCAAGAGGGAACGGGTATCAGTCAACCAACTATCTACTATTGAAATAAATACGATGAAATTCTAATCAATATCACATGCGAGATCGTTTATTTCCTCTAAACTATACACTTTATTCGGCCCGCGTGTTTATGTTTACAAGACGCGCGCACGACAATAACATGCGGAGTCGGATCGCTCGCCACTCTTTGTTTGCCGAGATAACACATGAACGTTTTCTAGCGAGTACGAGAGATTAGTTATTTAGCAATTCTGTCGCGATCGCGAAATTAAGCTGGCCAGCTTACCTTATCAACAGTTGTACGGCAACACGAGAGAATGTAGCTCACAATTGAGTTTCGGCAAAGTCTATTGCTTTTTTTGTTTGCGACGAGAAAACTTGCGTTCACGGTTTTGCCCTCGGTGGCGAAACTCTTCACTCGCGCACTCTTACACGCACTCGTCGTGTTCAGTTTGAGGCACGGCTCCTGCAGGCTTGGATCAGCTCGTCTCGGCACTCAGGAAAGCTCGGGAACCATCAACTATCCCACATTGCACAGCTTAGCGATCGGGTGCTAATCCTCGACTCCTCTCAGGCGATAGCGATAGCTGATCCTCGACTGCCTCATTTTCATACGCACGCGTTCCGTCCCGTCGCGTGCCGAATTCCCTCGTCACATTTTCCCCAACTAGTAGGTGCTGCCCTCGCGGGCAGCCGCATGGTTGGGCCGTTAGCGCTAATAAGACGTTTACCGTCACAGCGTATCAACAAAAAGAAGATAAGGGATTTAAAATGGTATTAAGAAGTAGGCATCCGTCAATGGACAAATTATTTAACATCGTTTTTAAAAACACTGCAAAAAAATGGAATACTAAAAATGATAGTAATAAAAGTTAATTTTCTGTAAAATACGCAGAATATATAACTAAAGACTGTCCAATTAAAAAAAAAATTAAAGAATTAATTTCTGCAAATTAGCATGGCAACCATACGGCTAGTTATAAAGAATATCGAATTTTAATTTTAATATAAATACAAAGTCGGATCAAGCAAAATATACCTTCAAATAACGATGAAAGAGAAAAAACAGATTGAGACAGAAGAATCAAAATAAATAAATGTACAGGGAGTTCAGTAAACACAATGTAAGTATAAATAAACTTGAATATACAAGAAATGTAAAGAATGGGATATACGTTAAATCTATTAACATTACTGGTAAAGAAAATGGTTGAATGAATAGTTTAAAAATGGCTATCTGGTATGCAAATATAATTATACTAAATATAAAATCTTATACACAGAAACCTCGATAGAAGGATATTTTCAATCAAAAAATAATTAGACTTTATGTTAATATTAGAACCGTACTCTACAAACAAGAAGTATCGCAATATACCAAACTACACAGTTGTAACGGGGTGGTTATTTTTAGGGTGAACTGATGCATATAGACGTGCGCTGTCATTTATATGACATGATCGTGTATAGTTTAGCGCACGATGTGCGCTTACCTCCGCGGGCAACCATGATTAGCGTCACGACGCGAGTTTCACCGCTGTATTCTTACCTTAATAATTATGGTAAGTCGTCCTCGTACGGATTTCCTGTTAATTGTGTTCGATGGTATAGTAGTTTGCAGTTGCTCTATATGATAGAAAATGTGTCTCGTTTTGCTCACAAAAGTGGTATCACAAAATTGTAGCTCCAGACAATACTATACATACGTTTGAGCACAGGATAGAATTGGACATAAGTTAGCTAGTGAAATGGTGTCGAGCTTTAATATTTTGATGGTAGCTCTAGCTGATTTATTTTCTTTTATGATCGTCATAATTACAAGTAACAACTTCAGCCTGCACTCAGAAAATACTTTACTGCATGGCAGATACGAGCGCCGCAATTTTAATTTTTCGTACCGTGACCGCTGTACATACGTATTGTGGTAACTCGGTACAAAACCTGTTTGTTCAGTCGAATGATGATCTCTTGTGAGATCATCCGTTCGCTCGTACGGAATAACGTATGCTGTATCTCCGAAATAGAAGGATGGAGCTATACACGCATATAAAGCGCGGGTGCTGGCCAGCCTACCTATGACACGGAGAAGATTAATTCTCACAGTCTCGTCTATAAAACATCGTTACGCTTGATAACTTCTCGAGAGGATGATTAGGTGAGGCTCAGGTGAGCTTGTCGTCCTTTACTCACTAGTGCCTTGGACCCTCGTTCTTTTCTCGCGTGTCTGAAAAGTATCGCGTTGTTACTTTTTTAAAAACCAACTTGCTCGTTACGAAACCAAAAGCTAATTGTCACGATCGGGCACCTTCTCCCCTGTCGCGAACATGCACGTGCACGTACAACGATGTCGACATGCGTGCCAGTCGCTGCTGCCCTCGCGGGCATGTTCGTTGAACCAATTAATACGCACGATTATTAACGATTCTCGTTACACTACAAACATATAAAATCAAACACCCACTCAATAAAGCTAAACAGACTTCCTCTAAACATTAGGAACCGGTTTATAACAAGAGGTTATTATAATGCAAAACATTAATGGTAGAGATCAAGATGTATAACTTCAAAATTCAAAGGTAAATTACTTAATGAAATATTACAACAAAATAATTGCACTCCAATATCCATAACGAATTAGACATTCACCGTATTTACTATATTTAGTCTCCAATAACTTTTTTTTATTCCCTAACTACAAAAAGTGACATACTGGACCACGATTTATCTCAAACAAGCAAGTCATAACACTAACAAATAGCTATTTTGTAGAATTTCCAAAATCATTTTTTTCTGATGGCATAAAAACACTTGAAGGACGCCTGGAAAAGTGTATTGAGCTAAAAAAAGATTATGTTGAAAAATAAAAAAAAATCTACCAATAAAAATTGTTGTTCTATCTTTTTCTAAGAACTTATTGACCCACCCTCGTACTAAAATTGGCAGTTTTAAGGAATAATAGCTAACTCAGGGAATCAGTGAAAATGATTATGATTATGATTAATATGATAGAGAACAATATTACCTGCTCCATTAATGGCAACGCATTCAGCCGTAAAAATGGAGGTTCTGTTATTGAGTTCGGTC
The DNA here is from genome assembly GCF_024137745.1 of Phymastichus coffea. NCBI lineage: Eukaryota > Metazoa > Arthropoda > Insecta > Hymenoptera > Eulophidae > Phymastichus > Phymastichus coffea. The sequence goes on along the minus strand of NW_026706822.1, from coordinate 4,782,703 downwards.
ATGATTCAGTCAGTAAAATTTTCGCATATAGTTGCAGCGCCTAATGAAATACCATCAGATATTTTTCTACCATCAGTGAAAATAGCATAGGCGTTTTTATCAGCTATCTGATTATTGATTTGAACATAGAGATCAGTAACTTTACTCAACTGCAGGTCGAAATTAGTGTCGATATTAATGTTATTAAAAAGAGTGCCATAATTGTACAGATAGGCTGTTGGTATCAACGGTACTATTTGTAAAGTCCAAATTTTTAATACATTTTATGAGTAATCTATAACGAGTTTGTCAACAACTCGTTATGTCTCTCTCTCCACATTAATTATATAACAATAATATATGTACATATTGATTTATCTACTTTTATATTATACTACTAGCAGCAGCAGTGGACGACAGCAGCTGAACTAAGGTAAGAGAGAAAACGCTAGCAGAGAGAGAGACCGCGTAGGTTGGTAGGACTGGCGAGCCGGGGTGCCGCGAAAGATAGGTGCTGCTTGACAAAGGACAAGCAATTAGCTGACGCCTCTCGAATTGGTGACATGCGTGCGACTGCGTTAGAGATTCATAGCTTGGCTGTGCCATTAACGACGACATTCGTTTTGTGATTTTGCGTCGCCTCCTGGCTAGTTTGAGTGATAGATCGAGTGCTAGATTGAGTGCTACCGGTTGCGGCGTGTATCGGCGTTCGATAGACCGAGCTTTTATTGTCGAGCCTCGTGGCTAATCTCACCGACAGCGGCAACCGATGTAAGTACTACTCGTTCTTTGCGTCTCTCTCGCATTACCCGCTTTGCTTCTCTCTCTGCACTTTCCTGTACAAATACCCGTAGAATATATATATTTCTATTACACCTATCGCCTCTTTCACTCTGCGCCTTTTATCATTCCTTTCATTTCCTACACCTTCGCGATTTCAGCTACGCGACCTACGACGCTCTCCGCGGGCCGTTGCCACCCGGCGAATCCATCGGCAGTCTATGCTACTGGGTCGGTCGTGCAAAGCCGTTGCGCGAGCCCGCTTCGTCATCTATTACGCATCTCTCGGTTATTAAATATTGTAGCGGACTAAATCAACGTTACAAATCTTTTGGATTTCACATTGTCTGTGTTGAATTTTTTCAAAAATTCTTAAAATATTTTTATGAGCAATTAAACTACTGTTAGACAATAGTTTGTTAATATAATTTTTGCTTAGGAAGTAGACGTGCTCTTCAACAAAAGGTAGTTTACATTAGGATAACAGTATGTTTTTAGGTATGCTAATACGGTAGCCAAGCGCGAGTCTGATGGATGCATATTGTACTTTTTCAAGAGCATAGGTGTGATTCGTGGTTGTGGGAAAATAGATGTAACATCCATATTATAAAATAGCGCGAACATAGCATTTATAGAAAATAAGTAAGGTGCTGGGACACGAATCTCACGTGGTGCCACATAAATACTTTATGATGCCCTTAGAGCTTTTTCAATAACAATATTGGTGTGTTGTTTGAACATAAGTTTATAATCGAATCGGACACCGAGAAAGCTTACTGTTTTACTGGAGAAAATAGTGTCTAGAAAATAGTGGAAATAGTGGAGACCAAAGTTTCTCTAATTTGATCAGATGTTTTACCGGAACTGATGTCCGACTTGTTAAAGTGACAGATTACTTTAAATGGAGCTAGGTCAAGGTCGATTCCCTCAAGATTATTGTAAATTAATTCGAGGGATTTTTCATCAAGTCGAACGCTTGACGAAAGAAGACGACGTTTACAATAAAAGGTGATATCATCGACAAAATTAACGATTTTTACAGATATTGGCAAGTGGTTGTAGACAGATGCAATATAGATAGAAAACAATAAATAGTTGATGACCCCACCCTGAGGCACATTGCTGATAGTTCAAATCGCCAATTAGATGAAGATACAGAGTCATACGTCGATAGTCGCAAGTTTGTCCAGAAACATTTCAACGTTGACATTGTCAACTGCGCCTTGAATATCTAGAAATGCAGCAATTATGACTTTACCCCCAGCAAAGGCTTCCTCGACCTCCAAAGTCAGGCCAATTAAGTTATTAATGCTGGATTGACCTTTTCTTAATCCAGTCTAAAAGTCAGAGAGTATGCTGTTTCAACTCACCATTGCAAATAATTTTTGAGCATAGTTTCCAATACTTTACATAAGTATGTACTAATAACGATTGGTTTAATGCCTTTGCCATTGGGCTTGTTGATGAAGTGAATGTAGGATTGCTTTCACTCGCCTGGAAATAAGCTAGCTTAATGCATATCATTGGAAATATCAGCGAAAATAAGCTTATATTTAATTGGTAATTGACGAATAGCTTCGTAGTCTAAACTATCAACACCGCATGACGAGGGATTACTTTTACTGCTGAGAGCAGCATTAAATGCGACAAAATTGAACATGGATCCAAGAAGAGGATTGGATAGATAGTTAGGTAGAACGTCCGAATTATTAAGACACCAGTTTGGACTGATACGACTGAACCATTAATAAGATCAGTGTTCTGTTGGTTTTAGGAAGAACTGTTTGAAGTAATTTTAACCTATTCATTGTTAAGCTCTTCAAAGTCTTTAACCACAGTGCTCCTGAAGAATGCAAAAGTGGTCCAAAAATGGATCCAAAATTCGCTAACGCAGAAAGTTTTTATATCATTTGTAGATGAAAAAAATAAAAAATTGAAAATCTTAAGTGATCGGTTTCGAAAGTAACGGACGTTTTTGTATTTACTCTATGCGCGCTCATGAAGAGCTATAAGTAGAACTTTCGAGGCCACATGTGCAATCCTTTTGTTAACTATAAATCAAGTAAATTAAGCTTTTAATCAGTATTTATTGTTAATTATAGTATTTTTTCAACAATTTATTGTTATGTTAATAAATTATTTACTCGGCTTAATGAAGAATCCAAAACTTGAAAGATTTAATCTTCCATTTATCTCAAAATGCTTCAGCTAATTTTGATAGAGTTCTTGTTTTTTTTCTAAATATATGCCAATTTTCAGCTTCTATTTATACCGCTAGGTGGCGCATGCTAATCTGTAAGAGGAAAATTCATGTTGAAGTAACATATATACCGAAGAAAAATCCACAAAACCTCTTTGAGTTGCATTTTTGAAACTTATGTTTTAAAAATGACTCCGCCATGTTCTCATCAGGATAATAGAAAAAAAGTATGTGGCCCCTGTGGTCGAAAAATTATCTTTGGAAAAATTAAGCCAGACAAATTTTTAATAAGTCAATCTATTGAAAAACTTATAAAAAAGTTTATATCTAAAGAATTTGATTTAAATGATGAAAAATATCCTTTATGCATATGCAGGTCTTGTTATTTGACACTGCTTGATTTTGAAAAAGAAATTTTCAATCGGCAGTTACCAACTATGCCTCATTATGAGGAATTATTATTATTGAAATAAACTCGCTTGAATAACGATTGTGATTGTTATGTGTGCTTGACTGCCAAGTCCAAAGGGCACATTAAAGTTGAGAAAGGCAGAGGGAAATTTAGAGATATAAATAAAGAAATTGATATTTCTACTGGCTTTTATGAATCACACAAACTAGAGAAGCTTTCATTGAATAAAAGTAGTGATTCTGTTGATCTTATTAAATATTGCAGCAAGTGTTATCAAGAAATAAAAAGAGATAAAACTCATACTTGCAATAATCTGAGGGATAATATAATAAGCTTCGTTGAGAAACTCCCAGAAAAAGTACAACAGCAAATTACAACGCATGTTATTAAAAACTATCTAGAATCTCAACCTGATCTAAATGGCAGACGAGTCAATGTCGACTTGAACTTAAGTACTGCTGGGTGAAGTACAAGGATCACAGTAAATGAGATTGATAAGACAGTGTTCTTCGATGAAGATAAATTAGATAATTTTTGAGTCCAACTAGTAGCTTCACAAAGAGAAATGAAAAAAATTACAAATTTCATAAGGTGTAATGTGGGTAGATTGTCTATTCCAAAAAACTACAGAGAGCATATGTCAAAAAAGTCTAAAGAATTAAAAGATGTTTACAAATCAGGTGTACATGAATTTGATTGTGAAAGCGGAACAGACGCAGAAAAGCAATCACGCCCTGTTGTCTATGCCAACGCAGAAGAACTTTTAGACAAAGTTATCGAAAGTAGAGGATTAGTGGGCAATTTTTGTATCAAAGCTATGGCTGATGGTGGACAAAATTTTTTCAAAATTAGTTTATGTATTATGCCTGCTAGTTATTCACCTAAAAATGAAGAAAGTTCCATGCAAGAAGATTGTTATGACGAAAGTGATCCAGAAGATTCAGTTGATTTCAATTGTCCCAAAAAAAGAACGCTGTACTTTGAGGGAGGTCGCTTAAGCAAAAAAGGTAAGCTATCAAGTGTCAATAGGTGGATATTGTTGTGTGTGGTTCCTGGAATCAAAGAAACTCACGCAAATATTCAGCTTTTATTTGATTTGACTAAACTTAATGATATCCCCTTTAAATTTGTTGCAGACTTTAAGCTTTTGCTGATTGTAAATGGTCAACAAACTGCAACTTCGTCATATCCTTGTCCGTACTGCTTCGTCTCTCTAAATAAATTGAGACGCAAATCGACTCCAGATACAAGTTTGAATGGCAACACTACTTCAAATGAATCTGATGCGCTGGAAGTCGCAAATGCTACGAAGTTAAAAACATTTGGCGATCTAAGAAGAGATTTCGATAGATATCAACTTTTAAGAAATCAAGGAGAAGAAAAGGAATGTAGTAGGATGTGTCACAGTACAATTAATCCTCCCATTTTTGATGAAAAAGATGATGTTTGTGTTTTGGAGAAATGTGTTATACCTGAATTACATGTCCTGCAAGGTTTCGTAAACCACTTATTTTGGCAAGGTTTGGTTTCCCTTTTAGGCTTAGAAAAAGCTCTATTATGAACACACAAACTCAATTTTATTTCAAAAAATTATCATGGCGATGCTTTTGAGGGCAATGCGTGTATGAAGCTTGTGAAAGAGTCTGATAGACTCAAAGATATTGAAATATGTGGAGAGGTAGGTATTTTTAAAATTTTACCTTTTATTGCAGCTTTTAAAGCTATGGACAAGATGGTAAACTGTTGTTTCACCTCTGGAAAAGTAGGATCTTCACTTGATGATTATATTGAAAAATTAAAACAAGCTTTGGAAAGTATTGAACAGCTTACAGAGACATTAAAAATTCATGTTATTCTTTCACACGTAAAAGAAGGTTTTAAGTTTATTGAAAACAATAATGGCTTAGGTTTTTGGTCAGAGCAGAATGGTGAGCCAATTCATCGTGACTTCTTAAAGTTTTGGGACGTTACAAAGTAAATGGTTATCACCGTGAAACTTATTTACCAAATCTACTAAAAGCTGTAGTTAAATTTTCATCACTGCATCTTTAACTATTAATTACAAATGTTTAAAGAAAACTCTATTACTCGTTCCATTGTTGTTAAAGAAAAAATTATCAAAAGCTCTATTGTCAACTTACGTTTATACAAAATATAAAAAAAAAACAAAAAAGAGATCAGGTAACCACTACGTCCTCGTCGTTGATCCTGGGTCGCGCTAAAAGTGGGTTAAGTACGTTAATTCTGAAATTATTATTTCAAGATTTATTTCAGCCAATTTTTTAATTACTCAATTTGTTGTTGCGAAGTTTGTTAAAAACGAAAACAATTTCTTTTATAGTAAAACATTAATTGATCTAAAAAAAATTGTTTATGCATCGTAAGATTGACACTTAAGTCTTGGATTGTTCACTAAGCCAAGTTAATAATTTATTAACATAACAATAAATTGTTGAAAAAATACTATAATTAACAATAAATACTGAATAAAAGCTCAATTTACTTGATTTATAGTTAAAAAACGGATTGCACATGTGGCCTCGAAAGCTCTACTTATAGCACTTCATGAGCATGCATAGCGTAAATACAAAAACGTCCGTAACTTTCGAAACCGATCACTTAGGATTTTCAATTTTTCATTTTTTTCATCTACAAATGATGTAGAAACTTTCTGCGTTAGCGGATTTTTGATCCATTTTTGGACCACTTTTGCATGCTTCAGGAACACTGTGTAACTCTGTCGCAGTACGAATTTTACCTGGGTACTGGATTTTGGTGGATTTTATTATTAACGAGTTAAAAAAAGTATTTGGCGTTAGGTACAGATGAGACATATTCTGATTTGAAAAAATTTCCAAAACTCTGTTTTCAAGGTAATCTGTAACTTTTCCCCAATTGGTACGGATAAATTTGAGGTTATACGTTTTTTTGCGATAAATACTTTTAGTAATACTGATATCTATAAATATTGGAAAATGATCAGAGCCCAAGGTTTCGTCATTGAGTAATATTCGTAGATTTACTTTATGAGCAAAGTTATTTGACGAAAGTAAGTGTGAGAGTCGTAATCGTGTAAGAAAGTATCCGAATTTACATAAGCCAAGTGACAATATTCACCGTTCGCATTGGAGTCTGCATAATCCACGATGTGTGATGTGTGTGATGACTTTATTTTGTTTTTCACACAAAATATAATACAGATTCTTTGATCCATATTTTAGAATAGGTAAAAATTGAAGATGAGCAAAAACACATCCAAGTAAAACAGCTGTCAAAAATTAACTAAACATTCAAAATGACCGACCTTGTCAGCATAAGTAAGGAATATAAGAACCAATATAACGCTACAAAAAAATCAAAAATCAAATTTACGTAGCCCGCGGAAATTCAAAACTCGCGATACTTTTTGAACAGACCTTGTAATTGATAAATGCTCATTTCAATGAACTGCTTTATTGTTATAACTAGATTATTATAACTATATTATTGAAATTCTACCCTCTGAAGAATTTTTTCGCTGATATGAGAAATTCTACACCGTTTTCTTAAATAGTTTTTAATTTCTCGAGTTATTTAGGATAATGATCTTTTCAGAGATATTTTATTTGTTGAATACTTCCTTCAAATAAAAAAGTAGCAGGACAAAATCGGGTAAAAATAAGTAGTAATAGTAGTCACAATCAGACACTGTCAGAGATCAAATACTTTCTTAGATAAAGGATATCAGAGTTGTTAATTATGAATCTGAAATCAAGATTTCAGATCTCACGATGATGAATCCAAAATAGCAGCTTATAGATGTATGTTAAATGGATTATTCTCTATCAATTTTTCTAACACGAATCACATGTAAATCGTTTAGAAAATTGTAGATGTCTGAACTCAGAAATCAGGTGTATGATCGACAACCCGAAAAATCCAATAGAGCCGCCATACAAGGTGTATTTCTTTGGATTTGAAAAATTTGATACTGGACCCGTAATCAGCAATTTTGAAAACACCCTTACACCTTTTTTCCAAGCGAATTACATAGAAAATTGCACTTATAACCGAAATTAGTCACCATGTTGGGTCCGCCATTTTAATTTTACCGAATTAGTGATCAGTGTATTTAAAAGCTCTTTTATATAAATTTTCAAATAATTATCTTAAAAAATCTGTTTAAGACCGAATTTATTCGAAATAACTGAAAATTTTCCGTCTCTGATTATTTACAAATAATTGAACAAATAAATTTTCAAATCGACTCACGTTGTTTTTTTTATACCGTTATTTTTAAATTTTTTGGAGTACTAGTGCAATTGTTTCAAAATTCTATATATACTTTTTTATCAATATTAAGTGATAATTTCTTTTGGGCTAGCCAGTATTCTACCTCCTATAATTGATTATTCATTTTGGATTCTACTTCCTCCCAATTTCGGCCTGTTGAAATAGTTCCTGCATCATTTGCAAAAGACAATATGGAGTTTTCTAGCATTCTATGTAATGAATAACCATTTATATTTATATTTTAACTAATATTTATCTCTCTGATACTTCCACGTAAATTGTTAAGTCTTAGCTTTGTACTGTAATGGTCCAGTCTGATTTGCCTTTTCCTTCGTCTTCTACTGCAAAACAGCAACTCGTTATATACAAGAAATCTGAAGTAAAGCGGTATCAGAGCTAAGGTGCTCTTCACATATACGCTTAAATTGTTAGGGCAATTCGGTGAAAACAAGATTATAAAGAGCGTGACGTAACGAGCGTGGGAAATTTATTGTTTACAATGCAAAATCAATAATTGCAAAGTTTTTTTACGAATAAAAGCATTTTCCAGTCAATTTTCATGCGCTAATCTCGAATATCAAGTTATTATAGCTATTCAATATGTATTTGTTAGCTTCATTTAATTTATAAGTAAATATCGCTAGTAATTTTGCAACAACTAAATATGACAAATATTCAAATATACAATAGTGATCCTCGCACCTTGAAAAAGAGAAGCAAGAATTTGACACTTTAATAACTGATTTTCGACTGAGTCTTCAATAAATAAAAAATTTATAATTTATTTAAACAATTAAAATTGTGTTGCGAGATAGCGATTCAAATGTACATACCTATAAAATTACTGATAACGATTGTTATCCGTTTATTGATTTTATAATGGCTAAAAGAAGAATTTACGAATTCATTATTCAATCATTATTCAAAAACGGATTGTTAAATTAATTGTTTTTATTTTGAATAATGTTCCACTTATCGAGAGTGAATTTTTAATGTAAAAATCTTCGGTAAATTTATTGTAAATTTCGTGTTATTCACTTATCTAACTTATATCACTTATAATTTTAAGAGGCGATTTTCCCTTGAAAAACGATTTATATTAAAAAATTCATTATCTACTACTTGATTTTTTAAGTCACTAATTTTCAATTTTGAGCGAGCCATTTTGCAACTAAACCTGTACAAAGTTTATGCGAATATCAAAAATAGCGTTGCAGGAGCTACCAAGCGTAGAAAGGTGCCGCAAGTGTAAATTCGCTTGTCGCTGCAACGAGAGGACTTAGAATCCTACCTTGCCTAGCAGCGCGAGCATTGATTGAAATAAAGACTCAGCTATTTCCTGAGACTGATGTTCATTATTCAGTGGTTAGCCTGCTATTTCTTTCCTACACGAAAATCTAAGCGCTCAACTCATAAGACTCTCTCTCTCTTATGAGAAAAAAGCAGCCTTAGATTATCTCCTCTCTAAAATTAATATTACCTAGAAATGAAATTGAGTATTCGCTGCGGCGCTGTCCGTCTTTCCCTCGATAGGTGCAACAGTACTCAATTATACGAGGGTGGTCCGTAAGTACTTAGCCTACAAAAGAAAAACGAAAATTTTGGAAAAGTGGCGTTTTATTTTTCAACATAGTCTCCTTTTAGTTCGATACACTTGGCCCAGCGATGCTCCAACTTCTTTAACCTGTCTGAAAAATACGTTTCCTCGAGGTCTGAAAAGTAGGCTTCCGTGGCAGCGATTACCACCTCATTCGACTCAAATTTCTGCCCAGCGAGTGACTTTTTCAAGTTTAGAAACAAAAAGAAGTCGCACGGGGCTAAATCCGGAGAATGCGGTGGATGGGGTAGCAGTTCGTAGTCTAATTCGACCAATTTGGCCATGGCGACGGCGGAGGTGTGAGCCTGTACGTTGTCATGGTGGAAGAGCACTTTTTTCTTCGCCAAATGGGGCCATTTTTTCTGCAATTCGACGTCGAATCGGCCCAATAATTCGGCTTAGTACAGCCCTGTGACCGTTTTGCCCCTCTCCAGGTAGTCGATGTAGATCACACCTTGTGAATCCCAGAAAACGGTGGCCATCACCTTTCCGGCCGATGGGACAGTCTTCGCCTTCTTCGGAGCATTTTCGCTGGGTAAACTCCACTGTTTCGACTGTTCCTTGGTCTCTGGTGTATACCAGTGGATCCATGTTTCGTTGACTGTCACGAAACGACGCAGAAACTCCTTTGGATTGCAGCGTCAGACATTGCTCTAAAGTTGTCTCACGGTTGCGCTTGTTGTCCGGAGTGAGCAAACGCGGCACCCATCGCGCTGATAGCTTTCTCATGCCCAAAATTTCATGCAGAACATGACCCACGCGGTCTTTTGAGATGCCTACGATCTTAGCTATCTCGCGCATCTTCAATCGTCGACCTGCCAATACGAGATTGTGAATTTTTGTCACGTTATCCTCGTGGTAGCCGTTTTCGGAGCACTTGGACGTGGCTCATTAAAAATCGACGTGCGACCACTTTGAAACTCGTTAAACCAATTTTTGACGGTCGCCATCGAAGGAGAAGAGTCACCGTACACAGCATCCAAGCGCTTTTTGATTTCGCTGCGCGATTTACCTTCCAAAAACAAGAATCGAATCACCGACCGATACTGCTCTTTTTCCATCTTTCAAAAATCAACGGACACGCTTGCTTTCACACGCTCTCAAAAATAAACTACAACTCCGATCCGGCTGAAATCTTGACAGTAACCATCGAGAAGGTTGTACTACGTGGTAGAATATTTCTTTTGCGAGAGTGGCGCCATCGGGCGGTGAAGCTAAGTACTTATCGGACCACCCTCGTATTTCAAACGGCTCATCGAAGCGGTGAACTACATGGATAACACTGTGTTCCCTATTCGTTGATTTCAGCAATATCAAAACTCAAAGAACTTTTACGTGTCAACTTCTTGCTTACTCTCGGAAACGTGATTATGAATATATCTTAAAGTCCAAACTATTTATTTCAATAACTTAGTTTAAGGTTCAAACGTTGCAGTACAATATTAATTTTTACTCTCTGTTTTCTATTGCTTAGGTAGCTTTTCATTAGGTTATACAGGGTGTCCAAAAAGTCTGGAAACACTCAAATAACTTTCCAGGTGATTTGTTTTTAAAATATATCTAGGTCATATTTCAAGTAATTTTCAACAAGAAATTCAACGGTAACCTTGAATTGGACCTTGAAGATGACCTTCATGGTTTTTTTCAAGGTCAGGTTAATTCTTTTTGCAAAAGGAAAAAAAATTTTTTCTGAAAAAGAGGAATGGGCGAACACTTTAAGAATTTACTAGGAGCAACAGGGGAAGGGAGGAGGAACCTAAACAAGGAGGGAAGCATGAACAGGAAGGAAAGCGAGAATGATAGAGAAAGCGCGAACCAGGAGGGAGAAGTGAATGAGGGGACAAAAGAGGGGGAGGAGGAGGACGGGTTAAATAGGAGGATAAGTGAGAAAGAATTTAGAGATGCCTTGAAACAAATAAAAACGGAAAAGCAACGGGTCAGGACGGACTCCCCATTGAATTCATAAAGGGACTATCGGATAGCTGGATAAAAACAATAGTAGAAATTTCAATGAATTTATGCGACAGGAACGAGATTTTAGAGGGATGGAAAATAGCAAGAATTTACCCAATATTCAAAAACGGCGAGGAAGAGGAGGCTAGAAATTATAGGGGAGGATCACTACTAGACGTGAGCTATAAACTAATGGCGAAAATAATGGCCGAAAGAATCAGTGATTGGGTAGAGAGCAATAAGGTATTTAGGGAAAGTCAAGCAGGATTTAGAGGAAAAAGAGGGACAAGGGAGCACATTTTTGTATTGAACTCGATTGTAGGCAATAAACTAAAAAGAAAAGGAGAGAAATTATATTTAGGATTCATTGATTTCAAAAACGCGTTTGACAGAATAGATAGGAATAAGATGTTGAAAAAACTACAAAAGAAGGGGATAAGGGGGAAAATGCTGCAGATAATAAAAACATTTTACAAATCAACAAGGAATGAAGTAATAACTAGTGAGGGGCTATCAGAGAGTTTCGAGACACATAAGGGAGTAAGGCAGGGGTACCCATTAAGTCCTAACCTATTTGGTTTGTTCATGGATGATATGGATGACATTTGGGAAAAGAAAGAAATAGGAGGAACGGTGGAGGGAGGGAAAAAATTCTATTATCTAAAGTTCGCGGACGACATTGTAATTGTGGCAGATAATGAGGAAGGAATGAGGGAATAGGAATGGAAGTTAATACAGAGAAAACTAAGATAATGATTTGTTGTGAAGGAAAAATAGGTAAAAAGAAAATCTTTTCATACTAAGGCAGAAAGGTGGAGGTAGTTAGGGAATTCAAATACTTGGGGTACTGGTTTACTCAAAAAAATGTGAACACGACACATACAGGGTGTCCAAAAAGTTCCGGAATACCCCAGGTCCTGAGATATCCCAAGATCCCAAGATATCCCAAGATATCCCAAGTCCTGAGATATAACTATTTCCGAGGAGATTAAGGTCATTCCTGTAGTAACTTTGAACGAGGAATCCAGTGGTGACCTTGGTTTTGACCTTGAGCTTGACCTTCAAGATCATTTCAAAGTCAACTTTTTTTTCAAATGGAAACCCCTATTTTTGACAACGGCAATCGAAAGAGCGGGAAATTTTACGTCCAAACATATACTCAGGTCATAGGTCAAAGATGACCTTCAAGTTCATTTCAAGGTCATTTAAACTTCACGACGGTCTGACGTTAGGTAAGGTTTTTATCATTTTAAAAGAGATTCTTTAGTAACTTTTCACAAGGAATCCAATTGACATTTTGGATTTAACCTTAAGGGGGTATCCTCGTGTAAATGGCGAAAAATGAATGCGATTTTTAGGATTTTTTTTTGAAAAAACTATACAATATTTTCATTTGAAATTTGAACAGGTCCTCAATGTTTATTTCAGCATACAAAAAAAATTTTTCTTTTTCAATTATTACAAATAGTTGAAGCTTAATATATTATTGAAGGGACACACAATTTTTTTTTTTTTTCGTTTTGTGCCACGTTTAATGACCGCTGTATCAATCTGAAACATACCAAAAACATTTTTTTGTTATTATAGTACGAAAAACTCGTCGATAAACTACATTTACGATTATAAAAAAATTTACTAAAAAAATGGCTGACTTTTAAACAAATTAAGAAAAAATTTTTTTTATTTTTATAGCAAAAAAATGGTTAAATAATAATTTTTTTCAAAATCCTTTTAGTTTGTCGACTAGATAATTAAATTACCTTTAAAATGGTTTTTTTTTTCGATACGTTAAAAATTCGCGGAGTAATCGTCGGCAGAAACTCGAAAAATCATTTTTGGAGGAAACCCGAGAAAACGCGTTTGCAATAAATCAAAATTTCTTTTTTCATATTTTCACTTTCAAAACCATTTTTTGAATTTACCTGCAATGCCTGGTCCATAGAGCAAACCTTCTGATTTTTCTAAGTGCACATTTTCCGCTGCAGTTTTCATTTTCTACAATAATCGAGCTTCTTTTGAGCAACTCTCACTTCGAGCATCTTGCCGCTTGACTCGCTCTTGGTTCACTGTTTTCGCATAACTGGCTGTAACGTTACCGACTTGCAAATCTAATATCCTCATCATCTTTAAAATGCCTTTGAATCCATCATTGAAAACTACAGCAGGAATATAAGCAGCAATTTCAACAGTTTTAGGGCCAGAATGTGTAAATGTTTTGGAGCTAGACGCCACACGAGCGCGTTGAAACTTTCGTTGGTGTTTTGAGTGTAACCGCCTAAGCACCTTTTCAATAAATCTTCTTTCGAAAGATCTTTGTAGATTGGTAATAAGTGCTTTTGCAAGTCAACATGTAAAGCTGGAGGATGTTCATATACATTTGCCCCTACAAGGCGTGATGATTGCCACCCGCACCAGCTGTCAATTCCAGGAGGGCAATTTTCGTGCATTGGATTTTCATCTGTAGAGCACATGTGATAATAAGTTGACATTATGGCTTTCTTCATATCTTCAACAGAGTCCACGTTCCTCCTTATTGCTAATCCGTAATAATTAGTCAACTTTGTAATTAGTGCATCTATGAGCTTACCCTTTCCGCCTAATTTTTCAGCTTTTTTCAAATTGCGCAGTCTTGTGCCCATTCTCTTTTGCACATGGCCAATGCACTCACATTTAGTAACTGTATAGGCATCACCGTAAGGATTTTCGTTCAATATGGCTAGAAATGTCTTTGAGTCGCCATCACCTATATAAACTGTATACATTACACCGTGTAATCCTTGTGATCGCAAAAACATTTCGAGTACGGCATCGACCTCCATTTTACCAGCGGAGCCTTTATGATTCGCACTGCACTCATCAGCGTGATTCTCATACTAATCATTATATTCCGGCGTATTTTCTTTATAAGGACACGTAGAGTAACCTTGACAGAGCGTACTTTTCACAATCAAGTCAATAATTTTTCCCGTCTCGTATGCTATCAACGTTGTAACACCAATTTTTGACAAGAAGCCACGCTTCTTCCACGAGCCATCGCCTGATACTTTTAACTCAAGCAGTGGTCTGTTGTTTTCCTCATTTAATTTCTTTTCTTCTTTGACGGAGTTATCACAACTTGTGAGAAAACAAGCCTTCGAGGCATCATAAATATACTGCAGTATACCATCATAGGCTTTCTTACTGAGACCTTCGCCAATATCCAGTAAACTTGCAAATAAGTTAATTCCTTTCAAGCCAATACCTAATAACAAATACTATACGACGGTTTATTTCGAATCCATTATTGATGAAGGGTCCTGAATCAACTTTACTTTCACCATACCTACACGAAACAACGAGTTTCCAGCCTATGCCGCGGTGCCCAGCTTCTAAAAACTTTACAGGTCCTTTGCACGATTTGCAGCACAGCAATTCAGACAATACAGAGAACATAGTCACAAGCTCAATGATGCGATACCGGTGCCCATTATTTATAGTGATTTCGTCCTCCGATGCCAACGATAATTTTCTTGCACTCGCACTGGCACCTTTCGGTTCGCCTGTTTCAGTTGTAAAGCGGTTTCCATAAAACTTTCTTTTGCGCTCTGATGCACGATATCTTGAGCCTCCCTCGCCCTTCGGATACGAAGAAGATGACATGGTAAAACCTGCAGACTTGCTTATAACTCGGAAGCCACAAGAGAACTGAAACAGCTGCAGTAATCGCGCTGAAACTAGCAGTTCGAAAGCTATACTCTACAACCTCATCTCAAAAGTATACTAAACATGAAAAACGTTATATTTCAAACATGGCTGTATACATCTTATTGTATACCTTTGAGTCCCTACTCGATGGGGGGCCTTTGTGTTAGAGCGCTCACCTGTTTACCTGCTCCGCACGCTAACGGACCTTTCCGAAAACGGTCATAAAATTTAAACCGCTTAGAATTTTGCTCCAAAATTTTAACAGCATACTTTTGAAAGGTTTAACTTTCAAAATATGCACAAAAAAAATCGATTTTTTTCGCCATTTACACGAGGATACCCCCTTAAGGGTCATGTTAAGGTCAATTTTTTTACATTTTGTGTTACCCAGGAACAACGACGTGGACGTAGTAAAATCTGTTCCCATTGGGGTGCTTGATTAGAGTGAGTCCCCTTGCCTCTTACTTTTTGGGGTGCTTGATTAGAGTGAGTCCCCTCACCTCTCACGATCGGGGGGCTTGATTAGAGTAAATCCCCATGCCAATATTCAAAATGATGTCCACTCATTTTCCGACAATGAGCCAAACGATGATAAAAAACATTTATCGTATTTTGGACGATTTTAGTAGGATAATTCCTAGAGCTCGCATTCATCACTCTGTCACAGATTTTGAAAGACTTTTTTGAGCTTTATTAAAACTTTTTTTTAAATTTCAAATATCGTATTAATAATCTAAATAAAATAATGTAAAGGATACTACTCCAAGTTCATTCATTCTTCCAAAAAATTTTCAAAAACGAAATTAGAAACCTTGGATAGTAAAAGCCTCCCCCTCCTACTCTTCTTCATCCTCCCAAGCTAAAATTTTGGTAAAGAATTTTACACAGTTACAGCCACCTCATCCATGTCCGAAAAAAATACTTTTTTAACATTTTTGAACAAGATTATTTGAATTTTAAAGAAAGCACGTTTCTTATGTAAAAACAATTTTTCACACAACTTTTAAATAACTTGTTTTTCAATAAACTTATGTACATTTTTTTATGATTTTACAATACTCAATATTTTTGAGATCTCCGACGCATTTATTTCTATTTCTGAAATTCACACAAGCTTGTGTAAGTTTGTAGAAAATAGTAGCAAAAAAATTAACCCTCATTAACATTGAAATTTCATATCTAAATTTCAAATTAGAAAAATTTTTTAAAATTTTATAAATTAAACCAAAAATGAACAGACTAAGTGAAAGAGAAAGAATATCGCTTCTTATGATGCGAGGTTGGGGTGCGGTAATTCGGTCGTACAGGGAAGTACAACATCTTTTTAACGAAACATTTAGAGGTGGACAAAATGCTGTTCGAATTTCATCATCAACCGTTGAATGAACTGTTCAACGGTTTAATCAAACAGGCAATGTAAGAGATATACCTAAATCAGGGAGACCAAAAACAGCGACGAATGAGGAAAACTCATTGGATGTTTTGTTATCATTTACCGAAGATCCGCAAACTTTCATTCGAAGGGTTTCTCAAGAGCATGGTACGAGTAAGTCATCTGTGCATAACATTCTTCGGAGTGCAAATTTTCATCCGTTCAAAGTACTATACAACTTATTCACAAGTTGAACGAGGATGACTTCGATCGTCGTAATGAGTTTTGCGAAGATATGATGTTACGCATAGATGAAAATCCCGAAATCCCATCTAATATAGTTTTTTCAGATGAAGCAACAATTGAACTGGACGGAACTCTTAATAGGCAAAATTGCAGGTATTGGGCAGATGCTAACCCTCATTGGGCCCGAGAGGATAAATCGCAGTATCCACAAAAGTTGAATGTTTGGGCCGGAATTTTTAATAATAGAATAGTAGGGCCATTTTTTATTAGGGGTAATTTGACTGCTGCCTCTTACGAAACTATGCTACGAAAGCAAATAGTTCCTGCAATAAGAGATATTTCTGGAAGAAACTTTGATGGAACATGGTTTCAACAAGATGGTGCTCCACCTTACTTCGGACGATACGTTCGTGCTTATTTAGATGACGTGTTTGTTGATCGGTGGATAGGACATAGAGGCACAATTGAATGACCAGCCAGATCACCTGACCTAACACCCCTAGACTATTTTCTGTGGGGTTATCTCAAAGATCGAGTGTAGAAAACCAAACCTTCAAATTTAGAAGAATTGCAACAGAGAATAATTGATGAATGTGCTCTAATTCCTACCGAAATAATCCAAAATGCGGTTAATGGTTTTTACCATCGTTTGGCTCATTGTCGAGAAGTGGGTGGACATCATTTTGAACATTTGCGATAAAAATCTTGTGCATTCTGTAGCTCAACTAGTTGTGAGAGGCAAGGGGACTCACTCTAATCAAGCACCCCAATGGGAACAGATTTTATTACGTCCACGTCGTTGTTCCTGGGTAACGCAAAATGTAAAAAAATTGACCTTAACATGACCCTTAAGGTTAAATCCAAGATGACAATTGGATTCTTTGTGAAAAGTTACTAAAGAATCTCCTCCAAAATAATAAAAACCTTACACAACTTCAGACCGTCGTGAAGTTTAAATGACCTTGAAATGAACTTGAAGGTCATCTTTGACCTATGACCTTAGTAAATGTTTGGACGTAAAATTTCCCGCTCTTTCGATTGCCGTTGTCAAAAATAGGGGTTTCCATTTGAAAAAAAGTTGACTTTGAAATGATCTTGAAGGTCAAGCTCAAGGTCAAAACCAAGGCCACCACTGGATTCCTCGTTCAAAGTTACTACAGGAATGACCTTAATCTCCTCGGAAATAGTTATATCTCAAGACTTACTGGGGTATCCCGGAACTTTTTGGACACCCTGTATAAATAAAATAGCAGAGAAAGCAAGTAGGGCAATCAATGCGATGAGGGGTATTTAAAAAAGGACAAAAATAGAAAACCTAAGGAAAAGGCTATACTTGATGGACAGTATAATAAAAGCGAGATGTTTATATGGGGTAGAGATTTTGGGGTGGCAGAAATGGGAAAATCTAGAGAAGGTACAAAGGAAGTTTATAAACATGGCCATGGGATTAAATATTAACACGTCAAATTATATAGTTGCGATGGAAACAGGTAGGGCATCGATGGAGTTGCAGACAGCTAAGAGGGCAATGGAGTATTTAGTTCAGATAGAAAAAATGGGAGTAGGGAGATAGTCATAAATTTGATTGAGGGAGGAAGTAAGGAATATATTAAATAAGAACCCGACGAAATGGGAAAGAGGGAACTAATACTATTGGAAGGGGTAGGAGATGGGGAAACCTTAAAAAAGATGGGACAAATAGAAGTAGAAAAAGTAAAGCATAAATTAGAGAATGGGTTATAAAGAAAGTCAGAACAAGAACTACAAAGTTTGTAGGGCAAAATAGACGGGTCAACATATAACGAACTTTATAAAAAACTGAAAGAGACGGTGGGGATAGAGGATTATTGGAGGGACAGGATGACTCCGGGATGGATAGAAGAACAATGGACGAGAAAAAGATGTAAGAACATAGGTAGAGAACGGGCGAAAGGGTTTAAAGAAAGTGAGTGCAGATTCTGTGGAAGGATAGAAGAGGGCTTGAGGAACAGGAAATTACCGGTAGGGGAAGGTAAAAAAACAATAAATTGATTGAAATATTAAAAGGGAGTTCTAATAGAGCAATTTGTAACTATGTATTCATTTTTGAAAAAAATGGCCAAATCGAGGAGGGATAGGGAGCATCCTGAATAAGAGCAGAGATAGTAGGGAAAAGAGCAAATAAGGGAGAGGCAAGATATACGAGGTCTGTCCGGAAAGTATCGGGCCTACCTTTATATTTTCGTGCTGGCGCTATTCTTCATCATCTGGTGGGTGGCATCCTTCAAAGTAATCCCCACTTGATTGAATAACACGGTTCCATCGATGTTTCCACTTTTCAAAACACTCCTGGAACTCACTTTTAGGGATAGCCTCAAGTACACTTGTCGCATTGTTTTCAATCATTGTTTTGTCATCGAATCGTCGTCCTTTGAATGGTTTTTTTAGTTTTGGAAACAGCCAAAGTCACAAAGGGCTATGTCGAGACTGTATGGAAGTTGTCGCAGCAATGCGATATTGTGTTGGCTCAAAAACTGCTCCACAAGATTGGATGAATGCGCAGACGCATTATCGTGATGGAGAAGCCAGTCACCACTTTCCCAAAAGTACAGCCGTTTTCTTCTTACTGCATCACGCAAACATTTCAAAATTTGAACGTAGTATTCTTTATTGATTGTCTGACCTGTTGGTGCATAATCGTGATGTACAACACCTTCACAATCGAAAAAAACAATCAACATTGACTTAACATTGCTTCGATTTAGACGTGCTTTTTTTGGTCTTAGCGATTCAGAATGCTTCCACTGTGAAGGTTGTTGTTTTGTTTCAGGATCATAACCATAAACCCATGATTCATCACCTGTAATAACTTTTCTAAGCACATTATCACCATTATTGACCATTTCCAGATTGTCCAGAGCGATTTCTAAGCGAATATTCTTCTACTCTGCTGTGAGCAATTTTGGGATGAATTTCGCATACACGTGTTTCATTCCTATATTTTCAGTTAAAATTTCTGAAATGATAGTTTTTGGTATCCCAAGGTCTTCTTCTAGTTCTCGCACAGTCATACGACGATGTTGTTCGATTGCAAGTCGCACCCGCTCTAATCGAATCACTATCGATAGAAATACGACCATCATTGAACCGTTAATACTATTCTTTTATCCGTGTTTTGCTCATACACTCGCTTCCGAAGGCCTTTTGCATCATTTCAATAGTTTCCGAACTCGTTTTTCCGAGTTGAAAGCAAAATTTGATGCAAATTCGTTGATCTTGTTTTCCAGTCATTATGACAATATCAAAATCCAACGAACGCGAAAAAGGCACTGTCAACAAACACTCGGCGCATAAACTATACGTCCGGCAGGTGTCAGTAAGTAACCAATAGATTCGTGAGGCTTTACTGTTGACGTTTCTGTCCGGTAGAGGTCGCTCGAACACTATGGCGCGAAGATATAAAAGTAGGCGCGATATTTTCCGGACAGACCTCGTACATGTGCAAATATCTATATTGATAAAGCGAATTTTTTGCGGATTTTATTGTAGCGAAGCGGTTATGGGAAGTTAGTTTTTTGTAAGCGTTTTTTAGAATGTAAGAAATAATGTATAAGGAAATTTTGGTAAAAGGCCGTGAAGGCTATACACGAGCAATAAAATACTATTACTAGTACTACCTCATATGCTCAAGCAGCAGCAAATTAAAAAAAAAACAAATTGTGATGCAAGAATCAAAACAAACTAATGATCAGGCGGAATCAAGTAAACACTCAAAAGGAGAGCACACAAATAAATTAGAAAAAATCATTAAGCAATTAACGCATTAAGGCCCAGGCGAAAACTGGAAGAGATACGTCAAACTAACTATGCGATTCATAGACAAATCGAAAAAAAAATACTCGTGTTTTTTCTTTTACCATTTGCAATTGTTTATAAAAAGTTATTTAAACAAATTACCTAAAAAGTTTTTTTTTCAAATCTGATTGCGGAAATCGATTCTACGGGAAAAAATATCAAAAAAATGTATGTACGAGGGGGGGTCAATAAGTCTTTACAAAAAGAAGAAAAAAAAAGTTTTGCGTATGTAATTTTTTTTTTTTTTTCAACATAATTTCTTTGAAGATCGATACATTTTATTAAACGGCCTTCCAGTTTTTTTAAGCCATCAGAAAAATATGATTTCTAAAAACTTTCAAAAAAGGCATTTGTTTCGGGGATGACTTCTTCATTCGACGTGAATCGTTGTCCGGCAAGCCATTTTTTGAGGTTAGGAAATAAGAAAAAGTCATTGGGAACCAAATCAGGCGAAAATGGTGGATGGTCAATTACTTCGAACTTTAAATCGTTAATTTTTGCCATCGAAACTGCACACGTGTGAACTCGAGCATTGTCTTGCAGAAAGAGGCATTTTTTTTTGTTCAAGTGAGTACGTTTTTCTCTAATTTTTTCTTTCAGCTAACCTAATAATGACCCATAATATTGTCCAGTGATCGTCCGGCCCTTTTCCAAGTAGTCGATGTAGATGATTCCATACGCATCTCAGAATACCGTGGCCATAATCTTGCCAGCTAACTTTACTGTCTTTGCCATCTTTGGGGCTGGTTCTCCTGCGGTAATCCATTGTTTGGACTGTTCTTTGGTTTCAGGAGTGTAGTGGTGTACCGATGTTTCGTCTACAGTTACAAGTCGACGCCGAAAGTCTTCTGGATTACGACGTATGTTTGCCAAAAGAGCCTCAGAGGTGACCACGCGGGTTCGTTTGATTTCAACAGTGCGCAAACACGACACCCATCTTGCTGATATTTTTTTCGTCCCCAATTTTTCATGCAAAATTAAAATGATTGTACACTTTGATACCCCTGAGGCCTCAACTAATTCTCGCAATTTTAATCTTCTATCACTCAACATCATATCGTAGATTTTGTTGACCATTTCGGGCGTACTCACTTCTACGGGGCGTCCTGAACGAGGTTCATCTTTTGTTGTTGTACAGCCGCGTTTAAATTCATTTATCCAATTATAAACAGTCTTAAACACAGGGGCAGACTTGCCATGAACGGCGTTTAACTAAACTGTGATATCTTTTGGTGTAAGGCCTTTCAAATGAAAATGTTTTATCACCGCTCAAAACTCTGTTTTTTGCATTTTTCAAATAAATCAATAACTTTTTGTTCAACCATCTCTCACAAAAAAACGACTTAATGAATCGAGCTGAAACTTTGGACGATATCTAGTTAGTAGTATTGCTAGCCAAAAACATCATAATTTAAGCGTGACGAGCGTCATCTGTTGGATTTTGTAAAGACTTATTGCCCCCCCCCCCTCGTAGTTAAATAGATAAAAGTGAACTGTAAAAAAAAAGAGAACTAGTCTAAACTTATGCGTGTAGATTTAAGGATAAATAAATAAACATTTGATGTAAAAATATGATTGAAGTATTTATTTATTAAGAATAATAATGTATCTACGCGCTACTAAATTCTATACAGTTTCCTCCTTGATAATTTATAAATAAATTAAGTTTATTGGCGTTTTCCATCAAATCGTTCATCAATTTTTGATTTGTATAATTGCATTCGACAGCTTGGATGACAGAAACAGTTGAAATTCGTCTTCAATCTCAACAATTGTTTTATCACCACATCGTGTTACAACTGGCTTTACTTTGGTGATCATATATCTGCATCCTTTGGTCAATTTACTAACTTTTTTGGTGGGCTTAAATTCACCACCTGCAATAATATTTACGTGAGTAAGATCCATCTGTAAAAGAAACAAATTAGTAATAATAACTCAACTTGTAGAAAGGAAATAATGATTTGTAGAATATTTTTTATTTATCTCAAAGGTGAAATAATTTTTTTTCTTTCAATCACTAAACTTTGAAATTTTAGTGACAAATCTAGCTTCTAGTAACTTTCTTTTCCTTTATGTAATTCGACATAGAATATAACCAGAAAAAGAATGTTGCTGCTTACTGGTTTCTGCTGCTGCTGCTGCTGCCATTGTCGACAACTTTTTCTCGACGAGAATGAGCTTCGCAGTCCGTGGTTGCGATTGATGTAACGTTTCTCCCACCCCATTCTCTGCTCCCTTCTGCAAATTTGTCGGCAGCTCGTTAGCGGTGACCAATGCTGGAGTCACCGCGGCGGCGACTGGAGTGGCAGCTGGGGGCTCGATCGCGACCATTTCCAATGCTTCTATTCTCTCTCTTTCTACCAATGGAATACCGTAGTGACCCCAAGGAAGCGTATCGGTGGTACCAGGAAGCAAGAACCGTTTGTCATCATGCGCTTTGAGCGCGACCTTTGTCTGCCTATCGCTGTATAACTCATGATGGTGAGATCTGATGATCTTTTGCTCTCGGCTTAAAATCACATTCTCACGAAGACACTTGACATAGTCGTCAAATATGATCGTAGCTTTCAATACGAAACTCTTTAGTTCTTTCGCATTTTTTATTGGATTTCTATTCTGAACTCTAACGCTATACATTTTACTCCTGTGTCTCACAAATTCCAACATGATTTCACCGTTGTTCTCATCTTTCATCAGTCCAACCACTTTCTTATTGGCTCTTGGAATATTGAACTGATTTTGTTCGTCAAAGGCTGAGGTATCGAATTCATGAATATCTCGACGCATGACATCATATATGTCGGTATTAGTGATCTCATACACCAGACTATCTGTGTCAGTGTATAACAATTTACAATGCTCACCCATAGCACTAGCCATATAGTCATAGTGGAAGCGATACACGAGAGTTTTCGACAAGTCAAAGACAGCAAGACCGATGTACGAGGTGTGATCAAAAAGTAAGGTGAATTTTGAAATTTAGCGGGCTACGTCCGTTCGATCTTCGACTTTTTTATTTGGTTATGTCGGTACACTCGTCTAGAACATACGTTCCAAATTTCAGCTTTGTAGTATGTTTGGTTTGTTTGTGAGAGGCATCAAGGTTAGAAGTGTTTTGCGTGCTCCACGATTTGCTGCTTTCTAAAAACATGGATCAAAGAGTTTGCATTAAATTTTGTGTGAAAAATGGAATCAAATGTTCCAAAACACTTGAAATGCTGAAAGTGGCATACGGTGAGTCTACTTTAAGCCAAAAAAACGTTTATAAGTGGTATAAACTCTTCCAAGAAGGCCGAGAAGACACCGACAACGAACCTCGTTCTGGACGCCCCAGCACATCAACAACTGATGAGAATGTTGAAGAAGTGAAGAAAATAGTGTTGGGAAATCATCGAATTACCATTAGAGAAATTGCTGATGATATTGGCATCTCATTTGGTTCGTGCCAATCAATTTTGACGAGTGTTTTAGACATGAGACGTGTGTCAGCGAAGTTTGTTCCGAAATTGCTCAATTTCGACCAAAAGAAACGTCGCATGAGCATCGTCCAAGAGCTACTGAATAACGTTAACGATGATCCAGATTTACTCAACAGCGTTATAACAGGTGACGAAATATGGGTATACGGTTATGATATCGAAACCAAAGCACAATCGTCCACCTGGAAGCATTCAACGTCACCAAGACCAAAAAAAGCACGCCAAGTTCGATCAAATGTAAAGGTTTTGCTTACAGTTTTCTTTGACTGCAGGGGCGTGGTGCATCATGAGTTCTTGCCACAGGGTAGAACAGTAAATAAGGAATATTACCTGCAAGTTATGCGTAATTTGCGCGAAGCAATCCGCCAGAAACGTCCGAATTTGTGGAAAAATAAAAATTGGCTTTTGCACCATGATAACGCCCCTGCTCACACATCGTTGCTTGTGCGCGAATTTTTGGCTAAAACCAACACAGTAACGATGCCACAGGCACCGTATTCCCCAGATCTGGCCCCCTGTGACTCCTTCTTGTTCCCAAAACTGAAGAGGCCCATGAAAGGACGGCGTTTTGCCACGATTGAGGAGATAAAGACGGCATCGAAGGATGAACTAAACAAGATCACAAAAAATGATTTTTTGAAATGCTTTGAGGATTGGAAAAAGCGTTGGCACAAGTGCATTATATCCGAGGGGGATTACTTTGAAGCAGATAAAATAAAAATTGATGAATAAATAAATATTTTTTGAGAAAAATAAAAATTCACCTTACTTTTTGATCACACCTCGTATTTCTACGACTCATCGCACATATTTGCTTATTTCGCTTAGGCATATTCAATTATCAATTAATATGATGTGATGTTAATATCAATTTATTATTTTGTTCGTACTCTCGTGGTCTGTCGCGTTAATGACTAAGAATTCGTTTTAACTTTAAAAAAATTTATGAATATTGAGTTTGAAATAAAATTATAAATGAATTATCTATGATTGTTTGAATTGAGCTTAAGAAAAAATAGACTTTACCCTAGTTTCTTATGGTGCGAAGTGTCCCATAAGCAGATCTTAAGTCTCTCTTGTAAAAAAGGATGGAACTGAGGCCAAGTTTCTCATAGCGCGAAATGTTTTATGAGTCGAGCATAAATTACAATAGGAAAGGAAATTATTGCTTAGTTAATCACTTGAGAGAAAGAACTTAGGTATAAGCCAAGTTTATTCAACTTTATTCGCTCGCTTTGCAAGGCTAGGAGAAAATGCTAGCTTGTGCAAAAATCAGCATTTATACACAGATTTTCCGGTCTATATTTGCAGGACAGCCCTCTTCGAGCTGTTTACGCAAATGTGCAAAATCATTTTTTCTTGTTTACAATAGAATAGACAGCACTAATGAAATTTTAAAGCAAGTAAAATTTACAGAAGTAAATATGGATTATGACAATATAATTTACACTTATTGCAAAAATTATAGTCAAAAGTAATTGACTAATGAGGTTAGTTAATATAATAACGTAATATTTACAATAAAATAATAATAAAATTTTATATATAGTAATAGCTTATCGCTTGTAAAAATGATTCTAAAAAAGAACTACTTAAATTAGTTAATAACATTTGAATAATAATCAATTTTCGTATTTTTGCAAAATCATATAATGTAAATATATAATTGGTTAATTAAAATTAATAATTATGACAATTTTGTCAGTATGTACAAATTTGACGCTTTCGATTCATATACTTTTATTTGTTTAAATAAATTATTGATTTTTATTTATTGATAAACTTAAATTATTAGTCATGTTTTTACGATAGTTATTTTGAGTTCAGAGTATCGGCTTTATTACAATAATTAACATTTACAAAGTCATAAACAAATTAAATTTGCACATTAAAATTCAATACTGATCAATAGTTAAAAGTACTTGAAAATATGATAGTCTTAATCTATGCCCTAAAATCTACAAAAAATACTTTGTTTCATTGAAATTACTCTTAATAACGCATTTATTTAAATAAAAATTATCATATCTATATCCATAAGTAGAGTTAAGTCACACTCCTTATATGTTCATGAAATTTGACGTTAGCTCTAATACAATCATATAATATGTGAGGTGGGGCCGTTTAATACACTGATTGATAGATTTAGATTTATGAGTTTAGCGAGTTGCAGTAATACAGTGAAAATGAGAGAATAGTCTAAGAGCTCATAGACAGGACCGTTACATATCATTATTATAATGTCGAAATTAATAATAATATAGAGCTCACATATGGCGTCACGATGTAGACAATGTAATCTTCGAAATTTCACAAGCTAATCTTTCCTTTATCAGCATCACTCTATATGGAATTATGAATTTTTAGAAAACGTACTTTTTCCGGCAAATATTGTAGTTTTTTGCAATTATTTTGGTTAATTATCACTCGATTAAGACGAGCGATAGATCATTTTAAAGATAATTGTAGTAACTATAACTTCTTCCATTAGGGTATACACGTAATTTTAATAGTTTTCAAGACACAGACGACGAACCTCGCTCTGGACGCCCTAGCACTTCAATAACTGATGAAAGTGTTGAAGAAGTGAAACAAATGGTGTTAAAAAAATCGTCGATTCACTTAGGGAAATAGCTGAAGACGCCGGCGTCTCTGTTGGCTCGTGCCATTAAATTTTTTCCGAAGTTTTGGACATGAAACATGTAGCAGCAAAATTTGTTCCGAAACTGCTTAATTTTGAACAAAAGGACCGTCGAAGGAGCATCGCTCAAGAGTTGTTAAACGACGTCAATGATGATCCTGATATGCTCAAAAGAATCATAAGTGGTGACGAATCATGGGTTTATCGTTATGACGTCGAAACTAAAACCCAATCGTCTCAATGGAAGACTCCAGAAGATCAGGACCGAGAAACGCACGTCAAGTTCGATCAAATGTCAAGGTTTTGCTCATTGTTTTCTCTGATTATCGTGGCGTAGTACATCAATAGTTCTTATCACAAGATCATACGGTCAATAAAGGGTATTATCTTGAAGTTATGCACCGTTTGCGAGAAGCAATACGAAAAAAACGTCCGGAATTGTGGGAAAACAATTTATGGATTTTGCATCACGATAATGCATCTGCTCACTCATCGTTGCTTGTGTTGAACTTTTTGGTAAAAAAAAAACCACAATCATGCCTCAGGCACCATATTCACTAGATATGGCCCCCTGCGACTTTTTCCTGTTCCCAAAACTTAAGAAACCCATGAAAGGACGGAGGTTTGGAACGATTGAGGAGATAAAGAAAAAATCGCTGGAATAACTCAAGGCTATACCAGAAAGTGCTTACCAAAAGTGCTTTGAGGATTGGAAAAAACGTTAGCACAAGTGTATTATATCTAAGGGGGATTACTTTGAAAGGAGCAACATAAATATTGATGAATAAATAAATATTTTTTCATAAAAATAAAAATTCACCTTACTTTTTGAACACACCTCGTACAATGTTCAGACTTTGAGAAAACACCTAGCCACCAATCCACGAAACTCAACGATAAACACATACTTCAAAATAATCATGTTACTTAGACCAGAGACTTACATGGAAGAACTATATATTCAGAAAACATAAACAACTAGGATTAAAATGTAGAAACTGTATTGGTTCATAGGAGAAAAATCAAAGGTCATAATTGATAATAAAATACTGATTTACAAAGCTATAAATAAAGCGATTTAGACTTATGAAATTCAGTTATAGGGTGCCCCTTCAAACTCTAATATTGAAATTTCGATCGAAAGTCCTACAAAATATCATACGGTGCAACGGTAGTCCATTCAATTAATCGATCCGTTCGCGATTCTGTTACTCGCGTGTTAGTTCGAACGATTAAGAGAGAGGGGGGCACGCGAGTATTTGAAATAGGCAGTTACGCCTCAGCTGTTTTTGCAACAATACCGCCAAATTAGTTTTCACTGTGTTTCTCCGATTATAACGTTTTTTTAGGACAATTTTACGTGCGAGAGTGCAACGGAGTTATCGCAGCAATAAGCAGCAGCAGCACAGCAGCAGCAAATTGCAGCAGATTGGAGGCAGAGTGAAGCAGCGCAGTTGATTAATTGGAAGAGCATCGGCAGTTGATTTTCTTCATCAACAATTACGGCTGATCACCGTAATTGCACCGCAGGGTAGGTGCACCCCCCTTTATTATTGCGTGACAAAATACATTCGGTAGTATTTTGTCAACCGCGATATCGAATCATTTTTGTATTCGCGCCGAGCGTTAGTTTCACGGCAATTTTCGAATCTTCTCTCTCTCTCTCTCTCCCTCTCTCTCTCTCTTTGGTAGGTGTCGCACGTACTTCGCATCGGCTCTCGTTCTTTGTGTTGTTACTAATATCATTGTTACGCTCTCGAGCAAAATTTGTTCACAGACAGTGCAGTTTCACCGGGCCGACAAGCTTCAGCTATCAACTTGCACTTTGAGCTGCATTTACTGCCCGAAAACTGCATTGCCTCTTACACAAACATAACCTCGCACTCTCACCGGCAAATTTTCAACTCTGCACTACCAACAACACAGCGACATCTCCAACGCCTGCGACACGTACACAAGCGTCAACAACACACGAACACAAGCGTCAACAACACACGTACACAAGCGTCAACAACAAACAACAACAACATCTCTACACAACAACCACCTTCAGCTATTCTCATCATTTGCCGACTCTCAGATTTATCTCCGCTGCAACGCGAAGCCCAAACATCTCATATCATTGCTGCTCTACTAATTGTTCCTGATTGCGTGTCCGTTGTGCGTCTTTATTTCACCGCGGGATTGTTTCATGGTGCGTTTCGTTTCATCTATCACTGCGCTCAACATTGTCGCGGCTTTATAGTGTAGTGTCTTTGCCGCATTGTTTGCCATTGCGCTATCCATGTGGTGGCTGTGCATTTTGATGTGACCTCGGGGCTGTGCATTCATGATGATTGCAATGACTTGCACATTCATCTTTTCTGCGTGAATTGTTATTTTTGCGCTGGCTGTACCTTCGCGCTGTCATATTTCGCACCCCTAGGTTGGCACTTCCTAGAACCTTACCACTTGTCTTCTCCGTCGGTATCCACGTGGCGCGCCACCTCTACGCACTTTGAAGTTGCAACGTTACCGACTCTCTAATGGTTAATTGTGCCTATTGCGATCGCATCTTATCTAGGAAATCTGATACTGTTGTTCAGTGCTATAAATGCCTTAATCTTTCGCACGCGTCCTGCGTTGATACCAGATCGGTCCTTCACGGCAAAGATTTTTATTGTGGTTGTGCCGAATCTGCCAAACCCGCTGCACACACCGACAATACTGCCTTAGACAGCTCCTCCCAAGCCGCGCCGCTTCACACTGTATCGGCTAATAGGAAGCGTAAGGCCCAACCACTCTATCGCACTGCTAAGCAACTTCGTCCATTAGACGCAATTACCACTCAGATACTACTGCCTGTCCACCAGCGTTCTCCACCGACGTCAACTACTACTAACTCCTATACCATGTCAACCCCTGACGACTCAACTCCCTCTTGGTTTCGACATTACCAAGACAATCTTTTTACACCATTTACCGAGGAGGTTCGTACGGGTTTGAGTCTAAGCCACCATGATGTTAGGGCTGCCTTACACGAGGTTCGTAGCCTCAAACGTGTAGTGGGACTGAAGGACAAGGCAGAACTTCTGGTACTCGGTATACCAAATTACTTTATTCGGAATCTCGATGATTCACTGCTGCCACTCCTTCAGGCCATGGGCTGTCCCGCGGTCAGATCTCACATTATCTCTACAAGAAATTGGCTACCGCATAGAAATTCGTCCCCTACAACTGCTACAAACGAGCCTACCACTTGCGCCTTCGTCCTTCGAGTGGATTCTACAGTGGTTCGAGACCTTATTCTTGAATCGGCTAGTAGGTTAAGGGGCAAATCAGCTTACACCATCTTTGGGGCTGGCGGGGGAAACCCAGTTTCCATTCGTCAGCTACTACCCAAGCCTCTCCATGATCTCCTAGTCAGAGCTATCGAGCGTAGCCGAGAGCTCGGTTATGCTCGCCCATTTGTCTCCTCTATGATTGTTCATATGCGCCAAACCCTACGATCTGAGCCGATACCGATCTGCTCTCTCGAAGAGCTAGCTGATCTTCAGCCTGCTCCAACGAGCTCGGACCAAAATTCTCACGATCAAATGCAGCTTGACTCCTCACAACAGTCGCAAGGTTCTCACCTATCGCACCAATCGCAGCATTCACAGCCGACCCATTTCAGTCGAAATGAGCCACCGTACGACAAACAACCAAATTCTCACCAGCCTCCTCAGCAAATCCAGCCTCAAAAACCTCTTCAGGAAAAAATTGCCACTGATCATTCACTGTTTCCGCCATCATCTACTCCAGATCCACACGCAAATGGTTTGGGTCACGGTGTTGCAAATCTAGCCTCGGCTTCTCTACCGGCTCATCAGCCTCCACCTGGCTTTGCTCACTCTGCTACTACCCATCCCAGAACGAGCTCTCTAGAACCTAACTCTCAACAAGTATACTCTTTATCACCGGGTTATCATCCTACTCAATCCCAAAACCAGCAGCTACCTCCTAGACCAAACTCTAACCTCATTAAGCCGCAATCCTTCAACAAACAGGCTGCCAATAGTAATTCCTCTACTAAACCAGTAGCATGACTCCCTCTGTCACTGAAAAATCGCCCTTCTGTTTCATCGCTTTCCATAGGTCATATTAACGTCAACCGTCTCAATTCGGCATCGCATTTCGCTCTTTTGGAGTCCCACATCTCAACTCTTCATTACGACATTATAGCTGTTTCTGAAACATTTCTAAAGCCCGATATACCTGACTCCCATTTGCGATTGCCGGATTTTAACTTCTTCAGACTCGATAGATTGGGTAAGCATGGTGGGGGTGTCGGCCTCTATATCCGCACACACTTAAGATTTGATCTACTGGCCAACTCTGACCCCGTCTACGTCAACTCACCTGAGTTCATTATTGGTGAAGTCAACACAGGTAAAGTGAAACTCGTTATGGCAGTAGTGTATCGTCGTCCTGCTGCCTGCTTTCCCACACACTTCTTCAACTGCTTGTCCACCTATCTGCCTTTGTACAATGATGTTATAGTTGCTGGCGATTTTAACTCTAACTTGATGCTACCAACTCTCTCTGAAACTATCGCGCTGCGAGAACTACTTGACACCCACTCTCTCCACGCCGTATCAACTGAACCTACTCATCACTGTTTTGGCGTTCATCCTCCATCACACACAACTCTTGATTTTATCATTGTTAAGAACACTAATTCAGTGTCGGGGTTCTTTAAATCACCTGCACCTTTTATCTCTGGCCACGACTTCATTTCTATTACTTATGCTACTGAATCACTTAAGCCAACTACCAGAGAGATCAAGTCCAGACAGCTCAATCGTCTCTGCTCAACCAGTCTGTCCAACTCCCTCTCCATCAATCTTGCTGAGCTCAATGCATGTCTCCAATCACCACCTTCCATCGCGGTTTCCCCACCTGCTTCTGGTCTAACCGCACCACTGGCCGTTATCGACAGTCTCGAGCAGCTACTCACTGGCGCATTGGTCTCCTCCTTCGACGCCGTTGCACCGGTCAAGACCATCGTAATTCGGGGGAAGTATAAACCCTGGGTCACTCACGACACCCTAAACTGTATGAAGCGTCGAGATTTTACCTACAAAACCTCACTCATTACTGGCTCTCGCGTTGATCACCAGGTTTACAAGTCCCTTAGGAATAAGGTTAATTCACTCCTTTGCGCGTCTAAAAATAGTTACATTGCCGAAAAACTCCGTCCCGGTTCTAACCCGTCAGTATCAAGTCGGGAACTCCAAAACCTTGGATTATCTAAGAAGCAACTTCCATCCCCTTTCGATTACTTCACACCAGGTGTCCTAAACTCGCACTACGCTAATATTGTGAACGCTTCTCCTCCCCTCGCTCGCAGTGTCTTCGAT
The DNA here is from genome assembly GCF_024137745.1 of Phymastichus coffea. Lineage (NCBI taxonomy): Eukaryota > Metazoa > Arthropoda > Insecta > Hymenoptera > Eulophidae > Phymastichus > Phymastichus coffea. Next base: position 4,750,870 of record NW_026706822.1, on the reverse strand, counting down.
TCTATCCTTGTATCTCCTGTCAATATCCCTGGTAATATACCTAAATTCGACTTTCGGCGGGCCACCACCAAAGAGGTTCTCGACGCCATCAATGCCTCTTCATCTAAGAGTATTGGTTATGATGGTATTTCTAGCAGGATGATTAAACTTGCTTCAACTACATGTCTCCCTCAAATCACTCATCTTGTTAACTACTCTCTGACCAACGGTGTTTTCCCATCAGCATGGCGTCGAACACTCATCACTCCTCTTTCTAAAAACTCTTCACCCAAGGTGGTCTCCGATACTCGACCAATCGCCAGGCTATCTGAGCTTTCTAAGGTGCTGGAGCGTATAGTTCACACGCAACTCTGTGAGCATCTCGACTTACATGGATTGCGAGATCCTCATCAAGCCGGCTTCACTAGGAATCACAGCACACAAACGGCCCTTCTCAAAGTTCTCGACGACATCAGACGAGCCTCCGATAATTATAAGATCACCATTCTTCTATTATTTGATTTTTCAAAGGCCTTCGATGTCATTCCTCACGACAAACTAATATCCAAGCTTAGGAAACTTCATCTCTCTGACTCTGTTCTTGACTGGTTTTTTGGTTATCTCGCGGATCGTCTGCAGGCTGTGATTGATGGTGGTGGCAAGATCTCCGACTGGCTTCACGTTGGTACCGGCGTCCCTCAGGGCAGCGTCCTTGGTCCTCTCCTCTTTAGTATCTATATCAGTGACCTGTCCTCTCTTACCCTTGACCTTAGCTATATGTGCTTCGCTGATGACATTCAGGCCTACTTACACTGCGCTCCAAGTGATTTATTGGTCAATATACGGCGTGCTCAAGGGGGAGGTCAAGCTATCGCCGATTGGGCCCTCGCAAATGGTATGCCCCTGAACCTCTTAAAAACCAAGGTCATGATCCTTGGCACTGATAAGTATCTACGCAATATCGATCTTGATCTGCTTCCAAAAATCTTCATTAATGGCACGCCTATCAAGTATACCACGTCAACAAGGAATCTAGGAGCAATTATCACCCCTACACTTAACTGGCAGGATCACGTTAAATCTATCACTAGGAAATCCTATGGAATTCTCGCCTCCTTAAGGTTTTACAAACACTCTCTTTCACGCAGCCTCAAAAAGAATCTTGTTGAGCAGTTAGTCTTCCCACACGTAGCATATATTTCAGTGGTCTATATGCACCTCGATAAAGAGAGAATCTTAAAGCTACAAATACTACAAAACTCCTGTGTTCGCTTCGTTGCTGGTTTCATTCCTTATGTCCCAAATAATCTTATCTCTTCTCATGTCACACATCACAGGCTTATGCTTGGCTGGATCACTTTTAACTCTATGCGACACCGGGCCCTCGCTGTCCTCATGTATTCCACCATCGCCAGGAGATCACCGTCCTATTTGCTTGAACCTCTTTCTCTCCTCTCTGATGAAGTAATTGTTCGACGTTCACGTCGTCTACCACCAATGGCCTTCGAGTATAGAGCGCCACGCACTGAAACTTTCAACAATTCCTTCACAATTCTTGGCCAGCGTCTCCTTAATGCCCTCAGTGTAACATCCTTCGATCCTGACCGCATCGACGACTTTAAGACCTGGATCCGCTCAGTATTTCTCCATCTGGAGACTATAAACTGGCTTGGTATCGCCTCAGTCGAGGGATTCCTACCGTTACCTGATCTCTCTTCGTATTCTCTTGTCCCTCAAACACTTGACAGAGCCCGTTTCAGCGGTCATGACTTCCCTGCTGGTCCTGTTCCACAACTACGACTATGGTTCATTGGCTGAGTGTCTCGGTGTTTCTTCCCCTACTATTCTCCCTTGCGATTTCCTATTGCGTACGGATAATTTTAAGGGCGTGCACATCTACTACTGTAAGTCTACTATTGTAAGTCTAATTTACATTGTTATCACAGCATTTATTCGTATACTTTTAAGTTAGTTTTAAGTTAGTTATAAGCTGGCACTTGCTAATATAGCACGGCACGTATCGTTCATATATAAGTTTAAGCTTTTACCTTTGTTATACCGTGTTTTTTGTTACTATTCGTTATCTATCTATTTTATCATAATTTTACATCTCTTGTTATCTACCTGTGTATCTTTACCGTTACTACTTAGATACTCTTTAACTATCACTTGTTTATATCTCCTCATGTACATGTCAAGTTTTTCACTTTGTATTCACTTTGCCAGACAGGGTTTCTGCCCTAAGGCGCAATAAAGAAATAATCTAATCTAATCTCTCTCTCTCACCGAATAATAATAATTCATTGTAAATCCTATTCGCGTGCGTTAGTCTTTCGGCTCATAAAAAACTGTAGTTTTTATTAATTAAAGTTAGTTAATGTTATTCACCGATTACGTCATTTCATTTCCTATTAGCTTAAGCGATTTATAAAGGCTTAGGTTTTAATCCGATTTCATCTAGGGGATTAAGCGGATTAGGCATAAAGTCACTCAAACCTAAGATATACGAGCGTCACAAGTCAAGTGAATTAAGGTGACTTCAACTCAGCTAGAAAGAAGACACCAAAACGAATCTGACGTAAAGGCGGATAGACGTACAACTATGTGTTTAACGGAGCGACGGTTAGCTCTGCTTCGTGGGAATTTGTGCTTAAATAAAATTTCCATTTTGTTAGATAACCTCCCCCGTTACATGGCGCCCAACTGGTATTAAGACCCGTTTCGTGCGAATAGGATTGTGCGTCGAAGGTAAACGACGCACGAGAGAGAGAGACGATTGCGCGAGCGTTTAGGAAGGTTTGTGCAGGTGGTAGCGCGAGATCGTGAGCGGTACGCCCTCTGCAGGGGAAAAAACAAAATCACTTCGACTTTTTTGCTTATAAATTGTTAAGTTTATTGTAAAAAGGGCCGACAAACCCGAACGGTAACCGACCAGGGCCAGAACGTTCCCGCAAGTAATAGCAAGGGCACGCATAACTCGGTGGGATGTGGCATTTGATAGGGTTTTTCTTCGCGCAGGGAGTTTCATCCGAGATTTTTATTTGTTTTGGATGTTACAGATGGACCGGTGAATCGTCGTGGAGGAAGAGACCTTCGAGGTGGTCACTCAAATCTTGTTAGATCTGCAACTGGGTACTGATGCGACGCAGCTAATAGAAGATCTGCGGAGCTTCGCCTGGGTCCAGTTGGAGGAGACCACCCGAAGGGAGCGCCACAACGCATCGGTGGCGGACGTTCTCCGGGACGCATCGTGGATCGCGCCGAAGAAGGCTTCCAGGGACGCTTGTACCCAAACGGAAGACCAGGAAGAGGTCAAGCCTCCCAAGTCCACCGTGGACCAGTGGGTGCAGACCCTCAAGTCCGGCGTACCCCAGACGTCGGACAGTGCGAGCCAGTGCCCAGGACCCAGGGAAACCTGTGGAGCATCACACTGGATCTGCAACCATCCCCGTATCTCGGAGCAGCCCACTCTTCTCCTCGACTTTAGACATGTACATCTTGGGATCAACGAGATGGAGAGTGCCTGGCGGTTCGCAAAGGATCTCCAGTCTCAGGTGCAGGAACACCTGAGACGCTTCATGAACCGCCAGGGCGTAAAAAAACTGCTCGGGGAGTGGGTAGATATGGCTCAGTGCCAGAGGGCCTGCGGAGAGGCCCTGCTGCGGGTGGACAATGGATAGGAGTCCCCCGCAGCGCTTCCGGCGCCAGCTCAGGAGAAGAGAGCCTCGGCAGTTACTGGTGCTGGACCGATGCTCACGGTCCATGTGGACGGGCGTGTGGCTCCTGATACCACAATCGTGGTCAGGTTGCAGGATGGATGTGCGACCGCCACGATGGGAGGCGTCACCATCACCGCCTCCCAGGGAGTCAACACCCAGCAGTCCCCTCGGTCAGCTGAGCAGGCCACAGAAGATGGGGAGGCTGCTCAATCCCGATCGCAGCTGAGGGGCTGCTATATATGCGGGGAGCCCGGGGTGACCAACTCTCAGCGGTACCCGAAGAAGGCTGCACCCTGGTATTACCCGAACTTTGAAAACGTTTTTGTTTTAGTCATTAAATGCTGATTTTTGGTCAAAATGTCTACTAAATATATCTCTAACAAAATTTTTTAGCAACCGTTTTCAAAATAAAAAATGGTCATATTTAAACATTTTAAAAAAATATAAATTTCGATCTCAATTCAAAAAAACAAACAGTAAAATTATTATTAACACTTACACATTTTAGCCTTAATCTGTATTAGCTTGATTGAAAAATTTTGTTAGATTCATATCATTATCACTTTTCTATCAACAACTATTGATTTTTGTTCAAAATTTGTTCTATATGATAATGCGTTGTGCATATCTATCTCGCTGTTTCTTTAATTCACACTTATGTAATAAGAACCACGGCTTTCAGTAGCCGGCCTTATCTATGTTTCTTCTTCTTGCTGTAAGTCTACGACTTTATTGAGGACATTGTCGAGTATAAAAGGTGACAGCCTTTCTTATACTTCACTTTGTTTCGTGGTTCAGCAGCGGCGGGGAATTGAGGCAACGATGAGTGACGTGATCGGTGGCGGGCGGCGACGGTGGTAAGAGCAAAAGAGAAAGAGGGACAGAGTAAGTTCGGACAGGCAATCATTTGCCGCTAACCCTGGCTTGGCGCAAGTAATGAAGGCTAAGGGTAGGGGGAGAGATCGCAATGGGAAAATGAGTTGGCGTTCGACGAGCGTGGAATACTCATGCTTCGCTACTAATTGCTTAAAGTTATGAGAGAGATTTTTGTTTATTCGCGTACGACATTGGTATTCAACAAAGTATCACGTTAAGTCAAGAACTTTGGGCTTGGCAAAGTAACCGAGAGGACGATTTCAACAGTAGTAGCTTCCTCGACAGCGACAAGTTTAGACTCTCTCAACCTCTCAACCTTCTCCAATTTCCGATGTCACAGGTATATCGCGTCGCAGACGAAGGGGCTCATGGTACATTTCTGAGTTTTTTCTTTTGTGTGTAGTTGCTGAGAGTTCCTGCGGTCTTCTGCCAGAATTCTTTCGTATCGCGACAACAGGGAATTGTGGCATGATTTGTGACAGTGGTCTTTGGCCAACAGGATGAAATAAAATTATTATAAAGAAGCATTGATAGTATACGTATGGATAAAGGTATGGCAATCTTTCTATTGACTACACCTATTTCTCTCTCCTCTCTCGCTGTCTTGGTTGATCTTGTCGCGATATCATCTATGTCGTTCTCATGATGCTTACCTATCCAAGAAGTATGAGAGTATATAGGTATCGTATAATTTCTCAGCTTTGCCGTTTGTCAACATTGAACAAACGACAAAAGAGGTCAACAAAGAATGACTGAAAAATAAGTGAGCGGTAATAATCCTCAAAACGACGAAACAGTGATCAAATTTGATTATCTAAGAGGCTAAAGTTAAGCTAGCACACTGAAACACTTACAACATCAAATCAAACTCTAATTATAATCACATAAAGTCAAATAATTAAGTTAATTGTTTCCAGGGTTATGTAGGTTGGGCTGCTCAGTATTTTATAGGGTCGGGGGTGGAAGGGTTAGAGGTAGCTGTTTAGGTGGATTTGAACGGTTATATGATAGGTAGTTCAACAATCTATTTGTATTAAATTATAAGGCCTATGGTAGAGATTGATAGGGGTGGTTTCCACCTCTTAAAATGTATTTCGAACAATCTAAATAACACGTGTTTAATATTTTGTACTCTTTTAGCCATGTGGCAAGTTTCATCCGATTTGTTGAGTGACACTTGGGTAGTTTTAGTTGTCAGTAAAAAACGAATATATCATTTTGAAAAATTTATAGTATATTCTTGCACTATATACTAATGCAATAAAAGTTATCTAAAATTGCTAATACATTTTTCCATCGAGTGAGGAATTTAAAAAAATTTTTACTTATTACTTTTATTTTATATGAAGAAGTGAGAGCCTCGTCTTACTGCTCCCCTCCCCCGATTCATCATTCGTTTTCCTTATTTTTCCTACTTCTTTTTCTTTTGTACTGCGTAACCCTATAGACACATTCATTATACTTTTTCTCTTGTTCCTAAACAAATCTTTGTCTCTTCAACACTCTCGACAAATGTTGTCGAGTAGGTAAATGAGTTTCCTTTCTCATGGTTAACCTGTTAATAAGTCAAGTTCTATGAACTGAGTGGCTGCCTATACTAGGTCATTGTGCCAATAAGTTGGTCACTATAATATTTTTATTTAGCAGAAATAAGCGACGAAAAATAATAAATTAGGGAAAAATCTTTTTCCACCTGTTTCCAACTACATACACACATATTGTCTGACAAGGTAACCACTCCAACTCGATTCCACCGATTTAAATCATTTTTGAATATATTGTGATTCTCGAAAAAATATTTGACATGTTTTTATTTAACGGCTGACATCTACTTTTAAGAGGTGAAATCAACCCAAACCCATGAAAACCACCACGAAAATGTTTTTTTTAATATGTCTCTGCATCTAATGAATACCTTGGTGCTAAAGTTATATCAGTAGAAAAACCTCCTTATAAGAAATATTTTAGCATTGATTTTATTTAAAAATATTCATTAGATGCAGAGATATATTAAAAAAACCATTTATCGGGGTAGTTTTCAGGGGTAGATTTCACCCCTTAAAAGTGGAAGTCAGCCAATAAAAAAAACCATTCAAATATTTGGTCAAGTATTACAATATATCCAAAAATCATTAAAATCTGTAGGTTCGGGTTGAGATGGTGCACTTGTGAGTGCAGCACAAATTTTTTAACACTAGGCAAGAGGCACGATAGCTTCTACTCAGTAACATGAAGCGTCGTAGTTCGCGTCTAATTCTGTTACGTTATAATAACAGTTTACGAGAATAAAAGTTAATTAGTAAATTTCCAACTATAAAGTACATACCATACGTAAGTTTTATTCTCTGGACACTTTCGTCAATTTCTTGTACAATTATGAAGTAACTGAGTGGCTTTGAATGGTACTTCACGTGCACTACGAGTCTAGCAGACAGCCGTGGAGCACGATCAAACTGAGTTTGAATTGGATTGAATTGAAACTCCCGTTGAGTCACCTGACCAGCAGAGATAATTCAGTCACCGTAAGAGAAATTATACTTCAAAAATTAAAGAAAAAAGGAATTTTTTATTTTTTATAGATGTTTTCTTTCTTACATGCATTAAGTATTAAGTGGTAAATATCCAAGGTTGCAACAGTTTGATTTGACATTATGTCATTCATTTAATTCTACATGAATTTTAATAAAACTTAGTTTCCATATATTTTAGGGTATGATCTTTCTAAAAATCATCAATTTTTTTTCAAAAAATGTACACAACAAGATATATTGCCAATTTTTTTTCCAAAAAGTCGAAATTTTTTTCAATTTCTGCTCTTCCAAAAAAGAGGGACCTTAAAGTTTACTGCCTAAACAATTTTTTTCACGACATGAGACGATAATCTTTCAAATGCACTCGATTTTTGTCAAAAATATTGATTAGAAAAAAAATATGGCGATTTTTGTACAGTAATATAATATAAAAATTCATTATTTTTTAAATCCAAAACTATTAATTATTGGAAAAACTATATGTATACATAAAAGTACTCAAAATCAATCTACGAACATATGTGAATTTTCCTGCATAGATTGGGTAAATTTCGAAAAGTTTGAAAATTTGAATTTTCCGTAAAATTCAAAAATAAGTAATGCAACGATTGCCGAAAATCGTTAGGACTCGCGTAGACTGTCGAGCGGGGCTAAGTGTAATAGCCGTGATCGGCTTGGGTTAGAGGGAGAAAGAGGGCGCGCGTTAGGGGCAATGACCCGGAGGGGAGAGGTAGCCAGTATGACTGTGTCCTTCAGTCCGCCTACATCGTAGCTTATCGAGTCAGAAGCAACGACGTGTTTTTTTCTTCCGAGTGAGATCCAGGGAGTTTGTGTAGATAATTGTGAGTGGAGTGTCGAGTGCGCACACTGCTCAACGTGTGCAGCCTCCGCAGCAGCAAGCTCAACCTTGGCAGCATCCACAGCAACGCAATAACATCAGCGGAGAAGCAGTCGCAGAGGCAGTCCTTCATTTTTTAGTATAGTCGGATACGGTTGGCCACCGTATCTTCAGCGATTCAACGGTAGGTGCACTGCACTTTCTATTACGTTTGGTGTGCGATCCCGCGCAGTGTGCGCCATGAGTTTTAGGCAGCGTGCGTGCGAATAGTCCGCGACGTCCGCGAAATCTACTCTTTCTCTTCCCATTCAAATTATTGTGTCGAAATAGCGTGCGTTTAGTCTCTCGGCAAACCGACCCTTGTACGTGTGAGCGCTGGCAAGCAAGCGCATCAGCGCCCCTTGCGGAGAGTTCGCGCATCTAAGTTGGATCACTGAGAGAACTCGGCGCATGCGTACACCGGAGCGAGGTGAGTGAGTGTGCTTGAAGCATACAGCTAACAGAGCACCGTTTGGCCGTTTTCTTAACTATAATTACCCGGGATTGGCGTCTAAGCGGTAGCCTGTTACAGTAAATTTATTTCTGCAAATGTTATTTTGGCTAATCCCAAGTAAACTGTTTTATAATATTTTTGAACAGAAGAGTTTTAAAACTTTTTATTTTGAAATAGATTTATTTACTTATCTATTTTGAAATAGGTTTATTTCAATATTACTGATTGAACCTTACCAACACAAATAAACAAGATATAATTTTAAAAAAAGTATTCAAGTCAAGATATTTGGATTTAAAAAAGTATTTAGATACAAAAACTCGCTAAACCTTACAAACAACTGTATTTAAGTTATATTTTCAGTAAAATTTGAATACTTACTAAACATAAATTTACTTTTGACTGGAAAAAACATTTTCAGAAAAAGAAATTGAATTATTTTGAAATTTTTCGAAAAATTCTCATTTTCAAATTTCCCGAAATTTTCGATCCGAAAAAATTCAGACACGTTCCTTGATTAATTTTGAACACTTTATGGTATTTAAACATTTTTCCAATAGTTGATATTTTTTAAGTAAAAAAATCGCCATTATATAAACACTACGATACAAGAACCGCCATATTTTATTTTATAACCAACATTTTTGACAGAATGGAGTGTGTTTGAGAGATTATCGTTACATATCGCAAAAAAGATTGTTTAGGGAGTAAACTTTAAGGTCCCTTTCTTTTTCAAAACAATTTCGACTTTTTCGAATAAAATCGGCAAAGTATCTTTTTCTATGAATTTTTTGAAAATAATTTGATGATTTTTAGAAAGAGCACATACGAAAATATAAGGAAACTAAGTTTCATAAAAATCCATTGAGAATTTGATGAATGATATAATGTCAAATCGAAGTGTCAGAACCACGGACGTTTGCCACTTAATGGGTAAAACAGTAAAAATTTCTCACCAAACTTCGAATATTATGAATCCGAATGAAATAACATTCAAATTCATAATAATAATAACCTTTGATACATGCTTTCATTTGATATTATTTTTTACAAGTTAGCCATTTACCTTGAGTACAATTTTCTCTGCTGATTCACTAAATAATTTCATATAAGGTTAAGCAACGAATATAGACGCTCATAGAAGCGCAGGCTTTACGGAACACTTGTTAAGTCGCTAGGGAACCAAGAATGTATGTAGATGACCCAACCGCCAGTTAGCGTTGCCATCGACCATAGCCTCTATACTACGACAATGCCACCTGTTAGCACACGCCAGGTAACCCGAGTGCTCTAAAAGAACTTAAACATACTATACATGTCTACGCTATTAGTATATATTCAAGTGACCCAGCTACCTGTGCGGCGTGCGCTCGTCGGCTTTAGTACGGCTGATACGTTTTTATGACAATCACGCCTCTAAGATGCAATAACAAAAATTATTGGATTTTTATAAAATAATATATTTGTTAATATTTTTAAAAACTAATTGCAAAAGGAGTCAGAATTTTAATCATAAAAATTGGAGCATTAGGATTCAATCAAGAAACAAACTAAATATTATTATACTTTTCGATATTTCTTTTCACAAATTTGAGAAATATATATTTTAGCCTATAAGTCAATGCTTTGAATGAATATTAATATAAATTGTTAATAAAAAAGTTTTTAATTCGCAGATTGATCGAAAGAATTTTTTAGAGAACAGGTAATAAAAAGCCGATTGAACTTTCTCGGCGCTCACGCGTAGGTATAGTCGTTGAGCCCTCTGAGCGATTAAACTTTTTATGGCTCTGTTTAATCTCTACTATGTTTAAAGAATTTTGTTAATATTGATAATATTCAAATATTTATAACATTGTATGTCAAATTTGTCAAATAAGTAATTTACCAAAGCTCGAACGTGAAAATCTGCCAACTAAAACTTAATCGCAAGTAATGAAGATAAAATCAGGCAATAGTATTTTTATTTTTATCGTAACAGTGTAAATTTTTAAATGATCGAGAGCAGCATTTCTCTTTGACAATTTACAGATAATTGATACTTCAGAAAATATGAGTGGGATCCAATGAGAGATCAATTACTACGGTCTGGTACAAATACATGCTCACGCATCTCACACCTGTTTCTTCGACCTCGAGCACCGTAATCAACACAACCGTGGTATTATGAAGCAATCAGGAACTCGGATCAATGGCATGTGCGCGCAATATAGGACAGAGAGAGAAAGAGAGAGAGGAAAGAGCTCACGCTACCGTCGCTTATCGTTGCTCCTGCTGCTGATGTCCCTGTTCCCACTATTGCTGCTGACATTATATAAGCATCTTCAGGACATTTGCAGCAGCAGATGATATGTCGGCGGAACTGCTGCGAAAACCGTGTGTATCTGACTCATCAACTCATCGTGCAAAACCAAAAATACTACAGGATCCCACAGTGATGAGAAAATTCACTCTCGAATAATGTTGCCTGTTCAACATCTTGAAAGCGAGAGAGCGAGCACAAAGCCAGATGCTCGCACGCACGCTGTAGTGAATCTCTCGCGGCCACCTGCGATGTGTGTGAAATGCGGCTCTTGTGTACGCTTGCTCTTACTTGCTCTTGCATTAAGACCGCATCATTTCTTCTCTTTCCACTCTCTATCTGTCTTCCCATACGGGTTTTCACTTTCGAGACTAGCCTAAGTGCGTGCCGCTCTACCCTCTCGGCTCCAATAATTAACACCTCATAAGAAAACAAACCAAGTAATGAGAGGTGCGCTCATGCACCGTGTCTGTTCTGACAAGGGCACGTACGTAGGTATCAAAAGGCAACGGACGAAGGTGGAATCCCAACAAAGCGGTTTTCCCTGTCACACTACTAATAGATTTTATTTCAATAAAAAGTCTTAAATTTCTGGAGATACAAGTCCTCTGCTTATATTGATAAAAACATTAACTCGAATAAATAATAAAAATAAATTCGTTATAGATTTTTTTATATACTGCAAATCATGTGAAAGTACTTTTCATTATTCGAAATTACATTTTGTTATTCGTTCTCAAGCTTGTAATTTTCATCGACATCGATAGTTACTCGTAAATTACTTCGATCTTCAAAAACTAAAAAGTACTTAATATATTTCTTGTTACAGTTTATATTAAAACAGTAAAATCTTCAACAGCAATGTCAGCGATACTAGTACCAATTTATATATCAGTAATTACTGCAGACTCATTTAGCGTATTACTATACATTCCTCTAAAAGATTAAGGTGTTAGTCTTACAGACAACATAAAAATACAGACAAACAATGTAATACGGCAACATAGAACCACTGGAACTTTCATTCAACTCCTATTTTCCTTTTCGTTAAAAAAAAATTTTATGTGCCAATACTAGACTAAGCTACCTACATGTTTTCAAGGTCGCTGATTTCGAATTCGATATCGGTTCAATACGATCAGGTCAGGTTCAAGATCATTTCATAGTCAAATAAGCAGAAATAATTTAATATAACTTTTTTTAAAGATTTTTCAAATAATTGATTTCGATATAGCTGTTCGACTATTAGATAAGTTTTCAGTTAATTTTATTTATCCAACAAAATTAGACAAATATAGCTGGACATGTGTTTATATAAGCTATGACAAGGGACAAAGTATATTTTCACACGTGAACGTAGACATGTATAGAGAAAGTAAAAACACAGAATCCAAAGAGTGATACCAGCATCAAAAAAATGAATATAACTTATTCAAAATGTATTATAGTAAGCTGAATTTCAAGCGGCAAAGTGGATTTGTATCTTTAGGAATTATAACTGAGTTATATTGGATGAAGAGTTTAACACGGAAGTACTTTTAGACAGAATCAAGTACAATGAACATCAATGGCAAATTTGTGGGAATCTTAAAATCTTACTATACTTCTAGGTCAACAATTGGGTTTTACGGAATATCCTTGCTTTTTATGTGGATAGGATAGTAGAGATCGAGAAGAACAATATGTGAAGAGTGTCTGGCCTTCAAGAAAAACCTTCGAACTAGGTTGTAAGAATGTAATAGAAGAATCATTTATTGATCTATGAAAAAAAAATTCTTATGCCACCCGTACACATCAAATCGGGACTTTTGCAACAATGGGTAAAATCTTTAAACAAAGATGGAAGATGCTTTAAATATTTCCTAAATTAAGTAGTGCTAAAATAAATGATGATAGTTTTATTACAGTAATGAATAACACATCGTAGTTACATTGTAAGGACGTAGTCAAAAATTTTCTGGGAAATAGAAAAAGTGTAAACTACAAAGAAATAGTATTGAATTTGGTGAAAAGCTATAAAAACCAAGACTGCTGAGCCTCAAGCTACACTTTTTATATTCACACGTGGATAATTTTTTGAAAATTTTGGTGATTACAGCCATGAGCAGGGAGAGAGATTCCACCAGGATATCAAGGAAATGGAGCCGAGGTACCAAGGAAAATCCAACATCAATATGTTAGCAGATTACTGCTCATCCTTGAAAAAAGATTTACCATCAGAGCCAAATAAACGGAAGAGAAATCCACTTCGTACAGTGCATCTTATAAGTATAGAAACATTTTCATGTTATGTAGTATAAGTAGAGTATATTTTGTAAAATTCTATGAGCACTCGTGAAAACTTTTTCTTCGTCTTACATATCCATAGTTCTAAAGAAATTCATTGGTTCATGGTGTCAGAAATAAAATAAATATTTTTTTGAATGATTTATTTATAAAAATCTTAAATTATTAAAATTTTTTGTCTCATAACTAGTAGTATATACTATCTCTCCTCGATTTGGCAAACTTCTCAAAAATAAATACATAGTTACAAATTGCTCTATTAGGATACCCTTTTCATTTTTCAATTAATTTATTGTTGTTTTCCCTTCCCCCAACAGTAATTTCCTGTTCCTCAAGCTCCCTTACCCATCTACCCCCTATTTCCGCTTTTACCCACCTACATTCTAGCATGTGTTCCAAGCCCTCTTCTTTCCTTCCACAGAATCTGCACTCACTTTCTTTATACCCTTTCGCCTGTTCTCTGCCTATGTTCCCACATCTTATTCTCGCCCATTGCTCTTTTATCCATCCCGGAATCTTCCTGTTCCTCCAATAAGCCTCTTCCCCCACCGTCTCTTTCAGTTTTTTATAAAGTTCGCTGTATGTTGACCCGTCTATTTTGCCCCACAGACTTCTTTGTTTTTGTTCTGCTTTTCTTTCTATCCTTCTCTCTATTTTACCCTTTATTTTTTCTACTTCTTATTTGTCCCATATCATTTTTGATATTCCCCAATCCCCTGCCCCTTCCAATAGCATCAGTACCTTCTTTCCCAATTCGTCAGGTACTTCTTTAGTATGTTCCTCACTTCCTCCCTCAAACAAACTTTTGGCCATCTCCCTTCTTCCATTTTTTCTATCTCAACCAAATACTCCATTGCCCTCCTGGCTGTCTGCAACCCCATCCACGCCCTACCTGCTACCATGGCAACTATATAACTTTGGCGTATCATTATTTAATCACATGGCCATTTTTATAAACTTCCTTTGTATCTTCTCAAGATTTTCCCATTTCTGCCACCCCCAAATCTCTACCCCATATAAACATCCGACTTTTATTATACTGTCCATCAGGTATAGTCTTTTCCTTAGATTTTCTATTTTTGCCCTTTTTAAAATACCCCACACCGCATTGATTGCCCTACTTGCTTTCTCTGCTATTTCATTTATATGTATCGTATACACATTTTTTTTGAGTAAACCAAAACCCCAAGTATTTGAATTCCCTAACTACCTCCAATTTTTTGCCTTTGTATGAGAAGACTTTCTCTTTACTTATTTTTCCTTCACATCAAATCATTATCTTAGTTTTCTCTGTATTAACTTCCATTCCTATCCCATTCCTGTAAATCTCTGTTTCTATCAACATTTTCCTCATTCCTTTCTCATTATCCGCCACAATTACAATATCGTCCGCGAACTTTAAACAATAGAATTTCTTCCCTCCCACTACCGCTCCTCAATTTCTTTCTTTTCACAAATATCATCCATATCGTCCATGAAAAAACAGTATATATATTGAAATTTTTTTTTTTTAATAGCTAAGTAAAAAAAATATGTTATTGAAGATTACCAATATCAAGAATTATTATACTGTTATTGATTATAAAGTGATAAAGATGATTGAAGTTTATTTTTTTTATTAATCAAATCAGTTTCTTTGAATTAATTCTTTTATCAATAAAATTTATTATACTTATTGCTATGTATATTAGAACATTTCAATTTGTTCAAATTATTTTTGTTAAAAAATAAGTTGTTAAATAAAAAATATTTTCAAATATATATTGCAAAATTTATTATTACGCATTTTATAAATAAAAAATGCGTCGAAAAAAACGAACAAATGAGGAAGAACAAATTTATCAAACTCAAAGACGTCTGAGAATCACTGAAAATCAACGAGTTAGATGTCAAGCATCGCGTAATAAAATAAATGACGACCGTCGAAATAGTGCAGTATAAGAAGATTATTTGGGTAAAATGGATATAGCATGTAGACGCTGTCATGCGTAACATTTCCAATCGGAAAAAGTGGCAAATAAAGGCTCACCTTTCAATGATTGTTGTAGTCACGGAGAAGTCGCTTTAGAGCCGACGCCTGACTTTTCCAGAGAACTTGAATCTATGTTTCTAAGCACGCATATAAATTCAAGTAAATATTTTGAGAATATTCGTTATTATAATAATTCTCTTTCCTTTGTATCATTTAACGCTAATTTAGTTTGTTTTCAATCGCGTCATATGGGTCCATACTGTTTTAAAATTCATGGACAAATTTATTATCAAATAAACACGGCTTTATATCCTTCTAATGATGAAAATCCTGCGTACGAACAACTTTTCTTTATTGATCAAAATGAAGCTATTGAATATAGAAAGAACAATAATCCTAATATTGATTATGAAACTATTCCAATTTTAGATAGCGTAATTAGAAATAATAATATATTCGCTTAATCATATGAAATGATGAAGCAAGAAATAGAAAACAACTGATTATTAAATATTAATCGAAAAGAACCGGAATTACAGCTATTATTTACTTTGAAACCAGGAACTGATAGACGAAGATATAATTTTCAAAGAACAAATGAAGTAGCTGCTATTTTCTCAACAACTGCTGATGGAGAAATTCCGGAATCTTACGTAACTATTAGAAATAAAAATACAAAAGTATTGCAATATGTTAGTACCATGGATCCAAATGTTGAACCATGGATTTATCCATTATTTTATCCTTATGGAACACGAGGGTGGCATAAAAATAAAAAACGCGTAAATATCAACAATAATAATAAAAATCGACGAATAATACGAATGGATTATACAAAATACAAAATTGCAATTAGACCTGATGAATTTAATCCTATTTTGTTAGGTCGTAGATTATTCCAACAGTGGGTAGTAGATTCTTATGTAAAAATTGAAAAAGACAGAATACAATATTGTAAAGACCATCAAAAAGAAATAAAAGCAGACACATATCAAGGATTACATGATTACTTGGAAAATTTTGCTAATGATATGAATGGACAAGTAGAAAAAGCTGTAATCCTTCCATCAAGTTTTATCGGTTCTCCTCGCCACATGCAACAATGTTATCAAGATGCAATGGCTTTCGTCAATGAAACAGGACAACCAGATATTTTTCTAACAATGACTTGCAATCCTAAATGGACAGAAATTCAAGTAAATCTTTTACTGGGCCAAGAAGCATGCAATAGACCTGATATTGTAGCTCGGGTATTTCATTTTTAAAAAAATCGTTTACTTCATGTAGTAATAAAATAAAAATTTTTTGGAAATGTAGCGTCTTCCGTTTATGTAATTGAATTTCAAAAACAAGGTCTACCTCGCATGCATCTGTTAATAACTTTAACGCATTCATATAAAATAAGTACACCTGAAATTGTTGACAAATTTATATCAGCCGAATTACCTAATAAAGAATATAATCCAATTTTATACAATATCGTCATAAAAAATATGGTTCATGGACTTTGCGGTGACTGGTGTAAGGTCAATGATAAATGCTCTAAAAAATATCCAAAATAATTTCATGAAGAAACAATTATGGATAAAAATGGTTATCCTCAATACCGAAGAAGAAATAATGGTGACACTTATCAATTAACTAATGGTGAAATAATTGATAACAGATGGGTTATGCCAATTTGCCCTAAAATATTAGAAATGTTCAATTGTCACATAAATGTAGAAATTGTTGCAAGTGTTAAATTATAAGGCCGTGTATTGTTAATAACTAATATTTATTGTTAAAAGAATATTTACAGGTTACATGGAGACACGGTCTGCCTCGTGCAGCCGCTCTCTCTCTCTCTCAGACTGACTAGCTCGCACATCATATGTACAGATATACTCATAGTCGTGCTCGAGCTCGGGCTCAAGCTCGTGCTCGTTGGACTGCGCATGCTCAAGCTCGTGCTTCTTCTCATGAGCGAGCTCGCATGCTTGCTACTCATAATACAATATAAAATGATATAATTCAACAGCAAGTATTCGATCTGTTAAATATATGTACATGTATATTTACAAAGGGCATGATGCAGCTACGGTAACGATTGAAGAGGGTAATGATGCTGCTAATACCAATAACAAAATAATTAACCACGATGAAATTCGTGATTTTATAGAAACCGGCTATGTAGGACCAGTCGAAGCATGTTATCGAATTTTCAGTAAATCTTTACAAGACCAAAGCCATTCTATTGTTCGATTAACTTTACATCTTCCAAATCAACAATGCATTATTATTAGTAATGACCAACAAGATTTTTCTGAAAATATGAATCGAACGAGTAGTATGTTACTTGATTATTTTAAATTAAATTTACAAGATGAGAATGCTCATCAGTATTTGTATAAGGATATTCCATCTTTCTACACGTATAAAAAAGAAAAAGTCAATGGCATCATTACATCTAGATGGTCAAAACGAAAAAAACATTTTAATTGCATTGGACGTATGTATTCGGTCAGTCCTACACAATTAGAGTTGTTTTATTTATTTATTGCTGCATGTGAAGGGAGCTACAAGTTTTATTTCATTAAAAACAGTACATTCTTCTTTTATAGCTGCCTGCTTAGCATTAGGATTGATACAAGACGACGAAGAATGGGACAAAGTAAAGAAGCTGTAACATGGATGATGCCTTTTAGATTACGTCAGTTATTTGTTCGTATTTTAATACACTGCCAACCTATACATCCTGATGAATTATGGAACAAATACAAAAGCGCAATGTCTGAAGATTTTTCACGTACACATGAAGCTAATATTAGTTATCAATTGGCATGCGCTCATATAAATAGTCTTTTAAATCATGAAGGTAAAAGTCCATCAGATTTTCTATCGATGGAGCAAACAGTAGCTACTGAACTATTATCTGAAATCGATGATAGTCCTTCACAAGCCCAATTTGCAACTATTAGTGAACGACAATATAACCAATTAAATGAGCAACAGGAGGTTAGATTTCACTCGAGGGGAGTGTGGACGTGTCTTGGATGTGAGCGCGAGTTTTGGTGAGAAAGTTAAAGAGGAAAAGTGTTTGAGGAGAGAAATAGAGGTGAAAAGAGCGTGGAGGCGGAGAAGGAGTGGAGAAGAGAGAGAGGGGCCTGGAGAAGAGCAAGGAAAAGCAGAGAGAGAGGAATAAAGAAAAAAAATAAAAGTTGAGGTTAAGAAAGAAAATCAGAAAGCGGGAAAGGCAGGCAGAGAGGAGGGGCGGTAAGAAGTAAAGGCAGAGACAGAAAAGGTAAGACAGGGAATAAAGGTGGGATCACGGGTAGATATAGAGAGTCGAATTAAGGCGTACGGGACAGGATGGAAAGATTTGTGACAACAGAAAAATTAAGAGATGAAGGTGGAAGGTTGGATAAGAAAGGCCCAGAGGAGGAAAAGAAGAAAAGAGTAAAGGTGGTGAGGGAAGAGAGAGCGGGGAGGGGCTGAGGGAGAATATTAGAGGAGAAATGAGAGGGGCAAAGAGATGCAAGAGTGAGAGCGAGGGAAGCGAGATGGATGGGGAGGGGGGAGAAGGATTGGACAGCACGATAAGAGAAGTGGGAAAAAGTAGTGGTGCAGAAGATATAATGGAAAAGATACGGACAGATATAAGGGAATTAAGAGAGGTATGGGAGGAGGAAAGGAAAGAATGGACAGAAATGTTTAAAGAACTAATGGGAAAAATGGAAAGAATGGAGGCAGAGGGGAAAAGAAGAGAAGAAAGATGGGAGAAGGAAATAGGAAAAGTTAGGAAAGAACAAGAGAGAGAGAGAAGAAAGTAAGAAAGAGACGAAAGAAGAAAGGGAAAACGCAGAACGTAGAGAAAAGAAACTGCAGGAAAAATGGGGAGAGAGGATGGACTAATTGGAAGAGGAGTGCGTGAAACTAAAAGAAAGCATAGAAGGAGAAAACAAGAAGCAAAGAGGAACAGAAGTAGGCAATAAGGAAGAATTAGAGCATATGAGAGAAAAAATGGATAGAGAAAGTAGGATAAATAATATAATAGTGACAGACTTAGAGGGTGAGTTAAGATGGGAAAAGAAGGGAGAGGCAGAGGTCTGGTTAATGGAGGTACTAGAAATGAAAGGAGAGATAGTGAATCTGAGAAGAATAGGAGGAACAGCGGAGAGGGATGATCGGAGAGAAAGAAGGAAACGCTTCATGGGAACAAAAAGAAGGAATTATGAAGAAGAAAAAGAATCTGGCACAGAAAAAGATATACATAGATCAGGACTGGACGTGGAAGCAGATGAGGATAAGAGAGGAAGTAAGAAGGAAAGCGAAAGAAATAAAAAGTAAAGGTAAAGAGGTAAAAATGTGGCATAACGGGGTGAAGTCAGAGGAAGAAGAATGGTGGTGGAGCGAGAGAGAGGGAAAAATGGTAGGAAAGGGGGTGGAAGGGTTTCGAAAACAATAGAGATAAAAGAGAGAGAGAGAGAGGAGAAAAGGGAAAGAGAGGGGAGAAAGCCAGTAAAAAGTCTATTCTGGAACGTGGCGGGCGTGAGGAACATGGAGGAAGACGACTGGGAATATGTTAGGGAATTCGACATAATAGGGCTGACGGAAACCTGGGTGAAGAGACAAGGGGCAAGCACTGGTGTGGAGAAACAACTGAATGGGTACAGCAAAGAGTGGAGGGACTCAAGAAGGGAAGGAAGAAGGGGGAGAGAAATAGGGGGAGGAATAATGTCGGTAAGAGAGAAGAAAGGGATGAGTAAGGTTGAATGGAAGAAAGAAAGGACAAGTGAGGTAATAGCAGGAGAAATAAAGATCGGAGGGAGGAAATACATGATAGCAACGGTGTATATGCAACATGAGAAAAAGGAAAACTATAAATACCTAAGCGAAGAGATAGACGAGAACAGAGGAAAAAGAATAATTATAGGAGGAGACTTCAACCCAAGAACAGGAAATGAAAAGAGAGAATGGAAGACAGAAGAAAACCTAGAGGAAATAAAGGCTAAGTATAAAGTGTTAAGCGCAGAGGGAGAAGAAATGTTAAAATGGCTAGGAGAAAAGAGTTTAGTGATAACAAATGGGAGAAAAGAAGGAGATGAAGAGGGAGAAATAACATGTATAGGAGCGAGAGGAATGTCAACGATAGATTATGTAGTAGGTAACGAGGAAGGTGATGAGGCGATAAAAAGGGTTCAAATAAAGGAGAGGGTAAAGTCGGACCACTTACCAATAGAGGTGGAATTGGGAGACAAAATAGCGGAAGAAAGAAAAGAAGAGGAAGAAAGAATGATAGACGACTGGAGCGAAGAAGGTATAAGGGAGTATCAGAGATGGATAGACGAAATAGAGGGAACAGAAAAATGGAAAGATATAAAAAATAGAGTGAAGAACGGAGTTGTAAAAAAGAAGATAAGGAAAAAAAGGATCAAAAAAAAGCTGGTGGAGAAAGGAATGTAAGGCAAAAAGGGATAGGGTGATGGCAGAGTTAAATAAGGTAAGAAAAGGGGACGGAGACAGAGGCAAATACTTAGAAGCAAAGAGAGAATACAGAGAGGAAATAAGAAAAGTACAAGAAGATGAAGGGAAAAGAGTGGCAGAAGAAATAAGAAAAGATAAGACGAGAAGAAAATTCTGGGATAAAGTGAATGGCAATAGGAAGAAAAGAATTGGATTAGATGAGAATATAGGAAAAGAAGAATGGATAAAGCACTTAAAGGAACAATTGGGAGAGAAAGAAAAGGAAGAAAGCAAAGGGGAAGAAACCGAAGACAGAGAAGGAGAGGAAGGTGAAGAAATTAAAAAAAGAGAAGTAAAAGAGGTAATAACAAAAATGAAAAAGAAAAAGGCGACAGGAGAGGATGGTATAGCAAATGAAGCGTGAGTGGAAGGCACGGAAGGCTTGATAAAAGATATAACAAAATGCTTAAACGGAATATGGAACGGCGAAGGATATCCGGACGAATGGAGGAAGGGGATAATAGTACCAATATACTCGTATAAGAAAGGGAGGAAAGAAGAAGTAGGAAACTATAGAGGAATAACGCTGATGGATACGGGATAAAAAATATATGCGGAAATACTGAGGAAAAAGCTGGAAAGAGAACTAGAAGCTAAAGAAACGCTAAGTGATACGCAGATGGGATTTAGGAAGAAAAGAGGAACAATGGACGCAATATATATATAATAAAAACAATAATAGGGAAGGAAATAGGGGAAAAAGGAGGAAAACTGTTCGTATTCTTTGCAGACATGAAGGCCGCTTTTGATAAAATAAAGAGGAAGAAAATATGGGAAACAATGAAAGAGAAACGGATAAATAGAAAAATTAGGAAAAGAATAGAAGAAATATACAAGAAAACAGGGAGTAAGGTAAAAGTTGGAGGAGAAATAATTGGGGAGTTTGAGACTTACAAAGGCGTAAGGCAAGGGTGCCCTTGGAGCACCACGCTATTTAATCTTGCCTTCGCTGACCTGGAAGTGAAGATCAAGCAGGTGCAGGAAGGAGGGGTAGTGATAGGAAGGAAGAAAATATGGACATTAGGATACGCAGATGATATAGTGATGATGGCAAAGAGTGAAAGTGGAATGAGAGCAATGCTGAAAAAATTAAAAAGATACCTGGAAGAAAGGGGATTAGAGTTGAACTTAAGAAAATCAAAGATGATGAAATGCAGGAGAGGAGGAGGAAGGGGGAAGGAAGAAGAATTCGAATGGGAAGGTGAGATGATAGAGATGGTGAAAGAGTACAACTACTTGGGATATGTGATAAGCAGAAATAACGGAAATAAAAAGCAGATAAAGAAGGGATGGAAGAGATATGAGGAAATAGAGAGACTACAACTAAAATACATAAAGTGGGTAGAAACACGCCAAGTTACCTAATACGATGGGAAACAGGAAGACAAGAAATGAAAGAAACAGCATTAGAAAGAGCAATGAAGTATGAAAACAAAATAAGAGAAGAAATAGATGGCTCAATAAAAAAAGAAGTATGGAGAGAATTAAAGAAAAGGGAAAGAAATGAATAAGATAAAAAGGGTAGGAAGGAGGAGAGAGAGGAAATGTTGGAAAAAAGTAAAATATACAGTGCCGCTCACGCACTTTTACCCCCCCCCCCCCGGGCAAAATCAGTCTAACTTCAAAGTTTTATATCTCTGGTAGAAATTAACGTACAGAGACGCGCGTGGGTGCGTTTGAAAGGTCTTTCGGAGAGCTTTCAAATGATATGACTCACGGTTGCCATCGATTGTTTTTTTAAATTTTGCAACAATTATGCAAAATTGAAAATTCTGAAATTTTTTTATTATTTTTGACAATTAGCCAATTTTGGAAAAAAAATCGTACGAAAATTTGAAGTACACCATTTTTTAGCTATTACCAAGCCCTATCTGAATCACTCATCAAAAATTTATTTTCGTCAAATATGACGCGCGCACGGGCATTTTTTCCTGGAAGTGACAGTTTTTTTCAACATTTTTTATCTCCGTCAAATTGTAACAATCGAAAAAAATTTATAGGAGAAAAAATGTTTGTTGTTTCACGTAGAATACTGCAATAATTTTTTTTTTGGTTTTTCGAAAAATTTTTTTTTTCGATTTAAATTATTTTTCAAGGTCGAAAAAAAAAAGATTTTTTTTTAATGTAATTTACGATACTTGTTATGTAGTATTATTGAATGGGTGGAAAAAAATTTTTTTTTGTGGTTTCTCATCTTTTTAGCGTACCGACTGTGAGAAAAAAAAATTGAAAAAAACTGAAAAAAAAAATTTTTCGAAAAACCAAAAAAAAAAATTATTGCAGTATTCTACGTGAAAAAACAAACATTTTTTCTCCTATAAATTTTTTTCGATTGTTACAATTTGACGGAGATAAAAAATGTTGAAAAAAACTGTCACTTCCAGGAAAAAATGCCCGTGCGCGCGTCATATTTGACGAAAATAAATTTTTGATGAGTGATTCAGATAGGGCTTGGTAATAGCTAAAAAATGGTGTACTTCAAATTTTCGTACGATTTTTTTTCCAAAATTGGCTAATTGTCAAAAATAATAAAAAAATTTCAGAATTTTCAATTTTGCATAATTGTTGCAAAATTTAAAAAAACAATCGATGGCAACCGTGAGTCATATCATTTGAAAGCTCTCCAAAAGACCTTTCAAACGCACCCACGCGCGTCTCTGTACGTTAATTTCTACCAGAGATATAAAACTTTGAAGTTAGACTGATTTTGCCCGTGGGGGGGGGGGGGGGGGTAAAAGTGCGTGAGCGGCACTGTACAGAGAGAGGGAAGAGGTAGATGAAATGAGGGAAGAGTTTTGGGAAGAAATAAGAGATGAGCTATAGAAAAAAGATGAAAAAGAACTAGAAGAAAAACTAGAAAAATCAAGATACATAAATGAGAGGAAAGACCTGAAAGAAGAAATGAAAAAGTATAGGTTGAAGGAAATTCAAGGAGAGGGAAGAATAAAAGGCCTGCAAATAAGGGAAAGGTTTAGGTTAGGTAATGAAACGAGAGGAAGCAGATATTGGGAAAAAGAAGAAAATAAGAGATGCAGAATGTGTATGAAAGAGGAAGAAAATTGGAAGCACATGGTAGAAAAATGTGAAAAAAGCAGAAAGAAAGAGGAAGAATGGGAAAAAATAATAATAGGAAGCAAAGAAAAGATAGCGTGGATGATGGAGATAAAATGGAAAAGAATAAGAAACAAAGAGAAGAAAGAAAAAGAAAAGCAAGAAGACGAAGCTGCATGACCCTAAGGAGAGACGGAAACAGAAGACAGAGAAGCAAGACTCGCAGACACATCTACACACACACACATACACACAAAACACGAACATACGCGCAAACATAAACATACACATGCACACACACACACACAAGACACAAGTAACAGCAACTACACAAGCGAGAGGAAGCAGGTATTGGAGGATGGAGCAAAATGGAAAAGAAGAAGAATCGAAAAAGAGAAAGAAAAAGGTAAACTAGAAGACAAATCATAAGATACTAAGGAAAAATAAGTGAGGTTGAGGAAAGGAAAGGGAGAGGGAGCAATAGGAAACAAGAAAAAGGTGTCAAAGCCTTAATAAGGAGAAAGATAGATGAAATGATTAGCAAGAAGGAGAGCAAAAGCAAAGGAAAGGCAAAGGTGAAAAGGCAAAAGAGAGTAATAAAGGAAAAGCTGAAAAAAAATATGCAAGAAAGAGAAAAAAAAACAAAAGAGCGGAAAAGGCAGATCTTAGAGTGAGAAAGAGGAAGAGAAGATTAATCAGAAGAAAAATGAGAAGAAAAGAGGAACAGGCAGGCGCAGAAGACAGGGACACAAGAGTTGCAGACACACCTACAAATGTACATATTTACACAACACACACACACACACACACGCACGCGCGCACTCACACACAAAACACGTACATAATCAACTACAGAAACTGGATACGAGACACAAATAGTAATATAAGAAATGTAAACCAAATGTAACATATAAGTTGTAAATAAATAAACTAAACTAAACTAAATGAGCAACAGAAAGAAATAGTCGATGTTGTTCTTAATAGAGTAGCTGACAAAAATTATCATGTAAATAATTGTATATACATTAATGGTCCGGGAGGTTCTGGAAAAACTTTTATTTATACTACTATTTACAACTTATTGTCTTAAAAAAATGTAAAGATAACTTCAATGGCTTTCACAGGAATAGCAGCACTTTTACTTCCAAAGGGAAAAACAGTACATAAAACATTCGGTCTTCCAGTTCCCATTCATAATATTTCATCATCAAATATCACAGCACAATCAAAAGAAGGTCTCTTATTAAAAGATACTAAAGTTTTTATTTGGGATGAAGCACCAATGGCACCGAGATATGCTTTACAAATTGTCAATAGAACATTAGAAAACATAATGAATAATGACTTGCCTTTTGGTGGAAAAATTATAATTTTAGGTGGTGATTTTAGACAGCTTCTTCCAATTAAACGCCATGGAACGCGCACTGAAACACTGAATCTTTCTATTAAATATAACGAATTATGGAATTATTTTGTCAAATAAAATCTTACTACTAACATGAGAGTTTTACCAAATGAGATTGATTTTGCGAGATATTTATTATTAGTTGGTGATGAAACCCTTAACGATCATGATGACAACATTAACCTACCTAATCATTGCGTTCTAAATGCAAGTGATAATGTTATTTATATATTGAGTAAATGTGCTATTTTGTCAGCTAGAAATGTTGACGTCCATGAACTAAACAAGCAAGTTATGAATCTATTCGACATAAGGTCAGAGCGTATTTACACTGCTATTGACAGTACAGATAATTGTGATAACGGTGATTTAGAAGAAGTTCTTTTACCAGAATATTTAAATTCTTTGAATCCTTCCAGTTTACCACCATATAAACTACAATTGAGAAAAAATTGTATCGGTATGCTTATTAGAAATATAAGCATTAATGAAGGTTTATGTAACGGTACACGTTTAAGAATTTTAGATTTTTCCAAATGTAAAGTTTTAACAGATAAATCAAACGATATTATTTTTCTGAATCGTATAACATCTATTTGTACAAATGAATATCCTTTCACTTTTAAAAGACGTCAATTCCCAATCAAAATAGCTTTTGCAATGACAATTAATAAAGCGCAAGGTCAGACATTTGATAACATTACGATTGATCTTCGTAGAGATGTTTTTAATCACGGACAATTGTACGTGGCAATGTCTAGAATCCGATCGTGGGATACACTAAAAATTTATTTTGGAAATAATCAACGAAACAATTTTAAAGTAAAAAATTATGTCTACAAAGAATTATTTTTATAGAATACTTCAATTCAAACTTATTGAAAAATTAAAATTATATTACAATATTAAATATAGATATCGATTTTAATTCAAAGGAATATCTTTTCTATAGCAATTTAAAAAAGGAGCGCGAGAGCGCGCTGAATAGTGTGCTAGTAACTACGAGGGAGGATTGATAAGTTTCCGGCCTGACCAAGAAAAACAACGCTTTTAAGAATTTGTTCTTTTATTTCTCAACATAATCTCCTCCAAGGCTGATACATTTCTCATAGTGGTGTTCTAGTCTAGTAATGCCATCTCTATAGAATGATTCGTCAAGCTCCTCAAAATACCCATTTACAGCTTCGATTACTTCTTTATTGTCCGCAAATCTCTTACCGCCAAGCCATTTTTTGAGGTTAGGAAACAGATAATAGTTACTCGGGGCTAGGTCTGGAGAATAGGGAGTGTGCGGCATTAATTCAAACTTCAGATCATTGATTTTAGCCATCGCAACGATGGACTTGTGCGCTGGTGCGTTATCGTGATGAAACAAGATTCTTTTCTTCGCCAGATGAGGTCGTTTAATTTTCACCTCATGGCTCAAACGTTGCAATAAGTCTACGTAGTATTGATCAGTGATAGTTTCACCCTTTTCAAGGTAATCAATGTTTATAATACCTCTTGCATCCCAAAAAACAGTAGCCATAACCTTGTTCGCCGAAAAAATTGTTTTTGCCTTCTTTGGAGTTGGTTCCCCTGGTCCAATCCACTGTTTGGACTATTCTTTGGTTTCAGGGGTGTAGTGGTGGACCCAAGTTTCGTCAACGGTTACGAATCGACGCAAAAATTCGCTTGGATTAAGCTTATACAACGCTAAATTGGCGGTAGATATGTTTTTTCGAATCAATTTTTGGTCGACTGTTAGCAAACGCGGCACTCATCTTGCACAGAGCTTTTCTATATGCAAATTTGATGCAAAATATTTTGCACACGTTCATATGACATCTTACAGGTCTCAGCTATCTCACGCACTTTTAATCTGCGGTCTTCCAGCACTATTTGATGGATTTTTTCGATCATATCTGGAGTTGTGACCTCAACAGGGCGTCCTGAGCGAGGCTCATCAGAGGTGTTCATACGACCCTTTTTAAACTCGGAAACCCACTGCTTAATGGTTGAATATGATGGGGAGGATGTCCCCAGTGTTGAGTCCATCTCTTCTTTGATTTCCTTCGGCTTTAACCCCTTTAAATAGAAATATTTGATGATAGCATGATTTCCCAGCTTTTCCATTTTTAAGAAAAATACAGAGGCGTCTTGTTCAGGGTGCTCTCAAATCTAAACTAACATGGCGATCGGGCTGAAACTATAGCTACAAGCTATCTAAGGATGGTACTATAGAAGGCCCCGAAAATTTTCCATAAGATTCATTATATAATGTCATTATCGTTAAATCAAGTATTGGTTTCTCGACTTACATGTATCGCTGCATTGTCTTGCTAAAAAACTAGCTCTAATTGCTTATTATTGTCCAGATAGGATAATAAATTGTCTGGTAATACAGACATATACTCTGAAGAATTCATTTTACATGAGGGAAAAGACAAAGGCAATGTTCCGAGGGAACTGAAAGCTCCCCACACCACCAAGCTTCCGTCGCCAAAATTGCCAAGAGTATTTGGATTCTTTACGTAAATCCTTCTAGAGTAAATGATTATTATTTGGGCCATCAAGGTGAAATTCCTTTTCATCAGAAAAAATTACCTTCAAAATTATAAATAATTAAAAATTTACTTTTGATTAAAAAATCTTATATATTTACCATTTTCTAGTTATCATTCGTTTAAATCTAGCAAAATTTAATCTTATTTCTTTATGATGTAGTAATAATCTTGGAACTTTTATCATATTTTGTCTTATAATATTGTGAAATTGTTGCACAAGTCGATATACAGTTCGTGTTATTATAAGCCTATAGAAGAATGTTCAAATTCAACATTTTACAAACAACCATATCTCCGTTGAAAAAATTGTAAAATTAATTTTGAACAGTCCTTTTTGTAGCCCAAGATTTACTCTTTTAGGAATTGTGGTCAGAAATAAACAAAAAAATTCTTTATACGGGTGGTCAAATATAGCAAAAAAGCGTGTTTTTGACGCTTTTAGGTTAAGATATCTGGAAAACCAAGGGTGATAGAGAAATTCTGAGCCCAGTTTCGGAATCAGCGCATGAAAATCTATTAAATAACTTGTGTCTAGTTTCAGGTTCTTAAAACTGTTGGCCTATGTAATCGATACTTACTTTTTCCAATAAATAATAAAGTAATAATGATAAAAATATACACAAAGTCTAGATAAGGAGTAAAAAATTTTCCAAAATTTCCTGTCCGACTAGAAAATGTATTGCAAATTTCGGATGAACTTCACTGCATTAGTAATTAGTGTAAGAATATGCCATATAATTTTGGAAATGATATTCCGATTTTTCGCTTAGTCACAGCGATTACAAAACTGGAAATCAAATATTCTTTTTTTTTTT
Source organism: Phymastichus coffea (assembly GCF_024137745.1). Taxonomy (NCBI): domain Eukaryota; kingdom Metazoa; phylum Arthropoda; class Insecta; order Hymenoptera; family Eulophidae; genus Phymastichus; species Phymastichus coffea. The sequence goes on along the minus strand of NW_026706822.1, from coordinate 4,722,552 downwards.
TTTCATTTTTGATATATTTGTGAATATGCACCAAATTAAAAAAACAAAGACGTCATATACGAATTTAGCACTTTTGTAAACGTTATGGTACATTATTTTCAGCATCTATAAATGATCTGTTCACTTTTTTGTGTTTTCAAGTATCTTTTTGGAAGATTTTGTTACTCGCCTGAAACACTTTATTTTCCGTCACAAAAATTATATTTAATCTACTAAAAAAAAGCAACAAAATGTTTAGAAATAAAATATTATGGAGTATTGCAAAATATAATTACTATTGATTAAACAATGCTGTTTCATAAACCATTTAATTTTATAGCATTTTTCAAGAATATAAACAATAAATGTGTTACAAAAATAAAATGATATACACTAACCTGCGTCTAGATTAAAACTTATATCCTCTCTATCAAGATCATCTTCACTTTCGAATTCGTCATAAAGACGGGTAGAGCATACATTATCTAATGTACTTTGCACATTAAATGTGAGAGGTTGAAGAGGACTCGTTGCAGTAGATCGATAATGACATTTTTTTTGATTTGATAGAGCATAGTATTGTATTTCCGAAAGATATTCAATTCCCGAATTCTGTTGACTGCTAACATCTGGAAATTTAAAAAAAATTATAAAATAATATAGAATAAATTAAATATAATAATAACTATACATTTTTGAGAATTATAAAGAATATCAAAAATGAACCTTTAAAACATTTATGTTCCATTGTAATAGATCATTTTAATGCTATTTTAGAACTAAGACAACAACCCTGTTATTCCACATAGGTTCAACCGACACAAGAATCCATAGCTTCAAGTTATTTTAAATATTAATATAGCATTCTACATTTAGTGACATATTTTTTTGACTATTTTTATACACATTTTAATATTTTAGAAAACCTTATAGTACTATATACCCTGTAGTAAAATCGTTATTGCTAGATCAAAAATTTGCATTTTGTCCAAATGAGCGTAATTTTTGCCCAATCTCTCTATTATATACATATTTCTAACAAAATTTAAGCAGCATATACTCAGAATTTTCGTGACACATAGCTGAAATAATACGTGATAACAAATCCTTTCAACTAAATTATAGAATAACTAAACTAGAAATTAAACTCGTAACTCCTTAGTCACAAAAAGAATACCTCTTCTACCTTCCTCTAATTTTAATTAGCAGTCTACCGAAAGCAGTAATTGAAGTATGTATTTCAACTAATTATCTTATTTACATTTGGCCATATGGCTAACGATTCAGCTGAATCGAATTGACAATAAGTTGCGCCGTCACTGAAAGTAACGATATGGAACGCTGTGCCGTTACAGTATCTCTAATGTTTGTTACAACTTACGATTCCCACCACTAAAATACTTTCACGTAGCAGGCGTCCACTATCTTTTTCTATTTACTGTTTACTCCGCAGAAATAATTCGACAACACTAAACTCAAAAAAAAATCAAGACAACAAAATCGATTTAAAAATTCTAAGGACTCTAGGAAGCAAGGACGGAAGGATCCGCTGCCTTGGTGGAGGCATACATTTTCTCTGGAATACTTCTACCAACGAGGCAATTAGGTCTAGTTCAGTTACTCATTTATTATTTATCTCAAGTCGAACTTATTAATAAACTACAAAATATTCAGAATCGAGCAGTTACATTAACTCTTGGTTACAGAATCAGTACTCTGACAAACACGTTGCTACCAGAATTCAAATTAGTATCAATCGAAAATCGAACCACATACTTATGTCTTAATTATATATAATATCATGTTCAAAAAAAATCTAATAGTTCATTACAAAATTAAATACTGTAACGAAGAATTACAGCTAAGCCAATGCTCTCCGTTGGACTTTCGTCGATGTTCGCGCGCCATGCCAGGATGGACGGATGCATATACGAGGGTGGTCCGATAAGTAATTAGCCTACAAAAGAAAAACGAAAATTTTGGAAAAGTGGTATTTTATTTTTTAACATAGTCTCCTTTTAGTTCGATACACTTGGCCCAGCGATGCTCCAACTTCTTTAACCTGTCTGAAAAATACGTTTCCTCGAGGTCTGAAAAGTAGGCTTCCGTGGCAGCGATTACCTCCTCATTCGACTCAAATTTCTGCCCGGCGAATGACTTTTTCAAGTTTGGAAACAAACAGAAGTCGCACGGGGCTAAATCTGGAGAATACGGTGGATAGGGTAGCAGTTCGTAGCCTAATTCGACTAATTTGGCCATGGCGACGGCGGAGGTGTGAGCCGGTGCGTTGTCATGGTGGAAGAACACTTTTTTCTTCGCCAAATGGGCCCAATAATTCGGCATAGTACAGCCCTGTGATACTATTACTTACATCATAAGTAATATTACTATATTATTAGTATTCCCGACACCAGTGCGTGTGAAAAATCGGAATTAAAAATTGCGCGTTAACGATGCCCATACAACAATTGTTGAGAGCGGCGAAAAATTGTGATTCGAATCAAAGTAAGGCGGCTTTATTTTTTTAGAAATAAGTGAAAGGCAATGACAAGTAGGAACAACGAGAGCGGAGAAGCAGCAAGTCATTAAGGAAGGCAACGATCAGCGTCAGGAATGACAGTAGCTTCGAACTAAGTCGATATCGTGCTCCCCCCCCTCTCACTGCATGTTTGAGCGCCCTTCCTTTAAGTATGCGACGAAATATTGCCATCAATCCCTTCCTGCGCACGCGCGCATGTATAAATAAATTTTATAAATTTAGTTTTTTTTTTCTTATATGAATAATACGAGGCTACTTAGTTCTTGTATTAATGAGGAAATTATGATTTAGTAATTAGCTGTATGTATGTATCGGTATCGAATAATTTAATAAATAAATGCCCTAATAATAAGCTGGTGTCACAGTATTTCAAATCCGACTCTCTCCGTATTCCGAATTTAGTTTCGTCTAAACACTATTCAGTCGTGGAAGTATTCGTGACTTCAGAATTCCCTCTTTAAATATTTCGTACGGACAGCTATGGACAGTCTTATTGGTTTCAGCCGGATTACTCCGTTATAATACATTAATAAAATACTCAATAATTCTAGAAATAAGCGGAAGTTTTGCGAACGACTTGTAATCAAATGCATTAAAGAACTAAATGTCAATGATAAAAGAGTATTCTTTGATAAATACTAATATTTATATCAATATAACTATCAATTTCTCTTTCACAACATTAACATTGACAGAGTTTGACAATACATTGACTCGATCTAATAATACTAACGCAGAACTTAAAAACGGCCCTAACCTATATTTTATATTCAGAGATGGAAGAAAATCTAGCAACTTGGTATTGAAAGACATTGCTTGTGTTTGTGAAGATCTAAATATCGAAATAAGTTAAAGCGCTGACAAAAGATCATAGATCTTCAGAGCCGATGAATTATATTGCACGAAGTAACTAAATTAGCTCTTCGTTATCCGAACAGAGATGCTTATATTTTACGTATCCCTTGGTGGATTTTATACCGCGTCCATTGCTGTGCCGAATTGGAAATGATCCGGCATAGTCTAAGCCGTACGCGAAAATGACCTGGAAGGGTTGAGCCATGAAGCGGGCAAGAGAGCCATCTATTATTCTAACATGCGTCCTTAGAATCAGATACACCGGGTATATCCTCGCACTGCCTTGTGCACGTTACTTCGCATCTATTGAGAAGCAGCACTTGTTCAGAAGCCCTGCTTTCCAGCGGGGGAGGGCTCCATGTGGACCAGTCCTTGAGGAGTCAGGCGGGTCCAGACCACCAAAGCGTGCAGTCTCGGAGGTGACGGAAGGAGATATCTTTAGACTTAGTTTAACTTCACGTTGCCTGGGGAACAAAACTGTAGATTTCTCACTAAGAGAACTCACTCGATTGGCCACAAAGGTTCAATCAAGCCAGAGTCATTGCGGAGTCTGACCAGCAAAAGACTCTGCTGAGTTCCAATTAGGCAACTAAATCCAATTAGGGATTAGATATGGTATCGCTGCTAGAATCAATTTTACCAACAGCAATACAGCGCAAAGCTCCAGCCGGGGTACGCTTAGCGACTTGATCCGAGCAGGAATCAGTGAATGTCTTGAATCAGTAATGTACCATTCAATGGAAATATAGAAAATAATATTAATTCCAACACCAGGAAATCTATTCGAACTTCTTTTATTCTGTATATTTCCTGTCAGTATATTTCCTGCCGTATCAAAAGTATGTGAATATGTTTGAATACTACTAAAGTTATACCAAATAATTGTAATGCATAGAGGTATGATGCAAGACCTGGAATACAACAGGTACTGAGTTGCCTAACTGGAACTCAGCAGAAAAGCTGTATAAAAGACCAAACGATCAATGATATTGTATACTACAAGCTATCATGCTGTGTGTCGATGACATACTAAATCTTTGTCAATAAATATTCTCATATAATTTAATTAACTCATATTAATCCTTTCACATATCTTAATAAAAAATACAATAGTTTAAAAATTACATAAAATATAATACCTCAGCATCAATTTGGATTACATAATAATCATGTGAAAGTAAAATAAAATTAATAAAATTAATAGGGTAAAACCACACGGAAAGAAGTTTCTTATAAAAATTGCGGAGATGGTACCAGTAAAAATTACAGTGACGCACCGTAATGTTGGGACATAAATGGGTTGCTTGTAAAAAGTATGGTTGAGTCTTAGTAAATTTTACGGGACAGCACCGTAAAATTTCCAATTACTCAACCAACTCGAAATTAGAGGTTATGTTTGATTAAAAAAGGCGCAGTTTTTGAATTGATGATATAATTAATAATTAAAATAGATTTAAAATATCAATAAAAAATAACAAATTCATTGGTTATTGAAATGGAAGTATCAAGAACAAGAATAAATGTAACACAATTGAAGAAACTTACAGAAACAGTAATTTATTTTCTTGATGATAAGTCTTACAATTAAAACCAATTTCTTATTATAAAATTTTTACCTCCGCAGGTTTTTGCAATATAAGATACCGTGAATCCATACAAATCTTCATTCGTTAATACAGACCAGCTAAATTCAAACGAATGTATTTCATATAAATTTGTGTGATTATCTAAACTTACATCTAAAAGGTGATGCGATATTACAAAGAATTTACTTTCCTCGAAAATAATATTTTTAACATAATAAAATTCTGGTCCATATTCATTGGGAATCATTATAATACAGTCTACTAATACATTGTTTCCTTCAATATTCAAATTGTGTTTTAGAACAATTTTTTTCGAATTTCGCATATCTTGGGGAAGTAAATTTTGAATAAAAAAAAATTCTGAGATGCTATAGATTGTAGTATATTTTTCGGCTGGTTTTGCTACGGACTCTGAATCAATTTCTTCCAACAACCGATAATTAAATCGCAGTTGATGTTTCACGGCTATCGTATGGCATATATTAACCCTACTCAAAGAAACTTTAGTTATAGTTTTCCCTTCTCGGTTTTTGCTCTCGAAGCGCATACAACTTATTTTCCATGGAGGACCCGCCAACAAAAATACTATGAAATAATGGATAAAAAAATGGTGTTTTGGTTTTAGCCACGTAGGAAATTTTTTAGTCAGATCCCTCAAATAATCAGCCACTTTACGTCGAAACAATTCGGCAGCATTCGCAGGCAAATCACTGCTTACAAAGAATTCAGTGAGTGCACAAATCTGTTTTAATAGATCCCACTCCTCGTTTTTACTATCTAGAATCAAGTGACCAATCATAGGACAAATATGCCTAATTAGACATAGCATTTCTGATGCACTCATAATAATATGTTTTTTTTAATTGGTCTTCAGTTATTTCGGGAGGCTTGTTTCTACTTTGACCATACTGAAAGCCTTTAATAAGACTATTCAAAACATCAAGAGTAAAATATTGATACACATATATGAACTGATACAAGAAAAGTGATAAGTCATATTGAAGCACACCTTCCAGGTGGTCGTGCATTACATCCACAGACAAATTTTTCGTAACATGAAAATGTTTTAACACATTAAATACGCATCCTTCCACAATACCTGTAGACTTTTTATCGTTCTTAAGTACGTCTTGTTCATAGTCGCGTTCAGTTCTGAGTTTACACTGGTTTGCATCAAATACTGTATTTAAATATTTTTTATGAATGTAGCAAAATCTACAAAAGATATTAGAATTAAACCCAGTTGTAAATCCCAAAATTTGGTTTAAACCTAGATTGTCTCCTAAGACTAAAGATAATACAAAGTAAACTTGTTTTGGGCCATTTGATGTATTGATAGTTATACCTTCTTCTTCCAAAAACTTTAGCTCGTCGATCACTCTTTGAAAAACAATTTTGTTTGTAAAAACTGCACGATCCAATGTATTGAACAGAACAAATAGAAAAATATTTTCTAATTTTGATTGCATTTCTGGAGTAAGACAAGGAATAGAAATATAGATAGCACCACATTTTGCGATTCCTCTGTGATTTCCTAACGGATTGTTTGTTTCGTAATCGTCAAAGTATAAGAATAAAGGTATTACAATTTTATCGTTAAAAGTACTGCTGATCTCCGCCCATAATGAGCCTTGAATGAAGTTTGAAATAATTTTTTTATTTTGCAATAAAGAGCTCATATAATTGAGTGTGTTTTCAAATACACCAGGAATCTCAAAAAAAGATTTAAATACGTATCTCAACGGAATGAATTCTGCTGTGGTTTTGACTAGTTCTAAGGTTTGAATACCATTACGCAGTATAAATTCCTTTCTTTCCCCAAGAGAATATGACTATGGTCTAATAAACGTGTTTAAATCTTCAAACGTTCGAAAATTACGCCATTCGCTTGATAATTCAATCAATGGATTAACATGTTTTGCAAAAACGTCTTTAATTTTCGAAGTCAAAGTATCATTTTCGCTAGTTGTTAGAGATTTTTGTAAATCTTTTTTTATTGCGCTTGTTACGTTATTAATTAATACTCGGGTATCTTGAACAATATCTTGCGCTCTACTGCGAGCGACATCGGGATGACTGTACAGTTTAGCTGCAAATAGTGCTCCTTCATTTAACTCAATTTTCCTTTGTTTACTATACGATCTGCATGGCACAGAGTGAAAACTTATATTACTCGAGTTTTCAATACTACGAGCATTATTACTTTCAGCTAAATTGTTCGAATGAAAACTAATGTCATGAGCATTAGCATCACTTTCATCCACTGAATTGATACTCAAACTATCAACTTCCTCAAAAGTAACATTCAAGTTAGTATCGAGAGAATCATCAGTCAAATTTTGAATACTATCACTCACATTACTAGGATTATCAACATTATTAAAATTACTAATCTTTTGAGTAACAATGTTAGATTCATTTTCATTTGATAACTTTTTAGTGTCTTTGGAAAGACTATCTATAGTGCTATTCACATCAGTCGACTTTTTTATGAACTCTATATTATTACTAACATCGGTAGTTAGTTGACACCTTACTTTGCTACAATCTAGATTTAAGAACGGATTATTATCAATTGTATCACATTTCGTTTGCTTTGCATTTATCACATTTATGAGATTTACATAACGAAAATGTTTCAGTCGAAAATGTTTGCGAAATGAGTCAAAATTCTGAAAAATTCGTCCGCAATTTTTTTCACAAGAAAAATTAGCATCTTGTTTATGTACATATTGGACGTGTTTGAAAAATTCTTCATTGGTGTTGAAGTATTCAACACATAAAGAACAAGTTAGCATAATAAATATAATGAATAATTTAAATGACATTTCCGTTGTGTTGCCTGATAATGTTTTTCACTTCGCCAACTAATGAGTTTACAGACCTATTATTAGTTACATCGGTATCGAATTCGATGTCATACAATCCTCTTTGAAGAAATAGCCAGAAGGGTAGAGCTCGCTCTGGATAAGCGCAGTCAAGAGCAACAATGATTTTGAAACACAAGTCAATAGCTCGTAAAGTCGTATCAACTTTATACAATGTCTCGTTAACAGATATATAAGCTGAATTAATGTTAACTAGATCTTCAACGAGAATCGGTGTCGGTTGCAGAGTCAAATTGGCTGCTTTTAATCTATCTTTTAATCTGCCAATCGATGGTTGAATATCAGCTGCAATCTACGAATTGAAATAAATGTTGTGATTATTTTTTCAATCATCACAATTAAAGATTAGGTTAAACAAAAAAATATAATTTGAAAAAACCTGGCTGTGCAGAAAAAAACCTTCCCTACGTTCTTCAATCGTCAACTTCTAAGGCTCGTTTTCATTAGGTCTATTTTTTGTCCCGTTCCTCTTTCTAGTACCTTTTATTATGTATAAGGGTAATAAATGTAAAATTACTGCATCCACATTTCCTATGAGAAAAGCAATAGGTTTTGGATATTAATTAATATCATGGCTTAAGAACTTACTTGCAGTACATTTACAACAAAGAGTAAATTTCAAAGTAATTTATTTTGTGAGTAACTTACTGGGAGATAAAGCAGGTATAAGATTGGCTAAGGCGTTATCATTGACGTTATTGATTTTTTCAATAGATCCTTGTATTGTGCGAATGAGATGAGGTTTTACAATGGTCCAGTTATGTGAGAAACGATCTTCTAGGCCAGGATGTAAGCGATTGAAATCATACAGCAACTAGTAAAATGTAAATTATAATCCTCTCCAATTGAATCATGTTCTGTATTCTATATAGAATTAATATGCATTACCATAGATATTCCTTGGCTTGTCTGAAGACACCTGAATTTATCATAATATTCATGAATGGGACATTTCTCTTGTCTTAGTAAATTTTACCTAGTAGGAAAAGTTCTCTCCCATCTCAACTCAACTTCTTCTTCAGGTTCAATGTACGTAGAAAGCCAGTCGATATCATCTCGGTTTTGATCTATACAGAAATCAGTATAAAATATTCAAGTGCAATTCTGTTAGTTAATTTCTTATACTCTCAAACTACTATGCTATAAAAATTATTCTGATAATAAACAATGTTCGACTGAGTATATGCCCAATGATGCAAGAGACTATTCATTATTCAATTATGACTCACCATTAAATAAAAGCCGTGGTATTGCTAAAGGATCTTCTTCCTGGTTGCGAACCACCAAATCTATCCTTTTCAACTTTCTTCTAGTGTAATCACAGTGATCAAATAGAGTGCCCGATGGATTTATTTTTCTCTTATTCACTCTATGGTATGGTATATAATAAGTTTCAGTACATTCACTGGGGAAAAGATCAACAATTGATTGAGCTAAACGCTTGAATGTGTCTGGAGAAATGCTAGAATCGACATCAGTCCATCAGTTACATATCATATGAATAGTGTAATACTCAATACTTTGTTGTTATTGCAATCTTTGACTCACATGAACTTCTCTAAATGATCAGGCTCTTGACCTATCACTATATTTTCAAAAATTCTGTCTTTTTCCTCTTTTATTATGATTCTTGACAACAAATTTCTACTATTTTTATATAACAGTCCATCTTTCTTGTACACTGACAAAACTGATTTCCCATCAACACTGTCATTAAGTAATCTAAATAACGGCTGCAGAAAATAAAAATAGTAAATTAAAAATAAAAAACTTTTCATCTGAAAAACTCACAAGATTTTCACGTCCAGCCGGCCAAGGTCGTGGATCCTTCAAACAAAGATAGAGGTTAGAAATTCTATGATATACATAGCGATAAATGAAATTCTATTAACGACCTGGTGATTTATAATAGTCAACCATTACCATTACGACACTCTGTAAATAAATAACAAGAAAAATAATGAGTGCATGCAAGAGGTTATGTTTACGAAATAGATTCGAGAAAAGTGCGTGTTACCTGACAGAAATACGTATTATAGAATACTATTTATCCAAAGATGCACACTATCGACACTACTGTTAATAATTACTTTTATTACAATTATGTACTTACTTAGAGATTTTATATTGAAAAGCAAGCAATCAGTTGCCGGTCAGCGGTCGGAACATTCAACACATGAACGACTCATGACCGACCACGTGACCATTGAGCACGCAAAGTGTACGGGTAAAAATTACAGGACACTCGGTAAAAAGTGCGGAGATATCTGCGCAATAACTTTAAGATTTTCTGTGTAAATATTCAAGTACACAAAAATTACTGTTCATCACGTAAAAATCACTGGGACATCTTCGTACTTATTGTTGGGGCTTCTACGTACAAATTACTAGTACGATGTAGATGTCCCTGCTTTACGGGACGGTCACCGTAATTTTTACGCTGATCCTTCTCTCCGTGCATCAATTAGAAAAGTCTTTGAAAAGATGAATATTGTACAGTATTTCTTGATGTAGCTTAAGCCTTAGACAAAGTTCGGTAAAAAAGCCTACAGTTCAATCTCAGTAATGTAACAGTCCTATCTATGAGCTAGCTGATTATGTTACTGAATCACTGCAACCCGTCAAACGCATGTATCTGTTTACTCAAATCAGCACATTAAACGGCGCCACCTCACCGATTATTCGATTGTATTAGTACAAGAGTCTAATTTCATAACCAAAATAAGGAGCGTGACGTCACAAAGTAATAGATATAGATATAATGATTTTTGTTATTTAAGAAAAATATGTTAATTAGAGATAATTTTAATATAAAAAAGCATTTCATATATAGATTTTAGTACGTAGATTTAGAATATAGTCATACGAACTGCGTTAAATTATTAAATAATAATGAATTTTAATATGCAAAGTTAATTTATTTATTACACTAAAAATATGAATTATTAGAAAAATGTAAATAGTCGATATGCAACATGAATAAGAAAAGAACATGAGTAAGAATTGGTTTCATTAATAACAGCTTAATAACAACTGTTATTAATAAATAAACAATTAATAATTTATTTAAACAATAAGTTGTATATAGAACGCAAGCGTTAATTTTATACTTAATAATGACAGCTTTATAATTTAGAAATCTTAGATAATTAATCTAAAAATTGCGTTATAAGATTATAGAAAAAACCGTTAAAAATATGAAAATTTGTTATAATTCAAATGTTATTAACTAATTTGAATATTTCTTTTTAGAAAATACTTCTAAAATTAATAAACTATAAAGTTATGTAAAAATTTAATAATTTTCTATTTTAAATATTGTAATATTACGTTAATTAACTTTATTAGTTAATAACTTTTGGCGACACTATTTGCGATAATTGTAAATTACACTAAATCAACAAATAACGAAATCTGTAAAGTTCACATGTGTTGAAAGCTCATTATTAATGTTTATTTATTTGTAAATTAAGAAAACTCATTTCTCAAAATTCGCGAATGTTTCTCGAATATTCGAAAACTTCTCGAAGAAAACGCTCCTGCAAAATAGGCGGGAAAAAAACCCCGCAAGACACCTATGGGAAAAGTGGTTTCGGTTAATTTGGCTGCATTTTTGATATGTTACTCATTTTGGCGTCCTGAACAAATGTCTCCCAATAGTTCCCAAGATAGGGACCGCTGAAGTTCCGGGTATTTTTTGAATACACCTCGTATAAGTTGAGCTCGAATTATAGGAAAGGAAAAGTCTTGCTCAGTTAATTACAATGAGAGAAAGAACTTAGGTATCAGCCAGGTTTATTCAGACTCATGCGCTCACTTTGCAAGGCTAGAAGTGAATGCCAGCCTGTGCAATAGTGGGCGTATTTATACACAAAAAACCCCGCAAGACGCCTATGGGAAAAGTGGTTTCGTTTAATTTGGCTGCATTTTTGATATGTTACTCATTTTGGCGACCTGAACAAATGTCTTAATGGGCATAGAGCTCAAATCTCAATAGGTCCCAAGATAGGGCCCGCTGAAGTTAGTATAACAGGGTACCAGTGCTATACACTTTTTGTTCTACTCATTACTGGGGTTTTCATTAATATGGCCTGATTTTCAGTTTAACATGACTCAAATAAATACTTTAATGGGCCTGAACCCTACAACTCAATGGGCTCCAAGATTACCTCGGGGTCAAGATTAAATCAAGGTCAAATTAAGGTTATCGCATTAATCTTGGACTAGGAACCGTTTCTATACGTTTTTGAGGTCGATGAATCAGAATCCGGGGTCCGTTTCACTCGAGCAGGTCAGGTTCAAGGTCAGGTCAGGTCAAATCCATAAAATTCATTGCAAACAAAGTGAAAAAGTACATTTACATGTTTTTTGGGTCGTCAAATCCGAATCTGGGGTACGTTTGACCCGAAAGGGTTGTTTAAGGTCAGGTCAAGGTCAAATCACAGTGAATCAACAAAAGAATCTGAAAAAAATCGAATGTATATTTTTTGGATCGCAGAAACAAACTATATTTGCTTATACCTCCTGATTAACCGCACCCGCATACCCCCTGATTTACATACCCCCTGATCAACCTCACTCCTATACCCCTGGATCAACCCCCTCATAAACCCCACGATCGGAGTTGATCAAGGAGTATATTAGTGGCGTTTATTAGGGGGTGAGGCTGATCAGGGTTGCGTATACTAGTGGGGTTTATCAGGGGCTATACGAGTGGAGTATGCTAGTGGGATTAATCAGGGGAAACGGTTGATCAGGAGGTATACGAGTGAGGTAAATTGGTAAAATAATTGAACAAACGAAAGAAGCAAACTCAAGCATATATACACCCATACATACAACAACACGTAGTCATACATACTCATGAAGTAACAAAACTCTTAAGCACTCGCGCAAACGAACATAGACAAAAACACACTTGCACAAACACGCACAAACGAAAAAACATACGCGCAAACGAGCACAAACGTTTAAACATTCGCACAAACGAAAAAGTATTTGTGAAGACGAGCAGAAAGAAAAAATAATACGCGCAAAGGGGGCCGACCATTGTAGCCCTTAAAAGCCCCCTATTAGCCTAGAAATATAGCTCGGTATATAGCTCAGACCGAACTCACATGGGCATATGATTCAGATTGTTCTAATAGTTTGAATTTCACTTACTGCAATCCACATTATTTTAACTAATTTTTTAATTACATAAACGGAGATCACAATTTGAAAAAATACAAAAGTACAAAAATCGTAATGTCATATTTAATTTTGTCCTACTTCAGTTTTTGTTTTCCACATCTGATACGTGTTTCAGTTGATTTCTAAGATCAGAAGTTCATTGGATTTATTTCATTCGATGCGTTGAAGGCATAGCCTTTTTAATCATCGTTTTTGTTATATATCAAACCACTCTGATTTTGTACGATTCTAAAATCTAGAAGTATATTTTTTTAGTGATTTAATAAATATATTTCTAATATCAAAATATAGTAGTGCGATTACTTAATGTTACGCTAGTTTTAATGTATTTACTTAAATATTTCTTGATCTTACACCTGTATATTTTATATTTTTTCATAATAAACATTTAAAAATAATTTCAAATATTATTTCATTTCTGACCCCAATGTCAATTTTACCAAAAATAATACTGTATTAGTTAGAGTTACCAGGAAAAAATTGTCCATCCTATCTCTATATAAAACATGGCGGGACGTGTAGTATGTTATGTATGTGATGAAGCTTTTTCTCCTCGCACCACGCGATTTATGCGAAACTTCAATCATGAAAAAAGGCGGATCGCTATAACGTACCGTGAGGAGCTTAACCATCCAGCTCTTGAGATAAATGATTATCTTTCACGTGTATGTTTCAATTGTGACTTATTACTTACACGTGATCAAGAGGCCTTACAAAACCCTGAGCATCTTCGGTTGCAGGTTCTTAGACAAAGATCTACCGAAACATGTATGATTTGTAATCGCTTAAATAATAATATGCAGCGGCTTAGTATTGAGGCACGCGTAGAAATATATTTGGATAGAAGCATTTACATTCCACTAGCAACTCGAATCTGCTTGCAACACCTTGATGAAAATGGTTTTCTTTTATGTGAATACTATGCTCGCTTGCAACATTTAAATCGTCCTATAATTTTACCTGAAATAGAAGTTAGTAGATTTTTTACGCTATTAAGAGAAGCGGCTGTAAGAGGTCGTGAGAACTACCTTGATCCTGACTCTTTAACCGACAGAAACTATACTTATCTAACACCCTTATCGAAAGCTCAATTTGATGATTTACTCGATTCTTGTCTTCCTGCACCTGGAGGTGTTAATTTCCACCGAATAACGAGAAAATCTCTTTTTATTTTTTTATGTAAAATGCGTCATGGACTTGCTGATGATTTTCTAAAGATTTTATTTAACTATGAAAGTAGACAGGGAAGTAGTGATTTAATTAGAACAGTTAGAACAGCGATGATGATGCGATTTGTACGTGAGAACATTGGTCTTGAAGCGATAAATTGTGAGGATTATATCGCACGGCACGTCACTCCATTTGCAAATGAATTGTATAATGATAATCCAAATGATTTAAAAGCCATTTCAATTGTAGATGAAACGTATAGTTACATCGAAAAATCAGGAAACTACCGAACCTTAAGACAAAGTTACTCGGTACACAAGGGACGTCATTTAGTAAAGCCTGTTATGGTCACTGCACCTGACGGTTACATTCTCGATATTCAAGGACCGTATTTTGCAGATGGTAGAAACAATGATGCCTCGATATTAATTGATCAGTTTTAAAATGATGTCAGTAACATTAATGAGTGGTTTCAAGATTGAGACATTTTTATTGTGGATCAAGGTTATCGGGATGCAGTCAAGTTCTTGCAGAATCAACGATACAATATCCACATGCCACCTTTTACTGAAGGCAATCGTCAACTCCCCACTGAAATGACTAATCGCATCCGCATGGTGACCATGCAACGATGGGTAGTTGAAGCCCGAAACGGTCATGTAAAATCCATTTACAAGTTTCCAGACGGACTTATTCCAAGAGCTCATGTTTTATATTTAAGAGATTTTTACTTAATTGCTGGAGCGTTGATAAATAAATATCGAGTACCGCTTCTAATGATAGATAAGACTGTTGCCCTAGCACGAGAGATTAGAACTCGATTAAATGATGTAAACGTAGTTCAAGCGTTAGTTGAGCATAATCTTGCTAGAAGAAATACCATGTGGGAACGTTTAAATCAGGAACACGTTCCAAAATTTCCTCGATTGGATTTACAATATTTACGCCGATTGACCCTCGGTCCATATCAACTCGAATTACCTCTATCGTATGTGCAAGACCAATTCGAACATGAAAGTTCTGATGTCTTCGAACTTGATCTAAATAGAGATGTACCAGGCTTCTTAACAATTAGAATCTACTCTCGGTTTAGAAATGCTACTCGCTATCAATTATGGATAATTTTTCGAGTAGACATTGAAGATAATCGAATGGTAGATGAAGATGAAGGTGATGTTATACTAGGATATTATTGTACCTGTAAGGCTGGGGCAAGGACTTTAGGTTGCTGTGTACATATTGCAAGTATTCTATGGTTTCTTGGGTGGGCTCGATATGAACAGAACATACAGTATCCTAGTACGACGCTTCTTAGATACATTCTAGATGCCGGCCACAGAAATAATGATGATGGTGCACATCAAGACGAATTAATAATCGATGGTGAAGAATAGAGATTTGTAAAAGATTATAAAAGATTAAAAAGATCAGTACCTATAAATATTAAAAAGACAACAAAAGTAACGGTAGAATAGACAGGTTCGACAAATACAAGACTTAATAACTATAATGACTGACAGACTGACGATGACCAAGGACTTTAAGGCAGACTTTGCAGCCTCCACGTGGTAAACTCTGGGTAATGCTAATGCAAACAGCAAGAGTCCCTCATTTTACATTAACTAATACGGATTTTGATTATTTTGTTTTATTTTTGCTTCCATTTTATCTGTATGTGGAATGATTTTACAAATATACTTAATTGCGGATTCAATCACTACAAAAATAGGTACAAATGTACCAAGGTTTAAGGAGGGGTTAAACGTACCCCGGATTCGGATTTGGTGACCCAAAAAATATGTAAATGTACTTTTTCACTTCGTTTAAAATGAATTTTATGGATTTGACCTTGACCTGACATTGAACCTGACCTGCTCGAATGAAACGGATCCCGGATTCTGATTCATCGACCTCAAAAACATATAGAAACGGTCCCTAGCCCAAGATTAATGCGATAACCTTGATTTGACCTTGATTTGACCTTGACCCCGAGGTAATCTTGGAGCCCATTGAGTTGTAGGGTTCGGACCCATTAAAGTATTTACTTGAGACATGTTAAACTGAAAATCGGGCCGTATGAATGGAAACCACAGTACTGAGTAGAACAAAAAGTGTATAGCACTGGTACCCTGTTATACTGACTTCAGCGGGCCCTATCTTGGGACCTATTGAGATTTGAGCTCTATGCCCATTAAGACATTTGTTCAGGTCGCCAAAATGAGTAACATATCAAAAATGCAGCCAAATTAAACGAAACCACTTTTCCCATAGGCGTCTTGCGGGGTTTTTTGTGTATAAATACGCCCACTATTGCACAGGCTGGCATTCACTTCTAGCCTTGCAAAGTGAGCGCATGAGTCTGAATAAACCTGGCTGATACCTAAGTTCTTTCTCTCATTGTAATTAACTGAGCAAGACTTTTCCTTTCCTATAATTCGAGCTCAACTTATACGAGGTGTATTCAAAAATACCCGGAATTTTTAAATTTCGCGGGTCTGGAGAGTCCGATTGTCAAAATTTTTTTTATTGTATTGGTATACATGCCCCTGAAGTATGATAAAATTTTCAGCTATATTCACTGTTTACTTTGTCTGCAGTAGTCGCTAAGGTTTGACGTGTTTTTATGAGTTCGGTGATTTTCGTTTTTTAAAAGAAATGGATCAAAGAATTTGTATTAAATTTTGCGTAAAAAATGAAATAAAGTGTAACAAAGTGTGTGAAATGTTACAAAAAGCCCATCGTGAGTCTGCTATGAAAAAAACAAGTGTTTACGAGTGGTATAAGCGTTTCCAAGATGGCCGCGAAGACGTTGAAGATGACGAACGCTCCGGTCGACCCAGCACGTCAACAATCGATGAAAATGTGAAAAAAGTGGAAAAAATGGTTCTGAATGATCGCCGAATCACAATTAGAGAAGTTGCTGATGAAGTTGGCATATCAATTGGCTCATGTCATAACATTTTTTCAAATGTTTTGGGCATGAAACGGATGGCAGCAAAATTCATTCCAAAACTGCTGAACTTTGACCAAAAAAACAATCGCATGAACATCGCTCAGGAGCTGTTAAACGACGTCAACGACGATCCAAGTTTGCTTGAAAGGGTCATAACTGGTGATGAAACATGGGTGTACGGTTATGATATCGAAACCAAAGCACAATCGTCCACCTGGAAGCATTCAACGTCACCAAGAGCGAAAAAAGTACGTCAAGTTCGATCAAATGTGAAGGTTTTGCTTACAATTTTCTTTGACTGCAGGGGCGTGGTGCATCATGAGTTCTTATCACAAGGTCGTACGGTTAATAAGGAGTATTACCTTGAAGTTATGAACGTTTGTGTGAAGCAATCCGAAAAAAAACGCTGCGATTTATGGAAAAACAATTCATGGCTTTTGCATCACGATAACGCACCTGCTCACTCGTCGTTGCTTCTTCGTAATTTTTTGGCCAAAAACAATACCGTAGTCGTGCCCCAACCTCCATATTCACCAGATATGGCTCCGTGTGACTTTTTCCTGTTCCCAAAGTTGAAGAGACCTATGAAAGGATGGCGTTTTTCCTCGATTGAAGAAATAAAGGCCGAATCGCTGAGAGTGCTCAAGGACATACCAAAAAGTGAATATCAAGAGTGCTTCGAAGATTGGAAAAAACGCTGGCATAAGTGTATTATATCTGGGGGGGATTACTTTGAAGGGGACCACATTGAAGTAAACGAATAAATAAATATTTTTGGGAAAAACGATATTTCCGGATACTTTTTGAACACACCTCGTAGAACATCTCGCGCTATAAGAAACTTGGGCCGAATTGTATCCTATCCAAGGAAGACTTTAGCTCTACTTATGGGACAATTCGCACCATAAGAAACTAGGGCATAGTCTGACTTTCCTGAAAACCACATTCATATTCGCATATATTTGATTTTTCAATTTATTATTATTAGATTATATTTGATTTATCTATTTATTTTATTGACAAGTAGACTAGATTTACTAGAAACGAATTCTTACTCATTAGTGCAACTAGATACGAGAGTACGAATTACTTATAAGTGATACGAACATTACAGTAAAATGTTACTGGAAAATACTTATTTACTTTTAGCTTTCGTCTTCATTATCATTGCAGCGCTCGCCCTGGATAGACACGCGTAATTAGACACTTTTCAAAATCCGAGCAACTTTTAGTAAATGAATATCAAGCAGTGCATGAATATCAAGTAAATAGCACCATAAATAATAAAAACATTCAACTTAATTCAGTCGACATGGCTAATATAAAATAATCAGAAAAATCAGAAAAAAAAGAAATAGCAAAGTGGAAAATTGTCCAAAACAAAAGACCTAAAAATAACCTAGAAAAACACAAATATATTAACCCATTATTACTCAAGTAAAATCCAGGACAAATAGTACCAAACTAATCATCGGATTACTGTCAAAACGAAAAAAAATTTACCAATGTTTTTCTGTTTGCAAATCCAATTGTTTATACGAAATCATTTGAACAAAATTAAAAAAATTTCGTGATTTCAAAAAAACAGATCATGCCACTCAATTCCAGAAGAAAAAATACATGGAAAATCTTTATACGATTTTTCTGTCAAATTCTATTATGTTAGCGTGACCGTTAGAAAATAAAATATTCAATTTTATTTGGAAATCAAGATTTTATTTTAACCAATTGCACGAGACATCTAGGAATGATTTTTTTTATCGATCGTTTAGGATTGAGTTTAGGTAACAAATTACATGTATACAAGAAATTTTCGGCAGGTTTTCTACTTGTTTTTCCACGTAGGATCGATTGCTATGATCATTTTTTCGAAAACGTTTGTTTCTATTTTGACAGTGATCCAATAGTTAGTTTGGTGCTATCGGGTCTTAATTTTGCTTGGATTGGGTAATAGTGGGTTAAGAAAAGGTAAACTCATCAAAGATTACTGGTTTTGTAAATCGAATAATAATGCAATGGAAACCAAACGTCAGTTCGAAGTTTTGAAAGAAAATGAAAAAACTGACAACACTGAAATCGTAAAAACATTATCCACAACATTGGTAACAACTAAAGTACCAACATTACCGACGATCTCGTAAGTGAAGTATTAGATATAAGTCCATTAAAAAAATTTTAATCAAATTTATAAAAATGAATATACCTTTCAAGTACTACCAAATAACGAAATTTATAAAAAGTAGAATATCCAGAAGTGTTTACCTTTATAATAAAAGAATTAGAGAGAAAAATACTGACTGGTCGTATCTTTTCTGTTACGGACAAGGTGAACAGGAATAAAACACTTCCGTAAAATGCAGTTGATCTTTATTAAAGTATTAGCAAATATTCAAACCAACAATTAAGTTTAACTTCACGTTTTAGTACTCGCGAAGCTGTCGAAGACGACCTATTCAATCGAGTGTTGAAATCAGAGGGTCCTGGATTTTTTCGATTCCTGTCTCAACACGTTCGCTCAGCGATCCCTTCATTTCGAAATTTCGCCCTCTGGCGACATAGCATAGGCGTAGCCTCTAGGGTCCAAAAGGAAATTTCTGTGCGCTTTCTCCATCTTCTCCCTCGCTTCGCTCGTAGGTTGGATTGCGTGACAGCCTCGGATTCGCGCTCGTGCAAGTTCCGAGATGTAGGTCCCTCTCCAAGAATTAGTTCTCGAGGTCATGGCAGCCTCGAGGCAATTCCTCGAGCTACTGAGCTCACGGCTCTGGTTATTTTTCTAACCATGCTCGTCATAACGAGCAAAGCTAGCGAGGAGGATTGAATCGGTGCTTATCTGATGTTACTTGCCCGTACCATCGGTTGCTTTGAATCAATCTTGATTCAACAGTTGCCTCACTCCGCACGCATTCATCATGCGGCTTTCTCGTGTGACAATATTTTCTCATTCATATTTTTTTCACGCACTCACGCACACCTTGGCTATTAACTGTTTACTTGTTTGCGAAATCTTTTTTGCCATCTGTTTCGAGCGATATTTGGTATTTATTAGGTCTGTGGACACGTTGTCGGTCGTAAACGGCGATGTAGCAGCGCTTCGTAGATTTCTGACAGTCGATCTTCTCACTTTTTTATTTTTTTTTTTTTTAAACGCGCGGGCGAGCAGCACAACGATAGCAAGAAAGGGAGAAAGAGTGAAAACTCTTTATAGGTTTCATCAGGAATTGACAATTTTAGAACAACGCCGGAAAGGAAAGAAACGGGATTTTCTTTCATCTTCAGAACGACTGTTCAACAGATTTTGTCGTTATGGCTTATTCACGTCCCATTTAAATCTATCGGTAACATTTTCCCTTCATCTGTTGTCGGATATTAAACCGCCATGGCAAATCACTGTTAAGTATTTTTCACTTGTATGTCTGATAGCTTATGTTTATAAAATTGTATTTTATTCGAAATCAAAATAATTTATTTTTACATGTGTGTATCATGAAACATATAAATAAGAGTCTTATAAAAGGCTCAGTTCAGTTTTAAATTTCAGTTGTATCTTATAGGCATAAATATGTCAACTTATTGTTAATACAGTGCTCTTATATGCATGATTCGTATTATATATTTATATTATAAATTTTTTTATGTCAAAAAAAGTTATTAATTAAATATATATGTCTTCAGTTATCGTCAGTGTAACTTGTTTTCATAGAGTTATATCGCATGGTAATACATATAGATAATAAGTAATAAATAAAAATAAATTAATGCACATGCAATAAATAAAAAAGTAAATGCACATCATTGCGTATATTTATGTATAATAACATTATTATCAAGAACCTTCGATTCGAACCTTGATGGAGACATTAAGTTTACACTTAATGAAGGAGAAAGATCGTTGCGCGATATACTGGCAGAAATAATAAGGCAATTTATAATCCATTCCGATCTTTATGTAGAAAAAGAAAGAACGCTATATTTTTACGATGACAATGAAGTTATTGCAGAAGGTATTGAATACGAAGAAAATGAAACATCTGAAGTATTCCAGAAATATTCAATTGTTCATGTGAGCAGAAAAATGTAGACTTTAAATATAAAGAAAAGCAGTTAAATACTGATTGAGTGGAAGAAATAAGCCTCACTCATAAAATACGGAACAGGTATCGATTAGTAATTAGGGAGAAACAATTGCAACGATGGAAACCGCAAGTTAAAGCGGGGGCAGAAGATACGATACACTACTCAAAATTTCGAAACACGTTTTAAATAATTTAAAAAAAGCCATTGCATCAAAACTAACTATTCATGATATGGATTTGATAAGATGGGCTTTACAAAATAAAGCTGAAATAGATATGCCTTCATTCAAAGCATAACATTGGTGAATTCAAGAATTTAAAAAGAAACACAATATCGTATCTCGAAAAATTACTAAATTTGTTACAAAAGTTTTATTGATGAAATTAATGCAATAGAAGAAATGTGAATCTAGTATAATTGAAGTACGACAAACGTTTACAAAATACGATGCAGCAAACGCATTTAATTTTGATCAAAACGGATTTAATTTAGAAATTCGTACTGGTAGACTTATAAAGCAATTGAGGAGGTACAAAACATAACACAATCGCTATCATCGTTAAATTACACAGGAATACTATATCAGCAGAGGGTATATTGCACTGTTATAAAGAATGTATATCAAAATAAAAAAAATTATTATCAAATTAATCATAAAAAGAATTATAATTTTTTTTTATTCATTCGAAATTACCGCATGCATAATCATTTTTATTAATATCTTGTAAGTTTGTAATCCCTGCTGATAACAAACAATAAAAAATTTATTAAAAATACATTACGATTTCATTGTTTATTATTATCTTTGTGTATAGTATTATTCATATACTATTAACTCTATAGATTAATCTAATAAAAAATCAACAAATTTTAAGAAACTGAAATTTTTATTTATTAGATTTCATGTATATTTAATAAATACAAATTAAAATGAATAAAAATTTTTTTTTTTCATATAAAATTATCTGTAAAAGTTTTCTGTAACAATGTTCTGCAAACATTACACATCTCACTCTCATTATCAATTTCTTCCACCATATTAGATTTAATATTATGAATCTTAGAAATATGGTATTAATTGATATTCAGCGGCATCAAAAAGCCGCTATTTATGGAAATTAAAAGTTTTTAAAAAAGTTAGTTTTATAACGAAAATATACTTCATAAAATACGATTCCATCCCCTCTAAAATAAGGAAGGTAAGCTCGTAAGTCGATTTTACTATTGGATTATTGATTATTGGGTTCGGTTCGGGCTAATAAAAATAATTTTATTTCGTTAAAACATATTGATTGGAAGTGTGGAAGTGAAAATATCTGTAAAAGTGTTTTAATGGCGATATTTAGGGGTAAACTTTAGGGGTGGATTCCACCCTTTTAATCATCATATCAGCAGCTAAAAAAATACGTAATTAATATTTTTCGATAATCTACTGATATGCAGTTTCAAGAAAATCGGAGAGGGACACCTCTTTGCCTGCCCTTGGTAGTCTAGATATGATTTCTCCACGTTAATCGTCGATTTAAATGCATCTCTAGGTATTTAAAAGTTGGTGGAAAGTCAGAATTTACTCTATTTCATTTATTGTTATTTTCTATTATTTGAATTATAGTAGAGCTTTATCTAGGTATTATGCATATTAGAAGAGGTCGTTGTTAAATTGGAGTATAACATTAAAATAGCAGTGTTGTCTGTATATGTGGCGAGATTAATATATCATATATCATATTATTATATTATATATATTATAAGAGCGGTGATTCGAGACTAATAATTTGGTTCATAAATTTTTTCAATTTCGTATATTTTCTTATTGTTTCCGCTTATTTTTGATTCTATAAAAAAGAATTTGGATATTCTATGTTGAATATTTGAAATTGTAATTACTCCATTATTATAAGTTTTACTTTATTTTTTTAATTCATTAATATTCACCGACAGTTACAAATTTTTTATAACCGCCTTATATGGTATTTTCTTTTTTTTTTAAATGTATAAAACAAAAATGTATAAACTCGCTAGCTTTGCTCGTTATGACGAGCATGGTTAGGAAAATAACCAGAGCGGTGAGCTCAGTAGCTCGAGGAATTGCCTCGAGGCTGCCATCACCTCGAGAACTAATTCTTGGAGAGGGACCTACAGCTCGGAACTTGCACGAGCGCGAATCCGATTAACGTGGAGAGATCATTTCTAGACTACCAAGGGCAGGCAAAGAGGTATCCCTCTCCGATTTTCTTGAAACTGCATATCAGTACACGGAGAAAAAATTGACCTGAAAAATTACGGTGACAAACCCGTAATGCTGGGACATGGCGATCGGTGCTGTTAATTTTTACGAAGAATTACGTAAAATTTTACCATGACGAATCGTAATTTTTACTCTCATTGATAATTTGCAATGAAAACTTGTAAAAATTCTGGAGATTTGTGTTAATTTTTAACATGTCATCCATGCAAATTTTACGGTGACAGTCGCGCACTTTTTACCCTCACCGTTTTCTGCCGGGAGTCACGTGATCAACAGCTACAACTTATAGCTGATACCTTCACTTCGTTTCTGCTCTTTGTGCGCCGGCAGCTCTGGATTTTTGTTGCAGCTTTTAACGTGAAAAAAAGTAAGTACAGTCTTTCCTTACTCGTCTAATAAAGACAAATAGTTTTGAAATAACCTTTTAGAAATATTAAACAGTATTTTCACCTTATAAAATTGCATCATATCGCCGACCGCATGGAAACATAACCTCTTACAATTTTGATATTTTGATCCTTTTTTTTCAGACTTTCAATATGGTAATGGTTTAGAATACGATTTATGAATTATCTTTACGAGTAGTTTCATAAAAAGGTATAGTTTAATAATGACAATTATCATATAACTCATTATTTCTGCTTAAGGATGACGGGCCTTGGCCTGCTGGGCGAGAGAATCTTGTGAGTTATATGATTCTATTTCAAACCTTTTAATAATAATGTAATTTAAAATATAGTAATAATATAAGCATCTTTCTTCTACAGCCGCTTTTTATTCTTTTGAATGAAAGTGTTGACGGAAAAACTGTTTTGACTACCTACAAACAATATGGAATGTTGTATAAAAATACGAGAAATCTGTTATCTAGAATAATCATAAAAAATGAGAAAGATCAAGTCTATACAGATATTGTTATAGGACAGGATCCTGATTATTTAGAGAAATTTGTGTAAGTTGCCATTTGTATAAGAATATTACACAATTGATAATATCACATTTTCTTTGAAACTTATTATCATGATTTAAAGCATTTCGGTAGATAAATTCAAGCAACTGGGACAATCTGTCGTTGAATTATTTCCTAGTGAAAACAAATTAACTTACTATACACCTTATATGAAAGTTAAGAAGAAAAAGTTTAACCCATATGGAACTTTATTTGAGCACTTTGACTATACAAAGAGAAAGTTAAAAAGCGTGGGACTGTTAAAGTAGAAACATAATAATGTAGCTGTGAAACCAGAACTCTTATTTGACAGTAAGTAATTCATAATCAGATAATCAATAAATTGTATTTTGCATACAGCAATATAAAATAGTGATTCAGGCATTCGAAAATGCCAAATCAATTTAATATTGTACGACAATATTTAAAATAAATTATTCAAACTGCTTTTTTTTAATATAGATGATGCAAATGCAGACATTGACTGGTTGTCTACCAATATTGAACCAGAAGACGAAGTTCTAATCAAGTGGGAACGTACATTCTATCTCAGACAAAGAATGCTAAAAGAGGAAGCTTACTCTGTGTATGATTATTATGAAAAATTCAGATGTCTCCAGACAAGCCAAGCAAAATCTTTGGTAGAGCAGATTTACGTTTGAACTAATTTGTAAGATGACAAAAAGTGAAGATGTTTTGTTATTTTTGTAGTTTGAATATGATTTTCAAACCTTGCAACCTGGTGTTACAGATTTCATCAAGACTTGGAAGATTGTCAGGCCACATATAATACGTTCAATAGAAGAAAAACTACACAAAATAAAATCTCTAAATGATAAAGCTTTAGTACACCTGTTTCCTGCTCTAACATCTGGTTGGTTATTAATTGATATCAACATTTTTTTCACTTTATCGTTTTTCAAATTTTATTTCACAATTTTTGCAGGTTATTAATACTCAACCATTCAAAATATATTTAAAAATAATACAAATATTAATTTATTTCTATATTAATCTTTTTTGTAGATAATCAAGATGCTGTCATTTTTCACTTCTTCCCTTACATACTAGACGCTACAAAAAAAAGAACAAGGAGAGAAGATCATAATGAAAATGAAGAACAGGCAATAAAGTTATCAGTTGTAGAACGCAGGCAATCATTTTTTATACACACTAAGGTATTTCTTCTTTTTTATTATTCTACACTGAAACCTTAACATTTTGGAAAGTAGCAAAATATATATTTTATTTTAGATTGCAACCGATGTTCAACCTGCTATTGATAGGTTAAGGAATCAACTGAGAGTTGCTAATTTAACTCTCCAGCCTACGCCTGTTTTTGTAGGTAGTTTAGTAGCAATAAATGCTGCTTACGTTACAATCAATCGCACATTATATAAAGTTGATACAACTTTAGAAGCGATCGATTTGTGTTTTAAAGCTATGGTCGCTTTAGACTGCAGCTACCCAGAGAGAGTCTCGTCGTTTTGGCTATTTTTGCAAAAGGCTTTATATAATATAGATTACGAAACAGATGTTTGTAATAGATTTATAACCACATTAATGGGACAAGTCAATTATATCATAGAAAATTCATAATAGGAATGTATCTTAAATTGATACTCACGATGATAACTTGCAGTTTATGCATTGAAAACTTTGCCACAAATCAAGAATTTTTCAAAAATGTACAGTACACTCACGAACTAAGTAAATTTATTCATTGTAAAGAAGATTGTGGCAAAGTTTTCCAAGCATTTGAATCGTTTCGTAAACATTGGAGACTGAAACACAGCGATAACCTTGAAGTTATAGAGTTGAAGAAAGATTGTGATAAAACAAATATAAATAGCAAAGTTTTGATTAAAGTAGATCCATATGTAACTAATGTTGAGAATAAGTGCATTAACGAATTATCTAAACATGATGGATCTTTAAATAATTTGTGTAAGCGTAATATTATAGATAGTAATGTTAACATTAACGTGCAGGGAATAATACAAAGTACTTTTAATGATAATGTTGACATCTATTTTGATAACTTTAAAAGCATCACTAATGACTATTATGGTAATTCTGTTGGCATAAGCAACAGTGATAATATTAATAATTTTAGTAATAATCCTAAAAGAACTCATAATACCAGTGATTTTGTTGACGGTAGTCATTGTGATACTGCTAATTTAACTTCTAATGTAAATGATAATTCAATTCGCGTTGACCGTTATAATGCAATTGACAGTATTGAAAAAAGTTGTGGTAAAACTTTAAAAAAAAGTAAAGTAGAATCAAACGAAGAGACTTTATTTGCAGCTAAGTTATATAGTTATCCCGATGTTTCTTGCGCGAGAGTTAAAGAAATTATTAAAGAGACTTGTAAGTTAATTGATTGTAAGAAAACAAAATTGAAAGATAATGTAAAATTATTGTCTTCAAATGTAGAAAAGGAAAAACTTAATTCACGAATCGAAAAAATATTCGAAAATAGTGCAAGTCAAATCAATGATGTAAGGACGGAACATCGTAGTTTCCGCACATTTGAAGAGTTAAACACTTACGTTAGTCCTAAGTCATATTTACTTGGAGAAAGACCGGATTATACTGAACAAAATGGAATGAAAACATTGGAAATGGTAAAAGTGACAGCGGAATTCATTCCTTTACGTCTTATTTTACAAATGTTTTTTGAAATTCCGACTATACTAAAAAAAACGTTGAATTATATGCGCTCATTGTTGAAAGATAAAACAATTCTTTCAAATTTTATTCAAGGCTTGTTGTGGAGTGAAATAAGTGAAAGTTTTTGTGGTAAAATAGTATTACCTTTGTTTTTATATTTTGATGACTATGAAACGAATAATCCTTTGGGGAGTTATAGAGGGATTGCTAAATGTGGCGCAGTATACATTAGTATACACTGTCTTCCTCCAGAAATGCAGGCTAAGTTAGAAAATATTTTTCTATTTGTCTTATTTAATACTTTAGACCGTAAATTTTTCACAAACAAAATTATTTTTCAAAAAGTTATCGATGAATTGAAATTTCTTGAAGAAACTGGCATTGTGATTAATACCTTGGAAGGACCACAAAGAATTTATTGTGTATTGTCATTGGTTTTGGGAGACAATTTAGGTTTCGTAACAAGTTTCAATTCTAATTTATTTTGCAGATTTGGTTATATCAATAAAAAAATTATGCAAAATATATTTGAAGAAATAAAATGCGTTTTAAGGTCTAACATAAACTATGAGAAAGATGTACAAAAAAATGATAGTAAGACGACTGGCGTAGTAGAAAAATGTGTTTTTCATGGTTTAAAATATTTTCGAGTATTCAAGAACTTATCAGTTAATGTTATGCACGATGTTTTAGAGGGGGTGGCGCAATATGATTTGAGACTTTTTTTGTATAACTTTATATATATTTATAAATACTTCACTCTACATGAATTAAATGCTTTGATTAAAGGTTTTGATGACGGGCAGAATAAAAATAAGCCTACAGAATTAAGTGAAAATCAACTAAAAAAGAAGCGCATTATTATGTCGTCGTCCGAAATGTTATGCCTAAAGCGACATATTTGTCCCATAATTGGACATTTAATTCCTCTCAATACCAAGGAATGGTTAATGTTAAAAGACTTATGCAATTTGATAGAATTACTTGTATGCAGCGATTTACATTCTACTTTCACTGTCGAAATTTTGCGCTGTAGAGTATATGATTATCTGAGTAATCTGACCAACGAATTTCCAAATTATCTTAAACCTAAACACCATCTACGAGGTGTGATCAAAAAGTAAGGTGAATTTTGAAATTTAGCGGGCTACGTCCGTTCGATCTTCGACTTTTTTATTTGGTTATGTCGGTACACTCGTCTAGAACATACGTTCCAAATTTCAGCTTTGTAGTATGTTTGGTTTGTTTGTGAGAGGCATCAAGGTTAGAAGTGTTTTGCGTGCTCCACGATTTGCTGCTGTCTAAAAACATGGATCAAAGAGTTTGCATTAAATTTTGTGTGAAAAATGGAATCAAACGTTCCAAAACACTTGAAATTCTGAAAGTGGCATACGGTGAGTCTACTTTAAGCCAAAAAAATGTTTACAAGTGGTATAAACTCTTCCAAGAAGGCCGAGAAGACACCGACGACGAACCTCGTTCTGGACGCCCCAGCACATCAACAACTGATGAGAATGTTGAAGAAGTGAAGAAAATAGTGTTGGAAAATCGTCGAATTACCATTAGAGAAATTGCTGATGATATTGGCATCTCATTTGGTTCGTGCCAATCAATTTTGACGAGTGTTTTAGACATGAGACGTGTGTCAGCGAAGTTTGTTCCGAAATTGCTCAATTTCGACCAAAAGAAACGTCGCATGAGCATCGCCCGAAAGCTACTGAATGATGTCAACGATGATCCAGATTTACTAAACAGGGTTATAACAGGTGACGAAACATGGGTATACGGTTATGACGTCGAGACTAGGACTCAATCGTCCCAGTGGAGGCATTCTGGATCACCAAGACCAAAAAAAGCACGCCAAGTTCGATCAAATGTAAAGGTTTTGCTTACAGTTTTCTTTGACTGCAGGGGCGTGGTGCATCATGAGTTCTTGCCACAGGGTAGAACAGTAAATAAGGAATATTACCTGCAAGTTATGCGCAATTTGCGCGAAGCAATCCGCCAGAAACGTCCGAATTTGTGGAAAAATAAAAATTGGCTTTTGCACCATGATAACGCCCCTGCTCACACATCGTTGCTTGTGCGCGAATTTTTGGCTAAAACCAACACAGTAACGATGCCACAGGCACCGTATTCCCCAGATCTGGCTCCCTGTGACTTCTTCTTGTTCCCAAAACTGAAGAGGCCCATGAAAGGACGGCGTTTTGCCACGATTGAGGAGATAACGACGGCATCGAAGGATGAACTAAACAAGATCACAAAAAATGATTTTTTGAAATGCTTTGAGGATTGGAAAAAGCGTTGGCACAAGTGCATTATATCCGAGGGGGATTACTTTGAAGGAGATAAAATAAAAATTGATGAATAAATAAATATTTTTTGAGAAAAATAAAAATTCACCTTACTTTTTGATCACACCTCGTATTATTACACTATTCCCGAATATTCTCTTTGGTCGGCCCTTTATGGAAAATATGCTGCATGCGATATGAAAGCAAAAATCGCAAGGGAAAAACAACTTCTAAAGTGTCTTGCAATAGGATAAATATTTCTCGTACCATAGCCGTTAAGCACCAATTAAAATTTAATTATCGATTGATATCTAATATTGATTCACAGCAGTGTGGACAATCAGTTGGAAATACAAAAGTTCAAAATATTCCTCAATATATCGCAATTCAACATTTAATTCCTAAAACAACAAAATGCTCAAAAAAAATTGTATTAAAAAAGATTTTACTGTTGGAAGGATATACTATTAAAATAAATAGCATTATTATGATTTCAGACGAATACGGACCTCAGTTTCATTATGTAAAAAATATTTTCACGGAGGGAGAAAACTTTTATGTCGTTTCGCAACAGCTACTTGATGTTTATCTTGATGGACACATAGGATTATATGAAATTGATACGTTCAAGTTCAAATGGTGCGTTTTAACAATAGAAACTTTGAATTCTTTTACTGTAACACATTATGTAACAACTTGCCCAGGTTACCATTATATTATTAAAAATTGGTTTTAATAAATACATTTAATTTCATGATGAAATACTTTAGTTTTTTTTATTGTCGTATATTTTTATACGGATTTTAATTAGCTGATTCAAATTAACATACTTAACAATTTTAAAAACATTTACTTTTTCAAATTCACAAATATATGTCTGAATTTTAATATTTTCATAAGTAATTCCACTAAGTAATTTAAAAAATAGCGCTTTTTTACGAGTGATGAATTTAATAATCTTAACCTACAAATTTTATTTTATTGGACGATTTTTCGCTCAATAAATTTTTCTTTGCAATTGAACTTTCTCAATCATTAACATAACTAAAAAAAACAAATTATTTAACAAAGCTCATGATAATGAGTTTATTGAAAAATTATAGGTGCACTTAAAACTAAACTGTTACATGGAAATTTTACGACGACTGTCACCGTACAAATATCCTGATATAACCTTAAATTTTACTGGTTCACCATTCACGTCCCTGGATTACGATACGTCACCGTAATTTTTACCCTGACCATCTCTGTAATTTTTCTAGTAAAATTTTCTCCGTGTAGATTATCGAAAAATATTAATTACGTATTTTTTTAGCTGCTGATATGATGATTAAAAGGGTGGAATCCACCCCTAAAGTTTACCCCTAAATATCGCCATTAAAACACTTTTACAGATATTTTCACTTCCACACTTCCAATCAATATGTTTTAACGAAATAAAATTATTTTTATTAGCCCGAACCGAACCCAATAATCAATAATCCAATAGTAAAATCGACTTACGAGCTTACCTCCCTTATTTTAGAGGGGATGGAATCGTATTTTATGAAGTATATTTTCGTTATAAAACTAACTTTTTTAAAAACTTTTAATTTCCATAAATAGCGGCTTTTTGATGCCGCTGAATATCAATTAATACCATATTTCTAAGATTCATAATATTAAATCTAATATGGTGGAAGAAATTGATAATGAGAGTGAGATGTGTAATGTTTGCAGAACATTGTTACAGAAAACTTTTACAGATAATTTTATATGAAAAAAAATGATTTTTATTCATTTTAATTTGTATTTATTAAATATACATGAAATCTAATAAATAAAAATTTCAGTTTCTTAAAATTTGTTGATTTTTTATTAGATTAATCTATAGAGTTAATAGTATATGAATAATACTATACACAAAGATAATAATAAACAATGAAATCGTAATGTATTTTTAATAAATTTTTTATTGTTTGTTATCAGCAGGGATTACAAACTTACAAGATATTAATAAAAATGATTATGCATGCGGTAATTTCGAATGAATAAAAAAAAAATTATAATTCTTTATATGGTTAATTTGATAATAATTTTTTTTATTTTGATATATATTCTTTATAACAGTGCAATATACCCTCTGCTGATATAGTATTCCTGTGTAAGTTAACGATGATAGCGATTGTGTTATGTTTTGTACCTCCTCAATTGCTTTATAAGTCTACCAGTACGAATTTCTAAATTAAATCCGTTTTGATCAAAATTAAATACGTTTGCTGCATCGTATTTTGTAAACGTTTGTCGTACTTCAATTATACTAGATTCACATTTCTTCTATTGCATTAATTTCATCAATAAAACTTTTGTAACAAATTTAGTAATTTTTCGAGATACGATATTGTGTTTCTTTTTAAATTCCTGAATTCACCAATGTTATGCTTTGAATGAAGGCATATCTATTTCAGCTTTATTTTGTAAAGCCCATCTTATCAAATCCATATCATGAATAGTTAGTTTTGATGCAATGGCTTTTTTTAAATTATTTAAAACGTGTTTCGAAATTTTGAGTAGTGTATCGTATCTTCTGCCCCCGCTTTAACTTGCGGTTGCCATCGTTGCAATTGTTTCTCCCTAATTACTAATCGATACCTGTTCCGTATTTTATGAGTGAGGCTTATTTCTTCCACTCAATCAGTATTTAACTGCTTTTCTTTATATTTAAAGTCTACATTTTTCTGCTCACATGAACAATTGAATATTTCTGGAATACTTCAGATGTTTCATTTTCTTCGTATTCAATACCTTCTGCAATAACTTCATTGTCATCGTAAAAATATAGCGTTCTTCCTTTTTCTACATAAAGATCGGAATGGATTATAAATTGCCTTATTATTTCTGCCAGTATATCGCGCAACGATCTTTCTCCTTCATTAAGTGTAAACTTAATGTCTCCATCAAGGTTCGGATCGAAGGTTCTTGATAATAATGTTATTATACATAAATATACGCAATGATGTGCATTTATTTTTTTATTTATTGCATGTGCATTAATTTATTTTTATTTATTACTTATTATCTATATGTATTACCATGCGATATAACTCTATGAAAACAAGTTACACTGACGATAACTGAAGAAATATATATTTAATTAATAACTTTTTTTGACATAAAAAAATTTGTAATATAAATATATAATACAAATCATGCATATAAGAGCACTGTATTAACAATAAGTTGACATATTTATGCCTATAAGATACAACTGAAATTTAAAACTGAACTGAGCCTTTTATAAGACTCTTATTTATATGTTTCATGATACACACATGTAAAAATAAATTATTTTGATTTCGAATAAAATACAATTTTATAAACATAAGCTATCAGACATACAAGTGAAAAATACTTAACAGTGGTTTGCCATGGCGGTTTCATATCCGACAACAGATGAAGGGAAAATGTTACCGATAGATTTAAATGGGACGCGAATAAGCCATAACGACAAAATCTGGTGAACAGTCCTTCTGAAGATGAAAGAAAATCCCGTTCGAAATAAAAACTTGCGATGTAAGAAGAGCTCAAATGTAACAGAAAACAGTGTTTTTTGCACTTTAGAGCTAGGATATCTTGTGAACTTGACGCATTGGGTAATTTTTAAGCTCGGATTCAGATTAAGCGCTCTATAATCTCCTATACATTAGATTTGATCTCTGGGTCTAAAATATGTCGGCCGGTGTAATTAAACAATAATAACACAGTTAAATAGAAGTGATTTAAGAATTTAGGTGTACTATAATAAATTTTATACGAATCGACATCGGGCTTTTATCAGAGATTATAATAAATGCAGAGGGATATATGGCTTTTCAATATTCTGCTTTCTAACAATAATCAGGATGGATAATACAGCATTTTTCTCAAAACTTATTAGTGAAAAATTAATTTTAAAAATAAAATATAATTTATGTACGTGCAAACAATTTAAATTCAAAAATATTAAAATAATTTTATATATTTATACTTAAACGAAACCAGAAACGAGCATAATTGTGATCATACATTTTTTTAATTATATTAGGTTAAATTCAAAAAGAAACATGCACACTGCACGAGCCAACCGGATAGCGTTTATCTTGGCTTTCTAACATCCGGTGATGACTTTTTTGTAAGAGTATTACAAATCTTTCTTTATTTTGTACAATTGATTTTGCACTTTTGAAATCTGCACTACGTAGATTCTCTATTTCGCTGTTTAACTAAAACAACCATTTCAATGCAGTATATTTATACTCAAGAATTTCGTTTAAAATATATAGATTTGCGTTTTATTGAATTGTCAGAATAATTAGATTTATAAATCTCTTAACTAAAAATTATTAAATATACTCTATATAGTTAAGTTTCATAACATTAAAAATATTTCGCGTTTGGAGTTTACTTCTTGTAGGAGATATACGAGGGTCGTTTGAAAAGTCCGTGCAAAGTCAGAGAGATGGCGCTACTAGTGCGTATCAAGGATACTTTTAGTTAGTGGTATATCTTGGAAGAGCACACACCAAGATTCAGCCAGATCGGCCAATTACTTTGCGTTTTATATTCGTTTTAATCAAAGAAATCGAGTGGTTGTAAAAAAATGGACGAAAAAGAATTTCGTGTATTGATTAAACATTACTTTTTCAAAGGCAAAACGCCTCAGGAGGTTAAACAGAAGCTTGATAAACATTATGGTGATTGTGCACAACCACTCATCACACAAAACTTACACATTTGATTGACTGTCCGAAAATTCTCTGGGAGCATGAATGAAGGTCCCTATAAACGGGTATTGCCTACGAATGAGATGGAACCCCCTATAAACGGGTAATTTTTCCAAGCAGGCTATAAATGAGGGGCCTCTATAAACGGGCATCTCCAGAATGGATGTGAAACAGCGGAATGACGGATTAGTCGATCAGACACAAAGCAGAACTTTACCAGACGGTGGCGAGAGCAATCACGAGAGATTTTACCCTAGTTTATATGTGTGCTGACTCTGGAGAGTACAATCGTAAAACCAGTCTCGCACTCCTGGGCCGCCAGTAGTTGGAGGGGGTCGAACCCAACTCAGCCAGCATGGGAGGCTCGCCCTAAACAATGGTAAAGCGCCTAATAAGCGCCAAATCTCGCTCTCTGTAGTAATGCCGCATGGCGATTAGAAGGGCCCTTGCTGCAGGGAGGGGGGAGGAACGGTGGAGGCCACCGGATTCTAGGCACGATCGGTCAGAAGGTCTACTCAGGAAAGATTGCAGGACCCACTATACCTGGTAATTAGTTCTGACCACTAACACATAAAACACATAGTAGAATGTAGGAGTTGAAAATGAGATGAAAGGAAAAGAAAATTTTGCAGGTACTAGAGTAATACCTGCGCCCACCAACTGAGGAGAGTCACTAGAGCTGCCCGGCTCCCCCGGTACACCAGTGGGAAATCTGGCTGGTGCACGGGTAATTGCGAGAAAAAAAAGGACAGAGTCGACGTCACCAGAATCCTGGGAAGCTGTGGAGAGTAAGATGCGAGAGCAACTGCTCACCATACACAGCGTCCCAGGACAAATAACGGAGAAGACGAACATCCAAAGAAACATGAGTCGCATGATTACAAACGGTTTGGCTGAGATACATGAGGCTATAGAAGTTTGTATGTATGAACTGAAGCGAATGCGACAGATCAGACAAAAGACGAACGTAACGGAAAGACGAGCGAATGTAATGGGGGAAACTCCAGGACATAAAAGGCGACGGCTAAAACAGACCCCAAGCCCGGACCAAGTAGATGACGAAAGACGGAGAACGCTCCTAGACGTTGCTGCCACACAGCAAACGCCGGGGGTGAATGACGGAAACCGACAGACACCTAACCGGGGGGACACCACGCATACTACTCAACAGACTTCTTCGGAGGATGTTGACATGAGAGCGGAGGTATCAGAGGACTGGGCCACCGTCGTAAAAAAGAAAAAGAAAAGGAACAAGAAAAAGACCGACAACGAGACGGTACAAAAGATGACAGACGGACACAGAAACCGAGGGTCGGAGTGTTCCAACCTGAAAACCAGGCGCGGGACCATTCTGATCAAGCCGGCAGAAGGACAACTGTACGCCGATGTCTTGCGGACTATCAGACAGAAGGTAGACCCTAAGACAGAGAAGGTAGAAGTTCGGACGATTAGAAAAACCAATGACGGTGCTGTATTGATGCGGCTGGAAAAGTCGCAAGGACAGGACTTTCAAAGGACACTTCAGAAAGTACGTATTAGGACAGACTGCGACAGTGAAGGACTTAACTTCCAGGGTGACGCTGGAGTTTGCTGAGTTGGACTGCGTCACGACGGTACAGGAAATCGCGAACGCGATAAATCACGAATTAAATACGGACTCGCAACGGAAAGTGCATCTTTTTGCGCCAAACGCATATGGGAATGCGCGAGCCGTTTGCGAGTTCGACACGACGGAAGCAACGAGACTGATAGACAAAAAACGCATCAAAAAAGGATGGATGAATGTCGAGTTCGACTCTGCATTCATCCTCAAAGATGCTTCAACTGCCTCGGGTACGGATATACGCGGAGAGAATGTAAAGGGCCGGACAGAAAGAATTGCTGCATGAAATGCGGACAGACGGGTCACGTGGGCAAGAAGTGTAAAAACACTACTCACTGCTTTCTCTGTAAGGGGATAGAAGGACAGAACCTGCATATACAGAGAAGTACTGATGGAACTGAAGACGAAACAGAGAAAATGACCCTGACGGTACTACAATACAATGTGAACAGGAGTAGCGTAGCACACATGCTCCTTCCTCAAATTGCGATGGAGACGAACGCAGACGTGCCTGTTATAAGCGAACAATACAGGAACATACCTGAGCCATTGCGGTTCGCTAGCAAATCGAACACAACGGCGGTGTGGGTACGCGGAAACGAAAGCGATGCGAGTCTCGGCAAGCGGGTCCGGGGCGGACTATGTTTGGGTAAGGGTGGGCACTGTCGTTATCGTCAGTATATACAAGTCACCTAACTATTCCGCGTTGAAGTATGCCAACAAACTCGCAGATATCGAAGACGCCGTGAGGGATATACCCGGAAATACGATTGTGGCGGGCGATTTTAACGCGCGGGCGATTGAGTAGGGTATGCCCCGACAAACAAACGTGGACGACTGCTACTAGAGATGGCCGCGAGGCTGGAATTAGTAATGATGAACGAGGGAAAAACGGCGACATTTAGACGACCGGGGTGGGGTTAATCTATACCAGACGTGACCTTGGCCACAGATAGACTATTGACTCGAATAAGAGGATGGAAAGTGATCGAGGAATATACAGCCAGTGATCATGAATACATCATCTTTAAAGTAACAGACGAAAATACGACTAAACGAAGAGGTAATGTGTTACCCTCTCTACGATGGGACACGAAATATCTGGACAGAAAAGAACTCGACAAACTACTACAAAACGCAGAGCCTTTTACGGAAACTACTCGAAGTGGTACGGATAGTGACTCGGCGGAGAAGTTAGCTAAGGAGGCGGAACAATACCTCCGTCACTTATGCGAAGCTACGATACCGAAAAAACGATACGGACGAGACCGGCGACAGATGTACTGGCGGACGCAAGAAATTGCAGACATCAGACGCGAATGTCACCGGCGACGTAGACAGGCACAAAGACAAAGAAACAGACGTGACGAAGAAGCCTCAGAGGCATACAAACTTGCTAGAAAAAGGCTGAGACAAGCTATAACGGACAGTAAACGACAATGCTGGACACGACTGACAGACAAGGTGAACTCGGACCCGTGGGGGATGGGTTACAAAATTGTGACCCGGAAACTAGGCGTTCGAGCTCCACCGGAGACAAAAGACGCTAGGATAATGGAAAAGATAGTTGAGGGTCTTTTTCCAACGCATCCTGACAGAACCGATGACACGAATACGGACGAAGAAATGGAATGTCCTTGCTTCACAAGGGAAGAGCTCGTACGAGCGACAACCTTGCTGAAGATGAACAAGGCTCCTGAACCAGACGGTATACCGGGTGAACTTCTACGGTATGTAGCGACTCGACGGCCCGACATACTCTTGCAGTTGTGCAGTGGGTGCCTGACAGCAGGAGTTTTCAGTAAACTCTGGAAGAACGCGAGGTTGGTACTCATTGGCAAAGGCAAGGGAGACCTCGATAAGCCAAATTCGTATAGGCCCTTGAGTCTCCTCAACACGACCGGCAAATTATACGAACTACTACTGAGACCAAGACTGAACGCGGCGGTGCAAGCCGCTGGCTAACTATCGGACCGACAACACGGCTTTCGCAAAGGACTCTCAACGATAGGAGCAATCACAGGCGTGAGACAAGTAGTTGACAGAATGAACGAGATTTGCTACGGAGCCAGACCAATAACGCTCTTGGTAACATTAGACGTAAAGAACGCCTTTAACTCTGCTAGGTGGGTGGATATTCTGAGAGCATTAGACAGCTTTCAGATGCCCGCCTACCTTCTAAGAGTCTTCAAGGATTACTGAAAGGACCGAAGACAGACGTATGAAACGATGGAAGGACGGAAGTACCGGAATATCACAGCGGGGGTGGCACAAGGATCCATACTGGGTCCCGATCTTTGGAAAATACTGTACGACGGACTAATAACGCTCGATATGCTCCCAGACACACGTCTGGTCGCCTACGCTGACGACATAGCAGTCATAATAACGGCCCGCGACACACATCTGGCTCAGCTCAAACTGAGCCAGGTGACGAGGCGTTTGGATGGGTGGATGACGGACCACGGACTGAGCCTGGCTCTTTTTAAGACAGGCTTGCTAATACTGACAAGACAGAGAATACACAGTGTTCCTGAAGCATGCAAAAGTGGTCCAAAAATGGATCCAAAATCCGCTAACGCAGAAAGTTTCTACATCATTTGTAGATGAAAAAAATGAAAAATTGAAAATCCTCAGTGATCGGTTTCGAAAGTTGCGTACGTTTTTGTATTTACGCTATGCGCGCTCATGAAGTGCTATAAGTAGAGCTTTCGAGGCCACATGTGCAATCCTTTTTTTAACTATAAATCAAGTAAATCAAGCTATTATTCAGTATTTATTGTTAATTATAGTATTTTTTCAACAATTTATTGTTATGTTAATAAATTATTTACTTGGCTTAATGAACAATCCAAAACTTGAAAGGTTTAATCTTCCATTTATCTCAAAATGCTTCAGCTAATTTTGATAGAGTTCTTATTCTTTTTTCTAAATATATGCCAATTTTCAGCTTCTATTTATACCGCTAGGTAGCGCATGCTAATCTGTAAGAGGAAAATTCATGTTGAAGTAACATATATACCGAAGAAAAATCCACAAAACCTCTTTGAGTTGCATTTTTGAAACTTATGTTTTAAAAATGACTCCGCCGTGTTCTCATCAGGATAATAGAAAAAAGTATGTGGCCCCTGTGGTCGAAAAATTATCTTTGGAAAAATTAAGCCAGACAAATTTTTAATAAGTCAATCTATTGAAAAACTTATAAAAAAGTTTATATCTAAAGAATTTAATTTAAATGATGAAAAATATCCTTTGTGCATATGCAGGTCTTGTTATTTGACACTGCTTGATTTTGAAAAAGAAATTTTCAATCGGCAATTACCAACTATGCCTTATTATGAGGAATTATTATTATTGAAATAAACTCGCTTGAATAACGATTGTGATTGTTATGTGTGCTTGACTGCCAAGTCCAAAGGGCACATTAAAGTTGAGAAAGGCAGAGGGAAATTTAGAGATATAAATAAAGAAATTGATATTTCTACTGGCTTTTATGAATCACACAAACTAGAGAAGCTTTCATTGAATAAAAGTAGTGATTCTGTTGATCTTATTAAATATTGTAGCAAGTGTTATCAAGAAATAAAAAGAGGTAAAACTCATACTTGCAATAATCTTAGGGATAATACGAGGTGTGTTCAAAAAGTAAGGTGACTTTGTATTTTTAAGAAAAAATATTTATTTATTTATCAATATTTATGTTGTCCCCTTCAAAGTGATCCCCCTCGGATACAAAACACTTATGCCAACGGTTTTTCCAATCCTCAAAGCACTTCTCATAAGCACTTTTCGGTATAGCCTTGAGCTCTTCCAGCGATGCAGTCTTTATCTCTTCAATCGTTGCAAATCTCCGTCCTTTCATAGGTCTCTTTAGTTTTGGGAACAAGAAAAAGTCACATGGGGCCAAATCCAGTGAATATGGTGGCTGAGGCATGATTGTGGTGTTCTTTTTGGCCAAAAAATCTCTCACAA
Source organism: Phymastichus coffea (assembly GCF_024137745.1). Lineage (NCBI taxonomy): Eukaryota > Metazoa > Arthropoda > Insecta > Hymenoptera > Eulophidae > Phymastichus > Phymastichus coffea. The sequence continues at coordinate 4,682,828 of NW_026706822.1, read as the reverse complement.
GCAAAGATGAGTGAGCAGGGGCATTATCGTGATGCAAAAGCCATGAATTGTTTTTCCACAATTCTGGGCGTTTTCTTCGTATTACTTGTCCCAAACGGCGCATAACTTCAAGATAATATGTGGTATTCCTATACCTTGATATTCAGTAACTGTAACGGGGTGTAAATCCGCTTTATTTTCTTTGTTTCGCCCGATGCGCAGTCGTGCCGGAATGCGCGCGGCTAGATCGAAATATTCAAGTTTTGCTAACCGGAAAACAGGAGGGGACAGGAGTCAGTCAACCAACTTACTACTAATGACAACAATACGTTAACGGTTAAATCATACACGGACTGATTTATTCATCAAGTAATTTACAACACGTCTGGCCCGCGCATTTACGCTTGTACGGCGCGCGCGACAATATCATGCATCGCTAGTTCGTTCACAATCTTTCGTTCGCGACATTCGTTTGCATGCACGCTACCAATTTTCTCATAATCGTCGGTACGAGGGGAGAGCAATTAGGCGCGGTCGTTTAACAAAAATTGCGACGCAAAGCTGGCCAGCTTACCTTAAGTGTACAGTCGCACTATCAGGGGGAGTAAATCAGTATCGCCTCTGGTATGTCAGGTTGCCGCTTTTCTCTGCTGAAAGTGGAGTTTTCTCCGTCGTCCTGTCGACTCTGTAGGAGGGATTCCGCGACATCGTGGTCGCCTACGATGGCGATATTTCCACTCACTCCGAACGGCAACAACGGAAAACATTGATAGAAGTTATCGGCACACTCGCTTCCGTACTCTTTTTCTTTGTCCGTATTTGCGCCTGGCTCCTCTGCCCTCCTTAATGCTCGGATGGCTAATTTTCGACTTTCGGGTAGCTGCACAACTCTAGCGTTAGTGCTCCAGGACTCTTTCACGCTGTTGCCGGTTTCAAAGGCGCTCTCCCACTGGTCCTTTTCCAATCGCACGCGTTTCTTCCCATTTCGGACCGAGTTTTCGTTTTCGACTTACCCGGGTCGGTAGGTGCTGCCCTCGCAGGCAGCCACGCGACCGAGACGGTAGCGCAAACCGGACGTTTACCGTAACATAACATAATAATGCTCATGTTTATCTATTGGGTTGACTGATGATAATATATATGTCAACATGGCTTAAAACCTGTTATGAATAAATCGTGAGGAAGAAACTAGGTAAAAGAAATTAAAGTATTTATATTTCCTCCAATCTCCTTACTATTATATATTCTCTTAGTTCTGACCACATTCACTCAGTAAGACTGAACGTAATGAAAAATGATGCTGGTCCATAGTCCTTCATCATGCAATTTAATTCATTTCTAGGTTGTTTCTAATATGCTTTAGTTCCTCTTAAACGAGAAAAAATAAAATTTATATTGATTCAAGTTTATTTTCTTTTATTCGTTGTAACAAATCTGCAGCTGTTCATTTATAATGTAGTGTTACGTCTCACTTTTCGTGAGGTGGGAATTTCTAATCCTTTTCGGGCTGTGATTTCTCACTTTACCCGGGTAAGGAAAGTTTGGTGTTGGCTAAAATACAGAAAAATTTGATGCACACGGCGCGGGTGCTTTTCTAATCCCTGAATCTAAATCGATTATTCTAGCGCCAGTCTTTTCAGAAGGCACAGAGAATTATCAATTATACAGGGTGGACCATTTTAAGTGAGCCAGTACGTTTTCTCGGAAACTAGTGGGGATAGCGAAAAATGTTTCAAACAAAAGTTGTCCAACTTGGAGGGGGACATACCCTCATGACCTTGCCTGTGTCCTTGGATGTAAGGTTCAAGGTCATTTCAAGGTCAACTTTGATTTCTTAAACGGGACCCCCTATTTTTGACCCTGGATTTGGAAAGAACGGGAAATTCTATGTTCAGATGACCTATTATACGTGGGGTCTGGGGTGACCCTCAAGGTTATTTGAAGGTCATTTTAATTTTTTTACGAGTGTAAGATTTACGAAAAATAGTTTCATACAAAAGTTGCTCAACTTGAGGACATACCCTTATGACCTTGCCTGTGACCTTGGAGGTCAGGTTCAAGATTATTTCAAGGTCAACTTTGTTTTTTGAAACGGGGCCCCTCATTTTGACTCCGGATTCGGAAAGCGTTGATTCGCCCCTTTTATCATATGCTAGCGCAAGGCCGTATGCTTTTCTAGCTTAACCATCCATTTTACTCCATAAAAGTAACATTTACCGTGAAGATAGAAAATCTGTCATTGTATGGTTTGGCTTATCGAATCTCTTCATTCTCCCAAAACAAAAATTATTTTTTAATACAGCAGCTTAGTTTATTCGTTTATTTCACTGAATAAAGATTTTGTGTTCATTGAAGAGAATTTTTTTGTTACAAATTTTTATTAAAAATTAAATCAAAAGCCTTTTGTTTCGGAGTATGCCGGATTATACTGCGCGTGAACGTGTTGACATGATTATTATTCTTGGTCTAGTCGGAGGGAATTATCGTAGAGCTGCAAGACTTTATCAAGAACGTTTCCCGTACCGAAGACACCCTAATCGTAACACCATTCGAAGGGTTCATGTGAAAGCTCAACAAGGACATTTATTTCGTACGCGAAGACATCATCCTTACGATGAGAATGATGTTCGCGTGCTTGTGATATTGGCAATTATTCATGACAATCCTCATATTAGTACATTACAAATTCAAAGAGAAACTGGCATACCAAAACAAACTGTCTTGAGAATTTTGAGAAGCCAAAAATTCCGACCATATCACATCACTCTCACACAAGCCATCACACCAGATGACATGGAAAGACGACTGGAGTTTTGTCGTTGGGCAAGAAAAATGATTCAAAACGACAGAACTTTTTCCCGTAATGTCATGTTCTCTGACAAAGCTACATTAAAAAATAATGGGGAGCTCATCAGGCACAACTGTCATTATTGGTCAGCTGAAAATCCTCATTGGCATCGACACATAGATCATCAGCATCGTTGGAGCGTCAACGTGTGGTGTGGCATTATCAATGGACATGTGATTGGACCTTACTTTTTTAATGTCAATGGGGAAAACTTTTCTCGATTTTTACAAAATGAAGTAGATGCACTACTGGAAGAAGTTGACCTCCAAACAAGACTGAGAATGTGGATGCAGTTAGATGGAGCTCCTGCGCATTTCCACAGAAATGTTAGAGCTTACCTGGACAACAGATTCAATGGTAGATGGATCGGTCGCGGTGGACCAGTTGCATGGCCACCATGATCTCCCGACTTGACATCTCCTGACTTTTACTTATGAGGATACTTGAGGAATGTCGTTTATCAAGAACAACCAACTACCCGAGAAGACATGATGAATAGCATCAGGATCGCATGTCAGAACATACCGCAGGATGTACTACTAAGGACAGTAGATAATTTTCATCGGAGAATTGAATTATGCATTCAAGGAGAAGGAAATGTCTTTGAACACTTACTGTAAAATATTTCACATGTAATTAACAATTAATTAATTTGGTAAATAAATAGTAAATCTAAAATACTTTAATCACTTATCTTCTTCATCACATTACGACCATGAATAAACAGGGCAACATAGACCGCACACGTGACGGCTAAACAAGACGTTGAGTAGAATTTCCGGTCTTTCCGAATCCGGGGTCAAAATGAGGGGCCCCGTTTAAAAAAACAAAGTTAACCTTGAAATAATCTTGAACCTGACCTCCAAGGTCACAGGCAAGGTCATAAGGGTATGTCCTCAAGTTGAGCAACTTTTGTATGAAACTATTTTTCGTAAATCTTACACTCGTAAAAAAATTAAAATGACCTTCAAATAACCTTGAGGGTCACCCCAGACCCCACGTATAATAGGTCATCTGAACATAGAATTTCCCGTTCTTTCCAAATCCAGGGTCAAAAATAGGGGGTCCCGTTTAAGAAAACAAAGTTGACCTTGAAATGACCTTGAACCTTACATCCAAGGACACAGGCAAGGTCATGAGGGTATGTCCCCCTCCAATTTGGACAACTTTTGTTTGAAACATTTTTCGCTATCCCCACTAGTTTACGAGAAAACGTACTGGCTCACTTAAAATGGTCCACCCTGTAGATTCCACTCAAATCTATAAAGATCCTAATGATCCAAGTTCTGAGCGTTAAACTATTGTATTAAGTCTATCCAACTCGTTTTTCAAAGAGAGAACCGAGCGATACAGAATTGGAAAAAAATGAATTGTGAAATGTAAAACAACTTAATATTTGAAATAAAACTTACTTTTATATCTTTTTGTAGAGTCCTTTAAAACGATAATTGGAAACTTTCATGATTTTCGAAATAGAATCCTTGGGCTTCTTGAGAGAGAGAGTGTATCATTTGAGCGTGGCAAATTTTTCTTGCTGCGGGTGGCGTAGCAGTGTCGAACAGTTCGCGCCTTACTTAGCACATTCCCTCGAGATGCGCTCTCTTTCAAAATAAGGCCGCAAGGGGCTCTGAAGGATTTGGGCATGAAAACTTCAAAACTGATAGGTGGAAATTTTCCCGCAATAGGGAAACGTACAGTTTCGTTAAGACAGATGGAGTTACTCGTGCCAAATCGCCTATAAAAGTACTATTTTACCGTGCAAGAACTTAACATATTTATATTATTTAATTATTATTTATTATAAGTCACTAAATATATATATATAAATAACAATCTGAGAATTATATTTAATTCTCAAATATTATTTATTTACGTCTTTAAATATAAAATGGAACTTAAATAAAACATAGCTTAAATAGTAAATCGTACGACTTAATTTATCTAACTGCACAAACTACTCAGTAGAATAAAATAATTTTCTAACTTTTGATGACTAAGCTAAACGGAAAAAATGAAAACTCGGTGGAAAACGCATAAGAGGAGCTTTCTCTTTTTTTTTGCATTCCATATAGGGTTTGGGCGTCGGCAGCCGGAGGATATCCTAAGCATATGGACGCACATAACAAAGTCGTAAAATTGTGTATATCTATTTTCTAATCGCAAACTATTTGGTCAGCTTGACTTCTCTTGGAATTTGAAGAAACCTTGAGAAGAGAAATTTTCCAACGTATTTTCGCTTCTCGAAATTGTGCAGTTTAATCCATTGATGTCGTAATACAAAAAAATAAAAAAAATAAATTAAAATGGCACTATTAATTATCTAACGTTACAGTAGATTTACAATATTTAATTTCCGAAATACGAGGTGTGTTCAAAAAGTAAGGTGACTTTTCAAATTTCACGGGCAACGTAATTTCGATTATCGATTTTTTTGTTTTGTTATGTTGGTACACTCTTCCCGAACATCTGTACCAAGTTTCAAGTGTTTAGCATTTTTTGTTTGGTTGTGAGAGGCGTAAAGGTTATAAGGGTTTTGCGTGCTCGGCGATTTCTTGCTATCGAAAAATATGGATCAAAGGATTTGCATCAAATTTTATGTAACAAATAAAATAAAGTGCCCCAAAATACTTGAAATGTTGACGGTGGCATACGGTGAAACTGTTCTGAGTAAATAAAATGTTTACAAGTGGTACAAACTCTTCCAAGATGGCCGGGAAGATGCCAATGACGAGCCTCGCTCTGGACGCCCAAGCACGTCAACAACTGATGAAAACGTTCAAGCAGTGAAGAAAATTGTTCTGAAAAATCGTCGAATCACTATCAGAGAAGTTGCTGAGGATGTTGGAATATCGCTTGGCTCGTGCCATGAAATTTTTTCTAACGTTTTTGGCATGAGACGTGTGTCAGCGAAGTTTGTTCCGAAATTGCCAAATTTTGACCAAAAGAACCGTCGCATGAGCATCGCTCAAGAACTGTTGAATGACGTCAACGATGACCCAGATTTACTCAAAAAGGTCATAACTGGTGACGAATCATGGGTATATGGTTATGATATCGAAACCAAAGTCCAATCGTCCCAATGGAAGAGCCCAGATAAGCCAAGACCGAAAAAAGCACGCCAAGTTCGATCAAATGTCAAAGTTTTGCTCACTGTTTTCTTCGATTACCATGGCGTGGTGCATCAGGAGTTCTTACCATATGGACGTACGGTCAATAAACAGTATTATCTTGAAGTTATGCGCCGTTTGGGAGAAGCAATACGAAGAAAACGTCCAGAATTGTGGAAAAACAATTCATAGCTTTTGCATCACGATAATGCCCCTGCTCACTTATCTTTGCTTGTGAGAGATTTTTTGGCCAAAAAGAACACCACAATCATGCCTCAGCTACCATATTCACCGGATTTGGCCCCATGTGACTTTTTCTTGTTCCCAAAACTAAAGAGACCTATGAAAGGGAGGAGATTTGCAACGATTGAAGAGATAAAGACTGCATCGCTGGAAGAGCTCAAGGCTATACCGAAAAGTGCTTATGAGAAGTGCTTTGAGGATTGGAAAAACCGTTGGCATAAGTGTTTTGTATCCGAGGGGGATTACTTTGAAGGGGACAACATAAATATTGATAAATAAATAAATATTTTTCTTTAAAAATACAAAGTCACCTTACTTTTTGAACACATCTCGTATTCCACTATTAACTTGTCTATAATTATGATTAAATAATAGATAGAAAAAATATTGCTTATCCAGTCAAAAACGCGAATGTTTTTGAAGTCAATTTGCTTTTCATAAAGTCAGATTCTATTCGTTTACGACCTCGTTGCTCATACTGACCATACTTTTCGTATGGATATAAGATAGAAAAACATAGTAAATCTAATTTTTTTTTCCCGTGAATCTAAAGCAGTAGCATATGAAATTAATATATAATATAAAGTTGTATTGGAAACATCTTTTGTTTTAGTATGTAAAGGATAAATTAAATAAATAAAATGAATTAGAATGACATTTTTGTGTCAATAATGCTTGAATTTTATTTTGTTTCGAAATATTTTTCTCGTTGTTTTTATTCTCGATTGATCGATCATTATTTATTACCTTCTTGGCAACAACTTCATTTAGAGAATTATTAACATTTTCGTTATCGTGATCAATTCTAGAATCTAGCAATTTATCCAAAAGATTTAATGAATTTCCTAAAATAATAATTTTTTCATATAAAGGATTGTTTAATTTCAACCATTCAAAGCACTCCATATTTTATTAGGCTACTCTCTCAAGCCTGCTCAGTAATAGTAGTACTCCAATTCGATATATCCTACTCTCTATAATAAATGATTGATTGAATTGATATTTATTGTTTTATTTAAGTTTACAGAAAATGATGATAGATGAAATAATATAATGTTTTCTTTTTTCATGCGTCCGATCAATTTATTATAAGCAGATTTATGAAAGAGCGCTCTATATAACTACTAATTAAATGTACCCCTATCATTTTTATAGTTTCAAAATCTGCCTCAGTGGCGCTGTTAGTAGTTGAAACCCCTACTTATCTATACCCCAGCACTACAAATTACCTTTTAATGCTGAGCAGCGCCATGATTGTCCATAAAAGCTCAGATTCATTCGTAGTAAGCACAGTTTCCAAGACACTCGACTGAGAACTGTGCTCTTAAATATTTTATTGAATATAAGATATACTATACTTACACGGTTGTGTGTGTGTGTGTGTGTGTGTGTGTGTGTGTGTGTGTGTGTGTGTGTGTGTGTATGTATGTGTGGCATGCCTTCTATTGAATATTTTGAAAAAACCATACAACATTTATGGAAAACATATTTTCAACAGAATATTTATTATACTAAAGATTTTATTCAATGGAGAGATATAACAAAGGCAGCATCAGATAATATTAGCGAATATATAGAAAGTACGAGGGTCGTTTGAAAAGTCCGTGCAAAAATAAAAACTGCTTGATTTTTTTTAATGAATCTTTTTTATTTGTCAACATAGTCTCCTTTTAGGCTTATACACTTCATCCAACGCTGCTCTAGTTTGTTAGTCTCTTCCAAATAATAGGATTTGTCCAAGTCTGTAAAATAGGCATTCGTTTCTGCAATCATCTCCTCGTTTGAATAAAATCTTTTCCCCGCCAGCCATTTTTTCATATTAGGGAACAAATAGTAGTCCGACGGAGCCAAGTCTGGAGAATAGGGGGGATGTGAAACGAGTTGGAACCCTATCTCCATCAGTTTTGCGGCCATAACTGCTGAGGCGTGAGCTGGTGCATTGTCGTGGTGGAAGAGGACGTTTTGTGGGACAATCGTGGACATTCCTCTAGCAACTCGGTTTTCAAACGATCCAATAACGATGAGTAATATTCGCCTATAATGGTTTTACCCTTTTCCAGATAGTCGATGAAGATTATTTCTTGCAAATCCCAAAATACAGTCGCCATAACCTTCCCGGCCGAAGGAATTGTTTTCGCCTTTTTTGGAGCAGATTACCCCTTGGTAACCCATTGTTAAGACTGTTCTTTGGTCTCAGGAGTGTAGTGATGTATCCATGTTTCATCTACAGTGATGAAACGACACTTAAAGTCTTGCGGATTTTGCTGGAACAGCTGCAAACCATTCTTGCAACAGTTCACACGTCTCGTTTTTGGTCAATCGTGAGCAATCGTGGCACCCATCTAGCGGATAAGTTTTTCATGTCCAAATGTTGGTGCAAAATATTATGTACCCGATCGTTCGAGATGCCTACAATACTAGCAATCACACGCACCTTCATTCTTCTGTCAGCCATCACTATATCATGGATTTTATCAATGATTTCTGAAGTGGTAACCTCAACAGGGCGTCCAGAACATTCAGCGCCTTTTGTGCTCATATGGCCACTCCGAAAATTTTGAAACCACTTCTAAACCATTCTAATCGAAGATGCACAATCACCATAATGTTTATCAAGTTTCTGTTTAATCTCCTGAGGCGTTTTGCCCTTGAAAAAGTAATGTTTAATCAATACACGAAATTCTTTTTCGTCCATTTTTTTACAACCACTCGATTTCTTTGATTGAAACGAATGTAAAACGCAAAGTAATTGGCCGATCTGGCTGAAACTTGGTGTGTGCTCTTCTAAGATATGCCAGTAACTGAAAATAACCTTGATAAGCACTAGTAGCGCCATCTCTCTGACTATGCACGGACTTTTCAAACGACCCTCGTAATCTTGATTTAAGTAGGGCGATTGCCCAGAGATATCGGACATGTGCTTCACATTTGACTTTATAATGTTATTAAATTTAAATTCAATAACCTTATAAAAGTCGGTGGCAATATATCGAAAACACAATCTTCAATTTATCATGATCAACAATCTCAAAAAATTGAAGGCGTTGTATGGTGTCCTATACAATCTGTTTTCAAAAAGGGAATTCAAACGGTTACCATTTTCAATTATATTTAATGAGATGTCAATTTTTTTTTGATTGAAGCATATAAACTTTTGAAGTTACAAGTAAAAAAGTTTCTTACTAAACAATAATTCCTTGAAAATAAATACTGAAATGGGAACTAAGTTAATTGTTAAAAAATGAGATGAAGAGAATATTGAAATGAAATATTTTAATAAATAAAAACGTTTGTATCTATAATATAACTAATCCGATGATTGGTTTGAAAATGATATTAACCCATTTCTTCCCAATCGACCATGAAATTACCGATTGGTTTATTGTCTTGTAAAATGGGTAGAATCGCCTGAAATCGACATACAAAATACCATTTCCGAAGCAAAAAGACTTGCTCTTTCCGAATCTTCAAACAGATTTTCAAAATTTTGCGATCCAAAAACAATATGGCTGCTCAAACTTAGTGAAAATTTCATTTTTTATTTTAACTGAATTTCCTTTTTTTTCTAGTAAAGTATGTAACGTATACCTACTAAACAATTTGATTTCACTATTAGTATGGTTGTAGGACTTCTGTTATCGAATATTGATATTTTTGAAAATCCAAAATTTAAAATGGCGGACGTAAAATTGAAAAATTGTAAAAAATGAAGGAAAATGAGAAAATATATATTTCTTGTGTTTTTGAGGGTGCTGATTTGATATCTGGTGTTGATTTTTGAAAATTCTTGCATCGAAAATCAATATCAAGCATTCGAAATGGCTGATAAACTTAATTTATTTTATAAATATATTTTTTCTAGCGAAAATCCACAGGTTTAGCATTCATTAATTTTCTAAATAATAAAAGTTACAATAAAATTATTTCAAATCATATTTCACTTATAAAACGGCCGCTAGGTGGCGAACAGTCACTTTTTTGTACTTGCAGTAAAATCTGCGATCCTAAATCCATATAAATACCCGATATTTTCCGCAAATTTGTATACTTAAAAAAAATGAACTACAAAATTTATATTACTATTGTATTACAATAATAATAATTTATATAAAAACTTCGACTACTACTGCGATTGATTTATTATAATATTTTTGAATCTCATAATATTATAATTTTGAATAACTTTACAAAATAACATCTGGTGTAAAGTATGTCAAAGAAAAACGCAAAGCAATCCGACAGTAGCATTACTGTTGAAACTACTGAGCTTATGGATTTAGATTCCGATCATGTTGACGAAACGGATAAAATGTTTTCTAACTTACATGAAAATTTATTTAGAAACGTTGCTGTGATTCCTGATAATATTGGAAGTGGAGATGAATCAAACAAAGAAAACGATTCAGCTGACAGTGTTCAGATTATTGAAGGACGCAATTGTCCAGAAGGGTATCAAATAGTTGACGAATCCCTCATTTCTTCAAATAAAAAACTAGAACCTTCACATGAGTATGTATGGAAAGATGGAGAAAAATTTTATGATTCGATACCAAAATCAGAAATATTTTTGGATGAGGAGATAAAAAATAATTTGCGTGAAAAAACATGCGATGAGTTGTTTGAGTTATTTTTTTCAGATGAAATAAAAGATTATATAATTGAAGCAAGTGCTGAAAATGATTTAGATATTGATACTGATGATTTGAATAAATTCATTGGGATAGTTATGTTTTCTATTATCAACAGTCGTAAATGTTATAGGGATTATTGGTCTAACGATTCTTTGTACCATTCCGATACAGTTTCTGAAACCATGTCGCGTAATAAATTTGAAAATATAAAAAATAAATTTAAAATGAATAAAAAAGAAGATAAAAATGATGCAGATAGAGTATGGAGAGTCAGAAAAATAATGAACATTTTTCGAAAAAATATTGAGCAATTTGATTTTTTTTGTTCTGCCCTTTCGATCGATGAGATGATGGTTAAATTTTTTGGTCGTACCATACTCAAACAATTTATAAGAAATAAACCTGTACGATTTGGAATAAAGCTTTGGGCGCTTTGTACAATTCAGGGATATTTATTAGATTTTGATGTTTACTATGGTCACGATTCAAGTAGCGAAGAAAAATATGCTTTGGGTTCTAGAGTAGTGATAAAAATGTTAAAAGAATTTTTTCAGAGAAAGTCGGCACATGAAATTTTGAAATACCACGTCATTTTTGACAATTATTTTAGTTCACCTGATTTACTCGTACGATTGAAAAAACATGGTCCCAGAGCAACTGGGACAGTAAGAGACGAGCGAGTTTTTACTAAAGATATGTTCAAAGAATTATTAGCTTCTAATCAAGAATAAAATAAAAGAAAAACAAAGTCTCAAATTTCAAATAAAGTTAAAACTGTTAAAAGATTGACTAACAAACAAATAGCTAAAAAACAACCAGCTAAAAAACAAACAGCTAAAAAACAAGCAGCTAAAAAAGTAAAAGAAAAATATACGTAAGCAACGAAAAAAAATAATGCAAAAAATGTAAAAAACAAAATAAATATTCTAACAAAGAAAAAATCAACTTTGAAAGCAGGCAAGCAAACAAAATAGAAAGCTAACAAACAAGAAGTAGTTTCCGAACTTGATACTTTAAAAAAAAAACATACCATCGATAAAAAATCTGAGCGTGGTATTTATGTAGTAACTCACGAAGTAAATAGTGGCATAAACTATGTTACAGTAAAGGATTCTAAAAATGTTTCTATCATTTCAACTGTAAGCTGTGTTACACCACGATCTGAAGTGGAATGAACTGATAAAAGAATAAAAAAAAAAAATTCCACTAGAGTTTCCTTTGGTTTTTATAATTTATAATGTGTTTATGGGAGGTGTTAATCTTCATGATCAACATTGCAGTGATTTTCGACCAACTATTCATGGTAAAAAGTGGACATGGCCTATGTTTTTTAGGTTTATACAATCATCACTAACTAATGGTATGGTCTTATATAATTTAGTGCATAGTAAGAAAATATCAGTTTGTCTCGAATGTCATAAGAGTATACTTGAAAAGAAGCGATGAATCACTGTCTCAACATTCACTCGTCATGATTCCTAAGGCACGCAAAGTATGTAAGGTATGTAAAGATCGAACTACTCATTATTGTTATGATTGTAAAGAACATTATTGTGTTCAATGTTTCAGATCCTACCATGGTTTGCATCAAAGTTCTCAAAGATATACACAACAAACCTGTATATCAGGAGAAAAGTGTGATAACCAACGTACTAACAACTTTTGCGAAAAATGCGATAAATACATATGTTGTAAATGTTTTGACAGTTATGATCATACTTTTTCAACATCTCAGTAACTCAATTATTTACTACTACTATTCACTAAACATAATTTTTACACTGAAAATGATTTATAACTATATATAATGAAATATCAATTTATTAGCTTCAAAAGCATATAAAAATGTGTACTTTATAAAAAAAAACTCAAGTAAAAAAGAATTAAGTTTATCAGCCATTTCGAATGCTCGACATTGATTATCGATGCAAGAATTTTCAAAAAGTAACATAAAATATCAAATCAGCACCCTCAAAAATGCAAAGAGAATGTATTTTGGCGAAAAACTTTGATTTTTCGAAAAAATTCAATTTGGCAGCCATCTTGAATGCGCCATATTTATTTTCGGTGCAAGAATTTTCAAAAATCAACACCAGATATCAAATCAGCACCCTTAAAAACACAAGAAATATATATTTTATCATTTTCCTTCATTTTTCACAATTTTTCAATTTTACGTCCGCCATTTTAAATTTTGGATTTTCAAAAATATCAATAATCGATAACAGAAGTTTTACAATCATACTGATAATGAAATAAAATTGTTTATTAGGTATACGTTACATATTTTACTCGAAAAAAAAGGAAATTCAGTTAAAATAAAAAATGAAATTTTCACTAAGTTTGAGCCACCATATTGTTTTTGGATCGCAAAATTTTGAAAATCTGTTTGCAGATTCGAAAAGAGCAAGTCTTTTTGCTTCGGAAATGGTATTTTGCATGTCGATTTCAAGCGATCCTACCCATTTTATAAGACGATAAACCAATCGGTAGTCTCATGGTCGATTGGGAAGAAATGGGTTAAACAAGTATTATTGAACAGTATGGAAGAATTTAAAAAAAGAGACTGAGGTTGGAGTCTGAAAATAGTAGTTGGTTTAACAATTAATATAAATAAATATACTCCTCTCAAATCATCTTTATTAATTCAAGATTCTTATATTGATGAAGGAAGTAAGGCTCAAGAAAATGAACTATATGATGATGAAATTTTCAGTTTAAAATTTCATTGCGTATTGTTAAAAAATCATAATAAATTATATCTTTGTGATCACGGTCTGCACTATTTTCAAGATGAAGAAAAGTTTAAGACTCATGAGATACACTGCTCAAAAATAAATACATGTGCGATTCAGCTACCTAAAAATAATATTCTTAAATTTAAAAATTTCAAACAAGCAAAAAAGGTTTCATTTTGCTATGTGCCGATTTCGAATGTATCTTAAAACAGATTAATGATGATCGTTGAGCATTTCAAGAACATGAGGCTTTTAGCATAGAAGTGTATTTAAAATTTAGTTTTGATGATTCTAGATCTATATATTTAGAATATTTAAAAAGAAGACAGATGAAGATCAGACACCAACAAAATGGATTATAAAGCAATTCAAGATATTGTTAACACAATTACAAGAAGTGTAACCATGCTGTAAAAATGAATCTATTAGATTTTGAAGAACAAGTTTTTCAATCCACTAGAAAATACCACATCTGCTTATAAAAATTTGAAGATAGTAACAAGAAAGCTAGAGATCATTGTCATTTAGCATGTAAATTTAGAGGAGCTGCTTATACCAAGTGTAATTTATATTATAGAAATGCTTCCTTTATACCTGTTGTATTCCATAATTTTAATGGCTATGGCTCACATTTTATTATAAAATAAATTACCATATATCCTGATTTTGAAGGTGCTATTAAAGTATTAGCTGAAAATAAAGAGAGATATATACAGTGCCCGGCATGTACTTTTGCCCACCGTGTGGGCAAAAAACTCTCCTGAGAACCTTCCAAGACCACTGCTAAGCCGTTATATAGCCAAAAATGGCAATTTTCGTTTTTATTTTTTTTCTCCAAAACTAAAATAGTTATCGGCACCGGATTTGTTGCATTATCTTCTGTGTGCAGCCTGTTTTCAATTTTTAAACCGCAGTATCTTTTTTATTGGAGGGGTCTTCGGGGGTGGATTTATTATCAAAATCTTCATTTTTTTGTAAACAATAAAAGGAAATAATGTCCGAACTGTATTTTAGTTGGCGTCATACTCAAATTTTCAAAAAACCCGTTTTTTAGCAGCTTTTGATGCTAGCACTTTTTCGGTTACTTTTATGATAAAACTAAAAGCACCGTCATATTCTATACAAAAAACCACATCGAAAACATGTGTCTCCTTCTCAGAAATAATTGTTGGCAACCTCTGAAAAATTCAGCAAATAAGTCCGATCGGCTAGGCTCACGGTGTATACATTCCACATTTTATACTTATCTCAATTTGAAGGACACGCAATAGTTATTGTCAAGTTGTGATACGTGTTTTCGGTGTATTTTTTTGCGTAGAATGCGATGGCGCTATCTGTTTTATCGTGGGACCTACTTAGAAAACACTAAAGGCGAAAAACCACTGAAAAATCCCGTTTTTCACCTCTTGCACTTTCTAGAGTAATATTAAGATAAAGCCGATTGCTTCATCGTATTCTACGTAAAAAATACATCCAAATCATATGTAATACTTTAAACATTAATACCATTATATCATGAAAAATCAGCAATGAAACTCTTAATCTTCGTGTATCCATATACCTGTAATAACACATTCGAAACTTTCGAACGCGACACAAATTTCTCTTGTTCGTTTCCCGCTGAATCCAGTTGTGCCACCGGAATCAGTTTTATTAAGGAACAGCAATTGTGATTTATGATATCAAATATGAGTCATTTAAATAAATGACATAGCACTAAAGGGTAAAAAATATTCATGATAAGAAATAGCTTTTTATTGTAATTTGCACATGGTGGAATGCTTGTCATATAACTTGTTGTAGTACCACTTAGTCCTCGTCTCTATCTTTATTTATGACAGGATTTATTACTTCTTTAAAGTCGAATAGAGTTGTCAGATTTTCTGCAAGCTTAATTATTCTGAATAAATATCTCCCATACGATAAATAATAAATCAAGGCAGTAACATGCGATCAACAACCAACTGTCCTGTTACCGTTGGCACAATTGCAACAGTATTTTTCGATTTCACTAATCCTAATAGTATTTAATTTATACTGTACATAACATTTATATGTTTTACTGCTTACGTGGCGTGATTTTACTTCGAATTTGATATTATGTCGATGCACTTTAGCATAATGAAGATCCAATGTGTTACTTTTCGTGATCATTTTAACTAAATGAGATATGGCTTGTGCAAGTTGATAGGAACCCGTAAAAAGTATTTTCAGGTTATTTACGGTCATTTCTGGAAAATCGTCGAGATCTCCAGAAGATATCTCTTGGAATGTGATAGGTGACAACTCGCGCGAGTCGAGTTTGTCCCGTACGAAGGCTCTTTTAACAGCCGAGCGGCCTTAGACTCGGGCGGTAGTCAGGCTTTCGGGCACCCCGGCCCGTTCGCGCGTCAATAATGAAATCTCTGTTAATTATAATTTGACACTCGATATCGTTTTTGTAAAATAAATAATTGAACGTTTATAACGTTCTTCGTTTATTTATTAAAAGCAAAAATGTAATAGCGATTCTCTTTAATATAGTGGGGAAGCATATGGATACACTTATAGGTGTTTATAATTATAATATTTATTCTAGTCTCTTTCACAACATAAATAAGTTAAGCAGAATAGAGATATATATATATATTCTCAGACGCGTAATTTTCGCGTCGCGATGTCTAGTATTTTTTTGGTTACATAAAAAGTATTACTCACTTTGTATTATTATTGTAAATATAAATTGGTCCAAAATATTATTCGCTTCGTGATGTGGCCAATCACGTTTTCTTTGAATCTGATCAGATCAACTGGTCCAATATATTTTTTTATACAATACTGTAGTAACACGCAAGACAATGATAATTCCTGTGATTTTAGTTGTCTAATATATTCTTTATCCAATAGTGTAGTAACACGCAAGAAAATGATAATTCCTGTGATTTTCGTTTACGCAAAATTATTAAAACAATCGTACTCAATACTTCTAATATTTAATCGCTACTCAAACAATTTTATTCTCAAACTTCTATTATGGTTTTAACTTCAGTAGGAAAAATATGCGGCCTTCTTAATTGAGCGCTCGCTCCTAACTGACTAATTCTCTATCGCTCTGCTTTCGCTGGTTTATTATATAGCCTTTGTCCCTTGCATACCGTCTCTCTCTCTCGTGCATATGCTTTAGACGTTTACGCTTCTCGTAGCGGCTCGTCTTACCTAGCTAAGCACGCCGACTGCAGCATGCTGTCCCAGCATGCTGACGCAGCGTGAATCAGCCTCTGCCGCTCATTCCCACCGAGTCGCGCACACGAATACTGCTAGCTATACTATGTCCGAACGGAAATCCCGAGAGCAAAATATTATTCGATAGTGTATAATTATAACATAATAAGACGTCACGTAACAGAATGGTATAGTTTTTCGGTTCCAATTTTGTTCTTCCACGAAACAAGCAACAGTATTGTATAATTCTTTTTTGACGTTGATCCTTTCAATAATTGGCACTTTCAACTCCATATCTGAATTTAGACGCTTTTCAAAGCGATTTTAAAAAAGCATATAATGTGACAAAACAAACGAGTATTGTGCAGAAGAGAATTATATAGTTGATTGTAAATAAGCTTGTACAGTTCCCGGCACGTACTTTTGCCCACCCTGAGGCTAAATTTATCAAACTTTAAAGTTTAATATTTCAGCGAAAAAAAGTCGTAGAATAAAAAATTTCACGCTATTTAAAAGGAAATAGCAAAATCTTTGAGTAACGTGAAGATAATATTGTTTGTATTAAGTTTTTATACTTAAAAAGTGAACATAAAAAATTTCCTTTTTTTTTGCCCATATATAAATTTATTTATTTGCTACGCAAATTGGCGGATCATTAAAAATCCAAGCAAAATTAAGAGGTTGAATGTTTCTCTTTAAAATAAGAGGGACAGAACTCATTTCTGATTTTTTTATATAGAAATATAGCTTTTTTTATAAAAAAATCGTTTTTTTTTCATCAGTTCATATCTCGATTGCTATGCATTACATAAAAAAACTTTCAAGATAAAAGTTGTTTCTTTTTTGGTCAAGAATACGAAAATAAAGTGAAAATTACGATATGGAACAAACTTGTTTTTTTTTTGTTTTTTTCACGCTAGCCATTTGTTATAAAAAATTATATTTTCGTTACTCTGAAAGTATTATATTACTTTTATAAAATATCGTTTTATTACAAAAAAAGTTCAATTATATTTACATAATAATAATATGATAACAAATAATAAATATATGTATGTATTACTTTATAAAAGTGTCTAGAAATTATTTATTTCTATTTATTTATTTATTGATTTATTTATTTATTGGTAAACTTAACTAAAAATTTGTTATAGAAAATTGGTTTGAGACTTTTAATCATAATTAAAAATAAAAACAAAATATAAAAAATAAAAATATGGCTAGCGTGATCTTAGTTTCCATTTTATTTTTGTATTCTTTAGCAAAAAAGAAATAACTTTCGGCTTTAAAGTTTGTTATGTAATGCATAGCAATCGAGATATGAGCTGATGAAAAAAAAAAACGATTTTTTTTTTATAAAAAAAGCTATATTTCTGTATAAAAAAATCAGAAATGAGTCCCTCTTATTTTAAAGAGGAACAGTCCACTTCTTAATTTTGCTTGGATTTTTAATGATCCGCTAATTTGCGTAGCAAATAAATAAATTTGTATATGGGCAAAAAAAAAGATATTTTTTATGTTCATGTTTTAAGTATAAAAAACTTAATTCTAGTACAAACAATATTATCTTTACGTTACTTAAAGCTTTTGCCATTACCTTAAAAATGACGTCATTTTTTTTATTTTACGACTCTTTTTTTCTCAGATATAAAACTTTAAAGTTTGGCAAATTTCACCTCAGAGTGAGCAACAGTACGTGCCGGGCACTGTATTTCTAAGAAAAGAAGTTAATGACAGTCCAATTTATTTTCGATTTATTGATTTATTTTTTCTTTATGACATCATCTCTTTAGAAATTAGCATCTTATTTAACGAAATTAGATGTAGTTACATGAGAATTTAACAAAGATATTTATACTCTAGATCAATAGAAGTATTTTATAGTTGATTAACAGATAGCAATATCAATGAAGCCGAATATCATCATGCAAAAAGAGTTTGAAATACTTTTAATATTATAAATTTGAAAATATACTTTGATTTATATTTAAAAGCCAATGTACTATTATTAGCTAATATTTTTGAAAATTTCCGTAAAACGTGTATTCAATCATATAAACTTGATCCAGCACACTATTATATAATGCTCGGATTAACATGGGAAGCAATGCTGAAGTACATAAAAGTTGAGTTCGAACTTCTGACCGATATTTACTCGTATATGGTATTATTTATTCAAAAAGGTATACGTGGCGATATTAGTCAATGTTGTAATAAATATGCAAAGGCTAACAATAAATACACAGGGGCAAAGTTCAAAAGGGATGAACTAAGTAAAATTTTGATGTATTATGACGTTAATAATTTTTATGGTTGAGCTATGACACAATTTTTACCATAGAAAAATTTTGAATGGATTAAGAGTATCGATTATACAGACATTATTTATGTTTCGGATGATGATGATATTGGATACATTTTAAAAGTAGACTTAGAATATTCAAAAGAGCTACATGATACTCATGAAGATCTACCTATGTGTTCAGAGCAAAGAGCACCATCTGGTTCAAATATAAAGAAACTTTTAACAATATTATATACAAAAGAGCGCTATGTCATTCATTATCGAGCATTAAAACAGGCTCTGCAATATGGACTTTAACTAAAAAAGATACATCTAACTCTTCAATTCAAGCGCCACGGCAGAAAGAAATTCCAGTCATGATAATAGGACTACGTCGTTGCCACCTAACAGCGAGGACAACGATTCGGGATGGAGCGATCTGCAAGGAAGATTCGCACTGCTAGAGATGACTGATGAAGGGCTGACCCTGGGTGAGACTCAGGAAGGGATGTTTGCAGAACCGAGTTTGCGGTGATATGGATAAGATTCAAAAAGGATGACAAGTGGTGTCACCGGCATCGGGTTGCAGAACGCGCGTGACTAAGGGCGACTAGAGGAGACTTAGAGAAGAAGTGGACTGATTGTGGGAAGTCATAAAGACGTGTCCGGCCAAGAGGATTCAGTGGGATTGCCAAGAGATGGCTTCTATGAATCTGAAGACCCGTCGAGCAGGTTAGAGCTTGCGGACGGTTCATCAATTCCTGCAGAGGTTTCTGTGTGTTCAGAGAATGTAAGGGATGAGACGGCATCAAGCAAAGGTCAGCATGCGGTGGTTGAGAATTCAATGGATGAAGTGGAATTATTACCGATTCCGGGGGGTCGGATATCGCGGGGGTCACGACGGAGCGCCTCACTGCCCAGTATGCCAGGATGGACGCTACGATAGTGACCATGACTGTGAATCCATCATCTTTCGTAGTAACGATCGGCGGGAGACCATAGATCGCCCTATGTGATACAGGTGCGCAGGTAATGGTAGCTGGTCACTACATCAGTTCAGCTCCAGAATCCAGGGACCGTTAGCGAGAGTGCAATGGTTCTCAGGTAGTACGAGGAGAATTGTCGATCTGCAAAGACTGTCGATAGAGATGACACAGTAGTACATGCTATCCAGGTGTATGCCAGTGACCAAGCTTTACAGTAAGAGATGCTCCTCGGCCAAGATTCCATCTGTGCAGTCGGGATCTGTATAGATGCCTCGAACGATGGATAGAGGGTCCATGAACGTGGTGATTGGTACGCATTCACATAAAACAAGCGCGATCAGTTTGCCTTTCTTGCTAGTATGGATTACCGAACCATTAAGCTGATGATTGAATTGTCAGAATTGTCGATCCTGCAGGAGCAGTAATAAAAACGGATCGAGACGTTAGTGGAGCGCACGGTATCAAAGTTATCCCCAGCGCAGCCGAATCCGATTGAACACGTGATTGACGTTCATTGGGCGAGACTGGTCAAGACGTTGATGCGTTGCAACTCCCCACAGAAGGCCGGTGCAGCCGGTGATGGTTGAAAAGCACGAAGGTGCCAAGCGTTTGTGCATTGACCTGCCGCCCATGAACTGGACAACGCGCATGGCTACATACCCGGCACCAGATGTTGATCTGGTGTTCGATAGATTGCGTGGTTCACGTTACATCTCGAAAATTGATTTGAAGAGTGCCTATCTGCAGGTACTCATGGCTGACCAAAGCAAGAAGTACAAGGCTTTCGATGTGCTAGGGTGTAGCCTGTGGAAATGCAATCGGATAATCTTCTGGGTAGTGAATGCACCAGCAACATTCATGCGATGAATGGATGTGTTATTCGGTCTCAAGTGCAAACGCTTGGACGACATGATCGTGATGACCGAGACGTTTGAAGAATACCTGGTGTGGTTAGAGAAGGCTCTGCGACGCATGGTGGATACTGGTTTGGAGATCAACGTCACTAAAAACGAAATTAGATGTTCTAGTACTACGTTTCTAGGTTATCATCTGAATAGCGAAGGTCTGTGTGTAGATCTCAACCGTGTGAAACAAGTTTTGAAGTTTTCCATACCTAGAAATGTTAAGCAACTGCATTGTTTTTTGGGTATGTATAAGTGGTACACTCGATTCATCGAGCACGAGTCTGAATTAAAGATACCACTCACAAAGCTCTTGTATAAGCATGTGAACTGGCAATTGGGTCAGGATGAATAACAAGCGTTTAAGTTTTTCAAAGCTGTGCTAACGGAGGCCCCAGTGCTAATCCAATTGGACACTAGTAGACCCTTCTACGTCCACTACGATGCAACATCTTATGCGCTCGACGCTTGTTTCATAAAGAAGGACGACGATTTTATTACTTTATTTATAGCCCAGTCAGTAATGGCATTTGAGACGATTAAAGAAAGATCAAGCTAAAAGTTAAAAGATCAGATGCTTGCGGGAAGTCTGACGGGGCAAGCCACTTAGTAGCAATTTCCCTGTCATCCCTGCCCTCTCGCTGTCTGCGCGCGCTATCGTTAAGTCAGGCATCGACGTAACTACGCTAGCGCAATGTTAATGCCTAGTTTATATGATTTGAGAAACGGATTAGTGGCTTAGCGAGCTGAGAATGGATGAGCTGCACAACTGAGGGCAAGGAGGAGCGTAGAAAGGGGAGAGGGAAGAAAGAATAAAAGAGAGTGAAGGAAGAGAAAAAGAGAGAGTTCGATTATTGAATTCTGCTAGGTGTGATTCCGGTGATACTAACTAGGAGGAGGACGAGTATTCAACGCCACGGATTGTTGCAGGACTCTGCGTCTCGGTTTCGTTGGCTTGGAAAAATAGATTGTTCTCGACTTTTGCAGCAAGTCGATGATGTTCGCATCATCACCTCCAGCACTCAAATCCACTAAAGAAAAGGGTGTAGCAGCTGGAGACGACGAATGTAGCATGAGCTCTCTATTCTTTCCCTTCTCTTTTCCCGTTTCTTCACCGAAGCATGCATGACCACAACGGTGTCGCGGACTCCGGACGATTTGATGCTCCGCGGTAAGAAAAAATGCAACCGCTCAGCGACTTTGATTGTCTGAGTTTGCCGAAGAGACTCAACACTGCATGCTACGCAGAACTGCCGATTTGAAGCAGTTGAGCATCTCTCTGTGAACACCTCTTCGTTCTGAATCTTAGTTTCAGCGGGACATGCCATGAAAGATCTTATCTTTTCTTTGTAATTAAATAAATTATCAGTACTGAGATCTATAATTGTGGGATTAAATATTGGACTTCCTCGTGCTATCTATCCCAAGCTCTCTCACACGCAAGCATTGCACCTGCACGCCTCGCAGGTTGCTCAGTATCCGAAGCCTTTTTGCCTTCCGAATTTCGGCTTAAATCATTTGATAAATAGAGTCGAGGACAGACTTTAATTAACAATAACGACTCTACCTTTACAACTATACGATTATCGCAAACTTGAGTATCAGGTGTAATATCAGCTGGTTGCCTACCATTTTCCTCATAACTTGCTATAGTGATTTCGCATAAAAGCATATCTATAACTATGAACGTTGTTATCCATGGTCTCTGCATGATACCACTCATTACATACAGTTCCGTGCATAAGTTTTTGTAGCTCGCTCGGAAATAGTCGTAGGTGAACCTGCGGGGACTCATTTTAAAGGGTAAAGTAACATCTTTCATATTTCGCTAGTTTTTTTAACGATTGAAAGTAGCATGTTTTACACTAAAAAACTGGATCACATTTTTTTATTTCTTTTTTCAAACCGCAAAATACACTTTCCAACTTTCGAAAAAGTCTGCAGATTTTTGAAAAATAAAATGAAATGGATACCTATTTGCCTCCTCTTTAAAATGAGTGAGACAAAATTCTTTTTTATCGAGCCTTTTTAAGTTAAGCTAATTTCATTTTTTCAATTACTCTTTTTTCAAGTTCATCTGTCTTCAAATGTGTACACTATAAAAAAAACTCCTTAGATAAAACATGTTTATTTTTTCAAGAAAAATAAGTACTATTAAAATTTCGTTCTGAAAACAAGTTTTTTCATTTTTTTATCGTAATTTTTTTTTTCAAATGAAAAACTTTCGTTATTAGTTTTCAAGTCGTGACTTGAATTTACAATACTTAAGTTAACTATTTATATGACTTTTACAAAATAAAATTGAATTTTCGAATTTTCTGTTAGATATTGGAAATAGTATATTGAATGATAAAGATGATTATAATGATATTCTTTGTATATTACTACTTATAATAACCTTTGTTAATGATATTTTTGGTAAACTAATTTATAAGAAGAAATTTGATGCAGCGGGTAGTTTGCAAATTATCAGCTAGGAATAAAGATGTATACAATATCAATAAATAAATTTCCACTTTATTAGTTACATTAATAAACGCTTATATACTGCAATTGATAGTGTAGTAAATAACAATAATGTTGAATTAGATGATATTATTATGCCCGAACATCTCAATTGTCGAAATCCATCGTACTTACCAATTTACAAAGCATATACTATGAATACTATATTTACAAATTTTATAGACAAACTTGCCGAAAAGTAGTTATTGACTTACGTAGAAATGCTTTTAGTCTCAGACAATTACAATATTTTTTAGAAATCATGCGCATAAAATAAAAATAAAAAATTACGTTTATAAAGAACTTTTCGGTGTAATTAATAATACTTTCGAATTTCTTATTTTACTTACAATGTAATTAGATGCAAGTATATAAGTATATATTTTGCTTTACCAATTCCTATTTATGATTAGTAAAATTTCACATCTTAATTTAGTCAATACACCTATATCAACATCTTTGTATTCTATTTCAAGTATATTGGTAATTTATCGTACATGAGACATTTGAACCTATATTACATTTAGAATCGTTAATTTTACCTATCATTATTTGTCTCTTAATATCAATTTCTCTGAAACCTGTTTTCACACTGAATCTCCTCATTATCTTACAGCTTTCTTGTTTTTCTGAAAATGTATACATTGCAGTACACAGAGCAATGAAAAAAGAACACAATTTTATTGTTTTCTTTTATTATCACAATACGTGTAACGTAAAATATTTCTACTGAGAGCAATTGTTTTGAAGATTTTCAGAAAAAATAATAAAAACAAGATTTATTCGTTGTTATATAAGTGTTTGATAAGGTGGCAATTCGCGCGAGGCGAATTTATCCCATATGCAGGCCTTTTTAAGACCCGAGCGGCCTTAGACTCAGGCGGCACTCAGGTTTTCGGGCGCCCCGGCCCATTCGCGCGTCAATAGTGAAATTCCTATTAATCGAAATCCGGCACTTGATATCACGATTGTAAAATAATTAATTTGATGTTTATAAAAATGTTCGCTTATTTATTAAAAAGAAAGAAAAATGTAAATAGAGTTTTCTATAATATGACAGGAAAACATGGATAAACTTTAAGACGTTTATATTTATAATATTTATTCTAGTCATTTTCAAAACATAAAATAAGTTAAGCATATATATATATATAGACACAGGACGTTAATTCTTTAATTAATTAATTTTAATTAGTTAATTCATTGTAATCCGACCACACACATAACCTAGTAAAAACAAACGTTATCAAAAAATGACCTTTACAAAAATTGCAGGGGACAGAGGAGAACACCAAATGCTACCATCAACTTTGACCGTTACTAAGTTATTCAAGGTCATCTAAAGGTCAAAATGCTTTTTTTAAGGGGAACACCTATTTTTGACCCCGAAATCGTGTAGAGCAGAAATAATTGCATCCAAAGTGATATTTTAAGTTTATATTTGTGACTTGAGAAGATCAATTAAAAGTCAAATGTTAAAAAAACTGTATTTTTGCCATACCCATGACTCTGTACAATTGATTAATTAAATTAATTATTTCTCTGATTCTCCATTATGAATATGTCTCCTAATTATTATTGAAGTAGATAATTTTTTTAGTTAAAAATAATTTTTCATATTGACTTTGACCCCTGCTTATTCTTACATACAGTGTAACGGTCCTATCTATGAGCTAGTTTATTATGTCACTGAATCACCGCAACCCGTCAAACGCATCTATCTGCTTACACAAATTATCACCTTCAACAGCGCCACCTCACCGATTATTCGATTGTCTTAGTTCAAAAGTCTAATTTCATAATCAAATAAGGAGCGTGACGTCACAAAGTAATAGATATAGATATAATGATTTTTGTTATTTGAGAAAAATATGTTAATTAGAAGTAATTTTGATATAACAAAGTATTTCTTATATAGATTTTAGTACGTAGATTTAGAATACGAGGTGTGTTCAAAAAATAACGAGAATTTTCGTTTTATGAAAAAAATATTTATTTATTCATCTACATTAATGTTGTCGCCTTCAAAGTAGTCCCCTTCGGATACAATACACTTATGCCAACGCTTTTTCCAATCCTCGAAACACTTTTGAAACTCGATCTTTGTAATAGCTTTTAGCTCTTTCAGCGAATCGCTTTTAATGTCATCTATGCTTGTAAAACGACGGCCTTTTAATGTTCTCTTTATTTTTGGAAATAGAAAAAAGTCACATGGAGCCATATCTGGCGAATATGGAGGCTGAGGCATCGTTACAGTTTCGTTTTTGGCCAAAAATTCACGAACAAGCAATGAAGTGTGAGCAGGCGCATTATCGTGGTGCAAAAGCCATGAATTGTTTTGCCACAAATCCGGGCGTTTTTTTCGGATTGCTTCACGCAAACGACGTTGAACTTGTAGGTAGTACTGCTTATTGATTGTTTGACCTTGTGGCAAGAATTCATAATGCACTATGCCATTAAAATCGAAGAACACAGTGAGCATAACCTTCACATTCGACCGCACTTGTCGAGCCTTTTTCGGTCTTGGCGATCCAGAATGTCTCCACTGGGACGATTGAGCCTTAGTTTCGACATCATATCCGTAAACCCATGTTTCGTCACCTGTTATAACACGTTTTAGTAGTTCTGCATCGTTATTGACTTCATTTAGCGACTCCTGAGCAACTTCCATTCGCCGCTGTTTTTGTTCGAAATTCAACAATTTTGGAACGAATTTTGCTGCCACACGTTTCATACCCAAAACATTCGAAAAAATTTGATGGCATGAGCCAACTGATCTGCCAACATCATCAGCGACTTCTCTGATTGTGATTCGGCGATCGTTCATAACCATTTCTTTCACTTTTTTCACGTTTTCATCGGTTGTTGATGTGCTTGGGCGTCCGGGTCGTTCGTCATCTTCAACGTTTTCGTGGCCATCTTGGAAACGCTTATACCACTCATAAATCCTTGCTTTACTCATAGCAGACTCATTATATGCCTTTGTTAACATTTGACAAACTTTACTACACTTTATTTCATTTTTTACGCAAAATTTAATACAAATTCTTTGATCCATTTTTTTTCACAAACGAAAATCGCCGAGCTCGAAAAACACGTCTAACGTTAGCGGCTGCCATTTAAAAAGTAAGCAATGAATATTGCTGAAAATTTTATCGTACTTCAGGGGCATGTGTATCAACATAATAAAAAAAAATTTTATACAAGCGGACTCTCCAAACCCGCGAAATTTAAAAATTCTCGTTACTTTTTGAACACACCTCGTATAGTAATACGAATTGCATTTAATTATTAAATAATAAGGAATTTTAATATGCAAAGTTAATTTATTTATTACACTATAAATACGAATTATTAGAAAAATGTAAATAGTCCATATTCAAAATAAAAAAACAAAAAAATTCAAAATGAATATCTAAAGAACATGAGTAAGAATTGGTTTCATTAATAACAGCTTAATAATAACTGTTATTAATAAATAAATAATTCATAATTTATTTAAACAATAAGTTGTATATAGAACGAAAGCGTCAATCTTATACGTAGTAATAGCTTTGTAATTTATAAATCTTAGATAATTAATCTAGAAATTGCGTTATAAAATTATAGATAAAACCGTTACAAATATGAAAATTTGTTATAATTCAAATGTTATTAACTAATTTGAATATTTCTTTTTAGAAATTACTTCTAAAATTAATAAACGATAAAGTTATGTAAAAATTTAATAATTTTCTATAGTAAATATTGTAATATTACATTAATTAACTTTATTAGTTAATAACTTTTGACGACACTATTTGCGATAATTGTAAATTACACTAAATCAACAAATAACGAATTCTGTAAAGTTCACATGTGTTGAAAGTTCAGTATTGATGTTTATTTACTTGTAAATTAAGAAAATTCATTGCTCAAAATTCACGAATGTTTCTCGAATATTCGAAAACTTCTCGAATAGAACTCTCCTGCGAAAATAGGCGGGAAAATCTATGTATAAATAAGCCCACTATTGCACAGGCTGGTATTCACTTCTAGCCTTGTAAAGTGAACGCATGAGATTGAATAAACTTGGCTAATACCTAGTTCTTTCTCTGATTGTAATTAACTGAGCAAGACTTTTCCTTTCCTATAATTCGAGCTCAACTTATAGAACATCTCGCGCTATAAGAAACTTGGGCCGAATTATATCCTCTACAAGGAAGACTTTAGCTCTGCTTATGGAACAATTTGAACCATAAGAAACTAGGGCATAGTCTGACTTACCTTGAAACCTTATTCATATTCACAGATATTTGATTTATCAATTTATTTTATTTACAATTAGAGTAATTTTACTAGAAACGAATTCTTACTCATTAACGCAACTAGATACGGGAGTACGAATTATTATTTATAAGTGATACGAACATCACAACAGTTTATATTTAATATAGCACTACTTATTGAATAGTTAAATTTCTATTGTTCTAATTAAATTTCTTTTGTTTAACATTATTTTCTTCTTAAATTTAATAGTCGCAGAAAAATTATCTCGTTTTTTTTTACTTTGTTATAATCAAAATTTTCACTATGACTGATTACCTAGCGGCTGAAAGGGTTGATATTTTATTGGTTCTTGGTGAATGTAGGTGTAATTACCGACAAGCTGCTGCTCTTTATCAATATCGATATCCCGACAGGAGACATCCGAGTCATACAACAATTCGTGAAATTTACCTTAGACCTCAAGAAGGGCAACTATCACGGGTTAAAGAACGTCGTAATTACAATAAAGAAGATATTCGTGTAATAGTAGTTCTGGCAATGGTTCATTAAAATCGTAACATCAGTTCCCGTGACATTCAAAGGCAAACTGATATACCAACGGTTACTGTTTGGAGAATACTAAGAAATCATCGTTATCATCCATATCATATCACTTTGACTCAAGCCATCACACCTGCTGATATGATATTACGTCTACAGTTTTGCCAATGGGCACGACAAATGATTGCCAATGATCCAAACTTTTTTCGAAACGTAATGTTAGTAGTATAGCAATGTATGTTTCAGCTCACCTGCGGGGGGTCCGCAACCCTTTGGTCCCCTGGCTTAACTCTTTCATATTAATAATAATTATTATTATTGTTAATAATTATTATTAACAATATTTCTGGGGTCCCTGGTTTAACCCTTTGGTTCTCTGGCCGAACCCTTCCATGTTAATTATTATTAATGTTAATAATTATGTGTAATTTTTTGACGAAGGTTCCTAAGGCTCCTAGTCCCTAGGGACTCTATACATATTGCTTTCTGTCTAATTTAATTAAATGTATTTTAAAAAAGTTATAAATATATTATTGACAATTTACTTGCTACATTGAAAATGAATGAAGTGAAATGAAATGAATAGAAAATAGCGACAATTGAAAAAAATGAAGAGACAGATCGGGTAATTGAACCGGCGTCCTCTGGGTTGGCAGGCTAGCGCTCTATTACTAGACCAATGCTACTTGTACTTTAGAGGATGCTTATTGTGTATATTAGCTACACGCGCATATATATATATATATATATATATATATATAGAGAGAGAGAGTTAGAGAGTTACATATACTGTTATGATTAGGTATTGAGTAAAGACATATATTTAAAGTTAAATGCTTTTATACATAAAATTTAACATGATGTATGTATAGTCTGTTATACATTTTAATTTGTTTAGCTTTTATTTAACTGTATTAATTACATTTTATTTAGAGAGTATATTAACTATATTATACTATTTTCTTTACATCGCCGCTTATAGGATTATACGATAGGAAATTCGATCATGTAGAACTAAACAATAGGCTGCAGTATTATCAGGAAAATATTTTATCATGTCAAACTCTAGGCGGACGTCTACAGGAGCACTTTTGATAGATTCATTTT
This sequence comes from Phymastichus coffea, assembly GCF_024137745.1. Taxonomy (NCBI): domain Eukaryota; kingdom Metazoa; phylum Arthropoda; class Insecta; order Hymenoptera; family Eulophidae; genus Phymastichus; species Phymastichus coffea. Next base: position 4,653,488 of record NW_026706822.1, on the reverse strand, counting down.
GTTTCGAACAATCTATCACGATTAACGGTAATTTTTCAATGAAATTTATTTTATTAAACAATGGTTCATTTTCTTTTCCATAATATGCGCTTTTCAAATTAGCGTACATGTCATACTCGTAAAGTACTGCATACTGGTTTTAATTAATGTTTAAATTAAGATTTCTATATGGATATCATTAAGAGTTGAGAAATAATTTAACATCACAAATGTTAAAATGGTCAAAGTGACTAGCAGAAGCAGTTACTTCATTTTTTCGTTGTGTTTGAAAGGCTAAAATAACGAAACTAAGTTTTCTCAATTGATTGGATGTCTTCACACTCCAAACATGTTTAGATGTGTGAGGTAATTTTGGATACTCGTATAACTCCCATGTGCGATAACTCATAGTGATCGATCTATCACGACTAATTTTATTAAATAATTTGATATTTTCTCTATCAGCTGATACTACATATGGCATTAACCATTCAATTTTATTCAGAGTAATTTTAATTTTTTCATAAGTAATTACTCCATTTGTATTGATAGGTGTAGTTATGGTAGTATTCAAATCATTTCTCGATATTGTAATAATAAGCTCATGTTTAACATTTACTACAATATGTCAAAACAAAATTTTTTACTTTATCTATTTCAATAGCATTTATCTCGTATCATATCTCCTCGAACAAATGACATATAGCATTATTAACTAACTTAGTTTTAACTGTTACATTTCCATTTTCCTGAGTTAATCTACCGCAAACATGAATCATATTGCGAGATGGAAGTATGGATAAATCGCGATGCTGAATTGAGATACAAACTTTATCATTGTTATTGAAATGTGATAATGAATAAGGTTGATGCGCATGAACTTCGTAATGAGCTATCGACTCATCGAAAGCGACACCTGAATAAATATTTAGAATTTCGTCCATTTTGTTGTAAGAAACGCGCTAATATACACAATATTTTGCGCCAGTTGATGTATTCTCTTTTACTTTTAGTCCTAGACTTTTCAGGAACTGAATGTTCTGACGTGTCAGCGCTGCGGTAGCTCTCGGTCGACTGATCACTGACTGACATTGCAGTTATTCATATATCCTCGTCCAATTTTATTGTTATTAAATGATTCCCATGACGATATTGCTTTGATGTGAACACGTACAGTGATGACGTTTCCTGGAAAATTAACTAGGTTTCCGTCTTGATCAACAATACGTATTTCTAAATTATCAATACTTCTCACGGCGAGTAGTAAATAAATTATATGTGAAGGTACTTCAATGATTTTATATCCTAGTGGTACTGCTGAAAAAAATTTATGTATAGTATACACTTTACGTTCGTTTATATAAGAACCTGTAGTAATATTACACTCTACGCGTAAAGCGTTCACTTTGAGTATAGCTACAGGTAAATCAGAGCTATGAGTTTCGTTTGCAGATAGCTCTCGTCTAGTAAAGCCTAAAATTGAACCAATAGAATCTTTTGGTTTGAAATTTATTTTATGACTACACTGAATAATACTATGTAGAGTATTATTGTTTGATTTTAAACTAATTGATATTTGATTAAGCGTTAACGTTTCTTGTAGAAAACTCTCAATCTCCTCTATCTCATAGCTACCTATCGGTAAAATGATTTCGTGTTCACCAACTTACAATTTATTATTGCCAACGTCAATATTTGGTATTGAATTAAATAGCTCCACTAAGCCTAGTACATATTTTTTATCAGGCGATAGCTCTATTGATGGAAAATAATTTGCTTCAAGAACTGATGAATTTCCTGACAGACTCAACGTTAGTGTGTTCTCCATCAGAGTTTTTTATTAAATGACTGTTTTCTCACTAATTACATCTATTTATAGTTTATTCGAAAGAAATTTTAGGCAAAGATGTCCGCAGTTATAGGTATTGAAATCATGATATCTCATATAGTTATATTTGACTCTTTTGACTTTAACCCTTTGCGGCATAGTGGTAAGTATACTTACCACCTTTTTGAAATGAGATTTTCATGTATGAAGGGCTCTAATAAATCGTTGCTCACGGGGATTTTTAATATTTTATCCTTCTAATATGTTAATGAATGTATAACTATATCAAATTATCGATTTTTAGTCGCCATTTTTTAAAAAATGGTTGAAAAGTGCACCAAAATGACGATTTTTTAGAAAAAAAATGTGTGCCGCAAAGGGTTAAAATAGAGTAATAAATCTATAGGAGGTTGTAGATCACCAAAACTATCAAAGTATATAACTGCATCACCTTTATTTTTATATGCTACCCAGTGCGTACCTGGTCCATTTTCATCACCTACATAGATAACAGCTAATTCTTGATAATGAGGTTCGTCAGATGGTAAATCGTTACGCATGAAAACACCTCAAAAATTTGCAATTTTTAGTATTTTAGCATATTTTTTATATCTAAATCAGTCAGAGCGCGTTTAGGCAAAACTATTTTAAAGTTTTTTTTTTCTTAAACCTTGTCCGCTCACATGTGGTTTGAAATGCAGACTATAACCTTCACTATGAGGCTTCAGATAAAGACCTTTACCTATAGCAATAGCCTCCATAGTTTTGTTATGTCTTTGAGCCTCTTTCAGCTTATTTTGAGTAGCTTTAGCGCTATTCACAGCTTTCGCTATTGAAGCAGCTCCTCAAGCTAGAGCTCCAATGGCGCTTAAAGTAGCAAATAATTTTTTTTTTTTTTTTTTTTTAACGTCGCTCTATTTATGCTCCATCAGTGCTAATCAGCGACGGAGGCTTGCAATGTGTTTGAGAACAAAGCACATGAAAATTTTTTCAGTGGTGCTTGTATCAATCAGCAGGGACTGGGAATCGAACCCAGGCCTACCGGGTGCGAGTCCGTCGCCCTACCGACCGAGCCATTGCAGGCCTCTAGTAGCAAATAATGGAATTAAAAAAGGAAGCGCTTCACCAACTGTACTGGGAATAGGTAAAATACGTGGTATATTTATTTTACTTTTACCGCCAGCCTTTTTCACAGCTTCTTTGGCTCCTTTTATAGCTGAATGAATAACTACAATAACAAGAGCTCGATTGTTAGGCATACGAGTAGTACTACTTTTCGAGGCTGCTTTAATAATTTTATTCAATGTAACTGATGGCTTTTTGATTTTACTACATTTCTTTCGTGCTTGGCGTTTTTTGAATCCTCTACCTCGTTTCTTACTACCTTTCTTCATATCAACACCCATACCAAGCTTACTTTTAACTTTCATAATGTTGGCTACAGTGAAGGTAGCTGCTTTCTCACCAAAGCTGCTATCTTTAGCTAGCATTCTTTCCCCAGCGTTTTTAGATAGAATTCCGTCAGCTTTATTTTTTGTCGCAATATCCTCCAGATTTTGCGCATAAGCGATATCGTGTCTTTACAAGCAACGTCTAGTGGATTTTTACCAGGATCTCCAATCGTTTGTTCAATTTTGTACCAGGACCACAATACTGATATCCAGGTAAGTGAGCTTTAATAGGCAAGTTATTTATAATCTTGTTCACTAGATTACCACCAGACTTTCTTTTATAGTACGTGGTCATATTTCTTCGAGCGACAACATGTCAATAAAATAAAAGATAAATAAGCAGTCATTTTATATCTAAGAAATTCATTCATTGAGGTATCGATGACGAGTAAACAACATAGATTTCAAAGAAAATCCTCTTAAGCTTCAAGTCATTTATTTCGATGGAGTGGTAAAGACAGAAAAACAAGAAAAAAAACATAGTGAACTATTGCCTAATAGTATCCGTGTCGTTTTCTGTGGACCTAGTAACTGCGGAAAAACTAATTGTTTATTAACATTAATCACTTATCCTAATGATCCTAGATTTGAAAATGTATATGTCTACTCGAAAACCCTTAATCAGTGCAAGTATAAATTTTTGAAAGATTTATTAGAGCCTATTGATGGTATAAAGTATCATGCTTTCAGCGAGCATGAGACAGTTGTTTCACCAGATAAACACGACAAAATTCTATCATGATTTTTGACGATATAACCAGTGAGAAGCGAGATAACTTAAGAGCATTCTTCTGTATCGGAAGACTTAAAAAAGTAGATAGTTTCTATCTCTGTCAATCGTACGCTCGCACTTCGAGCATCTCATTCGAGATAATGTGAATTTACATGTTTTGTTTCGACAAGATGAATATTAAGCACATTTACAATGATCATGTTAAATGCATGAAACTTTTAAACCTATGGTTGATCCATTGAAGAAACTTGTAGAGGTAACTACTGATAAAAGTAACGCTACTACTACTACTACTATTGAACAGCCAACGAAAAAAGAAAAGAAAATCGCGTTCGATAATGTTTTCAAGTCAGAAGTAGCAGCTGACACTCCCTACAAATCTAGATATTTCAATAGTACTGCTAATGAATTAAATTCTACATTGCAACCGCTCGATAATACATTTGAGTCTGCTATTTCTATTGATGATGATGATGAATTTCATAAGACTGATGAATCATCACTTGATACAACTGCTATAAATTTAAACAAAAGTAGTTCAAATGTAACTACAGAACAGAGACAACAGCTATTGGATGATTCGATTGTAGGAAACTATGTTCGACTAATGCATGAACCTCAACAGAAAAGTAATTTAGACAAGACATTTGGTGTTCGCTTGTATGAAAATACATATGTCATAGGCAATTCTCCAATTTCCTTCCAAAACGATAATGTGACTGTGAATGATAAAGCATACAGCAAGACACCTGATTTAATGGAACTTCTCTTTCGTAAAGAACCTGATTCTAAATTAATCAGTTCATCGGATATTGAAAATTATATAAAAATTCTTGAAATCACTAACGCTCATCGAAAGAGAAATGAAACAAATGGAGAATATCGCAATAAGCATGTAAATAAATTCAAAAAGCATATTGGTCCAAATTTATCTTTGAGCAGTAGTGCTAAGAAGCGAAAATCGACTATTGATGGAAGAAGTCTTTTTCCTAACTATAAAATAGCTAGAAAAGGAACATTATTTGATTATGTATATTGGGATGATCCAAACGAGCTCGTTGATCGATTGAGATTGCTTATCGCCGAACAAACCACCGGTAATTCTAGTCATGTTAATGAAATTCATTCAATGATTGAAGAATTACGTGAAGCTGGCTATATATATTAAGAGATCCTAAATATTGCTCAGTAATAAAATGAGTGTTGATGTGTTGGGACGTATATTTAATAAAAAGGACGGTAATCGAGGTCCTCCTGTGTAGGGTATAAAATCACTAAAGACGGACAATACAGAAAATAATTTTTCAAACTCATTTTTAGCTTACTTTCGTTTTTCAGTATTTAAATCAATACATGGTTTCAGCCATAGTTTTTGTTTGAATTGAAAAGCAGGATTGAGATCATATGCATTCTCACAGGTTGATCGAAAATTTTCAAAAATATCAGTTAGTAAAAGTAGTAACCGGGTAGGTATTCCGTTTAATTAATTTATCCGCGTAATCGTATCGAAGAGCGCACGTAATTACCTATGTTAAATACGAAAATCGAAGAGCAGGAGGGAACGGGTGTCGGTCAACCAACTATCTACAAATACAAAATGAACACTTCGAAAGTACTGTTAATATCACATACGAGAACTTTTATTACTTCTTAACATTACATCGTATTCGGCCCGCGTGTTTATGTTTACATGCCGCGCGCACGACAACAACATGCAGTGTCGGATCGCTCGCCGCTCTTTGTTTACCGAGATGTTACATACACACTTTTTGTCGAGTCGAGAGATTAGTCGTTTAGCAATTCTATCGCGATCGCGAAATTAAGCTGGCCAGCTTACCTTTTTAGCAGTCGCACGAAGACCAGGAGAACCAATTCGCACTCCGGTTGCGGCAAAGTCTGTCTTTATCGCGTCGAGGTAACTCGCGTGTTTTGGTTTTGCCCTCGATGGCGAAACTCCTCACTCGCACACTATCGCACGCTTGCACGCACTCAGCTCCTTCAGGCTATAGCACGGCTCCTGCAGGTCCGGGTCAGCTCGTCTCGACACTCAGGATGGCTCGGGAATAACGACAACCTCTTTCACAAAGCTTAGCGATCGGATGCTGATCCTCGACTCCTCGGCTAACATATCGGTAGCTGATTCTGCACTTTCGGTTAAGCGTGTCGATGGCTAATCCTTCACTGGTTCGTTTTCAATCGAGCGCGTTCCGCCTCGTCGCGTGCCGAATTCCCTCATTACATTTTTCGTCTACCGGTAAGTGCAGCTCCCGCAGGCAGCTACTAGGTTAGGCTATTAGCGCTAATTCGACGTTTACCGTCACAAAGTACATCAGTTTTCAGATAGAGATCAGAATACATTCCTAAATTTATTTTCTTCCAAATACTACCGAAAATATTCCATACATTTTGAGCATGCTTATATTATTCAGTAGGAATATTACTATCTGCCAATCGACTATGAAATTTTTCAATAGATGGTAACTCTGTCTCAGTTAGTCTATTTTGGATGTATTCATATGAGAAAACTCCTTTTTTTTTGAGTAAATTAATCTGTTCTAAAGTGTAATTATTTTTCTGAAATTCTCTCTGTACAATATCTACCTGAGGTAAATAATATGCTAATTTATCTAAAGATGTAGGCATAAATCGAAAGGAATCAATGAAACGAAAGCTAATTCGACTGTTTGCAACTTCTTTTGTGAAGGATATGTATCGCTCGTTGTTTTCAGCGAGAAACAGAGATTTTTCCTTCAAATTATAATAAAATGTGAGTCATAGCCTATAAAGTTATGAAATACGACTGGTATAAAAGCAGCATTTATATAATTCAAATTGCAATGATTGTGAGCTACACCTCTAAATTTTCCTGTTAAATGACAGTGATCTCGAATTCGTTTTTGGTTTTCCTGGAAACATTGGTTGCAAATATGACATTTTCTTGCCGTTATGAATGCCTATTCATTAATATATGATAAATCCATTTCTATTGCATTATTATATATCTGTTCTAATTCAATCACTAGAGACTTCAATTGCTTAATAAACTATAATGCTGGTGATTCGTCTTCATTTAATTTTTTTCTATGACTTATATATCGACTTACTATCATCATAACCGCATTTTACATATAATCCAATACTAAAGGTTTCATGTTCTTGGAAACTATATCTCTTAACATTCAGATTTCTATTCGGATCTTCTATAGGTTCTAACAGACATTCAAAATCGGCGTATATAATAAATGGAACTTCTTCTTTCTGCTTAAAATTTTTAAATTTTCAAGTAGCATCATCAGGTAAATTAATCCGACACTTATTTATTTTGGAACAGTCAACTTCATGAGATTTCAAATTTTCCTCGTTAGTAAAATAATGAAGACAACGTTCACAAAGATAAATTTTTTCAGTATGTCGAGTAATTTGACTACGAAGAATAGCAGACAAATTTTTAATCCATACATAGTGAGTTTCTAATTTGAATTTTTCATCATGTATTGATATTCGAGGTCTATTAGTATCATTTTCATCAATATATTCGTTTTGTATTAAGAGTAAGTTCACATGTTTAGTTTGTTCTAATTTCGTTATACAGGGTGTCCCATTTTAATTTACCACCCCCTAAAACAGGTTAATAATTTGCTCTGAGAACAAAATGTTTCAAATAAAATTTGTTGGGTTCGAAGGGGGGCATCTTTTGGCTGTTTCAGCTGCGACCTTGAACATAACCTTCAAGATCATTTGAAAGTCAAGACCAAATTTTCATATGAAATGTGCATATTTTATGGCGGATTCGGATTCTACTAAAAAAGAAAAACACTTTTTGTATGAATCATTTTTTGAAAAAATCCCAAATTTTTGTTGTAAACGGCTTTAAAAAAGTAGAAAAAATCACTAGATATCTCTACCTTAAACTGAGGTTAGAATTTTTCCCACAGTTAAGAATGATTTTGATGAATGTTACTAGATTCAATGAGGGACATACTGTAGTGACCTTCACCACGAACTTGCTTAAGAGCCATCAATGTCATTTGAAGGTCATCAAGATTTTGTGAAGGTCAAATGTTTATTTACAGGTAACCATTACATTTTATCCGAGGAATTAGAATATTAGAATTAGAATATTTTTCTCGTAAATCCTTTATTTCTCGCTAAAAGACATTTTTTTGCTTCGTTATCGTTCTATTGGTAAGGCTTGTAAATTCTTACAGCTCCTCAAAGCTTCTCATCATTAGGTTTTCATTGACTTTCTGAATTTCAGATTAAATAAAAATTAAATTATTAATTTAAGATTAAATATCCCCTAAAAAATCTACCTACAACAGATAATAGCTGACTACACGCCAGTAGAGATAGTTAACATGATCAAGATTCTGGGAGAATGTCACGACAATTACAAGGCTGCAGCGAGGCTGTACGCTGAAAGGTATCCGGACGCTCGTCATCCTACTAGGAGGAATATTAAACTTCTAACGATAAGAGCTCAAGGAGGTAACTTAAGAAGGAAGAGGCGACGGACGGGCCCAAGAGAGCATATTGCGCTTGGGGTTCGTGCTGTAATTGCCGAGGATCCTCATATTTCGACGCGACAAATTCAGCGAATGCATGGAGTACCCAGATCAACAGTTTCCCGTGTATTGCGTCATTTTAGATTTCATCCATATCACTTGCACCTTACACATGCCATTGAGCCTGGTGATCCTGCCAGGTGACTTAGATTCTGTCAATGGGCGGAAACACGAATGCGCATAGATCCATTTTTCTTTGATCGGACTCTCTTTACAGACGAGGCAAAGTTCGACAATATGGGAGGAGTTAATCTTCATAACGCGCATTATTATGCAGAAGAAAATCAACATTGGCAGCGAGATCACCGTACACAAAGACGGTGGTCAATTAATGTTTGGGCGGGCATAGTTGGGGAATACGTTGTGGGTCCAATTTTTTATGACCGTAATTTAAACGGCGAGCTTTATTTAGATATTCTCGAGAACTAAATTCCACCTCTTCTAGAAAACATTCCGCTAGAAATAAGGCGAGACATGTGGTTCCAGCAAGATGGTGCTCCCGCTCATCGTCGACTACTTGTCAGGAGATTTCTGAACGCGAAATACCCAAATAGTTGGATTGGAATTGGTAGTCCAATCTGTGAATTCCCTGCGCGGTCGCCAGATTTGACCCCATTGGACTTCTTTCTGTGGGGAGCCGTGAAGCAGAGAGTTTACGCGGAAGCCCCGACGACGGCACAAAATATGATGGAGAGAATTGTTGCAGCATTCCAGGCGTTAACCCCACAAACATTAATAGATGTCCAAAAAAGTTTTCGGCAGAGAATACAAATGTGCATTCAACAAAATGGGCAATTGATAGAGCACTTGAGACATTGAAATTTCCGTGACTAGCTGAACGAAGGGGTCTTGCCTTAAGTGGTTGGACGTGAAGGTCTTGCCTTAAGTGATCCAAAGGATACCTCTGTCTTTGTTTGAAGCTAGTAACATTCATCTAAAACATCTTATTTCTAGAACAAATTCTCTTTTCAGTTAAAGGGAGAGCTACCTACCTATTGCTGATCAAAAAATGATTCATACAAAAAGTGTTTTTCTTTTTTAGTAGAATCCGAATCCGCCATAAAATATGCACATTTCATATGAAAATTTGGTCTTGACTTTCAAATGACCTTGAAGGTCATGTTCAAGGTCGCAGCTGAAATAGTCAAAAGATGCCCCTTTCGAACCCAACAAATTTTATTTGAAACATTTTTTTCTCAAAGCAAATTATTAACCTGTTTTAGGGGGTGGTAAATTAAAATGGGACACCCTGTATAGCACGATGAGATTTCATATTTCGATCCATATTTTTTAAGTATATATAAATTTACATTATATTATTCAACTTTTCAAATTTAGGTATACTTTTTGTTTTTACAGGGAAGCTTATACCGTCAAAATTCAGTTCATTCTCATAGGGCCTGTACTTACTTACTCTGTTTGAATTTTTTTCAACTGGTTGAAGGCATGAAAGTATAGCCCACTTAAAACATTCACTGTCTTCATTTTTGACATTAACACAGGCTCTTTTATTATTTAAGCTTGAAGGTAATGGTATATATGAGCATGGTTTAAATGGATTATACTTAATTATATTAATAGTGAGTCCAACAATAGTTTTTAACGACTAGCCTGAGTCTCTTAACTATAATATCTTTAACGTTATTTTGAAACCATCTTTTAAGATAAGTAGTTTTATAAATGCAAACATTTTCTATATTAAAATACTTGATTTGAATATCTTCTTCTTGATTTTTCTTTATGATAAATTGTGATGCCATTTCTGTATTTATTTTCAAGTTATTATGGATAGCAAGAAATTGTGCTATTTTAATTTGTAAAAGTTGATTTGCGACAACTAGAAATGTTTTTATAGACTGTGCTAATGCGATTTTCAAAGGCTGAATGAATTGGCCTCCAAACAACTCCATCTCCTGGAATTTCATCCTGACTTCAATAGAATTTAAATGACAAGCAGAAGTTTGACATCTTTGTCGAATAGCTCTACTTAAATCAGGTCGTTTCATAAATTCATTAATTGAAATTATAGCATTAATTGTTAGATTGCTCCATCTTATACAATCGTCTATATCTAAATCGTCCGAATGATTATAAGCTTTCCACAAATTTTTAATTGTTTCTTCAAAATAGGTGATAGAAGTCATGTTGTTAGTTATCTAGTTTTTATTGTCTTGTAGAGTTACTTGTTTATAGTTGTATAAAGGATTAATATGATGATAGGATGGAAAAGGTAGTGAACAGCTCTAAAATGAACTTGTTCTCAGTTGGTAATTAATATTGATTTATTTAACAAATCAATAGGGATTCTATTGAGGAACTACTTGCAAATGGAGTAAGGTAAGGCAAGCTCGCAGGCTGTTTCGAGAGACTGCGCTCTTTTGCTAGGCCGATGCGGCTTATAAAGGTTAAGTGAGGGCGCTGCCAGCAAACTGAGGGCGCTGCCTACAAAGTGAGGGCGCTGCTAGCAAAGTGAGAGCACTGCAAGCAACACTATTATCTCTGTAGGTAATATATGGAAGGGATAGTTAAAACGAGAGAGTGGGGGTGAACGGACTGTAGCACCCTCTAACTTATTAATTTAGTATTAAAGGATTTATATATAGATCTTCAGAATAAAATTATAGTCATTATTGCTTTGAGATACGATTCACTTCACATATCACAGAGAATAAGTGGATTTATGCTCTAAGATGGACTAATTTTAGATATTCAAGGCTTTCAAATTCCTAATAATATTTTTATTTGTAAGGAGTTTGCCTATTTACCAGTATGTTCTAATACTTCACCTACAGTACTACTTTTTAAGGGGGTATCCCTCAATAGATCGCAGAAAATCGACGAAAACTTTGGGAATTTTTTAAAAGAAAACTATTCAATATTTTTTCATGAAATTTAGACTGTGTTTTATTGAAATTTTAACAAATTAGAAAAAAAAATTTTTAGAGAAATATTGTAATAAACAAATGTGCAGTACTCGTTCAAAGTTATAAACTTTTTTTTTTTTTCCTTTTTGGCGGTTCAAATCCTGGCTTTCCAATCACTCTGAAACATACAGAAAACATTTTTTTAGTTTCATTAGACATATTTCTCGTCGATGAACCTAAATTTATTGCTCGGAAAAATTATTTAACAAAATGGCGGACTTTTAAAAAAAAATATATATTTTTTTTTTATTGTTCATGCAAAAAAGCGGTTAACAAACAATATTTGACAGAATTTTATAGGTACATCGACGAGATTATTTAATTTCCGTTCAAATGGTTTTTTTTTTTTTTTTAAGTTGAAAATTCGCTGAGTAAGAGCGCCCGCCAAATCGACAAATCGAAAAAAAATGATTCGGAGATAAACGCGTTTAAAGTTTGCGGCAGGCGAAAACGGCATTTTTTTTTAACTCACATCGAATAAAATTGGTTTTCACTCAATCAGCAATACCAGCACCATAAAGGATACCTTCTTCTTCATCATACTGTTAATTTGACTTCGCAGCTTTTAGTTTTTTAGCAGTCCCAGCTGCTTTTGTGGATTCTTGGCTGCGGATTTCTTGACGCTTCACGCGTTCATCGTCAGCGCTTTTCGCGTAGTTGGCTGCGGATAGCCCGATCTTGAACTGCAGCGATTTCGTAATTCTTAGTACACCATAGAATCCGTCATTGAAGAGTACAGCAGCTGTATGAGCGGCAATTTCAACAGTTTTTGGCCCACAGTGTAAATGCTTCGGAGCTAATCGCCAAATGACTGAGTTGAAACTTTCGTTTGCATTTTGCGTGTAGCCACCTAAGCATCTTTTCAATAAATCATCTTTCGATAAATCTTGATAAATCGGGAGTAAATGTTTTTGTACATCTGGGTGTAGTGGAGCTGGATGCTCATAAACATTTGCTCCAACAATCTGTGCTGATTGCCAGTCACACCAGCTATCTACACCGGCGGGGCAATATTCGTGCATCGGATTTTCGTCAGTCGAGCATAGATGATAAGTCGCCATAATAGCATTCTTCATATCTTCAACAGAGTTAACATTTCTCCTGATTGCCAAACCGTAGTACTGAGACAATTTGTTTATAAGACTATCCGTTAATTTGCCTTTTCCGCCTAACTTTTGGGTTTTTTGCACATTTCGTAATCTTGTACCCATGCGTTTTTGCACGTGGCCAATACACTCACGTTTTTCAACTAAAAAGTCGTCCCCATACGGATTTTCCTTCAAGATAGCTAGAAAGGTTTTCGAATCACCGTCGCCGATATATACAGTATAGTACACGCCGTATACTTCTAAAGATCTTCCAAACATCTCTATAACAGCATCCACTTCCATCTTTCCCGAAGATCCATCGTGGTTCGCAGTGCACTCATCGGCGTGGTCCTGGAGCCATATTTCGTATTCTTGAGTATCTTCTTTATACGGGCACGTAGAACAACCTTGACAGACCGTACTTTTGACGATTAAATCAACTACTTTCCCTGTTTCATATTCAATCAAAGTTGTAACGCCGATTTTCGACGTAAAGCCTCGCTTTTTCCACGAACCATCACCCGAAACTTTTAATTGTAACAAAGGCCGTGAATTTTCTTCGTTGTTTTTTTTCGCTTCCTCAATAGCATTTTTGCAGCTCAGAAGAAAAAAAATTCTGGAAGCATCATGTATATGTTCGAGAATGCGATCGTAGCCGCCTTTACTCAGACCGATTCCAAACTCCATCAACCCAGCAAATAAATTTATCCCCTTCATACCTATGCCTAGCAGTCTCATAACAAAGACTATTCGTCGATTCACTTCGTAACCGTTATTTATATACGGGCTTGTATCAATAGCCGTTGTGCCACACCTGCACGTGAGTACTAATTTCCATCCAAAGCCTGTTTGCCGCATTTGTTCTTCAAACTCCACATGCCCCTTACACTTTTGGCAGCAGAGAGTTTGTGAAAGTGTAAGAAACAGCGTCATAAACTCTATTATGCAATATCTATGACTAGCGTTTACCGGAACATCTTCAAGAGACGCCGATGCCAATTTTCTTGCACTTGCACTGATGCCTACTTGCTCGCCTTCTTTAGTTGAGAATTGATTACCGCGGAAAGATCTTCGTCTCTTTGCGGCACGATAGCCTTCTTCTTTTTCACCCTTAGGATAACTAGTACTCATTTTCAAATTGTGAAAACTAAAAACACGATGCTCACTACCCAAAAGCCGAAATAAAACTAAGCAAACTGTAGTAACGGTCTCCCAAACGAATCCCTACCTTTCCCCAGAAATCTTTGTACCTACTATGCTACACCTAGCCTGACCCTGTAAACGAACGTACAGTTTATACAAATGAAGATTGAGAAACATCTAATCCATTGTATATTATAAGTAGGAAGCGAACTGCAGCGCACTGCCCAGCGGGGCGCCTTGCCGCTCGAGCGCGCAGCTGCCTACCTGCTCTGCGCGCCAAAGTTTCTATACGAAAATAGCTATAGCGGCTGAACCGCTCTGAATTTCGGTCCAATATTTTAACAGCACATTCTTGAAATGATGTACTTTCGATCTATGCAAAAAAAAAAGAAGACTTTTTTCATCGATCTATTGAGGGATACCCCCTTAAACCTCCGCATCATTGGCTCAAACTGCCTATTGAATATAAAATTGTTAATAAGTGGTTGGAATTACATCATCATGGTATTTATTTTTTATAATCGTTAATTAACATCGATTTTATTTCAAATATTTAATATAATCAATTTTATAGGTATATCATGGAGAAATGGTATTTTATCATATAATTTTTTAAATTGTACTATATGCAGTCATTTAAATAATTGTAGAAATATTTATGTAAAAGGATTACAGAAGAAGCAATGGCTCAAAAAAATTATTCCTGAAAAGTAGGTTCAAATAATATACAATAGTACAGAATTCTAACTTCGAATTTAATTTTTTTTTTAATTACAGAAACATTTTAGATATCGAAACTAAAATGAGATGTCCGCGATTGGAAGATTTAAGTCTTAAATTTAAATCATCATACATATATCATAATCAAAATCGTGAGAATATAGTATGTGCTGCGGTGAATACACAAAATACATACGATTGGATGATGGAAACACAAAAACAAGCAAAATCAAAAGGGATAGATACAGTCGGAAGATTTACAGACGACTATAATTCTTATAAAAATTCGACTGAATATTTAAAAATAGCTATGTCGAACACTGAACATAAAGATTATAGTGTACTCTACTCAATGTATAATTAAAAAATAATAAATATTAAATAAATAATAAAGTGCAAACTTATTTAAATAATAAAATAATCAATGCGATTGCAAGAAAGGATGAACGAATGGGAATAAGGTTCTCTCCTAGTAGAGATGTTTAGGAGGAACATATCAAGGATGTGTCAGTCGAGCGACTGCACTCGTAGTCTCTAGCATTCTCACGAAAACAGCTATGGTATTAAGTGAAGTTCCTTTCGTGGAGAGAGCACGATTTGACTATAGATAGCATACACTCCCCTCCGCGCACCATGGTCTATGTTTAGCTAGAGCGTAGGAGAGAGGAAGAGCCAGCACGCATTTACTACTATAGCATCGCATCCTCAAATTAGAACTATAGACAGCATGCGCTCTACTCCTCCTCCGCGCGCTGTGGTCCACGCTGAGCCAGAGCTAGAGAGAGGAAGAGAGAGCACGCATTTACTACTATACCATCGCATGCTCAAGTTAGAACTATAGACAGTATGCCCCTCCCCTCCTCCGCATGCTCGGGCCCTATACCAAATGTATGCGCGTGTAGCTAATATACACAATAAGCATCCTCTAAGGTACATGTGGCATTGGTTCTAGTGGTAGAGCGCTAGCCTGCCAACTCGGAGGACGCCGGTTCGATTCTCCGGTCTGTCTCTTTTTTTTCAATCGTCGCTATTTTCTATTCATTTCATTTCACTTCATTCCTTTTCAATGTAGCAAGTAAATTATCAATAATATTTATAACTTTTTTAAAATACATTTAATTAAATTAGACAGAAAGCAATAGGTATAGGGTCCCTAGGGACCAGGAGCCCTAGGAACCTTGCTCAAAAAATTATACATAATTATTAACATTAATAATAATCAACATGGAAGGGTAAGTCAGGGAACCAAAGGGTTAAACCAGGGACCCCCTCAAATATTATTGATAATAATTATTAACAATAATATTATAACATTATAATAATATTATAACAATAATTATTAATAATAATAATAATTATTATTAACATGAAAGGGTTAAGCCATGGGTATCAAAGGGTTACGGACCCCCCAGGTGAGCTGAAACATACATTGCTATACTACTAATGTTTTCAGACGAAGCAAACTTTCAAAGCAATGGCCAGATTAATCGACATAATTGTCATTATTGGTCGGATGTTAATCCGCATTGGCATAGGCAGATAGATAATCAAAATCGATGAAGCCTTAACGTATGGTGTGGAATTGTTAATGAATACCTTATAGGCCCGTACTTTTTCGATAGAAATATAAATATGAATAATTTTTTACAGTTTCTGAGGGACCATCTTCCAGTACTTCTCGAAGAAGTAGATTTGTATACAAGATTAAGAATATGGGTTCAATTAGATGGAGCTCCTGCATACTACGGTCGAATAATTAGAAAATATCTCAATGAATATTATCATGACAGGTGGATTGAACGCACCGTGAGCGGAAATTTTGGTGTTCGATGACCACCAAGATCTCCAGATTTAACATCAGCTGAATTTCATTTGTGGGGATATTTAAAAAATATTGTTTATAAACACGAACCAACAACAAGAGAAGACATGATGCAAAGAATTCGAACCACTTGTGAAAACAGCCCAAGGGCTGTATTACTCAGAACAGTAGTATAATTTCAGCAGCGAATACAATTATGTATTCAAGAAAATGGTGGTATCTTTGAAAACCTACGTTGAATTCTGAAGAAAAGTGAGAGGCAAGGGGATTCACTCTAATCAAACACCCGAAAGGGAACACAATCCTATTACATCCACGTCGTTGTTCCTGAGTGATGCTAATGGTAGTATAAAAATTTGACCTTCAATGACCTTGAATATCGATAATAGGGTCCAGGAGATTGTAATTTTGTATATTTTTCCGTTTTCGGATCCTTGATAAAAAAAATGTTCTGTTACAACAAGCACTATGACTTTCAAATGACCTTGCAAAATAGCTTTAAAGACAGCATGGCATTTTACACAATTACTTTCAAAAGGTATCTTTACAATATTTATTCTACCAAAAAATTTAAAAAACTAGTTATTAGGAGGTTTTTTAAGCATTTGACCGTCAATTGACCTTCTCAGGTCATAAATAAAAACTTGAAATATTATTTTGGATGAATAAGATTCATGAATGATTTATGAATGAATAAGAAGAACACTATGAATAAATTTTTTCCCCTCTACACGATTCCGGGGTAAAAAATAGGGGTTCCAATTAAATAAAGTTTTTTGACCTTCAGATGACCTTGAAAATCGAATACAGGGTCAAAGTTGATGATAGCCTTTGGTAGCCCACTCAGTTCGCTACAACTTTTGTAGAGGTCATTTTTTGATAACGTTTGTTTTTACTAGTTTATGCGCGTGGTCGGATTAAAATAAAACACTCTGTACAGTCAACAAGGAAAATAACTTAGAAGTTATGCGTCGTTTGCGAAAGGCAATACGCAAAATACGTCCGGAACTTTAGAAAAACAATTTGTGGATTTTGCATCACGATAATGCACCTGCTCGTTTATTATTGCTTGTAAGAGATTTTTTAGCCAAAACCAACACCACAGTCATGCCTTAGCCTCCATATTCACCGGATTTGGCTTCCAGTGACTTTTTTCTTTTCCTAAAACTTAAGAAACCCATGAAAGGACATCAATTTTCAACGTTGAGGAGATAAAAACTGTATCGCTGAAACAATTCAAGAATATACCTCAAAATGATTATCAAAAGTGCTTCGATCATTGGAAAAAGTGCTGGCACAAGTATATTATATCTAACGGGAATTACTTTGAAGTAGACAACATAAATATTGACCAATAAATAAATATTTTTTGAGAAAACCATAAAGCCACGTTACTTTTTCAACACCTCTCTTATAGCAAATCTACAAAAGGTTTTTTAAAAAAAGTCATCGGAGGTGATAAAGTAAATAAGGTCAAGTTCTGGATATTAGCGTACGCGGGTGATCTAGTTTTATTGCCACAGAATAGAGAATAAAAATAAAAATCATAAAAATCATAAAAATCATGAAAAATTTCTTGTAGAAAAAAAACTAATTCAGAGTATGGTGAAAACTAAAGTTCTTATTTTTAACAAGGAAAAAAGTAGGGGGGAAATAAAATTGACATAGGGTAAAGGAGAACAGAAGAATTAACAATGTCTAAATATCTAGGTTTCATTTTTAATGCTAAGGAAGATTATAAAGAATATATAGCAAAACTAAAAAATAAAGGCAATTATAATTATTTTTACTCTCCATGATAACTTAGGAAGTATTAAAATCTTTTTTTAATTTCAATGATAAAGAATCATCCCTTCTTCAAATAAATGCAAAGATTATCTAATTAGCAAAATCAATATTTCGCTGACTACATTTGTCAGACTCAACTTATATGATACCTTTTTATTAAACAAAAGAATATTAAAAACATAAAATTGTATAATCAGGTCATGCCAAAAAAGCCTCAAAGTTTATGTGAATACTCACATAAATATATATAATTAATTCATAACCAAAAATTACTATGGATGTTTAAACTATATATAAAATTATAAAAAAATTAAATAGATCAAGAGAAATAAATTTATGGAATTACCTCTTATGATCAATCTAAGAGCAATAGTTTTTCATAAAATACGTTATGCACAGTTAACTCTACAATATCTATATAATGACTACGGTGTGTACATGAATATAACAACATTAAGCGAGTAATTAAAACAATAAGGATATCCCACTATCAAGGGACCCCAAGTGTACCTTGCCGATTTTTTTGAAATTGTAATGTTTTAGTGCATTGAAAAATATTCGACTTATATTTTTTCTACGTGCCCATATGTCTGTTTAAGGGGTGAAAATGGCCTTAAAGATTATCCTTAAAAACCGTTTTTTTTTTTAATTTCTCGAAAACTATTGTAAATTTTTTGATGAAACAAAGTAACCATCGTTCTCCTATGAGAGACAAATATTCATATAATATTTCTAATTTTAGGCGTAGAAATTCTTATTTTTTATTTAACAAAAACAAAATATTTTTTTCCATCTAAAAATTACATAACTGAGTGAATCTGACTAAAATTAACTATATTATAAATATTTATGATCCATGTGAGTAACTGCTTTTAAAAGGCCGAAATAAAAAATTACCAAAGTTCTAGATTTTAGGGAAGTAATAGGATGGAACTGCGAATTTCACCCTGATTCAAATTATAATTTATGTTTTCTATTTAAAATTACGCGTATAAATTAATTGATAGTGCTCTCAAATAAAATAAAGTTTTCAATGAAAGCTGCAAGATCTCAAAGTAAGTCGGTTTCTGTAAATGGAATGTCCTTTTTTTTGTTACTGTATGTGATTTTTCGCTGAGAAATGAATAATTTTTATTTAAATTATTTTTTTGCTTTCTCCAAATCAAAATGATCTCTCTATTATTTTGCTTTTCTGATTATTAGGATCATTTAGGATAATCATTTTAAAATGCCGGACTCTGGAACAGCAAATTTATATCGTCAACGTTTTCCGCAGACAAGAAATCCAAGTAAAAGTCAGATTGTAAAAATTGTAGTTCATCAACGGCAAATACTTTCAAACAGAAAACGACGTAAAGTGAATGTGCTTGAAAGAGATAATATGCAAGTATAAGCATTATTGAATTACGTAAATATATATCTATATGCTAGTTTACAACAAATTGAAAGAGAATCAGGTATCTTTACAATTGCTGCTCAAAAAATTTGTCAATTCATAACTTTCATCTGTGTCATATCATGTTGACGCAACAATTAATGATAGATAACTTTCATCGGAGAATAGCATTTTGCAGATGGATACAAGAGATGATATGACTGGATACTCATTTCTCCCGCTATGTTTTATTTTTAACGAGGCAATATTTTATAGCATCGGGCAACAAAATCGATATAATTTCCACGACTGAGCCCTTCAAAATCCGGATTGATTTCAATAAATTGATCGCCAACGTTGGAGCTTGAATGTATGGTCGAACAACGAGAGAACATATGAAAGACCGCATAAGGTTTTTTTTTAATTTGGTTAAACTTCGCTCTATTTATGCTCCATCAGTGCTAATCAGCGACGGAGGCTTGCAATGTGTTTGAGAATAAAAAACATGAAACGTTTTTCAGTGGTGCTTGTATCAATCAGTAGGTACCGGGAATCGAACCTGGGCCTATTGGGTGCGAGTCCGTCGCCCTACTGACCGAGCCATTGCAGGCCTCTTTCCGCATAAGGTTGATTTATCAAAATATTTTGAAAAAGGTTTTGTTGTTAACTGTTCGAAAATAATGGGCAACACTTTGAACATCTATTGCGATAACACTTTTCTTACCACTAGACACCCATAGTACAACAACCCCTTTAATTTTTTTATACTCCTAGACCAAAGTTCCCATTTAAAAAGTTACATAAGTAAAAACTTTCACCATTTTTTAAGAAAACTTTTACCTGCAATATTTATTGGGTGTATCATTACTTTTAGGATACCCTGTATATATAGCATCGTAATAAATCTTCTCTCCTAGCTTAAGCTCTGGTAGACCATAGTTAAAATAATGTAAGGGAAGTCCAACTAATTAAACCTGTGACTAGGAAGTTGCAATATCCACCTTTGGTTTCTCTCCAGTGTGAAACTGCATTAACATTACTTCTGTTGGGAGTTTCTGTGTCTCTATATAAGTGGCGTTAATTCGCCTGTCTAACTACCCTTCCTTCACACACACACACACTCTCTCTCTCTTTCATTCATTTAATTTTTCAAGCATCCTTCGTTTTTTATCCTCCTGACAACAGTCTCGAGAAAAATAGCTATTGTTCCAATAACATAGTCAGGCCGAATGCCGCTTCTGATAATTGCTTCTAGTTGTCGCTCATACGTTATCATGTGGGGATATACAAAAAGTCCATTCTTCGCGTCATCTGTATTATGCCCGCAGAAAGTGCAGTCTGACGTCTGTACTTTTCTAATTTTGAGAGATATCTACTCAAGTATCCGTGGCTGGTAAAGAACTAAATAAGATAAACATTCACCTCTTCAAATCTCCTCCCAGGGTTTCGGATTTGCTGTATCATGTCCAGATGTTTCTCATAAATCCACTTGCGCTTAGCAAGCAGATTTATGATCTTTGTAGATCGTGTGTGATGTATTTCGTGTGTGATTTGTAGATGTGTATAAAGATCGTTGACATCAAAAGTCTCCCATTTTACTAACTTGATTCGTACATATTTATCATCAAGCGGCTAATTGTAAGTGAAGTTAGCTGTGCTGCCACCTTCTCGATCGTCTTTTGTATGCGAGGTCAAAACGTTAGGTTCAGATCTAGGATGATTGTTAGTGTTTCAGCGTCTCTCTGGTCTCTATCTATACTGCGGTAACTCTCAACGGCATCATCGTGGTTATTCTATAAAACAGTCGGCTACAATGAAAAGTAAAAAAAATCTCTATAGAGTATCCTAATGCAAGATTCATCACTTTTCTCGTTATGACACATGATCATACTATATTAGTAAATCACAGACAATCTGAAGATTTTAATAAATTTAGAAATAACGAATTTAAACTGAATGATCTAGCTGATTTTACCTATTTGAAAGCTATTTTCATCACATTAAAATGTTTTTCTTCCGATAAAAGAAACACGTATTATTTATTTTTTCATGAACAAAAACATATCAAAAGGTTATTAAAATTGGTGTGGTTGGGGGGGGGGGGGGTTGCCTCGTAAGAAATATAAACAATATGTATATTACGTAAAATTTTCCACTCTTTTCGAATTTGAAGTTGCTATTTACATTTTGTAATTCTTGTATCTACCTTTCCCTCCATATCTTTCAGTATATAATATAATATACAGGATATCTCATTTTAATCATCCCACCTAAAAATGTAAAAAAGGTACTCCAATTGAAAAGCGTTTCAGACAAAAGATGAAGGGTTCAAAGGGAGCCACATTATGATACTAAACAACATAAATCTTACGTTTGACTTTCAAGGTCATTACAAAAATAACATGATTTTTCTTTAATTAGAACACCTATTTTTAACCCCGGAAATAGAAAGAGTGGAAAATATTACGTCTGGTAACCTCCTTGAATATGATCTTGATTGTAATTTTCAAGATCGTTTGAAGGTCAAGTTAATTTATCCATATTGAAAAATGCTAAATATTTCTCGTTTAATTATAATCTTAGCCAGTATATTCAAGGTAACAACATCTCCCCAGTTAAAGAAATTGTGACGTAACAGATAAATTCTCTTCCCTTTGAATGCCTGTTTCGCACCCTTAACACACTTTCCCGTGAAATCCAACCACTGATACGTGACAAACAACCCTAAAACCCCCTTTTGCAAATTTTTGTTCTAATCAGTTCAAATGTCACTTTTACTCTTCAATATCTTAACAAATACTTTAATTCTGCCAATAATAATACCAAGTATGTATTTTTTTATCTCCGTCTATTAATTAGAAAAAGGCCAACAATCACCGGAAAGTATTATGCGTCGTTATTGGATTGGTTAAGCGAGAAACTAAAGGAAATACGCCTATAAACAATTATATATATAACAGTTTGTGACGGTAAACGTCTTATTAGCGCTAACAGCCCAATCATGCGGCTGCCTGCGAGGGCAGCACCTACCGGTTGGGGAAAATGTAATGAGGGAATTCGACACGAGGCGAGACGGAATGCGCGCGTATGAAAATGAACCAGTCGAGGATTAGCTATCGATATCTCCAGCCGCAATTAAGAAGAACGAGAGTTTCCGAGTGCTGAAGCGAACCAGCTGAAAAACCTCCTGAACCGAGAATTGTACTTTTGTTGTCGCTGGGGTAGCGAGTGTATGTGTGAGTGAGTGTGAGTGGAGGTTTCGCCATCGAGGGCGAAACCAAGAACAGCCCGTTCCTGTCAAAGACTGACGCTACCTGACTTGTCTCCTTTTTCCATTGCGAGAAGTGCGCTCGATAATAAGGTAAGCTGGCCAGCTTAATTTCGCGATTGCTATATAATTGCCGATAACTAATCTCTCGTACTCCACGAGAAGCGTGCAATTATTAACCCGGCGAACAAAGAGCGGTGAGTGATCCGACACTGCATGTTATTGTCGCGCGCGCGCTTTGTAAACATAAACACGCGGGCCGAGTACATTGTAGAAATAAGAGGTAATAAACGATCTTGCATGTGATATTGACCGTAATTCTAATATTATTATTTCGTATTAGAAGAAAGTTGGTTGAATGACACCCGTTCCCTCCTGCTCTCCGGTTTTCGAATTTGAACGTGTAGATAATCCCGCGCGCTCTTCGACGTGATCGCACGCATAATTAAATAAACGGATATCAACCCCGTTACAAGTTATTTATATTCAGTGTCTATAAACCTAGTTCTGTTTTTATTATTCATTGCTGTTATTACTTATCATATATTTTATTATTCTAGATAATTATAGGTAATTTTTTTCCACATGCTTTCTGCAAATATATCATAAGCGAAACGTTCATTAGCTGTTAACAACTGATTGCTTTTATATTATAAAACTGTTTTTTTCTAACACACTAGACACGATTTCACCCTATCGTGAAATAAAGTTAACTCAATTCAAATCAACTCCTGAAATCGCATGCTTGTTTCTCGGGTACCATTGACTCAAGTTTTCGTTTGGTAACCGTGTACCGGGCTACCGTTGAACATTCTACGGTACTCGAGGTTAGACAAAAGGATCTTATCGCTACTCAGGCGTGTATTGGTGCACACCCGTAGTGGTTAATCTCTCTTCAAGCGTAATGCTTCGACCGTTTGCCGTTGAAGACGCGAAATCATCAAGCCAAATTTCGATTCTTCTTTTTCTATATCTTTGTTTTATTTTATGTATAACGGGGCGAAAGTAAATAAGAATAAATTTTCTAAATAGAGTCTCAAACCGAATTTTAATTTCATAAAATCAACTATCCCTTTACATAGTCAATAGTATGTAGACTTACCTCCCTTATCAATTCAAAAATAATAAGAAAAGTTTTTATACTATAAAACGTATATACCATAGTTTATACGTAAACGATAGGTTTATACCATAGTCATGACTGAACCTGCAGTTTATGGTAATTTCTAAGTCACTGGAATTGTAATATTAAACAATAGGGAAATTTCAAATTTTCATATGTGCGAGGCTTGAACCCACAAGATCTTACACAGAAAGCTTAGCCACTGAGTCACCATAAGTTCAATAAATTCAAAACAGAAAGATAATATCGATAATATATTAAATAATAATATTGTAAGATCATTACAGTTTACCTTCTACTTCACTGAATAACTTTTTACTATCTTCACAAGCTTCTTCTAATTCATCCCACCAAGGAGGTTTGAGTAGCCTAAGATCTGCTCTTCTAATAATAATGTTCTCATGGTTCGATATTTTTTCAACAATAAATCTAGTAGGTTTAATCAAAATTTTACGCACTATTCCAATTGAAAAGGTATTAAAATCATTTTTCGAGTAAGCGGAACTAACTGGATTTCGGCGGAAACATACTCTCATATTTACAGAGACTTGTTTTAACGATGGACTGGCGTTGCAAATAATATCAAATTTTTTATTCGTAAGAACACCATCAAATTTAAGTAATTCATGCGAACCATCTAATTCAACCAATAAAGTATCATCCGCTGCACATTTAATTACTCCAGGATAATATAGATCGTTACGGAGAGCCAATATCCTGTGATCGAGCCACTCATTTAGATCTAAATTTATTTTTAATCCAGGTATAACAGTTTTCGTTAAATGATTTTCTATATCTTTGGACGTTATAACTTCATCTCTTAAAGAATAATCTACGGCAGCATTTTGAAATCCACTAATTCGGCCATCGATCTGAAAAAATTCATCCATGTATTTCAATTTATTTATTTGTCGGTTGGAGTTTTTTATCGATCTTTTCTAGTCGAGGCGTAGTAAATAACATTACCTTATTGAGGTATTTTGAAAAGCAACAATAAAATAACAGATTTACATAAATGATATAAATATTGAGAATATTAAAAATAATACGTTGGTCGATTGAAAAGAATTGTAAATCAGGTATCAAAGATCATAAACACGTCACGTCTTCCGTAATAAGTACATTTGCATGCATAAGCTATTGGCCAGACTATACTGAAATTATCAAAAATTCAAAGTTTTGTAGCTCATTCGGAAATAGTCGTAGGTGAACGTAGGTCTTATTTCAAAGGGTAAAGCAATACTTTTTATATTTCACTGGTTTTTTTTAAACGATTGAAAATAGCATTTTTTAACCTTAAAAAACTAGATCACATTTTTTCATTTTTTTCGAACCGTGAAAATACTTTCTAACTTTTGAAGGAGTCTGCAGATTTTTGAAAAATAAAAAGGAATGGATACGTATTTGCTTCCTCTTTAAAATGAGTGGAATAAAATTCTTTTTTATCGAGTTGATATAAAGTTACGTTAATTTCATTTTTTAAATCACTATTTTTCCAAGTTCGTCTATCTTCAAATGTGTACACTATAAAAAAACTCCTTAGACAAAACGTGTTTGTTTTTTCAAGAAAAATAAGATTAAGGTTAACTATTAAAATACCGTTTTAAAAAAAAGAATTTTTTCATTTTTTTATCGTAATTTTTTTTTCAATCCATTGAAAATGAAAAACTTTCGTTATTAGTTAAAAATTCATGACTTTTAAATTATATTTAGATGATTTCCTCTTAAAAATTTACAATAAAATCAATTTTTACCTGCTAATTTTTTTCTCTATAAGGATGTATTGAAAAGGAAATTTCATTGATTTTAACTGAGTTTCAATTTTATTATATATTCAGATCTACAAATTCTACATTATAGACAAAGTATTTATAAATTTTTGCAACAAAACAATAGTATACCTTCCTTTTATTTAAATACATTATTATGAAGACTAATAACAACTGAACAGAAAATCACTTTATATGAAATAAAAGTTAGAACGTATTTTAATATTTTGTTGAGATGATAATTTTTCAATTGTTTTTCGATCAAATTTCTGCCATTCACTCTGTACTCTTTCCCATAGCATGCTTTTATTCGAACAATTTTTGCAGCTACTTTTACTTTTAATACATCCTAGAAGTGTTCGATCGGATTTAAATCCGGAGATTGACTCGGCCATTAGAACACGAAGCTTTACCAGAGCATAATATTCATGATTCACTGTCGGTATTTGATACTGAGAATCGAACTTGGTATTCTTTGATCGTCGAACATACCTCCTCCCGTCATTCTCAAATA
Organism: Phymastichus coffea; assembly: GCF_024137745.1. Lineage (NCBI taxonomy): Eukaryota > Metazoa > Arthropoda > Insecta > Hymenoptera > Eulophidae > Phymastichus > Phymastichus coffea. Next base: position 4,627,398 of record NW_026706822.1, on the reverse strand, counting down.
AATTTACTTTAGTTTCATTAGAGAAAAAAACTTTTTTCCATCTCGTATTATAAGATTTATGAGCCTGAGCAAGTTCTACTCTTGCTTATTTTTTTATTCTTGACACTAATCAGTGGCTTTTTAAGCCAACACTAAGTTCCGACTAATAATAAGGACGTCAGACCGCCGTTCCTATATTACGGCGATCGTCGAGGGTAGGGCCTAAAAATCTAGACTTAGTTCTGTTTGCCCACTGTGTGACTGCGCAGAGTGGGAAGATTGACGTCGTCACAGCGATTTCCTTGTATCAGGCCGATGGTGTCCAACAATTGTCGATTTATTCGTCCTCTCACGTCCTTGAAGTACCGGCAGCTCAGGATATGACTCCTCATCTCGGATCAAAGATTCGTTCGATGTAACGTGTAAGTTACTTAATGCCCGGAATCAGAAATGCAAACAAAAGAATCCTCGCTATCGGACGACGGCGACTGAAAATAATATTAGCATGCAGGGAAGGAAGGGTTAACCCTTTTCCTCCCAATTAACACAAATTTTTTCTTAACTTTCATCCTCATATCTTTTAATGAAAAAATCCTATGAAAAATTTATCAAGCATCACATCTTGTAGATTTTTACCTCCTCTTTCGAATGCCGTTGACAAAATTTACCTAAATTGTAAGCCAGAAACGTTATAGGCCGGTTTTCCGGAAAATTCACAAATTTTTCGCGTTTTTTTTCTAAAAAAAGTATATTTTGAAATGGAAAAAGTTTGCACACATCATTGGAAACACTGTTATCGGTGTTATAGATGGCTTTTCTTTCAAATGCCCTTGGATTTTTTCCGAAATTTAAAATGGCGAACACAAAATGGTGTTCGAAAGGAAAAATTTTTTTTTTAAACTTGACGATTTTTTCCTCCAAAACTATCAAGTTTAGTGAAAAATTTCTAAGAACAAAAATGTCTTAAAATTAGTCAAGAAATACTCTCAAATTTTTTCAAATTTTTTTACAGCGAATTTGGAAATTTCGATTTTCCGATTTTCCACGAATTCGAAAATTAACTCGGAAAATTCTGAAAAAAATTGAGAGTACTCCTTGGTAAATTTTAAGACTCTTTTGTAATTATGAATTTTTTTATTGAGTCAATAGTTTTTGAGTAAAAAATTAATCAATTTTATTCCTAGTATACATTTTTTTCAAATTAGTTTCACAAAATTTAAAAAAATTTCAAGTCTAACAATTATTTTTTTTTGCTACCCTCGCTAAAAGTCGATTTTCTTGATCGCGACACGATAGAACTTTAGGCGAGAGAGGAGCAGAAAAATAGTATGTGAGTCACGGCCGTAAATAAAAAAGCCTCACATCAGGCGAAACCTCGGGCGACAATATTCGGCCAATTTGACACCTTATTTACTTTTACGGTCTAAGGCCATTATTATCATTTAAAAAATTCAAGAGTCAATTGGTTTAGGTTTTCAAAAATTTTTTATTTTAGCCCACAGTGAAAAATTGTTAAACATTCATTTACGTAAACGTTTTGAAATTTTATTTCTTACTAAGTTTTATGAGTTGTTAGATTTTCAGTTTTCAATATTCTGTCGTAAATTCTTGTGCAGTTATAAGCAGAACTTTTAATTTTTGTTTCTTGATACATGCTTAACCATACAAAATTTTCTCATAAAGAGTAACTATAGTAGTGTTTGAATTCCGTTCGAATCTTTCGTGTTGTACATAAAAATTTCATAGTAATAATTGAAAAATTTTTATTTGCAATCTTCGTTTTAGTTATTTTTTATACAAATCACAAATTGAATTTTTAATTAATATTGATTTATCTAAAAGCCATAGTTGTTACTTCTAATCATTAAAAATTCACAAAATAAACATACCGTAAATTATTTTTTTTCGCAATGCCGAAACGAAAACAACCATCATCAAAATCCTCGCGCCAAAACATTACAAATGTTTTGCTCGAAGATTCATGTCAGTTATACGATAACCGGATTAACGTTTCCGTCATGCCTAATGCTAATGATTCGGATATGGAATCAGACTTGTTTAGCGATGATCATATATATCTGATAAACAAATGTCAAAGGAAATCGAAAAGGTACTATCTTACAAGCAGATTACCAATAATTATTCTTCTGATCAAAAGTATCTAGAAGAAAATCATAAATATAATTGGACATTAGGAGAAAAAAAGTGCGCTGAAACACTTAAAAATGAATATTTATTGACTGATAAACAACGGGATGAGATTCTTGCGAATTCGCCAACTAAATTGTTCGAAACATTTTTATCTGCCGAGATAAAAACTCATATTATTGAAGCCTCTGCCGAAAATGATTTGCATTTATCAATGAGTGAAATAAATACTTATTTCGGTATAATAATTCTAACAATTTTCAATAAAAGACCAGAGATAAGTGACTATTGGTCCACCAATCCATTATTGGAGTGCTCCGTTGTAAAATCAGCTATGTCCCGTAATAGATTTCAACAAATCAAAGGGAAAATGTTATATTCCAAAAAATCTGAACAAAATCAAAATGACTTTGCCTGGCGAGTACGTACTATCTTTGAAATTTTCCGGAAAAACTTGAAACAATTTGGTTTTTTCCAAACTGCCACATAGCTGTTGACGAAATGATGGTTAAGTTTTTCGGAAGGTTAGCAATCAAACAATTTATACGTAATAAACCAGTAAGGTTCGGTATCAAGATATGGGCATTATGTGGAGCTGATGGGTTTTTATTTGATTGTGAAATCTACGGCGGAAAAAATGCAGCCATCGATGGAAACTTGAAAAAATGCGCTTTGGGAAGTAGAGTGGTTCTCGGTCTTTTAGAAAAACTTTTTATTACCACAGTAAGAAAAAAACTAAAAATATACCATCTATACTGTGATAACTTTTTCACTAGCCCTCATCTGTTTGTACATTTGCAATCATTAGGTTTGAGAGCTACGGGAGTTGTGAGAAAAGATAGAGTGAAAGAAAAGAATGATTTAGATAAAAAAGCTTTACGCGGGACTTTTATTGTAAAACATGATTAGACTAGCGGTATGAATTTGATAACTTTGATGGACTCAAAAGAAGTGTCAATGCTTTCTACTGCTGCTGGAGTTGAAGCTGAAAGTAAAGTTAAAAGATATTCCAAAGAAATGAAAAAAAAAGTTGAAATTAAAATGCCTCTTGCATTTACGAACTATAATAAGTTTATGGGTGGTGTCGATATACATGACCAATATTGTAGCAAAGCATCACCATCCATGAAAATTAAGAAGTGGACTTTTTCAGTATTTATAAGAATTATTGAATCATCTATTACTAATGCGATAATATTGTTTAATGCTGTGCCTCCAGAAGGGACTAAAAAAACGACTGTCAAAGATTTTGCAATGAACATTACACAAAATTATCTATCACAAAGTAAATTAAAAAATCGCGTCTATCTCAAAACTACCGTATATAAAAAGTGCTCATCCGATTGTGGTAAACGAAGTTTTTGGTATTGCAATCAATGCAATCAATACATTTGTCAAACTTGTTGGAATGACTCTCATGCTGAATGAAAACACTAACTTTTATAAAAAGTTTTATTACTGTTCAAATTCTATAAAAAATTATAAAAATTAAAAAACTATACAAAAAAAATTTTTTTAATTTAAAAAATGTAAAAAAAATAAAAAATAAAAAAAAAATAAAAAAGACTCTTTATATCACGTTTACCTCCACGTGGTAAGGGTCGGGCAACGACAAAAACGTTTTGTCGGCAAAAAGACGTGATAAAAAAAACGTTGGTTTACATTTAGTTCTTTTTTATGTAATTTTGTAACGGGGGAGATAAATCTGAAAATGGGAAATTTATTAAAGAACAAACTCCCACGATGCAGATCAAACCGCCGCTCCGTTAAACACGTATGATAATACGTGTATTCGCCTTAACGTCAGATGATTTATCCTAGTTGTCTTTAATTGATCGGAGTTGAACTCACCTTAAGTCACGTGTCTTGTTACACTTGATGAGTTTTAAGTGTGAGCGATTTTACTCCTAATCTTCTTAATCCCCTAGACGTAATTGAATTAAAACCTAAGTCTGTTTCAAATACTTAAGCTACCAGGAAAATCAAATGACGAAAACGGCGAATAAATTTAACAGACTTTAATTAACAAAAAAAAATCACTACAGTCTTTGTTGGGCCGAAAGACTGACGCTCGCGAATAGGATTTTACAATTAGTTATTTTCCGTGAGAAAGAGAGAGAGAGAGAGTAGATTTGAATTCTACCGCGAACTAACGCACGGCGCGATTACAAAAAATAACGCTATCACGAATAAACAAAATATCGAATATATTTTGTATCGCTTAATATGACGGAAGGTGCACCTACCATGCGGTGCAATTACGGTCATCAGCCGTAATTGTTGTTGTAAAAAATCTCAACTGCCGCTGTCCCTTAATTATCAGCTGTGCTGCCTCGATTTGCCTCAAATTAGCTACAAAGCTGCTGCTTCTCTACTGCTACTGGTTATCTTGAAAATACCGTTGCACTCACGCACGAGATTGTCCCAAAAAACTAATTATTCCGCGAAAACAAAGTGCAATACAAATCGGCGGTAAATTCACTTTCACAACTGAGGCGTAACTACTTATTCAAATGATCGCGCGCCCCCTCTCTCTCTCAGTAGTTCGAACTAACGCGCGAGAAGCAGAATCGCGAACGGTTCGATTAATTAAATCGACTACCGTTGCAATTTATACTAGGTATAAAATTAATTAATTTTTTATTTAAAAACTATTGACTCAATAAAAAATTCATAATAACAAAAGAGTCTTAAAATTTACCAAGGAGTATTCTCAATTTTTTTCAGAATTTTCCGAGTTAATTTTCGAATTCGTGGAAAATCGAAATTTCCAAATTCGCTGTAAAAAAATCTGAAAAAATTTGAGAGTATTTCTTGACTAATTTTAAGACATTTTTGTTCTTAGAAATTTTTCACTAAACTTGATAGTTATGGAGAAAAAAATTCGTCAAGTTTAAAAAAAAAAATTTTTCCTTTCGAACGCCATTTTGTATTCGCCATTTTGAATTTCGGAAAAAATCCGACGGCATTTGAAAGAAAAGACATCTATAACACCGATAACAGTGTTTCCAATGGTGTGTGCAAACTTTTTCCATTTCAAAATATACTTTTTTTAGAAAAAAAACGCGAAAAATTTGTGAATTTTCCGGAAAACCTATAACGTTTTCGGCTTACAATTTAGGTAAATTTTGTCAACGGCATTCGAAAGAGGAGGTAAAAATCTACAAGATGTGATGCTTGATAAATTTTTCATACGATTTTTTCATTAAAAGATATGAGGATGAAAGTTAAGAAAAAATTTGTGTTATTTGGGAGGAAAAGGGTTAAGGAGGCGTAAATAAAGAAAATCAGTCACATTTAACTTTCCTTTATTCTGAGATTAAAGTACAGGTACGGTCGGAATAGCGAATGGTCAGCGCGACTTGACGCGATTTAATGCGTGGCGGGACAGATCCACACGTCCCGGCGAATAAAATTTGCTACGGTCTAATATACTCGATCTCCGAATTCGTAACTGGAATTCACTGCACCTCAATATCTAAATTCCTTTTCGAGTCTATCACTCACGCTAATTCGAAAAATTGCGGGTGGTCAACGCGACTCGATCGGAACACTATATTCCCGGCGTCGACGGATCCATGCGTCGCAACGGGATTATTCGCACGAGAAAATCACGCACCTAACTTCGCAATTAGTATTAGTGAGTGGCACTTTGCCTACTTACAGATTACTGCTGAAGAAACTTGGCAAACTCGAAGTATGTCAGCGAATCCGGAAAATTGCTTCCTATCGGTTAAGCGATCAGCAGCAAAAAGGACAAGAAACGGCTTTTCACAGGCAAAGATCATTTTTCCTCTCCTCTTTCCGAAAAGAAATCCTATTATTAGCTGATATGTTAATTCGAATATCGGTAGCGCCCTCCGAATATTTCATCATTGGTCCATATGTAAATTAGAAAAGTAACAGTGCCCTCATTTTATCTCCTACTTTCGTCGCTATTTACCCTCTCTCACCCCTCACGAAGTCAGCCAGCATTGATTGATGAGAAAGATCTACCCCTACTCCTATTTCTTTTTCGTTGCGGACGGAAATCAAATTTTATTCTAATTCACTTATTGGTCGTGACGTCACCGGCGAGTTTCGTCAGAGTTACGAATTTCATCAATCAATTATCAATTTAATTTGTCAGATTGTTTGTCGCTTATTAATACACTCAAGGGATTATAGCGGCCGCATACAAGTATTTTCTAATTTTTATTTTAATATGTCCCATGTTATAAGTCGCATCGCTAGATATTTTGTAATCATAAAATAATTGTAAGTCGGTTTCTCTTCGTAGCGCTCTCATCGCATTTGAATTAGTATGGTATTTATTCTAGTTCGCTCGCTTTCATGAGGTCTGTCTCGCTCGCTCTTGTTTAGTCTATCTTGCTCGCTCTCGTTTAGTCTAAATCGCTCTTCAAGATAGCCACCCTCGCTCCCGCGTGTCAACCTCGTGCTCTGTTTTCGAAGTGTCTTCGAAGCGCCTCCTGTAGCGCTCCCCTTCGGACATGTGTCTTCGGATGTTATCAGTGATTGGCATTTTTTTTGTATGTGTGGCGCTCAGGATGTCGCCGATAGTGCGCAGCAGCCTGATATAGCTGAATGCCGGCTGCTGCTTCATCGACGATTTTCTAGTCGCCCCAGGTGTACCAACGTCTTCAAAGTGTCCGTGTCAGTGTTTGGGAGTGTAACGGATCTGCATATACCGCTAATATACGTTTCCGCTACATTTCCCAGTCAAGTTTCCGTGTTTTTCTTTCCAGCCGGCAACACGTGGTCGGAAGTGTATGTGTGCGTGCGCTCTCTTTTCCTCGTCGTACTCTCCGTTTTTCAATCATCTATCGGATTACGTTCTTCGATTTGTTGCGTCGTTTTCTCGGGTATGGGTAGGGGGATATGGAAAAAATTAGTGTCCGGAATAGAGCGCGCGTAGATTATAATTATCCGGATGGTTACGGGGCGGCAAGGGACGGAGATGGCTTTTCTCAGGTGTTGCAAATAGTGCAACACTCTCAGGAAAAGCCTTGCCGTATTACAATCTATGGTTGCTTTCCTTTTAATTAACTTATCCACATGCTTAGTTTATTTTCGTGGTCTTCCTGATTCTGGTTTATTTTCTTAAGTATTTATTTCTTTCCACCTTTTGATAATATAATTAACAGCTGATTCACTTATTTCAAAAATTGAAACAATTTCATATGAACATCCTTCTTCATATAACTTAATAATAGCTTTTCGGATTTGAAGAGACGTTCGCTTTGCAATGTTGACGGTACACTAGAAACTATGAGACTGAAATTGCTAGAATTTCGATTACAATAAATTTAATACTATCATACAGAAATGTAAACAAATCTTTGTATTAAATCTTATTTGAAGCCGCGAAATCATACCTGTAGAACGTACTTGCATTCCAGGAGTTTGAGTACAAACATTTGAGCACATATTTTTTATCATTGATTTACATTTTATCAAAGTATAGAATTTGTAGTTTGGCATATTTAATAAAGTTGACACTCAGTTGAAATAAATGAATTTTTCTTTTCAATACATCCTTATTGAGAAAAAATTTAGCAGGGTAAAATGTAATTTTATTAAGAATTTTTAAGAGTAAATCATCCAAATATAATTAAAGTCATAATTTTTTAACTAATAATGAAAGCTTTTAATTTTTAATAGATTGAGAGAAAAAAAAATTATGTGATGTTAATATCATTTATTATTTAGTATTTTGTTCGTACTCTCGTGGTCTGTCGCGTTAATGAGTAAGAATTCGTTTTAACATTGAAAAAATATATGAACATCGAGTTTGAAATAAAATTATAAATGAAATATCTATAATTGTTTGAATTAGGCTTAAGGAAAGATAGACTTGACCCTAGTTTCTTATGGTGCGAAGTGTCTTATAAGCAGAGCTAAAGTCTCTCTTGACAAAAAGAATATAATTCAGCCCAAGTTTTTCATAGTGCGAAATGTTCTATGAGTCGAGCGCAAATTACAATAGGAAAGGAAAGAATTGCTTAGTTAATCACTTGTGAGAAATAACTTAGGTATAAGCCAAGTTTATTTAATTTCAAGAGCTCACTTTACAAGGCTAGGAGAGAACGCTAGCCTGTGCAAAATTCAGCGTATTTATACACACAAATTTTCCCTTTCCAAATTCGCCTATTTTCGCAGGACAGCCCTCATCAAGCTGTTTACGCAAATGTGCAAAATCATATTCTCTTGTTTATAATAGAATAGACAGCACTAACGAAATTCTAAAGCATGTAAACTTTACAGAAGTAGATATGGATTATTTAAGTATAATTTATACTTATCGCAATAAGTATAGTCAGAAGTTATTAACTAATAAAGTTAGTTAATATAATAATGCAATATTTACAATAAAATAATGATAAAATTTGATATATAGCAATAGTTTATTGATTGTAGAAGTAATTCCATAAAAGAACTACTTAAATTAGTTAATAACATTTGAATTATAATCAATTCTCGTATTTTTGCTAAATCTTATAATGCATATATTAAATTGGTTAATTAAAATTAATAAATTATAAAGACGTCGTTGTTATGTACAAAATTAACGCTTTTGATTCATATATAATTATTTGTTTAAATAAATTATTAATTGTTTATTTATTGATAACAATAATAACTAAGCTGTTATCAATGAAACGAATTCATGCTCATGTTTCTTAGATAGTCATCTTGAAATTAGAATATCTGTATCTATTAGAAATCTATATGAAAAATAGTTTGATATATTGAAATTACACTAATTAACGCATTTTAATTGAACAATAAAAACTATTATATCTATATCTATAAGTAGAGTGACGTCACGCTCCATATATGGTCGTAAAATTTGACTCTAGTACTAATACAATCATATAATATATAAGGTGGCGCCGTTTATTGTACTAATTGATGTAAGTAGATTCACGAGTTTAGCAGGTTGCAGTAATCCAGTGAAAATAAGAGAAGCTCTCATAGATAGGACCGTTACAATTACAATAAATTTAGAAAAAAAATGTTCGAAATTGGAATTTTAATAGTAGATGCTTATTTTTCTTGAAGAAAGAAACATTTTTTTTCTAAAGAGTTTTTTTTTAGTGTCCACATTCGAAGGTAGACGAACTTGAAAAAATAGTGATTTAAAAAATGAAATCAGCGTAATAGATCGGCTCGATGTAAAAGAATTTTCTTCCACTCATTTTAAAGAGGAAGCAAATACGTATCTATTCCATTTTATTTTGTAACAATCTGCAGACTCCTTTAAAAGTTATAAAGTGTTTTTTGCGATTCGAAAAAAATGAAAAAATGTAATCCAGTTTTTTTAGTGTAACAAATGCTATTTTCAATCGTTAAAAAAAAATCAGCGAAATATGAAATATTGATTTACCCTTTTAAATGAGCCTCCGCGGGTTCACCTACGACTATTTCCGAGCGAACTAAAGAACTTTAAATTTTTGATAATTTCAGTATAGGCTGGGAAAGAACTTATGCACGTAACTGTACATAAAAATCTAAATTCAATCAAACATTCTATTTTAATAGCTGCTTAATCATTCACCATGAAGGTAATATTAAAAATCAAAAAGTTTTCAAAATGATATATATTATTGCATAACATGGCGGTATAAACAAAATTGAGGATACAAATGATAAAATATACATGAATCTTCCAATACATAAATAATATACATAAATAAAATATATACCTAACTCTTAAATATATCAAATAATATTGCTACACAAAATCAAATAATTTATTTAATGATGACCCTTCCCAAATCAAAATAAATGTAATAAGTTGATAATACAGTTCTCACGACACTCGAGATTTTAATGTCAGTGTTCGAGTCATATGATAAGTTCTCTTTAGGTAAAAAAATATTATCTTGATTATAAAACTCCTTATTTCAGAAAGAACAAGACCACAAGTTTCTAAAAATTAAGTTTTAGCACTCGACAAGATGTAAATCGTCCTTTTACGAAACTATAAGACACATAAAATCATGTTATACTTACGATTATTCTTAAAAAACTAATATTTTTTTAATTTATATAAATTAGTTATTTTTATATAATGTTTCTGTAGTAAAGTACATCTTAAGATTCACTGCCGGTCAGTCACTTTTACCCCCTCCCCCTCGAGCAAAATTGCTTGAAATTAGAAGTTTCATATTTTTGGTCAGAATCAACGTACAGAAACGAGCGGGAGCGAATTTGAAAGCTCTTTCCAACAGCTTTCGAATAGTATGCATCGCAAAATTTATGAAATTAGTTTTCTAATTTTTTCAATGGAATATCCATCAATGAAAATTCCGAAATTTTCAGCCTATCTTTGATAACTTGCCAATTCTAGGGAAAAAATCCCACGAAAATTTTGAGCACAGCATTTTCTTCCTTTTTCCAAACCCTATCCAAATCACTCATCAAAGAATTTTGTCAATCAAATATGACCCTTGTACGAGAAATTTTCTTGAAAATTGACACGTTTTTTCAACTTTTTATAACTTTGTAAATAAAAATCTTAGAAAAAAGTGTACATGAAAGAAAATGTTTCTTTTTCACGTAGAATACTGTAGAATTTTTTCAGATTAAAAAAAAAGTATTTTTTTTATCCATTTTTCTATGGTCGGTCAAAAAAAAAGTAAAATATTCATCTGCAACGTGAAATTGTCTTCTTGTAAAATAAAAATTGTAGATATCAAAAACTTGTTGTTTCTATTTTTTTTCCTCACAAGAACGTTGTTTTTCAATTATTTTTCATCGCTGTTTTTATAACCGGTGCAAAAAAAATATACATTGTACAGGAAACGATAGTGAGTATACGTGTGTGTGTTCACACCCAGTAATCACAGGCTTATTTAGTAGGTACCAAACACGCTGTATACTCAGGTGTTTACAAATAAAGTTATATACGAACGCTCACCATATGAAATGTGGTATCTTCTTAAATATTTTTGTGTCTACGATTATGAACAAATTAGTCGATCGCGAGCATTTCAAGTGTGAATAACTGTTTGTGTAATGTGTAGTGAACATGGAAAAATCGAAAAATTTGGCCGTGCGTGAACGTAATAAGATCATTGCCCTTCATGAACTGCAAATGAGTAGTCACGTTATTTCAAAGCAGTTCAAAGCAGTTTCAAAATAGACAGGTGCACAGTGGCTTATAATATTAAAAAGTTCTGTACATCTGGAAGTGTCGAAAATAGGCAACGCAAACCAAGAAGAAAAACTACTGCCAAAGAAAATGACTACATTTGTCGAACAAGTTTGCGTAATTGAAAAGCCACTGCCTCTGAACTCACCGCAGATGTCAACAAACATTTAGAAAAACCTGTGAGTGTGAGTACGGTAAAGAGACGTTTGCGAGAGAAAGGACTTTTTGGTCGAGTTACTGTTAAGAAGCCACTTCTACGATGTGTAAATAAAAAGAAACGCTTACAGTGGACAAAAAGTCATAAAAATTGGACTATTTCTGATTGGAAAAATGTTCTGTGGTCTGACGAGTCAAAATTTGAAATTTTTGAAAGTAGGAGAGTGTATGTAAGAAGACGGGTTAGTGAGAAATATAATAGTGATTGTTTAGTTCCAAGTGTGAAGCATGGTGGTGGTTCAGTTATGGTATGGGGTTGTTTTGCTGGATCAAAAGTAGGTGGTATTGTGAAAATTGACGGAATCTTAAAGAAAGAAAGTTACAAAAACATTCTACAAAGGCACGCTGTAACATCAGAAATTCGACTAGTGGCAGCACAATTTGTGTTTCAGCAAGATAACGATCCAAAACATACATCCAAATTATGTCAAAATTATCTCTCAAATTTAGAAAAGAAAAAAAAATTGAAAGTTTCGCAATGGCCAGCCCAGTCGCCTGATTTGAATCCCATCGAACTGCTAGTGGAAGAGCTCGATCGAGCAGTGAGAAAATCTTACCCAAGCTCTGCAACTAATTTATGGGAAATTTTACAAAGAGAATGGAACAATCTCCAACAAACCACATTGGACAAACTAGTCGCAAGGATGCCAAGAATATGCAAAGCTGTTATCAAGCATAAAGGAGAGCACTTTGATGAAAAAAAAGTTTAATTTGTGTGATACAAGTTCTAATTATAGCAAGTTTATGTTTGTTAATTACAAAGTCACTATTGTTACGTGTTATTGTTATAAGACGGTGCATTTATTTATTCTAATTTTATTTATTTCGAATGATATTTAGCAAAGAATTTGGTTCATCGTCCTATCGCATTTGGTTACTTTTGTCTATTTTTTGTTATCTATTTTGTGTTGTCTATTTCTATGTTATAACATTCTACTAAAAACACGCTAGATTCAAATCCAGAGTAAAATATCAGGTAATCTTCAAGTTTTAGGCTCAATGAAACTTCTGTAAAGTTATTATTTCAAATAAATAACTTTCCAGATTAAGCATGTACGTAGCACCTCGTATTTTCATTTGAATCATGACATATGATTATTGTTATTGAAAAACAACGTTCTTGTGAGGAAAAAAAATAGGAACAACAAGTTTTTGAAATCTACAATTTTTATTTTACAAGAAGACAATTTCACGTTGCAAATGAATATTTTACTTTTTTTTTGACCGACCATAGAAAAATGGATAAAAAAATATTGTTTTTCATAATCTGAAAATTCTACGGTATTCTACGTGAAAAAGAAACATTTTCTTTCATGTACACTTTTTTCTAGGATTTTTATTTACAAAGTTATAAAAAGCTGAAAAAACGTGTCAATTTTCAAGAAAATTTCTCGTACAAGGGTCATATTTGATGGACAAAATTTTTTGACGAATGATTTGGATAGGGTTTGGAAAAAGAAAGAAAATGCTGTGCTCAAAATTTTCGTGGGATTTTTTCCCTAGAATTGGCAAGTTATCAAAGATAGACTGAAAATTTCGGAATTTTCATTGATGGATATTCCATTGAAAAAATTAGAAAACCAATTTCATAAATTTTGCGATGCATATTATTCGAAAGCTGCTGGAAAGAGCTTTCAAATTCGCTCCCGCTCGTTTCTGTACGTTGATTCTGACCAAAAATATGAAACTTCAAAGTTCAAGCAATTTTGCTCGAGGGGGAGGGGTTAAAAGTGACTGACCGGCAGTGTACTTATATGAATACCAAACCGGAGTGGATATAAATATAGACTACTGTTTTGATTTATGCTACCTTGAATCGGATAAATCGATAAAACCTCCAATCAAATGAACTTAATCATGTTTTCAGGCATAAGAAAAATAAGACATAAAAATTGAACATTTTACTTTTCGCATTAAGCTTTTGTGCTGCTAGGTAATTCAATTAAAATGATCTGCTTTATTCTTGGACTTCAACGTTCCCAACAAGTTTCTTAGTTTTTAAACTCTATTTGAACTCCTTTAAAAAGGATGTTTTGCCTTTGCGCTTTGTTTTATATGCCGTCAATCGAAAAAACTTGATTCGTAATCACTCATCAATTCTTTTCCAAAATCTTCACGGCATAAGTAATAATAATCTTGCTCTTCTCGCTGATGGCACGTATTTGAAGCATCAAAAGAGCCCTAATAACGAATACCAACGAAAATCTTATTCAATGGTCAAGAAACTTCCTCTTTGTCACCTGTTTACTATATGGACTTGTTAGTTTATTGAAACCATTTTATACCAAATAAAATGACGCAACGATTTTGAAAAAGATTTTGGATGACTATGACAATGGTCTGAAGAAGTTAATATGTCGGCTAGATAATGACTGTACGAGGTGTGATCAAAAAGTAAGGTGAATTTTTATTTTTCTCAAAAAATATTTATTTATTCATCAATTTTTATTTTATCTCCTTCAAAATAATCCCCCTCGGATATAATGCACTTGTGCCAACGCTTTTTCCAATCCTCAAAGCATTTCAAAAAATCATTTTTTGTGATCTTGTTTAGTTCATCCTTCGATGCCGTCTTTATCTCCTCAATCGTGGCAAAACGCCGTCCTTTCATGGGCCTCTTCAGTTTCGGGAACAAGAAGAAGTCACAGGGGGCCAGATCTGGGGTATACGGTACCTGTGGCATCGTTACTGTGTTGGTTTTAGCCAAAAATTCGCGCACAAGCAACGATGTGTGAGCAGGGGCATTATCATGGTGCAAAAGCCAATTTTTATTTTTCCACAAATTCGGACGTTTCTGGCGGATTGCTTCGCGCAAATTGCGCATAACTTGCAGGTAATATTCCTTATTTACTGTTCTACCCTGTGGCAAGAACTCATGATGCACCACGCCCCTGCAGTCAAAGAAAACTGTAAGCAAAACCTTTACATTTGATCGAACTTGGCGTGCTTTTTTTGGTCTTGGTGATCCAGAATGCCTCCACTGGGACGATTGAGTCCTAGTCTCGACGTCATAACCGTATACCCATGTTTCGTCACCTGTTATAACCCTGTTGAGTAAATCTGGATCATCGTTGACATCATTCAGTAGCTTTCGGGCGATGCTCATGCGACGTTTCTTTTGGTCGAAATTGAGCAATTTCGGAACAAACTTCGCTGACACACGTCTCATGTCTAAAACACTCGTCAAAATTGATTGGCACGAACCAAATGAGATGCCAATATCATCAGCAATTTCTCTAATGGTAATTCGACGATTTCCCAACACTATTTTCTTCACTTCTTCAACATTCTCATCAGTTGTTGATGTGCTGGGGCGTCCAGAACGAGGTTCGTCGTCGGTGTCTTCTCGGCCTTCTTGGAAGAGTTTATACCACTTGTAAACATTTTTTTGGATTAAAGTAGACTCACCGTATGCCACTTTCAGAATTTCAAGTGTTTTGGAACGTTTGATTCCATTTTTCACACAAAATTTAATGCAAACTCTTTGATCCATGTTTTTAGACAGCAGCAAATCGTGGAGCACGCAAAACACTTCTAACCTTGATGCCTCTCACAAACAAACCAAACATACTACAAAGCTGAAATTTGGAACGTATGTTCTAGACGAGTGTACCGACATAACCAAATAAAAAAGTCGAAGATCGAACGGACGTAGCCCGCTAAATTTCAAAATTCACCTTACTTTTTGATCACACCTCGTATACTCGATCAGTGCTTTCGGGATATAAAATCACACTTAGAAAATAGAGGATATCAGATATTTATACCAATTTTAAATGGCTCATATCAGAAACAGTTGTCAGCGGAAGATGCAAAAAAATCTCGACTTGTTATAACACTTCGTTAGGTAGTTGAAGCTGTACATGGTAATGTAGCTCAAAATACAAGTTTTTTCATCATCAATTGGACAATCGCTATTTGCCTGCAGCTGGTCTGTAGTGCAGAATAGTTTGTTTTTTAGTAAATCAATTTGGAAAACGACTTATAATCACTGCTTCTTCAGATAATGAGATTTACGTTATATACTTGACAAAAATTAAAAAAAAAGTAGCTTAGTTATAAATTTCAAGGGTGGGTCAATAAGTCCTTAGAAAATCCAAGATATGGCGCTCAAAGCATTTCAACTTATGTTGCACTAGCAAGCGTCATTATTAAATAGAGTGCTGCCGAAGTTACAGCCAGATCTATAGAGTAATTCCGTTCTTATCGTCGATGGTTACCCAATGGTTGAAATTCTCCATAGTTTTAAATTTCAGATAACATTAAAAACAAATTAGATGAAAATATGATTTTTCTTAATAAGGGTGTGGTCATAGTTGCTTATTGATGTTGTTACAGTATATTATGTTTTCTCAGTATTGTATTTGTTATTTTTCCCTTGAAAATGTCTGTTGCTAGATTATTTGGGTGTTTTTTAAGCCTTTCTATATATCTGGTGTGAGATGTGCGGATTTCTTCGTTGACTGATTTCATATCAAGATCCTTTTTTACATCCTCATTTATGACGAACCATAACGTATTTACCAAGACTCAGCGTTTTAGATTGAAATCGTTCAATTATGTTGATGTTTAATTTTGCAGTTGATCCCTAGAGTTGTATTTCGTATGTCCATATTGGTTTTATTATACTTTTGTATACTAGAATTTTGTTTTCTAGCGTGAGTTGTGATCTTCTGCCTATCAACCAATACAGTTCTCTGAGTTTTATGTTTAATTGTTTTCGTTTTATCCATATATGAGTTTTCCAATTTAATCTTTGATCCAAATGCATTCCTAGGTATTTTACATAATTACTGCATAGTATAATATTTCCATTCAGTTTTATTGTAGTGTTATTGATTTTACGTAGTCTGAATATTATGTGTGTTGATTTGCTTTCATTTACTTTGATTCTCCATTTTTTGAGCCATATTTCTAATGTGTTTAGGTATTTTTGTAAGTTATAGTTCGCAGTTATAATTGTTTCATATATTGTCAGGATTGTTATATCATCTGCGTATGTAGCTGTAGTCGTGTCTTTTGTATTAGGTAGATCCGCAGTGAATAATTGTAACACGTACGTTAATAATTTAAGCCCGAACAACGTTGCGTCACAAATTATTTAAGGGGAAAGGCTCGGAAGGCGCATTTGCTTCGTCGCGAAAATTTAACGAGAGCTATTTCGTCTGGTAATATAGATAATCGCAATTTAATCAATTACAAGAGAGACAGGTTTAAACAGAATAAACTCATCAATTCAACTATTTTACTCTTTATTGCAACAATAATATACATTCGGCGTTCGACGTGTGCGTCGGCCGAGTCCGGGCTAAATTCGTTCCGTGCGAATTAACGCACAGGAAGCAGAACGTCACCTTACAACGTGTCTCGCGAATTCCGTGAGGGCGATGCGAGTTCACGCATGCAACCGCTCGTCCGCGTCCGGCCTATACGATGCTAGGAGAGAGAGAAATCGAGGTACGCACCGAGAAACAAAAAGGGTACCTGACCTTGGGAGGGAACGCTGCTGCGGAAGTCCGCGTCCTCTGAGCAAACGATGTCGTCCTCGAAAAGCGGGATTCTGGATGCGGCCGGTCTTCCTTCTTACTGATGGTCGTTCAATGGCAATCAACTACCCGAACACTCACTGATTATAATTACAAGGCTTGAATAGCTGGCAATTAGTCGCTGGTCGAAACCCTACTGACCGCGATCCCGCGCCTTCCGCGATTTCTTACGCGCCCCTCCCTATAGGTACTCAAAAACGGCCGAGCGCCGCCGGCTACGCACACATGTGCGACTCATGCCGGCGACACTATTTCTCTCTCTCCTCCTCTGCTCCCCGCTCACGCCTATCCCTCTAACGCCAGGCATCTCCGCCAATCAGGAATCAGACCTGCAACAAAGCCACATCGTGCGTCGATACTCGGTTTTACTCAACCAAGACCGATGTGGCAGCGGCTCAGGGGAAGGCACGCGGAAGAGAGAGAAAGGCGAACAGGGCGATCGAATTCTACGATCGATTCGCCCGTCACATAATAATAAATAGAATGTTGGACCCAGTATACTACCCTGTGGCACTCCGGCCGTGATTGTGAATAGTTATGTTACAACATCATCAAGTTTTACTTAAAATGTTCTTTTATCCAAGTATGATTTCAGAATTTCATAGAAGACCTTTAGAAAGTTCTTTTTTATCTTGTATAGTAAACCTTTATGCCATACTTTGTCAAATGCTTGAGCCACATCAAGGAATATACCTGTACAGTATTTTTTGTTTTCCAATGCAGTTCTTATTTTTGTTGTTATTCTGATGACTCGTTCAATTGTAGAGTGATGATTTCTGAAACCAAATTAGTGACCAGGAATTAATTGTTTCTCAGTTATTATTTTATTCAACCTAACTAGAAGTAGTTTCATACTGATCTTTGAAATAATGGGCAGCATACTTTTTGGTTTATAGGAGGTAACAACATCTGCATTTTTATCTTGATTATGAATTCCTATAATTTGAGTGACTTTGAACTGTTCTGGGAAATGTTTTAATCGAAATATTGCATTTATTAGTATCGTAATATACCTTATGGCTTGTTGTGGTAGTTCTTTTATCATTTCTCCATTGATATTATCATAGCCAAGAGCTTTTCGATTTTTAAGATTTTTTATTATTTTTTGTAATTCTTTTGCTCTAACGTTACTAATTTACATACACTCCTCGCAAAAATTAAAGAAACAAAAAAATTTTTGGCTGATTTTCAACAGGCGGTATTTCAGTGAGAAATGATCGTACAGGAAATAAAAAAATAAAGCTGTTGAAGCTTGAAGACTCCAGTTTTTAGTTTTTTTGGTTAAAAATTTTTTGGAGCTACGTATTTCATGCAATCCTTATACAAAGCGCAAAAAAAATTTTATCCAAATTTTTTACATTTTGTTTCTTACTCTACGGGCATGGAAAAATTTGTTCGAGCTACGCCAATACATAGGTCTTTTAGCCTGTTTATTCAGCTTCACGCTGCTTTTCGCGGAGTTCAATTACGATCATTTGTCTCCGAGATATCGAATTTTGAATGCAAAAGGATCCTTTTGCATTCAAAGTTCGATATCTCTGGAACTACTGGTCGCACAGCGAGCGGACACCGAATTTCATCATCTGCATAAAATTTTCGATGAAATACAGTGAAACGTTAGTAAAGAGAAAAATTTTTTTCCATCACTAACATTGAATTGAAAAAAGTGAAAAAAAGTGACATTTTCCCCTTTTTTGGTTACTTGACTGTGTCTTCAGTAATATGGGCGAAAAAGGTACGGTTAAAGAGAAATTTTACAGTCTAATGTCCCCCAAAGAACCCCCTAAATTTTTGAAGTGATTGGTTCAGCGGTTTTTCCGGACCAATTGATCAAAATTTATAAAAAATTAAAGGAACAAGGTTTTTGTTCCTTAACTTGAAGCAAACTTTTTAAAAATCAAAAAATTCCTTTTTTTTTCGTCTGTTTACACAATTTTGTGTCTGTTTAAGATTAATTTTGAAAAAAATTGAATAAAAACATGTTTTTTTTTTTCAAAAATCAAAAAAACATTTTTCAAAAATAAAAAAATTTTTTCCACTGACTATAAAATATTGATCTATAGCGATTGATGACCGATTTACCGCCGGTATTAGCGTTATCCAAAGCATACCACGTGGAGGTTGCTCGGTCGGATTTATGCTTCTTTTGTGCTTACGCACGTGTGCGAATGATTTTTGGAAAGAAGAGACCCCGTGGCTCGTCAGCTCCACAGTATTTTACGACTCCAAACTCACTTTCCAAAGTGTGTGTGTGTGTATGTGTGTGTGTTTAGAATCGAGTATTTCCGCCTCTGCTCTGAATCACAGCTTGCAATCGCTGCCGTATATTGGAAATGCAATTGCGGATCATCCGCTGAGGAATCTGACGCCAAACTCTTATCAAAGCAATCTCTATTTCAGCTAAATTTCGGAGGTTTGGGTAACTCTGACGCAATCGGCGGCCCAAAATGTCCCAGACATGCTCAATTGGATTAAGATCAGGACTCATTGCAGGATGCCTTAACAACTGAATGTCGTTTCTCTCAAAGAATCGACGAGTGATGTTCGCCGTATGAGGCCTTGCGTTATCCTGCATAAGAATGAATCTTCACGCGTTTCTCCATATTGGTAACACATGAGGTCTCAGAATCTGGTCGATATAACGCCTGGCATTGAGGTTATCTCGAACAATAACCAAAGGAGTTCGAGATCCTCGTGAAACTCCCGCCCAAACCATTACTGATCCTTCATTGTAAACGGCTACTGAACGCATCAAGCGTTATGCATAACGTTCTCCTGTACGGCGCCAAACTCGAGGTCTTCTGTCGTTACCATACAGACAAAATCGAGATTCATCTGAGAAAAGAACATTGTTCCAGTTTCTCATTGGCCAGTTCACATGGTTACGAGCATACTGCAAACGAGCTCTACGATATGCAGCGGTCAACATCGGCCCACGAGCAGCATTTCGAGCACGCAGTCTAGCTTCGTGAAGGCGATTCCTTACTGTTGTTCAAGAAATGTTTCGAGGCGGTCTTTGTTGTCGTTGTCGTTGTTGTTGTTGTTGTTGTTGTTGTTGTTGTTGTTGTTGTTGTCGTTGATGTTGTTAGGGGTATCAACTTAGGGGTATCAACTTTGATTTTCAAATTAATTTATTTTAAGCGTAATTGAGGCTTGAATGTATCCATGACCTAAATGAATCAAAATGAGTGACTAATCGATTATTAATTTTTTTTCAGTAAAGAAATTGAAAATGTTATTTTGTTTTCAATTGAAAAAAATTTTTTTTCAAGGGTAAATCAGTTATCAATCACGATGACTAAAGAACCATATTTTATAGTCAGTGGAAAAATTGAAAAAAAATTTTTTTTTTTGATTTTTGAAAAATTTTTTTGATTTTCGAATCATTTTTATTTTAGTTGTTCTTTTAGTAGTTCCAGAGATATCGAATTTTGAATGCAAAAGGATCCTTTTGCATTCAAAATTCGATATCTCGGAGACAAATGATCGTAATTGAGCTCCGCGAAAAGCAGCGTGAAGCTGAATAAACAGGCTAAAAGACCTATATATTGGCGTAGCTCGAACAAATTTTTCGATGCCCGTAGAGTAAGAAACAAAATGTAAAAAATTTGGATAAAATTTTTTTTGCGCTTTGTATAAGGATTGCATGAAATACGTAGCTCCAAAAAAATTTTTAAGCAAAAAACTAAAAACTAAAGTCTTCAAGCTTCAACAGCTTTATTTTTTTATTTCCTGTACGATCATTTCTCACTGAAATACCGCCTGTTGAAAATCAGCCAAAAATTTTTTTGTTCCCTTAATTTTTGCGAGGAGTGTAGTTCCACATTGCGTTTCACAATACTCATCCACTAGCAGTTCTTCCTCTTCCTCTAAGATTTCTCTTTGGTTTGGTTTGAAAATTTCAAAAAATATTTGAGCAAAAGCGTTTACATTTTCTAATTTCATTCTTGCTATTTTCCATCACGTAGTCTTATTGAAGTTGAAAAATGTTTTGGTTTTTTAATTTTTTGTGTTGCTTTCCATAAGGAATAATTTGTGGCTTCTGTTGGTGACAGGCTTTTTAGATAGTTTTGAATCCCCTCATTTCTTAGTTTTCAATGATTCTTTTAAATTTTTGATAGCTTTATTCAGTTTGGCTTTATCCGTTCGAGATCTCGTGTTTTGCCAAATTTTCCTTATTTTCATTTTTTCGTTTACTTTTCGGTGATGTGATGCGGTACCTTGCTAGTTACTTGGCCCTGTATTTGTGGTGAGGTAGCTTCTACAGCTGCCTTGTGTAAAAGTATGTTGCAGTTTTCTATGCTGTTTTCAAGTTCTTCTATTGTTTTAAGTGATATACGAGGTCTGTCCGGAAAGTATCGGGCCTACGTTTATATCTTTGCGCCATAGTGTTCGAGCGAACTCGACCGGACAGAAACGTCAACAGTAAAGCCTTACGAATCTATTGGTTACTTACTGACACTTGCTGGACGTACGAGGTGTGTTCAAAAAATACCTGGAATTTTTAAATTTCGCGGGTCTGGAGAGTCCGATTGACAAAATTTTTTTTTATTGTGTTGGTATACATGCCCCTGAAGTATGATAAAATTTTGAGCTATATTCACTGTTTACTTTGTCTGCGGTAGTCGCTAAGGCTTGACGTGTTTTTACGATCTCGGCGATTTTCGTTTTTTAAAAGAAATGGATCAAAGAATTTGTATTAAATTTTGCGTAAAAAATGAAATAAAGTGTAACAAAGTGTGTGAAATGTTACAAAAAGCCCATCGTGAGTCTGCTATGAAAAAAACAAGTGTTTACGAGTGGTATAAGCGTTTCCAAGATGGCCGCGAAGACGTAGAAGATGACGAACGCTCCGGTCGACCCAGCACGTCAACAATCGATGAAAATGTGAAAAAAGTGGAAAGAATGGTGCTGAATGATCGCCGAATCACAATTAGAGATATTGCTGATGAAGTTGGCATATCAATTGGCTCATGTCATAACATTTTTTCAAATGTTTTGGGCATGAAACGGGTGGCAGCCAAAATTCATTCCAAAATTTCTAAACTTTAACCAAAAAAACAATTGCATGAACATCGCTCAGGAGCTGTTAAACGACGTCAACGGCGATCCAAGTTTGCTAGAAAGGGTCATAACTGGTATTGAAACATGGGTGTACGGTTATGATGTCGAAACCAAAGCACAATCGTCCACCTGGAAGCATTCAACGTCACCAAGAGCGAAAAAAGCACGTCAAGTTCAATCAAATGTGAAGGTTTTGCTTACAGTTTTCTTTGACTGCAGGGGCGTGGTGCATCATGAGTTCTTATCACAAGGTCGTACGGTTAATAAGGAGTATTACCTTGAAGTTATGCGACGTTTGCGTGAAGCAATCCGAAAAAAACGCCCCAATTTATGGAAAAACAATTCATGGCTTTTGCATGACGATAACGCACCTGCTCACTCGTCGTTGCTTGTTTGTAATTTTTTGGCCAAAAACAATACCGTAGTCGAGCCTCAACCTCCATATTCACCAGATATGGCTCCGTGTAACTTTTTCCTGTTCCCAAAGTTGAAGAGACCCATGAAAGGACGGCGTTTTTCCTCGATTGAAGAAATAAAGGTCGAATCGCTGAGAATGCTCAAGGACATACCAAAAAGTGAATATCAAGAGTGCTTCGAAGATTGGGAAAACGTTGGCATAAGTGTATTATATCTGGGGAGGATTACTTTGAAGGGGACCACATTGATGTAAACGAATAAATAAATATTTTTTTGGAAAAAGGATAATTCCGGGTACTTTTTGAACACACCTCGTATAGTTCATGCGCAGCTCTACTTTGCTTACAGTGCCTTTTTCGCGTTCGTTGGATTTTGTGATATTGTCAAAAATGACTGAAAAACAAGATCAACGAATTTGCATGAAATTTTGCTTTCAACTCGGAAAAACGAGTTCGGAAACTATTGAAATGATGTAAATGGCCTTCGGAAGCGAGTGTATGAGCAAAACACGAATAAAAGAGTGGTATAAACGGTTCAAGGATGGTCGCACTTCTGTCGATAGTGATTCTCGTTCCGGCCGACCTTCGACGACAAAAACCGCAGATAATATTGAGCGGGTGCGACTTGCAATCGAACAAGATCGTCGTATGACTGTGCGCGAACTAGAAGAAGACCTTGAGATACCAAAAACTATCATTTCAGAAATTTAGGAACGAAACGCGTGTGTGCGAAATTCATCCCAAAATTACTCACAGCAGAGCAGAAAAACATTCGCTTAGAAATCGCTCTGGACAATCTGGAAATGGTCAATAATGATGATAATGTGCTTAGAAAAGTTATTACAGGTGATGAATCATGGGTTTATGGTTATGATCCTGAAACAAAACAACAATCTTCACAGTGGAAGCATTCTGAATCGCCAAGACCAAAAAAAAACACGTCAAAGTCGGAGCAATGTTAAGTCAATGTTGATTGTTTTTTTCGATTGTGAAGGTGTTGTACATTACGAATATGCACCAACAGGTCAGAAAATCAATAAAGAATACTACGTTCAAATTTTAAAACGTTTGCGTGATGCAGTAAGAAGAAAACGGCCGCACTTTCGGGAAATTGGTGACTGGCTTCTCCATCACGATAATGCGCCAGCACATTCATCCAATCTTGTGCAGCAGTTTTTGAGCAAACACAATATCGCATTGCCTCGACAACCTCCATACAGTCCCGACATAGCCCCTTGTGACTTTTGGCTGTTTCCAAAACTAAAAAATTCACTCAAAGGACACCGATTCGATGACAAAAAAACGGTTGAAAATAATGCGACGAGTGTACTTAAGGCTATCCCTAAAAGTGAGTTCCAAGACTGTTTTGAAAAGTGAAAACATCGATGGAACCGTGTTATTCAATCAAGTGGGGATTACTTTGAAGGATGCCACCCACCAGACGATAAAGAATAACGCTAACACGAAAATATAAAGGTAGGCCCGATACTTTCCGGAGAGACCTCGTATTACAAAAGATATAAACGTTTATATAGTCTTTATATTTTTGCCAGTCTGTTTTTAAGTGATAGAGCATATTATTATGTTATTTTTTCAACAGGTCTTCTTGAAAATGAATTAGAACTGCGGAGTGGTCGGATGTCAAATCTAAGCAGGATTGAGTACGAGGAAGGGTCAATAAATCTTTACAAAATCCAAGAGATGGCGCTTGTCACGCTTAAATTATGATGTTTTTGGTAAGCAATACTACTAACTAGATATCGTACAAAGTTTCAGCTCGATTCATTAAGTCGTTTTTTTGTGAACGTTGGTTGAACAAAAAGTTATTGGTTTATTTGAAAAATGGAAAAACAGAGTTTTGAGCTGTGATAAAACATTTTCATTTGAAAGGCCTTACACCAAAAGAAATCACAGTTGAGTTGAACGGCGTTCATGGCAAGTCTGTGTTTAACCCATTAACGTCCAAAATGTCAAAATTTCTTGCACGTTTTCAAAGTGATTTTTTCCTATGTAATTGTATTGTAATTTCACATATTCTGATGTAAAATTGCATGCTCTTTCAGAATCCGTTGCCAGAATCATGATAAAACTCACAGGAAAAGAGATATGCTCGATTGAAACATAAAAAACACCTAAATTTTCGAAAAAAAAAAATTTTTAGGATTTTTTTTCGAAGTGTTACGGTGAAGATATCACCTTGCGACCGTGATCAAAGGTGATCATGGGATTTGAAGTTTAACAGGGAATTTTTTTGTTTACCTTGAACCATCGCTTCTTTACAAAATAGCGGAAAAAACGAATTTTTTTTTTTTCAATCTTCATCAACTTTTTTCTCAAAATCTATGGTCTTTAGAAAAAAATTCATAAAAACAAAAATGCCTTAGAATCGCTCGAGGAACATTCTCAAATTTTTTCAGAATTTTTGAGACAATTTTTGATTTTTCGGGAAACTTGGGAAATGGAATTTTCAAAAATGTCTCCAAAAATTTTGAAAAAATTTAGGATGTTTCTCGAGTGATTCTAAGACATTTTTGTTCTTATGAATTTTTTTCTAAAGTCCATAGATTTCGAGAAAAAAATTGATAAAGTGAACATAGCGGCCGTAACGAATTTTTATTTTTTCAACGCCAATTACATAGGAAAAAATCACTTTGAAAACATGCAAGAAATTTTGACATTTTGGACGTTAATGGGTTAAGACTGTTTATAACTGGGTAAATGAATTTAATCGCGGCCGTACAACAACAAAAGATGAACCTCGTTCAGGTCGCCCCGTAGAAGTAAGTACGCCTGAAATGGTCAATAAAATCCACGATATGGCGTTGAGTGATTGAAGATTAAAATTGCTAGAATTAGTTGAGGCCACAGGGGTGTCAAAGAGTACAATTATTTCAATTTCGCACGAAAAATTGGGGATGAAAAAAATATCAGCGAGATGGATTCCGCGTTTGCTCACTATTTAAAACAAACGAACCCGCGTGGTCACCTCTGAGGCTCTTTTGGCATGCATACGTCGTAATCCGGAAGACTTTTGGCATTGACTCGTAACTGTAGACGAAACATGGGTACACCACTACACTCCTGAAACGAAAGAACAGTCCAAACAATGGATTACCGCAGGAGAACCAGCCCCAAAGAAGGCAAAGACAGTAAAATCAGCTGGCAAGATTATGGCCACGGTTTTCTGGGATGCGTATGGTATCATCTACATCGACTACTTGGAAAAGGGCCTGATGATCACTGGACAATATTATACGTCATTATTAGGTCAGCTGGAAGAAAAAATCAGAGAAAAACGTCCTCACTTGAACAAAAAAAATGCCTCTTTCTTCAAGAAAATGCTCGAGTTCACACGTGTGCAGTTTCGATTGCAAAAATTAACGATTTAAAGTTCGAATTAATTGGCCATCCACCATATTCGCCTGATTTGGTTCCCAGTGACTTTTTCTTATTTCCTAACCTCAAAAAATGGCTTGCCGGACAACGATTCACGTCGAATGAAATAGTCATCGCCTAAACAAATGCCTATTTTGAGGGTTTTCAGAAATCATATTTTTCTGATGGCTTAAAAAAACTGGAAGGCCTTTTAATAAAATGTATCGACCTTCAAGGAGATTATGTTGAAAAATAAAAAAAATTACATACGCAAAACTTCTTTTTCCTTCTTTTTGTAAAGACTTATTGACTCCCCCTCGTAGTGAATTTTTCTTTTGTAATACCTTTTCTTACTGCGAAATCAATGAGATCTGGTAGTTTTCTTGTATCAGTTGGCCAGTAGGTTGGTTCTCCGGTTGTTAATGGGATAAGATTTTCATGTTAGATTACTTCGTATAGCTGCCGACCTTTTGAGTTTGGAATTATAAATCTCGATCCCCATCAAGGATACTTGACGTTGTAGTTGCCGCTTGCTATGAAAGTTTGCCCCAACTTTTTGAAAAATTCAGTAGATTCTTCTTTTTTAATTGTATACCTAGGAGGACAGTAAATGGAAGTTATCATGATTTTACCTTGACTATCTTCAACTGTGATACTGGTAGCTTGTAGAAAAACTTCTTTATAACTTTTCCTTTCTTCGTGTTTTATTGAGTTTTTTTTATTATTATCGCTGTACCTCCGTGCGCTTTACCTTCAGGATGATTTGTAAAATATATATTGTAGTTTGGAATGCATATGTAATTTTTATTTGTACAGTGCGTTTCAGAGATTAGCATTATGTCTATATTATAGTCATTAAGAAAGATTTTTAATTTGTTAATCCTCTGAGCTAATCCGTTAGCGTTCAAAATAGCTACTAGCAGTTTAGACTCCATTAAGCTAGTTTTGGTAGTAATATGGTTATTAGATTTAACAATCTAATTATTTTCATCATCATCTTAATCATCATTTCTTTCATTTTGTTTATCGCAACCGAAGTTTGTTTATTTAAATCTAATTTTTCGGGACTTTGCTCTTGCGTGGAACTATCTCCGCTAACAGCTTGCGCGTATGAAATGTTTGAGTTTTTAATGCTCATGTTACTATTTTCTTCTTGTTGATTGTTCATTGAGTTTACTTTCTTTTCTCTTATTGGAGGGAATAGTTTTTGCACTAATTGTCTTCGGACATTACATCCTTTGCAACTGGCTGGATGATCTCCTCCACAGTTTGCTTATTTGACATTTTTTATCTTTTATTTTACTGAACTGTCCACTGTTAGGCGGCTTTTTGCACATTTGACACAAGCGGGTTCTTTGTTGCAATAGTTTTTAGTGTGATAAAATCCCTGGCATCTGTTGTTCTGGATTTTAAATATATAACTGTCTTTTGCTATACGATCAAGTTCTTTTTTTAACGAATTTATATTTTCTACTCCTATCACGAATATTGGAAAGGATTTGGATGGTTTGTCTTGGCTCGACGGTTCGTTAGATTCTGGTGCGTCTTCCAACTCTAACTGTCCGAATGAGTTTTTTCATTCTACCGTTTGCCTTGCCAGTAGCCTCTTGATGTTTTCTTATTTTTACTTTGAACTGCTGTGTCTGGACTATTTCCTTTTCTGTTCTTTTACTTCAGTCTAAGCCTCGTTATATTGATTTTTTTTATCTTAGCCTTATCAGCCATTTGTTTAAATCAAACGACTATCGCTATCTTTAAATTTTATTCACTTTAGTTTAAATTTGTTTATCCTCACTCTGATTGGATTAGTAGATCAAACGAATTATACTTTCCCCTAATACTTTCCCTACTGGGGAGTTTACCGCTAATACGTCTGCACTTAGCAAGAGCTAGATACTGAATGACACAGTTAAATACGACATGAAACTGTGCTGCAATATCTGACTTCAAAATAATTTTAAAAATGAGAATCAAGATTCAGTCTAAGACCATCATTAATTTTCTCGTGAAAAATAATTAAAGACATTTATAATCTTTTTCTTCACCAATAATGCAAGAATTTTCCTGCAAACATCCCTTTAACCTTCATTTAACTCAGTAGTTCTTTTTAACCTTACATTTTATTTTTAAACGTATAGTTTTTTGCTCTTTGGAATGCGATGTCAAAAATAAAGATTTCCATTAAAAACAATTAAGTTGACCTTAAAATGACCTCGAAGATGAGGTTCCAGATTAAAATTAAGATCACCATTTAATTTCTTCGATGCTAATTGCTATAATCCTAACCTTCATAATTTTTTATTAACATTTGCCCTCCGAAATTTCCAGGAGTATCCATTTTTTTTCTCACCTTGTAAAATATCATTGAGTAAAACCTTAGTAATATGCCAAAATCATAATGACAATGCTTCATATTACAACGACAATTTGCATATTTTCAACGACAAAAATAAAATAATAATTATACAGATGAAGTTGTTTCATTCCTGTTCAAGTATTTGTTCAGATCAGACGTGCGTCGAAGCGCTCTCTGAAAATTGATCCGAATCTAAACTATTCATTAAATGTATTCTATATAAACCTCATGTGTAGTGTTAAACAGAAAATAAATAGTCAATAAAACGAACAAAAATCTTTTCTAAAAATCAAATTACACTAAATTAAAAATCATGGCTGTAAATAAGAACTTAAATCTTATAATCACGAAGTAATAAGAATTTTCAATATTAAACATAAAATAATGAAAGAACGACTATCAGAACAATGATACATAGTAGCTACTATTAAACATTAGGGAATATACGTAATTATCATTGTTCAATAAAATAATAAATTTAAATAGGAATATTCCACATAAAGTGATATGTGCAGATAATGAATTCGCAAAAACAGATTTCATTGCCATTTTGTTTAAAGTAAAAAAATCTTTTACTGATCACTATTCACTACTACTAACTTTTAATGGTGCGCCATGAGGTATTTGAGATGAAGTTAAAATAACCCCCTCGAGATTAATTTTTTGTGACATTCCAAATATTTTGAATTATTTACGCTATTTCCGAAAATATTTTATAGAGCGCTTTTGAAGAAAAAAATTTTTGAAGTGAAAAAAAAAATAACAATATTTATTTATTTTAAAAACATTTATTTAATTAGTAAGAAATCAATAGAAAACGGATTTTGCCAGTGTTAAACAAAATATGTACTTTTCTGTACAATGAAATTTCTTTACAAAATATGTACATTACAATTATATTTTTTAATGGTAAATTGATTCAGGAAAATCACACGCTATTTGTTATAACAAAGATATAACTGTAATAATTTTAGTTCAATCGAGAATATCTTACTTTGAATGTTTTCTATAAAAGTCGAAATACTCCAATGTATCTATAAACATACCTTGACGGCTTCAAATTCTTGATATGTAAAATCATTAGACTTAGCACGTTTATAGAGATGACATGTATTCTTTTCAAATAAGTTCACATTAATAAACTGATTAAAATGACTCCTAAATTTAATAAAAAACTGTGCATACATAAAGATAATCGGTATAAAATATGTGTACTGTGATTGAAGAAATTAAAACTAATGTGCGAAATAAAAAATGCTATATTAAAAAGAATAAATAAGTTTTGTTCTGACTAAAATTTAAGTGATGAGAGATTACCAGCAGTTATTTGTACAAGTTGTAAATTATCGTTGCATCGTTTGTATTATTGTGTTCAACATTTCCGACTTTTATTTATTTCTTTAGAAGCGCTCTACAAAATATTTTCAGAAAAAACTTATAGAATATGAAAAAAAATTAACCCCGAGGGGGTTATTCTGACTCCATCTGAAATACCTTCTAGTGCACCTTCTTGATCATAATTTAAAGAAAGAAAAAAAACCTGTACCAATTACAAAATTGTCTTCAAGCGATCATATGGCAAAGCTCTTTTCAAGGCTTCTGGCATAAGAATGCCTAACTGCGCAGATTTATTGTAAATTTATTTAGTGATGCGCAAATTTATTATCAAAGCGCGCAGATTTATTGTTAAATATATATTAGGCATATTTTCATTGATTCTTCTTTTACTGAGTTTTCAAATTCTGGTTTGAGTCCCATATTTATAATGCTGTAACAACTGTGAACAAGATAATTATATATACATGATAAACAAAATACCTCATGTGCAATCAACAGCATGAGATATTTCCAGATGAATCATTCAAGAAATATTTCGACGAAATATTACTAAAAGGTGCAACGGTAGTCGATTCGATTAATCGATCCGTTCGCGATTCGGTAAATTCGCGATGCTAAAGCGGACGATTAAGAGAGAGAGAGAGGGCGCGCGAGAGTTTAAAAATTTTCAGTTGAGCCTCAGCTGCTTTTGTGAGAGTATCGGCAATTAGTTTTCACTGTGTTTCGCCGTTTTCATAGAAAAGTTTTCCTGGATATTTTTGATACGCGCGTATGACAGCAAGGAAGCTGATTAGAAGCAGCAGCATCACAACAGCAGCAAA
This sequence comes from Phymastichus coffea, assembly GCF_024137745.1. NCBI lineage: Eukaryota > Metazoa > Arthropoda > Insecta > Hymenoptera > Eulophidae > Phymastichus > Phymastichus coffea. Next base: position 4,596,982 of record NW_026706822.1, on the reverse strand, counting down.
TAAAGCAGCAGTAGAGTAATAGCAGATTTTTTAGTCAGGCAGTGCAGCTGATTAATCAGGAGGAAACCATTGGCAGAAAAGGATTTCTCTTCAACGATTACGGCTGATCACGTGATTGCACCGCAGGGTAGGTGCACCTCCCTTAGGTTGCGCGACAAAATACGAGCGACAGTATTTTGTTTATCACGATCGTTATCTTTTGTATTCGCGCCGAGTGTTAGTTTTCGCGGCAAAAGTTCGAATTCTCTCTCTCTGTCTCTCTCTCTCTCTCTCTCTCTCTCTCTCTCTCTCTGTCTCTCTCTCTCTCTCTCTCTCTCTCTGTCTATCTCTCCCCGTATTATTATTAATCATTGTAAATCCTATTCGCGTGCGTTAGTCTTTTGGCACATAAAAGATTGTAATTTTTCTAGTCATAAACGTTATTAATTTTATTCGCTGCATTATGTCATTTTCGTTTCCTAATAGTTTAACGGATCTATCACGGATTAAATTTTAAACCGATTTCATCTAGGGGATTAGTCAAATTAAGCATTAGGTCACTCACACCTAAGATAGATCGAGTGTCACAAGTCAGGTGACTTAAGGTGAGTTCAACTCTGTTAGAAAGAAGACACTGAAATGAAAGTATCAAACGTAAAGGCGAATACACGTATACTTATACGTGTTATCGGAGCGGCGATTATCTCTGTATCGAGGTAGTTTGTTCTTAAATAAATCCCTATTTTACTAGCTAATCCCGTTATAAAGGTTTAAAATATATTTCTACAAAACATTTATAAGAAATGTTTCTTGAAATATTATTTAAAAATCTTGTAGAAATACAATTGAAAAACTGGCTGAAAGTTTTCGCGAAATATCTGAAACATTATCAGAAACATGATTTCGGTAAAAATTTCTAGAAAATTTTTCAAATGTTTTCTTGAAATACATCTTTTTACTTTTGCAAAATATTATGAAATATTTTCAAAATATTTTTCAAAGTTTTAAATGAATATTAAAAGAATCTTTCAGAAATATTTTTGGAGACCTGGTTAAAAGCTTTCTCCATATTATATTAAATGTCTTCATGCAATGCGGTTTATCGCTTTTAGCCGACAACTGCTTTTTTATCCTTCATATGAGCGCATAAATAATTTAGACCGTCGACTCACGAATCCAGAACACTTTCTTTAAAACGCCGAAAAAACGAGCGATGAACATCGGAAAAACTGACACGCTGGACACTTACATACCACACACACTCCCTTCTGGTGCCTAGTGTTGCCTAGCAACCGGAAACGTTGCCGAAGCCGACAGAGATGAGCAGCTGGAAATCAGCTGTCGACGGCTTCTCGTAAATGATGACGGCGCCCTGCGTGCCTTGCTATTACTAAGTCATAAAAATCCTTGTTCTTTACGAGCGCGAGGGTAGCGCATGACGGGACAGGGCGATTCCAACACATCCGAGCACCCCCGGTAGAGATGGTGGTATCTTCCAAGATTTTATCACTCCCTTAACTAGGTGGTGTGCGCAACCGTGCCCAGCTGACCTCTTGGCACCGAGGATAATGATAGATATTTCAAGCGGTACCTCAGTCGGACATGTCAAATTCCCGAGTATTTAGCCTTACCCAACGCATTTGGAGCTGGCTGGCATTAGGAAGGAGTAGGACGAGATCCCAGTGAGAAAACCGTAAACATGTCGTACAGACGAAACACCTAATAGGAAAGCGATCCCTTTGCTCATTCCAGATACAAGCAGAATAAGTAAGAAAATGAAGAGTTCGGTACCCTCTAGTCGAGAGCCGGTGCAACCACAGACACTTGCCCAGCACGGCAGAGGAATGGGAGTCAATAAACCGGAGGAAGACTCAGGTTCGCATCACCAAAGAGACAAGAGAAAAGAAGAAAAAAGAGATAAGGGTCACCAAGAGCGCTCAAAAAGTGCGCGGAACTTGCATTCGGCCTACTGCGCTTCTCATAAGTGCGAAACAAGAGAAGTCCTATGTAGTCATCCTGAAGAAGGTCAAGGAGATGATGCCTAAAAATGAAGTAGAGGAGAACTTCGAAAAAGTACAAAGGACGATATCCGGCCAACTACTAATCGTGCTTAATAGTAAGATAAAAGATCAGACGAGTTCAATTCAAAAGAAGTATGAAGAGGTGCTGAAGGAGGAAACACAGGTTACCAGAAACACACGAGGTGGAAGTATAGGTGAAGGATATCGAAAAGACCGCAACCAAAGAAGAAGTAAGGGACGCAGTGCAAAAAGCTGTTTGCCAGAATTACGAAATCAAGACCGAGGCGATAAAGTCGATGCGGACAGCATATGGGGAGACCCCAATTGCCTATATTAGACTGCCAGTCATGATCGTTCGCGAGGTAATAGCAGACAGAGGCCGAATCAAGGTAGGCCTTGTAAATTACAGAGCAAGAGAAATGAATAGTCCCCTCAAATGCTAAAAGTACTGGAACACAGGGCACAATGCTAAGCAATGCAGGATTGATGTGAACCGATGGAAGCTCTGCATAAAATGTGGACGATCGGGATATAAAATAGCAGAGTGTATGAAAGTGACATTATGTGCCTTGTGTAAGGATACAAAAGGAGATGCAAACATATAGCTGGAAGCTATGAGTATGCAGCCTACCAAGAGGATGTCAGGAGAAAAGTCGTAAAAAGAAGATGAATGTGCTACAACAACACACCTAAATCACTGTGACGCAGCTTAAAGCTAACGTAACGGTCCTATCTATGCTCTTCTTTTATTTCCACTGAATTACTGCAACCCGCTAAACTTGTGAATCTACTTACATCAATTAGTATATTAAACGGCGTCACTTCACATATTATATGATTGTATTAGTGCTAAAGTCAAATATCATGACCATATAAGGAGCGCGACGTCACTATACTTATAGATATAGATATGATATAGATATGATTTTATTGTTCAATTAAAATGCGTTATTAAGAATAATTTCAATGAAGCGAACTATTTTTATATAGATTTTAGGTCATAGATTAAGATTATAATATTTTCAAGTATTTTGAACTATTCAATAGTATTGAATTTTAACGTACAAACTTAATTTGTTTATTTGTAAATGTTAATCATTATAATAAAGTGGATACTCTGAACTCAAGATAACTATCTGGGAAACATGAGTAAGAATTCGTTTCATTGATAATAGCTTAGTTCTTACTGTTATCAATAAATACACAATTAATAATTTATTTAAATAAATAATTATATATGATGTGACGGTAAACGTCCGGTTTGCGCTATCGTCTCAATCGTGTGACTGCCTGCGAGGGCACACCTACCGGCCGGGGGAAGTAAAAACGGAAACTCGATCCGAAACGGGGCGGAACGCGCGCGAAGAAAGAAGGACGAGTCGAGGAGTAACGTGAGATTGAGTAGCAGCTAGAGTCGAGGAGTACCGCTGGCTTTGTCAACGGCGTGCGAGTTTTTGAGAGTAGTAACCCGAGCTTTATTAACAGCGCGTGTTGTCGCGAATTAACGCTAGAGTCGGCAACAGTGCGAGTGCAGACGAGAACTGTATCCAAAAATCAAAAGTGCGGATAAACGAACTCATGCATAGCTAATACTAGTTATTGTTGCTGGTATCGCATCAACGTAGCGAACATACCATCGTAGGCCAGCTACGAAAACAGCGAGCTGGTCCGACGGAAGCAGCAGGACGACAGAGAAAGCCTCGTTTTTGATTTGGAAAAGCGGCAATTTGAGCCACATGTCTAGAAGTGACGATGAATTGCTCCCCTTGATAGCGCGACTAGTCGATTAAGGTAAGTTGGCCTGCTTCGCGTTATGATTTTTATTAAACGTCCGCGCGTATTGTCGTATCTCTCCCCTTACGTCTGTGAACGTAAGGGTCAAAATAAAAATCGGTAGCGAGCAAGCATGAAGGCGAGTAATTCGAACGAGCGACTGTAAACGAAATGGCGGCGCGTAAGATTGTCGCGTACATCTTATAAGCGTAAATGCGCGGGGCAAATGCGTTGTAGATTACATAGTAAATAAATTAGTCTGTGTGTTATTGAAACACTAAGTTACTTTTGCCATTTACTATTAGTAAGTTGGTTGATTGATACCCGTCCTTCCCCACTCCTCGGTTAGTTAACAAAATTGGATATTTCGATCTCATCGCGCGCACTCCAGTACGACTGCCGATTAAATGAGGCAAAGAAATTAATATGGATTCATACCCCGTTACAATGAATCGAAAACGTTAATTTTGTACATAACAACGACGTCTTTATAATTTATTAATTTTAATTAACTGATTTAATATTTGCATTATAAAATTTTGTAAAAATACGAAAATTGATTATAATTCAAATGTTATTAACTAATTTAAGTAGTTCTTTTTTTGAATTACTTCTACAAGTAATATACTATTACTATTATTTTATTGTAAATATTACGTTATTATATTAAATAACTTCATTAGTTAATAACTTCTGACTATACTTTTTGTGATAAGTGTAAATTATACTTAAATAATCCATATCTACTTCTGTAAAGTTTACATGTTTTAGAATTTCGTTAGTGATATCTATTCTATTGTAAACAAGGAAAATGATTTTGCACACTTGCGTAAACAGCTCAAAGAGGGCTGTCCTGCGAAAATAAGTGGAAAATCTGTGTATAACTACGCTGATTTTTGCATAGGCTAGTATTCTCTCCTAGCCTTGCAAAGTGAGCGCTCGAGATTGAATAAACTTGGCTTATACCTACGGTCTTTCTCTCAAGAGATTAACTAAGCAATTTTTTCCTTTCCTATTGTAATTTACGCTTGACCCATAGAACATTTCGCGCTATGAGAAACTTGGGCTGAATTACATCCTTTTTAGAAGAAAGACTTACGCTGTGCTTATAGGACACTTTTTACTATAAGAAACTAGGGTCAAGTCTACCTTTCCTTAAGCCCAATTCAAATAATCATAAATATTTCATTTATAATTTTATTTCCAACTCAATATTCATAAACATTTTCAAAGTTAAAACGAATTCTTGCTCATTAACATGACAGATCACGAGAGTACGAACAAAATAATAAATAATAGGTGATATTAACGTCACATTTACTTGTACAAACAGCAAGGGAGTGGAGAGTTGAGAAAACAATTACCTGGGATCCTTAAATACCTCAGATACCAGATAATCAGGCGTGAGCTGGTGATGCAACTGGAAAGGAGGCCATCGGGTCCTGCTCCAAACAAGTTCCTGAACATGTACAGCAGGTTCCTACGAAAGGGGCTTTTCCCAAACAGGTAGAAGAGATAAAGGCTAGTAGTTCTCCCTAAAGAGAAGAAACCAGCGGATAGACCGTCATTATATCATCCGCTCTGCATGCTTCACACAGCAGGTAAGATACTAGAGCGTATAATCCACGGACGCATCGAGATGATATCGGAGAACTATCTATCGGGTAACCAATACGGTTTCCGAAAAGGCCGTTCGATACTCGAGGCTATTTCGCGGATGATAAATGTCGCTGGGTCCGGTATTATAGGCAAGAGGTGAAAGGGTGGAAATATAAAGTACTGTCTCATTGCTGCCCTGGACATTAAGAATGCTTTCACCACTGCGAGATGGGAGCACATAATGGAAGCGCTAGAGAGAATAAACATACCAGGATACTTGCGGAAAATGTTAACTAGCTACTTTATTAACAGGATCCTGAGGTTTGACATAGATGAAGGTCCTCGAAAAAACCAAGTTACAGGGGGTTGGGTATATCGCAAGGTTCGGTTCTACGACTGTTCCTGTAGATCATCTTGTATGATGGTTTGCTAGAGCAGACACTACCGAGGACAGTAACACCAGTGGCTTTCGCAATTGATATCGCCCTTACTGTCGGAAAATTCAAGTATAAAAAAGATCTGGAGGACCTCCTTGGTGTGGCTTTTACAAAGTATCAGGAATACCTAGAGTATATAGGACTGGAACTAGCCGAACACAAGATCGAGGCGGTCCTGGTAGAAAAGTAATTGAGATGGTCACTCTACAAACCAGTAGACATCAAATTACCTCTCAATCGTCCATCCGATATCTGGGAGTAATGATATATGCTCGCCTACATTTCAAACAGCAAGTCGAGAATGCATTGCGAGTAATAAGCGCATTTCGATCTCCAAAGAAGCAGCAAAGGTTATTGCGGGGCTACTGCCATTGGTGGAGTTAGCTGAGGAGAGAAGATGTATCTATCATCGGTGGGAGAAGAAAGAGGAGAGGAAAAAAAGCCTCGTACGTTGGAAAGCCAACTGAGATGGTGCAGAGAAAGGTCGATGAACCTATTGCCTTATCCCGAATATCGAGACGTGGTGATAACGCATACATGAACAGGTGAATCATTACATAACCCAGATGCTAAGAAGTTATGGATGTTTCCGAGTATACTTGCACAAGTACGGGTATAAGGCCTCACTAGAGAAGGCCGAGCATGCCTTTTTGCATGCGGAAGATATTAGAGACATCGGAAAGAATTGGAGGATACGGTGGACCCACCCGTCATACAAGACAGCATAGTAGAGCTGATGCTCTTTTCGGAGGAAGCATGGGCAGCAGTGAAAATCTTCGCAACGGAAGTGCTACAAGAGCTATAACGCGAAAAACAGAAGAGGACGAGACCTAGGACATCAGACTACAAGACTAAATGACAATCATGAAGAAAATAGAGAGCTGCTGAACACTCTGACGTGGTAATACCATTAGAGATGTAAGGAGATTCGACAAAGATTTTAGGAGTTTAGTGGGTAGTATGCCAAAGGGTCATCTTCATGAAAACCTGGCGGCATGAGCCCCACGTAGAGAAAAGGCACGTTCCTTCTCTATCGTGCATAAATGTATTCTCCTACTCCTCGGAAAACACACACACACACACACACAAACTCCGCCACGGCCAGTCCCAAGCCCGGTGCTCTGCTTCTCATGAAGCAGGGAAGGAGGAGGGGGAAGACTAGCAACCTCATTAAAAAAACCGAGGTTTATCTGGCCCGGATAATAGCACCTTGTTAAAGGGTTCCCGTCCAGAGTAACGGATCCCCCAAACTAAAGGTGTGAAGCGAACCATGCCGATGTAGCCTGGTTAGCTGTCGGGGGTAACAAAGAATCACAAACGGAATTTTGGAAGCACCTGGCGAAACTCCCTCGTATTTAACCTTACTCCGACAACCGGGGCTCTACCGGAGCGGACCAGTAATTCCCAATGCATTCCATTCAACAGGCAGCAGAAGTACACCTGCTAACGGGCAACGAAACCCCTTAGAATCAGATATATAGATTAGACCACTACACCTGAGGAAGCGATGGAATCTATAGCTGCAGTTATGGGGCTGGAAATTCGCACAAGTAGCAGCATCAGAACCAGAGGGCTCTACACCCAAGTGGTGCACACCAGCTTCCAGTAGCAGCTGCCAAAAAGCTATTTGAAAACGGGAAGCTGAGAATAAGATAGGTGAATTGTAGAGTACAACCCTATATGCCAACACAAAGATGCTGTAGGTGCTTTGAAAGCGGTCATATCGCAAAGGACTACAAAAATGATGCAAAGGCAGTGCTTCCGGTGCGGACAGGAGGGATATAAATAAATATATATAAATATATTTATATAAAGGATATATAAAGGGATATAAAGGCCGATTGCACGGCTGCAAAGCTCATTTTGATTGAGATATATAGAGAACTGCAATCACTACTCAAACCCGCCATCAAAGTAGCCAAGAGATAGCGCTGGCGAGACTTCTGCAAGGAAATAGATAAAGACTCTTGGGGCCGACCGTATAAAACGATCATGCACAAGATCAAAGTCAGGAGTGGTGCACTACCATCTTGCCTAATATTCCGTGATAGAGTTGTTCGATATCTGTTCCCAAGTCATCGGAAAAATCAGAACAAACAGGGTTAATACTAACAGTCGGAGACAACGAGTCGACAGAAGTAACCGAAGCGGAACTGATAGTAGCTGCAAGGAAAATTCCTATCCGCAAAGCACCAGAATCGAATGAAATACTGGGTGTGACAATAAAGACTGCTGCGCTGCATGTCCCTCACATATTCAGGGAAATATTCAGTACCTGCCTGAAGGAAGGAGTAATTCCAGACCAGTTCACCAGAGATTGATGCTTCTTACCAAAGGAAATAAGCCCCCGGAAGACCCATTATCCTACCGACCACCGATTACCGGGAAACTGTTGGAAATAATAATCCATGCTCGATTAGAGGCAGCCGTAGCGGGAGCAAAGGGCATGTCTGAAAACTAGTTTGGTATCAGAAAAGGCCACTCAACCATAGAAGCTATTAGCCGAGTAGTACATCTGGCCAACGACGTCATTAATAGAGAACGGAGTGCGAGACGCATGTGTGCCGTGATCGCATTAGATATCCGGAATGCGTTAAACTCAGCGAGGTGGGACGTCATCATGAACGAAACGGAAGGACTGAGGGTGCCGCTATACCTGAGAAGAGCCCTGACAAGCTACCTAAGTAACCATATCCTGCATTATGACACCGAAGAAGGCACACATTCCTACAAAATCACGGGAGGGGTGCCGTAGGGGTCGCTTACAGGCCCCGTCCGTCATATAAAATGGAACATTCTATATGACGGACTTCTCAAACAAAAGTATTCTGAGGAAATAGAGATCGTAGCATTGGCCGATGATGTTGCTCTAGTGGTAATGGCTAAGAACACTGAGGAGATGGAACATCTGGACGACGTCTCCATTGAGGTGGTAGTTAAGAGAGCATAGACTGAGTGTGGCTGCGAAAAAGACGGAAGCAGTGCTCATCTCCCGCATGAAAACCAAAAAGTACACCACCTTCACGGTAGAAGGTAAACGAGTGCAATTAGACGACGCGGTGAAGTATCTGGGAGTCACCTTGGACGCGCGGCTATCGTGTAAAGACCGTCTCGCAAAAAATAAAGTAAAAGCAGCTAAAATTGCTAGAACATTGGCAGGTATTATGCCAAATATCCGGGGGCCAAAGCAACCGCGCAGAGCTCTCCTATCTTCGGTGGTGAGCTGGTGATCCTTTAGGAGGCTCCTATCTGGGCGGATTCATTGAGAAATAATGCAAGTTATGGAGGGCTGTGCCACAAAGCCTACAGGGTAGCAGTTCTACGAGTTGCCCATGCATACCGAACCGTGTCTGACATAGCTTTCTCAGTGGTCGCCGCAATAGCGCCTAAAGAAATGCTAGCATGCGACAAAGCAGAAAAATACCGTGAAGGAGGGTGTATCGAAGAGAATCATGATGTACACGTCCATAGTAAGTATTGGAGACAAAATACAATGCAAGAATGGCAGAGAAGATAGGACCATGCTGCAGGGTCGCTGGATTCACCGCCTCATCCAGGACATTGACAAGTGGGCTGATAGGAGCCACGGATTCGTCAAATTCCAACTGACACAGGTGCTCACTAACCATGGTTGCTAATGCAGTTATCTCCACTGGATCAACGTTTACACGTGCACCGAATGCCCAGCCAATCGAGGCACTGATAAGAACGTGAAACACGTCTTATTTGGGTGTCTTAGCTTTATAGAAGAGCGGATACATTTCTGCATGGAGTGGAAGGGTCCAATGAGTTCAGAGGGCCTAGGGACTTGCCTGCTCAGTTCACCAAGAGGATGGAAGGCGGTAGTTGCCTTCGCCACATCAGTAGTGAACCAGCTGACCTACATGAGGAAAGAGGAAGAAAGGAGAGGACGCGACAGATCTATCATGCATATATAGTGCGAGGCGCCAGGCTATGGGAATAAAAAGCGCTCCTAACCTACCACAGAGTAGTTGGTAGAGAGCGGTTACCCCATCCTATGCTGAGAAACGTAGGCTCTGGGGCCACCTATGTTCATAGGATAACAATGCACCAACTTATCCTAAGCGCTCCCCTGCCCTTGCGGAAAGAGCAAAGGACATTGGGTTGAGACCAAATTCCTTCATTCGATGCAGAGAAACGTAGATATCGAGGTCGAGTCTGTCCAGGGGATGACCGGACGATGCCAACAGAAGATGACCGGACGATGCTCTTAGAAGAAGACGAAAATTAGCGATGCAGAAAAAAGATAACGAGGCTGATTTAGCCGAAGACGATGAAGATAGAAGAAATTGATAAAACCGATATGCAATAAAGAAGTCAACACTGATACAGCAGAAGCCCCCCCCCCCCCCCCGCGAAGTAATGCGTAGCGGCGGTTTCCGCGAGAGATACAGGTAGGACACAGAGAGTTGGGAGTTTAGTGGGTATGTCATGCTCAGAAGAATCCCACATATGACGAGCTTGACGGCCGTTATGGTGCATAAAGCATTCTCCAACTTTCTATAATAAAAAAACACACACGCGAAAAGCTAATGCGAACGTAAATCTGATTGTTACGGCGCTACCAATAGAAAATTGAAAAATAATAATAACGAAAAATAACGAGATGAATGATGTACATTGTAAAATACGCAGATACAATAATTGTATGAATTATTATACATGACCACGAAAGGAAAATATAAAAATGCATGCGACCTTTGAAAATTCTGTATGCGTATTAGAAAGTGACTACTAGCGAAACCATTATTACCGATATAATTAGCTGACGAAAATTGAATTTTCTGACGAAATGCGCAAGTGACGCCATGAGTATAAATAGTATAACAATGTATGGCGACCAGGAGGTGGCCACGTGGTTGAAGAAAGTTTCTAGGGACCCTTGAGAACCTATTACTTTTTATTTTTATTTGGTAATTTATTATAATGTATTTAAATAGTTATAAAATATTATTAATAAATTAAATCTTAAATTGAAAATGAAGAGAAAGTGTGAATTGAAAAAAATGAAAAACAGATCGAGGAATCGAACCCGCGCGCTGTGAGCCCGCAGGCCGGTGTTCTACCACTAGAATCACCGTTACATGTACGTTAAAGAGTCCTTATTATGTATATTAGCTGCTACACAATAGAGCCCAAGCATACAAAGGAGGGGAGAGCGTACTCACTCTGATTCAACATGGCTTGGCGGTAAGCGGAGGAGAAAGAGAGCGCATGCTCTCACTCTCTCTCGCTATATATATATAAAAAGAATACACCCTTAGTCTTATACAGCATCGTTTCCATTAGATGAAGCTTCATGCAATTAACCTTGCAGACAAATGTAATGTGTAAAGATATGTATATAGACATATTTCAGAGAGGCCGATCCTGGACCGATGTACTGTTCTTGTTATTTATGAGAAATAAATACATGATAAGATTGGTGAGAATGCTTTAGTGGCGTAGAAAAAAGAACTCTTTGATACTTTCACATAAACAAACAATAGGAGTTTATCTACACAAATTAAAGATCATACCGGTATCCGCAACCCTTTATAGTATACGAAAAAATTGATTTACTAACTGGGTAGAGATATATTTTGAGATAAGCAAAATTTTCCTAGGGAGGGAGAAAATTCAGACATTGTGTTGATTAGTTTTTCTATTTCGCTGTCAATCTTACTTAGCTTCGAATCCTGACAAGATCATTTTGTGCAATTATATATATAAATTAATTAAAAAAGTGTCAGTGATTAGTTTTTTAAAATTTTACTTATGTAAAAAATTTGTAAAAAGTGTGTGAAAGTGATTCAAACATGTGCAAAAAAATAATAAATAAACTGTTTTGTTATCAAATTTTAAAAAGTTTTAAACTATTGAGAAAAGTGTATTCAAGCTGAAAATTTAAAAAATGGTGAACATGATGAATACCTGTCAGTTCCTGGAAACCATAAGTAAACATTTAAAAATTTTAAAATAATTACAAAAACTATACATTATAACGAGTGCGATTAGCTCTCGTTATGTCTCTCTCTTCCCACGATAAACCATATATATATTATTTTATAATACAAACATACTAGCGCAGCTTACAACAGTGTGAGAGGAGAGCAGCCGATCACGGTAAGTCGCGTGAGAGAGAAAAAGAAAGAAATATCTAACAAGTCGCGACGCGTGTAGGAGCTGCGTGCCACTGGCCTTCCGTAGCTCGCATCAGTGTCACGGCGGGAGCAGGAAAGAACAGTTTTGACCACGCGATCGCGCACACGCATAACCCAACCTATAACCCTCCTTTAATTTCAAATGATGGTGGCTGTAGCGCGCATCACATGCACAGCCCCGTTATAACATATTTTAATAATTTTTATTGATTGATTTACAGATTAAGAATACCATCCCACGAGAGCTGTTGGATCGGGAGCTAATTATCATCTTAAATATTGTAAGTATATTTTATATTAATTATTATTTAATATTTAAATACATATATTTATTTATTTTCAGTTGCTCAAGTGCGCAGGCAACAACGCACAGTAAGTTGACCAGCTGACACTTATGATACCAGTTGTGCATCGTGTAAGTTTTATTATTATTTAATTCTTTATATGATTTTACAGGTTTTAATTTTTTTATTAAATTAGTAGATAAGCAATGTATGTTTCAAGCCACTTCGTGGGGGGTCCAGATGGCTTAAAACATACTTAGGAGTTTGCGCATGCGCGCGCTGCGCACGCATCGTGGGTGGTCAGGGAGTTCGTGGTGCATCCTGATGACCGCCCAGAGTATTTCCTTGACCTAGTCACGACCCCGAGAGCTCCCCATTATTAGTAAATAATATAATAATAAATATTAGTATATAGACTGTGAAAGTAATTTCTCTTATAGAGGTTACAAAGGTAGGACGCTATAGAAGTTGGTAGGGCGTTTAGGAAGCTATATGCTGGCTAGTTGTGGGCCCTTGGAGAAGGGTTTTGAAAAGTATTCCAAACGTTTTGTGCGTGGATATAATCTGCCATAGATATATCACTATCTATTAATTGACTATGAAATCTTTCCGTAGAAGGTAATTGATTTTTTGTCAGACTATTTAAACTGTCAACGTATTCGTATGGGAAGATACCTTTCCTTATGAGTAAATCAATTTGTCTTGCTGTGAAATTATCTTTCTCAAATTCTTTTTTTACAATATCTAGATTAGTTAAATATAATGCTATTTATCTAGAGATGAAGGCATAAAACGAAACGAATCAATGAAACGTAAACTAATAACATAAACCTGAACAAGTTTTATAAAAGATATACGAGGTGTGTTCAAAAAGTAAGGTGACTTTTCAAATTTCATGGGCAACGTACTTTCGATTATCGATTTTTTTGTTTTGTTATGTCGGTACACTCTTCCCGAACATCTGTACCAAGCTTCAAGTGTATAGCATTTTTTGTTTGGTTGTGAGAGGCGTAAAGGTTATAAGTGTTTTGCGTGCTCGGCGATTTCTTGCTATCGAAAAATATGGATCAAAGGATTTGCATCAAATTTTGTGTAAAAAATAAAATAAAGTGCTCCGAAACACTTGAAATGTTGACGGTGGCATACGGTGAAACTGTTCTGACTAAAAAAAATGTTTACAAGTGGTACAAACTCTTCCAAGATGGCCGGGAAGATGCCAATGACAAGCCTCGCTCTGGACGCCCAAGCACGTCAACAACTGATGAAAACGTTTAAGCAGTGAAGAAAATTGTTCTGGAAAATCATCGCATCACTATCAGAGAAGTTGCTGAGGATGTTGGTATATCGCTTGGCTCGTGCCATGAAATTTTTTCTAACGTTTTGGGCATGAGACGTGTGTCAGCGAAGTTTGTTCCGAAATTGCTAAATTTTGACCAAAAGAACCGTCGCATGAGCATCGCTCAAGAACTGTTGAATGACGTCAACGACGACCCAGATTTACTCAAAAGGGTCATAACTGGTGACGAATCATGGGTATATGGTTATGATATCGAAACCAAAGTTCAATCGTCCCAATGGAAGAGTCCAGATGAGCCAAGACCGAAAAAAGCACGCCAAGTTCGATCAAATGTTAAAGTTTTGCTCACTGTTTTCTTCGATTACCATGGCGTGGTGCATCAGGAGTTCTTACCATATGGACATACGGTCAATAAATAGTATTATCTTGAAGTTATGCGCCGTTTGCGAGAAGCAATACGAAGAAAACGCCCAGAATTGTGGAAAAAACAATTCATGGCTTTTGCATCACGATAATGCCTCTGCTCACTTATCTTTGCTTGTGAGAGATTTTCTGGCCAAAAACAACACCACAATCATGCCTCAGCCACCATATTCACCGAATTTGGCCCCATGTGACTTTTTCTTGTTTCCAAAACTAAAGAGATCTATGAAAGGACGGAGATTTGCAACGATTGAAGAGATAAAGACTGCATCGCTGGAAGAGCTCAAGGCTATACCGAAAAGTGCTTATGAGAAGTGCTTTGAGGATTGGAAAAACCGTTGGCATAAGTGTATTGTATCTGAGGGGGATTACTTTGAAGGGGACAACATAAATATTGATAAATAAATAAATATTTTTTCTTAAAAATACAAAGTCACCTTACTTTTTGAACACACCTCGTATCTCAGAGAATAATTAGATTTATACTCCAAAATGGACTATATTTTAGATATTCAAGTCTTTTAGAGTCCTAAAAATATTTTTATTTGTAAGGAGTTTGCTTATTTACCAGTATGTTCTAATACTTCACCTACACTACTTCTTTTTAAACCACCGCATTATTGTCTCAAACTTCCTATCGAATATCAAGTATTAATAAATGGCTAGAATTACATCATTATTGTATTTATATTTTACTTATACTATTACTTATAATTATACCTATAACTTATAATATACTTTACTTATAATTAACATTGATTTTATAGGTATATTATGGAGAAATAGTATAATACCATACAATTTTTTAAATTGCACTATACGTAGTTATTCATATAATTGTAGAAATCTTTATATGAAAGGATTATAAAAAAAACCATGGCTCGAAAAAGTTATTCCTGAAAAGTAGGTTTCCATAATTTACAGTTGCTTGTAACGTAATGGGGTGATAATTAATTAATGAGGGATAAGACGATATATTTAGCCTTTATCCTTCGTCGCCGATTCCTGGGTCACCGACTATCCTTAGTGGCTTCTGTGCGCCCCGTTAATGAGTCGATGCACGTGCACCGACGTTTCCTCGCAGCGAAGAGAATGGTCTAACATTTGCGCGCGAATAATGCAATGCGTGCGTGAAGGGACGATAAGTTCGAAACTCGTATCGTCGATGGATCGGGAGCGTTGGATAGGGCAAATCACTTGGATACTCAATTCAAACGCGTGAAATTTTATTACTTCTCTCCACCATAGCTTTCAGTTTTACACCGAGATTTCGGCCGGGAGCTACGTATTTATCGCCAACGCCGCGAAAAGAGAGAGAGAATCATTGGCGCAGATGGTCGTGGAACTAATATAGTCTTGCAAGGCGACACCCGTTCAATATAATGCAGCCGCGCAGTACAGAAACACGGGGCTACACCACGATTTCACCACACTTACTTGGGAGGATCAAAACGGTCGAATACTACCGCAATCGTCGATGACGGAAAAAGGCGTCGACCTCACGGGCGAAAATATTTATCACCAAAGTACTGACGGTGTTGCTTCCTCCGAGATCGAGTTTCTTGATGACTGAAAAGCGGGCTCTTCTGCTCTTGCTGATCTCGCCGATTGTCATCTCGTATCGTTTTTCTTCGCACCTCTCTCCGTCTAGTCTTGTTTTTCGATTATCTCATCAAAGTCGTCTACCCTTGTCGATCGGTGTAACATAAGTGCCGTCCGTTTTTGCCTGTTCGCGCACTCTCTCTCCCTTTCTTTCGCAGGTACACGCGCAGCGCGCTTTCTCCCACGGTAAAGCAGCACAGACTGCGCATAGCTTTTCACGACGGACATTAACGAATGCCTCTCGTTACAGTAATTATAAATTTGAATTTCATTATTTTTTTTATTACAGAAAAATTTTAGATATCGAAACTGAAATGAGATGTCCGCGATTGGCAGACTCAAACGTTCAATTTAAATAATCTTGCATATCATTATAGAAATCGACAGCATATAGTGTGTGCTGCGGTAAATATGTACATAAAAGATATATGATTGTATGATGGAAAGATAAAAACAAGTAAAATCAGAAAGGGTCGATGAAGTCGAAAGATTTACAAATAATTATAATTTTGATAAAAATTCAGCTGAATATTTTGAAATAGCTATGTCGGATACTGAACATAAAGATTATTTGCAAAGTATACTCTACTCGATGCATAATTAAAAATAATGAATATAAGTAAACAATAAAAATATGAAATTATTTAACTAATATTTAAGTAATATTCAAATAATTACAATAAGAAAATAGTCATGCGTGAGAAACATAGGTTACTCTCCTAGTAGAGAAGTTAAGAGGAACATCTCAAGGAGGTGGTAGTCGACCAAAATTCCCTCTATGAGAAAAAACGTGGTCCCATGCCACGCTAATCCAAAGCGAGAGAGGAAGCGAGAGAGAGAGACCATCCGTTTCCTATCATAGCGCATCCCCAAGGCAGAACGATAAACAGCATACGCTCGGGCCCTATTGTGTAGCAGTTAATATACATATTAAGCACTCTTCAACTTACATGTGACGGTAGCTCTTAATAATTCTTTTACAAAATTGTGAATTTTTTATTGGAGTTTGAATATTAAAAGTTGACCGCTAATTCCAACCTTTGCGTCAGCGTAGTAATTTAGTATACAAAATTTCTAATAAAAAATATATGTACTACACTGCATACAAAATTTCTAATAAATTTTTAGAACATTATCGTAAATATTTTGTGAAATTTTTCTGAATAGGGTTTTTGTTATTGGAATATATAAATATATATTCATATGTCAGTACGAGAAAAATCATAAAATATTAAAAAAGAAAAGTTGCTACAATGTTTCTGGAAATGTTTTAGGAAGATTGCATTGAAATATATAAGAAATATTTTTATGTCCGTGCCATTATCCACACAGCATGAAATATGTTTAAAATATTTTTTGAAATATTTCTAAAATAGAGAAATATTCGCGACAAAACCGTTCTGGAAGCTTTCAAGAAATATTTTATGCTCTGGGTGTAAATAACAATGGACGTTGAAATGTTGCAGATAAAAGTCGTAAGTCTTTGCAAAAAATATGTGGCTTTTGGTTCTATTAATAATAACTAATGTAACGGTCCAGTCTGATTTGCTCTTTCTTCTACTGCAAAATAGCAACCCATCGTGCACGAGAAAACTAAAGAAAAGCGGTAATTGAGCGAAGGCGCTCTTCTGATATACATGTAAATGTGTTAAAGCAATTCTGCGAAAACAAGATCAAATAAGGAGTGTGACGTCACGAGCGTGGAAAATTTATTGTTTACAATGCAAAATCGACAATTGCAAAGTTTTTTCTAATGAATAAAAGCATTTTTTAGTCAATTTTGATGCGCTGATCTTGAATTTCAAGTTATTATAGTCATTAAATATGTATTTATTAGTTTAATTTAATTTACAAGTAAATAGTGTTAGTTATTTTGCAACAAATAAATATATTGCAAATTCGAATATACAATTGCGATCGTAACGTATTAAAACAGAGAAGCAAGAATTTGACACTTTGATAACTAATTTTTGACTGAGTTATGATTAAATAAAAAATTTGCAATTTATTTAAACAATTAAAATTGCGTTGTTAGATAGCTATTCGACTTTATATATCTATAAAATTAATGATAACGGTTGTTACCCATTTGCTGATTTTATAATGGCTAAAAAAGAAATTTACAAATTCGTTTTTTAATTATTATTTAAAATTGGATTGTTAAGTTAATCGTTTTTATATGGAAGAATGTTCCACTAATCACAAGCGATTTTTTTATGTAAAAATTTTCCGTAAATTTTCTGTAAATTTTACATTATTTAAATATCTAAATTATATCACTTATAACTTTAAAAGGCAATTTTTCCATAAGAAATTATTTATGTTAAAAAATTTGTTATTTCATACTTGATTTTTTAAATCATTAAATTTCAATTTCGATCGAGTCATTTTGCGACAAAACCTGTACAAAGTTTATGCTAATTTCAAAAATAGCGTTGTAGGCGCTATAAAGCATAGAAGGGAGCCAATTTTGCAAGTATAAATTCGCTCGTCGCTGCGGCAAGAGGATTCACTATCCTACCTTGCTTAGCAGCGCGAGCATTGAATCGAAATAAAGACTCAGCTATTTCCTGTGACTAATTTCATAATTCAGTGGTTAGCCTGCTAATTCCTTTCCTTACGATATCTAAGCGCTCAACTCATAAGACTTTTTCTCTTATGAGAAAAAGTAGCCTTAGAATATCTCCTATCAAAAATCATTAATTGCCTAGAAATAAAATTGAATATTCGTTCCGGCGCTGTCGGACTTTTCCCCGATAGATGCAACAATACTCACTTATATTTTGAATGGCTCATCGAAACAGCGAATGTTGTGTTTGCTATTCGGTGAATATTCAAATTTCAATTCTGATAGAGTATATACGTGTCAACTTCTTGCTACTCTCGGAAACGCGATTACAAATAAAACAGAAAGAGTCCGAACTATTTACATGACTAACGCAAGATAGAGTCAAACGTTACACTAAAAATATCTTAAAACAACTAAAAATATCTTTTCATTTGATAAAATCACAGTAATAAAATAACTAAAAGTAACATTATATTTATTAACCGCTTTGGAAATATAATTTTTTTATGCACGTATTCCGGATGTCAAAAAATAAACAATTGTAATCTAGCGGCCAGTTGGTTGAATTAATAAAAAAATGATTCTATAAATGTTTGAAATTGTATGAGTGTACTGTTAATTGTATGAGTGACTTTTTAGATTATTGAATTTAGAAGTACGAGGGTGGTCCGATAAGTACTTAGCCTACAAAAGAAAAACGAAAATTTTGAAATTTTGGAAAAGTGGCGTTTTATTTTTCAACATAGTCTCCTTTTAGTTCGATACACTTGGCCCAGCGATGTTCCAACTTCTTTAACTCGTCTGAAAAATACGCTTCCTCAAGGTCTGAAAAGTAGGCTTCCATGGCAGCGATTACCTCCTCATTCGACTCAAATTTCTGTCCAGCGAGTGACTTTTTTAAGTTTGGAAACAAAAAGAAGTCGCACGGGGGTAAATCTGGAGAATACAGTGGATGGGGCAGCAGTTCGTAGCCTAATTCGACTAATTTGGCCATGGCGACGGCGGAGGTGTGAGTCGGTGCGTTGTCATGGTGGAAGAGCACTTTTTTTTCGCCAAATGAGGCCATTTTTTCTGCAATTCGACGTCGAATCGGCCCAATATTCGGCATAGTACAGCCCTGTGACCGTTTTGCCCCTCTCCAGGTAGTCGATGTAGATCACACCTTGTGAATCCCAGAAAACGGTGGCCATCACCTTTCCGGCCGATGGGGCAGTCTTTGCCTTCTTCGGAGCAGTTTCGCCGGGTAAAGTCCACTGTTTCGACTGTTCCTTGGTCTCTGGTGTATACCAGTGGATCCATGTTTCGTCAACCGTCACGAAACGACGCAGAAACTCCTTCGGATTGCGCTTAAACAGCGTCAAACATTGCTCTAAAGTTGTCTCACGGTTGCGCTTGTTGTCCGGAGTGAGCAAACGCGGTACCCATTGCGCCGACAACTTTATCATGCTCAAAATTTCATGCAGGACATGACCCACGCGGTCTTTTGAGATGCCTACAATTTTAGCTATCTCGCGCACCTTCAATCGTCGATCTGCCAATACGAGATCGTAAATTTTTGTCACGTTATTTTCCGTGGTAGCCGTTTTCGGAGCACATGGACATGGCTCTTCAAAAATCGACGTGCAACCGCGTTGAAACTCGTTAAACCAATTTTTGACGGTCGCCATCGAAGGAGAAGAGTCATCGTACACAGCATCCAAGCGCTTTTTGATTTCGCTGCGCGATTTCCCTTCCAAAAACAAGAATCGAATCACCGACCGATACAGCTCTTTATCCATTTTTCAAAAATCAACGGACACACTTGCTTTCACACGCTCTCAAAAATAAACTACAACTCCGATCCGGCTGAAATCTTGGCAGTAACCATCGAGAAGGTTGTACTACGTGATAGAATATTTCTTTTGCGAGAGTGGCGCCATGGGGTGGTGAGGCTAAGTACTTATCGGACCACCCTCGTAATTTGTATGAAAAAGATATTTGCCGTCTCCATAGTGTCTCCGAATAGAAATAGCCATAAAGCAATTATATTATCAGCTTTTAAAATAAAACTAACGGTAATTGCCCTCGCTTGATTAAAATTCTACCTTGTAATGGAGTACATGTGTTTTTGTAACTTTATCAAATTTTAATTTTCATTAAATCATTGTCCAATTGACAATATAAAATAATTCACTGAAAAATATTGTCTAAGAAATATAAAATATCTAAAAAAGATGATCAATGTTTTTTTATATTTTATATAACGTCTCTATTTTATGCAACGTACACGTGAAGAGTAGCCATTTATTTCTTTTAAAAAAATGCACTTACTCGTATATGCAGGTAAAACTGTTGCTCAAAGAACTACGACGATATGGACTTGTTGACTTGTGCGCATCTCACGGTGTAATAGTGTTTTTTAATTTTTATTTTTATTTTAACATACTTAGTCTTCCGTCTTAGACGAAAATCATCAATGTGTTTTTATTGTGATAAGCAAAACGCTTCAGTGGTATTTCAAAGATCGGTTTAATTAAATACTTCCGAAACGTTGCTATTTAGAAGTATGATTAAGTCGCCTAGTTGTTCGATCGTACAATATTTACCTGAAGTTTAAAATAATCAATTAGCACCACATTAACAGCAAAATAATGAAAAAACGCTTTTTAAAACTGCCAAGTCATGAAACATTATGGTAAACTGAAAAACGGAGACTTTGTTATTTAGAATAAATGTAGAAGATTGAATGGGTAAGAATTCTGAAAATTTTCAGAGCAACGAACCGGTAACAATGCATAGTTAAAGACTTGTTGAATTCTGGCATTATAATTTCATTTCTTGTAATACTTCTTGAGTTTGTATACCCCATCGATAATGCCATGTAATTTTCTTTTGAGTGCTTCAAATAGAAAAACTTTTTGTATAGAGACTAGGGGTACTGTATTAATATCTCTGTGCTTATCAAAATTTTTAACAATTTCACCTCTGTCTTTTGTATTGCAATTAATGCAGTACCATACGCTCCACTCCAGGTCATATGTTACAATATTATGAAAGAGGGCATTGTACATAGCTTTCAATATCTGAATGTTCATGGTAATTCAGAGTTTTGACATCACATAAACTAAATATCTGGTTCTTTTTGCAACATTGATTTTACGGTAATTTCATCTAAGACACGAATCAATCATTATACCATGATATTTGTAGTGAAAAACTCTTTCAATTCGTTTATTATTAATGTATATAACAAGATCTAATGGATTGATATCATAATGGCAACCAAATGTCATATAAACCGTTTACAATACATTTAGTGATAAGCGATGCAAACTGAATCAAGTATTGGTTTTATTAAGCCTTTATTTGTATGAATTACCGTCCTAGCCCAGTCATTCTCAATACTTATAATAATAGTATCATCTACATAAACCGCAATAGGTGCATCTTGAAAACTTGGTAAAATATCATTTAAATATATAATAAATTGAAACGGACACAGTATAGTTCCTCGTGGAACGTCTAGCTTAACAGTGAATAAGTGACTATGATGACAGAGTATCTTGACATATTGTTTTCTATTCGTTAAATAGCTTTTGAGAAAATCACTAGCTTGACCACGTATCCCACATCTATCCAACTTTATCAGCAAAATTTCATGATCAACAGTATCAAATGTCTTTGCTTCATCCAGTAAAACTGCAAAAATTCTTAAAGTATAGTATTATTAGAGTAGTTTTTCAAAAATCTTAGGTACATTTGATATTAATGATATTGGCCTGTAATTAGTTGGTAAGAAGGTTCCACCAGATTTGAAAATTGGAACTATTTTAGTGATTTCAAGAACTTACGGCGAAGGTGCTATGTATATGCATCTATTGAAAAGGTATTCCAAAAGAATAATTAATATATGAATTCAGTATCTTTAATATTTTAGTACTTACATGTTTTATCGACATTACCAACTTTAAATTTGGAAGTATGAATAATCTTAACTATCTCCTTGGCAGCAGTATATATAAAAAAGCTGTCCACATTTCTAGTAGGCAACTTGAAAGAGTGAGTATCACTTTCTTTAATATTTGCAGTCAATCTTATAACCTCTTCACAGAAAAACTCGCCAAAAATACCAACAACATTCACAGGACCAGTGAAACTGATACTATTTTTTTGTACAGTTGAGAATTTACGCTATGTTTGATTTCTATTAAATCTATCATTGATATATTTCAGATATTTTTGCTGACATTTATTATTGAACCATTTCCTTTCATATTTGATTTTGGTGTCCAGAATCACCATACGTAAGGCTTTGTTGAATTTGTTGTACTCCTGTTTTAGTGTTAAAATGTGTGAAGCTCTTTTCCAAGCTAAATATAATTATTCTTTTGTTTTCAATTAATTAATTATTCCTTTAGTAACCAAAGATTTACACCGGTTATCGTAATTTTTCTTTGGAGTTGTATTATTAGTAGCTAAAGTAATAATATGCTTTGTAATGCGGTTATTACAAGGCTTTGCTTGAGAGTTTTGCATTACTTGCAACATCTCAGAGAAGCCATTCCCGTTTCACGCCGCCCCGTAACTAGCCGAATAATATTGCCCTACTCGCGTCCTAACAAAAATCCTACTTTAATTTCAAATCCGACCAATCACGCCCGGGAAAATGATGCAACAAGTAAAACAACGCCAACCAACGGATAAGAGAAAAATGGAGCGTACGACAAAAAAAAAACAGCGCACGCACACAAACACACACTCCCGACTACGTATTACTGGCTGGAGGAAAGCACTCGAATAACCGACGGATAAATGCAACAAAATGCATGCGAACGCAATCCACGGACATCTTACACACGTGAGCACGATCATAGATACTCTAGGGAAGCTGTCACACCTGGGGCGACCAAGAAATCGTAGATGGAGTGGCAGCCGGCAATCAACTATGCCAGGTTGCTGCGCATCATCGATGACACCTTGAGCGCTACACACACTGCTGCTAAACACTGATAAACATCCCAATGTACACACGCGACACACGACCGAGGAGAAGCGCTTCAGGACGAGCTCCAGAGATCGGTAGCGAAGTACGAGGTTCACACACGCGGGAGTGAAGGCAGCCATTTTAAGACGTCGAGTCAGACCATATGAGAGCAAGCAAACTAGGATTTAAATGCAAATATTAATTCGAACGCAAACTCGATGATGAGGGCGCTACAAAAATGGAAATTGACCTATAACTATTATGGAAGTTAGCGAAATGAAATATATATTGCAAAATATCTAGCGATAATAAGGATGCGACTTATTATGTGTAACGTACAAAGTAAAAATTGGAAATACATGTACCCAACCGCTACAATTTCATAGGCGTACTCATAAGCGACAATGTAGTCAGTTAAATTAAATCGTTATAATTAACTGATGAAATTTGAGCTTCTGACGAAACTCGCAGAATCGCGCTAACTAACTGCCATTTTTCGAGTAATTCGAACGTAAGAAAATTTAGGATTTGGATTGTTCAGTGAAGCGCTGCTCGCCGTCGAGAGTTAGGTGACCGTGCGCGTAACTCGTTGTAGAGATGATTCGCCGGAACGTGTGGATCCGTTGCCGCCTGCATCAATTGTTGCAGCGAACCGTGCTGACCATCCGCCATTTCAACTGATATGTATTTAAACAAATGAATAAAGGAAATTGAAGTGTAACCGATATCCGTTATTTACGCCTCGCCGACTTATCCCTCCTTGCATATTGATTTTATTTTCAGCCGCGGACGATTTGTAGCGAGGATTTCTTTGAATAGTTCCGAACGTTAGGCGACTGTACGCATCAACTTTATCAAAATCTCAACCGGAGATGAGAAGTTGCTTCCTGAGCTGCCGACATTCCCAAGACGTTGAGAGGACAGGGAACGACCATTGATCATTGGAGTAGCCTGGATAAGTTATCGGCGTGAGTCCCTTGCCCGCTCTGCGCAGTTGCACAGCGGGCAACCAAACCTATGCGCCGATTTCTAATCCTATTCTCGATGATCACCGTAACCAAGGAACGGCGGTCTGGTGCTCTTATTACCTAGTCGGGGAAACGAGTCACCAGGCATTGTGGCGGAGGTATTTTGCGTGCGTGGCTTAAACCCCCCGAAATTTCCCGTCACAACTTAATAATATCAATTAAACGGTCACATACTGTATCTAGATCTTCATGTATCCCTATGGTATTCCAATCAATATTGCTGAAAATATTTTTTAGTTTATTATAATCAATACCACTAGAATTAACACAATTTCGCAGCTCTGTATGATTAGCTTCATTGTTTAATATAAGCGGATATGGTCAATAAAAACTGAATTTATTATATATGGATTAACTATGACATCATTCTTTGCAAAATTCTTTGCATTATCAACACAGATACCCATATTCGCATTAACTACTAGTTAGTATTTAGTATTTAGTACTAGTACTAATAATCAGATTATAAAGATGATTATATTTTTCTCCAACACATCCAAAGGTAAGTCCATTGCATCATTGTCATATTTCAGTCCATTTATGTTAAAATAACCAACAATGAAATGATTCGTAGTAGCCTTGTTCTTAAGAAGGTATTTATTAAAATTTTTTATATACACTTATTTATCAAAATCGTGACATTTGTAAATTCCAGTTATTTTCATTGTGATTTTATCATCAAGTATGATATCACAGCTGATTGCATTCAAGAAATCTGTTTATTCCTTAATAACGTTATGATTTGAGCAATCATCAAGGAAAAGTACAATGTCATCAGCCTTATTTGAATTTCCACTATTATAATATATACTATAACTAAATAATTTGAAGAGATTGTATACTTCGCTACGAAATTAACGCAACACATAATTCCGATTAAAAAGGGCATAATTTCAAAGATCGATATTTAAGGTAAAAAATATTGTAACGAGGTCTTATTTGTTTTAAATAAAGATTAAATGAAGGTCTGTACTTTAAAATGGTACAATTTTTTATTTCACTTAACCTCCACTTACGTGACCTTGAAATTCAATGCTGAATTTATTGCTGAAAAATCGTAAACTATCGATAATTCTGATCATTGCATCTGAAAATATAGCTCTTTTTTTAATTAAAAAAAAAATTGACCCGCTACGTATTTTATTGTTTTTGCAGCGTTTTAAAAATTATATTAAAAAACCCGTTTTTTTTGTCAAAAATTTGATAATTTCGATCCACCGTACGATTGAAGCAACGGTTTAGAATGACACGATTTCGTAGATCGATATCTCAGATTAAAAATGCCATATACAGGGATTTGAATGTTATTTCTTGGTTGATTTTGATCAAATCGAAATGGAAAACTCGTACTCGAGCGAAAAGAATATTACAGTCGATTTTAGCTTTATTTAATAAGCATCTGGAGAACCTTCTCGTATTACGATTACCTAATCGTATGGGTTCTAGTCGTATAGGTTTAACTCAAACCAAATGTAAAAAACAAATTTTCAAAATTTGTAAACGTTATTATTTCATAACTTTTCTCTTACATCGAATATCTCTTGAAAAATACGAATCTGTGCATATGGCATTTTGAACCTGATATCGATCTATGAAGTCGAGTCATGGTTCACCGTTGATTCAATTGTAGGGTAAATCAAAATTATCAAATTCTTCAAAAAAAAAAAAAAAAAAAAAAAAAAAAAACGATTTTTTTGATACAATTTTTAAAACACTGCAAGATAGTCAAAAAAATTCGTAACGGGTCAATTTTTTTAAAATTAAAGAAAAAGAGCTGTACTTTAAGATGCAATGATTAGAATCATCGTAAAAAATCAAGTACGCGCAGGCACACTGCGAAAGTTTATGATTTTTCAGCTTTAAAAAATGATCTTGAAGTTACAGGTTTCGTAAGTAAGGGTTGGGTTGGGTTAAATCAAAAATAGAGTTCCACCATCTTAAAGTAGAGATTTTAACTTTTAATTTTAAACAATTGATCCCATTACGATATATTTAACCTGAGATCTCGAAATCCAAAGTTGCGCTCTTTCTTAATCGGAATTGCGTTAATTTTGTTGCGAAGTGTAGTATTCGAAGTTCCAAGATTTTGTGCAATTATCTGTGCAAAATTAATGCGGCTTATGCTTTATTTTTTTTTATTACAATTTTAAACCTATTTATATTCGATATTAAATTTCTCACATTAACATGTAGATCACGGATATTATTTCTACATGTAATTCGATTAACTACTTCTATATTATTGACTTCGAATATCTTGAAAAATAAAAAATCTTTTCTATCTTCGAATATTACCTTAGTCACCTTTACATCGGTTATCCTGTTATACGATTCTGTACTCGCTTATCCTACTGATTTGGTTTGAGATGTCATGTTATTGTTGCTATTAATTTTATTAGTATGCTAACCTTGAATATACTACGCTTGATACCGCTATGTCTGCTTGATTTGTCTTGTGGGTGTTTAATGTATTTGTATTGTTAAAGTCACTTATAACATTCCCATTGTAAACAAGATGTTTGAGTATTAAAGATTTCATGCTATATTCCGTTTAATTAATTTATTTATTTATCCTGAATTAAAGGTAACGACATCTGTCCGTATCAGTTGCTAAGTGATCAGTGGTCAAACTCCCACTCTACTTTTTGCTGTCGTTGATACGGTTTGCACACTGCATACTATTAATACTATTACAATCTTTCATATAATAAGGTCCTACATATCTTTTTATTTCTGCATTTATAACCACTGAGCCCAAATCTGCAACAATAGATATTGAAGTCATTAAAAACTTTGCCTACATATAATTTGTTATTATTTTTCCTTATGTAATTATAGGTATTACGCGATATGCTCATCAAGGTGGTTTGTGAAATATCACTCTTTATAGCATAATTATGGATCACGTTATAAAAGTAATTTGTATTAACGAAATTCCTTTTGTTAATATCTTTTTCTAGTTCCTCGTTCAACAAATTATTGGTGGTATTGAAAATTTCTGGACTCAAATTATTTTCAACCTTGGTAACATCCTCTTTGTGCAATTTATAACTATAGTTCCATATCTAGTTTAAAATATTTTTGCATCAATATTACTAATGCTCGTTAGTAAATTATCTGTAACTGATTTTAAAATTTTAACGTTTTGTTGCTCATGTTTTTATTTAATAATTAACGATGGTTTATGATTAATCCTTATTGCTTTTGAATTAGTAATGTTAACAAAAGATGGAGTACAAATTAAGTTAGATTTGGATTTATTATTCCGTGTTTTCAGCTATCGCTTAATTTTTTCAAGCTCTAGCTTGTTTATTTTAAGTAACTCTTTTAATAATACATTCTTATCTTGTATCTAACCATTTAATTTCCGAAGTAATAATATTTTAGCTTTTAATATAGTGTATTCATCTTTCTCAGAACCAGTGAATGTCAGATTATTCCTGTCAACTACATATTTATATATATCCTCATCTGTTCTGGACCATTTTCTACAGGGTTTTTTGATTAGTAGAATGAAAGTTGTTGGAATTTATAACTAACTAACAGCTTTCCATAACGAGTAGTGTGTTGCCTCTGTTGAGTCCAATCCTTTGAGATATTTCTATATTTGAGCATTTTTTTCCTCTTCTAAAATTTTCTTTAATTCTTTTATTGCTTTATTTCGTTTAGTTTTGTCTTAATATGATTTGGTAGTCTGATATCTTTTCCTTAGCATTCTCTTTTCTTTGATTTTTTTTAGCTATTTTGATGGGGATATTTTTCTATAACTGCATATTTTTCTAGTAACTAAGCAGTTTTTAACAGCTTCATTTAGAAGTAGCTTAAAATTAGTAATATTGTTCTCTATATACGATATGTATTCGATTTTAGCGGTATGTTACACTTTAAGTGTTCTTTGATGTAGTTTTGATATTTTATGCAATGTTAAAATTTCTTGTTGCGCTTTGTCCCTTTCCGTAAGTTTCACCTGAGCAATTATGACTTTTGCTTCTTTACTCAGCTTTGTGAATTGAACTTCTTGCAAATTAACATTACTGTGATTAGAGTATATCACTAGAGCTTCACTGATCAATGTGACTCCTTTAGCCTTTTTTAATCCGATTTATAATCAACGTTTTCACATAATAAATAGATTTTAACTTTAACTTTAGTGGTTGGGCGAAATTTATAATAGATTTTACTCTCTTCCTCCGAGTCCTTATTTATAAATATTACAATTAAAAAAGAGATGTAACAACTATTTATACATTTCCTATATGCGTTAGATGAATCTAATTTATTTTATCTATTTTTCAAATTTAATAGCAATATTAATTCAAAACAATTTGCAAAATAAAATCAGTATACTCATTGACACACAAAAATATACTCTTGGTTAAAAATTATATATAATAAATGGTTTGCGAATCAACTTGATAGTAAGCTATTACTTCGTTGATAGGACACAGATGAATGAATATGTACTATAAATTAACAATAGAATGTCGAAAAATTTTCTTACCATTCTAGAAGCTTAAAATCTCAAAAATTGAATTTGTAACGACTCATAATTTACTTTATTTCAGTCCCCAGTATTGATATAGGAAGGCGAGTCGTATCGTGTGAGGATTCTACTAGTATCTGATATACTCGTACGTACTACACAGTGACTTGAAGGCAAGTTAAATAAAATCGACTGTTGATTAAAATTTGGGTGGATAGATGTTCTCTAAATTACTTATTATAACAAAAAATCGTTGATTTTAAATAGCTGATACGGCGATTTTTAAAGTTTCTCAAAAGTACGGTATCCCAGGTATTTCAGTCGCCGGTTTCACTTTCCATTTTATATGTTGTAGAACGTTGAAAAATAAGACACACGATTTTTTTTATATGCAGAAAAAGTTTATTTCAGTCCCCAGTATTGATATAGGAAGGCGAGTCGTATCATGTGAGGATTCTACTAGTATCTGATATACTCGTACGTACTACACAGTGACTTGAAGGCAAGTTAAATAAAATCAACTGTTGATTAAAATTTGGGTGGATAGATGTTCTCTAAATTACTTATTATAACAAAAAATCATTGATTTTAAATAGCTGATACGGCGATTCTTAAAGTTTCTCAAAAGTACGGTATCCCAGGTATTTCAGTCGCCGGTTTCACTTTCCATTTTATATGTTGTAGAACGTTGAAAAATAAGACACACGATTTTTTTTATATGCAGAAAAAGTTTATTTCAGTCCCCAGTATTGATATAGGAAGGCGAGTCGTATCATGTGAGGATTCTACTAGTATCTGATATACTCGTACGTACTACACAGTGACTTGAAGGCAAGTTAAATAAAATCAACTGTTGATTAAAATTTGGGTGGATAGATGTTCTCTAAATTACTTATTATAACAAAAAATCGTTGATTATAAATAGCTGATACGGCGATTTTTAAAGTTTCTCAAAAGTACGGTATCCCAGGTATTTCAGTCGCCGGTTTCACTTTCCATTTTATATGTTGTAGAACGTTGAAAAATAAGACACACGATTTTTTTTATATGCAGAAAAAGTTTATTTCAGTCCCCAGTATTGATATAGGAAGGCGAGTCGTATCATGTGAGGATTCTACTAGTATCTGATATACTCGTACGTACTACATAGTGACTTGAAGGCAAGTTAAATAAAATCAACTGTTGATTAAAATTTGGGTGGATAGATGTTCTCTAAATTACTTATTATAACAAAAAATCGTTGATTATAAATAGCTGATACGGCGATTTTTAAAGTTTCTCAAAAGTACGGTATCCCAGGTATTTCAGTCGCCGGTTTCACTTTTCTTTTTATATGTTGTAGAACGTTGAAAAATAAGACACACGATTTTTTTTATATGCAGAAAAAGTTTCTTAAGCGGTGTGATAGCCCCTCAAAATTTTAGTCGACGAGGGGTTATTTAAGGATTTTTAATAGAATAACTTAATATTTTTTAAGCAAACTCAGTGGAAAATTTATGTTACTGAACGAGATGAAAAATGGCGATTTTTTCATAAGATTTGATCTATTTTTAAGTGAAATAAATAATTTATTTATAAAAAATTTCATAAAAAATGACTTTAAAAAGTTAATTTTGAGTAAAAAAAAATATGTTACACACAAATACATATCTCAGTTAATGTATTTCCGTATTTTTTCTAAATAAAACTTTTCAAAGGGTTAACCAACGCTCGTATATTTTATTACGTATCAGTAGAAGAGTGGGATCTTTTTTTTTGAAAAATTAAAT
Organism: Phymastichus coffea; assembly: GCF_024137745.1. Taxonomy (NCBI): domain Eukaryota; kingdom Metazoa; phylum Arthropoda; class Insecta; order Hymenoptera; family Eulophidae; genus Phymastichus; species Phymastichus coffea. Next base: position 4,566,591 of record NW_026706822.1, on the reverse strand, counting down.
TACGCTATAATTAAAAAAAAAATTCCGGAAACGATTCCGTTCCCATCAGAATTTATGGACTTGACATTTTGTGAAGGGTTAATTGAATTTAGAAAATATCCTGTATTATATTTTCACAAAAATATTGTTTAATTCTTCGTATAGATTTGCGATTTCCCACGGTCTAAATTAGATGCACGAGCTATCGCATACTCAATGACGAGGATTATCATCAGCTACAGAACTAAGAAAGGAGAGAGTCGATTCTTGCAACGTTTTTAAAGACGATCAAAAGCCATCGTCTCGAATACCGAATATACATACTGGTTGAGACTGATTATAGCATCCATTCAGCATGGAATACTGAAGAACCTTCTTGATACACACATTTACTCAGTTGAATGTTTTGCATAAGTTAGCTTTTGAAATTCTCTCTTACTCCCTCTCTTTTTCGCGCACGCGTGTGTTTCAATGTGCATTCAAACTTGAAATTAAAGTCTCTCGGCCGTGGCATGCATGTTTTTTTGATTTTTGCTGGAATATACGTATTGAGTTGATAATTGCGAGCAGCTCTATTTGATTCAACTAACTTTGCATGAAATTAACCTGTAACCGTGACATTGCGCGCGACTTAGTCAAAACTTTACTCTTGCAGCCGAAGATCAGTATTACCCTAACAAGACTGAGGCGACGATTAGCTCATAAGAATAATTCTTTAACGAACTGAATATTAATTAATTATTAATTTTCCCTGTTAGAGATTCCGTGATGTTCATTATTGTAATACATAATGCAGAGTAATACGTTCGCTTAATAATATCAGTTCGCTCGAGTAAAAATATATATTTTATTATTATATTACAATTAAATATACAGACGGACATTTCAAAATGGGTTAAACCTAAAAAAGAGAGAGTAATAGTAGTAGTATTTATTTCTCATGTATAGCCTTCACGGCCTTGCATAAATTTTTCCTTTTACAATATCTCTTACATTCTAAAATGCATAAAAAAAACTACTTTGGCGCAACCGCTTCGCTACAATATAATCCGCTTATAATTCGCTTCAACAATATAACTTTATATATTTAACTTGTACATGTATACTTCCCATCTCTCTCATTTGCTCTTTACCCTACTACCTCTACTTTTATTCAGGATGCTCACTATCTCTCCTCGATTTGGCCAACTTCTCGAAAATAAATACATAGTTACAAATTGCTCTAGTAGAACTCCCTTTTAATATTTCAATCAATTTATTATTGTTTTCCCTTCCCCCACCAGTAATTTCCTGCTCCTCAAGCTCTCTTACCCATTTACCCCCTATTTCCTTTTTTGCCCTCCTACATCCTAGCATATGTTCCAAGATCTCTTCGTTCCTTCCTCGGAATCTGCACTCACTTTCTTTATACCCTTTCGCCCGTTCTCTGCCTATGTTCCGACATCTTATTATCGCCCATTGCTCTTTTATCCATTCCGGATCGTTCCTGTTCATCCAATAAGCCTCTTTCCCCACCGTCTCTTTCAGTTTTTTTTATAAAGTTCGCTATATGTTGACCCTTTTATTTTGCCCCACAGATTTTGTAATTCTTGTTCTGCTTTTCTTTACATCCCCCTCCTTATTTTGCCATTTATTTTTTCTACTTCTTTTTTGTCTTTTGTCCCATATCATTTTTAAAATGTTCCCATTCCCTACCCCTTCCAATAGCACTAGTACCTTCTTTCCCCATTTCGTCGGATTCTTATTTAGTATGCTCCTCACTTACTCCCTCAAACAAATTATTTCATTTTCAATTCTTCAGTTGTTACTTTTATTTTCATTACCAAATTATTCCATTTATCCTGCAGTGATTTGCCCCTCAGTTCTTCTATCTCCCATTTTTTCCCCATCAAAACCTCATATACCTCTGCCTTTTCTTTCCTCCACTTAAATCTTTCTCTAGCCTCCCCTTCCCCTTCCTCCTCCTTTTTTTTCACTTTTCCCCAACTCGAAAATTACTGGTAGGTGGTCAGATTCTATCCGTGTTACTATTTCTATCCCCGTCACTATCTTTGTCAGCCCAATTCCTCATTCTATTACCAAATCGAGGACCGATGAGCCCGCATCCCTAATAAAAGTAATTCTCCCCCTTTCGTCTCCGTTGCTACATCTGTTTTTTATTTCCGCGTTACAGTATTTCAGACTTTCTATCAGTTTTATTCCCTTCCGCGTTGTTATTTTGTCCTCCGAATTCCTCTTTCTGCCCTTACTTATCTAATCGCTTCCCACCCTTTCATTGAAATCCCCTGCTATAATAAATTTCTTCCCTTCAACTAAACTCACCTCTATTACCCCTTTCAGTTTGCTGAACATTCTGCTCGTTTTCGCGTTGTTATAAATTGTTATAACATCAATCTTTTCTTTCTCCATCCAAATATTCCTTATTACTATTCCATATTCCCATTCTTCTATCTTCGCGTTTTTACCTATCTCTCTCTTAATCTCTACCATAACCATCCCCCCACTAGTTCTCCCTCTCGTTTTCACTTTGACCGCCGCCTTCATTTCTCACCTATATTTTTTGTTCAATTTTTTAATTAAATTTAGTTCTTTGATTTTATCTAACCACGTCTCCTGTAATAAAATAATGTCAAATTTGTTTAAAAAATCTTTGCATTTTAATATATTTTTACTCCTCGCTACATTCCATGATACGCATTTATAACCTACCCTTCGTTGTTCGCCGAACTCTCCGTTCGTCATTGCTTCTCTCATTGTCCCCTCCGTCGTTTTATCCTCTTCCTAGATCTCCAAGCTGTCACTTTCCTCTTCCTCGCTTGCTGCTTCTTCACTCGTTCTAAAACCTGTCGTAGAACTGTTCCGTGATTGTCCGCCGTGGTATCCCTCTCCGTTCCCGCTGCTCCTCTTCTTATTTTCTGCCCTGAAAAAACATTTTCTCTTTTGCCTCTACGAGACGCTTTTTCTTTCGTTCCATAAGCTCACTTTTCCGTTGATTCTTATTTTTAGGTAGCCCACCTGCACTTGTTTTTGTTTTTTCCTTTCTTGATCTGCTACTATCTCAATCCATTTTTGCACTTCTAATTCTCTGCATGTTCTATCTTCCTCTACACTTTTTCCTATTTTTTCAAAAATCTCCGCCAGTTCTATAAACATCATTTTTTCTCCAAAATTTTCAAATGTCAAAAGTAGTCTTCCTCTCAACGGCCGGATCTTTCTTATTCCGAACTGCTTTCTTGTATTTTATATTATTATTCCTTCTGCTTCTTCCTTCCATCTTTTTCCCGATGTCCTCACTCCTCTGATAAACACATTATTTTTCCTATCTCTCCTCTCTTTCATCTCAAACTCGTATTACGATATTTTCATTACTGCCGGCTTATTCACTTCCAACTCTCTCTCTCTCTCCCTCCACGCCGTTCTTGTCCGTGTTTACTTGTTACTCTTCGTCTGCTCGTTGTGCCGCATCCTCTTCTTGCCTTTCGCTGCTCTTGTCTTCTGCGTTCTCGTTTGCCTGCTCTCCTTCCTCCCTCCTAAACTTGCCACATCTAACCATTTTTCCTATTTCCTCCTCCAACCTCTCTTTTTGTTCTCTCTCCTTTTCTCCTATTTGTTTTATCAATTCTGACATTTTTCTATCCAACTTCTGCACTGTCATTCTTATCGTTTCTTTCGCCATTTCTACTGCTTGCGCACCAATTCTTCTTTGCTCTTCCATTCCCCCCCATTCTATCCTGTACTTTCTTCAATTTCTCTCTTACTCTGCTTCTCTCATCCTCGCTTGTGTACGTGCTTTTGTCTGTGTTTACATCGGTCATTCGGTCTTCTATTATCCTTGCTTCATTTTCTTCCTTATCGGCCTCACCTTCTTTACCATTCAGCTCCTGTGCGTCTTTTACCTCCTGCTCTTTCCGTATTTCCTCACCTTTGTCTTTCGCCGAATTCTCTTCTCGCTTTCCCTCAACATCTTTCTCCTTCCCTAACTCATCTTGTTCGTTTTCCTCTGCTACCTCGTCATCGTTGTCCTCTATTTCCTCTGCCTGCACAATTATTTCACTGTGATTTTTTTCGTACGCTACCGTATGACCTTTCATCTGGCTTCCTCGGTGGTGTATGCACTAATTTGACACTTTTTGCAAAACCTATTTCTTTAGTATCTTTCTCCCTTTGCATGAACTTTCTTATATCATTTTCACCACTGTTTTCCTTCTCATTTCCTACTTTCTTTGGTCTGCCTCGGCCCCGCTTTGTCCACTTTTGCTCTCCATTACTCGTCTTCTCTTTCCTGCTCGCTGCTGCTATAACAACACTTTTGCTGATCTTTGTACTTTCACTCATGTTCTTCTTACGCGCCCTTATCTTTCACTTCTTTATCACTCCTTCGCAACCTACCCTCTCACTCGTCCTGCTAGTCCGCTTTTCGATTGTTTATTCTCTCCTTTATCTCAATATCACCACCTAAATTGCTATCTTACACCACACACGTCTTTCCCGTCCGAGCTCTCGACCGGAAGTTCAATATTTTTGTATTAAAACGATCATATTCAGATTTTTCTCCATGAGTAGTATCAAATTAAAAAAAAAAAATGAATCAATTATCTTCTTTGGGAGAAAAATAATGTTAAAGTTGCGCCATGCGTTTTGAAGACACTTACAATAGCGAATTTTTGAGCGATCCAAATAAGCGGCGGCCGAGTTCCCCCACCACTCCGCGGCACTAAAAGATTGAAAAAATCATTGATTCGGTTTACGTTTGATCGCAAATTTAATGTATATAAAATTGAAGCAAAGTCTAGATATTTCACAGTTGGGCAATTCTTGGCTATTTGAAACAATTTAAAACTTCAAATCACAAATTTTTTGTTCAAAGTTCGTAGTCTTATTACCTATACAGAGGTCAACATCTGTGCAGAGTTTTAGATCAAAATATCGATAAGGAGCCGACTTATCAACTGTTGAAAAAATATTGGACTTTTTTTTATTAATTCGATTTCTCGGAGACTAATAAAGATATGGACATGATTCTTTTTTTAAAAGACGCGGAAAGAGTTTCACTTTTAAAATGTAAATAATAAAATACTAAATCATTTATTTATGCCATTGTTATAAACAATTTTTTCAAAAAATCGACGATATCTCAAAAAATGATATTTTTTTTTAATTTTTGTACCATAGTGTTCCTTGTCATTTTTTACATAAGAAACCGTTGAGAAAATCGAGCGCCCGCTATTAGGATTAAGATAGCACTAAAATGAAACGAACCGTGCCCTAGCCGCTCGGCCGTCTGCTACTCGTGCGGTTCCAACGTTGCTTGCTGCAATTGCCTTCTTTAAAGAATAAATAATTTCATATTCTAACAGTCTATATGTATTTATTTAAATAATATATAAATGTATTAATTAAGTAAGTAATGTAAATGAACTATTTTTTTATACAATCTGATATAATATTGAAATTAAACATTTGCTCTCTGCGTTTGCGTGGGCTTGAGACCGACGCATATTTAGGATGCGGCCACATTAAAAATGTTTTTTTATCGGACCTACACCATAATACTCTTAATAAGTTATTTACAAGTAATTTTACAAAAAAAAACCCTTTAAATTATGCGTCTTATTTGAAATTCAGAAGAGTATGAAGTTTTTTTTACCCTAATTTCCGTTGTATTGTCATCACTAACTGGAATGAATGCATGCAGTGATTGTGTTCCTTCTATAGTAAGAGCATCTTTTAATTGACTATACATGCTACTTTCAAAAATTTCATATTCTTCTTAACTACAGTAAATAAACGTTATTTTAGGCATAGCTTGCTTCGCCCATTTGTAAAATTCTGCAGAATTACTTATGATTATACCGAGCAAGCTTTCTCGTCGAGCTAATCTTTTTATACCTCCACCAATTCCATCACACGGACTTTTACCATAACAACTTGAAAAAAAAATGCCACTCTGCTCTAATAGAATAAATGCTGTAATGTCGAACTAAGATTAGAAAATTCATTCTATTTTTATATTGGCTTCCGGCACCATCACTAACATAAATAATTTTTTTCACAGTATTTTGAAATGTATTTTTGACGAATTCAATTAATTTTTTTTTATATTTAGCATAAATTCTTTTTCGTAAGAAATTCAAAGACTTTTAAAGACTTCTAGAAGCTATTACAAATTGGTGTTTATATTTTCTACCATATATTTTTGCATATACGTAATTCTCACGCCCGATCTAACACACAGAGCAAATGTTTCATTCAATGTTGTTTCAGATTGTATAAAATAATAGTTCATTTATATTACTTATATTACTTTACTTATATTACTTTATATTACGTTATATTAAGTAAATAAGTCATTAAATTTAATTTAAATTTAATTACTTATTTAATTAATTAATTTATATATTATTTAAATAAATACATATAAACTGTTAGAATATGAAATTATTTATTCTTTAAAGAAGGCAATTGCAGCAAGCAACGTTGGAACCGCACGAGTAGCAAACGGTCGAGCGGCTAGCGCGCAGTTCGTTTCATTTTAGTGCTATCTTAATCCTAATAGCGGGCACTCGATTTTCTCAACGGTTTCTTATGTAAAAAATGACAAGAAACACGATGGTGCAAAAATTAAAAAAAAAATATCGTTTTTCGAGATATCGATTTTTTGAAAAAATTGTTTATAACAATGGCATAAATAAATGATTTGGTATTTTATTATTTACATTTTAAAAGTGAAACTCTTTCCGCGTCTTTTAAAAAAAGAATCATGTCCATATCTTTATTAGTCTCCGAGAAATCGAATTAATAAAAAAAAGTCCAATATTCTTTCAACAGTTGATAAGTCGGCCCCTTATCAATATTTTGATCTAAAACTCTGCATAGATGTTGACCTCTGCATAGGTAACAAGTCTACCAACTTTGAACAAAATTGGTGATTTGAAGTTTTAAGCTGTTTGAAATAGCCAAGAATTGTCCAGTTAAAAGAATCTTGGCTTTCCGCTTCGGATCGCTTGAAAAATTTTTCGTTATCTACAGGGTGGCCCATTTTAAGTGATCCACTTAGATATCTAGATTGGAGTGAGTTTTATCGAAAAAAGTTTCAGACAAAAGTTACTCAACTTTGAGGGGGCCATGTTTCTATGACCTTGAATTTGACCTTGGAGGTCATGTTCAAGGTCATTTCAAGGTCAACTTTGTTTTTTTAAATAGGAACCCCCATTTTTGACCCCGGATTCGGAAAGAGCGGGAAATTTTACGTCCAAAACGGTATTTTTAAATTTTTTTTCATGGCCTTGAGAAGGTCGATTTAAGGTCAAATGCTTGAAAAACTGCATAAAAGCGTTTTTTTAATTTTTAAGATATCGAAAAATGACCTCTACAAAATTTGTTCAGAACAGAGTGGGCCACCCAATGCACCAAAAACCTTTGACCTTTAACCTCATTTTGAAGGTCATTTCAAGGTCGAAGTGTTTTTTGTAATGGAAATCCCTCTTTTTAACCCCGGATACGCACATAGCGCGAAATCCGACGTTTGGATAAGGTATTGTGTTGAGTTTCGCGCTATGTGCGTATCCGGGGTTAAAAAGAGGGATTTCCATTACAAAAAACACTTCGACCTTGAAATGACCTTCAAAATGAGGTTAAAGATCAAAGGTTTTTGGTGCATTGGGTGGCCCACTCTATTCTGAACAAATTTTGTAGAGGTCATTTTTCGATATCTTAAAAATTAAAAAACCGCTTTTAGGCAGTTTTTCAAGCATTTGACCTTAAATCGACCTTCTCTAGGCCATGAAAAAAAATTTTAAAATACGGTTTTGGACGTAAAATTTCCCGCTCTTTCCGAATCCGGGGTCAAAAATGGGGGTTCCTATTTAAAAAAACAAAGTTGACCTTGAAATGACCTTGAAAATGACCTCCAAGGTCAAATTCAAAGTCATAGAAACATGGCCCCCTCAAAGTTGAGTAACTTTTGTCTGAAACTTTTTTCGATAAAACTCACTCCAATCTAGATATCTGAGTGGATCACTTAAAATGGGCCACCCTGTATATTAATCTTTTAACAACAAGTCGAAAATTTTAACAACTTTTGACTTTTTTATCAATTAACGAATTTTCATATGGTTTTTTTTAGATTGAAGTTCTTCTGACCATCTACCAATATACATTGTTAAACTCTAGAAAAGTCTCATAATACGCGGTTAATTTGATTTTGTAACTAAGCAATATTTTAGAAAAAATTCCCTGAGTCGTAAATTAAATTTTCTTTTTGTTTAAATCGCAGATTTCCATTATAAAATCTAACAAATACCGATGAAAAAATCGGCGTCACTTTGCACAACAATTCGGACTGTGGATAAAACGAAACAGTTAATTTGTTGTTAACCGTCTGTATAGATTGCAATGAACATTTGAGCTTGCGGCTTCAAAGCTCATAATCTTTACGTAATAAGAACTACATTGAGGTACATGGAAAATCTCTATGATCCAATATTTAACGGTAATGATTAACTAAACAATTGGCCTTTTTGTGTTAATAACTTTTTATGTAATTAACATGTATTAACGTGCGACACATGCTTTTGTAGGTCTTGCTGAGACGAACAAAAAAACCATTAGGCCAATTCCATCTCAGATCATGCAGAGCTCCCCACGCACCTGTCACCAAGCTACTCCAAAGTATTATTTTATTGTTTTAGGTCAAAAATAAGAGGACCCGTATTTTTTCTTTTTTCTCTCAGATGCATAGTTCCGTCAATAATGCAATCGGAAAATGCACTGCTGAAAAGGGAAAATTGAGAAAATTTTTCCAATTAAATTTGGTTTCCTCAATATATTTTTTATTTTTCGATACAATTAAATAATTTTTATGTCATCTATAGTAGAAACGAAGTTCTTCAAGTCTAATTTATCAAAAATATGAATGTATGCATTTTTCGAATGCATGTTTTCGAAAAAGTGCATCTTGGAGAAAAAATTGTGTATCTCAAAAAGGCCATAATTTTTTGCGCTCAAATTTTTTTTATATATTCTTAGTACCAATACCTTCAAATCCATTCGATCAAAATTTGCTGTTTTTTCGTTATATCGCTTAAAAAAATAAAAAAAAAAAGTTTTACATTTTCAAGTCAAACGCGATAAATACATAGGTACAGCGAATGGAAATCAAAGCTGAGAAAGAAAGGGTGACGTTAAATTATCAACATTTGCTGATGCATATAGATTTTGCTGAGAGCTGGTCTGTAATTTTGAAAAATCCAGTTCAAGGGAATCATTGGGTGAATAAACAGATTTCAATTTTCACTGCTGTTTGCTACATAGGCGGAATTACAAAGAGTTATACTGTAATTAGTGAAGACTTAAAACATGATTATTCTCATGCATTGGCAGCAATACAAATAATTCTTGAACATATAACTAGATACACACAAGAAACGTATGGAAATTCGATTGATTCTATAACTTTAGTATCTGATGCCGCTGCAAGTCATTTCAAAAATAGATTCCAGTTAAATGAATTTTTAAATGCAAGTATGAGTAAAAAATGGATATTCTCTGCTACTGGTCATGGAAAGGGTGCTGTAGATGGTATAGGTGGTTTGGTAAAGCATTATGCAACAGTGCATAATTTACGCAGTACTGAATCTGATGCTATTCAAACTGCTAAAAGTTTTGTTGAAAATGTATCAAAATACACAACTTCTATAGAGCTGATTTTGATGGAAACTGCAGAGATAAACAATTTTCGTAGTAGTCAAATGGAGCAAAGACACAAATGCCAGAAATATCAGGGTATTCAACGTTGCCACATGTGGAAATCTGTTGTCTCGGAAGGGAGGAGCGAATGTTTTATAGCTCGAACGGCTGCGCATCCATGGATTGAAGTGAAAAAAGATGAAAAAAAAAAGAAAAGTACTCATAAGAAGAAAAACGAAAATGTAAACAAGGGCAAGAAAGTGAAAGTTGTATCTAAAAAAGTGAAGAAAGTTGTAAAAGTAATCAACTCAAACAGAAAAAAATGATCGTGTAATTTTACATTTCTTGCAGACATGATTGAATAAAAGTGAGCTTTTTCTTTGAGTTACATGTTATTGTAGTTCAGTTATTAACCTACATAGTCGCTAACATGAATTCCTGAATGTATTTATCGCGTTTGACTTGAAAATGTAAAACTTTTTTTTTTTATTTTTTTAAGCGATATAACGAAAAAACAGCAAATTTTGATCGAATGGATTTGAAGGTATTGGTACTAAGAATATATAAAAAAAATTTGAGCGCAAAAAATTATGGCCTTTTTGAGATACACAATTTTTTCTCCAAGATGCACTTTTTCGAAAACATGCATTCGAAAAATGCATACATTCATATTTTTGATAAATTAGACTTGAAGAACTTCGTTTCTACTATAGATGACATAAAAATTATTTAATTGTATCGAAAAATAAAAAAAATATTGAGGAAACCAAATTTAATTGGAAAAATTTTCTCAATTTTCCCTTTTCAGCAGTGCATTTTCCGATTGCATTATTGACGGAACTATGCATCTGAGAGAAAAAAGAAAAAATACGGGTCCTCTTATTTTTGACCTAGAACAATAAAAAAATACTTTGGAGTAGCTTGGTGACAGGTGTGTGGGGAGCTCTGCATGATCTGAGATGGAATTGGCCATTAGACATTTTTCGATTCAACTGCTAGTAATAAAAAATTATTACACGAAAACATGAAAATAGATGAAATTTTTTTTCAAAGAGCTGGTTAACAATTTTCTGCACCGATTTCAGACTTTGGATGAAGATATGTTATTACTCTCATTTTCAACTATCCACGGTAAAAATTTCGTGCTGTTCCGAATAAAGTACCCGACATTTGCTCTATTGCCTGGACTATATTAAACAAACGATATCGACAACAAACACAATCATCATGAACACATCACAGATTAATTTAGAAGCTGGAACTACAAATACAGTTACATTCGTTAGATTGGGATTAGGCTATAATTTTTAAATCTTATATTGCAATGACACAACTACATTACACGAGTACTTGTGAATCAAATAGCAAGAACCAATAATTAAATCGATGAAAAGAAAATGGTTGCTTCAGCTGATTCTTTATGCGGTAATGCAAAAGATGTATTGAGTAGTCCATGCGCATAGTACTTTGGCGAGCCTTTTGGCCACGGTGTTATTCCTCTACTTTGATACCCTATTTTTATGTAATTAGATTGTGTTGTTTATGGTCCGCTGCCTCGCACACGGACAAGCACGCGACAACTTTTTTTATGTGTAATGGACAAACGATTTTGTATGTAATTTGTGGTCTACATGTTGCGAAATAAAGTATAATATTTTGTAAAAGGGAAGTCCTACATTTATATTACCCATTTTCTCTCTCCTCATAGCAGCTGTACCTTTTAAATGGCATGAAGCCCGCTGCCGTTGACAGAGAAGGAGCGAAGGTATCTCCCGATGTCCCTGTAAAATACTTAGTTCATTTTTGCTTTGGTTCGCGGAAACATACACGTTTCCGATTAATAGGGGCGAATATATAACAATATTTATGTAAATGCATCATAATTCTAAGACGAGACTGATAAGCCTGTAAACATGTATACTTTAGTACAAAAAACTATTTAACATCCTTTTCTAAAACTAAATTTTCAAGAATTGAATTTCTGCAGCCATGATTGTAATACGATCACAGAAGATACGTAGATAATAGGGAATTACGAGATTACTCCTACCATTTTTACAGTAGATTTTTCCTTAGTATAGAGACTATTTTTAGAAACGATGTTAGGAGCTGTAGTGTATTTCGAAAAATTACAGGTTGCTTATACGAGCATAAGAAATGTAAATAAAATGTACATATTATTTTTTATGTTCGAGAACCTCACGCTATTTGATGTGATTATTTAGTGAAATAATATTACCTGACAATCTTTGTTTTCCGATGATTTCTGTTCACATTTTGAATCTGAGAAATTAGGGGAGCAATCTGGTAAAACGTTATTTTCATTTTTTATGCTTAAAATTCTATAAATGTTAGCACAATTTTCATGCTCACTAAGTTCTGCCGGATTGAATTTTCTTTTTTTCGGCAACTTTTTAGCACATACAATCGGATCAGAAGCATTTTTTGGAGCAATGGGAGTTGTTAAAATGTTTTCCATTCCAGTGCAGATATATCTCTTTTCAAGCTCATGATAATGTTTCATATCTTTCTTCAATGCACACTGATCCGTAACTGAACAATTACTTGTATCAACTTTTACATCGCCATCCAGCATGTTTTATATAATTACTGAGCTATAAAAATGTTAAATTTTAATAGATAAATATATTTATAAAATAATCAATATTTATAGTATTAGGACGAGCACTCTTTGTTTGTATACAATTTATGTACGATACAAAGTTCGTCTTTTATTTAAAAAGTTTTATACACCCGGAACCAAACCGCTTTGCTAATATAAAATATATAGTACTAGAATTACAATATATACAAACAGGTAATGGTAATATACATAAGTATTATATGGGCGATATTTATATAAATTTCTATATTGAAATAACAATGTAGGACGTAATTCATAGTTGCAGAAAAAAGGACATCATAATATGTAACCAAAAATATAAATTAATGAAAAATATAGGTACAACAGATGCTGCACAAAAATTAACTAATAATATTACTTATATCACTGAATAACAAAATTGTAGGTATATAATAACTCATGGGTGTGAATATAATATATTTATGTATTTCGAGTCAGAAAATACAAAAATAAACTCAATTATTGTTTTAGACAGTACAGTAACACTATACTTTGCTTTTTATTGTTAGTCTTTACAAGTTAAAAAACTTGGAAATCATTAATGACTTGAATTTCTGCAAGTTAAAATATATCCAAATCATTTTACGCTTTTTTGTGGTCAAACACTGAAAGCAGTCGAAACTATAGCTATCTGTTATATAATGATAGGGTGATAACAGTATTATTTCATTGAAATTAGGTTAATTGTAAAATTAAACAGTATGACGAAGGAGATATTTATATAATTCTCCAAGTTTCAACTATTTACATGGCTAACCGCCGCCTCAATGTTGCGCATTATTACCGCTGACATTGATTGCCGGCTGAAAGCGCGAAAATTATGATTATGCTATACACAGTGTTACAATTAGAGCATTAAGTAACATTAATTATCATGATTAGATATTTTCTTGAAAGGTCGTTTAAATATCGATAACGGCCAGAGACTTTTGCGTCGTAATCACTCGAACACTAGTGAAATGGAGAAACCTCATCCGGAAACTTAACCCTTAGCCGACACACTTCTGGCGCCAATCATAGCTGACACACTGGGACGTTTTGGACCCCAGCCACGTAAACGTCTATTCTAACAAGGGAACCACCCCAACCCGACCTCACCGATTTGAATGATTTTGGGATATGTTGTAGTACTTGAAAAAAAATTAGATACGTGTTTTTTTTATCGGCTCATAAGGGCTTTTAAAGGATGAAATCCACCCTGAAAATCAAACCCTAAAATCGGTTTTTTTAATATTTCTCAGCATCAAATGAATATTTTTCAGTAAACTCAACGTTAAAAAATTTCTTATAAAAAGGCGCTTATAAGGACATAACATTTATACCGAAGGGCTGCAACCCCCTTTTTAATAGGGGTAAATACAATATTTTTGTACTGTTTTACGATATGTAATATAGTAAATCATCTCGAGAGATTTAAAAATTGCACTGATAATGAAAAAATACCAAAATTAAATTGACGTGTTTCCGGATTGAAAAAAATTATATTTAAGGGATGTTTCATCCCCTAGAAACCACCCCCGTCAAACTATGAGCAGGATAATTCACCTAACTCTGGGTCTCTCATAAACCACCCTTACCGAACCACATGCAGGCTAACCCACCTAATCCTGGGAAAAGCAACTTTAGTCGTTTGTTATTTCTTGAAATAATTGAATTTTACACCATAAGCGAGTTATCCCAGCTGAATCACATACCTTTTATTCACCAACCCCTAACCTATCTAACCCCCCCACCCTTATAAACTACCCTTGTCGAACCACATGCGGGCTAACCTTATATAAATAGCGAAAAATAAATGTATTTCTTGAATAATATTCATGTTGCATAACAATATGTCCCAAGTATTACAAATTTTATGTAATAATTATTATTTTCTTTTCATTATAAATACAAAAAAGATAAAAATAATTAATAACGGCTTATAAATATAAAATTTGAGACTAAAATAAATTATAAATAATTATTAACTATTTTGTTTTTTCGAAATTAATAATAAGTTATAGTATCAGTTTTTAAAAAATATTATTTGCATTGTATTACATATAGCTGTGTATAAAAGAGTAATAATAATAGTTATTATTTTTTAAACGTAAAGTAAATTCATAATAAAGAAAATGAGTTTAATGATATTGATATGATTGGTGAAGAGATTTTCATGAAGATTATAAAGATACTGATGCTAAAATGATCGAAGATGAAGTTCAACATCACTTTTCTGATCCTGATTTTGCAGCAACAAATCAGTGCACAAATGATGATCAAGAAATCACATTTGATTATAAACAAAGAGCCGTACAATTTTGGAGGAGCGGAAAAAACAAAAACTTAAAACTGGATACTGTACAATATAGATTCAAAAAAGTTTCATCTATAAGTCAACTTAAACGTTGGGCGAAAACAATTAATAAAAATGGAACTTACCGAGAAAAAATTGCGCAAATTTGCCAATAGACGTTTAATAATTTAAAAGCCGCTATTGCAGCTGGTACGATAGTGCATGATCGAGATATACGGAAATGGGCATTGCAAGCTCAAAAAATTGTTGGCCATGAAGATATAAGATTTAAGGCTTCTCAAAATTGGTTACTAACATTTAAAAAAGCTCATAGAATAGTATCTAGAAAAATAAATAAATTTATCACCAAAAAAACATTAGAAAGTAAAGGAGAACTACAAACTAATGCTGATGCTTTTGTAACTGATGCTAAATGATGTATACCAGAAATCGGCACTGCAAACTTTTATAATTCAGATCAGAGTGGTTTCCAATTAGTAATGCACTCGGGAAGTACATTAACAATTGAAGGAGAAAAGCAGGTACAATGTCTGGTTCAGTCGGTTTGATCGACAACGCACAGTTATACAATTCAGCTAACTATATTAGCAACCGGGAAACGTTTATCACTACTTTTTATAGTATTAAAAGAAAAAAGTGGTCAATTCGGTCCCATAGTGGAATCTTCATTATTTAGATCAGAAAATGTGCATGTGGAAGCATATAAATCTGGAAAATTAACGACAAGTATATTTTTGTTTATTATAATGCAATGACATAAAAAAATTTTGATATTTTTTTATTTTAGATCATTTTAAAATGTGGTTGAAAGAAGTTTTTTACCCAAATGTTGGGCCTCACTCTGTACTTTTACTAGACTCTTGGAATGGACATTGCGATAAAACTGTAAGGGAAACGATGCCGACAAACAAAATTGTTAATATAAAAAAAATTACCACAGGAACGACAGGAAACATTCAACCACTCGATGTTTATGGATTTCGTATCTGAAAAAACTTCGTTCGACGTTTATCAGATCAAGTAATTTTGATGGACTATGAAATAAATTTAAATTTATGAAATAACATCATAAAAATGCAGTTTCTTGTCTATAACCAGCTTTCTACACCAAGATATACAAATATTTTTAAATACGCTTGGTATAAAAGCGGCTACATTGCTGAAAAACCAGCTAAAACAGATAACTGTTGATTTTAGTTTTGGAAATTCTTGCAATATACATTGCGAAGTAGAAGCATGTAAAAATGTTGCTATAATACGGTGTGGTTGGTGTAAAAGATCATTATGTTTCAAACACTTTTTCGATGATTATCATTTCTGTAAGGAATTCGTGGAATGATACATTTTAATTTACCAATATATAAAAAAAAGAAAAGGATGAAAATTATTATGAAAAATCAAAATATATGTAGTATCGCGTACGATGGCTCTTCCGTAAATATATTTATGTATCTACATATGAATATAAATATATATGTATAGATCTATAAATGATAATTAGACCTCGTGTTATTCTCGTGTTTATTTTTAAAAGATATTTCTAGCCATTTTGGTACTATTAAAATAAAATGTATTAAACATATTTTTATTTGTTATAAATTATGTTAGAGCTACAGATATGTTTTATCAAAAAAAATGGGATAACCCACGTACGGTGTAAAAATCAATTATTTTAAGAAAAAACAACTGATAAACTCAATTTTCCCGAAATTAGGTCTATTAGCCTACATTTGGTTGGGTAAGGGTGGTTTATGGGAGTTTGGTGGGTTAGAGGCAGGTTGGTTAGTTGAGATAGCTCGCTCAGGCGTAGGATTAAATTATTTCAGGAAATAACAAACAACTTAACTCGTGTTTCCCAGGGTTAGGAGGTTTAGCCTGCTTGTGTTTCAATAAGGGTGGTTTATAAGGGTGGGGGTTAGATAGGTTAGGAGTAGGTGGATAAGAGGTATGTTATACAGCTGGGATAACTCACTTATGGTGTAAAATTCAATTATTTCAAGAAATAACAAACGACTAAAGTTGCTTTTCACAGGATTAGGTGGGTTAGCCTGCATGTGGGTCGGTAAGAGTGGTTTATGGGGCTTTGGTGGGTTAGAGGCAGGTTGGTTAGTTGAGGTAGCTCGCTCATGCATAGGATTAAATTATTTCAAGAAATAACAAACGACTAAACTTGTTTATCCCAGGGTTAGGAGGTTTAGCCTGCTTGTGTTTCAATAAGGGTGGTTCATAAGGGTGGGGGTTAGATAGGTTAGGAGTAGGTGGATAAGAGGTATGTTATACAGCTGGGATAACTCACTTATGGTGTAAAATTCAATTATTTCAAGAAATAACAAACGACTAAAGTTGCTTTTCACAGGATTAGGTGGGTTAGCCTGCATGTGGGTCGGTAAGAGTGGTTTATGGGGCTTTGGTGGGTTAGAGGCAGGTTGGTTAGTTGAGATAGCTCGCTCAGGCGTAGGATTAAATTATTTCAGGAAATAACAAACAACTTAACTCGTGTTTCCCAGGGTTAGGAGGTTTAGCCTGCTTGTGTTTCAATAAGGGTGGTTTATAAGGGTGGGGGTTAGATAGGTTAGGAGTAGGTGGATAAGAGGTATGTTATACAGCTGGGATAACTCACTTATGGTGTAAAATTCAATTATTTCAAGAAATAACAAACGACTAAAGTTGCTTTTCACAGGATTAGGTGGGTTAGCCTGCATGTGGGTCGGTAAGAGTGGTTTATGGGGCTTTGGTGGGTTAGAGGCAGGTTGGTTAGTTGAGGTAGCTCGCTCATGCATAGGATTAAATTATTTCAAGAAATAACAAACGACTAAACTTGTTTATCCCAGGGTTAGGAGGTTTAGCCTGCTTGTGTTTCAATAAGGGTGGTTCATAAGGGTGGGGGTTAGATAGGTTAGGAGTAGGTGGATAAGAGGTATGTTATACAGCTGGGATAACTCACTTATGGTGTAAAATTCAATTATTTCAAGAAATAACAAACAACTAAAGTTGCTTTTCACAGGATTAGGTGGGTTAGCCTGCATGTGGTTCGGTAAGAGTGGTTTATGGGGGTTTGGTGGGTTAGAGGCAGGTTGGTTAGTTGAGGTAGCTCACTCATGCATAGGATTAAATTATTTCAAGAAATAACAAACGACTAAACTTGTTCATCCCAGGGTTAGGTGGATTAACGTGCTGATAATTTGACGGGGTGGTTTCTAGGGGGTGAAGCATCCCTTAAATATTTTTTTTTTTTAAATCCGGAAACACGTCAATTTGATTTTCGTATTTTCTCATGATCAGTGCAATTTTTAAATCACTCGAGCTGATTTACTATATAACATGTCGTAAAACAGTACAAAAATTAATGTATTTACCCCTATTAAAAAGGGGTTTGCAACCCTTCGGTATAAATGTTATGTCCTTAAAAGCGCCTTTTTATAAGAAATTTTTTAAAGTTGAGTTTACTGAAAAATATTCATTTGATGCTGAGAAATATGGTGGATTCCCAAAGAAGTAAATTCTACGGGAAAAAATATATCGAAAAATATGTCTTGAATATATTTTTAACTATTTTTTAATCCCTCATACCGAGTTCAAACTACTAAAAAACGGAAAAAGCCGAAATTCATGCTAAATTTGATTCGAAACCGATTGAAATTTGATTTTGTGACTTCAAAACAATTAGTAAGCATTATAAATGATATATTGATAAATTTTAAGGTTGCTGATCATATATTTAACGTCAGATTTTTTAAAAGATCACTCCCAGGAGACATTAACTGGTGACATATTGGATAAATTTAATGATTTTCTTGAAAATCTTTGTTTTAATTCCATTTTAACGGTTTTTCATGATGAGATATATATAAAAATAAGATTAACTTGGAATGTAAAGGGTAAATTAGGCTTAAAATTGATCATCAGTCACGCTAGTGAGACCGGCTGCGGTAATTTTAGTTATTTTTAAGATATTGTAGTATTAAATTGATTTTCGCTTACGCACATGTTTTTTATCGAATGTTCGGTGTGAAGGGTTTCTAGCACGTTTTTGTCCCTTTGTCCAAGTTGTCACTCTTTTTATAATCCAGCACTAATCTGTCAACATATTTATACCCCACCTTTCTTGAAATCTACGTTAAAATTCTTTTAAGTCTTGGTGAAACCTTTCACCTTGCTCTTCACTAAAGTCACTATTATTTTCAGGAAATTGATCAATATGAAAATGAAGAGAATGAAGTTTTAAGTTTATTAGGCAGCCTAATTTCTGGTAATTGCGTACCATTCTTTTGACATTTATATGATCTCCGTCTTTTGTGTTGCCCAAAAATTTTGTTGACACCTCTTAAAGCTTGACCATGTTGCTTTCTCGGATATATTCATAGTTGTGTCAAAGTTTGCATCTCTAAATAATGTACGGACTTCAGGACCATCAAAGATGCCTTTTTTTAATTTAGCATCTGATTTCTTATAAAACACTGTTTCTAAGTATTTAAAACATTGACCATTTTTCTCCAATGCCTTGACTAATTGTTTCATCAATCCAAGCTTTATATGCAGAAGAGGTATTAAAATTTTGAGTGGATTTCTTCTTCAAGAATATTCTTAAAGTATGCTTTTTAAGAGATTCTTTAAGAATATTATGTTTTCCAGGTTTAAATGACTCTCTTGATGGCCAATTCTGTTTTTTATAGTGATTTGTACTATCTTTACTATCGAACATACTCAAATAACATGGGTATTTTATGATTCCAGATTGTTGTCCTAATATCAGGGATAACATTTTCAAGTCTTCACATATTTTCCAATTATGTTGTTTGTACTTTATTTTTCTCAAAACTGATTCAAGATTCGAATACACTTCTTTGAGCGTAGTTAAATGTGCTAATGGTCTAGGAGAATACTTGTTTGTAACGTGAAGAGATACTGCTTTAAGGCTGCGCTGTGATGAATCAATAAATAGTTGCCAATCCTCAGGTTTGTACACCTCTGGCTTTAATTCATCGATGAATCCTTTTACGTCAGTGTAGTAGTTCTGCATCTTCATTAAAAGACTTACGAAACTGTTCCTCTCGGTTACGGTATGCACTTACTTTATTACCCTTTCTCACCATATTTATCCTCTTTAAGTCTGAAGCTAGTAACTCCGATTGTACTTTGGTTGAACCAACCTTTCTAATTAAATCGTTCACATTTTTCTGATCATATTTTTCAACAGTTCGCTTTATACCGATAGGAAAATACTCTTCATCATTGTTTAGAGAAAGATTTTTTCACTTTCATCGCTACATTATAATAGATATATATATATATATATATGTTCATGTCATCTTACGAATACTGTTCTGGAGTGTCAATTAAGTGATAATGGTGTGACGGGCGAATCGATCGTTGAGTTCGATCACCCTGTTCGCCTCTCTCTCTCTCTTCCGCGTGCCTTCCCCTGAGCCGCTGCCACATCGGTCTTGGTTGATTAAAACCGAGTTTCGACGCACGATGTGGCTTTGTTGCAGGTTTGATTCCTGATCAGCGGAGATGCCTGGCGTTGGAAGGATAGGGCAAGAGCGGAGAGCAGAGGAGGAGAGAGAGAAGTAGTGTCGCCGGCATGAGTCGCACATGTGTGCGTAGCCGGCGGCGCTCGGCCGTTTTTGAGTACCTATAGGGAGGGGCGAGTAAGACGTCGCGGAAGGCGCGAGATCGCAGTCAGTGTGGCTTTGACCAACAATTAATTTGGAGAGTTGAGCCTCGCGACCGAGAAGTGTGTGCGATAAGCGAAAGTATATCTAGTGAACGGAATAGAAAAGGAGGACAGGACCATCTGCATCCATCCAGAATCCCGCCTTTCGAGGACGACATCGTTGGCCCAGAAGACGCGGACTTCTGCAGCAGCGCTCCCTCCCAAGGTCAGGTACCCTTTTTGTTTCTCAGTGCGCGCCTCGATTTCTCTCTCTCCGAGCATTATATAGGCCGGACGCGGACGAGCGGTTGCATGCGTGAACTCGCATCGCCCTCGCGGAATTCGCGGGACAAGTTGTAAGGTGATGTTCTGTCTCCTGTGCGTTAATTCGCACGGAACGAACTTAGCCCGGACTCGGCCGACGCACACGTCGAACGCTGTATGTACGTTATTGTTGTAATAAAGTGTAAAATAGCTGAACTGATGAGTTTATTCTGTTTAACCTGTCTCTCTCGTAATTAGTTAAATTGCGATTATCGATATTACTGGACGACATAGCCCTCGTTAATTTTCCGCGACGAAGCGAGTGCGCCTTCCGAGCCTTTCCCCTTAAATAATTTGTGACGCAACGTTGTTCGGGCTTAAATTATTAACGTACGTGTTACAATGGAAAAAATGTTGTTCCACATACAAATTTTGCTGCGATACATAATGAAGACAAAGTCGACAACGAAGCTTCCAATGAAAATTCGTCCAATAAATTACCACCAGATAGTTCTGTTTTTATAATCTTGTAATAGCGTCGACCTCCTTGACCGGCAAATGTTTCCCGCTATGACCTAGTTATTTAAGGAGGAGGTGAGGGAGGCGGTATATCGCTCCCATCAAGGCAGAAGAGGAAAGGCGATCACAATAACTACTCTCACCTTTAACCAACGAATTATATTTATTATTATAAAATCGCTACCTCAAGCGATGATGAACAGAACAATTTATGAAACCTTAACCTAATACACAATAACTTCTTATCAACTAAATGAGATAGCCGGCACGTGAGCGCCTTGCCATCTCATACCGATTTTCTACACGATAATAAAAGGAAACTTAACCACTAATTCAGCTGTGCCGGCCGACGAGAGCCTGGCACAGCGCACAAGTCGCGAATAGCCAAAAAGGGTTAAACCGATTAAGAAAGAAAAACCATAGGAGAGAAGATAACCTGTATGAATGGCAAAGTTCGCTGGGCTGGCACGTTGATCTTTTGTTCTGCCGGCTGGTGACTCCCTCAGATAGGGCGTGACTGATGGAAAAAGGCCGCTCTTGAAAATACTGTGGCAGTGCGTTAAGCTGGTATACTCTCATTCGCGAGGTCACTTCCTCAATGCTCGCGAGAGACGACGCAATAGTACGTGAGAGACTACTTTTCACGCCCTCCCCACCATTCACTTGCCTAATCGCCGGCACGCGGCACCGCTAAGCGTGAACTGTGCCGCGCATCTAGTCGCACTGTAGCTGCACTCTCTCTCTCTCTCTCTCACTTTCGGTGACTGACGGGAGCGCAAGTTGTTGCGCGCTTCTGCCCACTAGTACTGCTGCTGCTCTCTCTTTCTTTCTTGTAGAAGAGAGAAACCGATGCTGAAACAAAAGGCTGGCATTAGGCACGAAAATATACGTGCACCAGATGCCTGTCATGAGCCCTTGCCAATGTCGGAGAGAGAGAAGGGACGCACGGTGTAGGCCATGACCAGCCTACACCGTTACAATCTCTTTTACACCACTTCAGTTCAAAAGTGCTTACAAGGTCATCTGCTCTACTGAAACACCAAACTTAGTTTTTATAGTTGCTTAATTGAATTTGAATTTGTGAAAGAAAATGATGAATCTACTCATAAATTTTACAAGTATTATTCTAAAATTCTAAATAAAGCTGATAATTATATTTTTCAATAAAAACATTTTTCATTTTAAGTGAGATTCGATCTAAAAATAACTTTGCCTGATGGAAAATTATGCAATACTTTAATAAATCAAAAAGCAACTACGTGCTGTAATATTTGTTTAATTGGGCCTAAATTTATTAATAATTTGGGATATGTTCAAAAGCTCAGATGTAAAAACCAATTTTTCAAAACCGGCTAAGCAACTCTAGATTGTTGGAGAAGATTACTAAAATACATTTTAGATATTTTTTACAATCTTAATTACAAAAAATCCAAAAAATCGTCTACAAGAATAGCTGAATAGAAAGAAATAAAAAAAAAGAATAGTACGTGTGCAACATTTGTTGAATAAAAATCTATCCTTGACTGTATGGTTAAACAAGGATATAGGACAACCAATATAGGCAATGTTGCTTATTTTTTTTTTCTCTCAAGCTGACAAAGTAGCTAAATATATAAGATTAAATGAATTTCTAATCAAAAGGCTTTAGAATATATTACAAACCACGTCTGGTAGCAGAATGATTAATACAAAAGAATTTAAAAAGTACTATTTGCATACTGTAGAGAATTGTATTAAATTATACACTTGGTAGACCATGCCACCAAGTGTCCAAAAAATTCATGGCAGTGACATTATAAAACCACTCAACATATCTTTGGGTTGGTTGTTGAAAAAACCTCAAGAAGGTAATAACAAAATATTTCGCATGGCACAAATTGCGTATAACTGAATGTTAAGCAGAGATTTAACAATTAAAGATATAATAAGATACGAGGTCTGTCTGGAAAGTATCGGGCCTACGTTTATATCTTCGCGCCATAGTGTTCAAGCGACCTCTACCGGACAGGAACGTCAACAGTAAAGCCTCACGAATCTATTGGTTACTTACTGACACCTGCCGGACGTATAGTTCATGCGCAACGTGTCTTTGTTTACAGTGCCTTTTTCGCATTCGTCGCATTTTGATATTGTCAAAAATGACTAAAAAACAAGATCAATGAATTTGCATCAAATTTTGCTTTCAACTCGGAAAAACGAGTTCGGCAACTATTGAAATGATGCAAAAGGCCTTCGGAAGCGAGTGTATGAGTAAAACACGAATAAAAGAGTGGTATAAACGGTTCAAGGATAGTCGCACTTCTGTCGATAGTGATTATCGTTCCGGCCGACCTTCGACGACAAAAACCGCAGATAATATTGAGCTGGTGAGACTTGCAATCGAACAAGATCGTCGTATGACTGTGCCAGAACTAGAAGAAGACCTTGGGATACCATAAACTATCATTTCAGAAATTTTAACCGAAAATTTAGGAATAAAACGCGTGTGTGCGAAATTCATCCCAAAATTGCTCACAGCAGAGCAGAACATTCGCTTAGAAATCGCTCTGGACAATCTGGAAATGGTCAATAATGATGATAATGTGCTTAGAAAAGTTATTACAGGTGATGAATCATGGGTTTATGGTTATGATCCTGAAACAAAACAACAATCTTCACAGTGGAAGCATTCTGAATCGCCAAGACCAAAAAAATCACGTCAAAGTCGGAGCAATGTTAAGTCAATGTAGATTGTTTTTTTCGATTGTGAAAGTGTTGTACATCACGAATATGCACCAACAGCTCAGAAAATCAATAAAGAATACTACGTTCAAATTTTGAAACGTTTGCGTGATGCAGTAAGAAAAAAACGGCCGCACTTTTGGGAAAGTGGTGACTGACTTCACCATCACGATCATGCGCCAGCGCATTTATCCGATCTTGTGCAGCAGTTTTTGAGCAAACACAATATCGCATTTCTTCGACAACCTCCATACAGTCCCGACATAGCTCCTTATGACTTTTGGCTGTTTCCAAAACTAAAAAAACCACTCAAAGGACACCGATTCGATGACAAAACAACGGTTGAATACAATGCGACGAGTGTACTTAAGGCTATCCCTAAAAGTGAGTTCCAGGACTGTTTTGAAAAGTGGAAACATCGATGGAACCGTGTTATTCAATCAAGTGGGGATTGTTTTGAAGGATGCCACCCACCAGATGATAAAGAATAACGCTAGCACGAAAATATAAAGGTAGGCCCGATACTTTCCGGACAGACCTCGTACATAGTCTAGTCACCAGAGGGGTAACCGTGGCCTTTTTAATTTAGATGAGAACACTAAGATTTTTTAAATGTATTATGACCCGCTGAACACGAATATCGATAGTGTTTTACGATTTGACAGTCGAGTAATTTGTTATAAACATTTTAAATCTTTAAAGCGTTTTATCTTTTGAACAAAAAGAGATGGAAAGATGTCACCAGGTAAATTATGTTTCTTAATCCATAGCAAACAAATTCATTTTTATTTTTCTCGCTAAAGTTATTAGAACCAGAGGTATTGTTAATTAATTGCAAAAAGACGGCGCAACGAGGTGCCCGGACAAATTCATCTATAACTCAGCTTCTAATGAATATTTTTCATTGGATATGGTCTTATTTTAAAGATAAAAGTGTATCCTACATTTACGAGGTGTGTTCAAAAAGTAACGAGAATTTTTAAATTTCGCGGGTTTGGAGAGTCCGCTTGTATAAAATTTTTTTTATTATGTTGGTACACATGCCCCTGAAGTACGATAAAATTTTCAGCAATATTCATTGCTTACTTTTTAAGTGGCAGCCGCTAACGTTAGACGTGTTTTTCGAGCTCGGCGATTTTCGTTTGTGAAAAAAAATGGATCAAAGAATTTGTATTAAATTTTGCGTAAAAAATGAAATAAAGTGTAGTAAAGTTTGTCAAATGTTAACAAAGGCATATAGTGAGTCTGCTATGAGTAAAGCAAGGATTTATGAGTGGTATAAGCGTTTCCAAGATGGCCACGAAAACGTTGAAAATGACGAACGACCCGGACGCCCAAGCACATCAACAACCGATGAAAACGTGAAAAAAGTGAAAGAAATGGTTATGAACGATCGCCAAATCACAATCAGAGATGTCGCTGATGATGTTGGCATATCAGTTGGCTCATGCCATCAAATTTTTTCGAATGTTTTGGGTATGAAACGTGTGGCAGCAAAATTCGTTCCAAAATTGTTGAATTTCGAACAAAAACAGCGGCGAATGGAAGTTGCTCAGGTGTCGCTAAATGAAGTCAATAACGATGCAGAACTACTAAAACATGTTATAACAGGTGACGAAACATGGGTTTACGGATATGATGTCGAAACTAAGGCTCAATCGTCCCAGTGGAGGCATTCTGGATCGCCAAGACCGAAAAAGGCTCGACAAGTGCGGTCGAATGTGAAGGTTATGCTCACTGTGTTCTTCGATTTTAATGGCATAGTGCATTATGAATTCTTGCCACAAGGTCAAACAATCAATAAGCAGTACTACCTACAAGTTCAACGTCGTTTGCGTGAAGCAATCCGAAAAAAACGCCCAGATTTGTGGCAAAACAATTCATGGCTTTTGCACCACGATAATGCGCCTGCTCACACTTCATTGCTTGTTCGTGAATTTTTGGCCAAAAACGAAAATGTAACGATGCCTCAGCCTCCATATTCGCCAGATATGGCTCCATGTGACTTTTTTCTATTTCCAAAAATAAAGAGAACATTAAAAGGCCGTCGTTTTACAAGCATAGATGACATTAAAAGCGAATCGCTGAAAGAGCTAAAAGCTATTACAAAGATCGAGTTTCAAAAGTGTTTCGAGGATTGGAAAAAGCGTTGGCATAAGTGTATTGTATCCGGAGGGGACTACTTTGAAGGCGATAACATTAATGTAGATGAATAATTAAATATTTTTTTCATAAAACGAAAATTCTCGTTATTTTTTTAACACACCTCGTATGTGATAAAAAAACATTTTTATTGATTTAGAAACAAGCAGAAAGCCAAAAATATCGATATTTTTGCTGTTTTTTGGTAGTTTATTTGTTTATAAGAATACAAATAAATGTTCCGGATCTCAAAATTACTTAAAAATTACACATGGTGGTAGAGTTTTACTTCTAGATTAATACTCATTTTGATTTTTGAAAAAATATTGAATACAATTAAAGTTATCGACGACGTTTTAACGATCGCTCGCGCTGCGGCGATATGTTGGTGCGCGGCATCCGCCGAGCAGCCGCCATCGTCATCGATGGCAATGAAACACATCTCTCGGAGATTATACGAATACCCATTTTAAATTTTCATACACTAATTATGACAGTGAATTGTCAACAAGTTAGTAACTTCTTTAATTATCAGCCCATTGTTTTTTGAAGTGTTCTATAAAAGGTCTAATAATAGGATCCACGTCATAATCGTAATATTTACAAATGTGATAAATAATATGACAAATTTTTAACTTTTTTAACATGATGCTGTATTTTTCAATTTAACTTTCAAATATACTATAGAAATAGCACATTAATTACTTTGCCGCATATTATTTTATACTAGAAACCCTTGAATAATCGGCGACTTTCGGCGTATGCATGTATGAATTTTGAAGGTATCATTCATAAAAAAAATCATTTTTTTTATTTTGCGTATCAATTGAATAATCATATTTTTTACAAGATAACCATTTTTCTGATTAATATACTTGTAAAGTACTTATTTTGAAATTCGCGCGTAGAATAAACACTACTCACTTGTTTACAATTTTCATTTTGCAAGTTACAACTTGTATTTATTTCGTTCGGGCAAAGCATTCTGTGTTCGACTCTGTCAATATAAACTTGACTGGTGACAACTGAGGTTTGATTAAAATAGATCGTCATGGCATTTAGAAATAGTAATGAATGTACTGTTTGATATTAATTTGTCAAAAATATGTTAATATCAAAACCACTACTACTGGAGCTGGTTGTACACGTATACGAGAGGCTGCTACTGTACGCCAAGATGACGTTTCTCTACGACTTTAGGTGTTGGGCAACGAAGGAATGTTTATATTATTTGCTGTTTGATAAATTGATCTGAACATTTGTGATTCGATACAATACAAGAACCGCTAATTTCCATAGAACGTAGATTGATATAGGCTTATAAATTTTTAGCTCGTTTTCAATATCACTCGCAAACTTGCTATAAAACTTATACGGATCAAAGAGCATTGAGCAGAATAAAAATAAGAGAACCACTGATGAAAGTAACTATAATAATAAATATAATAACAATAGCGAAAACGACGAGGTAATCGATATACAACAAAAATGCAGTTGGTACGGATCAAACGAATAAAACTATAAACGGAAATGAAGCGTGATGATTTGTGTACTATTTGTGGTTGTACAAGAAAAAAGAATGATGAAGTATTATGTGCAATTGAGAAATTAGACTTCGCGAAACGTTTCTTCCATGCAATAAGTGTTGTTCACGATGATGTATACCTAAAGCTTGCATATTATAATAGAGTCGAAAAAATACTAGAAGCCAACTTGAAGTACCATAGGAATTGCATGGTACATGTACAATGTACATGTACAAATATAAAAATACTGAGCAAGCGCAGAAACAAGAAATTAATTTATGCTTAAATGAGAATGCAGATGAACTTATTGATAATTCGAGCGACGCTTGACAAAATTTTACCGTATTAGATAAGCAGATATCAAATACCATTGAATCAATTGAGTCGCAGATTCTTTTAGGTGAAATTTTTTTACTCGATGATTTATCAAAACTAGTTTTAAGCAAGTATGGAATCGATAACGTAAAACACTCAAAATTGAAGTTAGCCTTGAAGAGTTATTTCGAAGACCGGATTATTTTCATCAAAAGAAAACAAAAAAATAAATCTAAAATTTTCCATCAATTAACACAGAAAATGTTATATTAAAGGCTTATGAGCATTATTGCATATCGAACTATGCGCCCATATTGAGTGAATCTATCAAAACTGTCGGTTTTGTACTCAATGATAAATTCTGCGATGAAACAGACCTACGAATTTCATGGGAGAAATTGAATATATCAGAACCCTTTATTACATTTTTTTCGAAGCTATTTGATATCGACAAAAAAGATAGATGAATTTGTCCGGGTGCCTCGACGTTGCGCCGACTTTTTGCAATTCATTAACAATAGTTCCGGTTCTAATAACTTTAGCGAGAAAAACAAAAAATGAATTCGTTTGTTATGGATTAAGGAACATAAATAACCTGGTCACATCTTTCCATCTCTTTTTGTTCAAAAGATAAAATGCTTTAAAGATTTAAAATGTGTATAACAAATTACTCAACTGTCAGATCGTAAAACACTATCGATATTCGTGTTCAGTGGGTCAAAATACATTAAAAAAATCTTAGTGTTCTCATCTAAATTAAAAAGGCCACGGTTACCCCTCTGAGGACTAGATTAATATGCTGATCCCCTCTGATTTTCTCATTAGTTCACTAAGACTTAAAGACGAGAAAAAACTCCACTCAGTAAAGAAGCAGAAAATTTGCTGACTGCGTAAATCATCCTTGCCTTCATTGGTCGGGTATATCATCCTTGCCTTCACTAATTGGTTTTTTGCCATACTTTTACCTTCACTATTCGGGTATACAATTCTTGCCTTTATTGGTTGGATTTTTTTTCATTCTTGTCTTTATTTGTCGGGTTTATCATCCTTGTCTTCACTGATTGCGTTTTGCCATGCTTATCTTCACTGGTTAGGTATACCATCCTTGCCTTCATTGGTCAAAATGTATCTGAGCAAAAAATCAATTGACTTATCTGTTTTAACTGAAAGAGAAGCTGATCCCAGGAAAAGTATTAGCTTGTATTGACTTTTTTAAAAATTTGAAATATATTCTTCAAAATGCTGCTCAGGAATTTCACTTTAATAATGACCAATCCACAGTTCACGTTAGCATTTTTTGTTATAGAAATGGTGATGCGATTGACCATCAAAGTTTGATAGCGTTATTTAAAAACATGACCCATGATTTAACATCAGTCTACATGTGTGACGGGGAGAGGGAGACGGAAAAATAATTATTTTTCTTCCGGCCTCAGCCTCCACCAGTGGTGCAGTCAGCCAATCATTGCAGCTTAAATTTGTTGAGCACCAGCTACAGTCCTCGCGTTAGAAGGATGAGTAACGCTGCAAATCGTCTGGTTTTGGTCACTGAATGTCGGGTCGCTAATCATTTCTCCTCGCACTGGCCTCGCTGGCCACCTAGAAATGTATAGCATAACTATCGTCATGCTACTGTTCTCGCCCAAGATCAAGCTACTGTGATTTCCTATTATCTCGATACCTAATCAATAGTCTGCCCAATACCAATGTACGAGGTGTGATCAAAAAGTAAGGTGAATTTTTATTTTTCTCAAAAAATATTTATTTATTCATCAATTTTTATTTTATCTCCTTCAAAGTAATCCCCCTCGGATATAATGCACTTGTGCCAACGCTTTTTCCAATCCTCAAAGCATTTCAAAAAATCATTTTTTGTGATCTTGTTTAGTTCATCCTTCGATGCCGTCTTTATCTCCTCAATCGTGGCAAAACGCCGTCCTTTCATGGGCCTCTTCAGTTTTGGGAACAAGAAGAAGTCACAGGGGGCCAGATCTGGGGAATACGGTGCCTGTGGCATCGTTACTGTGTTGGTTTTAGCCAAAAATTCGCGCACAAGCAACGATGTGGGAGCAGGGGCGTTATCATGGTGCAAAAGCCAATTTTTATTTTTCCACAAATTCGGACGTTTCTGGCGGATTGCTTCGCGCAAATTGCGCATAACTTGCAGGTAATATTCCTTATTTACTGTTCTACCCTGTGGCAAGAACTCATGATGCACCACACCCCTGCAGTCAAAGAAAACTGTAAGCAAAACCTTTACATTTGATCGAACTTGGCGTGCTTTTTTTGGTCTTGGTGATCCAGAATGCCTCCACTGGGACGATTGAGTCTTAGTCTCGACGTCATAACCGTATACCCATGTTTCGTTACCTGTTATAACCCTGTTGAGTAAATCTGGATCATCGTTGACGTCATTCAGTAGCTCTTGGGCGATGCTCATGCGACGTTTCTTTTGGTCGAAATTGAGCAATTTCGGAACAAACTTCGCTGACACACGTCTCATGTCTAAAACACTCTAAAACTAAATTTCTCCTACGAAAATATCGGTAGCATCTATTTCGCTCACACGCATGTCCTACCCATCCCCTCTGGCGCTCGGTCACTCTTCTATCGGTCGTCTCACTCGCACTCATACGCTGACTCTCTCTTTCCCTTTCCTACTCTCGGTCTAGCTCAAGCTTGCTACCGAGCGCATTGTAACATGGCCGCCGCTCGACTCACGTCGCATCCTGTTGCCGTTTCCCATACCTGTTTCCTGGTGTTTGGAAGGTCAGTTAGTGTGTGTGTATGTGTATGCTTCGGACGATCCTTCGGGTGTGCTGATTGGGTGACCAGCGGTGTTAGTGCGTGTATGCGATGCTCTCCTTGCTACGTTAGCCAGCAGGATCAGCTGATCTCGACTCTCAACTTCCTCATCGCCTGGGTCCTGAGAGGTGTTTTCGCGAGATCTCGGGGCTGTTTATATGCGCGTGTGTTAGCTAAGCGACATCAGCTGATCTTCCGTCCACGTCCTCTTGTCGGAAGAGTATTTCGCGCGAGCCCTGTAGGTCAGGCTTTCCACGTGATGACGCATCATCACACATTTTTCAAGAGAACGTGATACCAGAAATAAAGAAAATGTGTCCTAATGTGAAGAAAATAATTTACGCTAGTGATGCTAAGCAACATTACAAAAATAATTTTCAGATGTGCAACCTCTTACATCATCACGAGGACTTTGGATTAAAAGCAGAATGGCATTGCTGTGCAACAGCTCATGGAAAAGGTGTTTGTGACGAAGCGATATTCAAAAAAGCGGCTGTTTGAGCTAGCCTTCAAGCAAAACTAACAGAAGCCACTAAACTCGAAAGATTTGTACAAATGGGCAGCAGATAAATTTGAAAACTTAAAAGTATTCTATTACAGTAAAAAAAAGCATAATAGAACACAAGGAAAGTTATCAAAATCTTTCAAAGATTTTCAAAGGTGCCAGTTGTACCGCAGATCCAAAGTTCACATGCATTTATTGTTCAACCAGAAAAAACTTTAAAAGTATTTGAATATTCGGGAGATCATTAACCTGTTAGGACAGTGATACACCAAAATTAAAAAGTGACAATGGATTTCTTAGCAAATATAATCAAATACTATTTTCTTCATGCAATCAGCATGACAGTCTCAATTCTGTTAAACGCAGAGAGCTTTTAATTCATCTACAATAAGACGATAAGAAATGATGACACTTTTTTAAAATTATGATATAAAATTCTTAATAAAATTTGTTATGTATTTTTAAGAGAATAATGACCCCCTATTTTCAAGATGAAAAGTGAATCTTCTTGTAACGGGAGCAGGTGACGAAGTTTTGTCGTGAGCCGCTCCCTCCCGTTCTTCTGTTCTCGGCTGGCCTAGTAACCGAAGTTGGGCGCATTCTAGAGTGCGCCTAATGTGGGTTGTTTTTGTTCAGCGGCCAATAATGATAAGCCAGCGAGGGTGGGGCCAGCGAGGGCGTCAACGAATGAGAAAAAGGAAAGAGTGAAGAAAGAGCGAGAGAGAGAGAGAGATAAGGGACAAGTGCTGGTATTGGGCAATGGTTCGCGGCAGGCGTACGATTGATTAGCGGCATCGCGTACCGCCACGAAATTAGATCAAGAGGGAATGCATTAAGAGTAAAAGAGAAAAATTTTGAGAGATAGTCAGGAAGGAGGACTCAAGAAGTAGAGTGAGGAATAGGCAGTCTAAGACTCAAGAAACGGTAGTCGGAGAACTAAAGTCAAGGAATTGAGTAAGAAGCAAGAATCAAGAGTGAATTAGTAAACGGAGGACGTCAACGGCCGAGCGAGTACGAGGAATGAGTACAGTGCAGGTCGTGAGAGGAGAGCTGAGTACGAGGCTCAAGAAGCTGAGGAGGAAACTGCTCAACAGAAGACAACGACGCGCCTGTGAAGAAGATGACCAACCGCTTCCCACTCATCAAGGACCCGCAGCAGTCGCAGGTCAAGTGCTCTCCTAGAATTCTGTCTGTCTGTCTCTCTCTCTTAGACGTGGCGATCGCCCTCGCCCGTTACGGATGCCGCAATAGTTAGGCGTTCATCCGCCAACTATTGCGATGGTCTTTTGTGCTGGTGTTGGCACCGTTACCACGACGATATCTCGCCAAGCAACGAGCTTACTGATTGTCGGACTTCCTTGTACAGTAGATTAAGTTATTGTGTAAAATATAAGATAAAATTTGGAATTGACAAGTTTAACACCGCTTTTTTTTAGCGCTATGTAGGAATAACGACGTGGACGTAGAAGGAATCTGTTCCCTTCGGGGTGCTTTTTTATAGTGAGTTCCCCTTGCCTCTCACTTCGGGGTGCTTTTTAATAGTGAGTTCCCCTTGCCTCTTACTTCGGGGTACTTTTTAATAGTGAGTTCCCCTTGCCTTTCACGTAAATGAATTTATAAACAGATGTTCAAATTGTTCTCCATTCGCTTCTTGACAGTAACCAATCCTATTGTAGAATGATTGAGTTTCATTTTGAATCATCTGCCGTGGAATGGCATTAATTTCTTGAACTATTCTAAGTCTTAATTCTTCAAGATTTTGTGGATTACTTCTGTATACCCGATCTTTTAAATACCCCCACAAAAAATAGTCCAAAGGGCTTAAATCTCGAGATCTTGGAGCCCACTCTACTGTACATCTTTTACCTATCCATCTATCAAAAAATATTTCATTGAGGTATTGTCTGACATTTACACCGTAATGAGCTGGAGCACCATCTTGCTGAAACCATGTATTTTCAAAATCATCACCTCTTAAGGCCTGGATAGCTGGAACAATTTGATTTCGCAGAAGTTGTTCATAACTTACAGCGTTCAAATTTCCTTCGATAAAAAAGGGACCTATTATTCTATCGCCTACTATTCCTGCCCACATGCTTAATTTTTTAGGATATTGAGTGTAACTTTCTCTTATCCAATAAGGATTTGTGTTGGACCAATATCTAAAGTTATGACTATTGACTTCGCCATTGAATTGAAATGTCGCTTCGTCTGAAAAAACAATATTTTGTAAAAATATTGGATTTTCGGTAGTCATTTGTATCATTGTTTCACAAAATTCTACTCAACGATCAGGATCATCCTCATTCAATTCCTGCACAAGTTTCATTTTATAAGGATTAAACTTGTTTACCTTTAAAATTTTAGGAACAGATTTTTGATCGATCTCCTCCTGTGGTTTCAACTTCCAATTAATAGAAGTCAAGAACAAATAAGATTTTAAAATCTAAATGATAACAATTTTTTATTTATTATTTGTAAAAGAACTTCTATTTTATTTTTAAATTTTCACTTCTTTCAAATACCTTCAAAATAATTTTGTAATTTTAATAAACAATTAGCTTTACAGACCATGAAAGAGGAGAAAATATAACTTTTGACGAAAAAAAAACGTGATTTTCCAGTTTTTGACAATTTTAATGATATTTTATGTTCAAAGTAGTGACTTTCTATTTTCTAAAATGAAAGATGAAGACTGTGAAAAAAATGAGATCCAGGTGAACTGTGCAGTGTGAAAAAAGAGTTGTCTTCTTTTTTCAAAATTCTAAAAAAATACGAGAAAGACAGATATTCAAATTGCTTTTTATTCGTTTTCTAGCAAAAATCAACCCTGTTTTTGTATTTTTAAAAAAATATTGTTTTCTCAGACGAAGCTACATGTCAATTAAATGGCGAAGTCAATCGCCATAACCTTACATATTGGTACGATAAAATCCTCATTGGATGAGAGAAAGTCATACTCAGTATCCTCAAAAATTAAACGTGTGGGCATAAATGGTAGGCGATACAATAATAAGTCTCTTTTTTAACACAGGAAATTTGAACGCTGTAACTTTTGTGAAATCAGATTGTTTCAGCTATCGAGGCATTAAAATGTGATGATTTTGAAAATACGTGGTATCAAGGAGGATTAGGGGTCACGCTATATTTCAATCGTTCCCACCCGTAAAATTTATCGCTCTTTTTGATTTCAGTATAAAAAATAGGGGTTCCCATATGAAAAAATGATGTTGACCTTGAAATAACCTTGAAATGAGGTTCATGGTCAAATCAGAGGTCACCGTTGGGTTCCTCGTTGAAAGTTACATAGGGTATGACCTTTGTTTCATGACTAACCTCATGCGGTTTTCCGAATTGTCCGGGGTTTCCATACTTTTTCCTCACCCTGTATGTATAATGTTTATAATGAGAATATAACCGAGAATATAACAAGTCGAACCCTGCTGTTAGCTTAACTCATAACACGAGTATTAGTGATACTTATTTTTTGTTTATTGAAAAGTGTCAACTGGCATTATGTTGTATACTAACGTCAAACATTCCACCCCTGTAACGAGTAATTTGAGTTTGGGGGCGACACTTCATGGGCTATTTCTGGCCCCTCCCCGTGGCACTAGTCGGAGGGTCAGAAAGCACTTTCATGCTTCAGCCCTCGATATAAAAAAGGGTGCATCGTCGCTACTTGACCAGTCACGGTGGTCAAGAAGACGAAAGAAGTTGATCAAAAATGGACCCAAAATCTGAATGCACAGTCTTGTTCTATAAAAAAAGTATATTAAAAATCCGCGAAAATGAAAATCCTGACTGCTTCTTCTTCCTAAATATAGGCATTTTAAGATTAGAATGTGCTTTTTAGTCACTTTTAGCATTAACCGAGGCCATAAACGTAGACGTAGTAGTTACAAGGCCTCATTTCACACACACGCACATGCACACATTCAGATAAATACCACAAATAGACGGCTGACTACGGCCGACGGGCCGCGCGACGGCGAGTCGCGACGGAGAAGGGAGGTCGACGTGTGTATCCTATTCAACAGGTAATAGCGGTGCTCAACACGATTCCTACTGTCCATTACAACACTGATTCCATATTATAGCAACTTTTTCATAATGTCATACACATTGCAAATGACAACAATTAATAGAACAAATTGCAAGCAACGGTAATTTCACATTTTTTATAAAACCTAATTATCAAAATGAAAACTAACGGTTAGTATATTACATTCGCTTGCATCGATATGTTCTCCTTGGTATTGTGGAAGTTATGTGACCCGCTGGAATATAGTGTTGTGGCGTCAAAGAATGTGAGACGCATAGGTGAAAGATACGAAGCTAACTAAGGGCAGAAATGGCTAGACAACGATCTGATAGTATCGAACGGTAAGAGAGGGGGTCAATAAGTCTTTACAAAAAGAAGGAAAAAAAAGGTTTGCATATGTAATTTTTTTTTATTTTTCAACATAATCTCCTTGAAGGTCGATACATTTTATTAAACGGATTTCCAGTTTTTTTAAGTCATCAGAAAAATATGATTTCTGAAAACCCTCAAAATAGGCATTTGTTTTGAAGATAATTTCTTCATTTGACGTGAATCGTTGTCCGGCAAGCCATTTTTTGAGGTTAGGAAATAAGAAAATGTCACTGGGAGCCAAATCAGGCGAATATGGTGGATGGCCAATTAATTCTAACTTTAAATCGTTAATTTTAGCCATCGAAACTGCACACGTGTAAAATCGAGCATTGTCTTGAAGAAAGAGGAATTTTTTTTTGTTCAGGTGAGGACGTTTTTCTCTGATTTTTTCTTTCAGCTAACCTAATAATGATGCATAATATTGTCCAGTGATCGTCTGGCCATTTTTCAAGTAATCCATGTAGATGATTCCATATGCATCCCAGAAAACCATGGCCATAATCTTGCCAACTGACTTTACTGTCTTTGCCTTCTTTGGGGCTGGTTCTCCTGCGGTAATCCATTGTTTGGACTGTTCTTTGGTTTTAGGAGTGTAATGGTGTACCTATGTTTCATCTACAGTTACGAGTGGACGCCAAAAGTCTTCCGGATTACGACGTATGCATGCCAAAAGAGCCTCAGAGGTGACCACGCGGGTTCGTTTGTTTTCAACAGTGAGCAAACGCGGCACCCATCTTGCTGATATTTTTGTCATCCCCTATATTTCATGCAAAATTGAAATGATTGTATCCTTTGATACCCCTGTGGCCTCAACTAATTCTCGCAATTTTAATCTTCTATCATTCAACACCATATCGTGGATTTTTTTGACCACTTCGAGCGTACTCACTTCTACGGGGCGTCCTGAACGAGGTTCATATTTTGTTGTTGTACGGCCACGATTAAATTCATTTACCCAGTTATAAACAGTGTTAAATACAGGGGCAGACTTGCCATAAACGGCGTTAAACTCAACTGCGATTTCTTTTGGTGTAAGGCCTTTCAAATGAAAATGTTTTATCACCGCTGCAAACTCTGTTTTTTCCATTTTTCAAATAAACCAATAACTTTTTGTTCAACCAACGCACACAAAAAAATGACTTAATAAATCGAGCTGAAATTTTGTACGATATCTAGTTGGTAGAATTGCTTGCCAAAAACATCATAATTTAAGCGTGACAAGCGCCATTTCGTGAATTTTGTAAAGACGTATTGACCCTAATTCGTAAGTTGTGATAATGCGTTATCACTAGAAAACCGCGTGCTCGCTATTCTCTATGCTAGGAATTTGAGGTGATTTGGTTAAAAAACAGGCATCTAGCCTATTTGTTGTTTAGGGGTTTAGGGTTTAAAGCTGTTTAGTTCACATGTACAGGCTACAAAGATCACACATTTGTAAACAAGTTTTTATGAAAGTTAAAATTTTTTTCGACATTTTCGTTTACCACATTGGTTCCGCCATTTTAAATTTTCAAAATCTGATAACAGATTTGTAATTAGCGACCTCAAAAACTTCCATATACAAATTTTCTACGAAATATGATGTATTGAATTACATATTTACAGTTATTTTGTGTTAGTGTGGTTTACCCCCCTTAGGGGTAATATTTATTAAAACACCGAAAGACGTCAACTAAATTTTGTTATTATGGATGTTTAAACATTTTTTCCAATTTTTTTCAGTCGGTTTAAACTTTTTCATTATAAAATTATGCCAAAAAATATATGTTTTCAACCCCTAAAAAATAGGGGATGCTATCCTTACTCTTAAAACCACCATGAAATACTTGCTCCATTTGTAAGAAATAACCTCCAATTTGTTTCACTGAAAAATATGAATTTTAAACCGATATATTAAAAAAACGCTTTTTGGGGGTTAACTTTAGGGGAGGTTTTTACCTCTTAAAAGTGAAAATTAGCCGATAAAAAAAAATACGTGCCTCTTATTTTTTTATGTTCTACAATATGTATCAAAATCATCAAAATCGGTGAGTTCGGGTTGGGTACCTTTCCTTGTAAGTAGCAAAGAAACAGGAATAGTTAGGCGGACATAATAGCTTGACCTTGGGTAGACCGTCTAGCAAATTCCTCGAATTATTAATAAATGGATTTCTTTTTATCGATAATTTGCGTTTTTCTCTTTGCGTAACCTATACTCTACCTCTCCCCCGTAGCTTTCGCGATCGGATTACCGCATAGGAGGGACAGGCTAGCGCGCGTCAGTACATCAACATCACAATCGTGCACCACTGCGTTCAACACTTCCGAGTACACGTAAAACTACCTGCTATAGCAAGGCGACCTTACAGGAGCCATTACGACTACCCGCTTCTGAGCAGGAGCCCGTTCATCCTCTTTTGGACCAGCTAACCGAGCCGCCCCCTTTTATTTCTCTGTTAACATTATCACCGCCCGTTCGATAGCTCTATCGCGTCTCTCACCCTGGCATGATAATCATAGGTGGCCGACGCGGGCCAAGGACGAGCCGATAGGGTAACTATCGAGAAGCTACTTCCAGACAGGAAGCAGCAGCACCAGCAGCAGCGACAGTAGCAGTGACACCAACAACGGCAACAGCCATAGTCGCAGCCATCATCAGCGCCTTACAGCGCTCACAGCTCTCTCCTTTGACCCACCCTTTCTCCCCCCCCCCCCAAACCCCTTTCAACCTTGCGTGCACGAGTACTCGAGTCAACAAACTAGTCAATCATCATTTGCAGCGCTGCTCGTTCCCCTTACGTGAGAACGATAACTGGTGCCCAACAAACAGTAAAAGACTGTATTCGGACTTGACTCTTGACTCTTGACCCGATCGAACCGTCCCACACACTTCCTCCCCCCTCCCCTGCGTATGTGCACGCACACGACGACGCTCTAGATATCGACAGCT
This sequence comes from Phymastichus coffea, assembly GCF_024137745.1. NCBI lineage: Eukaryota > Metazoa > Arthropoda > Insecta > Hymenoptera > Eulophidae > Phymastichus > Phymastichus coffea. The sequence goes on along the minus strand of NW_026706822.1, from coordinate 4,528,186 downwards.
AGACGAGGCCAAGGAAATCCCTGCTATTATTTTCTCGTCACCTCTTCAGCGTCACAAAGTAAATACAAACACACTCGCGCATAGCGCGAACGTTTTCATGTTTGTCCAATGCAGTTATCGACATTTCAATATTACATTAATTACTCTCGTAGCGTCACACAAATTAAAACGATCCTCATTGCAGTCATTTTAAAAACGTTTCCAGTTAAATTACGAAATAACTTGTACTTGATTCCTTTTTTATAGAGTAGGAAACACATGGTTGCAAGCTCGCAGACAGTCACGGACCCATGTACGCTCGCACGTGCGAGGATCATATACATACTAACATTTAATTGAACTTTTTATTTGGGTAATGCCGGTTATTCGGACAGTTTGGAGGTTTTAACTGATGGAAAGGTGATTCATCCAGATGAGCGCAATGAAGGTAATTTAACTCAAAAAATTAATTAATTAATTACAATAATATTGCAGATTATTGCAGATTCAGAAGATACTGACGAGGAGGTATCCTTGAAAAGAATTTTAAGAAAGGAGTTTGCCGGAGTGAAACCCGCAAGCGGCAAGGTACTATGGCGCAAGTACATTCATACATAAGAATATACATATAGAGCTAGCTCTAACAGACACACAGGATCGCTCGCTCATTTTGGCACGCTTACAAGCTCCTTACACCCACACACGCATACATACACATCCTCACACACCTTTGCAAGATCACACACCACGCACGCGTTTGCAAGCTCACACACACCCTTGTATACGCACCCGCGTACAGGCACGCTCGCATGAATATAACCACTGCGCATGCTTACTAGCTTGGACTTCCACATACACACGTTTTCAAGCTCATACACATATCCATGCATTTTCGTACTCACGCACTTTGCAAGCTAACAAGCCTACCTACACACAACCACAAAAACTGGTATGTGCATACATACTTTCGCACATCTGCAAGCTCATACACATGGCCACGCACCACACTCGCATATACACTCAGACAAACATACATTTATACACACACGTTTACATTGTGATGATACGTCATCACAGGAAAACTACGCTACCTTATGCTAGCCCCGCTCCGGATAGAAACGTGCGGCCGAACAGCTGTTGCCGCACAAGCCCACCCACACATGTCCGAAATCTCGCGACCTATGGTCCCCTGAAATCTTCCCGACCGATGCGCACGACCCTTACATCCGTGTACAACCCCTCGCGCACTCTTGACTCGGTCCGACAATCCCCCAGGAAGCTGGACGCCCGTAAAGATTCCAGCTGGGATCAGCTGATTGCAAGCCCCCGTTAATTAAGGCAGACCTGGCTAGACCGAAGTAGGGGCAACCGAGTGCGTGAGAGCGAGCGAGACAACCGATACGAGACCGATCGGACGCGAGCGAGGGGAATCAGTAAGACTAACGAGCGGCTGATAGACAAGGATAGGCAAGCGACGCTAACGGATTAGACAATCGGTACCAGCTTAGGGGTGGCTAAGCGAATGAAGTAAAACCGACGCTATCTTTGCAACCAGTAAGGAAATTAGGCGCCAGGACTCGATCAATAACGAAATTACGTGGGCAAGAAATACCGATATAGACGGCGCTAATATCCGGCTTAGCAACAAGCCGACCAATCGCATAATCGTTAAGGAGAGGTAAGCAAGGAGAAGCGGCGCGTCGCCGAAAAACGCCGCGCCAGTACCCGTTGAACTCTGGTGCCAACCAGAATACTCACTGAGCCCTGGTGCCGACCAGAGGACCTTTACCCAAGTACCCGCCGAGTGCTGAGGCCGACCAGAACATAAGTCCGCGAGTGAGCAAAGTAAGCAGCGAAGCCGAGTAAGCAGCGAAACCAAGTAAACAGCGAAGCAGAGTAAGCAGCGAAGCAGACAGAGTAAGCAGCGAGTAGCAATAGCTGCAAACAGCAGCCCAGCAAGCAGCGGTAACCAGCAACAGCAGCGACGGCAGGAGCAGCGGCAGCAACAGTAGCGGTAGCTACGGCGGCATTAGCGGCGGTGACCGCAGTCGCGTTTGTGTCACAAAGGCGCCCGAGTAAGTACGCTTATTTTTTTGTTAGATCGCGTGGTTACTGAACGTCCGCGTTTACGGGAGTGCCGTATTACCTTCACGCGTTCGACCGATTCACTTGTGCGCGCATTTTCATCGCTGACCTTCCGGGCGAATTTCTTTGTTACGCCGTTGTAATGTCCGAAGGCGGATTCTTCACGTGTGCGTTTATGTGCCGTAAAATTTTCGCCTAACCTTACCGATTTGCTGATTGATAATGAGCTTTTCCCCCGTTTTGCGAGTAACGTAAGATTGTCCGCGTGCGCGTAGTTATTGCCGATTTCTTGGAACGATTTCCCCGTAGGTTGCGATTAGACAAAGCCTGATCTTCGCGTAACCGGCCGATTCACCCGTGTACACTAGTTGTAGATTCATTGTGTCATTGTCCGTTGATTGCCGAACGACCTTCGCGCGGGCGACGAGTCGCATACGCGCGTTAACGAAGTTATTTGTGAAGCCGATCGGATATATTACGCGAGTCGCGTCTGATCTTCGTTCGACAGATAAGTTTTCCATGTGCGCATCATTAGCCCCTGTTTTCCGTTATATGACTATTGCTTGAGATGCTAGTAACGTCGATTGAGTAGCAACTGACCTTCACGCGACCGACCGATTCCGCGAGTGTGTATTTACTGGAATAAATTCCTGAGCTTTAGTGCTCGAAATAGATAATTTGGATGTTGCATAACCGCGCGATCGCAATCCATCGAGACCGTTCGCATCAACTATCGTCCGCCCAAGTCGACGTCGAATCGCGGTACGCCACTCCTACCTGTACTAGATTAGATCAGGTAGACCATCACGAGCGATTGACCTTGGGTTGACCCGGGGATTTCTTGAATTGGCTTAATAAACTCGAGTCCATATTAATTTATTGTTCTTACTGACTTTGCCCGCTTAACCACATCATCCCCCGTAGCTTTCACGGTCGGTCCCGAGATTATCGAGCGTGCGCGCGCGCGCGCGCGTATAACTTGATTGCCATTCCGATGATAACCGTTGTCGTGCGAACAACGCCACCAATCGACGATAACCGGAGGGGGCCTCTCCTATCTACTGGCCTGTCAACGAGGCGTCCAGGAGACGCCACCTGATGTACCCGCTTCCGAGGTGAGAGCCTCGTGCCCCGAGTAACACCGACTAGCCGACGAACCGCAGCCGTGGGTGGCTAAAAACCACCCGTTGTCCCCTTTTCTTCCGTTCGGTATTCTCTCGAACGACCCCGTACAGGATTTCGCGCTCCCTCTTTCATCTCCCATAGGTGCTTGCGCACGAGATCGGCGCAAGACGACGACTAAGAGGAAGGAGACAACGGGGAAACCATCCGACAAACCCCAGCGACCAGGAAGGGAACGCTGCTCGACCATCACCGCATCGTCAATCCGTTCCCCTGCGACAGCCGATGTTGCAGCGCTACCTGCTCTCCTAACTCGGGAGCACGGTAGCTGGCGCCCAACTCAAACAAATAAAAGCTGCACAGATTATCGGCTGACTGCGCCGCTGGCGACCGGTCGAGGCCGGAGAAAGAATTGTCTTGTCTTTAGCACACATTTATTTTTTCCCTCCCTTTGTTCCGTCGCAACATATTCAACTGATATTGACAAAATATTAACATTTATTATAGTTGCGGCTTTGCGATGATTCCGCGGTTTATATAGTCCATATTGAGTAGCACAACATAACCGCAAAACATCAAACAGCCAAAAAATGGTGATCAAATTGGTACAGCTCTTAATAAAAAAAGAAGAGCTCCGTCGTCTGACACCAACCGGAAAAGTCGCTACGGTGGCCATTTCCAAAGAGATATACGATGGAGTTCTAGGTAAGTTCTTAACGTATAAACTAATATTGTACAAGACATCATTCTTTCTTTTGTAATGTTCCAGAGTTGGTCAACGAAAAGGTGAATGACGCGGAGAAGATGGCGGCAGCAAGGTATAGGCTACTGCTGACCAGAGTATGCGATAACGTGCGACTAAATAAAAAAATAATGAAATATAGTATATTTCTTTATAAAGATTTTCATATATTTCTTAACAATAAATATAAAAATAAACATCAGCAAAAAAAAAGATCAACAAAAAAACAATATCTCCATCATGGACCGCAGTTTCTCGACTTGTATAATCACTGCAAATAAGAAAAGCATTATTTATTGAAATGACTTTTCCACGACTTTTTTACGACTTATTTTACGATTTTCAATGCTGGTTTTTAAGGACTTCTTAAAAGGTTCTTTTACAAAATTGTAAATTCTTTTGAGGAGTTTTTTATTACTTTTATCTTGCACAAATTCCCTTTTCTACGTCCATATCCTAATTTGAATCGTTTTGATCCTCTGGCTTATTCAGATTGTCATCATCATCTTGATCTTCTAGCTCTTGTTGATAACACAGGCCAACAAAATTTTACAAAAGTCAAAAACCTGAAACCAGATTATAGTATACATAAGAGATTTTCATGCGCTGATTCCGAATCTGGGCTCAAAATTGTTCTATCACCCCTGGTTTCGCAGATATATTAACGTAAAAGCGTCAAAAACACCCTTTTTAGCTATATTTGACTACCTGTAACATGACAAAGGATTTTGCTGTGCATTTCTGACCACAGTTTCTAAAAGAGCAACTCTTGGGCTACAAAATGCAATATTCAAAATTAATTTTATAATTTTTTCAACGGAAATATGGTCGTTTGAAAATTGTTGGATTTGAACATTTTACTATAGGCTTATAATAACACGAAACTCAATATTCACTTCTCATGCTTGAAAATGCACACTCATAATAGCATGAGAAGTACAAAAGTCCGCATATAGCAGTGTTCAGTCTGCTGAAATGTCATAACCTCTAACTCGATATTTCCCAAGCCAGTAGGAATGTCATTTCTTGAATAATCCTCAAACCAGAACATTTGTCGGAATCACATCAAGCCGACGCCTGGTCGGGCACCGCTCGTCGAGTTTGGAGAGCACGCTAATATAAGTTTCGTGTTATTATAAGCCTATAGTACATGTTCAGATCCAATATTTTTCCAACTACCATATCTCGGGTGAAAAAAAATCTGAAATTAATTTTGAATAGTGCTTTTTGTAGCCCAAGAGTTACTTTTTTAGGAATTGTGGTCAGAATTACGCAGAAAAAATCCTTTGTCATATTACAGGTGGTAAATTATAACAAAAAAGCATATTTTTGACGCTTTTAGATTAAGATATCTAGAACACCAAGGGTCATGGAGCAATTTTGAGCTCAGAGTCGGAATCAGCGCATGAAAATCTATTAAGCATACCATGTCTGGTTTCCGGTTCTTAAAATTGGTGGCCTGTGTCATCATCATAAAAAAGTGTAAGAGAACAAATTAAAATCATCAAGTATATTCAGCACTTGAAATAGTGATATTATGAGTACATAGGTATAACATTCAAATGTAAAACTTTTCTATCAAATGGAAAATCATGTCAGTTAAAGAAAATCAATATGATTGATTGAAAAAAACAATTGAAATAGCAAATCTAGATTCAAATTTGATGATTTTTTTTTCAGTGATTAATTTGATTACAAGTTTGCATTAAATTTTTTCTTGGAATGCGTTACAATTTCAAGTATACATGACACTCAGTAGAATTTTGAATGAGTGCAAGTTATTAAGTCAATCATATAAGATAAGAAACATTTAAATTTTAAATACTGTAACTGTGTAATTATAATACTTTTATTTCCAGAAATCAATATAAAATTGGCGACTCGGTATAGACCACCAAAAGCAAAGTAAATTTATGAAGGTCTTGTGTTTTATAAAATATTGTACAAAAGTGTGAGTGAATACAAATGAATTAAAGTTAAGTACCTACATTCATACTGAGCTCATTAAATAGTGTTATGATAAGTGCATTGGTAAATTATTTAAAATTGAAACTTCTTGTCCAAAGGAAGACCATGTTACTACAAAATATAATAATTGACTGAAAGAACAAATGAAAAAGCTAATTATTCAATATTCAATTTTTATTACCACAATTACATTTTCAGAGCTTAACATAAGCCTAGATTAACAAGCCTTATTGTAGACCGGTAGAAGCAAAATGAATGTGTACGAAAAGACTTATGCTTTATAATCTATTGTATAAAAGTGTGAGTGAATATGCATGAATCAAAGTGAAGTGACCAAATTTATATTGAACTACTGAAATAGTCTTATGATGATTACATTGATATAACGGAAAGCCATGTCAAATTAAAGAAAATAAATGATTAACTGAATTATTAACTGAAAAATAAATCCAACGGCTAGATATATAGTTCACAAGTATAAATTATTAAATTTCAATTCATTTTTTGATAAATTATAATTATAATATTAAGAAAAAAAATGTATTCATGAAATTATGACGGTTACTGCCTTTTATTCTTTTTATTTTTACTTGTATTAGATGTGACAGTAAACGTCCTATTAGCGCTATCAGCCCAACCATGCGGCTTCCCTCGAGGGCAGCACCTACCGGTTGGGGGGAAATGTAATAAGGAAATTCGGTACGAGACGGGACTGAACGCGCACGAATATAAATGAACTAGTCGAGGATCAGTAATCCGAGTGTCTAGCTGCAGTGAGCGATAAAAAGAAGTTTCCCGAGTTTTGGGGAGTACCGAGACGAGTTGACGGACTCATCGAGAGGAGCTGCGCCTTCGTCCAACGAGAGCGAGTGTGTGTGAACGTGCGTGAGTGGAGGGTTTCGCCATCGAGGGTTCCCGAAACTAGCGTGCGCTGTGCGGGTCTTTCTACCTCTCTTGCTGACTGCGCGACTGTTGATAAGATAAGCTGGCCAGCTTAGTATCGCGATTTCCTGTAAGATTGCTAATAACTAACCTCTCGTACTCAGTAAGAAGCGTGCATGTATTAACTCGACGAACCAAGAGGTGCGAACGCTCCGACACTGCATGTTATTGACGCACGCGCGCTTTGTAAACATAAACACGCGGGCCGAGTATATTGTAGAGAAAAGAGAAAATAAACGATCTCGCATGTGATACTGATTATAATTTTGGTGTTATTATTTCTCGCCGGCAGAAGGTTGGTTGACTGACTTCCGTTACCTCCTGCTCTCCGGTTGACGAGTTTGAACATTCCGACATTCCCGCACGCTCTTCGACGCGATCGCGCGCATAAATAAAAAGACGGAGCACTGACCCCGTTACATAAATTATATATAACACATTATCTTACGAAGATAAATAAATTATCATAGCTCTTAAGCAGTTCGGAAAAAGATATTTGATTTACATAGTATTGATCCATCCAGGCTTTATGAATTGACAAATAAATTTTTGGTGAGTACATTTTTTCAGAAAATATTATGGTTATTTCATGGAATTTATTATTGATCATTATATTTTTTATTTCAGGTTTTCAATTTATACGGATTAAAAAGGATTAAGTGATTTTATTGTGTAATTTGAAAGTTATTGACAAGCTTATATATTATTTATTATAAATTAAAATATTAATTAATATAATTCCATGTATTTACTTGATAGTAACTGAGAAATATATATTTTTATACTTATAAATCATCTGCGTCTTTGACACAATGACTGTGCTTTTCGTATGAAAATTAATTCAGTACGAAAGGTGATATGATAGGAAATTTTTATGAATTTAAAGGACGAATGATCAAGTTTTATTTCATGAATTGACGGAGGATACAACTGAGAGCGTACAAGCTCGTCGAAGGCTGTTAGCTAACTAACTGCCGACTCCTGCAATAGTCGTCACTCTTAGTCTTAAAAGCAAGAAAAAAAAAGAAAAGCAAAAAAATGAGACGAGTGTCGAACCGAAACATAGGCGATAGTCACCATAACGTGGTCGTGGCTCAGTTGTGTCACTTATGCGCCGTCGGGGGTAACACATGTTAACCATAACGAGACTCGAAACGCGTAAAATAGTAGAGTGGACTGTAGGGTACAAAGAGAGAACTCGCCACTATCTCAACGACGCAGCGAGGCACCGCTTTTCGTAGAATTACTGAAATTAATACAATGAGTGAATAATAAATGAATGTCGGTAAATCATCTATATACATAAGCAAACCAAACCAAACCAAACCAAGATCTAACAAAATTTAACGAAAATTAAAATAAATCAAAATCTAATAAATCAAAATCTATTTACACTGCTGTCCATATTTATTTGCCAACCCAGAAAAAAAATTACATAAAATTAAATGTTTCGTTACTAAGGAAGTATTCATCTCATAGAAACCTCCGGAACCTCATTTTGTAGGTTCTGGCGAGTACTTTAAGGTACATTTTCTTTCAAATCGATTAATAATTTTTTTCCATTTTTATTAATACATAAAGGTAAGTAAAAAATCAAAAAATTTTTGCTCACTTTTAAGTTCAAACATTTTTATGAACACTATGTTGAAAAATAAAACGCCACTTTTCTAAAATTTTCGTTTGTCTTTTGTAGGCTAAGTACTTATCGGACCATCCTCGTAGTTTATCGCTTGTAGAAATAATTCTAAAAACGAACGACTTAAATTAGTTTATAACATTTGAATTATAATTAATTTTCGTTTAAATAAATCATTAATTGTTTATTTATTGATAATAGTAATAACTAGGCTATTATCAATGAAACGAATTCTTATTCATGTTTCACAGATAGTCATCTTCAATTCAGATTATCCGCTTTATTATAATATACAACCCATTAAGGCCCACGCCAAAACAGCATGAGACAGCGCTAAACTAACTATGCCATTCATAGCATAAGTGAAAAAAAAGTACTCGTGTTTTTTCTTTTGCCATTTGCAATTGTTTATAAAAAATTATTTAAACAAATTACCAATAATGAATCGAAAGCATATAGAGCTTTATTCAATGAGAAAACTATAAAATATATTTGAGGATAGACTTCCATTGATTTAAGGTGATTTCAGTTGGTTACTCGATTTTAAAAAACCGATTTTCCCAAATAGCGCGCTATCATTAGCAGCTGTTTTCGGGAGGTGAAATATTTCGAATCCGTAGCACTATTCTCTCAAAGTACAAAGTATAATGAATATTTTAAAAAAATTACCTAGTTTGAGTGAAAACTGGCCTGTCGAAAGAATTTTGATACAAAAACGACTGAAAATTCTCACTGTGAGACGTATCTCCGCCTGCAAGCTGCGACTATCAGTAACACTTGGTGGGTTGCTGTCAGGAGCTCTCTCTTTCCTTGCACCAGCTCTCGCTCGGTCACGACTCTTTCGCATTTCCGTTAGTTATACGTTGAGTGTATAAAGTGATATCGCTCACGCTTAATTCGCTGGTTGTGAGACGATGCGTCTGAAAGTCGAGCTAGCGCGCTTATTTCCCCTTTGTTTTCTATAATTTAGTTTAAGCTGTGTATAATTTGTTGACGCTATAATAGTTCGCCTTATGTACTTTCAACTGAAAGTTTGAGTTATTTGTCTTTGTTTTCCTTCTACTCCAGACAGATGCAGAAATTGGGCCTGTGGGAATCAACGCCGGCTTTCTTAACCGATTTGCGACCCTCAAAATTTTGATAAAGGTAGTCCTTAATGCACGGCGACTGACCCTTTTACAAATTGAATATAAAAAAATGTCGGCAAAGATAGGTACAACGTTTGCTCTTAACCGAAAATAGACGCAGTCGTGTGGTGACCGTTGAAGTCATCAAAGAAGGTAAAGACAGTGAAATCAGCCAGCATGATTATGGCCATTGTTTTCTGAGATGCACATGGAATTATCTTCATCAACTATTCTAAAAAAGGAGAATAATTTGAATATTTAAATACAGTAGTATAAAATATAATATATGGAATAATATGGACAATCATTTTTTGTTATGAAAAATTGTCAAATTATATTTATTCAGTATATTAGATCTACTGGGGCTACTATTATAACAATCGCGTGATAATAGTGATAAATGTTGTTATGACACTACAAAAAATTTTTTTAAATGATATAAAACGTAAGATTGTATTTTATATAAATGTATTTTTTTTTATTTATTTGAGCAAATTGAACCCTATTGGGTTATTTTGCTAATATAAATGTATTTATTTAGTTGATTAGGATTACTGAACATACCACTGTAAAAAAACGCGCCATGACATTTAATGACGGTGTGGAAATATCATTTTTTTAAATATTTTATTATTATATAAGAATTACAGAGTGTTACGTGACGTACCATTTGTTATATTTTACGATTAAAATTTCGCATTCGAGAGTCCCGTTCGTATTGCGCTAAGGCCAAGGACATAGCTATAAAACACAATAGCTAGCAGTATTCGTGTGCGCGGCTCGGTGGGAATGAGCGAGAGAAGCTGATTCACGCTGCTGCAGCATGCTGCGACAGTCAGCGAGCTTGGCTATGTAATACGAGCCGATTAGAAACGCGTAAACGTATAAAGCGTATGCGCTAGAGAGAGACGGAATGCGAGGGGCAAAGGATATATATCAAACTGGTGAAAACGACAATGGGAGATTAGTCAGTCAGGACTGAGCGCCAGAGCAAGAAGGCCGGAATATTTCCGAATTCAGAGTTTATCTCGCCAATTTAAATTTAAATTTAGTTTGGTTTAATTTGCCCGAGTTATCCGGTATTACTCTTTTACTTAATTATAAGTTGAGTTCAGTTTACTTCATCAGAGCTTGATTGTAAATAAAAGGCGAAGAAAGACAGCAACCATACAGGCAATTTGTTCACGCCGCTAGGACCAAGGAAATATATTAATCCACAGTATTAATTGGACATATACAAATATACGCGTACATTTGACGGACCTTATCCGTTTAAAAAAAACAAAAGGAAGGAAGACCACATAAATAAAAAAAAGCAATAATAATACATAAAGGACCGAACGCCAATAACTTTAATGAAAATAAGTGAGTACAATTTGTTAATAAATAATAGACAACGCGAGGCGAAGAACACGCGTCTATATATATATATATATATATATATATATATTGCAACGGTAGTCGATTTAATTAATCGAACCGTTCGCGATTCTGCTTCTCGCGTGTTAGTTTTAATAGTTAAGAGAGAGAGGGGGCACGCGATCTTTTGAATAGGCAGTTACGCCTCAGCTGTGAACGCGAGTTACCGCCGATTTGTTTTCGCACTTTGTTTTCGCCGAATAAAGTTTTCTTTGGTTAATTACGTGCGTGTGTGCAACGACAGTATTGGAGCAGCAAGCAGCGGTGCATAAGCAGCAGATAAAAGCGAATTGAGGCAGCGCAGCTAATAATAGAGAGGCAGCGGCAGTTGAAATTTTTGCAACAACAATTACGGCTGATCACCGTAACTGCACCGCATGGTAGGTGCACCTCCCGTCATATTAAGCGATACAAAATACTTTAGATATTTTGTATATCCGTGATAGTGTTATTTTTTATATTCGCGCCGAGCATTAGTTCGCGGTAATATTCGAATCTTCTCTCTCTCTCTTTCTTACGGAAAATAGTTAATTGTAAAATCCTATTCGCGAGCGTTAGTCTTTCGGCCCTACAAAGACTGTAGTGATTTTTGTTAATTAAAGTTTATTAAATTTATTCGCCGTTTACTTCATTTGATTTTCCTAGTAGCTTAAGTCATTGGAAAAGGCTTAGGTTTTAATCTGATTAACTCTAGGGGATTAAGAAGATTAGAAGTAAAGTCGCGAGTAAAGTCGAGTGTCACATGACACATGACTCAAGATGAGTTCAACTCCGTTTGATAGAAGACATCTAGGATAAATTATCTGACGTTAAGGCGAATACACGTACTATCATACGTGCTTAACGGAGCGGCGGTTTGCTCTGCATCGTGGGAATTTGTTCTTAAATAAATTTCTCATTTTTCAGATTAATCTCCCCCGTTACATGGCGCCCAACTGGTATTAAGACCCATTTAGTGTGAATAGGATTGTGCGTCGAAGGCAATCGACGCACGAGAGAGAGAGACGATTGCGCGAGCGCTTAGGAAGGTTTGAGCGGCTGGTAGCGCGAGATTGTGAGCGGTACGACCTCTGCTGGGGTAAAAACGAAATCACTTCGAACTTTTTAATTAAAAAATTGTTAAGTTGATTGTAAAAAGGGCCGAAAGCGATAATTATAAGTGGGTCGAAGTTATTTCAGGTCGTTTGAAGTAATCAGGTGTTAACCCATTTTAGACATAGTTTGATGGATAAAGAGGGGTTGCAAGCACCTGAACGACGATAAAAGCAGAGAGCGCGACCCAAGCGTGCAGTCCAAAGAATATTAGCCAGGCGGAGCAAGCAAACAGCAGGCTCCGACCTTAGGTAGGATATATTTATAATATTTATAGATAGTTTGCGGAGACTGTGTGCGCTCATAATCTCGCGAGTTTGTGCCTTATAAAAAGGAGGCATTAAGGGTGGTTACACTAAATAGTGTATACCCCGCTCATACCTTGGGTGACAGGAAGCGGTAGTGGTCGATTAGGCCGATAATTTCAAACCTCGACCGCATCCTACACCCGTGCGGAGGCATGATGGCTCTGTTGTCAGCTCAGATCGACAATTGGGCATTAGAGCTGACCACCGCATAGCGCGAAAGCTATTTGGCGGATTTAAAGCTGCGCAAGGATGGAAGTGTCATTCAGCAGGCGGCCAGGCTTGGGAGATGGTTGCTAGGAGAGTACACCATTACAGATATCGAGGAGACCACGTATAGTAAAGAGGTGGCGGGGCGCAGGAGGCGCACCCGACAAGCGTGGCTCTACACAGTCTGTGACGAGTTGGAAACCCACAGCGCAGACGAGAACAGCGACCATCCCATGAGGATCATCAATAGGGGGGGAATATCCTTGACAAATATGTCAAGGACATTCGCCTGCCCGGATGAAGACTCTAAGGGTGAAGCCAGTTGCCAAGAAGAGGATGAGCTCATCCAGAAGGCCCTACGCACCCAGGAGCAGGAGGAGAGGAAACGGAGCAATCCGGATCTCAGGTCGCAGGAATCCTGCACGCGGAAGGAATCTCAGGAAGAATTATCCTTGAGTGAAGCCTTCCGGGAAATAGAGTACCTCAAGGAGGGAGTCGACCGCAACCGCAAGCTGGTTGGTCGAATCCTAGAAACCCTTCAGACTCTGCAGGGAATACAGGTGTGTGCGGAGCGCGAGGCACAGGGCATGCGCCTACGAATACGAGAGCTGGAAGACGCAATGCATGAGATGGCCAATGCTAGCCGTTCTTCTCAGCGCAACTCGGTTCAACCGCGCTCCGGACGTAATGTGGACTTTCAGGACACATTCACCTGTCACTACGATTCTGAGATTCCGGAAAGCACACCGGCTCCTCCAAGACTACTACCCAGGAGAAGGGACGTCACCCCACTGAAAGCCCTCCGTAGAAGAGAAGGTGAAGAGGATCCGGAAGAATATGGGAGATGCGCACCTGTTCGACAGAGGAGTCGAAGTGGATCATCTGGCACCGGTCCTCAACTATCCTCAGGGCTCTCCACAACCTAAGATGTTGGAAAAATTGTCCGCGGATGGAAATTGAGGTTTGCGGGCAGTAAGGCATAGAGTGTAGATACGTTACTTTGAAGGTTGGAAGATCTGCGCGTGGGCGCAGGGCTAACTGATGACGAAGTGCTTTGTTCCGTATCAGAGATCCTCGAAGGTAACGCGAGGACCTGGTACGATAACAACAAGTACCAGTGGCTCAGTTACGCAGAGTTCGTCGCTGACACCCGGGATTGGTTCGGCACTAGTACGCAACAGCAACAAAGGCTGTTGCAAGAAGCCCAGAACCGGTTCCAGGGTGAGGACGAACTAGTGCGAGACTACGTGTCCAACCTGGTGGCTCTTGTCAATAGACTAGAACCACCAATGCCTTTGGAGAGGTTATTAGACTTACTCCATGCAAACCTCCTTCCAAATATCCAAATTCAGCTGCGTCGGAGCGAGATGAAGTCGATACCCGAATTTAACAGGAGAGCGACCGAGGTACAGAACATCTTATCTTACGGTCGTCGTCCACGTGTGTTCGCCGACCCCAACTCGACGATCTTCCCTCAGCACGCCTACCAGCCAAGCAAAAGAACGGCTGGTAATAAAACCCAAACCGCTGCAATGGCCAGCGAAGAGAAGGCGCGTGCGAAAAAGGAGGGAGATCCGCAGCGCGGACAGGGCGTGGAGAACCCTACCAGGAGAGGCCTACCGAACAAGCATCGGTATCGGCTACGCAAGCTTCTACTTCTGATAAGAAGATGGAAGAGCGTCTGGAGGGCATCGAGCGGATGTTGCGCAAGTTGGCCAATGAGAAGCAAGGCAGCCCTCCAGAACAGCGTAAGAGCCGATGGCGTGGGGGAAGGAAAAATTTTCCTTCTCCCAGATCTCCTGGTGAGCGGCGAGAAGGACAGAGGCGGAAGATCGACTTCACCAAGCCTCTCCAGTGTTCCGCTTGTGGTAAACTGGGATTTAGTTGTAAATTCTGCCCAGATTGCAACAAAGGAGAGCGAAGAGAAGAGGTCATCTTCGCGCCTCCAGTAGATTCGACCTCTCGCTATGAGTAATACCACGGAAAGACTAGCACGTTGGGCGCTATCATTGCAAGGCAATGTCTTCGATATTGAATATCGAAAGGGAGATCTCACTGTGGTGCCGGACCCATTGTCTAGGGCCTATGAGGAGAAGGGGATTGAAGTGAGTGCCGTAAATAGTTGGCCGGAGACAACTGACGCCTGGTATTTGCAACAATACCAGGAAATATGCCAAGATCCACACTCTCACCCTACTTAAAAGGTAGTGGGAGGGAGGCTGTATCATTATCAGCCTGATGAGGACGGTGAAGGATCCATCGACAATGATGAAGCGTGGAAGCTTGCGGTGTCTAGGGAGGAAAGGCACCAGGTGCTCCAGGAGGTCCATGATGCTCCTACAGCAGGGCATCAGGGACGAGAGCGTACGTTCTCCAGGGCTCGGCGCTTGTACTATTGGGCTAAGATGTATGATCAGGTCAGGGAGTACGTAAAGAGTTGCCCGGTGTATCAGCAATGCAAGGTGGAACAAAGAGCACCTCGCAGGCTGATGGGTCGTAGACAAGTGTCACGACCCTGGCAGATGTGGCCGGTGATATCACTGGTCCATTTCCCAAAAGCTCTAGAGGTTTTGAGTACATCTTTGTAGACTTGGTTACTCGCTGGGTAGAGTGTGTTGCAATTCGCAAAGCCAATGGGAAGATAATCGCAAGGGAATTACACGAGAGAATTGTCACTAGGTTTGGCGCGCCCGAAGTATTCTTGTTGGATAATGGAACCGAATTCAAGAATCAGGAAGTCGATTCATACCTCCAGACGAACGGCATCCAGCGCGCCTTGACTTCCGTGTATCATCCCCAAGCGAATCCCACAGAGCGAGTAAACAGGACACTCAAAACCATGATCACGTCTTACCTAAGCCGTGATCATAAGAGCTGGGATGAACACATGTCAGAGTTCAACTTCGCGTTGAACTCGGCAACTCATAGCGTCACGGGATATAGTCCTGCGATGCTCATGTTTGGACGTCAGCCGGTACCTCCTTTGACGTTCAGAAGAACCCAAGATCAGCAGGCCATTAAATGTTCGGAGGGTCAAGCTGTGGTGAATTGGGCTGAACATATGGAAAAGCTCCCTAATTTATGGGAGAGGACCAACTCCAAGTCAAAGGAGGAAGCTGCGCGTCAGGCGGCTTATTATGACCGGAAGAGACGGCAACCTAAGTTTAAGGTCGGAGATTGGGTTTGGAAGAGGAACAGGATTCTCTCTTCGGCTGCCCAAGGCATTTCAGCCAAATTGGCGCCGAAATTGCCGGTCCGTACGTGATTGAAGAGGTTTGTGGATCCAACTCGTACAGACTAGGCAATCAGCTGGAGATCCTGTCCGAGCTCTTCCATGCCAAAGATCTTAAACCGTACTACGGTCCGGGTGAGGATGAGGAAAGCGAGGAGGTCATCGATCCTCGCGAGCCGCAAGTTGAACAGTCGGAGGAGGCTAACGATTCCGTGAATGCGTGCGAAGATCCGGGAAGGGATTTACCAAGCGAGCGGATCGAATTAGCAACCCCCACGGCCGTAGATAAGGATCCCACCGAGACGTCGGATTTACCGGTATCTGCCCCAACCAAGAGAGGTCGAGGTCAACCTCGAAAGGTCCCAGAGACGGTCACTAGTCCAGTAAGAGGCAACAACTCTCCCATCAAGGAAACAAGAGGGAGAGGTAGGCCCCGAAAGACCGTGTCCGTTATGCAAAGGACGGTTGGGCCGGTAAACCCGAACGGTAACCAACGAGGGCCAGGACGTTCCCACAAAGAATCGCGAGGGAACGGATAACTCGGTGGGATGCGGCGTATATTAGTGTTTTTCTTCGCGTAGGGAGATTCATCCTAGATTTTTTTGTTTTGGATGTTTCAGATGGACCGGAAAATCGTCGTCGAAGAAAAGGAGACCTTCGAGGTGGTCACTAAGATGCTGCTAGATTTGCAACTGGGCCCTGATGCGACGAGTTAATTGAAGATCTGCGGAGCTTCGCCAGGGTCCAGTTGGAAGGGACCACCCGAAGGGAGCGACATATTGCTTCGGTGGCAGACGTTCTCCGGGACTCATCGTGGGTCGCCCCGAAGAAGGCTTCCCGGGACGCTTCGAGACAGACGGAGGACAAGGACAGTGTCAAGCGTCCCAAGTCCACAGTGGACCAGGGGGTGCAGACCCTCAAGTCCGGCGTACCCCAGACGTCGGACAGTGCGAGCCAGTGCCCAGGACCCAGGGAAACCTGTGGGGCATCGCACTGGGTCTGCAACCACCCCCGCATCCCGGAGCAGCCTACTCTCCTCCTCGACTTCAGACATGTACGTCTGGGGTTCAACGAGGTGGAGAGTGCTTGGCGGTTCACTCAAGAACTCCAGTCTCAGGTGCAGGAGTACCTGAGACACTTCATGAACCGCTAGGGTGCAGAAGAACTGCTCGGGGAGTGGGCAGAGATGGCTCAGCGTCAGAGGGGCTACGGAGAGGCCCTGCTGCGGGTAGACAAAGGACAGGAGTTCCCCGCAGCGCTCCCGGCACCGGCTCAGGAGAAGAGAGCCCCGGGAGCTACTGACGCTGGACCAATGCTCACGGCCCATGTGGACGGGCGTATGGCTCCAGATACCACAATCGTGGTCAGGTCCCAAGATGGTCATGCGACCGCCGCGGTGGGAGGCGTCACTATTACCGCCTCCCAGGGAGTCAGCGCCCAGCAGCCCCCTCTGACTGCTGAGCAGCCTACACAAGATCGGGAGGCTGCTCAATCTCGATCGCAGCTGAGAAACTGCTACATCTGTGGGGAGCCTGGGGTGACCAACTCCCAGCGGTGCCCGAAGAAGGCTACACACTGGCGCTACCCGAAACATCGAGCGCCAGGTGAAGCCAAACGATGATGTAGGCCCTGCATGGCAATAAAATTAGCCGAAATGAAAAAGGGAGTTGATTACTTAGTTCCTTTCCTCCTTTACTTTTCAGGTTCCTGATGGCGGCGAATCGCGGGTATTCGTCCGGCCTGGGTAGTCAGGACTTGGAGGGGGCTGCAACGGTAGTCGGTTTAATTAATCGAACCGTTCGCGATTCTGCTTCTCGTGCGTTAGTTCTAATATACTTTCGATATTTTGTATATCCGTGATAGTGTTATTTTTTATATTCGCGCCGAGCGTTAGTTCGCGGTAATACTGGAATCTTCTCTCTCTCTTTTTCTCACGGAAAATAGTTAATTGTAAAATCCTATTCGCGAGCGTTAGTCTTTCGGCCCTACAAAGACTGTAGTGATTTTTGTTAATTAAAGTTTATTAAATTTATTCGCCGTTTACTTCATTTGATTTTCCTAGTAGCTTAAGTAATTGGAAAAGGCTTAGATTTTAATCTGATTAACTCTAGGGGATTAAGAAGATTAGGAGTAAAGTCGCGAGAAAAGTCGAGTGTCACATGACACATGACTCAAGGTGAGTTCAACTCCGTTTGATAGAAGACATCTAGGATAAATCATCTGACGTTAAGGCGAATACACGGACTATCATACGTGCTTAACGGAGCGGCGGTTTGCTCTGCATCGTGGGAATTTGTTCTTAAATAAATTTCTCATTTTTCAGATTTATCTCCCCCGGTACAATATATATATATATCTTTTTCTATTTTCGTTCGATTATTTATTCATGTACTTGAGCTTCATAAAATAAATTTTATAAATACTATAAAACGCGCTTCAGTATATCCATATGTTCCCCCTTATTGTTTATTTTATATATAACCGATTGCGGATAGATATATACGAATACGTCCGATCGAGTATCTCACGATCGCGGTATCGGGAGCCCGGATTCAAATTTACGAAGATTTCGTTATTGACACGCGAACGGGACGGGGTACTCGAGAGCCTGACTACCGTCCGAGTCAAAGACCGCTCGGCTGTTGAAAGGCCTACACACGGGACAAATTTGCCTCGCGCGAATTGTCACCTATCAACTGGTAGCAGACCGTGGTTACGCAAGCTTTATCTTTTCGCTTTTCTTTCGCGTTAATAAAATTTTTAATAATTTATTTAATAACCTTATAAAATTATTCCATATTGATTTATATATATATATATATATATTAGCGCGTATATTAATGCAATTGGTATTAATACGCTATACGTGTTGATTAATGTGTAAAACATATATATATTATTACATAGTGTAAGTATATGTTGACGCGTATTAATTAATATTGATACATATTAATTAATCCGTCGTCATTATCATTATTATCGATATTTTATTTTTTATTTCAAATATTATTTTTCCTTTCATTTTGTATAATATTTATGTTATACGTAATTATAATCGCGATCAGAAAAATATAATTTCTTTCCTGTGCTGGCGAAATGAGATACGGTTGAATAAGACGCTCGTTTCCAAGTAGGCTAAAGTCCACGCCGGAGACGTGGAAAATTGTTTTTCACACGATCGGACGCTCAGGAATTCGGCGGAGTTTCGTTTTTGGTCGCGTAAGCATAATTAGAGTTTTTGCTTCTGATATCTGGTGCGTGCTTCTTCCGTTCCCACATTTTGTGTTTAGTTGACCGACTAGTATTGGCAACGTGATTCTTTTGCATAAAAAAAAATATATATATACATATTTGAAAGTCGAAACGCGGCTTAGCAAAATTTCTTTGGGGTATTATTTCATGAATAATCGTTTGAAATTTGATGTGCGCATTTGCAAAATGTTTCCCTTCTGTGAAATAGACGAATTTTTTTTTTCATTATTCTGTTGTAATAGGGGATTGATACTTGGCATCATAGCGTACCATCCTGCTATTAAGATTTCTCTTAATTATTTTACCTTTTTTTTCATTTTTATTACTAAACGATAGGTATATATTATTAACGATTAATAATTAGTATTTTGTTAATAATTATTGAATAAATTGATTGAATTATTAATTAGTATATTAATCATGAATAATTAATTGATTAATTATTATTCGAATAATTTAATAAACTAATTATTTATCTTGTAACGGGGTGATTGCTCCGTTTTAATCCGATTATTCATTCGGTACGCAGGCGTGTCGAGATGCGCACGGTATTATCGAAATGCTCAAATTTAATAGTCGGAGAGCAGGAGGGGACGGGAGTCAGTCAACCAACTTGCTATTCGTTGCAAGTAATAATAGCGAAATTATAATCAATATCACATGCGAGTTAGTTTATTTCCCTTTTCTCTACAGTACACTTGGCCGCGTGTTTATGTTTACAAAGTACGCGCGCGTCAATAACATGCAGCGTTGGAGCGATCGTAGCTCTTTGTTCGCCGGGTTAGCACATGCACGCTATCGATGCTTACCAAGTACGAGGTATTAGCAATCAATCCCGCGCGTGAGAAAAATAAAGCAAAGTCGCGAAATAAAGCTGGCCAGCTTACCTTTGTATTGAGCGCACTACTCGCAACGAGAAAGGAGGCAAATTCGTTAGCGCCCGTCCTTCGTGAGCACAATCCGCTCTCGGTTTTCGCCCTCGATGGCGAAAACACCCATTCACGCTCACTCACACACAGTCAGTTGTCGCGAGCGCGGAAATGTCACACCTATTGTTCGTAAGATCGGTGGGCTCACTGCTTATTTCCCTTGGGGATTTTTTTTTGCGGAGAACTCTGACTTGCAGTTAAACAGCTGAATGATCGGATAGCTAATCCTCAATTGGTTCATTTATATTCGCGCGCGTTTCGTCCTGCTTCGTGCCGAATTCGCTCATTACATTTTCCCCAACCGGTAGGTGCTGCCCTCGCAGGCAGCCGCACGGTTGGGCTGCTAGCGCTAATAGGACGTTTACCGTCACAACCTTGTTAGGATTTATTATTATTATTTTTTTTATTATTGACAACGAAAAATTTTATTGTATTGTCGCTTTTATTTATTTTTTTATTTTATTTTATTTTATCTACGATATTAAAAAATAAAAATAAGACCCTGGGCCACATATAATCCATAAACTACTGCGGGGAAAATTTAGTGCGCCTTATATGAAAAAGAAAGCAAGATACAAACGTAAATAGGACCATAACGAAATGGAGTCGGCTACTTTACAGTTATTGACCAGTATGTCGGCCAGCTTTACTCTACAAAATATAGTACAAGGAATTACGGAGTTCGATGGGAAAAATGTGCCGCTTAAAGACTTCATCCAGGATATTCGCAACGGAAGAGCATTGATATCAGATACACAGGAACAAAATTTTGTCCGGTTAATAATTGCTAAACTACGAATACCCGCACGACTGCAGTTATGGAAAATCCATTAAGGCAGTTGATGACTTAATCAGAATATTAAAGGAACGGTTCGCACCTTGCAAGGACTTCGCATACTACTATTCTAAAATCCATAGTCTGCGTATGAAGCAAGGGGACACTGTTGGAGACTTTCACGAAAGGATAAACATTCTGTTGAACTGTGCACAGAATGCGCTGAAAGAAGAGCTCGGAAAAGACTACACCGAGACGATGATGACTCCAATGTGCAACTCGACTATTAAGACTTTCATAGATGGATTGCCAAAAGAAATTGGAGACTTAGTGGATATTAAATAGCCTAAAACCTTGGAGGATGCTTATAAGGAAGCATTGCGTATAGAAACAAGAAATAAATCAAGGGCAAGGCATGGGGAGTCGAACCCTAACAAATGGACAAATTTTTTGCGCAGCCTCAATGTTAATTTCGTACAAGACCAACAAAATGATTAAGAGGAACAAGTAGAAGACGAGTGGGAGGAATTACCCGCAGAAATCCAACAATTGTTCGTACAAAGAAATAACAGCAGTCGTATACGAATAACCAGAATAACCAAGGACAGCAATAGAATCGATCTCAAGGGCAGAGACCGTACCAAAATAAGAACGGGAAGCCTCGTTACAAGAATTATCAGGATAATGGACCGCATGAAGGACGGTTATATAACCCGGACACAGACTCGTATTACCATCCCTCTGGTAAACGTTATGGAACAATAGCCGATGACCAGCAGAAAAGAGGCGAGCTTAGACGTAATCCAAAGTACCAGCAACAGAATAACGCAAATAATTTAAACTCGGATGGGGCTCGCCCAGCAGCGAATGGAACGGGCCCCTGTCAGACGTGCTGCCAGAACCAAGACAAAGTTCAACACCAACAACCGAATGCGAAGACGATGTTGACCGACATCCAGGAAGTATCAACGTCCGATACAACCGGGAGTACCTCCGGCTAAAGTGATGACGATACTAAGAAATCCGCAATCGTTAATGAACCAGTCATCGCAGTTGCCTCAAATTGGGGACTTGGCACAGAAAATAATCAGATCTATGCGCCAACAAGAGTAAGGTTTCGCATACCAGAAACCTGTAAAAAGTGGATCGTGTTCATGGTTGATAATGGATCAGCCGTAACCTTAATTAAGTTTAGTGCATTAAATTGGACTATGAGGTTTGATCCGAGGGAGGTTACTACCTTGAGTGGTACTACGGCACACAACGTTCCGACCATAGGTACGGCAATATTAACCATTAATGGAAAATCCGTTAAATTCCACATAGTTTGGAACAATTTTTCTATTGAAGAGGATGGAATGTTAGGCAGAGATTATTTGATCGACACCAACACAGTGATTTCGTATTATCATAACAGCATAATGGTAAATAGTGATGTAATAAACCCTATACCGTTCTTACCGAATGATGTTCCCATTGACCGACTACAAGATGATCTGGTACAAACTATGATTATTAGAACTCCTGAGGATGATGTATAGGATATTGAAACTGCAGCGGACCTAGATCGAGGAATTGAACGACTGGCCTGTAATGAAAATGCGAGTAATAAGATTACAAATGGCAAAAAGAGACTGGCGGTTGGCACAGTACGATATACATTAGCACCAAGGACTCGTGAATTTATACAGATTAATTTGCTGAAGAGTACGCTCGCAGAAGGGTATCTACCTAAAATAAATGTGGCTGACGATAAAGTGTTTCTTGGGGAAGGCATAGTCATTAATGATCATGAGACCTGCAAGATTATGGCTATCAATACCCATGAGAGAAAAGTAACAATAGAAGTGGACCCAAAGGAAACTATTCCGTTTGAATATTACAAATCGGAATTCTCTAGTGAAACGAATTCAGATCAGAAAGGTAGCCTGCAGGGACCACAGACTATGGATCAACCCGAGAAACGGCGTAATCAATTATTACAATTGATTAGAACAGGACACCTTAGCTCGCATGAACTCAAGAGTGTTAAACGTTTATTGAACAAATATCCAAATGTATTTTTACTTCTTGGAGGACCTTTACCGTATACTAACTTGATAGAACATGAAATACACTTAGAGAACAGAGTACCAGTTAATACCAAACAGTATAGGCATTCTCCTGTGCACCGAGAATTTATATTGGAGCAAATTAAAAAACGTTTAAGGGAAGGAATAATCGAAGAATCTAATTCACCTTATAACTCGCCGCTCTGGATTGTCCCTAACAGCCCAGCGAGTGATGGCACACCAAGGTGGAGGACAGTTATTGACTTTAGAGAATTAAATAAAAAGACTATTACCTAATATTGCTGATATTCTAGATCAGTTGGGAGGTTCGATGTATTTCTCAACGTTTGACTTAATCAGCGGATTTTAACAAATTCCCTTAAAAGTGGAGGACAGGGAGAAGACGGCATTTTCAACCTTTGATGGACATTTTCATTATATCAGAATGCCAGAAGGACTAATGAACGCGCCAGCGACCTTTCAACGAATGATGAATGCGTTGCTGCGAGGACTGTTGAACGTAAAAATGTTAGTGTATTTGGATGACATGATAGTTTACGCTAAGAATTTACACGAACATGAAGTTAAAGTAGAGAAATTGTTTGAAAGACTTACCGACGTAACAACCGGACAAGGTAAATTTTCTATGTCGAGAAGTAATATTCTTGGGACACATTGTTAGTGCGCAAGGAGTTGAGTCGGACCCTAAATTGGTTGAGGCCGTAAAGAAATTTCCAACGTCCAATGGAGTAAAAAGTGTCAGATCTTTTCTTGGACTCTCCGGATATTACCGTCGGTTTATCCAGAACTACTCGAAGATAGCCAAGCCTCTCAGTGATTAAACGAAAAAAGACCAAACATATAACTGGGGACCGCCACAGGAAGAGGCTTTCGAAAAGCTGAAGCAGATGCTTTGTGAGGCTCCTATCCTAGCTTTTTCTGATTTCGAAAAGACCTTTACCTCAACCACAGATGCTTCGGACTATGCAATAGGAGCGGTTTTATCACTAGAAGTGGATGGTCATGAAAGGCCTGTAGCGTATCTTTCAAGGTTATTGAATAAAGCGGAAAGAAACTATACTACCACGGAAAAGGAGTGTGTTGCAGTTTTATACGCGATGAATCAGTTTAGACCTTATCTCTTATGCAAGAAATTTACCCTGATTGCTGATCAAGAACCTCTAAACTTTATGCATAATCGTAAGGACCCAGGACAAAGGCTAATGAGGTGGTTCTTTAAATTCACAGAATATTAATATACATTCAAGTATAAACTCGGAAAATTAAATTGCAACGCAGACGCACTCTCAAGGAACCGGATGAACTTGCAAGAGTATTTAGACGAAAAGGTTCAGAAAGAAAAAGAGCTGAATGAAAATATCTCGAAGATTCAGGTAATGATGCTAAAGCGTAAGACTGGAGGAAAAGAAACAGACAAGAAAGAGAAAGTAGAGCCACAGGAATTGACTGGTAAACGGAAGAGGGCTCATACTATCTCGAACGAACCGAGGACAAAAGGAAGGCCTGTTGGAGCCAAGACAAATAAAGAAAAACCAAATTTAGATAATACCATTGCTGAAAGAATTCTAAGCAAGAAGTCTGTGAAAACCGCAGAAAAAACTCCCCGACTACCGAATGAACCCAGACCCAGCACTTCTAAACTTAAAGTGGAGGTTGAAAAAAGGACTAAATTAGACAAGAATAAACCTTTACCGAAGAGACTAACGGCGTTACGAAAAACTACATTGGATGCGGCAATAGATGATTCCAGATTGAAATCCAATGAATTGGACAAGGAAATCCCGCCTCAAGTTAGAGAGCGGGAAGAAGTAACGTTGACTGATGAATTTGCTATCGAAGTTGCCGTGAAGGAGGTTGATAGCAACGAGTTCATTAAAGATTCGTCTTTTTCGTACACATCAGTGCCAGTGGCTCGGATTCTGATAGCGAGACCGGAATGAAACAGGCAAGCTCCTCTCGGGGACCCTTGTTATCCTCAACTAGGATGGAGGATAAAGATCCGAAAAATGTCCAAGACAGTACGGATGACAGACCCCCGATAGAAGATCCGCGACATAGTGAGCTGAGAAAAGAAACCGAAACGGAAGGGGACAACTCAAGCGATGAAGTTCAGAGTGATAAATCGGAATTTACTGAACGAATAGAGTTAGACGTTAGTCGACCTCAAATCAGCGGGAACTTTGGAGAAGACGATGAATTAGCAGAAAACGAAAGTTCCACTAAAAGATGCGAAGAACGAGCCCCGGCACAGAGGACTAGTTTATCGGCAAACGAAGTGTGGAAATCAGCAGAAAGATTCGAAGCTAGTTTGAGAAGACATAAAAGTTTAGATAATGAATCGTACTATTGGGATGACATGAGCCTTGCGCGATACAACCGAACCATAGAAATACCTTCTCATTTCTCAGATGGAGACCCCCCCCCCCCAAGAGCTATAAGAGACGCTATGGAGCCTTGTCCCATATGATGAAATAAATGATTCTGATGAGGTAATGGCGAATAGAATAACGAAGTTAGTGGAAGATTCGCAAAAATTAATGGAAACTCATCTAGAACACGACAGTGGCCCGGACACAGATCGCCCGGACGAAGATGAAAGTCAACGTCTCTCGATACGACTAAAAGAGCAAGTCCTGAAAGAATTAAGGAAGCTGAAGAAACTTTAAGGCAGCCACGATATCGACAGATATCAGTAACCCCAACTATTAAAACAGGAATACCGGGAGCCAGAAGTACTCCTATGGCTAAAGGACCTCGACTTATGGTAAGATTCGAAGGGCTTGAGGGCATACCCGAAGAGTCAGATCCTAGAAACAAGAGCCCTGTAGAATTACACTTTTCAAAAACACCCGTAGATGATGAATTATTCTTCTTGTTACCGCCGACAGGACCGATTAACCAATATCGAAGACCGGAAGACTATAAAAACCCAAGCTCAAGCAGTGAAACCGGAAGCAGAAATTCTTCAATAGGACCTGCAAAATATATCTTACAAAATAATGTAAGCACGAGCCAACAATGTTTAACCTATCGACGAGATAACATTGTACATTTTATATCGCGAGACTGTAATGACCAAATTGCTATTTCGAAATTATTAAGTGAAATTGGGGCTATAGACCTACGCAATATGAGATCTTTGAAACCTAAGGTCGGACAAATACTAACGACCAGATATAAAAACCATATTTTCTCTGTAGTCATAAAAGACAAATATAATGACTCCATTATTATAGAGGCTATAAACGTCGGACTTACAAATTTAAAGAAGGTACTGATTAAAAGAAATATAGTAAGTTTCCGGACTGCTAGACGAGGAGACTATACCGATGACCTTGGACCTGGATTACTAACAGAAATATTAATAAGAATTTTTGAGAAGAGTCCTATAAAAGTAATTGTTTGTTATGGGAACATGATTCTCCCACGGGCAAACCAGCTGACCGAAATAATTAAAACACTACATGACAGCCTAGTGGGTGGCCGTAAGGGTATTAACCAGACATATCAGAAAATTCGAGCAAGATATTATTGGCCATAAATACGAAAGGACATCTTAAATTACGTACGGAAATGTCCGAGTTGTCTTGAGAAGAAAATTGATCGTCACAAGACTAAGGAAACGATGCTGATTACGGACACACGAATCGAGGCGTTCGACAAGGTATCGATAGACACCGTAGGAAAATTACGAACCATTCCTAGTGGAAATTCTCACCTGCTGACCATGCAATGCAATCTGACCAAATACTTAATTGTAGTGCCAATAAAGGACCTTAGAGCAACCACTATTGCTGACGCATTAGCCAGACATTTAATATACCTATTCGATGCCCCTAGAGCAATATTGTCAGATAGCGGGACAAGCTTTCTTTCGGAGATTGTAGAATCACTATTACATTTATTCAAAATTCATCAGTTAACAACTTCCGGATATAGACCTCAGACTAATAGGTCTCTTGAGAGAAGCCATGCACCATTAATCGATTTCTTACGAATATATTCGGAGCAATTCGACGACTGGGATCGGTTAACCCCCTTTGTCGTTTTCACATATAATACGAGTATACATAATGGAACTGGTTACACCCCCTTTGAACTAGTTTACGGACGAATCGCTCGTTTCCCCATGAAGATACCTAGGGAGGAAAAATGAGGGACCTATAACCAATATCTACGCGATCTAGTCTTACGTTTGACAGAACTGAAGATAGCGGCGGGTGATAATCAAATTCGTAAAAAGGAAAAATCTAAAAACCAATACGATAAACACGCTAAACCCTTTAAAGGGGAAGTCGGCGATTATGCCTGGATATTGAATGAAACTCGGGTAGGAAAAGCCGATAGCTTTTATAAAAAACCCCTGAAAGTTGTCGAAATTTTAAATCATAAAATCGTTTTATTAGAATTACCCAATGGAAAAACAATACGGAAACATATGGATAAATTTAAGCTACAGTCGTAACTATATAAATTCAATTATTCACTTATATTATCTATTCTACATTCTTCGTCTACACTATTTACTTTGTTCTGTTCTTTCAGGTACTATTTCTTTTAATATACTTCTTTTCGTTTAATATGTATCTAATCTTACTCTCCTTTCTCTCCGTATTCGCCTCGTCTATTATGGACCCCAAGCTTATTCTATAGCAAAGCTAGACAGCAACCCAGGAATTTAATACGAAAGAATAGATCCAATGAGAATAAAGAGGGCAGATTGGAAAGTATACATATCCATCGACCTCAGTTTGTTCCTGGCGAAAGCCACTGCTATAATTGACCTACGGTCGCTACTATAAAATTGTACTGGGCATCTCGATGAGGAAACTTGCAGTAATATAATCGGCAAGGATCACATTGATCTGAAGACAATCGCTCTTGAACAAATACAAATGAAGATTCAAGGAGCTATTGAGAACATGGGACATATACAATCACCCGATGTCCAAGGACCTAAAAATATCAGGCCAAAAAGACTGGTACCTTTTGGAGACATAGGATGACTGAGTCATAGTTTATTTGGATTAGTGACTATTGACGAAACCGATAAAATAGAAGCCAACATAAATCAATTATATGCGGACCAAAAGGATATCATTAAACTTTTCAATGATAGGACCCATATAATCACCACAGGAATGGAAAAACTATATAAAATGATAGACGTTTACGGGGACAGAATTTATAATTTAAACCTCTAAATGCGACAAAAATTCAAGAAATTAGAAAATGAAAATACCCGACTTGCGATTGCGCAAATAAAGATTGGACCAAAATCACGAGCTTTTGCCTCCTTCCGTTAACTATTTTGTTTATATATCAATAAAGGGGACCATTTATATTATTTTACTATTATTATTTATCATTATTATATATATTAACCCATTAACGTCAAATGTGCACGTTTGCTCATGCCCACTTTGAACGCTGTATAGAAGAATCAAATCGAGCAAAAATGATCATGCAAACCATGATTTCTGATAGATTTTTCAATGAGCTTTCAGAATATGGGGTGAAAATTCTGAATAAAGCTTTTTTGAGCCTCATTTTTGCAATTGTAGGAAAAAAAATGTGAAAATTTTCAGATTTTTTTTTGAAAAACCAAAATTTTGACAAACTTTTTCGTCAAGCCAATCATTTTCGAATAAAAAAATAGCAAAGTTTTACTCTTGTTGAAACAACTAAAAATGTAGGCTATAAGCAAGATACCTATGTTATCAGACTTTTTAGACAAACATATTTTTGCATACCTATAAAGGCCACATAAAAAGTGACATAGCATGCCTATTACATAAAAATGGTGAAATATAAATCTGCTTCTATCATAAACCAACGGGTGCGGACTCAAGAGCTCGTCACTTCTCCTGTAGTTTATGACTCCAACCCGCCCGATAGTTTGTCCTTACTCTTGCTCCAACTCATATTCCGGATATAGTGAATTCTCTCACTTTTTCTTTCTTTTACGCGGGATTCCCAAACAGTTTTTGTACGCGTGTAAATTCCATTTTTTACATAATCGTCGTGTTCATTGTAGCAGTGGCATTTGTAGCCGCAGCTTGAACCAATCTTATCATGATTATCCATGTCCATTTCTTCGAATGTATGCTTGGCCGCACTTGATTTGCATGTTGATCATGCAAATCGACACCTCCCATGAACTTGTTGTAAATGCAAAATGTATTTGGAAATGGTATTGCTATTTTACTTCTCGATTCTTTATCATAACGACTCACATTAGACATTGGAGTGACTCCTGAAACCGTCGAAAGGATAGATACAGGCTTGGAATCCATTACAGTAATGAAATTCATCCCACTCAAGTTATCGTGTTTTGCTAACCAGGTGCCCCGTTTTGCTTTCTAATATCATTTGTTGCTTTTATTCTATTACTTCTTACTGTACCAGTGGCTCGAAGACCATTTATTTTCAAATGAAGTAATAGATCTGGACAGCAAAATAAATTGTCAAAATAATAATGGTATTCATTTAGTTTCCTTGAAGTGCAGTGGTGTAATAGGTGCTGTAACATTTGTAAAACGACACGTGAACCAAGAGCAATATTTGGTAGTAGATTATCCTTTGCATTCTTTCCACAATAAATCTCGAAGTGAAATAAAAAACCACTGTAGGAACATAAAGCCCATAATTTGATACCAAATCGTATCGGTTTCCCTTTGATGAACTGTTTGAGAACCCATCTATCGTAATATTTAGCCATCATTTCATCTATGGACAGTGTAGTCAAGAAAAAATTGAATCTCTTGATGTTTTTATTGAAAATATCAACTATTTTCCGAATTCTCCAGATCCTATCGTCCTTATCTTCCTCTTCTGGATTAGAATACTTCAAGTTAGATTTTATTTCATCAAACTCAGTTCTTCCCATTGCAAATATAACCGGATCAGCGCATAAGAGAGGATTAGTAGACCAATAGACTCTTTGAGAATGCCTCGTATTATAAGAAGAAAATAACAAAATACCTAGAAACACATCAAATCGATCGCGAGTAAGTTGATAACCATTAGATTCGGTACATTCTATGATGACTTTCTTCAAATCATCAGAAAAGAAATACTCAAATAGTTCAGTTGGCATGTTAGATAGAATAATTTTTTTATACTTCTCAAATAATAAGTTTTTATTAGTTACATCGTCTGGATACTGCTTTTCTCCATCAACCTAATTATAATGGTAATTGTTTTCCAATGGGTTTTGGGACGAATCGTATTGATAGAAAATTTTTGCATATGATATTTTGGGAGACGAAAAATTGCAATCGATGTCGCCATTGTTGGAACTCTCATCATCCGATGATGCTACATCACTATCACCATCCTCATCATCATCATCATAGGTATCGGACTCGCCCGAATCTTCGGGATTAGGAAGATAAATAGCTTCATTGAACTGATTATTTTCAGTAGTTTTAACGAGTCAACCGTAACCCTCCTTCGACTTTCTAGAACGATTACTTATTCTAGGAATATTTATTCTATATCAAGACTGGAATAAAAACATTGAAGTAACAGAGAGAAACTACTACCCTGAATTTGTCATTCGAAAACAAAATAATTGACAAGTGAAAATAATGAGAATGAAATGTGAGGAATTTCAATTATAGATTTATCAATAAGGATGGAGTTGTAGTGCAATTAAAAATATATAATTTTTAATGGAAAGATATTATGTATTTATGCGTGTTATGCAAACGTTTGCCAATGCGTAACAGGGCACGGAATTAGTTAGATATTTTTTATTAAAAAATGATTGGCTTGACGAAAAAGTTTCATACAATAAAAAATGCTTAAAATCATTCGAAGAATACGTGTGAATTTTCTCAAGATGTTTTGAGCCACTTTCGATTTTTTTATTCTGGTCATTTTCCGGAAAAATTAGAAAATTTTCCAGTATGTCCTGGAAAAATTTATACGTATGAGTATTCTTTCAATAATTCTAAATACTTTTTGTTCAGTGAAACTTTTTCATAAAGCGATTTCTTTTTGAGTAAAAAATTAATTAATAATTTATTATATTTTTTGACTTTCGGACGCCATTTTGTATTTGCGAAGTTGATTTTTGATGTTCTTAGAGATACGATTTTAAAGGAAAAATAATTTGTGCACGATTTCTGGAGATTTGAGACATCTAGCTCAAAGGATTCTCTGTCAAAATTTTGGTTGTTCAAAAAAAAATCTGAAAATTTTCACATTTTTTTTCCTACAATTGCAAAAATGAGACTCAAAAAAGCTTTTTTCAAAATTTTCACCCCATATTCTGAAAGATCATTGAAAAATCTATCAGAAATCATGGGTTGCATGATCATTTTTGCTCGATTTGATTCTTCTACGAGGGTGGTCCGACATGTACTGAGCCTCACCGCCCGATGACGCCACTCTCACAAAAGAAATATTCTATCAGGTAGTACAACTTTCTCGATGGTTACTGTCAAGATTTCAGCCGGATCGGAGTTGTAGTTTATTTTTGAGAGAGTGTGAAAGCAAGTGTGTCCGTTGATTTTTGAAAAATGGAAAAAGAGCAGTATCGGTCGATGATTCGATTCTTGTTTTTGGAAGGGAAATCGCGCAGCGAAATCAAAAAGCGCTTGGATGCTGTGTACGGTGACTCTTTTCCTTCGATGGCGACCGTCAAAAATTGGTTTAACGAGTTTCAACGTGGTCGCACGTCGATTTTTGAAGAGCAACGTCCAGGTGCTCCGAAAACGGCTACCACGGAGGATAACGTGACAAAAATTCACGATCTCGTATTGGCAGATCGACGATTGAATGTGCGCGAGATAGCTAAGATCGTAGGCATCTCAAAAGACCGCGTGGATCATGTCCTGCATGAAATTTTGGGCATGAGAAAGCTGTCCGCGCGATGGGTGCCGCGTTTACTCACTCCGGACAACAAGCGCAACCGTGAGACAACTTCAGAGCAATGTCTCACGCTGTTTAAGCACAATACAAAGGAGTTTCTGCATCATTTCGTGACAGTTGACGAAACATGGATCCACTGATATACACCAGAGACCAAGGAACAGTCGAAACAGTGGACTTTACCCAGCGAAAGTGCTCCGAAGAAGGCGAAGACTTTTGCCCCATTGGCCGGAAAGGTGATGGCCACCGTTTTCTGGGATTTACTAGTTATGATCTACATCGACTAGCTGGAGAGGGGCAAAACGGTCACAGGGCTGTACTATGCCGAATTATTGGACCGATTCGACGTCGAATTGCAGAAAAAACGGCCCCATTTGGCGAAGAAAAAAGTGCTCTTCCACCATGACAACGTACCGGCTCACACCTCCGCCGTCGCCATGGCCAAATTGGTCGAATTAGACTACGAACTGCTACCCCATCCACCGCATTCTCCGGATTTAGCCCCGTGCGACTTCTTTTTGTTTCCAAACTTGAAAAAGTCACTCGCTGGGCAGAAATTTGAGTCGAATGAGGTGGTAATCGCTGCCACGGAAGCCTACTTTTCAGACCTCGAGGAAACGTATTTTTCAGACGGGTTAAAGAAGTTGGAGCATCGCTGGGCCAAGTGTATCGAACTAAAAGGAGACTAAGTTGAAAAATAAAACGCCACGTTTCCAAAATTTTCGTTTTTCTTTTGTAGGCTAAGTACAATCGGACCACCCTCGTATACAGCGTTGAAAGTGGGCATGAGCAAACGTGCACATTTGACGTTAATGGGTTAATATTTTCTTTCTGTACTACCCTCATTGGACCCTTCCAAATCGTTACCGAGGACGGCAACGATTCTAAGGGGGGAAAGATGTTACGTGACGTACCATCTGTTATCTTTTACGATTAAAATTTCGCTTTCGAGAGTCCCGTTCGTGTTGCGCTAAGGCCAAGGACATAGCTATAAAACACCATAGCTAGCAGTATTCGTGTGCGCGGCTCGGTGAGAATAAGCAGGAGAAGCTAATTCACGCTGCTGCAGCATGCTGCGACAGTATGCCGCAGTCAACGTGCTTTGCTATGTAATACGAGCCGATTAGAAACGCGTAAACGTCTAAAGCGTATGCGCTAGAGAGAGAAGAAATGCGAGGGACAAAGGATATATAACAAACTGGTGAAAACAACGATAGGAGATTAGTCAGTCAGGACTGAGCGCCAGAGCAAGAAGGCCGCAATATTTCCGAATTCAGAGTTTATCTCGCCAATTTAAATTTAAATTTAGTTTGGTTTAATTTGCCCGAGTTATCCGGTATTACTCTTTTACTTAATTATAAGTTGAGTTCAGTTTACTTCATCAGAGCTTGAGTGTTAATAAAAGGCGAAGAAAGACAGCAACCATACAGGCAATTTGTTCACGCCGCTAGGACCAAGGAAATATATTAATCCACAGTATTAATTGGACATATACAAATATACGCGTACATTTGACGGACCTTATCCGTTTAAAAAAAACAAAAGGAAGGAAGACCACATAAATAAAAAAAAAAGCAATAATAATACATAAAGGACCGAACGCCAATAACTTTATTAAAAATAAGTGAGTACCATTTGTTAATAAATAATAGACAACGCGAGGCGAAGATCACGCGTCTATATATATATATATATATATATATATATCTCTCTTTTTCTATTTTCGTTCGAATATTTATTCATGTACTTGAGCTTTATAAAATAAAGTTTATAAATACTATTAAACGCGCTTGAGTATATCCATATGTTTTCCCGTTATTGTTTATTTGATATATAATCAATTGCGGATAGATATATACGAAAACGTCCGATCGAATATCTCACGATCACGGTATCGGGAGCCCGGATTCAAATTTACAAAGATTTTGTTATTGACGTGCGAACGGGACGGGGTGCCCGAGAGCCTGACTGCCGCCCGAGTCAAAGGCCTCTCGGCTGTTGAAAGGCCTACACAGGGACAAATTCGCCTCGGGCGAATTGTCACCTATCACAGAGGCCCACAAAAAAGTTAAGTTTGATGTCCGTCAATAAAACCTCAATATTCCAATGTATTTTCTCCCACTGAATTCGAATCCGCCGTCCGTTTCATTTCAGCACCTCAGATTGTGACACGTAAAATTAAATTCAGAGGAAATAGCAATAACTGATTCAGAATATAAATCTTGTATATTTTTAGAGTCGCTGAATCCGAATTCAGTGTTCGATTCTGCAACGGTAGTCGATTCAATTAATCGAACCGTTCGCGATTCTGATTTTCGCGCGTTAGTTCTAAGTATTGAGAGAGAGAGGGGGCGCGCGATCTTTTGAATTGGCAGTTACGACTCAGCTGTTGATACGAGTGGATATCGCCGAATTTTGTTTGCACTGTTTTTCTCGCCGAGTAATAGTTTTATCCAGAACAATTACGCGCGCGAGTGCAACAACGTGATCAACAGATTGCAGCGTTACGGTAGCAGCAGATTTGCAGCTAATAGGCGGTACGAGGCAACGCAACTGATAATCCAGGATCAGAGTCAGTTGATAGTTTTACTGACATCAACAATTACGGCTGATCACCGTAATTGCACCGCAGGGTAGGTGCACCTCCCTTAATTATCACGTGACAAAATACATTTGGTATTTTGTCCAACCGTGTTAGCGTTAATTTTTTTTGTATTCGCGCCGAGCGTTAGATCACGCCAATATTCGAATCTTCTCTCTCTCTCTTTCTCACCGAAAATTATTTAATTGTAAATCCTATTCGCGTGCGTCAGTCTTTCGGCCCGACAAAGACTGTAGAGATTTTTTATTAATAAAATCTGTTAAACTTATTCGCCGATTTCGTCATATAATTTTCCTAGTAGTTTAAGCAATTGAAAAAGCCTTAGGTTTTAATCCGATTACAGCTAGGGGATTAAGTGGATTAGGAGTAAAGTCGCTTACACTTAAAACTCATCGAGTGTCACAAGGCACGTGACTTAAGGTGAGTTCAACTCCGCTTGATCGAAGACAACTAAGTTAAGTCAGCTGACGTTAAGGCGAATACACGTATTAACATACGTGTTAACGGAGCGGCGGTTTGCTCTGCATCGTGGGAGTTTTCTCTTAAATAAATTTCTCATTTTGTGGATTTATCCCCCTGTTACAATTCATATTAACATTATTATTGTATAGTCTACTCCCATGAGGCCATTTGATATTTTTGCAATTTTGACATGAAATTTCTCTAAAACAATATAAAGTAACCTTGAAATGACCTTTAGGGTCATAAAAAAATAAAAAAATACATATCTGAATGTAAAATTTCTCGTTCTTCTAGAATCTAGATTTAAAAAATTCTGTTTTTGCATCGTATGCAAATTTGAAATTCAACTGATATACTGAGATGAAACGGACGCCGCATTCGGATTTAGCAGAAAATAATACATAAGTATATTGAGGTTTTATTGATGGACATTAAGCTTCACTTTCTTTGTACGCCTGTATTATGAATGCGGAGGGTTGGTGAACAAAGCCAGTAGAGGATAACACCTACATGGAATGTAGGTGTGTGTATGATGTGTGATGTGTGTGTGTGTGTAATGTGTAATGTGTGTGTGATAGGCGCAATTGGATATATTGTAGGTTTCGTATATGAAAATGTATTGAACAAAACCATGTTAAAAAGTTGAAAAAAAAAACCAGTTTTTAGACTTTTTCTCGAGACTCGCTATACAATTTGTTGTAAAAAAAACTCACTTTTTATTACTAAAATATATTACCGTCATTTAACGAAGCTGACTAATTGCAATTTGAATATTTCAGGAATTTTTCAAGGTAGACTAAATCAGTATCATGGCCCACGAAAATCATGTAAATTCGTTTGATTATGCAGAATGTGTGTGATTTCTCTCAAAGTATACAAATTTATAATTGCTGCGAAAAAAATATTTTTGAAAAAAATCAATTTTTCGACTGTACGCATATGATGGGGTCTATGAAGCTCAGAATTACGGCAATACTATTCTTTTTGCTCGTCGAATGTGTGATGACTAGTCTATCGATCGTGAAAGGGGTGTATTTCGACTATATTAAGTAAACAGAATATCTTAATTTTGGTATCAATACACTTTATCTAGTTCTTTAGATATATAATTATTATATCTTTTATACCAAAATTGTTCATAAATTTAGTAAATTTGTCGTAATGTATGAATACTTACAGTAGTAAAAGCGTTTCATTGTATAAAGTGATCTATAACTCCAAGAACATCTAGATTCGTAAAATTCAGTGAATAATTTAATACTAAATTGTTGTAACATAAAACATGAACATTTGGCAATAAAATTATCGATGAATGTTCCGGACAGATCTATGTTTAATGGTAATAAATCTCTAATCAGACGAGGGTCATACATTATACTTTAAAGATTAAAATCCTATTTTCCAATCAACTTTACATAAGTCATTGGGGTCAAAAAAACAATAGAACTTATTTTTTGTAACGTTGTTTCCATCTAACACTAATATTTTAGATTGAGAATGATCACATTCTGTATTTTTTTTTAAATTGAACTTCTTATATGACATGGATTACCTGTAAAAAAAATTAGAATATTAATTACATGAATTGGAAATAAATTCAATCTAATGGTATTGTAGCAAACAATAATCTAGCAATTTATAATATAATTACAATGATATTACGTATTCATATATCATTGTAATATACTTGTTTATAAATACATGTGTCGTATTTTTATATCGTTAGCTCGTTCTAGCTTGCAGTTATAAATTTAATTAATAATCTGTTAAAATTATTTGACGTTATGATGCTTGCTACCTCTCCTATAATAAAATTACGTATTTTTATGTGACATGGAAATATCCCTTGAATCACATGTACGGGCCTAATAATATATATGTATGTGTAAACAAGCTATATACACGGCAGCTTGTACGAAGCTTAATTTTGAATTTTGAATCGTAGGCGCAACCGATTGCTGCGGAATCTAGGCCATGAGCGGTAGCGACACGAAGCTGAAAAAGAACTCATTGCAACTAATCACAACGCGGAAGCACGGGGTACGATAGGCATTTTGGCGGTGCATCGGAGGTAGTCACGATACCTGACTGTAATGGCGTACTAGGTGTACAGCTGAGATTTACCTGATGGTAGGTGAAGTTGGTGCGCAGTGGCCAAGACGCATCTGCGCAGTTAAGAAAGTATTGCAAAGGAAGTTGTGGTTTCGTGCGTGTCTTTTCCGTGGTCTTTTCTTTTCTTTTTTTTATGTTTTGCATTTTGTTATACTTTTTTGTGTGCGCCGTCCGTTTCACAGGTGGTAGGGGTGATCCAGATGGGAATAACGAGACTCAGGCTGCAATGGCTGGAGCGGTGCGCAGTCTGAAGAGCGTGTATGCGGTCCAGTTTAAAATGATTTAGCACATGCGCAGTACAACTTACTGTCAATTACGCGATCGCTGACGTGCGTAGATGTCGGGAACACTAGTTGCTAGTTTATGATGCCGTCGACTGCAACTAATGCAATTTGTTTATGTACCACTTGTCAGGGCAGTCGAAGTTACAGCATTTGAGGGCGAGTATAGTTAAAACTCTGCGAGGACGTGCTTACTAGATTATATGCTCGCCCAAGGGCTGAGTGCCGGGGGGAAGGTGACGGTACTCGTGGATTGCGTTTTACGGGTGTTCGTGGCATCGACGCTACTTAAGATCGAAGCTCCAATTTACTTCGATTTTCTGTCAGGGCAATTGCACGATCTTCTGTATGATCAGACGGAGATACGAAAAATGACCAGAATTCGTGCACTCGTTTTCAGCATACTCGAGGTTGGAATCAGTTCTCCGCCCTCGTAATGACAGGTGGTGTTACATCTAGGTTGTATCCAATCGGCCGAGGGAGGGTTAAACTCTATTCCCCAGTGGTCATACTATATCATCTTTGGGCTCAGAAGTGCTCCACCGTACCATAACCGAGCAGGGAATTGGGAGCGCTCTGACAGACTCCGATTCAGGTGAGGGTACAGAGACATCTGTGATATTCGCAGGTACGCCCAAGGAGAAGCATACGGGGAGTGCCCAGAGCAGATTTTCTTCTATAACATCACTTATTGCTAGTCATGAGAGAGGCGATAAAAGCATTAGAAATTTTTACCATTAACACGCAAAAACATGACGCCATCGCATCTATTGTCGTATCCATAATCGAGCCGCTTATTGCTGAACCGTTAATTGCCGTTGAGCCACCTATTGCCGAACTGCCTACTGCCATTATTGAAAAAGAAAAAATGTAACTGATTGGAAAAAAGATGCTTACTTTATAACCATGAAACTTATAGTCATCGAGACGATATTTATTAAGAAAGTTATTGCTGAGACCCTTGATGAATTTCAACTATTTTTACCATCAAAAGTTTGCATTACGTTGATAAAAAATCGAAAATTATTAGACAGTCTGATAGCATATGCAAATAAACGTAAGCTGTTTTATGTACTAAAGTGAATTACATTGCATTCAAATACCGGTTTCTTAGAGATAAGTGAAATGAAATTCAAAAAATATTAAGTTTTGTATTGGTTATTTCCAGTAGATTATGGGTCGCTGAATTCAAATCTGATCTTAGAATTACTCTATCACATCTAATTTTTAAAATATCCTAATCGAAATAGCAAAAAATGTTGTTTTTTACTGTTTTTGAGGTACAATCATATCTTGAATAAATTTCTTTTTGGTAAATTGAGTACGCTGTCTCAAATGAACACTCTTATCCTTTAAAAACATTTTTTAAGTTTAGAATATCTTTTTATCTGTCTAAGATATCGTCATTTGAAGTTTACTTTTATAGCAATTTTATTGAAGCCTGAAAATAGAGGGAGTCATTTAAAAATCGATGTAACGTAATTTTTTTTTTAATATTAAAGCTTTATTAACTTTTGACAAACTATTTAGCTTTTAAGATCACTCTTACAATTCGTGAGTGATCTTATACAAAAGTAATATACATTGTTTAAATAGTGTTTAGATTTCTAAGTTACATTCTGTAAAGAATTGATGTAAAAATGTAAAAAAATGTTTACAAGTGGTATAAACTCTTCCAAGAAGGCCGAGAAGACACCGACGACGAACCTCGTTCTGGACGCCCCAGCACATCAACAGCTTATGAGAATGTTGAAGAAGTGAAGAAAATAGTGTTGGGAAATCGTCGAATTACCATTAGAGAAATTGCTGATGATATTGGCATCTCATTTGGTTCGTGCCAATCAATTTTGACGAGTGTTTTAGACATGAGACGTGTGTCAGCGAAGTTTGTTCCGAAATTGCTCAATTTCGACCAAAAGAAACGTCGCATGAGCATCGCCCAAGAGCTACTGAATGACCAGATTTACTCAACAGGGTTATAACAGGTGACGAAACATGGGTATACGGTTATGACGTCGAGACTAAGACTCAATCGTCCCAGTGGAGGCATTCTGGATCACCAAGAACAAAAAAAGCACGCCAAGTTCGATCAAATGTAAAGGTTTTGCTTACAGTTTTCTTTGACTGCAGGGGCGTGGTGCATCATGAGTTCTTGCCACAGGGTAGAACAGTAAATAAGGAATATTACCTGCAAGTTATGCGCAATTTGCGCAAAGCAATCCGCCAGAAACGTCCGAATTTGTGGAAAAATAAAAATTGGCTTTTGCACCATAACGCCCCTGTTCACACATCGTTGCTTGTGCGCGAATTTTTGGCTAAAACCAACACAGTAACGATGCCACAGGCACCGTATTCCCCAGATCTGGCCCCCTGTGACTTCTTCTTGTTCCCAAAACTGAAGAGGCCCATGAAAGGACGGCGTTTTGCCACGATTGAGGAGATAAAGACGGCATCGAAGGATGAACTAAACAAGATCACAAAAAATGATTTTTTGAAATGCTTTGAGGATTGGAAAAATCGTTGGCACAAGTGCATTATATCCGAGGGGGATTACTTTGAAGGAGATAAAATAAAAATTGATGAATAAATAAATATTTTTTGAGAAAAATAAAAATTCACCTTACTTTTTGATCACACCTCGTACATTACTTTTGTATAAGATCACTCACGAATTGTAAGAGTGATCTTAAAAGCTAAATAGCTTGTCAAAAGTTAATAAAGCTTTAATATTAAAAAAAAAA
Organism: Phymastichus coffea; assembly: GCF_024137745.1. NCBI lineage: Eukaryota > Metazoa > Arthropoda > Insecta > Hymenoptera > Eulophidae > Phymastichus > Phymastichus coffea. The sequence goes on along the minus strand of NW_026706822.1, from coordinate 4,488,221 downwards.
ATTACGTTACATCGATTTTCAAATGACTCCCTCTATTTTCAGGCTTCAATAAAATTGCTATAAAAGTAAACTTCAAATGACGATATCTTAGACAGATAAAAAGATATTCTAAACTTAAAAAATGTTTTTAAAGGATAAGAGTGTTCATTTGAGACAGCGTACTCAATTTACCAAAAAGAAATTTATTCAAGATATGATTGTACCTCAAAAACAGTAAAAAACAACATTTTTTGCTATTTCGATTAGGATATTTTAAAAATTAGATGTGATAGAGTAATTCTAAGATCAGATTTGAATTCAGCGACCCATAATCTACTGGAAATAACCAATACAAAACTTAATATTTTTTGAATTTCATTTCACTTATCTCTAAGAAACCGGTATTTGAATGCAATGTAATTCACTTTAGTACATAAAACAGCTTACGTTTATTTGCAGATGCTATCAGACTGTCTAATAATTTTCGATTTTTTATCAACGTAATGCAAACTTTTGATGGTAAAAATAGTTGAAATTCATCAAGGGTCTCAGCAATAACTTTCTTAATAAATATCGTCTCGATGACTATAAGTTTCATGGTTATAAAGTAAGCATCTTTTTTCCAATCAGTTACATTTTTTCTTTTTCAATAATGGCAGTAGGCAGTTCCGCAATAGGTGGCTCAACGGCAATTAATGGTTCAACAATAAACGGCTCGATTATGGATACGACAATAGATGCGATGGCGTCATGTTCTTACGTGTTAATGGTAAAAATTTCTAATGCTTTTATCGCCTCTCTCATGACTAGCAATAAGTGATGTTATAGAAGAACATCTGCTGTACCTGGCAACAAGAAATGTTTATCCTCGTGTGTTTTTATTATTATTATTATTGTTTTTATTATATCAACGAGATCTAATATTTTTTTGACTAGTCAAAACCACCTTATCTCCAGAAGTAAATGATGTAGTCGTTGCAGGTGTTGACGGCTTTCAATATAGAATTCTTGACGCTTTTAGCTTTTTTATGTCAATTTTGTTCTCAGCTTTTATTTATTACTTCAAAGATCTATAAACTCGAGCATTAGGGACCCTGTCATGCCCAACCACCTTTTTATTAGCCCTCGGTATGTTGAACTGATTTGGCTCAGGATAATCAGAGGTGTCGAAATCATCAACGTCCCAACATAAAATATCGTAAATGTTTGTATTACTTATTTCATGTACAAAGTTGTCTGTTAGCGAACAAAAGCTTTCAAATGGTCACTCCTCATAGCAATCTACGTGTATTAGTGACAAAAACTGTACAAGAGAATCTTGGATGAGTTCAAAACCACAAATCGTAAAAATTAAATTTCACAGATATCTTCATCAAATATATCACTACTGTGATAATTTGAACAGACTATCAAGAGCATCAAAATCTTCCCTCTCATATATTAATCTTTTTCACAAAGACATGTTCTTTTCTTTCTCCATAGTCTTGCCGTACACGGCATTGTTAAATAGCTTAAAAAGCATCTTTTGAAACTTATTTTTGGCCTGATTGCGCATCGCATTGATCAGATCTATATATTTTTTAAGCCGTGGACTTATATCAAACTTCGGAGCAGGATGAATCCTCTTTCGTTGCAAATCATGCTTTATTATTGTCTCCTCCAGTCTCTACAGTGATGATACGAGGGTGGGTCACTAAGTCCTTAGAAAATCCAAGAGATGGCGCTCAAAGCATCCCAACTAATGTTGCATAAGCAAGCGTCACTATTAAATAGAATGCTTCTGAAGTTTCAGCCAGATCCATTAAATAGTTCCATTTTTATCGTCGATCAAAGTAAACAACTTTTGTTTCTTGTTAACAATGGAAAAAAGTGAGTTCCGAGCGGTGATAAAATATTATTGATTAAAAGGTGTTACACTGAAAGAAATCAAAGCTGAGTTAGATACAGTTCATGGTATATCTGCCCCTACGTTTGCAATTATTTACAATTGGGTAAATGACTTTAAACGTGGCCGTACATCGACTGCAGATAAACATCCTTTAGGCCGTCCTGTACACGTGAGCACTCCGAAAATGATCAATGTTGAGTGTGTTGAGTGCCCGAAGAATAAAATTGCGCGAAACAGTTGAGACCACAGGGGGTTGGGTTGGGTTTCAGAAGGTAGAGTCACTTCGATTTTGAAAAATTGGACATGAGAAAAATTTCGGCAAGATGGGTGCCGTGTTTGCTCTCATTGTCAGTCGGGAATACACGCAGTCGAGTGATGGCGGCTGAAGCTTTCTTGGCGCGCATCCACTGTAATCCGGACGACTTTCTGCATCCATTCACAACTGTAAACAAAATGTGGATACACCATTACATTCCTGATACAAAGGAACAGTTAAAACAGTGGATTGTGAAAAGTCAAACAGGTCCAAAGAAGGCGAAAACAGTGAAATCGGCCGACAAGGTTATGGCCACTGTTTTGTGGGATTCACGTGGAATTATCTTCATCGGCTATTCAGGAAAAAGACAAGCAATCACCGAAGAGTATTATGCGTCGTTAGACGACCGGTTAAGCGAGAAAATAAAGGAAAAACGTCCTCATTTGAACAAAAAAAATTCTGTTTCATCAAGACAATGCACGAGTGCACACTTGCTTAGTTTCAATGGCTAAAATTAAGGAATTGAAGCTCGAATTAGTAGACCATCCACCGTATTCATCAGATTTGACCTGTAATGAATTTTTTTTATTTCCAAACCTAAAAACAAGGCTTGCCGTACAAAGATTTATCTCGAACGAAGAGGTCATAACACAAATAAATGGCTATTTTGAGGAACTTCCACAATTATTTTTTTCTGATGTCTTAAAACAACTTGAAGGACGCCTGGAAAAGTGTATCGAGCTAAAAAGTGATTATGTTGAAAAATAAAAAAAAATTGTTTTTCTATATTTTTCTAAGAACTTATTGATCCACCCCCGTACATTATGGTACAGAAAGAAAACTATTCTCTTCAATAAAGTAATCTGTTATATTGCTGCTGACTTGATCGTCTTATTGAAAATGTCGCTCTAGAATATGGTATTTTAATATCGTGTTTAGTATTCGTCTAGATTTATATCTATTTCTTCAACACATTTGATAAAAGATATATTTTTCCTTCATTTATAGAATAAGGGTAACTTAACTAGGAAATTCATTAGTAATCTCTTTGATATAAAGATGTGTCTCGCATCAGCTGAGTTTGTGAAAAAATACAGGTATCATGTTTGATTTTTTATAATAAACGTATACGTGCTATAAGTAGCACCACGATACTTTTCAGTAAAATGACAATGATCTTGAACTTATTGAACTTTTTTGTCGAAAAGCTTCTAACATATATCACAAAATTTTCTTATATATGATAAACCTCAACATGAAGAAAATAAAGTTATACACATTTCTCTTGAAGAGTTAAATGTTCCATTGATAGTGCATTGCCGTACAAGTCTTGTAAGTGCGCAGCTAATTGATACAACTGTTGAGTAATCTTATGGACGTTCATTGAGAATGGTAGTCTACCTATAACTGTTATAATAAGATAGTTAGTCACCATAGTTACACTTTATGAGAAAATCAACACTAAGCGGTTCATGATACTAATATTCATTTACGTTATTACTACGAGGTTTCAATGAGATTCCAGAGGAAGAATATACAATGTATTGTAGGACACTCATTTTTGAATATTGTAAATTTTAAACATTATTTTATTATAATTTTGTAGTATCATTTTGTACTTATTTATATTTGCACAATCAGTCTCGTTAACTTTCAATTTTGTTCAGTTCGAAAATAGTGCAGCAACAATCCCATATGTGTGATTTGGCTTTGCGAACTATCAAATGATAAACCAATCGTAACAATAGTTTTAGCTAAATACAGTAAGTTTTATTATATATTAAATCGTTCTATCTAGTTTTCATTCAGATCGCCTAAGAATTCTTCACAAGTAGATTGACGTGTTTTTCCTTCTGCTCAACAATTGGCAATTGTACTAAAGTTTCATAGATTACATTTAATTCATAAAGTACATGTTTTGCTGAGACATTATCTTGGAATGCAAAACTCTTAAAATTGTACTTATTTCCATGTTTAGTACATATTGAAACATAATTAGAATTCTTCTTCACTGAAGATAATACAGAAAGAATGGTTCACTTGAAACATTCAATGTCGTTCTGTACAATAATATAATATCACTGAATTATTCGTTTTTTTTTCATTAATAACGATAAATCTATGTAGAATCTCGATCTCGTAGGATTTTGCTCATTAATATCAAAAGCCAGATTTACAATCAATAAAGAGACCATCTTGAGCTTTGTTCTTCGAATTCTTATACGTTGGTACTAATAGGCTTCAACACAGCATTCACTTTCAAATTATTGTTTTTTCTAAAATTTCAATAATTTTTGCAACTAACAATTTTTTAGCATCTGACTGGAAAAAATGCAAATCAAGATATTTAAAATTGCTTATAATCTCATACTTTATTCTATTCTTGAAAATAATAAAAATGTCACTCCAACGAACCATTGAGTCACTAGTTACTTGTCGCTGCTTAGATTTAATAAATACTACAGGTTGAGCTGAGGTACTGAATAGTCCTATAGTAAGCTTAAAACCAGCTCCAACGAAATGTTGCAAGACTAATTTGACATTCTCACAGCAAACGTAGAATGTTGTTAATCAGACACATTAATGTCTTAAGTTTCTATTTGTTGGCTGGAGTTGAATCTGGTGAGTGAATAAGGTCTGTAGCCTTTTCGATATTCACTGAGCCTAGTTTTTACCACCAATAGTCTAATGTTAGCACGATCTGTCCTCGTAAGACGGTAAGAACTCATAAGCGTTAATAGAATTTTTAAATATTAGGAAATTTCAATGAATTTTCACATGTACGTATCTATCGGTGTTAGCGGTAAACTGATCAAACCTATTAGCACAAGTATCTTATCTATGTAGAATAATAGAGAAAAAACAATAGAAAGGAGATTGATATCGATCAAACTTTGGTGGCTCCACGGTTGAGGATGGCATTTGGACGTCTCGATGTTACCAGCAACGGTGGCTGAAGCAACAGTGAGGATTACGAGTAGAGAAGAATCGAAAACTACTTTTCACTTACAATGACAATACCATCATATGGTTGCTTACTTGTAAACGTACATAGCTTTTTTTAGCTCCAGTTTCAATATTTAACATTTATATTCCACAAATTATCATGTATTATGAATATCGAAATATTAAAAATAATTTATTATGTATTATTTCATAATAGTATTTCCTACACAATAATTTTATGAAAGGAGCTTGTCCAGGGATAAAGAACTACAAAATCTACAGAATACAATACTAAAATAGAAAAGTAAAAATCACTTTACAGCTGACAAAAATCCACTTGACAGGGAACAAATATTTAGCTTGGAATCTTTACTATACCACAACAAAGATCTTCCACAAAATTTCAAGAACAAAAACAAAAAAATAAGAAGTAGTAATTTACAAATTTCTGCAAGAACAAAGACTATTAAAAATAGCTATATAAGAACAATAACTCATTTCAACGTAATTTGAATTGTAAAAAGCTCCAGCAATCATTATATAAAATATTCAATGAAATTTCGTACTACACATCGGAAATTGGTATGTATATAAACGCTATTAGATGTAAATACCAACATATGTGCAAATGGATAGTGCAATCCATGCAGGGTAGGCCATTTTAATTGACCCATTCAAATATCTTCGAAAATAAACAGTAAAAAAAAACAGTTCATATAAAAGTTGACGCGGATGAAGGGGGCCGTCTAACCGTAAAGTTGGTTTTTACCTTGAACTTTACTTTCAAATTCATTTGCAGGTCAAAGGGTTTTTTTCAATGGTCTCTTGAAATTGCTGCACAAGCTTGACGAAACCGGTCCATCATGTCTTTTCTCGTTGTTGACCTTTGTGCAAAAACAACATTCTTTGAGTAGCCTCACAAGTAGAATTCAGGAGAAGTTATATCAGGAGAGTTCAGAGGGTAATTAACTGGACCCCCTCGATCTATCCACCTCTCATTATAATTTCGGTTTAGAAATGTTCATACTGTTCACGCGAAATGGGGAGTTGCACCATCTCGTTGGAGCCACATTCGTTACCGTGTTACCGACTTCTTCCAAATGTTCGAGGAATCGATCCGTCAGCAATTGCAAATAGCTATGTTGATCCATATTTCTATCTAGTGAGGATTTTCGTCAGACCAATAGTGATGTAACGGTCCAGTCTGATTTGTCTCTTATTTCCTTCTGCAAAGTAGCTACCCGTCATACACAAGACAATCAAAGAAAAGCGGTAATTGAGCGAAGGCGCTTTTCTCACATATATGCAAATGTGTTAGGGCAACTCTGCGAAAACATTACCATATAAGGAGCGTGACGTCACGACCCTGGGAAAATTTATTGTTTACAACAGAAAATCGACAATTATAAAGTTTTTCGAATAAACTAAAGTATTTTTTAGTCAATTTTGATGCGCTGATCCTGAATTTCATGTTGTTATAACTCTCAAGTCGATATTTATTAGTCAAATTTAATTTACAAGTAGATAGTGTTAGTTATTTTACAATAAATAATTATATTGTTAATTCGAGTATGCGATTACGTCCGCGACGTATTAAAACAGAGATGCAAGAATTTGACACTTTGATAACTAATTATTCACTAAGTTATCAATAAATAAAAAATTTATAATTTTTTTAAACAATAAAAATTGCACTGTTAGATAGCGAATCGATCGTATGTATCTGTAAAATTAATGATTAGGATTGTTACTAATTTGCTGATTTTTAAAGTGTTAAAAAAGAAATGCAAATCCGTTTTTTAATTATTATTCAAAATTAGAAAGCTACATCAATCATTTCTAACTTGAATAACGTTCTTCTAATTACAAGCAATTTTTTCATGTAAAAATTTTCCATAATTTTATTGTAAAAGTGACGTAATTTGATTATGAAATTGCATAACTTATAACTTTAAAAGGCGATTTTTCCTCGAGAAGCGATTTATGTTAAAAAATTTGTCATTCCATATTTGATTTTTTGAATCATAAGATTACAATTTCGATCGAGTCATTTTGCGACAAAACATGTGCAAAGTTTGTATCAATTACGAAAATAGCGTTGTAGGGGCTACCAAGCGTAGAAAGGAGCCCATTTCGCAAGTATAAATTCGCTCGTCGCTGCGGCAAGAGGACTCACTATCCTACCTTGCTTAGCAGCGCGAGCACTGTTAGAGAAATAAAGCCTCAGCAATTTCCTGAGATAAATTTCTTATTCAGTGGTTAGCCTGCTATACTCCTATCCTATAGATATCTAAGTGCTCAACTCATGTGACTATCTCTCTCATGAGAAAAAAGCAGCCTTAGATATCTTCCTACCTAAAATACATTTGCTGTTGAGAAATTAAGTTGAGTAGTGGTTGCGGCGCTGTCGGGCCTCTCCCCGATAGATGCGATCACTCTTAATTGCATTTCGAGACAATTCATCGAGTTAGAAAGTCTTGTGGTTTGCTACTCGAAAGATTTTCATATATCATTTAGATTACACGCGTGTCAACTTCTTGCTTTTCTCGGAGACGCGATTGCGAATTCAATACAAAAAGTCCGAACTATTGTTTTGATAACGCGAGATAGACTCAAACGTTACATTGATAATTATGTCTATTTAGATGACCATCATAATAAAATTTTGCCTCATCTGAAAACAGAACATATCTAAAAAAGTTTGTATGATTTTCTGTCGTTTCTAAAGCCCACCGGCAAAACTCGACATAGGCTTGAATGTGATTCAGTCTTAATTGTTGAACCAAAGTTATGTGGTAAGGATGGTAATGGAGAGCATTAAAAATTCTCAAAGCTGTCCTTTGTAGTATACCGATTTCCTATTCAATTTGCCAACTGCTTACGTGCAGATAAAGATGAACAGCTGCTAGGACGGTTACAGCACAAGGATCACTTGCGACGTATTCGCGATGCCTTCGTTGACGAACAAAATATCTACCTCGGACTTTTTCATTCAACTATCGTATTTTCACGTGAATAGGATGCCTCCTCGAAGGATAACGTTCAGCATACAGTCGAGCCACTGCACAGTAATTGGTTTACATTCTCCTAGGACCATTATCATATCGACAATATCATCCGGACCATAGTCAACCATGATCAAGTTTTGGTTCAACTATGATTTTTTTGAGCTAAGATTTTTTTGAACGAGGATTTTTTCGAACTATGTTTTTTTTGAGTGGATTTTTATTTTCTATTGAATGATGATATTCGTTTAATATTATTGTTAATATTATTTAAAAATTTTATGATATTCTATCTTATGAGTTATTGGGTAATATTGAGTAATTAGGTTTTGGGTTTAGTTGGTTTAGTTTCTATTTTTTGGATTCTTATGTTATTGGGTTCTTAAGTTATTGAGGTTCTTAGTTATTGGTTATTGGATTATTTGGGTTATTAGGTTATTTGGGTTATTGAGATCTTAAGTTATTTCTCGTGAAAATACATCAATCACGATTACTCTATCAGTAAATGCTATTAAATAGTAACCATAGTATTTTTTAGCATGTGACCTTGATATGACCTTGTAAAAGATATAAAAAAAATTTGGAAATATCGTTTTGAACTTAAAATTTCCCACTTTCTGAATCCAGTATCAAAAATAGGGGTTCCCATTGAAATAGAACTCTTTGATCTGCAAATAACCTTGAAAGTAAAGGTCAAGAACAAAACCAACTTTACAGTTAGACGGTTCCCTTTGTTCGCAAAAACTTTTGTATGAAATATTTTTCTTTTTACCGTTTATTTTCGAAAATATTTGAGTAGATCGATTAAAATGGCCCACGCTATATATCATAGTAGATTTTACATAAGATCGACAAGATATAATTACAACACAATGCAAATACAAGCCACTGAATCATTAAACAAGATAACATTATTAGCAACATACAATCATACATTTAATCAAATGACAACATTTAGGAGAAACAAGAAGATTACACAGGGCAACAGCCAAAAAGATATAGAACCGTGACTAGGTACTCCCGAAGGTTTTTAAGTCGCTGAATCGAAATCCGGCGGCAGATTTTGTCCATCACATTAGGTTCCCCAGATATCCTAACCTAAAAAACACCGTTTTTGGGTATCTTTAAGGTTATATCAGATCTCTACTTAAAGTTTTTTTTGAACAACCGACAGCATCTCAAAGAAGAACTCTAACCCTTCAAAACTCTTTTTCAAATTAAAAAAATTTTTTTTTTCGTTGAGATATCGATGTTTAAAGTTTTGTATTTTGACGATATTTCAGAAAATAAAGTTGACCTACAAATAACCTTGAAAATCACATTGAAGGTCAAGATTGATATCCTCGTCAGTTGACCCCCTCTGAACCATACAACTTTTACCTGAAACATTTTTCGTATACTTAGCAATGTTTTTAGTTATTTTACGGTCCTAGTTAAAATGGGACACCCTGTATACACGGTGACCCATTTTAATCACCGCAGCCGGATAACTCGGAACTTAAGCCAGATAGGGCAAAATGGTTCTGACAAAAGTTGTAGAGGGTAAAGGAGGCAACGCAATAGGGCTAACGCTTTTGACCTTGAACTTGAGCTTCAAGGTTATTTCAAGGTCAAAGTGTTTTTTGTAAATGGGAACCCTTATTTTTGACATCGGATTCGGAAAGAACGGGAAATTTTACGTCCAAAATGGTATTTAGGCAATTTTTTTCATGATCTTGAGAAGGAAATTTCAAGGTCAAATGCTAAAAAATTCTATGATTGCTATTTGCTAGCCTTTTATCATAAATAGCAACCCCAATATTACAAATGTTGACCTTGAAAAGGTTTTCCTTACTTTTAGCGTTACCCAGAAACAATGACGTGGACTTAGTAAGGTATGTTTCCTTTGGGGTGCTTGTTTCACGTGAGTCCCCTTGCCTCTCATGATTGAGTGCATGTTTCACGTGAGTCCCCTTGCCTCTCACTAATATAGACAAGTGTTCGAAATGACGACCATTTGGTTCAAGACACATTGTTAAACGCCTTTGAAAATGGCGAACGGTGTTCAACAAAGTTTACCTCGAAATAGCAGCGCATGCTCGACGAAGCCTGTCCTGCATATCTGCTCTTGTAGTGGGTTGTTGCTCAAAAACTGTTCGCGGCATTCTGCGCTCCTAACGACGCGGGAGCGGACGTTCAATTTTTTTTGTGAGGTTGCTATATTTTGTTGTGTGTTTGCGAGTGTATGTGCGTGGTCTTGCTTTCCTTTGCGTCTTAACACGTCTTGGATAAGTGAAAGACCCAAATCTTGGACGAATGCGACGGTCTGTGGCTCACGTATTGAGCGCGGTCACACTCGGGTGTCCGATTGCACGCCGGCAATCGATGGCCACGCTGACGCACAGTAGAATTACCCGGTTGCTGTTTAGCCCCACTCTCAAGACCAAGATAAGAAGGGGCGTTTTGTTTCTCTCTTTGTTTGAGTCTCCCTGACTGGCTGGCCCTGATGAGGCCATATCGTGCGAGTTTTTTCGGCTCTATGGGTTGACGGCTTGATGAGGAGACTACTCACTCTCACTCTGCATCGAGTGTAGATCGTTGCGCGTAATGAACTACTATAGTTGTGCGTTTTCATTGTTCTATTCAGGCGCTGTATTCCGCGCGCCTTAGTTATAAGTGTATTATTATTGAGTTGCATCGAGCAACTGGTACGTGTGTGTGTCTCGTTCCTCCCTTCGCCTGCGACCGCTTCAAAAAGGCTACGGCGACCATCGGCCTAGCTGAGAGTACGTGCGGTACTCTCTGAGACGTTTCCGAACCCTGGGCAGCCCGATCAGCGGCACTCGGCTCACCTCGAACACTAGAAGTTTCGTAGTGCGGGCCGTGCCCGTGTCCAAGACGTTGGCACTACGATCCTCTAGGAGACGTCTTGCTTCTCGCACGAGTCGTGCATGCGGCATCGCTCGGTCAGCGTTGTTTAGTGAATGGCCATTCATATAAGGTATCGGTTAGTGGTTTAAAAGCTATGCGAGCAATCTGTAAGTAACACCGCAGATAGTTGATTTTCTTTGTAGTTATAAGTTCATGTCTGTATCTTTCTGTTATTAAATAACTTTTATTTACAACCTCACACCCCCACCTGTTTCAAATTAACTTACCCTTGCCTCTCTCTTTATTGCAACTAATTAATCGTACAGATTAAACAAAAACAGCATTTTTTTTAGTATTTTTTTGCAGACGTGTCTATAATTAATAACGTGTGAATAATTACATTATCAAAATTTGTATTTCTGTAATTCGAGCACTACTAATTCACATTTTTCACATAAAACGAAAAATAAAAAGTAGTTTTAGTTTTATTTACAATCAAAATAAGAAATAATGCTTAATTGAATTGAATATCTTGAATTTTTTGACGATTATTTTTATTAAAAATTTAAAATTAAAAAAATGTGATTAACGAATTATTTTTGGTAATACAGTTAGCTAAATAAAGTTACCGTAATTTTCCAACATTTTTCCTTTTTTATTTGCATTTAATAGTAATTAATAATTACTTAGTTATAATTAAGCTGGTTCTGAAATGGCTGACTATCCACCCAACGAGATCGTTAATATGATTTTGGTTTTAGGAGCAAGCAAAAATAATTATCGTGCTGCGGCACGACTTTATGCTGAACGCTATCCTGGCAGACGACACCCTGATGATAGAGCTCAGACGTTTAACCCAAAGTGCTCGTGGTGGACACATGGTTCGTCAACTTAGGCGCCATGAATATGATGAAAATGATAATCGAGTTGTAGCTATCCTTGCAGTAATTCATCTTGATCCACACATTAGCGCTCGTCGAGTGGAAAGAGAAATTGATATTTCAAGAAGAACTTTTTTAAGAATTATGACAAGGCTTATATATCACGCCTATCATATCACTTTGGTTCAAGAGATATAGTTTGAGCATTTCCAACAGCGGATTGTATTATGCCAATGGGCTTTACAAATGTCACAAAATGATCCAGACTTTGTTAACTTTGTTTTGATTTCTGATGAGGCCACATTTCAAAATGATGGGGAACTGAATAGACATAATTGCCATTACTGGTCTGATGTAAATCCTTATTGGTACCGAACTGTAAACTATCAAAGACGTTGGAGGGTTATGGTGTGGTGCGAGATTGTCAATGGACACTTGATTGGTCCTTATGTTTTTTAAGGAAATGTAAATCAACATAGTTACTTGCGGCTTATAAGAGATGAAGTGCCTGGATTGCTGGAAGATGTTGACTTAGAAACGCTACAAAGAATGTGGTTCCAGCAGAATAGCGCAACACCACATTTTGCTCGAATCGTAAGAGCTTTTTTGAATTAGCACTATGGTATCAGATGGATTGGGCGAGAAGGTCCGGTTAACTAGCCTGCTTGCTCACCCGATCTTACATCACCAGATTTTTAGTTATGGGGGTACTTAAAAAATGCTGTTTTTGAGCAACAACCCACTACAAGAGCAGATATGCAGGACAGGCTTCGTCGAGCATGCGCTGCTATTTCGAGGTAAACTTTGTTGAACACCGTTCGCCATTTTCAAAGGCGTTTAACAAGTGTCTTGAAGCAAATGGTCGTCATTTCGAACACTTGTTCGAGATTAGTGAGAGGCAAGGGGACTCACATGAAACATGCACTCAATCATGAGAGGCAAGGGGACTCACGTGAAACAAGCACCCCAAAGGGAACAAACCTTACTACGTCCACGTCGTTGTTTCTGGGTAACGCTAAAAATAAGGAAAACCTTTTCAAGGTCAACATTTGTAATATTGGGGTTGCTATTCATGATAAAAGGCTAGCAAATAGCAATCATAGAATTTTGTAGCATTTGACCTTGAAATTCCCTTTTGCCGCCGAATTTGGATTCAGCAACTCAAAAACCTGCGGGAGTACCTAGTCACGGTTCAAGGTCAGTTCACTTTTCAAATTTTGTTGCCCTGTGTTATCATAACAAGACTACTGATAAAATGTTTGAACCTACACTATTTACAACAGCTAAACTTTTTAAAACGAAATCTACAGTACTGATCAATGATATTTACCACCCTGTTGACTAAAAATCTAACACTAAAATTTGATATTTCGTCTTAGGGTAGTTGTAAAAAATCCTGTGGGTATTCATTTTGTAAGATTTTCTAGTATCTATCAAGTGGCATAAACAATATGTCTGTTTTTTAAGTTTTTCCAATACTATGACGTCAGAAGTAAAAACTGAAATTGAATTTTGTTTGCCAACATTAATGCGATATAATTTAAAGGGAAGTGATAGGAGGTAAAATCTGTCTTTACCATTTGAAATTTTGTCCCAAATGCTACAAAATTCATGTCCGAGAAACCTTTTCCATACAATTTTTTTGAGCTATATCGTATTTTATTAAAAAACACATGTTACGCATCATTAGTTATATATCGGAAAATAAGCTCTTTACAAAAAACTCTAAAGAAAAAAGTTTTTGTATTTTGGTCAAAAAAACCATTTATAAACTTATAAAACGATAAAAAAAATTATTTTTTTTTTATTTTTTTGGTTTAGAATTTTTTATATTTTTGAAAAAACAAACATTGAAAACTTACTTTCAAGGTAAATAAATAATGAGACCTATAAACATGAGTTTTTAACTATAGATAATTCTATTTACTTGTATACTGCTTTATTTCAAATTCTCAAGTAATAATTATTTATAAAATAAATTTTTAATCAACAAAGTTATAGAATTATCAATGATTATTACATTTTAAATAGTCACTCTAATGTAAAAAATTCCAAACCAAAAAAATGAGAAAAAAATTTTTTTTTATCGTTTTATAAGTTTATGAATGTCTTTTTGACCAAAATGCAACAACTTTTTTCTTTAGTTTATTTGTAAAGAGCATATTTTCCGACATATAACTATTTCATTTGTAACATGTATTTTTTATTAAAATACTATGTAACAGGCTGCCGTTTAGTCTATAATCTCTTGAATGTACCTTGATAATGACTAGACGACGCCTAGTTATCTATGTGCTCGAAGCACATCAACCTACGTTGTCTCGGAGTGCGCCTGCGCAGAGTCTCTTCACTGTTCCGAGTTGGGTTCCCCCAACTCACCGCTTGGCGGCGCTGTCGCCCTTGCTTAGCAGCGCTCGCGCGGCCGCTGCTGGAAATTAAGTTAACGATTCCCGTCTACTGGTATCCGCGTGACCCGTGCTACGCTACCGGCGAATTCGAATCGACTGTAAACAAATATAGACGCGACCTCCGGACAAAGGAAAGACACAATAACGATGACTAGATTAAATAAAGGCTAACGTTCACTTTATTCATGCAATTTAATTACACGAGGGACTTGCCGAGAGTCTTGCGCACGCTCGCGCGAATGACAATACACGCTGCACGAGAGAGAGAGAGAAAACCGCGATCACCGCGAACTAACCGCTCGCACGCAACAATTAATTTCCTCGCGCACGCTGCGCGGGATCGCACGCTATTAACAATAGTAAAAAGGGGAAGGTGCACCTACCGCGAGAACGATGAGGATACGGTGGCCAACCGTATCCGAACAACAAACTGTTGAAACGCCGCTTCGCTGCTCGCCGCACCGCCGCGATTACTGTTGTTGCTGTTGTTGTTGCTGCTGTCACTGCTACTGCTGTTGCTGCTATTGCTGCTGCTGCTATTACTGCTGCTACTATTGCTGCTGCTGCTGCACCCAGCACACCTCACCAACGTTCGCACCTCTAAGTTCGCACCACCACACGAAAACTTAAACGGCTCGGGAAACAAAGGTTAGCTGCACGATACAGGCGGACTGAGTGACACAGTCATACTGCCTGTTGAACGCTCCCCTCCCGGTCATTGCCCCTACGCGCCCTCTCTCTCTCGCGAACCGATCGCGGCTTTTCTCGATCAGCCGCTCATTAACCTCGCGCGAGTCGAACGATTTTCGCTAATCGTTGCAACTATATAGCTGAAAAAATCGTATAAATGAAAATTTCTCGGACATGGATTTTGTAACATTTGGGACAAACTTACATATGGTAAAGACAGATTTTACCTCCCATCACTTCCCTTTAAATTATATCACATTAATAATGGCAAAAAATAGTCAATTTCATTTTTTACTTCAGGATGTCATAGTATTGGAAAAAAATTAAAAAACAGACATGTAGTTTACGCCACTTGCTAGATATTAGAAAATCCGATAAAACGAATACCCATAGGATTCTTTACAACTACCTTAAATCGAGATATAAAACTTTAACGTGTTAGCTTTTTAGTCAACAGGGTGGGAAAAGAGCGGTACTGTACAATAATTTATGATATAGTTTTCACAGTTTTTTGCAAATATAACACAAATATTCAATGCTAAACCATATTTCCTTACTATAAAGTAATATCTGGTGTTAAACTTATTTACCCGGCAAGATTTAATAACATAAAAAGAATTATATATGCAAGAAAATGGAAAGCAACTATTTCATTCTATAGCGTCGCAAATGCTCAACAAATTTTGGTGAAGAAGAGGATTATTATTAATCCGCCTAATATTAAATGCAATTTGTGATCATTTATGTTTTGTTTTTTATTTTAGGGTAAAGTTATTTTTATTTTTAATCTTAGTTTCGTCCAGACTAGACAACAGAAGCTTATTTTCTTTACTAGATTACAACTTATCTAATGTAATACTATGTATTCTACTATATAATTTATGTATGGTACTATGAAATAAATGAATAAATTTCTATACAAATTTATTTTAACTTTTATAGAGTTTAGAAAAATATTTATATCCTTTGTGTGAAACAATTTTTATATTAATATAAATTCAAATTTCAAAGATTTGATTAAGTAAAATCGTATTTAACAGATGCCCTTGTTATTATTTATAGTGATAAAATAATAATTCGACTTTTATAATTTTTTTCTTCAACTAGTATTTTTTCTAAATATAATTTTCTTCTTCGGTTTCAAACAAGCAAGGTAGATTTGGTGTCGGTTGGTGGAGTGAGTATTTTGCTCTTATCAACTTGGTAGCGACTGAATTTTATTATACATAAAAGATGGTCGAACCTTCTATTTCGAGTGTGGTATGTAGATTTTTCGATAGGAAGAATGCAACGACTCAGTATTGGAACATCAGCGTTGCACTAGTCAGTCCTGTCGTTTTATCCGCAGGCTGATACGAGGTAAAGTGTCTAGTTGTATTGATTCAAGCATCGTTTTTTAAGTTGAGTCCATTTAACTATAAGCAAGTATATACTACATGTCATGAAGAAAGAATAAGAAAGATTTCAAATCATATAAAACTTGATATAAAGCTTGAAGTCATCATATTTATATAACGTAAGTAATGATAGATTCAAAAAGTAAGGTGACTTTGTATTTTAAAAAAAAAAATATTTATTTATTTATCAATATTTATGTTGTCCCCTCCAAAGTAATCCCCCTCAGATACAATACACTTATGCCAACGATTTTTCCAATCGTCAAAGCACTTCTCATAAGCACTTTTCGGTATAGCCTTGAGCTCTTCCAGCGATGCAGTCTTTATCTCTTCAATCGTTGCAAATCTCCGTCCTTTCATAGGTCTCTTTAGTTTTGGGAACAAGAAAAAGTCACATGGGGCCAAATCCGGTGCATATGGTGGCTGAGGCATGATTGTGGTGTTGTTTTTGGCCAAAAAATCTCTCACAAGCAAAGATGAGTAAGCACGGGCATTATCGTGATGCAAAAGCCATGAATTGTTTTTCCACAATTCTGGGCGTTTTCTTCGTATTGCTTCTCCCAAACGGCGCATAACTTCAAGATAATACTGTTTATTGACCGTACGTCCATATGGTAAGAACTCCTGATGCACCACGCCATGGTAATCGAAGAAACAGTGAGCAAAACTTTGACATTTGATCGAACTTGGCGTGCTTTTTTCGCTCTTGGCTCATCTGGGCTCTTCCATAGGGACAATTGGACTTTGGTTTCGATATCATAACCATATACCCATGATTCGTCATCAGTTATGACCCTTTTGAGTAAATCTGGATCGTCGTTGACGTCATTCAACAGTTCTTAAGCGATGCTCATGCGACGGTTTTTTTGGTCAAAATTTAGCAATTTCGGAACAAACTTCGCTGACACACGTCTCATGCCCAAAACGTTAGAAAAAATTTCATGGCATGAGCCAAGCGATATACCAACATCCTCAGTAACTTCTTAGATAGTGATTCGACGATTTTCCAGAACAAGTTTCTTCACTGCTTGAACGTTTTCATCAGTTGTTGACGTGCTTGGGCATCCAGAGCGAGGCTCGTCATTGGCATCTGCCCGGCCATCTTGGAAGAGTTTGTACCACTTGTAAACATTTTATTTACTCAGAACAGTCTCACCGTATGCCACCGTCAACATTTCAAGTATTTCGGAGCACTTTATTTTATTTGTTACACAAAATTTGATGCAAATCCTTTGATCCATATTTTTCGATAGCAAGAAATCGCCGAGCACGCAAAATACTTATAACCTTTATGCATCTCACAACCAAACAAAAAATGCTATACACTTGAAACTTGGAACAGATGTTCGGGAAGAGTGTACCAACATAACAAAATAAAAAAATCGATAATCGAAAGTACGTTGTCCGTGAAATTTGAAAAGTCACCTTACTTTTTGAACACACCTCGTATATTCAAAAATAATTTTATAAATATAGCATGACTAGAAATCATCAGTGCACCAAGTCCTGGGATAATATTCGAACAATAAAAAGATATCAAGATTATAGGAAAAAAATGGTGAGTGCTTATTGTAATAAATTTTGTTTCAGATAAATTCAAATTAATGTAAAACATTATATTTATATTCGAAAAACTTCAGATAGCTTGTATATTATCGGACAAAAATTGTACATAATGGAAAAATTAATACACCAATTTCTAACGATATTTAAAGTATGTTAATCGTCAATGTAATATATTACAAAAATGTTTATTAATAAAAAATATAGTATGAATGAAAATATATTAAGATTTTATTTTATAACATATTTTAAACATTGAAGATAAACTAATGACATTCGATTTAATTCAATAACCATTCTTGTTGAAAATAATTTAGTTCGAATGATTATAAACATGATAAAGAGATAAGATACCTTATCGAAAGAACTTAAAACAGTATTTAATATTAGTATGTGTTAATATAAATGGAATTCGACAAAATTATGCAAATCATACAGTCGTGCATATAAAATAACTAACACGAACAAGAAGGAATGTAAATACAGCTTACCGTTTTAAAACAACGTGAAAGTTATCAATAAATGGAGAATCATCTATGGAGTTATTTAACAATAACATTATCAAAATAATTTTGAATGGCTTAGGTAACTTAAGTAATCCTTTCTAAGTTACTGTCACGAAAAATACCACTGTAAAAAAATATTAACAAGAAATTTCAAACAGTGGATTAAGAACATTAGGAAAACATGCGTTTATAATAGTTTAACCCGTTACAACATCGGGATAGAATTTTAATTATTTTAATTAGTTTTCACTTGTGTCATTATTATTATTATTATTATTATTATTATTATTATTATTATTATTATTATTATTATTATTATTATTATTATTATTATTTTAATTTTTTTTTTTTTTTACAAGGAGTTGCGGAATCCTTTTTGCGGATTCCCCTTAGTCTTGATCTAAGGAGGTATGTGGGACTCCCCAAAAAAAAAAAAAAAAAGACAGGCCTACCCACTAAACCGCCATCTCCTTGTTGTCCTTCCCCCAGCCAGGGACTATGTTGATATTACTTCTGACTGGGGGTTCTGTCTGTGTTCGTTCCTTCTTATCGTTTCACCGTGCGTCGTTACGTCGCGTCAATCCGTCTGCTCAGTCGTCCTTCAGACAGTCGTCCGCGTTCTTACGTCTTAGTATGGTTTCCGTATAGGTAGCGACTAAACGCCACCATTCGGGTTTATGCAGCATCACCTCTACAATGTTATCGGGGGTGATGTTGCCAACTGTTGTCTCTAGTTCTCGTCTGAGTCTTGTCCAGCGGTCGCACCCGAAAAACGTGTGTTCCGCGTCGTCTCGTTCGTGTCTACAATACTTGCAATCGGGTGTTCGTACTCTGTTCATATTGTGGAGGTACCGTCGAAAGTACCCGTGGCCCGTCAAGAGCTGGGTGACGTGAAAATTCACATCACCAAAATTCCTTCCAAGCCACGGTCTCACGTCCCGTATCAGTCGTCTCGTCCATTTGCTACCTCGTTCTTCTGTCCATCGGTCTTGCCACATGTCGATCGTCCTTTCGCGTTCAACGATTGCCGCGTTCTTTCGTCCTATGTCTGCGCTGCTCCCATAGATCCTTTTGCGTTCAGAGGCAAGAAGATCCACGGGTATTACGCTCGCCACCACCAGGACAGCCTGCGCAGAGACTGTTCGGTAGGAGCAAGCGATTCGCAGAGCGCCCTGTCTCTGTACCATCGTCATTGTCTTACAGTACTTCTTTGTCTTCAAGGAATCTGCCCATATTTCCGCGCCGTATAAGAGGATCGAGTGAGCTGTCGCCATTAGCAGTCGCCGCTTTCCTGGTCTCGGTTCCGTCGTGTTTGCCATCAGGCGGCTCAAGGATGTTATCCTCTCTGCCGCTTTTCGGGCTGTCTTCTGTATGTGAGGCCAGAAGGTCATCTTCGTATCGAGGGTTACCCCAAGGTACTTGACTTCCCCCTTGGTCTCCGTTTCGTATGTACCCACTCTCATGGGTAGTATCGTCTGTATGCGTCTTCTCGTGAGAAGCATAAGTTCCGTCTTTTCTGTTGCGAGTTGCAGTCCGTGTTCTGTCATCCATCGTCCAACTCGTCTCACGGTCTGGTTTAACGTCAGCTGCGCCAGCTCGGGAGATCTCTCCGTGATCACCGCCGCCACGTCATCAGCGTAGGCGACGAGGGTCACTCCGAGTGGCATCCCAAGCCGAAGCAGACTATCGTATAGACCATTCCAAAAGTCCGGTCCCAGTATCGACCCCTGAGCCACCCCAGCGGTGACCTGTCTCGTTACCTGTCCTTCGATCGTCTCGTACGTTATTCGTCTGTTTCTCAGATAATCCTCCACGATCCGAACCAGGTACGGTGGGATCCGAAAGTTGCTTTTCAGCGCCTCCAAGATATCCACCCACCTGGCCGAGTTGAAAGCATTTCTGATGTCGAGCGTCGCCAGCAGCACAATGGGTCGCGCCGCATGGCAGTGTCTGTCTAGTTCCAGGAAAGAATCAATCACCTTTTGGATCGCTCCAATCGTCGACCGACCCCTCCTGAAGCCGAATTGCAAATCTGAGAGACCCCCTCCGGCCTGTATCGCGTCCGTCAGTCTCGGTCTGAGTAATCGTTCAAAGAGTTTACCAGTAGTGTCAAGTAAACTCAACGGTCGGTAAGCCGAAGGAGTGCCAGGGTCGCCCCTACCTTTTGGAATAAGAACGAGCCTCGCCTCCTTCCACCGATCGCTGAACGTTCCTGTCATCAAGCACGTATTGTACAGGTCGAGAAGTATCTCCGGCCGTAGACGAGCCACGAGCCGGAGGATCTCGGATCTCCGTCCGGTCCCGGTGCCTTACCCGTCTTCATCGCATTCGTTGCTCTGATGAGCTCCTCAGCGGCAAAAGCGGGGGGCATTTGTGCGTCCACATCATCCATCACGTTTGTCCTAATCGGGTGCGTCGGAAACAATCCGTTAACAATCCGTCCTGCTGTTTCGGCATCTTTAAGTTCCGGTGAGACTCGGGCCCCTAGTTTCCCGGTCACAATCTTGTAGCCGGTTCCCCAGGGATCCTCGTTCACCTCATTATTATTATCATTATTATCATTATTATTATTATTATTATTATTATTATTTTACAAGGAGTTACATAATCCTTTCTGCGAATTCCCCATAGTCTTGCTGACTAAGGGGTTATGTGGGACTCCCCGAAAAAAAGGAGGCCTACCCACTAAACCGCCATCTCCTTGGTGTCCTTCCACCAGCCAGAGACTATGCTGAAATTACTTCTGACTGGCGGTTTTGTCTGTGTTCGTTGTCTGTGTTCTCCGTGCGATCGCGCAATATGTTATACTTGTATATTAATCGTCGTGGTAGAGTAATGTTTAAATTTATAACAAGAAAATGAATAGACAAACAAGGGGCTGTTAGAAATCTCATTAACGGCTATGATGAATTATTTAACAAATTATATGGTTAATATAATTGAGTGAATCCCAAATTACTTACGTGAGGTAATTTTCTTTATTTCAATTAGGGTAATAAGATAAGAAATCAGGTATGTATATCTGTATATATTATATACTTGGTCCAACAACATCTCCAATGGGTTGTAATTTAATTATAATAGATCCGACGTGCGTATTACAAGATATCAATAATAGGTTTAATGTACGTATTCGAAATAATGATAACACAGACCTATAAAAAAGACACTAGACCAAGGTATCTATATGTTTTTAAGGTCGCTGAATCCGAATTCAAAGTTGGTTTGATCTGATAAGGTCAGATCTGCAGAATTCATCAAAACTAATTTGAAATATGCAGTGCCCGGCACGTACTTTTGCCCACCCTGAGGCGAAATTTGCCAAACTTTAAAGTTTTACATCTCAGCGAAAAGAAGTCGTAAAATAAAAAACTTCACGCCATTTTAAAGGTAATAGCAAAAGCTTTAAGTAACGTAAAGATAACATTGTTTGTGCTAGAATTAAGTTTTTCATGCTTAAAAAATAAACATAACATTTTTTTTTTGTTATTTTTTTTCCCCATATACAAATTTATTTATTTGCTAGGCAAATTAACAAATCATTAAAAATCCAAGTAAAATTAAAAGGTGAAATGTTCTTTTTGAAAATAAGAGTGTCAGAACTCATTCCTGATTTTTTATACAAAGATACAGCTTTTTTTATAAAAAAAAATCGTTTTTTTTATCAGCTCATATCTCGATTGTTATGCATAAAATAAAAAAACTTTAAAGACAATAGTCGTTTCGTTTTTAGTAAAGAATACAAAAATAAAGTGAAACCTAAGATCTGGAACAAATTTTTTATTTTCATTTTTTCACTAGCCATTTTTTATTTTTCATATTCTGTATTTTTTTTATATTTATTTATGATCAAAAGTCTCAAACAAATTTTCAATAATACATTTTTAGTTAAGTTTACCAATAAATAAATAAATAAATAAATAAATAGAAATAAATGATTTCTAGACACTTTTATAAAGTAATACATACTTATTATTTATTATCATATTATTATTATGTAATGTGACGGTAAACGTCCGGTTTACGCTACCGTCTCGATCGTGCGGCTGCCTGCGAGGGCAGCACCTACCAGCCCGAGTAAGTCGAAAATGGGAACTCGGTCGGAAATGGGAAGGAACGCGCTCGAAGAGAAAAGAATCCGTGAGAGAGCGCCTTTGACACCGGCAACAGCGTGCAGGAGTCCGGGAATACTAACACGAGAGTTGTGCAGCTACCTGAAAGTCGTGAATAACGTGCCCGAACCTAGGAGTGCCTTTAGCACCAGCAACGACGTGCATGCGTGTGAACGCCACAAGGAGCGTGAACGTGAAACGGCCGATCATTCTTTGTTGTTGCTGCGAATTCGAGTGGCTAGCCGAGACGCCATTGGAGGCCAGCCACGAGGTTGCCGAATCCGTCCGACGGAAGCGTCACGACGACAGAGAGAGCCTCGTCTTTAATTCGGAACAGTGGCAACCTGAGCCACACGCTAAAAGACGACGTAGAACTACTCCCCTTGACAGCGCGACTAATCACATAAGGTAAGCTGACCAGCTTCGCGTTATTGTTTCCGATAAGCGACCGCGCATAACATCTTGGCTCTCCTCTCACACCAATACAAGAATATCGATAGCGAGCATGCAAACGAATATCGCAAACGAATGATTGTAAATAAAATGACGATTCGTAAGATTGCCGCGCAAATCGTATAAGCGTAAATGCGCGGGCGTTGTAGATTACATGATGAATAAAATAATCTGTACATGACTGAAACGTTAATCTATTATTGTCTTTGTTATTAGTAAGTTGGTTGACTGACACCTGTCCTCTCCTGCTCTCCGGTTAGTTAATATGATTGATTATATTTCGATCTCGCCGCACGCATTCCGGTGCGAATGCGTATCAGGCGAGACAAAGAAAATAAAACGGAATTCACACCCCGTTACAGTAAATATAATTGAACTTTTTTTGTAATGAAACAAAATTTTACAAAAATAATATACTTTCAAAGTAACGAAAATATAATTTTTTAACATAAATGGCTAGCGTGAAAAATGGATTTGTTCCAGATCTTAGTTTGCACTTTATTTTTGTATTCTTTACCAAAAAAAAAACAACTTTTGTCTTTAAAGTTTTTTTATTTAATGTATAGCAATCGAGATATGAACTGACGAAAAAAACGATTTTTTTATAAAAAAAGGCCATATCTCTGTATAAAAAAATCAGAAATGAGTTTTATCGCTCTCATTGTAAAAAGGAACATTCCATCATTTAATTTTGCATGGGTTTTTAATGATCCGTTGATTTGCGTAGCAAATAAATAAATTTGTAAATGGGCAAAAAAATAAATTTTTGATGTTCATTTTTTAAGCATAAAAAACTTAATTCTAGTACAAACAATATTATCTTCAGGTTACTTAAAAGTTTTGCTATTACCTTTAAAATGGGGTCAAGTTTTTTATTCTAAGATTCTTTTTCGCAGAGATATACACTGCCCGTCAATCACTTTTGCCATGCTTACCTCAAAATTAGGAAAACTTGAAAGTTTTGTATCTCGGTCGGAAATCATCGTATCACAAAAAACAGCAGGGCATTTTAAAGGTAATTGCAAAAGCTTCCATTTAAGACGTGCAGAAACTTAAAAATGAAAATCTTTGTTTTTTACAGTAAAAAAACTGATTAAAAAAATTTCAATTTTTTTAACCTCGACTTAAATCAATGCCAATTTAGAACCAGGCGGTGGAGGGCAAATCGACCGGAGGGGTTCGGAGGGTAATGTCTTTCCCTTTAAAATTAGCCCCCGCGGGGTTCTATCCGATGTTTTTTACCGAGTTACGGCGTTTTTTGTAAAAAAATAACCTTTTTTTATTCAATCCTCAATTACTTCGACTTACGTACGTTTTGCAAACTAAGGGGGGAGCCTGCTTTAGAGGCTTCAAAAAAATCGATTTTTTTTTTGCATAAATGTCTTCCTAAACTATCCAAGAATGTGTCCCTAAAATTTTAGAAGCATCCTCGAAATATTTTGGGAGTTATAAAAGAAATAGTGAGTAAGCGTCGAGCAGGTATACGAGCGGCCGGATCGCTCGGAGCGCGCGCGCTCCGCCCCTTGATCTATTGTACGTATTATAATACAAAGGAATCACGGTCTTTCGAGACACTATAGATCCTTCGTAGGTCTTGCTGGAACTATAGAAGGGATAAGCAGTATACATGAGCTGGCAGAGTCGGCTTAAGCCAAGCTGTATTAGCATTCGAGTTCAGTTTTGTTTTGTGTTTCGGTACGTGAACATCTTGAAATCATGCAGAGCTATCCGAAAGGTAGTAAATATTCAACTGAACGCACTGGTAAGCCACGGAAGCGCAAATTCCATGGCAATCAGTTCGTAAATGTTTCGACATCTGACGATGAAGAAGCTAATACGAGCTATAGTGAAAATAAATTGGCTTCAGCAACTACGGACGATGTCATAATTCATCCGTCACATTGCTATCGAATAATTGAGTTTGTCTCTGTATTTTTAGCAATTTCCGAAATAGTTATTTGTAATTCGTGTAAGCAGCGAATAACTTTTGCCGAAAGCGGCCATCGAGGTCTCGGATTCAAAATCGTTTTAGCGTGCAAATGCGGTAAACGAGAAATTCAATCTGGATCATTGATCAACACTGGCTACGAAATCAATAGAAGAATTGTGCTCGTCATGAGGCTTTTGGGTGTCGCACGAGAAGGCATTAACATTTTTTGTGGTCTTATGGACATATCACCAGGCTTAGCTAAATCGACGTATGATCAAATCGTGCAGCACCTGTATTCAGCGTCGAAAAAAATGTTTGACAGCGCCTGCAAAAAAGCCGTCGCAGAGGAAAAAGAACTTAACGTTAAAAATGGAAGACCAGCTGACCATTTGAAAGTTTCGGGCAATGGATCTTGGAAAAAACGTGGCTTTACTTCATTATACGGTGTAACTACACTTATCGGGTACTGCAGTGGCAAAGTGATCGATCTCATCGTTAAAAGTGGATATTGTCATACTTGTGCTCTCAAGAAGAATACATTGGACGACGATGAGTTTGAAGAATGGTATCAAAACCATAAGGAAAATTATTCTTCGAATCACGCCGGCTCGTCCGGAAAAATGGAAGTTGATTCGATAATGACAATGTTCTTGAGATCCATCGAGAAATTCGGAGTAAAGTACAGTAATTACATTGGTGACGGCGACTCCAAAACATTTCTTGGCATTCTGAACAGTAATCTATACGGCCCAGAGCTCACAGTGACAAAAAACGAGTGCGTGGGACATGTCCAAAAGCGCATGGGTACTCGTCTCCGAAACAAAAAAAAACAAAAAAAGCTCGGTGGAAAGAAGCGGCTCACCGAGACTTTAATAAAAAAATTAACCATTTACTACGGTCTGGCCATTCGAAGAAACTTGAATTCTGTAGAAGACATGAAAAACGCTATAATGGCGACACTCGATCACTATTGCTCGACGGATGAATTACCTCGCCACGACCATTGCCCAGAAGGCGCCGACAGTTGATGTGAGTGGCGCAAAGCCGAGGCAGCAAATAAACTGGCTGATTTTCAACATTCGCCACGTGTCATCGACGAAGAGGTTGAGAAGCACATTCGTCCTGTGTACGAGGAGTTATCTAACGACGATCTGCTAACGAGATGCTTGGGTGGACATACACAAAATGCGAACGAGTCGTTCAATTCCACTGTGTGGCGCATGACACCTAAACACCTTCACTCAGGCATTAAAATTGTCGAGATTGCTACCTTCATCGCTGGAGGAATGTTCAATGAAGGCTACAGTGCAGTATTACAAACAATGCAGATATTAGACTTGAAAATTGGACAGCAATGCATGAATTTCTCTCGGCAAGCCGACCAGGAGCGCATCGCCCGAGAAAACAGACGCAATCTACTCGCGAGCAAAGAGGCCAGAACAGCTCGTAGACTCGAAAATCTCGGCGAAAATCAGTTTTACGAAGAGTCTAAAGAACAAATGTATGGACCAGGAATCGCCGATTAGCATAGTTACGTGGTAAGTTCAATAAAATTACGTTTTTTTATATACGAAAACTTTGACGCGCGATTTCTCGGTTTTGCATTTTGACGATTTTTCCTAATTGGCGGGAAAGATAGGGAAAAAACTAAACGTCCTATCGAAACGAGACAAAGTGGATTTTATTTGGAATTGAATTTTGTTCAAGCTGAACCTAAAAAAACTTAAGAAAGTTAAGATTAACTAACTTTTTAAACAATCTAAAGTGCATTTTTTTTCAAAAAAAATTAATTTTTTGTTCATTTAGCGATAAATTGTTCAATTTTCACTTTTTTTTTAATTTTCTTGGTTTACCTAGAAACTACACTATTGGAGAATGGAAATTTTATCTGATTTTTTGTTTCAGATGAAAATTGCGATCTGCATTTTTCCCGCCGCACGACAACTACAGAGTGGAGGCGCCTCGGCCGAATGCTTCTACGAGCCACAATATGATCTGTATTTCAATAAAAAAATTTAAGAAGACTCTTGAAACATGTTATAACAAACCCTGAAAGTTTCATCCCAATCGGATATTTCATTCCTCCCCCAAAAAATTCTCGAAAAAATCGATTTTTTGACGCCTCTAAAGCAGGCTCCCCCCTTAATGCCAAGGAGAAAAAAGTTTCATTTTGTGCCCAAGAATACGAAAATAAAGTCAAAATAAAGAAATAGAGAAAAATTTTTTTTTCGGTTTTTCAGCGCATTAAAAAAATAAAGGAATTTAATTTTTTTTTTACGCTTACTTTCAGTTTTTTTGTGATTTACTACGTCCCTAGACATTTTAAAACGAAGCGTAAAAAAAAAGTTAAATTCCTTTATTTTTTTAATGCGCTAAAAAACCGAAACAAAATATTCGAAAAATGTTTCAAATAAAAGTTGTATGGTTCAAAGTGGGTCAACTCAGGAGACCTCAAACTTGACCTTAAACTTGATTTTCAAGGTTATTTCAAGATCAACTTTGTTTTTTTAAATAGGAGCCCCTACTTTTGACCCTGAATTCGGATAGAGCGGGAAATTCTACCTTCAGATGAACATTATACGTGAGATTTTAGAGACCTTTCAAAATTATTTCAAGGTCATCTTTGTTTTTTGAGTTTGCATACTGTGATATAAATCATTTTTTCTACGTCACTCAAGTGTGTGTTGGGCTGGTTGCTGGTTCACCCTGACCTAAGTAGTCATGGGGCCTGACTCATACCTAGCTACTTATCTCAGTAACAATTGAACTTATAATAAACATAGTGTGAAAGCCGTGGTTACTACTGTCTAAGTTAAAGATTGCAATGAAAAAGGGAATCGTCAGATAGAGCCATCATGTGAGAGTTTTTATAATATCCATAACTTAAAAAGTTACGTTCGAGAAGAGTAAAGGACATTTTCTATAAAAATTAAAAAATATTTCACTCGCGTATGATTTAGAAAAACAATTTTTCGATTCGAGAATTCTCTATGTATTAGAGGACCTTCTGAGTTTAGTATCTCCAAGACACATCACCGAGTACCTGCATAATTACTAAAGAGTTTTGTGTTAGATCTCGCAATTTAAAGTAGCTCCAGGATAAGTATGTTTCATTGAATATTATTGACACAGAATCACTAATAATCAATTTATCTTATAAAATGTTTCTGTATGTATGTATGTAGGCAAAATGGCTAACTACACTCCTAATGAAGTAGTTAACATTCTCATGATTATGAGGCATTTCACGTCAAGTCTCCCAGCGCGGCGCGCAGGCGCTCAAATACGGCAAATTTCATATAACTTCAACTCGTATTTCCACTACGTAAACTTATCTTTGAAAAATAGTTTATAAGCATTTTCTATGTATTTTTTCCTCAGCTTTCCGATGGTGCGGTTAGTTTTTCCATATTTTTTCATTTACACCGTTAAATTTATAATTGTTTATAGCAAATTGATATATCTCAAAAAGTATATTTTTAATATTTTTTTTTGTTTCAATCGAAAGCTGAGCATTTTTTACATAGAAAAACATCTTTTCCAGGAAGTGCTCAAGTTTTATATTTGCGAAATAGAACGTGAAAGAGTCGACGCAACGCCGCGACGGCGCGCGATCCGGTACGCCCGGGCTATTTCTTTATTGATTTCTTTTTTGGTCACTAGGTGCTGTATTCGTTAAAATTGTTTATCTGTATTTCAATTTCCACAGCAAATTCATATAAGTACGACGACTATGTATCTTATTGATATTGGAAATTTTACAAATTTCTTTCAACTACGAGAAACTTTGTAATAGTTCAATTCGATACCTATTCGACATTTAAGTCATCTGCACCTATTTACTTGTTTTTTCATCTGCTAATTGTAGCAACTATAATGGATTCAGCGTGGAAATAAAAATGCATAAATCCTTTGAATAAAATCAATCATTCCTCAAGCAAAGATTTATTTGATTTTCCAAACGCTTTAAGATGTAAATATCCCCAAGTATCAGAGCAAGCAAAAATCTGTGCGAACTGTCGACGGCAAGTGTGCAGACCGCAACCGGATTTATCTCCATCTAATGCTAAAATAGCTAAAGTAGACTGTGATAATGAATATCACTTAGCAGGTGTGGCAGTTCTTGAACAAATAAAGAAAAAATTTTCAGAGTCAACAATTAAACAGGACCGAATACATTTACTTACTCTTGCTCCTGAATTTTGGGGACGCGCGGATTTGATAAGAGAGTTTGGTTGTAGTGAGTGGGAAGCTCGAAGTGCGAAAGAGTTAGTTGATAAGTAAGGAATTTTTTTATTACCTGAGAAGAAAAGCGGTAAAGCACTTACAGCTGAAACAGTGAATTTAGTTAAACAGTTTTATGAGAAAGACGATGTTAGTCGGATTATGCCGGGTATAAAAGATTATATATCTGTCAAACAAGAGAATGGCAAAAGAGAACATACGAAAAGATTACTGTTAGGTAATCTCAATGAACTTTTGCTTTATTTCAAAAGGAAAATGAAAATGTCAAGATAGGAATTACTAAATTTACTCAATTAAGTCCATTGCATTGTGTTTTAGCTGGAAGTAGTGGTACACATAACGTATACGTATGTGTACATCATGAAAATGTTAAACTCATGCTCACTGCTTTAGATCTAGAGAATTTAACAAACAATACTAAATTTCCTCTTAAAAACTACCACGACTGCATTAAAGCACTTGTGTGTAGAAACGCAAATGAAGAACTTTTGCTATCTAACTGAATGTTTAGACTGCCCTAATATGTCTAAATTGAGAAAACATTTGTTTGAATGTTTTGAAAAAAATAATATTTACGAAATACAATGTGAATCTTGGTTCCAAACTGATCGATGTACAATAGCTTCGAAAACTGTTCATGTGCATGAATTCATGGAGACACTAAGCGATAAATTAATGAAGTTAAAAACTCATGATTACTTCGCTAAGAAGCAGTCACTTTTCATGAATGACTTGAAGAAAAATCCGTTAGAGGGAGAATTTCTTGTTTGCTGTGATTTCGCAGAAAATTATGCGTTTGTAATACAAAATTCAACGCAGTCTTTCCATTGGAATAACAACCAAGCAACTGTTTTTACAGTGGTGATTTATTACAATCAAAGTAATGAGCTTAAGCATGTAAGCATTGCTATCATTTCCGATAATTTAAACCATGATACTGTTTCAGTTTATGAGTATCAAAAAATTATAATAACGCATCTTAAAGCTAGTTTCTCTACAGTCAAGAAAATTTATTATTTTACAGATGGAGCAGGTCAACATTTTAAAAATAATAAGAATTTTTACAATATTCTTTTTCACGAGAGAGATTTTGGTATTCCAGCTGAATGGCATTTTTATGCCACCGCGCATGGTAAAGGTGCGTGCGATGGTATAGGTGAGAATATAAAAAGAGGTGCAAAACGGGCAAGTCTACAACTTTCTTCCAATAGTCGAATTTTGACTACGGAAGACCTTTACAACTGGGCTAAAAATTATTGTAAAGAGACGAAAGTTTTTTATAGCAGTAACGAAACTTATGAACAAACTGTCTTGGACTTGAAAACAAGGCTACATCAAGCTAAAATAATACCAGGAACTTTAAAATTTCATGCCATTATTCCAATAGATGAAACTAAATTAATGCTGAAAAATACATCTTCTAGTTCTGAATATCAAATATTTCCAAAAGAGAAAAAAAACGAATTTCTACAGTGAAAGTATCAACTAAAGCAAAAAAAACCAACTAACGTAAAAAAAGTGCTCGGTAAAGTAAAGTAGAAAAAAAAGCCAAGTCAAGCAACAAAGAGTCAATTAAGAGAAAGTAAAAACCAAATAAGAAAATAGATAAAAACAATATAAATTAAGAGTAAAAGATAAAAGTCGAATGTTGAATAGGTCATAAGACAGACCGGGCCAAGTCGACGCACCGGATCGAGCGGCGTTGCGTCTACTTTTTCACGTTCTATTTCACAAATATAAAACTTGAGCACTTCCTGGAAAAGATGTTTTTCTATGTAAAAAATGCTCAGCTTTCGATTGAAACAATAAAAAAAAATATTAAAAATATACTTTTTGAGATATAACAATTTGTTATAAACAATTATAAATTTAACGGTGTAAATGAAAAAATATTGAAAAACTAACCGCACCATCGGAAAGCTGAGGAAAAAATACATAGAAAATGCTTATGAACTATTTTTCAAAGATAAGTTTACGTAGTGGAAATACGAGTTGAAGTTATAGGAAATTTGCCGTATTTGAGCGCCCGCGCACCGCGCTGGGAGACTTGACGTGAAATGCCTCTTATACATGAATGCAATAGGAATGACAAACTTACTGCTTTGACCTACGCCGAAAGACATTCCAACCACCTCCATCCTTCCTATCAAGCAGTGATAAACATTGGAAGAAGATCACGGAATAATCCATTACATCGTCAAAGACGAAGGAATAGACTCCAAAATAATAACGATCCGAGGTTACGTACAATTCTAGTGTTTATACATTTAAATTCACATGTTAGTATGCGTCAGATTGAAAGGCAAATAGGAATCCTCAAAACTAAAGCTCAATTTTGAGCTTAAAAGCTGATTGAGCTCAAAACGGTAGCGGTATGGAAAAAAAACTGAAAAAATTTAGGTGTATCATATATGATACGCTGCCCCTGAAAAGGTTAACATTGATACGTACAGATAAAGTGAAAACACAAAATTCAAAGAGTGATAACGCAACAAAGAAATAAATATTATATATTCCATATGTATCATAGTTAACTGTATTTTAAATAGTAAAGAGGATTTTTTTATCTTTAGGAATTATAACTCAGTTATATTAGATGAAGAGTACTGTAACATAGAAATAATCTTAGACAGAATCAAGTACGATGAATATCAATGGCAATTTCATGGGAATTTATAAAATTCTCATTATACTACTAGGTCAACAATCGAGGTTTACGAAATATTCTTGCTTTTTATGTGAACGAGATAGTAGAGTTCGGGAAAAGCGTTATATACGAGGGTCGTTTGAAAAGTCCGTGCAAAAATAAAAACTGCTTGATTTTTTTTAATAAATCTTTTTTATTTTTCAACATAGTCTCCTTTTAGGCTTATACACTTCATCCAACGCTGCTCTAGTTTGTTAATCCCTTCCAAATAATAGGATTTGTCCAAGTCTGTAAAATAGGCATTCGTTTCTGCAATCACCTCCTCGTTTGAATAAAATCGTTTCCCCGCTAGCCATTTTTTTAGATTAGGGAACAAATAGTAGTCCGACGGAGCCAAGTCTGGAGAATAGGGGGAATGTGAAACGAGTTGGAACCCTATCTCCATCAGTTTTGCGGCCACTACTGCTAAGGCGTGAGCTGGCGCATTGTCGTGGTGGAAGAGGACTTTTTTGTGGGCCAATCGTGGACGTTTCTCTAGCAACTCGGTTTTCAAACGATCCAATAACGATGAATAATATTTGCCTATAATGGTTTTACCCTTTTCCAGATAGTCGATGAAGATTATTCCTTGCGAATCCCAAAAGACAGTCGCCATAACCTTCCCGGCCGAAGGAATTGTCTTCGCGTTTTTCGGAGCAGATTCCCCCTTGGTAACCCATTGTTTAGACTGTTCTTTGGTCTCAGGAGTGTAGTGATGTATCCATGTTTCATCTACAGTGATGAAACGACGCTTAAAGTCTTGCGGATTTTGCTGGAACAGCTGCAAACCATTCTTGCAATACTTCACACGATCTCGTTTTTGGTCAATCGTGAGCAATCACGGCACCCATCTAGCGGATAGCTTTTTCATGTCCAAATGTTGGTGCAAAATATTATGTACCCGTTCGCTCGAGATGCCTATAGTACTAGCAATCTCACGCACCTTCACTCTTCTGTCTGCCATCACCATATCATGGATTTTATCAATAATTTCTGAAGTGGTAACCTCAACAGGGCGTCCAGAACGTTCAGCGTCTTTTGTGCTCATATGGCCACTCTGAAAATTTTGAAACCACTTATAAACCATTCTAATCGAAGGTGCACAATCACCATAATGTTTATCAAGCTTCTGTTTAATCTCCTGAGGCGTTTTGCCTTTGAAAAAGTAATGTTTAATCAATATACGAAATTCTTTTTCCTCCATTTTTTTACAACCACTTGATTTCTTTGATTGAAACGAATATAAAACGCAAAGTAATTGGCCGATCTGGCTGAAACTTGGTGTGTGCTCTTCCAAGATATTAACTGAAAATAACCTTGATACGCACTAGTGCCATCTCTCTGACTTTGCTCGGACTTTTCAAACGACCCTCGTAAAGAGTGTCTGACCTCTGAGAAAAGCCTTCAAATCTGGTTGTAAAAATGTAATAAAAGAACTACTTGTTGATCCATCAAAAATTCTTATAACACCTCTGCACATTAAATTGAAACTTATGAAACAATGGGTAAAATCTTTAAAAAAACATGGAAGATGTTATAAAAATATCCGAAATCATTTTTCTAGATAAAGAGATGCCAAAATAAATGAAACTTCCAGTATCTCCTTTGCGTAAAAAGCGCAATCTTAACCGCACAACATCAAAAGGAACGTTCATGAAAAAATAAGACAACTTATTTCATCGTTTTTTGAATACAAGTAAGGAGTAAATAAACCATCATAGTAATTTGTCTAATAATGAATTGAGGGATATCTTGTCTGAAGATTTTGACAGTTGCTCGAATGTCTCAGAAAATTCGTTCAAGGCAACCTCTGGGTAAGCAAGTAAGTTTCAATTTTCCCTGTAGTTTATTAAGAGTATTTTTGTTGACAACGACGATCTAAAACGTGATTATTCCCATACTTGAATATTAATGCAAAAAATAATTGAAATTGTTGAAAGTGAATAGGAAAATAAATAACAAGAAAAAACCAAACCGAATAAAAAGTAAATAAAAGATAACTAAAGTTTATTCATAAATAATTGACATTTTTTTTTCCTTTGAACCTTTTTTTTATTTATAGAATTTTATTTATTTCATCATGATTTCTATTCAATTGAGAAAAAAATTTTGTTTATTTTTTTGTCCCTAAAGAAGCTAAAACAGGAAATTAGACTAGTTAAATAAAAAAATATAAGAGAAATAAAGATGACCTTTTGGAGATATATTAATTTTTTTATAAGATGTACTTTCGAAAAAGTACATAATTTTCCAAGAAATACACTTATGACTATGTAGACTTGAAAGGTTTGCATTCCTCTGTAATATAGATAAGGTTTGAACTGATTACGACTCATAAAAAACGAGCTGCAGAGTTTAAAAATTAATTTTTTTAAATTCAGTTTTTATTTTCAGTTTTAGAAGTGCATTCTTCAAGTGTATAATTAATGCAATTATATGTCTGAAAAAAAATATATATACCGTTTTATTTTTAATGTAAAATCGTAAAAAATTCTTTATTGTGGTTCGTACATGGGTACCCATGGAATTTTGCATGATCTTAGATGGTATCGGTCGGGTGTATGTACAGGGTGTTCCATTTTAAATGACGGACCTGAATATCTCGAAAAGTTCACGTTGTACGAAAAAATTGTTCATACAAAAGTTGTTTAGGACAGTGGGGGTCATCTACTTGTCCTATCAGTGTTCACCTTGAGAATGATTTTCAAGGTTATTTGAAGGTCAACTTTGTTTTTCTAAATGGAAACCCCTACTTTTTTATCCCGGATTCGGATAGAGCGGGAACTTTTACATTCAAATCATGTAATATGTCTAATGTCCAAATGACCCCCACCCCACCCCCCAAAGTCATTTCGAGGTCAATCTTAGTTTTTAAATGGAACCCCTCATTTTTCGACGCAGGTTTAAATTCTACGTGAAATTATACGTTCAGATGATGGAATATTCATAGGGTTCGAAAAACCCCTACTCCACACTCAAAGTCTTTTCAAAGCCAACCTTACTTTTTGAATGGGAACCCTCATTTTTCGTCGCAGGTTTGAATTCATGACTTTGGAGGCGAGGTGGGGGTCATTTGCACCCCACACATATTACATGAGTTGAACGTCAAATTTCCCACTCTATCCGAATCCGAGATAACAAATAGAGGTTTCCATTTAAAAAAACAAAGTTGACCTGCAAATAACCTTGAAAATCATTCTAAAAGTGAACACTGATCTGACTGTTGCAAATGTTATTATAGATTATAATTTAAAAATACTATTGTCGTTTCTTAGATATTAAATATAAGATGAACATAAAGAAAAATTTATATTCAAATTGTTTATAAAAATCATAATTTATAAAGTTTTTTACTCACATATCTTCCAATAAAAGTAGAATTATTATGCGAGTAGCTTCAGAGACTGTTTACAAATCAATTTTCAGAACACAATCAATGACAAGCAAGTGCATATAGTAGAAATGCATTTCGATTACGGACGTCGCGTCTTTCGAACTTGTAAGAAACATGTTGACCGATTTACCATCTGGAACGAACAAATTTCGCTAATACGTTGTCTGATGACGTTCAAAATTGAGGGTCCTGCAACAGAAAGGAGACGAAACGAAAATCCGCAAGGTAAGGTCCAATTGAGTAAATTATTATCTTATTCAAAAATTAATTTCAAAAATATGGTTACGTAGAAGATACAATTGCGGTGTTACGTCCTGTTTTCCTCGGATGTCGGCAGACTCCTCCTCCAACTGCTTCTTAATTTTGTTGAGCGAGTGTAAAGTGTACTTGAAGCACCATTCGCAGCGACGCACACCACACAAGTCGAGAGAAATTGGCGGAGAGTTTAGGTTTTTCACATAATTTCTCTAAAACTATCTCAGAGAAACGTTATTCGTTGCTTCTTTGTTATAATGCAAAACTGTTCGCTCGCGCCTTGGGACAATGCGTCCACTCTCTCTGTTATCTCATCTCTATCTACCTTTTTTTTGCTCGTCATTTCGAAAAAGGGGAAGTTTGCTCACAGCCTAATAGTGAAAAAAAGGTCAGTCGCTCATTGGCCCCACAGCTAATATCACCGGCCAATCAGCTAATCATTCGACTCTCCTAACAGCTTAACGAAAATTTTGGTATAATTAAAAACTAAAAATTCAAAATTTCCTCGCACATTTTCAAATGAATATTTAAAAAGGAATTTATAAACAAATTTTTTTCAAAAAATCACCATTTTGCAATAGTTTTTGTTGTATTTATTATTAAAGATCGTACGTGGGCTTAACAGACGTGCATAAAATTAAAGCTTATTGTGCTGAAGTTTCAGAAAGAAATATCATCATTTGGGATAGTTACGGCGAGTCGAAGTGATAAAATTTGATAGCTCGAGTAAGAAAAAAATGCGCAATTTCATCTTCTATGTAATCATATTTTTGAAATTAAGTTTTGAATAAATGGATAATTTACTCAATTGGACAATACTTAGACGGTGGATTTTCGTTTCGTCCCGTATCTGTTACAGGACCCACAATTGGCGCGTCGTAGCTGTAACGGAAATTGTAATACTACGAGGTGTGGCTATTAAGTAACGAGACTAGCGCTGCTACAGAAAAAGTACGCATGCGCCAAAGGTTAATGACTGTCAGCTGTTTAGCCTGAAGCCTACTCTTTCGAATGCGATGTCTACCGTGTCTGTAGACAAACCAGAGTAGCCGTGGCCTTCGTTTCTATACGAGCTGTTTTTTTGTTTTGCCGGAAAAATGATCGACGTAAAAATAGAGCAACGGATTGTTGTGAAATGTCACATGAAACTTGGAAAAACTGCAACTGAAACTTATAATTTATTGAAACAAGTGTATGGCAATGAATGTTTGTCGCGTCCACGTGTTTTTGAGTGGTTTAAGCGTTTTCAAGATGGCCGAGAAGGTGTTGAAGATGATTCACGTTCGGGTCGCCCTTCCACGTCAAAAACGGATGAAAATATCGAAAAAGTCGGTAATCTTGTTCGATCTGACCGTCGGCTAAGTATTCGTGCGATTGCTGAATCTATAGGAATTGACAAAGAATGTGTGCGGCAAATTTTACATGAAAATTTTAACATGAGAAAAGTGCGTGCAAAACTGGTGCCTAAAATCCTCACGTTTGAACAACTAGAAGCTCGCAAAAATATTTGTATTGACACTTTGAATGCGATTGAAAAAGACTCAGACTTATTAGAAAAGGTAATAACGTGTGACGAATCTTGGTTTTTTACCTATGATCCTGAAACAAAGCGCCAATCCATGCACTGGAAGAGTCCAACTTCGCCAAGAGCCAAAAAAGCGAAAATGAGCAAATCAAAATTCAAAGCAATGATGATTGTTTTTTTCGATATTCATGGAATTATATACCTTCACTGGGTTCCTGAAGGTGAAACAGTTAACCAACATTATTATCTTCACGTTCTTACTGAACTCCTTGAAAGAATAAGAAAAAAACGACCCAAACTGTGGAAGGAGAAGTCATGGCTTCTTCATCAAGACAATGCGCCAGCTCATTCCGCACTGTCCGTCAAGAAGTTTCTAGCCAAGTACAACATCCCAGTGTTAGACCATCCACCTTATTCGCCGGATCTTGCACCGTGCGACTTCTATCTCTTTCCTAAGGTGAAATCTGCATTAAAAGGAACAAGATTTGAGTCTGTTGAAGCTATGAAAGAAAAAGCGGCGCGCGTCCTGAAGGAACTAACAGAAAAAGACTTTCTGCACTGTTTCGAACAATGGAAGATTCGCATGGAGCGATGTAGGGATAGAGGAGGGGTATATATTGAAGGTGATAATAAATAAATATACATAATATCAAAATAAAATGTTTTATATCACCAGTCTCGTTATTTAATAGCCACACCTCGTATATGCATTTACTTTTCATTGATTATGTTCTAAAACTTGATTTGAAAACAGTCTCTCAAGCCTACTCGCATGACAGTTTTACCTTTCATGAAAGGTATGTGAGGGAAAGACAAGATTTCACTCACGGTATAAGAACCATACATTCATATCATATATTACACAGGACCACAAAATATTTTTGAGAGTCTACTGAGATCCTAATGGGTATACTTTACGTTTTTAGGGTTGCTGAACACGAATCCATGCACAGAATCGAGCCAGCATGTCAGGTTTTGCAGTAAACTTGAAAAAATAGTAAAAAATCGCCGATTTTCGCGTACGTACATATCTCGTACATTCATACCTAAACTTATATACCCTCTCGTATACCCCTTGATCAACACCACTCGTATACCCCCTGATCAAACCCAACCCACTCGTATACACCCTGATCAACCCAACCCCACTCGTATACCCCTGATCAACCTCACTCGTATACCCCCTGATTAGCCCCACCCCCTCCCCCCATAACCCCTTCATAACTCCAAAAAAATTCCAGAACATTTCCTCATTAACCCCTCATTAACCCCTTAATAACTCACATATCAAAATTTGAGAAACTGCGAAAATTTCAAACATTCAAATTACAAAAATTTAGAAAGTTGCAAAA
This sequence comes from Phymastichus coffea, assembly GCF_024137745.1. Classification (NCBI taxonomy): domain Eukaryota; kingdom Metazoa; phylum Arthropoda; class Insecta; order Hymenoptera; family Eulophidae; genus Phymastichus; species Phymastichus coffea. Next base: position 4,449,900 of record NW_026706822.1, on the reverse strand, counting down.
ATGTGAAATATTAAAAAATGTTTTCACCCCATCAGCAATACGCTGTCGAAATCCTATGAGTTAATGAAGAAATTTTCTGAAATTTTTCTGGAGTTATGAGGGGTTATGGCGGAAGGGGGGAGGCTAGGTTAATGAGGAAATTTTCTGGAAATTTTCTGGAGTTATGAGGGGGTAATGGGGAGGGGGGTTATGGGGGATAATCTGGATGTAAAATTTCCCGCTCTTTCGATTGCCGTTGTCGAAAATAGGGGTTCCATTTAAATAAACAAAGTTGACCTTGAGTTAACCTTGAAGGTCATGCTTAAGGTCGAATCCAAGGTCACCTTCAGGTGGCCCTTTTTATTTGCGGGAACTTTTGTATTTAAAGTTTTTTTCTAGCACCCTTATTTTCCAAGATTTTTAGGGGTGTCCATACTTGGTGTGATGCTCTTTTTTAACGTTAATTCGTAAACTTCTTCGAATTTGAGGCAGTTTTTTTATATTTTTCGAGCTTCTATTTAAAGCTGTAATTTTTATTTATTTTTACTAATTTATTTTCAAATTGGGCAGACTCATAGTAACATATTTGCAATACTGATGTAAAAATTTGAAATAAGAAAAATTTATTTACTTTCCAAGATATCCACCGTTTGCAATATCATCGTTAGCGCTTAGTTATTTGTCTTTTTGTCGCTAGAACTACTTAGGGCAGACATAAAACATTATATTAATGGAAAAGTTATAATTCGAAATAGTAAATTAGTGTTCACTGTCTATATCAAGATTTTTTGTGAGTAACTTGAGTATTTAACTTTGTATTCCTATACTAAGTTGTTATTGAGCTAGGAGAATATATGCGTTTTACTTAACTTAAGTTGTTGTCTTATTAGTCTTTTATCTATAGTTGTGTTACCTGTTTAAAGAAAAATCACAATGTGCATTGATAGTCCGGATGAGTTTTGTCTTGTTTGTGGAGAATTCGTATTAACAAGGAACCGTAAAATTTTTACTGATCATTACAAAAATATATACAACTGTTGCTATCCAAATGCTATGACTGATTTTCATAAGACTTCGATCCCAAAAACTTTATGCGCTTATTGTGCGACATTCCTTAGTAAATGGCAAAATGGAGATAAAACAAAGAAACGCTTCAGTTCCCCTATGATCTGGCGGAAACTGAAGAATCATACAAATGATTGCTAATTTTGCTTAGTTTCTATATTAGGATTTAATGCTAAACAGATCAATATTTCATATCCATCGGTCACTTCTGTTACTATGCCAATTCGAGAAAACATTTCAGAATCCTTTGTTGACAGAAGTATAGAGGATAATAGTAATGAATCCATGGAAGAAAATGAAGAAATTTTAAAACCTCGTATATCAACAAATAATGCAGATGATGCATCTGATCTTGAAGAAGTTGACAAAGAAAATGGGAAAAATACTAAAATGTTTAATCAAGCAGAACTTAATGATCTAATCAGAGATTTGGAACTCTCAAAAGAAAACTCTGAACTTCTCGCATCTAGGCTAAAAGAAAAAGAACTTCTTCCAAAAGATACTAAGGTATCTTTTTTTAGAAACAGAGATGAACCTTTTAGGCCTTATTTCTCTCATGAAGACTCATTAGTTTTTTGTAATAATATTGAAGATTTAGTGTCTGAATTTAATTGCATCAATTACAATCCTAATGATTGGCGATTGTTTCTTGATTCATCTACACAAAGTTTTAAAGCAGTTTTATTACACAACGGAAATGTGTATGTATCTCTTCCCGTAGCATACTCTAGAAGTTTAGAGGAGCGCTATGATGATCTTAAGCTGTTGCTGACTAAACTTGAGTATGATAAACATAAGTGGCAAATATGCGGTGACCTAAAGATCATAACAATTTTACTTGGTCAACAGAGTGGATTTGTTAAGTTTCCTTGTTTTTTGTGTGAATGGGACAGTCGTGATCGTACTAACCACTACATAATAAAAGTTTGGAAAGCTCGTCAAACTTTGACTCCAGGTTCTAAGAATATATTACATGATCCATTAGTAAACACTACAAAAATACTTTTACCACCTTTGCATATTAAATTCGGGCTCACTAAGCAATTTATTAAAGCCATGAAATTAAATAATAGTAATGCTTTCAACTATCTCTTTATCAAGTTTCCCAATCTATCTCAAGCAAAAATTAACGAGGGAGTTCTAGATGGACCTCAAATAAGGGCTCTTATAAATGACAAAGAGTTCCAAAACAAAATGACAACATTTGAACTTGCTGCATGGAAAGGTTTTAAAAATATCGTCTCAAAACTTTTGGGCAACAATAAAGATTCGAATTATAAACAATATGTTGAGCAAATGTTAACGGCCTACCAAAAATTGGGATGCTTAATGAACTCGAAAATTCATTACCTCCATTCACATCTTAATTTTTTTATCGGAGAATCTTGGCCCCTTCAGTGAGGAGCAAGGTGAAAGATTTCATCAAGACATCAAAACAATGGAACAAAGATACCAGAGTGTCTGGAATATAAATATGATGACCGATCACTGTTGGAACCTCAAACGTGATACTGAAATATCACATAAACAAAAACCCAATCGTAGATCATTTGAAACAAAAAAAAACACGTTATTCTGAATAGAAAGGATAAGCATTGAGAAAATAATGCAGAGCAAATTTCGTGAGAGGTAAGGGGACTCAAGCTAAACAAGCACCCCATCGTGAGAGGCAAGGGGACTCACGCTAAACAAGCACCCCATCGTGAGAGGCAAGGGGACTCACGCTAAACAAGCACCCCATCGTGAGAGGCAAAGGGACTCGTATATCCCCTGATCAACTTCACCCCCTGATTAACCCACTTGTATACCCCCTGATTAACCCCACTCGTATACCTCTGACCAACTCCACTTGTATACTCCCTGATCAGCCTTAGGTTAATCAGGGGGTATACAAGTGGGATTGGTCAGGGGTATACGAGTGGGTATATAAGTTTAGGTATGAATGTATGCAAAAATCGGTTATTTTTTTTATATTTTTTCAATTTTACTACAAAACCTGACGTACTGCTCGATTCTGTGCATGGATTCGTATTCAGCAACCCCAAAAACGTAAAGTATACCCATTAGGATCTCAGTACACTCTCAAAAATATTTTGTGGTCCTGTGTTATCTGTATGAATTCTGCAAAATTAATGCTAGATCAGGTTTAGTACGTTTGTAGGTTATAGTGTAGCGGTGCCCCTGCAACTCTGCAGCTTTTTCGTGCCTACTTGCATAGGTGTCGATACCGCAACACATAATATTTCTACAATTTATTAAAAATTTTTACATTTCATAATTTTCTTTTGCTTTAGTGCAAATTAAATGTTAAATATTAATAAATTTAAAACATAATTTATAAGAGGCCAATTGTCAAATAGGGGCTTACGTCTTTATTTTCCCCACTACCCTCGCACGAATTAAAGTTTAAAAATCGGACAAGAAAAATAGAAGCAAAACAGCAAGCTAAATGAGAAAAGTATCATCCATTTCACTCTTTTTAATTTTAAGGGTTGTTATACGGAAGGAATCGGAGATAATAAGTCGTTGAGTTTCTCCTTCCTCGCGTCTGTCACAAGCAACGCAGCCGACCAGACCAAAACGTCCTCATTTCAACAACAAAAAATTCCGTTTCATCAAGACCATGCACGAGTGCAGACTTGCTTAGTTTCAATGGCTAAAATTAAGGAATTGAAGTTCAAATTAGTAGACCATCCACCGTATTCATCAGATTTGGCCCATAATGACTTTTTTTTATTCCCAAACCTAAAAACGTGGCTTGCCGAACAAAGATTTATCTCGAACGAAGAGATCATAACATAAATAAATAGCTATTTTGAGAAACTTCCACGATTATTTTTTTCTAATGTCTTAAAAAAATTTCAAGTCGTCGCGTTGAACAATAAGAGCTTTAATAAACGAATAGCAGTGGAATACAAAGGCACAGCGCAGCGCAAGCGAGAGAGAGAAGCATTCAGCGAGCACAAGAGAGAGAGAGGTACGAGCTAACACTTACAGGTAGAGGCGTTGCTCGGTGGCCTTGGCTCGATAGGCGGCAGGTGCGGCGGCTTGGCAGCCTCAGGAGGCGTTCGCTCTAAGGCGCGCGGCGCCGGCGGGAAGCGGGCAGCAAAAGCTGGCCCGCGGTAACAATCACGGTCGCCGTCCATTCACGCACACGTATCGGCACAAGCCCGGTTTCCTCTCGCAGGGAGATCGTAACGGCGTGGTAGCGAGGCGATCGGTAGCGCGTCGGCGAGTTCCTCTACTAGTCGCAGCAGGCCCGTGCACGCATTCCGAAGGTCGCTCTCTATTCTGCCGGCTTTTCGGCCGGTCGGTGCTCTCTCGCGCCCTCGCGCGTACCGCGGGATGTCGCGAAGCGTAATTGGCCAATGACACGCGGGGGGCGCGTAGCTCTCTCTCTCTCCCTTTCTTCCTCGCGGGCTCCTTAGCTCGCGCTCTCTGTCCCACTTACCTGCTCTTGGCTGCTGAAAGTGGGGACACATGGTAATGGGATACATTTATCGGGCGATACATTTATTGTTATGTAGGGGAGAGAGAGACATGACGAGTGATAACGCACTCGTTATAAGCTCCAGCTGGGCTTTTAAAGATTTGTTTTCGTTGACGAGATTTGTCACCTTTCGTCTCTCTGCTATCAGTTTCTAAAAAAAATTCATATTTATATTTATATTGTTACGAATGCGATTTATAATATCGAATTCGTACGTTTGTATCCACGGCAACGTCAGAATAAATATTTTTGTTGTTGTTTAGTTAGTTGACGCCTGAGCGTCAAATTGAAAGCATCACGTTTGTGTTTCAATAAAGTTTTAGTTTGTGTTATTTGCGTAGTTTTATTAACTATACGTAAACGTAACAATGTGTGTGTGTGTGTGTGTGTGTGTGTGTGTGTGTGTGCGTGAGTGTAGTTTATGTTACTGTCGTTTATGTGTTTCTATAACTTACATTTTTCTATTTCTGTACCGCATTGAAATGTCCCACTGGTCTGTAAAGATTTAGAATTATGTTAGTTTCATCCAAATTTATACTCTGTCTATCTCTCACGCGCTCTCTCTATTTCCAGCCCGCGATTGATCCTTTGAAGATGGTTTCAGATTTGGAGCTATCAATAGCTATTCCAAGCGCCACTTCCGGCAATTGTCCGGCGACTCGTCGTGATTCGAGTAGCTCCCGGTTGGCGTGATTGGGTCAGTCGGCGCTCCATCTCAGTGTCGGCACGTGCGCAAGTTTGCTTATTTATTTCAGGCCACGCAAAATCATGAATAAAGCAGACGCGTTCTATTTGGACGTTCTCTCTCTCTCTCTCTCTCTCTTCTCGCAAAAAGAGTTTTTACCTCATTAAATGGACTAAGAAGGGAGGCGGGGGATTACACATACATATTGTGCCCTACAATGTAAAATAAATTATATATATATAATTTATTTATATATATAAGGGGGCTCTACCCCCTGCTCGCTCTACTCACCAACCCCCTATTTTTATTAAAATACGAATAACACATAAAATTATATTTAATAAGAAAGTTTTAGCTTATAAAATATTTGAAAATTTCTTGAATTTAAACGTGTATTTTGTGTAAATTTGTAATTCAATTATGAGGGTTGGCGAGCGGAACGAGTAGTACATATAAAAGGAAGTCTTTTGGTTAGCTCAGATTTTCTCTTTCTATATATAAATGTAAGGCTTAAATTTTCATTCATCAAGCCTCGTCACGCCTCTTCATGCCTCCCCATTTCAAGAATTAGCTCCTCCTCAAGTAACGTGCAGATTCTGTTAAATTTAACGTTATTTTTTATGCCCCCTTGTGGTTTTTACCTCCTCACTCTTCCCCCATGCCTCTTCACTCCTTCTCACTCCTCCTCCCGCCTCCCCGCGCTTCCTCACGTCATTTTACTATAACTATAACATTAGTCTCATAACCACCTCAATAGCTTAACATAGTGATGTGTATGTATGTATATCCATGTACGGACTATTTTCGACTTTACGTCAGAAATGGCCTATTTTCAGACCTTTGAAAAAATGCACGCACACGCACACGCACACGCACACGCACACGCACACGCACACGCACACGCACACGCACACGCACACGCACACGCACACGCACACGCACACGCACACGCACACGCACACATTTTAAAAAATCTGAAAATTAAAAGTGTCCATTAAATCACGGAATATGGCAAGTGTCAAGGGCTTATTTTCAAGGCAGTTTTATAATAAAGACGTTTATCAAATTTGGACTTTTTTTAGTGAACTAATGCAATAACTCGGTAACTAAAAAGAATATCAAATAGATTTTTTCATGGTTATATTCATAAAAAAACATTAAAGTTTTTAAAAAGTAAATTATTATTAAGGTCCATTGACATTGTCAATTGTAATTCCGGATACAAAAATTAGCTATTTTTTCGCGTTTGCTTTTTTTTTATTTTGCGGCTATAGCCAAAGCAAATGGAATTATACAACTTTAAACCATGGCATTTTATTAACAATTGCACGCTCTACATCGTTTATATACATTTTTCTCATTTGTTGCATAGTTTCCGAGTAAAATAAGAAAATGTGTCGAAAAAAGGCCATTTTAACAATTTTCATTTTAACATTTACTGTAAAAAACGCACCAAGAAATTCTAGATGCAAACTATAGTGCGTTAATTACTATAATATTTCTGAGCGATTCCATCAATAAAATTCCTTCTCAGCTCACATCAGTTCCATTGCAATGGACAAATTATTTGATTTACGCTACGAAATACTTCCGCATCCACCTTATTTTCCAGATTTTGTTCCTTCCGATTATTTTTTGTTTTCGGACTTGAAAATTTGGCTTGCTGGTAAAAGATTTTCATCTAACAAAAAGGTAATTGCTGCGATAAATGAACATTTTGAGGAGTTTGATACAAATTACTTTTCAATTGGCATAAACACTACTACAATAAATTTATAGAGTTAAAAGGGGACTATGTTGAAAAATAAATTTTAATTATTTAAATAAATAGTTTTTTATTTAAAGTCATAGACTAATTGAACGACCGTCATAGTAAATAATATAAAAATAAACAAAATAAACTATATTAAAGCAAATCTTAAAAACAAAAACAGCCCAAGACACAGTAATATAAATGGACAATTACTTAAAGAACTACCTCTTATAGGAATAAGATTCATCACCATTATAATAAATGCGATAAATCGATTATTCTACTTCCTCGCCCAATGTAAAATATCAACAATTATATTAATTGCTAAACCAGAAAAGCCGCCTAAACTTGTTTCATTCTACAGACCTATTAGTCCCTCCCCACCCTAACAAAAATATATAAAAAAATAATAATTACAAGATTAAATAAATCTTAACAGAACAAAATATAATAGCTGAGCATCAATTTGGATTTTTAATAAACATGTGATAATATAACAAATTAACAGAACAACCTTTTAAATTAGAAAAACTTTTGAAATAAAAATGAATCTTGTACCGCAGTGTTTTAGGGATGTATTTTACCATTGTTTTCTTAGAGTTTGCTACAATATTTCAAATAAATAAAGACTCAACACAATTATGCACCCACAAAGTCAAAGAGAATTCGAACGCTACGATAAATGTATACATAAAAAAATACTATAACGTGGAACTTTCTCGGTAAGCTACGCTTGTACGAGTTAACTGCTGTCTAAAACGAAAGGAAGGAAAGAAATCGGAAATACAGCACGTCACGGGCAACGCCTGGATTGTAGCGAAACCTGATCCAGTAACTCAGAAATGCTATATGGTAAGATTCGTCTCGCCGGGCACGCGGAGAGTACCACGTGTCCAATCAATAGCTGAAAAACGCAAAAGCTATTGTGCGCAATCGTACGCGGAATAAGAAGTTGAATCAGGAGTGAGTCAGGCATAAATCTCAAAAAAATAAGTAGCAAAAATCGTACCACAGTGTAGCTTTAATACAATTAACAAAGGAACAGGTTGCAGCGTTTTGCAGCGGCAAGCGAGAGAGAATCCGCAGAAAAGCAGAGAGAAAAACAGCTAACGAGTCAGTATATACAATAAGCGAGTTTCGTAGTGAATCAGATTTGGTACAGACGTTATTGCACCTGTCAAACCAATATACAAGGCAACAGTCTTTCTCGCACTCTCTCATTGCAATTAGCCTCTATCTTGGTAGTAGCAAAAAGCGAGTCATTCGCAGATCCATAACATCGTCCAATCCCTTGAAATTGGTATCAAAAACTGACAAATCACCTCGCAACACTCTACGACCAAAACGGAAAGAAAAACGGCTTACCTTTTCAACAGTTTAATCAAAACTGAGTGGCGTGACCTGGAACGGCTCTTTCCCTCTCTTTCACTTTGTCTTACCACCGTTGCTCTAGCGGCAGATAATATACTGTCTCTATCCTGTAAGCGCGCACCTGTGGCAATGTATTCGTCTCATTCTTTCTCACTTACCTTATGAACTGCTCTGTGACACGAAAGTAGTATCTACGAGGGTGGATATAAGTACTTAGCCTACAAAAGAAAAACGAAAATTTTGGAAAAGTGGGGTTTTATTTTTCAACATAGTCTCCTTTTAGTTCGATACACTTGGCCCAGCGATGCTCCAACTTCTTTAACCCGTCTGAAAAATACGTTTCCTCGAGGTCTGAAAAGTAGACTTCCGTGGCAGCGATTACCTCCTCGTTCGACTCAAATTTCTGCCCGGCGAGTGACTTTTTCAAGTTTGGAAACAAAAAGAAGTCGCACGGGGCTAAATCTGGAGAATACGGTGGATGGGGCAGCAGTTCGTAGCCTAATTCGACCAATTTGGCCATGGCGATAGCGGCGGAGGTGTGAGCCGGTGCGTTGTCATGGTGGAAGAGCACTTTTTTCTTCGCCAAATGGGGCCGTTTTTTTTTAAATTCGACGTCGAATCGGCCCAATAATTCGGCATAGTACAGCTCTGTGACCGTTTTGCCCCTCTCCAGGTATTCAATGTAGATCACACCTTGTGAATCCCACAAAACGGTGGCCATCACCTTTCCGGCCGATGGGGCAGTCTCCGCCTTCTTCGGAGCACTTTCGCCGGGTAAAGTCCACTGTTTCGACTGTTCCTTGGTCTCTAGTGTATATCAGTGGATCCATGTTTCGTCTACTGTCACAAAACGTCGCAGAAACTCCTTCGGATTACGCTTAAACAGCGTCAGACATTACTCTGAAGTTGTCTCACGGTTGCGCTTGTTGTCCGGAGTGAGCAAATGCGGCACCCATCGCGCCGACAGCTTTCTCATGCCCAAAATTTCATGCAGGACATGACCCACGCGGTCTCTTCAGATGCCTACGATCTTAGCTATCTCGCGCACCTTCAATCGTTGATCTGCCAATACGAGATCGTGAATTTTGTCACGTTATCCTCCGTGGTAGCCGTTTTCGGAGCACCTGGACGTGGCTCTTCAAAAATCGACGTGCGACCACGTTGAAACTCGTTAAACCAATTTTTGACGGTCGCCATCGAAAGAGAAGAGTCACCGTACACAGTATCCAAGCGCTTTTTGATTTCGCTGCGCGATTTCCCTTCCAAAAACAAAAATCGAATCACCGACCGATACTGCTCTTTTTCCATTTTTCAAAAATCAACGGACACACTTGCTTTCACACGCTCTCAAAAAGAAACTACAACTCCGATCCGGCTGAAATCTTGACAGTAACCATCGAGAAGGTTGTACTACCTGATAGAATATTTCTTTTGCGAGAGTGGCACCATCGGGCAGTGAGGCTAAGTACTTATCGGACCACCCTCGTATTATGAACATCGAGAAATAGTGTAAGGAAAAAGGAAATATTACACAATACAAAGTACAAGTTCAAATACATAATGTAGAAAAAATTAAGAAGAAAGAGAGAGAGAGAGGGCGAGAGAGGCAAGTAAAACGAGGAAGATTTTCACTCGTTATATCCCTCCCCCAAACATTGGTTACGCAAGGTGGTACCAGCTCGAAAGCCGATCTCTCTCTCTCTCTCTCTCTCTCTCTCCCTCTCAAAAATAAATAAATAAATAAATTAAATAGAAAATTACAATTCAAAAATATCTTTATTAAAAAAAAATAGCGTTTTCTACGATATTACCCATCTCTCATAATCAAAGAACAAAGTCGTCGAGTTTGCACACAAAAAAAAATTAGATTTCGCAGGTCACGCGTTTCTGCTTCAAAATCAATATAAAAAAGAAACTAAATATATACCGTAGAAAAAATTAAGAAGAAGAGTATAACAAGGAAGATTTTCACTCGTTACAATACGCACGAAACAACCTTCAGTGGGACGAATTGGTACTCTTGGCACAACACGTGTATAACATAGTGAAACAGGATTCAATGGAATTTTAATCATATAAGGTATTATTTGGTAAATGTGCGCGCATATTCGTTCTAATGAGGACATGATAACACACAACGAGAATCTAACACTCAGAACATAATGTCAAAATACAAAAGAAAAACAGAACATAAGTGATCCATACAGACCAAATAAAGAGGGCAATAATTAGTGAAGTACCAATAAGATCTATCAAAATTGAAAACTTTCCTAAAAAGCTTTCCAAGAAAAGTAGCTCGAACAACCAGCTGGTCGCCATATAACTGTTGTACATTTTTATGTTTTTTTTCTTTACGGCCTGAAACGCCGAAGGAGCGTGCTCAAGTAACCGATACAACGTAAAAATTCGTCACACAACAAAACAGCGTAACGCATTCAATATATAATTCAAACAAGCTCGTCCATGCAACCATGATACCAGTCAGCACAAGCTCGTCAATCATTTGTTAAAAAGTAATGCAGTATGTGACGGAGAAAATCGCTTTAATAGCGATTTCTACTTCGTTCTTTGCCTTTTGGTACCTACGCACGTGTCCTCGTCAAACCGGACGTACATATGTATGTACTTGACCGTATCATTCACGTCCGGTTTGTTTATTTGAGGTGCGAATTATCGGAGCCAGAAGTGAAGACTGACGCGGACTTCTACTTTAGAGGCGAAGACACAAGAGAGAAAAGAGAAACAGAAAGCTGGAAAGAGAGGGAGAGAAAAGATTATGTAGCTCAACATATGAGCGAGTGAGTGCATACGAACGTCTACCTGAACGTTCACTCTATCTATTGTAGGACGCCAGACAAGTAACAGCAGCAAAGAGACCAACAGCATTCCTTCGGCAGTGTGGATCGCTGCGCCATTTTATGTGGGACGCGTTATCGAAGTTTGGTGAGACGGGTTGTCCGATTCTTTACAGCTTTCCCGGCACCTCACAAGCAGCCACCAGCGTCTCGAGTAACAATTGGAACAACAGTAGGAAAAACGGTAGCAACAGCAGAGGCAACAACAGTAACAGCAAGAGCAGCGACAGCAGTACGTAACAGCGTCCACTTTCTCTCTCTTTCTTTCTCACTCCACTATCACCGTAACCATGCGCAGAATTCGCGGAATTCGCAGAATTATGCATTAGTGCCACGATTGTGCACATTATGCGGTACTCAGGATCGGACGAAGGAAGCTCACCATTTCGTGGGCGTGCATTCGTGCCGATCCGCGGCGGTCGATCTATTCGCCCGCACCCATCGAATGTTCATCCTTGGAGACACGTCATTACGAGGTCATTTTTGTTCTTTCTTTGTATATTCTTTTATTTTATTTTCGTTCTAAATGGATCGGCAATAAAATTTGTTATTAAATAAATTGCCCGTGTTATTTCCATGCTGCGTTCTCTCCTTTCCATCGTAAGTTCTTTCGCGTGCCAACGTCACCACCTACAAGCCCAGCAGGTTCATTAATAGCGAAAAACATTCGTGCTTCCATTTCAAAAACGAGAGCGTGAGTGTCAGCGAGACAACGAGGAGGGACATAAGTAGACGCGAACGGGAACTAAGAGAGAGAGCGTGCGTGTGAGTGAGACAACCAATAGAGAAGGCAAGAGAAGGGATACCGATACGCTGATAGGAGCGACCAGTAGGGCTAACGAGCATGAGCGCAAAAAGGATGAATGATAGACAATTAATAACGAATAGATTGACCCACGCGTGCACCTTGACCGACCAATTGCAAATAGGATAGTGGTAGACCGACAAATAGAATAATTAGACACCAACTAATTAATAAGTAGTAAAATTACGTGGTAAAAAATAATGAAATAGATGGCACTGATAATCGAAGTGTCGCCACTTGGAGCCAACAAGATAAAAATCTACGAACGAAAGGAAAAGAGGAGCGAAACAGACGCGACGCTGCGCTAGCCATAGGCTATTCTCCTGGAAGCCGTAGCCGAGCCCGGATCGAACCTTCAACCAGTGTGTGAATCAAAGGAGCCATTTTTCATTGTGTGTGCCACGGGAAAAGAAAGAGAACGAGAGCCTCGTCGGACACCACCTGAGAGTGGTGTTCGAGGTCACGGAGGTCTGAGTTTCCTCTTCCGACTACTTACTCCTGAGCAGAGCCGCCTACCGAGGATCTGACTAGCCGACCGCCCTTATTCCTTACGTAGTTATTAGGGTTTTCGCGCTCCTTCTACGCTTGCAGGTGGCCAATAAGACCAGTGCAAGTTATACGAGGCAGCCCCACCCCCCCAGTTCGCGACGTTAATCGCCTGCTCAATACGAAATTGTTTGCTTCAATAACAAAAGAAAAGCCGCGAACCGGCCGGCTACGCCGCTGGTGAAAACCATCGAGAAAGGAAAAAATCGATGAATTATTTTCCCCGCTCCCCCGCCTCGTCTTAAAATATATAAATGTGTATCAAATAATGTCTAAAATTCAAACAAAATAGTTGTTTTACTGAAAAAAATGACTTTAAAAAAGAAAGCATTGTTTTCGGTAATAGGGAAAACAAGCCGATTTCTTTTCGAAATGTGTGGAAGATGTGGAAGTAAGTAATGCTCATGAAGTCATCAGCAAAATACTCATAAATCAAACAGAAATCAGTAAATTTTGTATAGTAAATGGATACAGACTGTACAATTCACCTTAGAAAACATGGCCTTATTTAAAGCAACAATAAAATAGTTTGAGGAAAACATTATAGTTTAGTCGAGTTTTTTTGACCAGCGGTATGAGAGAAAGCCGATAGGTCTCATGCTGCAAGGCACATTGGGCTGCCGCGCCGTTGTAACAATACGTAGGCTGAGGCATCTTCTTTTGAATGGTAACATTTCTTCCAATATATCAGGCATTTAAATTTTATCACCGATTGCTATAGAAGCAAACTTCAGACCTGCAATGGCTCGGTCGGTAGGGCAACGGACTCGCACCCGGTAGGCCCGGGTTCGATTCCCAGTCCCAGCTGATACAAGCACCACTGAAAAAAGTTTCATGTGTTTTGTTCTCAAACACATTGCAAGCCTCCGTCGCTGATTAGGACTGATGGAGCATAAATAGAGCGACGTTAAATTAAAAAAAAAAAAAAAAAAAGAAGCAAACTTCAAGAATTCATTGAAGCAAGAATAAAGAAAAAAATTTTTGAGTTATTTACAATAATTTAAAATAAAAGTTAAATAACTTTGAAAAAAAAATTACTTGTTATTGTTGTAATTATTTAGAAAGTTTAAGGTAATTTTATTATTTTTTAATTTTAGTTCAATACTTTTATTAATTTTTAAACGTAGTCTTTCCAAAAACTGTTATCAATTTTCCTTAATAATAAGTAACTTTTGCCATATTGAATATTTCAAGATGAAAATTCAGGGAAAAAAATTAGTTATTATGAATGCTCTGGATCTTACATGCAAAAAATTAATTAATATGTTTTTATAAGGCTATAACTTGGAAACTATTTAATCTAGCAGTTCCATATTTCCTAAAATTTATTTGTCAGTGGTAAAAAATAATTGCATGGAATATGAAAATATTCTTAAAATAATAATTAACTTACTTTTAATATTATAAATAATGGCTTTTTGGATAATAACTTATAATAGAACCAACAATATTTTAAGTTTAAGGACTTATTTTATCAGTATTTAAAAGACAAAAAAGTGGTGACCTATTTTCTTGTTGAAATAATAGTAAAAAGAATATAAATGAAACATAAGTAAAAGATATAATTAAAAGAATCGAAATCGTTTATCACCTTAAAATATATTAGGCTAGTATTAACATTGATTATTAATTTAATTTTCATAATATACATATATAGATATTTCAAATTAAAAGTTATAAAATTTTATATGAACTCAAACTTCATCAAGAATACATTGATAGAAAAATTAGAGTTTAACTGATGAGATAATTATCATCTCTCATGTATTATATTTATAAAATTTTGTTAAAATATTACAATAATTTCTAGATAAATATTTTGAGATGAAAAAACCTTCATTTGAGCAATATTTCACTCCAAATTGTTAAAAATTTCAAAAACCTAAAATATTGATTTAATATTATCAGATGCATAACACTAAAGTTCCTTTGCAAAATTCACTAAGTAACCAATAGATAATTAATAAAGTACAATGAAGTATATAATAAAATTATACATCAAGTGGCTTAAGCAAAATTCACATAAAATATTAATTGGATAATAATTTCAGAAAATTATATTTATTTATTTTTAAATATTTAACTATATTAATTGCACAAAAATCATTATGAGGATAGATTATACGAATTTAATTTTATAATTTATTATAACTAGGTAGAAAATTCTGTAACTAGTCAAAGTTCTCTAATCCAAATGAAATAAAAATAATTAAAAATTTTATTCTAGTCAACAAAAGCATTATGATATACAGCTGCTGTTGAATTGACTTTTATTAAAAATGTGATAAACTAACTAATTTGTATATATCCTATTTGTACATCATAACACATATAAACAGAAATTTAGAATACTATATGAGTATATAAAAATATAAATTAATTTACAGAATAAGTGACAACAAGTAAACAATGGTACTATATTTAAAAAAATATATAATAATAACTTAAACACTCGCACTTAATACAATTCAGAAGAATGTAATAATAATTTGATAACAGGACTTTAAATATATTCAAATAATAACTAGTTGTTAAAATCAAATGATTGAAAAAACTGTAAAGAAAAATATCTTATAATGTACGACAAAATTAATTGTAATTTGTATACATTCTATGATAACTTAGCAATTTTATATTTGAATTTTGATTAGGCTTATAAATCAATTGATATAGAACTTGCAGTATAAAAATAATACCACAATCATAATTAAAATATCTTAGTGATATCTAATTTGAATGAAAATATATAAAAATTAGAGTAAATAGTATATTGGTAGGTATATTGAATCAAAAATCACTTACCATTTTTTAAGGTTGCATCAAAGTCTAAATTTAAATCAATTAGATTCAGTTTCAACTCAACTTCATCATGATGTTCAATAATTCTGTACATGAAATCACTAAAACATTTTCAAGTCTGGTTTATACATTTTTTAATGAAATTGAATGGCTATTAACTTAAACACTTACACTTCTTTGATATGATTAAATCTTCAGAAATGAAACTGATTTTCTTTTTAATTTCCATACAATGAATCTAGTTTATTTTATCTTGACAGCTTTTTTGAAAAAAATATTCAGACAGAACAAAAAATTTTCAAGAAATGACACTTATGTTTGCCAATTTTTAAAGCATAATATACAAATAATCTATAGCTGATTTTGAATGAGTAGTAAATATAATAATTATTATTAATATTGCTACATTTTACAATATATTAATATCATCTTATTACTTGTACTATTATAGTTATAATTTTTATTGATAATTCACAAGCCGTAAGTAGATCAAAATTTAGAAGTCTTGACTATTGAAAGCAAAAAGCTGCCATCAACAATTTATTAATTTATACATAATAAATATAATGTTGAATTTAACCAAACGATTTCAAAGACTTCAAGGATGAACAAGTACTTTATTGGCAGTTTCAGTATTCCTATCAAAGTTCGCAATTAAATATATACTTAAATTAATTTTGTTAAGAATATCTTAGATAAAAATTTAGTTTTCCCCAATTTTCATACAAAAAACAAAGCTAAAGAAATTTATGTTTATTCTTTTACACTTTGCAATGCAACATGAATATGCTTAATATTCAAGATAATCAAACCCTAAACCTTAAACCGTCCGTTCGGTCAGAACCGTTGCCATATACATATGTAGCTATATGTACACATACAATCGGGTATTAATTCGTACAGACCTCATCTAATTCCGCGTGCATAATTAATGTGAAATATAATAAAAATATAAAAGCCGGTAGCGTTTTAATTGTCCAGTCCGATTATGTTTTGCAAATTTTTAGCTCATCTATAGTTTCTTCGTGATAAACTCATAGCAATAATTTTACCAACTGCGATTTCAAACTTCAATATCTTTTTTATTATACAATATGATTAATTTTCTGGAGTTCTAAAATATTGTGCCTGAGTCGTTTAAATTTGCTCAGTTGACTTCAATTAATAATATTCAATAGTTTATTTATAACTATTTTTTTTAAATAGGGAGTCTTTCATCTGCACGATTCTTACACTACGCATGCTCAAATGCATAAAGGTGTTATCGCAATTTGAACGAAAAGATTTGTTACGAGGAGGGCTCAATAAGTCTTTACAAAATCCAAGAGATAGCGCTCGTCACGCTTAAATTATGATGTTTTTGGCAAGCAATACTACTAACTAGATATCGTACAAAGTTTCAGTTCGATTCATAAGGTCGTTTTTTTGTGAGCTTTGGTTGAACAAAAAGTTATTGGTTTATTTGAAAAATGGAGAAAACAGTTTCGAGTGGTGATAAAACATTTTCATTTGAAAGGCCTTACACCAAAAGAAATCATAGTTGAGTTGAACGCCGTTCATGGCAAGTCTGCCCCTGTGTTTAAGACTATTTATAACTGGGTAAATAAATTTAAACGCGGCCGTACAACAACAAAAGATGAACCTCGTTCAGGACGCCCCGTAGAAGTGAGTGTTACGTCTCACGTAACGGCCACGAATTGACAAGAATTACTCAAACGCGACTGTCTCTTTTCGGTCTACACGCAAGCGCTTTACCACGGGTCCGAGACTCAAACGAAAGGAGGGCGGCAACGTACCTAAAGTACCGAGTGAATAAGTAATAATTAAATAATTTACCTGCAGTTTAACTGGTCCAGAAACTCGTACCTCAGAACCCAGAGATGAACATTGATTAGGTATAACTCTCAAATAAGTTATTATAGAAATAGATTTATAATATTTATTGATCGAATTACAGAATGTGCGTAGTGTCATAGAGTAGAATACAGAGTGTGTGTTACAATTGTTTTGTGTTCTCTTTTATAGCAGAAAATATATAAAAACTAATCGATAAAGGGTTAATCTCAGAAGGGGTAAGTGCGTCACTGAGATTAAAGTCAGCTATTAAATGACTATTGCTTTTAATTACAGGAACTCCCCTTCCATAAAAAATTCAAATTTCACTGCCATAAAATAGTCTGACTCGTCCTCGACGTAACACGCCCTTCCCTGAAGACCAGCGACACAGGGCGTTCACAAATTGGACCTGCCTATTTGAAATTGCGTACATCAAGATAATATACTTATACTTTGCACATAATGAAGCTACAATAATTACTACGTACTAAACACCCAATAATTTTACACATATATATGTTTGAATGAGAAAAACTTCGAAGCACTATAAAGTCTGTAATTTTCAAAAGGCAAGAAACCAGCACTCCACACTACGTTTAATCTTCTTAGAAATATTTCTTCTCCAATGGTGCCAGGTTTACATATACGGCATTTTTCTCCGGGTTGAAGGGCATTTTTATGGGCGGTTGACCAGCACTCTCAACAGATGAGGAAGATATTCTTCGGTCCGTGGATTAAATATTTTAAAATACACAGCTTACAAAAACGCCACAGCTAGAGGTCGAGAGCACTGTACACAGTTATAAAAAGTTAATAAGTCCGCAAAACCCACATCTCCATAAGGTAGATGTACAAATTCGGCGTATGTTCTTCCGTGTTCGATCCTTTCTCCATGAAAATATGCTACAAGATAGTCTATCCATATCTGCATATCTTCTCTTGTACATTCATCCGGTGGTCGAGGAACATACTCTACATACTGCAACTGGTCGTTTTCGTATATTAACTGCCACCTTTTCATGATGATTTGAAGCTGCTTGTTCGTTATATCCGGTCCGGGTACTAGTGGTAGGATTAGGTCGTATCCCATTATACGAGCGTAATCCTCCGATGCCTTTCAGTAGTCTTCGCAGCTGTCATAGCAAATCTGCCCTAAGGCTTGGGCCTGATTTGTTGGGTTACCCGCTCTGGATAGTCACCCCATTTTTACTGTTTCGCCGTTTAACCACAAGATGATTCCTCGTCGATACATTTCCGGTAAAACCACGTTGTCGTATGGTTCCGGACTGTTGAACAAGTTTAAGAGATCACTTATCACTTCTTCTTCTGTGATCACAAATCCGTGGTTTTCTTCATAAACTTCTTCCAACTTTTACAAGACCCTACTCACGAATATGTTATACAATTGCTTATAGACACAGACACAAAACTAGTTGACACTATGCTGTCTTACTAGCAACTAAGTCCCCTTTATTTTACTCTACCTTTCAAACCGGGAACTTAATCATTAATCTAGCTATAAAATTCTAATTTTGTTTCTTTCCTACTGCTAGATACCACTTAATTTATTCGAATTTGGAAGTTGCAGGAAATTGCAGTATAAATTCACTCTAATAATAATTTATTTATTTATTTCTATTTTTATATAAAGATAGCCCCAAAAAAAAATTTATTCACTAAGATTTAGCAAATAGTTACTGTTTTCTGAAAATAACTGGTCTACTTGCCTATTCCACGCTTGAATTAATTCACTACCTCCTTGATGGAATCGGCACCTTTCGTCATCATTTTCTAATGACTTCCGATGTTCGGAAAAGGGGCACTCCAAAATTTGCATCAACACGTCCTCACACTGTTTGCTTAAATGTAACGCCGTGCAGTAACGACAATTACGTACTGCTAATAATAGTACTTAACACTGCATAATATCCAAACGTAAGGCGGTTATCTGTATTAAGACTACCATAATCTATCTTAAATAGATGTTGAATGAAGATATCAGTACTTTGACTCACGGTTTGAAATAGCAAATTTTGGCTCCTGAATTAACTATCCTTTGGTACTGTAAGATATTCCGGATATTGAAATATCTCATTATTGTTTCTTAATGTAAAATGTTTGCCTCTGGCTTGTTGTTATGCCACTGTGAGTTCTGGTATTACTGAACCTAGCAGTGAATATCCCATCTTCGTTACACTTTCCTTGCATATTTCTTGAAATTCTGATAAGATATTATATACTATTTCCCCGATTAATTCATACGTGTTGGTTGCCTGGCAAGTCCGCACTTTGTATCCGTATTAACTTGCTGTTTTGTTCAACCAGCGGCAAGCTCCCCAGGGATAAATATGGAACGATTCGGGTGTCCAACAGTAGTTTTCACTCGTTTCGAACAGTCCTAGAGGATCTCGTTGCATAACACTTTTCTTGTTAAAGAGAAAACCGTGGCAAAATCCTCTTTCACTTATGAGTTTGATGGAAACATACTGAGCGTACATTTTTCACTGGATTATATTAATTGCTTGCTCTGTTGTTTTCTATGGACTAACTAATTTCCTCTTACTCTATTCGTTTTAATAGTGATTTTTTCTAATTCCCTACTTCTTTCTTTCTACTTTTATGTCCCAGGATGATTACCATTTTACAATCCATGACCTACTTTAGTCACACTAGGAAAGCTTTATTACCCACACCTGGCCTAACACTACAAATAACGTTCCCCCCGCAAAGCTAAATATTTTGCTAAAACTTCAACTAGCCGGCTGACTCCCTCAATAACAGGTATACTTATTTATTCTTTGATATTTATTGATTCTGAGCTTTCGATTCCTATTTGTTCAGACGATGCTTTCTTTAGTTCTTCATCCTGGGTTATTCTAATAGAGTTGGTAACATATTTTCATAGCCATGAACCTTTTTAGGAGGTATGCGGGGTATCTCGTAAAACGGTGGCCCCGTAAAATCGTATCTAAATCCGGTATCTAATTTCGACATTGGTATATATGTTTCGCTTACTGTAGTGCCTCTTCTACTTTGTTTTTTGTTGACATAGCGATATACTATAAACATAATTAGCGAGCTTCTAATTAAACATAAAATTGCAATGCTGATACAAATAAGGTTCTAAGTTGACAAGTTCGTTGTTTTTGATTCTACTTTTGTTGTTAGGGTATTGATCGGTTTTATCTCAATTTTAATTGTACTGTCTAACCGCTGGTCTATATTTAAAAGGGTTAGTCGAAAAGGCGGAATAATTAGATTTTTTATTACTTTATTGCCGGTCGCACCTCTATATACTTTTCCGTCGGCCCATATGTCACAAGACCTTGAGAGTTCAATTACGCCATAAGAAATCTTCGGAATAGATATCATTTTGTTAGTGCATTTAATTTTTAATGAATCATATTCTCTCGTGGAGAATAACCAGAGATGACTGCTAGCAGTTTTGATTAGGAAATAATCTTCATCTTGACTTAATTTAACATTACATTCATATAAAGTTTTGATTTTTGGCTTTACTAGCATGTTGAACTCACAAGATGCTTTGGTATTTTCTATTAATTCGACACTACATATTCTATAATATTTTACGATGTTACATAATTCAAAGGCCGTTTCACTCATAAAGAAATATGAATTATTAGTTTCTGATACAACAATGTAATCATTCCGCGGTTCAATGTATGCAGCGATTGACTTGTTTGTCTCAGATTGTTGAAAAACTGGAAAAGACATCATTTTGTACACGGCAAACTGTTCGGCATCTATGAACGGTAGTACTATTTCTACAATTAGTATTTTTTTATACATCATAAAATGTAACTGTGCTATGTCAGTAATATTTGCTGTATTAATATTAGGTTTAACAATGGATTTTAAAAGTGATGTCTTTTCTATTTCATGTATTACTGTTTGTAAGGTGTGCATAGCTAATAAATATTTGTTATATTTAAACATTTCAACCATTAATAACATAATTTCTTTACTTTTATGTTGTAGTTCTTTAATGAGTGAAATTGTTTTGTGATATATATAAGATAGATCGTTTATACGCACGTTAGTTGCTTTTTCTATAACTTTTTTTGTGTTACTCTTAATTTTGTCAACATGCAAAGTGTTGACAAGACGATTCAGGGAATCGTCAATATGATTAATATCCCTCAAATCATCCATAACATGCTGTATAATCGAAATTACTTCTATGTTGGATACATTATCTTCTATGAAGATGTTATTTAAAGTAGTTATTTGATTAGTAAGTACCTCGTTCCAAATGAAAATGTGTTGCATGTCAATGGTTATTAGTAAACTCCAATTTTCGCACGTAAAGGCTATACGTTCAATTTTATGAAACGCAATCTCTGGAATGTCTTCAATCAGATGAACGACGGGGTTTTCTTCTCGTCCCCTAACTGCCATAAATCCGAGAAGAAAATACAGGCAGATTGCTGCTTTTTTCATCTTGTTTGTTTTTTTCGATATAGATTACAATTATTATTCGATAAATTATATATATTTTTTTATACAAGTTTATAGGACCATTAACGTCAAATATACTATTGTTAATCCATACTTGGGTTAGGTCGTGTATTATCGTTATTACAATTTTTTTTTATAATACCCTTTTACAAATTTTATCTAATGAATCAAATACATTATGTGATTAAAATAAAGATCTTTGAATTTTTTGATATTGATTAGCTGCTAAATCTGTTGCGCTTGCAATATTTTCTAATTCATTTAGATTGTTGCTAATTTGTTCAGCGTGTGCAACTGCCTGCTGTAATGAACTATAAAATTTGTATTGACACATATATCTTTTTATGCCTTTGTTTAGGTCTTCAACAAAACAAATCGTTGCTAATTGTTCTCTTTCTTCCATAGTATCCGTAACTTCATCTAACTGTAATTGAGATAAATGGCCTGCAATCTTGTATGATTTTAATAAGTTTATGGCTCTTTTTCTAAATTTATGAGTTGATTCGTTATTTCTTTGAGCCATACATATTAATTTTGTTTTTATACAGTTTAGATTTTCTAGTACTTGGATTTTTTCTGAATCATTCATGATGACAAATCTAATTTTAATATCAATTTTTTTATTCGTCCCTATCTGAATGAGCTCGTTTATTCCTTGAAGGAATTGATCGAATGCAAGGCTCTTGTAATACGGGATACAGTCTAGTATCTATTAATCTGTTTTCTACCTGTTGTGTGTTGGGTTTAAAGGTACACTCGATTACTTTCGCTTTCAATGCTGGTGCGTCCGGGGAACTTGGAGCAGATGGGAAATTTGGAGGGGCGTTTATACAACTGGTGTCGGCCACTGTCTCCGCTCGATTTTATTTTGATTCTTATCTTGTTCCCGTTCTTTAGTAGGAGTCCTAGCTAAATGGACAAGCAAATTTGTAAGTGAATTCCACACTGCACCTATTATTTTGATAGACCATCCGAAAAGCGAATAGAGTGCGTGTCCATGAATGATTGTAACGAGTATAAATTTAATCACGCAAAAAAGCATAATTACGGAAATAATGCCCGCGCTTACCGAACCAAAACTCATAAATCTTCCCCATAATTTCGACCATGTGGATTCGGCTAATTTCTCTAGCACTTTATCAACGAGCATATGATAAAATAATAATTCTGCTCCGGGACGTCTGTTCAAAGATACACTTTATGCTACTTTATTCAAAATCGCGGCTTGTTCATTTGGAAACATGATATAGCTTTTTAATTTTTCAATATCTGACAAACTATAAATTATGCTGTTAGTTATATCAATGGGTGCTAGATATTTCCATGTTTGTTTTGTCTGAGGCTTTAAAACTCCTGGTCCGTCGCCAAAATAGGTCGGTCATGGTAACATCTTAAACCATCCACTTTCCACTTTAAACATTACTGGTACTGTCTCATCACAGGCTGTTTCTGTACCGAAAAATTTCGATATGTGTGTGCGAGGTGTCATAAACATAGGTCTACCGTCGCGCTCTACAGGTAGTTCTTGATAGCACTCTGAAGAGTTTCTTGTCCATACATCTACTGGTAAGCACTTAATTATGTGAATGACCTCACCTGGAAGTAGGCTCATGTAGCCTGGTCTGTTCATCAAATAATAGGCTAATAAATCCAGACTAATTGCTGCGATATTTAGTGCATTCATTATGACTTTCTTTTCTAACTGGCATTGTTGAAATAACACGTCATAATATAACTTTTGTAAACTTCTTCTTACGTGTTTTTTAAAGAAAAGTATCTTTGCATTAAAATATGCAAATAAATCAATGTTTTTAATGTTTTTATCTTTTATTGCCGGAAAGGTATGTTTATTTTCATCGTCTACGATAAAAATTCTCGGATGTTCTGTTCTGGTTAAGACAAATTTAGGCAATGCTCCTAGATATTTAAATGCGAAGGACACTCCTTGTGTATCTAATATGTATAGTGGTAGCCTTTCGCTACCCTGTTCCATAACTTTATCTACGTATACGGTGTCAATTTCTGTGAACTTATTTTCTTGGCACTCGTGCATAGAAATTGGGTTGCAGAAACCGAGAACGTTATCTATGCATTTATCGTCACTGAATTTACAAACCGTACCTGTTGATAATGTGATTTTATTATTATCTAGCGATACTGTTTCCCAGTGTTCTTGCAATGAAATTTTAACATATTCTGTCACAAAAACGTCTTGAAACTCGCCATATGGGTCATTATAGTAGCCTGTATTACTGCATCCATCCGTGCTACTAGCTGATCCTGCGAAAGTTGTAGCGTGTACTACTGAATTATTCACTAGGATTGAAAGAGTCGATCTCCTATAGATATTGATCTGTGTACGTGCATTCTTTTGCATTCGTCTCTTGATGTTTCGCGTAGGTATTTTATTCTTCCTAATCCAACTTCCATATTATGATTATTATAGCCGCATCTCTTAGCGTCACTATCTATTTCTATTTTGCAATAGTGCACTCGGAACGACGAATATTCATTGAGTTGCAATAGTGATACTTCGATCCGCGTAGAATTGACGATTGGTGGTGACAAATCGCAGTCTGCAATATCTACTAAAGAAAAAGATGTAATATTTGCGAACTTCTGCGCACAATCATAAGCAATGAAGGCCGTCGCCTTGGTGACAAGTTGCAAGAGCAGTAGACAAATTAGAAGATTCATCATCTGCAAACAATAAATTTAAGTTATTCCTTAATAGATCTTAATCAGAACATGCAATCTGTGCGATTGTTTATTAAATTTTGCGAAACGATTATTCGGCTGGCCTTATATGCGATATGCGTAAACGATTCGTATGTACAATTTTGCTGCGGGTTTTGCCGATCTCAATTCATCCATTTCCGTTGGGCCATACTTTCGATACCAGATATGGACCAGAATATTGGTCATCGAATTTTTTTGGTTCGGGGTAAAAAAACTTAAAAGCCAAACATAATCGTTTACCTTAATTTCTCTGGGATTGATTTTTTTGTCGTAATAATGTTTTGACTTAATTTTTGCAAGTGTAATTTTTTCACGAGCAATTTGGTGCAAAGCATTCAAACGGTTAATAAGTTGTGACATATAATCGGTATAAGTAGGCACAAGATCTTCCGGTTCTGGCGGAGTTGCTGATGGTACTCTTGCAACTCTTGCAAACATGAGTTCATATGGAGTATAATGCGTAGCCTCAGGTCTGCTAGTGTTATAATTGAACATTGCCATTTCTACAAATTCATTCCAATCTTCAAACTTATTTGTAAAAACTTTTAAATATTCGTTTAATGAAGAGTGTTGTCTTTCTTTTATCCGTTTAATTCAGGATGAAAAGCGCTTGTGCGAAATTGTTTAATGTTTCGTCCATTGCGTGATCGTGTGATCATCTTTTCCGGTTCCGGTACTTTATCATCATTTGCTTCTAATCCTTTTACTATATTGATTGGTTCTTGAATTAATTGCGGATCTAATATATGTAATTCTATTGGGTTACGTGACAAAACATCTGCATTTATATTTATAGCTCCGGCTTTATATTTAATTTCATATTGGAAATCTGCTACCTTCAGTCTCATTCTAGTTACTCGTGAGTTGGAATCTTTGTGCAATTTTAATCAAACTAGAGGTTTATGATCAGTAATGACGGTAAATTTTTTTGCATATAAGTACGGTCGAAATTTAAAAATTCTAGTATCTGTTGTTAAAATAAATGGTTTTTCAAAGTTTGGTTGAACCAATATAGGTGGCTCACATAATTTGCGTTTCAACAGTTCGAAGGCTTTCTGCTGCTCTTCTTCCCATATGAACTGCTGATCTTTTCTTAACAGTTTGTTTAAGGGTTGCGCGATGTCGAAAAATTTGTCAATGAATCGTCTGTAGTAACTACACAAGCCGATAAATTGTTTAATATTTCTTGGGTTTCTCGGCGTGGAAAACTGTTGGACGGCTAAAATTTTATCGTTGTGAGGTAGTAAACCGTCTTTCGAGATTACATAACCTAGGTATACTACCTCTGATTTAAAATACTCGCATTTTTCCGGATTTAATACTAAATTCGCTTTTCTTAGACGTTCCATTAATTCAATGATGCTCTCACAGTGTTCCTCAATAGTTTTACTATGTGTAGTACACAAATATCATCGAAAAAGGTTACTAATCCTTTCATTCCTGTCGTTAAAAGGTGAATTAATGATAAAAAGGTCGGCGCGCTTGTTTTCAATCCGAAAGGCGACCTTGTAAACTGGAAAAGGCCTTGGTCGCATTGAAATGCTGTCACCTGCTTGTCCTCCTTTTTAACTAGGCATTGATGATATCCTCAATAAAGGTCAAATACCGAGTATATTGTGGATCCTCCTAACGCATCTAACTGATCGTTTACATTCGGTACTGGAAAATTGTAATCTGAAATCAGTGTATTTACTGCGCGGAAGTCTATTACTGGTCTTTTCTTGATTATGCCTTCAGCATTCCTTTTGTTGTCTACGCAAAATATTGGAGATAAGTACGGACTAAAAGACCTTTCAATTATACCTTGGTCGAGCATATTTAAAACTTGAGCATCAATTTCTTTTCTTAACTCCAGAGGTTGTCTAAAAAGTTCTATGCGAATAGGTACCTTCGACGTTAATGGAATTTCGCGTTGGAGTAGATTAGTATATCCTAATTTGTCTCCAGGTAAGTAATATCTGTCGTTGAATTTATTTATTATATCAACTATAATCCTTTTCATTTAAATTCAAATGATCTAGTTGTGACTTGCCAATTATTCTTGATGCCCTATCTTCCGTATTCTGATTCATACTTATTTTGGCTATCCGCACGTGTTCGTTGATAGTAGGAGGTATTCGTGTCTTCCCCTTCAATAAAACTTTACGGCGACCAAAAGTTATAAAACTATTCGTTGTTTATTGGACCTTTGAATGTGGCTTATGGTTTTATATTTTTCGGCTATTTGTGCCACTTCCTCTAATAATTCTTTAATGTATTCTTTATCTCTGATTTTGTCCAATGTTTCGAGGAGGGTGGTTGCAGAATTAATTACTAATAAAAAGTTACTCACCGAATATGGTTTATTATTTGTGTAAAAATTCGTATTATTTAATACATTAATACCTTTATTAACCCTTTCCAATACGGTAGTTTCGTCAGCATTATCGTAACAATCTAAATTTTTGTGATCGTTGCTACTACTTTCTCTAATTTTCGACTTATAGTATGGCTGTATACTCAATTTATTTTCTGTCATTGGGAATTTCGTGGGGTGAATTTTATCACCTACGAAATTTTTATGGAGAGTGATTTCATTATGGCTTTGCTCAGCCCTACTTGTTATATTATTCTGAATAAATAACAAATTAGCTTTCGCGGAACTTGGGCGTGTACTCCCGTATTCTTTGTTGGTTAATGCTAAATTATAAACTGAGTACGTACTTTGGTTTTTTCTAATTTCTGATTTTTTACAATTTTCAATATTCGAATTTTATAACGGGGTTTCTGCTCAGCTTCGCCTGGACAGGAACAGTTATATAATATCTAAATCGCGGGAAATAAATTAGGTTGCTCTCCAGAGCGACACGGTGCTCCTGCACCGGGTGTCCTGGGTCCAGCAGCTCAGTTGCCTCCTTTTCTGTCAGAAAGCTTGGCCCGCGGAGAGTGTCGTAGGCTACGCGTGAAGATGCGCGACGTCCAAAGAGAGAGATTCGCGCGTGTACAGTCGCATACACGATCGCAATTCAAGGAACGGGGAGTCGGCGGACAATAAGCACTCGAATAGAATTAAAAGTAGAGGCGTATAAATTTTAATCAGCAACAAAGGAATACATAGTATCGAAACGCGTCGATATAAACAATGTTAATCGCAACGCAACAAACTCGCAATAGTTTGACAGTGAAGCGAACGGAACTGCGCACACGCTACGCGGTTAAGGTCGCGCAAGCACTCGCTCTGTTGTGAGCTGTGCACACTGGCGATAGCGAACCGGCGCGCACCGTTCGAACGTGGAAGCGACAGCGCTTAACCTCGTCGAAGCAAGTAACAGCGAAATTGCCTCGTAGGAGCCGGGTGTTCGCGAACGGCAAACCGCACTTATTCGTCTCAGATACGACGAATATATAAAAGCGACAGCACGTTCGCGGAGAGAGAGGAATTGCCGGTACCAACCGTGGTCGCGGCGCAACGTGTACAAAAGAAAAGGCGAGCGTAAACGCGCGGCTTAGTTAACGCAAAAAGGGAGAGAGCGGTATAGAGAGAGAAGCCAGGTACTAGATCTGGTACTTACAGTATAGCCGCTTGTACGCCTATTCTAACCCGCAAACCGAGGGCACACGATAGCGGGCTCGCTTCTGCTGCGTATTCGCTTCCGCTGGTCGGCTGACTCGCAATAACACCTCTCTTCTTGTGTATGCAGCGTACGTAGGCGCGTGTAAGGCTGGATGTTCGCAGTAGGCCTCGGCTCGCCAGAAGGAAGTCGAAAATACTCCTGACGACTCGCGCGAGGAACGTTAACCCGTCGATCGTCGAAAACGGACTATATCGATTTTCGAAACTCTCTCTCTCTCCTCGCAAGGAAGCGTCTCCCCGCGAGGTCCGCGCCGCGAGTCGACATCGATTATCGTACGCAAGTCGCGTCGCTTACCAGTTCGCTGACGTCCGTAATGCTGTAACTATTCAAACAATATGGTAATTTATAATGATTATTAAATATATTAGTTACTGGCTTCTTGGGGAGAGAGAGACATAACGAATATATAAACGATTCGTTATAATTTCTAATTTCAGATGTACAGATTTCAGGTTCACTAATTTTAAATTCGCTAGCTTTTTCCAGTCTAATTTCGGAATTACAAATCTCGGATTTTTTGTGTGGCAATTTATAAAATTCGAATTTTCTCCAATTTTATTTGAACGATTGCCTTCGTAACCGCTCTGTCTAATTTTCCTGACATAGTTTTTATCTGGCTCAAAATCTATCTTTGATTCTTCATTGCTTTCCTTATTATTGGGAAAACTTCTCGCAAATTGTTACAAATTTTTACTTGATTTCTGACTACTCCAGCATAAGTTTTGCAGTTTGCTACTGATTTTGAATAACTATTATCATCTTGCGATGTTGTATATTGATTAACAGTTTTCACCTGGAAACCATCGGCGTTTCCCTGTTGTTGTTTCTTTTGTTCGGTAAAAATTCTTTTGTTACATCTTATTTTCCAGTGACCTTTAATACCGCAATAATTACAAATAGTCGGATCTCTGTTTGGATTTCCTGGTCCACGATTATTAGAATTAAAATTTCCCTGGTATTGATTTTTTGATGCAGAGTTCTGATTTGTTGGGGCGGAGCTACTTGCTGGTTCATTCTTTCTCTATTGGCTGAATTAGGTTCCTGTGTTGCGAAATTGCGTTCAATCTCTACCGCTTTTGCTGTTGCTTCTTCAAGATTTTTTGCCTGTCCCATTCGCGCTTTAATCACCCAGTGTAAGCCGCAGATGAAAAACTTGACTTTATCCTTTTCTAATTGATTTAAGAATCCGACATTATATCTTTTTTTACGCACTGCTGCGCTTACTAATTCTCGCGCTAATGTTTTAACTCTGTTTGAGAATTTTACTACATTTTCTGAGGCTTTTTGCTTGAGCATAGCCTGCTCACCAGATAATTGGTTGAAAGTTTTGTCTGATCCGAAAAGGTGATCTAAATACATTACAATCTCGCTAATTGTCTCAAAATGTTTTCCACGCATACCTTTTAATGCATCCCCGTATAATCTCATTTTAACTAATCTTGCTAGATCCGCTTCATTTCCGGGTGGAATAACATTATAAGCTTCCCAACAATCGTCCAGAAAGTCATGTAGTGGAATGCAGTATACATTGTATTTAGGAATGAAATCTACGATATCTTTCAAACCTACAGTGCCGGTCAGCCACTTTTACCCCCCCACTGGCAAAATCAGTCTATCTTCAAAGTTTTATATCTCTGGTAGAAATTAACGTACAGAGACGCGCGTGGGTGCGTTTGAAAGGTCTTTCGGAGAGCTTTCAAATGATATGACTCACGGTTGCCATCGATTGTTTTTTTAAATTTTGCAACAATTATGCAAAATTGAAAATTCTGAAATTTTTTTATTATTTTTGACAATTAGCCAATTTTGGAAAAAAAATCGTACGAAAATTTGAAGTACACCATTTTTTAGCTATTACCAAGCCCTATCTGAATCACTCATCAAAAATTTATTTTCGTCAAATATGACGCGCGCACGGGCATTTTTTCCTGGAAGTGACAGTTTTTTTCAACATTTTTTATCTCCGTCAAATTGTAACAATCGAAAAAAATTTTATAGGAGAAAAAATGTTTGTTTTTTCACGTAGAATACTGCAATAATTTTTTTTTCGGTTTTTCGAAAAATTTTTTTTTTCGGTTTAAATTATTTTTCAAGGTCGAAAAAAAAAAGATTTTTTTTTATGTAATTTACGATACTTGTTATGTAGTATTATTGAATGGGTGGAAAAAAATTTTTTTTTGTGGTTTCTCATCTTTTTAGCGTACCGACTGTGAGAAAAAAAAATTGAAAAAAACCGAAAAAAAAAATTTTTCGAAAAACCGAAAAAAAAATTATTGCAGTATTCTACGTGAAAAAACAAACATTTTTTCTCCTATAAAATTTTTTTCGATTGTTACAATTTGACGGAGATAAAAAATGTTGAAAAAAACTGTCACTTCCAGGAAAAAATGCCCGTGCGCGCGTCATATTTGACGAAAATAAATTTTTGATGAGTGATTCAGATAGGGCTTGGTAATAGCTAAAAAATGGTGTACTTCAAATTTTCGTACGATTTTTTTTCCAAAATTGGCTAATTGTCAAAAATAATAAAAAAATTTCAGAATTTTCAATTTTGCATAATTGTTGCAAAATTTAAAAAACAATCGATGGCAACCGTGAGTCATATCATTTGAAAGCTCTCCGAACGACCTTTCAAACGCACCCACGCGCGTCTCTGTACGTTAATTTCTACCAGAGATATAAAACTTTGAAGTTAGACTGATTTTGCCCGTGGGGGAGTAAAAGTGGCTGACCGGCACTGTACATTTCTCAAAGGGCTAATTGTGGAATTTTTTACTGTACAGGTTACTTCTTGTGGAGTTGAATGATATATCGGTCTTGTGCTGGCAAATGATCTGCTTGTTGACTTTGGCGTAAAGTATTCTGAATTGCTACTTTTCTCGTTTTGACTTTTTTAGTGATTTTTGGTATTAAAAATTTAACGTTTTTATGATTTATAATAGGAATTTCGTTTCTTATTTTATCTATTTCGTATTTGTTATCATTGTCAATTGTCAAGTTTGTCAAAGCTTGGAAATATTCCCTTGACTCGTCTTCCGTTATTTCCGTGTTTGATTTAATTATTGGTTCAAATTTATTTTCAAATTGTACTAATTTGTCAGTACGATTAACTGCGACTAAAATTTCTTTTGGACTTATATTACATTTTGTTAATTCTTCTACAATGAGTAGTAAAAGTGGATCTTGACATGAATTCCTTATTAATTGTTCATTTATACAATGTTCTAAAATTTTTAATAATTTTTCTAGTTGTTGTTTTTTTCCTTCTAATTCGAAACCTAAATTTTGACGAGCGTGCAGAAATTTTATACATTCTAGTAATATTAGTTCTCCACTAGTTATAAAATTCGGATCTACTTTTCCTATGCAGTTTCTTAATATTAATAGTGCTTCCTCATTTCATTTGTCTCTCAAATCGGCTCCCGTAGCCATGTTTGTAAAAAAAAATTTACTTTTGCCTAATTCTGCGTTTCGTTAAAAAAATTTACCCGGAGGGGTCCCAAATTATTACGTCTCACATAATGGCCGCGAATTAACAAGAATTACTCAAACGCGACTGTCTCTTTTCGGTCAACGCGTAAGCGCTTTACCACGGATGCGAGACTCAAACGAAAGCAGGGCGGCAACGTACCTAAAGTACCGAGTGAATAAGTAATAATTAAATAATTTACCTACAGTTTAACTGATCAGAAACTCTAGAAGTACCTCAGAATCCAGAGATGAACATGGATTAGGTATAACTGTCAAATAAGTTATTATAAAAATAGAGTTATAATATTTATTGATCGAATTACAGAAGATGTGTAGTGTCACAGAGTAGAATATAGAGTGTGTGTTACAATTGTTTTGCGTTCTCTTTTATAACACAAAATACAGAAAAACTAATCGATAAAGGGTTAATCCCAGAAGGGGTAAGTGCATCACTGAGATTAAAGTCAGCTATTAAATGACTATTGCTTTTCATTACGGGAACTCCCCTTCCGTAAAAAATTCAAATTTTACCGCCATAAAATAGTCTGACTCGTCCTCGACGTAACATGAGTACGCCCGAAATGGTCAACAAAATACACCATATGGTGTTGTGTGATAGAATATTAAAATTGCAAAAATTAGTTGAGGCAACAGGGTTATCAAAGGGTACAATCATTTTAATTTTGCATGAAAAAAATATCAGCAAGATGGGTGCCGCGTTTGCTCACTGTTGTCACGTCGATACTAAGAAAACGTACGTGACGAACCATGATAAGTAATTAAGTGTCATGAGAACACACATGACAGGTTATGGTAACCAATCTAATCGGGTATCGGTAATTTAACTTCCTATCGTATAAACCTTCCCGGGAACATGTGTAAATTTATATAGCAAGATAGATTATGCTAAGCACGTTCTCCATAATATTTTCGCGAATATTACTCACCACATATTAATTTAGCAAAAACAAGGGGAGGGGCACATCAGCCTATGGTATAAAAAGGCTGGATCAGGATCCGCGACAGCTCATACTCAAGCTAATACTCATACTCGTACTTATACTGATTTAGATATTTCTAAGTTTCACTATCCGGCTACTCAGAACCGGAATTACTCTTAGCTAAGCATTATAAACTTATCTTTCAACAATAAGTCTTAATAAAGTGCCAACACCTGAGACTGTTTGGTCCCAGTCCTAACAAGCTAAGAAACTAAGTTATCTACCTAAACACACTACATATAATAAAGGCGCTATCCCTTTAACCAACCTCCGATTAACTCCTGACTAAGATTCAACTTTTACCAACGCGACAGTATTTTAAACATTGATTACCATAACATCTCCTTGCCTAGGTATAACAATTGAGGGCCCCTCATTCTTGGTAATTAGAATCTTATCGTAAAAAAATTACAATGGTCGAAACACTTCACGGACGAAAACTAATTACACTCAAAATACTAATTAAAAAAATTAGCGAAATAGAACCAAACTTTGCGACAAATAGGCAACTTACGTTTGCAGAATGTCTCGCATGTCTAGATCAAAGACATCCACCCGCCGAAACAAATCAAATTACCAGAGTCAAGGAATTACAAAGATTAAAACAAAATTTACAAGACTACATTTATACAAACCCATTGGACTTTCTATGCAAAGATGACCTAATATTTGACATTCTCATTCAAATGACTAGTAAAAATTTAAATCCAGCATTCCTCTTTAACGATATTACGGATATAAACTTCGAAAAATTAAAATTATATAAAACTGAAATTCCAGTACTTGAAATTATTGAAAATCAAACAGCTTACGAAACAGCAACTGAAAATTCAGACACGAACAACGCGCCCACTACAAACGTGTCTATGACTAATACACTATCCGCTTCCAAATCACCAGAAATGACTCATAATAAATCGAAAAAAGTTGATTTCACTCCAACTCGACATTTTGCCACAACAAACAAAAATAATTTTAGCAAGCAGCCCATTTACCACGTATTATACGCCGGAGACTTTCAGAACAGGACTAATGAATTCCACACAAAACATAGTATCACCAATAAAAAATTTTAGCTTGAAAGATGCTGTTAATTTCGTACCTAAATTCGATGGATTCAACATACCTTTACACTTATTTCGAGAGGCACGCAGTATAGTCCCGACAATCAATGAAAATGATTTCACCAAGTTAATTCAGATCAAACTAAGCGGTAAGGCACTTAACCCTTTTCCTCCCAAATAACACAAATTTTTTCTTAACTTTCATCCTCATATCTTTTAATGAAAAAATCAATCGAAAATGAATCCTGTTACATTGGAGCTATTCCCGTAGCAAAAAAAATTAACCAGGCACCCAGCAAGATACCTCTCGCAAACGAAGGGCAGGCACAGCCTGGCGATAACTTGTCGTATTCGGTCGACGGCCCTAGCAGGAAATTGCGGGACCTAGCGGTCGAAACTCGGAGGACGAACGCGCCTATACGAAACCCATGTAAAAAAAAATGGTCACGATGCCATAAAACAGAATGACACACTGACACCTGAAGAGTATATACCTCAGCTGTCTGAAAACAAAATCTGAGAAACACAAAAAAAATCAGAGTCCGACAATCTGTACGACCTGTCTGTTAACGACCTTTCCGAGAACTAAAAAAAAATTAACTCTCTATCTGTAACTTCTGGCATGCGCATGCAAACTCTGGAAAACGAATCCGATTTACTCCACGCTTGGAACAAAGCATCAGAAATGATTAAAAATCAGAATCAGATTATCCGCTAATACAAAAATTAACTAACAGTATTATTAGTGGTTTAAATAATAAAGAATCTGAAATTAATAGCGATCGCGTATACTTGCTCAAAACACTAAATAGATACCTCGATCCAGTTATCAAATTACAAAGGAACTCATAGAAACCAAATGTACTTAGTAATGTATTAAATGCATTACTAACAGCCCGCTCGATTATTAGGAGAAAAGTACCTAGAGCGCGTCGCGCAGCACTACTTGTTAACCCAGAAATTAATAATTATTACGAAAGAGTCAAACAGTTACTTCAATTGATTAATTTGGACCATATCAAACAAGATCAACAGACAAAAGTTGAAGAAATCGTTGAAAATTACAGCGACAGTTTTTTTGTTAAGGGCGACAAACTCGGAGCCACGAGTATTATCAAGTACGAGATCTATTCTACCTCCGAAGTACCAATCAGACTCCGACAGTGTAGGCACACCCCCGCAGATCAGTAAATTTATAAATGAACAAATGCAAGAATTATTGGAAAGAGGCATTATCGAAAATACAACGAGCGCATACTGCGCGCCAGTCTTTTGCATACCCAAAAAGAATATGGAAGATGGCGAACCGCAACCGCCGCGCATCGTATTTGACTATTGCGCGCTAAATAAATTTATACCGAATTATAATTTTACAGTCCCTCTACCTGTCGACATATTTGAATGGATGGTCGGTGCGCAGCTATTCTCATCATTCGATATGTATTCATCATATCATGAGATAAACATTAAAAAAGAACACAGGCATAAAACGGCATTCCAATGAGAGTCAGGCCTATATCAGTTTTGTCGCTCGCCCTTTGGACTGAAAACTAGTGCACCAGTTTTTCTGTCACTAATAAATATACTAGTATCAGACTTAAAAAATGTAGTAGCATTTTTCGATGATATTTACGTATATTATAAAACATTCGACGAACACTGTGATAGCATCATCGAATTAATGAAACGCCTTCGCGAAACTAATCTGGTCCTTCATCCGAAGAAATGCAAAATTCAACGCCCGGAAATTGAGTGTCTCGGACATATAATCTCGAAAGACGAAGTACGCCCGTGCAATGACAAACTGCGCGCGGTAAAAGAATTTCCGGTTCCGCTTTCGAGACACTCCGTGATAAATTATGTGAACCTTCGGTGTTCAGACTACCGGATTTTGACAGGACATTTTTTCTTACCACTGACGCCTGCTGATAGTAATTACACTGCTATTCGACTCGAACTATCATTAATAGTATGGAGTATTTCATAATTCAGACCATATCTGTACGGCCGAAAATTCATCATCATTACTGACCATGGACCATTGGTACATTTATACTCGATAAGCGACCCAAATTCACAAGCAACTCATCAGCGACTATTGTTACAAAATTTTTATTTTGAAGTTAGATATAAAAAAGGCGGGTCGAATGTCAATGTAGACGCACTCTCTCGAAATCCTATACAGGAAGTCGAACAGCTTAATAAGAATTTGCAAGCGACTAGGCAAGATCCGGTTCAAACGCTGGTCTTGACAGCTCAACTAGATGATGACACCAAAAGGCCAGGAAATACGCACGCCATGACCACGCGACGCGCGAGGGGCCGACAACCAAGTACAAAATACCTGGAAGCCATGAAGTTCCTCCTGTCGTCAGAAAAAGAATCCGCCTCCTCAGGAAGTAGACACGCCAGTTAAAGAACCAGACACGCATATTAATTATCCTACAGTTACCAAAAACACGTACTGCTCCGAAGGCAATAAAATTCACACACAATATAATATGCATAATAAAGACTCTAAGAATAAACAGGATACACAACCAAAACAGGATATGACCTTATTAAAAGACGTGATGCTTGAAGACTCAGTCAACTCCCCTACTAAAATCGTGACGTTACCTAACGAAAACATTATCTATTGTCGGGACACACAATTTATGAGGCGAGACAATTACTTATACTTCACTGATACCTTTGGTATCCTCCTGGATGAAGGTGCACTCAGCTTATTTAAACATGATAAACTACCACAAATGAACAAATTACAATTAGCCATTCCCACTGTAATCAAAATAGGGAACAAGATGCATTTTATTATCCCAATCCGTCATGAAAACAGAGAGACTACTGAAAACATTAGAAATTATATATACCTGGCACTGAAGCAATTAGTAATAAATTTAACTGAAAATAAAATTAAAACCGCCAGTATAGCCCAAAGTAAAAAAATTGAACTCACCGAATTCTTTGAAATTTTACGAATGATAAAAAAAGTCTTCGCCTCCATCGAGCATTGTCAACAAATAATCGAAGAGGTCCACTTTTCAGCGATAGGCGGTCATAACGGTTGCAATAGAACATACAAACGTATCAAGAATAAATACTACTCGATACATTTAAAGGAAGATGTGCAAGAATTCATACAAAAATGCTTACCATGCCAATTGAAAAAATTAAATAGACATAATGTCAAACAAAAAATGATCATAACCAATACTCCGCCGGTTCCCTTTTTTTAAGTTAGCATAGACGTAGTAGGCCCACTCCAACCTACTGAAACGGCAAACGCTTACTTACTTACCTGCATATGCACATTTACCAAATACGCCATAGCGGCACCCATGCTAGACCAAACAGCTACTACTGTAGCTGATAACCTTATTAAAAAACTAATATGTACTTTTGGAGCACCTAACGTCATAGTAAGTGATAGAGGCACTAACTTCACTTCAAAACTAATGAAACATATTGCAGCTCGCTTCAAAATTAAGCATATTACTACAACGGCTTATCACCCGCAGGCTAATAATGTTGAACGAATTCATTTATCATTAATTGAATATCTAAAAATGTTCACTTCCAAGATCAAAAATTGGGACTAGTATGTCGAACTTGCTATATTTAATTACAATACAAGCTGGCATAGCAGCCACCAGTTATCGCAATGGAAAATACTGTTCGCTCGTAAGCCACGCCTATCAAGCGCAGAACCCCTACTAGAGCAAGATTTACTACTTATCTACGAAGGCTACGTGGAAAACTTGGTCAAACAATTACATAATATACATGAAATAGCTAGAGAAAAATTAATAACATCTAAAGAAAAAACCAAAATGCAATATGATAAAAAAACAAATCCTAGCAAATTCAAAGTCGGTCAATGGGTTTTTCTAAAAAGTGGCCCCAAGTCAAATAAACTCACAGGCATTCACTTTGCCGGTCCCTATTCGGTCATGGAAGTGGGAGAAAAAGAAAATATTAAAATTAAAATAAACGAAAAAGAAACTCAAATAGTCCACGCCAATCGTTTAAAAAACCTACCGGTCACGCGCGGCGAGATTCCGATGTTTATCACACCTCGTACGCATATAATAAAACAACACGGAACCAAAACAGCTGGCGATACTAAAATGTCGGTAATGTACTCGTATAAATTCGGTGACACGTGGGTAAAGGTTATTCCGGATGTCACTAGCCAAGAAGCTCCGCACGTAATCAAACCTCAGACAAAGCAAAGTTGGGAATATAATAACCCCATAAACACGGCAATAAGCGGAATCTACACATATAACGATATCGAACACTTTCGTACGTTTATCATGTTCCCTACAGAACGGAACGCGGTCCTTAATCAAATCGCGCTCGGTTTCGATGGAAAATCCAATTTAGCTCCGGGAATATCCGTATCTAAACTACTTGTCGAAGATACTCTAAATTGTATTGCGAATTCCACGTGGGAATCGCTATGGAGTCGATTCATTACGTTCGGATCAGCGAGTGCCGCTGTGTTGGCCATCCTGATGATCTTTAGAGCAATTAAATTTGTCCTTGATACCATTATACATGGTTATGTCCTTCATTCCCTCTACGGCTTTAGCATACACCTGCTTGGCGCATTCTGGAATTCTTGGAATAACTTGCTATTTTATCTAGCTAGGAAACCTGAAAGAGAAACAAACTCAGACAAGCTCAACAAGGAAGCCCCGTCGGCAATACAGCCCGAAGAGCGAACTGCTATCTTTAAAATCGAACGTGACGATCAACTGACCCAGTAACCAAACTACACACAGAAACAGATCTATCCAGTATTATCGGAACCAGAAATTCCACCGTTAAACAGCAAAACATAAAAATCAACAATAACTATATGTCTCAAAGCATGGATCACAGAACCAAAAGAAAATTACTCGAAGACTTAATAATAGAAAAAAAGAGACTTAGGGTATCAACACAAATACAGGAAGAAACCGCAATGGAGTTCGGACACAGAATAAATACATATTTACAAAAATACATTGTCATGGGAAAGGTCGCGTAAATGTTCTTATTTAAAGTTAGAGAAGACGAAACTCAGAGAGAAAAGTTAGTTATTTACATTTTTATTAAGGGCCTCTAACATGAAATCAGACGTTACGTTTGCCCTTTTATCTTTTACGACAAATTACAAGACGCATGCTTACATGCCATACAAATAGAAAAAAATCTAATAGACATCAGTAGCATCATCAGAGTCTTTTAGAAAATAAGAACACTGAACATTACACAAAAAAAGACTATTTTGCATTCTTTTCTTTTTTTTTAGGATACTGACAAGTAACTACAAGACATTGCAGTAGCCAACAGCTGCTAAACACCGAAAGACCTTACCTGTTATCAATTTTCTTCCCTAAAATCTCACAAAAATGCACAAAAATAACTCTAACGAAAAATCACCCCCCAGCAAAGTACCTCATACTGAAAAGACATTACATAACAAACCAAATTTAATGGAAGCAGAAGATACTTATTACGTAAATAGTAGCTTTTCACCTACTTGCACAAACTGTCATTGGGCCCTACCCATACAACAACAATTATCATATAACCTTGTCTACATCACAATCATCGGCCCTGACAAACTACCATACGCCATACGATGCATTAAATGCACAGACTGCATACATCATGTCGTTCGACACTATCCCAACCTCGAATTGCCTATAGACTCATTTACTAAACCACCCGGCATTAACAGCCTTTCCGAACAAAAAACATTCGCTCTTTAAAACAATTTCATGAACACTACTCTAACTGCTTACACATAGCCG
The DNA here is from genome assembly GCF_024137745.1 of Phymastichus coffea. Lineage (NCBI taxonomy): Eukaryota > Metazoa > Arthropoda > Insecta > Hymenoptera > Eulophidae > Phymastichus > Phymastichus coffea. Next base: position 4,410,541 of record NW_026706822.1, on the reverse strand, counting down.
TGAAGTATATAGCAGAGATAAGAAATATCTTTGAGAAATTCACTAACAAAAACGCCTCTACACAGACATATTACACCACGAGTCATCATCGCGATGTTCAAGATAAAAATACAATGCTCAGCGAGCTACTCAAACCCATTACTAATTACCCTTCTGACACACCTTCACGAGTGGCACCACTCCTGCTTGGTAGAAATTATAACACCTCCCCAATCACCATAATAAACATTTTTGACCTAATAGACAAGTAGGAATGGATTGAGCTTTTTAACAAAGTCGCTGTCAACGCTAGATAAAAATTTAAAAAAAAAAACAACTCTTCCAGCTAATACCAGCAAAATGCTCTTACCCAGAGTACTTTTTATCAGTCTACTAACTACCGTTATATGCCGAAACCAGCCAACTACAAAGCAATATGATAGTCAACCTGGAATAGCTTTTGAAAAAGGACCTACCATATGATTTATTCAAGAAAAATGGAATATTATCACCGCTCTTGACATCAACTCAGTACTTAACTCACATTACAATTTCACCCAAACACTGGAAAAAATATCTGCAGCTTGCAAGACAATCGAGATAAACAATTTCATCAAAAGTTCTATATACACAGCCTACGAAGAAACAAAAAAACTCCAACATGTCAACGAAGCAGTCAGCACCTCTCTCAACGCATACGCAACGCAAACATACCCAACGGGGGGCGGGATGCCCGAGCATCGCCAGACAGCCTCTTACTCGAACATGCCGATAAGGCCCTTGAAGATGTTTTGTATATGCGCGAGAGTAATTTAACCGAACACATGGACGAGTATGACTTATCTTATATCACCGAAAATAATTTACAATCAGAAACAAATCTTTTGCTTTTTAGAAAAGCTCGCGCAGATTTCATTACTAGCGCAATGAGCCCAGTATATAATTCTACACACAATAGCCTTATTTTAGCCGAAATTAACGACATGTTACATAAATTTATTTACATATCAACTGAAGTACGTCAAATCCTGCAAAACAAACAATTTTCTTTCAATCCGCAATTTTTGCTAAACGCAATAAAAACTATCAGGGCAATTACTAATTCAAAGTTACCAATACATATGTCAAAAATTAATATCATAACACTACAACAAATTGCAGAACTTAACGTAGTTTACTTTTATAAGAACATCATTGTCGAAGTAATTTTTCTCCTTGTCGCAAGCAGCAAAACGCAGAGTTTCAAATTATATTCACTACCACTATCTTAACGAAACTAACCAAGTCGCTAAATTTATTAGCGTGTATAAAGACAGAGGGAGAAACTACCCATGCCTTTGTAAGCAAAAATATCATTGATAACGAGTGTAAACGTATTTTTTCCTTCTAGCTGTGCTCGCACCCAACTATACGCAAACCAAACAATAATTCCTGCGAGTTTAGTCTGTCAACATCACCGGAAGAGTAAAATTTTGTATTTTGCCAACTTCAAGCTAGCTCCGAAACTAACTACTGCCTTATATGACGTTACAAAATAATGTTTTGTTATACTCTGTTGCTCTCAATATTTCTTTTGACGTAAATTGTAATGGCATAGTACAGGCCATTCTCTTTAATGGCACTGGATTAATACAGATTCCCCAGTTGTGCGAACTTAGAATGGACCATCATATTTATTTGGGGGCTAAGAAAAAACTAAGGGCAGAAAATTTTGTGATTCCGAAAACTTCTCTGTTAACTACAAACGACATAATAATAAAAAACCCAAAAATAAATAATAATCAGAACAGATACGAACACTCCGACCATGTGAAATTATTACACGCATATTTAGCGTTAGGAGTAACCATCGTAATCGTTATCGAATCCGTAATAGCAGTAAGTTTCATACTCTGCGCATATAGAGTGTGCAGTGACAAAGGCCATAGGTTCGAAAATATACCGATACAAGAACTGAATCAGCCCTTAAACCCTCAAATAAGAATGATGTGCAAATCTGCACAAACATTACTTGACGGAAAATATTTTAGGCCACCAATCAACTACGACACTCCTCACTCCCCATCCATAGCCCCGTGCAAGCAATCCCACTCCAATCCGAAACAAAAGATACTCCAACACCACTCTCCACTTTCTAAAAAAAGGGAATAAAGGACTAAACACACCCCCTGTCATATCAGATATGCCATAGACCAGCATCATGAAGCGCGTCGCAACCACCGCACTCGGCCCACCACACAAGAGAGCCAACAGGTCATGGACAACGAAGCAGATACATAAGGCTCGGAAATCCATCACCAATATGGACCGGAAGCTGCAGCGATGGGAGAACCAGGAAGCACAGATGACCATGGAGCATCCCGAGCTTCCACAATTCGACTAACAAGGGAACCATCCCAACCCTCTGCCTCCGATTTTTATGCAATTGAGATATGTTATAGTTCGTAAAAAAATAAAAGACCCGTATTTTTTTTTTGGCGGAAAAAGCTATCTAAGGGATGAAACCCACCCCCAAGAAACAGTCCCAAAAGCAGTTGTATAGCAATATCTTTAGTTGAAATGAATATTTTTTATGAAACAAAAAAATAGAAGATACTTATAAAAAAAGTAACAGATACACATCAATTTGGTCCCCGGGATTTGTAATCCCTACGTTCTATAGAGGAAAAACTGTATGTTTGAGTGTATCTTTACTTTACAAAATCAAAAAATTATGTTAAAATAATTATAAAAATGATATTTTAGTAGAAAATGATATAACAGAATTGAGGTATTTCGGGGTTTTTCTAATATCTATTATTTCGAGGGTCAACTACCTCTTAATGTTAATAATACAATATAAGCAGTTGTTAATCGCAGATTATGCTGGTTATTTCATGTTGAATGACGCTTAAAAAAGCCAAACACATGTATACTTAATTTCTGCCGAATAAACTATTTAGAGGGTGAAAGTTACCCGAGAAAGTTACCACTCAACACCATTTTATAGCGAAATTTTCGTATTTTATGCACAGGTGTCGACGAAACAGACTCTAAAAAATTCTTAAAAAAAATTTCAGGTAAATATATGGATTTCGTCTACCGGGATTGCAACCCAACCCCCTAAGTCGCCTGAAACAAAAGCTATGTTTTCTAATATTTTCTTGGAAAATTTTTTCAGAAGAAATGAAACTTATCAAAATTCCGTTAAAATCAAACACAAAAGTATACAGTATCCGTCACCACGAGATGCTACACCTTCTTTGAAGAGTGAACAGAGCATACATTTCTTACCCTGAACACCTACGACACCGAAACCAATTTCCTTAAACCTCGACCTAGTTACCCTGCCACGTTATAACCCGTAACTCCTACACCGCAATTTCATCAACCCTCGAGCTGGTTACCCTGCCATGCTCTAACCAAGAACTCCTGCACACTAATTTCATTAAACCTCGAGCTGGTTACACTGCCGTGCTGTATCCCCGAATTCCTACATCCCAGTTTCATTAACCTTCGAGCTGGTTACACTGCCACGCTCTAGCCCCGAACAACTAAACGCGAATTTGTTCAATCCTCGAGCAGGTTAACTTGCCGCGCTGTATCCCCGAAAATCTACACACGAATTTTATAAATCCTCGAGCTGGTTACCCTGCCGCGCTGTATCCCCGAACATCTACACCCGGATTTCATTAATCCTCGAGCTGGTTACCCTGCCATGCTGAAACCCCGAACATCTACACCCGAATTTCATCAATCCTCGAACTGGTTACCCTGCCGCGCTGTATTCCCGAACATCTACCCGCATTTCATCAATCCTCGAGCTCGTGACCCTGCCGCACTATATCCCCGAAAATCTACACCCGAATTTCATCAAACCTCGAGCTGGTTGCCCTGCCACGCTGAAATCCGTAACACCTACACCCCAATTTCTCTAACCCTCGATCAGGTTACCTTGCCACGCTCTAACCGCTAACTCCTACACCCGAAAGTCATCAATCCTCGAGCAGGTTACCCTGCCGCGCTGTATCCCCGAAAATCTACACACGAATTTTATAAATCCTCGAGCAGATTACCCTGCGGCGCTGTATTCCCCGAACATCTACACCCGGATTTCATCAATCCTCGAGCTGGTTACCCTGCCATGCTGAAACCCCGAACATCTACACCCGAATTTCATTAATCCTCGATCTGGTTACCCTGCCAAGCTGTAAACTTCTCGAGCTCCGAACTCCGACATCCGCATTACTTCAAACCTCGAGCTGGTTACCCCGAGGGGTTATTCAGTCGGTGAAATCATGGGACACCTCCAAATGAAATCTTACGAAATCATGAAGAATTGTTTTGAAATCGTGCAATCAATTGAAATCAATTTCAAATTGAAATCAATAATGAAATCAAATGAATTGATTTAACCTTATTTGAAATCGTGTGAAATCATGAAATCATTGCAATCATTTCATTTTGTTTTCAATTTTCAAACGATTACTCATCAAGCCTCTTTTTGTTTGTGAACAACAAAACGCAGCGCCGGTGGTGTCGTTTTCGCCTCCTCGCCACGCGGATGTTTTGGCTGGATAAGAACTTCTTGGCGCCTGAACACAGATGACGTGTTTCGACTTGACGAGATCGCGATCGATCGAGGTTCTTATTCTTGCGCCGCACTTGACTAGACGCAGCTCGCCGAAGCAGTACTTATTATTTCGTTGCAGTCTTTAGTCATAGAACTTGGGCTTAATACCCAGTTAGTTTCGTGGAACTTGTGGCAAGTGCACTGTTTTCTGGACGTGTTTTGTGCGTGTTATTGTTTATAATGTCTAAAGTTATAATCTATAATGTCTAAAAAATTACAGTATTCTTTCGAATACTCTCAAAACGAGTATTTTATTCTTTCATAAGTGGCTATACATCAAACAAGTAAGTACTTTTTTCAACTTTGATTAAAAATAATCAATCTGTTTTTCATAAATTACTGTACCTATTTTTCCGAGTGCTTTTATTCATTCTATCTATATATACGATCGTATACGATCTCTTCGTGATCTCTTAACCTCTGAAATTTTTAGATTTAATTGTGAAAATTAGATAAGCTCAATTGTTCTATGCCGTTACTACGAAAATGATACACGAAAATTCAACAAAATTATAGTGCTATTCAATTAAGAAAGAACCTCGGGAAAAAGTGTCGATTTATTTGTACTTAAAAGAGAATCGAAATTACATTCGGAATGCGAGCCGTCAAGCGCGCGCTCATATTGAATTTACTATTGACAGTAACGTGCGCGAACTGAGGCGTAAATAATAAATTATTGGATATAAATAACAATTCGGTTACGTACATATTACAATGGATTTATTTATCAATTCTTTTCGTTGCTATGATTATAACCTTATTTTCAAATATCTGAATTATGAACTGTGTAAAAAATTAATATCAAAAGTGTCTTCTCAAAAATGAAAGTCAATATTTTTTAATATAATATTTTTATATCTTTGCAATGAAATGAAATAATTTAAAGAGTATTGATCATATATGTGGTATTTCTTTTTTCTGATTTGTGTTAAGAAAAAATACGAAAGTATCACGTCATAAGAGTATAAGAATTGTTACTTTTGAAATGTAGATTTGGAATAACAAGAAAAAAATTACCAGAAATAATTTTCGATAACAAAATTAATTTTCTTATTTTATAGGAAACGTTTATACAGACAAGAAATTAATTATGGAGAAAATCGACGAAACAAATTCAACTCAACCAGGTGAAAAGGCCAAGACACAATCAGAATCTAATAGTGCATCCGAGAGTGCATCAATATTTTGGACAATACTAGAAAAAGAAAAAAGTTTAGAAATTCGCAAATACATAAAAAATTTGTTGGATCTGTGTAACTTGGGTAACTATGTAGCTTTCAAAAATATAACTAGTGAAGTTTTAGTAGAAGTTGAAAAATTTGCTCAAGAAGTTGCTAAGAGTCAAATACCACCAAATCAAAATTTTGAATCCTATTTTGGTCCTCATCATGAAAAACCAGAAAATTTTAGATTTGCAATTGGTGATAGATTTTTGATTTTAGATTTAGTTAAATTTGTTAATGATAAACCAGATAGTTATTTCAAAAGTTTGCAAGGTGTTGAGATTACAAGTCTTGTTTCTCAAATGTCACAATCAAAGAAAATACAGCAGTCACCGAATCTATCAAACTTGGATGTAAACGAAGAACAAAAACAATTATCAAAGCAAGTTGCAAAGTGTATTTCCAAAATAGTTTTTGATGAAAAACATCTAATGGCAAGTAGTAAAGATAAAAAGTCACTTTTAGAAAAAGCTGAAGTTACAGTGTCAATTTCTGAAATTTACGATTCCAGTAATTTACCAAAGTCATACACCTATAAATCGAAAATTAAATGTCCTTTATGCCCGCGCGTAACTAATTTAACAAAATGTAGTTCTGTAGGAAAAAGTTCGCGATGGGTTATTTCAAATTATGAAAGACATTTAAAAGAACAGCACAGAGACTTTGTCTTGAAAAGACCGTGCCAAAAAATTTCTCTTAAAATAAAACAAAATTTAGATGAGTTTGCTAATAAAAATAAAGAAAGTAGTTCTGACTCAACTTCAATAGATAGCGATGTAGTTGGTGAAAATTCACAAGGTTGTACAGGAAATGCAGTAACAGAACCAGAAAAATGTTCATCTAAAACAGATCAGAGTAGTCCTTCAAAGCAGGGGGAAAATTAAGTCAAAATGATGAACGAACGAATCATTTTGACTTTTCTTTGAAAAAAGTTCGAAATATTTCAGAAGATTTTGTGCGGTCCAAACGAAGAAAAAAGCAAATGTATGATTCCACATGTAAAAATCAACCACGTATTACTGCTTTCTTTCCTATTTTGAATGAAGTAGAAAAGTTGATCAAGGAAAATAATGAGTTACGTGAAAAAATACAATATTTTATAGATGCAACTACTGAACCTACTTCACAAATCAATAAATCGTTAGATCAAATAGACACTGGCAACAATCTTATCACGCCTTTTTTGAAAAAATTATACAACAATGCTGTTTTTAATTGCAACAAAAAACAACAAGGATACCGACATGATGAGTCTTTAAAACTTTTCGCAACTTATTTATATACAATAGGAGGGAGACTGTTGTACGAAACTCTATACGCAAATTTATTTCTCCCGTCACCGAGTACGATTAGTCAAACTTTAAGTAAATATAGTTGTTATATTGTCGAAGGCCAATGCAGAGCGAAAGAACTCAAAGAATTTCTGATTTCAAGAAAATTACCCTTAAAAGTATGGCTAAGCGAAGATGCAACGCGCATCACAGGTCGTATACAATATGACAAACAAACGAACCAATTGATTGGGTTCGTACTGCCATTCGACGCTAATGGAATGCCCATTACAGATTCCTTCAATGCTACATCAGTCCATGATATTCAAGAATATTTTCAGACAGGTACTGTCGCCACTTTGCTATACGTTATTATTGCACAGTCGCTAGTTGATAAAGGACCATCTTTTTGTTTGTGTGTGTTTGGTACTGACAATAAATTTGATCATACAATAGTGAAAAAACGATGGAAGTATACTATTGACTGTTTAAAGAAAGAAAATATCACAGTAATGGGCATTTCATCAGATGGAGATCCACGTTTACATAAAACTATGCGCGAACATTGTAAATTAGAACCTCAAAATTTCACTTCAGAAGAAAATCGTTGTCCTATCGTAGGATTTTGTGCAGAATTAGATACAAATTTACTTGTAATGCAAGATACCATTCATATTGGCGCGAGGTTGCGAACGCGTTTGCTAAAACCGTCAACTATTTTGCCAATGGGTAACTACTTGATTTCGTCGAACCACTTGTCAATATTAATAGATACAGTTTCAAAAGATGAGCATTGTCTAAATTTAACAGATTTATCTTTAAAAGATAAAATGAATTATGCATCAGTTGAAAAAATCAGCGATTGCAAAGTGCTTGATTTACTTTCAAAACACATCTTTGGTAGTAATGCCACGATGCTTTATTTAAAAATTATCAATTTATTCACTAATGCTTTTATGAACCATCAGTTAGATCCTTCAACGCGAATTCACAATGCATGGTTTTGTATTTTTGTTTTACGATTTTGGAGAGCATGGTTACAAGGTCAAAAATACTCAATCATAGATAATTTTATTACTTTGAATACATATATTTGTATAGAAATAAATGCTCACGAGCTTGTAAATGCTGCTATAAAATTCAAAGCGGATGATTCATCAGAATTATTTTTACCATGGCTTTTCTGCAGTCAGCCTTGTGAAAGTTTTTTTCGTCGATTAAGATCAATGTCTTCCACATTGTCAACGATAGTCAATTCAAATGTTTTAGAAGCTATGCATAGAATGCAACGGATACAATTGCAAAATGATATATCTAGTAGCTCTTGTCAGAACTCTACAAAAGATTTTAATTTTCCACGATTTCAAAATCCTGTTAAACCTACTAAAACTTTTACGTTGCCTACTTTTGAAGAAATAGTTGCAATTATCGACAAAGCAAAAATAGCAGCTCACTCTGAAATTAGTTTGTTAGGAATGGAAATGGATATTACCAAATGTGAAAATATTTTAATTAAAAATTGTGATAACTATTACTGTGAGGATGATGAAGAATTTTTAACTGCTAGCGAAAATCTTGAAAATGATTCGATTGAGAATGTACCTAAAGATGCAAAAGTAAAAGCTATCGATGAAAGTAGCGAAGATGATGGTGAATTAGTTCACGATTTGAATGTACTTTCTCGTATAACTGGGGAAATAGAGCTTAAAAAGTATGACAAATATATTAATAAAATAAACCCAAAGAGTGAATTTGTGTTGATCAAAAATAAAATGGGTCATGAACATATTGTTAGAAAACAATCAATTTGCTGGCTTTTAAGCAAAAATAAAACTGATCTTAGCAGTGATAGGTTACAACGGGTAAGAGATTCTGAATTAAATAAATATAGTAAAATGTGTAAAAGAAAAAATAATGAAGAAGTAATGTACAGCAAAAAGTGTTCTGAAATTCACATAGGTGAATGGTGTATTTTTAAAAGGTTAGATAATGAAAATTGCTATCTTGGCCAAATTGTCAATTTTGGATACATGGCTGGACCAACAAATAAAAGTTTAGAATATTCAAGTTCTTATGCATGCATCGAAAATAACACAAAAGATATTGGAGTTTTATGTTACTGGTACGAACCTGTTGATAATAAAAGTAAGAATATTCTCGTATCAGTACCAATGGAGAAACATGGATATATTAACATAAAAAATTATATATGCACTATATCAAATCCTACAATTGTCAAAGAAGGAATTATGTTAAATACAACCTTATTCCAAAAAATAAAAAAATTTTTTTAAGTAAACTGTCTTATTCTTATTTTCTACAGCTTTAAACGACTTTAATTAACCTATTTATAGAGTATAATTACATAATTAACTTGTTAATATATTATTTTTATTGATGACAAAGGATTTCAAATGATTGCGAAATCATGCACAAAATATTTTGAAATCAGATAATGATTGCTTGAAATCATATGAAATCATTGAAGACCTTAACCTATTTCAAATTTATCTTTAATCTCAACTTTTACGAAGTCATTGTTAAAGTTCAATGAAATCAATGAAATCATTGAAATCATGTGACACCTACTTCAACAGTGAATAACCCCTCGGGTTACCCTACCACGCTCTAACCCTGAACTACAAAACCCGAATTTATTCAATCCTCGAGCTGATTACCCTGCCGCGCTGTAACCCCGAACGCCTACATCCAAATTTCATCAATCCTCGAGCTGGTGATCCTGCGGCACTGTATCCCCGAACTCTTACACCCCAATTTCTCTAACCCTCGAACAGGTTACCTTGCCACGCTCTAACCCCTAAATGCCAGACCCGAAATTCATCAACCCTCGAGCAGGTTACCTGCCGCGCTGTATCCCCGGAAATCTACACCCGAATTTCATCAATCCTCGAGATGGTTACCCTGCCACACTGTATCTCCGAACTCATACATCCCAATTACTTCAAACCTCAAGCTGGTTACCCTGCCACGCTCTAACCCTGAACTACTAAATCCGAATTTATTCAATCTTCGAGCTGGTGACACTGCCGCGCTGTATCCCGGAACATCTACACCTAAATTTCATCAATCCTCGAGCTGGTTACCCTGCCGCGCTGTAACCCCGAACGCCTACATCCAAATTTCATCAATCCTCGAGAAGGTTACCTGCCGCGCTGTATCCCCGAAAATCTACACCCGAATTTCATCAATCATCCAGCTGGTTACCCTGCCACGGTCTATCCCCGAACTACTAAACGCGTATTTGTTCAATCCTCGAGCAGATTACCCTGCCGCGCTGTATTACCCTAACATCTACACCCGAATTTCATCAATCCTCGAACTGGTTACCCTGCCGCGCTGTATTCCCGAACATCTACCCGCATTTCATCAATCCTCGAGCTGGTGACCCTGCCGCACTATATCCCGGAAAATCTACACCCGAATTTCATCAAACTTCGAGCTGGTTGCCCTGCCACGCTGAAATCCGTAACACCTACATCCCAATTTCTCTAACCCTCGATCAGGTTACCTTGCCACGCTCTAACCGCTAACTCCTAAACCCGAAAGTCATCAATCCTTGAGCAGGTTACCCTGCCGCGCTGTATCCCCGAAAATCTACACACGAATTTTATAAATCCTCGAGCAGATTACCCTGCCGCGCTGTATCCCCGAACATCTACACCCGGATTTCATCAATCCTCGAGCTGGTTACCCTGCCATGCTGAAACCCCGAACATCTACACCCGATTTTCATTAATTATCGATCTGGTTACCCTGCCAAGCTGTAACTCCGAACTCCGACATCCGCATTACTTCAAACCTCGAGCTGGTTACCCTACCACGCTGTAACCCTGAACTACAAAACCCGAATTTATTCAATCCTCGAGCTGATTACCCTGCCGCGCTGTAACCCCGAACGCCTACATCCAAATTTCATCAATCCTCGAGCTGGTGTTCCTGCGGCACTGTATCCCCGAACTCTTACACCCCAATTTCTCTAACCCTCGAACAGGTTACCTTGCCACGCTCTAACCCCTAAATGCCAGACCCGAAATTCATCAACCCTCGAGCAGGTTACCTGCCGCGCTGTATCCCCGGAAATCTACACCCGCATTTCATCAATCCTCGAGATGGTTACCCTGCCACACTGTATCCCCGAACTCATACATCCCAATTTCTTCAAACCTCAAGCTGGTTACCCTGCCACGCTCTAACCCTGAACTACTAAATCCGAATTTATTCAATCTTCTAGCTGGTGACACTGCCGGGCTGTATCCCGGAACATCTACACCTAAATTTCATCAATCATCGAGCTGGTTACCCTGCCACGGTCTATCCCCAAAATACTAAATCCGAATTTCTTCAATCCTCGAGCAGGTTACATGCCACGGTCTATCCCCGAACTACTAAACGCGTATTTGTTCATTCCTCGAGCAGATTACTTTGCTACGCTCTAACCCCTAAATGCTACACCCGAAATTCATCAATCCTCGAGCAGGTTACCCTACAACGGTCTATCCCCGAACTACTAAACGCGTATTTGTTCAATCCTCGAGCTGGTTACCCTGCCGCGCTGTATTCCCGAACATCTACACCCGCATTTCATCAATCCTCTTGCTGGTAACCCTGCCTCGCTGTATCCCCGAATTCCTACACCCGAATTTCTTCAATCCTCGATTTGGTTACTCTGCCAAGCTGTCACTCCGAACTCGTAAATCCCAATTACTTGCCACGCTCTAATCCCGAACTACTCGACCGCAATCTCATAAACCCTCGAGCGGGTTACCCTGCCACGCTCTAACCCTGAACTACCAATCCCGAATTTATTTAATCGGTGTAGGAGTTAGGGGTTAGAGCGTGGCAAATTAACCTTTTCGTGGATTGAACAAATTCGGATTTAGTAGTTCGGGGTTTCAGCATGGCAGGGTAACCGGCTCGATAGTTAAGGAAATTGGGGTGTAGGATTACGAGTTTCAGCGTGGCAGGATAACCAGCTGGAAAATTGATGAAATTAGGGTGTAGGAGTTCGGGATTAGAGCGTGGCAGGGCAAACAGCTTGATAATTAAGGAAATTGGGGTGTAGGATTACGAGTTTCAGCGTGGCAGGGTAACTAGCTGGAGTATTGATGAAATTAGGGTGTAGGAGTTCGGGGTTAGAGCGTGGCATGTTAAACAGCTCGCGGGTTACGGAAATTGGGGTCCAGTAGTTCGTGATTAGAGAGTGGCAGGGAAAATAGCTCGAATGTTAATGAAATTGAGGTGTAGGTTTACATGTTCAAGCATTTCAGGGTAACCAACACTAGGATTCATGAAATTTGGGTGTAAGAATTCAGGGTTAGTGCGTGGGGTAACTTCCTGGGTTCCATGGGTTAGGGAGTTACAAGTTACTGCCTAGCAGGTTAACCAGCTCGATGATTGATGAAATTCGTGTGTAGGAGTTCGGGGTCAGAGGGTGGCAGCGTAACCAGCTCGAGAGTTATGTAATATGAGGTGTAGGAATTATGGGTTAGACCATAGCAGGGTAACCAGTTCGAGGGCTAAGGAAATTGCGTTTAAGAGTTTGGGGTTACAGCGTTTCAGGGTAAGCAGCTCGAGTGTTAAGGAAATTGGGGTGTAGTAGTTCGGGATTAGAGAGTGGCAGGGTAAAAAGCTCGAGGTTTTCTGAAATTGCGGTGTAGGAGTTCGGAATTAGAGCGCGGCAAAGGTAAGCAACACGAGGGTTAATGTAATTCGGGTGTAGGGATTCGGGGTTAGAGTGTGGCAAGGTAACCAGCTCGAGTGATAATGAAGTTCGGATGTGGGAGTTCGGTGTTACATCGTGGCAGGATAACCAGCGCGAGGGTTAAGGAGATTGGGGTGTAGTTGTTCGGGATTAGAGAGTGGCAGGGTAAACAGCTAGAGGGTACCTGAAATTATGGTGTAGGAATTCAGGGTTAGAGCAGAGCAGGGTAACCAGCTGGAGGGCTAAGGAAATTGGGTTTAAGAGTTTGGGGTTACAGCGTGGCAGAGTATCCAGCTCGAAGGCTAAGGAAAATGGGTTTAAGAGTTTGGATTTACAGCGTTTCAGAGTAACTTGCTCGATAGTCAATGAAATTGCGGTGTAGGAGTTCGAGATTAGAGCGCGGCAGGGTAACGAGCACGAGGGTTAATGAAATTCGAGTGTAGGAGTTCGGGATTCAGCGTGGCAGGGTAACCAGCTCGAGGTTTGATGAAATTAGGGTGTAGGGATTCGGTGTTAGAGCGTGGCAGGTTAGACAGCTCAAGGGTTAAGGAAATTAGGGTGTAGCAGTTCGGGATTAGAGAGTGGCAGGGTAACCAGCTTGAGGGTTAACGAAATTTGATGGTAGAAGTTGGGATTATAGAGTGGCAGGGTAAACAGTTCGAGGGTTAATGAAATTAGGGTGCAGAAGCTCGGGGTTAGAGCGTGGCAGGGTCACCAGCTCGATCGTTAAGAAAACTATGGTGTTGGTGTTACCGGTTAGAGCGTAGTAGTATAACCAGCTCAAGGGTAAGGAAATTGGGGTGTTGTAGTTCGGGATTAGTGAGTGGCAGGGTAACCAGCTCGAGGGTTGGATTATGTAATATAAGGTGTAGGTTTTCGGGGTTAGAGAGTGTCAGGGTAACCAGCTCGAGGGTTAAGGATATTGGGGTGTAGGAGTTACGGGTTTCAGCGTGGCAGGGTAAAAAGCTCGTGGTTTACTGAAATTAGGGTGTAAGAGTTCGGGATTAGAGAGTAGTAGGGCAACCAGCTCGAGGATTGATGAAATTAGGGTGTAGGGATTCGGGGTTAGAGCGTGGCAGGGTTACAGCTCGAGGGTTGATGTGATTGTGGTTGAGTAGTTCGGTATTAGAGAGTGGCAGGGTAACCAGCTCGAGGGCTAAGGAAATTGGGTTTAAGAGTTTGGGGTTACAGCGTTTCAGGGTAACCAGCTCGATGGTCAATGAAATTGCGGTTTAGGAGTTCGGGATTAGAGAGTGGTAGGGTAACTGCTCGAGGGTTAACCAAATTATGGTGTAGGAGTTCGTGATTAGAGAGCTGTAGGGAAAGTAGCTCGAAGGTTAATGAAGTTGGGGTGAAGGATTACGGGTTCTAGCGTTGCAGGGTAACCAGCTCGAGGATTATGGAAATTGGGGTGTAGGAGTTACGGGTTAGATCGTGGTAATGTAACCAGCTCGAGGGTTAAGGAATTTGGGTTTAAGTGTTTGGGGATACAGCGTGGCAGGGTAACCAGCTGAAATTAGGGTGTAGGAGTTCAGGGTTAGAGAATAGCAGGGTAACCTGCTCGAGGGCTAAGGAAATTGGGTTTAAGAGTTTGGATTTACAGCGTTTCAGGGTAACCAGCTCGAGGGTTAAGGAAATTGGGGTGTAGTAAATCGGGATTAGAGAGTGGCAGGGTAAACAGCTAGAGTGTTACTGAAATTAGTGTGTAGGAGTTCAGGGTTAGAGCAGAGCAGGGTAACCAGCTCGAGGGATAAGGAAATTGGGTTTAAGATTTTGGGGTTTCTGCGTGGCAGGGTAACCAGCTCGAGGGTTATGTAATATGAGGTGTAGATCTTCGGGGTTAGAGAGTGGCAGGGCAAACAGCTCGATAGTTAAGGAAATTGGGGTGTAGGATTACGAGTTTCAGCGTGGCAGGGTAACCAGCTCGAGGTTCGATGAAATTAGGGTGTAGGAGTTCGGGGTTAGAGCGTGGCAGGTTAAACAGTTCAATGGTTAATGAAATTCGGGTATAGGAGTTCAGGGTTAGAGCAGAGCAGGGTAACCAGCTCGAGGGATAAGGAAATCGGGTTTAAGAGTTTGGGGTTACAGCGTGGCAGAGTAACCAGTTCGAGGGCTAAGGAAATGGGGTTTAAGAGTTTGCGTTTACAGCGTTTCAGGGTAACCAGCTCGATAGTCAATGAAATTGCGGTGTAGGAGTTCGGAATTAGAGCGTGGTAGTGTAACCAGTTCGAGGGTTAACAAAATTGGGGTGTATCAGTTACGGGTTAGAGCGTGGCAGGGTAACCAGCTCGAGGGTTGGGTTCTGTAATATGAGGTGTAGGTCTTCGGGGTTAGAGAGTGTCAGCGTAACCAGCTCGATGGTCAATGAAATTGCGGTGTAGGAGTTCGGAATTAGAGCGCGGCAAAGGTAAGCAACACGAGGGTTAATGTAATTCGGGTGTAGGGATTCGGGGTTAGAGTGTGGCAAGGTAACCAGCTCGAGTGATAATGAAGTTCGGATGTGGGAGTTCGGTGTTACATCGTGGCAGGATAACCAGCGCGAGGGTTAAGGAGATTGGGGTGTAGTTGTTCGGGATTAGAGAGTGGCAGGGTAAACAGCTAGAGGGTACCTGAAATTATGGTGTAGGAATTCAGGGTTAGAGCAGAGCAGGGTAACCAGCTGGAGGGCTAAGGAAATTGGGTTTAAGAGTTTGGGGTTACAGCGTGGCAGAGTATCCAGCTCGAAGGCTAAGGAAAATGGGTTTAAGAGTTTGGATTTACAGCGTTTCAGAGTAACTTGCTCGATAGTCAATGAAATTGCGGTGTAGGAGTTCGAGATTAGAGCGCGGCAGGGTAACGAGCACGAGGGTTAATGAAATTCGAGTGTAGGAGTTCGGGATTCAGCGTGGCAGGGTAACCAGCTCGAGGTTTGATGAAATTAGGGTGTAGGGATTCGGTGTTAGAGCGTGGCAGGTTAGACAGCTCAAGGGTTAAGGAAATTTGGGTGTAATTGTTCGGGATTAGAGAGTGGCAGGGTAACCAGCTTGAGGGTTAACGAAATTCGGGTCTAGAAGTTGGGATTATAGAGTGGCAGGTTAAACAGTTCGATGGTCAATGAAACTGCGGTGTTGGAGTTCGGGATTAGAGCGTGTCAGGGTAACCAACACGAGGGTTAATGAAATTCGGGTGTAGAAATTCGGGATTAGAGCGTGGTAGTGTAACCAGCTCGAGGGTTAACGAAATTGGGGTGTATCAGTTACGGGTTACAGCGTGGCAGGGTAACCAGCTCTAGGGTTAAGGAAATTGGGGTGTAGGAGTTACGGGTTAGAGCGTGGTAATGTAAACAGCTCGAGGGTTACTGAAATTCGGGTGTCGGACTTCGGGATTAGAGAGTGGCAGGGAAAGTAGCTTGAAGTTTGATGAAATTGGGGTGTAGGATTACGGGGATAGAGCATGGCAGGATTACCAGCGCGAGGGTTAAGGAGATTTGGGTGTAGTAGTTACGGGTTACTGCTTGGTAGTGTAACCAGCTCGAGGGTTAACAAAATTGGGGTGTATCAGTTACGGGTTACAGCGTGGCAGGGTAACCAGCTCGAGGGTTGGGTTATGTAATATGAGGTGTACGTCTTCGGGGTTAGAGAATGTCAGGGTAACCAGCTCGATGGTCAATGAAATTGCGGTGTAGGTGTTCGAGATTAGAGCGCGGCAGGGTAAGCAGCACGAGGGTTAATGTAATTCGGGTGTAGGGATTCGGGGTTAGAGCATAGCAGGGTAACCAGCACGAGGGTTAATGAAATTGGGGTGTAGGAGTTACGAGTTAGTGCGTGGTAGTGTAACCAGCTCGAGTGTTAAGGAAATTGGGGTGTAGTCGTTCGGGATTAGAGAGTGGCAGGGTAAAAAGCTCGAGGTTTACTGAAATTAGGGTGTAGGAGTTCGGAATTAGAGAGTGGCAGGGTAACCAGCTTGAGGGTTAACGAAATTTGAGTGTAGAAGTTGGGATTATAGAGTGGCAGGGTAAACAGTTCGAGGGTTAATGAAATTAGGGTGTAGAAGCTCGGGGTTAGAGCGTGGCAGGGTCACCAGCTCGATGGTTAAGAAAACTGTGGTGTTGGTGTTACCGGGTAGAGCGTAGTAGTATAACCAGCTCAAGGGTAAGGAAATTGGGGTGTTGTAGTTCGGGATTAGTGAGTGGCAGGGTAACCAGCTCGAGGGTTGGATTATGTAATATAAGGTGTAGGTTTTCGGGGTTAGAGAGTGTCAGGGTAACCAGCTCGTATGTTAAGGATATTGGGGTGTAGGAGTTACGGGTTTCAGCGTGGCAGGGTAAAAAGCTCGAGGTTTACTAAAATTAGGGTGTAGGAGTTCGGGATTAGAGAGTAGTAGGGCAACCAGCTCGAGGATTGATGAAATTAGGGTGTAGGGATTCGGGGTTAGAGCGTGGCAGGGTTACAGCTCGAGGGTTGATGTGATTGGGGTTGAGCAGTTCGGTATTAGAGAGTGGCAGGGTAACCAGCTCGAGGGCTAAGGAAATTGGGTTTAAGAGTTTGGGGTTACAGCGTTTCAGGGTAACCAGCTCGATGGTCAATGAAATTGCGGTTTAGGAGTTCGGGATTAGAGAGCTGTAGGGAAAGTAGCTCGAAGGTTAATGAAGTTGGGGTGAAGGATTACGGGTTCTAGCGTTGCAGGGTAACCACCTCGAGGATTATGGAAATTGGGGTGTAGAAATTCGGGATTAGAGCGTGGTAGTGTAACCAGCTCGAGGGTTAACGAAATTGGGGTGTATCAGTTACGGGTTACAGCGTGGCAGGGTAACCAGCTCTAGGGTTAAGGAAATTGGGGTGTAGGAGTTACGGGTTAGAGCGTGGTAATGTAAACAGCTCGAGGGTTACTGAAATTCGGGTGTCGGACTTCGGGATTAGAGAGTGGCAGGGAAAGTAGCTTGAAGTTTGATGAAATTGGGGTGTAGGATTACGGGGATAGAGCATGGCAGGATTACCAGCGCGAGGGTTAAGGAGATTTGGGTGTAGTAGTTACGGGTTAG
Source organism: Phymastichus coffea (assembly GCF_024137745.1). NCBI lineage: Eukaryota > Metazoa > Arthropoda > Insecta > Hymenoptera > Eulophidae > Phymastichus > Phymastichus coffea. The sequence goes on along the minus strand of NW_026706822.1, from coordinate 4,392,714 downwards.
TGCTTGGTAGTGTAACCAGCTCGAGGGTTAACAAAATTGGGGTGTATCAGTTCCGGATTACAGCATGGCAGGGTAACCAGCTGGAGGGTTGGGTTATGTAATATGAGGTGTACGTCTTCGGGGTTAGAGAGTGTCAGGGTAACCAGCTCGATGGTCAATGAAATTGCGGTGTAGGAGTTGGAGATTAGAGCGCGGCAGGGTAAGCAGCACGAGGGTTAATGTAATTCGGGTGTAGGGATTCGGGGTTAGAGCGTGGCAGGGTAACCAGCACGAGATTAATGAAATTCCGGTGTAGGAGTTACGAGTTAGTGAGTGGTAGTGTAACCAGCTCGAGTGTTAAGGAAATAGGGTTGTAGTAGTTCGGGATTAGAGAGTGGCAGGGTAAAAAGCTCGAAAGTTACTGAAATTAGGGTGTAGGAGTTCAGGGTTAGAGCATAGCAGGGTAACCAGCTCGATGGTCAATGAAATTGCGGTTTAGGAGTTCGGGATTAGAGAGTGGTAGGGTAACTGCTCGAGGGTTAACCAAATTATGGTGTAGGAGTTCGTGATTAGAGAGCTGTAGGGAAAGTAGCTCGAAGGTTAATGAAGTTGGGGTGAAGGATTACGGGTTCTAGCGTTGCAGGGTAACCACCTCGAGGATTATGGAAATTGGGGTGTAGAAATTCGGGATTAGAGCGTGGTAATGTAAACAGCTCGAGGGTTACTGAAATTCGGGTGTCGGACTTCGGGATTAGAGAGTGGCAGGGAAAGTAGCTTGAAGTTTGATGAAATTGGGGTGTAGGATTACGGGGATAGAGCATGGCAGGATTACCAGCGCGAGGGTTAAGGAGATTTGGGTGTAGTAGTTACGGGTTAGTGCTTGGTAGTGTAACCAGCTCGAGGGTTAACAAAATTGGGGTGTATCAGTTCCGGATTACAGCATGGCAGGGTAACCAGCTGGAGGGTTGGGTTATGTAATATGAGGTGTACGTCTTCGGGGTTAGAGAGTGTCAGGGTAACCAGCTCGATGGTCAATGAAATTGCGGTGTAGGAGTTGGAGATTAGAGCGCGGCAGGGTAAGCAGCACGAGGGTTAATGTAATTCGGGTGTAGGGATTCGGGGTTAGAGCGTGGCAGGGTAACCAGCACGAGATTAATGAAATTCCGGTGTAGGAGTTACGAGTTAGTGAGTGGTAGTGTAACCAGCTCGAGTGTTAAGGAAATAGGGTTGTAGTAGTTCGGGATTAGAGAGTGGCAGGGTAAAAAGCTCGAAAGTTACTGAAATTAGGGTGTAGGAGTTCAGGGTTAGAGCATAGCAGGGTAACCAGCTCGATGGTCAATGAAATTGCGGTTTAGGAGTTCGGGATTAGAGAGTGGTAGGGTAACTGCTCGAGGGTTAACCAAATTATGGTGTAGGAGTTCGTGATTAGAGAGCTGTAGGGAAAGTAGCTCGAAGGTTAATGAAGTTGGGGTGAAGGATTACGGGTTCTAGCGTTGCAGGGTAACCACCTCGAGGATTATGGAAATTGGGGTGTAGAAATTCGGGATTAGAGCGTGGTAATGTAAACAGCTCGAGGGTTACTGAAATTCGGGTGTCGGACTTCGGGATTAGAGAGTGGCAGGGAAAGTAGCTTGAAGTTTGATGAAATTGGGGTGTAGGATTACGGGGATAGAGCATGGCAGGATTACCAGCGCGAGGGTTAAGGAGATTTGGGTGTAGTAGTTACGGGTTAGTGCTTGGTAGTGTAACCAGCTCGAGGGTTAACAAAATTGGGGTGTATCAGTTCCGGATTACAGCATGGCAGGGTAACCAGCTGGAGGGTTGGGTTATGTAATATGAGGTGTACGTCTTCGGGGTTAGAGAGTGTCAGGGTAACCAGCTCGATGGTCAATGAAATTGCGGTGTAGGAGTTGGAGATTAGAGCGCGGCAGGGTAAGCAGCACGAGGGTTAATGTAATTCGGGTGTAGGGATTCGGGGTTAGAGCGTGGCAGGGTAACCAGCACGAGATTAATGAAATTCCGGTGTAGGAGTTACGAGTTAGTGAGTGGTAGTGTAACCAGCTCGAGTGTTAAGGAAATAGGGTTGTAGTAGTTCGGGATTAGAGAGTGGCAGGGTAAAAAGCTCGAAAGTTACTGAAATTAGGGTGTAGGAGTTCAGGGTTAGAGCATAGCAGGGTAACCAGCTCGATGGTCAATGAAATTGCGGTTTAGGAGTTCGGGATTAGAGAGTGGTAGGGTAACTGCTCGAGGGTTAACCAAATTATGGTGTAGGAGTTCGTGATTAGAGAGCTGTAGGGAAAGTAGCTCGAAGGTTAATGAAGTTGGGGTGAAGGATTACGGGTTCTAGCGTTGCAGGGTAACCACCTCGAGGATTATGGAAATTGGGGTGTAGAAATTCGGGATTAGAGCGTGGTAGTGTAACCAGCTCGAGGGTTAACGAAATTGGGGTGTATCAGTTACGGGTTACAGCGTGACAGGGTAACCAGCTCTAGGGTTAAGGAAATTGGGGTGTAGGAGTTACGGGTTAGAGCGTGGTAATGTAAACAGCTCGAGGGTTACTGAAATTCGGGTGTCGGACTTCGGGATTAGAGAGTGGCAGGGAAAGTAGCTTGAAGTTTGATGAAATTGGGGTGTAGGATTACGGGGATAGAGCATGGCAGGATTACCAGCGCGAGGGTTAAGGAGATTTGGGTGTAGTAGTTACGGGTTAGTGCTTGGTAGTGTAACCAGCTCGAGGGTTAACAAAATTGGGGTGTATCAGTTCCGGATTACAGCATGGCAGGGTAACCAGCTGGAGGGTTGGGTTATGTAATATGAGGTGTACGTCTTCGGGGTTAGAGAGTGTCAGGGTAACCAGCTCGATGGTCAATGAAATTGCGGTGTAGGTGTTGGAGATTAGAGCGCGGCAGGGTAAGCAGCACGAGGGTTAATGTAATTCGGGTGTAGGGATTCGGGGTTAGAGCGTGGCAGGGTAACCAGCACGAGATTAATGAAATTCCGGTGTAGGAGTTACGAGTTAGTGAGTGGTAGTGTAACCAGCTCGAGTGTTAAGGAAATAGGGTTGTAGTAGTTCGGGATTAGAGAGTGGCAGGGTAAAAAGCTCGAAAGTTACTGAAATTAGGGTGTAGGAGTTCAGGGTTAGAGCATAGCAGGGTAACCAGCTCGATGGTCAATGAAATTGCGGTTTAGGAGTTCGGGATTAGAGAGTGGTAGGGTAACTGCTCGAGGGTTAACCAAATTATGGTGTAGGAGTTCGTGATTAGAGAGCTGTAGGGAAAGTAGCTCGAAGGTTAATGAAGTTGGGGTGAAGGATTACGGGTTCTAGCGTTGCAGGGTAACCACCTCGAGGATTATGGAAATTGGGGTGTAGAAATTCGGGATTAGAGCGTGGTAGTGTAACCAGCTCGAGGGTTAACGAAATTGGGGTGTATCAGTTACGGGTTACAGCGTGGCAGGGTAACCAGCTCTAGGGTTAAGGAAATTGGGGTGTAGGAGTTACGGGTTAGAGCGTGGTAATGTAAACAGCTCGAGGGTTACTGAAATTCGGGTGTCGGACTTCGGGATTAGAGAGTGGCAGGGAAAGTAGCTTGAAGTTTGATGAAATTGGGGTGTAGGATTACGGGGATAGAGCATGGCAGGATTACCAGCGCGAGGGTTAAGGAGATTTGGGTGTAGTAGTTACGGGTTAGTGCTTGGTAGTGTAACCAGCTCGAGGGTTAACAAAATTGGGGTGTATCAGTTCCGGATTACAGCATGGCAGGGTAACCAGCTGGAGGGTTGGGTTATGTAATATGAGGTGTACGTCTTCGGGGTTAGAGAGTGTCAGGGTAACCAGCTCGATGGTCAATGAAATTGCGGTGTAGGAGTTGGAGATTAGAGCGCGGCAGGGTAAGCAGCACGAGGGTTAATGTAATTCGGGTGTAGGGATTCGGTGTTAGAGCGTGGCAGGGTAACCAGCACGAGATTAATGAAATTCCGGTGTAGGAGTTACGAGTTAGTGAGTGGTAGTGTAACCAGCTCGAGTGTTAAGGAAATAGGGTTGTAGTAGTTCGGGATTAGAGAGTGGCAGGGTAAAAAGCTCGAAAGTTACTGAAATTAGGGTGTAGGAGTTCAGGGTTAGAGCATAGCAGGGTAACCTGCTCGAGGGCTAAGGAAATTGGGTTTAAGAGTTTGGATTTACAGCGTTTCAGGGTAACCAGCTCGATAATTAATGAAATTGCGGTGTAGGAGTTCGAGATTAGATCGCGGCAGGGTAACCAGCACGATGGTCAATGAAACTGCGGTGTTGGAGTTCGGGATTAGAGCGTGTCAGGGTAACCAACACGAGGGTTAATGAAATTCGGGTGTAGAAATTCGGGATTAGAGCGTGGTAGTGTAACCAGCTCGAGGGTTAACGAAATTGGGGTGTATCAGTTACGGGTTACAGCGTGGCAGGGTAACCAGGACGATGGTCAATGAAATTGCGGTGTAGGAGTTCGAGATTAGAGCGCGGCAGGGTACCAGTACGAGGCTTAATGAAATTCGTGTGTAGGAGTTCGGGTTTCAGCGGGGCAGGGTAACCAGCTTGAGGGTTAACGAAATTTGAGTGTAGAAGTTGGGATTATAGAGTGGCAGGGTCACCAGCTCGATGGTTAAGGACACTGAGGTGTTAGTGTTACCGGTTAGAGCGTGGTAGTATAACCAGCTCAAGGGTAAGGAAATTGGTGTGTTGTAGTTCGGGATTAGTGAGTTGCAGGGTAACCAGTTCGAGGGTTGGATTATGTAATATGAGGTGTAGGTTTTCGGGGTTAGAGAGTGTCAGGGTAACCAGCTCGAGGGCTAAAGAAATTGCGGTGTATCAGTTACGGGCTACAGCGTGGCAGGGTAACCAGCTCGAGGATTAAAGAAATTGGGGTGTAGTAGTTCGGGATTAGAGAGTGGCAGGGTTACATCTCGTGGGTTGATGTGATTGGGGTCGAGTAGTTCAGTATTAGAAAGTGGCAGGGTAACCAGCTCGAGGGCTAAGGAAATTGGGGTGTAGTAGTTCGGGATTAGAGTGTGGCAGGGTAACCGGCTCGAGGGTTAACGATATTCCGGTGTAGGAATTCGGGATTAGAGATTGGCAGGGTAAACTGCTCGATGGTTAAGGAAATTCGGGTGTAGGATTACGGGTTACAGCGTGGCAGTGTAACCAGCTCGAGGATTGATGAAATTCGGGTATAGGAGCTCGGGTTTAGAGCGTGGCAAGGTAACCAGCTCGAGGGTTACGGTAAGTGGCGTGTATGTGTTGGCGGTTAGAGCGTGGCAGGGTAACCAGCTCTATGATTGATGAAGTTCGGGTGTATTAGTTCGGGATTAGAGAGTGCCACGGTAACCAGCTCGAGGGTTAATAAAATTCGCGTGTAGAAGTTCGGGATTAGAAAGTGGTAGGGTAAACAGCTCGAGGGTTTCTGAAATTAGGGTGTAGGAGTTCGGGGTTAGAGCGTGGCAGGGCAACCTGCTCTATCGTTAAGGAAATTGGGGTGTAGCATTACGGGTTACAGTGTGGGAGGGTAATCCACTCTAGGATTGGTGAAATTCGGGTGTAGGAGTTCAGGGTGAGAGCGTGGCAAGGTAACCAGCTCGAGGGTTAAGGAAATTGGGGTGTCGGATTTCGGGGTTTGAGAGTGGCAGGGTAAACAGCTCGATGGTTAAGGAAATTGGGGGGTAGTAGTTCGGGATTAGAGTGTGGCAAGGTAACAATCTAATTTTATTGTATGTTCTTTCCAAATAGATAGGTTAACGCAATCTGATGTGAACATTTTATTTATTGAAACAGTGATTCAACAATATCCAAATTTTTATTTTGTAGTAAAAAATTTGTTATTTGTTTGCCTACTTCTTCTAAGCAGTTATGTAAATAATCAATGACGAAACCTTCTATCAAATCAAATTTTCCTAAATATATTAATGGAGAATGATGTTTTATGCCATGAGTAGGTTTGTATCGGTTATGAATTTATTAAATCAAATAGGCTATTGTGCATTCAACATTTCTCGCTGGAATTTCATTAGGAACGCCTTCATGGAACACAGGATATCTCATACTCCCCCTTTCCCATTTATCTGTAGTCAAACACCAATTGCACCCAAATTTTTCATTGAATTGCTTCAAACCCTGAATACATGCTCTTGCAACGGTATACGCAGTTGATCTATGTGTAGCCTTTGATTTTGCATCTTCTCCTTTAATAATGCACGTTATTCCTTGACTTAGTTTGTTGTTTATTATTTCAACAACTGGATTCAAAAATGTCACCATATTTAATTTTTTTTATTAAACCATAATAAAATCATAATCCACATGGATCGAAAGGAGAAGCTCCATCAGTATTAAAAGTTGTGATAAAGCATCTGTGTTGGTCTTCATCTGGCAACGAATTTACAAATTTATTTCCGTCGTAAACGTCTTATATAAAATTTTCATTGACGTGTATTTTACTAACTACGTAATCATAATAATTCCCGTGCATTTCTAATATTTCTGCTAGGGCTAATATTATAGCAAATATATTTTCGCATGCCGCACTAGAAGAGTCTACATCGTCGTTACATATTTTACAGTTTGCTTTCTTGCCTAAGTCTTCTGTCTTACCTAAATATCCAGTACATATTGCGCAAATCGCATAAAACTCAACGTCATTTTCATCATTGAAAATTTGTTCTAATTTATACCTTGGCTATAGCAAATCAGGTTTCTCGAATATGGAATTTATAAGAGCTAGCATCTTAGACATACCTACACTTGGCAAATGAAAATTTTTGCAGATAGATAAAACCATCAGTAATAGTTCACTGGGGCTTATATTTATTGGCGTTGATATTTTCTGGTAAAAACCCTTCGACTGTAGTAATTCTTTGAATAATTTGACCTTAGTGAAATAAGAACTGTCGTCTTCATCGTCGGAATATAAAAAGTACTGTACTTGAAAATAACATTATCTTAGCTTATAATATTGCTACAGGGAATATTGCTTTAATTTAATGTTCAAAAAAAAGATAGATGTACGGTATATATCAAATTCTATATAAAGATCAAAAATTTTTAATTTACCCGAGCTGCAGCTGTAACCTATTATAGTGTAATGATAAGTAATGAATACCCTGTTAAATAACGACAAATTCAATTTTGTTATATTATTTCCGAACGTGAAATTGATTTTGTAATAATTCCAGATTTGTACATCAATAAAGCGAATTTAATTGATCCAGGTTCCTTCTTGTAAATATCGAACATTCTATTAGACTTTTAAAAAAGTTATAGCATAATAATTTTATCGCAGATCATTCCCTTATAAAAAAGTGATAGAAGTATTGTGGCATTTTTATCGTGATCTGATTGGCCAAGGTGGAAATAAGTGCAAGAATTCAAATTTAAACTTGAATTAATTTTGGTCTTTTCTTTAAATGTTATTAATTTATCACAAGCTATTTCATGTATATTATGTAATTGTTTGACCAAGTTTTCCACGTAGCCTTCGCAGGTCGGTAGTAAATCTTGCTCTAGGAGGGGCTCTGCGTTTGGTAGGCGTGGCTTACGAGCGAAAAGCAGTTCCCATGGCGAGAACTAGTGGCTGCTGTGCCAGCTTGTATTATAATTAAATATAGCAAGTTCGATATACTCGTCCCAATTTTTGATCTTGGAAGTGAACATTTTTAGATATTCAATTAATGATAAATGAATTCGTTCAACATTGTTAGCCTGCGAGTGATAAGCCGTTGTAGTATGCTTAATTTTGAAGCGAGCTACAATACGTTTCATTAGTTTTAAAGTGAAGTTAGTGCCTCTGTCACTTACTATAACGTTAGGTGCTCCAAATGTACATATTAGTTTTTTAATAAGGTTATCGGCTACAGTAGTAGCTATTTGGTCTGGCATGGGTGCCGCTATGGTGTATTTGGTAAACGTGCACATGCAGGTAAGTAAGTAAGCGTTTGCCGCTTCAGTAGATTCCAGTGGGCCTACTACGTGTATGCTGACCTTAAAAAAAGGGACAGGCGGAGTATCGGTTAGGATAATTTTTTGTTTGACATTATGTCTATTTAATTTTCTCAACTGCCATGGTAAGCATTTTTGAATGAATTCCTGCACATCTTCCTTAAATGCACCCAGTAGTATTTATTCTTGATACGTTTGTATGTTCTATTGCAACCGTTATGACCGCCTATCGCTGAACAGTGGGCTTCTTCGATTATTTGTTGACGATGCTCGATATTGGCGATAAACAATATGTCCCTGACATACTATAATCTTAACTTCAGAAGAACCCAGTGTATTTTTATCTTTTCTACAATTTTAAAGAATTCGACGAGTTCAATTTTTATACTTTGGGATATACTGACGGTTTTAACTTTATTTTCAGTTAAATTCATTACTAATTGCTTAAGTGCCGGGTATATATGATTTCTAATGTTTTCCGTAGCCTCTATTTTCATGACGGATTGTGATAATAAAATGTATCTTGTTTCCTATTTTGATTACAGTCGGAACAGCTAATTGTAAGTTGTTTATTTATGGTAGTTTATCATCTTTAAATAAGCTGAGTGCACCTTCATCCAGGATGTTATCAAAGGTATCAGTGAAGTATAAGTAATTGTCTCGCCTCATAAATAGTGCATCCCGATAATAGATAATGTTTTCGGTAGGTAACGTGTCGACTTCGGTAGGGGAGTTAACTGAGTCTTTAAGCATCACGTCTTTGAAAGAAGTCATGTCCTGTTCTGGTTGCGTATCCTGTTTATTTTTAGAGTCTTCGGAGCAGTACGTGTTTTATGCGTGTCTGGTTCTGTTACTGGTGAGTCCACTTCCTGAGGAGGCGGATTCTCTCTCTGATGCAGCAGGAGGGACTTGATAGCTTCCAGGTATTTTGCGCTTGGTTGTCGACCCCTCGCACGTCGCATGGTCATGGCGTGCATATTTCCGGGCTTTTCGGTGTCATTATCTAGCTAAGCTGTCAAGACCAGTGTTTGAACAGGATCTTGCCTAGTTGCTTGAAAATGCTTATTGAGCTGTTCGATTTCCTGTATAGGATTTCGAGAGAATGCGTTTACATTGACATTCGATGTGCTTTTTTTATATCTGACTTCAAAATAAAAGTGTTGTTACAATAGTCGCTTATGAGTTGCTTGTGAATTTGGGTCGCTTATCGAGTATAAATGTACCAATGGTCCATGGTCAGTAATGATGATGAATTTTCGGTCGTACAGATATGGTCTGAGTTGTGAAATACTCCATACTATTGCTCATAGTTCGAGTCGAATAGCAGTGTAATTACTATCAGCAGGTGTGAGGGTACGTGAGATGTATACTACAGCGTGTTCTTGCTCTTCGTCATCAAATTGAGAAAGCGACCCTGCGAATCTGATTTTGGATGCGTCAGTGGTAAGAAAAAATGTCCTGTCGAAATCCGGATGTATGAGCACTGGAGGTTCGCATAATTTATCACAGAGTATCTCGATAATTTATCACTGAGCTCTTTGCTGCTCTTCCGCCCAAACGAACAGCTGGCGTTTCTTAAATAGAATAGAAAGTAGTTTGGCGATTTAAGTAAAATTTTCTATAAATGGTCTATAGTATCCCGCCAGGCCGAACCATTGTTTAACATTCTTTGGTGTTCGCGGGACTGGGAAATCTTTTACTGCGCGTAGTTTGTCGTTGCACGGGCGTCGTTCGTCTTTCGAGATTATATGGACCGTTTATTTTGAAAGTGGTGTAAGTCCATTTTTTTCTGTTTCGAGAAAATTAAAGGTTACTATATTTGTTGATTTAAAAATACAGGCAAATCATATGAGGTCTGGCATTGTTTCTATTGTTTAATCAACATTTAATTTGTTTTTAATAAATTTGATTTTGGATAATTAGAGTACAATAACACATACGAGGTTTGTCCGGAAAGCCTCGGGCCTACCTTTATATTTTCGTGCTAGCGTTATTCTTTATCATTTGGTGGGTAGCATTCTTCAAATTAATCTTCACTTGTTGAATAACTCAGTTTCATCGATGTTTCCACTTTTCAAAACAGTCCTGGAACTCACTTTTAGGGCCTTTATACTTACACTTTATAGCCTTATGTACACTCGTCGCATTGTTTTCAACTGTTGTTTAGTCATCGAATCGGTGTCCTTTGAGTGGTTTTTTTTAGTTTTGGAAACAGCCAAAAGTCATAAGGAGCTATTTCGGGACTGTATGGAGGTTGTCGAAGCAATGCGATATTGTGTTTGCTCAAAAAATGTTGCACAAGATTGGATTAATGCGCTGGCGTATTACCGTGATAGAGAAGCCAGTCACCACTTGCCCAAAAGTGCAGGCGTTTTCTTCTTACTGCATCACGCAAACGTTTTAAAATTTGAACATAGTATTCTTTATTGATTGTCTGACCTGTTGGTGCATGATCGTGATGCACAACACCTTCACAATCGAGAAAAATAATCAACATTAACTTAACTTTGCTCCGACTTTGACGTGATTTTTTTGCTCTTGGCAATTCAGAATGCTTCCACTGTGAAGATTGTTGTTTTGATACAGGATCATAACCATAAACCCATGATTTATCACCAGTAATAACCTTTCTAATCACATTATCATCATTATTGATAATTTCCAGATTGTCCAGAGCGATTTCTAAGCGAATGTTCTTCTGCTCTGCTGTGAGCAATTTTGGAATGAATTTCGCCCACATGCGTTTCATTCCTAAATTTTTGGTTAAAATTCCTGAAATGATAGTTTTTGGTATTCCAAGATCTTCTTCTGGTTCTTGCATAGTCATACGATGACCTTGTTCGATTGCAAGTTGCACCCGCTCAATATTATCTACGCTTTTTGTCGTCGAAGGTCGGTTGGAACGAGAATCACTATTGACAGAAGTGTGACCATCCTTCAACTGCTTATACCACTCTTTTATTCGTATTTTACTCATATACTCGCTTCCGAAGGCCTTTTTTATTATTTCAATTGTTTCCGAACTCGTTTTTCCGATATTGTTTTTCAGTCATTTTTGACAATATCAAAATCCAACGAACGTGAAAAAGGCAGGGTAAACAAAGATACGCTGCGCATGAACTATACGTCCGGCAGGTGTCAGTAAGTAACCAATAGATTCGTGAGGCTTTACTGTTGATGTCTCTGTCTGGCAGAGGTCGCTCGAACACTATGGCGGGAAGATATAAGCGTAGGCCCGATACTTTCCGGACAGACTGTGCTGTAAATGGACTTACACCACTTTCAAAATTAGACAATTGTAAAAATCGCTTAATTTCAATTTTGAAAAATCAAATATCGCTTAAAATATACTTCATTTTAATAAAATTTTGTTTACAAATACGCATAACAACACATAAAATTTTATTTTAGACGGCAATTACATTGTCATTACAAGATACTGATTACAAGAATTTACTTATTCTCTGCATGTGGTAGTGTTTCAAAATATGCATGATGCACCAGAGGTATATAGGGTAATTGCTGCTTCATGTCTTTATACTTTTCGTACGTAATAAGTCTGGCATTTTGGTACAAAGGCTCCAGGGCGATTTTTCCAAATTTTAGCGGTCTTCCAGGACGTAGCGGTAATAAATTGATAATTTAAAATTCTGCGTCCGTCATCGTTGTTTTATAAAAAATGGTATACTGTGCAATTTTGAGGTACCTCAACCAACATATTTGCAACCAATTGACCTATTCCCCATTAGTAATTTTTTTATCTGTTTTTTAATTGCATTTTGGAGATTTTTTATTGAAATGAAATTCTCCCGTTTCATTTCATATAAAATGAATTTATCCTGTTTTCTACTTTGCGCTATTACATTATAGTAATCTTGTGGTGTGTACACAAAATTCATTTTTCTCAATGCCATTTCTATGATGCCAAAATCTGCATTGTTCGGAAGGTATGAATGCCCCGAGAGTAAAAATTTATGGTCAGTCATCTCAATGCTATTTTCTGACTGGACAACCTTCAACCACATCAATGCCATTTGTAAATTTTGATTTTGCACAGTACACATGTCACTGTAGGTAATAACATGGCTTTGGATCGTTACATTTTCTAAGTGCTTCAAACAGCATGAAGCCACCTCTTGCGATTCCCTAGAAGCAATGGATTCATCCCACACGTACATATTAACTTTATTATTATGTAAATTGTGAAAACCCTCGTTTAAGACGTACATATTTCGTTTGTAAAATGCGGTTTAGACAGACAATTTCGGGTATAGTAAGGCTTTTTGTAAATCAAAAGTGAAAGCAAAGTATTTATCTGGATTTTCTGATGCTAGAATTTTATCCTCTTGTAATGCTTTTCTTGATAATTCAACATTTTGTAAGTGAACGTCATGTCTTTCTACAAGAATCATTTTTTCGTCGTCATCAGTTGTAGTCTTAATTTTCATGTTTAGGATATCGCATTTCGTACAGGTATCTTTACGTGGCAAATGGAAGCGTAACTTAAAATCTCGTTTAAAGATTTTCCTATATGTCCATTCATTAACTGAGCTCAAGTTGTTTTCCTTGCATTTTTCCAAATATAAACTATACATTTTTCTTATATTTAATTCCGGATTTAAAAACATTCATTCTGGATTTTGCGATCGTGTATAATGACTTTCAAATGCCGGAAAGCTTTTTATGTGGTCTATCACTGTATTCGTCAGTAGCTCACTAGTTCTTCTGCAAGAACCATCCATTTTTCCACGCATGTCATTCGGAATGTTCTCATGCGACTTTAGGATACGATCAATTCGTTCAGTAGATATTTGGAAAGTATTAATAAAAAACTTCGTACATACTAAAATGTTTCCACCAGAAGTAACTAGGTAAAATTTATAAGCATATACTCTTTTAGTGCCCGAATTATTTCTAGGCCGTCTTCTATTGACAGATTTTCGTTGAACACTACCATATAAAAATACATTTTGCTTATTAAAATCACCTATATTCCAGAACTTATCAAAAATTTCCATACGTTGTGCATCATTAATACGTTCTATACATTTCTTCAAACAATTACAATTTTTGGATTCAAATTATTTTGCAGGAATGAATTTTCCTCTTTTTGTATAGTACTGTTGTCCATTATTTCGCTTAATTTTATTTATTTGTTGTAAATATTTTTCTTTATTTTGTTCTGCAGAATCCGTGTTCTCAATAATAGTATCTTCATCTGATGAAGATTCTACCTCTATAATTCTTCTTCTCTTTGTTCGATTCGTTAATTCGTTGTTCCTAGCGGAATTATTTTCATCCTCTGAATCTAAGATTATTCTTCTGTTTATATTCATGGGCTTTATGTCTGTGTGAATTTATTTATAATTAAATAAAATAAATATTTGCAGTTGTTTTAAGATAATAGTGGTTTACCATTTGTTCTTACCTATATCACTATCTGATGTTAATATGAAGTTAGCCATTTTAACAACAAAATAGAATAACTAACATAAATTAGCACCTCTTGACACGTAATATCACACGTAATCCTATAAATATTATAAGTCTGAAAGTTTGTAATTTTTTTTTTTTGGATAAAGGTATCGCCAAAAGTACGTAATAGATTGGTTTTAAATTCAATGCACAGCTAGAGTATGAATTGGAATAGTACATAGGCTACATTTTATTTAAAAATTCAACTCCTAAATAATATAAAATTAGAAAAATTGTAATAAAATTGTGGATTTTTCTGCAAAAAGTTGGCGCTACTGTTATTTTTTTAATTCGCCAAAATACGGGCAAAGATACAGAGTCATACAGCCTTATCGTATTTATTTTCTTTTCACAGGTTATGTGCTGTACCGTTTCTAATACATTTCTCTAATTTTTTAATTACTATCTTTTAACTTACGAATAGTGGAAACACGGAGAGGAAACAATGCAAATCATCCGCGGGTGAAACCGCGGGACACAGCTAGTATAAAATAAATGAAAAATAACAAAACACTGATCGGCATTCATCTGCTATGCCACCTACCTTTGTCAATTGGACTTACACCACTTTCATAATAGATGGTTATGCAATTTACCGACCGATTTTAAGTTGTACAAAACATGGGATTTTTTTGAGAAATTAAACACAGACTAGTTATATATAAAAAAATTACATTAAATTTAGCATGAATTACGTGATAGCACATTTTTCTCAAAAATGGACTTACACCACTTTCAAAATAAACGGTCCATATGTCCGAGATACTCAATTTCCGGGCGTAGAAGTTTGCATTTCTTCGGATGAAGGACCAGATTAGTTTCGCGAAGGCGTTTCATTAATTCAATTATGCTCTCGCAGTGTTCGTCGAATGATTTAGAATATATGCATGTATCATCGAAAAATGCTACGAGGGGGGGGTCAATAATTCTTTACAAAATCCAAGAGATGACACGCTGAAATTGTGATGTTTTTGACAAGCAATACTACTAACTAGAGATCGTACAAAGTTTCAGCTCGATTCATTAAGTCGTTTTTTTGTGAGCGTTGGTTGAACAGAAAGTTATTGGTTTATTTGAAAAATGGAAAAAACGGAGTTTCGAACGGTGATAAAACATTTTTATTTTAAAGGTCTTACACCAAAAGAAATCACAGTTGAGTTAAACGCCGGTCATGGCAAGTCTGCCCCTGTGTTTAAGACTGTTTATAACTGGGTAAATGAATTCAAATGCGGCCGTACAACAACAAAAAATGAACCTTGTTCAGGACGCCCCGTATAAGTGAGTACGCACGACATGATCAACAAAATCCACGATATGGTGTTGAGTAATAGAAGATTAATTGCGAGAATTAGTTAAGGCCACAGGGGTATCACAGGGTACAATCATTTCAATTATGCATGAAAAATCGGGGATGAAAAAAATATCAGCAAGATGGGTGCCACGTTTGCTCACTGTTGAAAACAAACGAACCCGCGTGGTCACCTCTGAGGCTCTTTTGGCAAGCATACGTCGTAATCCGGAAGACTTTTGGCGTCGACTCGTAACTGTAGACGAAACATGGGTACACCACTACACTCCTGAAACCAAATAAGAGTCCAAACAATGGATTACCGGAGGAGAACCAGCGCCAAAGAAGGCAAAGACAGTAAAGTCAGCTGGCAAGATTATAGCCACGACTTTCTGGGATGCGTATGAAATTATATACATCGACTACTTGGAAAAATGCCAGATGATCACTGGAAAATATTGTTCGTCATTATTAAGTCAGCTGAAAGAAAAAATCAGAGAAAAACGTCCTCACTTGAACAAAAAAAATGCCTCTTTCTTCAAGACAATGTTCGAGTTCACACATGTGCAGTTTCGATGGCAAAAATTAACGATTTAAAGTTCGAATTAATTGACCATCCACCATATTCGCCTGATTAGGCTCCCAGTGGCTTTTTCTTATTTCCTAACATCAAAAAATGGCTTGCCGGACAACGATTCACGTCGAATGAAGAAGTCATCGCCGATACAAATGCCTATTTTGAGGGTTTTGAGAAATCATACTTTTCTGGAGGCTTAAAAAAACTGGAAGGCCGTTTATTAAAATGTATCGACCTTCAAGGAGATTATGTTGAAAAATAAAAAAATATTACATACGTAAAACTTTTTTTTCCTTCTTTTTGTAAAAACTTATTGACCCCCCGCCCCCTCGTACAATATTTTTTAAGTCTGATACTAGTATATTTATTAGTGACAGAAAAAATGGTGCGCTAATTTTCAGTCCAAAGGGCGAGCGACAAAACTGATATAGCCCTGACTTGCATTGGAATGTAGTTTAATGCTTGTGTTCCTTTTTTATGCTTATTTGATGATATGATGAATATAGTACATATCGAATGATGAGAATAGCTGTGCACCGGCCATCCATTCAAATAAGTCGACAGGTAGATGCCATGGGTAATTATAATCCGGTATACATTTATTTAGCGCGCGATAGTTAAATACGATGCGCGGAGGTTGCGGTTCGCCATCTTCCGTATTCTTTTTGGGCACGCAAAAGACTGGTGCGCAGTATGCGCTAGTTGAATTTTCGATAATCCCTCTTTCCAATAATTCCTGCATTTGTTCATTTATAAATTTACTAATCTGCGGGGAGTGCCTAAACTGTCGGAGTCTGATTGGTATTTCGAAAGTATTATAAATCTCGTGCTCGATAATACTCGTGGCTCCGAGCTTGTCGCCCGTAACAAAAAATCTGTCGCTGTCATTTTCGACGATTTCTTCAACTTTTGTCCATTGATCTTGTTTGATATGGTCCAATTTATTCAATTAAAGTAACTGTTTGACTCTTTCGTCATGATTATTAATTTCTGGGTTAACAAGTAGTGCTGCGCGATGCGCTCTAGGTACTTTTCTCCTAATAATCGAGCGGGCTGTTAATAATGCATTTAATACATTACTAACTACATTTGGTTTCTGTGAGTTCCTTTGTAATTTGATAACTGGATCGAGGTATCTATTTAGTATTTTGAGCAAGTATAAGCGATCGCTATTAATTTCAGATTCTTTATTATTTAAACAACTAATAATACTGTTAGTTAATTCTTGTATTAGCGGATAATCTGTTTCTGATTTTTCTGATTTTTAATCATTTCTGATGCTATGTTCAAAGCGTAGAGTAAATCGGATTCGTTTTCTAGAGTTTGCATGCGCATACCAGAAGTTACAGATACAGAGTTAATTTTTTTTTTTAGTTCTCGGAAAGGTCGTTAATAGACAGGTCGTACAGATTGCCGGACTCTGATTTTTTTTGTGTTTCTCAGATTTTGTTTTCAGACAGCTGAGGTATATACTCTTCAGGTGTCAGTCTGTCATTGTGTTTTATGGCATCGTGACCATTTTCTTTTACATGGGTTTCGTATATAGGCGCGTTCGTCCTCTGAGTTTCGACCGCTAGGTCCCGCAATTTCCTGCTAGGGCCGTCGACCGAATACGACAAGTTATCGCCAGGCTGTGCCTGCCCTTCGTTTGCGAGAGGTATCTTGCTGGGCAATTTAACAGAATTTATTTTCGGTGAGAATTGAGAAAAACAAGTTGTTAATTTTTAAGAGATTCGTGGCGTAATCAATATGCACTCTGTACTTTCTTAATGACTCGCTTCCTATTACACCGTCTCTAATATAGGAAAATTTTCCGGTACTAGGTGAAAATCTAGTACATAGTTATGAAAGGTTAGTGACATTTTTTCTAATTTCGTGATACTTTCTTGCGAGATCCCTCGTAGTTCGTATCTGTCTAGAATGTTTATGTGGACACTGTCTGGTTTGCTTGAAATTTTTAATAGTGCGACTGCTGATACGGTATCTACGATGAAGCTACATTTTTGATTTGTTGTTATTATTTCAAGCTATATTGTGGGTGACTGACTGTTAAGATGCAAAAGGATTATGTTTGTGCCTACGAAGTTTGAGGCGCTGTATTTACAGGGGTTCCGGGGTAGCACCAAGTGTCTGGGACCCCTTGTCTTTTTCCGCTTGTTGCAATTTTTGATTTCTGAGTTTTCGTTTTTTGCAATCACTCTTCCAGTATCCCGCTTCTTTACATAATTGCAAATCGATGAATTTGTTTGTTGCAATTTTTCTTGCGAATTTAAATAGGCTGGGGCGCTTGTTTTTACTTGTTGCATAGTTTCCTGAGTTCGATTTTGATTCTGCGGTATCCGATACCAACAATCTTTAGCTGTGTGTTTTGGCTTATTGCAAATTTGGCAGATGCTACTATCCTCCGCTTTCATTAATCGAACCGGCTCTACTTTAGGTAGGGTTAGCGCTTTTACTGTTTCTATTATTTTCTCAGGTTCCTGTACGTTGAATTCTCGTTCAATTTCTATTGCTTTAGTTGTGGCTAATTATAAATTTTCGGCTTCCCTCATACGCGTCTTGATGACCCAATATGAACCACGGATGAAGAATTTTACTTTATCTTTTTCAAGTTGGCTTTTCAATCTAGTATAGTTTCGATTTTCCCTTACTGATGCTTCAAAAAGTTCGTCAGCCACTGTTTTTACTCTATTGGAAAATGTAACCACATTCTCATCACGTTTTTGCTTTAAGGTTGTTAATTCGCCTGTTAATTGATTACATGTTTTTGCTGATCCGAACAGTAGGTCTAAAAATGTAATCATTTGTTCTACATTCTCAAACGTTTTTTCTTACACGCTTTTAAGTACCTCACCGCTTAGTTTGATTTTAATTAACTTGGTGAGATTATTTTCATTGATTGTCGGGACTATACTGTGTGCCTCTCGAAATAAGTGTAAAGGTATGTTGAATCCATTCGAATTTAGGTACGAAATTAACAGCATTTTTCAAGTTAAAATTTTTTATTGGTGATACTATGTTTTGTGTGGAATTCATTAGTCCTGTTCTGAAAGTCTCCGGCGTATAATACATGGTAAATGGACTGCTTGCAAAATTAATTTTGTTTGTTGTGGCAAAATGTCGAGTTGGAGTGAAATCAACTTTTTCCGATGTATTATGAGTCATTTCTGGTGTTTTGGAAGCGGATAGTGTATTAGTCATAGACACGTTTGTAGTGGGCGCGTTGTACGTGTCTGAATTTTCAGTTGCCGTTTCGTAAGCTGTTTGATTTTCAATGAGTTCAAGTACGGGAATTTCAGTTTTATCGAATTTTAATTTTTCGAAGTGTTTATATGTAATAGCGTTAAGGAGAAATGCTGGATTAAAATTTTTGCCAGTCATTGCAATAACCATGTCGAATATTAGGTCATCTTTGCATAGAAAGTCCAATGCGCTTGTATCAATGTAATCTTGTAAATTAAATTTTAATCTTTGTAATTCCTCGACTCGAGTAATTTGCTTTGTTTAGGCGGGTGAATATCTTTGATGTAGAAATGCGAGACATTCTGCAATCGTAGGTTCCCTGTTTTTCGCGTATTGTCGAACCCTGTCTCAGATGTTTGCACTTGATTAAGATTTATTCTTGAAAATACAAGTTTATAATACTTAATAGAGTACAGTTCCTATTCTGAGTAACCGGGTAGCGAAACTTAGAAATAATACAATAACAGTGCTAAACTTCAGAATTACCGAGTTACTACTCTCTTACTGAGTAAGTGAGTGAGAATATGAATATTAGTAATAGCAGATCCTGATCCAGTATTTTTATACCATAGGCTGATGTACGCCTTCCCTTGTTTTTTGCCAAATTAATTTGCGGTGAGTAATATTTGGGGAAATATTATGGAGAACGTGCTTAGCCTAATCTATCTCGCTGGATAGATTTACAAATCTTCCCGGGAGGGTTGACAATTGGTATGATAGGAAGTTAAATTACCTATACCCGATTAGTTACCATAACCTGTCTTGTGTGTTCTCGTAACACTTGATTAGTTATCATGCCCCATCACGTGCGCTCTCTTAGTATCGACGTGACATGCGCACCATATTTTGGCTATGCGGTCTAGTCAAACATCCACCAACGTCGTGTAGTAAAGTATACGAGTATACTCGTGTTGCTAGATAAAAGTATTTTTGTTCAAAATTTAGTTTAAATTAATAATTGAACGACGATTTATAAATTGAGTAGCATTTTTTTATGATTATCAGATTTAATAAGAAATTAATAAATTACTATTAAATCAGATTTAATAATAATTTAATAACAAACTATAAGAACCATCAAAATGTTGAATAGTTTTAATTATCAATAACTCATATAATTTTATGTGAAAATTATCTGACTTGATTTATAAATATTATGAAGGTATCCATTTGTTTTTTCGTAAACTTGCTCTAAAGCATTTCGGGAGCAATTTTCACAGCCCTCGCGCGACTTTAAGTTAAATTAATAAATAAGCTGGATGAAAGCATTAACGCTATTTAGGTAACTGAGGCTGATTCACTTGCACCAACAAATATAGACGATCATCGAAGCCGCACATACGCTACATGCGGTGCAGCGGCCCACCCAACGTCACTGACGTGCTTTGCCTTATCTTTAATTACAAGTAATTTTCATAACGAGCCTAAAAATATTAATACATTATGTTAAGCAAAAAACTCCAAGGAATACGATTTTATTAAAATTGTCAAAATCGCTTAGATAGCTCATTGAGAAAAATGAAATTATTTAAATTAATTTAATAACTTGTTAAAAAAATGATATATTTCTTTTGTTAGTATTATCTTAATGTGCTTTGTTTAACGCTATGTGCATTAAAATAGCATGCCGATATCTTTAATAGCAACGATGTTATTACATTTTTATCGATTTTTCTAAATTGTTAATAATTATTATTTTCCAGAAAACTTGGATAACATGTTCATTTTAATTGCATTAATAAGAATACTAAATTTGAAAAAAATCTGAAAAATTGTTTATTTACATATTTCGAAATAGTCTACCTTTTTCAAAATTCGAAGCCTTGTTTCTGGCTGCTCTCTCCCCTATCTCCTTCGAGTACTTTCACTTTTCTCTCCACTTGTTTATGGAATAACGTTCTTGTACAGACTTTTTTCAACTCTTCGTACTTATATATGAGACTGTTGTAGTGTAAGCGTCTATATTCGTTGATGACACCAATCTGCGTCCACAATATCGTGCAAAACATCATGGTAATATGTGGTGTCGGTCACAAAACCTTCTTTCAATTTTTCATGCAAGTGTTGCCTTAATGAATGAGAAAAAAAGAATTTTTTTTAATCTAAACTGTTGTGACGTCGTGGCAACGACACATCTCAGGTGCACCTAAGGCTTGGCGCAGTCTCACGGTTCTCTTGTTGCTAGCCTGTGATTTCTCGCATAAACTAGCGGGATCACTATTCGAAAATTAATAATACCGAAAGGAACAGTGCCACTAAACCTGTACTTCTGCTCTTGGATTCCAATTAACAACTGTAATTCAAGAGCGGGAGGTACCCTGGGTCCTATCAATAGTAGAACCCGGTTTTCCTATCAAAATCGTACCTAGAGCCTATCAAAAGTAGTCTCCAAATACAAAAAAAAGGAAGAATCTTACGTCACGAGCTACTTCTAAGGAAGTGGAGAGATAGATAAATTACAAAAAATAAAAATTTTGTTTGCTTACTCTTTTTCATTGGAAACTTGACACTGTTAATTTGCAGATCTTTATTCTATATTGGTCGATTTTTCTTGTTTTATCTGTTCCGCTTCTTGGCCTTCTTGGCTGTTTGGCTGCTTGACTGCTTAGCTCTTTCTTTCATTTCTTGTCTAGACTCTTGGTTGGGATTTGGCTTCTTGGTTAACTTATCCTTGTGCTTCATTCAGTTTTTTCTTGATTTATTTATCTTCTTGACTGCTTTACTTCTCGGTTGACTTCTTGGTTAACTGACTCACGCAATCTCTGCTTTACACACATACTACGACAACTGACAACAACTGCAACTGACTTTTAGGTCTTGTGCAGCCCCTTTTATATCAGGTGGGTTATTGGGTGATGAGTCCCTCTCTTAGCCTCTCGGTTTCGGGAGGAGTGGAGCAGACAATGATTAATTAATTGATCCGTTTGTTTCTTCTGATTTTCCTCGCTTGATTTTCGGGCCCTTATTGGAGCCGAGGCGTGGAGAAAATCGGGGGCGCGGACGCAAGGGTACAGGCCTTAGCTCATAAGATAGCTCTTCAAGTATCATTCGCAGCCAAGATTAGCTTAAAATTTTGTAATTATTAATTAATTGAAGTCGGAACAAACATAATCAACCAATACATAAATACTTATATTAACAATCAACATTATAATTAAATTCGCTACAAAATACAGTTATCAATAATTATCTAATAATAAAATATAATAAAAATAGAGCGATGCTTCTTATCTCGCACGCTACGTTGTATAAATTCATAGATTAATTTCTTATAATAAAAGTTCGTTAAGTAACAGTGAATTCATTAAAATTATCGTATATTTTTTTATTTTTTCTATTTTCTGCTTAAACTAAGCTTCGGAGCGGAAACTCGATAAGAGGTTTTGAGAGGCCAAAATTATTTTTGATATATGGTTCAAGTTAAAATATTCAAGTTCAAAAAATATTATTTCATAATTTCTAATGCCTAATTTCTAGTTGGAAAGGGAAAAATTCGTTAGTTATGGTGTGAATAGGATGCAGATGCGGTCCCATGGCACTCTTCTTTCATCGGCATCTCAGCGCTCACGTGTTTGGAGGCTGCATGCACTTCATATGCAACTGCCAGGGTGCGAGGGGCAGAAGAGCGTAATGAAAAAAACGAATGTACGCTTACATAAATTTAGACTATAGATTTTATTGCTGTTTGGAGATTACGAAGAAAAATTTTCCTGCGACACTCGACTCGGTTCCCACAGCTCATGGGAAACTGTTTTAACTCTGCCTTTGGTCTTAATATTAGGAAAAATTATTCTTTTGAAATTTTGAAAATATTGATCTTATATGGCCTGCCGTTACACCCCCACATTTAAACGATTGCTAGAGGAGTGCAACGAGGAAGAGCAATCGAACTTTTAATTCTAATTATAAGGATCTTGTCGTATCATGCTATAATCAAGGTTTTATCATTATATTTTATATTCTATAATCTTGAAGATCTTGGCCTAACATGGAAGAAATCCAGATGGTTTAACTACTTGAAATTGTGATGCTGGAATTGAATTACTTTGGTTGTATTGTGCTATTTCATTTTCTTTTGTATGTAGAGTGGGATATAATTCTTGTCGAGGAGCGGTGGCAAAATTCGCTGGTGATTCTACATCCCTTTTCGCTTCTGTAGGTTTTGGTGCTAAATGTATCAGAAAGGTAGTTAAACTATTCCATATGGCCCCAATCAGATGAAAAGACCATCCATAAATGCTATGTAAAGTTATTCCATTGATGAGGACTTCTATTAATTTTTTAATGGTTTGGACAATTAGTATAATTGCAAGTATACCAGCACTGAAAGTACTAAAGGTCATGAATTTCATCCACATTTTGTTCCAGGTATTGACTACTAACTGCTCCATTACATTCTCGTTCATCAACTTTCCAATTATTCCGTTATTGTATTTATGGTGTGTCCACGAATTTCTCAGGTCACATCATTTATTACTGCAGGTTGTTCCAAGGGGAACAGGATTCTGTTCATTAAATCTTGTAGATCCTTTTCTGTATATATTCCGCTAGTGGCTAGTGAAGAAATATTCTGGTATTCTAGGTTAATCCAGAAAAAGGCTTAAGAGTGATGGGAGTTTTTGCTTCTATTGCTCTTGACAAAAACTTATACCAGTAGTCATTGAAATAAAAGAATGTGAGTAGTAGAGCATTACAATCAACTACTGTCCTATAAGCTTTTAAAATATGTGTTTTTGGAGATAAGAATTTGGTATGGTTGTCATGGATTACTTTCAGTTCAGCATAATATTTGTCTTCTTGCGATACTTTCACATCAACGGGTATACACTTAACGATGTGCACTACCTCTCCTGCTGTTACAGCCATATATCCGGGTCCTTTCATGAGATTATAGGCAAACTGATCGGGAGATTGACCAGCAATTGCAAGTGCATTTTTCAAAATTTCTCTTTCTTGTTTACAGCGATGTACGACAACATCCTTGTGCATACGATTTAATTGTACCTTTATATGACGGTCTACATATACAAATTTAGAATTTACATACGCAAATATATCTAAGTTATTCATTGATATTTTCTTACTTAAGAAAAATGCATTATTTTCGACAACATATACAAATAATTTAGGGTGTTCGGTAACTATAATTTCGTAACCGTATAGATTACGTTTGGATTTGAATATTAACGCGAAAGCGATGTCTTGTGTTACTAACGAGTATAAAGTCTATTCTATTTCACCTTCAATCTGATTAGCTGCTCCTTCATACAATATTTGATACCGATTAAATTTACATACATCTTTAGGTATACTTGTCCAAAAAGTATATCCTCCTTCGGAATCTATACAATGTTCACTACTTAAAGAACATCTAACGCTACTACGTAATATTATTTGGTTATTATCTAATTTGACAGAAGCGGTATATTCTTGTAAAGTTACTTTTATTTTAGCTTAAACAACTACGGAACTCCAGCTTCCATAAGCATCAGACTAACTACCATCGTTACATTTTCCATTCTGATCTACGCTTCCTGCAAATATCGCCGGTCTAACTATGGTTTGATTAACTTTAATATCTCGAAATACATGTCAATTGTTAAAGTAAAATGTACCGCTTCTGTGCAAATCATAACAAGTTTGTTGGCTTATATCCATTAAATACTCTATGGCGCCATTCCCTATTATGGAATTGTGTGAATGCATTCCACAATAATAAACAGTTCGGTGTACTTGGACCTTACATTGGAACACTTGGGCAGTTTCATAGTTATTTAACTGTAATAATTGACTGTATTTTCTTGTTACGTTTATTTTTGTAAAAGGCATTTCACTTTCTTCCACATTTAATAAAGATATAGTGGTTCTATTAACCCATTAATACCCAAGCCGAATCTGGTAGAGATAGCCTTGAAATAACTATTGAGTTCATGTTATAGCTCAAAAATAATTTACACGTGTTTTTTCTTTTTGCATTTCCAATTGTTTATAAAAAGTTATTTAAAGAAATTAACAAAATTTTTAGTTTTTTGAAAAAATATTTCCGGCAATCGATTCTACGGGAAAAACCAAGGCGAAAACCTCTGTAGCGTTTTTTTGTCAGACTCGATTTTGTTGGTGTATATTCGTTATAAACAATTTGAAACTGAGAAGTGATGCTGACAAAAACCTCTCTAACATTATTTTTTTCGACCCAACTGTTTATGTTAATCATTATGGGTAAAAGAACTACTTTCTTCAAAACAGATCCTTAAAAACAATTACGAATGATTTTCTCTGTGAGTTTTGCAAAAATAAATATCACATTTTGAACAATAATATTCAGTCAATACTGAATAATTTTCATTGTCACACTTTCTACGTTTCGCAACCTTTATCTGATGTTCCTCTGTCGGAGTTTCAACTTTTTTCTGTCGTTTGGGTCGATGAGTATTTTCAAGTTTTTGAATATAATATTCACAAACTTCCTCCACATATCTTTTGAACCTTTCTTCTCATCTGGATGGAGTTTATTGTAAATAACAGTAGCATTAGCTAATGAAGCTTGAATAAGTCTCATGAAGAGACACCACGTCCATTTTTTGCTTCGGATTGTAGGCATAAGTGCATTACAATGCTGGTCGTGTAAGTCTACTCCACCCATGTGCCTATTATACATTGAGAAAGCTTGAGGACAGAGAATTTTTTGTTTAGTTTTATTATGCCATCTTTTCATTTCAACTTTCGGTTCATCTCCATATTTAGTTGAGTGAACTGATACGGGTTTTGAGTCCATCACCGTTATGTTATTCAGTTTTGAATTGGCTTCATGAACTGAAATAGTGGTTCCTCTATCAGCTTTCTTTGACATATCGATTTTTGCTTTGACGCGATTTTGACGAACAGTTCCTGTAGCCGATAATCCAATATTTCTTAAGTGGATCATAAGATCTGGAGATGTAAAGAAGTTATCAAAAAATAAATGATATTTTGCCAGATTTTCAATTTTAACCGTCTCCAGGAACCTTTGAAGTAATTTGATAACCACTCTCGATCCCAAACAAACAGAAGCTAAAGGATTTTCAGATTCAGTACCAAACTTGCCTGTATATATATCTAAATCATATATATCCATCTAAAGAACATAATGCCCATAGCTTTATCCCAAATCTTATAGGTTTGTTCTTAATGCATTGCTTGATGCTGAATCTTCCAAAATATTTGACCATAACTTCGTCAATTGACAAATTCTAATCAAAAAATCTATATCTCATACAATTTTCCCTAATAATTCAAATAAATATCTGACTTTCCAGACTTTATCTTTTTCATCTTTGTCTTGAAGTTTATAAAACCTAATGTTTTTTTTTTATTTTTATAAATTTTTCCCTTGGCATAAGTTCTTTTATTACTGGACACTGCAAAAGTCGTTTGTTGGACCAATAGTCAGACTGCTTTTTTCTAGAATTGACTATAGTAATTATAATGATCACGATGAATCGGTCTAAATCATCATTGGTCAATTCAAAGTGGTTTTCGGAAGTAGCTTCTATAATAAAGTTTTTCATTGATTGAGAAAAAAAGAGTTCAAACAATTCCAGAGAACTTTTTGAGTAAAATGATGAAATAGATGAAAGATCATAGTCATCATCTGGAAGATCGTCATAATTCAAAGCATTATCACGCCAATCATACTTATGATTCGGTTCTAGTAACTTCTGGTCACTAGTGTAAGAACTCTTTATATGTTCATACGATCCTGTAGGAAGCGGCCGAAATGCAGTATATTCTTCTTCTTCATTACTTGAACCTTCATCTGAGCTCTCATGCTCTGCTGGAAGAAATGCAATGTCAACATGATGGTCACCATCTATATCATCACCGTCAACAATCTCATTCAAATCAGCAATTCTTCGCCTCGTCATGGTATTATAGTTTTATATTGAAGTATATAAAAAGAACAAAATCAGTAATTTATTCAATATAATAGAATGATCTTCTATTTCACTGAGTGACAAGCTATCGTAAAAATAGTATATGACACCGAACTATTTAGTCGATTTACATTTGAAATGAAGATAGGAATGAAAATTAGAAAGAATTATAAAATTATGAGGAATTTCTACTGATGGTGTGATATTATTTCAGTACAACCGTAGAAGATCTTTTTCAAGTTATTTTTAGTTCACATTCGGTTCGTAAAATTCAAATGATGGAAACTGCTTTATGATTTCTAATTACAATTGTATGATAAAAGGCTAATGAGGTTTTCGTCTTGGTTTTTCCCGTAGAATCGATTGCCGTAAATAGTTTTTCAAAAAACTAAAACTTTTGTCAATTTGTTAAAATAACTTTTTATAAACAATTGGAAATGCAAAATGAAAAAACACGTGTAAATTATTTTTGAGTTATAACATGAACCCAATAGTTATTTCAAGGCTACCTCGACTAGATTCGGCTTGGGATACAACGAGGTCAGCATCACTTCTCAGTTTCAAATTGTTTATAACGAATATACACCAACAAAATCGAGTCTGACAAAAAAACGCTACAGAGGTTTTCGCCTTGGCTTTTCCCGTAGAACCGATTGCCGTAAATAGTTTTTCAAAAAACTGAATAGTTATTTCAAGGCTATCTCTACCAGATTCGGCTTGGGTATTAATGGGTTAAGAGATCTTGCTCCGCAGTCGTATCCTATGATGGCTGTAACTGGGTCATCTATGATTAGGAATATCAGTGATAATAGAAGTGTATACATCGTGTTATAGTTCTGTAATAAAAAAATATTTCATTATATGTTCCTTGAGTGTCAAAGACATCTTCTTTTTTTTTTTTTATTAACTCCATGTAAATTTACAATCTGCCTCACATAGTGAGACAATAAGCAAACGTTTCTACTACTTGATATACACAATCTAAATAACAGAACACTCCAGTGAGTATGCTGTTTTTGTTTACAGTTTTTGCATAATTAACTTAATCTATTTCGTCATTCATCAGTTTATGTTTCTTAAGTCTAGTGTTGGTAAACTCTTTAGAGAACAGTTTGCTAGTAAGTTCGTTTGAGTGGTTTTGCAATCTGGTGAGGTATTTTTTGTAGAAATTAATTATTTCCTCCTTTACTGTTATAATCTGTAAGTCTTTTCGAATGATCTCGTTTGGCACGAACTAAGGCGCATTTGATATGCTGCGTAGGATTTTCGATTGGTACCTTTTCAGTATTTCGATGTTCGAGTTCGAAGCGGTTCCCCATAGTTGGATGCCATAAGTCCAGATTGGCTTGAGTACTGCTTTGTATAACAAGAGTTTGTTTTCGATTGTTAGTTCGAATTTTGCTCCAATAAGCCAGTACATTTTTCTCCATTTTAATCCTATTAATTTTCTTTATGTAAATATATATTGTTTCCACGTCAACCTTCTATCCAAGTGGATGCCTAAGTATTTGACATGGTCTTTTTGCGGTATGTATTTGTTATTAAGTGCAATGGATGGACAAGTATTTTTACGGAGGGTAAATGTGGCGTGAACTGATTTACTTTCGTTAACTATTATTCTCCACGAGTTAAGCCAATTTTGCCTCTGGTTGTACAGATAGAATTGCTGTATCATCTTGCTGTCACGGTGTTATTTGATATTGGTAGGTCTGAGGTGTATAACAGATATAGTGTTGGGCCAAGAACACTGCCTTGTGGTACTCCTACCTTTATTAGATGACTTTTTGACTTACACTTGTTTATTATGACTTTAAAAGTTCTGTTTTGTAGGTATGACTGAAGTAGCTCATAGTGGCGGACAGGGAGAAATTTCTTGAGCTTGCATAACAGTCCGTCGTGCCACACTCTGTCGAATGCTTGTGCGACATCCAGAAATATTCCAGTGCAATACTTTCTGACCTCTATCGCCTTCCTAGCCACAGCCAGTATTCGGTTAACCTGCTCAATCATGGAGTAACTATTCCTGAATCCGAATTGATGCTCGGGGATAAGTTTCCTGTTTGCTATTGTTGGAGTGATTCTAGCTATTATTAGTTTCTCAAAAATTTTTGATAGTGAAGGTAGAAAGCTGATCGATCTATAAGACGTTAACAGTTCTGGTTGTTTTCCAGGTTTAGGTATTAATATAATCTCAGCTACTTTCCACTGGAAAGGAAAATAGCAGAGACGCAAGCATGCATTGAAAACAATCGTTATGTATTTTATCGCAATTTTGGGTAGCATTTGTAACATGGTGCTTTCACCGACTAAATGATTACCATGCTACTTGGCGGAATATTAAGCACAAATTGCGATAATTAATTTATTAGATTATTGGGCGCCAGGCACTTATAATTAAGCAGGATTAATTCTTCAGAGGAGTGCCACTCTGAGTAGTAAAGGCGGGCGTTAGGAATTTTCAACCCGTACTGTAAATAATTTTTTAGCATTTCGTCAGGCTAATCCCCTTGAACTATGAAGCTGACAAAATATTATTCACGAATCAATAGGTGTACAGATTTGTTTATCCGCGATGTTTATCCGCGGCTTAGCTCAATCGATGATTGGTCGTGGCTTACCTTGATTGCAAGTAGTCGGATCAAAGTCGGTTATATGTTTACTAACTCCGCTGGTTCCCTATCGAAGCTGGAGCGAAACCCAAGGTCGGATGGATAGAGGACAAGGCGGGAGGCTTAGAATATACCATACAATTAAGTTTAAAATTAATAGAGCCGATTTATTAAACAAAGAAATTGTGTGAATGTGAAGAGTAAATAACATACAATGACGATAGTGTTTTGCGTAAATGTATATAGGCTCTTAGCTTAAAACTATTAAAACAAGATAGACGGAATTTCTCAATATAAAGATAGGCACGACGAGTTTTCGAACGCGAATGCGCTATTACGTACTCCTCCTCGCACTATTCATTAAGCCAGTTATTTCGCTGGTATACGGCACATTTATGCGGACCGAGATGAATAATGAAATGAAATTAGCAAAAGTCTGGGTAACGATAAGTCGTGCGGTACTCACTCTAATTTTATGTAAAGCTGGTATTCGCTCAAAATAATCTCTTATCGCCAGTAATGCCTATTCCATTCAGTAATGTGACAATTAATCTCAAAATTTAGGCACGGTGAGCACGAGCAAGCTACGGTGCACAGGCACTTGAACTTTGAAAAGTCACGAGGAAAAGATCTGCAAAATGATTCAAAGAGACATAATTATACGTCTGTACTTGACTAAAGCCATCGGCAAACTCTTGCTAATTCTTCCCTCTCCACTTTCTCCTAGTCATGAATATTCATAGTCGCAATACAATTTGATTTCGATGATTTTCGCTCATGACATTATCTTTCCCTATCGCATCGATCAAGATATTATTCTGTCTCTATCTACTAGGCAAGCCGAGTGTGATACGCCGTCCTTTTCTATCTATTAAGCTATCTCGTTCTTTTCGCATAGGCTTAGACGTAAGTGGGCGTGGCTAGCGTAGAATATGAATATGCATATCGAGCAGCATTTAAATTGAGACGAATATTAAAATGAATTTTATTAAATAACAGCGAGAGGTTAATTTGTATCTCTCGGTATATAAATTCGAGATAGATATCGAGACGATCTTTACATATTTTTATTATCGAAATTTTTGAGTATTATTGCGCATATTAATTAAATTAGGAAAGTTATCGCTGCTTTCCATAGGCAAAATTACAAAATATTTTCTGTGTGTAGGCAACATGAAGAAAATATCCGATACGCTTACGCAAGATTAAAATAATTATTTGAAGGCATGGTATGTGCATTTTCGGACGTAGATCTTGGAGTTCCATATCGCGTACGTCCAGCATTTGATGACTCCTTATTTTTCTTGCATCATGTAGGCGTACATAGGATGGTTTTTCCTTCTTTAGCAGCGTTGATTATTTTCCTGTGCTTGAATTCATATATTGACTTTTCGGAGTAGTCGGTGGAAGAATAGCAGGTATTAGTAGTTAGTAAATTTGTAACGCTGGTGCTCATCGCCCAAAAGCATATGAAAAAAATTAAAATAAATAGTTGTTAGTTGTAAATTATTTTACAATTCGCTGCGCTAGTGCAATTCGGAGTACGGAGAGCTGTCGTTGGCTTTTTGGACCATTCTGCAGTTATTTAAAAGGCTCTTAATCGAGCGACCAGTCACACATTTTAATCATTTTTCCAGTAATATTATCAAATCCGGGAGCTTTTTTGTTTTTAATATTATTAATAATAAGTAATACTTCCTTCATTTTTATCGATTTGATCGGAGTGCTATCTTGTGCATCAGATACTTCTAATAAAATTCTTTCTTCCTGTTCGGTAATTGTTCTTTGGTGTGGCTGGAATACAGTGCTAAGGTGGTTTGCAAAGGTTTCAACTTTTTCCTCGTCCGATCTCGCCCAGTCACCATCGGGTTTTTTGATAGGCGGTATATATACATATATATTATTTGTTGCGTAATATTTCTGGTTGTTATTGTAGAGCAGTCATTAATGGTGTTAGATAAGAGTACATTGAGTGAATTTATGCAGTTTTCTATATTAATAGTTGTTTTAAGTGGGATATTACACATAATGCGTTCATCTATGGAAAGAGCATATTTTTTCCAGTCCACTTTTATGTGTTTGTATACATTGATGTGTACTTTATTACCGGCGAATGGTCCGATGTAAGATCTAGGCATGATGCCGCTTCGAAATAATTTTTGCTTATCCCTTTTACTATTGCAAAGTCAATCAAGTCCGGGAGCTTTGTTAAGTCTGTAGGCTAGTATGTTGGTTCTCCGGTGTATATCGGGGTGAATTTATTTTTTTATAGTATTTCATAGAGTACTCTGCCTCTGGGTGTTGGAGTTTCTGATCTAGATCCCCACCGCGGGTGCTTCGCATTATAATCCCCTCCTGCTATAAACCGGTTTCTTAGTGTTTCGAAGAATTCTGTCCATTTTTCCTTTGTGATTGTTTTGTTTGGAGGACAGGAAACAGCTGATATTGTAATCGGTCCTTCTTTATCTTTGATAATTACACTAGTTGCGTGAAGGAGGATTTCACTAATATGTTTGTGAACGTGGTGATTTATATTTGTTTTGATTAGAATCGCAGTACTTCCATGTGCTTTATCGAGTGGATGATTTGTTTTGTGTACTGAGTAATTTGGTATATGGAGAAAATTTTTGCTAGTAAAGTGTGTTTCTGAAACTAACATAATATCAATATTTTCGTGAATTAAAAATGCTCTTAATTCGAGGTTCTCGTAAGGCCATTTGCATTCCAGATAGCAATTTTTAGATTTGACATGGTTATACTAATTTATTAATAAGTGTGGTTACTAATTTTAACAATATGTCCATTGTTTGCGTCACTTTTTCCCTCAATTGTTCACGTTTATTAATTGACTTTTCATCGTTACTGCCATTGTTTTGTTCTGTGTGTACTGCTGTTTGTTTTGGTGTTTCTGTTTCAATCTGGCCGTTATTTTTAGCTATATAGAATATTTTTTTATTATACTTTTAGTATTATAGAATTTTATTATAGAATTTCAGTACACCTTAAATAGATTTTTTTAAGATTTCCTCATATAATGCAAGCCTACCTGAAGATTAAGTATATTAGTTCGGCACGGATTTTCAGATATTGTAATTTATAAGGACACCCTCAATTTCCTTATTTTATGTGTAACAAAAAGTTGTTGTCGGTATATTTCATACAAAGGTATGAAATATATAGAAACATGAATATGAGACACATGAAAATAATCATATCTTTCACCATGTATGTTCATGATACTTTTTTTACTCATATAATTGTGATATATCTATGAAATATTATTTGACCATTTTAATATCGATTGGTGATTTATTTTCAGATAAATTAGATTTGATTCTCACGGACAATTGTACTTATGTTAGTAGTAAATGAAGGAAACCAGATATATAAAGAATATAATTTTTTTTTGTTTCAATCATTGCAATCATAAGATTACTTTTTTCTAATAGATTTATCTCTGGATATCTACGTAGATACATATATTTGGGTAAAGATCACTACGAAAAAGAAAAAAACCTACGATAATTTTACGCGAACTAGCAGTACTAATTTGGCCACCTCAGAAATTAGTAATGAGGACATTCGAAACGGCTGGGATTAATGACCCTCGACTACCAAAAGGCATGGTCGATGAGCTTTTAAGTACCATCTCGTAATTAGGCTCTTTCTCTCAGCTTATCCACTTTCTCTCTCTCTCTGCTGCGCTGCTTACACATGATGCCTTGTACGCTCTAAATATTTTTTTTTGAATAAAGCCGATGTTATTTGCATTTGTTGGATCTTTCTCAATTGAATCTTTTCCCATTTCCCAGCGATTCCACTGCGCTTGTGTATATATATTTCATGCTTTCAGCTACGCCAATTCACGACGCTGTACGCGGGCTACGAGGCGAATATATTATAAGTGCGAGTTACGAGACAGGCTTGGCCGTACACATGACATTGCACTTACTTTTTTTTTTAGGCTTTCTACTGCTAATTTTTTACCAAGCAGTCAATCAAATAATCCTCTTGATCATAACGGCGGAGGAATTATAAAATCAGTTATAATATTATTAACAAACGTAACGATGAGATTCGATGATCCATGCAAATGATATGAGGAAAGATAATCATTTTCAGTAATTGAATTGAAATAAAAATTAATTTAAAAAAACACTTATTGAGATTTTACGTAATTTCTTCTAGAAGTTCTTGTACAAGAACTCATCAATCTTGGAATTTATGAAAAATCAAAAACATTTACCAGAAATTGCCTTAGAACTTTGTGACGGAGAATCTCGGCTAGGCCGATCTCGTCCGTTTGGCTCTCACAAATGTCCGTGCGCCACGCCAGGCTGAGAGTGTGTGCGTTTGGTACACACACTCACGCTTGGACCTTTTGTTTACGAGGTGCTGAACACGGGCTAAGCTGACGACTGGAGCGATGCAGATGGCGTAGAAGAGAGAGAGAGAGAAAGAGCGCTCGAATTGCGGATCGCCGCGAAAAATTCGGGGAGTCTCTGCTAAGCTATAAGCAGAGGAAGTCGCGCGGGCGGATAAAACCGACGGTGACGGTTTTTCCAAGTTGGCCTCGCGACCTCGTCGACGATCGTTCATTTCGGAGACACGCCCGGTGCGCGGACGAGTATTGGAGCGTAAGGCTGGGTCGCGCCCAGCCGTGTCCCGAAGTATACTCGGCACCGGTGCGTGTGGGTAACCGGCGAGGTGCGCGGGTGCGCGCGCGAGCAGTCTGGACGTGCTGCAGTACCGAACGATAAAGAGGCGGCGAAGACAACAGCAACAACAATCAACGGACGAGAGGACGAGAAGGAGAAAAATAGCGATGACAAAAAGAAAATACCAGCGAGACGGTCAACGAGGAGCACACCAGTGGCGTCACAGTGCAGAGCGCTCTAGCCGTCGGAGAGGCTGAAGGTCGAGGTCGGTGCCGTATTTTTCTCTTGTCTCTCTCTCTCTCTCTCTTGCATGTTTGGGCGTCAGTTTATGGCTGGTAGCACGGCAGACCTGCTGGCTACCCATGGATAGTCTATCGGCGAAAAGTGTTTGTCGGGCATTTGTTGTAGTATTTAGTTTTCGCAAGGGAGACGGCCGGCTGACCAGCCACCGATTCACCTCCGCGTTCGCGTTTGTTATTGTACCGCTCGTAGTATATAAGTCCGAGGTCGCCGTATTGTAATCGATTGTTGACAATTAAATGACTAGTGTGTTAATCCGCTGTTGTGTTTATTCGCCGCTGTATTACTCCTCATCCCGACTTCGAATCTGTGCGTTTAACGTGTTTATGCTCGACGCGTTATTCAGTCGTGGGAACGTCTTTTGCTTCCCGAATCCCCGAATAAATAATTTGTGCGGACGGTCGTGAGCAACCCAGACGGGTACGGCAGGAATTCTCCGTTACAACTTATTCAAGTTCTTACGATATTTCTTATAACATTTTTTACACAAGTTTGTTCTGAAGATCTTGACTTAAAATTTTCACAAGGGCAATGAGTATTCTGTCTTTGTTATAACGTATAGCTGTGACACTTGGGTTATAATTGATTTGTGCATTTAATAATTTATGTTTCTTGAACGTGATATTAGACTCCAACTTTAAAAAATTGCGAACCTAACAAAGAAAGTTTTCATTTTGATGCTGGAGATATTATCAATCAATATATTAAAAGCATAGTTGAAAACGAACTCGCTCAGATACACCAACGAAACCGTTAACATGCTTGTTGGCGATTCACAAAATACTTTATCCAATATTTCTATTTCTGAATTAATGAGTCCTACCGTTACAGATAAAACAATGGCAGTTCCAACAATTACTTTGAAAGATGCTTTACGGATAGTCTCTGAATTCAATGGATCAAATATTTCTCTCTCTCTCAATTTTTGGAAGACTGCGGTGAAGCTAAAGTTGTGATTTAAACCGAAGCGAAACCTAATCTAACATAAATTTTACGTCCTAAATTAATAGGCGAAGCTCGACAAGCTAATTCCGGTAAAAAATTTAAAAAAAATTGAAGAATCCAAAAATTATTTGAAAAGAGTATATTCACTAGGCAAAACAATCATCAATTACTTGATGATTTGGCCAATGAATAACAAAAAGAATATTAGAGTATCATAACTTTCGCGAATAGAATACGGAATATAGTAGCTAGAATTTTAGAAACTCACAAACTAGGGAATGATAATAAAGTACAGGAAAATTTCAAGATTATCTTACATAACACAACGAAAGAATGTTTTAAAAATCAATTAAAGGCAGAGATTGAACAAAGACTGACAGAGAAACAAGACATCAATGACGTAGTATTAAAAGCAATTAAAATAAAAAGACAATTAACAGCAAGACATGCTTTATGAATTAAATTAGTGAAGAAGTAGCAAGCATTGAAGTACCAAAAATAAATACTTGTCAAAGAACCCTGTAACTAATCTTATGGAAAAGTGGCCCTCAGTGAAATGTCTTGAAACTTTTTTATATAATAGATTTTTATGTCCTCAATAAAAGATCCAATCGGCATAAGTCCTAGAAATCAATGGTTATTGAGAAAAAAATTATTAAATTCTTGTATTTCGGGCTTTTAACCTTCATTTAAAATACTCTGGTACGAAGACCAACAATTAATATATTTGTTGCTTGCAATTGTTCGAGTATTAATTGCATCTAGCTCGGCTTTCCGTGCATTGAGTCAAATGATATTCCCTGATGACGAGAAAGTACTCCAGAGCTTTTTTCGACCACGGAAAAATACTTCAGTTTTTTTTTCGATGGTTAAATAATATTCCATAGCTTTGCTCGACGGTTGAATAATACTCAAGAATATTTTTCGATGACGGCAAAGTACTCTAGAAGTTTTCTCGGCGACAGAAAAATACTCCAGAATATTACTCTAAGATTGAAGACTACTCCAGGACCTTACTCAACAATTAAAAACTACACCACAGTTATCTCCAATTATTGAAAATACTCTCCCGATCTAATAAATATTTTATCACCAAAAAGTGCAGCCGGTATTTATTTTCGGAGTTCAGAGATACTTTATTTTATGCTCTTCAGCTCTATTCAGAGATACTTTATTTTATGCTCTTCTTCTTGTATCTCAGTGAACAAGTAGCACTCGTTAGTAGTCCAAACATGCGGGTTTGGATTTCAGTAAAATCTTGCCGTAATCAAAACATTCAGCATTCTAATGATAAAAACGAAATTTGTGGTTATTGCATAAATCCAGGTCACACTATTGAATAATGTAAGAAAAGCGAATTTAATAATGTAAAAAACGTCCAGACTTTGCAAGAAATGAGCACAGTCCATCAGGAAAGGCCCAAACTTGTCGGTGCACTCATCGAACGAAGCCCAAACCTTACTAAGCGAATGAATTTCAACAGATTAAGATCTTGTTTATCTTATATTTTACTTGAATTTAAAAATTAATCATTCACTCATTTTTATTAGACAATGGCTTCGAAGTCAATTTAATTAAATTATATCTTATAGAAAAAGACGATTTATTGAAAGAAGTTCCTAAACATTATTTAGCAAGAATTGATGCAATACCTGTGTGCACTGTTAGATAAGACAGATTAAAATTTTTCAATGTTAAGTTTGATTTTCTTGTTGTTCAAAATAATTTTCCAATATCATATGACGTAGTCTTCGGTTCCCAATTTCTTTCTCGAGCTAAAGCAAAAATCGATTATCGAAATTGAATTCTGCAAATCTACAATGTTACGTGACGTACCATTTATTTTATTTTACGATTAAAATTTCGCTTTCAAGTGTCCCGTTCATGTTGCGCTAAGGCCAAGAACATAGCGATAAAATACCATAGCCAGCAGTATTCGTGTGCGCGGCTCGGTGGGAATAAGCTGAAGAAGCTGATTCATGCTGCTGCAGCAAGCTGCGACAGCATGCTGCAGTCAGTGTGTTACGCTAAGTAATATGAGGCGATTAGAAACGCGTAAACGACTAAAGCGTATGCGCTAGAGAGAGATGGAATGTGAGAGACGAGAGGGAAACAAAGGATATATAACAAACTGGTGAGAACGACCGGGGAGGTTAGTCAGCCAGGACAGAACGCCCGAGTAAGAAGGCTGCGATTTTTTAGAGTATATCTGAGTTTACTAAAATTTAA
Source organism: Phymastichus coffea (assembly GCF_024137745.1). Lineage (NCBI taxonomy): Eukaryota > Metazoa > Arthropoda > Insecta > Hymenoptera > Eulophidae > Phymastichus > Phymastichus coffea. The sequence goes on along the minus strand of NW_026706822.1, from coordinate 4,355,541 downwards.
AATCATCAGAGTTTATTCTGCATCTTATTAATTAAAATTTGAACTAATTAAAGTTTGGTTTGTCAGAGGTTATCCGGTATCTTATTAATTAAAATTTGAGTTTATTAAAGTTTGGTTTGTCAGAGCTTGAGTGTTAATAGAAAAACAAAGAAATGCAGCAACCGTTCAGATAATTTGTTTCCGCCGCTACGAGCAGAAAAATATAGAAATCGCCACTACCAATTGGTTATATATATATTTAACGGACCATTGAATTTGTTTGAAAAGGAAGGAAGACCACATTCGTAAAATAATAATATCACAGCAAGGACCGAATAGCATTGATTGTATCGATACAAATTCGACTTGCGCGAATTGTCACCTATCAAACAATAAAAATATTACGATCCATTTTGAACCTGATCTAATGCCACTTATTGCTGACGCTTTTCAATTTAAAAAAAAGTCAAAAGTCAAATTTGCTAAGAATTAAAATACTCATCTATCAAAAAATAAAAATATACAATTTTTAATTGATTCTGGAGCTTAAGGCTGTGTGATAAAAAAATTTTCTTCCTTCCTTGATGCACTTTTTTTTTTTTTTTTTTTTTTTTATTTAACGTCGCTCTATTTATGCTCCATCAGTGCTAATCAGCGACGGAGGCTTGCAATGTGTTTGAGAACAAAGCACATGAAACTTTTTTCAGTGGTGCTCGTATCAATCAGCAGGAACTGGGAATCGAACCCGGGTCTACCGGGTGCGAGTCCGTCGCCCTACCGACCGAGCCATTGCAGGCCTCCTTAATGCACTTATTGATGAAAATAAAAAAAAAAAAAAAAAAAAAGAACTATTCATTCAAGAAATTAGCGGACATCGAAATAAAAATCAAATAAACGAATAATCAATACTTATTATTTTTGCTCCTATTGAAACATAAGAATCCGATTCTGATTTGAAAAAAAAAAAAATTTGAAATAAAAAATAGCGGGAGCTAATTGGGAGCGATAGCGGCAGCGGCTAGAAAAGAGGAGAATGGATACATTACCTAAGACGAGGAAACGAGCGCGAGCGACCCGCGGGGATCCACTCGCGAGAACGAAACCGCCGGCGTTGCTCGAACTGGCACGCACGTGGTGAGGGGTGAGAGTTCGAGCATTCGATTGGCAGTATCGATCATGACAGCTGAAAGCGCTGACACTAAAATAGAAAGCGCCAGGATTCCTAAATCGCCCATTGGAAAGCAACAAGGTACCGAGATAACGCTGGGCATAGAGTGGCGAGGAGAAATTCAGATTGTCACCCAGAGCATCACGGAGACTTTAGTCCAGTCTGTCGTCGACCTGCCAGCCGCCTCAACATTAGTTTCAGCAAGCAGTCTTCCTCAGGTCAGGCCCTCTCTCTCTCTCTTTCTCTCTCTCTCTCCTTTCGTTGACGAGTATGCGACGCGTTGGTGAGGTGCTTGCGATTATCCGCGAAAACGGTGATAACGACAAAGTCCTCCCTTCAATACCTTCGTGCGTTCTTCCGCACGAGTGAAGGAATGCGGCAGCAGTGAATTCGCGTCGTCTCTCTCTCTATCTCTGTAGATATTAACTGTTAATAAAGCTAATTCAAGGTTCTTGAGAGATATTTCCATATGCGCCCGTTATTTCTTTCCTCTCGAGCTATCACCCAACCCACCAATTCGTGACGAGGCCCATCATCACCATTGTACTGAAGCGAACGAGTCTCCCGCACCTTCCCTTAAAAAAGTACATTAAAAATCCCACACGGGCGACGTTTGTCCATGTGACAACGCCCGTGTAACGATCACATACATCACGCACAAGTTACATACACTATTTTTTCACACAAGTACGGGAAGTTCGAGTGTAGTAAATTTATGTCAGCAGGAATAGAAGGAAAGGAAGTTTCAGCTGGTGCCCTCTCTCGTTCGTAAAAAAATATGAAAAACTTTTAAATTATTAGTTGCAAAATGAATAATTATTTATTATTAAAATTAATCGTAAGATTATTACAATTATTAAAAATTAACGTTACATGGTTTTTGTCGTCTAATGGCAAATTCAGTTTTCTTCTTTCTTCGTTTGAATTTGTTTCTTTCGGAAAATAATAGTGCTCAAATTGGGGAAACCCATACTCATCCCGTCTTTTATGACAGGCCATTAAGCGTCAGCACATGCAGTAGATCTGCGTGTACCTCTACCTACTTTTCCTTTCCGCACGCTTACCTCTATCTACTTTTACTTCCCGCACGCTCTAGTAGCTCTTCCCGTGCTTTAAATAACCGTACGGGAATGCTACACTTCCCGTACAAAAAAACGTGCAGGAAATCTTCCCACACGTCGTGTGGAAAAAAAATTGATGACACAGCGGTTGGGCATGGGCCCATTACATGGCTTGTGGGAATAATTAAGTACGATTTCTCCTATACGCGCCTAATTAGTGTTACAAAGATTTTGCGAAAATAGCCACTTATAAAATTATTTCAAAAAGATACCCTTTTTGTATGGACAGATAAAATAGTAACTGATTTTACAGAATTGAAACATTTGCTTTGTGAAGGCCCAATCTTACAATTCCTCGATCTGAATAAATCTTATATTATTACTACTATTGCCTCAGGGTATGCCGTAGATGGAGTATTATCTTAGGGTGAACTAGGAAAAGATTTGCCGATTGCCTATACTTTTAGCGTTTTAAGAGGTTCTAAATTAAATTACGAAGTTTATGAGAAAGAAGCTTTAGTTATTCTTCATGCTATAAAGTTCTTCCATTTTTACGTTTATGGCCAAAAATTAACAATAATTACTGATCATCAACCATTAATTTGGTTCAAGATCACTACTTTAAATACTACTAGAGTTCAAAAACGGCGTTTTCAATTATCTGAATACGACTGTAAAATTATATATCGTCCTGGAAATTAATTGTAATGCTGATGCTTTTTCTCGCAATTCTATTGAACCAATTCCAATTGTAGTAGTTAGTAGAAGATAAACAAAACTTGTAAAACAACCTCTTATTAATATTCAAACGCCTACTACTACCAAAACTTTCGAGATTATTATGTAAGTGATTAAAATCTATTGACGAAATTGAAGCTAATTAAACTATAAATAAAAATATTTCTCCTTCTGCAATAGGCTCTGCTTCAGACATTACATTTCCAAAGGTATCACCTCATAATCAAAAAGTCATTCAAGTAAAACACAATCTTTGGAATCTTATAATTCTTTAAATGTATAAATGTAAGAAGCCAGAGAGTTTATTCAATATCGCACAGATAATGTGACATTTTATATTTCTAATAAAAACATATCTAATCTACAACATATCTATAATTTTCCCCTCGAAGAAGGAGCTAGAGAGTTGTTAGACCACAATAAAATTAAATTTTATTACGAAATGAATATTGGAGAAATGAAAGAGACCAAACTTAAAAATAATTATTATCAATTTTCTCTCTGCATTAGCGGAGAAAAATTTGAAACATTAAGCTAAATTCGAGAGAATATCACAATACCTTGATACTTTTGTGACGTCATGGCAACGATACATCTCAGGTGCACTTGAGGCTTGGCGCAGTCTCAGGGATCTATTGTTGCTAGTAGTGCAATTTCTCGCATAAACTAGCGGGATCACCAATCGAAAATTATTTTAACCGAGGGAGACAGTGCCACTGAACCTATACGTACTTCTGCCCCTGGATTCCAATCAATAATTGTAATCCGAGAGCGCGAAGTACCCTGGGTCCTATCAATAGTAGTACCCGGTTTTCTTATCAAAATCGTACCTGGAGTCTATCAAAAGTAGTCTCCAGATACGGAAAAAGGGAAGAATTTTTGAGTCACGAGCTGTTTCTAAGATAGAGGAGAGATAGATAAATCAGACAATTTTCTGTTTGTTCGCTTACTTTTTATTAAATTTTTCGCGTTTTCAGGACAAGTGCGCTTCATTCCGAACTGGCTGCTTGGCTTGATTTGCTTTTCTTGGATACTTAACTGCTTGGTTTGATTCGTTTTTCTTGGATACTTGGCTGCTTGGCTTAATTCACTTTTCTTGGTCTGCTTGACTTGTTGACTGTTTAATTCCATAACTGACTTCTTGGTTGACTTCTTGGCATTACTGATCCCTGTACTTCCTTCAGCCTTCACTCACTGGTACTCAATCTCTGCACTTTGGGTTTTGTACAGCCTTTTTTATATTAGGTGGGTGGTTGGGTGGTGAGTCCCTCTCTCAGCTTTTCGGTTTCGGGAGAAATGGAGCAGGCAGTGATACGTTAATTGGCTCGTTTGTCTCTTCTGATTTTCCTCGCTGGGTTTTTGGATCCTGATTGGAGCGGAAGCGTGGAGAAAATCGGGGGCAAGGACGCAAGGGTACAGGCCTTAGCTCGTAAGATAGCTTCTCGAGTATCATTCACAGCCAAGATTTGTTCAAAATTTTTGTAATTATTAAATAATCGAAGTCGGAATAAATCTAATTTACCGTACGTAACTTATACATTACTTAATACTAACAACAATATTACAATTAAATCCGCCACAAAGTATAGTTATTATTAATTGTGTAATAAATATTAGCGATGCTTTTTATCTCGCCCGCTATGTTGTACAAATTCGTTGACTAATTTCTTATAATAAAAATTCGCCAAATAACAGAGAATTTACTAAAATTAACTAAGCTCCAGAGCGAAAACTCGATAAGAGGTTTTGAGAAGCCAAAATTATTTCTGACATATTGTTGAAGTTAAAATATTCAAATTAAAAAAATATTATCATTTCTAATGTTTAATTTCTAGCTTGAAAGGGAAAACTTAGTTAGTCATGATGAGAACAGGATGCAGACATGGTTTTATGGCCCTCTTCTCTTATCAGCGCCCACATGTTCGAAGGCTACATGCACTTTGTATACAAGTACGAGGCTGCGAGAAAATTTCCCTGCGATAGTTGACTCGGTTCTCACAGGTCATGGGAAACGGTTTTTACTCTGTCGTCGATTTTAATACTAAGAAAAAAATTATTCTCTTTCTTTGGAATCATACGGCCCACAGTCACACTTTTACGAGAATTACTTTTATAATCTAAGCAAAAACTTATTTGTTTTGTAAAAAGTAAGGTGATCAAAAATTGACAATGGTCAGAAATTTTGAATATGTTAGAATCTGTTTTTGAAAATACATTAATCAAAGTTTTAATTTGTATAGGAAAATTATTTGCCTATAGAAAAACGAAACGCGATTTTTCATGAACTGCTTATTGCTTCTATTGGTATCACTGGGGCATGGCAGTGACTTATAATAGAATCAAACATAAATATTATTAGGAAAATCTTAAAGTCAATATACAAAAATGAATTCAACAATTTATTGATTGTTAATTAGAAAAATTAAAGAGATTCAAAACTCAATAATCTATGGCTATAACTGATACTCCTAGAGTTGCTTTTGAAAAAGTAGCCATGGATTTTGTCAGACCTTTGAAATTAACTCGAAGTAATAACAAATATATTCTCACAATACAAGATCAACTTTAAAAATATAGTATTGCGGTTCCTCATTCTGATGCTCTTTCAAGTTCGATGAAGACATCTTTATTAAACGTTTTATTTGCATTTTTGGCGCACCTAAAGTAGTAGTACAAATCAAGGAGAAAATTTCTTGAACAGTCTAATGACACGAATTTCCAAAAGGTTTAGTATAAGAAAAATAAAAACCAGATAAGAATAAGAATTATAAGAATAAAAACTATAGCTTTTCATGCTCAAACCAATGGCTCTTTAGATCGTAGTAATGACTGGGTTCTGGGTTCTGGATAATTATCTCAAATAATACACTAACTCTAATAATGAATAGTATGTTTGGATTGAATGCGCTATGTGAACCACAATACTTGTGTTCAAAAAAGCACGAAACACACCTCTTATAAGATTGTTTTTGGCAGACGAACTCACTTATCCTTAATCGATCCTTTAAAAAAACGTGATATATTTTTTACTTACAAAGGTTATGTAACAGATTAAGTAACCAGGATCACTGGTTTACAAAAATTAGCTTATGAAAATCTTGTAAAATCCAAGTTCCGATCTAAAAATTTATGATCGCTTAATTAATCCCAAGAATTTTAAAGTCGAAGATTATATATTTTTATAATCTGATCTAGGATCTCGAAAATTTGGTAATCATTATATTGGTCCTCATACAATATTTCAAGTGATTAATAAATATAATATAAGAATACAAGTAAATAAAACAAGCAAAAATGTTCACGCAAATAGATTTAGAATTTTACATATTAATAAGAAAGTTCCAGTAAAGAAAAGACAATAGAAGAAAACTTCGAAGTTAGATCTTTGAGCTTTTCATTAGAAACCTATTTATTGATTTAATCACATTTTAGTTACAAAATTTATTCGTGAAAAAGGGAAATCTAAAAATGAATAACTTACAATACTTTCTAATCCTCTCATTATTCCTAATAGTAGTGGGTATTATAAGATAAGATTATGGTTCTGGCCATATGAACGTCACTGCTATATCTTTAGTGAACGATGGAGAATCCCGGTCAACCTTATAAACCAGTTAATTTCACTAGAAAATACGAGGTCTGTCCGGAAAGTATCGGGCCTACCTTTATATTTCCCTGCTATCATCTGGTGGGTGGCATCCTTCAAAGTAAACCCCACTTGATTGAATAACACGGTTCCATCGATGTTTCCACTTTTTAAAACATTTGCTCAAAAACTGCTGCACCAGGTTGGATGAATGCGCTAGCGCATTATCGTGATGGAGAAGCCAGTCACCGCTTTCCCAAAAGTGCGGCCGTTTTCTTCTTACTGCCTCACGCAAACGTTTCAAAATTTGAACGTAGTATTCTTTATTGATTGTCTGACCTGCTGGTGCATATTCGTGATGTACAACACCTTGACAATCGAAAAAAATAATCAACATTGACTTAACATTGCTCTGACTTTGACGTGTTTTTTTTGGTCTTGGCGATTCAGAATGCTTCCACTGTGAATATTGTTGTTTTGTTTCAGGAACATAACCATAAACCCATGATTCATCACCTGTAATAACTTTTCTAAGCACATTATCATCATTATTGACCATTTCCAGATTGTCCAGAGCGATTTCTAAGCGAATGTTCTTCTGCTCTGCTGTGAGCAATTTTGGGATGAATTTCGCACACACGCGTTTCATTTCTAAATTTTCGGTTAAAATTTCTGAAATGATAGTTTTTGGTATCTCAAGGTCTTCTTCTAGTTCTCGCACAATCATACGACGATCTTGTTCGATTGTAAGTCGCACCCGCTCAATATTATCTGCGGTTTTTGTCGTCGACGACAAAGCAGATCAAGGTATGTTGTTCTGTCGTCTATTGTAGAGCTTTTGACCGAAATTATCATATAAAACATAGCGAAATGGAATTCATTGATGAAATTAGCAACTGCATGTCTAAACACTCATATAACTGGAGTCTTTAATTATGAAAACCTCGCTACATTTGCCGGTTCCCTAGATGGAGATGGAGATTATAACGTTACTTTATAAAGCGACCCGTACGGATCCTGTAATCACGCTTTTGTAACTAGGTATATTACAATTAAATTGGGTAATCATATTGCTAGAATACATCTTAATACAGATAAAATCCACTTGAATTCTGGCGAACTGTTTATTCTGTCACTTTTGCATCACTTTTGCATAATCAGCGAAAGGTAGACAAAGTGTATGTTGATACACTATTATCCGAATCGAATATCCTTAGTTAGTAATCTTCATATGTCAATTCCAAGTTTGTTTATTTAGAAAAACAAGAACATGCACAAATGAATAATTTATATCGAGACGTTAGGATATTACTTTGTAAATTGGAAAGACAAATTTTATAAAAGTTATTGTCAATAGCCACTCAAGCACCGGAAGAATTCACATATAATATAATGAAAGGCCCTGGATTCATGGTAGTTGTATCGGGAGAAGTAGTATATATTATCAAATATACACCTGTTGATGTCTCTGTACAATATGGAGAACATTGCTATGCGGAACTCAAAGTGTCTAGGCTCAACAAGACATTTTTATGACTAGAAACTACATGAATGATAAAGAAAAAGCTGCATGGAATAGTTTCAAAGAAACTGTAACAAATTTTCTGGGTAATAAAAAAAGTGAAAACTATAATGAAATAGTAGCCAAAATGGTTACAAATTTTGGGGCATTAGGTTGCAATATGAATTTGAAATTACATTTTCTTGACTCTCACATTGACTACTTCCCGATCAACTTAGGTGCTTACAGTGAAGAACAAGGAGAGAGATTCCATCAAGACATCAAAGAGATGGAAAGACGGTATCAAGGACGATGGAATGTCAATATGATGGCAGATTTCTGTTGGAACTTAAAAAGAGAAACAGAGAAAAGGGGCGCCAAACGCAAAAGAAAACCACTCTTGAGATCGTTTCTTAATAAACGAGTGCGGTATAGCAAAGGAAAATAAATTAGAAAGATGTTTTATGAGAGTATGGATCGAGAAACATGTAAATATATCTTTTACTTTGTTTGGAACGCATTCTCTAAATTTCACATTGATTCGACTTTCAACGAGGGCCAATGGGATCAAACGGACCCCGGAATCAGATTCAGGGACCTCGAAAACATGTAAAGATACCTTGTTCACTTTGAATATGATGCATTTTATCATTTTGACCTTGACCTGACCTTGACCCTGACCTGACCGGGTTAAACTGACCTCGGATTCGAATTCAGCGACCTCAAAAACATGTAAATATACTGGTATATTTTATTTGCAATGCATTCTCTGAATTTGACCTTCATTTGACCTTGAACGAGAGCCAACCTGGTCAAGCGGACCTCGGAATCAGATTCAGCGACCTCGAAAACGTAAAGGTATCATGGTCTTGTCTTTCGCACAGGCCACTTTTTTTTTCCCGTGGGGCTGTGTTACCTAAGATTCCTAAATCATAAAGCTATCATTATCAAGTATAAAATTAATACTTTCGTTTTACATACAGCTTATTATTTAAATAAATTATTAATTGTTTATTTACTAATAACAGTTATTATCCAGCTGTTATTAATGAAACCAATTCTTACTCATGTTCTATTTCATAATGTTAGCGTAATAAATAAATCAACTTTGCATATTAAAATTCATTATTATTTCATAATTAAATGCAATTTGTGTTATTATATTCTGAATCTATGTACTTAAATTTATATAATAAATACTTTGTTACATTAAAATTATCTCTAATTAATAAATTTTTCTTAATAACAAAAATCACTATATCTATATCTATTACTTTATGACGTCACGCTATTTATTTTGATTTGACTCTTATATGAATACAATCGAGTAAACAGTGGGGTAGCGCCACTTAATGTGTTAATTTGAATAAACTGATAGATACGTTAGACTAGTTGCAGTAATTCAGTGATTTAATAAATAGCTCATAGATAGGACCGTTACAAAGTGATTAGCAGAAGCAATTACTTCATTTTTTCGTTGTGTTTGAAAGGCTAAAATAACGAAACGAGGTTTTCCCAATTGATTGGATGTCTTCACACTCCAAACATGTTTAGATGTGCGAGGTAATTTTGGATACTCGTATAACTCCCATGTGCGATAACTCATAGTGATCACTCTATCACGACTAATTTGATTAAGTAATTTGATTTTTAGTCTATCAGCTGCTACTACATATGGCATTAACCATTCAATTTTATTCAGAGTAATTTTAATTTTGTCATAAGTAATTACTCCATTTTTATAAATAGGTGTACTTATGGTAGCATTCAAATCATTTCTCGATATTGTAATAATAAGCTCATGTTTCACATTTACTACAATTTTTCGATAATCTTCAACAAATCTAAGCAGCATACTGAGAGGTATAGTAACATCGAAATAACCTTCGTCATTTATAAATGATACTTCTTTGTCACTAGTCCAACCAGCATTTTCAGTTATTAAACTTTGACTCGGATTGAGTGATAGCCAATTCTTCATAAGACTTGTCAAGCCAACATTTTTTACCTTATCTATTTCAATAGCATTTATCTCGTATCGTATCTCCTCGAACAAATGACATATAGCATTATTAACTAACTTAGTTTTAACTGTTACATTTCCATTTTCCTGAGTTAATCTACCGCAAACATGAATCATACTGCGAGATGGAAGTATGGATAAATCGCGATGCTGAATTGAGATATGAACTTCATCATTGTTATTGAAATGTGATAATGAATAAGGTTGATGCGCATGAACTTCGTAATGAGCTATCGACTCATCGAAAGCGACACCTGAATGAATATTTAGAATTTCGTCCATTTTGTTGTAAGCAACACACTAATATACACGATACTTTTAGTCCTAGACTTTTCAAGAACTGAATGTTCTGACGTGTGAGCGCTGCGGTAGCTCTCGGTCGACTGATTGCTGACTGACATTGCAGTCTATTCATATATCCTCGTCCAATTTTATTGTTATTAAATATGATTCCCATCACGATATTGCTTTAATGTGAACACATACAGTGATGACTTCTCCTCGAAAATTAACTAGCTTTCCGTCTTGATCAACAATACGTATTTCTAAATGATCAATACTTCTCACGGCGACTGGTAAATAAATTATATGTGAAGGTACTTCAATGATTTTATATCCTGGTGGTACTGCTGGAAAATTCATGTATAATATTCATGTATACATTTACGTTCGTTTATATAAGAACCTGTAGTAATATTACACTCTACACATAAAGCGTTCACTTTGAGTATAGTTATAGGTAAATCAGAACTATGAGTTTCGATTGCAGATAGCTCTCGTCTAGTAAAGCATAAAATTGAACCAATAGAATCTTTTGGTTTGAAATTTATTTTATGACTACACTGAATAACACTACGTAGAATATTATTGTTTGGTTTTAAACTAATTGATATTTGATTAAGCGTTAACGTTTCTTGTAGAAAACTTTCAATATCCTCTATCTCATAGCTACCCGTCGGGAAAACGATTTCGTGTTCACCAACGTAAAATTTATTATTACCAACGTCAATATTTGGTATTGCATTAAATTTTAATAGCTCCACTAAGCCTAGTACATATTTTTTATTAGCCGATAGCTCTATTGGTGGAAAATAATTTGCTTCAAGAACTGATGAATTTCTTGACAGACTCAACGTTAGTGTGTTCTCCATCAGAGTTTTTTATTAAATGACTGTTTTCTCATTCATTACATCTATTTATAGTTTATTCGAAAGAAATTTTAGACAAAGATGTCCGCAGTTATAGGTATTGAAATCTTGATATCTCTTATAGTTATATTTGACTCTTTTGGCATTGAGATAGAGTAATAAATCTATAGGAGGTTGAAGATCACCAAAACTATCAAAGTATATAACTACATCACCTTTCTTTTTATATGCTACCCAGTGCGTACCTGGTCTATTTTTATCATCTAAATTGATAACAGCTGATTCTTGATAGTGAGGTTCGTCAGATGGTAAATCGTTGCGCATGAAAACACCTCAAAAATTTGCAATTTTTAGTATTTTAGCATACTTTTTTATATCTAAATCAGTCAGAGCGCATTTAGGCAAAACTATTTCAAAGTTTTTTTTTCTTAAACCTTGTCCGCTCACATGTGGTTTGAGATGCAGACCATAACCTTAACTATGAGGCTTCAGATAAAGATCTTTAACTATAGCAATATACTTATAGCAATATACTATAGCCTCCATAGTTTTGTTATGTCTTTGAGACTCCTTCAGCTCATTTTGAACAGCTTTAACGCTGTTCACAGCTTTCGATATTGAAGCAGCTCCTCTAACTAGAGCTCTAGTGGCGCTTAAAGTAGCAAATAATGGAATTTAAAAAGGAAGCGCTCCACCAACTTCACAGGAAATAGGTAAAATACGTAGTATATTTATTTTACTTCTACCGCCAGCCTTTTTTACAGCTTCTTTCGCTCTTTTTTGTAGCCGAACGAATAACTACAAGAGCTCGATGAATCATCACTTGATACAACTGCTATAAATTTGAACAAAAGTAGTTTAAATGTAACTACAGAACAGAGACAACAGCTATTGGATGATTCGATTGTAGGAAACTATGTTCGACTAATGCATGAACCTCAACAGAAAAGTAATTTAGACAAGACATTTGGTGTTCGCTTGTATGAAAATACATATGTCATAGGCAATTCTCCAATTTCCTTCCAAAACGATAATGTGACTGTGAATGATAAAGCATACAACAAGACGCCTGATTTATTGGAACTTCTCTTTCGTAAAGAACCTGATTCTAAATTAATCAGTTCATCGGATATTGAAAATTATATAAAAATTCTTGAAATCACTAACGCTCATCGAAAGAGATACGAAACAAATGGAGAATATCACAATAAGCATGTAAATAAATTCAAAAAGTATATTGGTCCAAATTTATCTTTGAACAGTAGCGCTAAGAAGCGAAAATCGACTATTGATGGAATAGGTCTTTTTCCTTACTATAAAATAGCTAGATAAGGAACATTATTTGATTATATATATTGGGATGATCCAAACGAGCTCGTTGATCGATTGAGATTGCTTATCGCCGAACAAACTACCGGTAATTCTAGTCATGTTAATGAATTTCATTAAATTATTGAAGAATTACGTGAAGCTGGCTATATATATTAAGAGAATCCTAGATATTGCTCAGTAATAAAATGAGTGTTGATGTGTTTGGATGTATATTTAATAAAAAGGAGGGTAATCGGGGTCATCCTGGTGTACGGTACAAAATCACTAAAGACGGACAATACAACGCGAATGACAAAAGAATTTGTAATATAGCCGATCCTCAGAAGAGTAACGACGCTGTAAACTTACGAACGTTGCGAAAAACTAGTGAAGCTAATGTTACTACACTTACGACTACGATAAATGATCTTATAAAATCATTGAATACAATAAGATCAGAATTACTAATGCATCGAGAAGTTATTAAACAGTTAGATGGAGATAATAACAATAATAATCATAATAATCATAATAATAATAATAATAATAATAATAATAATAATAATAATAATAATAATAATAATGCCGGGCTGGTCCAGTGAGTGGTAACACCTCACTGGGCAAATGCTAGCTTCCAACGTCCACGACGTGCCCGGTGGAAACGATGTCCGTCGCGTCAATGCTCTGAGCAGCAACGCCATAACGGACACGGCCAAGAGGAAGATATGGCTCACAAATGACGCAAAAGATAATGGTATTTTGCCGATGTGTCCAACCATTAATCACTTATAAACATACACACTCATACACTACGCAAACACTTACACACACACGCCTTCTGGCAAACCGGGGAAGTGAATGCTCGGCGACCCTATAAACGGGCCTTACCGAAAAGCGAATGGTAGGGAACTTCTATAAACGGAGCCGCCCGAAAGCGAGTGAAGGGGATCTCTCTAAACGGGCTCTCCCCGTGAACGAAGCCCGGTTTTGCCCATGGGCACTTACATACACGCACACATCACAGGGGGGAACACTGAACACACAGGGTAAACACACCGGGGGGGGCCGGGGGCCGTGCGTTGTCCCAGCGCGGTTCGTGGAGTCGCGACCACGAGGGACCTCTAGCATAACGGGACAGAAAACTATGGAAAATGCACAAAGAAAACATTGATTTACCTCAAGTGGTAATCCCTTCTCAGGGAGAATCCACCCCGGGTTCCGATCGGGTGAAAGCCCCGGTGGCCACGGGCAGCGGCAAGGATTTTGAGGGCCGCACCTTGTGCATAGCGAAGAGGAGGACCAAACGAAACGATACGAACAAAAATACACTGAACATACCAGAACGACAGAGGGCAGACAGTGTATCAAGTGGCGGCAGCGGGGTGAGTTACGCCTCCGCCACAGACAACCAAGAACAGACGTCAGGACGAACACCCACGATAAACAAAACACGACACATGATTGAACTGCTAAAGCTAATACAAGAGACGGCGACAAAAATGGCCGAAGCAGCAAACATACAAAAAAACATGAATATGACAGTGAAGACTGGAATCAAGACAATTCTTGAGACTGTGGACATTGCGCTGCACAAGCGGATGGACACAGTTCCGGAAGGACACCGACGAGACAGCAACAAGACAAGCAAGACGACGAACAACAACGCAGAGACGCCACAGACAAAACGGAAACTTTCGCTGACCGGAACCACGCCGGAGCCCTCACAAAAGAGGCCACCGACGACAGATTCGACCAAAGACTGGCAGACCGTTACACGGAAAAAAACAAAAAAGAAAACGGACGCAAGGAATCGACCTGACAAGGACAGACCGGCCCACCAGAAAAGGGGACTCGCTGTCCTCGTCAAACCTGGGACACACGCGTCGTACTCCGATATCGTCCGAAAAATCCGGACAACGATCGATCCGAAGGAGAGTCACGTACAGGTGACGACCCTGAGGAAGACTAATTGTAAGAACGGTCTGTGCCTATTGAAGCTGCAGGTAGACGCAGACAAACCAGACGGACGCGACGTGTTTGAGCAACAGATCCAGGAGGCCATCGGGGAAGCGGGCAGTGTCAGGGCTATGACTTCCAAGGTACAATTGGAGATCATGGATCTGGACTGCGTTGCGACTCCGGAAGACGTGACGGACGCGCTCAGACGAGAGTCTGGGCGAGACACAGACTTTCGGGTCCACATTTTCGGTCCTAACCGCGCTGAGCAGTATATGGCGGTCTGCGAAATGGAATCGCGGGAAGCCGAGGCGCTGCTCCGGCGCGGTCGGATCGGAATTAGCTGGGTGCACTGCCGCGTCCGAAAAAGACTGACGGTGACGAAATGTTACAGGTGCCTGGGCTTCGGCCACGTGAAGGCCGAATGTACGGGCAAGGACAGGACGAAATGCTGCCGCAAATGCGGCGCATCCGGACATTACGCGATGGAATGCAAAGGAGAACCGGTCTGCCCACTGTGCTCCGAGGCCGGGCATGGGGACGTCGCCCACGTCGCCGGAAACGGCAGGTGTGCCGTGTTCCGGGCCGCGCTGGAGGAGTGCAGGAGGCGTGCCGGAAGACGGACAGAGTAGTACAAGGAAACCTGAACAGAAGTAGGACTGCAGACATGCTCCTACCGCAGATAGCTGACGAACATGACGCGGATATTCTGATCCTGTGTGAACCATACAGGAAAAGGATGTCCCAGACATACATTACAAATAAGACAGAGACCACTGCTATCTGGGTAAGGGGCGCCGCTCAATTTAGAGTCTCCAACCGCGGAGTCGGGGACGACTACGCCTGGGCTACAGTCGGCGCTGTCACTTATGTCAGCGTCTACCTGACACCCAATTGCACCGCGGCGAAGTTCGAAAGGAAGGCGACGCTGTTAGAGGACGGGATCAGGGACCTGCCCGGAGATGTCATCGTTGCGGGGGATCTCAATGCGAGGGCGATCGAGTGGGGAATGAACGAAACGAACCGACGTGGACGACTGCTGCTGGAAATGGCCGCAAGGTTGGACCTAGCAGTAGTAAATACGGGACACACGCCGACGTACAGACGACCAGGGATTGGAGACTCCATCCCTGACGTGACGATGACGTCGGACAGAATCCTGCCACGGCTGAGGGGGTGGCGGGTGGTCGAGGACTATACAGCCAGCGACCATCAATACATCGTCTTCGAAGTGGCGGGACGGACAGAAACGAGACAAACTAGAATCCACCAACCCCCGCGGTGGAACCTTAACAAACTTGACCGACAAAAATTTTCGGAGGAGTTGATGGCGGCATCAGCCCCGAGGTCGAAGATTCCTCCTGAGCTAACGGGCCGGCGAAGAACGGAAAGACTGACAGACGAGACGGCGAAATTAATAAACAATTTGTGCACCAGCACAATGACTAAACGACGACAGATACAAAAAAGACGACCACAATACTGATGGACGGACGAAATAGCCGAGCTACGCAAGATATGCCTGGCAAATCGGCGACGTGCGACGAGGGCTGGAGGTGGACCCGAAAGGGAAAACCTTCAGGCCATATACAAAATAGCACGGAAGACGCTGACAAAAGCAATACGGGACAGCAAGACGCGATGCTGAAGGAAGCTCTGCGAAGAGGTGAACGAGGATCCCTGGGGAACCGGCTACAAGATTATGACCGGGAAACTAGGGGCCCGAGTCTCACCGGAACTTAAAGATGCCGAAACAGCAGGACGGATTGTTGACGGATTGTTTCCGACGCACCCGATTAGGACAAACGTAATGGATGACGTGGACGAACAAATGCCCTCCTCCATTGCCGCTGAGGAGCTCATCAGAGCAACGAATGCGATGAAGACGGGTAAGGCACCGGGACCGGACGGAGTACCATCCGAGATCCTCCGGCTCGTGGCTCGTCTACGGCCGGAGATACTTCTCGACCTGTACAATACGAGCTTGACGACAGGAACGATCAGCGATCGGTGGAAGGAGGCGAGGCTCGTTCTTATTCCAAAAGGTAAGGGCCACCCTGGCACTCCGTCGGCCTACCGACCGTTGAGTTTACTTGACACTACTGGTAAACTCTTTGAACAATTACTCAGACCGAGACTGACGGACGCGATACAGGCCGGAGGGGGTCTCTTAGATTTGCAATTCGGCTTCAGGAGGGGTCGGTCGACGATGGGAGCGATCCAAAAGGTGATTGATTCTTTCCTGGAACTAGACAGACACTGCTATGCGGCGCGACCCATTGTGCTGCTGGCGACGCTCGACATCAGAAATGCTTTTAACTCGGCCAGGTGGGTGGATATCTTGAAGGCGCTGAAAAGCAACTTTCGGATCCCACCGTACCTGGTTCGGGTTGTGGGGGATTATCTGAGAAACAGACGAATAACGTACGAGACGGTCGAAGGACAGGTAACGAGACAGGTCACCGCTGGTGTGGCTCAGGGGTCGATACTGGGACCCGACTTTTGGAATGGTCTATACGATAGTCTGCTTCGGCTTGGGATGCCACTCGGAGTGACCCTCGTCGCCTACGCTGATGACGTGGCGGCGGTGATCACGGAGAGATCTCCCGAGCTGGCGCAGCTGACGTTGAACCAGACCATGAGACGAGTTGGACGATGGATGACAGAACACGGACTGCAACTCGCAACAGAAAAGACGGAACTTATGCTTCTCACGAGAAGACGCATACAGACGATACTACCCATGAGAGTGGATACATACGAAACGGAGACCAAGGGGGAAGTCAAGTACCTTGGGGTAACCCTCGATACGAAGATGACCTTCTGGCCTCACATACAGAAGACAGCCCGAAAAGCGGCAGAGAGGATAACATCCTTGAGCCGCCTGAAGGCAAACACGACGGGACCGAGACCAGGAAAGCGGCGACTGCTAATGGCGACAGCTCACTCGATACTCTTATACGGCGCGGAAATATGGGCAGATTCCTTGAAGACAAAGAAGTACTGTAAGACAATGACGATGGTACAGAGACAGGGCGCTCTGCGAATCGCTTGCTCCTACCGAACAGTCTCTGCGCAGGCTGTCCTGGTGGTGGCGAGCGTAATACCCGTGGATCTTCTTGCCTCTGAACGCAAAAGGATCTATTGAAGCAGCGCAGACATAGGACGAAAGAACGCGGCAATCGTTGAACGCGAAAGGACGATCGACATGTGACAAGACCGATGGAGAGAAGAACGAGGTAGCAAATGGACGAGACGACTGATACGGGACGTCAGACCGTGGCTTGGAAGGAATTTTGGTGATGTGAATTTTCACGTCACCCAGCTCTTGACGGGCCACGGGTACTTTCGACGGTACCTCCACAATATGAACAGAGTACGAACACCCGACTGCAAGTATTGTGGACACGAACGAGACGACGCGGAACACACGTTTTTCGGGTGCGACTGCTGGACAAGACTCAGACGAGAACTAGAGACAACAGTTGGCAACATCACCCCCGATAACATTGTAGAGGTGATGCTGCATAAACCCGAATGGTGGCGTTTAGTCGCTACCTATACGGAAACCATACTAAGACGTAAGAACGCGGACGACTGTCTGAAGGACGACTGAGCAGACGGATGGACGCGACGTAACAACGCACGGTGAAACGATACGAACGAACGAACACAGACAGAACCCCCAGTCAGAAGTAATATCAACATAGTCCCTGGCTGGGGGAAGGACAACAAGGAGATGGCGGTTTAGTGGGTAGGCCTGTCTTTTTTTTTGGGGAGTCCCACATACCTCCTTAGATCAAGACTAAGGGGAATCCGCAAAAAGGATTCCGCAACTCCTTGTAAAAAAAAAAAATAATAATAATAATAATGCCGGGCTGGTCCAGTGAGTGGTAACACTTCACTGGGCAAATGCTAGCTTCCAACGTCCACGACGTGTTCGGTGGAAACGTTGTCCGTCGCGTCAATGCTCTGAGCAGCAACGCCATAACGGACACGGCTAATAGGAAGAAATGGCTCACATATGAGGCAAGAATAGTGGGACCTTGCTAATGTGTCAAACCACCACTCATCATTCACACTTATACGGGATCAGGTCTGTCCTGCAGTATGAATGGATGGCTCTATAAACGAGGAACACGAGAGAACATGATGATGTGTTACCTATAAACGGTTAATCCCATACGAACACGCCAGGACGAGGGCTCTATAAACGAGCATCGCTCGAGAGAGACTGAGGCGGACAGACTAAGGATTCCAGCAGATACGAATCGTGAAAGGGAGATAAATGTGATGACGAGAGGACCTTCCCATGCCAGTGTGTGCCACCACTTTAAGAGGGTACAGCGTTAACACCAGCTGGCACTGCTGGGCCGCCAATAGGATGGGACCCGAACCTAGGTATAGCCAACTTGGGAGGCAGCCCCGCACATTGGTATAGCGAAAGCTAGAAATCTTGCCTCTCGTAGTAGTGCCGATTGGCGATCGGATGGGTCCATGCTGCGGGAGGTGGGGGCTAGGAACGTTTATGGTGGTGGTCATTCGCGGCTGCCATTGTATTCCGAGGCCACTGGACTGTCGGAGCGCTCTGGTACTGGGGGGGGGGGGGGTCGAGGACGTATCGCTGGTCTCCTGTCACGATGAGCTTTATTCTGACCACTACACGATACATTATACACACAACGTAGAAAGAACCATGGAGAACAAAAAAACTAATATAGCATGGCTCTACAGTGCCACCTGCGCGGAAAAACGAGGACTCCGAAAAGCAGCCTCAAGTGCAACCCAGCACGCCAACAACGTCGACCACCAACACCGACGTCGACATGAAAGATGTGGACAATGACAACGGATAGACGACAGAAAACCTCCAGCTTTTTCGCGCGCACCTCAGGCGCATTGATGCCGCGCTCGAAAAGATGGAGGCACGGACGAAGATACAGAGAAATATTAGTATGGCCATAACGACTAGTATGGCTGTAATAAAGGAGGCGGTAGAGATTGCATGCGACCGCCTAAATCCCCTACTGGAGTCCGTAAAAGATAGGAGGACAGAAAGACAGAAAAGAAAGAGGGAGGCAACCGGGGCCAGCCCTGAGCAAGCCGTGGCCTATCAAAAGGTTGCGGATGAGTCAGGCTGGACCTCGGTGAACCCCGCGAACAGAAAAAAGAGGAAGTCTAAACAGAAGACTAATGACCAAGCGACGGAGACGACTTCCCTCAAACAGAAGGCGCAACAGACTACCCTTGTGGTGGCGCTGGGCGCGCGGACGGAGAGGCCACAATCTTCGACACCCGCAGCGGCGACGCCTACCCACGGAAACAAGCGGTCCGAACTGGACAAGAACCGGCCCAGGGCGGCTGGTCTTCGCCGGAAGGGGGGGACCAACGTTATACTGATACGACCAAACGACGGACGAACGTATGCGGATACTCTACGCCGACTAAAGACAGAGATCAATCCCGAAGGCTCTAAAGTGAGTATTTCGGATTATCGAAAGACTAAGGACGGAGGACTCCTCATGCGCTTTCGCTGTAACGCAGACGAAAGACGGAAGTTCCAGGAGAAACTTCAAGTTACTCTCGGAAATGAGGGTAATGTACGAGACATGACACACGGACAGACGCTAGAGATACTAGACCTGGACTGTGTTACAGACACGAACGATGTACAGAACGCACTGAACAGAGAGACAGGACAAGATGTGGACTTTAAGATCCACATTTTCGGACCTAACAAGTACGACGTTTGTATGGTGGTGTTCGAAGCAGACAGAGACACGGCCCACAAACTGCTCAAGAAGGGCAGAATCAAGATCGACTGGGTCAACTGTCGGCTGAGAGAAAGACTGATGGTCCCGAGGTGCTACCGGTGCCTCAGATACGGACATAGACGAACGGACTGCAAAGGACCTGACAGAGGACAGTGCTGTTGGAGGTGCGGCGAGACCGGCCATGTCGGGAGAGCCTGCCCCACCAAGCGGCCGACGTGTTTCCTATGTTCCGAGGCGCGTGCAACGGAGAGGGCGCACGTCCCAGGAACGGGAGCGTGCGCGGTCTACCGGGCCGCTCTGGAGGAGTGCCGGAAGCAGACACGACAATGACAGGAATCCTACAAGAAAACTTGCGTAAGTGTGAGGCAGCCCAGCTGCTTATATCAAAGACAGTGAAGGAACGAAACGCAGACATACTAATACTGAGCGAGCAACTGTGGGACTTACGAGAACAGGACGGCTGGTTCTCGAATACCCTCGGTACGTCGGCCATATGGGTCAGAGGTAAACCGGCTAGGGGAATACAGGTGTCTGGCAGGGGGGGGGGGGGAAAGATTACGCGTGGGTGAGGGTGGATGCCGTCACCTATGTCAGCGTATATCTGACCCCAAACTGCACGATGGCAGTGTTCGAGGAAAAAGTCGGTAAGCTGGAAGACACCCTCACAGATCTCCCGGGTGACTTTGTTGTCGCGGGAGACATGAACGCGAGAGCGACCGAGTGGGGTATGACAACGACGGACAAACGAGGAAGGCTGCTTCTGGATATGGCAGCAAGGTTGATCTAGTAGTGGTCAACCAAGGGACGACAACGACCTATAGACGACCGGGCTTCGGATATTCAATACCCGATGTGACGATGACGTCAGACAGGATCTCGTCGCGGATAAGAGGATGGCGGGTGACCGAGGACTGTATAGCCAGCGATCACCAACACATCGTCTTTGAGGTGACAGATCTATCGACGAACCTAGGAAACGGATAAACTAGAGACAGGACTACAATGTATTGGAACCTACAACGACAAGACAGAGAGCTGTTTGACAAACTGCTACAGGAGGCACCGTTACCCGCCGAGTCTGTCCCGGCAGTGCTTGGTCCGCGGGAGCGTGCCGAATGGATAACGGACAAGACAATGGAACTGATAATGGAACTGTGCGACGCCACGATGACTCGACGCAAGGGCCGAACGAACAAACGAGCAATGTACTGATGGACGGACGAGATTGGCCTCCTCCGTAGGGAATGCATTGCCTGCCGCCGGAAGATGAATCGCGCACAGAAAAAGAACAGACCAGGCGTGGATGAACTATCGACAGCGTACAAGATGGCACGTAAGAGACTGACTACTAAAATAAAGGACAGTAAAAACCGATGCGCTAGAGAGTTGTGTGAAGAAGTGGAGCGGGACCCCTGGGAACTTGGCTACAAGATTGTGACCAAGAAACTGGGGGCCCTAGGCCCTTCTGAACCAAAAGACAAAGACACCATGAAAGCAATAGTAGATGGACTTTTTCCAAGCCAACCAGAGACGGATGAAGTGATGAACGAACAAGAGACGACAGTACCAGAGTTTATCGGGGCAGAGCTCACTAAAGCTGTGTCCACGATCAAGCCTGGTAAGGCACCCGGACCAGACGGTATTCCGGGAGAGATCCTCCGGCAGATCACGGGCGCACGACCAGGACTCCTCCTGGACAAGTATAACGCGGTCTTACGGGCGGGAATCTTTCCCAGACGATGGAAGACGGCTAGATTGGTTCTCCTGTATAAAGGAAAGGGAGAGCCGAATAGTCCGTCTTTCTATAGGCCCCTGAGTCTCCTAGACACAGCGGGTAAACTTTACGAAGCGTTACTGAAACCGAGACTGACGAACGCGGTAACTGCAAACGGAGGACTGGCAGGAAATCAGCACGAATTCCGACAGGGCCGCTCAACTATGGAGACGATTCGACACGTGACCGATGCCTTTCGAGGGACGAGGCGCGTGTGCTACGGAGGGAGGCCAATAGTACTTCTCGCGACTCTTGACATCAGGAATGCCTTTAACTCCGCTCGGTGGGGGGGATATTCTGGAAGCCTTACAAACTTTCAGGGTTCCCGAATACCTGATGCGGTTGGTGAGGGAGTATCTATACGATATATGGATTCCATACGAGACGACCGACGGAACAGTGACCAGACGAATCACAGCAGGAGTCGCCCAAGGTTCAATCCTTGGACCCGACTTCTGGAACATACTGTACGATGCACTACTAAGACTACCGATGCCACCGGGGGTGGAGCTGGTTGCCTACGCCGATGATGTGGCTGTAGTGATAATTGCCCGTACTCCGGAGCTGGCGCAAATGCTACTGAACCGCGCGATGTTACGAATCAATAGATGGATGACTCGACGCGGACTTAGTCTTGCTCTGGCCAAGACAGAACTCATCCTTCTGACGGGAAGCAGGATTAATACCCTGATTCCCATGACAGTCGGAGAGGTACCGGTGCGGACCAGTGGGGTGGTCAAGTATCTGGGGGTGACCCTAGATACGAAGATGACCTTCTGGCCGCACATATAACAGACAGCGAGGAAGGCGGTAGAGAGGACTTCCGCTCTCAGTCGTTTTATGGCAAACACATTTGGACCGAGACAATGGAAGAGACAACTACTGATGACAACGACCCACTCGATCATACTCTACGGGGCGGAGGTGTGGGCCGACGCGTTGGGGGTCAAGAAATACTGCAAACGACTGACAAACGTACAAAGACATGGAGCACTGAGGATTGCCTGCGCCTACAAGACGGTCTCGGTTGAGGCTGTTCTGGTGGTGGCGGGGGTTATCCCGATAAACCTGTTCACCAGAGAACAGAAACGCGTGTACGAACGAAACAGCGACGTGACCAGAACGGAAGCTGCCCAGGACGAAAGAACTAGGACGATGACGGACTGGAACGAACGATGGAGGATGAGCACGAACGGAGCATGGACGAGACGACTCATCGACGACCTGAGGCCGTGGACGAAGAGGCAATTTAGGGAAGTAAATTTTTTCCTGACCCAGTTCCTTACCGGCCACGGATACTTCAGGAAATATCTGTTTGACAGAGACAAAGTTAACAGCGCCGACTGTAAATACTGTGGACACGAATGTGACGACGCAGAGCATACATTTTTCAAATGCTCTTACTGGAACGACGAAAGACAAAGACTGGAGACGACACTTGGAAGCATCACGCCCAACAACATCGTGGCAAAGATGCTGCAAGACAAAGACTACTGGACGGTAACGGCGACGTACGTCGAGACTATCCTACGAGGGAAAAAGGCGGACGGTTGCCTGGAAGTTGAGTGTTAGACGTGAAACTGCGAGAGTAAATGGTATGAACAAATGGATGAATGTGAATAGACGGACGTAACGAAACGATACAGGACCCGTTGACAACGAGAGGACTTGACGCGGTTCTCCAGCGGGAAGTAATGCTTACGCGGTTCCCCGCTAGAGAATGGTTTAGGTAGACTTTACTACTCTTCCCCGGACGGTTTACCTTCCGGTTGAAGGGAAGCGGGATTTGGACGGTCAGCTGGTCTTCGATGACCCGGAGGCTCCTTGTGTTCGATTGATAGATCGCTCGAAACAGCCCGATCTGAGAGGATCAGCGAGTCACGTCACACGGCGGGTGGGAGAGTGTAGGTGGGTAGTTTCGGTGAATTTCCGTCACACTCCAACCGTTATGGTCCATGAGGATTTATCCTGTTTTTTTACCACTATAAAAAAAAATAATAATAATAATAATAATAATAAGGAAAAAGAAATAAAGATTATACCGTTTGACTTTTTAAATCAATTTTAACAAATAGATTGAAAATGAAGCATCAAAGAGTGATGGATGAGTTACACAAACTAGCACGTCGAAACTATCCTCGTAGAAAAGTTGATGTACGTGGAATAGATGAGACATGGAAAGTTGATCTTGTAGAGATGCAAGGCTACTCGAGAGGAAACAAAGGCTTTCGATATCTATTAACTGTAATTGATATATTTTCGAATACGCTTGGGCAATTCCTGTGAAACAAAAAAATGGTATAGATGTTGCTTATGCAATGGAGTCTATATTTAAAAAAGGAGGCACTCTTAGAAATCTACATGTGGACCGTGGCAAAAAATTCTACAATTAAAATTTTCAAAAACTAATGACAAAGTATAAAATAAATCTATATTCGACCTATAGCAATCTTAAGGCATCTATTTGTGAACGTTTCAATCGCATGCTAAAAAATGTCATGTGAAAAAAATACAGTCTACAAGGAAATTATAAATGGATCGACATTCTAGTTGATTTATTGAAATCTTACAATAATCGAAAACATCGTACAATAGATATGAAGCCTAAAGACGTGACTAAAGAGAATGAAACGTAAGTGTTGAGACGATTCTCTTACGATCGACGTCTTTTCGTTTAGAGCCCTAAATTCCAAGTAGGCGATAAAGTACGTATGAGCAAGTCTAAACACGTTTTCGAAAAAGGATACACTCCTAACTGGTCTACTGAAATTTTTACTATTTAACGAGTTGCGAAGACAAAGCCTATCACTTATCATTTAAGAGATTGCAAAGGCAATCCAATTGTTGGAGGTTTTTATGAGCAAGAACTACAGAAAGCTATATATCCTGACTTTTATCTCATTTAAAAAGTTTTAAGGAAACGTGGTAATCAAGTATACGTTAAATTGTTGGGATTCGACAACTCGCACAATTCATGGATAGATAAGACTTTATACGTTGTTACGTGACGTTTCATCGTGTTATAATTGTATTTTGTCGAATAATATTTCGCTCTCGAGATTTCCGTTCGGACATAGTATAGCTAGCAGTATTCGTGTGCGCGACTCGGTGGGAATGAGCGGCAGAGGCTGATTCACGCTGCGGCAGTATGTTGCGACAGCATGCTGCAGTCAGCGTGCTTAGCTAGGTAAGACGAGCCGATACGAGAAGCGTAAACGTCTAAAACATATGTGCGAGAGAGAGACGGAATGCGAGGGACAAGGGATATATAATGAACCGGCGAAAACAACGACCAGAGATTAGTCAGTTAGCAGTGAGCGCTCAACTAAGAAGTCTGCATTTTTCCTACTGAAGTTAGATCTATAATTTAAGATAAGAGTTTGAGAATATAAGAGTTCGAGCTATAATTAAGTATTAGAAGTGTCGAGTACATTCATTTGAATAATTTTGCATAAACGAGAATCATAGGAATTATCATTTTATTGTGTGTTGCCACATTATTGGATAACAAAATATATTGGACCAGTTAATCTGACCAGATTCAAAAAAAGGAGTGATTGCCCACATAACGAAGCAAACAATATTTCGGACCAATTTATATTTACAATATTAATACGAAGTGAGTAACACTTTTTATGTAACCAAAAAATAATAGACATCGCGAGGTGAAAATTACGCGTCTGAGAATTTATATATATATCTCTCTATCTTGCTTAACTTATTTATGTTGTGAAACTGACTATAATAAATATTATAAATATAAACGCCTATAAGTGTATCCATATGCTTCCCCATTATATTAAAGAAAAACTCTATTACATTTTTCTTTTTCTATAAACAAGCGAAAATTGTTATAAACGCTCGATTAATTACTTTACAAATCCGATATCGAGTGTCGGATTACAATTAATAGGGATTTCATTATTGAAGCGCGAACGGGCCGGGGTGCCCGAAAGCCTGACTGCCGCCCGAGTCTAAGGCCGCTCGGCTGTTAAAAAGGCCTTCGTACGGGACAACTCGCCTCGCCCGAGTTGTCACCCATCATACGTATGAAAGAATCAAGACGTTTATGTAAAGTAACTGTTATTCAAAGTAATATCATAATAATAATAAATAATTTTTGTTTTATTTTCAATGGTAAGAGCCACAACCTTCATTCTCACCTGTGACTCATTTACTTCTCCACAATATATTTAATAATAAATTTATTGCACATACTTTATTGAAATAAAGATACATTTTTTGTTACATTTAATAATAAATTGAAATCTACCAGCGCTATGATTTTTAATCTGTAAACAATATTTTTGTACATGATCTGAAAGTAATATATAAAGATCATAATGTTTCATGATAGCTCTTGAAATTCGTTCTGGTAAAATAAGTTGGACTTCATCATCGAGCTCGAGAATGATTCTATTGGTATCTTCATCCTTAAAGTTTGTCACTAAATAACAATAATTTTCTTCAAGTTCATAATGATTTTTCTCCAGTAGTGGATCAAAGAGCTTCATAGCTATTTTATTTAACATTTCCAAGTCCATCTTGCTATCGAAGACTCGAGGATAGTGGAGAAGGAAGTGGATACTACTGGTGATGATTCTTCTAACAGAATGACGTTTTCCGAGCTCTCCTCTCTCTATTTAGGCTTTTACCCCACAACTACACTTTTTTTTCTAGCCGCCATGACCGTCTTCCTCCACTTGCTGCTTCTTCCACCTCCAGTTAGATTTTTAGTTTGTTAAGTGTATTGTAACGGGGGAGGTTATCTGAAAAAATGGGAAATTTATTCAAAAACAAACTCCCACGATGCAGAGCTAACCGCCGCTCCGTTAAACACGTATAGTTGTATTCGCTTTACGTCAGAAGATTTCGCTTAAAGACTCTTCTATCCAACGGAGTTGTACTCACCTTAAGTCACGTGACTTGTGACACTCGATGAATCTTAGGTGTGGGCGACTTTACGCCTAATCCGCTTAATCCCCTAGATGTAATCGCATTAAAACCTTAGCCTTTATAAATCGCTTAAGCTAATGGGAAAATTAAATGACGTAATCGGCGAATGAATTTAACTAACTTCAATTAGTAAAAGTAACTACAGTCCTTTTTGGGCCGAAAGACTAACGCACGCGAACAGGATTTTACAATGAAATATTTTTCGGTGAGAGAGAGTGAGAAGATTCGAAATGTACAGCAAACTAACGCTCGGCGCGAATACAAACAATCGCTATCACGGTTCACAAAATACCGAATGTATTTTGTCACGCAATAATAACGGGAGATGCACCTACCCTGCGGTGCAATTACAGGGGACTCCTGTCCATTGTCGACCCGCAGCAGGGCCTCTCCGTAGGCTCTCTGGCGCTGAGCCATCTCTGCCCACTAATTCTTCTGAATTTATACTAATTCTTCTGAATTTCTAATCACCCGGGCAATTCTTCTGCGCCCTGACGGTTCATAAACCGTCTCAGGTGCTCCTGAACCTGAGACTGGAGATCCAGTGCGAACCGAGAAGTCGAGAAGGAGAATGGGCTGCTTCGGGAAACGGGGATGGTTGCAGACCTAGTGCAATGCCCCACAGTTTTCCCTGGGCACTGGCTCGCACTGTCCGACGTCTGGGGTACGCCGAACTTGAGGGTTTGCACCCCCTGATCCACGGTGGACTTAGGACGCTTGACCTCTTCTTGTTCCTCCGTTTGAGTGCAAGCATCCCGGGAAGCCTTCTTCGGGGCGACCCACGATGCGTCCCGGAGAACGTCCGCCACCGAAGCGTTGTGGCGCTCCCTTCGGGTGGTCCCCTCCAACTGGACCCTGGCGAAGCTCCGCAGATCTTCTATTAACTGCGTCGCATCAGGGCCCAGCTGCAGATCTAATAACATTTGTGTGACTACCTCGAAGGTCTCCTGTTCAACGACGATTCTCCGGTCCATCTGAAATATCCAAAACAAAAAATCTCGGATGAAACTATAGAAACCCTATTAAACGCCGTATCCCACCGAGTTATGCGATTCTTTGTGGGAACATCCTGGCCCTCGTAAGTTACCGTTCGGGTTTACCGGCCCAACTGTCCTTTGCACGACGGGCATGGTCTGTCGAGGCCTACCTCTCCCTCTACATTCCTTTAAGGAAGATTTATTGCCTCTTACTTGACCGGTGACCGTCTCTGGGACCTTTCGAGGTCGATCTCGACCTCTCTTGGTTGGGGCAGATACCGGCAAATCCGACGTCTCGGTGGGATCATTATCTACGGCCGTGGGGGCTGTTAATTCGATCCGCTCGCTTGATAAATCCCTCCCCGGATCTTCGCACGCATTCACGGAATCGTTCGCCTCCGACGGCTGTTCTTTTTGCGGCTCGCGAAGACCGATAAGCTCCTCGCTTTCCTCTTCATCACCCGTACCGTAGTACGGCTTAAGGTCTTTGACATGGAAGAGCTCGGGTAGAATCTCCAGCTGATTGCTTAGTCTGTACGTTTTGGAACCACAAACCTCTGCAATCACGTACGGACCGGCATATTTCGGCGCCAATTTGGCTGAAATGCCTTGGGCAGCCGAAGAGAGAATCCTGTTCCTCTTCCAAACCCAATCTCCGATCTTCAACTCGGGTTGCCGTCTCTTCCGGTCATCATAAGCCACCTGACGCGCAGCTTCCTCCTTTGACTTGGAGTTGGCCCTCTCCCATAAATTAGGGAGCTTCTCCATATGTTCAGCCCAATCTACCACAGCTTGACCCTCCGAACATTCAAGGGCCTGCTGATCTTGGGTTCTTCTGAACGTCAAAGAAGGTACCGACTGATGTCCAAACATGAGCATCGCAGGACTATATCCAGTGGCGCTATGAGTTGCCGAGTTCAACGCAAAGTGGAACTCTGACAGGTGTTCGTTCCAGCTTTTATGATCACGGCTTACGTAAGACGTGATTATAGTTTTGAGAGTCCTGTTTACTCGCTTTATGGGATTCGCTTGGGGATGATACACGGGAGTCAAAGCATGCTGGATGCCGTTCATTTGGAGGTATGAATCGACTTCCTGATTCTTAAATTCGGTTCCATTATTCGACAAGAATACCTCTGGCGCGACAAACCTAGTGACAATCCTCTCGTGTAATTCCCTTGCGATTGTCCTCCCATTCGATTTGCGTATCGCAACGCACTCTACCCAGCGAGTAAATAAGTCTACAAAGACTAAGATGTACTCAAAACCTCGAGAGCTTTTGGAAAACGGATCAGTGATATCATCGGCCACCACATGCCAGGGTCGTGACACTTGTCTACGACCCATGAGCCCGCAAGATGCTCTTTGTTCTTGCACTGCTCACATACCGGGAAACTCTTTACGTACTCCCTGACCTAATCATACATCTTAGGCCAGTAGTACAAGCGCCTAGCCCTGGAGAACGTACGCTCTCGTCCTTGATGTCCTGCCGTAGGAGCATCATGGACCTCCTGGAGCACCTGATACCTTGCTCCCTAGGCACCGCAAGCTTCCACGCTTCATCGTTGTCGATGGACCCTTCACTGTCCTCATCAGGCTGATAGTGATACAACCTCCTTCCCACTACCTTCCAAATAGGGTGAGAGTGTCTTGGCATACTTCCTGGTATTGTTGCAAATACCAGGCATCAGTGCTCTCCGATCGACTATTTATGACACTCACTTCAATCCCCTCTTCCTCATAGGCCCTAGACAATGCTTCTGGCACCACATTGTGATCCCCCCTCAATATCGAATCAATATTCAATATCGAAGACATTGCCTTGCAATGCTAGCGCCCATCGCGCTAGTCTTCCTGTGGGATTTCTCATATTGTGGAGCCATTTCAGGCAACTATGATCAGTGATGACCCTGAAGTGATGCCCCACAATGTACGGCCGGAACTTTCCAATAGCCCATACGACTGCCAAGCACTCTTTCACGGAGACGGTATAATTCCTCTCAGCGCTGTTGAGTGATCGGCTGGCGTATTCTATTACACGCTACTCTCCATCGACATCCTGCGTGAGGACTACCCCGATCCCACTGTCACTGGCATCAGTTTGCAGTATAAACTGGCCGATAGGATCGGGCGATTGCAGTATTGGGGCAGAAGACATCGCCTCCTGCAACCTCATGAAAGCTCGCTCTTGCTCCTCCTCCCAAGAAAAACGTATATTCTTTTTTGTCTGGCGGTTTATAAGTTATTGCAAAGTCGGGTATAAAACGTCTATACCACGAGATCATTCACATGAATCGCTTCACCTGTTTGATAGTCTGGGGTATTGGATATTCCAATATCGGTCGTATCTTCTCGGGATCTGGTCTTACTCCGTCCTGGTTCATAAGAACTCCCAAGTACCTGACTTCCGTCTTGCAGAAGTAACTTTTGGCTTTGTTGATGGTTAGGCCCGCACCTAGAGTTCCCTTTAATACCATTTCTAGGTGCCGCTTATGCTCCTCAAAGGATGACGAAACCACAATTACGTCGTCGAGGTAAGCAAAAGTGAATGTATCCATATCCGGGCCTATCACCTTGTCCATCAACCTCTGGAAGGTCGCCCCTGCGTATGACAGTCCGAAGGGCATTCTCTTGAATTGAAAGTGCCCTAATCCAGGTACTGTAAACGCTGTTATCGTACGCGATTTTTCCTTTAGGGGAATCTGATGTTACGCACTGCTCAAGTCCAACGTAGATATGATCTTTGCATCCCATATCCGTCTCAGGATGTCGTTCATATATGGTAAAGGGTAGGCATGAAGTTTGGTAATCGCATTTACCTTTTGGTAATTTACGCAAAACCTATATTTTCTATCAGCCTTCTTTACCATTACTATTGGACTGAACCATCCGCTGGACGCTGGTTCGATTATATCTTTTTCCAGCATATCTTTGACCAGCGCGTGCATTTCCTGGCGCACTCTCTCAGAAACTAGGTAAGACTTCTGTTTGATGGGTTGAGCATTTCCAACATCTATTTCGTGCTCAACCCCCACGGCATAGCCTAACGCCTGACCTCCGTCAGAAATCATTCTTCTAATGAGGTCTTCTATTTCCTTCAGCTGTGTCTCCGTGGCCTCCCACAGTCCTACCGGTGCGAGAAATGCCATACCATCACATCCAGCCACTTCCATTGGTACTTTCACCTGGGAGTCCTTAAGCCATAATTCTCCCTCATCGGGATCCAAAACTACGTGGAACTCTCCTATAAAATTAGCGCCTACGTAGTAGTCATCCGTGAGCGTGGCGTAATGGCGACTATAATCTCCTACTTTAAAGGGGGTCATCACCTGACCAATTATGGGGCATGGGCACCCATCAGAGAGTCTTGCGTCGCCCGCCCTGGTCACATTTAAACCGAGTCCCATCTCCGATGCCAATCTCAGCCCTAATTAACCCATGACCGTGAATGAGGCGCCGGTATTATAGAGTGCTCTAATTTTAAAATTACCTATGTCGACCCGCAACCACCACCTGGTCTCCTCATCTGTATTATATCCACGAATCGCATCTTTTCCTCCCTTCTTCGTACTTTTCAGCGGCTCTTTTCCTTCCGCTGCTGCGACGACGATAGGCTTCTTGTTCGATTCTCACATCAATCGAGTCTTTCTCCTCATCCATAACCTGTATGAAGCCACCTGGTCCTTCCAGGATGACCACTCCCCTATTCTGCCGACGGCTGGCATCGGGCTCGATCACCTTCTGCTCCAACGTACCGCGAGGTCCTGGTCTCCTTTGAAGCCCTTCCAGGACATGTTTGGATCCCTGGGTCGCCGACAACTTACTGTTTCGCATCGACGACCCGCAGCGAGAGGTCGAATCTACCGGAGGCGCGAAGATGACCTCTTCTCTTCGTTCTCCTTGCCGTTTCCCTTGTTGCAGTCTGGGCAGAATTTACGGCTAAATCCCAGTTTGCCACAAGCGGAACACTGGAGAGGCTTGGTGAAGTCGATCTTCCACCTCTGTCCTTCTCGCCGCTCGCCAGGAGACCTGGGAGAAGGAGAATTTTTCCTTCCCCCACGCCATCAGCTTTTACGCTGTTCTAGAGGGTTGTCTTGCTTTTCTTTGGCCAATTTGCGTAAAATATGCTCGATGCCCTCCAGACGC
This sequence comes from Phymastichus coffea, assembly GCF_024137745.1. Lineage (NCBI taxonomy): Eukaryota > Metazoa > Arthropoda > Insecta > Hymenoptera > Eulophidae > Phymastichus > Phymastichus coffea. The sequence goes on along the minus strand of NW_026706822.1, from coordinate 4,323,443 downwards.
TCCTCCATCTTCTCATCCGAAGTGGAAGCTTGCGTAGCCGATACCGTCGCTTGTTCGGTAGGCCTCCTGGCAGGGTTATCCACGCCCTGTCCGTACTGCGGGTCTCTCTCCTTCTTCGCACGCGCTTCCTTCGCTAGCCATTGCAGCTGTTTGAAATTTACTACGATCCGTTCTTTTGCTCGGCTGGTAGGTGTGCTGAGGGAAGATCGTCAAGTTGGGGTCCGCGAATACACGTGGACGACGACCGTAAGACAACGTGTTTTGTACTTCGGTCGCCCTCCTGTTGAATTCGCGTATCGACGTCAACTCGCTCCGAGCTGACGTTGATAGCTGAATTTGGAAGTTTGGGAAGAGGTTTGCATGGAGTAGGTCTAATAACCTCTCCAAGTGCATTGGTGGTTCCAGTCTATTGACAAGAGCCACCAGGTTGGACACGTAGTCTAGCACTAATTCGCCTCACCCTGGAATCGGTTCTGGGCTTCCTGCAACAGCCTTTGTTGCTGTTGCGTACTTGTTTCGAACCAGTCTCGGATGTCAGCGACGAATTCTGCATAATTGAGCCACTGATAATTATTGTTATCGTACCAAGTCTTCACGTTACCTTCGAGGATCTCTGATACGGAACAAAGTACCTCGTCATCAGTCAGCCATGCGCCCATGCGCAGATCTTCCAACCGTGACAGAAACGTATCCACGCTCTGTGCCCTACTGCCCGCAAACCTCAATTTCCATCCGCGGACGATTTTCCCAACATCTCAGGTTGTAGAGAGCCCTGAGGATAATTGAAGACCGGTGCCAGACGATCCGCTCCGACTCCTCTCTCGAACCGGTGCGGATCTCCCGTACTCCTCCGGATGCTCTTCACCTCCTCTTCTTTGGAGGGCTTCTGGTGGGGTGACGTCCCTTCTCCTGGGTCTTGGAGGAGCCGATGTGCTTCCCGGAATCCCAGAATCGTAGTGACAGGTGAATGTGTCCTGAAAGTCCACATTACGTCTGGAGCGCGGTTGAACCGAGTCGTACTAAGAAGAACGGCTAGCATTAGCCATTTCATGCAGAGTCTTCATCCGGGCAGGCGAATGTCTTTGATATATCTGTCAAGGATATTCCCTCCCTGTTGATGAGCCTTAGGGGATGGTCGCTGTTCTCATCAGCGCTGAGATTTTCCAACTCGTCACAGACTGTGTCAAGCCATGCTTGTGGGGTGCACCTCTTGCGCCCCGCCACCTCTTTACTGTGCGTGGTCTCTTCAAAATTCGTGACGGTGTACTCTCTTAGCAACCATCTCCCAAGCTTAGCCGCCTGCTGGATGACTCTTTCATCCTTGCGCAGCTCTAGATCCGCCAAGTAGCGTTCGCGCTATGCGAAGGTCAGCTCTAATGCCCAATTGTCGATTTGAGCTGACAACAGAGCCATCTTGCCTCCGCACGGGTGTAAGATACGGTCGAGGTTTCAAATTATCGACCTAATCGACCACCACCGCTTCCTATCACCCAAGGTATGAGCGAGGTATACACGATTTCGTGTAACTACCCTTAATGCATCCTTTTTATAAGGCAATAAACTCGCGAGATTATGAGTGCGTGCAGTCTCGACAAATTTTCTATTAATATTATAAAAATATCCTGCCTAAGGTCGGAGCCTGCTGTTTGCTTGCTCCGCCTGGCTAATATTTCCTGGACTGCACGCTTGGGTCGCGCTCTCTGCCTTTATCATCGTTCAGGTGCTTCCAACCCCCCTTTATTCACCAAACTGTGGCTGAAATGGGTTAACACCTGACTAGTCCGAACGACCTGAAATCACTTCGACCTACTAATAATGATCGCTTTCGGCCCTTTTTACAATAAATTTAACAATTTATAAGCAAAAAAGCCAAAGTGATTTCGTTTTTTCCCCAGCAGAGGGCGTATCGCTCACGATTTCGCGCTACCACTCGCTCAAACCTTCCTAAGCGCTCGCGCAATCGTCTCTCTTTCTCGTGTGTCAATTACCTTCGATGCACAATCCTATTCGCACGAAACGGGTCTTAATATCAGTTGGGCGCCGTGTATTGGAGGGGGTTATCTGAAAATATGAGAAATTTATTTAAGAACAAACTCCCACGATCCAGGGCTAACCGCCGATCCATTAAACACGTATAGTTGTACGTGTATTCGCTTTTACTTCAGATGATTTCTCTTAAAGACTCTTCTATCCAACGGAGTTGAACTCTTCTGACTCAAGTTGAAGTCACGTGACTTGTGACGCTCGATGAATCTTAGGTGTGGGCGACTTTACGCCTAATCCGCTTAATCCCCTAGATGTAATTGGATTAAAACCTAAGCCTTTATAAATCGCTTAAGCTAATGGGAAAATTAAATGACGTAATCGGCGAATGAATTTGACTAACTTTAATTAGTAAAAGTAACTACAGTCCTTTATGGGCCGAAAGACTAACGGACGCGAACAGGATATTACAATGAAATATTTTTCAGTGAGAGAGAGAGAGAGAGAAAGAGAGAAGATTCAAAATTTACCGCGAACTAACGCTCGGCGCGAATACAAAAAATCGCTATCACGGTTGACAAAATACCGAATGTATGTTGTCACGCAATAATAACGGGAGGTGCACCTACCCTGCGGTGCAATTACGGTGATCAGCCGTAATTGTTGATGAAGAAGATCAACTACCGCTGCTCCTCCTGTTTATCAGCTGCGCTGCCTCGCTCTGCCTCCAATCTGCTGCAATTAGCTGTTTAAGTACCGTTGCTACTTATTACTGCAATAACCGTTGCACTCACGCACGTAAAATCGTTATTCGGCGAAACATTGTGCAAAATAAAATTTGGCGGTATCGACACGTAAACAGCTGAGGCGTAACTGCTTATTCAAATGCTCGCACGCGCCCTCTCTCTCTTAATTGTTCAAGAATATGATTCATCATTATTATACGTTTTTTAAATAGTGCTTGCGATATTATACTACTTAGTTGCATAATACGTCGTTGGAAGCGTTCTCGATCTAGTGCAAGCTGCTCCCACACTCCTTTTCTCGAGTCTTTGTCTTCAATAGGAAGATGATGAATTTGAATATTATCTGAGAACCATACATACTTCGAAGCGCGAATGCTCTTCTTGTTTCTTCTAATAGGCGCCATGATGAACCACAAGAGGATAGTCTTGCTATAGCTATTTCTTCTCACTGAATGATGGTAAAGCAAACTATGCATTCTTCTTATAAATATATTAGAACTCGAATGACTGCCCTCTATCGGAACTTAAGGTTAATTATAGGAATAGTGAGAGCCCCAACCTTCGCTCTCACCTTTCGAATCGTTACTCATGAGTCACCTTTACAATGGGATAAAATTCATTGAAAAGGGTTATATTATGGATTTCTTTTACCTCTCCATAAAAGGAAATAAGAGGATAGTTAAATAAAGGAAAAAAAAAAGACTATTCGATTAGATATATATATATATATTTTTATTATTTATAGAGCAGCTATTGATATTAGTATTATAATACATTAATTATTATTCGTTGAAGATACAATTATGTTTAAATTCAAAGTTTGAACCGACAATATGATAAATAAAGAGCTTCTCCTTCTCACTAGTCTGGTGCAGGTTTTTCAGCAATTCTTCAACTTTTTCAAGAACTATATTTACTCTTTTAGGTAGGAGCACCTCACATTCTATTTTGGAAAAAGGGGGGACCGTTCATGAGAGAGTGCGCTGCATGTTTTGGCTGATCGTTTAACCTCTACTTTGCAATAACGAACTTTGACAGTTGCAAAATCATTAAGTTGGAGGAGGGATATTTCAGTTACAGTAGAATTGATTATCGGATTAGGAATGTCGTATTCAGCAATGTCTACAAGAGAGAAGGTAGTAAAGTTAGTAAAACGTTGAAAACAATCATAGGCTATGAAAGGAGAGACTATTTTGAAGTATTGTTGGGAAAAAATGCTGAGAATTACTGCTTTCATCTGAAACATAATTTTTCAATTACTACTTGTTTCGATGTACGATTCTATTAAACGATTGGCGTGAACTGTTTGAGTTTTTTTTTGTTTATTTTTATTTTAATATTTTCTTTTTCTTCCACTTCCAGGACCAAGTAGGGACAGGCATAGTGACTGCCTGTGAGTTTATGTGGCTTCGGGACACTTTTTAGAAAAATTCATTGACCGACTTTGAATTTTCTAGGATTTATTTTTTTATCGTATTGTATTTTGGTTTTTTCTTTAGATGTTATTATTTTTTCTCTAGCTATTTCATGTATATTATGGAATTGTTTGACCAAGTTTTTCACATAGCCTTTATAGATCGGTAGAAAATCTTGCTCTAGCAGGGGCTCTGCGCTTGGTAGGCGTGGCTTACGAGCGAACAGCAGTACCCATGGCGGGAACTGGTGGCTGCTGTGCCAGCTTGTATAATAATTAAATATAGCAAGTTCGACATATTCGTCCCAATTTTTGGTCTTGGAAGTGAACATTTTTAGATATTCAATTAATAATAAATGAATTCGTTCAACATTGTTAGCCTGCGGGTGATAAACCGTTGTAGTAATATGCTTAATTTTGAAGCGAGCTGCAATACGTTTCATTAGTTTTAAAGTGAAGTTAGTGCCTCTGTCACTTACTATAACGTTAGGTGCTCCAAAGGTACATATTAGTTTTTTAATGAGTTTATCAGCTACAGTAGTAGCTGATTGGTCTGGCATGGGTACCGCTATAGTGTATTTGGTAAACGTGCACATGCAGGTAAGTAAGTAAGCGTTTGCCCCTTCAGTAAATTCCAGTGGGCCTACTACGTCTATGCTGACCTTAAAAAAGGGACAGACGGAATATCGGTTAGGTCATTTTTTGTTTGACATTATGTCTATTTAATTTTCTCAACTGCCATGCTAAGCATTTTTGAATAAATTTCTGCACATCTTCCTTAAATGCACCCAGTAGTATTTATTCTTGATACGTTTGTATCTTCTATTGCAACCATTATGACCGCCTATCGCTGAACAGTGGATTTCTTTAATTATTTGATGGCGATGCTGGATGTTGGCGAAAACAATATGTCCCTGACATACTATAATCTTCACTTCAGAAGGACCCAGTGTATTTTTGTCTTTTCGTAAAATTTTAAAGAATTCGACGAATTCAATTTTTTTACTTTGGGCTATACTGACGGTTTTAATTTTATTTTCAGTTAAATCCATTACTAATTGCTTAAGTGCGAGGTATATATGATTTCTAATGTTTTCCGTAGCGTCTCTATTTTCATGACGGATTGCGATAATAAAATGCATCTTGTTCCTTATTTTGATTACAGTGGGAACGGCTAACTGTAATTTGTTCATTTGTGGTAGTTTGTCATGCTTAAATAAGTTGAGTGCACCTTCATGCAGGAGAGTACCAAAGGTGTCTGTGAAGTATAAGTAATTGTCTCGCCTCATAAATAGTGCATCCCGACAATAGATAATGTTTTCATTAGGTAACGTCACGAGTTCGGTAGGGGAGTTGACTGAGTCTTCAAGCATCACGTCTTTTAAAAAGGTTATATCCTGTTTTGGTTGTGTATCCTGTTTATTTTTAGAGTCTTCGTTCTGCGTATTATATTGTGTGCCAATTTTGTTGCCTTCGGAGCAGTACGTGTTTTCGGCAACTCTAGGATAATTAGTATGCGTGTCTGGTTCTGTTACTAGCGTGTCCACTTCCTGAGTGGGCGGATTCTTTCTCTGATACGGCAGGAGGGACTTTGTAACAGGTATTTTGTACTTCGTTGTCGGCTCCTCGCGCGTTGCGAGGTCATGGCGTGCCTATTTCCTAGCATTTTGGTGTCATCATCTAGTTGAGCTCTCAAGACCAGTGTTTGAACCGGATGTTGCCTAGTTGCTTGCAAATGCTTATTGAGCTGTTCGATTTCCTGTATAGGATTTCGAAAGAGTGCTTCTACATTGACATTCGACGCGCCTTTTTTATATCTAACTTCGAAATCAAAATTTTGTAACAATAGTCGCTGATGAGTTGCTTGTGAATTTGGGTCGCTTATCGAGTATAAATTGACCAATGGTCTATGGTCAGTAATGATGATGAATTTTTGGCCGTGCAAATATGGTCTGAATTGTGAAATACTCGATACTATTGCTAAAAGTTCGAATCGAATAGCCGGGTAATTATTTTCAGCAGGTGTGAGGGTATATGAGATGTATGCTATAGCGTGTTCTCGCTCTTCGTCATTAAATTGAGAAAGCGATCCTGCGATTCCGATTTTGGATGCGTCAGTGGTAAGAAAAAATGTCCTGTCGAAATCCGGGTGTCTGAGCACCGGAGGTTCACATAATTTATCACGGAGTGTCTCGAAAGCTCTTTGCTCCTCTTCCGCCCAGACGAACGGCTGGCGTTTCTTTAATAGTATAGTAAGTGGTTTAGCGATTTTAGCAAAATTTTCTATGAATCGTCTATAGTATCCTACTAGGCCGAGCCATTGTTTAACATTCTTTGGCGTGCGCGGGACCGGGAATTCTTTTACTGCGCGCCGTTTGTCGTTGCACGGGCGTAGTCCGTCTTTCGAGATTATATGTCCGAGATATTCAATTTCCAGGCGTAGAATTTTGCATTTCTTCGGATAAAGGACCAGATTAGTTTTGCAAAGGTGTTTTCATTAATTCGATAATGCTCTCGCAGTGTTCGGCGAATGTTTTAGAATATATGCAAATATCATCGAAAAATGCTACTATATATTTTAAGTCTGATACTAGTATATTTATTAGTGACAGGAAAACTGGTGCGCTAGTTTTCAGTCCCAAGGGCGAGCGACAAAACTGATATAGGTCTGACTCGTATTGGAATGTCGTTTTATGCCTGTGTTCCTTTTTAATGCTTATCTGATGATATGATGAATACATATCGAATGATGAGAATAGCTGCGCACCGGCCATCCGTTCAAATAAGTCGACAGGTAGAGAGACTGTAAAATTATAATCCGGAATAATTTTATTTAGCAAGCGATAGTCAAATACGATGCGCGACGGTTGCGGTTCGCCATCTTCCGTATTCTTTTTGGGCACGCAAAAGACTGCTGCGCAGTATGCGCTAGTTGATTTTTCGATAATCCCTCTTTCTAATAATTCCTGCATTTGTTCATTTATAAATTTACTGATCTCCGCGGGGTGCCTGAACTGTCTAAGTCTGGTACTTCGGAGGTAGTATAGATCTCGTGCTCGATAATACTCGCGGTTCCGAGCTTGTCGACCTTAACAAAAAATTTGTCGCTGTAATTTTCGACGATTTTTTCAACCTTTGCCCGTTGATCTTGTTTGATATGGTCCAATTTAATCAATTGAAGGAACTGTTTAACTCTTTCGTCACGATTATTAATTTCTGGGTTAACAAGTAGTGCTGCGTGACGCGCTCTAGGTATTTTTCCCTTAATAATCGAGCGGGCTGTTAATAATGCATTTAATGCATTACTAACTACATTTGGTTTTTGTAAGTTATTTTGTGATTTAACAATTGGATCGAGGTATCTATTTAGTATTTCGAGCAAGTATACGCGATCGCTATTAATTTCAGATTCTTTATTATTTTAACAACTAATAATACTGTTAGTTAATTCTTGTATTAGCGGATAATCTGATTCTGATTTTTTAATCATTTCTGATGTTTCGTTTATAGCGTAGAGTAAATCGGATTCGTTTTCGAGAGTTTGCATGCGCATGCCAGAAGTTACAGATACAGAGTTAATTTTTTTTTAATTCTCGAAAAGGTCGTTAACAGACAGGTTATACGGATTGTCGGACGCTGATTTTTTTTGTGTTTCTCATATTTTGTTTTCAGACAGCTGAGGTATATACTCTTTAGGAGTCAGTGTGTCATTCTGTTTTATGGCATCGTGACCATTTTTTTACATGGGTTTCGTATATACGAGGGTGGTCCGATAAGTACTTAGCCTAACCGCCCGATGGCGCCAATCTCGTAAAAGAAATATTCTATCACGTAGTACAACCTTCTCGATGGTTACTGTCAAGATTTCAGCCGGATCGGAGTTGTAGTTTATTTTTGAGAGCGTGTGAAAGCAAGTGTGTTCGTTGATTTTTGAAAAATGGAAAAAGAGCCGTATCGGTCGGTGATTCGATTCTTATTTTTGGAAGGGAAATCGCGCAGCGAAATCAAAAAGCGCTTGGATGCTGTCTACGGTGACTCTTCTCCTTCGATGGCGACCGTCAAAAATTGGTTTAACGAGTTTCAACGTGGTCGAACGTCGATTTTTGAAGAGCCACGTCCAGGTGCTCCGAAAACGGCTACCACGGAGGATAACGGGACAAAAATTCACGATCACGTATTGGTAGATCGACGATTGAAGGTGCGCGAGATAGCTAAGATCGTAGGCATCTTAAAAGACCGCGTGGGTAATGCTCTGCATGAAATTTTGCCTACTCCGGACAACAAGCGTAACTGTGAGACAACTTAAGAGCAATGTCTGATGCTGTTTAAGCGCCATCCGAAGGAGTTTCTGCGTCGTTTCGTGACAGTCGACGAATCATGGATCCACTGGTATACACCAGAGATCAAGGAACAGTCGAAACAGTGGATTTTACCCGGCGAAAGTGCTCCGAAGAAGGCGAAGACTGTCCCATCGGCCGGAAAAGTGATGGCCACCGTTTTCTGGAATTCACAAGGTGTGATCTACATCGATTACCTGAAGAGGGGCGAAACGGTCACAGGGCTGTACTATGCCGAATTATTGGGCCGATTCGACGTCGAATTGCAGAAAAAACGGCCCCATTTGGCGAAGAAAAAAGTGATCTTCCACCATGACAACGCACCAGCTCACACCTCCGCCGTCACCATTTCAGTCAAATGAGGAGGTAATCGCAGCCACGGAAGCCTACTTTTCAGACTTCGAGGAATCGTATTTTTCAGACGGGTTAAAGAAGTTGGAGCATCGCTGGGCCAAGTGTATCGAACTAAAAGGAGACTATGTTGAAAAATAAAACGCCACTTTTCCAAAATTTTCGTTTTTCTTTTGTAGGCTAAGTACTTATGGGACCACCCTCATAGACTCGTTCGTCCTGCGAGTTTAGGTCCGGCAATTTTCCTCTAGGGCCGTTGATCGAATACGACGAGTTATCGCCAGGCTGTACCTGCCCTTCATTTGCGAGAGGTGTCTTGCTGGGTGCCTGGTTAATTTTTTTTTGTTACAGGAATAGCTCCAATATAACAGAATTTATTTTCGGTGAGAATTGGGAAAAATAAGTCGTTAATTTTTAAGAGATGCCTGGCGTAATCAATATGCGCTTTGTACTTTCTTAATGACTCGCTTCCGATTATAACGTCTTCTAATATAGGAAAATTTTCCGGTACTAGGTGAAAATCTAGTACAAAGTTATGAAAGGTTAATGAAATTTTTCCTAATGTCGGGATACTTTCTTGCCAGATCCCTCGTACTTCGTATCTGTCTAAAATATTTATGTGGACACCGTCTGATTTGCTTGAAATTTTTAGTAGTGAGACTGCTGCTCCAGTGTCTACGATGAAGCTCAATTTTTGCTTAGTTGTATTTATTTTAAGCTGTATTGTGGGTGACTGACTGTTAAGATGCAAAAGTATGGTTTTTGTGCGTGCGAAGTTTGAGACACTGTATTTACAGGGGTTCCCAGGTAGCGCCAAGTGTCTGGGAACTCTTGTTTTTTTCCGCTTGTTGCAATTTTTGATTTCTGAGTTTTCGTTTTTTGCAATCACTCTTCCAATGTCCCGCTTCTTTACAGTAATTGCAAATCGAGGAATTTGTTTGTTGCAATTTTTCTTGCCAATTTAAATTGACTGGGGCGCTTGTTTTTACTTGATTTTGGCGGCCTAATGTGGTTGCTGGTTAGAGCGGGGACTAGTGCTATCGTTAGCTGCCGCGCGAGGCTCCACCCACGGCTGCTATTTAGGCTTCTGCCGTTGCTGTTGCATAGAGGGCTGACTCTGATTTTGATTCTGCGGTATCTGATACCAACAGTCTTTAGCTGTATGTTTTGGCTTGTTGCAAATTTGGCAGATGTTACTATCTTTCGCTTTCATTAATCGAACCAGCTCTACTTTAGGTTAAGTTAGCGCTTTTACTGTTTCGGTTATTTCCTCAGATTCTTGTACGTTGAATCCTCGTTCAATTTCTATTGCTTTAATTGTGGCTAATTCTAAATTTTTGGCTTCCCCCATACGCGTCTTAACTATTTACCAGTATGTTCTAATTCTTCACCTACAGTACTACTTTTTAAACCCCCGCATCATTGGCTCAAACTGCCTATTGAATATCAAAGTGTTAATAAGTGGTTGGAATTACATCATCATGTTATTTATTTTTTATTATTGTTAATTAACATTGATTTTATTTGAAATATTTAATATAATCGATTTTATAGGTATATTATAGAGAAATGTTATTTTACCATATAATTTTTTAAATCGTACTATATGCAGTCATTTACATAATTGTAGAAATATTTATGTGAAAGGATTATAAAAGAAGCAATGGCTAAAAAAAATTATTCTAGAAAAGTAGGTTCAAATAATATACAATAGTACAAAACTCTAAATTTGAATTTAATTTTTTTTTTTAATTACAGAAACATTTTAGATATCGAAACTGAAATGAGATGTCCGCGATTGGAAGATTCAAGTCTTAAATTTAAATCATCATGCATATATCATAGTCAAAATCACGAGAATATAGTATGAGCTGCGGTAAATACATAAAAGATTGGATGATGGAAAGACAAAAACAAGCAAAATTAAAAGGTATCGATATAGTCGAAAGATTTACAGACGACTATAATTCATATAAAAATTCGACTGAATATTTAAAAATAGCTTTGTCGGACACTGAACATAAAGATTATAGACAAAGTGTACTCTACTCAATGTATAATGAAAAAATAATAAATATTAAATAAATAATAAAATGCGAAATTATTTAAATAATATAATAATCATTGCAATTGCAAGAAAGGGTGAACAGATGGGAATAAGGTTCTCTCCTAGAAGAGATGTTTAGGAGGATCATCTCAAGGAGGTGTCAGTCGAGCGACTGCATTCATAGTCTATAGCATTCTCACGAAAACAGCTATGGTATTAAGTGAAGTTCTCTTCGTGGAGAGAGCACGCATTGACTACGATAGCAGCGCATCCCAAGCTAGAACTATAGACAACATACGTCTCCCTTCTTCCACATGCTCGGGCCCTATACCAAATGTATACGCGTGTAGCTAATTTACACAATAAGCAACCACTAACGTACATGTGACATTGGCTCTAGCGCTAGCCTGCCAACGCAAAGGACGCCGGTTCGATTTTCCGATCTGTCTCTTCATTTTTTTCTATCGTCGCTTTCTATTCATTTCATTTCACTTCATTCATTTTCAATGTAGCAAGTAAATTATCAATAATATTTATAACTTTTTTAAAATACATTTAATTAAATTAGACAGTTATCTTAGCAAATTTAGAATTTTGTACTATTATATATTATTTGAACATACTTTTCTAGAATAATTTTTTTTGAGCCATTGCTTCTTTTGTAATCCTTTCACATAAATATTTCTACAATTATGTAAATGACTGCGTATAGTACGATTTATAAGCAATAGGTATAAGGACTAGGAGCCCTAGGAACCTTCCTCAAAAAATTATAAATAATTATTATTAACAATAATAATAATGATTCTTAACATGAAAGGGTTACTTTATCATTTAAACACAGAATCAATAAATAGAAGTTATTTGCATTTTCAATTTAGTTTTACGTATTTATATGCTTCCAATATTCTGCATAATGACGAATAAAAAGAAATTAATTTCTAGGATTCGAACCGGCGATCCTAACAATTCAAGCCTAAGCCTCTCAGCTAACGTGCTTACATCACGTATAAACGTCAAAAGTTATATTTAAGTTGCCGGGGTGGCTTGTGATTAAGTTTATGGTTATAGTATTTGGGGCTTAAGTCTCTTGACAGCTGGCTCATCATTTATGTTAACGCAAATGACATCGTAATCATAAATAAGCACAGTTTTGAAGGATAATTTTATAAGACTTGTGAATCTGACGCCCAAAAAAATTTTTTAATCATATTTTTGAGTTTTCATCAGCCAAAACGCTTTCTCCCTTTTTCCGGATTATGTCTCCGCTTGAAATTTTATTTCCGGATTTTCCGTTTTTAAGAAAATTGCGAAAAAATATCGGGCGTTCGTACAGCGCGCAAAATGCATTAAACATTTTTCTCCTGTTTAAAAAGAAATAATATCGATAGCGGATGATAGCTCCCAATTCCCGGATTACGAAACAATTTTTCTTTTGTCGATTTTCTATCCAAAATTGAGGAAAATGTAAAAATTAGTTATCTGCGGCAGTTAGTCGATAAAACAGGTCAAACATTTTCTAATCACCAGATATCCCTACATGAGTTCTACAGTGCGTACAGTGTAGTGCTGAGGCTGAGAATCCGATCACGCTCTTGTAAAGACAAACTTATAAAAGTATAGTCGTGGCACTTTTAGATTTTCTTTGTACCCGTGACCATCGTTTGATTTGATTACACGCTTCTACAATCCCCTTCGTTTTTACATTTTCAAGCTGAGCCTTTGCTACGCACTGGATATTTTGCTTGAAGCTTCAATAAATTGTGAAGAATTTTTTAATTTATCAAAGTGCAGTCAAAAGTAAGAATATTATTTATTAAATCATTGGAAAGTGGAAAAGCTGAAGTTGGTTCAGTAAATATAACCTCTTTTTTGCAATCAGATATGTATACTTTTTTATTCAATTTTAATTTTATTTAATCACATCAGCTGCTTTATCAGATACTTTGTTTAGAATTTTATTTTACAGGTAGACTGAAATAAAAATGATAAAAACTGATTCCTACTGTTTTCTAAGATTAGTATATATTTGAAAGAATTTATTCCAATTAATTAGGTAAGACATTAGTTCATTATCAAGATAGATCTATATTTATATTAAATAAGTCTTTCATGACAAAAGGTGTTCTGTAAGAGACGTTCATCAAAGATAAAAAAAAAGGCATTCCTAATATAATAACTGCAGGAGTGAACAACAGTAAAACTTTGTTTGCTTCATGAAAAACTCAGTCTACAAGTAGTAATTTGTAAATATATATATTATTTGGCTATGATGGAGGATTAGATTATGTGTTTACATTTTAAAGATCTCCCAATGTGGGAGTTACATATTGAGTCCGTATTTTATGAGTTCTTGATGCAGTAGAAGATGCCATTCAAATGTAGATTTACCAAAGTGGTTTTGTAGAGGAACTGTTGTTGATGTCTGTTCAGCTACAACTGATGTTTTGTTAATAGATTATGGTACTGTAGTGAATGTACCAAATGAATAAATTGCCAAATACCCATGGAGTGCTGTTCCTGTAGAACTTACTTTGGATTTATAATATTTTACCACTCGAGTACATCGTCCTCCTCTGTATAGCCGTACGCGTTTTTGTGCCAGGTGGTCGAGGGCTACAAGATTGAGCTCGAACTGCCGGACGTGCGCAAGTGCATGGCCGATAAGGTCAGCTACGTGGACATCTATCCACTCGTGAGGAGAACTACAAGGCAGCTAACGACCTGATGGGCTTCATGCAGGACGTGCTCCACATCGGCATCTTCATATACTGTCTCAAGAGCTTCCAGCCACGTCCCACCGATCTCTGATTCTTCCTTACTCCGTCGTTCGTTCTTCCAGATTCGTCGATATCAAAAATACGCTACAGAGGGCAATCAAGAGGAAAGACTGTCTTTCTTCTCCTTTGTTGTGCCGCTCTGGTTCAAGCAGATCTATCCCCAAGCCTATGCCAACTTTCGCTTTAATACGCAGCATCTCACCACGCCCTTCCACATTCATGTCACTCTCAAGCACATATTGAACCGATTGAGAGTCTTCAACGAGAGTAAAATCTCTCTGGTGCTGAATCCTCGACGAAGCCACATATAAAATGATATCACAAGGTTAATAAAATATTTGACAATTTAATACAATATTAGTTATCTATATTCAAAACATTTTGTTTATTTATTTATTTTTACATAAAAAAGCAATGCTATTTTCGCTGTAAGATTGAAATGTTCATCTTTTATTTGTACGCTAAATGGTTTCTTTAGTCCGTCGTATTTTGTCCACTTAGTATCATCATGATAATTCATAGCACAATAATGAGTCAATCCTTATCCTTCGAAGCATATAATTCCGGACAGATAGTACAAATTATCCATTATATTTAACTTTTTTGGTACCTCATGCAGTTTTGCAAAAACTATATTACTTGAATGTTTATTACCATTAGTTAAACGTCGGAAATCACTGCGATAACAATCTTCTACATCTATTGGAATAAAAGAATTTATTTGATAACTTTAATGAATTATTGGTTGCTTACAGGACTTGCAATGGTAGCCGTATTTACTTTGTAGACTCTTCAGTACTGCTTCATTTAAACTAGATTTTCGATTTACAATAATTCTGTTCCACTCTGGCACTATAATTGTCAATGGTAACTTTTTTTGAAATGAACATGACACTTCAAGACAAACTTTAAACTCAAATCTATCTGTTGACGTTATTATTAATTTATCCAAAAGATTAGCTACATCATTCTGACAATCTAATGCTCTATCTTGCAAGTCTGATACTGATTTATTTAACACTTTCATCATGATTCTGACTCTTTCATTATAAAAAAAATTTCTAAAATCTGACATTTTTTTTGTAGGTGTAGCTGCTTTTTCCGAGTATTGTATTGCGCAGGAATAAAATGCCAGTAATTTGAAAATATTTAATTCATCCTGAAACATTAGAGAATCATGGACAAATTTTTGGATGATTTCATTTTCTTTTGTCGAGTGAATGAACAGTTCACCAATACTATCAAGGGGGCAAGTATTCGTTACAAATATTTTTTTATTTTCAAATGTTACTTCAGGCATACCTAAGTAACCGGCATTGATGAAATATGTATGCTTGTTCAAATCATCGATTGAAAATATAACATACGATTCAGTAGTACTTTCATTTTTTTGTGAGGTAATTGTTGTAACTGTTGAAACTTCAACGGAATAAGAACTAGTATCAAATGCTTTGAGGCAACAGTTGTTTATAATTTTATTATCTACAGAATGGTCTTCACCGTCAACCGTGTAAATATCTCCTTCTTTGTTACGAATTTCTTCTTTGTTATAAATTGCTGTGTTTTCAATAAGCTGGTTGTCAAAAGTATGATAGATCTTGTTCAAATTCATCCAATTTTCAGTTGCCTCAATGTGACTTCTATCTTCATTTGAAGTCTGCATCTTTTTAGTAGTTTTTTTTGTTGCAATTTTTTCAACATTTAACACAGTGCTTGTGATTCTGGTATTGTCCATTAAAAAATCAACAACGTTCTTTTTCTCTGCATTATATGATGAGTATCGTACTTTGAAAAAGTTTTGAACTTGAGTACTTACATTGAAGATTTGCTCATGTAAATTTGAGCCGCTCCATAATGGGTAATAACAGCACACTGAAAGGGAGTCATCGATAAAAGCTTGGCAATTAAAATTGTTCTTAGGGTCGGAAAAGCTTCTTCTTTTTGTGCATAAAACATCAGCTTCTTCAATAACATTAGAAAAATATAATTGTATGTCTGATGGCATACTTCTAGATCTCAAAAAGAATTCAAAATTTTCACCTGATTGCTCTGAAGAATAATTTATTTTCAAGTTTTGAAAGATATTAGTGAATTCTTCTACATAAGATTTCGTGTTGCAATTTTCTGCATCACTTTTTAGTAAAACATTTTTTTAAATATGTCGACAAAGCGATCAAAGTTACTCACAACATTTAAATAATAAAAATATGAATAATAAAATTCTTTCATTAATTTATCTTCAAAATGAGTTAAATTATATATCCAGTGTAAGATGTCACCAATATTAACTTTTAAAATACATGTAATATTAGAATAATTGTTTTTGAATATCTTTGTTAAATAATTGCCCAGTGTTGAACAATTTAAAACTTAACATGTAATATTCAATATTTCATAATCACTTGGACACAATAATATCTTTGGAGCTGTAGCTCCTGATGGAAGCCATTTCAATAGCATCAAACTTATCCCCGTGTTTTTATCTATCAACATTTGACATAACTGGAAAACATTATTAACAAAACTTGCAATGCATACAAAATCTATACATTTACTTTCAAATTTCTGAAAAGTTATTTTTTCAACAACATCACTTATACAGACTAACACTTGAATTGTATTCTTTGTATTTAATTCTTTATGTAGTCGTAGTTGGTCTTGACTCCAAAACAGTATGCAAAAAGGACTGTAGCTTACTAGACGAATTAATTTTTTCTAATATATATCTTTCCTGAGATTTGTTATGGTACTGATAATATTTTTTTCTAAAATTTTATCATTATCGCTTTCATTACTTTCAGAACTAGAATTATAATTATTAGAATTTTGTTTCGCATTGATGAAAACATCTTTTTCAATTATCAGATTGCTCTTTTTTATATCATGTATAACCATTTTTTGAATGTCCATATCGGTAGAATTAACATTATTATCTTTGTATTTACTTATTATAGATTCAGTTGTACAGTTTTCAATTTCGTTATTTGCTTTCAAACCTCTATTAATTATACCTTTTACTGTTAAATCTTCAAATTTGTTTTTGTGATAATTTAATAAACGGTCTTGAACATTATGTATATTTAATTCTACATACCTATACACAGTTCTTACCGAATTCATGCCTAATTAATCCGAGCTTTTTCCCAAATTTCTTTATTTTTCTCTTTCAATAATTTATTGTTTTCATCAAAAAGCGTAATCTCGGTAAGTAATTAATATCTCTCTTTATGATTAACAGCTCTTGCGCCAGCTCTGTTTTTTGTTTTCATCTTGTAGCTTATAACGGGGTTCCTGCTCAGCTTCGCTCGAGCGGGACACGCTATATAAAAGTAACCGCGGAAAAGTAGATGAATGGCTCTCCAGAGCAGATCGGCACTCCTGCACCGAACGTCCTGGGTCCAGCAGCTCAGTTGCCTCCTTCTCGAGTCGAAAACTTGGCCCGCGGAGAGTGTCGTAAGCTTTCGTGTGACAAGGCGCGACAGCCAAGGAGAAGCTAAAGCGCATAATCGCATATACGACTAGGAATCGAGGGAAAATGACACATAGCAAAGGAGTGAATTGAATTCATTTATTCATAACACAAGCATAGAATAGCGTAGTTCGCGCGCAGTACAAATAGCAGCGTGGATAGCCTCGCATCAGATTTCAGTGCAGCCGACGAGCTGCGCACACGCTACGCAGCGAGGACTTGCACGCGCACGCCCTGTTAAGAGCGGCTAGGCACAATGGCGACGGCTAGCCGGCGTGCACCGTTCGAACGAGAAAGCGACATCGCTTACTCGTGTCGGCTCTTTAGCCGGTCGAAATGTCTCGGTCACTCGACTTAGATGAAAACGGCAACCGCACTTGCTCGTTGTAAATCGGACGAAGCGACAATACGCGTATAACGGAAGCCTATTCGTAGGCCGAGCGAAAACAGAAAAGAAATAAGCAACTATGCGGTAAGGTATCAACAAGGATACGCAATTTAAGCAACGCAGGAGAAGAGAGCCATAGAGAGAGAAGCCAAGTTAACAGACTGGTACTTACAATGCTGGAACTGACGAGTCGCTCTACAGTAGATTCGCAAGTAGTTCTCGGCGCGCTCGCTTACAAGGGATTTGTTAACCGCGTTATCGCTTCTTGCGTTTACGCTTTTTCTCTCTGCTTCTATCACCGAGTGTTCGCTGGGCTTTTCGGGAACAGCGTCGATGGTTGTCACGTGTGTGGCTATTAAACCTAATTGCTCTCTCGAGTAATTAGCGAGCTCGCGTTGCCGGTTGCTTGTTCGTTGCCGGTCGGAAGCAGACTTACTTTTTGTCCCTACTCTCTCTCTCTCCTCGAAGGGCTCGCCTCTCCGCGAGGTTCGCGCCGCGAGTCGATATCGATAATCGAACTATAATCGCGTCACTTACCGGTTCGCTGACGTCCACGCTGCAATTATTTAAACATGTTTACATGATAATTAATTATTATAGATAATTATTATTTGATGGCTTCCTGGGGAGAGAGAGACATAACGAACTTACATGCCGTCCGTTATAAGCTCTATAAGAAGAAGTAACAGTGACATCAAGGATTGATATAATATATAGTATGACACACACTATTCTTCAATAATTGAACAGAACAATTTTACCTATCAATGAAAAAGTTTATAGTCTAATTTTATCTTATTACAATCGATCTGTTAAAAAAAGTGTAACGGTCAAGATTATTTTACTTTTAATCGTATACACATATATAAATGTATACTCGGTGAAGATAATATATCATGAAACGTTTTCAAAAACATCCAATTAGAGCGACTTTTTGAGGGATTAGAGCCACTGGCATTCTTTATTTGTGAAACTTCTTATTGTTAGAGTCGAAAAAAATGGAAGAAGATCAGTTCGAATACTAATTAAGTTGTACCAACATTATCAGTATTTCTTGTAAAGATAATGTTGTAGGATCATATATTATATTTATCATAATTGAAACTTTATTTTACTCAGTTATTTTACTTATCGATTGCAATTTCACACGGTTTTCATTGAAAAATAGAAACCATAGAGGTATGGTTATTAATAACTCATTGGCATTAAAAATTATGATTTATGATTACTGAAGAATAACACTGTAGATTATGGTTGTGTAAACATTGCAATCACTGATTTTGTCGAAATATGATAATTTTTCCAATGCACAATTTAACTATAATTTAACTTTACTTTTACGTTTATAAAACAAAATACAATTATATACTAGCTGTCTGGATCGTGCATTATATACTAGAAATTATTTTCAATATATTTTTTCCAGTATGGTGCTTTTGGTGTCAATAAATTTTTTATTATCTTTCAGGTATATAAATCCTATTCTAAATTACAAGGCTATACTCTAGAATTACACGATAATTAATATGAATCAACCTGCCTATTTTTAAGTGAACATGGAAATTGTTGTATATATTCAACATAGGTGTGTAGCTTTAAATTATTACATAACGTTTTATCGATTAATTCATTAATTTTTTTCATATTCTGTAATTTTTATGTCATAGCTAATCGAATGTCATTGTTCATGTTTTTCAGTCAATATGCCATTGAAAGCTGCTACAACAGTAAAAGAGATAGTTACTGTATTACAAGATAAAGAAATCTTTAGTGAATATTGCCTATTAATTTCTAGATCAGATCCAGTTTGGAAAACAGCTAGCGATGCCTTATGTAATGTTATAGCACAACAATATGATAGCACAACAATATGTGTTTAATAACTGGAAAGGCTTAGCTGATGAGTTAAAAAAGAACTTAAGATGTGCAAAAGTTCAGCCACAAGTGAAAGAAAAAAGAACAATTGATGATTGTCCTGATTTAAGTTTTAATATAAATTTCAGTAACGAAGAGTGGTCGTTAATAATGCCTAGTTTGATTAAAAAGTGGTCGGTACATGCTTCCACGAGGGTGGAGCCATGAAATTATTAAGCAAGTTCATGATGTTTCACGATTAAAATGTGCTTTTATGTTTGAAAAGAGATATTTTACAAAAAGGACCAGATTATAAAGTTTAAAGGATACTGCAAAGAATGCAAAAATAAAATTAATGGGTTCCATCACTTAAATTCAGTCTCACAAACAGAAGGTCATATTTTTCAAATTGAAACAAAGGATTCGAGTTATATTAAACATTTTGGCAAACGACCACTTTCAACCACGCTTTTAGAAAACTATAAAACAAAATTAATTCATGAAAAAACTTTAATAATACGAAGAAGTGAAGCAGATGAACATGTACAGTATGGAGAAATTGAAGGACCATTGGTGCATAGTACTGATGTTCTACGTAAACAACGTCAATTGGCAAAGTTCAAACATTACGGTATAGAATCGAATAAAAATATTATTGAAGCATTATTATTGATGAAGACCACTGAAAAGTTTTCGAATATAATTCATGATATTGGCGATTTCCCATTTTTTGTTACTCTTTGTTCAACAGAACAAATCGATTTATGGAAAAGTATTTACAATGAAAATATTGGTACTAGTGTGTCCATTGATGCAGCTGGACGGTTTGTTAAATGCTTCCATTTTTTTACAAGAATGTTTACAAAGATGGCTTGATTTAGATGCACCAAAACCTAAAGAAGTAGTCACTGATGGATCTTTTGGGTTACAAAACGCAGTTTGTGCAGTATTCAATGATTGAATTTTAAATCAATTCAAAGTTTAATGCCATGATTATGTATTAAAAGTAAAATATGCTGTTTTACCAGATTGTTAGCTGAGGGGAGATATTGCACATTTAATAAAATCTATTACTCGCTGGAAGATTGCTTCAGCCACATTCATAGTTTTTCAAAGTCCTAATAAAGGAGAAGTTAGTTCTGAAGTTCAAAAGAAGATAAATTTTTTAATGGAGATAATCGAGTTGCAAACATTTGAGAATTGTGAAACAACTTGTAATTGTGATATATGTAAAGTAAATCATGAAAGAGTAAGTGATGATTTGCAACAGGATGTGCAAGATGAACCTATCAAAATTGAGGAAGAATTCGATACGTTGATGAAAGAATCATTAAATAAAATTTGTAAGACTGGGGATAAAAATGAATTATATTGTGTGGATCTGAGCAACAATTTTAAAACATTATGTTGCAGTTATATGATTTGGACAAATGTTATGTTAAACTTATTTCAATCAAATGTCCTTATAGCTACGTCAGGTCGTTCAGAAGCTCTTTTCTCAGATTTACGATATATTACTAACATAAATACGCCTATATGTGTTCGATTATTTTTATCTATATATATTCAATTTTTAAAAGGAACTGCCAAAATTGGAAAAGCGTTTTTAGAAAACATAAAATTGTTACCTCCGATTCAATCATCTGTAAGTATCAGCTAGTGTATGCGTTGTTTCACACTTTTCCGTTTTGAGGGTGGTATAGCGTAATCAAAACATTTCCACCCCTCTCTCTGGGCGCCAATAGGTTGGCATAGCCCACTGTCTTTCACCCCTTCGCTTTCAAATACATTGGAGATCAGGAAGTCAAGTTTGCTACGACATCCCTGACGTATTCAGCGAGTCGGAACCTTTTTGATCTAAGGCGGCGACCTCCTCGAAGGGAATACCGATCTTTTCATGGTTCGACGCTCAAGGAGAGCGGAACTAAAGGCTTGACCCTCGGTTTGGGCGCGACGGGACTCTAGTTGCCCAAACGTCTACTACGTCGGAAGCACGCAGCATACAAATCTTACGAGATTTGCTTGACCTGGTACCACTACCCCGCAGAGGTCAACCCAAATTGGGATGTCAGAAGAGAGACTCAGCCAGAACAGCCAGAGGAAATTCCTAAGACGATCGACCAGCTAAGCCTCTCTTTCTGGGCTCGCGTTCGAAGATCATCCCACCCTGCGTTCCTGTATTAAGGGATTTCTCCCACGACTCACAGGTCCATCGCTTCGACGTGCCGAGGCACGTCTTCCCATTGCGTTTCGGTCATCCCCGTTCACGCTGGTGGGTGTCCGTTATTCGAAAAGGTTGTGTTCTGATTTTTGCCCGAGTCTCGGATTTCGCTTTCCATGGAAGGCTTTTATGACTCGCTGATATTGATCTCTGCTCTTTCGATTAATTTTCTGACTTGGGTCAGGGGCGGTGTCTCGCCTAGCCGACAAGGCAACTCCTCAGTCAGTTTTCAATATTCGTGCCAGTCATGCCACTCATTCAAATCAATTTCCGAGATCCAGGCTCAAATCAGGTGTTTTAGCGTTCGAGATTAGCGTTCAAATTGTGTTTTCTCGCACAAAGGTGTCGGGCCTTACTCCCGGAGCTCGAGGCAAAGAACTTTGGGTGGCTGCTATGACCACGGCCACAATAGTGGCACCTACCGATTGCCAGTCGATAGGGAGTAATTTCTTATTTACCCGGATTAAATTCGGATTGCCGGGACCATTGGTCCTCTGCAACTAGCTCCCGGAGCGGTCTCCCGTCCTCTAAGAGGGCGCGCGATACCACAATCCCAAGAGATTTCCCCTCAAGTGATTCCTGGATTTTAGCTTTTCTGGGCTTGAGTTGAGCTCTTGGGGTGTGGTAGACTCCGCGTTAAATATTTGGGCGTTTACGGGCCGCATCTCACCACGTGCTGTCATGGTCCGTGTTGTTTATTTTCGTTTGGCCGATTGGCCTTTTGCCCTAGGGGCGCGAGCGTTGTGTGTTTTGCCTACTGTTTCTTTACAGAAACAGCGTTTTCAGCCCCACCACGTGAAGGTACACACATCCGCACTTGTGATTGCAAGTCTTCGTTCAAATACACATTGCATTCACTTCGGGTCGACTAGCATTAGTTGCTTGTCGAGGGCAATCGGTGACGCATTTTGTACTTCAGCATTTGCATTTGCTTATGCCCGTACAGGTAAGAGAAGTTTACAACATCCTCTCCTAAAACAACAAAGTGTTTGTTTGAGAAGTCTCCACTCTCTGTTGAGGAAGACAATTACTATCCGCCGCTTTGACAAAAGATTTTTGCACAATATGACCTGGCCAGCCTCGCGGCTGACCATATGGTGCACTGTGTGCATCATCTATGTTTTTGCTAAGCGGATTATAATCGAGCTTCCTGAGAGCGTTGTGATCGCAACCGCCCATCTGTAAGTATCAGTCAAAAAGTTCCGAATAATATTAGAGATATTACCAGAGGCTACTATTTACGTCCTTGTACTGAAATAAAGTTACGACTTGAAAGGCCAACTAAAAAAAACCTTACATCTCATACGAAATGGTTTTTTTGGTAGTACAATGATTAAAAAAATAATAATTGTGTTTGATGGCATATCTTACATATTTAAAATTCCAAATAACATTTCATTGCAAATATCATAATGATTGTTTTATAGAAATTTCGAAAAAAATATGCTTGTGAAAATCGAGAAAAAAAATCTGTATTTGGAAAGATTCCAACTTTGTTTAAAATATTTTCAACTAACAAAAAATGAATTAAGTTGTCGACAACCTATTGGACAGTTAATGTTGGATATATTTAGCGATTGCATATTTGAAAAATATTATTTAAAAGTAAATGTAACATTACCAGAAGAATTAATTAATATTTGTAACTTAAATTTTTCTGTTTTGGAATAAGTCAAAAATGATGAAAAGTTAAACTATTTTTTTATTTATCGATTTACAAAATTTTACTTATCAAGGAATGAGTTTAGACATAATACCAGATAAAATGCAACTAAGAGTATTACTTATAAACTTGTAGGGGCAATATCTCACACTTATTCAAAGTATGATGAAAACTTGAAACACTACATCGCTTACTGCAAATTACTATCAGTAGATAAACATTGGTGTGTAAAAGATGATTTGTTAAAAAAAAAAACAGTAGAATCATTAAAAACACGAACTAAAATTTTAATAAAACCCGATTTATTAATGTACGTTGAAATATATGTATAAAATATAACAATTATAATTTACATAAAATAAAAGCATTTGTTATGCAATAATTTTACCATGCAATTAATTTAGTGCTTGCTGACTACAATTACGATCAGCTGAGACTATTATTATGTAGCAAGGACTAACCTTAATTCAACGACTTTTCTAGACAGTGTGGTCGACCAGCCGTTCTATCTCCTCGAAATGATATTAGGACAGTTTATCAGTAAATCGACCATCAAGGTCTGGGATATGGTACCGGCTTTTCGAGGTGAGTATGTTCGAGCTTCTTTCGGCATAATTTCTTCTTTGGTGTACCTTTCAAAAGAGTTTTTTAAAGGCAGCACTCATGCTTCAATTAGAAAAAAAATTGCTCGCTTTTAAAAAATTTGGTCGAATGTATCGAAGTACGAAAATGTATTAATACGTTATTTTTGGATTGCGGTGACCCCGTTAAAAAAATGTATGTTCCCATTTGAAGAATTCCTTGAATTAATGTAAACCTATTCTTTGTACAGGTATTGGATTCGCTTAATTCTTGGTGCTCGCAGCATTGGCATCATACTATTGCTCTTTGATGGCATTGACTATGTTCTATCTCGCAATGAATTTTCAATCGGAAGTACCGTGGTCGAAATGTTGGCTGGAATGGGGAGATATTTGCTTCGACTCAACTAGAGTGGAGTTCCCGAGTGATCCTGGGATCGCGCGTGTTCGCGTTAGAGCCGAGGTCGCGGGGCTCTCCGAGTTGCGATCTTCGCAGCGTGAATTAGTGGAACGTCTGGTGCGGCGAGTAGTACCCGAGAAGTCACCTGCGCGTACGCATTTAATTAAGCATGAGATTGACGTGCAGGGTGCACGACCAGTAAAAACTCCCTTAAGGCGATATTCGCCACAGGTGATGGAGTTTATGCGAAGCGAGACAAGGAAATGGCTGGAATCGGGGCTAATCAGAAAATCGACAAGCGATTGGAGTAGCGCGCCGGTTATAGTCAGAAAACAAGATGGTACGAATCGAATGTGTATAGATTTAAGGTCGGTGAATAAGGCGATGAAAACAGATGCATATCCGATGCCAAGCATTGACTCAGTTCTCGATCGACTGCGTGGAGCGCGTTATATTTCTAAAATCGACTTGAAGAACGCGTACTTGCAAGTACCGCTAAGCGAGGAGAGCAAGAGATATACGGCATTCGCGGTCCCGGGATTAGGGTTATTCGAATGTAATTATATGATCTTCGGATTAGTAAATGCTCCGGCGACGTTCATGCGGCTGATGGATACGCTTTTCGGACCGGAATTTGAGCCATATGTTTTCAAATATTTAGACGACGTAATTGTAGTAACCGGAACTTTTGATGAGCATTTGACTTGGCTTGAGCGAGCTCTACAGAAGCTGGTAAATGCGGGACTCGAAATAAACGTGACGAAGTGTGAATTCGGGTGCTCCGAGGTGACGTTCTTGGGATACCGATTGGATAGTCAAGGGTTGCGACCTAATCCGGACCGGATTAAGCCAGTGATTGACTTCCCGCAACCCCGAAACGTTAAGCAGTTGTGACGTTTTCTCGGTATGTGCAGATGGTATGCGCGATTTATTGAGCATGAGAGCGAGATGAAAGTACCGCTCACGAAGCTTACGTGCAAGAGCGAACGTTGGCATTGGGGGCAGGAGCAAGCCGAAGCTTTCGAAAAGCTAAAGAAAGCGCTGACAGAGGCGCCGGTTTTGGCGAGACCCGATTTTGCGAAGACTTTCTTTATTCATTGCGATGCATCGTCGTATGCCCTAGGTGCGTGTCTAATTCAAAAGGACGAGGATAGGTTTGAACATCCTATATGCTACGCCAGTAGAATGTTGAATGTGCACGAGCGCAATTATACTGTGTCGGAGTTGGAATGCGCGGCTGTGATAATGGGGAATAAAAAGTTCCACCCTTACATTGAGGGAGTGTATTTCGCGGTAGTCACGGATCATACGGCACTTACTTGGCTACGTAATAAGAAGGAACCTACGGGTCGATTGGCGCGGTGGGTTCTAGAACTTCAACAGTACGATTTTGAAATCGTGTACAGGAAAGGTCGCCTGCATCACACGCCGGACGCGTTATCGCGCGCGTATGAGGACGACGAAGAAGTAGCAGCTTTTGCGACGATCAAGGACCCTGAATACTTGCAGCGCATGAAGGACGTACTTGCGAGACCGGATAAATTTCGGAATTGGCGAGTGGAGGACGGAATGCTGTATAGATTCGCGTCTGATAGATTACTTGATCCGGTTACAAACCGTGAACAGTGTTGGCGCTTGGTGGTACCGTTAGAACACCGAGCTCGAGTGATACGAGACGCACACTGCGAGCCCTCGGCAGGCCATTTCGGAAGGGATAAGACCTACGATAGAGACGCGAGGGAGTATTCATGGCCCGGAATGTATTATGACATCACGGAATTCGTGCAATCGTGCGAGAAATGCCAACGGTATAAAATAGAACAACAATTTCCTCATGAGCAAGCGGGTAGTTGAGCAACCGTGGTTGGTGATAGCGGCAGACGTGATTGGACTTCCGAGGAGTAAGAATAGGTTCAGATACTTAGTTGTGTTTCAGGACTTGTTCACGAAATACGTGAAGTTTAATCCTCTTGTGTCAGCTACGGGGAAAGCTCTCGCGCAGGCTCTTGAAGAGCTTATTTTGTATCGATGGGAGATACCGGGGTATATTGTCACGGATAATGGTAAGAATTTCTGTGGGAATGAGTTTCGAGCGACGCTAGACGAGTACAAGATTGAGCACGTACATTGTCCGCCATACCATCAACAGGCGAATTTCGCCGAGCGAGCGATTAAGACGCTGAAGCTGATGGTGGCGATGTTCGTCGATCAGGATCACAGGAATTGGGATAAGTATTTGCATGAATTCAGGCAGGCGCTGAATACGACGATACAGGCGAGCACAAAAGTCTCGCCGACGTTCTTGAATTTTGGCCGCGAACCGCAGCAGGCTAAAAGTCTGCGTCGTGAGGTGGAAACGCGAACGCCGATCATCCGCTCGACAATCGAGGATTGGAGCGAGCGTATGGCGAGACTCGATGCGTTACGCGATCTTGTGATTAAACATATTGAAGAAGCGCAAAATCGTCAAAAGAAACACTACGATAAAAAACGACGAGACGTAGAGTTTTCAGTCGGCGATCTAGTCTTGAGGCGAGCACACACTCTGTCAAGCGCGAGTGCAGAGAAAAACGCAAAACTGGATCCGCGATATACCGGTCCGTATAAGATTTTGCGAGTGGTTTCTCCGGGAATTTATATGTTGACCACGAATAACAACAAACAGGTACCAATGTCTCATGTATCTGAGCTCAAAAGATATGTGCTTCCTCGAGGTACAAGGAAAGGTAACAGCCGAGAGTGATTTGTTTGTTGTGTGATGTTTGTGTGAGTGTGATGTTTGTATTGTTTATTTTATTTCTTTTATTTTACGGACGAGGTAGGACGAGACAGAACCGTGATTATCTGGTCAGCGGACTGGATGTCAGATGAGGTAGCAAGGCTAACACATGCATGGTTTATTACAGGAGAGGTAGTTATACTGGAGGAAACGCCAGGCTTCTCTGGCTTGTACGCCGAGATACCAGGAGTGGTGGAGGAAGGCCAGCAGGGGCAATCGGCGTTAGAGCTGCCTATCGTGCCGCGGGGCGCGGGTGACCTTGTTGATGCGGGCGCGGCTACGGGGCAGAACCAAGGCGAGAACGCTGGTTCTGTTCCCGAGGGGGGCGCCGAAGGCGAGGTAATCGCGGACAAGGTTTTAGAGGTAGCGGTAGCGAGACCATTTGAGAGGCGCACGGAGCGAGGTACGCTTCGTATTGCTACACTCCCACCTGGTAGGAGCGTGGTGGTTGCCGCTGCTGCTGCGACCGCTGAAGCGAGGACAAGGGTCGCCGAATGGCCGCACGATTTGCCGGTGGGCGCAGTAAAACCGTCACCGAG
Source organism: Phymastichus coffea (assembly GCF_024137745.1). Classification (NCBI taxonomy): domain Eukaryota; kingdom Metazoa; phylum Arthropoda; class Insecta; order Hymenoptera; family Eulophidae; genus Phymastichus; species Phymastichus coffea. Next base: position 4,295,891 of record NW_026706822.1, on the reverse strand, counting down.
ACGAGGATTCGAGAATCAGGTGGCGATGGCTGAGCCTACTGGGAGTTGGCTGCCGGTGGATGTACAACCATCTACTTAGTGGGCAAGTTTGTCGGACGAATGGAACAACAGCAGGGCTGTCTCACCGTTGTTGATAGCTGAACTTCGTCGGGGTGTGCGGACTCCGGAGCGAAGGCAGGAATTGATTGGGAGGTTTGGCCCGATCGTGAATGAATTGATTAGGCCGGAGGATCTGCCGCCGGAGCGTCCTTTGCGCTTTAGCCCACCGGATCCATCATCTGCATCGGAGCGTCCGCGACCTCGTAGGTTGCCGCCGGTAAGCGCGACGTGGCGCGCAAGCACGGATGGAGATCCATCGGAATACCTAAGGCAATTTCGGGAAGAGGAAGACGCTGCTAGATATGGAACGTCGAGAAGACGCCGTAAGAACCGGAAAACAGCGAACTTCAATGACTACGAGCCGTCGTTTGCATGTGCTGCTCTGATAGCACAGGACAATAGAATGATTCAAGTCAAACTTGGGGAGGCGCGGAAGGAGCCGCAGCGAGGAACGCAGCGTGCTCTGCCTGCCGCAGAGACATCAATCATGGCGAGTTCGCTAGATTTGGTACTTGCGATGCAGGAAGCACCGGTAGCTATGGATGTTGAGGTAGAAAATGTGGATGTGCGGATGGTTGTTTTATCTGAGGCTGATGAATCGGAATCGACGCGACAGTTAGGTGAAAGCGGGGCTGATGTGACGTCGTCGCATCAAGCTGCTGATAGACCAGCTAAACCGTATAACATAGGTAGTGGAAAGAATAGGTATCGCGTGTTCCCCGATGGGACACGCATACCAGCACCAAGAGCGGGGGTGAAGGTCCGTCGCCGTAGGGAAAACCAGCAGACGAGGGCTGCGGAGGCCGAGGTAGTGAGATCGCAGCCACAGCCTCAAATCGCAGACCAGAGTCAGCTCGAGGTAATGCACTCGCAACGACAAATTGTAGCGGGGGAAGGTGTGTACCGCGATCCGGTAGCAGCAATATTGATAGAGTTAGCACGTTTAACGCCAGAACAAGGGAAAGAAGTAACCAAGATCCAACGCCAGGCGTGTGAGCTCGCTGCCAGAGCGATTGGCAAGGGCGCAGCTCCAGATAAAGCATGGGAAGGCTGAGGTACCAAATCTGTTCACTTTAAAAGGATTTTATGTTGCTTTGTTTTATTTCATTTTATTTTCTATTTTGTTTTGTGTATGGTATGTTTATTTATGTTTGTTTATTTATTTTTATTTTTATTGAATTTGAAGATTTTGGCGAGCTGAATTATTGAAGTTTTATGATTTTGATTTTGTACTATAGTTTTAAGTCGTTTTCTCGCTGGTCCTGTATTCGAGCGAGGAGGGTTGCGTTGGGTAACCCACGGATGCCTGCGGCTTCCGCGGCTTAGCGGGGGGCTGTGACAGGGTTATAGCGATGTTCGCTAGCCCTGTGTGCGGCACTCTCCTCGCGTGAACGCAGCGACCAAGTGTATGCTATATAGCGACTACATACTTGTGTCGTTGCAGGATCTGGAGAGAGGAGCGCGACGATCGGCGAGGTGTCACCGTGAGTGCGAGTGAGAGCAGGAAGAGCGAGAGAGAGAGAGAACGATTTTGACTGATTTTTGACGGCGAGAGAAGTGGGAGCGCGGCGGCGCGAGGCTTAGAAATTAGGAGAGAGGAAGGGCAGTTAGGCGCTAGCTCTCGAGTAATTAGGGCCGCCTAAGGAGAGACTGGACGAAGCGAGATTTGGCCAGAAGGAAGCAACTGCCATCGGTGCGACTGCCACATTTGCCAGGAAGCCAGTAGTCCGAAGCCGAGCCAGTACACGCAGCGACCATTCGCCGTCTACGAGGCAAAGACCGTGCTGCGACCCTTCCTGCAGCAGCTTCCATCGTCGCCAGGGCGCCGTTTCCTGCGGGACTACGCTTTCGCCGGCGTCGCCTCTCTGTCGACGGACCGTCGGCATCCGGTGGGTCCAAAGCCAGTTAATCTCTCTCGCGCCAGCTCTCGCTCGATTACGGACATTAGCGTATTTTGATTTTATCGCGCACGCTGAGCGATCTCGCTCGCGTGATCCCGCGAACTCTGGTCGCGGAAAGGTTGAGCAAGTGCGCTCACCGCGGCGAAATAAATCTTGTAGCAATATTTGTGAAAAGGCGTCAATAAATGAGATCGTCATATGTAGTATAATTGAATTAAAGTGTCCGATTATTTGTATCAACCTCCCCCAACCAGAGCGAACTTCGGCCTGTGTAAGTCAACGCCGGCTTTCTTTACCGAGAAAGAAAAATTAGCAGAGACCAGCCCAGGGCGCACGAAGGCCGACCACTCTTGCATTACTTTGTTCAGAATTATGTTATTTTATATAGTTAAAATATTAATTATAAAATTGACATGTTGACAAACTTGTAGAAAACCTTAGAAAAATTATTTAAGTATATATACATAAAATGTGAATGGTTAATTGAGTAGAATTTCAATTACTTTATAATTATAGAATAAATACTCATTCATAAAATTATTTATTTAACTATAGTATTATTCTGAGCACCCGAACTTGTATGTCAACGATCCTAGGAAACTGAATACATTTTGTAAGAACAAACTAACTCCAGGCCATTGTGGTCCATCTGTAACATAAAATCCATTCACATTCAATGTTTGATAATAAAAAGATAATAGTGTGTTTTAGATAACAAGATTAAAATTTTTTTCACCTGTAGCAACAAAATCAGCAAACAAAATCCAACAAGCAACATTTACTGCTGCAAATCTCATCATAAATCCAATAAACAACCATCCTTTAGCTCTTCTAGGGCCCAAGCATCCTCCATTGTAAGCATTACCACGTATTTAGGCATTTGTCACAGAATTGACCCTTAATTTTTATAAAATAAATAAATAATTAAATACGGCTACCATTGCAAGTTCTGTAAGCAACCAAAATTCATAAAAGTTATGAAATAAATTCTTTTATTTCAATAGATGTAGAAGATTGTTATCGCAGTGATTTACGACATTTAACTAATGGTAATAAACATTCAAGTAATACAGTTTTTGCAAAACTGCATGAGCTACCAAAAAACTTAAATATAATGGATAATTTGTACTATCTGTCTGGAATTATATGCTTCGAAGGATAAGGATTGACTCATTATTGGACTATGAATTATCATGATGATAATAAGTGGACAAAATACGACGAACTAAAGAAACCATTTCGCGTATAAATAAAAGATGAACATTTCAATCTTACAGCGAAAATAGCATTGCTTTTTTATGTAAAAATAAATAAATAAACAAAATGTTTTGAATATAGATAACTAATATTGTATTAAATTGTAAAATATTTTATTAACCTTGTGATATATCATTTTATATGTGGCTTCGTTGAGGATTCAGCCACCAGAGAGATTTTACTCTCGTTGAAGACTCTTAATCGGTTCAAAATGTGCTTGAGAGTGACATGAATGTGGAAGGGCGTGGTGAGATGCTGCGTATTAAAGTGAAAGTTGGCATAGGCTTGGGGATAGATCTGCTTGAACCAGGGCGGCACCACAAAGGATAAGAAAGACAGTCTTTCCTCTTGATTGCCCTCTGTAGCGTATTTTTGATATCGGCGAATCTGGAAGAACGAACGACGGAGTAAGGAAGAATCAGAGATCGGCTGGACGTGGCTGGAAGACGGTATATGAAGATGCCGATGTGGAGCACGTCCTGCATGAAGCCAATCAAGTCGTTAGCTGCCTTGTAGTTCTCCTCACGAGTGGATAGATGTCCACGTGGCTGACCTTATCGGCCATGCACTTGCGCACGTCCGACAGTTCGAGCTCAATCTTGTAGCCCTCGACCACCTGGCACAAGAACGCGTACGGCTATACAGAGGAGGACGATGTACTCGAGTGGTAAAATATTATAAATCCAAAGTAAGTTCTACAGGAACAGCACTCGATGGGTATTTGGCAATAGATTCATTTGGTACATTCACTACAGTACCATAATCTATTAACAAAACATAAGTTGTAGCTGAACAGACATCAACAACAGTTCCTCTACAAAACCACTTTGGTAAATCTACATTTGAATGGCATCTTCTACTGCATCAAGAACTCTTAAAATACGGACTCAATATGTAACTCCAACATTGGGAGATCTTTGAAATGTAAACACATAATCTAATCCTCCATCATAGCCAAATAATATATATATTTAGAAATTACTACTTGCAGACTGAGTTTTTTATGAAGCAAACAAAGTTTTACTGTTGTTTACTCCTGCAGTTATTACATTAGGAATGCCTTTTTGTTTTTACCTTTGATGAACGTCTCTTACAGAACACCTTTTGTCATAAAAGATTTATTTAATATAAATATAGATCTATCTTGATAATGAACTAATGTCTTACCTGATTAATTGGAATAAATTCTTTCAATTATATACTAATCTTAGAAAACAGTAGGAATCAGTTTTTATCATTTTTATTTCAGTCTACCTGTAAAATAAAATTCTAAACAAAGTATTTGATAATCCAGCTGATGTGATTAAATAAAAATAAAATTGAATAAAAAAGTATACATATCTGATTGTACAAAGAAAACGGTTACAAAGAAAATCTAGAAGTGCCACGACTATACTTTTATAAGTTTGTCTTTACGAGAGCGTGATCGGATTCTCAGGCTCAGCACTACACTGTACGTACTGTAGAACTCATGTAGGGATATCTGGTGATTAGAAAATGTTTGACCTGTTTTATCGACTAACTGCCGCAGATTGCTAATTTTTACATTTTCCTCAATTTTGGATAGAAAATCGACAAAAGGAAAATTGTTTCGTAATCCGGGAATTGGGAGCTATCATCCGCTATCGATATTATTTCTTTTTAAACAGGAGAAAAATGCATTTTGAGCGCTGTACGAACGCCAGATTTTTTTTTGCAATTTTGTTAAAAACGGAAAATTCGGAAATAAAATTTCAAGCGGAGACATAATCCGGAAAAAGGGAGAAAACGTTTTAGCTCATGAAAACTCAAAAATATGATTAAAAAATTTTTTTGGGCGTCAGATTTATGCGTTGTTGCATGTCAGTTGACAGAGAACGGTAGATAAAATCAACTAACTACGCAGTACGAATGGCGCTCGCTAGAGGGGTCTGACGCTAGCTAGTGTCAGCTATTCCGATTAGCAAGTATGACGATCTTTGCCGGTGGAAACGTTCCAGTTTTCTGTTGGCCGGCCATATCAGTTGGGTCTCCTTCTCTCTTACTCCCTGATGGACATATAATCCATTAGCAAGTGTTAGGCTGAACGTATCGATTATAGATTGCAGAAATTATAATCAAGAGTTTTAGTTAAGATTACAACTTTTTGTGATTCTATTACAATAATAGTGTTTTAATAATGAAATCATTTAAATGTCTAAAAAACAAAAAATAGACGAAGAGTTTATTCTTGAAAAAAAATAAACCACAACCTCCTAAAGTTGCATACAACAGATGCAGGAAATCTTTTCCTGAAACAGAAAATAGCAAAACAGTAAATCTGAAAGACGTGCCAATATCACTTGTAGATAAATTTAATTCAAAGTTCAGTATTAATCCTGCATTAACGACTAACGATAGATTGTGTATATTTTATAATTTTAACGTTGATAGTTTTATCTTTTAAATATTATTTGGTGATGCAAACTGGACAATATGAAATTTCTTAGAAATATTTCAGAAATATTTCATGAAATATTTCAGAAGCATGGGAATGTCCGGGACAAAAGCAGAAATATTTCATGCAATACTTGAGAAATATTTTACAAAATATTTCAGAAATAATCAACGAAATATTTCATAAATACTCTACGTAATATTTCAGAATGGTTATTGTCGTGGACATTGCCATCTTTCTGAAATATTTGATGCAATATTTTCGAAAAAGTTTGCGAAATGTTTTTCAAATATTCCATGAAATATTTCAAAATGGTTTTTATCGCGGTATTTCTAAAATATTGCATGGAATATTTCTAAAACCTTTTTGAATTGTTTTACCGAAATATTTCTAAACCATTCATGAAAAGCTTTTTGTGAAATATTAAAAAAAAATGTTAAAAACATTTCTTTCAAATAATTTACAGAAATATTTTGAAATATTACTGATATATTTTTGACATATTTTAAAAATATTTCAAAGAAATATTTCATAAAAGATTCAATATGAAATATTTCATGCTGTGTGGGGCATTGTATTTATAGAGTTAAAAAATTTATTTGACCTCATTACAGCTGAACTTATGTATTTACAAGTATATTTTCGATTCATATCAAATTAAAAAAAATGTGTATACTTCGGTAAAGGTGAAAGTCAAAGAAGTATTCCAGAGAATTTAAGCCAAATGAGTATTATAGACGAATGTGTGGAAGACGATGCGGATGTAACAGAAATTACTCAAAAGCAAGCTGAACTTTTTGTATAGTTAATTCAGAACATAAATCTAAAATTTCACAATGATGGAACAAGTAAGCAAGAGAACATACAAATTTCATCTTTATTCCCATTAGATTAGACATATAAGGAAATATATAAACATTTTGAAGCATCAGATTATATGATACTGTTGGCAATAAGGTGGCGCATTCTTTTCTCGGCGCAAGGCACTGTCCAGCCTATCTTCCCCTTCTCCCCTCTACCGTGCTTCGCGGCAAGCGCACCGACGAAGGCGCTCAGTTCTCTCCTGCCACTCGAGATATATCAACGCCTTTTACGATTGCAGCGATCTTTTCCTTTTCAATAAATAATTAACGCTAGACGAAGTTACAATTAAGCATCTGACTTTATTCATTGACCCATCCCTGCATCTAACAGATACAAAGATCGAAAAAATTACAAATAGCTAAAGGACCAATGGCAACATTAATTTCTTAATTTATTTTAATAGTTTAATTAATTATGACTTTCAATTTTAGGAAAGGTGATGTCAAAAGAAACAATAACAAGTATTATACATTTTTATGCTAGTGAGGACAATACTTACATATTGCCTGGCATTGAAGATTTTATCGAAACAAAAGATTTAGAAGGAAATATAGTGTAACGAGCCGGCTCGTTACAGGGAAAAATCCGCTGAATATAGGGTCAGCGCGTGCCATGCGCGGGCCAGCTGCGCAGAAGAACCGTGCGTGAGCGGAGAGTAGAGAGAGAGGACGGTGAGGGGTGGGGATAGTGAGGAGAGACATTCACGTGTGAACCGGCTTGCCGAACGGAAGATACAAAGGAAGGTCACTGCTCATTAGACGATAAAGGAAAAAAGTGGAATCGAAGAGCAATACCGAAGCAAGTACGCCAAGAGTGAGTGTCGTCGCCCAGGTGACACAGGATTTGAGGAGTGTCGAGAGGACCAAGAGGAGGAAATGCCTCCCGGGCAACGAGAACCATCACGTGAGCTCGGAAACTGAAGAATCGGCAGTTAAAATCTCTTGCGCGGAAATTACAGAGAGAAGAAGTGAGTAACCTCCCTGACACGTGATTAACTGCGAAAAGGTCGCGTCAAATTAGGCGTGCGAGAGTAGGTCCGTATATCTCTCTCTCTCTCTTACGGCAAAACATCGCGCGCGGTAAATGCGCGACTGAGCAGTGCGTCATTCGAAAAAGCTCTCGGCCTTTTTCTTTATGGAATGTGTATCGACTGTTAAGTAAATAAAAGGTGTCTATAGTTGATCGGCTGCCTTGTTTATTGACGCGGGCAGAAGCCCACGTGCCTCCACTGCCCAGCCACCCGAACCCACCGACTTCCCCGCGTGAGCAGTGTGCCGAACGCGCATTCGCCAAGCAGCCGGGAGGTAAGTCTTCCCCCGACGAAGCGGCGGTTAGCTTCGCAACGTGGAAGCGACGGTGAATGATCTTTGTTAACGGATACAGATTTATTTTCTCGGATAAATCACAACCGTTACAGTGGCGCCCAACTTAAAGTGACTGGCACAGGAGTACAAGACCTCCTACGAGAGCGTCAAGGGCGCGCGTGTTTTCTAGCTGTGTTTTGATTCTGAGAGAGAGAGCCGCGGCGACCGATACGTGTACACGTGTGTGCGAGTGGTAAACACCGCGAGGTAGGCGAAGCGTTGTTCGTCGCGTATACTCTGACCTAGGCATTTTGAATTTTGTAAAACTCTTGTAAGGCCGAGAGTAATACTAACAACGTGATAGCCAAGGCCAGAGACGAACAGCAGTCGGTGAGACAAAAGCCGCGCGCGACAGGCGAAACGTAAATACTGCCGCGCGCACAAATAGTCAACAAGTGCCCATTTACAGATTTGACTTTAAGAAGTACAGGGCTACTTACGTTTTTTTTTCAGGCTACATTAAGAAAACGAATTAAAAAGTAATATCTTTTTTTCTATAAATTTTGTTTTGATTGCATATAGCAAATCTCTATATTTTGTTTTCTTTCTTTCGTCTCCAAAACGCCTCAATTAAACCGACTGCTAAGAAGCGACGAACAATAGCGAAGAGGGCGCGCCCAACAAAAATTAGCACAGCTTTGCTAACAAACAGTTAGCAAAGCTGATAGGTAGGATTACTGTTTTTTATTTTTGCGTAGTAAGGGCGCGCCTAAACAACCTCGCGGGATAGAGCCAACAATTTCGTACGGCTAGATAAAATCAAAATAAAACCGGTGGCAATAAGACCGTTTGTTTTTTTTAAGTAGATTTTTCAAAAAATACAAACACTCGTACTCACGCTCTTGAGGACTAGCCACTGTTTAAACAAAACGAGCGTGCGTAAACAATGGCTAAGTCAACAAACCAAACGCTGTTATTCGACTTGGACACCACGGAGGATGAAATACAAACATGGGTAAGCGAGTTCGATGACAAACGTCTAAAAGAGACACTATCCGAACTAGAGCTGCGAAGCGACGGCGACAGAGCCGCGCAAGCTAACAGATTGCAGAAGTGGCTACTCGGCAATTACTCCGAGGCAGATTTCGACCAGACAAGGGCAGTTGACAAGACAACAGACCCAATTAGAAGAACAGATCTGCGCCAGTCATTTATATCCGAAGAATGCAAAACTCTTGAAGATGCAGCGGACCTGGACAGCCATCCGCTATACAGACTGCTGACGGACGATGAAATCAAGACAAAAATGAACTTGACAGTCGGCAAGACCCTATCAAAGGAAGCAAAGAAGAACTCTAAGGATGATGGTAAAACGATCCACCAAGACTCTATGGAAGACATAGAGGAGGAAATGCCCACGTTAAAGGATGCAAAGGGCAACCCAATAACAGTGCCACCAGAGATAGCCAAGGTAATGACGGAATGGATAAAACGCCTCACGAAGATCGAAAGGGCAATGACGAGAGAACGAGAGTACGTCCTGTCAATTGCGCAAATGGCACAAACAATTTGCGCAACACAGGCAACAGAAACCTCTCGTCTATCCAAAGCACTACACCGCATAGGAGTACTAGAAAATGAGATGTACGAATTACAAGAGAGCAACACGTGCACAACAGAAACCGAAGAAGAAAAACAGCCAAGCAAATCAGTGAATTTTCAAGACACACTGACGTTCCACTACGACACGGTGGTACCAGGCAGCACGCCAAAAAGGCCACAGCCGCCCGTAGGGGCCCGGTGGCCTGCAGACGACCCCCCCGCACAGCCCTTAGGAGGGGGCAGACAGCAGAATTTCACAGCGAATTCTTCTGTAGGCGCCTACTCAAGACCAACAAGTTATTCAATGCAGAATTACCCATCAGGGCTGTCGACCACCAGAAATATTGGCAAGATCGTCAGAGGCTGGCGCGTGAAGTTCTCCGGCGGAGAAGAGCAAACCGTCGACTTATTCTTAGAGAAGCTAGAGGCGCAAAGAATAGCGGCTGGGCTATCCGAGGAAGAGATGTTGTTGGGGCTACCAGACGTGTTAACTGGAGTAGCCCATACATGGTACATCAACAACTACAAGGATTGGATCGGTTACCAGGAGTTCGTACAGGATGCGAGAGAATGGTTCGGCACGAGCATCCAGCAACAACAGAGGCTGAAGAGGGAGGCTCAAGCCAGATACCAAGGCGAGCAGGAGCCGGTGAAGGTTTACCTGACCAAGCTACAGGCCATGGTAAACAAGATACAGCCTCCGATGCCTAGTATAGAAGTGCTGGAGCTGATGTACTCGAACCTGCTTCCTGAAATAAAGACGAACGTCAAGCGAAGAGACGCGACGTCGGTAAGAGAGCTGTGTCGGCTGGCAACGGAGGCACAAAATGACATTGCCCAAGCACGACAGAGGAGAATATTGCTAGAGCCGAAGGCGGCGCTATTCCCAGAGTGGGCATATCAACCCGCACAAGCTGGGACGGCGGCGAGTGTTCGCAAGCCTAGGGTATCGGCGATAGCAGCCGACGATGATGAAGTCGAGGAAGATGACGCAGAGATCGAAATCGCGGCGCTGAATGAGAAGCAGCCTTAACCGACGGCAATGCAACGTCTGGAGACGATGATCGCGGACATGATAGACCGCAAGCTACCTAAGCCCTCACCTGGCGAGAAGCCCAATGAGGCGGACGGCGGAAACGGCCAAAGGCAGAGGCCGAAAACGCCCAGGCGCGACGTAGATTATACGAAGCCTCTCGCTTGTTCCAAATGTGAGAAACTGGGCTTCAGCGTCCGATATTGCCCCGACTGCAAAGGAGCAACGTCATCGGGAAACGACAAAGGAAGCAACTAGACGGAGTCATAGTTGCTTCGAGTAGTAAAGAGATCCCTCACTCTGGGCGGCAGCGCGACGAGATTCCGCGCGAGTCGCCCCCGATATCGACTAGCTCCGCCACAGATGAAAGGGAGCCTACAGAGAAAGTATCAAGAGTGAGAGGCAATGGTGATAATGAGATCCAGCCATTACGAGTAGAGGAACATGCGACCGAGAGTCAAGATACCAACCCGTCAAGCGGGATCGAAGGAGCTACTTCCTCCCCCAGGACCCGACGTGCGATGCAGGAAGATCCTCAGGACATGGCGGGGAAGTGCAGCCGAAGATCGTCGGACGACACAGAGGCGTTGACCAGCGAGGTGTTGGCCAACACTAGTCCAGACGACGACGAAGGGCAGACTTCCGCAGCCATAGGATCGACCGACGGGAAGCACAAAGGCAGTCAGCGAGGAAGAGCTTATGCACCCGAAGATGAGACGAGGTGGTACGTGCCCATTAATATTGCAGATTACCGAATCAGAGCTTTGTACGATTCAGGTGCATCTTGTACAACAATGGGCACGTTAGGGATCATGATTGCTGCTCAACTGGGGTTAGAGCTACAGGCGCGCAACGCAGGTACTTGCCGCCTGCCGGATGGCTCAACCGTGGCAGTATTAGGTCATGTTCACATGCCCTGGACCGTAGGTGGAGTAACAAGGGACATCAGAGTGGCTATAATCCCAGATCTGAAGGACGAATGCTACGTCGGTGTCAACTTCATCAAGGCATTTAAGATAATGGTGGATCCAGAGGAGGACGTGCTATTCATGAAGGATGAAGAAGTCAGAGTCCCATTAACATTAGCAAGTTTGGAGGGCCAGATTCGCGAGGCCGCGGTGGGCATCGCGGAAGCAACGGATGCCCAGCGCGAGGAAATTAGAGAAATGGTCTCGAAGATAATGCCGGACCGAAAAGTTCTGGGTTGTATCACCGGCGCAGAACATGTGATTAACGTCGGGGATACTAAACCAATCAAGCAAAGGTATTACCCAGTATCACCAAAGGTAGAACAAGAAATGCACCGACTGGTGAAGGAAATGTTGATCGCGGGGGTGATCGAGCCGTCCAAGAGTGGATGGTCCAGCCCTGTAGTGATGGTCAAGAAGTCGGACGGTTCGTGGCGATTTTGCGTAGATATGCGTCAAGTGATCGCAGTAACAGAGCCCGATGCCTATCCGATCCCCTTTATGCAAGACATACTGCGGCGATTGAGAAACGCAAGGTTTATCTCGACGTTGGACCTCAACTCGGCCTACCACCAGATCAACTTGAGAGAGGAGAGTCGACCATTGACGGCCTTCACGGTGCCAGGGATGGGCCACTTCCAGTTTGTCAGGATGCCTTTCGGCTTATCCTACGCCGGGGCCACCTTCCAATGAGCCATCGACTCAGTAATAGGTCCGGAGATGGCCACCTTTGCCTTTGCGTACCTCGATGATATCATCGTAGTGTCGGCTACGTTTGAGGAACACAAAGAACACCTCAAACGAGTATTAGAGGCCTTAAGGAGCGCTGGGATTTCCGTGAACTTGGAAAAAAGTGCCTTTTGCAAGGCGGAAGTACGGTATTTGGGCGTGTTAGTGAACGGGGACGGCGTCAGACCTGACCCGGAGAAAACGCGCCATATATTGGAGTTCCCAGCACCCAGGAATGTCAAGAAGCTGCGTAGTTTCATGGGCATGGCCTCGTGGTACCGACGCTTCATCGATGATTTCGCGACAGTAGCGGAGCCATTGAATAAGTTGTTGCGCAAGTCAACACCATATGAATGGGGCCCAGATCAGGAAAGAGCCTTCTCCGAATTAAAGAACCTCATGGTATCCGCCCCGATATTGCAGCCCCCAGATCCGAACGGAGAATTCGTGTTACACACCGCCGCCAGTGATACGGGCATCGGCGCTGTCCTGACCCAGATCGTCGACGGGCAAGAGCGGGTGATTGAGTTTGCTAGTCGCACCCTCACCCGAGCCGAACGTAATTTCTCGGTGTCCAAACGGGAATGTCTCGGGGTGGTATGGGCCATTGAGAAATTCCGGCAGTATGTGGAAGGCTATCATTTCAAAGTGATAACTGACCATAGTTGCTTGAAATGGCTGCGGAATATGAAGAATCCCACGAGCCGCCTAGCAAGATAGGCCCTGAAGTTGCAGGGGTATGTTTTCGACGTGGAACATCGGAAAGGGGCCCTGCACCACGTGCCCGACTGTCTGTCGCGAATGTATGAACCAGAGGAGGAGGAAGAAACGATGATCAGCGCGGTGTCATGGTCCGAAGAGGTAAAGGATGAATGGCTGCTGGCTAAGAAGCGAGAAATACTGGATAAGCCGGAAGCGCATCCGACATGGAAGGTCGTGGGCGGTAATGTCTACACTTACCGCCCAGGCGGATCCCTTGGAGAACTGATCGACGACGCTGATGACTGGAAGATAGTGGTACCCAAGGAACATCGAAGGAAAGTGTTAGAGGAATGTCACGACGCCCCCACAGCCGGCCATCTCGGGCGTGATAAAACGATCGCCAGAGTAAGGAGGTTGTACTACTGGCCTACGCTGATCGATGACACATCGCGTCATGTGCGTAACTGCGTGATATGTCAGCAGTGTAAGGTCAAACAACGCTCACCGTATGGGCTGATGGGGAGGCGACAAGTTAGCAAGCCGTGGCAAATCGTCGCCGGAGATATCACCGGACCTTTTCCCCGCAGTGCGAAGGGCTATGAGTATATCTTAGTCTTCGTCGATCTATTCACAAGGTGGGTCGAGTGTATCCCTATTCGGAAAGCTATTGCCAAGACAATCGTGCGAGAATTTCACGAGAGGATCTTGGCTCGCTTCGGAGCGCCAGAGATATTCCTCTCGGACAATGGCACCGAGTTCAAGAATAAGTTAGTCGATGAGTATCTGCGCGAACAAGGGATTCAACACGATCTAACGCCCGTGTATTGCCCACGAGCCAACCCGACCGAAAGATATAACAGGACCCTGAAGACGATGATAAGGTCATTCATCGAAGACGACCATAAGAACTGGGACGATAAGATAAGTGAACTGATGTTCGCTCTTAACACCGCGATACACAGCACAACCAAGGTGAGCCCTGCCATGCTCAACTATGGGCGGCAACCTTTACCGCCCGCCACCCTTTGGCGAGAACAGGAGCAGTTGAGCCAGCGGCGGCTCGAGGATCAGGCTCGTCGTGAATGGGCTGACCACATGGGCCTGCTGCCCGGGTTGCTAGAGACAGCAGCCGAGAACTCGCAACGAGAGCAGGCCAGACAGGCCAGATCGTATGACACGAAGCGTCGAAAAACCCCGTTCGAAGTAGGAGATTGGGTATGGCGAGTCAATCGAGTGCTGTCATCGGCCGCTAAGGGAATCACGGCGAAGCTGGCCCCGCCATATGCGGGACCATACGTCGTCTCCGAGAAGTTAGGAACGAACACCTTCCGCTTAGCAAACCATCAAGAGGAGTTGGAAGGGGCGGTACACGCGGAAGACCTCAAGCCTTTCCACCAAGGCTCCGAAGACGACCAGGAGGAAGAAGAACAACCACCGATGGAAAACGTGGCGAAGAGCGACCAGCCCCAGGCGTGCGAGCGGCCGAGCGACGGCAACGAAGGCGAAGATGCGACGGTCGCAGGCGCGGGCCTGCCCGATGGCGGAGAAAACGATCCGACACGCGCGGACCGGGAGGCCTCACCCCCACGACGCGGGCGAGGGCGACCTCGCAAAATAACGCTGCCAGGAGCAACCGCCAAACCTAGCGCCCGAGGGAGAGGCCGGCCAAAGAAATCGGTAACGACGGTGCGTCGAGAGATAGGTCGCGTTGCGAAGCGAGTCGACCTCGACGCGAATGCTGCGACGCGCGCAAGGGGACGACCCCGAAAATCATAACTATTCTACGAGCGAGCATTTCATATCATTCCATTCCCCTCCTCACCCTTTATCACCATCATTTCACCATGTTACAGTATGGAACAGATCATCAAGGACACCGTACAATATTTCATGGGGATAATCGCCATGTTCGACATCCTTGAAGACGTCAAGGAGCTGCTCGACGTCGCGGTCATCGCCCTGGGGCGACCCTCGCCGAAGCCGCGGAAGCCCACGGTCAAAAGAACCGGGAGCAGGAGCTCAGCGCGGCCGTTCAAGAGCTGGCAGACACCCTGATGGACCAAAAGATAGGGAGAACCATCAGGGACTGCCTTGGGCACGCGGGGGCGAAATTCCTCGTGGAGGTCCAGCGTGCCCAGAGGGACGGCCGTCTGTTACGCCCGCTCAAAAGCGAGATCCGTTACGTCCCGGCTACCCTGACCGAGGTAGAAGAGGCGCCGGCAGACTGGTCGGTGAGGGCAACCGCGTCCTTCGGAGGCCCTCCCCCTTCAATGAGGACAACGGGGGACGAATTGTTTGGGCACTTCTTACCCATGGGCTCTGGGCGGCCCATCACCAAACGGGACCGCCCCTCGTCCCAGTTCCGGGACATCGGAACTAACACGGGGGTGCCCAGAAGATGGAACGTGGGCGTGCAGGTCGGAGGAGCCGCCGGCGCCCGAACCCGGAATTCGGGCGTCAACACTGACAGGACCAGCGTACCCCAGAGGATCGAGGTGGCCACCAACACCGTGGAGGCGATGACAATCAACGCCGCCACCATGACTGACCCAGTCGGTTTTGGGTCCCGCGGAAGAGGAGAAGAGACCGCACCAGCCGAACTCACGGAATCCGCTCCATCCAGATCCGCGCGCACCTTAGCGGAAACGCCCTGGCCATCACGACGATACCCGTTGTTGGCCCGCCCCTACAACAGGGATGACTGGCCAACAACGTGCCTGGAGTGGCCGCAAGAATATCCGGCCGAGGCGAAAGAGCGCTCCCTGGCATTCGCGCTGAGCGAAGTCGGCAGCACATGGAATTTCGTGCGCCTGGTCACCCTCGGTGTACTCGCCCGGTTCGGGGATTTCATCCGAGGCCCCGGAACCGAGAGATTCGCAGAAGAGTGGCTGGAGAAGTGTGCGCGTTGGCAGGCCTACGTGGGAGCCGTCCGCCACGCGCGCGAGTCACGAGTGCCCCCATACCATCCGACGGCCGACTCACACTTCCCTACAGCCGAGTCGCCAGAGGCAGAAGAGGGCGCGAGACAGCCTCCACCGCTCGCGCCCAGATACCGGGGAGAAAGACTCTCCCAGTCATCCTCCGCAACCAACGTCTCGGTCGAGGCAACGTCGTCGGGAGCCCACAGCACAATAAACGTGGCTGTGAACAACAACGGCGGTATTGGCCCCTCTGGGCAGTGCGGTTCCGCACCGCCCCGAGACTTCAAAGTCAAGCGGTCCAGGAGAAACTACGACCCGGCTCGCCAGCCCAACCCCAACGAACGGGACCCACGCGGGGTAAGAGGCGGCAAGTCACGATCGGCGGTCGAGGGATGCGCAGTGTGTGGGTACCCAGGCGTCACGAGATCTAGCCGGTGCCCAAGGATACGGGACCATCGGCAATATAGAGAGTGACGTAAAAATAAAAACGTGAATGAAACCAGCATTTGTCCCTCATTTATCCCTCCACCCATCCACTCCTTACTTTCATCAAGCGATTTTCCCCTTTTCCGTTTGGTTCGGCACATGGAAAGTATTTCCGCCTGGGGGGGAGTTGTAACGAGCCGGCTCGTTACAGGGAAAAGTCCGCTGAATATAAGGTCAGCGCGTGCCATGCGCGGGCCAGCTGCGCAGAAAAACCGTGCGCGAGCGGAGAGTAGAGAGAGAGGACGGTGAGGGGTGGGGGTAGTGAGGAGAGACATTCACGTGTGAACCGACTTGCCGAACGGAAGATACAAAGGAAGGTCACTGCTCATTAGACGATAAAGGAAAAAAGTGGAATCGAAGAGCAATACCGAAGCAAGTACGCCAAGAGTGAGTGTCGTCGCCTAGGTGACACAGGATTTGAGGAGTGTCGAGAGGACCAAGAGGAGGAAACGCCTCCCGGGCAACGAGAACCATCACGTGAGCTCGGAAACTGAAGAATCGGCAGTTAAAATCTCTTGCGCGGAAATTACAGAGAGAAGAAGTGAGTAACCTCCCTGACACGTGATTAACTGCGAAAAGGTCGCGTCGAATTAGACGTGCGAGAGTAGGTCCGTATATCTCTCTCTCTCTCTCTTACGGCAAAACATCGCGCGCGGTAAATGCGCGACTGAGCATTGCGTCATTCGAAAAAGCTCTCGGCCTTTTTCTTTATGGAATGTGTATCGACTGTTAAGTAAATAAAAGGTGTCTATAGTTGATCGGCTGCCTTGTTTATTGACGCGGGCAGAAGCCCACGTGCCTCCACTGCCCAGCCACCCGAACCCACCGACTTCCCCGCGTGAGCAGTGTGCCGAACGCGCATTCGCCAAGCAGCCGGGAGGTAAGTCTTCCCCCGACGAAGCGGCGGTTAGCTTCGCAACGTGGAAGCGACGGTGAATGATCTTTGTTAACGGATACAGATTTATTTTCTCGGATAAATCACAACCGTTACAATAGTTTTTGAGTAAAAACATCTAATTCTTTGTTCATTGAAGGAATTATACATGTAGTTCAAAGATTATTATCTAGATGTATCTGCTGGATTTTCAACTTTTGCAAAACATAGACCTAAATATTGTCTACTAGCGGGAAGTAGTGGGACTCATTCAATTTGTGTTTGCTCAATCCATCAAAATGTGAAGTTAATGATGTCAGGTATTTATTTTGTAATTGTAACGATATAATCATAAATATAACCCGATTTTAACTTAAGCATATATAATTTATTTTAGGTTCTTCATTACCGTCAATAAAAAAAGGTTATGATTTTGAGTTTGAAGATTACAAAGACGTTTTGAAATTTATTATTTGTGCCAATGATTCTAACATTCCAGCCGCTAAATGCTATTTGGGTAAATGTGGGAATTGTCCTCAAATTGAAAAATTAAGAGACTATTTGTCAACGATAATTTTGGAATTAGATGTCAATGAAATAAATTATTCGCAATGGGTCTCAACTCCAATAATCACATCAAAAAATATCACTGATGATGCCAGTGACTTTATCACTATTTTTTGCGAAAAAACTAAGCACCTCTTGTCCCATGCATATATTTCGAGAGAGCAGTCTGAATATTTTAAAGACCTTAAAAATAAATTGCTGGATGATGAGATAATTATTAATTTAGATTTCTCCGAAAACTACGCATTTGTTGTGCAGAATGCCCTGCCAGGATTTCATTGGAATAATGATCAAACCACTGTTTTTGTTGCCTTTATTTATTTTAAAATTCAAGGTGAATTAAAAAAAAGGATTTATTGTTATTTAAGAAAATTAGACACATGATACTGTAGCTATTTATACATATCAGCAATTTTTGCTAAAGTATGTAAATAACAACTTCTCAATCAAAAACATACATTACTTTAATGATGGTACTCCACAACAGTTTAAAAATTATAAAAATTTTTTTAATTTATATTATCATTTTGACGATTTGAAAATTAAAGTCGTATGGAATTTCTTTCCTACAGCTCATGGGAAAGATGCTTGTGATGGCATTGGAGGCCATGGAAAGCCAATTTAATATTACCACTTGAATTGAAAAATCAATTTTAACTCCAAATGCGTTGTATGATTGGTTGAAACTCAAAAGTAATTTTCGTAATGTAGACTTTGAATTTTCGCCCATTAGTCATTATAATAAAAATTTAAGTAAGTTAAAAAAGAGGTTTAATAATAAAAGTCGAGTTGCAAATTTGCAAAGGCAATATAATTTTATTCCAACAAAAAGTGGAATAATAAAACATAACATTTTTTCAAACAGCGAACAATATGAGGAAACAAAAATTATTGATAAACTATAATTACTTTTATATTTTCATTATATTAAAATAAATAGAATATACAAAAATTTCATTCGTAATTATAATTTTTTCAATTCTTTGTATTAACCCATTAACTCTTACAGGACGGATTTTCAATTGCTGAGTTTCGATTATTACTACGTAATGAATTTGAACAGAAAAAAATTTGAAACATACTGTTCCCGACGTATTTAGCGACACTCTTTACAATGGTGACATTTAAAAAAAATTGTGTTTTGGCTGCCATATTGTTTAATAAAACAATTTTCATATCAAACGAAACACATTTATTAATAACAAACGAAACAAAAAGCCACTTTCGAAAAAAATTTAATCGCAAAATCACGTTTAACTTAGTTATTTTGGATTTTTTTATTCCAAACTGTTGTAGTAGTTAGCTTTATTTATGTATATAGGCACTTATATACGAGGTGTGATCAAAAAGTAAGGTGAATTTTGAAATTTAGCGGGCTACGTCCGTTCGATCTTCGACTTTTTTATTTGGTTATGTCGGTACACTCGTCTAGAACATACGTTCCAAATTTCAGCTTTGTAGTATGTTTGGTTTGTTTGTGAGAGGCATCAAGGTTAGAAGTGTTTTGCGTGCTCCACGATTTGCTGCTGTCTAAAAACAACACATTAAATTTTGTGTGAAAAATGGAATCAAATGTTCCAAAACACTTGAAATGCTGAAAGTAGCATACGGTGAGTCTACTTTAAGCAAAAAAATGTTTACAAGTGGTATAAACTCTTCCAAGAAGGCCGAGAAGATACCGACGACGAACCTCGTTCTGGACGCCCCAGCACATCAACAACAGATGAGAATGTTGAAAAAGTGAAGAAAATAGTGTTGGGAAATCGTCGAATTACCATTAGAGAAATTTCTGATGATATTGGCATCTCATTTGGTTCGTGCCAATCAATTTTGACGAGTGTTTTAGATATGAGACGTGTGTCAGAGAAGTTTGTTCCGAAATTGCTCAATTTCGACCAAAAGAAACGTCGCATGAGCATCGCCCAAGAGCTACTGAATGACGTCAACGATCATCCAGATTTACTCAACAGGGTTATAACAGGTGACGAAACATGGGTATAGGGTTATGACGTCGAGACTAAGACTCAATCGTCGCAGTGGAGGCATTCTGGATCACCAAGACCAAAAGAAGCACGCCAAGTTCGATCAAATGTAAAGGTTTTGCTTACAGTTTTCTTTGACTGCAGGGGCGTGGTGCATCATGAGTTCTTGCCACAGGGTAGAATAGTAAATAAGGAATATTACCTGCAAGTTATGCGCAATTTGCGCGAAGTAATCCGCCAGAAACGTCCGAATTTGTGGAAAAATAAAAATTGGCTTTTGCACCATGATAACGCCCCTGCTCACACATCGTTGCTTGTGCGCGAATTTTTGGCTAAAACCAACACAGTAACGATGCCACAGGCACCGTATTCCCCAGATCTGGCCCCCTGTGACTTCTTCTTGTTCCTAAAACTGAAGAGGCCCATGAAAGGACGGCGTTTTGCCACGATTGAGGAGATAAAGACGGCATCGAAGGATGAACTAAACAAGATCACAAAAAATGATTTTTTGAAATGCTTTGAGGATTGGAAAAAGCGTTGGCACAAGTGCATTATATCCGAGGGGGATTACTTTGAAGGAGATAAAATAAAAACTGATGAATAAATAAATATTTTTTGAGAAAAATAAAAATTCACCTTACTTTTTGATCACACCTCGTATATTGTAACAGGCTGCCGTTTAACCTGTAATTCCTCTTGAACGTATCTATCAGTTCGGTCAAACGACGCCGTGTTAGCTACGTGCTGTGAGCACGTTAACTCACCTTGTCCGGGAGTGCGCCTGCGCAGAGTTCCCTTGCCAATCGGAGTTGGGTTCCCTAACTCTCCGCTTGGGGCCGCTGACGTACTAGCTTAACAGCGCTCCGTCGGCCGCTGCTGGTAACTCGGATGGCAGGTCGCTTCTTACGATATCTACGCGATCCGTGCTATTTTACCGGCTTATTCGAATCGGACATAAACAATAACATGCACCTCGGACAAAGGGAAGACAAAACAATACCTTAGTAAGAATAACCACTGACCACTTTATTGAATTTAATCCAATACACGGGAGGGATTTGCCGAGAGACTGACGCACGCTAATTCACCCGACAATATAATCGTGGGGAGAGAGAGAAAGAAAATCGCGATCGCCGCGAACTAACCGCTCGCACGCCCTTGACAATATCACCGTATTCGCTGTACGGGATCGCACGCTAACGACAAATAACGATATGGTGCACCTACCGCGAAGTGTTGGGGATACGGTGGCCAACTGTACCCGACTCGCTCGTTGCTGTTGACGCCTCTGCGCCTATTTCCCCGCTGCCGCGGTTGGGTGACTCACTGCTGCTTATGCTGCTGCGGTCACTCGATGCGCTGCAGGAGGTGTTGCAGAGGCTGCTACGCTGAGCCGCTTCGTAACCTACGCGAGTCAAACGATTTTCGGCAATCGTTGCAATATGTAGATAATTAAGGGATACAAGATTATTGAATGAGCTCTTTATTTACACTTAAATATAAATAGACTGAAGGAACATTGCGCACACTGCTATGTCACAATCGAACAAAAAGGGAAACTCTTAAAAGGCCCTCTCAGAACCAAAACGTTGCTTTCGCAAAGAGCGCTAAACTGAGTGTGCGAGAGAGTATTTCATTCTCTCGCTTTCGAGCCGCGCCAAAACCGAGCTGCTGGAAGGTGGCGCCTCTAGTGGTGGTCACGACGTACACTCTCACTCCCTCCCATCGTGAGCCTTACTCTGAATCTCTTCGTTAGGGGATTCTGTAAAATAGATACATATAAAATTTTATTAACTTATTTATGTAGACTTTGAATTAATTATTTTGTCTCTTAAGGATATGTGTTGTGGTGCTGGTAGAGGTTTCGTCATAATGTCAGCTATGTTCTCTTTACTTTCTACCCATTTGATCACTATTCTGTTTTCTAAGGCACACTTGTTAACATAATCTCCGTGAGTTAGTGCCATGTGAATCTTGCTTCCGGTCTGTTCTCTTAATTTCTGGAACTTCATCATCAAAGTTTTTCAACTTGTGAGATCCATCCTTCTGAGTGCATTTTTCAGCTGAGTCGTTGTCACACTAGATGGTGGCTGGAAAGTATGTTTTTCCAGTCATGTCTCTTATGGCTTTGTCAAGTGATATTATTTCTTGACATGCTTCACTCATCGTCAGATATTCTGCTTGGCAGGTGGAAAATGATACATAATTTTGTTTGTAGCTTCTCCACGCTACTGTATTTCCATACAATTTGATTATGTATCCACCTGTGGAGGTAGAGTCTGTTTGATCTCTGAAGCTTGAATCTGTAAATGCCTCTAATTTGTCTCCTCCTCTTCTGTATACTAGCCCTACTTCTTTAGTTTTCTGCAGTAATCTAAAAATCCTTTTGACTTCTTTCCAGTCATTCTCTGTAGGTGCAGCTTGTTTTCTGGCCATAAAGTTTACAGTATAGGTAATATCTGGTCTTGTCATTGCTGACAAGTATTCCAAACTGCCTATCGTTTCTCTGTATGGTGCTATGCATGGTATCTCTCTTTCTTTGTGTCTTTCTGAATTAGATTCAATCTCTTTTCTTTTGGCTTGTCTGGTTATCATTGGAAAATTCTGTGCCTTGCAGTCCTTCATGTTAAATCTTTCTAATATCTTTTCTATATAATCTGTCTGAGTTAGGGTCATGGTTTTATTTAATCTATCTCTCTGAATTTTCATTCCTAAATACATGTTTGGTTCTCCCATGTTTGTCATCTGAAATGCATCACACAGTCTGGATTTTATTTCCTGCAGCTTTTCTTGATTATTACCTGCTAGGATTATGTCATCGACATAGAGTACAAGTATAATCATTTTTCTTTCCTTTCTCAACGTAAATAGGCATGCTTCATTGATGTCTCTCTCTAGACCTAATTTCTTAACTTCTTCAGTAAATTTATCGTTTCATTTCTTTGGACTGATTTTTAGTCCATACAGTGTTTCCTTAAGCTTGCAGATTTTTCTTTTCTTTAGTTCTTCTGGAATGTTCAATTCTTCTGGAATTTTCATGTAGATTTCTTCATCTAGTGTACTATTCAAGAAAGCCACTTTCACATCAAGTTGCACTGCATCTAAGTCTTCTTGATTTATTATGATAAGTGCAGATCTGATGATAGCTATGCGAGATACAGGTGCATAGGTTTCTCTTAATTCGTATTAATTCTTATCCTTAAAGCCTCTTATGACCAGTCTCGCTTTATGCTTAATTTTACCATCTGAAATTTTCTTTTTGTATATCCAATTTGAATCTATTAAGTTGAGTTTGGATACTTCTGAAGTTGAGGCAGGGGAATCAGTTATTTCCTATACTTCCTTTTCTATCATAGAGTTTAATTCTTCATTCATGGCTTGTATCCAATCTTCTTTTTCTGGTGAACTCAATGCTTCTTTAAAGCTTGACGGATCTTTGTATGTTTGCGCTAGACACACATCCGAGGTGTGATCAAAAAGTAAGGTGAATTTTTATTTTTCTCAAAAAATATGTATTTATTCATCAATTTTTATTTTATCTCCTTCAAAGTAATCCCCCTCGGATATAATGCACTTGTGCCAACGCTTTTTCCAATCCTCAAAGCATTTCAAAAAATCATTTTTTGTGATCTTGTTTAGTTCATCCTTCGATGCCGTCTTTATCTCCTCAATCGTGGCAAAACGCCGTCCTTTCATGGGCCTCTTCAGTTTTGGGAACAAGAAGAAGTCACAGGGGGCCAGATCTGGGGAATACGGTGCCTGTGGCATCGTTACTGTATTGGTTTTAGCCAAAAATTCGCGCACAAGCAACGATGTGTGAGCAGGGGCGTTATCATGGTGCAAAAGCCAATTTTTATTTTTCCACAAATTCGGACGTTTCTGACGGATTGCTTCGCGCAAATTGCAACATTTGATTCCATTTTTCACACAAAATTTAATGCAAACTCTTTGATCCATGTTTTTAGACAGCAGCAAATCGTGGAGCACGCAAAACACTTCTAACCTTGATGCCTCTCACAAACAAACCAAACATACTACAAAGCTGAAATTTGGAACGTATGTTCTAGACGAGTGTACCGACATAACCAAATAAAAAAGTCGAAGATCGAACGGACGTAGCCCGCTAAATTTCAAAATTCACCTTACTTTTTGATCACACCTCGTATGCTTGTTCATCTTCCCTTTGAGCTTTGGGAGTTTCTGTATTAATTTGTACTTTATATACAAAGTCTGGATTTATTGTTGAATTTTCTTTCGCTTTTCGTTTTGGTCCTTTCCTTATTTCTGGTGGACATTTATCTATATCACTGTGATTCGAAGCGTTTTTCCTTTTTCTCCCTCTTTTGATCTTTTCTTCCGATTCTTTTTCATTGTTCTTCTCGTTCAACTCTGAATTAGTTGACTCTTTGACATCACTTACTTCTGTATTTTCTTCTCTGACCTCTTCAAATTTTAGATCTGTAGGTTTGGTTTCTTTCTTGCCCATTACTTCTTTATAAGTTAATTTTTCATTAAACTTCACATGTCTGGAGTTGATGAATCTCTGTGTTTGCGGATGCCATAGAAGGGGTCCTGTAGGTGTGTGTCCTACCAGAATCGTCTTAATTGCTCTCTCTGAAAACTTAGTTTCTGGATTTGGAATTTTTACGTATGCGATACAACCAAATCTTTTTAGTGCATCTATATGACTCTTCCTGTTTGGATTGAGTATCGATAACGGAGTTCTGAAGTTGTTGGCTTTGTGTGGTGTTCTGTTATACGTGTGAACTGCTGATTCTACAGCAAGAACCTACATGGTTGAAGGTATTCCTGAGTCAATCAGTATTGCTCTTATCAGTCTCTGAATTGTCTTATTGAATCTTACTGCAGTTCCGTTCAGCTCTGGAGTGTATGGAGGTGCGAATTCTCCTGTGATGTTTTCATTCTTCATTATTTCTGCGAATTCGTCACCTGTAAACTCTGTTCTGTTATCTGTTTTTATGAAGCAAACTTTTTCATTCCGTCCAAGTTCATTTCTGACATGTTCAAGGTAGCCTTTTAAGCATTTACCTGATTCATGTTTAGTCTTTGTACTGTATGCCTTTGCATATCTGGTGTAATCATCTACAAATACGATAATGTAGAGATTCTGCCCTGGAAATGAGGGCGGTGAAATCTTTCCCATCGTATCTACGTGTATAGTGTGTAGAGGCCTGTCAGCACGTGATCGATCATTTTTGAAGGGAAGTTTCTCCATTTTGGCCAAGATACACGATTCACAGTCTTTTACTTCTTTATTGAACTTTACATTTTTTAGTGCTTCTTCATTTTTCTTCAGGTGATGCATATACTCTAATGAGATGTGGCCTAATCGTCTGTGCCAGAGCATGCCATCATTTGATTTCTGGGCTGGAATCCCTGTATTCATGTTTGATGAACTGAGTAGTTTTTCTAATTCAGTTTCTCAAACTTCTTGATTCAGGTCCAATATTTTCCTCTTTAGTTCGTTATTTTCTTCCATTTTTTCTTCTAAATTTACTTGGTTTCTCTGCGGATTTTTCTCTATCTTCTCCCTCCCAATCTCTGACTGATCCTCGTTCTCGCTTGGCTCTGCGTAACAGTCAGTTTGAGATTGCGACAAAAAATCCGCCAAAGTCACCAAGGAAGCCTTAATTGTGTAATTTTCGCAATTATACTCTGAATTTTCCGATTCTTTCACGTCTAAACTAACTATCTAATTGGGAATTCGTAAAACCCTGTTAAATGGACTTCATTTGTCTCTTTATTATATATTGTTAATTCTGAATCGTTTAGGTTGATATCATAACCTGCTTCAGCGAACTTTCTTAATGACAACAAATTGTCTGAAGCATCTGTTGCTATCAGTACATTTGACAAATAAATGTCATTGCCTTGTAGTATCGATTTTAGATACAGATTCCCTTTGCCATCTATCTTAATGTTCGCTTCTTTATTTTTATTGGCGCTCTGAATTTCTCCTAAATTACTCTTTCTAAAGTTTTTCAATAATAATCCCGAATTTATTATATGATGTGTAGCCCCGGAATCTGCTATAAATTTAATATTGTTATCTAAATCAATTTTATTTGTTACTTTACCTTGTCCGAGTCTTGCTTGTGGGTTGTCCCCTGTTTTGTTTTTATTTGTGAACACTCTCGTGTAGGGGGTCGTATTTTTGCGGCTGTTACTACCTCGTCTAGGTGCTCCCCTTCCTCTACTTCTACCTCTACCTCTATTGTATGTGTTTTTGTCGTGTGTAGTGTTATTTTTATTGTCATCGTTTTTAACATACCTCTGAATTGCATTCGGGCAATTTTTGCCTTCGTGTTCCCTTAGCGCATTGCAGGTGTAGCAGAACCACAATCCGTGGAACCGCATTGGGCACTCCTTGCGCATGTGGCCTGGTGCATTGCAGCGGTAGCATTTGTTGGTTGCAGCATCTGCGTCAACTTGTTCTCTGTTAGCTTGCCTCTGAAGTTCAGCTTGACTTGCCCTTGGTTGACGGTTGTCATTTTGTTGCAGTTCGATCTGCAACAGACATTTTTTCATGTCATCAATCGTCATAAGGGAGTCAGTTGGGCATCTTACCAGGTATGCCGATGCAAGTTCTTTGCATGTGTTGGCAACAGCCTGGTAAAATACCGCTCTCTTTTCTTCTTCTGAAATAGGAGATAGTGGATTGCATGTTTCGTGTTTTGAGATTAATGAATCAAACCTGTCTATAAAGTCTGTGTATTTTTCTTTATTTGTCAGTCTTAAATTATAGATTTGTTGTCGAATCAACATTTCTGAAGTATTTGTTTCAATCCTCTTAATATCCTTTATTTTATTTAAAATATCAACTGGCTCTGAAATGTTTAAGATTTTCTTATGGTAGTTGACGTCCAGATATCTCTTATTATGCTTTTTTTGTTTATATCTCTTATTATGCTTTTTTTGTTTACTACAGCCTCTGAATTGTCATTTCTGTATTGTTCTGAATTTGTTATATAATCTATTAAGCCATTTGTCGCCAACTCTAATTTAAGCCTGTCATACCAAAGGTCTAGACTGCCTTTGTTGGTTAATAAATATTCTCTCTTTACATGAATCTTTGAAACGTTCAAAGTATTCTGTATGGAGTTATTGAAGTTGCTCTGAATTGTCAGTTGTTTGTTGATATTTTCAACTGTTATGTTAAGTTGTATTACTGTTTGAGTGTTGTCTGAAGTTTGACCTTCTGAATTAATTTGTATATCGTCGTTTGTGTCGTTCTGTATGTTTTGTGAGGGTGTGACTGAGGTAGAGTTAAGTAGAATTGGTGCAGAATCTGGTACCTCCGAAACTCGTGCAGATAGTGTGCGAATCTCTGCAAGGCACGTTTTAACCAGGCTTATGGTCTCTTACTGTGTTGCTACTGCCTCTTGCCGCTGTTGGTTCATGCGGTCGATGAAGGTGTTTAGGCGTTCTAGCACATCTAGAAGCCTGTCTGGATTGCTTGGACGTGGTGCTTCTGAAATGTTAATTTTACTAAAAAAATTCTCTTCAGTTTTATCGTTGTACAAGTCTGTTCTGCGTTTTGAGGACAGACTCATACACGTGGATCCAGCTTCTGTTACATCTCTTTTTAGTATTATCTTATTATTCTGAATTGTCTTACCATCATTCATCTGAATATCCTCTGAATTTGGTGTTAACACCTGTTGCGATGCGTTGCTGCCACTTTCACCCGCAGATGTTCCTGCCTGCTGCTCTATGGGTGTTAGAGGTGGAGGTGGTGGCAGTTGTTTTGGTTCGCCCGAGGCGTTGGTGTTGTCGCCCACAGGAAATACTTCACGTGTCTTTGACATTCTTTAATAAGATAAATATTTTATTTTGAATGTTAAAATGGTACTACGATTTTAACAATCAAATTTACACTCTGTCCTAATCGCACGTACTCCCTCCGAAAACCAACTAGCCATATATAGGTTTCGTTGTTACTTTTAGGGAGTAGAAGGCGGCCGGATACGCGAGAATAGTACGTTCGTGCAAATTTTGTTTTGATTTTAGTGACAATAAGAATAACGCGCCTGGAAAAGAGAAAAAAAAATAACTCGTCTGAAAGATAACTCGTCTGAAAAATAACTCGTCTGAAAAAAATTGCACTTCTGAATAACAATATGTCTGAAAAAGAAATGACTAAACTGTTTCTTTATAAACAGTAATTCTTTTGTTATTTGAATGTCACTTTGATCAAAACTTTCCACACGCAAAGTGAAACAATTGGCTTTTCTAGATTTACTTCTTAAGCAGACTGATTCTAGAGAAAGAAAGAGAGAAAAAAAATTCACTCGGTAGTAATTGTTATGTGTAGCAGTATTTGTACATTTTCATTAACCAGATTGTGTACAACACAAATCGGCTCTCAAGTGAACAGCGTCCCGTAAACTGAGAGAGAATCATGTACATACCTGCTTCGTTACACTTATACATACTGCAGAGCAACTGTAAACATTGCCGCGCGCGTTTTGCTTCGAATTCCCCGAAGCGGCTTTTGTCTCGACCCACCTTGAGGTGCCGGTTTTAACACGTTTTTCTGAATTTGTTACAACTTTTTTTTTTATGTTGACTTCTTTCTCTTATATTATTAATGAGTTTTTATGAAAAATCTAGAAATATCTGTTAATTGTTTCGATCAACTTTTCTTTATGTTCACGAAATCCTGTTTCAATTTTTGTGGGATTCTTATTTCAATTTTTTTATTAAAAGTACACCACGTTCACTTCACTTCACTTCTTAATTACCACTCTTTACTTACGTGTAATCTGAAATCTTCTACACTCGTCCTTCGAGAGAAAACAAACGAAAAAAAGTTTAGCGTGGCTGGATGCCCATAACCTGTTATAGTAGTTAGCTTTATTTATGTATATAGGCACTTATATATATGTAGATAATTAAGGGACACAAGATTATTGAATGATCTCTTTATTTACACTTAAATATAAATAGACTGAAGGAACACTGCGCACACTGCTATGTCACAATTGAACAAAAAGGGAAACTCTTAAAAGGCCCTCTCAGAACCAAAACGTTGCTTTCGCAAAGAGCGCTAAACTGAGTGTGCGAGAGAGTATTTCATTCTCTCGCTTTCGAGCCGCGCCAAAACCGAGCTGCTGGAAGGTGGCGCCTCTAGTGGTGGTCATGACGTACACTCTCACAAACCTTTTTTTTAGCAATTTTCAATCATCACCCACTGGAAAGAGCGCCATCAATTAAGTAGGGAACAGTATGTTTCAAATTTTTTCCGTTTCTTAGTGGCAGTAAGATTTGCACAATATGAAAAATTGTTTTAAGGTTACTAATCTGATTATTTTGGCTTCAAATAATTTAATTATTGAGGCTAATTTTTATCTCCACGTTTAGATTATAATAATTATCGTTGTTGAATATTCTAGAAAATAAATATATGTACACTGTGATTACGACCTGAAAATAATTTAGTAATTATTTGTTTGCACATTTAAAAATAAGAACATTGTCGTTATCGATGTGATATAGTCCTTTGCGCATGCGCAGCCAGGGATCATGTAGACGATTTAGTCAATAACAGTTTTTTTATAATTTATAAAAATACTAATGAATATTTTTTTAATATTAGTTAACGGGACAAATTAAATAAGCTCATGGAAAATTTTTTAAAATTTGGAAAATTAAAAAATATTGCAAAATAAACTCGATAAAATTGTTGATAGTCGTTTTCAATAATATGTATGTAATTTGTAATTTTTTGTGAAGAAACTAAAGATGAGCAAAATAGTCTGATAAAGTAGTTGTATTGAGCAAATGAAATATTTCCAGTTAATATTTTTCTTTAAATTTTGCATTAATTATGTAAGCTGATCAGCAGTGCCAGCCACGGAATCTATACTATCACCACTCTTACCCCAGCCAGCGAAGTAAAATGGACAGTGAAAAAGAAAAATACCATTCGAAATATCTCTAATTGAAGCCTCTAAAATTGCTCATTATTTTAATTGAACCCCTTCAGTTGTCCCAAAAAAAATTAAAAACTATGGTAATTTTTTCGTTTTTTGCAACTGCGATATCTTTAGTAATACTTAATATTTTTGTAAAGAAACAAGGCAAAAAAATTGAATCCTTGCTCGTTTTAATTGCACCCCTCTTACTTTTTCAAAATTATTAATAGTATATGTCAAAAGCAACAATCTAATTTTATCGTACGTTCTTTCCAAATAGATTACTGGGTTATTTGGAGAGAACATACAATAAAATTAGATTAGACGGCCCCCCATTGCCAATTCATTGATTGTCGAACTTGTTGTGAGTAAGCATAGTGAACAATCGATATACGAACCTTTCAACAGTTCGCTGGAACGACATCAATAGTGCTTTCAAAGACAGAATAAAGACTGGTGTAATAGACAATCTGAAACATCTGGATTTGAATACGTTTCTCAGGCAAGTTAAACCATTCTTCCATGCTTAAATTAAGGAGACCTTGGAGAAACATAATTCTTTAAAAGTGAATGCTGTACTAGATGCCGAGTATGCAGTCAAAAAGAATAATTGCGATGAAACGCTCGATGTGAAGCATTTCAATACGAAGATGGCACCGATATACCTAACTACAGGCATAGACAAGTTGTTCATTGAAAACGTTTTAGAACCAATCAGTAAGAGCATGGAAGAATTTCAAGAGCAAGACTCAAGCTGGTCTCTTCGAGTTATATTAAACTTAATCATAAACATTAGCAAGTACAATCCTATGATGGCTGGTTCTTATATTAAATTGCTCGAACCTACTAGTAGAAAGAGAGCCTATGTGAATGTGCAGAATGTCGAGAACGAATGTTTCAAATGGATCATTCTTTCGGCGTTACATCCAGTCGCAAAGAATACATGTCGTGTCACTGGATATACTGCTCATCAAGATAAATATAATTTCAAAAATTTATCATTTCCGGTACACCCGAAAGAAGTCGTGAAATTTGAAAAACAAAAAGACATTTCAGAGAACGTGTACTTTTTAAATTTGAATAATGGGTCCTACAAGGTTTCGCCGCAACATTTGACTGATGAGAAAAAAGAAAAGCACGTGAACGTTCTTCTAGTGGAAAATTATTATATCGATGTTAATGCCGTTGTGAAAGAAGAGCAAATGGAACGCCCTAGTATACCTTACAAAGTGCACTATGTTTGGATAAAAGACTTATCTCGATTGATGTATCAACAGTTATAATTTTGCAGATGTATGTCGAACATATGGGAACGTTGCTTATACTATTTTCGAACTGAACAGAGATTGAAAATGCACGAGATCGACTGTAAAAATGTGAATATGTATAAAATTGTACTTTCGAGTGAGAAAGATAAATTTTTACAATTTGAAAATGTTAAAAATGAGTGCGCAGTACCGCTTGTTGTGTACACTGATTTTGAGTCTCTTGGAAGCGGTGTTTAACAATGAACGGATCTATCAACGTCACAAACCGTACATTGTTGGTTTTTTCGTCAAGTGTAGCTATGATGACTCTCTTTCATGTTATCAAAGCTACAGACAGAATATCATCAATAACGTTGGTCTAGCTAAGTGGTTTGTTCACAGTCTTCATGATTTGGCCAAGTATCTGCATGAGTTGTACAAAAGCCCACAGCCTATGGAAAATTTAACCTTCCAAGAGACATTTAGCTTTTTTCATGCTACGATATGTATATATATTATATACTATATTATATACGTAATTAGCCTTTTGACAAGAAAAGAGACACAAAAGTTTGCGATCATTGTCACATTACTAGAAAGTATCGTGGAGCTGCTCACAGCACGTGTAACATTGCTTATCAAGAATAGAGGATCATACTCGTGTTTTTTCATAATCTCAGTGGATACGATGCGCATCTATTTATTAGAGAAATCGCGAACGAATTTTCCGGGCGAGTGAGCGTCATTCCTCAAACCAAGGAAAAATACATATCTTTTACAAAGTATATTGTGGAAGGTACCGATATAAATCTGCGTTCCGTCGATTCGTTTCGATTTATGGCGTCTTCTGTCGACGAACTATCGTCGTATCGTCGTCTATCGTTGTACTTAGAAAAACATGATATTCTAGAGTAAAATTTTCATCAAGTTGATGGATACACACTGCCGCAAATCGCCTTCCTGAAAAGAAAAGGTGTATTTCCATATGACTATGTATCTCATACTTTTCTTTCGATATTCCCGATGATTCACCATTTGGTTACATACTCGAGGTGGATTAGGAGTACCCAAAAAAAATTCACGATATGCACAAAGATATGCCATTTTTTCCGGAGCAGCTTTGTGCTCCGGAATCTAAATAGAAAAAGCTCATGACAACTCTCGATGATAAGCAGTGTTACATAATCCACTAAAGAGCTCTGAAACAAGCAATAAGGCATGGCTTGCACCTCACGAAGATACATCGGATTTTAAAGTTTAATCAGAGCCCTTGGCTCAAGATATACATTGATTTGTATAGTGAGATGCGTAAACAAGCGAAAAACGAATTTGAAAAAATGCTATACGAGGGTGGTCCGATAAGTACTTAGCCTCACCGTCCGATGGCACCACTCTCACAAAAGAAATATTCTATTACGTAGGACAACCTTCTCGATGGTTACTGTCAAGATTTCAGCCGGATCGGAGTTGTAGTTTATTTTTTAGAGCATGTGAAAGCAAGTGTGTCCGTTGATTTTTGAAAAATGGAAAAAGAGCAGTATCGGTCGGTGATTCGATTCTTGTTTTTGGAAGGGAAATCGCGCAGCGAAATCAAAAAGCTCTTGGATGCTGTGTACGGTGACTCTTCTCCTTCGATGGCGACCGTCAAAAATTAGTTTAACGAGTTTCAACGTGGTCGCACGTCGATCTTTGAAGAGCCACGTCCAGGTGCTCCGAAAACGGCCACCACGGAGGATAACGTGACAAAAATTCACGATCTCGTGACTGCCCCATCGGCCGGAAAGGTGATGATCACCGTTTTCTGGGATTCACAAGGTGTGATCTACATCGACTACCTGGAGAGGGGCAAGACGGTCACAGGGATGTACTATGCCGAATTATTGGGCCGATTCGACGTCGAATTGCAGAAAAAACGGCCCATTTGGCGAAGAAAAAAGTGATCTTCCACCATGACAACGCACCGGCTCACACCTCCGCCGTCGCCATGGCCAAATTGGTCGAATTAGGTTACGAACTGCTGCCCCATCCACCGTATTCTCCAGATTTAGCCCCGTGCGACTTCTTTTTGTTTCCAAACTTGAAAAAGTCACTCGCCGGGCAGAAATTTGAGTCGAATGAGGAGGTAATCGGAATGAGGAGGTAATGGAAGCCTACTTTTCAGACCTCGAGGAAACGTATTTTTCAGACGGATTAAAGAAGTTGGAGCATCGCTGGGCCAAGTGTATCGAACTAAAAGGAGACTATGTTGAAAAATAAAACGCCACTTTTCCAAAATTTTCGTTTTTCTTTTGTAGTCTAAGTACTTATCGGACCACCCTCGTACTACCAAACAACAAATTTTTGATGGAGTTACAAAATATAGATATTTTATAACTGTATACATGGTGTCAGGTTTCCACCAAGTAAAAATTAAAGAAACTGATATTCACAAAACAGCGTTTAGTATCGTTGGTCTAGAATGTTTCGAATTTAAAGGTTTGTCATTTGGATTAATTAATTCGCCTCTAGAGTATCTCAAAGAATCCTGACTACAGTTTTTGGAGACCTATTAGACAAAGGAGTTTGCTATGTACTCGTATACATAGATGATATCATAATTTCAAACACAGTAGAAGAAGACAACATAAGATTCAAATTCATAGCACGAAAACTCAAAGATGCAGGACTAAAATTGGAAACTAGTAAATATAAATATTTTTAAAAAGAAGTCGAATTTTTAGGCTATATTATAAGTGAAGAAGGCATAAAACTGATCCAAAAAAATCGAAGCCGTAAATAAATTTCCTATCCTAAAAACTGTTAAAAACATTAGACAAATTTTAGGACTAACTAGCTATTATAGACGTTTCATACATAATTTCTCTTAAATAGTCAAACCTCTTATATAACTACTACAAAAAAATACCGATTTTACTTGAAACATAGAAAGACATTTATAAAACTAAAAAAAGTATTATGCTTTACTCCTGTTCAACAATCCGAGACATGAAAAACCCATTTATTATGACAACATTTTTCTTTTGAAGGCTAAGTACTTATCGGACCACCCTCGTACAAACTGTTCAACAATGCACTGTATAGCAAAACTATGGAGACTATATACAGAAGGCGAGGCAGCGACGTTTTCTCTAGGCAACTTTCTCTTTTTCTCGGATGTAATTAGCCGAATTTAGCGCCGCGCGTTAGTGAACCAGTTAGTGAACCACTAGAAGACTTACATTATGAGCACAGCTTATCGACCATGGTACTGTAGGTGACGAAGATAACCCCCCCATGCATATCTTTTTTTGTAAAAAGGAATCCATTAATTTTATAGAAAATTAATACTATTTTACGATGAAAAAGTCTTGCAATATATCGTTTTTGTTATTTTTTTGAAATGGTAGAATACGCTTTTCGATCACTCCATTTTAATAATTTTATAGTTTTTTCTGTTTTTATATTTCCTTATTAAACAATATAATCTCTAATAATAAATAGCCTTTGATATACTTAACTTTAATGATAGTTACGATGAATAATGTGGTCATTGTCAACTATCCACGAAATTTTGACCGTGTAATACAATTATCTTTTTAATAGAAAAATATTGTTACGGAAGCCATAATTCAATTGTATAAAAATCATAGACTTTTAACATTAAAATTTACAATAACTATACTTTTTTTTTAATTTGTTAGTAATTGTCACCTGTTTCGAATTTAGTAAAAACTAAATGTTGGTAATTACGTTGATGTTGAATGACAAAAAAAATGAATCAATTATCTTCTTTAGATTGGGAGACGTGACATTTGGACTATTGCTTAGACTAAATATTACGAAGGCACCCTCCAAAAGATAAAAATTAGATATCTTTTAAACTGTCTAATGTTTACACGTTACCAATAGTCAAATATTCTTTCTGTAGTCGATATTTTGATCCCATCATGTGTGTGTGTGTGTGTGTGTGTGTGTGTGTGTGTGTGTGTGTGTGTGTATGTGTGTGTGTGTGTGTGTGTGTGTGTTGAAAGCTTATAATAATAGCTTCAAAATGTTGTCACACGATTAATCTTATAATACTTACATTGCATTTTAAATAACACAACTATATAGTAGTAGAAAATCGGAA
This sequence comes from Phymastichus coffea, assembly GCF_024137745.1. Taxonomy (NCBI): domain Eukaryota; kingdom Metazoa; phylum Arthropoda; class Insecta; order Hymenoptera; family Eulophidae; genus Phymastichus; species Phymastichus coffea. The sequence goes on along the minus strand of NW_026706822.1, from coordinate 4,260,893 downwards.
CGTTAGTAGTTAACAAAAGTGCTTCATTCTGTTTATACAAACTATAAATTTTTATAAGTTCATACAAACATAGTAAATTTTCGAATTGGTTCAATTTTTTATTATTTATATTTTTATTGTTATTTATTTATATTTATATTGCAATTTTATTAAATAGTTATATTTATATTATACTATAGTTACATTTATATTGTTATTCTTTACATTTTTCATTGTGCAATTTTATTGTTTTCATCATGGTGAAAGTGTGTGTAGTTCCTGGTTGCAAAAGTGGATCAAGTGCTGATTTGAAGTGAAGGGCTGAGGAGAAGTTACGAAAGTGTAGTTTATTTCAAACACCAAAGGTATGTGTGTTATACTATTTATCGATTAAATAATTATTTTGCAAGTGGCGAATAAAAAATTTTATTTCAACCCCTTTTTTTAGCTTAAATAAAAACGCGTTTTTGGTTATAAATAAATGTATTTGTGACTTTCCGAACTTCAATCTCATAAAATTATGTTATTGAAAGCTTATGAGCAATTAAAAAATACTTATTTAAAAAACTTATTTTCCTCGACTCTCATTATATGTACATAAAGCGAAAGTATTTGTTTTATTCTAACAAAAATTTGTTTAAACAGAATTCATTACAACGACAGAAATGATTCGAGATATTAAGAATATAATTAAATGATAATAGTAGAGTCTGTGAACTATAGTACATTTCCTATATGAAGATTTGCAATTAGATGACGATTGGTTTACGGTCAATAATGAATTGACTGTTTCTATTCGAGAAAGAGTAGATCTTAAGAAGCTCTACACTGGATCCCTCGACTCCAATTCTGGTTTTCAAGAAGCCGTTTTTGAAAGCTTAAAAATCAAAGTTGACGATTTAGAAAATAGTAAAAGGCACGGTAAGTGTTTAAAGAATTAATCATTTTCTTATAAATCAATACATTAAGTACTAATTATAAATATATTTTCCTTTGTAGGAATATTGATTGTCGACGAAATTTCGCTGAGTGAGGCTGTAGCCCTCGATAAAAATTGGATAGTGCAAGGATTCGTAGATTACGGCCCTTACACTCCCGAAAAATTACAAGTACAAGCAGACCATGCGTTATGCTTGATGTATATACCATTTAGAGGAAGATGGGCATAAGTAATAAATTCAATCATTTTTGTTATAACAATTAATTTAAAAGTTCACAATAATTTTACATACACTTTAACATATTTTACAACCTATAGCAGCCTTTGCAGCAAGCAAGACAACAGGAGATATACTGGATTACATTTTGATTGACTGCATTAAAAGAATTGAGTAGGTTGGATTGTATGTTGATGCAATAGGAATGGATGCTGCATATGTAAACAGAAAAGTTTGGACCAATAATAATATAAATGAAAATAATATTACTTGTTTGCATCCTTGCAATTCCACAAGGAAATTGTGGTTCATTTCAGATCCATCTTACCTTTGGAAAAATATCCGCAACCAAATAATGAGGGCTTTAGAATTTTGGGTGAGTATATTTGCTGCAAATGGTAACTCATTTTATAAACTAGTACTATTTAATGTGTAATAACAAAATTTTTCTTGTTTAGACTCCGGATGGTGTAGTAAAAAAAGCGCACTGGGAAGCTGTAGTGGAATGCGAATCGCATTTGCAGTACAATCTTAAATACGCTTATTTTTTGACGTCAGACCATTTGGATCCAAAAGGATTTATGACGATGAATGTGCTCATGGTTATTCAAGTAAGTCTAACAAAAATATAGTACAAGTATATATTACATATTAAAAATAGATTTTAATGAAATAAATTTGTTCAGATTTTTTCAGAAAGGGTGCACCAAGCAATGACATTATACAAATACGAGGTGTGTTCAAAAAATAACGAGAATTTTCGTTTTATGAAAAAAATATTTATTTATTCATCTACATTAATATTGTCGCCTTCAAAGTAGTCCCCTTCGGATACAATACACTTATGCCAACGCTTTTTCCAATCCTCGAAACACTTTCGAAACTCGATCTTTGTAATAGCTTTTAGCTCTTTCAGCGATTCGCTTTTAATGTCATCTATGCTTGTAAAACGACGGCCTTTTAATGTTCTCTTTATTTTTGGAAATAGAAAAAAGTCACATGGAGCCATATCTGGCGAATATAGAGGCTGAGACATCGTTACAGTTTCGTTTTTGGCCAAAAATTCACTAACAAGCAATGAAGTGTGAGCAGGCGCATTATCGTGGTGCAAAAGCCATGAATTGTTTTGCCACAAATCTGGGCGTTTTTTTCGGATTGCTTCACGCAAACGACGTTGAACTTGTAGGTAGTACTGCTTATTGATTGTTTGATCTTGTGGTAAGAATTCATAATGCACTATGCCATTAAAATCGAAGAACACAGTGAGCATAACCTTCACATTCGACCGCACTTGTCGAGCCTTTTTCGGTCTTGGCGATCCAGAATGCCTCCACTGGGACGATTGAGCCTTAGTTTCGACATCATATCCGTAAACCCATGTTTCGTCACCTGTTATAACACGTTTTAGTAGTTCTGCATCGTTATTGACTTCATTTAGCGACTCCTGAGCAACTTCCATTCGCCGCTGTTTTTGTTCGAAATTCAACAATTTTGGAACGAATTTTGCTGCCACACGTTTCATACCCAAAACATTCGAAAAAATTTGATGGCATGAGCCAACTGATATGCCAACATCATCAGCGACTTCTCTGATTGTGATTCGGCGATCGTTCATAACCATTTCTTTCACTTTTTTCACGTTTTCATCGGTTGTTGATGTGCTTGGGCGTCCGGGTCGTTCGTCATCTTCAACGTTTTCGTGACCATCTTGGAAACGCTTATACCACTCATAAATCCTTGCTTTACTCATAGCAGACTCACTATATGCCTTTGTTAACATTTGACAAACTTTACTACACTTTATTTCATTTTTTACGCAAAATTTAATACAAATTCTTTGATCCATTTTTTTTCACAAACGAATATCGCCGAGCTCGAAAAACACGTCTAACGTTAGCGGCTGCCACTTAAAAAGTAAGCAATGAATATTGCTGAAAATTTTATCGTATTTCAGGGGCATGTGTACGAACATAATAAAAAAAAATTTTATACAAGCGGACTCTCCAAACCCGCGAAATTTAAAAATTCTCGTTACTTTTTGAACACACCTCGTATGATACTAAAGCCGGAGGGAAATTGCAAGATTGCAAGAAGAACCAACAATCATTTTTATACGGAGGATGAAAAATCTCATTCATGCAATGCGGTCTAGGAGTGAAAAAGATGCTATGTATGCGAGCGGCGATTGTGCAACGTTAAAGGTTTATCTATTGTGATTAATTGTATGAATATATTTTATTATACTTCTTCATGATTTATTATAATATAATATGATATAATATATAAATCAAATTTTATTTCAGACAATCGTTACTTTTATCGATTACTTAAAGATTTGGCGTAAAGGAGCAGCAGATAATAACGTTAAATTCCCATTAACGCAATATACTTTTACGGGTCTTCTAGTAACTTTGAAAGTATCAGTAGAATTACTAGAATATTTAAATCAAGAGCATACTTATGAATATTTATTAACAAACCACTTATGCTCTGACCCAATTGAAATAAAAAATAATTTTTTACATAAAATATAAATCGATTTTATAATGATAGCAATTAATTGTGATTTTTCGTTTTCAGAGACTTTTCGGAATCTTACGCATATCCGCTGGCTCCAATGACAATTCAGATCCGACCATGTTCGCGCACTTATTTAAACTATTGTTATTTAGCGCACTTCACGCACTTTTTTTTTAATGTTTTACTATTATTTATTACATTATTTGAACCTTTTACATGTCAACTTTTTAAATTTTTATATTTTGATTCCTCTGAGCTTTATACTTGGATTCGCTAAGGACTATTGCAAAGTGCTAGTGAATATGAAACGTGAATTAATTCTTATAATTTTGAGTACTAATATAAATACAGTTTATCAAACAAAGAAGATCATCAACGACGTTGAAGCTTACGAAGAATTGAAGATTGATGTAACACGTCTTAAATGGCTTATGACTCATGTGACTGCATCGAATGCAAAGAAAATACGTCTACTCGACTTTCTAAAAAGCGAAAGACGCATTGCAATGAGTTTTCGTAGTTGGGAACTGTACGAATATCCAGCGTTGCCTGGAAATACAAATCACGTCTGGACAGTTAAAAGAGCAAATGAGAAACCACGCTAAAATATCTTAGCCTTCCAAACTAATAAAAAAAATGAACCAAACTCTATCGCTAGTATATTTGATCATAGTAAGATCAGAAATGTAAAACTGTACCTCAACTCTCAGTGCTATCCTATGGTAATCTCAACATTGATTTCACTAAATACCAGTAAATAATGTTGTACAATATGTATGCCAATTTTCAAAACTACGGTAAAGATGCCGAACCGATGCTCAAAAAACTCAAATATAAAAATTACATGCCACTCATAGTGATTGACTGTTCAAAACAAAACGAATCATCAAAGAGTGCTCCAGTAAATGTGTGCTTGGAGTTCGAAACCAGAAAAAATATTCCCGAAGGAACTACAGCGTATTGTCTTATTCTACACGATCGCATAGTTCAGTATAATCCGATAAATGGACACGTGAAGAAACTTATTTAGGAGGGGAGAGGGGTATTAAAGAATTGACTCTTTCCTTAAGCAGCTCAGTAGCAGCTTTCTATTGCATTGGAGTACGTAGTGGATATGCAAGGCTTTATGATGTCTGGCAAAACTTATGCTGTAAAAAAGTTAGTGATACTTCCACTTAACTACAATGAAGAACCACTCGTACGTTTGTCCAAACCTCCCTTTCCATGGTGAAGACTAACGTAGAAATAAAAGCAACAAAATCTCCGGTTAGAACTCTACTATCATGGATTAACATGGAATTTTGGTGATTTTAAATACGAAGAGCATAAATTCATAATTACAGATATACTCAAAAATGCCACAAAAATTTTCGTTTCCGGACATCTAAAAAAAGAGTGGTTAGAACAATATGGCCTCAAAGTTTTCGATTTGTATGATAGGGGCTATTCACCTTTCAAAAAATTAAAATCAGTTACCGTGTGCCCTAATCATAACGGTAAATACATAACATGTGCACATCAAAACGTTAAATTAAGGAAAAAGTTTTACATCGATGGTTATTGCACGGATTGGGAAGAGAGCGATGAAGTCGTCGAAGGATTTCTATACAGATTTTGTTTTTTTAAGTAAATAATTTGTAAAATAACATGTAAAATAAGATATATTTTTATTAATAACAATTTTTTTTCAATTAATACCAAAAAATATTCTTTTATTTTATATTAAACCATCCAAAAAAAAGCGAAATTCTTCGCTGACACTGACGACGACAGCAGCAGCAGCAGTTCATCTTTTTATAATAAATTTTAAATTTTTATAAATAAAAAAATTTATACAACATAGAATTTAGATGAAAAAAAAATGTTGACTATTGTAGTTGAGGTGGTGTATAATGATGACATGTATACATATGATTATTAGTCCTTCTTTTCGTTGTTGAACTGTTGATAGCCTTTTTGTCCAGGAAAATTATTAGTCTTGCTCGAAAATTTGGAAATAGTTTGTTTCCATGTCGATGATTGTTTGTTCTTCTTTTCGTCCGGGTCTTCTTGTGAAAGACGACAGTACTTCACTTTAGGGTAGCCATCCATTTTAGAATACTGGTTGATGAATGATTCAATGATTCTTAAGCTGTGCTATTTATAGTAGCTTACAACCACGAAGGCCACAAATACAAGAAAGTAAGCAGGATTTTGTGTTGCATTATTTTTTCATCTTGGTATTCAGAGGAACTTGCACATTTTTTTATTAAACCATTTTCGGTAGGCGAGACACACACACACACACACACACACACACACACACACACAAACACACATAAATTATAATAATAGAATTATTTGTTAAATATATTAGTGCACCAAAATGAGTTAATAATATATACACAATAAGAACTGTCCGGGGTACTAGTGGCAGTGGCTCTAACGGTAGAGCAACAAACTACGGATCCAGAGGACGTGGGTTCGATCCTTTGATCTGACCGTTCGTTTTAAAAAATTTAACACACACACATACATTGTCTTCATTCGTAGCTGACAATATCGCACAACTATGTATCATCAAAATTCTTTTCATGAATAAGTTTGTCTAAATTACCATCAACTAAGCTTGTTATAGATGGTAATAGACAATATTAAGGAATAGTGATGTAATCAGCGATATAACAGAAATTCGAAAATTCAATTTCATTTGGTAAAACTCTCATATTAAAAGTTAATGTATTCATAAAATACTTCTATGATAGAATTTATTTTATGAATATATTTGAAACTTTATTTATTGCTCTTCTGAATTCTTAGTAAGAGTTGTTCAAAATCATCAACTAAAGTTGAAAAGCCGGATCGAATAACTACTTCGACACTAAGCCCGAGCCGACTAGCCCTTGAAATTATGCAATCACCGCTGAACGCGGAACGAATTATTTAAAAAATTGTAATTTGAACCGAACGTACTATTTTATGGACAAACGCCGGACATGTTCATATTCAGCAACTCAGAATACGTAGTGATAGTATATTCTTTGCATTAAAATGATATCTTTTAGGCTTGAATATATTATTGCATGCAGCAACATTGCCCGCCCCGGACTACTTCAAGTAAATACAACACGAAATTCTCCATTGTGCTAAAAATACTGTAACGAGTGAAACTGCTCTCTCTCCCTAGTAGCGATAAGGAAATGCAACCTATTTCTCCAAACCTACCCTATGTATTAATAATTTATTGTACTTACATTTATTTATTGTACATCTACATATGTAGTTGCATTTCTGTTCAGATACAAGGTAAGTAAGGTGAGAGAGAGATGCGAATACGCAGGAACACATCTGTGAGCGACAGCAAGGCACAGAGAGAGAGAGAGAGAGAGAGAGAGAGAGAGAGAGAGAGAGAGAGAGAGAGAGAGAGAGAGAGAGAGAGAGAAAGATATGGTCACGTCTTAGCGAGTAACCGCGCGCACTGATTGGCTTACTGAGACAAAATCGCGAAGTTGAGCCCGTGGCGCGACTAGTAGCTGTTTTGACACGCTAGTGAGCTAACGCGATTCTATCGACTGCTTTTTTCTATTGAACCTCAGCTTTGTCGTTTTGCCATTTTCTTCGCCTTTGAAGTTACGCGGGAGACGTTTGGTGCCCGATCGAGTACGAGCTCTCTCTTCGTGAGCGGGTTGCGACGTCGCCTGACTCCTCAGACAGGCAGGATACGTGTGCTGTGATTGGTGGTATTTGCTTTGTAAGTACGGGCTTGATGGTTTGCTCTCTCTCTTTCTCTACTTGTTCGCTCAGCGTACTCTCTCCCTCCTTCCGACCACCTTTGTTAATTATTTACTATTAAAGATTCTTATAGACGTTCTAATATATCTATATCTCGCTATTTTATTCGAATATCCTACCTGCTCACGGCGACAACCGCCTACGAATAACCAATTTTCGTGCTTCTTAGCCAACATGACGAATCTGCGCTGATGCGGCCGTCCTGTCGCCGACGAACATCGAATTTGGGAGGACAACTACGTTCAGGAATTTCAGCCTTCGTTCACTCGACCATTTTCCATTCATTGTTTTATATACTCACAGGGTAAATCGGGCTAAATCCCCGTTATAGTACACGATGAAAATTCTTGAAATTTGACAGGTAGATACTTTAAATCATTATGAATAACTTCCTTGCTGACTATTTAGCACTTTCCGAACATTTTGTTAAGTTTTTTTAATCGGAAGAGTTCGTTCCGTGCTCAGCAGCGATTGCATAATTTTAGGGACTGGTCGACTCTGGCTGATCGTCGAAGTGGTTATTCAATCCGGCCCTTCAATTATATGTTTCTCAGTAAATAGTGAATGATTTTTTATAATACATTGCAAGCATTTATTTACAATATTTAAAGAGTATCTAGAAGCCATTGAAACTTTATCTCAGATGAATATTTTTTTCTTAATTTTTCAACCTTTTTAGATTGTGCTTTGATATTCGATAAAAAATATAAATCACCTTGATTATTTGAATGTCACAGAAAATAATTTTATTAATAACAATTCATAGTTCGATTACTTATTTATCAAGAAAATAACAACTTAGAATTATTTCTACTTGAAAATTATGAACTAATATTGAACTATTATATATACTTATGAACTATATTTCAAAATTTCATTTGAACTACCAATATTCTCCATCAAGGCAATTGTATGCGGTCTATGTGATGCTTGAATTGATTGAAAATAAATACCTTCTGATACGCATTATACACTTCTCTTATGTCTATATTTTTTATTTTCATTTATCTTATGAAATATATAAATTTGGCGATCAGATAATTAGCTAAGTGCTAGTTATCGATATGTAAATAATTTTATACTAAATTGTTTGCGATAAATTGGCGAATTTTATTGCTATTGCAAATAAATTCCAATTCTATTTCAATGACAATTCCAATTATTGTAACATAATTAACCCTTTTAGGGGCACTTTTTTCTGCTGCACTTAACCCGAACCCGAAAATGTATATAAAAGTTTTCGGGGTAGCTGATTACGAATCTGAAGTCCGATTTTCAAAATTCAAAATGTCGGATCCAATATGGCGGATATAATTTTCAAACTGAAGCTTATATGAATTAAAATTTGTACACTTGGGTTTTCGGGGTCGCTGACTACGAATCTGGAGTCCAATTTTCAAAATTTAAAATGGCGGGTTCGTAATAAGCAGGCCCATAAATACTCTTATACCATTTTTTAATTGAAATACTCAGAAAATCGCAATTCTAACCTAAAATTGCTGCCATATTGGATTTTGATTTTTAAAATTCTGATATCAGATTTGTGATCAATGTCTTCAAAAGTCCTTTTATAAAAATTTTCATATAATTATCTTGAAAATTCTGTCCAGGACCGAGTTTATTCGAAAAAATTCAAAATTTTACGTCTTTGATTGTTTATAAATAATTGAATGAATAAATTTTCAAATTTTTAATCAAAGCATTACGAAACCTAAGTACTAATGATGGTATAGAAATACACTCGGCAACAAAATTATCGCAACAAAGATTTTTCATCGAAAAATTGCCATTTTTCAAATGCTTGTAACTCGGTCAATTTTTATCGTATTGAGATCATTTTTTTTTGTTTTGTAGAAAATTATGTGTACTTTGAGAAACAAATGATATCCACCGTCTGCAAGATAATATCACATTGCTATGTCTTAATCAGGCATACCAACTTTTTTTTCTTAAAAAATTCAATAGTTTGCACGTATGCCTGGATTACCAAAATTTTTTTTTCGAAAAACTACAGATTTTCTTTCAAAGTGCACTTTTCAACGAGTATTTTAAATCAAAATTCGACACTCCACGATTTTTTTCGACCGAGTTATGCCATTTTAAAGATATTCTAATGTTTTAGCCAAATACCGCCAACATCAGCATTACCCGATGCGTACCGCGAGGAGGTTGTTGGTCGGACTTACGCATCATTGTGGCCCTGAAAAGGGCCGATTGTGTAAACCGTTTTTAACATTAGGGATCCCGCGGCTCGTCACTTCCGCAGTATTTTTTGACTCCAAACCCTATGCGCTTAAAGCCTTTAGTATCGTGTATTGCCACCTCGCTGACGAATTACCTCTCTTAAACGTTCTTGCATATTAATGCGTGCTCTAATTGAATCCTGAGGTATCTTGTGCCAAATTTCATTCAGAATTCTCCCAAGCTCTTAGAGGTTAGCAGGAGGTCTCTGTAAGTTACGTAACGCCTACCCATCGTATCCCACACATGTTCTATAGGATTGAGATCTGGGCTACAAGCAGGATGAGGCAATACCTCTACGTTGTTTTCTGCTAAGTAAGTACGAGTTATCCTTGTAGTATGAGGGCGTGCATTATCCTGCATCAAGATAAAATTACGACCCATTTGCCGACGCATTGGAATTACGTGAGGACGTAAAACTTCGTTAATGTAACGTCCCGCTGTTAGTCCAGGGGTTGGGATAATCACTAAATCTGATCGATGGTTCATTGATATTCCACCCCAAACCATAATGGATCCTCCACCAAACGCACGAGTTGGATCAACGTGATTTGGTGCAAAACGTTATCGTCGACGACGCCAAATTCGAATCCTAGCATCATTTCCGTACAGACAAAACCGAGATTCATCTGTAAAAAATACATGTCTCCAATCTCTTGGTGTCCAATATCGATAATTTCGGGCGTAATTCCGACGAGCTCGTCGGTGGACTGCTGCTAAATTAGGCACTCTAGCACGAATTCGTGATCTCAAACCTCTGTCATGAAGGCGTCTCCTTATCGTCTGAGCGCTAATTCGTCTGCCTGGTAAAGCATTATTTCCAATTTGTCGCGCAACCTGCCTTGGATTCATTAACAATGTTGCGATCCTCTCGATTTGTAGTAATCCTATGTCGACCTTGACCAGGTCTCCGGCGATAAGAACCTGTTTCTTCATACCGACTAAGATCGCGTGACACCGTTGAACGATGAATCCCTATTCTTCTGGATATTTCGCTTTGATTCAATCCCGCTTCTAGCAGGGCAACAATTTAAGCAGATTCGATTTCAGTAAGCCGAGGCATTTCGATTGCGACGGTAATGGTTAATTGTTGTGGACGCTGTATAGTAAAATTAATGTTGAATGATTTTTTGCCTTAACTCTTGGCCAGTATGCCACCTTAAACTGTTATTTTATTTTTTTTAATTGATTTGTCGGTAAGGTTGACTAAAACATTGGAATATCTTTAAAATGGCATAACTCGGTCGAAAAAAATCGTGGAGTGTCGAATTTTGATTTAAAATACTCGTTGAAAAGTGCACTTTGAAAGGAAATCTGTAGTTTTTCGAAAAAAAAATTTTGGTAATCCAGGCATACGTGCAAACTATTGAATTTTTTAAGAAAAAAAAGTTGGTATGCCTGATTAAGACATAGCAATGTGATATTATCTTGCAGACGGTGGATATCATTTGTTTCTCAAAGTACACATAATTTTCTACAAAACAAAAAAAAATGATCTCAATACGATAAAAATTGACCGAGTTACAAGCATTTGAAAAATGGCAATTTTTCGATGAAAAATCTTTGTTGCGATAATTTTGTTGCCGAGTGTATATTCGAGAGCGATTGAGCTCAAAACGGTCGCGGTATGTATGAAAAACTGAAAAAATTTAGGTGTATCATATGTGATACGCTGCCCTAAAAGAGTTAACGTTCATAAACCAGTATATATTAATCAGTGAATTGATATAAGAAAAACACTTTCTCAAATATATTCTACGCTTTACTTAACTTAACTTTTTTTGTCACACACCATATATCATTTGGAATGTTAAAATAATTGATTGAATAGACGTAGTCAAAAATAAATAAATAACCTCTTGTATAAGTGCATGAAAAATTTTTATTTCGCTAAGATAGATAAGTGTTGTGACAACATTAAAATGCATAACATTATCATGCAATTGTATACTAACAGGTGTTTAAATGTCGATTTTGAACGCTCAGATAATATAGAACGTTAGGTATAAGAGGTATGTTCAAAAAGTAAGGTGAATTTTTATTTTTATGAAAAAATATTTATTTATTCATCAATATTTATGTTGTCCCCTTCAAAGTAATCCCCCTCAGATATAATACACTTGTGCCAACGTATTTTTCAATCCTTGAAGCACTTCTGGTAAGCACTTTCTGGTATAGCCTTGAGTTCTTCTAACGATTTTTTCTTTATCTCCTCAATCGTTTCAAACCTCCGTCCTTTTATGGGTTTCTTAAGTTCTGGGAACAGAAAAAAGTCGAAGGGGTCCATATCTGGTGAATATGATGCCTGAGGCATGATTGTGGTTTTATTTTTGGCCAAAAAGTTCGATACAAGCAACGATGAGTGAGCAGGTGCATTATCGTGATACAAAATCCATGAATTATTTTCCCACAATCCTGAACGTTTTTTTCGTATTGCTTCTCGCAAACTTTCTCGCATAATTTTAAGATAATACTCCTCATTGACCGTACGACCTTGTAGTAAGAATTCTTGATGTACTACGCCACGATAATCAAAGAAAACAGCGAGCAAGACCTTGACATTTGATCAAACTTGACGTGCTTTTTTCGGTCTTGGCTCTTCTGGAGTCTTCCATTGGGACGATTAGGCTTTAGCTTTGACGTCATAACTATAAAACCATGATTTGTCACCAGTTATGACTCTTTTGAGCATATCAGGATCATCATTGACGTCGTTTAACAGCTCTTCAGCGATGCTCCTTCTACGGTCCTTTTGTTTAAAATTAAGCAGTTTCGGAACAAATTTTACTGCTACACGTTTCATGCCCAAAACTTTGGAAAAAATTATATGGCACGAGCCAACATTAATACCGACGTCTTCAGCCACTTTTCTAATAGTGATTCAATGATTTTTTAACACCATTTGTTTCACTTCTTCAACACTTTCATCAGTTATTGTGTTATAAGTGCTGGGGCGTCCAGAGCGAAGTTCGTCGTGGGCGTCTTCGCGGACATGTTGAAAGAGCTTATATCATTTCTAAAAATTTTTTTGACTTAAAGAATCTCACCGTATGCCATTGTCAACATTTCAAGTGTTTTGGAGCACTTAATTTAATTTTTTACATAAAATTTTATGCAAACTCTTCGATCGATTGTTTTCGACAGTAGAAAATTGCTGAGCACAAAAAACACGTCTAACGTTTCTGTCTCGCAAAAAAAAGTAAACATACAAACTGGTTAAAACTGTGAGCATATATGAGTGACATGTATACTAACATAATAAAAAAGATATCGATGATCGAATCAAAGTATCTCGCCCAATTCAAAAATTCACTTTACTTTTTGAACACACCTCGTATACTATATAAAAAAGTAAGAGATCGAAGTTACAGAGATACATAAACTCTGAAGATATAATAAAAATAAAGTAATGATGAAAAAAAAATTCATCTCTAAGATTCGAACCGACGATCCGAGCAATTCAAGGCAGAAATCTTAACCTCTCGGCTAACGTGCTTACATCACCGTATAAACGTCAAAAGTTATATTTAAGTTGACGGGGTGGCGGGGGTGATTGAAGGGGTCTGACGCTAGCTAGTATCAGCTATTCCGATGAGCGATCTTTGCGAGTGAAAACGTCCCAGTTCTCGTATATAGAGTTGGGTCTCCTTCTCTCTTACTCTCTGGTTACAGTTAAGTTAATTTTTATATTAATCACATAATGAAAATAATTAATTCAATACATTTATATCGAAATCAGAATCTAATCTAATATAAAAATACACATAACACACATATTTCAAAAATTTGCACCATATTCCTCAAATCATATAGGCCAATGAAATGTCTAAATATCTATTATCAGTCAACCAATTAAAAAGTTCACAGGCTTCACTTTTCAAGATTCTCTTTTTTTAAGAAGGATATGGGGTGTAATGCCATATCAAAGCTATATAAATAGACTAATATCATTATTAATAAGAAAATTCTATATCAAATTAATTTTTCAAAGAACAAGTACAATTTTAGATGACTTTTAATTTGAAGAGTTCAAATATTCGTTTTTTTGTCTTAATCAATGTTTCCTAAATCAGCGGATTTTAATTGTAAATATACTAAGCGTCGAGGCGAGCTCCGAGTACCAAGTAAGAATATAATTTGTACGAAACCACGCGTTTATGCTTCTTCACGTAAAATTAATTGAGTGAAGATGAAATTATTAATAGACTTTAGCATCAAACAATTGTGAATTTTATTTTATAAGAAGGAGGTGTACAAATTAGAGCGTGTGAACTAGTCAATGGTTCTGAACTAACTGGCTGACTGTGCAACAGTCTACGTGATTTTCAAAACTGTAGGAAAAGAATCTATACGAGTTTTGATAAGAAAAATCCATATGATCGTTAAGTTGTAAAACGAGATTTCCGGCTAGCGCGCCAACTGAAAACAACAGGTTTTACCCCTAACGTCCATTCAAAACTCTAGAGCTATGAAAGACCAGGATTCGGAAGCTTGTAAAATTTTTCTGATATGATCAAACACATAAGTAATATCGCAGCGCAGTGCTTGTTTGGTCTTAATAATATATTTTTATTTGGTGTTCGAGTTTATGGATTTCACAATGGACTGGTTTAAGTACAGAGCTTGTTCTAATAGCGAAACGTTATAGACTGAGTAATCTTGTGCAAAATATTTTTAAATGATGAAATGATTAATAAATGTGGACTTAATAGTTATGTTCACAACTCGTACATAATTGTTTGATAACTAATTCTTCCAAACAGTTATCAAATAATAAAAGAATGATAAATTATTTAAACAATTAAGTGAAAGCCACACTTTAATTTGTATTAAAAATAATATTCACAATGTTTTCAATTAAATATTTATTTGATATGGAGGTTCTTACAAGTAAATATTTAATAAAAAATTAATAGTTAATACAGTGATATTTATTATTTATCTATGGGAATGTAAGATGGAAGCGGACCAATAAGAGTCCATTCTGTTCTGTTGTGAAAATTCTCAGTATTTATACTACATTGAGAACTAGTTTCAATAGATTTGTTTATATCAATAAATTCATTGCTATTATTTTTTCTTCCTTTTGACTGAATTATTTGCTCTGCATTAATAGTGGTTTTGACGTTTAATAATTTGAGCAAGTCACCGTTTTTTTCATTCAAATTTTCCCTCAAATTTTCATAATACCGTTTTTTGTATTCAACAATTGGATTTTCTTTTCCTCTCATTTCATTGAGGCATTCAATTTTATTGCTTGTATTTGAATTGACATGATTTTTTGATAGTTCTGTCTTCACAGTAGATCTTTTATGAGGATATGGACAAAATTCAATTTTACTACATTTCCTACTTTTTTCAAATTCTGGGCATGTATAAATATGGCGTTTCTGACACTGAAAACAAAAGTAACTTATTTATAATGGTATATATACATACATATATATATATTTGTATTTATATTTATATTTATATTTATTTATATAAATGTTCAAAAGATCATATGAAATGTGCCGATTATTGACCTCTTCATTGCTGTGTATATTACAATACTTATTCATTACGTTAATAAATATTTCAATGAACAGTATGTAGATATTTGTAATGATGTCCTGAATTATAAGTAGTAATAGCAAGTGTACGAGGTCTGTCCGGAAAGTATCGGGCCTACGTTTATATCTTCGCGCCATAGTGTTCGAGCGACCTCTACCGGACAGAAACGTCAACAGTAAAGCCTCACGAATCTATTGATTACTTACTGACACCTGCTGGACGTATAGTTCATGCGCAGCGTGTCTTTGTTTACAGTGCCTTTTTCGCGTTCGTCGGATTTTGCTATTGTCAAAAATGACTGAAAAACAAGATCAACGAATTTGCATCAAATTTTGCTTTCAACTCGGAAAAACGAGTTCGGAAACTATTGAAATGATGCAAAAGGCCTTCGGAAGCGAGTGTATGAGAAAAACACGAATAAAAGAGTGGTATAAACGGTTCAAGGATGGTCGCACTTCTGTCGATAGTGATTCTCGTTCCGGCCGACCTTCGACGACAAAAACCGCAGATAATATTGAGTGGGTGCGACTTGCAATCGAACAAGATCTTCGTATGACTGTGCGAGAACTAGAAGAAGACCTTAGGATACCAAAAACTATAATTTCAGGAATGTTAACCGAAAATTTAGGAATGAAACGCGTGTGTGCGAAATTCATCCCAAAATTGCTCACAGCAGAGCAGAAAAACATTCGCTTAGAAATCGCTCTGGACAATCTGGAAATGGTCAATAATGATAATAATATGCTTAGAAAAGTTATTACAGGTGATGAATCATGGGTTTATGGTTATGGTCCTGAAACAAAACAACAATCTTCACAGTGGAAGCATTCTGAATCGCCAAGACCAAAAAAGCATGTCAAAGTCGGAGCAATGTTAAGTCAATGTTGATTATTTTTTTCGATTGTGAAGGTGTTGTACATCGCACATATGCACCAACAGGTCAGACAATCAATAAAGAATACTACGTTCAAATTTTGAAACGTTTGCGTGATGCAGGAAGAAGAAAACGGTCGCACTTTTGGGAAAGTGGTGACTGGTTTCTCCATTACGATAATGCGCCAGCGCATTCATCCAATCTTGTGGAGCAGTTTTTGAGCAAACACAACATCGAATTGCTGCGACAACCTACATACAGTCCCGACATAGCCCCTTGTGACTTTTGGCTGTTTCCAAAACTAAAAACCACTCAAAGGACACCGATTGAATGACAAAACAACGGTTGAAAACAATGCGACGTGTGTACTTAAGGCTATCCCTAAAAGTGAGTTCCAGGACTGTTATGAAAAGTAGAAACATCGATGGAACCGTGTTATTCAATCAAGTGGGGATTACTTTGAAGGATGCCACCCACCAGATGATAAAGAATAACGCTAGTACGAAAATATAAAGGTAGGCCCGATACTTTCCGGACAGACCTCGTATGCTTATAACACGACGCGTCTGCAATATCTTTGGACTCAGATTTACAAAGTATCGGATTACCTATTATTAACACAATAGAGCCAGTGAATCAGACTAGCACATGGTAGTCCTTAGTATACGAGAGAATATTCTGACATATATAAACACTGAACCCGAACGGATAAATAAGGGACTGAAGGATCAGCGACATCTCGAAGACTGTAACCGTGTTATTAACAGTCTTGATAATGCGCTTAGGCATGTATTTCAATAAGACGTGCTTACTGAAAAATGTATAATAAGAGTGGACGAGCTTGATCGCGCACTCTTATTTTAGTTATCGTTCTCACTTGACGTAATTATCTCCGCTATCGCACAAATTTACCGCTAAATAAGAGACATCACACAAGCAATTCTGCAAACCTCTCCTTGTGGTCGGAATAGAGGCAACAAGAAGTTGGTGCTCCGTCCCTCTTTTTTGACCGTTAGAGCGAACGAGCCCAATACTGAAAAACTAACAATTGATCTATCTTAAATAATCTCCATAAATAAGATTCCCGTGGCGTTGTAACAAGGCTATTCATACGTACAACGGAACTGATTCACAGGGTTCTGTCTTAACATCATTTTCACGCGCTGTACTTCGGATCTTCGAATCTTAACCTACTAGGTAGATCACAATGTGGACGGTATAAGACGAGGTGGGATCCAATTTTCCGTGTAGGTATTTGTTAATTAACAATTGTAAATAATAATAATAATAACGGTAACTATATATAATATATCTATCTAATATGAGTAATATCAGGTTGGATAAAAACTAACTCAGGTATGGAGCTGCTTGTGAAATTGGTAGATGAAAGAAGTTAGTTATATAAAAACTGTTAGAAAGCGAGAATATGTAAGTATATATGCGTGCAATTATAAGAGTGAGGATAGATGTGGATGTAGGTATGGATAGTCTCTATCTCTGATGCATGAAATGCATCTCTGCTTTTTGTGCAAACGTTCATATTAGCACTCCCACCGCTCCTCTAATACAAAGCAAAATTAGACCAAAGATAACGGCTATACAGAGAGAACAGAGCAAGAAAAATATTACAGAGAGAGAGAGAGAGAGAGCAATATATACAGGAGTCAAGCCATATGATCTGCTTCGCTCCATTCATATACTTGACTAGTGGGGAGAGTATATGTGTGCGTACGTGGGTTAATACGCTCACTCTATCTTCCTGCCTGGCTCCTTCATCTCGCTAGCTACAACGTATTAACCCTTTGTTGCACATATTTTTCTGTTCAGTGGTTTTACTTGAAAATTCCTACTCGGGGGTTTTTGGGGTCGCTGATCACGAATCTGAAGTCGAAATGCAGAAATTATTGATTCAAAATGACGGATTCAAGATGGCGGCTCGGGAATTTTCGAGAAATTAGATGTACAAACTTAAAAATAACTACCCAAGGGTATTTGCGGTTGCTGATTACGAATCTGTTAATTTTTTTTATAGTTTATCATTGTAGATCTAATATGACGAATACTACGACATAAACAGTGGTTAAAATATTGGGGACTTTCGAAAATTTACTCTTTTTTTGCGTAACCCAGAGCTAACGACGAGGACGTAAAAGAGTACTAGCTCCATTTTTTTTTGTTTTTTGTTTTTTTTTTGTTTTTTTATTCTTTTTTTAGTATTTTAGTAGTAATTTAGTCATTTTTTTAGTATTTTATTCAGTTTTTAGAATTATTTAAACTATTTTTTATGTATTTTCTTTTGATTTTGCCCATGAAGTTATGAAAAAGTAAGCATTATTCTTTACCTAATACTTGAAATGAACTTTTTATACACGTAAATATACTCCAAAAGTTTCATTGCTTCGAACGACTTTTCACAATAACGTGTTCTACGCATTTTGATGATGTCAACAGTAAAGGAGCATTTGCGCATATTCTCATGTTAACAAAAAATTTTGGCATCTTCATAATACCAAGCTTGGGGTCGATCGCTCTGTACTTGCGCACGTCACTGGCGTTAACATCGCTACTTCTTTCTAGCTTATACATGTTTTATCACTTAACATTTTAATTTTAAAGAAAGGTACATATTAGTGGAAAACTCTGAACTACTGTGATAAATATATTGCTTTATTATAAGCATAAGATATAGACTGAATAACTTCGCTAACTTTACTTTGATACAAACAGGATGTCTACAGATTTTCCAGAAAAATACTCAAAAGAAAAGAATGTACTTGCTGATTTATAAATTGAAACATACGAAGACAAATAAAAATACGGAAAATTAGCAAATAGCAAAAGATTACACGTTTTTGTTGAACAGTAGTGTGTGTGTGTGTGTGTGTGTGTGTGTGTGTGTGTGTGCACGCGAAAGTGGCTTAAACAAAAGGTCATTTTTTTAAAAAGGGTTACCTAACTGATTTTTATTGAAGCAAAACATACTTTCTTTCATAATACTGAAATCATCTGAGAAAGAAATTCTCAAGTAATTTTTATTTTGATAAAATAATCGTTAAAACTCGCCGTTCCAAGGAAGTGTATTTATGCTTAGTGTAGAAAGCAAGACACCTTAACCGGAGTGTATGATACGTGATATGTGAGGTAATATTTTTTAAGGAAATGACAGGGATGTGACCTATTATGAATCTGACACAGGCATCCTGTGTTAACTGCAAGTCGGATAATCTTGTTTTATCGAGGTCTTAGTAAACTATTCAGCATTACTGAAAATGTGGAGAAACCAGTGCTTCTACAAGTTGTGTTCTCAAAGTAAATCATAATGATGTTTATAAAACATTAAAGAATGTAGCAAAAACATTTCTAACTATCGTGAGAAATCGGAGCTTTTAATCAAGAGTAGTTTAAATAGTAACACCGAGATTGGTAGCTGTTGTTGAATAGGTAATGCCAGTATTATTTAATATAATGCGAGGGAGCGATTATAGATTAATCTACACAACGTACAGTTGATTGTCGATAATAATTACCTTTGTTTTCAATGGATTCAAGTTTAATCCATTTTGGGAAGTCCCTTGGGTAACCGCATTTACTTCGAATTAAGCTTGACTGATAGCATTATGGAGATCTATACCTACATTCGTGTAGCATCTGCACAAATGAGATAATTAGCAAAGCGCAGTCTATTTGTTAGATAATTTATGTAAATAACGAACAGCAGTGGTTCAAGAACACTGCCCTGAGGAAAACCATGGATGTATGGAGCTATACAGAAATTAAACCACTATCCTTAGAACTCGCCTGCAGCCTACTCGCTAAGTAAGAAAAAAACTATTGTAAAGTAATATTACAAAAATTCAATAAGGTAAGTTTATATATTATTATATCATGTAAAATAGAGTCAAATCGTTTAGAAAAGTGAAACAAAATAAAGAATGTAAGTTTCCTATCGTCTAAAGTATTTTTAACATGTTAACAAACTAAAAAAAGATTTTTCTCTCAATATTAAATTTAAACTGCAGATCTTTGTTCTATGGATAAAACTACAATTTTTTTCTCTGTAGAGCTTTTTTATCTCGCTTATTTTTTTATATATTCGCGTTTTAATAAAAACCTCATTTTTTTAGAAAAAAGGCTTTAATTTGGTAAAAAATTATCGGAAAAATATGCTCAACTTCTCATTTTAAAGTTGAAAAAATTGTTATTTGAACCTGCTAACAGTTTTTCGTTCCGCCTACGGGATCTACAGTAGTAAATAATTTTTCTGAGGCAATAGAATTTTGTTAGTATGTGTAAAAGGATTTTGTGATCGATCTAGTAACAAAGTAATCAAAACAAATACTTATAATGTCGTGCCCTGCAATAAATGGAGTATGCAATTTAGAAAAATTTTTTTTCAGAGTTGAAATCCTTTACAATATAAAAATCAAGGGATGTGTGAGACGGGGGAAGGTTTCTGTTGAGACACTGATGGGTAGGCTCAAGTGAGACATTAACATGAGCTTTTTGATCAATTAAATTGCGCAAAGTATTTGCTTCATACAGGATGATCGAGAAAAGGTCAGTGTTAAAGCGACCAGTAATAATGAGATCATGATAAAATGACAGCTTAGCAAAAATACAATTGAAGAAATAAAAACAAGAGGATGCAGATCGGTGGTGGTATATAACAACAAATAATAGTTTAAATTTTATACATTTAATTTCTGAAATAATAAAGTCAGGTGTGGTAACGGATTCTGGATTGGAGGTAAATAAGAATTTAACTATGTAAAAATCACACATATAGATTGCTACATCTTCGCTCTTTTTTACAGCACGGTCGAGATAAATGATTATCGGGAATATTTTTGGTCAAGAATGTTTTAGTAACAGCAATAATATCGAAATATTCCATATCCAATCGTGTTTGCAGGATGCAAAGTAAGCAAATGAATCAAGTTTATTTATAAGATCAACGCTTAACATACCTATATTGTAATAATTTGACTGAACAGTTCTCCGCCATTTGTTTCGGGCCAAGTTAAGTGTATCAGCGCTATCGGTATTACTTGGAGTACTAATTTGTGTTAGTAAAGTTTGTCTATTAGTTTTACCAACACCAATAATATTATCCCCACGCAGGTACACAAAGGGCATACTTTTGAACAGCCACGATGGCAGCATCGGTGAGTCGATCATCAGGCGGAACAACAACAGCGCCCGTAAGTACGGTGAAAAAAAATATCGTTCCTTTCTTTTGCTCTTTCTCTCTTTTCCTTTCTGTCCCTCTCTTTTTCTCCCGTTCTCTGAAAAAGCAAACCATAGAGAGAGAGAGAGAGAGAGAGAGGGAGAGGGAGAGGGAGAGGGAGAGAGAGAGAGAGAGGTTTGGAGCAAGTAATCTAGAAGTTTTCATTTTGCATTTTTTTTTTCGTTAATAGCTTTTTTCTAGTCTTTTTAACAATTTTTACATTGAAATAAATATTTGTTAAAACTTGAATTTTTAGTAACAATATTAGGTAATGTTTCTAAAATTACAAAAAATTTTACGTTTCTTCTTTGTACATTTAGGCAGAACATAAAAAAAGAATGGTCCGTTACATAACATCCCTTCCCCCTTAGAACCGTTGCCGTCCTCGGTAACATTGATTAGGGGGTCATGTCACCGTAAAGGATTAAACATAGTTATTGGTAATATGCTTTGTCCGTTTATTCAAACTAGAAAGAATGAAAAGAAGATAGAAAAAAGAGAAAGAGAAAAAGGGAAAAGGAAATAATAATACAAATAAAATAAAAATGGTTATTGATGAGAACTGAATCATTGTCCTGGTTATATTCTTGATCCTTGTATTGCCACTTGAAGGGTCCCTTGTACGGCACTCATACTGAGTCCCTCCAAGTCTTTTGAGTACAATCCCTGATCCTTCAACAAATTATGGTCCTGATTCTGACTAGTGGATGGGTTTTTTAAGAATAGGGCGAGGTTCTCGATGTCACCATAAGAGATCCCATTATAGTCAAAGATCACTAGATTACAAGTCTAAGTGACTTCTAATCACTATCCTGATCATTGAGATATACAGTTCTCTCACAAAACCAATAGGTCCGTAACACCTTGCGATTTTGGTAACCGCAGATGATTTTGTGTGACTCGAACTTTATTCTCGTAACGTAATTTCTGCATGCTCTATGATAACTATATAGGCCTGTTTGGAAGATTTTCTGGTACATGGTGGGCAATGTTTGGTCTTATATTTTTTGCTAGAATTAATCAGCGCTGAGGTGGCACTGTGACAAAACATATATTTCACCACACCCATGGGTTCACAGGAATCCTCCCATATCTTCATATAATCGATTGGACTGAAGTTTCCGAAGTTATCATATACTTGCTGTTTCGGCCACGTTGTATTTTTAGTACTATATTGCAATAGTATAATTCGTGATTAGATGGTTGCAATAACATTCTCAATTCACAATTTCCATTTAGATTAGTATCCAATAGGGGACTTCCCACTGGACATATAAAGGTATAATGTGTTTGCACACAGTTTTCTAATGCATGATGATTTATTTGTATGTAATGTTTTTGGTCCAAGCTCAATGCTAGGTATGCGTACTTGTATCTTATGTATACTGACTTTTCAATTGAACTCGACGATTGCCGTACCAGCACAGAATGCAGACATAATAGTTTCTATCGACTGGAGGCAAGTGGACAATAATGTACGTCCTCCCTTCTCGATGTATTGCGTCAATGTTTGATATTCTCAATTTCCTCGACTCTGAGGTGTTCTGTTGGAATCGAAAAATCAAGGTCCGATACAGTATATTTTATATCATTAGCTATTTGGTGCAACATGTTGGAGTCTATAAGATACGGATGTACTTTGTTTTTTTTTAAAGCACAAATGATTTCTACTAGTCTTTCCGAACCTTTGATGTAATGGTCCAATTTGGCCTCTAGCATTCTTCCAAGGGATTGTACTGAAATCACATATTACAGTCGAGCACTTTCATTTCCCAATTTCTTAAACTACTGCCGCATTCGAATGCTTAATTAGTAAATTTTGTCGCCGTGAACATCCATAATTTCGTAAAGTCTATCTATTCCGGTGGTGATTATACAATGAGTCCTATCATTGAAGAGTTTAAGGATATTCTTTTGGTCCGCGTATAATTACACAGGCCTGCAAGGTTTTGTTCTTTTGTAACTGAGGGTCATTTCTGAAGTAATTTTTGGCGTAGAATTCGAATCCGTCATCAGAATTTCTCCATCACGTCAGGTTTTTGAGTAATCGTCCCCTAAAGGTCGAAAAAACACGTTTTTTGGCCATATTCAAGGCTTGATTACATCGTGAGTTTATATTGTTTTCAAAAACGGTTGACGGCATCTTAAAGAAGCACTCTTACCCTTCAAAACCCATTTTTCAAATTTAAGATATCATTATTTTTCATCAAGATATCATCAATGGAAATTTGCCATTTTTGAGGTTTCACCATGAGCTTAAAAATTCGGCCAATTGTCCTGGAAGAATACGATATATTTCTTAGTATTTGTTGGATAATGATTCTAGAATCATTATAAAAAAAAACTAAGAAATATATCGTATTTTTTGGATAATGATTCTAGAATCATTATAAAAAAAAAAACTAAGAAATATATCGTATTCTTCCAGGAAAATTGGCCGAACTTTTAAGCTCATGGTGAAACCTCAAAAATGGCAAACTTCAATTGATGATATCTTGATGAAAAAAAATGATATCTTAAATTTGAAAAATAGGTTTTGAAGGGTAAGAGTGTTTCTTTAAGATGCCGTCAACCGTTTTTGAAAAGAATATAAACTCACGATGTAATCAAGCCTTGAATATGGCCAAAAAACGTGTTTTTTCGACCTTTAGGGGACGATTACTCAAAAACCTGACGTGATGAAGCATTTCTGACGACGGATTCTAATTCTACGCCAAAAATTACTTCGGAAATGACCGTAAGTTGTAAAAGAACAGTGACGACTCTCTATTTTGCAGGCCTGTGTTTTTATATGATTGCCAATGTAATTAATATTGGATTTTACAAGTCTCATGGTCATTGATGACTACGCCTTCCTCAAGGAAGACTTTATCATCGACCACATCTATCCTAGATAGATATCCTTCTATGAGCTTAGTCTTCTTTAAGTTAATCTGTATGACTTGTCGAGTCCTCGACGCTAAGGTGTATCTTAGCATACCGACCGTTAGTTCTTTCTCACTTTCTCTAGCCTCACTGCTTCAGTTTCCTTCAGCAGCAAGTTATTCTGTTCTTTGATTTAAGTCTGCTACAGTATCAGCGTCTGATACGTCATCCTCACCAACATTGATACTCATTGTCTGCTCAGGTCTTGTAATCGGTTATAGGCATACTATTCGGTAAAAATGGTACTGGATTCATTACATCGCTATTCAACATTAGACTACTATGATAGAATGAAATTACAGCGTTGGTATTCATCATTAAGTAATCTCTGCCTCAAATTATATCCTCTTCAATAGGAAAATTATTCTATACTATTTGAAATTTTACCAACCATCCATTTGTGGACAGTATCACTGTAACTATGGTCGGAACGCTATGTGCTGTTATGCCACTTAAGCTAGTAACTTCTCTAAGATCAAACCTCGTGGTCCAATTTAATGCACTGAATTTAATTAGGTTCACGGCCATTCCATTATCGACCATGAATATAGTCCATTTTTTACTGGTCTCAGGTATCCGAAACCTTACTCTTGTCAGTGCATAGATTTGATTATTTCATGTGCTAGGTCCCCAATTCGAGGCAACTGCGACGATTGATTTAACAGAGTTTGCGGGTTCTTCAGTATCGTCATCACTCTTGCTGGAGGCACTCCCGGTTTCTCTGTCATCGATATGGCTTGTACTTCCGTCACCATTGCTCTCGCATTCTGCTGCTGAGACTGAATCTTGTCCTGATTCTGCCGGCACGTCTGACATAGGTCCGCTCCATTCGTAGCTGGGCGACTCACTTCTGATTTTAAATTACTAGCATTCCCTTGTTGCGAGTATCTCGGGTTTGGTCTGAATTCTCCTTTCAGCTGCAGGTCATATGCTATCATTCCGTAACGTTTCCGGTGGGATGATGGCATGAATTCGTATCAGGGTTACATAAGCGCCCTGCGTACGGTCCATTGTCTTGGTAATTCCTATAGCGAGGTTTCTGGTTCCTGTTCTGAGTTTGTCCTTGCCTTAGGGGTCGATTTTGTTCTTCTTAATTATTTTGGTTACTCTGATAAGGTTGTTGTCCGTTGTTTCGCTGGAAAAACAATTGCTAAATCTTTACGGGTAGTTCATCCTATTCATCTTTGTAATGCACCTCCGGGTTATTTTGTTGATCTTGTTTGTAATTTATATTTAGTCCACGCAGGAGGGTTGGGTTGTCCATTTGTTAGTATTCGGCTTAGCGTGCCAAGTCCTTGATTTATTTCTGGTCTCTATGCGAAGCGTTTTTTTATATGCTTTCTCTAGGGTTAGGTCTCGGATTGTTAAACATGTACTAAATCCCCGATTTTCTTTGAAAACCCATTGATAAAAATTTTTATAGTTGAGTTCTGCATAGGGATCAACATCGCGTCGTTGTAGTTTTCGACAAGCTCTTCCTTCTGAGCATTCTGAACAAGATTAACAATTAACAATTTAACATGATGTTTATCCTGTCATGGAAATCTCCGACTGAGTCTCCTTGCTTCATGCGTAAACTATGAGTTGAACTTTAGAATCATAGTACGCAAAGTCTTTGCATGGTGCAAATCGTTCCTCTAGAATTTTAATTAAATCATCAACAGCTTTGATTGATTTGCCGTACATTCTGTCCCGCGCTGATCCCCGTAGCTTAGCAATATTTAGGCGAACGAAATTCTGATCTTGTCCGTCTGATATCAGCGCCTTTCCATTACGAACATCTTGGATAAAATCTTTCAAAGGCACATGCTTTCCATCAAATTATGATTCCTTGTACAATGTTCTGAAGGGTAAAGCTGGCCGACATGCTAGTCAGCAGCTGTAGGGTGGCCGCTTCGGTTGCTATCTTACTTATTGTTTATTCGTTTAAAAAACAAATAATAATAGGTCCTGCTACGTCTGATTACTTTCTAGTCTACAGAAAATTTATGGCCCTAGAGTCTTTGGCAGCTTATTATGCTCAGAAAGTAAAAGCGAAGGGACACGCAACAATGTAAAGGTTTATAATCGTAAACACTCATTTTGAGTTATGGTAGCTTTCTTTTTTTATACTTCTATAGGTTTTGAAAATATAGTTCAGTAACCATAACAATAACGTAACATAAATAAATTGCATTAATAATAAAATAAAATAATTAAAAAATATTAAACGGGATAACAAATAGAAAATTAGGAATATTTATTATTTAACAATCAAACGTATGAGGAAAGGGGAAAAAGAAAATTTTCTTCTTCTACGCGAAAGAACGTCTCCAAGCACTCCCATCAAATTTCAAATACGCGCATCGTACGCAAAATAAGATTCAATTTTTTTCCATCGGATCTTATTTAGTTTTGAATCGCCTAGTCCACTCTCAGCCAAGCAGGCAGAAAATGTGGGAACATAAGGAAACAAAAACTAGTCCGATAAGTGAGTGATCCGATTACGTCTATGAGAGCGTCGCCGAAAAATGAAACTCTGCTGAGTTTCAATGCGCTCCAATGTGCGACCGAGTAAAACAATTTCGTTTGTCTTCGTCATAACTATACGTGCCTGCCGATAAATACCTCGTTCACCCGTATCGCACCAAATGTATATAAGAACGAACTAAATTTTTTTCACGCAAAAACACGTAATTAGAATTAAATACGGTCTAAGAAATAAAATTACCAAAGAAAAATATTTTAAGTATCGTACAAACAAATAAAAAAATATATATATATATTTTGTGACGGTAAACGTCATATTAGCGCTAACGGCCCATGCATGCGGCTGCCCGCGAGGGCAGCACCTACCGGTAGCCGAAAAATGTAACGAGGGAATTCGGCACGCGAGGAGACGAAACGCGCGCGATTGAAAACGAACCAGTACGGGACTAACTACCGATACAGAGACCGCAAAAATCGAGGCTCGTAACCTAATCGCCTGAACGCACTGCAGAGATCGAGTGATTGTTGTCGCCGAGTTATCCAGAGAGTACTGACCAGAGCCTGCAAACACGGTGTCCTCCCCTGCCACCACGAGTGTGAGTGAAGTGTTTCACCATCGAGAGCGAAACCGTGCGCGCGCAAGTTCGCGATCCAAAAGAAAGGGAGAACAAAAGACTTTATCCGCACGCGCTGTGTGTGCTAAGTTCGTTCGCTGCCGAACGCTCGTCATTAAGGTAAGCTGGCCAGCTTAATCTCGCGACCGTGATTGCATGCCTGATAATCAATTTTCCGTACTCGAAGCGAAGCGTGCATGTAATAGCTCTGCTAACAAAGAGCGGCGAGCGATCCGACACTGTATGTCGTTGCCGTGCGAGCGCGGTATGTAAACATAAACACGCGGGCCGAATGTAATGTAACATTTAGAAGTAATAAAGAGTTTTCGTCTGTGATATTAACCACTACTTTTGACGTGTTTATTTCGTATTCGTAGTTAGTTGGTTGACTGACGCCCATTCCCTCTTGCTCTCCGACTTCCGTATTGAACATAGGTAATTACGCGTGCCCATCTACACAATCGTCCGAATAAATTAATTAAACGGTAGCAACCCAACCCCGTTACAATTTATATGTGTATATACTTAATTTAAAAAGAAAGATTATTTGTCTACGTAACATACTGTCTTGATTCCCTTATAGTTTTCTTAAATGATAAATTTTGTAGTAATGGAAAGAAGGGAAATAGTGAGAGATGCAAATTCACTTAATTTTAATTATATTGAGCAACGTTTCGTCAGCACACTTGCTGACCTCTTCAGGCTTTATTAACAGAAAACCAACAAATTATTAACAATTTGTTATTACTGAAATGTTGCTGAATATAATTAAAATTAAGTGAATTTCCATCTCTCACTATTTCCCTTCTTTACATTATTACAAAATTTATCATTTAAGATTATTTATCATTCTTCTTTTTTTTATATAAAAAAACGAATATTCACAACTTTCAGCGCGAGGAAGAAAAACAAAAGACCAGCATAACCACGCTCTGCTACCAGTTGATAAGCGTGAGTTGACTGGAAGCGAACTCGCCCCGTATGTGTAGGCCCTTTCAACAGCCAAGCGGCCTCGGACTTAGACGGTTTCCAAGCTCTTCGGGCATCCCGGCCCGTCCACGCGCTTTAATTGTAAAATATTAAATAGTCAGGGACCGGACAGTATTACGATCCAGACACTTTGACTTTATTTATTTTGTAGCTTATTATTATTATTATTATTATTGAACCAGAATTGTTATAAATTTAATACTTTACGATTACGTTTGCATTAATTAATAAACATTGATTTCATACGCAAACACGTGGGTATTGCTCATGCTTCTAGCTATACACAGTAAAATATTTGAAGAAAAAAAAGAAAGAGAGAGAGAGAGAGAGAGAGAGAGAGATGTATATAATTACCAAAAAGAGTCTATTACCAAGAGAAACTAGGTGAGTACTCAGTTCTTCGAGTTATGGTGTTATGTATATAATAGTCCTTTATATTTTGTTCCAATAAATCTGATTAATCCGATAAGTCCAATAAATCCTACAAGTTCAATAATTCAAATAATTCCAATGAACTGAATAGATCCAGGAGGTCCAGTAAATTCAATAAACCCAGCGTAATTCTTTCTGGCTAATACACTGGTAACTTCGATACAGTATATTTACTATATATATATATATTTTTTTTTTTAAAGTAACTATTGAAAAAGACAAAATCAGTGCGGAGAAAAATAATTACAGCCTGATTATTTGGGCGCTTACTTCCGACTGAGTGCTCTCGTCCTCGCTATTCCTCCGCACATTTTCTTTCCCACTCCCTCTCCACACTTTCTCTATCTTATTTAAGCGTTTTTAATCGCTGCTTTAGTCCTCAGTAAACGCACTGACTGTAGCATGCTGTAGCAGCATGCTGCCGCAGCACGCCACAGCAGTGCACTTGGTCTTTCTCACACATTTTCGCTGAGGCGCGCACATGTGCTGCTGACCATAGGATCTTATCGCCATGCTCTTGGCTCCGACGCAACGCAAATGAATTTCTTGTAGGCAACCTCTCTCTCTCTTTGTACATTCAGGCATAAAATAAAAAAGAATGATCCGTCACATAACAAAAAATGAAACATCTAACGTAGAAAATACACTACTTAACTAAAGATAAAATCCAAACAAAAAATGTATACTTTAATAAAGACATGGCAATAATAAATTGTATGAATGAGGAAACCATTAGCATAAAAATCAATTGATAATTTCAAAGTAGAAAAAGAACAAATACTTAAACCAACCATCAAACTTATTGATATTGATAAATATACAACTAGTAATGAAAAAGGCGTAAAAAATATTATTTTAATATTACAAGTCATTATGTTATGTGCAATAATTGAAATTGCATCAAATATTTATAAACTAACAAAAGAAAACAAAAGCAGAATATTTCTGGTTATCAAATAGGTTTTGATATAATAAATACTAATCTATATCTGAATTACATCATATTTGATCACAGTATGTGACGTGGTTTCGGGTAGACACACGATGTCGCCGTCGAGCGGTGCGGACGTGCAACCGCCTGACGCATCATCGCTACATAAGCATTTCAAGTGTCATCCAAATACAAAAGTAGGAGCAGTTGTGTGTTTAATATGTGGAAATTTCTATCATACGAGTGAAATAGTAGCAAAAGTCAATGCAGGAAATGCAATCAAACTAATAAACAGCTCATTCATAATATGCCAGGAGCATCCAAATTTTGCACTAACATCAAACTTGCCATATGGGGACTTAAGTGAACAAGCTAGTGCTTTCATAACACAATTCAAACTTGTAAGTAGAGAACAAATAAAACAGGAAATATTAAATGAGCTTGTGAATGAAAAGCAAATTTTAAATGAAAAAGATAATTATATGGATATAACACAGATCAATGATTTGGATGAATTACAACAATTAAAAGCCGAAAATAACCTATTGAAAGAACTATACAAAGAAACAAAAGAAAAAAATGAATTGCTCAATGAACTACTAATTAAAGAAAAACAAAATAATAATGCAAATACTAACATTATGAGAAAAACATATGCTGAAACAATTGCACTACCAAAACCTAAGCCCAAAAGAATACCAAGATTAATAATAAAGAAAAAGAGTAATGATAACATAAACTTAGAAAATCAAGTAGCACATTACTTAATTAAAGACAAAAACATACAAACAAAAAGTGTACAAGTTAAAAATACTGACACAATAATTATCAACTGCATGACCGAAGAAAATGTCACAGTGCTAGAAAAAACTTTACAAAAAAAACTACCGGCACTTACTGTTCTAAAAGAAGAAATACGTAAACCGATAGTTAAAGTAGTAGGAATTTCTAAAGCTTTCACAACAAATGTAAAAGATATAGAAACTGATATTAATGCAAGAAATTTTAGTCAATACGAAGAAAAATGCAAAGTAAATCATGTATTTACAAATGAAAAAAATAAAACAGTAACTGCAATAATAGAAGTTCCATCTATTCTATATAAACATATAAAAATCAATAGTAACAAATTATTTATTGGATGTCAAAACTGTAGAGTCTTTGACGTCATCAACATATATCCGTGTTACAACTGCTCAGGTTTTGGCCACGGCGGCGGAAAATGTGAAAAAGCAAAAAAAGAGCCAACGTGTTATAAATGTGCTGGCAAGCACCAAGCAAAAATGTGTAGTAGCAGCATACTCCAATGTCCAAACTGCATTTTCAACAATGAAACATATAGTAAAAACTACAACGTAAACCATAGTGCAATCGACAGCGAAATGTGTGAAGTTTTAAAAATGAAAATAAAAAGGTATATTGAAATGACAGATTATCTAATCCAACCAACTCATCAAAGATATTTTGGTAGAATAAACTTTGAAACAAACACCCGCAAGATATATAACCGCCCGAGAATAAATAACAGTTTATCGTTATCATCATTATCTACTCCAAGTCCAACAGGTAATAAAACCAGGAATACTAAATAGTTTTCTGTAATATTACAATATGGATAACAGCTTATATGATATTATATTTGAAAATGAACATAAAACAGATAATATTGATGATCTAAACAAATATATATGTAAAGAAAATAATATCATTCTTTGTATAAACATCAGAAGCCTATTACAATAAATTACAATAAATTACTAGTATTTCTGAAGAACCTCGAAAAAAAACCATGTATAATAGTATGCACAGAAACATGGAATTTAGACAATCATGAAATGTTCAATATTCCAGACTATAAAATATATTACAATGAAAGTAAAATAAACAAATCAGATGGAGTTGTTTTGTATATGAAAGAAGAAATCACCGAAATTACAGAATTTTTTGAAATAGATAAATTAAAAATAATTAACTCTAATATTACACTAGAAAACAACAAAAATTTGGTGCTGTCTGCAATTTACAGATCTCATGATTTATCTAAATTTGAATTCCTATTGAATCTCAAAGAATTATTGAAAATAAACAAAAAATATAAAAACAATATTTTAATGGGAGACTTTAATTTTGATATATTGAGTGAAGAAATACTAGATCAAGATTTTTTACAAGTACTGCTAGAAAATGGATATTGCCCTGGACTACATACCATAACAAGACCATCCAATATTGATATTAACAAAGGTACATGTATAGATAATTTCTATGTTAGGCTAGGAAAAGTCAAATATAAAACTTACGTCCTCAACGTACCCTTCAATGATCACTACCCAATAATGATGAGTTTAAGGAATAATTATAAATGTACACAAAAAACCAATTTTAAAATAATAAACTATTTTAAACTAAAAAATAAAGCCAAAAGAACTGTTTGGACTGACATACAAATTATAAAAGACCCTAATCTAGCTACGAATAAATTAATAGAAAAAATTCAAACATGTATTACGGCATCATTTAAAAACAATAAACACAATAAGAATAAAATGAACCCAAGGAGTAATTGGATAACTAAAGCAATAATGATATCATGTGCACACAAAGAAAAACTTTATAATAATTGGAAAAAAGATCCCAATAATGCAACAAAAAGAGAAAAATATAAAAACTATGTAGAAACTTTA
The DNA here is from genome assembly GCF_024137745.1 of Phymastichus coffea. Classification (NCBI taxonomy): domain Eukaryota; kingdom Metazoa; phylum Arthropoda; class Insecta; order Hymenoptera; family Eulophidae; genus Phymastichus; species Phymastichus coffea. The sequence continues at coordinate 4,228,526 of NW_026706822.1, read as the reverse complement.
AAAAAGACCATAGATCTAGCTAAAGAAGAATATGAAAAAAATCAAATCAAAACAAATCAACACAATCCACGAAAACTATGGAAAATAATCAACAACAAAATTGGGAAGAAAACCAAAAAAAACAATAACATAAATCATCTATTAATAGGTAATAATAAAATTACAAACTCAAACGACATTGCAGAACAAATGAATACATTTTTCAGTACAGTAGGCAAACAGACATGTGATAATATTAGACAACCAATAAATAGTAACATTACTCTACCATCTATGAACAACAACAGTATTTTTCTACATTTAACAAATAGAATAGAAGTTCAACAAACAATAAGGAAAATGGGCAACAAAAACGGAGGATCTGACGGCATCAACACTCAGGTACTAAAGATGATAATAAACCATATAAGTGATCCGTTGACCTATATCTTTAATTTATGCTTACAAAAAGAAATATGGCCTGACGAATTAAAAAGTGCTGAAATTATTCCTATCCACAAAACTAAAGAGAAGTATCTACCAACAAACTATAGACTTATATCTTTAATATCAAATATCGCCAAAATTTTTGAAAAATTAATACAAAAATCAGGATTACAAGTTTTTTCAACAAACATAATTTATTTTCTAATAAACAATTTGGTTTTAGAAAAGGTCTTAGCACCAAAAATGCCCTATACTACCTAACTAACTCAATATACAATCAACTAGACAAAAGTAAATCAATAGCAGCAACTTTCTTGGATCTAGCGAAAGCTTTTGACACTGTGGACCACAAAATTCTACTCAAAAAACTTTATAGATATGGAATTAGAGGTAGTGCGTATGAACTTATCAAAAGCTATCTAAGTAATAGGAAACAAAGAGTTAAAATTAATGGTGAATATAGTCAATATCAACACGTCAACATTGGCGTACCACAAGGTACAATATTGGGACCTTTATTTTTCATAATCTACATTAATGATATGTTACAATTGCTACCAAATGATAATGTGTTGGCTTTTGCTGATGACACGGTAATTATCGTGAAAGGCGAAACATGGCATGAAGTCGAAAGAAATATGAACTTCTACTTAAACAAACTATCCATTTGGCTAGCATTGAATAAACTGTCACTAAACATTGACAAAACAGTATACATGGCATTTGGAAATAACTGCAATAGCAACTCAACATATCTACATATAAATATAAAGGGTGCATCTATTCGAAAAGTTGATAACACTAAGTACCTTGGAGTGCATTTCGATAGCCATATGAGATGGGACATGCATACAAACATGCTATACAATAGACTAAAATATCTAACTTATATTTTCTACAAATTATCTAGGATAATGAGCACAGATAATCTACGTATGATTTACTATGCACTTTTCCATAGCATAACAACATACGGTATTATAGCATGGGGTGGAGCATACATTGGAAGACTCAAATATATACAAACTCTACAAACACGACTATTACAAATAATAAATAAAAACAAGTTTATAAATGAAAAAAATCCACTAAACATAGATCAAACATTCACCATGGAATCTCTAGTGTATCACTATGTCAACCTGCAAGATATGTTCCTGAAGAAAAATTCCGTAACAAGGAAAAAAACTATACAGCCCCTTAAAAGAAAATTAACAATCAGCATTAAAGATAGCTATATATAATGTACAAGAGCTTTAGCCACCTTCAATCAACTATCTTCTCACCTCAAAACTTTAAATAGCAATACAAAAACAATAAAGGACAAAATAAAAAAATGCATAAAAGGCCATCCATTCTAGATACAGAAATACAATGAACCACAAAATACATTGCAACAATTTACAACAAATATATTACAAACTAAAGCAACAAGGGAACTTTGATAATAGTCTACATTCAGCATTGGAAGCTCATGTGGATGTGGATAAGGATAAGTTTCTTTTGGATGTAAGGACATATTTGTGTTCACAAGGCACTTGTACACTTCATCACAATCGTTCTCATCGTCGAATGTCTGAATATAACATGAAAAAAATTAATGTATCAGACAACTACAGAAAATTAATAGAAACAATTGCAAATGTGATTAACATAGCATGGAACTCACAACGGATAACTATTAATACCAAAACAAAAAACGGACGGAAAAAGAAACGAAACTTACATTCTAACAAAAACAGATACAACCAACATAAATTTGATTAATAAATGTGAACATTGCACATACAAACAATTAATTGGTAAAAAACATATACATTTCATAAAAGAAGAAAACAAAAAAGATCACAAAGAACCAAATACAGATAAAGTAAGATATAAACCCATAGAAACAGTATTTAAACAAATGGAAGACATTGCAGACAATAATATTATGCAAATAGAAACAAGTAAACCAAAAAATACACCAGGAAAACCGATTCTACAAACAAATAATATTCAAATGACCTATGGAGACATCAATTATCTTGGAAACAATAAAGCATTATTATACTTTTATAGAGGTATCAGAGGATATCAAACTTTCACTAATTCATTGTACTCACTTGAACAACAACCTAAATATAAAGATTTGATAGTCTTAGATGACATAGTATTCACAGCAACATGTAAATGTGATTCACATAGACAGCATACTGAAATGTTCCCTCACTATAGAGTCACGTGTGCTACAGGACTTACTTGTCCTGTTAGACTAAATACATACGAAAGAATATCATATGCAAGAAAAATGAAAGCATCAATGACGACAATCGTAACGGCCAGACAAATGTTAATCAGATATTGGAGATAGAAGAACAAAATCGAAGATATTTGGTGAAGTAAGCTTTTATAGGAAGCATTCTTGCTACCAATATTAAGCCATACTTCATCTGTGAAATATTATAATCTATTACAAACCGACTCTTAGTTTTAAGTTTTTTGTTTTTTTTTAAATTTTTTTCTTAATTTTCTTTGTTTTTTTTTTTATTTTTTTCTTAATTTTCTTTAAGTGTTTAGTAGTTTTAAAATACCAGACCAGCGAACAGGTTTATCCTGTGCCGGGTTACAAATTTGTAATGTAAAATTGTATAATTATTACTACTTGTTGTAATATTTTGTACTATACTCTGGTTAATAATAATAATAATAATAATAATAATAATAACACACGTCGTTAGTGTACTTTTAGCAAAGGAGTGACACTACAACTCGATGTGGTGTATTGCTGCATGTATGAGGCCCCGCTCACTGAACGCTCGCAAGTTATTTGATAAATATAATGTATACATAAGTATATTTATGGGACATAAATGGTAATTAAGTAAATTAGTAAAGATTATTTCACAGGGTATTATGGTGAATTTGGCGATATAGTACATATCCGTAAAACAAATTACAGCGTGTGATTACTCAATATCAATACGTTTACATAACTCTAAAAAATAAAATTATGAATAAAATTATGAAGAGATAAGCGAGTTTAAGAAATCCTTGGATGACATTGTTACCAGCGCAATGACATCACGCCTACTGGTAGTCATCGCAGGCGATTTTAATGCATGGGCCGTAAACTGGGGAAGCGCGAGAACAAATGCTCGCGGGCATGCACTTCTAGAGGCGTTTGGAGTATTGGAGCTCGAGGTAGCCAATAGAGGAACGATCCCGACCTATTCCAAGGCGGGGAAATCGTCCATAGTGGATGTTACCTTCATAGATGCCAAACTATTGACAGAGGAGCTCAACTGGAGAGTCAGCGATCGGTACACGGGCAGTGACCATCAAGCCATAACGTACCGGCTCCAGTTGACCAAACCAGCGGTATCCATCAGGACAACGGAAAACAAGAGGAGATGGGCACCAAATACCTTCGACAGAGAGTCATTTCTCTACTCCCTCGAAGGAACATCAGTGTCCGGAACCGCGGAGGAAAAGGCGCAGGGTCTCACACGTGCTCTGAAAACTGCATGTGATGCATCCATGGCAGCAAAAAATAACGCAAGAGGTCGACTACCGGTATATTGGTGGAACGAGGACATCGCAAGCCTGAGACATAAATGTCTCACAGCCAGAAGGCGCCATCAAAGAGCACGGAACAAGCCCAACTTCCAGGCTCTGACCGAAAAATATGAGGAGCTGCGATCACTGCTCAAGGTCACCATCAAAGCAGCTAAGAGACAGTGCTGGCGAGACTTCTGCGAGGAAGTAGATAAGGGCCCCTGGGGCCGGCCGTATAAAACGGTCATGCGCAAGATCAAGCCCAGGAGTGGCGCACCACCATCTTGCCCATTATTCCTCGACAAAGTAGTGCGACATCTGTTCCCAAGACATCGGGAGAGACCAGAACAAACAGGCCTAATGGAAAGAGACGATGAAACCGAGTTTACAGAAGTAACCCAAGCAGAACTGATAGTAGCCGCGAAGAAAATTCAAACCCGGAAAGCGCCAGGGCCGGATGGGATACCGGGAATTGCGATCAAGACGGCAGCACTGAATGCCCCGGAAATAATTCGCGATACATTTAGTGCGTGCCTGCGAGAAGGACATTTCCCAAACTCGTGGAAGCTGCAAAGACTGGTCCTGCTATCCAAGGGAAATAAGCCTCCCGAGCAGCCTTCGTCCTATAGACCACTGTGCATGTTGGACATTATAGGAAAACTGCTGGAAAGAGTAATCCATGCCAGATTGGAGGCAGTTATAGCCGAAGCGGGGGACCTGTCTGGAAACCAGTTCGGCTTCAGAAAAGGCCGTTCAACCTTAGGCGCTATTGGTCGAGTTGTGGATCTGGCCAAAGATGCCATTAGCGGAGGACGGAGCGCAAGACGCGCATGTGCGCTGTGATCGCATTAGACATCCGAAATGCGTTCAACTCGGCAAGATGGGACATCATTATGACAGCCATGGAAGGACTGAGGGTGCCGCTGTATTTTCGTAGAGCCCTATCGAGCTACTTAAGCAACCGAATCCTGCACTATAACACCGACGATGGCACACACTCATACAACATCACGGGAGGAGTGCCGCAGGGATCGGTGCTTGGCCCCTTGCTATGGAACGTCATATATGACGGTCTAATAAGACAGCAGTTCCCAAGGGGAACAGAGATAATAGCTTTTGCCGATGATGTAGCACTAGTGGTCACGGCAAAGAGCGTTGAGGAAATAGAATATATAGGAAACGCCTTCATCGAGGTGGTGGCCCGATGGCTAAAAGAGCATGGGCTCAGTCTCGCTGCGGAAAAGACGGAAGCGGTGCTCATCTCCCGCACGAAAGATCGGAAGTATGCCACATTCACGGTGGAAAATAAGCGAGTACAGTCGACTGACACGGTGAGGTACCTGGGAGTTATACTAGATGCGCGGCTATCGTTTAAGGAACACCTCTCGAAAACAGGTGTCAAAGCCACTAACGTTGCTAGGGCGTTGGCAGGTATCATGCCAAACGTCGGGGGGCCAAAGCAACCACGCAGAACCCTCCTATCGTCGGTCGTAAGCTCGGTAATTCTCTACGGAGCTCCTATATGGGCAGATGCGCTAAGAAATAATGCAAGCTACGGAGGGACGTGTCGAAGAGCCTGCAGAGCAGCAGCGCTACGAGTTCCCGTGCATACCGAACTGTATCGGACATTGCAGTCTCGGTAATCGCTGGAATAGCGCCTATCGACCTACTAGCATGCGACAGAGCAGAAATATACCGTGAAGGAGGTCGTAACGAAGAGAACAATGCTGATAGACATGTCCACAGCAAACGGTGGACGCAAAATTTAATGCGAGAATGGCAGAGAAAATGGGACAACGCAGTGAAAGGTCGCTGGACTCATCGCATCATCCCGAACATTGACAAGTGGACAGGCAGGCGCCACGGACACCTCACCTTCCAACTGACACAGGTGCTCACCGGTCATGGCTAAGATGACTAAACTACAAATATGAAAGAAATAGTTATATCAGCAGTCTATAAAAATTATACCATACACATAGAACAGAATTCTAATTGGTCTTAAGGAACTAATTAACAATAATAAATAGGGTACACATAATATAATAATAGGTGATTTCAATTATGACGAAGTACTAGATCAGGACATCTTGCAAATATTACTTAAATGTGATGGACTTAGGTATTAGCAACATAACCACACCATCAATTGATTATAAGAGTACAGATTCATGCATTGACAATTTGTTCCTAAAGCTCAACAAAATTGAATAAACAATACAATTACTACACACCTTTCATTGATCACACAGGCCGACCACATTTCAAATTAGAAAAAATCCAGACACGTGACTAGGTATACCCGAAGGTTTTTGATGCGCTGAATCTAAATCTAGTGTCATAATTCATCCATCACTTTTGGTTCTTGAGATATCCTAACTCAAAAGTGCAAAAAATACTGTTTTTCACTAATTTTGATATTACGTCACATCTTGAATAAATTTTTTTTCAAAACTGGAAATACCACTTTAAAGTATAACTTTTATTCTATTAAATATTTTTTCTAGACCTGGAAAATCTTTTTTTTTCCACCGAAATACCGTTGTTTGAAGTTTTGTATTTCAGTGATTTCGAGAAAATTGAGTTGTGCGGGTCAAGGGTTATTGCCGTACAGGTTACCGGATCTGTGGGTTAAGGAAGTTAGGCTGTAAGGGTCCGAGATTATTGACATGCAGGTTATAGAATTCGGCGATGGAGGAATTTGGGTTGTAAGGGTTCAGGGTTATTGCCGTAGAAAATTACAGGGCTCGTGGGTGAAGGAAATCAAGTTATAAAGGTCCAGTGTTACTACCAGTGGAATATACAGGGTATCCCATTTTAAATTAAGCACCAAGATAACCCAAAAATTCTGAAATTGAATGATTTTGGGATATGTTGTAGTACTTGATAAAAAATTAGATACGTGTATTTTTTTATCGGCCCATAAGGGATTTAAGCGGTGAAATCCACCCTGAAAATCAACCCCTAAAATCAGTTTTTTTAATATTTCTCAGCATCAAATGAATATTTTGCAGTAAACTCAACGTTACAAAATTTCTTATAAATAGGCGCTTTTAAAGACATAACATTTATACCGGAGGGTTGCAACCCCCTTTTTAATAGGGGTAAATACACTATTTTTCGTACTGTTTTACGACATGTAATATAGTAAATCAGCTCGAGTGATTTAAAAATCACACTGATAATGAGAAAATACCAAAATTAAATTGACGTGTTTCCGGATTTAAAAAAAAATTTATTTATGGAGTGTTTTACCCCCTAGAAACAACCTCCGTTAACTTATCAGCAGGCTAAACCTCCTAACCGTGGGATAAACAAGTTTAGTCGTTTGTTATTTCTTGAAATAATTTAATCCTACGCCTGAGCGAGCTACCTCAACTAACCAACCTGCCTCTAACCCACCAAACCCCTATAAACCACCCTTACCCAACCAAATGAAAGCTAATAGACCTAACTTTGGGAGAATTGAGTTTATCAGTTGCGTTTTCTTAAAATAATTGATTTCTATACCGTACGTAGGGTATCCCATTTTTTTTTGATAAAATATATCAGTAGCTCAAACATAACACAGGTTTACAAAATAAAAAAAGTTGATGCCTATTTGACCAGACCATATAACTTTTATGTATTTCGATGCGCTGAACACGAATCCGAGGTCCGTTGATCTCCATCACGTCAGGTTCAAGGTCTTTTGAAGGTCAAATGTATTTAATCCAACGGAATTTAAAATTTGACTACGGATTCGGAAAGAGCGGGAAATTTTACGTTTCAATACATATTGTTGGTTTTTTCCAACATGACCTTTGAAGGACATCTAGAGCTCAAACAAATAATAAATAGACCTTATTTGCTTTTTATCCATATGAACTTGTTTTTGAGACGTCCGATGGGCTTCTATTGTATACTGTCATGTATCTTTGTATTCTGAATACAAACCTGGAATCCATTTGACCTCATCCAGTTAGGATCAAGGTCATTTCAAGGTTAATTCGTTAATTTTGCACAAAAAAACAAATATAACCCTAGTCTTTGAACCCTGGTTGCTTTAACCCTCGAGCCCTGCATCTCTGCGTGATTATAACCCTGGACTCTCAACCTCCGATCTCCATATCTTAATTTTCTCAGCCCCGAGCCCGGTAACCTGCAACTCTACAACCTCGACCTTCACATCCTAATTTCATGAACCCCTGATGCGATGAACTTCGATCTATATCGCGAAAGGCTTTTGAGCGTACAGAGGCGAGGGGCCTTGAGGACATCTAGCGCATACTGGACGGTCTAGAGGGAAGCTATTCTGGTTGTCGATGGTGTAATCCCCGTAGATCTTCTTGCTAGGGAGCGCAAGAGGATCTATGACAGAAGGTTAAACGAGAATAAAGTAGAAGTAGCCAAGGAGGAGAGTGATAGAACAATAGAGGTATGGCGAGAACGGTGGTCGAGAGATGGTAGAGGCGTATGGACGAGAAGCTCAATTCCCGACATTAGGGCGTGGATGGAGAGGAGCTTCGGAGAAGTGAACTTCTACCTTACGCCATCGTACGCGATACTACTTATATTTTGATTTTTCATAATAATTTTCATCTTTTTCTTTTTTTTATTTATTAGTAAATTAAAATGTATCATTCAACGAAATCCTTACAGAAATGATAATCATCGAAAAAGTGTTTGAAACATAACGATCTTTTACACCAACTACACCGTATTATAGCAACATTTTTACATGCTTCTACTTCGCAATGTATATTGCAAGAATCTCCAAAACTAAAATCAACAGGGTTATCTGTTTTAGCTGGTTTTTCAGCTATGTAGCCGCTTTTATACCAAGCGTATTTAAAAATATTTGTATATTTTGGTGAAGAAAGCTGGTTATGGACAAGAGACTGCATTTTTATGATGTTATTTCTTAAATGTAGATTCATTTCATAGTCCATCAAAATTACTTGATCTGATAAACGTCGAACGAAGTTTTTCCAGATACGAAATCCATAAACATCGAGTCGTTGAATGTTCCCTGTCGTTCCTGTGGGAATTTTTTTTATATTAACAATTTTGTTTGTCGGCATCGTTTCCCTTACAGCTTTATCGTAATGTTCACTCCAAGAGTCGAGTAAAAGTACAGATTGAGGTTCAACATTTGGGTAAAAAACTTCTTTCAACCAAATTTTAAAATGATCTAAAATAAAAAAATATCAAAATTTTTTTATGTCATTGCATTATAATAAACAAAAATATACTAACTTGTCGTTAATTTTCTAGATTTAGATGCTTTTACATGCACATTTTCTGGTCTAAATAATGAAGATTCCACTACGGGACCGAATTGACCACTTTTTTCTTTTAATACTATAAAAAGTGGTGATAAATGTTTCCCGGTTGCTGATATAGTTGGCTGAATTGTATAACTGTGCGTTGTCGATGAAACCGACTGTACCAGACATTGCACCTGCTTTTCTCTTTTAACTGCCAATGTTCTTCCCGAGTGCATTTCTAATTGGAAACCACTCTGATCTGAATTATAAAAGTTTGCAATGCCGATTTCTGGTATACATGATTTAACATCAGCTACAAAAGCATCAGCATTAGTTTGTAGTTATTCTTTATTTTCTAATGTTTTTTTGGTGATCAATTTATTTATTCTTCTAGATACTATTCTATGAGCTTTTTTAAATTTTAGTAACAAATTTTGAGAAGCCTTAAATCTTATATCTTCATGGCCAACAATTTTTTGAGCTTGGAATGCCCATTTCCGTATATCTCGATCATGCACTATCGTACCAGCTGCAATAGCGGCTTTTAAATTATCAAACGTCTATTAGCAAATTTGCGCAATTTTTTCTCGGTAAGTTCGATTTTTATTCATTGTTTTCGCCCAACGTTTAAGTTATCTTATAGATGAAACTTTTTTGAATCTATGTTGTACAGTATCTAGTTTTAAGTTTTTGTTTTTTCCGCTCCTCCAAAATTCTATGGCTCTTTGTTTATAATCAAATGTGATTACTTCATCATCATTTGTGCACTGATTTGTTGGTGCAAAATCAGGATCAGGAAAGTGTTGTTGAACTTCATCTTCGATTATTTTAGCATCAGTATCTTTATAATCTTCATGAAAATCTAACGTCTCTTCAACAATCATATCAATATCATTAAACTCATACACGGCATCTATTAATATTTCTTTCAACTTTTCTGACAATTTAATTTCTTTGAAATTAATCTCGCTATCTCGTATTTATAAACTTTGAACATATGCTAATAATAAATTGACTACGTTCAAAGGATTGATCTTCATGTTTTAATCTAAAACAAAATCAAGATATAAATACTCTTTTTTACAGTTGAATAATTTTACAAAAGACAAAAGAAAACCTAGTCTACAGATTGAATTCGATCATACGTTTTTAACAGTTATATTTCACATGTTTACAAATCAAAATATTTGAATAAAATTATATATGATAAGTGACATAAATACTTACGTAGTAGACAACAACTTTTCTTCTTGGTATATACTATATTTTCGTGTTCGGGAAATTTGTATGTAAATATAGAAAAAAGTTTATTTATAAATTCAGCACTATAAAAAAACTTTAACTTTTTAAATACTAGACATTTCTTCAACTACTATGAATAATGAAATATGTATCGGATGTCTTATTATCGTAAGGGGCGTAAATTTGATATAACTTATCTTCTTCGAGCCATTGATAAGACAAAATTGTAAATAAGATAAAGTGTACAGCAAACTAAAGTACCAACAAAAAGTAAACTAAACCACAAGTGAAAATTGAAAAAAGTAAACAGCTTATAAGTATAGGAATTGAGACTATAATAACTATTTATAACTATTAATATAATCAATTATTTGTTATAATTTCTTTTCTCATTGACAAATTGTAAATGATTAAAAAAGAAATAATAACTATATTAACCCATTAACGCTCACAGGACGGTTTTTCGAGACCTGAGTTTGAACTATTCTCATGTCATGAATTCTCGTGGAAAAAATTCAGGAACCATTGTTTCTTATGTTTTCGAGTGTCCTCTTTCCAATGATGCTGGTTAAAATTGTCGCTGAAAAACTTTTACGGTCCAAAAATCAAAAATAAATAAAAAAGACATGATTTTCTGATTTAATTTTTTTTTTAAATCGACTTTTCGTTCCCTAAGCATTTTTTTTAATGCCTAAAACCCTTATAGATCGCGGCCTCGAGGTTTTAACTACAAGTTACTATGGTTCTCCGGATATGAAAATTTTTCGTATAAACAAAATGGCGGCCGAAGTGAAAATATTTATCTAAAACTTTACAAATTTTTTTCTCGAATACTATAGATTTTCATGAAAATTTTTAAAGAACAAAAATGTCTTAGAATTAGTTATAAAATACTCTCAAATTTTTTCAGAATCATCCGAGAAAATTTTGGGATTTCGGAAAAGTCTCTGAATTGAAAATTTAAAAATTATGTCGGAAAATTTTGAAATAATTTGAGAGCGTTCTTTGTTTGTTTTTAAGACATTTCTATTCTCAGAAAAACTTTCGTAAAGTGCATGGTTTTTGGTAAACAAAATATTTGTTTAGCAAACTTTAACATTTTTTTTCTCGAAAAGTATACTCTTTAGGAACATTTTACTGAGAATAGAAATGTCTTAAAAACAAACAAAGAACGCTCTCAAATTATTTCAAAATTTTCCGACATAATTTTTAAATTTTCAATTCAGAGACTTCCGAAATCCCAAAATTTTCTCGGATGATTCTGAAAAAATTTGAGAGTATTTTATAACTAATTCTAAGACATGTTTGTTCTTTAAAAATTTTCATGAAAATCTATAGTATTCGAGAAAAAAATTTGTAAAGTTTTAGATAAATATTTTCACTTCGGCCGCCATTTTGTTTATACGAAAAATTTTCATATCCGGAGAACCATAGTAACTTGTAGTTAAAACCTCGAGGCCGCGATCTGTAAGGGTTTTAGGCATTAAAAAAAATACTTAGGGAACGAAAAGTCGATTTAAAAAAAAAATTAAATCAGAAAATCATGTTTTTTTTATTTATTTTTGATTTTTGGACCGTAAAAGTTTTTCAGCGACAATTTTAACCAGCATCATTGGAAAGAGGACACTCGAAAACATAAGAAACAATGGTTCCTGAATTTTTTCCACGAGAATTCATGACATGAGAATAGTTCAAACTCAGGTCTCGAAAAACCGTCCTGTGAGCGTTAATGGGTTAAACTTCCACTTTTGAAATTAATAATTTTTAACTGTTATTACTTGTTATTTTTCTTTATTACGAATTAACTTTACTTTTAAAAAATAATAACTATTATTATTATTCTTTTATACACAGCTATATGTAATATAATGAAAATAATATTAAAAAAAAACTGACATTACAACTGTTATTATTAATTTCGAAAAAACAAAATAGTTAATAATTATTTATAATTTATTTTAGTCTCAAATCTTATATTTACGAGTATAAGCCGTTAATAATTATTTTTATCTTTTTTGTATTTATAGTGAAAAGGAAATAATAATTATTACATAAAATTTGTAATGGGCCGATAAAAAAAAAACACGTATCTAATTTTTTTTCAACTACTACAACATATCCCAAAATCATTCAAATCGGTGAGGTCGGGTTGTGGTGGTTCCCTTGTGAGAGCTAGCGAAAAATGTTTCGAATAAAAGTTACTCGTCTCCGAGGGAGACATATTATGGTGACCTTTACTTTGACCTTGAGGATCATTTTCAATGTCATTTTAAGGTCAACTTTGTTTTTTTAAATAGGAACCCCTTTAAATAACATTAAAATAGTATACAAGTCCTTAAAAATTTAAATTTAAATTTAAATACCAACGTTAATAGAGTTAGACCAAACATGACATATGCACAGGTAATATCAAAACAAAACGATCAGAGAGAGATAGAAATATCAAAACAAACAGCTGTTCAAGCAGAGCTAAGCAGACATACTAATGAAGTGAACACAAATAATGAGCTCAAACATATGATGAAACAGTTACTGAAAAGAATGGATACTATGTTAAATCTTTCAACTATACTAATAAACAAAATAGCATAATGAGCAATCTAAAACTGGCTATCTGGAACGCAAACGGTGTTATGCAGAAGTACTTAAATTAAAAGCATTTTTAATTTATGAAAATATAGGCATCATGTTAATATCAGAAACACATTTTTACAAGTAAAAACTATCTTAATATACTAAACTACACTGTACATAAAAACAATCACCTGCTTAATAAAGCACATGAAGATACTGCGATTATAATCAACACAAAAAATTAAATTTAAATTATAATTAAATTATTTAATTAAATTTAGATAATTTATTATGGAAAGCTACGAAGAGACTTAATAGACTAACAACATTTATTCCACTTATCAGAAAACTTTGTGCCAAATGAGCTAAATCAGACAAGGTATCAGGTACAAGAAAATCTATAAAAAAAAACTATCTATAAAAAAAACTATCTGTAAAAAAAAAACTATCTTTAAAAATGCACCTATAAATTCCTTGACGTTGCAAAGGCTTTAGATAAAGTAAAGCATAAAAGTCTTCTATATAAATTAAAAAGATATTTCCCAGAAAAACACTATGAATTACTTAAGTTGTACCTACAAAATAGAGAATTTCAAGTCAAAATAAATAAAAGAACATAAAAAAGACAGATAATAAAAGCAAGAGTACCACTAGACAGCGTACTAGAACCAACATTGTACTTGTTATTCACAGCTAATCTGCCAAAATCTCCAAACATCATGACAGCACCATACACAGATGACATAGACATTATTACATTACACTCGGAAGTAAAAATAACAACGGAATTGATACAAAATTATATAAATAATTATCTAACAAACTGGAAAATTCATGGAAAATTGAAGTAAATGAAAATAAATTAATACATACAATTTTCACACTTAGCAAAGACTTCTGCTTATCTATTAAACTCAATGACAAACACATACCACAAAGCAGTAATGTAAAATACTCGGGAATTCATTATTACCAAAATTAATAATTAATACATTAATTATTACCATAATTCATAATTAATACATACATAGGTCAAAAATAAAATCATATTACTCACTGGAGAATTATGTTTTATACTTTGTTAATTTCCATAATTGCAAACACATTTACTTATTGTCTCATGTTCATAGATAGATTGTAAATAAACTTGGAGTAAATAAAAAAATATTACTCAACAAAAAAATAAATAAAACTGAGGAAGAAAATGATAAAAACTTAAGAAAGCAAAACACAAACAATACTAGAAATTTGTAGAGAGTAATAAATAGCAAACTCGATAAATAGAATAATAAGAATAAGAACATAAATTACATTCTAAACATCAAGAACAAAATTATAGACCCCATTGTGTAATCGCCGAATACATGAAATTTGTTTGTACCATTGGCAACAAGTTAAATGAAAAATCAGCACAAAGAGTTTGCTTTGTTTTAGGTATATTGAAGGCCTACCTTTCGCTAACATTGATCGGTAAACAAACAACTATTGCGATTAAACCGAAAGTTCTTCGCTGTTCACATGCCATATAAGCGATAGTAAGCATCTGCTAGTGTGCGCATAACAGTATTATTATTTCTTTTCTCTTTCTTTCGCTAATTCTCTCGCATACTCGCATTATAACGCACTTATATTATTTAATATATACTTATATTATATAATTTTACGCAAATCTTTTGTTTATTTTGTTACTATTTTGTCTCAGATATTGTAATATAACGCGATCATTCGTCATACACCTAAGTAACTTATTTATTTCTTCCGTTTATTTTAGATTACACTCTGCATTTAATACTTAATTACGCGCGTAAAGCTTCATTATTATTATAAAAATAATATATTTAAGTATTAAAATGGCAACTAGTATAGGCGATTTTGACGAATTATCGATTTTTAAAGAAAGCGTAGAAATTCGAATTGCGGACTGGATTAAGGACCTACCGAACGACGAACTCGATACAGTTCTATGAACAATAACCCAAGGCGCAGATGAATCAATACGTGACTATTTATCCGCTCTCAATACAATTTTTAGTCGCTTCGAAACGTCCTGGAGTACGCGCGACCAGGTGATCCTAGCCATTGACAATATGCTGCCTAAATTCAAGAAGAGGCTGAAGAAGGACCAGGATACCTTTACCACGCTCCAGCAGTTGCTTGAAAAGGCCCTGGAAGTCGAATCCTACGAGTCTGACGAGCAGTGGAAGCCTCCACCTACTTTGGAGCAGAGTATGCTACCCGAAGCTGTCTACAGGCCTAAAGCTAAGGCTGTGAAGCCCAAGATGGCGGTAGCATCAGTGACAGAAAGGCCTATTTCCACCGACGAAGCGGCATTAGAGAAAGCCTTCCAGAATTTCTTCTACAAGAAATGGAAGGACCCGACAGCCGTCAAAACTAAGAGTTTGCCTCCGCTGAAGGCGGCAGAGGCCAGACGACCCGGTCGGCGCATGATGCAGATAGTGGCGGCGACTCAAGAGCAGTCTCGCGAACCTAACGCTGGTCTAACAATGATAGAGGCCGCGGAGACAAGCCGAAGGGAGGCCAAGGAGCCTGGCCCGGACGTAGGCAAAGTCCTATGTTGGGATTGTAGCTGGCCTGGCTACACCAGGGTCCGCTACCCCGAATGCTCCAAGACTACTAAGTCGGAAAACGAGTTGGGTAGCGTGTAAAGGAGGTCCTAACGATGCAGCCCTTAAACCACGAGACCTTGGAGACGATCAGCGCTGTGGGAGTCGCGCATGCAGCGCCGAGCGTGACGGTTGACTCGATGCTAGCTACGAGCCACTCGAACGCCGCGCTTAGTCATGACGATGGAGGTACCGCATCAAGCGCTCTCGTCGAAGAGCACCCGCGTTGGTGGCTGAACGTACATGTCGGCCCCTTTTCGTTCAAAGCTTTATATGGTACGGGAGCATCACGAACCGTTCTTGGCCCCATCGGAGTAGAGATAGTGGCAGCCTGCAACTTGAGGGCGTCACTTTATTCTGGACCAGGAGCAAGAGCAGTCGACGGTCACCACGTGCTCATCCTAGGTAATGTTAAGTTGCTCTTTGAAATAAGAGGAGTTAGGCACGATGTGGATGCGCTCATTCTAAAAGATGCAGATTTTAATTGCACTTTAGGCGGCGACTTTATACGAGCCTTTTCGGCAAATCTTGACGTGAAAGTTAACACGTTGAAAGTCGAAGGCAGTAAGGACATCATTCCGGTTATACTCTCTTCAATACGAACGGAGAAAATGATGTCATTCGCCTCGCTTGGTATCCAGGAGGTTACCGATAGCTAACGCCAGGAATTAGAGCTGCTTATGCACACTCTCCTACCGGAATCGGATGAGGAGACGCTAGGCTATACGGATTGGATCCAACATGATATCGACGTCGGCGATGCTCGCCCCGTCAAACAGAAATATTATCCAGTCTCACATAAAGTTGAGTTGGAAATGCACGAGCAGGTGCATAAGATGCTTCGCATGGGAGTAATCCGCAGGTCCACCAGCGAATGGTCGAGTCCAGTCGTGATGATTCGAAAACCAGATGGCTCATATCGCTTTTGTATCGATTTTCGGAAAGTGAATGCCTTGACGCGTGTTTGCGCTTATCCATTACCCTATATGGATGTTATTTTGCGCTAAATTCAGCACGCCCGCTATTTTAGCGCGCTAGATCTGTCTGGCGCCTTTTGGCAGGTTCCTCTTACGGAGAGAGCCATTCCAATCACTGCATTCACTGTGCCAGGAATGGGTTTATTTGAATTCATTCGGATAACTTTCGGACTTGCAGGAGCTTCCGCTACATTTCAGATGTTGATTGATGAGATAGTCACACCCGAAATGGAGCCATTTGCTTTCGCGTATCTGGATGACTTGATCATTGCCATAGGAACCTTCGGCGACCATGTCAAGTGACTCAAGTTCGTCCTCAGGCACATTAGTGAAGCACAGCTGACAGTGAATCGCCTCAAATCTCGCATCTCTATGCCAGAGGTGCGCTACTTGGGCGTCTTGGTTAATCAGGAAGGAATCCGTCCGGATCCAGTTAAAGTGAGGCCAATTCTTGAATATCCGGCGCCAGCAAACCTCAAGCAGTTGCGTAGATTTCTAGGCATGGCTTCATGGTACCGAAAATTCGTTGGAGACTTCGCTTCCATAATGGATCCACTTACTACTGTTACTCGTAAAGATGCTAAATACGAATGGAGCGAAGAGCAACGAGCTGCTTTTGAGCAAATAAAGGCTCTATTGGCCACTGCTCCAGTCTTGGCTAGGCCGGACTTTAACGCCCCGTTTACTGTCGAGTGCGATGTGAGCGACACTGGCCTTGGTAGCATTCTGCTCCAACGCGTGGAAGGCGAAGACCGAGTGCTGTGTTACGCGAGCCGCATTTTGACTTTTGCTGAACGTCGGCTTCCGGTGACCGAGCGAGAGTGCTTAGCCGTTATATGGTCGGTGGAAAAATTTCGACCATAAATAGAAGGCTACCACTTCACAGTAATCACTGACCATCATAGCCTTGTCTAGCTGAAAAATCTGCAACATCCCAACGGGAAGCTAGGTCGTTGGTCTCTATGACTTTGATATCATGCATAAGAAAGGCAAGGACAACGTCGTACCTGACGCGCTTTCACGCATGTTTGAAACTGAAGAGGATGCAGCCATAGCCGCATTAAGCGTAGTCAAGGATATCAAAGATCCTTGGTACCTCCGCAAGATTAGACAAGTTCTAGACGACCCACGAGCTCACCCTTACTGGAAAGTAGTGGGAGGTCGTCTGTACATTTAACGACCTAATCCCGTAGTATACGATTTACTGGGATGCGATGACGATGCAGGGAAGCTTGTCGTACCACGCGAGCAGAGTGCGCAGATTTTATCTGAATGTCATGAAGAGCCGACAGCAGGCCATCTGGGCCGCTATAAGACGCATGAGCGTGCTGCTCTGCGCTACTACTGGCCCAAGATTTATAAAGACGTCGCTCACTATGTACACCATTGTCAAGTCTGCCAACAGGTTAAAGTTGAGCAGAAGGCCTCTGTCGGATTAATGGGCAAGCGAATTGTATCGCGCCCATGGGAAATTGTGTCTTGAGACACTATGGGTCCGTTTCCGACTCATATTCTTGGACTTGTTCATTCGATGGATCGAGTGCATACCTGTTCGTAAGGCAAACGCCAAAACCATTAACCGCGTGCTGAACGAACGGATATTTCTACGCTTCAGGGTACCGGATGTGTTTTTGTCCGACAATGGCACGCCTTTTAAGAATCGATTAGTGGACGACTTCCTTAAAGCACAGGGAGTTTTGCACGCGACTTACGCTCCTTATTCGCCCAAAAGTAATCTTACGAAGCGAGTGAATCGGACAATCAAAACAATGATCGCCGCATTTATCGAGGAACGGCATACTACTTGGGATGTGCATGTAGCCGAATTTACCTTCGCCTATAACACAGCCATACACGAAGCCACGAAAAGTACCCCAGCCTTTCTCAACTATGGACGCAATCCTGAACCACCTCATTCAGTGCGTCGAGTTGAAGAACGTGCTGTCACTGATCAACTCGAGTCTGACGCGCTTGACGAGTGGCGTTGTCGTATGCAAAAGCTCGAGGAATTTAGAGCTAAAAACCATCAAAACTCCGAAGCCGCACAAGCAAGGCAAGAAAATTATTATAATGCAAAACATCGTGATGTTCGCTATAACGTCGGAGATAGGGTTTGGGTTCGGAATCGTGTGCTGTCCTCTGCAGCACAAGCCGTCGCGGCTAAGTTAAGTCCGAAGTACGCTGGACCCTTTCTCGTAACTTCACGCCTGGGTGTCAACACATACCAACTCCAAAACGAAGATGGAGTTGATATGGGTAAAGCCGCCGTATGCGATCTCAAACCTTGCTACGCCGAGGAACAGTTTCCCGACGGAGCAGGAGATGATGATTCTCCTACCAAGGATGAGATTCATGAGGCAATGGTTCCTAACACGACGTTGAACCTGCAATTTCCCATGACCGTGTTTCGAGCCCAGCGGACGCTAATAAAACACATACGACGACAGCACCGAGAAGACGAGGTCGACCGTGCGGCTCCAAGTCGTGCCAGCAATAGTTGTCGCGTCGCCGCGACGTTTGCGCTCCAAAAAGTAACCCTGCGAGCGCGACTAACTTCTACAACCGCCTGTCTTTTCCTTTATTTTGTTTTGCTTCGCTCATTTTACTTTGCCACTTTCGCATGCTTGCTTGACGCCGTATACGTATACATATCTGGATCCTCTAACGTCTTTTATTTTCTTCAGCAGCATTATGGCCATGACCCCTAAGAAATCAGTCCTCCTGTGGGAGGAGGACCTCGAGAAAGTCCAGTCCTTCGTGGCCGGATTATTAAATGCTCTTGGGCCCCAGACACCATTGGATACCGGAATGACGCTCGAAGACATTTTCGAGCTGACCGATCGGCTTAATGCCACGGTGGGGACCGTGATACCTGTCGACCAACGGGCCATCGCCGCCGCTGAAGACTGTACTTGACGGGTACTTGACGGGTGTCGCAAGAGCCTCCAGCTGCCTTAACGCTACCATCCACTGGATGTGGGTCGACGGATATCTAGCCCGGTATTTTTACGACTAAGTGTCCCGGTTTGTCGCTCTCTGTCCAAGGATAGGATGTTTCGTCAGCCGCATAAGCGCGAAATGTCCTACGCTTAAGCGAGGACATTTCCTAGGTCTCGACATCGACCGGCATAGGCGTTATAATTCCTATGTAAGAGACAGAGAGAGAGCAGGCATTAAGCTGATGATTCCTTTTTTTTATTTTTCCTTTTCAATTTTTCTATTTCTCTATTTTCTCTATTATATTCTATTATTTATCTTTACTCCGTTTTATATTATTAATTTGATATTAATAAATTTATTTGACTACAAACGTGATACTTTATTTATCAACCCTATGGAGAGAGACCAAGGTTTCGCGCCGGTACGCCTTGGCTACCTGTGACTGGGGAAGGGGCATATAACGAGTGTGAATGATTCTCATTATATCTCTCTCCCATATTCTAATTTATTAATATAAGTCAAACGTATATAATATGTCACTTTAATTTCAGTAGGCTGAAGCAAGGTAGGTAACAGAGAGAGAGTAAGACAGAGAGAGGGAGAAAGAGAGATGGTTCGACTATCGAAAGCGCGGACCGCGAGGAGGGCGCTTAATTCTCTTGGCACGGCAGATTCGACTATTGAACTTCAACGAGAGCGCACGTTTTTTCGCTACCAACACGTTACCCGTGCCTTGAGATTGTGAATCCTGGACAGTGTGTGATTCAGAGCGTGCCGTGTGAGAGTTTACGAGCCGAATAATCGCGAGAGTGTGGAGTGCGTGAGTGACGGCCTTCTGTCACCGGCGCCAGCCTATTCAGGCTCGTTATTTAATTACAATTGTAATCCGAGCGCCTGTTGCGAGCCGATCTCCAGGGGACAGCTACATGTAAGTACTGCTGCGTGCCTTACTCTCTCTCCAAATTAAGCTTTTTGCTTTTTCTCTCCCCTTTGCTTCGCCGCTCTTACATTATATTTTTGTTAACATTTGTTTGTCGTTTTAAAAAATAATACGTTTGTTTTACCAACGCGCGTCCACTTTATTCCGTCCTTCCATCTAACTCCTCGACCTTTTAATCTCGCGTTTAGGCGTGCGAGTCTTATGCCGCGACCTGGCATTGGAGCCACGACGCCCCGACAACACCTGACAAGCCGAGCTGTTTCAGCCTCACCGTGCCCGGATTTATTATTTGCGATATCCGCGGATCGTCACATATCAATTTTTATTCTAACGGGACTGTTCCCCGTTACAAACTGCACTGAAAAGGAAGTATGGTTAGATGCGTTAAAGTTAATGAGGTATACGTACTGATATATTGAGAAGAGCATTTACCTACCAACTATGGACCGATCTTGTTAATTTTTAATATTCCAAAAATATTTAAAAAATTAATACACATAAGATAGCAAACTAATAGCAATTACTTTTAGTGATCTAACTAAGGCTTTCGACACAGTGGACGATGAAATATTATTAAATAAATTATAAAATTATAGTACGAGGGTTGGTCAATAATTCCTCAGAGAAAGATAGAAAAACAATAATTTCTTACTAGATTGTTTTATTTTTTAACATCATTTTCTTTTAGCTCGATACACTTTTCCAGGCGTCCTTCAAGTTTTTTTTAAGCTATCAGAAAAAAATAATTTTTGAAGTTCCTCAAAATAGCCATTCGTTTGTGTTGTGACCTCCTTGTTCGAGATGAATCGTTGTCCGGCAAGCCACTTTTTTAGGTTTACGAATAACAAAAGTCACTAGGAGCCAAATGTGGTGAATATGGTGGATGGTCAATTAAGTCCAACTTTAAATCGTTAATTTTTGCCATCGAAACTGTATACGTGAACTCGAGCATTGTCTTGAAGAAAGAGACATTTTTTTTTGTTCAAGTGAGGACGTTTTTCACTGATTTTTTCTTTCAGCTGACCTAATCATTGTCTTGATGAAACAGAATTCTTTATTGTTCAAATGTCGTGCATTGTCTTCAAACAGAATTTTTTTTTCTCAAATGAGGACGTATTTCCTTTATTTTCTCGTTTATCCGGTTCGACAACGACACATAATACTTTCTGGTAATTTTTTATCCTTCTCTAAATAGTCGACGAAAATAATTCCACGTGCATCCCAAAAAACAATGGCCATAACCTTGCCGGCCGATTTCACTGTCTTCGCCTTCTTGGGAACTGGTTGATCTTTCATAATCCACCGTTTTGACTGTTCCTTCGTCTCAGAAGTCTAGTAGTGTATCCACGTTTCGTCTACAATTAGAAAATCAATGTAGAAAGTCGTCCGGATTACGGTGGATGCGCGCCAAGAGGGCCACAGCGGCTACCACTCGACTGCGTCTGTTCTCGACTAAGAGCAAACGCGGCACCCATCTTACCAAAATTTTTCTCATGTCCAATTTCTCATGCAAAAGCGAAATGACTGTACAGTTTGAAACATCTGTGGTCTCAACTATTTCTCGCAATTTTATTCTTCGGTCACTTAACACCATGTCGTGAATTTTATTGTTCATTTTCGGAGTGCTCACGTCTATAGGACGGTCTGAACGATATTCATCTGCAGTTGATGTACAGCCACGTTTAAATTCATTTACCCAATTATAAATAGTTGCAAACACAGGGGCAGATACACCATGAACTGCATCTAGCTCAGCTTTAATTTCTTTCGGCGTAAGACCTTTTAAATAGAAATATTTTATCACCGCTCGGAACTCACTTTTTTCCATTGTTAATAAGAAACAAATGTTGTTCACTTTAATCGACGATAAAAACGAAACTACTCGATGGACTTGGTTGAAACTTCGGCAGCACTCTATTTAATAGTGACGCTTGCTGGTGCAACATAAGTTGGAATACTTTGAGCGCCATCTCTTGGATTTTCTAAGGACTTATTGACCCACCCTCGTATTAGAGGATGTGATTATAATTTCATTCAAACTTATTTAACCTTTTGTAGACTCTAAGTTATAGACGATCGATATATTAACCACCCCGAGGATCTAAAGGTTAAATAACAGGAAACAATGTATGAAAATTAATGATTTTTACAGCCAATTTGAAACAATAAGCACGAGTGAATATCAAGGAATCATCCTTCGTCCACTATTATTGATTGTGTATATAAATAATATCTTAATCAATATGCCAGATAATACAGTATTATTCTACGCTGAGGATACTGCTGTTATTACAACAGGAGAGACATAGAAAAAGATTGGAATGAAAATGAATAACCATCAAAAGGAAATAAACGTTTGGTTTGCATTAACACACTGTCACTTAACATAGACAAAATTATATACATGGAATTTGGTAATATATTTACCAGCTTACTCAGAAATATAAATATAAATATACAAGGAAAAAAGATAATCGAAGCTGAATCTACAAGATATCCGCGATTCATTTTTGATAGCCATTAGAGATGGGATTATCACATAAACAATATGTGTGTGTGTGTGTGTGTGTGTGGCACCTAGTGCCAAGAGTTATGAAATGCAAAAGTCACAGAAGGACCTGCGACTGCATACAGTGAGCTAGCCACGTATAGTCACACTGTTGGTTCATCACACCTATGAATACATCGCCACAGCTCTGGCAATTGTATTCAGCATAGTTTAACTTTAATAAAGTTAGATTCAATTGACCTTGTCAAGTTTTATTTATGCCGCAATTTAACTTCCTTGCTCGTGCAGAACACATAGTGATTGCGGACGACGCAGGGAATAGAGTAAGCTGATCATATCTAGCTTACCGACCGAAACTTAATATATATACGCTTATTTTTTCAGTGTTGTTTTCTACGATATCATTGCATGGCGAGGAACTTATGCTGGTTGAATTAAAATAATACAAAATTTACAATCAAGGATACTAAATTACGAGGGGGGGGGGGGGTTAATAAGTCTTTACAAAATCCAAGAGATGGCGCTCGTCACTCTTAAATTATGATGTTTTTGGCAAGCAATACTACTAACTAGATATCGTACAAAGTTTCAGCTCGATTCATTAAGTCGTTTTTTTGTGAACGTTGGTTGAATAAAAAGTTATTGGTTTATATGATAAATGGAAAAAACAGAGTTTCGAGCGGTTATAAAACATTTTCATTTGAAAGGCCTTACACCAAAAGAAATCACAGTTGAGTTGAACGCCGTTCATGGCAAGTCTGCCCCTGTGTTTAAGACTGTTTATAACTGGGTAAATGAATTTAAACGCGGCCGTACAACAACAAAAAATGAACCTTATTCAGGACTCCCCGTAGAAGTGAGTATGTCCGAAATGGTCAACAAAATCCACGATATGGTGTTGAGTGATAGAAGATTAAAATTGCGAGAATTAGTTAAGGCCACAGCTGTATCGAAGGGTACAATCATTTTAATTTTGCATGAAAAATTGAGGATGAAAAAAATATCAGCAAGATGGGTGCCGCGTTTGATCACTGTTGAAAATAAACGAACTCGCGTGGTCACTTCTGAGGCTCTTTTGGCACGCATACGTCATAATCCGGAAGACTTTTGGCGTCGACTCGTAACTGTAGACGAAATATGGGTACAACACTACACTCCTGAAACCAAAGAACAGTCCAATTAATGGATTACCGCAGGAGAACCAGCCCCAAAGAAGGCAAAGACAGTAAAGTCAGCTGGCAAGATTATGGCCACGGTTTTCTGGGATGCGGATAAAATTATCTACATCAACTACTTGGAAAAGGGCCAGACATTCACTGGACAATATTATGCGTCATTATTAAGTCAGCTGAATGAAAAAATCAGAGAAAAACGTCTTCACTTGAACAAAAAAAATGCCTCTTTCTTCGAGACAATGCTCGAGTTCACACGTGTGCAGTTTCGATGGCAAAAATTAACGATTTAAAGTTCGAAATAATTGACCATCCACCATATTCGCCTGATTTGGCTCTCAGTGACTTTTTCCTATTTCCTAACCCCAAAAAATGGCTCGCCGGACAACGATTCACGTCGAATGAAGAACTCATCGCCGAAACAAATGCCTATTTTGAGCGTTTTCAGAAATCATATTTTTCTGATGGCTTAAAAAAACTGGAAGGCCATTTAATAAAATGTATCGACCTTCAAGGAGATTATGTTGAAAAAAAAAAAAAAAAATTACATACGCAAAACTTTTTTTTCCTTCTTTTTGTAAAGACTTATTGACCACCCCTCGTAGTAAATAAAAGTAATTTCACAATTGACAAAAATCCTTCTAATATTGATTAATTTACTCCGTAAAACAGAAACTTAAGTATAAAGACGTAATTAAATAGTATTTAATTATTAGTAAATTAAATAGTGTTTACATCAAGTTGTAATTGTGATTCAATCTGGCAATGCGAAAGAATGTTTCCCGATTACAGATTAACCTGTGCGCTTGGACTTACACGTCCCGTCAGACTTAATTCAATGGAGAGGAATATACACTCCTCATAAAAGTTAACGCAACATCTATTTCCGACTAAAAACGGGCGCAAATACGAAGATCGATCTATCAGGTAAAAAACAAGGGGATCAATTATATTTTTTTTAATTAAAGGTTGAAATCTGTGCTGATGCGTTATCACCAGAAAAACCGCATCTATAATCGCGCGAAATCCTCTTCTGATAAGAGGACACGAACAAACGATCAGCTAATGTCGCTCTAGCTCATATATATGCGCCTAATTAGCACCTCAAGACCTCGCAAGACCAAGACCTCTCAGGACTCTCTCGACCGATGCGTACCACCTTTATAGCCCCGAAGGCATACTTCCACATTCGGGAATCTGGACCAATGTTTTTCTAGGAAGCTAGTCGACAAGGAAGATCGCATCAGAAATTAGCGGATCTTGGTAGCTGACTACGTGAGCAAATCAACGCACTCGAAGGACAGCCCGACACGCACACATACACGACATATTGACCGACCTTCCGAATACTGAGATGTGTAGTCACGGAGAGCGGCAACGGGACGCGACGTTGACCCGGGAGCCGAGCGGCGGCCATGTTGTGACGCGATCGGCAACGAGCATGAACCAGAGAGAGTGGAGGGAGTGCAAGTGAGTTGACCAAGACGGAGCGTGAGTAGACGTGATTGAAAACGAGAGCGGGTGTAAGACGACCTATAGAGCAGGCGCGAGAGGAAATACCGATAGTAAGTATGGACAACCAGTAGAACTAATGAGCGTGAGAGGGCAAAGAACAGACGAAAACGATATAGGTAACGCTAGACTGTTCGGCGCGCGCTCACTCAACCATCTAATAATAATAGAGATAGGGGTAAGATAACGAATTGGATAAAACCAAAGCTAATTAATTAGCCAGTAGGAAAATTACGCGGGATAAATTAACAAAATAGAAAGGCGCTGATGATTGTATTGATGGCACCTCCCTATAATAGGATAAAAGTTTGCGTTCGAGAAAAAGGGAAACGAAAAAGACGCGCTCGTCGGGGTCTATTTCCCTGGAGGCCGCAGCCGAGGACGGACGACTACTGCAAACGAGTGAGCCTATAAGTATTCTTTGTCAGTGCCACAGTGAAAGACGAAAGAGAAAAGACGAGGAGCCCCGACAGACCTGACGACTTCACAGCACCTGTGTGTACACCTTAAGTTTATAATATGATCGGGAGTGCGTGATAATGTCGCCTTTTTTCTCGAGTGTTCTCTGACCGACTAACCGACCCGACTTGTCTCTATCACAGGTGCGGGCTGCGATGGCGCTGCGGTGCGCCTAATAAAGAAACGACTCGTGTGCTGCAATGGGAATAGCGTCAACGCGGATAGATGGGTTGATCGCCACGTCGTGTAATAGAATAAGGGAATTACAATTGTAAGAATATAAAGTAAATTGGTATTAGGCACACTAATAGGATAGGGAGATAGCAACAGTAGGCATATTGTGTAGCTTGACCTTGGCAAACGACTTACATGGAAGGTATCCTAACCCGAACTTACCGATTTTGATAATTCTTGTATATGTTCCAGTACATTAAAAAAGTAAGAGATTGATTTTTTTTATCGGCGGAAAAACATATTTAAGGGGTAAAATCCACCCTTAAAGTTCACCCCCGAAAAATTTTTTTCAAATAACTTTTCTTCTAGTCAATATTTTTTAGTAAAACAAAGTGGGTAATAATATTTATAAAAGGTAAAACAAACTCCGGTGTGTTTGACTTTTGGGGGCTACAACCCTTATTTTTAATACACGAAAAATTGACAAATTGAAAAATTGACATCATTTTCTGCAATAAAAACTTTTAAAATAGTGTAATTATAACCAAATTTTTATATTTATAACGAAAATAGAAAAAATAAGTTTATGTTTTCTAGAATTTTTAATAAAAAATATTTTTAGAGGGTAAAGCCACCCCTATTAATGCAAATTAGAACTTTCGATATTAAATTATTTAAAAGCGAATTTTTTAATTTTTACTGCTTTATAAGTATTATTATAGTAAAAATATTCTAAAAACATATTTAAAGGGTGAAATCTATCCTCAAAATTCACCCCCAAAACAGGTTTTTTTAAATAGCTTTTTTCCTAATTAATATTTTTTAGTAAAACCAAGTGGTGCAACTGTAGTCGATTCGATCTATCAATACTTTCGCGATTCGACATACTCGAAGTGCGTGAGCGAACGTTTAAGAGAGAGAGGGGACGCACGCGAGTTTAATTTTCAGTTTAGTCTCAGCTGTTGTGTGTGTTCAGAAAACCGCCAAATTTTCTCTTGTGTTTTTGACGTTTTCTGAACGAAAGTTTTTTTGGTTTTGGTACGTGCGTGGGTGATATCGAGGAGCGAGGAGAAAGCAACTGAGACAAGAGCAGAGAGGAGTTGTGTGAGCAGCAACGGATCCGGTAGCTAGGAAGCATCGTTGCAACATCACCCGGGAGCAAAAGTTGTTTGTCGACATCAATTACGGCTGAACATCGTAATTGCACCGCAGCAGTGCACCTCCCTTTTTCCGTGCGACAAAATACTTCTGAAAGTATTTTGTTATACGCTACCATTATTGCATTAACACCGAGCGTTATAGTTCGCGGTAGAATTTCGAATTCTCTCTCTCTCTCCCCGAATAAATGTAAATCTTATACGCGTGCGCAAGTCTTTCAGCCAACCAAAGACTAATTTTTATTACTATAAAAGTCTTGATTTTTATTCGCCGTTTTAGTCACCTGATATTTTTTAAACCGATTTCATTTAGGGAATAGTGGAAAGTAACATTAGTCTACGTACACCTAAGTGAAAGCAAGTGTCACAAGTCAGGTGACTTAAGGTGAGTTAAACTCTATTGGAAAGGAGACATTGAAGCGAATATATCACTCGTAAAGGCGAATACACGTATGCTCATATGTGATTAACGGAGCGGTGGTTAGCTCTGCATCGTGGGAGATTGTTCTTAAATAAACCCAATTTGCATCAGTTAATCCACCCCGTCACAATGAGTAATATTCCTTATCGAAAGTATAACAAATTCCGGTGACACTGACTTGTAGGGGTTGCAACTTCGATTTTTGATAGGTGAAAAATTGAAAAATAGACATGAATTTTCTCAGTGGAAAAATAGTATAGTTTTGAGCAGATGCTTATGTTTTGAAAAAAATAGAGGTAAACAGTTTCTTTGTTTTTAATTAAATTATAGGCATTGCAACTCCCGTTTCTAATGAAAATAAACTGGAAAAATTTATATGAATTCCTATTATAACCCTTTATGGTGAAAAATCTTATTTTTATGCAGAATTGATAAAAAGAGAAAATTATATTTCATCTATATTATCTTACATGACTTTACTTTTAACTCATTTGTCTTCGTACGAATTTTTTGATAGAGTGCTGCACATTTACTAATATAAATTTTTATAAAATTTAATACAAATTAGAAGGAACGGTTTTTTAACATTTTTTTATTTGTTAAAGTCTGGACAGTAATGATAATCATCAAAAAAATGTTTAAAACATAGGGACTTTTTACACTAGCCGCAACGTATAATTGCAGTATTTTGACAGCCTTCGATTTCGCATTTGAACTATAAGAATCCCCGAAACTAAAATCAACCGGATTATCAAATTTTTCCGGTTATTCTTCGAGATATCCACTTATAAACCAAGAATATTTAAAAAGATTTAAATATCTTGGTGACGAAAATCGGTTATGAACCAATGACTGAAGCCTAATATTATTTCTCGAATGTAAAGTTATATCGTAATCTATTAAAATAACATTATCTGAAAAACATCGAACAAAGTTTATCCACACTCGAAATCCGTATACATTTAGTGGTTGAATTTTTTCTGTAGTTTCAGTTGGAATTTTCATAATATTGACGATGCTATTTTCTGGTCTAGTTTCTTCAATTACTTTTTCGCAGTTACCACTCCAAGAATCTAGCAGCAATATACTGGTAGGACCAAAATTTGGATGAAAAATGTTCTTCAACAAAATTTTAAAACGATCTGCAATAAAAGAAATTGTTCAACATTTTTCTACCAGCATTCTGTTATTTTAAAATTATATTCAATTGTTATTTACCTGAAGTTAATTTTTCAGATTTAGATACTTCTACGTATACATTTTGAAATTTAAACAATTTAGATTCCACGATTGGTCCAAACTGGCCAGATTGTTCCTTTAAATCTAAAAAGGGAGGTGGCAAAAGTTTTCCTTCACCTGATATTAGAGGTTGTATAATATAGCTGTGTGTTGTTGATGATACCGATTGTACTAGACATTGAATCTGACTTTCTCCTTCTATCGGAAGTGTCCTTTCGGAGTGGATTTCCAATTGGAATCTACTTTGATCTGTATTATATGTATTATGAATCCCAATATCTTGAATAGCTTTCTTCACATTGGTAACAAATGTAAGAGCTTGTTTCTCTAGTTTTGCACTACGTTTGAAAGCTTTTTAACGAATTTGTTGATTTTTCTTGATACAATTCTGTGAGCAATTTTAAATTTCGATAACCAGTGTTTTGAAGCTTTGAACCTAAAATCTTCAAACTCGAGATCCTTTTTTGCGCGTAATACCCAAAAAACCAGCGTCAACAGCAGATTTAAAATTTTGTAATACATAATCACAAATTCGGGCAATTTTTTCTCTGTATGTATCACCTTAGTTGATAGTGTGAGCCCAACGCCGAAGTTGACTGATAGAAGACCTTTTTGAATTAACTTTTCACACTTTCAAGAATCAAATTTTTTTCTTTTCCCATTTCGTCAATAATTCACTGCTCTTTCTTTATAATCAAAAGATAAATCTTCAGGAGGAGGAAAATGATGCATTATATCGTCCTCGATAATTTATGCATCAGGATCCTTGTATTCCTCCTGGAAATCTAACGTTTCTTCTGAAATTATTTTTTCATCGTGAAATTCGTCCATCGAATCTATTAAAATATTTTTTATGTTTTCCGCTAACTGCTTTTCTTGATAAGTAGTTCGGCTATTAATCGGTAATTCCAATGCTTGAAAGTATGACAGCAATAAATTGATTACGTTTAAAGGATTGACTCTCATCGTGAATACTGCAATTGCATTAATTACTTTTGAGAATAGACTGTGTTAATGGAATGAAAAATAAACATTCGAAATTTCTTACCTTTTCAATAAAACAGAAATTAAGAATAAATTATTTTATGAATTTAAATTTGAAAATATTGAAGAAATTATTTACCATCCCGAATCACGGCCGTCCAGTAAAGACATGGAATTCAAAGTGATATCTTTACAAAAATTTGTACGATATATAGCATATAACGGGGTTTTAGTTCGTGCTCTTTTCGGGCTAAATCAGTTATATAATAAATAGTTCTCGCGGATTAATATTTTAACAAAGCGAAGTGCGCTATCCAAGGCAACCCTGTGCGCCAGTGCGAACAGTGCTTGGGTCCAGCCGCATCAGCTTGCCTCCTTCCTTACGTAGAAATTCGGCCCGCGGAGAGTGTCGTGAGCCACAGGTTACTAGGTGAGGGACAACCTAAAGAGTCTCCCGGCGAAGTAGTTATAAAATAGGGCAGGTGTATCGGAATAAGTTGCTGCGGATTTTGGTAGAAACGAATCGTGTCTTTTAGGCACTTACGAATACATACAAGCGCGCGTGGTGGCGAAATGTGAGCGGCAGCGAACAAGGCGACGACGCAACGCAGCACGCCGATTTTGTCAGCAACCGAACAAGATCGGACAACGAATTCGCTTAAAGCGGCTAGAGGCAAGACGCAATGCCGAGCAAAATGACAGAGTGCGTAAGTCGGGCGAAAGACTAAAGTGACAAATGCAGTTAGCAAGCAATAGGAGAGAGAGAGCCTGAGAGAGAGAGAGAATCGAGTAGGTACTTACAGTAGTTGTCGTCGGTTATTAGAACGGCAGCAACGCACGAACAGTAGATCGCGACCACGCTTACTCCTGTCCTACACTCACGCGGGCATTCTCGCTTCCTAGCCTTATAGCTGACGGAATTCCTGTCAACATCAGCTATGAGCCTTCGATTATCGCTGGCGATCTTTGGACTCGTATAATCGCCATTGCGTACTCGCTTACTCCTTCGAGATCTCTCGTAACGCAAAAGAAAAGATGTTACTGTCAAAATATGCTATCGTCCGTACTTGTCTCTGCTCGCATGCCAACTGACTCATTGCGCGCTCTCCTTCTCTCTCCCCTTCGCGATCGCGGTCTCTCCGCGACATCCGCGCTAGGGACTATCGATAGTATAGATCGTAGGACTCGACTCTTACCTTGTTCGCTGACATTTCAACTGCGCTACAAATTACAAATTATTATAATGCATGGTAAAGTATAAATATGATTAATAAACAAACTGGCTGCAGGGAGAGAGAGACATAACAAGAATGCGACTCGTTATAAGGACAGAAAACACATTTCGTTCCATAGTATTTTTATCTTGTTTTCTCAATTGTAAGTATTCTCAACTCTCACTTTCAACGTATGAATAAAATTAAAGAATCTAATAACATCATTTCATTTAGTTCAGTTTTGATATTTATTTT
Source organism: Phymastichus coffea (assembly GCF_024137745.1). Lineage (NCBI taxonomy): Eukaryota > Metazoa > Arthropoda > Insecta > Hymenoptera > Eulophidae > Phymastichus > Phymastichus coffea. The sequence goes on along the minus strand of NW_026706822.1, from coordinate 4,196,921 downwards.
CTATATGTTAAATTAAATTTAATAATTGAAAGATCTTACTCTTTTGTACACAAACATTTTATCATACTATAATATTCTACATTACTAATAAACAAACGAATGTTATTTCTTTCATTAGGATTCCATTAATATTATAATTATTCAAAATTTAATATTTAACCACTCGCGTTTGAAAAAGTTAAAATAATATTATAATAATAATAAAATTATTCACTTTTTTCTAACATTTTTAGTATGGCGAAAACCATCAAGTACTGAAAATTAGAAAATTTATTTAAAAATTTCGCATTATCTACTCATTAGATACTAATTTTTATTAATAAAAGTAGTTTTACCCTCTCCAATTATTTATTATTAATAATTCAGAAATTGAAGGATTCTATTTTTCTATTTTCTTTCAAAACATAAACATCTGCTCTAAACTAAACTATTTTTCCACTACGAAAATTCATGTCAATTTTTCAATTTTTCACCAATGAAAAATAGGGGTTGTAAACCCCAAAAGTCAATTTCACCAGAATTTGTTATACTTTCGATAAAGAATATTAGCCACTTGGTTTTACTAAAAAATATTGATCAGGAAAACAGCTATTTAAAAAAACCTGTTTTTGGGGGTAAACTTTGAGGGTAGAATTCACCCTTTAAATATGTTTTTCCGCTGATAAAAAATACCAATCTCTTGCTTTTTTAATGTACTACAACATATATAAGAATTATCAAAATCGGTGAGTTCGGGTTGGGGTACCTTCCTTGTTAGTATAGCAACATTGCAACAGTTAGGAATGTACCATAGCTTGACTTTGGGCCTACAAAGTAACATAGGAGCATAGCAATAGTTAGGACAGTAATAGCTTGATCTTGAGTAGACAATTTGAAAATATAGGCATCATAGAATAGGTACATTACAGTAGCTTGACTTTGGGCAGATAGTTAATTCTTTTGTCTTTAATAAATAAATGACGGTTGGAGCCCTCAGCAGCAGCAACAGCAGCAGCCATCAAGCAGCAAGCAGCTAGCCACTCCAGTAGCTCCCCCCTTCACCGTACTCGAACCAGTCAGCCCTTTGCAGCGCTACTTGTCCTTCTAACGCGAGGACGGTAGTTGGCGTCCAACACCCACGCGTGTATAAATAAAAGCTGCATCCGAACATTGAATTGATTCTTGATCTCCCCTGCGTGTGTGTGCGCACGCCGCTCACTGGTATCGACGATGAATGAGGCCGAGGAAATCCCTACGATTATTTTCTTGTCCCCTTCCCCCCGTTACTAATCTCTACTTTAAGATAGTGAAACTTGATTTTTAATTTGACGCAACCGCAACTTACGTGATCTTGAAATTCAAGTTAAAAATCATGAATTTTCGTAATGCTTCAATGAGTGGGTGTTTTGTATCAATAATTCTGATTATTACATTTGTAAGTACAACTATTTCTTTTTAATTTGAAAAAAGTTGATATAAATTGATCTACTATGATTTTTTGACGATTTAACAGCATTTGAAAAATTGTATTAGAAAAACGCTTTTTTCGTGAAAAATTTGATGAGTCACCGCATACGTCAAAATTTCATTTAATTTAATGCAAGATAATGCGCCACTTTATGCCGCAAGAATTGCTTAGGCTTATATCTGAGAACACAACTTCGAGATTCTACTGCATCTATTGAGTAGTTCAAATCTTAATTCAATTGAACATGTGTGGGACATTATGTGTAGACGGTTGACAGTAGATAGAGACAGCTAAGTATTCTTTAGGAACTGACGCTCACTCTAAATGAGATATGGCACGAGATACCACAATACATTATGAAAACTTGTATTAATATGCCTGTGCAAGATTAGCTCAGTTTATTAGACGCCTAGGTGACAACACAAGATATTAAAGGTTTTCTGTATAATTATTAGTAATTGACCGTTCTGAGGGCTGCCACATACACACACATATGAACACACAAAAATAAACACACATACGATAAGCTAAACCTGATCGACTACTTTCTCGTCTTGCTTATTAAGTACCGCTAAAGTCGAGGGTAATATTTGTTTCGCTTGGATACAAGTTTCCCATTTCGAGATGGCACGGAAGATGGAAGACGAGAGAGAGAGAATAAAGAGCGTTCCAGTTGCGGATCCCCGCGCTAATTTTGGAGAGAGTATCTGCTGGTGAGTAGCAGGAATCGTCACGCGCGTGATTTAATCGAGTTTGTAATGGTTTTCCCGAGTCGTCTCCGCGACCTCGCTTACCACGATTTGTTTTCGGAGACAAGCCCGGTGCACGGACAAGAGGTAGGGTGTTGTGGCTGGGTCGCGCCCAGCCCTATCCCGAAGGATACCCGACACCGGTACGTGTGGATAACCGGCGAGGTGCGCGGGTGCGCGCGTGAGCGGTCATCGTCGCTGCTGCAGTCACCGAGCGATCGAACAACAGGGGGAACAGCAATCGCAGCGGAACTAACAACAGCGACGACTTTGGAGCAGAAATATTTGTAAAGCAAACGAGAGGTTGAGCGAGAGGTTGAGCGAGAGAACGAAGAACAACAACAACAACGCCAGTGAGGGGCTCATCGGGAAGAAACGCACCAGTGAAGTCATCCAACGACGTATTCCAGCCGTCAGAGGGGCTGACGGTCGAAGTCAGTGCCGTGTTCTCTATTTCTTTCTCTCTTTCTTGCATGTTTGTGTGCCAACAGGTGGATGGTTAGTGTGGCAGATCTGTCAGCTACCTCGTCCGCCAATTGAACGGCGAAAATGTTTATTGCAAGTATTGAGTATAATTATTAGGTTCAAAACAGAATCGGCAGGCTGACCAGCAACCGATTCACCTTCGCGCTCGCGATTTGTTGTTGTGCCGCTCGTAGAGTCTATCAGCGTGAAATGGCCGTCTTGTAAGTAAAGGATTAGTGAATTAATCCGCTGTTGCGTTTATTCACCGCTGTGTCGCTTCTTATCCCGAATTCTAATTCGTCCGTTTAACGTGGTTTTGCTTGACGCGTTATTCAGTCGTGAGGACGCCTTTTGCTTGCCGAATTCTCGAAATAAATAACACAAGCCGACAAGGAAAAAAACTCAGAAACCAGACAGTACGTTCCTAAAGGTTTCTGGTGCGCTGAAACCGAATCTGACCTCAGAATTGCTCCATCACCCTAGGTTTTTGAGAAATCCTAACCTAAAAGTTTAAAAAACGCGATTTTTCACTATATTTCGCGTAGTATTACGTCGTAAGCCAATTTTATTTTAAAAAACGAGTAATGCTATCTCAAAGTACTACTCTTACCCTTCAAAACCCTTTTTTTAGATTTAAAAAATCTTTTTTTTCCATCGAGATATCGTAGATTGAATTTGAGTGATTTAGCGATTTCGTTACAGCACGAAATAGTGTCGAATTTCCGAATAAGGAGTTATAGTGTAATTATATGTTTTTTGGGTCACTGAATCCAAATTTAACGTCAGAATGACTTTATAATCTCAATTCCCTTAACCCTAGAGCCCCATAACCTGCGACGCTGTAACCCCTGACCGACATACCCCAATTTCCTTAACCCTCGAGTCCTTTAACCTGCTGCGGTATAACTCCCGACCCTCATACCCAATTTCCTAAACCCTCGAGCCTTTAACCTGCGAAGCTATAACCCCCGACACCCTCACACCCCAATTTCCTCCACCCTCGAGCCCTATTACCGCGACGCTATAACCCCCAATCCTCATACCGAAATTCGCTACGCAGAATACCTCAAGCCTCCAAATTATATTCAACCCTTGAGCCCTGCAAGTCTGCAACCTCAGACTCCTTTGCCAGAATTTCCTCAATCAGCACTTCAAGCTACTATCGTATAACCGTATGTCTCTACATTTCAATCCCTTCAATATCCAAGCCTTGTATTCTACGCAGCTTTCAATTACGCGTTTTAAATCTCATTTTTTCAGTTTGTGAGTGTTGCATCTGAATATCTGCAACCCTACAGTTTTTCACTTCTTTTTTTTATGAAAACGCTGTCGTTTATCGTGAAATGAACGTTTAAGAGATTTGCGTCTATGATGATCTGGCAATGTATCGTGTCGGTGTAGAGCCCAGCAATAGTCAGCCATCATGCTCTCATTCTATCTACCTAGATAATGTTCCTCTTTGATTCTGAAATCTTGATGAAATCTTTCACCCATTTCTTCATTGAACGTCCCAACATTGTCCAGAAAGTATTCCAAATGTGAAAACAAAAAGTGTATTTTCAGGCTCATCAAACACCCTAATTTTTGAAAATTCTGTAGCATTGTCGGCACATTAGTTTTGTATTTAGGGTCCCGGTGGTTTCCGAGAAAATTCTCGGTGACACTTTTGAAACTTATCCAAGCATTTCTCTCATTAGTCGTCATTGTTAAGAGGAATTCATCATCTTTCATAAGTGCTCGAATGTCTGGCCCTACAAATATGTCTTCTTTAATTTTCGCTTCAGACAATTTAGGAAATTTGCCCTGAAGATACTTGTAACATTCGCCTTCCTTATCTAGTGCCTTGACAAATTGCTTCATCAAGCCCAGTTTTATATGGAGTGGAGGTAACAAGATATGTTTAGTATCAACAAGGTTCTCATGGACGACATTGTGTGATCCAACAACCATTCCGATTCTTTTCGTCCATTCTTTCCAAACCAAATGTTCTTCTCGTGCACGACTGTCCCAGAGACACAAAAAACAGGGGTGCTTCGTATTTCCAGATTGCAAGCCAACTAATATATTGATCATCTTGAAATCGCCACAAACGAACCATTTGTGTTCATTGTAATTGATTTTCTCAAGAAGGAATCGAAAGTTATCGTGAGACTCTTTCATCACAGTGGAATGAGCAATGGGAATAGCTGCATACTCATTCCCATTGTGCAGAAGTACTGCCTTGAGACTTTGTACAGATGCATCCATGAAGAGTCGCCAGTTCTCTGGATTATAACCTTCTTGCACTCCATATAAACTGATGAGATGCTTTATATCGTTGCAGTAAACAAGGTTATCCACGCAAGTAAAATATGGCCGAAATTTAATATCTCTCTTTCTGTAAATAGAAACTTTTGTCTCAGGTAATAAAAGATTTTTTTCTTTTAGTCTTGAAGCTAAGAGTTCTGAAGAATCTTTCGGAAGATTCAAATCACGGATCAGATCATCCAAAGAATTTTGGTCGAAAAGTTTGGGCTTTTCTGAGTCAGAAAAATCTTCTTCATCACTACTGCTACTTTTGTCTGTTACCGGAACTTCTATTGGTTGAAGTTTTTTTGGCTCAGAATCAGAATTTTTTTTTCTTTCTATTTTTCCATACTAAGCTGCTGTTACACTAGAAACGTTCGGATAAAGGAGAGAAGCTTTGTTATTATGATTAAAACCTAAAGTATCACATTTACAAAAGTAACAGTCATCATGGTGATTTTTAGGTTCACGCCATATTGTTGGTTGGAGAACAACTTCGGTTTTAGTTTTATTCCAGTTTTTCAAACTTCGGCGACAGTCTTCACAAATATATTTGGGAACCCATGGTTTGTCTAAATTCGTCATAGGTGTCTCGTAACATTCTTCAAACTGATCTTTAATGATATCAGTGATTGATCGACGAAGTCGAGCTACCTCAAATTTACCGCAGATATTACAAAAGGAATCGATTTTTCCTTTGCATAGAATTCTACAAGCCGACATCTTCAATAACTTATAAGTTAATTGGAAATCACGAGTAATATTATAAACTTATTCTAATTTCGAAATGGGTAAATATAATTAAATTTCTAGAAGACAAAAGTAATAATAAAGATCAGTAAAAGTACTGCACGCAGTGTTATATGAGAAATAATAGAAAGTATTTAATTCCAGTGACTTCCCCGTTAGCCTGCCGCTCAAACACGATCTCTAACACGGATGAAGAGTAGAACACAAAAACTTGGAGTTTTCGAGCAGTGTGAAAACACGAATAATATTATAAACTTATTCTAATACCGGGCTGGGGTAATGATAAAATTTCTGAAAAATGAAGTTATAATAAAAATCAATAAAAGTACTGCACGCAGTGTTGTACGAGAAATAATACCAAAAATTCAATTCCAGTGACTTATCCGTTAGCCTGCCGCTCAAACACGATCCCTAACACGGATGAAGAACGAAGCACAAAAATTTGTAGTTTTTGAGCAATGTCATACACGGTTATCCTCAAGTAAGGAAATGTAGGCCCTAAGTGAATCCGATATCTGCTAACGTAGATACTTTCTTCATCGTTAGTAGACCAGAAAAATGTAAGATTAAAAATCCTAGCTGCTCGATTTCGCAAGTTATAGACACTTGTATGTAAACGTAAATTGTACTTGTATACGTAAGTTGGATATGAATTTTCCTATCACAGACACAAATTCTTGTACCTTCTTTTACCGCAGAAATGACGTCTATCGTTGTTCCATTGACCCAGCGGTATTCCCCGTCCACCAAACCCGAATTTCTTTAACCCTCAATAGGGCCGGGGTTATAGCTTCGCAGGTTAAAGGCTCGAGGGTAAAGGAAATTGGGGTGTGCGGGTCGAGGGTTATACCGCAGCAGGTTAAAGGGCTCGAGAGCTAAGGACTTTGGAGTATGTCGGTCAGGGGTTACAGCGTCGCAGGTTATGGGGTTCTAAGGTTAAGGGAATTGAGAATTAATAGAGTCATTCTGACGTTAAATTTGGATTCAGTGACCCAAAAAACATATAATTACACTATAACTCCTTATTCGGAAATTCGCCACTATTTCATGCTGTAACGAAATCGCTAAATCACTCAAATTCAATCTACGATATCTCGATGGAAAAAAAAGATTTTTTAAATCTGAAAAAAGGGTTTTGAAGGGTAAGAGTAGTACTTTGAGAGAGCATTACTCGTTTTTTAAAATAAAATTGGCTTACGACGTAATACTACGCGAAATATAGTGAAAAATCGCGTTTTTTAAACTTTTAGGTTAGGATTTCTCGAAAACCTAGGGTGATGGAGCAATTCTGAGGTCAGATTCGGTTTCAGCGCACCAGAAACCTTTGGGAACGTACTGTCTGGTTTCTGGGTTTTTCCATTTTTTAAATTTTGTCGGCCTGTGTAATTTTTACGGACGCCGCGAGCTACCTAGGTGGGAATGGTCAATTCTCCCTTACTACTTTTATATTAAATTTTATATGGAATTTTATAAACCTTGTTTTTCCTTAAAAAATTACTAACAGCACATTTGGAAACATAGCTTGTCCTTAGATGACATAGGAGATGGTAACCCCTGTAAACAGAATATATATACATATACGAGGTGTGATCAAAAAGTAAGGTGAATTTCGAAATTTAGCGGGCTACGTCCGTTTGATCTTCGACTTTTTTATTTGGTTATGTCGGAACACTCGTCTAGAACATACGTTCCAAATTTCAGTTTTGTAGTATGTTTGGTTTGTTTGTGAGAGGCATCAAGGTTAGAAGTGTTTTGCGTGCTCCACGATTTGCTGCTGTCTAAAAACATGGATCAAAGAGTTTGCATTAAATTTTGTGTGAAAAATGGAATCAAATGTTCCAAAACACTTGAAATGCTGAAAGTGGCATATGGTGAGTCTACTTTAAGCCAAAAAAATGTTTACAAGTGGTATAAACTCTTCCAAGAAGGCCGAGAAGACACCGACGACGAACCTCGTTCTGGACGCCCCAGCACATCAACTGATGACAATGTTGAAGAAGTGAAGAAAATAGTGTTGGGAAATCGTCGAATTACCATTAGAGAAATTGCTGATGATATTGGCATCTCATTTGGTTCGTGCCAATCAATTTTGACGAGTGTTTTAGACATGAGACGTGTGTCAGCGAAGTTTGTTCCGAAATTGCTCAATTTCGACCAAAAGAAACGTCGCATGAGCATCGCCCAAGAGCTACTGAATGACGTCAACGATGATCCAGATTTACTCAACAGGGTTATAACAGGTGACGAAACATGGATATATGGTTATGACGTCGAGACTAAGACTCAATCGTCCCAGTGGAGGCATTCTGGATCACCAAGACCAAAAAAAGCACGCCAAGTTCGATCAAATGTAAAGGTTTTGCTTACAGTTTTCTTTGACTGCAGGGGCGTGGTGCATCATGAGTTCTTGCCACAGGGTAGAACAGTAAATAAGGAATATTACCTGCAAGTTATGCGCAATTTGCGCCAAGCAATCCGCCAGAAACGTTCGAATTTGTGGAAAAATAAAAATTGGCTTTTGCACCATGATAACGCCCCTGCTCACACATCGTTGCTTGTGCGCGAATTTTTGGCTAAAACCAACACAGTAACGATGCCACAGGCACCGTATTCCCCAGATCTGGCCCCCTGTGATTTCTTCTTGTTCCCAAAACTGAAGAGGCCCATGAAAGGACGGCGTTTTGCCACGATTGAGGAGATAAAGACGGCATCGAAGGATGAACTAAACATGATCACAAAAAATGATTTTTTGAAATGCTTTGAGGATTGGAAATGCGTTGGCACAAGTGCATTATATCCGAGGGGGATTACTTTGAAGGAGATAAAATAAAAATTAATGAATAAATTAATATTTTTTGAGAAAAATAAAAATTCACCTAACTTTTTGATCACACCTCGTATATTATAACGAGTTTAATTCATTCGTTATGTCTCTCTCCTCCCACGCATGCATATACATAGTTTATATACTTATACCATATTTGGATTTACATTATATTATACCGCAGCCCGCAGCAGCCGGCAACGCCGAAGTATAAGGTAAGAGAGAGAGCGCGTTAGGTCTATCAGCGAGCCTATAAGCAGGGAGAGTCGCGTCCGCGGGTACGCGCATATGCGTGTGGTCGCGCTGCCGAAAAGTGCGATGAAGGAGTGGGGACGCCTCCCGCGGCAATTGACTGGCGGACGTAACACGGGCGACACGTGTTTGAACGCGCGTTGAAGATCAGGCCTCTCCCTTTTTTTTTCTTAGCTTGGGCAGTTGCCGTGGTCTAGCGTTCCTCGACTTCCTTTTCCTTACTGGAGTATTCGGACTTTCGACCTGGCATTGCCTTAAATTGTTGCGAGTGCGTGCAGTGGTGCGGCGAGTTGACAGGGTGGTGTGCGTGTGCAGAACCTAGTGCTAGGCAGTCCTACGCTTTTTCACCACTGCAACCGGCGTCCGAGAACGCCGTTCAGTGAGCGAGCGCTTATTGTACAGAGGGCCTGGCCATTGTCGCCACATTGTAAGTACCGATTCGTTTAGCTCTCTCTTGCTGGCTTGCCGCTTCTCTCTCTCTCTCTTTGCCGATCTGCTACTTTGTACGCTTTCCCTTTGGTGCTTTATATAAATTATTTTTATCCTTCTTATTCTCTGCGTTTCTCTGACTTTGCGCCCGGCTCCCACTCCCTATCCTTGGCGAATTCTCTGCGCTCGTCACTACTTTTCGCGCTTTTCAGCCACTGCTACCTGCGACGCTCTACGCGGGCCACGAGGCTGCTTGACATCGTGGCTGGTTGAAGGGCTTAGCCACCCACGCACCAGCGTATTAACCTCGTGGCATCAGTAACTGGTTAAGTCGAGCTGTCAACTAGTCTATCCTCTCGATTATAACGGCGGGTTAGCCAAAACCCCGTTATAATATATATATATATTAAATTGTTTCAAAGAATTTTTTAGAAGTTTTTTCGTCGAAAAGTATGCATAAATTAACAAGATTTCACTGTAAAATTGAGGGTAAATTTAGGGGGTTGCTTTCACCTTCTTAATAGTTCTGCAAAACAAAAGTATACGTCTCTTTCGCTTCCTAGAGCGTAATAACACATGAAATAACCAGCATCATTTACGATTGATAATTGTCTATATTGTAAAAATAACGTTTAGGGGTAATTCATCATGGAAATAATAAATAATAGGAAAACGCCGAAACACGTAAATTTTGTTTTATCATTTTTTACTAGAAAAGCAGTTTCTTAGTTTTTTTAAAATAATTTTTTGATTTCGTAGGTTAAAAATACAGTTAAAAATAGCGTTTTTTCTCTATACAACGTAGGGGGTACAATGCCCGGGCAAACAATTTACGTAGTTATTTTACTTTATTTATAAGAAATTTGTACCTTTTAGTTTCATTGAAAAATATTTATTACAACTAAAGATATTACTATAATTCGCTTTTAGAGCTAATTTTTTGGAGTGGGAATGATCCTTTAAAGAGCTTTTTCTGTCAATAAAAAAAATACAGGCCTTTTGTTTTTTTATAAATTATAACATATCTCAGTGGTAGAAAAATCGGAGGCGAAGGGTTGGGAACGTTCCCTTGTTAGATCAATAAGGTGAAAAAATAGTTTGGACTATAAAATCCAAAATAATCTAGTTTTACAGTCTACTAATTAAAAAAGTTTGATGCCAAACGGATTCCTTTTCAAGGAAGTATAATGCTTGAATAGCGGGCTACCTTTCCACAACATCAGGCTTTTATCCATGCACAGATTTTTATTTGAAATAAAAGTTATTGAGAATTTACTTTGTAAGTAGCCAAAGCACTACATTACCCAGCTTATCCAGCATGGGAGGCTGCCCTGTACAATGGTAGAGCGTAAGCTAAATTATAGTAGTGCCGATTGGCGATCGGATGGATCCTTGCTGCGGTGTACGAAGGGGAACTATCGAGGCCATTGTAGGTGAATTTCTAGAAGAGTTCAGGACGGTTCACTGAACCCACTACCTGATAAGCCTCCTGACCACTACAATATTGATATAACACTTATACGTTTAAAAATCTAGAAAAATGGAAGGACAAACAAGAAAAACAGATTTAACAATGCCACCTACGCGAAAAAACAAAGACTCCCAGGAGCCTCAGATGAAGCCCAACGCTTTCACTACGCCGATGGGTACCCAACGCGACCCCTATATATAACATACAGGCTCAGCTTTAGCGAATTAATAGCGTGTTAACCGATATCGAGGCAGGCACGGAAATACAGAGGAATGTAAGCACAGATGTAACCCGAAGAAAGGTTGTGATTAGAGCAGTCGAACACCAATTAAAAGGTCCGACGAATCTGGATGGAAGAAGGTTGCATCCAAAAAAACACAAGAGACAAAAAAGGAAAAAAAACGCACGGAACCTTCAGCGACGAAAACTGATAAGGCAAAGCTGACGAACAAAACGCGGACAGTCGGGACACGTGATGGACTTATGAGGCCTGGAGGACTAACTTACGCCGACACATTGCGATGTTTAGAGTAAGGCGTATCCACCAAAGTGCGGATTCAGAGCTGTCGCAAAACGAAAGACAGAGGACTTCTCTTGCGACTAAAAAGCGGACTAAACGAAAGATGGGACTTCCAGGAGAAGCTGAGACAGACCCTCAGTGCGGATGACACAGTCAACCACAGCTACACAGCTAGAAATCTTGAACCTAGACAGCGTGACGAGCGTACAGAGCATAGCGGACGCATTGACACGCAAGACAGGTACCAGCCTAGATCCAACGGCTTATATCTTTGCTCACCCAATAAGCAGGACATCCGCTTGGCTGTCGTAGAAGTGGAGGATGGGTTGAGCTAGGTGAAATTCTACTTTGAAAAGGACGAATAAAAATTAGGTGGATCAACTGCCGCGTCAGACCCAGGCTGACGGTACCTAGGTGTTATTAGAACCTCGGGTAGGGACATAGGAGAAAGGACTTCAAAGACCCTGATAAATCGTGGTGTTGCTGGACATAAGGACAGAAAAACCACAACAGTAAAATGTGTAAGACGAGACAGGTGAAGTTTTTTCTCTGCTCCGATTCGAGACATAAGGAGTTGGCGAACAAATCGGTATCCGGAGCATATATCATATTCAGGGCCGCGCTTGAAGAGAGCAGGAGACAGATAGACATGACAGGAGTACTTCACGATAATCTGCTCCGATGCGAGATAGTATAACTCCTTCTATCTCAATTAGCGATGGAACACAACGCAAACGTATTGATACTGAGCGAACAGTACCAGAACTCTGGACAGGTGGATTTCCAACGCTTTGGGTACGTTAGCTATCTGGGTAAGGGGCGCGCTGGGTTACCAAGTACTGGCCACTTCAATTGGAGAAGATTATGTAAACACAAGGGTGGGCGCTATCACCTATGCTACGAGGAGAAGTCAATAAGTCTTTACAAAAAGAAGGAAAAAAAAGTTTTACTTACGTAATTTTTTTTTATTTATCAACGTAATCTCCTTGAAGGTCGATACATTTTATTAAACGGCCTTCCAGTTTTTTTAAGCCATCAGAAAAATATGATTTCTGAAAACCCTCAAAATAGGCATTTGTTTCGGCGATGACTTCTTCACTCGACGTGAATAGTGGTCCGGCAAGTCATTTTTTGGGGTTAGGAAATAGGAAAAAGTCACTGAGATCCAAATCAGGCGAATATGGTGGATGGTCAATTATTTCGAACTTTAAATCGTTAATTTTTGCCATCGAAACTGCACGCGTGTGAACTCGAGCATTGTCTTGAAGAAAGAGGCATTTTATTTGTTCAAGTGAGGACGTTTTTCTCTGATTTTTTCTTTCAGCTGACTTAATAATGACGCACAATATTGTCCAGTGATCATCTGGCCCTTTTCCAAGTAGTCGATGTAGATGATTCCATACGCACCCCAGAAAACCGTGGCCATAATCTTGCCAGCTGACTTTACTGTCCTTTCCTTCATTGGGGCTGGTTCTCCTGCGGTAATCCCTTGTTTGGACTAATCTTTAGTTTCAGGAGTGAACTGGTGTACCCACGTTTCGTCTACAGTTACGAGTCGATACTAAAAGTCTTCCGGATTACGACGTACGCGTGCCAAAAGAGCCTTAGAAGTGACCACACGGGTTCGTTTATTTTCAACAGTGATCAAACGCGGCACCCATCTTGCTGATATTTTTTTCATCCTCAATTTTTCAGGCAAAATTGAAATGATTGTACCCTTTGATACCCCTGTGGCCTTAACTAATTCTCGCATTTTTAATCTTCTATCACTCAACACCATATCGTGGATTTTGTTGACCATGTCGGACATACTCACTTCTACAGGGCGTCCTGAACGAGGTTCATATTTTGTTGTTGTACGGCCGCATTTAAATTCATTTACCCAGTTATAAACAGTCTTAAACACAGGGGCAGACTTGCCATGAACGGCGTTCAACTCAACTGTGATTTCTTCTGGTGTAAGGCCTTTCAAATGAAAATGTTTTATAACCACTCGAAACTCTATTTTTTCCATTTTTCAAATAAACCAATAACTTTTTGTTCAACTAACACTCACAAAAAAACGACTTACTGAATCGAGCTGAAACTTTGTACGATATCTAGTTAGTAGTATTGCTTGTCAAAAACATCATAATTTAAGCGTGACAAGCGCCATCTCTTGGATTTTGTAAAGACTTATTGACCGCCCCTTGTAGTGTCTATCCCACTCCGAACCATGACCAGAGATTTCGAAGAAAAAGTAAGTACGCTGGAAGATGCCCTGAGAGATCTGCTGGGAGATCTCGTAGTCGTTGGTCACCTTAACTCCAGAGCGATCGAGTGGGGTATGACAGCGACAAACAAAAGGAGGAGGCAGCTACTGGATATGGACGTGAGGCTAGATCTGATGGTAGCAAACCTGGGACGGAATCCTGCGTATAGAAGATCGAGTTTTTGGTACTCAATGCCCGAAGTAACTATAACAACGGCCAGCCTCTCGTAGCGGGTAGCGCGATAGCGTGTGATCAAGGACTTCACAGCCAGTGATTACCAATACCTCATCTTCAAAATAATAAGCCGCACTGAGATGTCACGAAATGGACCTGCAAAATATAGATGCTCCAAGCATGGGAATCTCAGAAACAGGAAAAAGATCGCGTTCAGAAGATATTGCTAACTATGGTAGCGCCCTCCGACGTAGTCCCAGAAGACATCACGGGACGTACGCGGACCGACTAGATAGTAGAAAAGACGATGTCATTGTTACACGAATTTGCGAGACTACTATGCTACAGACCTCGACAAACGAGACAGAAAAACAATGTACTGGTGATCGAACGAAATCGGTTTCCTCCGCAGAGATAGTATAGCGTGCCGTAGACGGCACGGGAAAAACTTAGTTACGCTATCAAGGATAGCAGAAAACGATATTAGAGACAACTGTGCGAAGAATTAAATAAAGACCCCTGGAGACTGGGTTACAAGATAGTAGTCCAGAAATTCGGACGTCTCGGCCCACCCGAGAGCAAAGACATGACGATAATGGATGCGATAGTGGGTTGTTTCTTCCCGACCCACCCAGTGGAGGAGCCCGTGGACTATCGCGATCTAGCGGTCTCGGAATTCACGGAAGCGGAATTTTTTGAAACTACGTCATCGCTGGGATCCGTAAAAACGCCAGGACCGGACTTTATACCAGGGAAGAGTCTCGGAGAAATCTCCCAAGTGGGACAATTAAATAAAATCATTTTAACCCATTTCTTCCCAAGGCGCCATTTTATAGTCGATTTGTTTTTGACCGAGGAAAACCTCAAAATAATCGAAAATGTATACTAGAAGTCACTTTTCTATTGTAAAATTTCCCACTCTTTACGAATCTGCAGTCAGAATTAGGATATTTTTTACGGAAAATTACAAAATGGCGTCTTGAATGTTGATGAAAATTTAGTATTACATTAGAATTTTTCTTTCAGAAATTAGTTGCTGAAATTTATAGAATCAGGATGAAAATGTAGATTTACATTGAAAATGTTAGTTCTTTGATAAACCTAGGCATTACGAATTTTCCTGGAACATTTTTCCAAGATGGCGGCCAGCAACATGTTGACAAGCGGGGAAATCTAAAATTTTCTAAATAAAAGCCGATTTAGAGAATAAATATATACTACCTATACTTTCGATGTCGCTGAATACAATGCTAGTGTCAATTTCAATTTTACAAAATGGCGGATCCAATATGGCGTCGTTAATACCAAAATGATGAGCACCAGTGAGTGGGTACTCAATTCCTGTTTTCGATATCGCTGAATACAATGCTAATGTCCGTTTTCAATTTTACAAAATAGCGGATCTAATATGGCGTCGGTAGTACCAAAATCAGGTAATGTTGATAAAATTGCGAATCTAATTACTATATTTTTTTCTGGATTCTTTGTCCCTACAGTTGGATAAATCCTTTGTCTTCTCGAGTATTGTAAAGTGTGTATTTTATAACGGTCTTTTTCAAGATAGTTAGAGCATATTCATATTTTCTTCGGCTGCCTCTCCAATAGTCCTTTTCAGGATAATTGGCGAACTTTCCCATCTTGTGGAGGATTGAAAAGTGCGTATTTCTCTAACGGTCTTTTTCAAGATAGTTGGAGCATATTCACTCTTTTTCTTCGGCTGTCTCTCCAATAGTCCTTTTCAGGATAATTGGTGAGCTTTACTATTCACCGAGTATTTTTTCAAGATAAATATTTATTAGATTCGGACTCTAAAAGAAGTTTCATAAAACTGGCAAAATCATGCCGAAACGTAAGTCGATGAGAAATACCAGTGTTGATAGCAGTGTTGTAGAAAACAATGATCATAGTGATGAAGATGAAAATGATCATGAAGTTATGTGGGTACCCGATGATGATAATAGTGACGTAGAAGGTCTCGATAATAACGGAGAAGCTGATGGAACTTCTAGATTCACTGATGCAGTAGCCTTATCTTATGAAGAAGTGTATCAAAATTTTTCCGCGAACGAGAAAAAGTTAGAAGCCTCACATAAATACGAATGGATAGATCCACAAAGACCATACCATGTTCAACTTGAATCAGAAATATATAATTTTGAAGCAATAAAACAAAATGTACTAGGAAAGGAACCTCGAGAATTATTTGAAATGTTTTTTTGTGATAGAATGAGAGATTACATTATTGAAGCGACAACTGAAAATGGATTTGAATTAGATCCAGATCATTTCAACAAATTTTTAGGTATTATCATTTTTTCCACTTCCAATATTCGTAAAAGCTATAAAGATTACTGGTCGACTGATGAAATGTGGCATTCCGATGTTGTTTCAGAAACGATGAATAGAAATTTGTTTGAAAAAATTAAGTCTAATTTGAAAACTTCGAAAAATTCGGATAAGACTGATAATGACAAAGTTTGGAAAGTTCGTGTAATTTTAAACATTTTCAGAGAAAATGTAAAACAGTTTGAATTTTTTTGCTCTTCTTTATCAATAGATGAAATGATGATTAAATTTTTCGGTCGCACGCTTCTAAAACAATTCATCAAAGACAAACCAATACGTTTTGGAATAAAATTATGGGCCCTTTGTACTTCTAATGGATTTGTTTTAGAAATAGATATCTATTGTGGAAAAAATGATTGTCAAAGTGACACGAAGTTCTCTAAATGCAGTTTAGGATCTCGGGCAGTGATGAATATGCTTCATGTTTTTCTAACATCGGTCGATAAGAATGATGTAGCTAAATATCATCTATATTTTGATAGATTTTTCACACCCCCTGATTTATTGGTACACTTGAAAAAACAAAACCTGCGTGCATCAGGTACGGTTAGAGATGATCGTGTTTTTACAAAGGAGATGTTTCCAAAAGTGTTGGATAAATCAAGTAAAAACTCGAAAACATTGATCAAAAATTCCGAACAGAAGACATTGATAGATAAACATAAACTAGATAAAAAGGAAGCTGTTAGAGGATCTTATGTTGTAAGTCATGATAAAACCAGTGGTATAAATTACATTACGGTAATGGACTCGAAACCAGTGTCCATATTATCTACAGCCGTTGGCGTTACACCTACTATTCCAATGGAACGATTCGATAAAACAGCTAAACGTAAAGTACCAATTGAATTTCCTGGAGCATTCAAGACATACAACAAATTTATGGGAGGAGTTGATCTTCATGATCAATACTGCAGTGATCTAAAAACGAATATTGGTTCAAAGAAATGGACATGGGTTATTTTATGTAGATTGATCGAGTCTTCACTGACAAATGCTTTGATTTTGTACAATATGGTGAACAAAAAGAGAATGTCTAGTAAAGATTTCGCAAAAAGTGTTGCAAAATCTTATTTAGAGCAACCGATTGAAAAGTTATCAAAGCATTTGAAACTCACAATACCTGATCGTAGACGAATGTGTATAAAGTGTACCATAAGAACAATATTTTATTGCTATGAGTGCAAAACTTATTTCTGTGATACTCGTTTCAGAGAGTATCATCATATCCACAATAAATCCACAAAATCTTCACAAAGAATATGCAAAGCTAGCAATGACTGCAAGAAACGTACGAATATTTATTGCGAACAATGTCAAGAGTATCTATATGCAAATTGTTTTGACTCTTACCATCTTGAAAAAACAGGTACGCTTGATGAATAATTTCTTCCACTATTGCATCAATTATTTTAGAAAATACTAGAAAAAGTGCTAAAAATTCAAGACAAAGTGTAGCACTTAGATTTGCGATTTTATCAACACAAACTGATTTTGGTATTACCGACGCCATATTGGATCCGCCATTTTGTAAAATTGAAATTGACACTAGCATTGTATTCAGCGACATCGAAAGTATAGGTAGTATATATTCATTCTCTAAATCGGCTTTTATATGAAAATTTTAGATTTCCCCGCTTGTCAACATGTTGCTGGCCGCCATCTTGGAAAAATGTTCCAGGAAAATTCGTAATGCCTAGGTTTATCAAAGAACTAACATTTTCAATGTAAATCTACATTTTCATCCTGATTCTATAAATTTCAGCAACTAATTTCTGAAAGAAAAATTCTAATGTAATACTAAATTTTCATCAACATTCAAGACGCCATTTTGTAATTTTCCGTGAAGAATATCCTAATTCTGACTGCAGATTCGTAAAGAGCGGGAAATTTTACAATAGAAAAGTGACTTCTAGTATACATTTTCGATTATTTTGAGGTTTTCCTCGGTCAAAAACAAATCGACTATAAAATGGCGCCTTGGGAAGAAATGGGTTAATGGCTTCACTGAAACGGCTGATACAATGGGTTTTTAAGAACCCCTACTATTAGGCAAAATTAGCAGAACTGACCCTTAGTCTTTGTGTAGGCACGGTCGTAGGGCCGAATTTGCTTAAAAATAATGTTAGAAATCAAACGTCAAATGGAGGTTTTTTTATTGTTTTTAATAAGATAACATTTTGAATAAAAAAATTACCAAATGTACAGTTATTACTGAGATGAGAAAAAATATACTATCTTATTGGAGGAAAATCGGAGCTGTCCAATAAGAACAAATTACTACTTTACAAATCTATACTCATACCAGTTTACACTTATGGCATTCAACTATGGGACGTTGCTTTAAACTCGAATATTGTTATCCTAAAAAGATTTCAATCAAAATATCATACGTAATATCGTATGGGTCTCGTTGTTCGTTAATGAAATTATCCAAAATGATCTACAACTTCCAACAGTTGAAAAAGAAATTAAAAAGTTTTACACAAAATATAAAAGCAGACTTCAAAACCATCCAAATTAACTTATCAGCAATCTTCGTTAGACAACCTTCACAAACAATCAGACTCAAAAGACATAAAGAATGCATAAATTAATCAAAATCTTTTTATCACATTCTAGAACAAAAACATAATACTCATAGTATATTCTCCTGAATCTTATGTAGATATTTCATAGAGCAATAACATTTACTTATTGTCTCAATGTATTAAACAGATTGCAAACAATCTTGATGAAAATAGAAATACATTTTTTTCGTACTAGATTGTTTCTATTTTAAGTTTATAATCAATTTTTATTGAATTGACTTTGTATCTCGTGTAATTGGAAGATCTAAAATTTTTCTAATTTGAGAAAGAACAGTTTCCCACCAAAAGAATTGTTTTACATTCATTTGTAGCGAAATATTCTTTCTCCAGTTGAAAAAGCTTATAATAAAGTTTTGCTGCGTTATTTTTGTTAATTTTGTTGTCTGTTTATCAATGTTCGGTTAAATCATGGTGTTTCTGTTTGAGAAAGAGAGAACTAAGAAAGCTCACGTGAAACTTTCAGCATAGGGCGTAATCCTATCTACGACTAGTAATGGCAACAATGTAAAACTCCATGATCGAGGAAGAACCAGAGCTAAATCAGGTGCATTACAGAGCTAGTCGAATGTATAACTAGTAGAAACATCCCCTTTTTTCTTTCTCTCCCTCTCTCTCTCTCTCTTTCTCTCTCTCTCTCTCTCTCTCTCTCTCTCTCTCTCTCTATTACGCATGCTATGCAAAATTAAGGCGTAATTACCCAGACGAAAAATCCACTTGTATCAATAGTAGTAAGCTGCCTTTCCATATTTTTAAAGAAAAAGTATATAATAAGATGAATATAGTTATAATCAATAAACGTGTCAAGTACCAAGAGAATTTCTAGTATTCTTCTTAATAGCTAAACATGTTAATAATGACAGTAGTGTTAGCGCCAGACTTTCTGTAACTTTCACTATCCAGCTCATTTGATAGTTGCACACTGTACTTTAGTAGACGAAAAGCTATCAATTAAGTAAAAGCTTAAATTTCGTAAGGTAATTTGAATATTTTATTCTGTGGAGTTTAAATATATTTAATCTTTGAAAGTCATGGAGACATAGAGACATTTATATAATCATAATATACATTTTTAATAATTGGTAAAAATACACATCTAACAATAAGAGTAAAAATAATTAATACACAAAATTTAAATAAAATATTATATATCTTACATTATGACCTTGCAGACAGTACCCTCGTAGAAATTCAACACATATAGGACTCTTTGAAGATACCTTCACATGGAGATATGGACATCTATCACGAATACAGCATCCTTCTAAGAAGTATTTGCATGTTGGCATTTTTTCTGGGCCAACGTTATGAGACAGAAGACAATCATTTAATAAACATTTTCCTTGAAGAAAACTGCACAAAAAAATATATTACA
Organism: Phymastichus coffea; assembly: GCF_024137745.1. Lineage (NCBI taxonomy): Eukaryota > Metazoa > Arthropoda > Insecta > Hymenoptera > Eulophidae > Phymastichus > Phymastichus coffea. Next base: position 4,176,993 of record NW_026706822.1, on the reverse strand, counting down.
TTCATTTTTACGAACATATTTCTTGATAATTGTTAGAAGGGAATAAATGGTGATTAAGTAAACCTTTTCATTCAATGTAATGAATATTTTGATTTAAAAAACTGTTGAAATTATTTCTTACGATGTGATATATTCATATGTGGATTTCGTGTAGCTAAACAATAAACATTATAACTCATGTAATAAATGAATATTCATTAAAGCGTGCGTATAGACTAAGGAGTGATCGCTATGGAAATCAACAAGCGCGAATGTGACAGGGTGAGATTGGTAAAAAATTTGTGATACACAGAAAACAGAGGTACGCGGAAGCAATGCACACACATTATTGTCTGCAGCAACGATGCAGGTCACCAGGTGGGCATTAATTATTTCGAACGCTCATTATTATCGCGAGTGTTTTTTTTGTTTTGTGTACTCGTATGTCACGTTCAGTATTAGCTCACGTTTTTCTGTCTGTCTGTTTGTCTGTCTATCTGTTTCTCTCTCTCTCTCTCTCTCTCTCTCTCTCTCTCTCTCTCTCTCTCTCGTTTATATTATTTTAATTTGTGTAATGTTTTATGTTCACCCGAATAACATCCTACAAATCCACACTCGCAGTGGAAAACTTAATTTAATTTTTATGCATTTCTCATTTGCTTCGTGATTTGGCGCTCGTCTGCAGTTACGCCAAACGTGTGTGCACCAGACCAAGCATAACAGGAGTAGATTGAGGCAACGGTTACTCTCACAGCAAGGATGAAAATTTTTTAACGACTTAAAATAATTATTTATTTAACTCACCATTACTCTTTATACTGAAATCAGATCGCATATATTACATGAGGTTAAATATGATAAATCACATGGACCTATGCATCATCGTATGTCGCGTGCGTTTTTCAGATAATTTATAAAAGTATTATTGTTATTTGATGATGAAATATCATTTAGTTGAATGATAGTTAAGATTTCATTATTTTTATATTTTTTGAATAAAATAGAAAAACAGGATAAGATTAAATGAAAAAAAAAATTAATTTTAAAATACAATGTTTTTATTTATAAAAATTAAAATTATTACACAATTAATTTTTTGATATTAAATAATTTCTTTTCATGAGTCATTGCAGATCTGACGTTCATAGTGTCTCTCACATCAAATCCTTTTTTGTTGCTTGCGGTGAATAAAATGGTGACTTATTCTTACGTCGTAGCGAAAATAATGTATCTTCTATACTTTTATGGTTGCATGTAAAATCCTGTCATTTTAGTCGAAGATTTTCCATGCACAAGTGCGTAGAGAGATTGAAAATCATACAATGTAGCTATAAAACATAATCCTTTAAAAGAGTGAGAGAGAAAGAGAGAAAGATTGCATGATAAAAATAGACATAGAAAAACATGTATGACATTTACACAAATTATTCGGTTTGTCCAATTGCTATTAAAAATTATTAGTTTGTGAATCGTGTGACACACATACTGTCCACGTCACAGCCTGAATAAGCAAGCCAATTCGGCTTAGAAGCTACAAAAGTTCTGTTTTTAAGAAGAGAGAAAGTTTGCTAAAAACAGTTGACATACATGTGAGAATCGTATTATAAAACTTCGTTACTCGTATTGATTACCAGCTCCACGCATTGAAATTATGAGCGATGGTGTCGATTTGCACTTTCACTTGATTGCATGTGAATTGCCCCCAATCTTTGTCTCGGACTTGCTCTTATGCGTGTGGTAGTCGAGCGTATAAGAGCTCTGGATTGCGCTCGTAAGCCGGCCCCATCACATGCGAGAGAGAGAGAGAGAGAAAGAAGCAAAGAAATTTCGCCATAGGGGAGAGCATGCAAGGCCGGAAGCAGCGCTGACGGACAATAAACTATTCACTGGAGGGCCTGGAATTGTCGTTTAATAATTTTCTCGACCCTTCAAGTCGCTGGATTCTCTTCTAGGCTTCAGTATCGGCACGTCCTTCCTCTGATACGTGTTCATCTGGAATGACCCCTTACGTCATTTCTCGCTTGTGCCGCTTTTATCTAACTCTTTTCCTTTGTCTCTAGGTGTGAAAACCTTTGCGCTTCACAGATCACTTAGCTACTTCTCACGCTCTCCTGGTAGTCCCTGTCCACTCTCTCTCTCTCTCTCTCCCTTCCTTCGGTCTGTCTATTCATCCAACCTAGAACCGCAGATGGAACAATGCGCTACTTTTAATATTTATAAGTTCAAATATTCTGTCGGCAGTGTTGTCATTGTGGCAAGGGGTATCCAACATAGAATTGTGGTGGGAGGCGAGAACGCCCGACACAGCCTATCTAGAATAAATGTTTTCAGAGGACAATGATGTCCTTACTATCCCCAATCCGATCGATCATTGCAACGTGATCAATATAAACCTTATCAAAAGTACACATTATACCAGTCACTGCTATTTTTAAACTCAAGTTTTCTTTAGAATAAGCAAATCAATGTTCACGAAAGTTTAGTAGATACTTGCAATTGAAGAAATGATAATTGCAAAACTTTGAAAAAATCGAAAAATAGGCTTATTTCGGATAAAGCTTGGAAAAATATATCGGCCAACAAAACAGAATCTTATCGGTATCTGAAGTCCACATAATTTTCATCAATTGTTCACTTAAGTCGTTTACAATTTTTTTTAAATTATTGGATCGAGGAAATACTAGAAAAATCTTATTTTACAGGTGGAATATCATTGAAATAGAGTATGAAGTCAGAATTATACTAATTTGTTATTTATTATTCATTGAAATTACTTATATTTGTTATTAATTAAGCAAGTGTGTCATAGGGAATCTAGATTTGGTGGGTAGAAAAAGTTAAAAATATATATTTACACGCCAATACAAATATTGTTGATAAGATCAGCAGCCATTAGTCTATTATGACTATGTAGATGATAAATTATTGATTTGGGAAGATAATATTGGAATGTATTTCTATTATTGTCGTTAAAATTAATATTACGCGTCTCGTTAATTTGTCTCTGAAAGATTCACTTACTTTAATGTGTTATTTATTGACTTATAATGTTAATAATTATAATAATATTAATGATTGAAGTAAGCGTCTTGAACATAAAAAAATACAACTACTTATCACTCTGCCAGATTCGGCAATGAACGTACTCATTGCAATGCCATATCATCCACTTTAAATTGAAAATCTCAATAGTCGTAATATCTCTATCGTCAATCGCGTGCCCTCTGTATATATTGCACTAATAGATCGTATAACACGTTCAGGCTTTGCAATCTGTATTTTTATGCATTGGTAATATTTTTAGCATCAGTTCGTGCTTTTCCACCTTTCGTCGCAACATCTTAACCTATTGGTAGTTTCTCTTAAAGATTAAGAACAGCAGCGACATTTTCGTCCTTGTTGAAAAATTGTGATGAAATTCGCGAAGATGCCGATCTCAATCACAATACTCATTATCCACAAAGTTGATGATTATACTCGGGTAGATCGCGTACTCATTAAAATCAAACTGTAGTTAGTACGGTGGCGTAAAAATGTGGTCTCTATTAAGCTTTCAGCAATTTTACGTATATCTTACCTGTATAATTATTTCAGTTGTTAGTCACCAAAAACTTCTAAATTTTCTGCAGGGAAAGAATATGCTTTTCAAGTATTTAGGCCAGTGTCTTGCAATCGACTGTTGCAAGTGGTTCATATTCCACTCATTTTATTAAAGAATATTGAAAAATAATGAGGTAATAAAATTGTTTTCGTGACATGTCAATTTTACAACGCTCACCACTATCCCTGTCCACGGATTCTCAATCAATCGGTCATACTTATTTTTTCGATGCCCAGGTGATCTAACGAAGATTCGTAGTCCGCGTCACGTATCATATTACGCAATTCCGTTGTTCACCCAGTAACATCAATCGACAGCGCTCCTTATGATTCGTTATGGAATTAACCCGAACCCATTAAGGCCCATGCCAAAACAACATAAGACAGCGCTAAACTAACTATAACAGTCATAGTATAAGTGGAAAAGAAAGGTACCCGTAATTTTTTTTTATATTTGCAATTGTCTATAAAAAATTATTTAAACAAAATTACCCAAAAAGTTAATATTTTTAAAAATTGATTGTGGTAATTGATTCTACCGGAAAAAATATGAGATAAATGTATATAACGTTATCTGGTCAGATTTCAAATTGTTAGTGTAAAACAACAATAAACAATTACAGGCTAGATAGGCTCATCTGTATATGCCGAATCTCTAACAAAATCCATGACCTATAGCATCAAACTAACTATGCCATTCATAGCATACGAGGTGTGTTCAAAAAGTAAGGTGACTTTTCAAATTTCACGGGCAACGTACTTTCGATTATCGATTTTTTTGTTTTGTTATGTTGGTACACTCTTCCCGAACATCTGTACCAAGTTTCAAGTGTATAGCATTTTTTGTTTGGTTGTGAGAGGCGTAAAGGTTATAAATGTTTTGCGTGCTCAGCGATTTCTTGCTATCGAAAAATATGGATCAAAGGATTTGCATCAAATTTTGTGTAAAAAATAAAATAAAGTGCTCCGAAACACTTGAAATGTTGACGGTGGCATACGGTGAAACTGTTCTGAGTAAAAAAAATGTTTACAAGTGGTACAAACTCTTCCAAGATGGCCGGGAAGATGCCAATGACGAGCCTCGGTCTGGACGCCCAAGCACGTCAACAACTGATGAAAACGTTCAAGCAGTGAAGAAAATTGTTCTGGAAAATCGTCGAATCACTATCAGAGAAGTTGCTGAGGATGTTGGTATGTCGCTTAGCTCGTGCCATGAAATTTTTTCTAATGTTTTGGGCATGAGACGTGTGTCAGCGAAGTTTGTTCCGAAATTGCTAAATTTTGACCAAAAGAACCGTCGCATGAGCATCGCTCAAGAACTGTTGAATGACGTCAACGACGATCCAGATTTACTCAAAAGGGTCATAACTGGTGACGAATCATGGCTATATGGTTATGATATCGAAACCAAAGTCCAATCGTCCCAATGGAAGAGCTCAGATGAGCCAAGACCGAAAAGAGCACGCCAAGTTCGATCAAATGTCAAAGTTTTACTCACTGTTTTCTTCCATTACCATGGCGTGGTGCATCAGGAGTTCTTACCATATGGACGTACGGTCAACATACAGTATTATCTTGAAGTTATGCGCCGTTTGCGAGAAGCAATACGAAGAAAACGCCCAGAATTGTGGAAAAACAATTCATGGCTTTTGCATCATGATAATGCCCCTGCTTACTCATCTTTGCTTGTGAGAGATTTTTTGGCTAAAAACAACACCACAATCATGCCTCAGCCACCATATTCACCGGATTTGGCCCCATGTGACTTTTTCTTGTTTCCAAAACTAAAGAGACTCATGAAAGGACGGAGATTTGCAACGATTGAAGAAATAAAGACTGCATCGCTGGAAGAGCTCAAGGCTATACCGAAAAGTGCTTATGAGAAGTGCTTTGAGGATTGGAAAAACCGTTGGCATAAGTGTATTGTATCTGAGGGGGATTACTTTGAAGGGTACAACATAAATATTGATAAATAAATAAATATTTTTTCTTAAAAATACGAAGTTACCTTACTTTTTGAACCGAATAAGGTGTCCATCGATCACGTGAACATAGTGCTGGTATTTCTCAAATCGATATGCATACGCTCATACTCAAAGAGTTCAAATCAGGAAACCGCGAACGCTGTATATTGTTCGTTTCCTTCAGTCTTGTATCGAGATACGCCCTTCTTAGATTTTTTTGGAAATGTATACAGCACTGTAAAGTTTCTGAAGAATCGAGTCGATGATCGCCGCTAAATACCCATCGGTTCTTGTGATGTTATTTAGCTCACGAATATCTATACATAGCTTTTTTGTACTGTTGAATTCTTTCTTAACAACTGACGCACTGCTCCAACTATTATTAGAAAGCCACGCTTGCCTTTTTTCCATCATTTTGCAACTTCGTAACCAATTCGAACTGGAAATACCACTTCGGCATTTTTTTCGGGCGCTCATAAGATACTTCGATATGCTTAATTAAGATTGGGAAAGATAGAGATCTCAAGGCACGGTCATTTTCATCAATTTATTTATGTTTTCCGTTTTGGAACCGGTTTTTGACACTTTTTTGAAATGAAATTCAAACAAATATTCCAGTGAGTATTCTATCTCTTATTTATAATTTCAAAGGGCGCATGTATTGAATAAATTAAGATTTATTTAGATATCCATGACTTTACGTTTCTTGAATTTGGTGTTAGTGATGAATGTCTTGAGAAGTTCATTTGGGTGATTTTGGAATCTGGAGTTATATTTTCAGTAAAACTTTCGATTTTTTTTCTTTTACTGTTGGAACATGTAGATCGTTTCTTATAACTTTATTTGGGATGAACTATGGAGTCCATATGATACTACGTAAGATTTTCGATTAATATCTTTCAAAAATTTCAATATTTAAGCTTTAAGCAGCACCCCATAGTTGTACGAGGGGAGGTCAATAAGTCTTTACAAAAATAAGGAAAAAAAAGTTTTGCACGCATAATTTTTTTTTTCAACATAATCTCCTTGAAGGTCGATACATTTTATTAACCGGCCTTCTAATTTTTTTAAGCCATCAGAAAAATATGATATCTGAAAACCCTCAAAATAGGCATTTGTTTCGGCGATGACTTCTTCATTCGACGTGAATCGTTGTCCGGCAAGCCATTTTTTGAGGTTAGGAAATAAGAAAAAGTCACTGGGAGCTAAATCAGGCGAATATGGTGGATGATCAATTATTTCGAACTTTAAATCGTTAATTTTTGCCATCGAAACTGCACACGTGTGAACTCGAGCATTGTCTTGAAGAAAGAGGCATTTTTTTTATTCAAGTGAGGATGTTTTTCTCTGATTTTTTCTTTCATCTGACCTAATAATGACGCATAATATTGTCCAGTGGTCGTCTGGCCCTTTTCCAAGTAGTCGATGTAGATAATTTTATCCGCAACCCAGAAAACCGTGGCCATAATCTTGCCAGCTGACATTACTGTCTTTGCCTTCTTTGGGGCTAGTTCTCCTGCGGTAATCTATTGTTTGGAGTAATCTTTGGTTTCAGGAGTGAACTGGTGTACCCATGTTTCGTCTACAGTTACGAGTCCATACTAAAAGTCTTCCGGATTACGACGTATGCGTGCCAAAAGAGCCTCAGATGTGACCACGCGGGTTCGTTTGTTTTCAACAGTGAGCAAACGCGGCACCCACATAGTTGATATTTTTTTCATCCTCAATTTTTCATGCAAAATTGAAATGATTGTTTCCTTTGATACCTCTGTGGCCTCAACTGATTCTCGCAATTTTAATCTTCTATCACTGAACACCATATCGTGGATTTTGTTGACCATGTCGGACATACTCACTTCTACAGGGCGTCCTGAACGAGGTTCATATTTTGTTGTTGTACGGCCGCATTTAAATTCATTTACCCAGTTATAAACAGTCTTAAACACAGGAGCAGACTTGCCATGAACGGCGTTCAACTCAACTGTGATTTCTTCTGGTGTAAGGCCTTTCAAATGAAAATGTTTTATAACCGCTCGAAACTCTGTTTTTTCCATTTTTCATATAAACCAATAACTTTTTGTTCAACCAACGCTCACAAAAAAACGACTTAATGAATCGAGCTGAAAATTTGTACGATATCTAGTTAGTAGTATTGCTTGTCAAAATCATAATAATTTAAGTGTGACGAGCGCCATCTCTTGGATTTTGTAAAGACATATTAACCCCCCCCCCCCGTATGCAATAAGTCTAGACTGGTTTGAGTTTAGCTGTATATAGCAGTATTGTATTACAATAATAGTAAACTAAACAGATCAGATCGTGTAGTAATCTATATTATCAATGACATCAATGAAAAGACATGGTGAAAGACACTGGTAAAATATCTATTTAAAACATGTTAACTTAAGTGTGACACTGTTGACTTCGAAAGTAACATAAATAAGAAAATATCGACCTGTCCCTTCCTCCTTTCCTTGTCCTACCGTCTTTTTTCCACCCTCCCTTACTCATCCCTCTTCCTACCCTATCTCTCATAATATCGCGCTGCTCTTTCCCGCTCCCTCTCACTTCATGTGATTAGACATATGAAGTTGTTTAACCGTGTTTGATTTGAAAGATGAATAAATTGAAAATTATTGGTCTTATCTTAAAGAAGTCAAGATATAATTAAATTTATTTAATTTTAATTTCAATGCAAAAACGTGTAGATCTAAATATCTTCTAGTTATGCATTGCAAAATAATAAATTCCGAAGAATGAAAAATTTTCAAGTAATATTGTTAATATGCAAAGTTATGCATAATACTTTTATGGTTGTAAACTAGAAAGTTTCTGATTGGTATTACTTTTTTCTAAAATCTTGTATTCATTATTAAAACTTGATCAGATTATTACATATGTGAGTTTAGGTTCTAAGTCCTTGAGTTATTTTGTGGACGAATACTCAATAGAGACGGCAGATTATATGCCTACTAAAATTGTCGATATAATAATGATTTTATGGGAATGTCATAACAATGAAGCTGCTGCATCGAGACTGTATGCTGAACGGTACTGATATCGACGACATCCTACTGATATGACAATAAAAAACTTGTCAGAAAGAGACAAGTGACATACCGGACAGCCGGTGCGCCAACGCCCACATCATCAATACGACGAGAATGATGTACGAGTATTGGTTGTTCTAGCAGCTGTTAATCTTGATCCACACATTAGTATCAGGCAGATTGAAAGAGAAACAGGAATACCACAATGTACAGTCTCAAGAATATTAAGAGTCCATCACTTTTACGCTTATCATATTACTCTGACGCAAGCCTTGAGACCACATCATCTTTCAGCGCGTGTTAATTTCTGTTAATGGGCTTTGCAAATGATAGACAATGATCCTCATTTTTTTCGATATTTACTTTTCTCAGATGAAACTATATATCACAGCGATAGACAGCTCAATAGGCATAACTGTCACTATTCGTCGGATGAAAATCCCTACTGGTATAGAGCTTTGGACCATCAGAATCGATGAAGTCTAATGGTATGGTGCGGAGTAGTAAATGGCTATTTGATAAGACCCTATTTTTTGACGAAAACGTAGATAGACATACTTACTTAGAGTTGCTATGGGATCACCTGCCGAGACTGTTAGAAGATGTTGATTTAGCAACGCGAGTAAGAATGTGGTTTTAGCATGATGGTGCTCCAGCTTATTTTTCACTCGTCGTGCGTCAGTTTTTGAATGAAAACTACAATGGCAAGTGGATTGGACGACAAGGCCTAGTTAAATGGCCTGCTTGATCTCCGGATATGATATCGCCTGATTTTTATTTGTGCGGATACTTGAAAAATGTTATTTATGCTCTAAAGCCCACGACCATAGACGATGTGAGGCACAGAATTCGTATAGTTTGTAAACCCATTCTTCGAGGGGTGTTACTTAAAATTATGGATAGTTTTGAAAGACAAATATGAATGTGTATTAAAAACAACGAAGGAAACTTTGAACAGTTTATCAGTGGCTAATGAAATCAATTATGGCAAACGTGAGAGGCCAGGGGATTTACGTTAAACAAGCACCTCGAACGTGAGAGGCAAGGGGACTCACGTTAAACAAGCACCCCGAACGTGAGGGGTAAGGGGACTCACGTTAAACAAGCATCCTGAACGTGAGTCAACCCTTTAATAACGCCTCTCAATGATCTCTCAATAATCTTTCAATATATCTTAGAAAACTACTTTTACTGCGACTGCTTCGTTAGAAATATTGAAAAAATTATTATACAACTTTTGAAAATTTTGCCATTGAATTGATCCTCAGATGGTCACGAAAATAAATCTTTAAATATTATTCCCGACGAATAATTTGCCACATTTTCCTAATCCATTTTCCAAAAAAGTAAGGTTGACATTTGAAAATACTTAAGGGTAGTGTGGGGCGTCATTCGGACCCCGAACATATCATATCATCTGAACGTACAATTTCACGTAGAATTTAAACCTGCAACGAAAAATGAGGGATCCCATTCAAAAAGTAAGGTTGACCTTTGAAAATACTTTAGGGTAGGGTGGGGCGTCATTCGGACCCCGAACATATCACATCATCTGAACGTACAATTTCACGTAGAATTCAAACCTACGACGAAAAATGAAGGATCCCATTTAAAAAGTAAGGTTAACCTGGAATTGACTTTTGTGGTGGGATGGGGGTCATTTTGACCTCATACATATGACATGATTTGAACGTAAAATCCAACGCAGAATCCGAATCCAAGATAAAAAGTAAGGGTTCCTATTTAAAAAAACATTAAACTTGGAATGATCTTGATCCATCATGTTCAAGATCAAATTTAAAGTCACCAATATGGCCCTCTTGGTATTGAGCAACTTTTGTTTGAACAATTTTTCTGTACTATGCATATAATTTGAGATATGAGAGTCCATAAATTAAAATGACTCACCCGGTATACAAACAACTCGATCATAGTGATCTGATTGCTATAAGTTTTCTCGATTTTGCCAAAGCTTTTGACTCACAATCAGTCGACCATGCAATTTCACTTGACAAATTATGTAATTATGGTATTAGAGGCAAAGCTCATAATCTTATAAAAAATTATTTAGCAGACAAAAAACAAAGAGTTAAATCAAACAATACACAGAGTCAAATAAAAACAGTAAGAATAGGAGTACCACAAGGCACTGTTCTTGGACTACTGCTTTTTATATATTATATATAAATGATATTTTGCTAACAATGCCAGAAAACACAATTCTCTCTTTCGCAGATAACACAGTTATAATAATTACTGGTAAAACTTGGTAAGAAGTAGAAATAAATATGAATAAATAGTTGAAAGAAATCGGTGATTGCCTTGCAATAAACAAACTATCACTAAATATAGATAAAACAGCTTACATAGAATTCGGCAACAACTGTTATAGCACTCCTAAAAATCTAAAAATATCAATTCATGGTATGACAATAAATGAAGTAGATAGCACAAAGTATCTTGGAGTTGATTTCGGTAGTAATATAAAATGGGACCTTCATTTGCAAAATTTATAAAAAAAAACTAAATACTTCACTTTTATATTTTACAAGATATCAAGAATTATGACAACAGATATCTTAACCTGTTAACCGGGGAAATCCCTTTCTAATCACGCAACATATAACGGGCGCGTCCTTTTACACCAAGACGTGTATGAATGACGTATTACCATAATAGTAGTAAAATATACGTCCCGCCCGTTCCAGGGCGCAATATAAATATCGAGGACGTATTCATATGTCCTACCCGTACCCGATATTGCTTACTTTTGACGTATTTATACGTCCCGCTCGGTTAACAGGTTAAGGATGCTCTATTTTGCACTATTCCATAGTGTAATGGACCAATGGAATAGTTGCGTGGGGCGGAGCATATTCTGATAGAATAAAAGAACTTCAAAATCTCCAGACTATACTAATAAAAATAATCAACAAAAATTATTTTATATTTGACAAAAATCTTTTAAATATTGATTAAACCTTTTCCTTGGAAACTCTAGTACATCATTATAAAAACCTATCACAAATATACAAAAACAAAAGCAAGAAAACCACGTATAACTGCTTAAACCTACCAAAAAGATCAGCTTAACAAATTACCAAATAAGCTTAAAACAATTAACAATACGAGTACAATAAAAAATAAACTAAAAAATGGATAAAAAAATCCATAACAATGTTAAACGCAAGCAAAATGGAGAAAATTGAAGATAAACTAAATTATAATCAATTGAAACACATACTGCTTACATGGTACAAAGGAAAAATGTATCCGACGTCGGAAGTCCATGAGGATACAAATTTCAAATACAAGACACTACTAGATGTTCACAAGGCAAATGTAACTTATATATACAATAGATCCCACAACAGTTTAACAAACTTTAATTATAATAAAATACAGTATACATCCATCGAAAACTTCAGAAAAATCATTAAAATCGCAAATGCATTCCAAGATTGCTATAAATAACATTCAGAAGAGACACATAAACAGAAAAAAGACGACTTTAATACGCCCTTTCACAAGGGTTTTATACCAATAAAATATGTAAAACCTTGTCACTCCGAATCTGGATCTACAATAGCAAAAGACAAAATAAAATACAAACCATTCGAAACTGTTTTTGACGTACTAGACAAAATAACTGAAGATAATATCAATAAAATAATTTCAAATAATCCAATTCAACAACCAAATTGCTATAGGATGACTTACGGAGACATCAATTACATAGGAAACAACAAAGCCCTACTCTATTTTAATAGAGGTTTACAAGTTAACCAAACTTTTGTAAACTCTGTTTACTCATTTAAACTTCAACCTAAACACAAAGACCTCAAAGTACTTGATGACATCATATTCATCTCAACCTGCCAATATACTTCTATAAAGCAACACAAGAGAATTTTCCCCCACTACAGAACAACATCTGCAATTGGACTAACTTGCCCATCAAGATTCAATCACAGTGAAAGAAGAAAACACATTATGGACCACAATGCCATAATAGGAAATTATACCATAGCTAGATCAAGACTTATTAGATTCTAGTGAAGAATACCAAAAAAAAATACAATTATTAAATAACAAAATTTATCTAAACTACCATATTAGTTTTAAGTTAGTAATAAGTGTATCCAGACTGGCGAACAGGAAATTTTCCTCTGCTGGATTGCAAATTTTGTAAAAATTTTTGTAATATATATATACAGAGTGTCCTATTTTAAAGGAACCACCCCGACATTTTCAACGGTTGGAATTCTACAAAAAAATTGTTCAGACAAAAGTTGTTTGGGACAATGAGGGATACCTTTCCCAAAAATAGGATTTGACCTTGAGATTTATTTTCAAGGTCATTTGAAGGTCAAAGTCATTTTTTGAATAGGAACCTATAATTTTGATCCAGGATTCGGAAAGAGCGAGAAATTCTACGTTCAGATAAAGTATTATGTGTGGGGTGCGGTTAACCCTTCCCCCCTCCCGCGTAAGGTCATGTAAGGGTCAAATTTATTATTTTCTTCATCTATGCACAGGGATGATCGGGCAAGGGTAAGATTAATTATAATAACCCAATAATTTGCTGGCAATATCTTGCTCCCCCCAACCCAATAACTGGACGGTAATATCTTGCTGCAGCACGATATCGGCCTTGATCGTCAAAATTACCCAGGGAGGCTTCAGTACCCAAACCACGAGAGAATCCGAATCATTGAACGAAGAGAGAGAGAGACGTCGACCACGAATAAGTAGACATCGTCGTCGCATTATGAGACAGAACAACGATGATTCACGAATTCTCGTTGTTTTGGCAATGGTTGATTTGGATCATCACATTTCTTTGCGTGAAATTCAGAGACGTACTGGAATCCCAAGAACAACAGCCGGTAGAATTTTGTGGCTTCATAGATTTCATCCGTATCACATAACTTTGACTCAAGCTTTGATGCCAGATGATCTCCGCCGTAGACTCAAATTCTGTAATTGGGCACAAGCAAGAATTCCTAAAGATCCTGAATTTTTCAGATACGTAATGTTTTCGAACGAAGCTACATTTCAGTATAGTAATGGGCAACTTCATAGTAATAGGCATTGGTAGTGACATTACTAAGTGGTGTCCAAGATCATCAGATCTAACAAGTCCAGATTTCTTTTTATAGGGCTATTTGAAAAATGTTGTTTATGCACAGCAACCAACAACACGGCAAGATATGATGCAACGCATCATACAAGCTTGCAGAGCTATTCTGCGTCACGTTTTGTTGTCCACAGTTGAAAACTTCGAACGTAGAATTCAAAACTGCATAAATTTTATGCATAAACATTTTATGAGATAAATATTTGTGTTACAACCTTGACCATAACTCTATCTGTAGTCATCGTCTTGTCTTCATTAGCTGGGTATTCCCACTTTGCCTTAATTGGCTGGGTAATCAATGCCTCGCCTTCATTGGCTGGGCATTCCTACCTTGCCTTAATTGGTTGGGTAATTAATACCTTCATTGGCTGGGTAGCCAACGTCTTGTCTTTATCGGCTCAGTATTCTCACCTTACCTAGATAGACTGGACACTCCCTCTTTGCATACATTGGTTAGATTGGATCACGTTACTAAATGTGGCACGAACACACGTAATAATTTAATCAAAAACGATGATAATCGAACTTTAATTTATCTTGGATATTCGGTTATTATTATTACTATTATTATTATTATTAACCTCACCCTTGCCCCGGTAGGATAGGAGGGGGGTTGACCGCACCCCACACATACTAAATACCTTACCTGAACGTAGAATTTCCCGCTCTTTCCGAATCCATGATAAAAAATATGGGTTCCTATTCAAAAAATGACTTTGACCTTCAAATGACCTTGAAAATGAATCTCAAGGTTAAATCGGATATCACAGAAAGGTTGCCGCCATTGTCCCAAACAACTGTTGTCTGAACAATTTTTTTGTACAACGCCAACCTGACAATTTCGGGGTGGTTTCTTTAAAATGGGACACCCTGTATACAGGGTGTCCCAGAACTATGGGATCAAACTTCTAGGGGATATTCAGTGCACTAATAGAAGACATTTGAGTATAAGAACCCATGTCCGGAAATGTCTCCTTAAGGCGCTGCGGCCCTTTCACGCTTTAAGACAGTAATGTGTTTTTTCGAATTTTATTTTCGGTTTTTGTATATAATAGCTACAGTAATTGTTCAAAATGTCGAAACATTTGAGGAATTTTTTGATGCCTTATCTTAGGTACTTTTTGCCATTGTTTACCTCAGTAAAAAAGAACGAAGAAATTCTTTATTGTTAGTTTAGTGCATTTAGTAGTTAACTCTGCAAATTTTGTAAAATTAGCATAGTTTTGGAAAATTACACTAATCAAGAACTTGCAGATATGCGTCTGTCATATGGAGTAACAAATTGTAACGCGAAAGCTGCTGTACGGCTGTATCAAGAGCGCTATCCTGCAAGGCAATATCCTGGATACAAAAAGTTTATTGCTATTCATCGACCACTTTGTTAGTGAGACTGGCACTTTAAAACCTAACATGTACGATACTGGTGCAGAGAGAACAGTAAGAACGGTCCATTTTGAGAAAGAAGTCCTTCAGCGAGTTGAAGATGAACCTTCAATTAGTACTCGTTAACTTGCGCGTGGAATGGGTACGACTCGAAATTCCGTTTGGCGAGCGTTACATGAGCAACAGCTTTATCCATATCATTTACAAAAGGTTTAACTCCAATTGATTATCAGCCAAGAGTTAACTTTTGCCAATGACTACTTCATCAGATTGTTGAGCAATCCAATTTTTTACATTTTGTTTTATGGACGGATGAAGCCAGTTTCACACGAGATGGCATATTCAATAGTAGAAATGGCCATGTTTGGGACGAAGAAAATCCACATGTGATAATTGCCAGAAATCATCAGTAGCGTTGGTTTGTTAACATGTGGGCCGGTATAGTTGACCATTTGGTTGGACCATACTGTTTACCTATTCGTTTAACAGGATTTATCTACGAGCGTTTTCTACAAGACGTCCTGCTAGAATGGTCAAGATAGTTTCATTGTGAATCAATATGTTATGATCATATTGTAGAGTGAACATTTTCAAAACTGTTCAATTTTATTTATTATCAACTTTAATAGTACATTATGATACAAGTGCGGGAAAGTAGAATCTTGTCCCGTGTGGCGTGTACGCCCGAATGAAGCGAGGGTGGAAAGGTATTCGAAACGAGAAACTCTTTCCTGAACATGTGCCGTACCGTAGTTTTTGATACGACGTGTGGAAAGTGTGATTTTCAACGCATGTTTTCTGCCGAGCGTGCGGGAAAGACGCACTTTGCGCACGGAGTATCGAAAACATATGTTATTATGGTTTTATGTATGTAATTATTATAAATTAATAATTTTATTAATGTTCTATCATTAGTAGTATATTATTATTTATATTTATATTATTATTAATATTAGTAATATTTAACTTTATACACATACTCGTATATTATTATAAGAAAAAATCAGATATGAATATTTGCTTGAATAAATGAACATAAATTTACTTTAAATATTTTACTGTAAAGTTTTATTTATATTATCTTTGAAAAACAAATTGTAACGGGGGCTTAAATCACTACAATATTATAATTAATTGAGAGGAATAATGTGCTTTTGTAGTAGCTCGTTGATGGCTCGTGCAAAGGTCTTACGAGACCCAGCCCGGTAGTCCAGGTAGCCGTTGCATTTGCCAAGTAACAATGGCCCGTGGAGAGCGACGTAGGTTGCGCAGCTGAAATCGAGAGAGAGATAGGAAGCGAGCAGAAAAGGTCGGATAGGCAAAATAATCCGTTGAGATGGTGTAAGTGTAAACGGCGTATTTGTACATGATGATTTTGAAACATTGAATGTAACTTATATCACTGGATTCGTCTTGAAAAATTATTTAAGACAAAATTATTTAAAGAATCTTTTAGTAATTAGGTAATGAGATAATAACTTTAAAGAGTAGCCAATCAGCGGCCGGCTTTATAATGTAGAACGCAGCTTGTGGTTTGATTGGGATGAAATTATTATTATATATTATATTATTATATTATATATTATATTATTATATTATATATTATATTATTATATTATATATTATATTATATATTATATATTATTATTATTATTATTATATATTCTATAAATGAATTAAAGCCGATATAAAAAAATACTTTATTTTTCAATGTTCAAAGGCGAAACTACACCCGAACATGGTAATTTATGAAAATATAGTTGCAGTCTAATTTGATTTTTATTTATTATATATTTAGAGAATAATCTGTATGTTTCAAATGATATTTTAAGAAAACTACTTACTGAAGGGGTGAAAGCATTCTCTAAATATTGTTGGATCCATCAATATTCTTAAATATTAAATGAAAAAGTATTTGTGATTTTGCACGATAAAAATAAGTTTAGTCGTTTTTCAGTTGTTTCTTTCTAAAGAGATGTCTAGAACTCAAAATTCCCGCTAGATGGTGCATGGCCCTCATGACAGGGTGCTTTTCGAGCGTGAGTTTCATTGTTTCTCACGACGGAATGCTTTTTGAGCGTGAGTCACCTTACCTTTCACGACGTGGTACTTGAGTGTAAGTTCTCTTGTCTCTTCCGACGGAGTACTTTTTGAGCATGAGCCCCCTTGCCTCTTACGACGGAGTGCTTTTTGAAATCCCTTACTTCACACGAGATGTTGGTGTTGCTTTCAGAATCTAACGATTTTAATTATTTAATATTTCGACTAAATCAATCTTCGTTAATATCATTTACTTTTTTTTGAATAGTCAATGACACATTACAGATATCTTCGTTAGGTACATGTAGTGCATGATATTGGCCATAGCCTAGGTGCCATATAATAGTCATAATGTAACTACAGCAATCAACGGTTCGTGATCCGCTCTCACAAATGCGATTTTTTTTTTTTTTTTTTATGACTATACTAAATGACAATAAGTAAATTATTTTATACAGAGAATTTTACTAGATATCAGCAGAGTACTCCAATAAGTATTCTATCTTGTTTTTTTTTGAATTAAAAGGTTCATTAATTAAAAAAGGTTCTATTTTTTTTATCTTGAGTTATGTCATGGTTTCATTATCTTGTGTTTCTTTAGTCTTGTATTTGTAATCGATTCCTCCAGAAGTGTGCTAATGAGTTTGTTTGTGTGGTATTGTAGTCTTGTGTAATATTTTGCGTAGAAGGTTTGAATTTCTTCTTTCACTGATGCAATTTGTAAATCATTTCTAATGATATCGTTGGGAACGAACCACGGTGCGCGTGTTATATTGCGTAGGACTTTCGCTTGAAATCTTTCTAAAATTTCAATGTTCGAGTTCGAAGCGGCTCCCCATAGTTGGATGCCGTAGGTCCAGACTGGCTTGAGTACAGCTTTGTACAGTAAAAGTTTATTTTCAATTTGTAGCTCCGATTTTCCTCCAATTAGCCAGTACATTTTCCTCCATTTTAATCCTAATTGTTTCCTCTTGGTGAATATGTGTTCTTTCCATGTCAGTCTTCTATCCAAGTGTATACCTAGGTACTTAACATGGTCCTTCTGTGGTATTTGTTTTTCGTTCAGCGAAATAGATGGACAGGTATCTTTACGCAGAGTGAATGTGATGTGAGTTGATTTCCCCTCGTTTACTATTATTCTCCATGAATTTAGCCAATTTTGAAGATAGTTATTTACATAGTTTTGAATTGTTTCCGATGCTATTTTTGCTTCTTGGTGTGTTGTGAGTATTGCTGTATCGTCTGCATATGTTGCTGTCGATATATTTGAAGATTCTGGTAGGTCGGATGTGTATAGCAGATATAGTGTTGGGCCTAAGACACAGCCCTGTGGTACTCCTGCTTTGATTTCTTGCCATGATCTCCTGCTTTGATTCCTGCCACTTTTTTGTTGATCTTTACTTGAAATGTTCTATCCTGCAGGTAAGATTCGAGCAAATCACTATAGCATTTTGGAAAAGACCCCTTCAGTTTGTGTATTAGCCCCTTGTGCCAGACTTTATCGAACGCCTGCGCGACGTCAAGAAATATGCCTGTACAGAATTGTTTATTTTCTATTGATTTCCTTGCTATTGATACGATTCTGTTGACTTGTTCGATCGTAGAATGTTGGCTCCTGAATCGAAATTGGTGGTCCGGGATGAGTTTTTTTTCTGTTATGATTGGATTTATTCGTGCGAGTATGGATTTTTCATAGATTTTAGAAAGTACAGGCAGTAGACTGATTGGTCTGTATGATGTTACAAGTTTATTATCTTTACCTGGTTTTGGTATTACGATGATCTCAGCTTTTTTCCATTGTGATGGAAAGTAGCAAAGACGGAAGCATGCATTTAATATTATTGTTATGTATCGAGTTGCTATCATTGGAAGCTTTTTAATCATTTTTCCTGTAATACTATCATAACCGGGGGCTTTTTTATTATTTATGGTATTGATGATTTTGTATACTTCCTTTAGTTTAACTGGTTTAAACGAAGTGCTGTCCTGTGCATTATGTTCTTCGAGTAATATTTCCTCTTCTTGTTTTGTGATTTTCCGTTTATGTGGTTTGAATACATCACTTAGATGTTTAGCAAAAGTTTCCGTTTTCTCTTCGTCCGATCTGGCCCAAGTTCCACAGTCTCTACGTATGGGTGGAATGAATGAGGTTGGTCTCTTTAGCCTTTTTGTTGCTTTTCACAGTGAGTAGTCCGTTGCATCAGTTGGGCTAAGTGTTCTGAGTTTTTTCTGTATCTCTGCATTTTTCTCTATAATCAATACTTGCTTCAGTTTTTTTACTGCTCTATTTAAATTTGTTTTGTCATCGCTCGATCTTGTAATCTGATACCTTTTCCTCAGTAGTCTTTTTTCTTTGATTTTTTTCTCTACTATTGAGGAGATACTTAGTTGAGATTCTCTCCTTGTTACAGTAGTAGAGCATTTATTGATGGCTTCAGTTAGAAGAGAATTGAGTGTTTGTATACTGTTATCTATATCCCTTGTTGTTTTAAGAGGGACATTACATTTGATACGTTTCTCAATGAAGCTTGTATATTTTTTCCATTTTGTTATTGTGAGATTATTTACTGTTTTGTTTACTGTGGAGTTTAAAGTGACTATTATCGGCGAGTGATCTGAAGTAAGGTCTAAGCATGAGGAAGCTGTAATGTGTGATTTATTAATACCCTTAACTATTGCGAAGTCGATCAAATCTGGTTTTTTTGTCATGTCAGTTGGCCAATATGTTGGTTCTCCAGTGGATATTGGGGTGTAATTATTTGTTTGTATTATCTCGTATAGCACTTTGCCTCTGAATGTTGGAGTTGATGATCTCGAACCCCACCACGGATGTTTGGCATTGTAGTCGCCTCCTGCTATGAAGCGATTTCCTAATGAGTGGAAAAAGTACGTCCAGTTTTCTTTTGTTATTGCTTTATTTGGGGGGCAGTAAACAGCTGTTACAGTTATAGGACCGTTGTTGTCGTTGATGGTTACACTAGTTGCTTGTATATTTATTTCACTAAAGTGTACATTGACGTAATGGTTTATTCTTGTTTTAATGATGATTGCGGTACCTCCATGTGCTTTGTCGTGTGGATGATTTGTTTTGTATACTGAATATTTTGGTATGTGTAGAAAATTTTTGCTTGTGAAGTGAGTCTCTGAAATCAGCATGATATCAATGTTTTCGTACGTTAGAAATGCTCGTAATTCCTGATGCCTTTGCATAAGACCGTTTGCGTTCCAGATTACAATTTTTAGATATTCCATTGTTTTGCCATATTATTTACTAGTATTGTTAGTAAGTTTACCATTTTGTCCATTTTTTGCGTTCGATGTTCCATCATGCGTACAAGTTTGTTATTTGTTTGGTCTTGTGAGTAATTATTTGAGTCTGTTTGTACATCTATTTGTTTTGGTATGTCTGTCTCTCTCTGATCGTTATGTTTTGATTTTGAAACAGCTTGAGCATATGATGTGTTTGGTCTGATACTATTGTTGTCGAGATTTAAATTTGAATTTAACTGAATTTGAGTATTGTTTTGATTTTGATGTAATATTTTTTCTCGGAGTCTAGGATATAATTTTTGCTGTAATTGTTTTCGTGTAGGGCATCCTTTATAGCTAGCAGTGTGATTTCCTAGGCAATTTGCACATACTATTTCTTTGATTTTTTCTTTTATTGGGCAATCTTTGGTTAAGTGATGTTTAGCACATTTAACACATACTGCGCTCTTAAAACAGTAGTTTTTTGTGTGTCCGAACTCTTGACAGTTATGACATTGCGGTATTTCTCTCTTAACGTTCGGTGGTTCGAATTTGATTACTGTATTTAATAGCCTGTTTATTTTATAAATTTCTTGACTTTTGTAATCGTGTTCTATTTCCACCGAAAATAATGGTAACGGTATTTTTGTGGTACGATGTCGAATGTTGCTGATGTTCATCACTTTATGACCGTGTTCCTCTATAGCCTCTTTCAGTTCTTTTATGTCTACTGAAGGGTGTATACTTCTTAAAATTACTCTGAATCCTTTTTCTTCTTTGCGTTGATATGTGTAAAACTGCGTGTGTTTTTTTTTCAAAGCGCTAACAATTGGCAAGTATTTTTCAGTTATTAACGGTTGTATTTTTATTTTGTTTTGCCCGGTTATCTTTAAGGTATAGCTGTCTTTTGCTATCTCATTTAGCAGTTTTTCTAGCGGGCGAATATCCTCTACATTATATACGAAGATCGGAGGTGATTTGACTTTAGGTGTATTTAAATCTTTACTTACTCCGTTTTCTTCTTCATTTCCTTTTTCATTATTTTCCTGTAGAAGCTCGTACCTGTTTTTCGTGTTACTTAGCCAATACTCAGGTCATTTTGATTGTCTTTCCCTGTCGTGGGTTTGATTGTCAGGGCTAACTCTTTTTCTTTTGACACTTGCTATTTTCCAGTCCTTGGTGTTTTTACTGGGAGTAATATCTCCCGACTGAGTGGCCATTTCTGCCGTTTCTTTTGTGAACTTTGTTAATTACATTCCTTAACTTCTTGATTACAATCAATTTTTGTAAATTCACTGTCACCTCACTTAGATCGGTTTATACTTTCGCTTTTCGGCTAGAGCGCTGTATTTGCACGTCTGTACACTACAGTGGTCAATCGCTGAATGTGACAAGTGCGATAATATTTTAATATCGCATCTTTTCCAGTCTTGTTTTAGTCCGCAAGTATGAAGATGTGATAATTTTCTACCGCCACGGAATCGTGATTTCATAGATACCTTAACCAACAAAGAATTTTCTATAACAATTCCATAATTTAAATAGTCTAATCGTGCAGTTGCATTTCTTGAACTGGATTCAAACTTATGAACGTGAAATATATCTTCGTTCTAATGCTCAACGTAATAGCTGATTGCGTAATTAATTTGGTAAGGGCCTAAGCTGATGAGATATAATTCTTCCATAGTTAGAAACGTAAATTGGAGAAGACTATTATTATCCGCATTATCAAGGCTAGTATAATGGAATTCAACATAAGGTAAGGTTGAATTCCTCAACTGCTCTTTTTAAATTACTGGGTACATTAAGCTAGCTTTCATATATTCTGCGATACCTTCATACTCTTTGTCGTTATAAATTGGTTTATGAAATAAATTCAACAGTGCAAATACAATTTGCAGTTGAACATAAACATGAAATAATGTTGCTTTATGAGCTGGAATTGCAAAAAATTTAAATTTCTTTTTTAGTCTACCAAAAACTTGATCAATGATCCATCTGATTTTTTTAACAAATCGAGATGAATTAGCTTCTTAATTGTCAAGTTGATCAAGACCAGAAATGATAACTTTGAATTTTTTTTTCAATTCCGAGGAATTGAACCACGTCACGGAAACCTCTGTCAATGAAAATCAGATTACCCTTTTTTAAAATATTCATTGTGGTCTCAAATAACTTAAAGCAATCTTCCAGAATAACTGCATCATTATGATTAGCGTCATAAGGACCTAAAACATGCATTAAGTATCTATTAGGAATACATGCAACCATTGCTTTTTTTTTGCTCACTGCAAAACATCTTTCGGCCTGCGAAATTCTTAAATTTTTAGCAAAGCGATTATAGCGTCAAATATACAACTAGCTTGATCTTCCTTAGCATCGAATAATGTTCTAGCCATAGAATATTATTATCCAGTAATTTACAGTACGGTTAGAACCATTTATGAATTTCGGTACTAAATTCAGAAGTAAATCTTCGCCAACCATTTTCATAAGATTACTTATTGTTCGAGGACAACACCCAAAAAGAAAAGAAAGTTGTTCGTCAGATAGGGTAGTACATATTTTGCAGAGAAAAATACCTAGGTCCCTTGGATTGCATGACTTAAGGTAGTGGCGTATCGTGTCAAACTCATCTTTTGTGTATCCAAACCAATTTTTAAATGTGTTATCTTCTATCGAATTCATATTATCCAAATCAAAAATGTTTTTTTTCATATTTGTGATAAAACTTAAACATGAGTTCAATCATTTTTTTGTAATCAACACAAATACTCGTAATTTCGTGTACTATTTGTTTTACAAGAGACCAATAATTTTCTGTCTCTGTATGAACTGCACATATACGGGAATTATACTCAGCAGCAAAATTATAGTTCATAACTAATATTTGGCGCAATTTACTAGGGACTGTGATCAAGTTTTCTACAGTTTTGCAGCCAAATATGCATCGCGAGAGCGAATTTAGTCCATGTCTGTAAATTGACAAATCTTAAGTTGAGTTATAGTTTTCTTGAACACGTGGTTCTTTGTTTATATCAAAGCATGATTTCCAGATCGTACTTCTAATTGAAATTTTAGATATCCTATCTAATTTTCTTTTTTTTGCATTATATGTTAATCTCAAGTTATTCGAAACTATCAATAGATTATTTATATATTTCAGAGAAAAGATATAGTTGTGTTTTGATCTTTTTCGTTCATTGCAGCATAAACTATTAACAAAAGGCATGATTCAACTACCATTCAATTCAATTTCAGAATTTTTTCAAAAATTTTGAATGAAAAAGTAATTCTTACACTCAGCGACTAATAAAGCCTAATATTTTTCTCCAAAAAGATCTAAAAACGTAAATGAAAAAGGAGCTCTTAAAGAGACTCTTACAGTGGCGGAATAGCCAATTATCCTCAAAAGGACTGTCGGAAAATTCAAACACTGTAATATATTCAAGACATCAAAACCCTACCATTAACAACTGGTACCATCCACAAAATGTATCACTAAATAAAGTAGTGAATAAGTAACCACGCCAAAAAAACATAGCTCTATATATAAATAAAAAATAAACACGTAAATTGCGGGTTGATCAATTAGTGCCACGTACCATCTATTTCACCCTCTAGAAGGGTCGTTTTTAAAAAATATAATATAAAATATAAAGATTTATTTAATTTCATTCTCTGAAATCTGAAAGAAGATAATTCAAATATTTTCTTAGTTTGCAACTATAGTGTCGTAACTTATCACGTTTAGGGGTAGTTTTATCCTTCTTTAGAGGGATAATTTTTTCGCAAATATTGAAATTGAGTGCTGTTCCCTAATTACTTTCGAATAAAACATTCGCATAATTTTTTTTAGAGAGGTGCTCTTCTTCTATCGTCCAGTAATTGAACGGCTTGTTATGAAACGCCCTGAGTGAAACAACATGCGGCTTGTCTGCGCGCACATACACATACACACACACGCGCGCGCGCGCGCACACACGCACACACAAACGCACGCACACACACACACACACACACACACACGTACAGTAACCGATGGCGCTGGCAGTAGAACTATATACAGTACGCTATAGTGTTCGTTAGTAGAGACAGCGCTGACTGTAGACCTATAGTGTGTGTTAGTATAGAGCATTACACAAGGGCAAACGCGCCTTTCTTTTTTTATTATTGAGTTGATTATTACCGAAATCATATACGATAATGAATGTTATTAATACTTCAATAAATTTATTTATTTTATTTTTAAGAATTTTTATAGGTCTAACCATTGTAAGGGATTGTTTTTACCCCTTCCGAAGGATTGATTTCATAAAAAATAATTTGAAATGTCCAGATTGAAGACTACCTCTCTGTAGGAAAAAAAGGAAATTCGAGTATTCCTTTTCATTTGCATGAAAATATCTCACTTTCCGATGTTTAAGAGTGGTTTCATCCTTGAGGGTGGAGGTTGTTTTTTCATAAATATTAAGAAAAAGTTATTTTTTCTCAAACTCTTACCATTCAAAATATCTAAATATTTTTTTTCAGATTTTTAAACAAATTTTCAATTTTTGCTATACTGAGGGGATAATTTCACCCTTTAAAAGGTTTTAAGGGTGAATTTCTAACAAACATCATTTCATCAATAATATACTCAAATTATTGAAACTTTTAAATATTTACTGCATGAGAAAATATGTGACTGATATTGTTTATATTTTTACTCATCTTTATTTTTCGTGACAAGTAATTTCGTACTGATCCACATATTTTTACCATTTTTTTACAATTCTCTAGTGAGATCCAGAAAACGGACTAAATTTGTCGCTCTTTCAAAGAGTGCATCGGACGGTTAAACTTTGAATTCTATACAGTGCATTGTACTGCTAAGCTTTGTATTCTCTGCAGTATACTGTACTACTGAGCTTAACATAAATTTATTTCATATTTTACCACACCTTCTTAAATTCATATTGTATACTCATCACACAATTCGTAATTCTTTTCTAAATTTTTCAAATTTACTTCGTCCGAGAGGTTTTGTTGATATGTCTGCATTATTGTTTTCAGAATCGATTTTTACCATATTAATTTTTTGTTCATAGCATTCATTTACAAAATGGCAATGTATTTCTGTATATTTTGAATTTTTAGTAAAATTTCCAAATTTGGGTGTAACAATAGCACCAGAGTTGTCTTTAAAAATATTTATCGGTTTTTCTATATTCACTCTGAAATCTTTCAATAACATTTTAATAAGTTTGACTTTACTAACTAATTCTGATGAAGCTACATATTCTGCAATTATTGATGATTTATTAACGCTACTTTGTTTTCTAGATTTCAAATATAAAATATTTTTAAATATGCTAATTACACAGGCCGACAGAATTTGACAAAAATATTTTACCAAGAACCCGAGTATAGTTTTCCGAAGGTTTTTTGCGCGCTGAATCCGAATCCGAGGTCAGAATTACTCTGGTGGCTCCGGTTTTCGAGATATCCTAACCTTAAAGTGCAAAAAACGCGATTTTTGCCTATATTTGAGGTTATGTAGCAAAGAAAAGAAATTTTTTTTCAAAAAACTGTATACATCAAATTAAAGTATGAGTTTTCTTCTTTCAAATGCCGTTGAGTATGCTCGGATATCTTTTTTTTTCACGAAGTTACACAAATTTGAAAATTTCAAATTTTATGAATTTAAAAAGCACCACATCATTCAGCCCAAGCTATCTAACAAGTAACCATATTAAAGAGCCACTCACCAATTTAAACCAAACTTGGAAATATGACAAAACACTAAAAAATATCGTGAGCATCGTGCTTCTATTTACAAAATGCTCTCTTACGGGTAGAAACCACCCCTGCCAACCCCTAAACAGGCTCACCCACATAACCCTGGGTAGAGCAAGTTTAATTAACTGCTTTTTGATAAAAAAACTCATTTTCTAATCACAGGTATGCGTACTAATATGATCTAGATAGGCCTCATCCCCAAATACCTCCTCAACCCTTTAAAACCAGCCCTCCCAACCCCTAAGCAGGCACACCCACATGACGCTGGGTAGAGCAAGTTAGCCAAGTGCTTTTTATTTCAAATTTGTGTAACTTCGTGAAAAAAAAAGATATCCGAGTATACTCAACGGCATTTGAAAGAAGAAAACTCATACTTTAATTTGATGTATACAGTTTTTTGAAAAAAAATTTCTTTTCTTTGCTACATAACCTCAAATATAGGCAAAAATCGCGTTTTTTGCACTTTAAGGTTAGGATATCTCGAAAACCGGAGCCACCAGAGTAATTCTGACCTCGGATTCGGATTCAGCGCGCAAAAAACCTTCGGAAAACTATACTCGGGTTCTTGGTAAAATTTTTTGTCGGCCTGTGTTATATATCCAGTGGTTGATTTTCTGTCATTCCTATCTCTAGCCCAGTCAGCATCAACAAAACAACCCATTACTTCTGCACTTAAGTTTCTTATATAAGTCTATTGAAGGTTTTTTCTGAAATAAAGATTCTTCAAAATACTTAATACATATTTACAGGGAGTGTCATCATAACAGTTTTGTAATCTACTCAAATATGAGGGAGGGTCAATAAGTCTTTACAAAAAGAAAGAAAAAAAAGCTTTGCGTATGTAATTTTTTTTTATTTTTCAACATAATCTCGTTGAAGGTCAATACATTTTATTAAACGGCTTTCCAGTTTTTTTAAGTCATCAAAATAGGCATTTGTTTCGGCGATGAGTTCTTCATTCGACGTGAATCGTTGTCCGGCGAGCCATTTTTTGGGGTTAGGAAATAAGAAAAAGTCACTGAGGGCCAAATCAGGCGTATATGGTGGATGGTTCAATTATTTCGAACTTTAAATCGTTAATTTTTGCCATCGAAACTGCACACGTGTGAAATCGAGCATTGTCTCGAAGAAAGAGGCATTTTTTTTGTTCAAGTGAAGACGTTTTTCTCTGATTTTTTCATTCAGCTGACTTAATAATGACGCATAATATTGTCCAGTGATCGTCTGGCCCTTTTCCAAGTAGGCCCTTTTCCAAGTCCTTTATAATTGAAGGAAATATGTATGAATTTAACGTCGTACCTTTTGGAACTTGTACTAGTACAGCTGCCTTAGTAAGGGCTTTGAATCTATCCATTGGCGATTTAAAATAATTTGTAATCCCGTTTGTAGACGACATTCTTTGTATCTCAAAAACATTCGCAGAACATATATATCATCTCCGTGCGTTATTCACTTGTTGCCGTAGGGACAATTATACTTTAAAATTTTCAAAATCGAAGCTGGTGCAAAACGAGATGGAATTTCTAGGTCATGTCATAACACCCTCGGGCATCAAGCCCCAAAGGGAAAAATTACAGCTACTAAAAGAATTTAAAGCTCCTAAAAATCTGTAACTGGTCGCTCGATTAAGAGCCTTTTAAATAACTGCAGAATGGTCCAAAAAGCCAACGACAGATCTCCGTACTCCGAATTGCACTAGCGCAGCGAATTGTAAAATAATTTACAACTAACAACTATTTATTTTAATTTTTTTCATATGCTGTTACGCGATGAGCACCAGCGTTACAAATTTACTAACTACTAATACCTGCTATTCTTCCACCGACTACTCCGAAAAGTCAATATATGAATTCAAGCACAGGAAAATAATCAACGCTGCTAAAGAAGGAAAAACCATCCTATGTACGCCTACATGATGCAAGAAAAATAAGGAGTCATCAAATGCTGGACGTACACGATATGGAACTCCAAGATCTACGTCCGAAAATGCACATACCATGCCTCAAATAATTATTTTAATCTTGCGTAAGCGTATCGGATATTTTCTTCATGTTGCCTACACACAGAAAATATTTTGTAATTTTGCCTATGGAAAGCAGCGAAAACTTTCCTAATTTAATTAATATGCGCAATAATACTCAAAAATTTCGATAATAAAAATATGTAAAGATCGTCTCGATATCTATCTCGAATTTATATACCGAGAGATACAAATTAACCTCTCGCTATTATTTAATAAAATTCATTTTAATATTCGTCTCAATTTAAATGCTGCTCGATATGCATATTCATATTCTACGCTAGCCACGCCCACTTACGTCTAAGCCTATGCGAAAAGAACGAGATAGCTTAATAGATAGAAAAGGACGGCGTATCACACTCGGCTTGCCTAGTAGATAGAGACAGAATAATATCTTGATCGATGCGATAGGGAAAGATAACGTCATGAGCGAAAATCATCGAAATGAAATTGTATTGCGACTATGAATATTCATGACTAGGAGAAAGTGGAGAGGGAAGAATTAGCAAATGTTTGCCGATGGCTTTAGTCAAGTACAGACGTATAGTTCTGTTTCTTTGAATCATTTTGCAGATCTTTTCCTCGTAACTTTCCAAAGTTCAAGTGCCTGTGCACCACAGCTTGCTCGTGCTCACCGTGCCTAAATTTTGAGATTAATTGTCACATTATTGAATGGAATAGGCATTACTGGCGATAAGAGATTATTTTGAGCGTATACCAGCTTTACATAAAATTAGAGTGAGTACCGCACGACTTATCGTTACCCAGAATTTTGCTAATTTCATTTCATTATTCATCTCGATCCGCATAAATGTGCCGTATACCAGCGAAATAACTGGCTTAATGAATAGTGCCAGGAGGAGTACGTAATAGCGCATTCGCGTTCGAAAACTCGTCGTGCCTATTTTTATATTGCGAAATCTTGTCTATTTGGTTATTAATAGTTTTAAGATAAGAGCCTATATCCTTAGACTAACATTTACGCAAAATACTATCGTCATTGTATGTTATCTACTCTTCACATTTACACAATCTCTTTGTTTAATAAATCGGCTCAATTAATTTTGAATCTAACTGTATGATATATTCTAAACCTCCCGCCTTGTCCTCTATCCATCCGACCTTGGGTTTCGCTCCAGCTTCGACAGAGAACCAGCGGAGTTAGTAAACATATAACCGATTTCGATCCGACTACTTGCTATCAAGGTAAGCCACGACCAAGCATCGATTGAGCTAAGCCGCGGATAAATATCGCGGATAAACAAATCTGTACACCTATTGACTCGTGAATAATATTTTGTCAGCTTCATAGTTCAAAGGGATCAGCCTGACGAAATGCTAAATTGCTCTCTATAAAATTATTTACAGTACGGGTTGAAAATTCCTAACGCCCGCCCTTACTACTCAGAGTGGCACTCCTCTGAAGAATTAATCCTGCTTAATTAGTAGTGCCTGGCGCCCAATAATATAATAAATTAATTATCGCAATTTGTGCTTAATATTCCGGCTAGTAGCATGGTAATCATTTAGTCGGTGAAAGCACCATGTTACAAATCTGAAAAGCTTACAAAGTTTTCTCGGTTTCGTTAATTTTTATACAAAATTCGCTAAGAATTATGCGGCCGTCTGTCGACCCCTAATGGATTTATTGCGGAAAAGTAGTGGCTACCAATGGTTGCCGGAGCACCAAGTGGCTTTTGAGGAAATAAAAAAGTTATTTATTGAAAATATCACTCTGATATATCCAGATCCTGAAAAACCATATATCCTAACCACTGATGCCAGTTACCATACTGTAGCTGCAGCTCTCTCGCAACTAAATCAGGAAGGTGAAGAAGATGTCATAACTTTCATTTCGCGAACATTAAAAGAAGCTGAACTGAATTATTTTACTACCGAGAATGAGCTTTTAGCTATCGCATGGTGTTGTTCAAAATTAGATACATATTTAAGAGACGCGAAGAAAATTGTCGTTCGTACTGATCACGAAGCCCTTAAATTTCTATCGACTTGTAAGTTCACTAACTCGCGATTGATGCGTTGGTGCCTATTCCTACAAGACTACAACTTGACGTGCGAGTATTTGCCGGGAAGTCAGAATAAAGCTGCAGACTTTTTATCCAGATATATGCTGAACGATAGCGACGATGAAGAAGGCGTGATTAGTATAGCCAGTTTGATGAAAAAACCATCACAAGCTCTTATAAAAAACTTTATTAATCTTCAACATCTTCAAGAACAGGACGCTTTTATTAATAGGATCAAAAAACGAGGAAGTTTTAACAACCGATTCGTGGTCCAGGAAAAATTGGTGTTCAAAAGGGAAAAAAGTAAAACCAAACTTGTGCCCCCAGAACATATGATTAATGATTTAATAACTGAACATCATGAAATGTACGGGCATGTAGGATGTCGGAAAATCTTCAAAATGATACAAGAAGACTTCTACATCCCAAAATTACGGAAAAAAGTTTGCAGCATAATTAAACGCTGTGACTTGTGCCAACGTATCAAGTACTACAATCAGAAAATAGATACAGTGATGCAACCAATTCTAGTGAATGAACCTAGAGAACTATTGTCGATTGATTTTTATGGTCCTCTGCCAACTTCAACTGGAGGAGTCAAGTACATTTTGACTACCATCAATGTTTTTAGTAAATACGTCGTGCTACTACCCATACAACCATCAAAAAGATTTTTGAAGACTATGTGCCAAAATATGGGAAACCAAAATCAATCATTAGCGACCACCGTACTCAATTCACATCAAAGAGTTGGAGAGAAAAGCTGGTATCTTATTTTGTACAATGCGCTTTCTTTGTAAGCTACTGCAATTAGCTTATTTTGCTTATCATAAATTTTCGAAGAATTTTCGACAGAAATAATTTTGTACTTATTCGTTATTTTTGTAACGCTTAACAAATTTTTATCCATTTCCTTGACATAAAATACATTGGATATTTTTATTTTATTTTTAATTCCATTTACGTCAAAATAAGTTACAATACTACCGACTTTGATTTCTTTCAAAAATCTAACATCTCCAACTTTTACATTTCTTAGTTCATTTAAAATTACGTGTGTTGAATATAAGGTGGATCGTTAAAATAATAATAATGTTGAGGTTCCCCTCATTACAGCAATAATAATGACATGATTATTTATTGTTAAAAGTTAATGATTGAGTTGATACATATAGATTACATACATGTATCCAAGCCATGTCGAGATGCGCTCTCTTATCTCTTACATAGCCGACTGACTGTCATATACTCTATACATGTGCGCACGCACTCACACATCCTCACATACATACTGATAGCTGCGCGCGCATCATCACTCATGGATATATTTATATTACATTTGTATATGTGTACAGTATAGTTATTACGTATAATTCAACACACCTCCTTAATTCTATACTATACAAACGTAATTTTGGTAAACAGTTATTTTTCTGATTACAAACAATTTTTCAAATTATAAAATTAAATTAACAATTTTCCTTTTTCAATAAACTTTTGGTTATTGTAGTAAAAATAGCAATCGTAATAGTTAATTTCTCAAATTTAACAATGACCTTATTTTTTCAAACTTATTTCTTCCTAAAGCTTTGGTAAAAATATCGGCTAAATTATTCTCAGTGTCTACTTTAATGATGTCAATTTCCTTTTTATCATAACATTCGTTTACAAAATGATAGTGTATTTCTATATATTTGGATTTTTTTGTTAAATTACCATATTTTGCTATCAAAACTGCTCCAGCATTATCTTCATGAATCTTTATTGGTAAATCAATTTTAACTTTGAAATCATTTATCAAACTTTTTATAAACTTTAATTCGCTTACTGCCTCTGACAATGCAACATATTCAGCAGATGTTGATGATTTCGTTACGCTATTTTGCTTTTTTGTTTTCCAAAATATAATATTTCCATAAATTCTTATTGCAAATCCAGTAGTGGATTTCCTATCTAATGTATCGCCTGCCCAATCAGCGTCAACATAGCAATCTAGAATTTCGGCTTCTAAATTTCTTTTGTAAGTCAATTTTAAATTTTTTGTACGGTATAAATATTTTAAAATTCTCAAAGCGTATTTAAAATGTGTTTCGTCATAACAGTTTTGAAATCGACTCAAATAGTTTACGCTATAACTTATATCAAATCTTGTACATGAACTTATGTACAGTAAAGCTCCTATCAAATTACGGTATTTTATGTCATTTGATGCTGATTGTGCGGGATCAATATTCAAATTTTGTTCCATAGGTGTATTGTGTAATTTACCATCAATTATTTTGTAGTATTTTGCTAAGGACTCAATATACTCATTCTGATCTAAAGTCATAATTTCATTTTTATAATTATAATCAATATTAATACCGAGATAAGTCTTTACTTTACCCATTTCTTTCATTGCAAATCTTTCACCTAATTTCAACTTAATTTCATTTATTTTGCTTTTATTCCTTCCGCAAATTAATAAATCATCTACAAACAAAATTATATATATTTTTTCCCCATTCTTATCTTCGAAAATGTATAAACAATAATCATTATTACTTCTTTTAAAATTCAATTTTGTAATAAACTTATCAAAGCACTCATACCAAGCTCTCGGGCTCTCTCATAGTCCATATAACGCCTTTTCCAGTTTATACACTTTGTCGGTTTTGTCGTTGTATCCATCCGGTTGTTTTACATAAATTTCCGACTTTATTGTACCATTTAGAAACGCAGTTTCCACATCCATTTGCTCAATCAAATATTTGTTTTGTACACAATATGCTAACAATAATTTTAAAGTTTGCAGTCTCGCAACAGGTGAGTATATATCTTCTACAATTTCTTTTTACTGAAACCCTCTGACTACTAACCTTGCTTTTTTTAAATTATTTGCCTTATTTGTGTAAACCCACTTAACGTCAATTATTTTTTTATTTTTAGGTCTTTGTACTAGTTTCCATGTATTATTTTTATTTATACAGTTAATTTCTCTTTGCATTGCATCTTTCCACAGATCAGATTCACTACTACTCATTGCTTCATCATACGTTTTTGGACTATTCGCGCTTACAAAATTTACATAAATATAATATACTTCGTTATTACTGTAACCCCATCTGTCAGGTTTTTTTGTTTCTCTGTTCGACTTTCTACGTGTTGGAATCTCAGACTCTTCTCAATCTAAAAGCTGTTCATTTTCACTTTTTGGACTCAAATTTTTCTTTGGACTTGGACTATTTTTTGTACTTTTAATTTTTATTGGACTTTTATTTTTTTCATCAAAAACTTTATATTCTACATCATTATCATTCATTTCACTTTCGCTATCAGTCTCATTAATTCCTTGAAAACCAATCAACTTTTCATCTTTTTCTATTATATCTACATTTCTTGCAACTTTAACTCTACCATTATATAATACTCTGTATCCTACATTCTCATAACCTACTAAAATTCCACAATCCGATTTTCTATCCCATTTGTTATGTCTTTGACTTTCGTCTACTCTAAAAAATACTTTGCTTCCATATAACTTCAAATTTTTAATATTAGGCTTTTTTTCAAAGAATATTTCATAAGGACTTTTTCTCACGAAAGTATTTGCAATAGTTCTATTTTTTAAATAACTCGCTGTTAAAATCGCCTCAGGCCAATATCGAATATTTAACTTTGCGTCTGATAATAAACATCTTGCAGAGTCCATAATAGTTCTATTAAATCGTTCAGCTGTTCCATTCAGCTCGTGAACGTATGGGGGGCATTTATCTAGTATTATACCTTTCTCTCTAATCAAGTTAAGAATATCTCTATTTATATATTCTTTGCCGTTGTCACATCTCAATTTTTTAATCTTTTTACCAGTGAAATTTTCAACTTTATTTATATAATCTAGAAAACATGTGGGTACGTCACTCTTTGATCTTATGGTATAAACCACTGATAATTTACTAAAGTCATCAATAAACGTTATAAAATATTTCGAATTATCATAACCAGTATTTTTGTGTGGACCATTTACGTCTGTATGAACCAGTTCCAATATTTCTCTAGCTCTGCTTCTATCGTTTTCAAAAGGTAAATTATGCATTTTGTTTTGTATACATGTACCACATTTCAAATAAATATTTTCTAAATTTTTCGGAATTCCGTCCACGTAATTTTCTCTGCACATGGTATTTAAATAATTAAAATTTATATGTCCTAGCATTCTATGGTATCTCTCCTTTTCAGTCAACGTATGCGTGCTATTTGCATTGTCATTATTATTTAAAACATAATTTTCTAATTTGTAGATTCCATTTTCTTTGTAAGCTGTTCCAACTATTTTTTCGAATTTATTGTAAATCAACGATTTTTCTCTAATTGAAACAATTTTATAGTTATCTGTAATTCTCGCATAACTTAACAAGTTTTTGTCCATTTCTTTTACAAAAAATAGATTGGATACTGTGATTTCAAATTCTTTACCACCTACAATCAGGTACATCAAAACTTTTCCAATTTTTGTAACTTTTAAAGGTCTACCACTCCTACTTTTACTACTACTGGTATTTTCAATTCTGAACTCTCGATAAAATAAGAATCATCATTTATTATATGATCAGAACAACCACTATCAAGTATCCAATCTATTTTACAAAAATCATTCATATAAACTCTACTATTATTTTTACAAATTTCTTCTTTTTTGTTATAATCATAAACATTTTCTTTTTCGAACTCTACTTTCGCAAAAAATGATTCATTTGACCTAAAGTTATTTTCTTCATTAAATGTATACCTTGCGTTATGTTGATATTTACTGTTGCTGTTGTTGTTGTTGTTGAAATAACCTCTTCCACGTCCTCTTGGACCATAGCCTCTCTCGTTGTAACCTCTACCTCTTGTATTTGTGAAGTTACCTCTGCTCGCGTTGTTCACAAAACATTGGCTGATATGCCTCTTCGTATTGTCGTCGTTGTTGTTGTTGTTGATTTGAATGTTGTTGTTGCTGGTAGTGACCACCTTCTGGCCATCTACCCCTCTGATTGAAGCCTCCTCGACTTCGACAATCTCTCGCGTAATGACCTCTTTTATGACATTTGTTGCACTCAACGTCACGAACTTCAGTTTTAAATACACTTGATTTTATATGATTATTAGAAATTTTATTTTTAGTTTCTATCAGCACGATTTTATTTTTAAGAAATTCACAGTTTTTATCTGAGTCTTTAACACTGTCTATAATGTCACCGAAATGACTGAGGGTATCAGGCAACATTTTAATTAAATAGTCAAGTTTTTCAGTCTCTGTTACTGTAGCACCAGCACTTTTCAATTCGTTAATTAATTTCTCAAATTCAAGGAAAAATGTGCTTGAGTTTTCAAAGTCTTTTAATCTTAGTCGATCAAGTCTATTCCTCACACAAATTTGTAAACATGTTGACGGTTTTAAATACATTTGGTCGAATTTTTTTATTATTTTGTACGCGGTGTCTTCATCACCGACATATTCAAGTTGTTTGTTCGATATACTTGAGTATATGTAATTCATAGCTTTAATATTTGATTCTTGTCACTCCATTTCTTTTCCCGTAGTATCACATTTTTCTTTTATTGCTTGGTCTTTACACTTTTTCCACTCCAAAAATAAAAGGATTCGTTTTTTCCATTTACTATACTCTTGACCGTCAAAAACGGGTATCGATATTTCGTCCGGCTTTGTCATTTTACTCGGATTCGTTACACGTGCTTCTCTTATCAAAATGTATTTTCATACTTTATCCGCGCGCATCTCGTTCAATTTTCGTTTAATTTGTATAATTCTTTTTACATATTGTTTTTAAAAGTTCATTTTATTCTTAATCGTTCATATTTTTATATTTTGTATTGTTTACACAGTATATTTTTCTCTTCACTTTTTTTATACACCTCGTGTTTCAATTGTCTAATAAATTCGTTTTTTTTTTCGTTTAATTTGTATAATTCTTTTTACATATTATTTTTAAAAGTTCATTTTATTCTTTTCCTGATTTTGTATTCACCTTTTTATACTTTTATAGTTTTTTTCACACCATGTGTATGACCTAAGCTCTCACCTTTTTTTAAACCACGCTCTGCTACCATGTTGAATATGAGGTGGATCGTTAAAATAATAATAGTGTTGAGGTTCCCCTCATTACAGCAATAATAATGACATGATTATTTATTGTTAAAAGTTAATGATTGAGTTGATACATATAGATTACATACATGTATTCAAGCCATGTCGAGATGCACTCTCTTATCTCTTACATAGCCGACTGACTGTCATATACTCTATACATGTGCGCACGCACTCACACATCCTCACATACATACTGATAGCGGCGCGCGCATCATCACTCATGGATATATTTATATTACATTTGTATATGTGTACAGTATAGTTATTACGTATAATTCAACAACGTGGTCTGTACGTCCACTGTCTAATATCCAATATATTTTATTTTCCTCACATTTATAAGTTTCGCAACGCTTTCACTTTTCTGTTTTACCTGTGTTAAGAATGTATCTGTAATAACTTGACCGCTGACATTTTCGTCTTACCTCGCATTATGCTTTTCCGCTGTTTCGTAATGTTGTTAACCTCCTCTGTCTCTGACTCTATTGTAATGGCCTTGATCTCCACCTCTACCTCCGTGACCTTGAAACTTATAACGAGCGGCCAGATCCTCGTTATGTCTCTCTCTCCCCATACATAATTATAATTATTCTTATGTATATAATTGTCTTATATTTATCCCACATGTATGGCAGCCAAAGGTAAGTCAGAGAGAGCGCTAATAGAGGGCGAGCTAGAGAGAGAATTCGGGAGGCCGGCGCGATGCGTGCGAGTAAGAGAGTAGGGAGAGGCGCGCGATAAGGACTCCTGCTTGTACCGGCAACTTCGAAGCACGTGGATGTGTGACGAGCGGCTATACTCGTGCTTGCGATCTCTTTGTTATCCGACTTTTCGCGGCTAACTTTTGTGACTGACATTTCGATTGCCTGCGAGTACGCGAGTGTCTACTCGGTGTAAGATACCGGTGCCGAGATTGCCCCTAGTGCCTTTGGCGGGCTAGTTCCTGCGACCACGCGTGCGAGCCTTTAAGGCCGCCCGTTTTCTTGACTGCACCCGAGCTATACACTGCGCGTCATCGCGAGCCACGTGCGAGGCTGAGGACATCGCCTGCAGGGCTAACGCCTAGATATTATTGTAAGTACCTTCTCGAATACATGTCTCTCTCGCTAGCTTTTCGCCACTCTCTCTCCCACTTACGCTGCGTACTAATTTTGTATTACTTTCCGTAGTAAACTCGATGTTATTCGCTTTCTTCTTTTGCGCTCCCTTTTTACCTATCGTGAGCAATCCCGTTCCGTCCGGCTTTCGCGCCTGAATTTCGCGATCGATCCAAAGCGCCCATAGGACTACACGACGCTCTCCGCGGGCCAAGGTAACAGACGCTGCACCACGACGTTCCTGTTGCTGCTGGGCTAGGCTTTGCGCAGCCCATTACGAGGCCCACACCGAGCTGTTTATTCCCCTCGTAATTTATATAACGAGTGACCCGCGCTGGGTCAAAACCCCGTTATATTATGGCGCCCAACAACACATGGGTTTAAAATCCGAAACTCGAATTATAATTGTATAGCGAAAGCGTGTGTTCGTGGAATCCACCGAGGAATGCGACGCGCGCGACGAGAGAAAAATTGTTTACGTTTAGAAGCTAGCTGTAGGGCACAACCAAAACAAGACGCTCGGTTTTCAGCACCTTAAAACTTTATCATAACGTGCGAGCGAGAGTCGTAATTCGTCGTATTTAGAAACGTATGCGTACAAGCGTAACAACTTTTATTTTCCGCTGTGCGTGATGGCAACAATCGGACGTATTTGCTTAAAAATTGTTACGCGACCTACAATTAAAATCCATTATTTCAGGATATTTCAAAACCATTGTTTTTCATTATCAATTTTATAAAAATTAAAAATGGCCGAAAAAGATATAACCGACTTAACAGTTATAAAAGAAAAAATTGACAATCACATTAAAGATTGGATTAAAAGTTTGCCAAGTGATAGAATAGATAACGTTTTGGAAAATCTTGAGCTCGTGGTAGACGGCACAATGTATGAACGCGCGAACCGCTTATATAGACGACTGCAAGGTGACTATGAAGAAAAAGACTTCATACAAACCATAGACGCGTGGGACCACGAAACGATAACGCGGCGTAATAACCTTTGTCTCACTTTGATAAAATCAGACGCGCTACCGCGAGAATTGCGTGAAGATCTCGTTAACGCCGTTAATCAAGACATAGAAGAAGACATGATAAATAGCCAAGAAATAGAAGAAACGAATAACGGCGACATGTCACTCACAACAACGGCCAACACACACGAGACACATGCGAGACGCGGTACGCACATACACACCGATGTTCGCGGCAATTACGAGCGCCCACGTGCCGACATCGCAGTCAACACCGCCGTGCACAGTATCAGCAGCAAACGTAGGCCCAAGCGAACAACGTCATGCCAACACGAACACAAGATGCGCGCACGAGGCATCGATACCTACAATAGGCACCCCAAGTACGATAAATTATCGGGAAGACCTCATATGGGTTAATCTGCCTTGCGGTGAATCTAAACAAATGCCACGTTTAGCAGCCGAGGAGCTAAAACGAGCAGTGATAGCGGAACGTTCACAGGCTCAACAAATTCTCGATCTTCAAAACTGTTTAGAAGCTATGTCAAACGAACACGACAAACTTACAAGACAAAATGAAGATCTGAAGACCACAAACAATAACCTCCTCGCCAGACTACAAGCAGCTGAAGCAAGAGTTCAACAACAAAACGAGCGCACACGGTTTAACGCGACGCGCGCAGATAAAGCTGTCAACTTTCGCGACACATACAGCCTCATCGATCCGGACTTTGATCTAACTATAACCAGCCCGAACGTAAATCCCCATGCACGAATCTTTTGCTCGACAACGAAGCAG
The DNA here is from genome assembly GCF_024137745.1 of Phymastichus coffea. Lineage (NCBI taxonomy): Eukaryota > Metazoa > Arthropoda > Insecta > Hymenoptera > Eulophidae > Phymastichus > Phymastichus coffea. Next base: position 4,137,757 of record NW_026706822.1, on the reverse strand, counting down.
CAGACAACACAATACGCGATAGGGCCAACAATTTATTCAGCCGCACCAGTTAGACCGGCAGACAGGATGCAAGCGGCCACGCGATTAAGGGAAGCTGAGTTTCCCAACGCGATCCCTCACATCCCCGCAAGCTCGAGCTGGGGAAGGGGGGTCACATCTTCAAGTCGTCCGCTCTCGCAAGCGACGGGCGCACAACAAACGGCCGCTGCGCAAGCCCAAATCCCTTCGAGCTTCGGTGTCCCCAATTGGCGATCGAGCCCACTTCTCGTAACCTCCCGTTCGATAAGTTCAACCAGGAATTTAGGGAAAACCATCAGGGAATGGAAGATTTCTTTTGCGGGAGACGGCACCATCAGCATCGAGGAATTTTTGGAGCGTGTTGAAGAAAACTGCTGCCTAGACCGAATAGCGGAAGACGAGCTTTTGGACTCGTTGTCTACCCTGTTTCGCGGATCTGCGCTTCGATGGTACCGCTTGCTACGGCCCACATGGTCGTCGTATGAGTAGTTCAGAGATGCCGCGCTATCCGCTTACAGTAAATCCAGGAAATACAACCGTAACCTATCGGTTGAAGCACACCTACGGACACAGGGCCCCGATGAACCGGTCCGCGATTACCTTGCAGCGCTGAATACTATTTTTAGCCGCTTCGAAAGGCCGTGGAGCGTCGCAGACCAGGTCAACTTGGCAATCGATAATATGTTGCCTAAACTGAAGAAAGAGTTGAAAAAGACTCAGAACTACTTCGCGTCGTTACCGCAGTTGTTAGCCAAAGCAATGGAAGTGGAGATCGCGGAGTCCGACGAACACTGGAAAGCCCCCCCTCCGCAAAACAGAGCATGCTGCCCGACGCGGCATACCAGCCTAGAGCCAAAGCGCCGGCGAGGGCCAAAGCGAGCATCGCGTCTGTGGTAGAAAAATCTCATTTCTCTGAGGCCGACTTCGAAAAATCTTTCCAAAAGTTTTTCGATAAAAAGTGGCAGCAACTTGCGGCGGCTAAGAAAGGGCTTCCCGTCCCCCTTAAGGACGCAGTGCAGGAGTCGACCACCGTCGGCTCCCCGAAAGATGGCAAACCTCCGGCCTACCCGCGTCAACGCGAGGGAAGACGGAGCGGGGCAAGCGGCCGTGGCCGCCCGGCAAGAAACGGCCGGGCCCAAGTCATCACTCCCAAGTCGGATAAAAACAAGGGCAAGCCTCCCGGCCCCGATGCTGAGAGATTACTCTGTTGGGACTGCAGCTGGCCTGGGTACACCAAAGCCACCTGTCCCGAGTGCTCAAAAATAAAGGCACCAAAAAACGTGGAGAGGAACGTGTAGATGAGGTCCCTACCGTTCCGATGGCGACCCGGACCTTCGCTGCAGATGCCCCCGCGGGAGAAGCGCCAACGCGTTCCGATAGCATTGCGACGAGCGCGTTGGTAGAGAAGTACCCCAGATGGTGGCTGACGCTTAGCATCGGTCCATTTACCTGCAGGGCTCTGTACGACACTGGAGCCTCGCGCACCGTTCTGAGTCCCATCGCCCTTCAGATTGCTGCCGCAATGAACAAGCGCGTCAACATGTATGTCGGGCCCGGCGCGAAAGCAGTCGATGGTCATTATGTCCCTATCATCGGTAATGTACAGTTACCCTTTACGATAGGTGGTGTCACCCACTCGATCGACGTACTCATTTTGAGCGAGGCTGATGCTAATTGCACCCTCGAAAGTGACTTCGTTCGAGCCTTTTCCGCGTGTTTGGATCCCGAGACCAACACGATAAGGATTAAAGGTTGCGATCAGGAAGTCCCAACAACTGTCTCCTCACTTCGTGCGGAGGAGGCGATGTCGCGGGCGGCCTTGGGCATCGAAGAGATCTCGAAGGAGCAGCGACAAGAAATCGATCGAGTGATGGATGACCTCCTGCCCGAACCTTCCTGCTAGCAGCTCGGCTGTACCAGATGGATCGAGCACGACATCGACATCGGCAGCGCGCACCCAATTAAACAGAAATATTATCCGGTGTCGCATAAGATTGAAGAGGAGATGCACGCGCAAGTGCATAAAATGCTGCAAATGGGAATTATTCGTAAGTCCCGCAGCGAGTGGTCTAGCCCGGTGGTGATGATTCGGAAACCCGACGGCGAATACCGATTTTGTGTAGACTACCGGAAGGTGAATAGCGTTACTCGCGTGAGCGCATATCCGCTGCCCTTTATGGACGCGATATTGCGAAAGCTCCAGCACGCCAGATTCATGAGCGCAATTGACCTCGCGAGCGGATTTTGGCAGGTCCCTCTTTCGGAGAGGGCCATCCCGATAACTGCTTTCACCGTCTCCGGACTCGGGCTATTCGAATTTGTTCGGATGCCCTTCGGATTGGCTGGTGCCCCGGCAACATTTCAGATGTTGGCCGACAGGCTCATCTCGCCCGAGATGGAGCCTTATGCCTTCGCGTATCTTGACGACGTGATCATCGCTACTGAAACGTTCTCAGAGCATGTCCGCTGGCTCACGCATATTCTAAAAAGAATACGCGAAGCTAGCCTTACGATCAATCGCAAGAAGTCTAGGATTGGCATGACCGAGGTGCGTTATCTCGGCGTGCTAGTAAATCGCGATGGTACACGCCCCGATCCAGAACGAGTCGCACCGATACTCGAGTACCCAGCCCCGAAAAATCTTCGTGCTTTGCGCAGATTCTTGGGCATGGCCTCGTGGTATCGAAAATTTCTAAGCGATTACGCCACGATTTGTGAGCCGCTTAACGCGCTCACCCGCAAGGACGCCAAATTTGAATGGCAGGAGGCGCAACGACAAGCTTTCGAGCAAGTCAAAGCCCTTTTGGCAACGGCCCCTGTCCTAGCCAGGCCCAATTTCACTGCGCCGTTCATCATCGAATGTGACGCGAGCGATACTGGCCTTGGAAGCGTTCTGCTGCAGCGTATCGACGGCGAAGATCGAGTTCTGTGCTTCGCGAGTCGCGCTCTGACGGCTTGCGAACGCCGCTTGTCGGTTACCGAGCGTGAGTGCCTCGCTGTCGTCTGGTCGACCTAAAAGTTCCGACCCTACGTGGAGGGGTATCACTTTACAGTTGTGACCGACCACCAGAGCCTTAAATGGCTCACTAATCTGAAACACCCAAACGGTAAGCTTAGTCGCTGGTCCCTCGCGTTGCAATCGTATGATTTCGATATTATACATCGCAGGGGTAAGGACAACGTCGTGCCTGACGCGCTTTCACGCATGTTTGAGGCCGACGAAGACGAGCTCGCGGCTACCGCTTCGTTGACACTCGACGATAGCATCAACGACCCGTGGTACCGCAAGAGGATGCAGGAGGTCCTCGAGCGGCCCACGGATAACCCCTATTGGAAAGTTTTAGGCGGCCGGTTATATATTTATAAGCCTGACCCCATCGTCGACGACCTCTTTGGAACCGATGACGACGCTTGGAAGCTCGTTATCCCAAAGGAAGACCGGGCACGAGTCTTATCCGAATGCCACGAGGAGCCGACAGCAGGACATCTTGGCCGCTACAAAACCCACAAGCGCGCGAGCCTCCGCTATTATTGGCCGAAGATCCATCACGACGTAGGATATTACGTCAAGAATTGCCAAATCTGCCAGCAGGTCAAAGCCTTACAAGTCACACTAGCAGGATTGATGGGACGACACCTCGTCACGCGACCGTGGGAAATTGTGTCCGGCGATACCATGGGCCCTTTCCCGCGATCCGCGCAGGGCTACGAGCACTTGCTTGTCTTTCTCGATCTCTTCACTCGTTGGATCGAATGTGTCCCTCTCCGTAAGATTACTGGGAAAATCATCCGATGCCAACTGAAAGAACGTGTGTTTCTGCGTTTCGGGATCCCTAAAAAGTTCTTGTCTGACAACGGTACTCCGTTCAAGAATAAAGTTGTCGACGACTTTTTGGACTCGTTCGGTGTGATACACGCGACATGCGCCCCGTACTCGTCTAAGAGCAACCCGACCGAACGCGTAAATCGCACGCTCAAAACGATGATTCGAGCGTTTATCGAGGAAAAGCACTCGACGTGGGATGCGCACATAGCAGAGTTCGTGTTTGCCTACAACACGGCAATACACGAAGCGGTGCGCACGAGCCCCGCTTTTCTAAATTACGGACGTCATCCCGAGCTGCCAAACTCGAAGAAACGAGAGGAAGAACGCGCCGTGGCTCGGAACCTCGAGACGGCTGCGGTCACCGACTGGCACGCTCGAATTAACAAGCTTGACGACTTCCGAGCCGTCGCACTGCAACACTCGCGAGGAGCCCAAGATAGACAGGAGATGTACTACAACGCTAAGCATCGCGACGTCAAGTATAACGTCGGTGATAGAGTCTGGGCGAAGAATCGTGTGCTGTCCTCCGCCGCTAACCAGACGACCGCGAAACTCAGCCCGAAATACGCGGGCCTGTTCATCGTTACCGCCCGCCTCGGTCCCAACTCATACCAACTCCAGAACGAAGAAGGTTGTGACGTTGGTAAAGTCGCCGTTTGCGACTTGCGCCCGTGTTTCGACGGAGCCCAGTGCCCCGATGATGCAGCTGACAGTCCTCTCCTTGAAGGAAACGAAAACGACGAAACGATGTCGTTGAAAGGAATTTTCTCACCCGATCGCACGCAAGAAAGCGACGAGCGCGATACCTCGAACAACGACGTTTCGGTCACGAAGGTTATAGGGCCAGAGGCCTCAGCAAGCCCACGACAGGACCTTGCGCAAGGCGAAATACCGACCGCCCCAAGGAGAAGAGGTCGTCCTCGCAAGCAGAAAATGCATGCTCCCGTCGACGTATCCCCTCGGCGCTTGCGTTCCAGGAACTAACACCCTACGACTTCGCTTGTTTCCTCATTTTCTTTCTGCTTATCTCACCTCCTATGCTAATAAAACTCTGTTACTGCTTCAAAGCTTCTCGCTTCCCTAGCAGACGCCATCGCTCGATGCAGCTAATTGAGTTCGTTTTCTTGCTTAACATTACGTATGCTTCGCCCTGTAGAGGATGCTGACCAACGCCGAAATAGCTCCCCTCGTCGTATGGATGGAAGAAGTGCTGCATGATGCATTCACGGCGGCCGTAGCTATTGCATCGCGCCGAAACGCTGCGCCGTCGACGCGCAGGGACGCCTCTCCGGCTCCAGCCCTGGCCTACTCCAACGCGGTAGAGGATATCCCAGCCAACAAGTCGCGGGCCTCGTCAGATGATGACAGCGACGCCAGTTCCGCGGAGACTACCGTAGACCTCCCCCAGAGGATGCTACGCAGGCCGAGACGGCCGGAAGACGGTGCGGCCCGTAAGGGCGAGGATTCGCTGGACCGCAGCCCGAAACGCGCCAACGCGTCTCTCTGCTCCGCCCTGGCGGCCGCCGAGCGCTTGGAGGCCATCCTGCGACAGCGCGGCTACGGCCCCGAAGAACGCGACGCCACTACGAGCCTTAAGGCCAAGATGAATCAGGCCCCTGCGGCGGAAGAGCCATCCACCCTCGAGGATGAATGGAAAGCCCTCCATGCTCACTTCACCGCCTGCAGAAAGGCGCGGCTCGCCGCGGAAAAAGAGGAGGAAAAGGCCTACCGAGATGGACTCGCCTTCATTGACCGTCATGGGTCCCGCGGTCTCGCTATCGCGGGGACCTACGCGATCAGGCTGAGGGAGGCAGTAGAACTCAAGGCCTACAGGCGATCGCAGAGTGGCGGAGGGAACGCGAGGCTCGCAAACAACGTGAGGAGACGCGACAACGCTTGCGAGAGGAGCAACGTCGAGCCCAAGAGCACCTCGAGACGGTATAACGGCAGCTCGCAGCCTTGGGCGACCCACCGACGTCCCACTCCCGTCGAGCGTCCAACCAGGCTATCCCGAACGACCGGACGCGCCGCACGCCAGGTTACTTTGCCCTGCAAGGAGCCGCAGGAGACGAGCCATGCAACCGCTGGGCCGGCCCCCGTTCCGACCTCTTCGGCAAGCGGGCCTGCTCTACTTGCGGCCTCACGGGAGTACCTCGAACCTCCGACTGCCCGAATTGGTCGAGGCACGAGCTCTGGAGGAGCGGGGGACAGCGGCTATACACCTATAACTCGGCCGAAACGCGTCAACGCAGGGAAGCCTTCCTTCGAGATAAGGAGGAGCCGTAGGCCGCCCCCGTGGACGGCGGCAACTGACGAGGCGTGATCAGACACCAGGCATTGACGCCCACGTTTTTTTTTTTCTCTTCTTGTTTTCTTTTTCTTATCACGCGTTATTATTAGATTTGCGATCCGCGCGAGTAGAGAGAGTCGCGGTAAGCTATATTACACCTAGAGTTCTAGTGAATAGATAAATAAATAAAACATATTTTTTTTTTACCACTACGATGTCTTGATTTTCCTTTATCAATTAATTTCCCTTGCTTGGTGGAGAGAGACAGGTTTTTCGACCTGGTACGCCCTGCTACCCAGTCTGGGGAAGGGGCATATAACGAGCGGCCAGACCCTCGTTATGTCTCTCTCTCCCCATACATAATTATAATTATTCTTATGTATATAATTGTCTTATATTTATCCCACATGTATGGCAGCCAAAGGTAAGTCAGAGAGAGCGCTAATAGAGGGCGAGCTAGAGAGAGAATTCGGGAGGCCGGCGCGACGCGTGCGAGTAAGAGAGTAGGGAGAGGCGCGCGATAAGAACTCCTGCTTGTACCGGCAACTTCGAAGCACGTGGATGTGTGACGAGCGGCTATACTCGTGCTTGCGATCTCTTTGTTATCCGACTTTTCGCGGCTAACTTTTGTGACTGACATTTCGATTGCCTGCGAGTACGCGAGTGTCTACTCGGTGTAAGATACCGGTGCCGAGATTGCCCCTAGTGCCTTTGGCGGGCTAGTTCCTGCGACCACGCGTGCGAGCCTTTAAGGCCGCCCGTTTTCTTGACTGCATCCGAGCTATACACTGCGCGTCATCGCGAGCCACGTGCGAGGCTGAGGACATCGCCTGCAGGGCTAACGCCGAGATATTATTGTAAGTACCTTCTCGAATACATGTCTCTCTCGCTAGCTTTTCGCCACTCTCTCTCCCACTTACGCTGCGTACTAATTTTGTATTACTTTCCGTAGTAAACTCAATGTTATTCGTATATCTGCTTTCTTCTTTTGCGCTCCCTTTTTACCTATCGTGAGCAATCCCGTTCCGTCCGGCTTTCGCGCCTGAATTTCGCGATCGATCCAAAGCGCCCATAGGACTACATGACGCTCTCCGCGGGCCAAGGTAACAGACGCTGCACCACGACGTTCCTGTTGCTGCTGGGCTAGGCTTTGCGCAGCCCATTACGAGGCCCACACCGAGCTGTTTATTCCCCTCGTAATTTATATAACGAGTGAACCGCGCTGGGTCAAAACCCCGTTATAAACTGCAGAGACTGCTGTTGATGATGTAGATTTTGTCCTTCTGCTCTGTTCCACCTCTTCTACCGCTTCCTCGGGTTCAAAATGTCCACAGAGTTTTACAATCCTCCTTTAAATATCCGGATTTTCACAGCCATAACAAATTTTTCCTTCATCTTGTTCTACGAGAAATACGTTACTCATTTTCTTCCCATTTTCATTCTTGTTGCGGGTGTCCTATATACTTATTTTCACTTTTTTAAAAATTCGCAATTTTGATCCACTTCATTTACTGTATCAACGAAGTCTCCAACACAACTTAATCAGTGCGGAAGTGCTCTCAACATTTAATTTAGCTTTTCTCTTTCGTAAATTTTTCCACCAACATTTTTAAGTTCGTTTATAGTTTTTACAAATTCTGTGAAAAATAACTTGAGGTCTTGAAAATCTGTTACTTTAATTTTATCTAACTTGTTTCTTATATATATCTGTAACGCCGATGATTCTTTCAAATATGTGTGACGAGAAAAACAGCTAAGTAGCACTTTGCCTGTCTTCCTTAGCCTCTCACTATGTGCACTATCGTTAAGCCGGACATTGATGTAATTGCGTTAGCGCTTTACTTATGCTCGGTTTATATGATTTGAGGTGGCGAATTAACGGCCTAGGGAGGTTCAGCTGCACAGCTTCCGGTAGTTCATGGAGGCGATGAGGTGCACAGGCGGGGAGAAGAGAGAATATATAAGACAGCGAAGGATGAGGAACGGGGGTTATTGTACATGAAGATTCAGCTTGGGAAATCATCGTTGGTAGCATCACAGAGGACTTTGGTGCGAATTCGATGTGCGCCGCGTATTGCTGTAGGAATCTTCGTTTTGGTTTTGTTGGTTAATGACTTGGTGAGTCGGATTGTCCCCGATCTCTACAGCACAATCATCGGCGTTTGCTCGATCACCCCTGATGCCCGAGCCGATTGGAAGGAAAGGTATAGCAGCTGAGACAACCGACAAAGTATGAGCTCTTCTCTCTCTTTTTTTTCGCTCCTCAAGAATCAGCTCTAATGCGCGTATGATAGTCGTGGTAACGTGGACTCCTTACAATCGGATGTTTTGCGGTGCGCAGGATTGCGACCGCTGAGTGACCTTTGTTTTTCCGAGTCTCCCGGAAAGGCTCACCAGTGCCTGTCGTGCAGGAGTGCTGCTTCGCAACGGTTAAACACCTCTCCAGGAACGTCGCTTCGCTCCGAAGACCTATTTGTACTGGAATCTGTATTGTGAGTCTTTATTTTTACTTATTTGTTTGGAATTTCTTTTGTTATATATATATATATATATATATATATATATATATATATATATAATATGTTATTGTTATTATTATGATGGTTTCGGGTTTTTGTAAGCTATGTAATTAAATTTTAAGTTATTTCTACTTCCCGTCTAAGATTTCCTCACGCGCCAATGTCACAACCCGCAGATTGCCCAGGTGCCTGGCAGGTTGTTCAATAGCTGAAGCATATTTCTTTCCAAATCCCACGTAAATAATTAGAAAAAACCAACTGTCTCTTTACATGGCATCTTTGTGGGGATTGCTACACAACGCGTTGTTGAGATAGCTGGGAAGAGGAAGGATTAAGAGTTGTTAACGTTGTGTTGAGTGAGTGTACGAGTGAGTGAACGCGTGAAAACGATTGACCTAACGCTGGGTAGAGCGAATTTAATCGACTGCTTTTCTATGAAGAACATAAAATCTCAACCACAGATAGGTTTATATGTTTTTTCCTTGACGTACTCTATCCCCAGAAACCCCTACAGCTCTCATAAATCCCCTCTACCAACCTCCAAGCAGGCTAACCTATCTAACTCTTGGTAGAGCGAGCTTAGTCAACTGCTTTTCTGTAATCAAATGAATATCTCATTGACATTGTCTCTGATATACTCCTCCTCATGTAGGGGTGGTTTATAAGGGTTGGAAGGGTTCTTGGGGATGATGTAATTTAGGTTGAAGTTGGGTTAGCCTGTCTATGGTATATATCTTAATTTTCTTGTAGAACAGTAACTGATTGAAGTCGTTTGACACAAAATTCGACGTCGAAACGTTCAAAGCCGTATGTTCTGAAAGATACAATATTCATGAAATCGAAAAACTTTAAAATGCAATATCACAAAGAAAAAATAAGCTATTTGAGCAAACTCAACGGCATTTGAAAGGGCTAGGCTGCTTCTTTAATATGTCGTTTGTAGTTTTTTGCATATAGATAATGTCGTAAACACATTTCATAAACATATTAACTCTGAAACATATAAACAATACACATGTATAAATTTCACAAAACCAAGCACCCAGATACGAGGGTCGTTTGAAAAGTTCGTGCAAAAATAAAAACTGTTTGATTTTTTTTAATAAATCTTTTTTATTTTTCAACATAATCTCCTTTTAGGCTTATACACTTCATCCAACGCTACTCTAGTTTGTTAATCCCTTCCAAATAATAAGATTTGTCCATGTCTGTAAAATAGGCATTCGTTTCTGCCAACACCTATTTGTTTAAATAAAATCTTTTCCATGTCAGCCATTTTTTCATATTAGGGAACAAATAGTAGTCCGACGAAGCCAAGTCTGGAGAATAGGGGGAATGTGAAACGAGATGGAACCCTATCTCCATCAGTTTTGCGGCCACAACTGCTGAGGCGTGAGCTGGCACATTGTCGTGGTGGAAGAGGCCTTTTTTGTGGGCCAATCGTGAACGTTTCTCTAGTAACTCGGTTTTCAAACGATCCAATAACGATAAATAATATTCACCTGTAATGGTTTTACCGTTTTCCAGATAGTCGATGAAGATTATTCCTTGCGAATCCCAAAAGACAGTCGCCATAACCTTCCCGGACGAAGGAATTGTCTTCGCCTTTTTTGGAGCAGATTCCCCCTTGGTAACCCATTGTTTAAACTGTTCTTTGGTCTCAGGAGTGTAGTGATGTATCCATGTTTTATCTTCAGCGATGAAACGACGCTTAAAGTCTTGCGGATTTGGCTGGAACAGCTGCAAACCATTCTTGCAACACTTCACACGATCTCGTTTTTGGTCAATCGTGAGCAATCGCGGCACCCATCTAGCCGATAGCTTTTTCATGTCCAAATGTTGGTGCAAAATATTATGTACCCGTTCATTCGAGACGCCTACAGTACTAGCAATCGTATGCACCTTCACTCTTCTGTCAGCCATCACCATATCATGGATTTTATCAATGATTTCTGAAGTGGTAACCTCAACAGGGCGTCCAGAACGTTCAGCGTCTTTTGTGCTCATATGGCCACTCTGAAAATTTTGAAACCACTTATAAACCATTCTAATTGAAGGTGCACAATCACCATAATATTTATCAAGCTTCTGTTTAATCTCCTGAGGCATTTTGCCTTTGAAAAAGTAATGTTTAATCAATACACGAAAATCTTTTTCATCCATTTTTTTACAACCACTCGATTTCTTTGATTGAAACGAATGTAAAACGCAAAGTAATTGGCCGATCTGGCTGAAACTTGGTGTGTGCTCTTCCAAGATATGTCACTAACTGAAAATAACCTTGATACGCACTAGTAGCGCCATCTCTCTGACTTTGTACGGACTTTTCAAACGACCCTTGTACTATACCTAATTCAAACTGCAAATAACACATTGAAATAGTCTTTGACGAGATAAAATAGATAGATAAAATAGCAGAAAAAAATAATAAGTCGCTATCACAGAAACCATTACCAGCTCCTAGGAAATCCATACAGCAAAACAACTATATCAGGATGACTTACGAAGACATCAACTAGTTAGAAAACAACAAAGCTCTATTTTACTTTGATAAAGAAACTCAGGTATACAAACTTTCAAAAATACGACTTCCTCATTACCATTGCAACCAAAACACTGTGACATAGTTTAAGTAAATGATATTGTATTCGCATCCCCTTGTAAATTCTCAACTAATATTCAACATAAAGAGATATTTCCACATTATAGAGAAATCTGAGCAATAGGACTTACATACTCGGCAAGATTTACCAATTTTGAACGAGTCATCTATCAAAGAAATAAAAATGTGACCGCAGGATACTACACAATAGCAAAACAAATCTTAAATAGAGTCTGGTAAATATGGTAAAGTGAACGTGTATTTCAGCGGCCTGCTTACTGCACTAGCACATTATTAATACAATATAATCAGACATCATCAAATCATCAAATCATGAAATAATCAAATGTTTGTGTATCCATAGTTTTAGTCATTTTAGCTTTAAGTTAGTTTCAAGTTAGTTCTACGTATTGTTTTGCCAGACCAGTGAACAGGAAGAAATTCCTCTGCTGGATTACATCTACATGTGATGTATATATATACAGGGTGAGTTATTTTAATTTCCCCAATCTAATAACTTTTGAAACAAGCAAATTACGCAAAAATGTTTCAGACCAAAGTTGTAGGGGTTCAAGGGGGACATCTAGGGGTGACTTTGAAATTGACCTTGAGCTTGATCTTGACGGCTTTCTCAAGGTCAAGTCTATTTTTTTATTGGGAACCCCTATTTCTGACCTCGGAATCGGAAAGAGCAGGAAATTTTACAGGATTTAAATTTTTTAAATTTAATTTTTTTAAATTTTACGGGACTATTCTTGTTTCCGTTCCCTATCCTTTTTTATTTTTCACCGGACTATATGATTATTATTAATAAATTTCAAATATTGGAAGTTTTTGCTAATAATTTGCTATTACAAGTCTATTAAATTAATGAAACTTTTTCAGTATCAATCTGATGTTCTGCAAAGAAATAAGAGTAAAAGTTAAATACATAAGGATAAATTTCATGTTCAATGAAGAATCTATTACATTTGGAAGTCGTTTAGAAAGTAATCGCAATACGTTCAGTCGTGATTTCAATTTTGAAAAAGCTTTAAATATTACTTTTGTTTTAACCATGCTTGTGTTCATTGTATCACTATCATTATTTCTTCATATTTGAATAAGAGACCTTTCTTATTGGCCTGCGCGATCACCGGACTTAACTTCCCCAGATTTCTTCCTTTGGGGATACTTAAAAAATACTGTGTTCGCCGAAGCGCCCACAACAAGGGAGAATATGATAGAAAGGATTAGAGTTGCATGTAGACAAATCTCTAGAGATATCTTACTGCGCACTATTGAAAGCTTCGAACAGAGGCTCAGGCAATGCATCGACGTAAATGGTAATAATTTCGAGCAAAACCGATAGGAAATAAGTTTATTCTAGTTTCATCACGAATTGTGAGAGGCAAGGGGACTCACATTAATAAAGCACCCCAAATCGTGAGAGGCAAGGGGATTCACGTTAATAAAGCACCCCGAATCGTGAGAGGCAAGGGGACTCACGTTAATAAAGCACCCCAGAGGGAACATAATCCTATTACGTCCACGTCGTTGTTCCTGGGTAGTGCTAAAGATAGGAAGTTTATGATCTTAAACATCAGCATCGTTAGTACATGGCCAGTCCCTTATTCTTTGGAAGTTTATTTAACAACGGTCATATGCGATAAAAGCTTCGCCTCGAAATGTAACAAAAATAAGAGAATTTTCAAGAATTTAACCTTTGCTTCACATTGAGAATAGAAGTACGACAAAGGTCTTCGATGCTCGTTAAACCTTTTGATGTTTGAAAGCGGCTTCAATTTCTTAAGTAAAAACTGAAATATTGTTTATGTTCTTATGAAAAAAAACTAAATAGATACTTGAACGTAAAATTTCCCGCTCTTTCTGATCCTGAGATCAGAAATAGGGGTTTCCATTAAAAAAATAGAAATGACCTTGAGAAAACCGTCAAGGTCAAGCTCAAGGTCAATTTCAAAGTCACCCCTAGATGTCCCCCTTGAACCCCTACAACTTTGGTCTGAAACATTTTTGCGTAATTTGCTTGTTTCAAAAGTTATTAGACTGGGGAAATTAAAATGACTCACCGTGTATATATAATTACTTGTAATTTATGTATGTTGCTCTGGTAATAAACTAATTAATACGATGGTGCTATTATTTTACCATAAAATATAGCCTGAAAGCGATAGATACGAAAAAGGGAATTTTTAGTGGTGTTTATTTTTCGTTTTTTCACCATTTTTAAAAATCTAAAAAAAGTCACAGATATATTAATACACAAAAAATATTTAAAAAATGTTCTTGTTGTACAAATATACCCAAAAAATCAGCGGCATTTTCAAATTTTCATACGAGTATAAAATTTTTAATTTGGCACCAAAATATTTCCAATCAAATGGATTTGTAGAGCTAAAAAAACCGTAGAATATGTTTTTGTTTCTTTTTCTTTAGCTCAAAAATTGACAGAGATATCGTTAAAAAACTGAAAATCACATTACCCCGGCCTATCTTGCCCCACAATGTTCTAGGGGTCTGAAAATTTGGTTGAAATCATAACTTTTGAAGACAAAAAGATATACCTAATCCAAATGGTGATATCGTCAAGAGCAGTTTTGACATACTTATCCGGCTGGGCTCTTTACTCAACAGTATTTCGTCATTTTCTATATAGTTTATGCAGAAAAACTACATATAACTCAAGTAATATTTTTACAATATTTTCGTTTTGGAATAAAAAGACTAATGCTTATTTACTTTCAAACTATTGTAATACTTATCTAAATATCATTAATACAGATTGTACAAGTAAATAAAATTGTATGAGTATACAAATATATTAAATGTACAGATATAATGATGAAGTTATATTTCATTCAACTAACAAGTTCATTCGCTTCAGTAAAACGAAAAAACAACGGATATACATAAAACGGATAATATTCCAACAGTAAAATTAGCTATCCTTGTATAATAAAAACCAAGAATATCTCATTTTTGAAGCGACAGTATTTCTAAAGTTCACTTGCTACTTAATACTATCACTTTCATTTTCAAAATAGTCATGGTTTTTATCCTCATTAATCACGTGATACTTTACATAGGAAATCATGTGAGTCCCCGCGGAGCTATGGTCGCGGTAGCACACTCGCCTCGTACTCCCGCATCATTTATTACTTTTATCGTATTCCTAAAGTAATTTATTCAAGTGTCCAGTAAAAATTCATATTACAGTGGCACCCGCGATTGATCAAACTATTATTTCATCCCTGCCTTCATCATTATTTTCTCAACAAATTCGTTTATCTCAATAGTGTATTTAGAGGTTAGGGCATACTAATCACGCCGCCGCGCCAGGCGCGTGCTCGGCATCGACGGCTATTTTCATTGATTGGTGGCCTCTCGCACATGAGACCCCTTATTCAACCATGATACACCCTGAGAAGGAGACCCAGGATGGCCTCGAGACCGCTTCTGACATGGACACTGATACTAAGTCGCAGACCAGCGATACTTCTTATCAAGAAATTGAAATCACTGAAAACGCCCATCAACAACTAAGCAATGCGCCCCTGATAAGAACCGTCCATAAAATGCTCCCGCCATCCACAGATGTCCGATACGATAGTACCAAACTTGAACGAGAATGGCTGATAGCTAAAAAACAATTTGATACACAAATCCTGTGCCCTATCAAACCTAACCTCACACAAAAGCAAATAAAAGACTACATGAAGCCTCGCCTAGTCACTCTCCCATCAGTCAAGTCAATAATCAAGATACCTGGATTGAGCCAAAGTAATCTCTCAAGACTACCAATATTCATCACGATCATTCTCTCAATAATCAGATTGTTACCAAAAACCGTTTCGGTCCTTTCAACAACATACAGAACGTATTCGACTCATTACCTTCTCCAACTAACCAACTCATCCAGCCGGAATCTTTATTTATGGCACCCCTCTCACAAGTTATTCAACAGCCTCCAGCACTCGCTAAGCAACAAGCTCACCGCCATCAGCAGAGCTCTACTGAGCATCAGCAATAGTCCAACCTCTCTCAAGAAAAGCAGCATAACCCCTCGCTTGCTCAACAACAAAACTCTCCAGACAACTCCACAAGCAAACAACGTAATAGGCCACCTCCCATCCATGCGCAAAACATCACCTCAGGTAACATAGTTAAAATTCTTTGCGCGAAACTCAAAAAAACGGAGTTTACAGTTAAACGAAAATTAGAAGATCATCAAACGATATTTACGAATGACATTACTGCATACGACGCCCCAAAAGTCATTCTAAAAGACAATAATATTAAGTTTTTTTCTTTAACTCCAAAAAATAGGAAACCACAAAACCTTATTTTAAAAGGTGTTAATGGCAATTGGTTAATGGCAAAAGGTGTTAATGGCAATGACATAAAATTAATATCTTGAGTAACAATCCCCATAACGTCGAAATATTATTATTATTATTTATTTCCAAATTAGTATACATTGAAATGTTTACTTTACCCCTCCTTCATATAATACATCCCTAAATATATCTATACATCTACCTAACCAAACAATATCCTCGTAAAATTTATATATAAATATAATGCACGTCCTGTTTCTTCTCCTTGTTCTTCTTTGGTCTTCTTCCTTCTCTCTTTTAGATCCCGATTTTCATTCTGTTGCCCGTCCTCTCCAGGTCCTTCTCGCCCTCTGCCTACTCCTCTTCATTCCGTCCTTTGCTCCTCTCCACCATTCTCTCAAAAGCTCTTGCATACTGACACGTTCCAATGTCTATTTTTCCTTTTAGTAGTCTCTCCAAATTCCTGATTAGTTCTTCACCCGTGCTGGCTCCTCTCCACTTATCTACTGCCTGGTATCACTCTTTCCTTATATTGTTTCTTGCTTTTTTGCACTGCCATACATGTTGTAGGTCCTCCATCTCTTTCCTGCATACTCTACATTCCTTGTTTTTGAACCCTTTCTCTCCTTCTGTTCCTATGCTGCCACATCTTATCCTTGCCCACTCTTCTTTCGCTTCTCCCCTACTTTCCTTCTCCATCTAGTATTGCTCTCTTCCCAAGTTTTCTTTCCATCTTCTGTAGTATCTCCAATAGCCCGATCTATCAATCTTGTTCCATCTTATCTGGATATCTTGCTCCACTCTTGTTTTCAAAATTCTCTCCATTACGTCCACCAAGCTCTCCTTACTGATTCCTTCTTCGAGAAGTCCTTCTAGCTCTCCACTCCCTGACCTGTCCGCTGTTCTCCCCCATTCCTTCCCCCATCTTGTCGGGTTGTTGTTTAACATTTGTCTTATTTCCTCACTTAGGCAAATTTTGGGGAGCCTATCATCCTTCATTTCCACGATTTCTGCAATGTATTTTGTTGTCCTTTTTATTGTTTGCATGTCCAATCCTTCGATTCCTGCTTCCATTTTCCAAATGTATTCTGGCGAGTTTTTATTTAAGCCCATCGCCATTTTTACAATTTTTGCTTGCATTTTTTTCATTTTCTCTTTTTTTTTCCACCCCCATATTTCTGTTCCGTATAGGCACCCCGCTTTTCCTATTGCGTTCATTATCAGCAGCCACCTGTCCAGTGTATTTAATTTCACCCTTTTCATTAGTCCCCACGTGCTGTTGATTACCCTGTCCGCTTCCGTCTTCATCTTTCTGATGTGCGTTCCACATCCTCCTCTTGTAAACCAAAATCCTAAGTACTTGTATTCACTGACTATCTCCAACTTCTCTCCTCCATATTTCCACTCCGCTTTCCTCTCCAGCCTGCCCCCCTTTCTGACTACCATCACCTTTGTTTTTTTAACGTTAACCGCTGTATCCGATATCAGGACTATGTCATCCGCGAACTTCAACCCGTAGATCTTCCTCCAACCTATCAACGTCCCCCCTCACCCCTCTTATCCCACGTCTCGTCGATGTCATTTAAGTATATATTGAAGAGCGTCGGGCTCAGTGGGCATCCCTGCTTTAATCCTTTCTTCGTTCTAAAACTCTTCGAAATGCCTTTTCCTATTATTATTTCGCCAGTCGTTTCCCTATATATCTCCTCTATTACCTTGAGCATTCTGCCTTTTACTCCCTCTTTTTTTAATTTGTCTGCCAACATTTCTCTATCCACCATGTCAAAGGCTCTTTTGTAGTCGATGAATGCTTGGTAGATTCTTCCTCCTTCTTTTTTCAACTTGTTTCCTATAATATTGCTCAAAGTAAAAATATGATCTCTCGTTCCTCTTCTCTCTCTGAAACCTGTTTGGCTTTCGCCCAACTTGCCTTCGTCCTCCAGCCATGTTCTAAGTCTACTGTCCAAGATTCCCGCTAGTAATTTGTAACCTATATCCAACAGTGACAATCCTCTGTAATTCTCTGCCCTGTCCTCATATCCTGCTTTGTGTATTGGTTATATCCGTGCCTTCTTCCATCCTTCGGGTATTATCCCCTTTTTCCATATACCATTTAAGATTTCTGTTAGCTCTTTCCTCCATTCATCCGTTAGTTTTTAAAAAATTCTCCCGGTAACCCGTCTTGTCCTGCTGCTTTCCTATTTTTTAGTTTATCGATTGCAGTGTCTACCTCCCCCAAATAATATCCCTGTCCATGGTACTCTGTTCACACCACTTCTCCCCTTCATCCGCATTCCTCCCTATATCCTCACTAGTTACTTCTTCCCTCTGACGTTTAAGTCTCTTCCCCTGCTCCTCGTTTTCTTCTTGATCCTTTGGCTTGAAGTGTTCGAGCCACTTTTCCTCTGAGATTCGTCCTCACTTCCTTTCCCTCCTCGGTTTGAAGCTCTCTAATGCCCTTTTTCTTGCTTCTTTCTATTTTCTTCCATTTCTTTTCTGCTATTTCTCTTCTCTTGTCTTTCTCTAGATCTCTGAGTTTCAGCTTCTCCTCTCTATATTATTTTCTTTCTTCTTTTCCTTATCAGGTGGCTATTCAATTTCTTCCATGTTACTTTGCTTTGCTCCTTAACCTCTTTGTCATTCCAATCATTCTTCTCATCAATTCTTGTTATTTCTTTACCGGTTTTCTTGATCATTTCTAGCTCCTCACCTGTCTCCTTCAATTTCTCGCACATCCTCTCCCATCTATTTTCTATATTTTTCTCTTTCAATTCTTCTATTTTCTTTTCGAGTTTCTCTCTAAAGTGTTCTTGTTTCTCCTGTTTTCAGGTGATCTTCCATCCTCTCTCCCCCCCCTCCCTTTGTTCCTCCTCATTTCCCTCCTCTGTGTTATCCTCTCTATATTTATTTTTATCTTAAAATGTATTGGAAGGTGGTCCGATAACCCGATGCTCTTAACCTTCATCATACTCACGATCTCGCCCTCCTCGTCCTGTCACTCTATTATGTAGTCTAGTGTCGAACTGCATCCTTCTCCTATATAAGTTATCTCCCCTTTCTGGTCGTTCTTCCATTTTTTGTTATTCCTCCTATCTTCTCACACATCTCCAACATTTTTTCCCCGTCCTTGTTCTTCTTCTTATCTTCTGATCTTCTTTTTCTCCTCAGTTCCTCTCCGTCCTCGTCTTCACCTAATCTCGCGTTGAAATCTTTAATTACTAAGAGTCCTCTTCCCCTATCACTCAACTTCTCCACCGTCTCTTCAAGACCCGCCTTCATTTTTCTAATTCCCACATTGTTGTATACCACTATTATATCACATTCCCTTTGAATGTTTATTTTCAGACACTCTAAAACTATTCCGCACCGCCATTCTTCCATCTTCACTCCGTCAGCAAATCTCTTCCTGATTCCTACTATTACTCCTCCACTTGCTCTTCCTCTCTTCTTCTTCTTAGTAGCTGCCTTCGCCGTCCAGTTGAACTCCTTTCTCATCATCTTAATTATCTTCTCCTCCATCTCTTTGGTTATCCATGTCTCCTGCAGGATTACGATGTCATATCCTTCGACGTATTTCCTTTCCCTCCAGTAGTTTTTTATGCCAGCCAGATTCCAGCTCACTCCTGTAATACTCCCTAGTGCCCCCCCTGCCCGTTTTTTGAGGCTCCTTTCCTCTCCGCTCTCTCCATGTCACCTGTTGCCACCTTCCAATTATACCATGCTTCTTCTACGTTAATCTTCTGGTACCCTAGTATCGCTGTCCTGCTTCTTCTTCTTTCTTCTCTCTCCATTCCTTCAAGCCAAGTCTGCACCTCCTTTTCTCTCTTTGTCATATCGTCCTCAATCCACACCGCCTTTCCTTTCAATCTATTTTTTCAGCACTTCTATTTTATCTTGCAGCGTACACAAAATCGCCACCACTCCCTCCTCCACAGTCCATATCCTGAAGATCTCTAACTGTCTTTGTAGCTAGCTCTCCAACTCACCCCTGCATCCTACTAATGCGTCTCTGCCCCCCACTTTCTTATTCCTCTTATCAGTATGTAGTTCTTCCTTGTTGCTCTCTCTCTCCTTTAAAACTCCCACTCCCCCGCGCTCATCTTATCCGGCTTATTCTTAAAGCTTTCTCCTCCTTCCAGTCTCCACACCGGCTGCATCCTTCTTCTTTTCTCGTTACTCCTCTCATCCTCTGTCCTTCTCTCTTCTAGGCTTGCCTCCCTTTTCCTCTCTCTGGTTATATTTTTCGTATCGTCCTCTCCGCTCCTTCGTCTGTTGGCCTCCTCCCTGCTGGGGGTGCTGCGCCTTCTGCTGAGGCCTGCTGCCCAATTCTCCTGTCCTCTTTTTCTTTCTCCAGCTCCCTTAGCTTCGCCTGCAATTTTTTTTAAGTTAGCGCCATTTCTCATCAACTCCTCCAGCATTTCCCCCATCCCCAATTTCTCTTTAGTGCTCTAATCTCTACTTGCCTATTCTTTTCGTTTTTCTCTATAATTTTTTCTAATAGTCTTACCTTTATCTCCATTTGTCTTTTACACTTACTCCACTGCTCGCTTATTCCGCCGTCACTCCCTCTAGCTATCTCTTCTCCTTTCTTGTCCAGTTCGCTTTCTTCGTTTTTTTGGTTCCTCAGTTCACTATCCCACCTCACTACTACTAACTCGCCGTCCTCGAAATTTTCTTCTTTATCCGTCTCCTCTTCTTTACCGCTCGCTTCCTCTCCGCTTTCTAATAAGTTACCGTCAGATGCCTCTCCTTTCTCTTCAGGTTCTCCTCTTCTTCTCCTTACCATCTTCGCTACCTCTCCTTCTTCTTCGTTCCCCTGACTCTCTTCTATTTTTTCTTTGTCTGAGGTTTTTTCTGCCCCCTCTCCCTTGACTTTTTTCACCATGAATTTCCTGATCCCCTTTTTATCTCCAGCTCCTCTTTTCCGTTAGCACTCTTCGGTGGTCTTCCTCTTTACTTTTTTCCGTTGTTCTCTTCAATTACTTCCTTTTCTCCGGACTCTCCTTTGTCACTCTCAATCATGCCTCTTTCTTTGCGCTCCTTCTCCATTGTCCTTCCTAACCTCCTTCGCTCGCATCTGCTTCTTCTTCACTTTTCTTGACTTAGCGTCTTTTGTTTTCCTTTTCTCTACCCCTACTCGCACTTTTCACTTTTCTAAACACTTTCTATACGTTTTTAACTTTTCACTCCTTTTTCTATCCCGGTTTAGCTCCTTTCTAACCGCTGTCTCACGTTCACGATGCGACCCGTGCCGTCCGCAGAACCCCCTTATAATGTCGAAATAATTAAAATATCAAAAATTTGTCTCAGCAAACTAAACACCGAAATTCCCCAATATCTAGTACAAACCTTCAAATCTAGTAATAGTGCAGAAATACGCAAAATAAAGTCAATCTGCTATCAACGCGTCTCTTGGGACGACTTAAAAAAAAAACCAATTTCAATGCATCAAATGCCAAAGGACCGATCATAGTAGTAGTAACTGCTCATTAAACTATAGATGCGTAAAATTTCCGCACCGTCACGGTCCGAATGAATGTAAACTCGCTAAAGACGTCAATAAATCAAAACTATATTGTTGTAACTGCGAGCAATACGGCCATCCTGCATCATACAGGGGTTGCCCCTATTTGTTATTGATGAAGCAAGCCAGAACAAATACCAGGATTGCACAAATTAAGCAACGTAACGTCAAAATTAATCGCATAGCTCAA
This sequence comes from Phymastichus coffea, assembly GCF_024137745.1. Lineage (NCBI taxonomy): Eukaryota > Metazoa > Arthropoda > Insecta > Hymenoptera > Eulophidae > Phymastichus > Phymastichus coffea. The sequence goes on along the minus strand of NW_026706822.1, from coordinate 4,116,451 downwards.
TCTCTCAATAATAATTATAATGCTTCATTTAATAACAATTTGGGTATCCCTAAATCATCTATACCTCATTTCTCTCACACCACTATCCCTGCTGTCCCTCCTGACCGTAACCCCGCTTGGCAAAACCGCCTGCCTAGCAATGAACATCTTTTCGGCAATAACGTCAACAATGTCGGTGGAAATAATAATAATGTTGCACTTATATTCAATGAACTTAAACAAATGTCAAAACTTTGCTCCCAGTTAACCTTTATGAATACCCGTTTTGATCAGGTATGCGATATTACTCACGAAAATACTAATAGAATTAATTTGCTATTCCACGATCTCGCTTATGACGAAGGATTGGACTAATAACCGCACCACTCCCTCAGATAGTCAAAAAGGTGTCTGCCTTCTCAGTATTTTCAAAATTGTATCCATTAACGTAAACTCCATTATAGTACTCTATAGCAGATATGATCTGTTAAACTTTATTCAAAATTACCAAATAGATATTGCTTTACTCTGTGAAACCAAACTCAATTCCAAATATAAACCACAATTTGCAGATTATGAACTTATTAGATCTGATAGGCCTAATAGCTCTCGAGGCGGCGGTACCGCAATCCTCATCAAACGCACTATTCCATTTATAAAAATTAATATTCTTTCCTCCGAAAATAACTCTATCCTCGAATATACTATTATTCAGATCGACATATCCCCCAATAAATTATTCATCATTGCCACATATGACAACAATAAAGCCCAAAAGATCTTTGTTCATGAAATCAACTATCTCTGTAATAGCTTAAACTTAGCTGACCTCAGCAACTTTTACATAATAGCAGGTGATTTCAACGCGAGACACACTGAATGGGAAGACACTATCACCAAGAAAAAGGGCATCTTGCTAAAAAATTGGGAAATTAACGACGGCACCACTTTTAATTCTAAAATTATCCCCCCATCTAATGCTACATTCACCAAATCCAATACATATCTAAACCCCTGTATTTGTTATAATAGAATACCTTTTCTTGACCTATTCAACAAGTTCCTCACTGTCGATTACGAAAGTGATCACAAAGCCCTTTGTTTCACAATAGCTCTTGACTTTCCGATTGAATGCATTACTTCGTCACGCTCTTTCCGATTTATGTACAAAAAATCCAAATGGGAAAAATTCACAACAAAACTGGAGGCTAACTACAATATTAACATTCCCGCCGACCGTAACCAAAATAATGATGAAATTTGTAATTATCTAACTGAAATTGAAACTATCATCCAAGAAGCAATAAGGAATTACGTTCCTAAATATAAATCTGAGGATAATGTACTGATCTACGTCAATCATAGAATAAAAAAATTACACAAATAAAAGTCATATCTTATAACCTCACTCAATCACGCGCTCCGTTTCAAATTACCTCAAGTCGCTCCAATTCTTAGTGCCTTATCTATGATATTAACGTAAAACTCAAATCTAAATACCGATCTTCTTACAATAAAAATTGGGAAAGTCAACTCTAAGCTATTAACTATCGTAAATCTGAATCCTTTTTTCTTAAAATTAACCGATTCTTCCGTCCAAGAAGTGATATAATAGTAGTAGTAGTAGCATTTATTGCTCGTGTATAGCCTTCACGGCCTCTTACAAAATTTTTCCTTTTACATTATCTCTTAAAATCTAAACGCTTAAAATACTACCTTCACGTAACCGCTTCGTTACAATATAATCCGCTTATAATTCGCTTTAACAATATAAATATTTGAATATGTATACCATCCCTCTCCCTTATTTACTCTTTATCCTACTACCTCTACTGTTATACAGGATGCTCACTATCTCTCCTCGATTTGGCCAACTTCTCGAAAATAAATACATATTTACAAATTGCTCTATTAGGACTCCCCTTTAATATTTTAATCAATTTATTGTTTTTTCCCTTCCCCCACCAGTAATTTCCTGCTACTCAAGCCCCCTTACCGTCTATCCCCTATTTAGTGTTTTGCTCTCATACATTCTAGCATATGTTCCAAGCTCTCTTCTTTTCTTCCACAGAATCTGCACTCACTTTCTTTATACCCTTTCGCCCGTTCTCTGCATACGTTCTTACTTCTTATTCTCGCCCATTGTTTTTTTATCCATACCGAAATCTTCCTGTCCCTCCAATAAGATAATAAATTTCAGTTTTTTTATAAAGTTCGCTATATGTTGACCCGTCTATTTTGGCCCACATGCTTTGTAGTTCTTGTTCTGTTTTTTTTTCTATCCCTCTCTCTATTTTACCTTTTATTTTTTCTACTTCTTTTTTGTCCCATATCATTTTTAGAATTTCCCCATCCCCTACCCCTTCCAATAGCATTAGTGCCTTCTTTCCCCATTGCGTCGGATTCTTATTAAGTATGCTCCTCACTTCCTCCCTCAAACAAATGTTTGACCATCTCCCTTCTTCCAAATACTCCATTGCCCTCCTAGCTGTCTGCAACTTCATCGACGCCCTACCTGCTTACATGGCAACTATATAATTTGGCGTTAATTTAATTTAATTTAATCCCATGGCCATTTTTATAAATTTCTTTTGTATTTTCTCAAGATTCCCATTTCGGCCAACCTCAAATCTCAACCCCGTATAAACATCCCGCTTTTAATATACTGTCGAGGAGATATAGCCTTTTCCTTAGATTTTCTATTTTTGTCCTTTTTGAAATACCCCACACCGCATTGATTGCCCTACTTGCTTTCTCTGCTATTTTATTTATATGTGTCGTATTCACATTTTTTTCAGTAAACCAGTACCCCAAGTATTTGAATTCCCTAACTACCTCCGCTTTTCTGCCTTAGTATAAGAAGACCCTCTCTTTACTTATTTTTCCTTCACAACAGATCATTATCTTAGTTTTCTCTGTATTAACTTCCATTCCAATCCCATCACTGTAAATCTCTATTTCTTCCAACATTTCCCTCATTCCTTCCTTATTATCTGCCACAATTACAAACCATCCGCGAACATTAAAAAATAGAATTTTCTCCTCCCACTACCGTTCCTCTTATTTCTTTCTTTTCCCAAATATCTTCCATATCGTCCATGAACAAACAAAATAGGTTGGGGTTCAATGGGCACCCCTCCCTTACCCCCTGGTGTGTCACGAAATGCTCTGATGACCCCTCACTAGATATTACCTCATTTCTTGTTGATTTGTAAATTGTTTTTATCATTTGCAGCATTTTCCCTCTTATCCTTTTTTTTAAAATGTTTTCAACATTCAGTACATCAGGCTTTTTATGAGTTTCATTCCCTCCCGCATCGTTTCTTTATCCTCTGAATACCTCTTTCTACCCTTCCTTATCTGTTTGCTTCCCACCCTTACATTGAAATTCCCTGCTATAATAAATTTCTTCCCTTCAACTAAAGTCACCTCTTTTACCCCTTTCAATTTACTGACAATTCTGCTCGTTTTCGTGTTGTAATAAATCGTTATAACATCAATTTTTTCTTTCTCCATCCAAATATTCCTTATTACTATTCCATATTCCCATTCTTCTATCTCCGCGTTTTTACCTATCTCTCTCTTATTCCCTACCATAACTCCCCCCCCCCCCCACACTTGCTCGCCCTCTCGTTTTCACTTTGATCGCCGCCATCATTTCTCACCTATATTTTTTATTCCATTTTTTAATTCAATGTAGTTCTTTACTTTTTTCTACCCACGACTCCTATAATAAAATAATGTCAAACTTGTTTAAACAATCTTTGCATTTTAATATATTTTTACTCCCCGCTACATTCCATGATATGCATGTATAACCTACCCCTCGTTGTTCACAGATCTCTCCGCTCGTCGTTGCTTCTCTCATTGTTCCCTCCGTCGTTTTGTCATCTTCCTGGATCTCCAAGCTGCCATTTTCCTCTTCCTCGATTGCTGCTTCTTCACTCATTCTGAAACCTGTCATAGAACTGTACCGTGATTGCCCGCCGTGGTGTCCCTCTCCGTTCCCGCTGTTCCTCTTCTTATATTCTGCCTTGAAAAAACATTCTCTCTTTTCCCTCATCTTTCGTTCCATAAGCTCATTCTTTCATTGATTCTTATTTTTAGGTAGCCCACCTGCACTTGTTTTAATTTTCCTTTCTTGATCTGCTCCCATCTCAATTCATTTTTGCACTCCCAATTCTCTGCATATTCTATCTTCCTCTACACTTATTCCTATTTTTTCAAATATTTCCGCCTGCTGTATAAACGCCATTTTTTCTCCAAAGTTTGCAAAGATCAAAAGTAGTCCTCCTCTCAACAGACGGATCTTTCTTATATCGAACTGCCTTCTTATAGTTCCCATTATTATTCCTTCCTTCCATCTTCTTCCCAATGTCCTCACTCCTCTGATAAACACATTATTCTTCCTATCTCTCCTCTCTTTCATCTCAAACTAGTACGAGGGTCGTTTGAAAAGTCCGTGCAAAATTAGAGAGATGGCGCTACCAGTGCGTATCAAAGTTATTTTCAGTTAGTGGCATATCTTGAAAGAGTACACATCAAGTTTCAGCCAGATCGGCCAATTACTTTGCGTTTTACATTCGTTTCAATCAAAAATATCGAGTAGTTGTAAAAAAATGGACGAAAAATAATTTCGTGTATTGATTAAACATTACTTTTTCAAAGGCAAAACGTCTCAGGAGATTCAACAGAAGCTTGATATGTGCACCTTCGATCAGAATGGTTTATAAGTGGTTTCAAAATTTTCGGAGTGGCCATATGAGCACAAAAGACGCTGAACGTTCTGGACGCCCTGTTGAGGTTACCATCTCAGAAATCATTGATAAAATCCATGATATGGTGATGGCTAACAGAAGAGTGAATGTGCGTGAGATTGCTAGTACTATAGGCATCTTGAGCGAACGGGTACATAATATTTTGCACCAACATTTGGACATGAAAAAGCTATCTCTAGATGGGTGCCGCGATTCCTCACGATTGACCAAAAACGAGATCGTGTGAAATGTTGCAAGAATGGTTTGCAGCTGTTCCAGCAAAATCCGCAAGACTTTAAGCGTCGTTTCATCACTGTAGATAAAACATGGATACATCACTACACTCCTGAGACCAAAGAATAGTCTAAACAATGGGTTACCAAGGGGGAATCTGCTCCGAAAAAGGCGAAGACAATTCCATCCCAAAGAAAGACAGGCCAATAAACAAAGTCTCGAGTTACCGCCCCATCAGTCTGACTCCTCTATGAGTAAAGTTTTTGAGTGCCTAATCTACACCTCTCTCCGCAATTTCACAACCATAAACAACATCATTCCTGATAATCAATTCGGCTTCCGTCATCAACATTCCACCACTCATACAGTCCACAAACTTGTATCTAATATCAATAGCCACCTCCATCAAAGTGAAGTAATAGGCGCGTGTTTAGTCGACCTAGAGAAAGCTTTCGATTCTGTTTGGATCCACGGCCTACTTCATACTTTATTCCTCCTCAAATATCCATTCGATTTTATTCAACTAATTTGGAGCATGACTACCAACCGCTACTTCCTCACCTGGAATGGTGAAGAAATCTCCTCTCTTATGTTTATCATTGCAGAAGATTTAATGCAAGAAACTGTTAATTCATCTGAGCTTTTTAATATATTCACCCATAAAATCTCTAACCTCTTTGACCTTGACTCTGGTAATAATACCTACTCTGCAGCCTTTGCCGACGACTACGTCATACTAGTAGCTGATAGGAATCTTCTCATAGTTCAAAAGAAACTTGAAGAACTTTTCAATAAAACTAATAATTACTACAACTTATACAACCTTCAAGTTAACTATCACAAATGTGAAACTATCCTATTTCACCGTGCGTTAAGGTTCATCACTCCCTCCATTAGAGATAAAATAAATAAACTCCAAATTTATTTCTACAACAATAACAAATCTCACTCGATTGAACATAAAAAAACAGTCAAATATCTTGAATGAACAGTCACATCAATACCCAATTACAAAAAGCCAAAAAATCATTTAAAGGCTATAGTCATCTCTTCTACAATAGAACGCTCACGCCCCGTGCTAAAGTTATCTGTTACTTACTACTCATCCGTCCCTTATTAACCTATGCATGCCCTATATGGTGGAATCTTGGAGCCTGCCTTGTTGACAAACTTCGCAAATTCGAATGTTACTGCTTCCGAGCGGCGCTCAACTGTTACAGGAAAAAAGATAGTAAAAAATTTATAATTAACAAAGAGCTCTATAATAAAGCTGCAATCTCCCGGATCGATAACTTCATCATCAAGCTATGCAGGGACTACTTTACCAATTTACACAACATAGAAAACAAAATTATTGGGAAGCTCCCTTCCCTAGATCAAATTGACTGTAAAGCTACAGCCACCTCTGGCTACTTCCTTCCACAACAATTCATGTATTTCGATAATAACGGCTATATCCAAGACGCTTGTAATGTACCAACTATATATCACATTAAGCGCAGCTCTGCCAATAAGTCAATCTCTCTCGATCCTAATAATAAAGCTGAAATCCGTTATTCCACTTCTATCCTAGATACTGATTATAACGATACGCATAGGCTTAATTTTAAATAATATTGGTGGCTATCTAAAGATACCAAATATCTAGATGAAATAAGAAAACGTACCAAACACAAAAAGAAAAATCATAATCAATAATGTACCAATATTTCCGTTAGACCACATACGCTGCGATCTTAATTTATTTCAACTATACTATACGAGGTGTGTTCAAAAAATACCCGGAATTTTTAAATTTCACGGATCTGGAGAGTCCGATTGTCAAAATTTTTTTTTATTGTGTTGGTATACATGCCCCTGAAGTATGATAAAATTTTCAGCTATATTCACTGTTTACTTTGTCTGCGGTAGTCGCTAAGGTTTGACGTGTTTTTATGAGCTCGGCGATTTTCGTTTTTTAAAAGAAATGGATCAAAGAATTTGTATTAAATTTTGCGTAAAAAATGAAATAAAGTGTAACACAGTGTGTGAAATGTTAAAAAAAGCCTATGGTGAGTCTACTATGAAAAAAACAAGTGTTTACGAGTGGTATAAGCGTTTCCAAGATGGCCGCGAAGACGTTGAAGATGACGAACGCTCCGGTCGACCCAGCACGTCAACAATCGATGAAAATGTGAAAAAAGTGGAAAAACTGGTCCTGAATGATCGCCGAATCACAATTAGAAAAATTGCTGATGAAGTTGGCATATAAATTGGCTGTCATAAAATTTTTTCAAATGTTTTGGGCATGAAACGGGTGGCAGCAAAATGTATTCCAAAACTGCTGAACTTTGACCAAAAATACAATCGCATGAACATCGCTCAGGAGCTGTTAAACGACGTCAACGACGATCCAAGTTTGCTTGAAAGCGTCATAACTGGTGATGAAACATGGGTGTACGGTTATGATGTCGAAACCAAAGCACAATCGTCCACCTGGAAGCATTCAACGTCACCAAGAGCGAAAAAAGCACGTCAAGTTCGATCAAATGTGAAGGTTTTGCTTACAGTTTTCTTTGACTGCAGGGGCGTGGTGCATCATGAGTTCTTATCACAAGCTCGTACGATTAATAAGGAGTATTACCTTGAAGTTATGCGACGTTTGCGTGAAGCAATTCGAAAAAAACGCCCCGATTTATGGAAAAACAATTCATGGCTTTTGCATCACTACAACGCACCTGCTCACTCGTCGTTGCTTGTTCGTAATTTTTTGATCAAAAACAATACCGTAGTCGTGCCCCAACCTCCATATTCACCAGATATGGCTCCGTGTGACTTTTTTCTGTTCCCAAAGTTGAAGAGACCCATGAAAGGACGGCGTTTTTCCTCGATTGAAAAAATAAAGGCCGAATCGCTGAGAGTGCTCAAGGACATACCAAAAAGTGAATATCAAGAGTGCTTCGAAGATTGGAAAAAATGCTGGCATAAGTGTACGAGGTGTGTTCAAAAAATAACGAGAATTTTCGTTTTATGAAAAAAATATTTATTTATTCATCTACATTAATGTTGTCGCCTTCAAAGTAGTCCCCTTCGGATACAATACACTTATCCCAACGCTTTTTCCAATCCTCGAAACACTTTTGAAACTCGATCTTTGTAATAGCTTTTAGCTCTTTCAGCGATTCGCTTTTAATGTCATCTATGCTTGTGAAACGACGGCCTTTTAATGTTCTCTTTATTTTTGGAAATAGAAAAAAGTCACATAGAGCCATATCTGGCGAATATGGAGGCTGAGGCATCGTTACATTTGGCCAAAAATTCACGAACAAGCAATGAAGTGTGAGCAGGCGCATTATCGTGGTGCAAAAGCCATGAATTGTTTTGCCACAAATCCGGCCGTTTTTTTCGGATTACTTCACGCAAATGACGTTGAACTTGTAGGTAGTACTGCTTATTGATTGTTTGACCTTGTGGCAAGAATTCATAATGCACTATTCCATTAAAATCGAAGAACACAGTGAGCATAACCTTCACATTCGACCGTACTTGTCGAGCCTTTTTCGGTCTTGGCGATCCAGAATGCCTCCACTGGGACGATTGAGCCTTAGTTTCGACATCATATCCGTAAACCCATGTTTCGTCACCTGTTATAACACGTTTTAGTAGTTCTGCATCGTTATTGATTTCATTTAGCGACTCCTGAGCAACTTCCATTCGCCGCTGTTTTTGTTCGAAATTCAACAATTTTGGAACGAATTTTGCTGTCACACGTTTCATACCCAAAACATTCGAAAAAATTTGATGGCATGAGCCAACTGATATGCCAACATCATCAGCGACTTCTCTGATTGTGATTCGGCGATCGTTCATAACCATTTCTTTCACATTTTTCACGTTTTCATCGGTTGTTGATGTGCTTGGGCGTCCGGGTCGTTCGTCATCTTCAACGTTTTCGTGGCCATCTTGGAAACGCTTATACCACTCATAAATCCTTGCTTTACTCATAGCAGACTCACTATATGCCTTTGTTAACATTTGACAAACTTTGCTACACTTTATTTCATTTTTTACGCAAAATTTAATACAAATTCTTTGATCCATTTTTTTTCACAAACGAAAATCGCCGAGCTCGAAAAACACGTCTAACGTTAGCGGCTGCCACTTAAAAAGTAAGCAATGAATATTGCTGAAAATTTTATCGTACTTCAGGGGCATGTGTACCAACATAATAAAAAAAAATTTTATACAAGCGGACTCTCCAAACCCGCGAAATTTAAAAATTCTCGTTACTTTTTGAACACACCTCGTATTATATCTGGGGGGATTACTTTGAAGGGGACCACATTGATGTAAACGAATAAATAAATATTTTTTTGGAAAAACGATAATTTCGGGTACTTTTTGAACACACCTTGTATGTAAAGTAGCAAGCGGCTACCTATATTTATTATTTGACTTATCCATAAATCTTTAGTTTTAAGTTATCCTAATGAGACACGGGTTTTTTTTACTTATACGCCCTCCCCCTTCTTTCTTCCTGCGCTGTATGTACTGATACCTCTAACGACTCCGACGAATCTGTCACTCGCTTCATTCACCCCAAAGTTTGTCTTTCTCTAATCACGCTATTACGAGTTCCCGTTGGGGCCATACATTTGCAGATCTCCGTTATCTTAAGGCTTTTATTTTGTAAACTTTATTTGCGCCTCAATCTTGTACAATACTGTAAGTTTTATAAACAAAAAAACTTAAAAAAAAAAATAGGATATCTTGTGTATGACATCATATGATTGATTACGTGATGAATCACGTGATGTAGAAAAAAAGGCCTAGTAGACAACATCTCATGTGATTTATCAAATGATATATTACCAAATTATCTAGCAGTATTTACTTGTAATCGAGCCTATAATTAAAATATAAAGTACCCAATTTTCTATAAATTTTTCAGTTTCAAAAATAAGTTTAACTTTTCAAAAAATTTTCTTGTAATTTAATTTACACTTAGATTATTGATTTATTTGTAAAGAAATATTCTCCATGAAAAATTATGAAACTGCGTTATATTTTATATCAAGAAGATCATTTAACATGATACATATCAACTTCCACAAAAACTTTTGCCTTGTTACGAATTTGCGACTATATTTTACTTGAATTCTTGTGATTTGAACTTTTACTTGTCTAAACCGGGCAACTCTATTTGAATACAGTCACTTAATTTTATGTAGCAAGCGGGGTCTCGTAGGCGACTTGCGTTTAGACAAGCGAGGCCTCGTAGGTGACTTGCGTTTAGACAAGCGGGGACTCGTAGGCGACTTACGTTTAGACAAGCGGGGCCTCGTAGACGACTTGCGTTTAGACAAGCGGGGCCTCATAGGCGACTTGCGTTTAGACATAAAATAGATGAGTTAAATTTTTCTACCTCGCAGGGCGAAAAGTCGACTCGAAATTGGGAAAGATGAAGGGCTTTAATAAGAAATAACTAAAATTGGACTTCCTTTATATTTTCAGAACAATATATATTATCGCAAATACTTTTAAAATATAATAGAGCTTCACACGCTCAGGATTTATTGGTGGCTGTTGCCTTTCTTTCTCAAGTTAATGGTTGCGTGGGACTCCTTTTTCAAATCTACTTTAGGTTCATGCTCTCGGAGGCCTGTTGGAGGTGGAAAATCTTTTCTTCGGGCCCCTAAGACTTCTTTTTTTAGTTTTGGATTGGTTGAGGATATCTCTAGCTGAAAATAGTTCTCCTAATTAGGCAGAAGGCATGAATTTTGCAGACGATTGAGGCAGCAACTTATATGTTTGGCCACTTTCTCAAGAGATGGCTCTTAATGTACTGTTTTTATCTTATTTTTCTTCTTTTAGTTTATTAAATTATTTATTGCATTTTCGCGCAAAGCTCTTTACAAGTTAATTAATAAAGTCTATTAATAAAATTTAATTTCGTTGATGTAAGTCAAAAATTTGTAACAGGGGAGATTATCTATCAAAATGGAAAATTTATTTAAGCACAAACTCCCACGATGTAGAGCTAACCGCCGCTCTGTTAAACACGTATAGTTGTACGTGTATTCATCTTTACGTCAAATGATTTCGTTTGAGTGTCTTCTTTCCACCGAAGTTGAACTCACCTTAAGTCACTTGACTTGTGACACTCGATATATCTTAGGTGTGAGTGACTTTATGCCTAATCCACTTAATCCTCTAGATGAAATCGGATTAAAACCTAAGCCTTTACAAATCGCTTAAGCTAATAGGAAATTAAATGACGTAATCGGCGAATGAAATTAACTAACTTTAATTAGTAAAAAAACTACAGTCTTTCATGGGCCGAAAGACTAACGCACGCGAACAGGATTTACAATGAATTATTATTCGGTGAGATAGAGAGAGAGAGAGAGAGAAGATTCGAAAATTACCGCGAAACTAACGCTCGGCGCGAATACAAAAAAATCGATATTACGATTGACAAAATACCGAAAGTATTTTGTCACGCAATAATAACAGGAGGTGCACCTACCCTGCGGTGCAATTACGATGATCAGCCGTAATTGTTGATAACGAAGAATCAACTGCCGCTGCTCCTCCTGTTAATCAGCTGCGCTGCCTCGCTCTCCTATCAGCTATAATTTTCTGCTGCTAATCTGCTGCTGCTTGCTGCAATAACTCTGTTGCACCCACGCAAGTAAAATTGTCCCAGAAAACTTATTATTAAGCGAAATACAGTGCAAAATAAATTTTGCGGTATCGTCACGAAAACAGCTTAGGCGAAACTGCTTAATTCAAATGCTCGCGCGCCTCCTCTCTCTTTTAATTGTTCGAACTAACGCGCGAGTTACAGAATCGCGAACGGATCGATTAATTGAATCACTACCGTTGCAAATTATATTTGTAATGAACATTTTGTAGAATTTATCGAATGTTTATGGTAAAGATATTAAATTATTACTTCTTCCTAGTTTTACTATTAAGTATTAAATATTATACTTTATTAACTATTAAGAATTAATGAAAACTCTTGGAGTATAATTATCGACTAATATCTAATATAAAATATTAATACATTAAAGGGGAGAGAAACATAGTTTTGAATTTTTATTAACAACATGTTAATATATGAACTAAATTTTGAATCGGAATTTATTGAGAGCTTAACTATTTTTGTCTTTCTTCGAAGAATTTCTCATAAAATTATGCCTTTTGTAGATATTTAAACATTACTACTCTTAATTGAAATTTGCGGGTTATTGATGCGATTTAACATATATAAAAAAAATACAAAAATATATGAATACGGAAATTTTATGAAACAACTACTTTAATTCTAAGTAAGCTTTGTGTAGCATAACGGGTTTTAAATTTTCGGAAAAATAGAAAACAGGACATCGTAAAATTTTTATAGCTTCCTCTAACTAGCCGAATTTCCTTGTCCGCGTGGCGTCACAACCTGAACCAATTTTGAAGTGAGAGACATGCTCCAGATGCTGAATCTGGGCACGTTTTCGTTTTGATGGGCCTTTTCAGAAAACTCTAATTCGTTTCAGGAGATACAGATGCTTAGAGAAAAAGGCGAAATTTATTGGTTAATTCAAAAATAAGAAATTTAAAATATTGCCCGTCGTCACAATCTATTCTACCAAAAGACGAATTTTCTATGGTTTCTTGAATTTTCTGTGAGGAGAGAGGGAAGTTGATGAGAGAATCTATGCACTTAAATTTGATAATTTAATTATTAGGATTTACTTTAGTTAGAATGGACTTTATATGCTATAATATATTACAATTCATCATTACAACATAAAGTAATTTACACTATATGTTATAATTATTATTTAAATTATTTATAATAATATTAAATAAAATAAGAATAATTTTAATATATAATTATTATTATTTAAAATTTGATAAATTTAATAAAAATCCGTTGTAATGGATTTTCCGAAAATCTCGGCCTTGAAAAATATGTTTATATTTTTAAGGTTTATTTGTGTGACAGGTATGAATTTCACAAGTGGAATAATCTAAATCATCTGATGCAAAATTTGTATGGAAGATGGTATGAAATACTTTCCAATGGAACAGAGTGCAAGACTCTGGATTAATCGACTGACAAAGCAAAAAGTAGATTATTTTGCAGGTTATATTCTTGATATTTTTCTTCAGTGATTCCATTTTCTCCTTCTGATAATGTTCCGCGTACTTTTATGCAGTAATAATAAATTAGCATGTGAGAAATACGCAATTTCACAAAAAACTGAATTTTTTAACGTTTAATCGAATTTGGCAGATAAAAGAAAATTTGCAGGCGAAGTTATAAAAATATGATCAAATATACGAGGTCTGTTCAAAAAGTATCGCGAATTTTGTATGTTTTCAAAAATTATTTATTTAGTCATGAATATCTATTTTATCTCCTTCAAAGTAATCCCCCTCGGATATAATGCACTTGTACCAACGTTTTCTCCAATCCTCGGAGCACTTAAAAAAATCATTTTTTTGTGATCTTATTCAGCTCCTCCTTCGATGCCATCCTTATCTCCTCAATCGTGGCGTAGCGTCGTCCTTTCATGGGCATCTTTAGTTTTGGGAACAGGAAAAAGTCCCAGGGGCCCAGGTCTAGGGAATACGGTGGCTGTGGCACCATTACTGTATTATTTTTGGCCAAATATTCATGCACAAGAAATAATCAGTGGGCAGGGGCGTTATCATGGTGCAAAAGCCAGTTTTTGTTCTTCCACAAATCCGGACGTTTCTGGCGGATTGCTTCACGCAAATTGCGCATAACTTGCAGGTAATATTCCTTATTGACAGTACTACCTTGTGACGAGAACTCATGATACAACATGCCCCTGTAATCGAAGAAAACTGTGAGCAAAACCTTCACATTCGACCGAACTTGGCGCGCTTTTTTCGGTCTTGGCTCATGCGGCAGCTTCCATTGGGATGATTGAGCTTTGATTTCCCATGATTCATCACCAGTTATGATCCTCTAGAGCACATTTAGGTCGTCACGGACCAAGTCCAACATCTTCTTAGCAATGTTAAAGCGATGCTGTTTTTGGTCGAAATTGAGCAGTTTTGGCACGAATTTCGCTGCGACTCGACTAATGTTCATATCATTGGTTAAAATCGAATAGCATAAGCCAATCGTTATACTTAGATCCTCAGAAACTTTTCTAACGGTGATTCGACGATTGTCCAATACTATTTTCTTCACTTTATCAATGTTTTCGCCTGTTAACATGCTCGGGCATCCGGCACGTTGTTCATCGTTCTCATCTTTTCGACCCTCTGAGAACATTTTGTACCACCAATAAACGTTGCTTTGGTCCAAGATAGCTTCACCATATGCCACAGTCAACATTCGGAATGCGTCCGCGCACTTTATTTTGTTTTTCACACAAAATTTGATACAGATTCTTTGATCCATTCGTTAGAATAGACAAAAATCGAAGACTAGCCAAAATACATCCAAGTAAAACAGCTGTAAAAATTTAACTAAACATTCAAAATGGCCGACCTTCTCAGCATAAGTAAGGGACATGAGTACCAACATAACGCTCCAAAAAAATCAAAATTCGCGATACTTTTTTAACAGACCTCGTATAGCTAGTTAGGCAGAGGTACTTAGTGTTCATAAATTTTTCCTGGCGTTGGACAAAAAAATCTGACCTTCCTAGTATTTTTCCTCTATTTGACGTAACTTTAATTGTCACTAGTTAAATTTTTATTCAATTTAGTCAACCCTATCTTAAAATATTAGGTTTACGAACAAAAATGAACTTTTTTTCGTTGTGTAAAGCGTCGAGCGAAGGTCAGCATGCGATTATTAGGAATGCGACGAATGAGGTGAAGTCGTCGTTGATTCCGGGGGAGGGAGGGAGCCAGACATCGTGAGGGTCACGACAGAGCTATGTACCGATCGTTATGCTAGGACCGATACTATGGCTGTGGACACAGCCGAGAATCGACCGTTGCTCGTGGTGGTCATCTGCGGGAAACCATACAGCATCCTTTTTGATACAGGAGCGCAGGTAATGGTAGCAGGTCTGCACATTACACAAGAGTTCGACTCCAAGATTCAGAGACTACCAGCGAGGGTGTAAGGGTTCACGGGTAGTCCGGGGTATTTATGCTACTAACGAGTTACTTTTATTTCCTATCGTGTTCATAAAAAGTTCTTATTTTAATTATTTTTCACGTATGTAACTACATTTTATTAAATTCCTGCAAGGTTGAATTTATGGCTTTCTCGTTTACTAATTTTGATACTACATTCATTTATTCATTCGAACTCATTGCAGATCGCTGTTATTCGCAGAGATTGCGGTAGGTCGAACAGCACCCATCGAAACTTTAGAATTGGAAGATTGATGATGGGATGATGTACTACTATTTTCGTCACAAACTTCAGGACCCAGTCACACACCCAGAGGAATGCTGGCGCTTAGTGGTCTCGCTGAAGCACCGCGAGCACATGATGCGCACCTGGAACCTTCAAGCAGACATTACGGTTAGGAGAAGGCATACGATTGGATAGCCTATGAGTATTTTTGCACGGAATATGGTACGTTGTGCAGAAATTTGTACGATCATGCCTACAGTGCCAATGGTACAATTTGAAGCAGCTTGTGCCGCAGGGTTTGATTAATAAACGCTTGGTTAAGTGACCGTAGACAGTTATTGCCACGAACGTCATCGAACTGCCGCGCAATAAAAACCGATTCAAGTATGTTATTGTATTCCAAAACCTGTTCACGAAGTGAACCCAGTTAAGTACTAAGATGTCCCCCACGTTCTTGAATTTTGATCGTGAACCACAAGCCGCCAAGAGCTTGCGCCGGAAAAATGAGAAGCGAGGCCTTTATGCTCCGACTTTCACTTGAGGTATGGAAAGATCGGATGCGGCGGCTTAACGCTTTACGTGACTTGATCGTTCGCCACATCTAAGAGTGTAAGAGACGCAGAAGCGCCATTATGCAAAGAGTCAATTCTACGTTCAGTTTCAGGACGGTGACCTAGTATGGCGCCGGTCGCATTCGTTGTCAAACGCTGCGGCTGACAGAAATGCGAAGCTTGACCCTGTCTACATTGGTCCGTACAAGATTCTGAAAGTAATCTCTATGGAAATCTATATTTTAACGATTGATATTAAAAAGCAGATCGCCCGGATTCACGTGAAGGAACTGAAACTATATGTACCCCCGCGGAAGGGACGGATGGGGGCATGCCCTGTATGACCACGGTTATACCAATAAATAATAATGTCATTATTTGCAAATAAAAGATAACATATTCATAAAGACAAGAGCAACTCGATACCTGTTGCGTGTGGAATAGACGTAAGTTCATAGTTGAATTTCTAAATATTTGCTATATCAAATTAAAAAAAAACGTTCAATCTGTTTAACTAAAAGTGTAGAAACTAAAAGTCAATGGAAAGAGCATTCGGTAATTTTGAATTCACCAATTCACTCTTTGGTCGCTGTGCCGACTTCCCCCACCATTGCAATATTTACGCCCAAGAGCGGATTCCGCTTGCGTTCGCTTGTCTTTTTCATGTTATTGCACAATAACGTACATATGACGTATTTTTATTAAAAGATATATAAAATATTCAATCACAGGAATACGACGGTACTATTTTTCACGAAGTCGTTGCTTCATAGCCGACTACAGCTACTAGACTTCGGCTTTTAATAACTCTATATAAAATAATTGAAACTCAACATTTGAAGCATTTAAAGTTACTTTTTCCCAAGTACTTCATAATCCACTATTTAGATTTTAATTTTATAACAATATGATTTATTAAACGCGTAAGGAAAAGAATCGTATTCGATTCTTCACACTAGCTATACTCTAGGCCAGTGCACAAGCGCCATGCTACTAATTACACAGGCCAACAAGGTTTCAGAACCAGAGACCAGACATAGTACACCCGAAGGATTTTAGTGTGCTGAACCCAAATCCGAGCTCAGAATTGCGCAGACACTTCAGAATTTTAAGATATCCTAACCTAAAAGTGCGAAAATCACGTTTTTTTGGCTATATTCTTATAACATTGTGAATAAATTTTTTCATGCTAAACTGTCAACGGCATCTGAAAGAGCAACTCTTGGCCGACAAAATGCATTACCGATTTTTGTTTTTATGTTTTTTGGTAATGGAGATATCATCATTTGAAATTTAACACCTATGAATTTGTTTATACTGCGACACTACAGAACGAGTGACCAGACATAGTACACCCGAAGGATTTTAGCGTGCTGAACCCGAATCCGAGCTCAGAATTGCGCAGACACATCAGAATTTTGAGATATCCTAACCTAAAAGTGCGAAAATCACGTTTTTTTGACTATATTCGGTACCTTATAACATTGTAAATAAATTTTTTCATGCAAAACTGTCAACAGCATCTGAAAGAGCAACTCTTGGCCGACAAAATGCATTACCGATTTTTTTATGTCTTTTTCCAGCAGAGATACCGTCAATTGAAATGTGCCATTTATCAATTGATTTATACTGGAGTATGAAATATCTTGATTTTTTTTGCAATCTTCAGTAGTAGGAAAAACTTACACTGGTATATAAAGGTTTACCATTGTACTACTTCACGGCGAATCTAGCTGAATTTATTAGATGCACTCTAAAATGGCAGCTATAAATTTAGGGCAGGCTAAGGCAGATGGTTATGACCTAAATGCACTGAAAATCCTATAACTCTAGAACCAGCGATAGATTAAATTAAGTGCGCTATAACCTGCAAGCTCAAAACCATGACAGGATTGCCTAAGTGTACTATAACCTACACTCAGCTTAAAACCACGACAAGTTAACCTCAACTCGCTATAACCTGCTACAGGTTAATTTAAGCGCGCTATAATCCGCAACAGGTATATTGAGTACGATATAATTTGCAAACTAGAATCCACGACAGTATAATCTATATGCGCAGTAACCTTCGAGCTCTAGCTACTACAGGTGAACTTACGTATAAGATTTATCATCTTAAAGTCACAACAAACAAGCCAATTGTGAGTCGTAAAATTTATTTTTTCCAGTAGAAATTGAAAACTATTGTATGATTCTTTTAGTGCAGTTGAGTGACCTAGAGGAAGTGCCGCATACTCCTTTCCGTTGTGTAGTAACACAGCTTTGAGACTTTGTGTGGAAGAATCAATGAAGAGACGCCAGTTTTCTGGCTTGTACAAATCTTGGATATACAAGTTAACCAATTCTTCGATGTTATTACAGTACACCATCACATCCTCCATTATAAAGTACTTTATAAACGCCTCTTCTCGGTTTCTGTAAATTGACTCTTTTGTTCCAGGCAATAATAGCTTCCTTTCTTGGAGTCTTGAAGCACAGAGTTCAGCTTTATCCTTTGGAAGATTGAGGTCTCGAATAAAATCATCTAACGAACTTTGGTCAAAAAGCTTAGAACTCTCGTCATCAGAACTATCTTCAAAAGAGACATCTACAGTTGTATCAATATCCATCGGTTCAACTTTTGCCGAACCAACTTCTTTTCCGGGTTTACTTACTTTTCCTACTTTGGCTGGTGTTACACTCGCTACCGCAGGGTAGATGATTTTATTTGAATTTTGTTTATTGAAACCCGTTGTATTACATAAGCAGAAGTAACAATCAGTTTCATGGTCGTTGGGCTCACGCCAGATGGTCGGTTCAATAACAGTCATATTGCTGCTATTATCATCCCACTTCAACATAGCAAGTCTGCAAGCATTACAAATTGAAGATGGTACCTATGTCTTATCTAAATAGTCGATTGGAACCTTATAACATTTCATATATAGAGTTTTGATTGAATCATTAATCGATCGTCGATAAGAAGTTGTTTCAAACTTCCCACAAACAGAACAAAATGTATCAATTTTTCTTGCACAAGGGCTTCTGGAACTCATTTTTCTTAAAATAAATAAGAAAGAGGTTAAAAAATGTTCTTATGATAAATATTCTTATAATAAATAAAGTAGAAGAAAATAAGATAATAGCATTTACAGGAAATTCAACCCTTAGCCCGCCATTCAAACGTGATCTCTAACACGAAAGGATTAGCATGTCACAAAATCAGTTATCTCAGCTTTCACCTATCTCAGCTTCAGCATACAATCATACATTTCAAGTTACGTAATATTCTACATCATCTATCTACAGAATTTCAAAAACGAATGAAAGATTTCACGGTTTTTGATTCCGCTGATCTTATCTGATATCATATTTGCAAAATGTATTTTATTTAAAAAATTTCTTTAAACAAATTCCTGTATAATAGAATATTTTTGCAAACTGCACCACATTTCCATGGTTTTGGGAGTTACTAGTCACGAGTTTGATGTCAGATTTGTACATTTAAATTTATTTAAACAAATTATTAAAATTTTTAATTCTAATATTTGTCTGTCTATCACAGGCCGACAAACTTCAGAACCAAAAACTATACATAACGCACCCGAAGAATTTCGATGCGCTAAATCCAAATCCCAGCTTAGAATTGTGCCAGCACGTCAGTATTCCGAGATATTCTAGAAGGCTATAATCTGCATGGCCATAACCCTAAATCCGTTAACCCAAAAACCCCCGACCCCTTAACCTTTAACTGCCCCCTTAACCTTAAACCCGTTAACCCTGTAGCCCTGAAACCTGTGATGTTATAACCCGCGATGTCGTTACGCAAATCCCAGTAATTAGCGCCATAAGGAATCTAGGGCTATTGTATCGCAGGTTACAGGATTCCGAGGTGAAGAAATTCGGGGTTAAGTTGGCAGGTTTTATTGCCGCGCTTGTTATAACCTTTTTGGGTTAAAATATTTGAGGTTAAGGGGACGGGGATTATTACATCGAAGGTCACAGGGCTGAGAGGTTAAGGGATTTAGGTTTAAGTAGGCAAGGCTTATTGCCCCGCAGGTTACAATACTCTAAGATCAAGGATTTGAGTTCTAATAGTCGAAATTCATTGCGTTGCCGTATAAACCAATTGATAAGTAGTACATTTTGATTGACGATAAAAGAAGACATAAACTAAAGATTGTTAGTGATTTTGTACGATAATAATTGCTTTTTAGATGCCGTTGTCAATTTTGCACGAAAAAAATTATATGCAATGTTATAAGGTACCGTATATAGCCAAAAAAACTTGATTTTCGCACTTTTAGGTTAGGATATCTCAAAATCCTGACATATTAGCGCAATTCTGAGCTCGGATTTGGATTCAGCGCACCAAAATCCTTCGGGTGTACTATGTCTGATTACTCTGGTCTGGCCTGGTGTGTCGCAGTATAAACAAATTCATAGGTGTTAAATTTCAAACGACAATATCTACATTACCAAAAGACATAAAAACAAAAATCGGTAGTGTATTTTGTAGGCCAAGAGTTGCTCTTTCAGATGCCGTTGACAGTTTTGCATGAAAAAAATTATTCACAATGTTATAAGGTACCGAATATAGCCAAAAAAAACGTGATTTTCGCACTTTTAGGTTAGGATATCTCAAAATTCTGATGTGTCTGCGCAATACTGAGCTCGGATTTGGATTCAGCGCACCAAAATCCTTCGGGTGTACTATGTCTGATTACTCTGGTCTGGCCTGGTGTGTCGCAGTATAAACAAATTCATAGGTGTTAAATTTCAAACGACAATATCTACATTACCAAAAGACATAAAAACAAAAATCGGTAGTGTATTTTGTAGGCCAAGAGTTGCTCTTTCAGATGCCGTTGACAGTTTTGCATGAAAAAAATTATTCACAATGTTATAAGGTACCGAATATAGCCAAAAAAACGTGATTTTCGCACTTTTAGGTTAGGATATCTCAAAATTCTGATGTGTCTGCGCAATTCTGAGCTCGGATTTGGGTTCAGCACACTAAAATCCTTCGGGTGTACTATGTCTGGTCACTCGTTCTGTAGTGTCGCAGTATAAACAAATTCATAGGTGTTAAATTTCAAACGATGATATCTCCATTACCAAAAGACATAAAAACAAAAATCGGTAATGCATTTTATAGGCCAAGAGTTGCTCTTTCAGATGCCGTTGTCAGTTTTGCGTGAAAAAATTTATTCGCAATGTTATAAAGTACCGAATATAGCCAAAATACGTGATTTTTGCACTTTTAGGTTAGGATATCTCAAAATCCTTACGTGCTGGCGCAATTCTGAGCTTGGATTTGGATTCAGCGCATCAAAATCCTTCGAATATATTATGTCTGGTCTCTGGTTCTGAACCTTTGTCAAATTTTGTTGGCCTGTGTTATTTTTAAAGGGAAGATGCGGGAGGCTCATTCGCTCCACTGCAAATGTGATGATGGGCCTCATCACGAAGTTGGCGGGCTGGGTGTATGTCGAGGGGACAGCAATAACAGGCTCACACAGAAATGACTCACAATCACCTTAGATTATATTTATTCCATTAACTCATATAAAATTCGTCGTTTTCTGCGGCCGCGCGTCTTCGCTCGTGCGAAAGAACGCACGGAGGCACGGTACAACAGTTTTGAGAAGTAACGAAGGATGAATGTCGCCGTAATTGCTGTGCTCGCGAATGATCGCCAGCACTTCGCCGTTGCGTTACATGCTTGCAAATGAAAAAGCAGAGAGAGAGAGAGAGAAACGACCTGACTTAAAGAAGGTTGCTAGCTGAACTGATGCTGCAATTTCTGGCAGATCGATATCAGGCTGGCTTGAAGTCTCCGTGCCCTGGACGATAATCTTTCCTTGCCGTTCTATGCCCAGCGTCGTCCTTGTTTCTAGCTGTTACTACTCTGTGATCGGTGATTCTGGAAATCGAAAGCTCTACTCTCTAGCTCGCGCGCTCTCAACCGTCACAGCTGATACCCTCTGATCAAATGCCGAGCTCCAACACTACTCTCTCTTCCCGCCACACGCGTGCCGGCTCGAGCAACGCCGCGGGCGACTTCCCTCCCGCGAGCGAATTGTCGCTGATCGCTCGCGCTCGTTCTCTCATTTTACGCGACATATCTGCTCTCTCTCACTGGTAAGTCTGCTGTACGCACGCATTTTCGTGCAGCTCCCGCTTTTTCGCCTTTTACTGCCGCCGATGTGCCTTCGGGCTTTTTTGTTTCAGTTGCTTGCACGCAAAATATTGCAAGTCGTTGCAGCAATTAACATATTGGCTGCATTCGCGACTTCAAAAAAATCCAGGACCATATTAATTTTGGCGAGCAAAAGTGAGGTTGGAAGAATAGAAACTGGACAAATTTAACGCAGTAAAAACAGCGAAAGACGAACTTGGGAGTGAGTATGAGTGACTCGAGGTGTGAAGTGTGCGGGATTGCAGCCTCGCGCAAACTTGGTCGATGCGCGAGGTGTCAAAAACAGTGCCATTCGCAGTGCTCGGATAGGAAGAATCCGCGCCTTTGCAACCTTTGTAAAGGCGATAGCAGACCGGTGACTACTTCGCAGAGTGCGGGGATGCCTAAAAAGGGCACCTCCAGGACCTTGACAGAAGGGAATTCACCGGCGATTCTTCCTGGAAAGGCAAAGTCAACGGCATTTTCCACTCCGGGCGGTAAGGCGAGCAATTCCGCGGCATCAACGCATCGAGAACACGGCTCTACAAGATCCGGTAATCGCTCATCACTAAGTGGATTAGTGATATCGGGAAAATCGGCAGCATCACTTAGGCGCTCGCCTCTCGCAATCTCGACCGTATCCCTAAGCCTGTCGAGAAAATCGTCGACTACCACCTTGAAAGTCGACGAAAATTCAACTCCAGCTGGGGAGACTGCCGGCTCGCGGGTGTGTACACCGGCTAGCCAAGGCGAGGTGCTGGTGATGCAACATGAGGAGGAGGCAATGACTTTCCAGTCGCCATTGCCCAATGACCATGACGACTGCGCCGCCGCAAACAACAACAAGCAGGCTGGCGTCAGTAATATATCTTCGGACGATGCTGGTGGCGGTCCATTATCAACGGCGCATCCATCCATTTCGCCATCGAATGCTTCTTCAGGCCGAAGAAGTATTTGCGACCACTTTTTAGGGACCGCAGACATACCAGATATGAATGTACTGATTCCAGCGACCACCTTGGATTTGCTTTTCAAGCAGATTTCGATGCTCCAGAGTCGGTGTGATGATCTTAAGTCCCTGGTTAGCCGTGGATTCGGCATGCAGAGCGCCTCCACTAGACCAGAAAATACTGGTTGCGTGGGGTGTAATGATGCAAAGAGTCGAATTGGGGCCCTAGAGGATTTGATGCTCAAACAGAGTACATGCCTGCAAGATCTGCAAGGCAAGTGCGACCTGATTCTGGATGACAATATGAGCCTCAAGGTCAAATTAGATAATGCATTGGCACAGCTGGAAAGCAGCCAGGTTGGTCGCAGTTTCAGCAAAAATAATATCAGTTCTCCGTTACAAGCCGACAATGACCTTGGAAAAGCGGATCCAAGCTCACGTGATGACAACAGTGCTGGTTTCGCAGTACTAGCTAGTAATAGCCACCCTCATCGCTCCACAGACACGATATCTTGTCCCCCCTTGGGGGTGGGCGTTGACGGTCGCGGCTCGGAGTGCGGGGGCAGTGTGGAGGACTGTGAACTCTTAATTAATGGCATACTGAAAGAGAACACCAGCGCCACCTCTGGCCAGGTGGCTGACATTGCCTTCGCAGCCCTCAAAACACTGGTTCCCGCATTAGAACGTCAGTCCATCGTTGACGTGCGAGTCTTGCGGCCTAGACGCAGGCCCGCGAGGCCGGAATGCGGAAAGTCGGGTGCTGGCTTGGGGTCGTGGTCTGCGCCTCCTTCTTGCGTGGTTAGGCTGAGGGAGAGGGGGATGGTGTCCAGCGTTATGAGCGCTAAAAGGAGGTCATCGGGCGGGTACCTCACCACCGGGGATATTAATAAAGAGATGCTAGGCCAGGAGCTTGCCGCCCTTATGCCACAAAGAAAAATTTTGATTAATGAAATGTTGCCCCATAACAACTTCCAGCTCTTTAACAATTTGAAGCCCGTTGCACGGGGGCTGGGCTTCAAGTACATCTGGCATAGTGGAGGCAGGTTCCTGGTACGGCGTCGAACTGGCGAACGCGCGCATGTCTTCGATTCTTTATCTGATTTGCAGAACATTGGATCGGCATGCGCCGTTGGCACTCGCGTTGGGTCATTGCGGGCGGGGACCCCGCCGTTGGATTCGTGCGCGACCGAAACTGGGACGGAGGTTGCGGTATGTGGGAAGGGTCAGCAATCGGCGTGCTGACTCGCATCGTTTCCGCGAGGGAGAGGGGGGGCTGCTGCGCTAAGAGCGGGGTTTCTCAATATAAACTCTATAAGAGCGCGGGTTAAGAGGCTCCGTTTATTTCTGGCGGGGAATCCCTCTTACCACGTATTTGGCTTAGCCGAAACTTGGCTGGGACCCATAGTTGACGACCATCTCATAGGGATCGAGGGGTTTATCGTAATCAGGAACGACAGAAATGTGAATGGTGGAGGAGTAGCTCTCTACGTTCGGAACGAACTCAAGGTTAAACGCCTTGAGTCTTCTCTAACCGGCGGGCTCGGGAAGCCTAACACTCCCGAGTATCTGTTCTGTAGCGTGGAATGGAGCGGACACCCTCCGGTACTAGTGAGGGTTATATATAGGCCCCCCAAGGTACCAATGCAGAAGAACGACGGGTTCTTTGGTGCCCTTCGAGACTTGTGTTGTGAGTATAGTCACAAAATTATTATGGGAGACCTGAATTCGGATCTTATGACCAATGCTGATGATGCTAACACCATCAGACGTTTGGCAAGTGAGTTATCGCTTCAGGTAGTTCGGCACGGCCCCACACATCGCACCGCAACATCGCGAACGTGGATCGACGCGATCCTTACCGACGAAAACGACTGTTTGTCTGGCTACACTAACGAGTGGCTACCCGGTTTTGGCGGGCATGCAATTATCGATGTCACCATCGATATGTTTCTGCCGAGAGTAGTGGGCCCTGTCTTCTCTTTCAGAGATTACAAGAACATCTGCCCGCACTCTCTGGCCGAGTTGCTGCGGGGCTACAGCTGGGTGGCTGCCGACTCCGTTGAGTCCGATCTTGAGGGTGCGGTGTGCAATTTAAGCACAAATTTAAGAATGGCGGCCGATGAGCTTACACCGCTTAAAACTATTACTTGCAAGCGCAAGTATGCTCCGTGGTTTGGTCCAGAGCTGAGACTGCTTGTCGATAAGAGGGATGCGGTGCACCGTCGTTATAAACGCACGGGCCGTGCGTCACTCCTTGACGAGTTTATAAGACTCAGCAATGAGGTGGATGCTCGCGTTGAGCTGGATCGGGGCTCGTATCTCCATACCCGGCTCTCGAACGCACTTGATGCTGGGAAGGATGTCTGGGGGGAGATGCGCAGCCTCGGCCTTCTGCCAAAGGGCGGGGGAGGTGATTTGCATAGCTTCTTGGCGGATGAGCTGAACAGCTATTTCGCTGGGGTGTCCATCTCACCTTCAGAGAATATTGACAATGCTATGGACTCTATTTTAACAGCAAGCGAGGACGGTTTTGTTTTCAAACCGGTAACCTATAAAGAGGTTGTCCAAGCAGTTTCTCATTTTTCTTCGCAAGCGAAGGGGGTGGATGGAGTCCCCCAGGGATTGGTGAAGAAGGCTCTGTCGGTAATAGGTGCTGCTCTTGTCACCATTTTTAACACCTCCTTCGCCGGGGGGGTTTTTCCGGAGGCCTGGAAGCAGGCAGAATTAATTGCCCTGAAAAAGAGCGGCACACCATCTAATGCGTCGGATTTTCGTCCGATTGCGCTATTATGCTTCCTGTCGAAGGTCCTGGAGAAGCTCGCCCATGACCAGATCACGGGGTTTTTGAACGCGGGAAATTTATATGATCCCCTCCAGACTGGATTCAGAAAGGGCCATAGCACGCAAACAGCCTTGTTGAAGCTTACTGATGACATGCGCATGGCCGTCGACAAAGGGAAGGTGACATTGCTACTTCTTTTTGACTTCAGCAAGGCTTTCGACACAATATCACCTTCCAAGCTTCTGCGAAAACTTTTGACGATGGGATTCTCGCGGTCGGCCCTTCTGTGGATAAAATCTTATCTGCAGGGGCGCACGCAAAGGGTCGCATCCGGGGAGGGTGGCTCTGAATGGTTGGGGACTAACCTGGGTGTTCCACAGGGATCTGTTTTGGGGCCACTTCTGTTTTGCCTGTACATCAACGATATGCGGCATAAACTTGATGGACTAGATGTTAAATACATCTTCTACGCGGACGACCTGCAGGTATACTAGCACACCACCAGGGAGGATCTTGCTGGCGGCATTGACAGGCTGTCCAGGGTGGCACACCTAATAGCGGACTGGGCGGAGGCGTCGGATCTGTGCCTTAATGCCGGCAAGACTAAAGCAATAATTTGTGGTTCCAGAAGGAACATAAACCTGATCGCTGAATCGGGGTTTGCTGGTGTTAAGGTGCGGAGGGGTGTCTTCGTTCCGTTCAGCGACGAGGTTACCAGCCTTGGTGTCACGCTGGACAGTAAAATGACATGGAATTCGCATATAAATATGATTACCAAGAAGGTAAACAGGGCTCTTTACACCCTTAGATTCATCCGTGCCTATACCTCGGAAGCGCTTAGGAAGAGATTGGTGGAATCTTTGATTCAACCACATCTTGACTACTGTGCGGTGGTGTGCCTGGATGCTTCGCAGGAACAATGTTTAAGACTACAGAGACTTAGCAATTCGTGTGTTAGGTACGTTTATGGTGTCAGGAGGGATGAGCATATCACTCCCTACAGGAGAAGTATGGGCTGGTTACGTGTAAACTCGCGCAGGGAATACTTCACCGCCGTACTAATGTACAAAATCCTGAAGACGCGAGAACCAAAGTACCTGGCGGAACACCTCGAGGAAAATCGGCCCAGGTCTACTAGTAGGGGCGTGAGGGAGGAGCTCAAGGTTCCCAGGGTCAAGACTGGGACCGCCGCGGGGTCGTTCCGGGTGCGGGGTGCTCGTCTGTGGAACTCCCTACCGACCTCTCTTCGTCGCCTGTCAACTTTGGAGTCATTCAAGTTGGCGGTGCGCAAATATTTTTACGACCTCGATCTCTAGCCGCGCTGGAGCGATTGTAGGGGGGATTTTTTCTTCCGCATAGCGCGAGTGGAACTATGCGGAAGCCTGATAAGTAGTATTAAGATGACTGCAATGCTCAGTAACTCAACATGTGATTTTTGTGATTTATAGTTTTAAGTTGACTGCAATAAACCTATTACTAGACTTAACACTTCTCTATATGTTATAATGTTGCTGAAATTGGCCACATCAAGGACCAGTTTCAACATGGACTAAAAATATGTGTATGTGCCTGATGTATATATGTAACTAGGCAAAGTATACTATGTATAGTATACTTGCTGTAAATATGTTTTGCGAATGGCAAATAAACTTCTTCTATCTATCTATCTATCTCTCTCTCTCTTCTCAACATTACCACTCTCGCTCTAATTGGCTCCCACTAACGATGCCAGCCATAGGTATTGATCCTAAAATAAAGCATTACAAGCATCGGTAATAGTTCTTGGCTTTATCACGCTCGCTATATCCACAGGGTAGGAACGAGATACAGGAGAGAGAGAGAGAAATCCAGACAGGACCGGCCATCTCAGCCAGAGCCCTGTCACAATTTGAGCAATCGACCGAGGAAATATTCGTTTTGTTATTTACGTAAATATCGGAATTTTTATTTCACAAATTGTACAAGTTGGTTAATATTAAAAAAGTGTTGACTAAATCACGGAATATGGTAGCTTAAACTTCGAATTATACGTAAAAAATTCGCGGCAAGTGTGAAGGGCTTATTTCCAAGGCAGTCTTAATGCAAAAAAGCTTCTCAAATTTGAACTTTTTTAAAAACTAATGCAATAACTCGGTAAATAAAAAAAATATCGAATGGATTTTTTCATGATTATATTTTTAAAAAATTAAAGTTTTTAAAGAGTGAATCATCATCAAGTTCCATTGATATTGTCACTTGCAATTCCGGATACAAAAATTAGCTGTTTTTTCTCGATTTCTCTTTTTTTTTTATTTTGCAGCTATAGCCGAAGCAAATGAAATTTTACAACTTTGAACTATGACATTTTATTGACAATTGCATGCTCTACGACATTATTTCTATACATTTTTCTCATTTGTTAACCCTTTGTTGCACATATTTTTCTGTTCAGTGGTTTTACTTGAAAATTCCTACTCGGGGATTTTTGGGGTCGCTGATGACGAATCTGAAGTCATAATTTTGAAATTTTTAATTCAAGATGGTGAATTCAAAATGGCGGTACCAAAATTCCAAAAAATAGATGTATCTACTTAAAAATCGTTACTACGGGGTTTTCGGGGTCGCTGATCACGAATATAAAGTCGGAATGCAGAAATTATTGATTCAAAATGACGAATTCAAGATGGCAACTCGGGAATTTTCGATAAATTAGATGTACAAGCTTAAAAATCACTACCCCAGGGTTTTTGCGGTTTCTGATTACGAATCTGTTAATTTTTTTATAGTTCATCATTGTAGATCTAATATGACTAATACTACGACATAAACAGTGGTTAAAATTATTGGGAACTTTCGAAAATTTACTCTTTTTTTGCGTAACCCAGAGCTAACGACGAGGACGTAAAAGAGTACTAGCTCCATTTTTTTTGTTTATTTTGTTTTTTTTTTTGTTTTTTGTTTTTTTTTGTTTTTTTATTCTTTTTTTAGTATTTTAGTAGTAATTTAGTAATTTTTTTAGTATTTTATTCAGTTTTTAGAATTTATAACGAACGGCATGTAAGTTCGTTATGTCTCTCTCTCCCCAGGAAGCCATCAAATAATAATTATCTATAATAATTAATTATCATGTAAACATGTTTAAATAATTGCAGCGTGGACGTCAGCGAACCGGTAAGTGACGCGATTATAGTTCGATTATCGATATCGACTCGCGGCGCGAACCTCGCGGAGAGGCGAGCCCTTCGAGGAGAGAGAGAGACTAGGGACAAAAAAGTAAGTCTGCTTCCGACCGGCAACGAGCAAGTAACCGGCAACGCGAGCTCGCTAATTACACGAGAGAGCAATCAGGTTTAATAGCCACACACGTGACAACCATCGACGCTGTTCCCGAAAAGCCCAGCGAACACTCGGTGATAGAAGCAGAGAGAAAAAGCGTAAACGCAAGAAGCGATAACGCGATTAACAAATCCTTTGTAAGCGAGCGCGCCGAGAACTACTTGCGAATCTACTGTAGAGCGACTCGTCAGTTCCAGCATTGTAAGTACCAGTCTGTTAACTTGGCTTCTCTCTCTATGGCTCTCTCCTCCTGCGTTGCTTAAATTGCGTATCCTTGTCGATACCTTACCGCATAGTTGCTTATTTCTTTTCTGTTTTCGTTCGGCCTACGAACAGGCTTCCGTTATATGTGTATTGTCGCTTCGTCCGATTTACAACAGAGCAAGTGCGGTTGCCGTTTTCGTCTAAGTCGAGCGACCGAGACATTTCGACCGGCTAAAGAGCCGACACGAGTAAGCGATGTAGGTTTCTCGTTCGAACGGTGCGCGCCGGCTAGCCGTCGCCATTGTGCCTAACCGCTCTTACAGGGCGTGCGCGGGCAAGTTCCTCGCTGCGTAGCGTGTGCGCGGCTCGTCGGCTGCACTGAAATCTGACGCGAGGCTATCCACGCTGCTATTTGGACTGCGCGCGAACTACGCTATTCTATGCTTGTGTTGTGAATAAATGAATTCAATTCACTCCTTTGCTATGTGTCATTTTCCCTCGATTCCTAGTCGTATATGCGATTATGCGCTTTAGCTTCTCCTTGGCTGTCGCGCCTTGTCATACGAAAGCTTACGACACTCTCCGCGGGCCAAGTTTTCGACTCGAGAAGGAGGCAACTGAGCTGCTGGACCCAGGACGTTCGGTGCAGGAGTGCCGATCTGCTCTGGAGAGCCATTCATCTACTTTTCCGCGGTTACTTTTATATAGCGTGTCCCGCTCGAGCGAAGCTGAGCAGGAACCCCGTTATAAATTATTCAAACTATTTTTTATGTATTTTATTTTGATTTTGCCCATGAAGTGATGAAAAAGTAAGCATTATTCTTTACCTAAGTGTGCTAATTTTTGAAACAATTTCTATCTTGCAAAAGACACAATGGTACATTGCAAGTCATACATTTCCACTTTGTTCTCCTTTGATCCTTTCTTATACTGCAATGAACACATCGTTTTGCGCTTTGAATAGAAACAGACATATGAGCTGCTTGATTGCATCTTTTCTCTAAAGAAACTTGTGGTTTCTGGTAACGAAAATCTTCCGAATGGTCAGATTTGCGCTTTCGACCTTTGGCAGTTGGAATTTTGTGTTCTGCCATTTATTCTACTAAATTTAATCGAAATTTTTTCAAATTCAACGTTGGTTTTATATGTTTTTCTCTGTACAAAATATATGCATTATTTATTGTTAGATCGAGAAAATGCCAAAATATTCTAAACCACCACTTTTTAGATTTACGATCAATTTTATAAACTAAAATAAGTCGATCAGCATAATCTACATAACCCATGTGCTCATTATAATCTGAAGAAACAACAGGACAATTGACACATTTTGCCATCTTTTTGTCTACGATTTACGGTAGTAACTTCAGATGCATCGTGAAAGTTGGATAGAAAATAAACTGGTTTCTTATCCATCCACTTGATCCAGGTAAGACCTGTCTTGGTAGTCATAAATTCATATTCTCCTATGTCCATTTTTTTTTTGATTTTTTATCATTGATATTCGTTGGTAGACCAGAACGATTCTACCGAATCGTGCCACATGCGTTTATTTTATCTTCTTTCAGTGATAAAAGAAGTTCCACCCCAGTAAAAAAATTATCGAAATATACGTGATGATTACCATCAACAAGTTCTCGTGTAAGGTCTTTTACAACTCTTGTTCCCAATTGTTTTTCAGTGTTGTCTGCTTTTCCAGTATAGATTTGAAACTGGCATACGTAACCAGACTCATCTGCGCGAGTCCAGCACTTATATCCGTGCTTTATAGGTTTAGCTGGCATGTATTGTTTCATAGTACTTCTTCCTTTGAATTTTATCATAGACTCATCTACAGATTAGTGCTTACCAGGATTGAAATTTTCTTTGAAGGTTCGAGAAAGCTCGTCTAAAAGTGATCTTACCTTATACAGTTTATCGTAATTTGGATCACCTTTTTTTGGTTCTTTAGAGTTGTCGTTGACATGCATATGAGACAGAAAAAAACTAAAACGATTAACAGTCATGAGAGATGATATGTAAGAATCACGTAGCTGAGGGTTTTCACTCCAATAATCTCGGTAAGATGGCAATTTTTTTATACCCATCAGAATGTTAATGCCTAAAAATATTTTTAATTCTTCTTTTGTGATGGGATCTTGCTTACCCTTTTTTTGAGAAATGTACAGATTAGTTTGAT
Source organism: Phymastichus coffea (assembly GCF_024137745.1). Taxonomy (NCBI): domain Eukaryota; kingdom Metazoa; phylum Arthropoda; class Insecta; order Hymenoptera; family Eulophidae; genus Phymastichus; species Phymastichus coffea. The sequence goes on along the minus strand of NW_026706822.1, from coordinate 4,085,008 downwards.
GTACAATATGATCCAATAGATCAGAAGAAAATAAACAAGAAAATATGTCGAATGGTGATTTCGCTGTATCTGGAATGTTTGGACCAAAGCTTTTAGAAAACATAAAATCCGATCTTGGCCGACTAACAGACTCCCAAATATCAGATTGATTTGAATCATCAATGTCTTCTGCGTTCATTGATTCTTCTTCGTCATCGTTATTATTTACAGTAGAAACATTTTCGTCTAAAAGTGATCTTGAGTTCACAACGTCTTATTCGTTGTCAGAATCTTGAAGCCCATCAACCGATTCAGAATCGCTAGGAATTTCGGTTGTAACAACATTTTTTTTTCTCCCCATATTTATAACATTTTGTAACTTTGAATACTTTCAATGTGCAAAAAGTAACTTTTATAAAAAAATATAAGCTTACGAAGTCATGTAAAAATATAAAATTAGTATTAGTTATGATCAATAGCATTTGCAATGAAAAGTCAGAATTTTTGAAAATATTTCAGGATTGTAAAAAAAAGTTATTATATTTATTTCTTATTCATAATAAAAAAGAGTTGTGATAAAAACAAAAAATTGCCTCGAAATATATCACCTCATCTACGATTTCAACGATTTAGATGTAAACCTAAACTACATATAATTTTTATCTCGATTTTTATAAAGTGATTTCGAATTGGATTCAACAACAAGTAATGATTTATGAGCTGTTTTTAAAATTTTGATACTATCATCTTAGATCCGCGATTTTGAATTGAAAATTTGACAATTTTGATGTTAGATTTATGATCGGCAATCTTAAAAACCCCCAAGTAGAGATTTTCAAGTTGATACATTTACTTTTTTTAAATTTCTGCCGCCATCTTAAATACGCCATTTTGAATTGAAAACTTTGGAATTCCGACTTTATTTTTATAATCAGCGACCTCAAAACCCCCGAGTAGAGATTTTTAAGCTGATATATCTCTTTTTTCAAAATTTTGAAACCACCATCTTGAATACGCTATTTTGAATTGAAAATTTTGGGATTTGGACTTCATATATGTAATCAGCGACCTCGAAAACCCCCGAGTACAGATTTTCAAGTTAATACACTGATTATGTTATTCAATAATGAATTTCTCCGAAAAAAATGACATTTTTTCATGTTTGTTTATTTATATAACAATTATAATAAACAATTTCACCAAATAAACCATTTTCCTATGTTCTCTTACTAATAAATTAGTATATGAACAAAAAAAACCGGATGTAAATACGTTAACAATTGATTAAATAGCGAAAATGTGAAATCAAGTTGGTGGTAACCCACGTTACCACAGTGCAACAAAGGGTTAAATGGTTTACGAGTAAAATGAGAAAACGCACCAAGAAATTCGAGGTACAAACTATGATACGTTAATTACTACGATATTTCTAAGCGATTCCATAAATAAAATTCCTTCCTCTACTCACATCCATGATTACGAATTTTTTCTACTTTCTACTGAACTATAGATAAGGCTATTTATGATACGAATAGACATGTTTGCTCGCTAGAAATTTTCATTTGAATTTTAAAAAATCATCGAATTTTTTTAACGATTGATAACATAATAAATATTTCGATCTAAAATTTTGCATGCATGTTGATTTTTATGTACAGTGCCCAGCAGTTAATTAACAATTTAATCCACCTACATCAAAATCCGGCAAACTTGGAAGCTTCGTATCTCAGTCGGAAATTATCGTATCAAAAAAAATCGAAGTGCGTTTTGAACAAAAAAGAGTACGGTAATTAAGTTTTTTTATTTTTAACATTTTTTAAAACCATTTTACATAAAACATTAATAAATAAACAATAAATAAATAATTAATAAATAAATAATTATATGACTAAATAATGCATGCAGCAAAATTACAAAGAGAGATAAAAGTATATGAAATGAGTAAATAAAATTTTTTCCATTTCTTTATTTGGACTTTATTTCCGTATTTTGGGATATAAAACCAAACATTTTTCTCCAAGGAATTTTTTCCTGAAACCAATAGAAATCGCGGTAATGATAAATTAAAAAAAAAGACTTCTTTTACAAAAACTACTGTAACTCCGATAAAAAAAGTCGCACGAAAATCCGCGGGTGGTCTTCGTAAAAGGGAAGGGACTATCTTTTGATCTCTGTTAGAATATTTGTCCTACTATTAGTAGTTATAAGCTAACATTGATTCAAATCGAGGTGAAAAAAATCGAAAATTTTTAATCTGCTTGTTATCGTAAAAAACTCAATTTTTTTTATACGATATTTTCTGACTGAGATAAAAAACGTTCAAGTTTGCCTGATTTTGGTGTAGATATAGGAAACGTGATTGATGGATAGTATAGATAATAAGTATACGATATTTGAAAAAAGTCGGTAATGTTGATATTCTGGGCTGATTGAAGTAACCAAAAATTTCAATAAGAGAATAATAAAACTCAGTCATAATAAGTTATTAAGGTAGCTGTTTCCTAAAGCTCAATTGACTCGCGTAGTCGACTCTCAGACTGCATCGCACATTTGACCTCCGTTCATGCGCAGTATTACGTAGTCGCAGTTTGTGATGTAAATACATTGATCTGCTCTTTCATTCTCTTCGGGCATAACCTCTTTTGCTCCATTATCGCGTTTATACGTATCTCGTAATTTCATACTTGTTTATTAACTGACAAAATGCCGCACTTACACTATACAAGAGGAAAGAAGAAAGGCAAATTTGCAAAAAAAAGTGATTGATTCGCGAGAACGTCAGCTGCAGAAACGCTCGCATCTATTGCAGAAACGAGGAGGAAACAAAAACACGGAAGTAAAATACCGTTTCATGATTTTTGATCAATCGTTGCAGCAAATAAATATATTTAAAATATAATTATCGAAAGAGAACAAACTATCAATTTTAGAATATAACTACATATTTCCTATTAAAAACTTTGAAGGATAAAACAAATAAGTCTACTTCCACTTATGAGCCTGCAACCCGTGCAATGAACTTGAACGTATTATCAGAAGAGACGTGGTGCAGTAAATGCTAGTTGCCTTTATCATTCAAGGATAGAGTGAGTGAGAAGATAATGGGTCTAGCAAGTGTATTTACGATAAACTGCACAAAATGCGGTTCACTGAAATATGTTCATAGTCAAAAATACAATTCCGTTAACGAAACATATGAAGCTAATGGAAAATTAGCCTTTGGTAACTTGACTTTATAATATATAAAAAAATATTGATTTACGTTCAAAATTATAAATTATATTTAATATTATTTATAGGAATGCTTGACACTGGTATTGGAGCCTCACATATGAATGCACTCATGTCAAGCATGGACATGCCTACACTTTCACCAAAAACTATAAAATAATATAAGAGGCAAGTTGCAGCAGCCATACAGGAGGTTTGTAACGAATCATGTGTGGAGGCTGTACAGTTAGAGAAGAAGATGACCTTAGAAAAGGAGCCTAAGGAAGCCATGTAAGACTGTTTTGTACTGTATGATGAAACCAATGACTGAATATCTGTTCACTGACTTCAATGAAAGAGTCATACAGTAACATACTAAATGTAAATATACCTATAGTTTTATTTCTACACTATTATTGAATCGAAAAAATGTTATGCATAATATAATCATGTGGATTTTGAGTAATGTATAGTTGAACTAGTGTTTAAAAATTAAGTTGATTTATATTCTAAAATGAGTTGTGCTACTATTTTTATATATGATATATTTATATTTTTTATATATAATATATTTATAATATATTATATATTTCATGTATAATTATATTTTTTATATCATTTTATATGATAGAATTTTATTTTTTTATATGATTTTATATGATAGAATTTTATTTTTTTATATGATTTTATATGATATGATTCTATACTTTTATCTAATATAATCCTAAATAGTGTTTAAGTTAACACAGCAGTTATTGATATTACAAGGCTTAGATTCGATTCTTATGTACACTATGAACATTTCTATTTACATACCCTAATGAAAAACAAAATTATTGAAAATATATGTTTTGTACTCAATGTAGTACTGCAGGAATGGTCTCGTATCTTTAGAATACAAATTTTTATTTTCGATTAGATAAAAATTGTGAGGATGCATCACAACTTCTACCTGTCAAGTTGAAATCACCATTCGATGCCGGTTGGCAAAAACGAGGGGATGGTCGCTCGTACAGCAGTTTGAGTGGTAAGACAGTTTTTTGAAGGACTTATTGCATGGAATATGAAATTTACGTAATACTTATTCCATTAAATCATGGTACCCGCTGTAGGTCATTATTCTGGTAAAGTGTTATCTGTGGGTATTCGGTGTAAGGACTGCCGAAAATGTAAGCTTGAATTTTCAAACAGTGAACACGATTGCAGGCAAAATTATGAAAATTCTACTAAATCAATGAAGGCTGATATAGCCGTAGATATATACACAAACAATCCTATTTTCAAACAAGAAAACGTTCAAATAGGAACGAAAATTGGCGATGAAGATAGCTGTACGATTGTAACAGTAAAACGAACTGCTTCTTACACTATTGACAACTGATCTGATTTGAATCACGTCAAAAAAAGATTCACCAGTCATCTATATACGAGGGGATGGGGGGGGGGGGGTCAATAAGTTTTTACAAAAAGAAGGAAAAAAAGTTTTGCGTATGTAATTTTTTTTTATTTTTCAACATAATCTCCTTGAAGGTCGATACATTTTATTAAATGGGCTTCCAGATTTTTTAAGCCATCAGAAAAATATGATTTCTGAAAACCCTCAAAATAGGCATTTGTTTCGGCGATGACTTCTTCATTCGACGTGAATCGTTGTCCCGCAAGCCATTTTTTGAGGTTAGGAAATAAGAAAAAGTCACTGGGAGCCAAATCAGGCGAATATGATGGATGGTCAATTAATTCGAACTTTAAATCGTTAATTTATGCCATCGAAACTGCACATGTGTGAACTCGAGCATTGTCTTGAAAAAAGAGGCATTTTTTTCAAGTCAGGACGTTTTTCTCTGACTTTTTCTTTCAGCTAACCTAATCATGATGAATAATATTATCCAGAGATCGTCTGGCCCTTTTCCAAGTAGTCGATGTAGATGATTCCATACGCATCCCAGAAAACCGTGGCCATAATCTTGCCAGATGACTTTACTGTCTTTGCCTTCTTTGGGGCTGGTTCTCCTACGGTAATCCATTGTTTGGACTGTTCTTTTTACACTCTTTTCAAGAGTGTAGTGGTGTACCCATGTTTCGTCTACAGTTACGAGTCAACGCCAAAAGTCTTCCGGATTACGACGAATACGTGCCAAAAAAGCCTCAGAGGTGACCACGCGGGTTCGTTTGTTTTCAACAGTGAGCAAACGCGGCACCCATCTTGCTGATATTTTTTTCATCCCCAATTTTTCATGCAAAATTGAAATGATTGTACCTTTGATACCCCTGTAGCCTCAACTAATTCTCGCCTAATTTAATTTTAATCTTCTATCACTAAACGCCATATCGTGGATTTTGTTGACCATTTCGGGCGTACTCATTTCTACAGGACGTCCTGAACGAGGTTCATCTTTTGTTGTTGTACGGCCGGGTTTAAATTCATTTACCCAGTTATAAACAGTTTTAAACACAGGGGCAGACTTACCATTAACGGCGTTCAATTCAACTGTAATTTCTTTTGGTGTAAGATCTTTCAAATGAAAATGTTATATTTCCGCTCGAAACTCTGTTTTTTCCATTTATCAAATAAATCAATAACTTTTTGTTCAACCAACGCTCACATAAGAACGACTCAATGAATCAAGCTGAAACTTTGTACGATATCTAGTTAGTAGTATTGCTTGCCAAAAACATCATAATTTAAGCGTGGCGAGCGCCATTTCTTGGATTTTGTAAAGACTTATTGACCCCCCGTCGTAGTATGAAGCTTCCAGCCATGCTCATATCTTATTTTAGTAAATCTTTTACAATTGCAATCAAGCAAAATGAAGGAGATGCTACGAAAATTGAAAAAACATTACAGTCTATCGTACCTCATGCGTATGGTAATCACAGTTAATGTGATAGTTGGTGCGAAGGCACTAGAAATGAAAAGTATATTTATAAACATCTTCCACGTGGTGAACCTCTAATCGATTCTAATTTAAAAACAAAATTGACAGAATAAATTAATCGTTACGCAAACAATTCATCAAAAATAGCACAGTGTGCTTCTACACAGATTAACGAGTCATTGAATTAAATAATAGCTAGTAAAACTTCCAAGTCGAGGCACTACGCAGGATCTGAGTCACTAAGTTTTCGTGTGAAAGCAGGTGTTTCTCAAAAAAATCTCGGTAGACAGTATGCAACGCGCGTTTTTAAAAAAATGGACTACGCACAAAGTGCCGCGAGTATCGCTTATAGAAAACAGACTGACAAACTTCGCCAAATGACAGCACTACATACAAGTAGTATATTAAATGAACGAAGGAGACTAGTGTCAAAACACTCAAAATCTTTGAAAAATGTTGCGTGTGAAAAAAAAAGAAAGAATCTCATATGGAAGTGGATTTTCTCTAAACGAAATATTGATAACTCAAACCATCCCTACCACTTATAAAAAAGTTGACTTGAACGAATGTATGGTTTTACTCTATGATTTGGAAACGATAGGAACCTCGTTTAATGATGAAATTGTTCAAGTAAGACATCATGTCATTCAAATTATAAACATTTATCTTATACAATTTATAATATTATATAATATAAACTGACTTTTTTCTCAGATTTCAACAGACTCTTTTAAAGATCTTAATCCTTTCAATGCTTACATTATCCCTTTGAAACAGTTTTCAAAGGTGGCATCTGAAATTACTGGGCTACATGTTTGTAATGGTGAATTATATTTGTATGAGAATCCTGTCGAAGCAATGTCTGCAAAGGTTGTTTGCGAAAATTTTTTAAAATACCTAGGAAGCTTTAAAAGTCCTGTGATTTTAGTGGCGCATAATGGATTTCGTAAGAATAATTTTTTTATATGCATATTCTACATTTCTAAATGAGTTATCGCCATAAAAACTTGATTATGTATTGCTTGCAGGTTTGACAATCCAAGATTGACGAGATTATTGCAAAAATGTCAATTGTATGAGAATTTTAAAAATATTGTCAAAGGTTTTGCTGACTCGTATCAATTTTTTAAAAATATTCTCGTAGATAAAGTGAAACAGAAAAAGAAATTTACAGTAAATTACTTGATACGCGATTATTTACCTGAAGAAAAATCGTTTTCTCTTCGCAATGCAATAAATGACGTTCAAGTTCTTAAAAAGTTACTGCTAACTATTAAAACTACCTTTAAAAAATAATCTAAAAGTATTTCAAACATTATTAAAAAAAAGGAATTAAAAACAAAGACAACAAATAATAAAACTACTTGGCAAATGTACAAAAGTTTATTATCTAATGTAACGATGAATAAGTTAGTTAGGGTTGACATTACTTTTGAAATTATGAAAATGATTTTTGAGAAACATGGTATACAGGGAGTGTACTCAACGTACGTGGAAAATGTGAATAATAAGCTCCGCGTAACGAAAAACGCTATTTTGCAGTTTATATATAGTTTATTTACTACGAATACGCCAAGTGATAAATAGGATAATAAAAACTATTTATTGTAATAATCTAATTGTAGACTCTCTCTTGCGTTATAAATTATTAAATTGTATTCTTAAATTATTCAAATTTTAGTAAAACAACTGATGTTATTATGATTATTATTAAATAGTGTTTTTGAATCATCACACAAGAGAAATAAATAATAATTTATTGGAAAACTCGTGTTTAGTGTTCCAACCTCACCTATCGTCTTTGAATTGCGCTCGCGCCAGGAGCATGTAAGCACGACCGGATGTTATGTCCAAAACGACTTTATACCTTGAATATCTCTCGAAAATGCGCGTAGACCCCCCAATTACAAAAAATACTATCAAGATCCTTATCATTTTAACTATACGTTCTCAATTTTTTAAGTGATTATTCAATTTATATTGTTGAGATATAATTTTTGAGCAAACAGAAACCGATAGCAGTCCCATAAGAACCCCTGTTAAACAAGTCAACTTTAAGAGGCTCGTTCTGAAAATTTTTGAATGTTGACAGGAGTTGAAATTTTGGCAAGAATTTGTTGTTACTTAAGGAACAACATCTCAAAGTTTCATGATGATCTCCAGTTTTGAATTTAGGAAACAGCTACCTTAAATACTATATGTTTATGAAAGTTAAACGTGAGCATAGTTACTATAAATGTGAGATGATTTGAATATGTTGGAAGTGATTTCAATGATAACCTGAAGCCTCATCTCAATAATATAAGTTGATAGTCAACCAGTTCTTATTTAATTTCTTATGTGAATTCTTTTACGCAAGTTATGCCTTATGTCAAAAAGGAAAAAAAAATTACCTATATGATCGCGATTTAAATCCGAGATCTTGATCTTATCAGATTTGTTAGGTTTCTCTAAGTGCGACGAGCTAGGTAGGGTGTCGCGATGCGCACCAGGCCTGCTCTCGAGCGTCCTCTGTGCGCAAGGTAAGGAGCGTCCGGAAATAAAACACGCGGTTCACCAGTACTGAAAGAGACTTTTATTTCTCCCAAAATGAGCACTTTCTCAAACCGCCAGAGCTGTGGCGAAGCACTACAGAGCTTATGGCTTTCGGAGTGGAAGACCTCCTGGTGCGTCGTGAGTACAACTCCCGCAGGCGTCTCACGTCTCGATCTCAGGTTGACTCGTTCGCAACCTAGGGCTAGCGCTTAGAAGACTTCGCGGTACCAATTCTTGTTTCCGGCGGTGCCGTCTTTCGGAGTCACGTATGGCGTTATCTGGCGTTGGCTTAGCGCGCCGAGGATCAACCGCCACAGATTTGCACATTATCACTTATATGATCGCGATTTAAATCCGAGATCTTGATCTTATCAGATTTGCACTTTATCACTTAGCTACCGATGATTATTAGAATACTAGCTAATTTTAAACTATTTTACACACAATCTGAAAATTTTTCAATTATTCAATTATATTCAATAAACTATGTTTGCTGATAATACTGATGAATTTAATATTAATGTGTGTGTGTGTTTTCTTTTTACTCATTTATATTTTTTTTTTTTAATATAAATTTAAAAAACCAGTAAAAATACAGTTCATCAAATAGGATTGATAATTCATAACAATTTTCAGATGGCATATAATATAGAATAACAAAATCATATTTATTGTAATAGTAGTTGATGGCAAATTGGTAAAATATAAGTCTGCTATCATGAAGGACTCCGGTTCAAGTCTCGGTAAGATGGCTTATTTTTTTAATTTTCTATATATAGTTCATCTTCTGTAGAAGCTGCTCAACTTATTTTACCCATAATATACCTGTGTTGTCTATTTATTAAATTTTTAACAACATTTCGATTTATTAAATATAAAATTTGTACAAATTTTGTATATATTCTTGTACAAATTTAGTACCCATTCTATACAAAATTTATAGAATTATTTTCTTTTAGATAAGATCTCGCAATATTTCTCATGCAATTTTGTATTTAAGTCTTTCCTAAAAACTCATCTTTCATTTTTCAGGAAGGTTGATTCTATATTCTGTTTATATGAGATTTAATTTTTTTTTTAATTGTAGGAGAGGGAAGGTCACCCATATCTTAATAATGAATAGTAGTTCAAAAAATATTTCATTATTTTAAGCCGCACTGTTTCGATATATCTTGCACAAGGGCAAAAGTCGATCTTTATAACCATATGCACCTCAGATCATAAAAAATAGTTTGCTCCATGTTATCCCAAATAAGACATTATTGAAACTATTTTTTATAACCTCTTTTGCTGTTGTAGCATTTCTAGAAAAATATACAATTACTAAAACATAGTCCCAAAATAATCTGGATAATGATAAAACAGCAAAAGAATTAATGAAATAGTTGCCTCTCTTCGAAACAATATTGTACAACCACTATTTAAAAAATATAGCTTTGATGTTTTTCCAATAGACCTAGCCAGATTAATATTATATATTACTAATTACTTCAACAAACTAAGAGTAACATAATTTTAATGAAACTAAGAAATCAATATATATAATAAAATCATATTTACTTCTTGCAGAGTGCAACTTGATTTTTATCATGCACTTTAAGACAAGCATCATTGATTTGATTTGCACAGTAACCCAAATTTTTGATAGAGCAAACAAGGTTGGTTATTTTTCCGCATCTTATTTCGCAAAATAAGTAACTTTTTTGTTTCACTCTGTTACTGAAAAAGAATTGAGAATTGATATTGATGAATGTCGACTAATAAAAATTTTATATCATAATGACTACACATCCAAATTTATACCTGGCATTTGTTTTGGAATTCTTATGTGATAAAGCAATGAAATTGTTTTTTACTGATATATTTACTCTTGTTTCCAAAGAATCAGATAATGTATTCCTGTTGACACTTGTGGAATAAAATGTTGATTATTTTCACATGAACTAGAAATATGATTACCTGTAAAGGTTTTTAAGATCATTAATTTATTGAAGAAAATATAATACAGTAATGAACATAATCTTACATTTTAAATCTAAGTTGAGCCCTTGACGAATTAATTGATTTCGACTTTTTTTATAGATAATACCATCAATAGATACCAAACCTCTTGAACTTCTGAAATTATAGTTGATGAATGTAATTTTATAACCTATTTGAATTTTTAGAAAAACAATAATACTTACATAGTTGTAATTTTTGATGTGAAATTTTTATATGGTATTAAACAAATATTTTTTTTTATTTTATTTTTCCAATTTGCAGTATATTTTTTATATGCTTTGATTATTCTTATATTATGTCTCTGCCACATATTATCATATTTATAACTCGATTTCTTCAAAGGTAATAATGATTGTTTTTCCTTTAAGTAGTGTTGATATCTTGGACCTGTCATAGCTCTTATTACAGTATGTATAAGTATTATATGTATTCTGTAAATATTGATGAATTTAATGAAGTTCTACGGTTCATTAAATTTGTTCTTTTCTCTATATTAGAACTTTTTAGAGCTGATTCACATTTTTTATCAGATTGTAGATCTAAAATCAAAATTTGGTTCACATTGTTTATAACATTTTCAACATGATTAGGAAACATATAAGTATCCAAACATATAGATAAATTATATTTTGAAATAAGAATATCTTTATGAAAAATACCTAATTTATTTTCAGCCCCTAGAATCGAATCTGTTTTGTACTTCGACATTACTTTATCTCGATAAATCAAAACATTGGAACTCCTAGAAGCTGATTCTAAATTACTTATGATACAATTATTCTGATGATTGATACTATCTTTAGGCACTTTATATTCTAATTGGACATTATTTTACGATTGATATATACCACAGATTTTTCTTCAAAAACATGATTATAATTTTGATTATCGTAATTAGGTGTTTTTAAATCTCCTTCTTGATTATAGTGACACGAAAAATTTTGATTTAATATTTTAGGATTAACATGAATGGAACGTTTATTGTTAATACAAGGATTTATATAGATTTTACTTTTTCTTGTGGGAATTTTGAATTAAAGTATATCTTACTCATAATTGATTTGTTACTCAAAATGATATAGTTTTTAATTGAATAGCTTATTTCTTTATACTGTAAACTTTTCTGCATTTGAAATTCTATATCTAATAACAAATTTTTTGCATTTTCTTGTAATTACCAACAAAGCTAAAAGTAAAATAATTACTCTGTTTAAGTATATTGTAAATAATTTTTTCAATGCTGAAAGCAAACGAATATAGACACTAGTCAAAACCTCCCCGGTCCAGCCTGCAATGCAAAAAAAATATTTAGACATGTAAACCTATAGTTTTTTAATTGCCCAATTCAACTGCAATATTTATTTTCTTTGCACTCTTTCACTTTACTTACAAAAATTAATAATTATATCTGATATCACTGCAAACTTCAAGCGTCAATATCTCGATAAATAAGTAATACTTCATAATTCCTGAAAATGCAAAAAATTTCTCTTGAGATAATTTAATTTGCCCAGTCGATTGCAATGACAATTCATCAATTTTTCATGGGACAATTATTAAATAGCATGTAACGGGGGAGGTTATCTAAAAAATGAGGAATTTATTTAAGAACAAACTCCCACGATGCAGAGCTAACCGCCGCTCCGTTAAACACATCGAGCCGATCCTGGCAGGAAAATAAATGATTTTCTAATTAAACTACACATGGTTGACTTTATTTTAATTTGTACCACCCGCAAATAAGATTTTAATAATTTGTACCCTCTAGAAAACAAAGAAAATGCGAAAATAATAGGATGTTGGAAAATCTATGCTCCTAACAGAACAAAATTGATTTTCTTAAATAAAAAAATATAGGCAGTTTTCTTTTAATTTGTACCATTCGAAAATATCAATTTGGCCATTTGTACCCGTCGCAAAATTAGGTAATAATTAAATTTTCACAGACCAACTCAGTCGTTCATACTTTCGTATCTTCTGCGCATGTGTGATGGAAAATCTTGATTCTGGCACGAAAATGTTAGATTTTCACGGAAAAAATCAAGTGAATGGCTTCTATTTAATTTGTATCATTCGAAAATTACAAATTTTTTATTTGTACCCCCTGTCGAAACCGGAAAATAGCAGTTTTCTTTATCAGTTATATTACTATTTTCAAATCTGGCGAGCGAATGTTGGCAGCCATTCAGAGAGAGAGAGAGAGAGAGAGGAGAGAGAGAGAGAGAGAGAGAGAGAGAGAGAGAGAGAGAGAGAGAGAGAGAGAGAGAGAGAGAGAGGAGAGGGAGAGAGAGAGAGAGAGGGAGGGAGAGGGAGGGAGAGAGAGAGAGAGAGAGGGAGAGAGAGGGAGAGGGAGGGAGAGAGAGGGAGAGAGAGGGAGAGAGAGGGAGAGGAGAGGGAGAGAGAGGGAGAGAGAGGGAGAGAGAGGGAGGGAGAGGGAGGGAGAGGAGGGAGAGAGAGGGACAGAGAGGGAGAGAGAGGGAGAGAGAGGGAGAGAGAGGGAGAGAGGGAGAGAGGGAGGGAGGGAGGGAGAGAGGGAGAGAGGGAGAGAGGGAGAGAGAGAGAGAGAGACCGACAGTAGGTTGAGCTGGTCCAGTTCAGATTGTCAGAGAGAGAACGGCAATTGATTATTGATCATAATAATCAAAATAAAAAACTGAATGTTCTCGAAAAAATAATTCTATTCAATTAAGTAGATACTGCAACGGTAGTCGATTCAATTAATCGCACCGTTCGCGATTCTGAATTTCGCGCGTTAGTTCTAAGTATTGAGAGAGAGAGGGGGCGCGCGATCTTTCAAATTAGCAGTTACGTCTCAGCTGTTGATACGTGTGGATATCGCCGAATTTTGGTTACACTATTTTTCTGCCGAGTGATAGTTTTTTTCAGATCAATACGTGCGCGAGTGCAACAACGTAGTCAACATATTGCAGCATTACGGTAGCAGTAGATTTGGAGCTGATAGGCGATACGAGGCAGCGCAGTTGATAAATCAGAACCGGAGGCAGTTGATAATTTTACTGGCATCAACAATTGCGGCCGATCACCGTAATTGCACCGCAGGGTAGGTGCAACTCCCTTAATTATCGCGAGACAGAATATATTAAGTATTTTGTTTAACCGTTTAGCGTTAATTATTTGTATTCGCGCCGAGCGTTAGGTCGCGCCAATTTTCGTATCTTCTCTCTCTCTCTTTCTCACCGGAAAATTATTTAATTGTAAATCCTATTCGCGTGCGTCAGTCTTTCGGCCCGACAAAGACTGTATAGATTTTTTATGAATAAACTTTGTTAAACTTATTCGCCGATTTCGTCATATGATTTTCCTAATAGTTTAAGAAATTGAAATAGGCTTAGGTGTTAATCCTATTACGTCTAGGGGATTAAGCGGAGAAGGAGTAAAGTCGCTCACACTTCAAACTCATCGAGTGTCCCGATACATGTGACTTAAGGTGAGTTCAACTCCGTTTGATAGAAGACAACAAAAAGAAATCATCTGACGTTAAAGCGAATACACGTACTTACATACGTGATTAACGGAGCGGCGGTTTGCTCTGCATCGTGGGAGTTTGCTCTTATACAAATTTCTCATTTTTTGCAAGATTCCCCCCGTTACAATACGTAGTAGTTCCAACGTGAATGTGAAAACTTTGAAATGGCAAGAGACGTGGGAGTGAGCAAAAAATCTAACCAATAAATCAGATAAGTTTTTTTCATGTTTCTTTGGAAAATTATTACTGGTACTGATTTGATGCATTAAAGTTCAGATACTTTGTTTAAAATTTCTGCTCATTTCAGATTGATGAAAATTTTCTTGAAACGTTTGAGGAGCTAATCAATTTGAAACGGTATTGTTTGATTTCACTGAACTCTGTGCTTTATGAGTTACAATGGGTACAAGTACAAGACAGTAGGAGCAACAAGAAGAGGAATCAAAGATGTATATACTATCAGAACATTAGTGAAATTTGGCAATTTGGACGAATAGAGCAAAAGAGAAGGTTTGCTACTTCTATTCTAGTAGGTGGGTATAATTAAACAGTTGATAAAGTTTACTAGTTATTTTATTATTTTTTCTAAACAAGTACAAAGCATTGCAATAATCTGGCTCAATGGTTTGTTTGGATAAATCAGTGTAAATCCATTTCCCATCTTACATATAGTATACTGCTGATCATTATTCTTGGTAAATTTTTCTAATGCCTTATCGAACAATCTTGCAAATCATTTTTTTCTTCCCAATATTTAAATTGGGCATTGTAGCAATGCGCCACATAATGACCTGGCCTCCCCTCTACTACGCCACCCAAAACAAACTTTTGATTTAAAATTTCTAAATGAATTGGTAAATCAGCTAAATTGCTTCTAATAATGCAATCATTTCCTCCTATATTTTTGTATGCATCCTCGACATCCAGCCATAAGTACAATCCCATATTGTAAGTACATACTAGTTCCAGGTTCTTGCATACTGAACAATGAAACCGGTGTTCGGCAAAATAATTGTTTAGCTCTTCCTCCAAATTCTTATAATTATTCAGCCTAACAATTGATGTGTTTGGAAGTGGCGTTATTGGTCTTTTTATTTTTCGATGACGACAACATACTTGACAACTTTGAACTTCTTCTGTACAGTCATATTGAATCATTAAATTTTTCATCAAATCATTAACATTACAAGAACAATCAACCATATTCGATCCATCTATTTGTTCGAGGTATTCAGCAATACTTAGCATTTGATATGCTCGACTTGTATAATTGCAATTGCTATTTGCCAGGCCCGTATTAATATAGTTGAATATTGTACTGAGGTAGCATTTGTATTTTACAGCTAAATCAATATTTCTGCTATTAATGATGAAATTTCTGAATAAAGTTGAATTGTTACTTGCATAACTAATCAGTTCTGTGATAGAATCCCATGGGCACGTATTGATGAATCTAAATAAGATTCCACGGATGGATTTTTTTCCACCTTTTCTCAAGCCGTTTTGGATGACATGGACCTCCTTTCTACTTCTTTTTGGAATTTGAAGGTCTAAATCAATATCCGGATTAGGACTAACGAAAAATCCACGTTTTTTTGTTCTATTTTGAGGTATGGTCATATCAGTTTTAATATAATCTGCTTTTTTGTATGTTCTATTAATTTAGCTTTCTTTTTTTCAGGAGGAAGTATAGCTTGTCGTTGAAGGAAAGGAATTTCGTTGAACAATGGCTCAACAAATTTGCAATGATCATGATCTTGATCAACAAGTTTACAATAATCATGATCAACTTTTTCTTGATTATTATTGTCAACAACTTCACTACTATTATCAATCACAGAAACATTTGAATTTACAGGTGGAGGTGTATCGTGCAGTGGTGTCAAAAAAGCATCATTATTAAGCAGTTCGTTCGTTATAGTCAACTGACCAATAGATTCAGGGAAACTATGATCGCTGAAAAAAAAATCGCCAACAGTGGGTGAAATTTTACTTGAATTTTCTTCGGTAGTGAACTGTTCAATATGAGACTGTGGTTCAGTTTGATTAAGTCCATGTTTTTTCCACCTATCATTTTCTAAAAGATATGTAGTAGATCTGTTCTGAAAATCAATTGTCATTCTTTTGTTCTTTTTTTTTCATAATTAAGTTGTTCAATTCGCTTCTCCTTAACTTTAAATCTGATTCTAAGTTGCTGCAGTACTGCACAACCAATTTGTCTTGCCTCATTGTAATACGATCATTTAAAACATTGTCCTTAACATCTTTGAATGTATTTTCACTTCTAGATGATGTAGCGACCTTTTCCTCTATGCCAAATATTTTCCGCGCAACATTTGTACAACATGGAAACTCATAACAAAGTTCTATGAATTTTTCACTAAACTCAGGGTAATAATAATCATTGTCATCAAGAAATTGATTATCAGTTAAGTTTGGCAAATCTATGCTATCAACTAGTCCATTTATATATTGTTTCACTCTGCTTCCAGCATTCCTTTCACAATAGTTTTCTTCTACATTTACTTCCTCGATTGAATCTAGATTTTCTTCACTCTCTTCTATTTTTTTATCCATTTTGACGCCAGATCTTCATCGAACTCAAATGTCTTAATCAATTTTATAAGAAATCGAGAAGCTCAGTGCATTTACTGTTGCATTTTTCACTTGATGCCAGTGAGACAACAGATTTGAAAAAAATCTCAAAATTAGGCAAATCCTCTATAGTAGAAAGTAAACCTACGCAATGTCTGTAGAATAATTGTACTTTTGGAGACATTTTGTTAAACTTTGGCCAACGTACTAGCAAATTAACTAAATGAGAAATGTCTGTTGCCATTTGAGTTTGTAAATCATGAAGTTTTATCTCATTTTGTAGAACTAACAAGCACAAGTCGTTATAATGCCCAAAAGTAATATTATTCAGTGCTAAGCACAAGCCGTTTCTCAATGCTTGGCCGTGATCTGTTACCATTCGACGAGGTTTTTCAGCTCCTGATCTGAGAAATTCTCGAAACCAATAAGCAATAATATTGGCATCATTCCGCTCAGAGAGCATTTGGCACGTTGATATGATTTTATTTTCCACGTGAGTCGTTACGACTGTTAAAAAATTATGTCTAAACTTTTTACCCTGGTCTTATAATTGAATTGCAAACTGATCCTGTGGAATCCGCTGAACTAGAATTCTCCAAGTGCTTCAAAATGTCATTGTGAATATCTACTTGGTCTTGAGACCAAAAAAACAAAAAAAGAGTCATATCCAATTTCTCGTATATAATGCCCGTATTTATTATTAGCTTTTAAGTGGGCAAAAGACTCAAATATATTGAGGTCTTTTACGATCCTAAGTGCGTTATCTTTAGCTTGGGATCTAGCTTTTTGCAGTGCTCCTAAATTGTACAAATTTGGGCAATGAGGATCGTTAATGTCCATTATTTTTTCAGCCTCTTGCCTCTGCCACTTTCTGGGTTTTACATTTAATAATTCTTCTTTCACTTTTTTTCGTTTTGGACCAGCTAAACGTCTACAGCTGCTGTGTGGTACTTTAAATTTAACTTTTTCCACTGTAATTTCAAAATAAACAGGTGCAGTGTCAGGTTCATTTATCAACTTAACTGATAAAGTAGATTTGCATTCACTACAAAATCCTTCCGCAGAGAAAAAGCATAATTTTCCAATCTGGTGATTACTGAAATTGAAAGCGCATGGGATTTTTGTTAATAACCAAACTTTGTCCATAACAATATCACCCCAGCCTTCTTGCATCGATTTCTTTTCAATGTCATCTTTGGCTATTGGTTTGACAGATTTCCACTCCTCTGCGTCTAGGGTTATCTGAAATTCTATTTTTCCATCCTGGATCAGCACTCCATTTAACATTTCTTCATTATTTTCATGAAACTTTGATGAATTGGCTTGATCTGATAATGGTTCTGGATCATTCTTTTCGAATTCTTTTTCTTTTTTTTTGTTCGTCAAATTCTTCAATATCTACAGTCACTTTTGCACAAAAATTTTCTATGTAATCACTATTTTCATATTTAAAAAACTATGTTTTTTGTTTTTTCATAATAACTTTGTATGTCATATCTGTTTTGATGGACAATCAAGTAAACGCTTGTAGGCTTAATTTTATTATTCAAAGCGTTACTAATGTCTTTCCACACTTGTTGATTTTTGCCTTTCAACTTACGAAAATCATCATAAATAATATGATTAATTATTTCTTTTTTCAAGATGTCTGGTGAAATTAGCGCTTTCCTTCCACCCATTTTCTTTGAGATCAAATGATTAAAGTAAACGTTTTAACTAATGAACGATTGGAATCTCACGTATTAAATTGTGTAAAGAAAACATCGCGTTTTATTGTTTTTTCGCGTTCATTTGTTTTGCATCGTTTGAAATGTAGGCGCCAATTATGAAAAGTTGCTCTGTATTGATTATTTTTTATCATTTTGAGTTATTTATAAATATTTGAGTCATCTAACACTTTAATTCAATTAAAATTTAGGCAATAATTCTGATATTTATAAGAAATTAAACATTAAATAAAAATAACTCAATGTATAAAACTAAGTTTTCTACGTGAACTTTTCGCTTCCTGCATTGTTTAAAAAAAAATTATTTTTTTGTTAAATTTTTTAATGATGTCCACACTGTTGAACACTGTGCAAATGAAAGCAGGAAAGAAAGCAGAGAAAAAAGTAAAGAAGGAAAAGAGAAAGGAGAACTTGAAACGAACAGAAGAGAACCAGAAAAAGAGTGAAATTGTACAAGTTGTAAGTATAGTTCCTTGTAATCGAACAAATATTTTTCATGTCACTAAAACTCCTGGATTATACATTTCTATTTTTTATTTTCAAATAAAAAATATAACAAAAATCAAGCGAATGAAGAAACAATTACAAATGATTCAAAAGAGGGACATTGTGAAAAAGCATGAGTTTTTCTTTTTCAACAAAGATATTGGAGTTTATTCAAATGAGGGTAATGTTTACATCATAAAAATAGCTACATAAAAATTGTACAATAAAGTTTCAATACTTTTACGGAATACATATACAGTCAAGGTATAAATCGTTATGCAATAAATTAACTCATCACGTTTTTAACACAGCAAAAAATTTATCCCATTATAATACCTATAGGTGTCTAAAAAACGGAACAGAACATCAAAAAAACTTTAAGCTAGACTACATCTGCGGGCCTTGTCATAAAATTCTTAAATAAAACAAGAATTTGTAAACTTTGAACTCATAGTGTAAAAAAATATCATGTAAAATGTAATTTTCATAGGCAAAAGAGGTGTAGTTTAGTCTGCAGTTCTTTTTATGACAAAGTTTTGCTGTCTGGTTAAAAAGCTTTCAATTCTTCCTTCAAGTTGTACCTATCTCCATCTCGCTTCTAGAATTGAGTATCAAACGGCAATTATAAAATTATACCGTGCAAAATTCATTTAAACACTAAACATTTCTCTTATCCATTTAGGCAGGTAATCGACAGAATAAGGCTACATCATTCTAAAAAAATAACATTAAACTATTCATAATGAAGTTCAAAGCGAAAAATAATTAATGAATAATCGGAGCTTTCGTCTACAAGTAAAACTGCTCCCCAATCGTTCCATGCCTGATGCATCGCCCAAGTGCTTGATTGAGTACTTTTTACGCCTGCACAGAATACCATTCGCTACCAAGTAGTAAGCCTGTGAATCGATTCCGGACATTACACTCGCGCTTCAGTCTTATTTGCGCCTTATTTTAGTCTTTGGACTGCTTATGGAATGCCAATCTGCAAATAATTAAAATTGTAGGATGCATTGACTTAGACTAAAAAAATATCGTTCATTTGAAACAAACAACAAAAATAGTAATTGTCGCTGAAATCAATACCCTCAGCGACTTTGCCACGAAAAACTGCAAATAATAATGCTCCAGTAATTCCACAAGCAGCTGGTTTCTCGGCAGTGTCTTGAATGATCGAACGGAAATCATATATGATTTCATCGAAGTCAACGTTCTTTGTGGCTCGGTGACAATATGCTCATTCCAGGTGCTCACCTCCTTCCAGCGTTGTATTTGGCTATCCATCATTGTGAAAGACAAGAAGAAACAGAATACACCATGTGGTACAGCTTGACTTCATACTTCCAGTACCAGTTGTCCTAGATCATCCTGTTAAAATTCGTTCAAAAATATGATAACGTATTCAACTAAACTATCTAGTTTAGCTCTGCTTATTAAATTACCTTGAAGAGCAATGACTGCACGTTGTTGTAAGTAGCTTTGAGTATGGTGTTTGTAGATCCACGAAGTAGTATACCTCTCCCATATACTTGTTCCGTGGATACTACGTGATTGCCCCAGAGCTTGTGAATGAAGTTGGCGCCAAGTTCATTGTCGAAAGTAGACGTTGGCAAGAGAGTACCGAAAGCGAGGATAACACAACGTGTAATTTTTGTTTTTTGCTTGGAAATGATAGCCGGATTCAAACACATAAATTTAAGAGGATGTATTCTCCTGCCACCTTGGGTATTTATCCAGACGATATTCTCCACCTGATAGTTTTATTCAAATTTAAGTAAGAAATACATAAAAGAGCAAGAATATATTCCTTTAAAAGGAAAAAATCGAAAGATACCTTTTGTTTTGGCATCCGAATGGAAGTTTTGTGAAATGGTGCAAAGATAATCCAATAATCCAATAATCCGTACAATATTCCAAGGTTTGAATACATTTCAGAGTCATTAGCAGTTTTTACAATAGCTTTTTAGTTACGAAAGTGATATCAGTCTTCTTTTTCTCCTCATTTTCACCGTACATTTCATTTTATCCCTCAAATCGTCTTCGTTAACTGAATCAACTCCAGTTTGCTGTGTATTATTATTAATTACACTGAGTGATTTATACAAAAATTATAAAAATTTGTACAAAATTAATTCACTCAGTAGAATTTTTATCATCATTGTCTTGATCTTCCTTTTCCAAGTACTGTTTGTTCATTTTATGAATCTTTTCTGTACATTGTTGTGGAACATTAACTTATTTTAAATTGTCTAATCTCATTTCATCTTCAGTTCTGAAATAACTGATGTACGATAAGTTAGTAACTTTATTTTTTTCAAATTAATTGTAATTAGTTATTCTTACTTTATCGGAATATCTACAACGTTTTCAAACGCTAAAAACACACCGTTTTCTTTTTCCCATTTGTATAGTTCTCTATGAATAATAAAAGCATTATTATCTCTAAGATATTCTCGTCCTTCTTTTTTAGCGCATTACTGACCTAAAGCTTCCAGCAGCATTATTCTGCAAAAGAAAAGAAAATTTCAAATTATTTTCAATACGCATCTGCTATTACAAATATTCAATTTTGTAATATTTGTTAATCACAAACCTTGTATTGGAATCCCTTTTTTTTGTTTCAGTTTCAGGTAAGTATTGCCAGTCTAAAGGTAATTTATTATTTTCTTCATCAGAAAATTCTGCTGGTCCAGACAGAGGTAAAAGCTAATATGGTAAAATATGTAAATCTGAGCTCATAAACCAATCATGATTTTCAATATCAAAACAACAATTCCTCAATGTTCCTACAATTCCTCCTCTTCGGCACATTACTATTTTCATATTGAACAAAAGGTAGTAGCCGTTGAAACCCAAACTGATCTTTGTCAAGTAAATAACTGAAAACATTACAAATCTGTAATAGTCAGTTATATTGATACACATATAGTTCTAGTTTGAATCTCACCTGCGCTTTTTTTTGGCTGACTAAAATAACTAAAAACTGGTCCCAAATAATGAGGTCTTGCTCTAAAAGTATTGTAGTTATTTGTCGTAAATGGATTCAATGATTTGCCCACACAAAGTATTCAGCCAGATTATTGCGATGCTTTGGTGTACTTGGATAGAAAAAATAATAAAGAAACTAGTGAACTTTATCAACTATTTTATAATACCCACCTACTAGAATAGAAATGACAAACCTTTTCGTTTGCTCTATTCGTCCAAACTACCAAATTTCACTAATGTTAGGTAAATTCTGAAAAAGCTATCAAAATCTATCGATTGATACCACAACTTATTGAATTTGATTTTCTGGAAGATGGCCATGATTCGACATCCCTTGAATATTTAGATCTGGTAGTATATACATCTTTGATTCCTCTTCTTGTTGCTCCTACTGTCTTGTACTTGTACCCATTGTAACTCATAAAGCACAGAGTTCAGTGAAATCAAACAATACCGTTTCAAATTGATTAGCTCCTCAAACGTTTCAAGAAAATTTTCATCAATCTGAAATGAGCAGAAATTTTAAACAAAGTATCTGAACTTTAATGCATCAAATCAGTACCAGTAATAATTTTCCAAAGAAACATGAAAAAAACTTATCTGATTTATTGGTTAGATTTTTTGCTCACTCCCACGTCTCTTGCCATTTCAAAGTTTTCACATTCACGTTGGAACTACTACGTATCTACTTAATTGAATAGAATTATTTTTTCGAGAACATTCAGTTTTTTATTTTGATTATTATGATCAATAATCAATTGCCGTTCTCTCTCTGACAATCTGAACTGGACCAGCTCAACCTACTGTCGGGCTCTCTCTCTCTCTCTCTCTCTCTCTCTCTCTCTCTCTCTCTCTCTCTCTCTCTCTCTCTCTCTCTCTCTCTCTCTCTCTCTCTCTCTCTCTGAATGGCTGCCAACATTCGCTCGCCAGATTTGAAAATAGTAATATAGCTGATAAAGAAAACTGCTATTTTCCGGTTTCGACAGGGGGTACAAATAAAAAATTTGTAATTTTCGAATGGTACAAATTAAATAGAAGCCATTCACTTGATTTTTTCCGTGAAAATCTAACATTTTCGTGCCAGAATCAAGATTTTCCATCACACATGCGCAGAAGGTACGAAAGTATAAACGACTGAGTTGGTCTGTGAAAATTTAATTATTACCTAATTTTGCGACGGGTACAAATGGCCAAATTGATATTTTCGAATGGTACAAATTAAAAGAAAACTGCCTATATTTTTTTATTTAAGAAAATCAATTTTTTTCCTGCTAGGAGCATAGATTTTCCGACATCCTATTATTTTCGCATTTTCTTTGTTTTCGAGAGGGGTACAAATTATTAAAATCTTATTTACGGGTGGTACAAATTAAAATAAAGTCAACCATGTGTAGTTTAATTAGAAAATCATTTATTTTCCTGCCAGGATCGGCTCGATGTTAAACACGTATGATTGTACGTGTATTCGCCTCACGTCAGATGATTTCGCTTGATTGTCTTCTATCAAACGGTGTTGAACTCACCTTAAGTCACGTGGCTTGTGACACTCGAATCATATGTGCGGGCCACTTTACGCCTAACCCGCTTCATCCCCTAGATGTAATCGGATTAAAATCTAAGCCTTTTACAAATTACTTAAGCTAATGGGAAAATTAAATGACGTAATCGACGAATGCAATTAATTAACTTTAATTAATAAAAAGTAACTACAGTCTTTATTGGGCCGAACGACTAACGCTTGCGAACAGGATTTTACAATGATTATTATTCGATGAGAAAGAGAGAGAGAGACAATTCGAATTTTACCGCGAACTAACGCTTGGCGCGAATACGAAAAAAAAAACGCTATCACGATTGACAAAATACCGAATGTATTTTGTCACGCAATAATGACGGGAGGTGCACCTACCCTACGGTGCAATTACGGTGATCAGCCGTAATTGTTGATGAAATAGATCAACTGCCGCTGCCCTCCTATTTATCAGCTGCGCTTCCTCGATCTGCCTCTATCAGCTTTTATACTGCTTCTGCACTGATGCTGTTAATTGTCACGGAAATGCTGTTGCACTCACGCACGTAATTGTCCCAAGAAAACTTTATATCGGCGAAACAAAGTGCAAAACACAAATCGGTGGTAAACTCGCGTCAATAGCTGAGGCGTAACTGCTTATTCAAATGATCGCGCACCCCCTCTCTCTCTCTTAATTATTCGAACTAACGCGCGAGAAGCAGAATCGCGAACGGATCGATTAATTGAATCGACTACCGTTGCAAGCAAAACATTTATACGATTTTGGTATTGCGCAGACGCAATCAAATCAAGTCTGTATCGTACCAGAAATATTTGACAACGCCGCTATTTTTCATATCATATTGGATGGTATTTTTTATCAAAGAAACCATTGCTTAAATATATAGCTATTAAATTATAATTATTCTAATTCCATAAAACTAGAATATTAATTAACCTCATATGTCACTGTCTAATGAAACTTTTGTAATAATTTTAAAATCAAATAAAATGACCTTTATTGTAGTGGAAGAAATAGTTAAAAATCGTTTACATATAATAAAGATAAATATTTTATGATTAGTTACTTTTCATTATAAGTAATGATCGTGGCATTATCAAATCCGATGAGATACCCCTAATTTGATTGCGCATGCGCAATGCGCGAATCGTACACATACTTTAGTTTTTTATATTTTTCATATGAAAAATTGATGAATTGTCATTGCAATCGACTGGGCAAATTAAATCATTGCAAAGGCAATTTTTTGCATTTTCAGGAATTCAGAAGTATTACTTAATTATCGAGATATTGACGTTTGAAGTTTGCAGTGGTACCGGATATAATTGTTAATTTTTGTAAGTAAAGTGAAAGTGGGCAAATAAAATAAATAACGCAGTTGAATTGGTCAATTAAAAAACTATAGGTTTACACATCTAAATATTTTTTTTGCATTAATTTGCAGGCTGGACCGGAGGAGGTCTAGTCAAATAATAGATGAACAGATTATATGATCTATGGCACGGAGACTACATACAGGAGACAAAACGCAATGTATAAGAATTCCCTAGCCTAAGTCCCATTCGAGCTGGGTGTGATATGGGAAAATTCCCAGTGTTGGCATTGCTCCATCAGTGGGACGCACCCAGCGTCCTCCATACAGCGCAAACTCCAGTCCAGTGTTGCGCGCAGCAGTCCGCTCCTCTTCTGTCTTTCGCTCAGTCACTTCCTCGCTTCGACCAGAGTTCTTATCTGCGATTACCCACGCAGGCCTTCCCGGACGTCTCTCTTCAGCTATCTTCTGCTGTTCTTCCGGCAACTGACGACTACGGTCGATCGCTATCCGCCACCGCCGTCGGCTAGCCTTTGATGGGCGGTTTTTATGCCTAACTCTCGGACTAAGAACTAAACTTGTGTCCTCTTCCTCGGAAGCTGATGAACTTGTCAGAGGGCTATTTGAATTATTTCGCTCGCACTCTTCTGACCTAGATGAGACGGCCGCGGAACCTGATCGGCCGTCTGTCGCCTCCGCTCTTCCGGCCGAGCTAGGTTGCGATGGACCGCTCTCTTACTCTAAGCCGTGCGTTGATGAAGTGTTCGCCATCATTCTTTCCCTTGCTGTCGTTCTTTTCTCTTCCGCTGTCTGTCCCTCATTCAGCGGAGAAAACAGATTTTCCAAAGAAAAATCCGGGCCTCGACGGCGTCGTCTCCTTCGGCCTGTACCTTTCTGAGCTTCTGCTACTCGTCGGCGTTCGTCCTCTAGATACCGCCCTGGTGGGACATTTGACACTGCAGGTGGCCTGCGGAAAGAGAATCACGGATCCAAAGTTTGGAGATGGAGAGGCTTCCACTCCAGCGGACCAGGAACCTGTACCGCAGGCTTCACAGGAGCCAAAACCTTCTCCACTTCCGCAGGCCTCTGCGTATCCTCTTCTTCTTCCTCAATAATTTCGAAAAGGCCATTCGTAAATCTTTGAAGCGGGATCTTCGTGGTTCTCCGGCCAGTTGCCTCTTTCACTGGAACATCTTCAACACCTTCTATCGGAGGGACAGCCTCAGCGGAGGGAGCTACCGGACTTCGCAATAGAAGTTCTTCCAGCTCTTCCTCCATTGCTGCGCTGTCTGCTTCCATAGCTATCTCTTGTACTGCATTTGGGACTCCACCGGGGAACAAGAGCTCCGGCTCAACGCGAACAGAAAGCTCGTCCACCACGGCGGTTATTGCAGGCGAAATTGGGGTTTCAGAATCTTCATTTCCCCCCTCCCGGGGCTCTCCTCGAGGAGCACCTTCTGCGGTACTTCTCTCGCAGGATGCCTCACTGGGATTATCCCCCAGAGTCGGAGGAAGCGAATCCGCGGGCTCAGCTCCGCTCACCTCCCTTCCGAGCACGAGCGTGTCCACCTGACTGCCCGAAGCCAAACCGATAGGACTTGCGTCCTCGGTCGCGACCTCGGGCGTCGATGATACCGACTCTCTCGTTTGCTGTTCCATCTGTAAAGGAAAAACCAACACCGTTACTAACAATTACACTACATATACGAGTACATTAAAGAAAGAGCAGAAACCAGCAGAAATCGAGCTGTTGGAACTCCAGCACCCATCGCTCGAGTCGCCCCACGAGATCTCGCTTACTCAACAATCTAGTCAATACGCTGTGGTCCGTTACCACCACGAAATGAAACCCTTTGATATACGGCCTAAACTTCTTGATTGCAAAACGAACTGCTAAAAACTCGATCTCGCTAACCGTATACCGACGCCTCTGTGAACGCTCGTTTTAACCGCTCGAACGCCTTCTGCTGCTCTTCGCCCCACACCCACGGTTGATTCATCTTGATCAATTTCGTGAGCGGCACTTTGGTATCGCTTTCGTTCTCGATGAATCGCGCATACCAACCGATCATACCCAAAAATCGACGCAATTGCTCTATGTTCCTTGGCGCCGGGTATTCAGGATCGGTTGAATCCTTTCCGGGTCGGAGCGTAGGCCCTCGCAGTCTAATCGATTGCCGAGATATGTAACTTCGGGGCAAAAGAAGTCCGACTTTTCCAAGTTTATCTTTAGGCCTACCTCCACTATCCTCTCTCACCTACGCAACACTCGACCTAACCAAGCCATGTGATCCTCGAAACTCGTACTCACTACTAGTAGATTATCCATGAACCAGAATACATTCGGCGAGTACTCCGGGCCAAACAAAGCGTCCATAAATCGCATAAACGTTGCGGAGGTATTCACTAGACCGAACGGCATTCTCTCGAATTCCCACAGTCCTGATCCCGGTACCGCGAACGCAGTGTACTGCTTGCTACTTTCCTTTAACGGGATCTGCCAAAATGCTGACCGTAAGTCGTTTTTTGAGAGAAAAACCGCGCCGCGCAGCTCGTCTAAAATCGAATCGAGATTAGGCATCGAATATGCATCGATGTTAGTTACTTTATTCACCGGACGAAAGTCCTTCCAAAATCGATACGTTCCGTCTGCCTTCTTGACGATCACCGGCGCGCTACTCCACTGACTAATTGACGGTCTTATGATTCTTGAACGCCACATGCGCATCGTTTCCTCTTGCGCATAGCTCAAGATTGGAGGCCACATTCGCCTCATAGGCGTCTTGATAGGCCGCGCGTCACCGACGTCTATGATATGTTTGATCAAGTTCTTTACGGCCGGCGCGGCTCCGGGCTTCGGTATAATACTGTGCACTAGTGCCAACACCTGTTCTCGCTGCATTTCACGATATTTAGTCAATCCCGCGCATTCCGCAAATATGTACGCCGACCCTTTCTCGTTACTCGCAAACGGGATCCACGTTCTTGAGCCTTTTGGCCTCCATTCGCGTCTCTGGATACTAAACTCCTCCATCCACTCGTTCCAAAAGTCAATACCGAGTATCAGATAATATGTGCATCTCGCCATCGCGCATGCAGTCAAAGCTCTGCAATTTCCGCCGATCTCCAGGTACAATTTCAGATCTCTGAGCGGACCTAGTTCTTCGCCCGAAACTCCCTTTACTACTATAATCGGAGTTTTCAGTTGCGACTTGAATCTATTCGCTAACCCCGGGTCTAAGACGGTCACTTGCACACCCAAATCAAGCAGAGCCGAGTAATTCGTACCGTTGATATTGATCGTGACGAAGAACCTGTTCTCGACTACCGCTATATGCGCTACATCCTTATGACTTGTTTTCCCTGCAGTAGAGCTTCCTAAGCTTGTCTCGGCCTTCCCCTCCACTAATAAAAAAGGTGATTCTGCCACCTTTTCCGATACACTTACGTCTTCGACACCGACCCTACTGTCCTTTAACGACCCATTCGTTGCTAAATCGACCAGCACGGGCGGTCTCAAGGAGCAACGCAGCGGCTCCGTCGCTGCTGGCTCGACTTGTTCATCGCCCTGCTTCCTGACCTCTAAACCCTCTAGAGGGCTCAAAGAGCGTAAGGACGGCGTTTCCGGGATCCGCTCGACTTGGCCCCTGTTCAGCACTTCGTTTGTCCTGCTTGAGTTTTCACCCTCAACGGCGCGGCTTAACTCACCGTGACCGGAGCATCGTGATTCCGCCAGACCTACGCTCTTTTCCGCCGTTCATTCAGGCTCTCCTGTCATCACCTTTGCCGATCCCGTTAAGCCTCGCGGTTCCTCCTGTGCCACATCTCCGGAACGCTGGTCAAAGATACCTAACTCAACGCATCGCCTCTGTGAGACCTCTGCCATGTGAACACCGGTGTTAGCGCGGACAAATGGCAATCTCGCAACCCACCCGTCACTCCTACCGATTCGAAGAATTCTTCACTGTCGAAGTCAGCTACTCTCAACCGCTCGTATCTATTCGACAGATTTTCTCAGAAGACCGCTCCCAAGCCGGTCTGCTCACTACACGTGTCTTCGACCACACGTACACGATCCGACTCCAATTTCTTTTCACTCGTTGCTGTATTGCCAGTGCTCGAACCCGGCGGGTTGCTGGCGGATGCGAACGCCGCCTCGCTTGTCTCGGGCCATTCTCTCTCACCTATGCTCGCCAAAGCATACGCTCATCGTACCACCCGTTCCCGATGTGCCTTTAACGCCAGCCATGCTCGCTTGAGCCAATTTACGCAGGGGTCGGTGAGCGAATTCCGGCCCCCGCTTGCGGGTTTCCCTGGGGTTTCACATTACCTGCCCACGTAGGACACTCCTTAAATACGAAACCCGGCGTATTACTAACCTGACACGATACCGAGGCCCCCGAACACGCGTTAGCATAATGCCCTAGCTGCTTGCACTTAAAACATCGTGGCGCGTTCTCGCCGCCTCCGTGACTTCCTCCAGTGCTCCGGCCCGAACACTACGCGCTTATATGCCCACTCACTACACACATAAAACAAACTCCACTAAACGGGCGACTACCAGCAAGCTCGCCACTATTCCGAGGCTGCTCCCCTCTTTGCTGCGAAGCTCGGCGGCGTCGCGCCCTGCTGTCGCGCCTGTCCCGAATCGTTTGCCCGGGCAGCCGAGGGTGCGGCATCCACCGTACTTGAACTTCCGGTGCTATCGCCCCGCCGTTCAACCGGGTTTCCCTACCACGGCCACGAGACGTTCACCGCAACTTCTCCTTCCGAGGAGGCACTCTTCCTCCGTTCATTTCGCACCTGCGACCGAGCATTCCCCGACCGTTCGACCGGGGCGATTTCGGCCTTTTCCCGCCTCCACCGAGGCTGCATTAGCAGATCTCTTCCCGGATCTCGCGGCGCCTTTAACAGCGCTTCTCTCGGTTATGCTGCGGCTCATATTCGCAGTCTTCCCGTTTTAATTCTCTCATAAACGAGAAAGACTTCCGGTATAGGACTCTAGCGAATGTCGGGTGTAAGCCTTCCCTGCAGATGCTCATCTGCCTCTTTTGAAAACGCCTAACTATAGACTGGAACGCGTTGATTTAATCACTCAGGGACTCCCCCTTAGCTTGCGTGCATAAGCGCAGCTCCTGGTATAAATCCGATCGCTTCCAATGCTTCCCGAATTCCTCGTTAATGTCTTCTAAAAACTCGTCGAGGTTAGACCAATTAAGATTGTTATTTCGGTACCACAACACCGCTTTCCCCGAAAGTACCACATCCACCGCTTCCAAGATCTCATCGTCGTCTAATCCGTAAAATTTTTGACATCGCGTTAATTCTCTCACGAATCCGTCCGCGTCCGCGTTACCTTCCCCGCTAAACTTGAGCGACCAGGCACAGAACACGCTCACCGCGTCCACCAGCCTACCTCCTATATACTGTCGTGGCGCACAGGCGCCCGTTCTTGCTCTACGTCTCGCCTGGGCCACTCTATGCCTCTCGGGCTCGCGCATGTCATCCGTATTCGAGTCCGACTCTTCGGTACTTTCTTTCGCCCCAGCTCTGGCTCGTGTCCTATGCCGCGCGCGCTTTTCGCGGTGGTCATTTGCTCCGCCCTCGATTCCTTCGTCCTTAATCCGGACCGTTCACCTTTCTCCGCCTAACTCGCACAAAATCTAGTCGGGTCCGCCGGCTCTCCCGCCGCAATCAGGGTGCTCGACACTGTCTGGCGTTAATCGGGACCTTGTTCGTGGCCTCACTCACTTCTTCATCCGAGAAGAATTCCTGCTGGGCTTTTCCCTCCAACTCCGCTTCGCTAACAGTAGAGGGGGACGGCTCTTTACCCGGCGGTCGCGTCTCCGAGGCTCGAGCAGCCATCGGCACGGCGGAGACCCGTTGCGCTCGCCCATCGGCCTGCACTCCTATTGCGGCTTGCGCCACTCGATAAAGGTTGTTAGCGCTACCGAACAGAGCCTCTCGGACTTCTCGACGCATCACTAAGCGCGGCAACTGCTCAAACGCGCCCCACACCTGACCTAGGATGCCAGGCTCATCCTCTTGTCCATAATACCGGATACCGGGATTTTGAGCCGGCTCCTCTTCGGTGCTCGTCACCAACGTTCCATCCGCGGGCGTCAACTTGTCGCTTCCTGTCCGTCGGTTACCCAAACTAAGTCCGGCCTCTTGGCTACGCCCTGCTGCGCAACGCGGTTCTACGCGTCGCGACGCCTTGCGCCGTCGGCCACGACTCCTCGCGGGCTCGAACGGGCTTACCGTTCGCCCGTTTACTATCACCTCGCCATCCACCATTCCGATCATCGTGATTTCCCGTGATTCCTCATGGAGAATATTTTCGGGCGGCCCTGGGACGTAGCCCAACGCGAAGTCTCCGGGAGCCGACTGCGGATTCAACTCAGGTTTTTCGCGCGCGATCATATACCGTAACATGCGATCCTGCAGGTCCTCATACGTGCTTCTCACGCTTAACTGGCTCCTCTGTAACAGAGCCATAAACTCAGCCGATGGGTTCGCGGTGATGCGCCGCTTCAGCGCTCGTACGCCTCGATCCTTCAAGATCTCGCGCATCACGGGATTTATCGGTCGCGGGGCGGCATCGTAACGTCACCGTTCTACGACACCACTCGGTGCAAATGATCCATCCCTGACTCGAGTCATCGGCAAAATCCGTGACCTACACCTGCAATAACGCGACCAAAACCTTTCGGTACAAATACGCTGACCCTCCCAACAAACGCTTTCTACAATTACTCAGGTGTGGCTTTACGCACCTGTTATTGGGCTATGTAAAACTCTATTCGAGGAGGTTGGAGATTAACGCAATTCCTTCTCACACTAGGTACACTCGGCGGATTTACACAGCAAGTGTTTACCCTGCGTCCTACAGTACCCTCTTTCTCTCAAGAAACACTACACGACAAAGTCAAATTTCATAACATGCATATTAGCCGGGCTCTCGGGCAAAGACGTGTCAACTGTTCAGCGATATTCCGCTTAGCAACAATACTACTCGACTCAGCTTTGTGCCTCACAACAAAAACAATTAACGACATTTGGTGACCTTCGAAACACTAGTCCGAAAGCACACCCGTCCAGGCCCAAGCGCAGCGACGACAGTAAGCGGTGATTTTTGCTATCAAAGTAAAATGAAAGACAACAATCGTTCACATACAAATTCAATATTTCGACGGCCCGCGCGGCTCTTAGCTTGCCTCGTTTCGAAGGCGCAGCTGGCTTGCGTGAATGTAAACAGACAGCTCGGGTTACTAACCGGCACTATTCAACCTCTCGTAGCTCACAACAACAAGCGCTAACTCACGCTGTTCGACCTTCACGCGACTTCGACGCGCGCTTTCTACTCAGTCTTTGTCCTTTCAAATTCCTCGATTTTAAAATTTAACAAGTGCGTTTCAATCCGCAGTCCGTTCGTCTCAGCCCAAAAATTGCCAATTTTTAAGCTTTCCCCACAAGGGATGCCATGTCACACTAATGATTAAAATCTAGCGCGTTTTGGGAAATGGTAATTCCCACGAGCCATGCAAGGGCCCGTGCCCAAGCACCGTATCACAAATTATTTTAAAGGGGAAGATAAGGGAGGCTTTTTCGCTCCTCTGAACGGTGACGATGGGCCTAGTCACTAAATTGGCGTTTTGGGCTTTGGATTGAGAGGAGAGGAATGACGGGCGTACACAATAATCACTCCTGATAACCATTAACAATATTTATTCTCTACGTTTAACAATAAAAGAGTGACGACGCGTGTTCACGCGTCGTCCTCAACGGCCGCGTGCCTGCGCTCGTGCGGACAATCGCACGGGGGACACGGTACAATGAATTGAAAGGATTTCAAAGGAGAGACTCGTTCTGTTCGTGAAATTCGCCGTGCTCGCGGAAGATCACGAGCACTTCGCCGACGCGTCGCGCACTTGCGAATAGAGAGAGAGAGAGAGAGAGAGAGAGACGACCTGACCTGGTGAAGGTTGCTGGCAGGAATCGCTGTTAGTGCTGCTGGCAGAAACTGCTGCTGCAGCTGCTGGCAGGAAATGCTGCTAATTCCGCTGCAGGCAGGAAATACTGCAGGAACTGCTGGCAGGCTTGTGGCAGACTCGGATGGATTCCTCGATGCTCCAAGGGTCGTTGGAAATCCTCTCCGTGTTTTAATCTGCTCGTCGTCCTCTGCTTTCTTTGTCTTGACCTGACTGATTTGCGTTCTCTCACGTGCGCATGCTCGGCCGTCAAAACAATCCATCTAACTCAAGATCTCGGCTCGAACTCTCTCCCCTAATCGTTTGCGTATCGGCTCGAGCAATGCTGGCGGCTTCGCTCTCGCGAGCGGATCGCCGCGGGTCACTCGCGCTCGCTCACTTTCTACTCGCGACGCATCAATCTTTCTCTCTTCTTCTTGCCGCAGCCGACTCTCGCCCCCAATTGGCTCCCAATGATGTTGCTCGGCTCAGGTATTGGTCCTGAGATAAAGCGATGCGAGCATTGGTATCGGTTCGTAATTTTCAAACGCTCGCCAGGGCAACAGCGAAGGAGCGAGGCTGCGAGAGAGAGAGCGAGCGAGCCAGACTATTCTAGCCAGGGCTCCGTTACAGACTGGTGTTAGCTCCCAAGCATTTAATGTAGAAGAGAGCTGCCTAGAGGAAGGTCCAGCCTCAGCATTTAAACAAAATGGGTTAACATGCTGTTTTTGGATGTTCGTAAGTACGAAATCTTCATAACCATCAAGAATTTCTAATTCTTCTGTCTCAGAATCACAATAATTGACATGGTCTTCTTCTGTATTTCCCATGAACTCATCGTAGACTTCTCGCATAATATCTTTTTGATTATGTGTTTTACAAACAGGATTCTTATTGTGCGAGATAAAGTTTTCCAACATAATTAACATCCTATAAAAACTTTCTGCATCATCTGACATCATTTCCTTGATTGTTTTTTTTAAATTTAATTTAACAAATTTCTGCCTCATTTTGTACCATGTATTTTGAATTTCTGATGCTGGTGTAAAAAAAAATTTTGTTTAACCACTAAATTTACGTTACAAATTATAATTTTTTTACTATTTTTATAATTACATTTTACATTTTACATTTATTATATACAGGGTGACCCATTTTAATCTATGGACCCGAATTGATTCTAACCCACGACATCTGCAAAAAAATGTTTTAGAAAAATGTTGGTCAAGACAAAGGGGGCCATTTGACGGTACCATTAGTTTTGACCTTGAAGTTAATTTTGAAGGTCATTTCAAGGTCAAGATGATTTTTTCAAATGGGAACCCCTATTTTTGAGTGCGGGTTTGGGAAGAGCGGAAAATTTTAAATCAAAATTGTCTTATGCAAAAATTGTTTTTGTGACCTTGGGAAGGTCAAAAATGAAGGTCAAATGTCTGAAAAAACTATTATTCGTACTTTTTCTAAAATGACGTGGTTTTCTTGGTAATATTACCGTTCATAATGCTTGTGAAAGATCAATAAATTCTAAGGGTGTTAATTACTTTGATTAGCTTGACCTTGGCATCAATTTTCAAGGTTATTTGAAGGTTATAACGCATTTTTTATTGGTAAACCATATTTTTGACTGCAGTCCCTGTTTTATGATATTAGGTCCTAAAAGAATGTAACTTCTTACATGATGACAGAGATTTCTTAGTTTTTTAACCTAACTTTAAGAAGATCATATCAAGGTAAATTTAGGAACCTTTGTTTGATTGCTGATTCTTCTTCAGACATGAGTGGCTTTTTGTAATACAAGAAAAGCAAAACAAAAGTTCTTTTATCTTACTTTTAGCGTTACCCGGAAACAACGACGTAGACGTAGTAAGTTCTGTTTCCTTTCGGGTGCTAGATTATCGTGAGTCCCCTTGCCTCTCACGTCGGGGTGCTAGATTATCTCGATTCCCCTTTCCTCTCACGTTCGATTAGCCACGGATTAATTGTTCGAAGTTCCCTTTCGTTTTCAGAATTTTTTTCAGAGTACAGTACCTGGTCTAGCTAATTTTTGTTTCAAGTTTCTTTAAAATGCACTCGAAAATCGCTTAATCCCTGACGCTCGTACTGCGTTCACCACTGTTAAATTTATTTTTGATATTGCTGTATCAATAAATATGTATAAGATCTAACACAGAATGGCCCTAGCTTATTGATACAATTTCTTTTTATTAATTATGAATTAAAATAATAACTGATTGAAGGATCTGACTCAAGATTTAAAACGTACTTAAAATTTTATTTTTTGTTTCCGAGATATTAAAGCTCAAAGATTGACCGATTTTCATTAGATGGCGAAATTTATCGTGGTACTATCATTTTTCAACTACTTTTAATTGTATTATTGAAAAAAAATTGAGCTTATGTTAGCCATTGATTTATTTATAATATTTTATTTATTCCTTGAAATCTACCTCGTTATTAAATCACTATTCACACATCTTGTACTTGATCCGGAAGAAATTTCGTAATATGGCTGATTATTCACCAACACAAATTGTTGATATGATATTAATTTTAGGAGAATGTCACAACAATTTCGCTGCTGCATCAAGACTTTATGCTGTACGCTTTCCAGATAGAAGACACCCTTCTGATATGACAATAAAAACCTTAACTGAAAGAGCTCGCGAAGGGCACCTTGTTCGCCAACGCCGTCATCATGATTATGAAGATAATGATGTTCGAACCTTAACAATTCTCGCAGCTGTCCACTTAGATCCGCACATTAGTACTCGACAGATTGAAAGAGAAACGGGTATACCGCAAAGTACAGTTTCGAGAATCTTAAGATATTTAAATTATCACGCTTACCACATCACTCTAACGCAAGCCTTACAGCCGCGTCATATTTTAGCGCGAATTAATTTCTGCCAATGGGCTTTGCAAACCATACAAAGTGATCCCTATTTTTTTCGATACTTACTTTTCTCCGACGAAGCTAAGTTTTATAGCGACGGGCAGCTGAACAGACATAACTGTCACTATTGGTCACACGAAAATCCTTACTGGTTTAGAGCTGTAGACCATCAAAATCGATGGAGTCTCATGATCTGGTGCGGAATCGTAAACGGATATCTTATTGGACCTTACTTTTTTGATCAAAATGTTG
This sequence comes from Phymastichus coffea, assembly GCF_024137745.1. Classification (NCBI taxonomy): domain Eukaryota; kingdom Metazoa; phylum Arthropoda; class Insecta; order Hymenoptera; family Eulophidae; genus Phymastichus; species Phymastichus coffea. Next base: position 4,049,162 of record NW_026706822.1, on the reverse strand, counting down.
ACAGGCATAGCTACTTAGCGTTGATAAGGGACCATTTACCCGGTCTCTTGGAAAATGTTGACTTGGCAATGCGACAAAGAATGTGGCTTCAACAAGATGGTGCTGCGCCTTATTTTGCACGTATTGTACAGGACTTTTTAAATAATCGTTATGATGGCAGGTGGATTGGACGAGGAGGACCAATTCAATGGCCTGCTTCTTCGCCGAATCTCACGTCACCCGACTTTTTCTTGTGGGGGTACGTGAAAAATGTTGTTTTTGCACAACGGCCAACCTCGAGGGAGGATATGATGGAACGAATCCGTACAGCTTGCGCAGCCATTCCTCGAGAAACATTGCTCAGGACTGTGGACAGTTTTGAAAGACGTGTACGCATGTGTCTTCAAGCCAACGGAGAAAACTTTGAACAATTTATCCGTGGTTAACCGCAGCCATTGTGAGAGGCAAGAGGACTCACGATAATCTAGCACCCCAACGCGAGAGGCAAGGGGACTCACGATAATCTGGCACCCCGACGTGAGAGGCAAGGGGACTCACGATAATCTAGCACCCCGACGTGAGAGGCAAGGGGGCTCACGATAAACAGAACTTACTACGTCCACGTCGTTGTTTCCGGATAATGCTAAAAGTAAGATAAAAGTACTTTTGTTTTGCTTTCCTTGTATTACAAAAAGCCACTCATGTCTGAAGAAGAATCAGCAATCAAACAAAGATTCCAAAACTGACTTGATATGACCTTCTTAAGATTAGGTTAAAAAACTAAGAAATCTCTATCATCATGTAAGAAGTAACATTCTATTAGGACCTAATATCATAAAACAGGGACTGCAGTCAAAAATATGGTTTACCAATCAAAAAATGCGTTATGACCTTCAAATAACCTTGAAAATTGATGCCAAGGTCAAGCTAATCAAAGTAATTAACACCCTTAGAATTTATTGATCTTTCACAAGCATTATGAACGGTAATATTACCAAGAAAACCACGTCATTTTAGAAAAAGTACGAATAATAGTTTTTTCAGACATTTGACCTTCATTTTTTACCTTTCCAAGGTCACAAAAAAAATTTTTGCATAAGACAATTTTGATTTAAAATTTTCCGCTCTTTCCAAACCCGCACTCAAAAATAGGGGTTCCCATTTGAAAAAACCATCTTGACCTTGAAATGACCTTCAAAATTAACTTCAAGGTCAAAACTAATGGTACCGTCAAATGGCCCCCTTTGTCTTGACCAACTTTTGTCTGAAACATTTTTTTGCAGATGTCGTGGTTTAGAAGCAATTCGGGTCCATAGATTAAAATGGGTCACCGTGTATAATAATTACCTTCGACAACTTCATGTAATTCGTCTTTCATAGCATTTTTCATATGAAGAAAAAAGTTTTCAATCTTAACCTTATCACCATGTCTAACATCAGATTTAGAAAATAAAAATGTATTATGATCATCTTCAATAACTTTTTTATAATAAATTTTTCTGTGCGATTCATTATTATTAAAATTGATTTTATGGATTAAGAAGTACTTGAAATTCCAAGATTAAACAAAGGAGAATAATCGTGACTGTCACGTAATTTCTTATTTATTGGCTTGTTTGTATATAAGTGTGTGTGAGAATATATCTAACAAAGACCAAAAAACGCACCCAGCCTTATGCGTATTGATGTTCAAGCACTGAAAACTGTAGTTTTCTATTATTCGCCTATTTTAATTAACATCTTGCAATTATTCAACTATTTGAATTTTAATTTTTTAATGGATTCAACGGAACATAGCGCAAAAAAGAATTACATTTTTGAATAATTGAAGATGGCAGATTCAATGGAACAATCAAATTTACAAGAAATACATTTTATGACATACTCATTAATTTTTATATGAATAATCCTGGTTTATATGAAAATTGGAAGATGGATATTCCATCACAATAGAAAAATTAGACAAGCTGTCTATTATGTCCAACTATTTGAAAGAATTAAATATTCACAAAACAGGTTAAAATTTTATTTTTTATATACAGTATTTACATTAATTTCAGTGATTTTTATGTTAATTTTATTTTTATAATCAATTAATTTGTATTTTTACAGTTACTGACATCGTTATCATAGCAAGATTTAGTAAAAAAGTTTAAGCAACAATTAGCTTCTGAAAATTCTGCCAAATCTGGTTTTGCAGCCCATAGTACAAACACTTTTCCATATTTTGAAAGTTTATCCTTTTTATTATCTGGCGTAAAAAATAAGAAGTCATTATCGTTTATAGAACTAGTTTCAAGAAGACCTGGAAAGTATAGTAAGTGTTAGGTTATGGCAGATTTTCCCAATATTTATACAATTTAATTCATACAACTTAATAAATTTTAACTATAAACAAGCCCTTTATTTTTAGGTCATTCCTTAGAATTGTCACAAAATTTAAACAGTGCATTTTTCAATCCCAATTTTACAGTTGATAATGATTCATCTCCATCCAACAAACGCAGGTTATTAAACGTACCAGAATCTGATGGGTTTGCTAAGAAAAAATTGAAAAGTATTACTGAAGAAGATGAAAATATGAAGATGATAGGGCGAAAAATTATGCAAACTTTAGACAATATTACCAAAAAAGTAGCAGAAAATGAAAAAAATGAAAAGATGATAACTAACCAAGTGGATTCAAACGAGTCACCAGAATTAGATTATAAAATGATTTTACTTGATGCTGTTAATAAAATTCCAGCTGGTTGCGAAAACGAGGTTTTGGAGATCATAATTGAGGAACTAGAAAAATTTGACAAAGAAAAAAAAGAAAATTGATTAAGTTATATAAGTTATTAAGTTATTGTAACAATTTTTGTATGGTACCGAACTGAAAAACTGAAACTGAAGAAATGCCAAATTCCAAGCCCGGAAATTGAATATCTCGGACATATAATCCCCGGTCCGGCGCACGCCAAAGAATGTTAAACAATGACTCGGCCTGGCAGGATACTATAGACGATTCATAAAAAATTTTACTGAAATCGCTAAACCACTTACTATTCTATTAAAAAAACGCCAGCCGTTTGTTTAGGTGGAAGAACAGCAAAGAGCTTTCGAGACACTCCGTGATAAATTATGTGAACCTCCGGTGCTCAGACACCCGGATTTCGACAGGACACTTTTTCTTACCACTGACGCATCCAAAATCGGAATCGCAGAGTCGCTTTCTCAATTTGATGACGAAGAGCGAGAATACGATGTAGCATACATCTTACATACCCTCACACCTGCTGAAAGTAATTACTCTGCTATTCGACTCGAACTATTAGCAATAGTATTGAGTATTTCACAATTCAAACCATATCTGTACGGCCGAAAATTCATCATCATTACTGACCATAGACCATTGGTCCATTTATACTCGATAAGCGACCCAAATTCACAAGCAACTCATCAGCGACTATTGTTACAAAATTTTGATTTCGAAGTCAGATATAAAAAAGGCGCATCGAATGTCAATGTAAAAGTACTCTCTCGAAATCCTATACAGGAAATCGAACAGCTCAATAAGCATTTGCAAGCAACTAGGCAAGATCCGGTTCAAACACTGGTCTTGACAGCTCTACTAGATGATGACACTAAAAGGCCAGGTAATACGCATGCTATGACCACGCGGCGCGCGAGGTGCCGACAACCAAGTACAAAATACCTGGAAGCCATCAAGTCCCTCCTGCTGCGTCAGAAAAAGAATCCGCCTCCTCAGGAAGTAGACACGCCAGTAACAGAACCGGACACGCATACTAATTATCCTACAGTTGCCGAAGACGCGTACTGCTCCGAAGGCAATGAAATTGGCACACAATATAATACGCACGATGAAGACTTTAAAAATAAACAGGATAAACAACCAAAACAGAATATGACCTTTTTAAAAGACGTGATGCTTGAAGACTCAGTCAACTCCCCTACCGAACTCGTGACGTTACCTAATGAGAAGATTATCTATTGTCGGAACGCACTATTTATGAGGCGAGACAATTACTTATACTTCACTGACACCTTTGGTACCCCCCTGGATGAAGGTGCACTCAGCTTATTTCAGCATGATAAACTATCGAAAATGAACAAATTACAATTAGCCGTTCCCACTGTAATCAAAATAGGGAACAAGATACATTTAATTGTCCCAGTAAAGAGACTACGGAAAACATTAGAAATCATATATACCTGGCACTGAAGCAATTAGTAATGAATTTAACTGAAAATAAAATTGAAACCATCAGTATAGTCTAAATTAAAAAAATTGAACTCGTCAAATTTTTTGAAATTTTACGAATGATAAAAAATACACTGGGTCCTTCTGAAGTCAAGATGTTAGGAACGTATTGTCTTCGCCTCCATCGAGTAACATCAACAAATAATCGAAGAGGTCCACTATTCAGCGATAAGCGGTCATAGCAGTTGCAATAGAACATACAAACGTATCAAGAATAAATACTACTGGGAACATTTAAAGGAAGATGTGCAAGAATTCATTCAAAAATGCTTACCATGCCAGTTGAGAAAATTAAATAGACAGACATAATGTCAAACAAAAAATAGTCATAACCGATACTCCGGTGGTTCCCTTTTTTAAGGTCAGCATAGACGTAGTAAGTACACTCGAACCTACTGAAACGGCAAACAATTACTTACGTACCTGCATGTGCATGTTTACCACATAAGCCATAGCGGCACCCATGCCAGACCAAACAGCTACTACTGTAGCTGATAACCTTATTAAAAAACTAATATGTACCTTTGGAGCAGCTAACGTCATAGTAAGTGACAGAGGCACTAACTTCACTTCAAAACTAATGAAACGTATTGCAGCTTGTTTCAAAATTAAGCATATTACTACAACAGTTTATCACCCGCAGACTAACAATGTTGAACGAATTTATTTATCATTAATTGAATATCTAAAAATGTTCATTTCCAAGACCAAAAATTGGGACGAGTATGTCGAACTTGCTATATTTAATTATAATATAAGCTGGCACAGCAGTCACCAGTTCTCGCCATGGGAACTACTGTTCGCTCGTAAGCCACGCCTACCAAGCGCTGAGCCCCTGCTAGAGCAAGATTTACTTCCGACCTACGAAGGCTACGTGGAAAACTTGGTCAAACAATTACGTAATATACATGAAATAGCTAGAGAACAATTAATAACATCTAAAGAAAAAACCAAAATACAATACGATAAAAAAACAAATCCTAATAAATTCAAAGTCGGTCAATGGGCTTTTCTAAACATTGGCCCGAAGCCATATAAACTCACAAGCAGTCACTTTGCCGGTCCCTACTTGGTCCTGGAAGTGGGAGAGAGAGAAAATATTAAAATTAAAATAAACGAAAAAGAAACTCAAACAGTCCACGCTAATCATTAAAAAAAAATCATACATCGAAACAAGTAGTAATTGAACAATTATGTTTCAGATGAAAGCAGTAATTCTCAGCATCTTTTTCCAACAATATTTCAACATAGTCACTCCTTTCATAGCCTACGATTGTTTACAACGTTTTACTAACTTTATTACCTTCTTTAATTTTTATAATCTCTTGTAGACATTGCTGATTGCGACATTCCTAATTCGATAATCAATTCTACTGTAACTGAAATATCCCTCCTCCAACTTAATGATTTTGCAACTGTCAAAGTTCGTTATTGCAAAGAAGAGGTTAAACGATCAGCCGAAACATGCGGCGCACTCTCTCATGAATGGTCGACCCCTTTTTCCGAAATAGAATATATTAAGGGAATTACACGAGAAGAATGCATTAAAATGCACTCTTATAGAATAATGACGATCGGAGATAATCTAGTACAAAACTTAATGATAAATCAAACAACCGTACACCCGATAGAATTAACAGAATACATTGCCCCAGGCGGCACATGCACTAAAGCGGGAAGTTTTTCCGACCCTTACAGCACATTCAGCAATGTACACGTTACTGGTTATGTTAAAGTATCACTCGAGGAAAGATTTAATTCTGTAACGCTGAAAACAAATAAAATTCAGCTCGAGTCCGGAACTTCTTGTCAATTTATCGAAGAACTTTGCATTGATAGCATATTCGGATACGTATTCTGGGACAGAACAGAGTCTCAGGCATGCCAAGCCAGCAAGTATACTAATCTATATTCGGGACCCGTCACTAAAGTAATAGAAGTAGATAATGAACGAAAGCCACTTTATGTATTAGATTTTGAGGATATATCTTTTGCTTTCAAAGACCTCGGTAGAATGATACAGTGCGGTTTGCAATTATTATGTTATGTCGCGACTACGTAGCCGTGACGTGTAGTTTTAGAATATGTATGATCATTCATTTATTAGTAATTATTATAGTGACAGGAACTTACCTGGGTTATTATTTCGAGTTAAGTTGGCTGTTTAGCTCTATCTTGATAAAGTATATATGAGGTCGGTCGGTAATGATGCACGAACACTCGATTCAAGTAATTATTTATTTATTCAAAGACAGAAATGGTTTTTCAAAAATAACAATAGGTGAATTATACTTTATTCGGCTGTCGCGCATCGCGAATCAGCCCGTAAGAACTTTAACAAATTTTAATGTTATTGAGTAGTCGCGCGTCGCGAATCAACTGCCGAATAGTCGAGTCTTCTGTTTTTATATTGACTCTTCGGCCCATATTAATATGTTGAGTAATCAAAAAATCAAAATGTCGGGCGCCCCAAATTTTCGGACTACTCATCTTTTAATTTCGCTGAGTTTGTATTTTGTAAAAATGCCGTTCGTTGTTTATACATTATTTCGTTTTTCAATTGATTGCTGATGAAATCAAAATGAAGAAATAGTTACGTCTCGGGACGTAACACCTCCGTGGCTAGATCGTTGTATATCGGTGTGATATCAACGCAAAATAAACAGAGAGAAATGAGAGAGAGAGAAAAAAAAAAAAAAAATAAATAAATAAATAAATAAGTAAATAAATGTGCGTTACTCTTAGTTATTCGGCAATCGATTGAATACGCTTTAATTTTACCTTAATAGTACTTTTAATGTTACGCGGACAATAATACTCCGTATCACGGTATAGTAGAGCTTCATTTCAGGGTTCGATATGTATATATATAACAGATTTGTGTTTTTAACTAATGTGATTCTAATGTGAAAATTGGGATATGTTGCTTCTTTCTGGTGGAAATTTCTTTAGGAGTAGGGACGGGGGATGTGGTGTTTAAGGTCTGATTCGTGAATGGGGTTATTGCTTGTGGGTTCTCATTTTTTTGTTTGTCTATTACTATTTCATCCAATGCATATTCTTCCTCTTTTGACGGAGTTTGGTTTCTCTGTTTGAGCAGCGGTTTGTTCAGTGCCACCAGTAATTGTGTTATTGAACTAAATATGGCTCCTAGCAAGTATGCAGAAATTCCATATATAGAGTGTAGAGTATAGCCTCTGATTATTACATTGATTAGACTTTTACCGCATTGAAATATAATGGCGGTCATTATGATGGCAGAACTTATAGAACCAAATTTAGTTAGTTTGGTGATGAACTTATTCCATGTGCTTCCAGCGATGTTGGTTAATGTTTGTTCTGTCAGTATTAGGTTTGATACTAATCCTCCCTCTACACTTTCGTCGCCTCGCATACTTCTCGCGATTGCGTTGAGGAGTGATGCTTTCTCCATGGGAAAGAGGATGTGATTTTGTAGTTTTTGTAGGTCTTCTTGGGAGTAGATCCCACTGGTTGCCAATGATTCTAGTTCCGTCGTTTTCCATGTTATTTTGGTGGTCGGTTTCAAGGTTAGAACTGCGTTGGTTGTTCTTCTCGGAGTTGGTGTCAAATTTATCCATTCGTTTCCTATTTTGTAGTATTGGGGAATGATTGTTTTGCAGTTTATTTCTGTTCCTGTTTTCATTAAGATGTGTGTTTTTGGTGTGAGGTAAAATGTTTCGTTTCTTGAAATGACTGGAAGTTGCGAGAAACATTTGTCTGTATGAAGTAGTTAAACTTCTGTAGGCGTACATTGTATAATATGTACGGCTTCCCCTGCCAGGCGAGCTATGTACCCGGGCTTCTCCATGATGTTGTACGCAAATTCATCTGGTGAGAGGGATGCCAGGGATAAGGAGTTATATAGGACTTTCCTTTCCAATTCACATTTTTGTTGCAATATATCTATATAGAGGCTTTTTTTTCGACCCTGAAATGCTTTTCTACATACACAAATTTGCTATTGAAGTACGTGAATAGATCATAGCTAAGTATCCCTTGCTTCGTTTGAATATCATTGTCGTACAAAATATTGAATTGGGTTCGTTCATATATAAAAAGTTTTGGATGTTCAGTTGTTATTAAGATTCTGTTGCAAAAACTCATGTTCCCTCTAGTTGACAATGCAAAGGATACTTCGTTCGTACTTATGCTAAAAATGGTTTCATGATCGGGTGAGCTTATTTTAGTGACCGTTCCCCTATACAGTATATCGTATTAATTTTTGAAACAGTCTTCGTGCGGTAGTAATGACCAAAAGGTGTAACCTCCTTCCATATCGATACAATGTTGGTCCGAAAACTTACATACTGTACCCGAATTTAATCTTAATCTATCATTATTTAATTCGACTGCTGCATAGCTTTCTAACAAGGTTATTTTTATAAGTCCCTGTACGAGAACATCGCTCCACGTACCAAATCGGTCGGCGTAGGTTGCCCCTGAACAAGTTTTACCCTTAACGTTTCCTGCTAGATCTAAACCTACACTTTTTGTCGAGTTAATCTTTAGGTCGGCTATTGTGTGTGCGTTATCATATTTAAAAATACCCGTATAATGTATAGCTTTACAGTTGTCGTGTGATATTTCGTAAATGTATTCTTGGATTGCATTTTCGGTTGGGCCTAAATGACTAAACATACCGCAATGAAAAATTGTTCGCCTTATTTCTATTTTACATTGTATGATTTTCATTGATTTGAATTCCGTTTTTTGTAATAGTTCGATAATGACTTGTGTGTTATTTACTTGAATTTTTTGAAAATTGCATTCCCCTGCATCCAAGAGTGAGTATGTTATAATGGTAGGGTTCGTTGAGCCGCAATTGAAGCCAATAAGTCCTTTGCTTGTTGAAAAGAAGGTGATTATGATTAAGATAGTCATTGATTGTTGCGCCATTGTGTTTCCTGGAAATAGAATAAGATTACTATGCTTGTTTTGCTACGCTTAATTTATTGGCATGAATTGTTTTTGGTTTTCCATTGTAATCGATTACAACACTGCCTTTTTCAGTTATTTTTAATACTTCAAAAGGTCCTAAATATTTATTTTTCTCTAATTTCCCCGGTTTTGGTTCTTTCATGAACCATACTTTATCTCCAATTTTTAAATTTACTGGATTTGTAAATCGGTCATAATAATTTTTTGATTTTTGTTTTGAGATTATTAAATTTTCTCTAGCCATGTGTGATATTATATTCATGTTTTTTATTAAATTCTCTAGGTATCCATTAAAAGTTGGTAATCGTTCGGATTTTTTTAATGGTACGCTAGATGGTAATTTAGCTGGAAAAGCAAAAACTAATTCATGTGGTGTGAAATTGTGACTAGTGTGTATGCTGGTGTTGTAATTGAATTGGGCCAACTCTAGGAGTTCGTCCCAATCACATTTTTTTGATGTAAATTGTTTGATGTATTCGCAAAGCGGATGGTTAGCCCTTTCGACAGATCCATTAGATTGAGGTGAAAATGACGTTGTTTCAATTTTTTCGAAATGAAATCTTTTGGCAATTTGCTTTAACATTTTGCTTCTGAAGTTTTGTGCTCTGTCCGTTAGTACTATTTTTGGAGTTCCGAAAGTACAAATAAACCTTTTTATAAAAGCTTCGCTTACAGCTTCCGCTGTTTGGTCTTTTAATGCTACTAATGTGATAAATTTTGAAAGTTGGTCTTGAATTGAAAGTATGTACCGATTATTACTTTTTGTAATATCGAATGGCCCCATTATATCCATGGCAACTTTATCAAAAGTTTTGAAAGGTGTATCTGTTATAATCATTGGTTGTCGTGTAGGTTTACGTTTTAATTTGTTTTTTTGACATTCTACTACTGTGGGCAAAAAGTAAGGTGAATTTGTTTGTAAAATGAAAAATCTTTATTTATTCTTCTACATCAATGTCATCCCCTTCGAAGTAATCCCCTCCCGATAAAATACACTTATGCCAACGTTTTTTCCAATCCTCGAAACATGCCAAATAGTCCCTTTCCGTTATAGCCATCAGCGCCTTCTTCGATTCAGCTCTTATCTCCTCAATCGACTCGAAACGCGTTCCCCGGAGTGGTCTCTTGAGTTTTGGGAATAGCCAGAAGTCACACGGAGCCAAATCAGGCGAATACGGTGGTTGCGGAACGATATGCGTCGAATTTTTGGCGAATTTTTTGCAAGAAATTGAGCGTTTTCGGTACCAAACGAGATTTGACTTTTCGTAGGCCCAAATGGTCTTTCAAAATTGTTTTCACAGATCCTTCTGATATTCCGATCATATCAGTAAGGTCTCTAACAGTCAACCGATGATTTTCCAGCACTAATTCCTTCACTTTATTGACGTGTTGGTCATCTGTTGACGTCGATGGTCGTCCGGAGCGCTCCAAGTCATCAACACGTTCTCGACCCTCTTTGAAGTCTTTGTACCACTTATAAACATTTTTCTGCGACATGGTAGAATCACCAAAGGCCTTCCGCAACATCCTCAACGTTTCCGCAGCCGAAATTTCATTCCGCAAACAAAATTTGATGGCACTTCTTTGCTCAATTAAATCAGACATTGTAAAAATCGAAACATGCACTCTTGGTCGTTTGGTAAACACAAGCGTAAATATATTACTGATGATGACATTGACATGAAATTTGTCCCAGATGTCATTCGCAGTCCTACCAACTCAAGAAAAAATGAACTAGCCCGAAATGTTAAGCCCGCGAAGTTTAAATTGAAAATTCACCTTACTTTTTGCCCACAGTAGTATACACATGGAAATTCTTTTTTGTATGTCGTTCTTTAGAATTTCCCAACAGTATTTATCTTTAATTCTATTATAAGTTCGATTCACTCCCGAATGACCTCCTAATCTCGAAGAATGATATATTTCAAAAATTTTATTTCTCTGGTCTAACTCACATATATATTCAACATGATTCATACAAACAATAGTCTTGATGTTAGTTCCTATGAAAGTATCATTTATGATTTCTTCTATTTCTGACCATTGTATGTTTCTTATGTCAATATTTTTTGAAATACTCAGCATAGAGATCTTATTTTGTAATAGAAGTCTTTTCAAATTTTTGAACAATTCGGCTAAATCTTGTTTTACTGTTTCCGTCGCTGCAGCAGTGTTCAGGCACAAAATAAATACTTTTCGTTTACCGTAGTTTAATGTTTCTAAATTATTACTGGATAAATTTTTGTTTATTTTCAAATTTTTCTCTGCAAGTATGTTACTCGTATTTTTGTCTAGCCCTTCATGTTTTTCAGAGATTAAATGGATAATGTTATCATTACGAAGTTGTATGGAACTTTTGCTATAAATGACATGACCTCTATTATAATCATTATTAATGCTACTATTTTTTATACATTTTTTATCTATATTGTTGGATTTGTATGTATATTTCTGTTTGCTCTTTTTTTGAATGCATGCGTGATTTGTAATTTGTTCCTTTTTGTCAACATTTAATGATTTTGTTTGTACTACCTCATCTAAGTTCTCGGTTCTTTTTCTTTGTGCTCGTGTCATAACACAAATTTTTGGTTCTACCGCAATCCGCGATAAACAGTCAGCTGGACCGTTTTCTTTGCCTGGACGATAAATTATGTCAAAGTCGTAATCAACTAGTTTTAGTCGCCATTTTTATACTCTACTATTATTATCAGCCGACTTTAATGAAAGTAAAGGTTTGTGGTCTGTTACTACCGTAAATTTATTTCCGAATAAGTATGTTCTAAATGTTTTAATAGCGAAAATTATTGCAAGAGCCTCTCTTTCATAAGTCATATAATTTTGTTCTGTTTTGTTCAAAACCCTTGAAGCGTATGCGATGGGTCTATCGTACCCTAATTCTCCCTGGGAAAGGACCACGCCCAAACTATGATTCGACGCGTCTGTTCTAACGATGTAAGGTTTGTTAAATTGTGGATATTGTAGGATAGGTGCTTCGCATAGTAGTTTTTTTAATTTGTTTAAAGCTTCCTGTTGTTCATTGTTCCAGAAAAATTTTGTGTTTTTATGTAAGAGTATAGTTAATGGTTTTGTTACTTCTGCAAAATTTGGAATAAAACGTCTATAATAATTGCATAGCCCTAAGAACTCTCTAACGTTTTTCGTAATTGTCGGTGTTGGAAAAGCTTCAACAGCTTGTACTTTTTTTTATCTGGTTTAATCCCATATTCACTGATAATATGTCCCAAAAAGGATACTTCTTTTTTGAGCCAATCGCATTTTTGAGGTTCAAGTTTTAGGTTAGCTTCTCTTAGTTTTTGAGCTATTTCAGAAAAACGTTTATTGACCTCATCCACTGTTTCTCCAAAGATGATTATATCGTCAATAAAAACAAAGCATGTATTGGCGATTAAGTCCCCCAAAATTGTATTAAGAATTCTTTGAAATGTTCTAGGCGAGTTTACTAATCCGAATGGTAAAACGAGAAATTCAAATCTTCCTAATGGATGTATGCTAAATGCTGTCTTGAAGATATCTTTCGGGTGCATTGCTACCTGATGGAAACCGGATTTTAGATCGACAACATGATAAAATTTGGCTTTCCCAAGTTGATCAAATATTTCTGTTATGTTTGGAATTAGATATGGGTCAGGAACAGTTTTTTCATTCAATTTCCTGTAGTCAATTACTAATCGCCATCTAGCTTTCCCGTCTGCTAAGCTTTTTTTCTTCACTACCCATGTTGGTGCATTGAAAGCACTTTTCGATTTCCTTATTAAATTATTAGATATCAATGATTTTACTTCTTCAATAGCAATGTCCGGTAATTTGTGTGGCAAGGGAAATTGTTTGACGTAAACCGGTTTGTTGTCTGTTAAATTAATTTCATGTTGTTATATATTACATGTACCTAATCTGTCGCCATCGGCCCAAAATACATCTTCGTTTTCCTCAATAAGTTCCTTCATTATCTTATAGTGTTTCCGACTAAATCTCTCAAATTTGTTTTTTCTAATACTCTTTCCTTGTGGCTTAATTGACTTCCTTCAATTTTTTCTTGTTCTTCTCCTAAAAAATTTATGCTCCCCGCGTATACAATTTCATTTTCATTGACGTTGAAATCTATATTTTCCGTTAGTTCAATACTGTTTGGAAAGTTTTCTAAGTCGAAAGATAAATATTGATATGTTTGGATTTCTTCTGAAACAGTATTTTCCGAAGGGAATTCTATTCCTATATTTTCTTTTATAACCGATATAAATTGTTTATAATCGTAATTGTCTGCATAATCATCCTTTGTGTTAGTCATTTCATCAGTACTCATTGCTACATTTATATCGGTAATCATGTGTTCTATTTTGGAAGGGTCTTTCTCTAATTCAGCTTCCAAGTTCGTTATTCCCTTGGAAGAAAAAGGTATTAGTAATGAGTTTTTACAACTTTCGATCTCGCGTTCTACTTTTAAATCTTTTGCAGTCATTGTTTCATTATTTATTTTATCCGTTGTTGTTGTGCAAGGAAATGTAACAGATTCGGGGTCCTCTAGTATATTTTCTCTTTCTAGTGGATGAAATTTGTTATTTTCCTCGAAGATTTTCGATTCTTCGTAGTGTTTTTCTTTTTCGTTTTTTGTTTTATTTTCCTTATTAATGCCATGTAAAATTTTACTTAAAAATCCCTTTTGTTCTTCTGTTATCCTTGATTCCTCTTTCTTTTTGTTTTCGGAAAAAACGATTGAGTTCATTTGAGTTAACGGTATTGATACAAGTTTTATTTTCCTACTATTTATTTCCAAATAACCTTCATCTAATCTTAACTTATTTTCTTTCAGAACAGGTATGCCAAGAATGCCATCATAAGGGATTGAAAATCCTCTTGGTACAATATGAAAATCAATTAACAACCCATTAATTGTTATTTTTATCAAACCTAATGTTTGAATTGTTTTATCAGTAATACCGGATAATGAAATTTTTTCTGAGTCCAAAATAGCGTTTGATGGTATACAATCGCTTTTTATGATATTGATTTGAGCTCCGCTATCTATAAGTAAATTAAAATTAACACCCGAAAACGGATTCGGTACCTGTATGTATTGTAACAAATTTTTTAACTTTAGGAAATACATTGGCATTTTAGTTTCAATGATACTTGTAAGTTCTATATTGCCATTACATTCATTATAGAGTTTCTTTTGTTTGTCATTTCGGAGGCATACTTTATTATTTTTTTCCGTTTTGGTTTGCGACTCATATTGTCTTGTTAAATTTAATGCGTGAGTTTCATTTTGGTCATCAATGTCCATTTTTCGTGTTGTCGTTATTTCGTCTCTTAATTCTGCAGCGAGTGACTTTTTATTTGTTTCCTCCGTGCACTCATGTTCGGAAGAATCTATTCGTTTCCCTGATTATTACGTCTGAAACAAGTCGACTCTGTATGATCGGTACGTTTACAAATTGTACAAAATTTTTCTTGGTTATTCTCTAGTGATTTTATAATTGGACATGATTCGACTTTATGACCTGATTCCTTGCAATAAGTACAAATACTAGTGGTTTTTGCGTTTCTTTCTAAAGCTCTCAATTTCAAACAATTATCAATTACATGATTATTCATGTGGCAATAATCACACTTAGTGTCATTATTTCTTTTCCCAAAATTATTGAATCGTGAAGGTCCGTTATCGTGATTAAAATTTCCATTTCTGCGTTTATTGTCACTAGAATTTGTATTTGAACTGATTTTATTATCTTTACTTCTATTGTTCTTACTATAGCTAACCAGGATTCTTGCCAATTCACAATTATTTGCTTCATGATCTTTTTCTTTACAGATTGTACATATTGCAAATCTACATTCTTTCGTTTCGTCCGCGTTTGGGCAATATTTTACTGAGTGACCGATTTCATTGCAACGTCTGCATGTCACATTTGGGCAATTGCGTATCGTATGGTCGCTGCTGTCGCAAACAGCGCAAAAGTTCGTTGATTTGAAAGATTTTGAACAGTTGTGCGGGGCGTGTCCGCTTTCCTTACATTTCCAACATACTTCAAATTCTATAATAAATGGGCATTGTGTAACTGTATGATCCATCACCTGACAAAATTGACAATGATTTCCTTTAACTCTGTTAAATTTGCAACCGTCTATAGAATGCCCCTGAGCATTACAGAATTTACATATCAATTCGATCTTTTTATTTACAATTTTACAATTGTTTGACAGGTGATCTTTGTTCTTACAATATACACAAGCTCCTTTGTAACAAAATAAAGCTTCATGGTTATAGTCCTGACAAATTTGACAATTATATATGTGAGTAACATTTGTTGAAGCA
Source organism: Phymastichus coffea (assembly GCF_024137745.1). Classification (NCBI taxonomy): domain Eukaryota; kingdom Metazoa; phylum Arthropoda; class Insecta; order Hymenoptera; family Eulophidae; genus Phymastichus; species Phymastichus coffea. Next base: position 4,033,626 of record NW_026706822.1, on the reverse strand, counting down.
GTAACCGAGTCTACATTACTATGAAAGGGACTAGCGATATCACCCCTCAATAATCTTTGTTTTTTTAAATTTGTTTCAATTTCAATAGCGTCTTGTAAAGCAGTGCCCAAATTAATGTGATTTCCTAATTCCAGACGAATGTCTTGTTGTAAACCTTGTTTAAAAATTTTTAACGCGTCAGCATTTAATACTGTTTCATACGTTTTGAAATCTTCGTCAGTTACATCTGCTTCTAACTTTTTCATTTCTTTAATTTGCAAAACTATTTCCTGTAAACGGTTTGCATATGCTAAGACGGGTTTATTTGGTTTTTGGATGATTTCCGTAAATTTCCCATATAAACTATGAATATTGTCAAAGGAGGGAAATAGTTGCCTTATCACTTTGATATAATCATTTATTTTATCTATTTTGATGTTTACTAATGCTTTATAAACTTCTCCGCCCAATTTAATTTTCAGAATTGATATTAAACTTGGTTCATCTAACTCAGAAACAATTGTTTTTACGTGTTTCAATTTTTCAATATATTCATTAGTTGTCATATTTTTTCCATCGAACTTTGGAACTAAATCTGCAACGTATTTAAGTGGTAAACGTAACGGTTTCGTCATTTTGTTGCCTGTTTTTATACCGTCGTTATCGACTTGTTCAAAGTTATTTGTTTGGATGATTGGATTATAGAGTGCTACTTGTCTGGTCGATCCGTTCGTATCTATTGTACGTTTCGCGTCTTTGCAAATACTCTCTTCGTTACAAATACCACCAATGTCTGTGTATCCGTTATTATTAAATGAAAATTCGTAATTCTGATCAAGAGTAAAGTCCAAATCTAATAATGAATTTGAGTGTTCAAAATTTTGTGTTAACGTTTAAGTGGATTTTCTACAGAGTTGTTTACGTCCAATGTATTAAATACTTGTACTTCTTGTACCGTGTTTTCGTTAGGTGTTACTATATTATTTAATGCTTTTTTCGTATTTTCCCTACTAATTCCTTTAGGAGGAGAGTGTACTAATTTCCTTGATCGTTTAAAAGGATCTATAACGGATGTGCTCTGTTGCACTATATCACTTTCCAACTCTGGTTTATTTTTTACATGAAGCCGCGTCAGTCGTTTTGCTTCAATAGGGCTAGAGAGGTTTTTGTTACTCATTAAAATGTGATTTCATTTAGGATGTTATTTTATATAAAACAAACACCCATTTAGTACCGGAACCAATTATTATGTCGCGACTACGTAGCCGTGACGTGTAGTTTTAGAATATGTATGATCATTCATTTATTAGTAATTATTATAGTGACAGGAACTTACCTGGGTTATTATTTCGAGTTAAGTTGGCTGTTTAGCTCTATCTTGATAAAGTATATATGAGGTCGGTCGGTAATGATGCACGAACACTCGATTCAAGTAATTATTTATTTATTCAAAGACAGAAATGGTTTTTCAAAAATAACAATAGGTGAATTATACTTTATTCGGCTGTCGCGCTTCGCGAATCAGCCCGTAAGAACTTTAACAAATTTTAATGTTATTGAGTAGTCGCGCGTCGCGAATCAACTGCCGAATAGTCGAGTCTTCTGTTTTTATATTGACTCTTCGGCCCATATTAATATGTTGAGTAATCAAAAAATCAAAATGTCAGGCGCCCCAAATTTTCGGACTACTCATCTTTTAATTTCGCTGAGTTTGTATTTTGTAAAAATGCCGTTCGTTGTTTATACATTATTTCGTTTTTCAATTGATTGCTGATGAAATCAAAATGAAGAAATAGTTACGTCTCGGGACGTAACAATTAAAACAAAACACCCGAGATTATTCATATTAGAAAATATGCTCGGTGAACACTTCATTTCTAACAAAGTTAAAAATATGCACGATCTGGATCTTTTCACTTATGTAAATTTGAAAATATTATTCGTTGAAAAACATTTTAAAAATCACCTGCAAAAATTATACCATGATATACTGTTACAGCAATGCGAATTGGAAAGGAAAGTTATTACAAACGCTTTAAATATTGCCACTTTATCACCAGATCTTTTAGCATATTATTTAATGAGAGAACATGGCCATGATGGCGGGTGAGATAGTACACATTATCAAATGCGTACCAACGCGGTCCTTAATCAAATCGCGCTCGGTTTCGCTGGAAAATCCAATCTAGCTCCGGGAATATCCATATCTAAACTACTTGACGAGGATACTCTGAATCGTATTGCGAATTCCACGTGGGAATCGCTATGGAGTCGATTCATTACGTTCAGATCAGCGAGCGCCGCTGTTTTGGCCATCCTTATGATCTTTAGAGCAATTAAATTTGTCCTTGATACCATTATACATGGTTATGCCCTTCATTCCTTCTATGGCTTTAGCATACATCTGCTTGGCGCATTCTAGAACTCTTTAACTAAATCACTACTTTACCTAGCTAGGAAACCTGAAAGAGAAACAAACTCAGACAAGCTGAACAAGGAAGCCCCGCCAGCAATACAGCCCGAAGAGCGAACTGCTATCTTTAAAATCGAACGTGACAATCAATTGATCCAGAAACCAAGCTACACATAAAGATATATATATCCAGTATTATCGGAATCAGAAATTCCACCGTTAATCAGCAAAACATAAAAATCAACAATAACTATATGTCTGAAAGCATGGATCACAGAGCCAAAAGAAAATTACTCGAAGACTTAATAATAAAAAAAAAAGACTAAGGGTATCAACACAAATGTAGAAAGAAACCGCAATGGAGTTCGGACACAGAATAAATGCATATTCACAAAAATACATTGTTATGGAAAAGGCCGCGCAAATGTTCTTATTTAAAGTTACAGAAGACGAAACTCAGAGAGAAAAATTAGCTATTTACATTTTTATTAAGGGCCTCAAACATGAAATCAGACGTTACGTTTGCCCTTTTACCTTTTACGATAAATTACAAGACGCACGCTTACATGCCGTACAAATAGAAAAAAATCTAATAGACATCAATCGCATCAAAAGAAATTCAATCCGCCCCATATCAGAGTCTTTTAGAAAATAACAACACTGAACATTACACAAAAAACAACTGTTTTGCATTATTTTCTTTTTTTAGGATACCGACAAGTAACTACAAGATACTGCAGTAGCCACCAGCTGCTAAACACCGAAAGACCTTACCTGTTATCAAATTCCTTCCGTAAAATTCCACAAAAATGTACAAAAATAAAACTAATGAACAATTACCTCCCAGCAAAGTACCTCGTACTGAAAACACATTGCATAACAAACCAAACTTAATGGAAACTGAAGTTACTTATTACAAATGACAATTGAAATTCATTAAAGTACAATGAATCTCAATTCACTTTCATGTTTTTTTATACCGAAATTAATTTTACATATTCTAATAATTAATTTCAGGATGGAAAAATATTAAAGGGGATTCAGATCGATTCCAGTTTGATAAATTTAAATTGTCATTTGTAGAATTCAGAAATAAACTCGAAGCAGATTGGATTTTCAATCCGGTTGAATGTCTTTGTTTTACCCATACAACAACAATTATCATATAACCTTGTCTACGTCAAAATCATCGGCCCTCACAAACCACCATACGCCATACGATGCATTAAATGCACAGACTGCATACATCATGTCGTCCGACACTATCCCAACCTCGAAGTGCCTATAGACTCATTTTGTAAACTACCCGGCATTAGCAGCCTTTTACCTTTCCGAACAAAAAACATTCGCTCTTTAAAACAATTCCATGAAGTATATAGCATAGATGAGAGATATCTTTGTTAAATGCACTAACAAAAACGGCCCTACACAGACACATTACACCACGAGTCATCATCACGACGTCCAAGATAAAAATACAATGCTCAGCGAGCTACTCAACCCCAGTACTAATTACCCCTCTGACACGCTCCCACGAGTGGTACCACTCCTGCTCCGTAGAAATTATCACACTAATAAACATTTTTGACCAAATAGACAATTGGGAATGGATTGAGATTTTTAACAAAATCGCTATCAACGCTAGACAAAAATTTAAAAATAAAAAAAAAAACTCTTCCAGCTAACACCAGCAAAATGCTCTTACCCAGAGTACTTTTCATCAGTCTACTAACTACCGTTATATGCCAAAACCAGCTAACTACAAAGCAATATGATAGTCAACCTGGAATCACTTTTGAAAAAGGACCTAACATACGATTTATTCAAGAAAAATGGAATATTATCACCGATCTTAACGTCAACTCAGTACTTAACTCACATTGCAATTTCACCGAAACACTGGAAAAAATATCGGCAGCTTGCAAGACAATCGAGATAAACGATTTCATCAAAAGTTCTATATAAACAGCCTACGAAGAAACAAAAAAACTCCAACATGTCAACGAAGCAGTCAGCACCTCTCTCAATGCATATGCTTTTCACACACCCAACGGGGGGCGGAATGCCCTAGCATCACCAGACAGCCTCTCACTCGAACATGCCGATAAGGCCCTTGAAGATGTTTTGTATATGCGCTAGAGTAATTTAACCGAACACATGGGCGAATATATTTTAGAAAAGCTCGCGCAGATTTCATTACAAGCACAATGAGCTCAGTATATAATTCTGCACACATTAGCTTTATTTTAGTCGAAATTAACGACATGTTACATACATTTATTTACATATCAACTGAAGTACGTCAACTCCTGCAAAACAAACAATTTTCTTTCAATCCGCAATTTTTGCTAAACGCAATAAAAACTATCAGGGCAATTACTCATTCAAAGTTGCCAATACATATGTCAAAAATTAATATCATAACACTACAACAAATTGCAGAATTTAACGTAGTTTACTAGGAACATCATTGTCGAAGTAATTTTTCCCCTTGTCGCAAGCAGCAATACGCAGAGTTTCAAATTATATTCACTACCAGTATTTCAGTATCTTAACGAAATAACCGAGTCGCTAAATTTATTAGACCACAAAGTGATTACCTGACTGTGACAGAGGGAGAAACTACCCATGTCTTTGTAAGCAAAAATTTCATTGATAATGAGTGTAAACGTAGTTTTTCCTTCTATCTGTGCCTGTGCCCAACTATACGCAAATGAAACAATAATTCCTGCGAGTTTAGTCTGTTAACATCACCGGAAGAGTCAAATTTGGTATTTTGCCAACTTGAAGCTAGCTCCGAAACTGACTACTACCTTATACCGACGTTACAAAATAATGTTTTGTTATGCTCTGTGACTCTCAATACTTCTTTTGATGTAAATTGTAACGGCATAGTATAGCCCATTCTCGTGAATAGTACTGTATTAATATAGATTCCCCAGTTGTGTGAACTAAGAACGGACCACCATATTTAATGGGGGGCTAAGAAAAAACTAAGGGCAGAAAATTTTGTGATTCCGAAAATTTCTTTGATAACTACGAACAAAATAATAATAAAAAGCACAAAAATAAATAATAATCAGAACAGATACGAACACTCGGATCGAGTGAAATTATTACACACGTATTTAGCGTTAGGAGTAACCATTGTAATCGTTATCCCATCCGTAATAGCAGTAAGTTGCATACTCTGCGCATATAGAGAGTGCAGTGACAAAGGCCATAGGTTCGAAAATATACCGATGCAAGAACTGAATCAGCCCTTAAACCCTCAAATAAGAATGATCTGCAGATCTGCACAGTCATTACTTGACGGACAGTATTTTAGGCCACCAATCAACTACGACACTCCTCACTCCCCACCCATAGCCCTGCAAGCAATCCCACTCCAAGAATCCGAAACAACAGACACTCCTCCACCACTCTCCACTTTCTAAAAAAAAATTATAAAAGACCTAAACCTAAACATACCCCATGTCATGTCAGATATACCATAGACCAGCACCATGAAGCGCGTCGCAACCACCGCACTCAGCCCACCACACAATAGGGCTAACAGGTCATGGACAACGGAAGAGATCCTGAAGAATCGGCGTCAACAGCAACCATGGACCGATTAATGCAAAGGTGGAAGAATCGGGAAGCTCAGATGAGCATGAAGCATCGCGAGTTCCCACAGTTGGACGACGAAGGAGGCTGGAGCTACCACCAGCTCATGGAATACATCTATCAAGAAGCTTAACACGGACACTTACACGTAAAGTTCCTATTCGAGGAAACTTACGGAGGTGAGGGGTTCGAACGAGCTCCATTCCATCCGTGTCGCCTCTGCGGACGAGACACCGGACATTGGCAAAGATGCTTTTACTGCCGAGCACGCGTGGCAGCCGCACCTACGGACCAACAACTGGCCATGGAGGCCGAATGTATCCGCCCGGAGCATTTTATGCTTCGTAGTGCACCTTGCGCCAGCTGTATCGGCAAGGAGGTTTTGTTTAGGTTTCAAAGAAGCTTGCAAGTTCACCGTTTAGAGCTGCTATAATCCTCTCCCAAATCCTTCCTATTTCTAAAAAAATAAACATAAAAAAAGAACACAACAAAAAAAAAACAAACAAACAAAAAAATATATATATACAAAATATATATTGTAACAGGCTGCCGTTTGACCTATTAAACCTATTTATTACCTCGGTCAACGACGCCTTGTTATCTACGTGCCGAAAGCACGTCAACCTACCTTGCCCGGGAGTGCGCCTGCGCAGAGTCTCCTCGTCAATCCGAGTTGGGTTCCCCAACTCGCCACTTGGCGGCGCTGTCGCTCTTGCTTAGCAGCGCTCCTGCGGCAGCTGCTGGAAACTAGGTTGGCGATTCGCTTCTACCGATCTCTGCGTGATCCTTGCTACGCTATCGGCTTATTCGAATCGAAAGTAAACAAACGCGACCTCCGGACAAAGGAAAGACGAAATAATGATTCGATTTAGCAGTGACTACTGATCGCTTTATTGGATAAAATAGATACACGGGGGATTTGGCGAGAGTCTTGCGCACGCAAACGCAACTGACAATACGCTGGGTGGGAGAGAGAGAGAAAATCGCGACCGACGCGAACTAACCGCTCGCGCGCAATAAATTATTTCTTCGCGCACGCTGCGCGGGATCGCACGCTAACAACAATAAGGGAAGGTGCACCTACCGCGAGATAGTTGAGGATACGGTGGCCAACCGTATCCGATATGCATATCGCAGATTCGCTGCTCCGCCGCTCGCTGCACTGCCGCTGTTATTGCTGTTGTTGTTGTTGCTGCTGTAGTTGTTGCTGCTATGGTTGTCGCTGCTGTTGCTGCTGTGAGAGCGCACGTTCACTCTCACGGCCACTCCGCACTCCGCTCACTACACCAAAGTTCTCGTCTCCCTGGATCTCGCACCACCAAAAGAAACGCGTTACCGACTCGAAAGGGTTAGCTCGACGTAGACGGACTGAGTGACACAGTCATACTGGCTACCGAACTCTCCCCTCCCGGTCATTGCCCCTACGCGCCCTCTCTCTCTCTCTCGAACCGATCGCGGCTTTTCTCGTTCAGCCGCTTATTAACCTCACGCGAGTCGAACGATTTTCGGTAATCGTTGCAATATATATATATATATATATATATATATATATGACAAAAAAAGATAACAATACACAAAAAAAAAACAAAATACACAAAAAATATATAAAAGAGACAAAACACGAACAAAATATACATAGAATAATTACAGCAGCGCTCGGAGAGCGCTAGTCCCTTGCTTTATCAGCAAAGGACTCCGAAGGGTGGACATATCGTCGATACTAAGAAAACGTACGTGACGAACCATGATAAGTAAATAAGTGTCACACATGACGGGTTATGGTAACTAATCTGGTATCGGTAATTTAACTTCCTACCGTATCAGCCCTCCCAGGAACATTTGTAAATCTATCTAGCGAGATGAGTTAGCGTTTGAATCTTGAGGTGAATAGACGTGTTAAAGCTGCGCTCTACTGGAAAGGTCTTAGTTATAGCAAGAGCATAAGTGACAGTTAAAGGTGAAACTCGGTTAACAGAATTACAAAACAAGACAGCCGAAATGGCCACAAAAGTAAGTGATGGTTCGTCATCCAACAATAAAAATAAACATGGAGAATAGAAAATCGCTTCTAATAAAAGCAGTCCAAGCAGTCGCAGCAGTTCAGGCAATGAAACACAAATTATTCAAACTATCAAACAAGCAAAATTAGATTACTGGCTAAGTAATACAAGAAATAGATTCGAAATACTACAAGATGATAAAGTAAATAATCATAGTGAAGATGAAAAATCAGGAAGTAATGAAGCAAACAAAACGATAAACAAATTCCCTCCGATCTTTGTTTACGACGTAGAAGATATCCAACCGTTAGAAAAATTATTAAACACAATAGCCAAAAATAATTTTACACTAAAAGTAATAGGGCAAGATAAAATTAAAATTCAACCAACAGCATCGGAAAAGTATCTCCCGATAATAAATGCGCTGAAAGAAAAAAAGATACAATTCTACACCTACTAGCGTAAAGAAGAAAAAGGTTTCAAAGTAATTCTAAGAAGCATGCATCTGTCAGTTGATACTGAAGAATTAAAAGCTGCTATAGAAAATCACGGACACAAAGTACTAAGTATTCATAACATAAGGCATTGCATCACAAAAGCATCACTACCGATTTTCACAGTTGAAATTGAACATGATTATAAAAGTAAGGATATTTACAAAGTAATCAAATTTCTTCACACAGTAATCAAATTCGAACCACCAAACATAAAAAGAGAAATTACTCAGTGTCAAAACTGCCAAGAGTACGGTCATACGAAAAATTACTGTTTCAAAAGTGCAGTGTGTGTTAAATGTGCTGAATATCATCAAACCAAGGAGTGTCCAATCAAACAAAAAATTAAAGATGTAATATGTGCAAACAGCAAAAGAAATCATACAGCAAATTATGAAGGTTGTCCGGTACGTAAGCAATTACAGCAAAAATTATTTCCTAAGTTGCGAGAAAGAACATTTCAAAATAGCATACAAGCACATACAATCACAAATGCAAATTCCAATCCAAATGACAATATACGCTAATATGTAATAGCTAAACATAACGGCCAGAATGAAACAGAAACACCAAAACAAACAGTAGTACACACAGAACAAAACAATTGCAGTAACAATGAAAAGTCACTTAATAAACTTGAACAATTAATGGAAAAAATGACGCAAACAATGGACATATTGTTAAAATTAGTAACCACACTCATTAATAAATTAGTATAACCATGTCAAATCTGTCAAATCTAAAAATTGCTGTCTGGAATGCAAATGGCCTTACGAGAAGACACCTCGAGTTAAGAGCATTTTTAATTCAAGAAAATATTGATATTATGTTAGTCTTAGAAACACACTTTACTAGCAAAAATTTTCTACACATACCAAACTACTCAGTACATCAAACAAATCACCCACTCCATAAAGCACACGGAGGTACTACGATTCTAATCAAAACAAATATAAATCACCACGTTCACAAATATACTAGTGAAATCTTCCTTCAAGCAACTAGCATAATCATCAAAGATAAAAAGGGACTGATTACAATATCAGCTGTTTACTGTCCTCCAAACAAAACAATCACAAAGGAAAAATGGACAGAATTTTTCAAAACACTAGGAAACCGCTTCATAGCAGGAGGGGATTATAATGCTAAGCACCCGTGGTGGAGATCTAGATTTGAAACTCCAACACCCAGAGGCAGAGTACTCTATGAAACACTACAAAAAAATAAATTCACCCCGATATCCACCGGAGAACCAATATACTAGCCTACTGACTTAAAAAAGCTCTCGGACTTTGCAGTAGTAAAAGGGATAAACAAAAATTATTTTGAAGCGGCATCATGCCTAGATCTTACATCGGACCATTCGCCGGTAATAATTACTCTTCACCGTCAAGTACACAACAATGTAAACAAACACATAAAAGTGGAATGGAAAACATATACTCTTTCCATAGATGAACGCATTACGTGTAATATTCCATTTAAAACAACTATCAATATAGAAAGCTGCATAAATTCACTCAACGTACTCTTATCTAACACCATTAATGACTACTCTACAATAACAACCAGAAATAATACGCAACAAATCAACTCCTCTAGAATAGCCAAAAAAATCAAAGAAAAAAGATAACTAAGAAAAAGATACCAACCAGATCAAGTCAAGATAAATCAAAACTCAACAAAGCAATTAAAGTCTTAAAGAAAATGCTACAAGAAGAAAAAAATATCCAAACACAAAATTATCTTAGAACACTGAGTCCAACAGAAGCAACAGACTATTCACTATGGAAAGCCACAAAACGACTTAAAAGACCAACAACATATATACTGCCTATCAGAAAACCGGATGGTGAATGGGCGAGATCGGACGAGGAAAAAGTTGAAACCTTCGCAAATCACCTTAGCACTGTATTCCAGCCACATCAAAGAATAATTACCGAACGGGAAGAAAGAATTTTACTAGAAGTATCTGATGCACATGATAGCACTCCGATCAAATCGATAAAAATGAAGGAAGTATTACTCATTATTAACAATATTAAAAACAGAAAAGCTCCTGGATTTGATAATATTACGGGAAACATGATTAAAATGCTACTCAAAATTGCGATAAGATACATAACGATTGTTTTTAATGCATGCTTGCCCCTCTGCTATTTTTCTTCCAAGTGGAAAATAGCTGAAATTGTATTAATACCTAAACCTGGAAAACAACCAAAACTGTTAACGTCTTATAGATCGATCAGCCTTCTACCTTCACTATCAAAAATTTTTGAGAAACTAATAATAGCTAGAATCACTCCAATAATAGCAAACAAGAAACTTATCCCCGAGCATCAATTCGGATTCAGTAATAGTCACTCCACGATTGTGTGTGTGTGTGTGTGTGTGTCTGTGTGTGTGTGTGTGTGTGTGTGTGTGTGTGTGTGTGTGTGTGTGTGTGTGTGTGTGTGTGTGTGTGTGTGTGTGTGTGTGTGTGTGTGTGTGTGTGTGTGTGTGTGTGAGCAGGTTAACCGAATAGTGGCTGTGGCTAGGAAGGCGTTAGAGGACAGAAAGTATTGCACTGAAATATTTCTCGATGTCTCACAAGCATTCGACAGAGTGTGGCACGAAGGATTGTTATGCAAGTTCAAAAGATTTCTCCCTGTGCGCCACTATGAGCTACTTCAGTCATACCTACAAAATAGAACATTTCAAGTCAAGATAAACAAGTGTAAGTCAAAAAGCCATCTAATAAAGGCAGGAGTGCCACAAGGCAGTGTTCTTGGCCCAACGCTATATTTGTTATACACCTCAGACCTACCAATATTAAATAACATCGTGACAGCAACCTGTGCAGATGACACAGCAATCCTATCTGTACAACCAGAGGCAACAACAGCATCCAAAATAATTCAAAATTACATACATAATCACCTCCAAAATTGGCTTAACTCGTGGAGAATAATAGTTAACGAAAGTAAATCAGCTTACACCACATTCACCCTCCGTAAAAATACGTGTCCATCTATTACACTAAATGACAAAGATATACCGTAAAAAGACCATGTCAAATACTTAGGCATTCACTTGGATAGAAGGTTGACATGGAAACAACATATATTTACAAAAAGAAAACAACTAGGATTAAAATGGAGAAAAATGTACTGGTTTATAGGAGCAAAATCCGAGCTAACAATCGAAAACAAACTATTGTTATATAAAGAAGTACTCAAGCCAGTCTGGGCTTATGGTCTCCAACTATGAGGAGCTGCTTTGAACACGAAAATCGAAATACTGGAAAGGTATCAATCGAAAGTCCTACGTAGCATAACAAACGCGCCTTGGTTCGTGCCAAACGAGATCATTCAAAAATACTTACAGATTACAACAGTAAAGGAAGAAATAAACAATTTCTACAAAAAATACCACACTAGACTGCAAAACCACTCGAACGAACTTATTAGCAAACTGCTCTCAGAAGAGATTATCAACACTAGACTTAAGAAACATAAACTGATGAACGACGAAATAGATTAAGTTAATTATGCAAAAACTGTAAACAAAAACAGCATACTCACTGGAGTGTTCTGTTATTTAGATTGTGTATGTTAAGTAGTAGAAACATTTGCTTATTGTCTCACTATGTGAGACAGTTGGTAAATTTACATTGAGTTAATAAAAAAAATCTAGCGAGATAAATTAGGCTAAGCACGTTCGCCATAATATTTCCGCGAATATTACTCACCGCATATTAATTTGACAAAAACAAGGGAAGGGGCACATCAGCCTATGGTATAAAAAGGCTGGATCAGGATCCGCGGTAGCTCATATTCAAGCTAGTACTCATACTCGTACTTACACTGATTTAGTTGTTTCTAAGTTTCGCTGCCCGCCTACCCAGAACCGGAATTATACTCTGCTAAGTATTATAAACTTGTCTTTCAACAATAAATCTTAATCAAGTGCAAAGACCTGAGACTGTTTCATAAAATCTCTTCTGAAACCCAGGCCTAACAAGGTAAGAAACTAAGTTATCTACCTAAACACACTACATATAATAAAGGCACTATCCCTTTAATCAACCTCCGCTTAACTCCTGACTATGATCCAACTTTTACCAACACGACAGTATTTTAAACATTATTATGTCTAGCCATAATATCTCTTCGCCTAGACATAACAGGTGCGAATTATCCCATACGCAGAGCTAAAGTCTTTTTATAAAGGATATAATTCATCCCAAGTTTCTTATAACGCGAAGTGTTCTATAAGTTGAGCATGAATTATAGGAAAGGAAAAGAATTGCTCAGTTAATTACAATGAGAGAAAGAACTTAGGTATTAGCCAAGTTTATTCAATCTCATGCGCTCACTTTGCAAGGCTTGGAGTGAATGCCAGCCTGTGCAATAATAAGCGTATTTATACATAGATTTTCCAGCCTATTTTCGCAGGAGAGTTATCTTCGAGAAGTTTTCGAATCTTCGAGAAATATTCGTAAATTTTGAGAAATGAATTTTCTTCATTTACAAGTAAATAAACATTAATACTAAAGTTCTAACACATGTAAACTTTATAAAATTAGTTATTGGTTGTTCTATTTTAGTGTAATTTACAATGATCAAAAGTAGTATCGTCAAAAGTTATTAACTAATAAAGTTATTTAATGCAATATTACAATATATACAATAGAACAATATTAAATTTTTACATAACTTTATTGTTTATTAATTTTAGAAGTAATTTCTAAAAAGAAATACTCAAATAAGTTAATAACATTTGAATTATAACAAATTTTGATATTTGTAACGGTTTTTTTTATAATCTTATAATGCCATTACTAGACTAATTACACAGACCAACAAAATTTGACAAAGATTCAGAACCAGAGACCAGACATAATATATTCGAAGGATTTTGATACGCTGAATCCAAATCCGAGCTCAGAATTGCGCCAGCACGTCAGGATTTTGAGATATCCTAACCTAAAAGTGCGAAAATCACGTATTTTGGCTATATTCGGTACTTTATAACATTACTAATAAATTTTTTCATGCAATACTGACAACGGCATCTGAAAGAGCAACTCTTGGACTACAAAATGCACTACCGATTTTTGTTTTTATGTCTTTTGGTAATGTAGAATTCGTCGTTTGAAATTTAACACCTATGAATTTATTTATACTGCGACACACCAAAACGAGTGACTAGACATAGTACACCCGAAGGATTTCAGCGCACTAAATCAAAATCCGAGCTCAGAACTGCGCTAGTACGTCAGGATTTTGAGATATCCTACCCTAAAAGTGCGAAAATCAAGTTTTTTTGGCTATATACTGTACCTTATAACATTGCGAATAATTTTTTTCGTGAAAAATTGATAACGGCATCTAAAAAGCAATTATTATCGAACAAAAGCACTAACAATCCTTAGTTTATGTCTTCTTTTATCGTCAATTAAAATGTACTACTTATCAATTGGTTTATACGGCAACGCAATGAATTTCGACTATTATAACTCAAATCCCTGATCTTGGAGCATTGTCACCTGCGGGGCAATAAGCCTTGCCTACTTAACCCTAAATCCCTTAACCCCCGAGCCCTGTGACCTTCGATGCAATAATCCCCGTCCCCTTAACCTCAAATATTTTAACCCAAGAAGGTTATAACAAGCGTGGCAATAAAACCTGCCAACTTAACCCCGAATTTCTTCACCTCGGAATCCTGTAACCTGCGATACAATAGCCCTAGATTCCTTGCGGCGCAAATTACTGGGCTCAGGCATTAAGAGATTTGCGTAACGGCATCGAGGGTTATAACATCACAGGTTTCAGGGCTACAAGGTTAACGAATTTAAGGTTAAGGGGGCAGTTAAAGGTTAAGGGGGCAGTTAAAGTTTAAGGGGTCGGGGATTTTTGGGTTAACGGATTTAGGGTTATGGCCACGCAGATTATAGCCTTCTAGAATATCTCGGAATACTGACGTGCAGGCGCAATTATATGCTGGGATTTGGATTTAGCGCATCGAAATTCTTCGGGTGCGTTATGTATAGTTTTTGGTTCTGAAGTTTGTCGGGCTGTGACAGACAGACAAATATTAGAATTAAAAATTTAAATAATTTGTTTAAATAAATTTAAATGTACAAATCTGACATCAAACTCGTCACTAGTAACCCCCAAAATCATGGAAATGTAGTGCAACTTGCAAAAATATTCAATTTTCAGAAATTTGTTTAAACAAGTGGCTTAAATAAAACACATTTTGTAAATCTGATATCAGATTCATAACCAGCGACATCAAAATTCAGCAAAAGTATGTGCAAATTGCAAAAACATTGAGTCTTGCAACATTTGTTTAAATAAATTGTTTAAATAAATCTAAATTCACAAATCTGACATCAAACTCGTAATTAGTGACCTCTAAAACCATGGAAATGAGGTGCAACTTGCAAAAATATTCAATTGTGCAAAAATTTGTTTAAACAAATTGCTTGATTAAAATAAGTTTTGAAAATCTGATATCCGATACGATCAGCGGAATCAAAAACCGTGAAATCTTTCATTTGTTTTTGAAATTCTGTAGATAGATGATGTAGAATATTACGTAACTTGAAATGTATGATTGTATGCTGAAGCTGAGATAGGTGAAAGCTGAGATAACTGATTTTGTGACATGCTAATCCTTTCGTGCTAGAGATCACGTTTGAGTGGCGGGCTAAGGGTTGAATTTCCTGTAAATGCTATTATCTTATTTTCTTCTACTTTATTTATTATAAGAATATTTATCATAAGAACATTTTTTATCCTCTTTCTTATTTATTATAAGAAAAATGAGTTCCAGAAGCCCTTGTGCAAGAAAAATTGATACATTTTGTTCTGTTTGTGGGAAGTTTGAAACAACTTCTTATCGACGATCGATTAATGATTCAATCAAAACTCTATATATGAAATTTTATAAGCTTCCGATCGACAATTTAGATAAGACATGGGTACCATCTTCAATTTGTAACACTTGCAGACTTGCTATGTTGAAGTGGGATGATAATAGCAGCAATATGACTGTTATTCAACCGACCATCTGGCGTGAGCCCAAGGACCATGAAACTGATTGTTACTTCTGCTTATGTAATACAACGGGTTTCAATAAACAAAATTCAAATAAAATCATCTATCCTGCGGTAGCGAGTGTAACACCATCCAAAGTAGGAAAAGTAAGTAAACCCGGAAAAGAAGTTGGTTCGGCAAAAGTTCAACCGATGGATATTAATACAACTGAAGATGTCTCTTTTGAAGATAGTTCTGATGACGAGAGTCCTAAGCTTTTTAACCAAAGTTCGTTAGATGATTTTATTCGAGATCTCAATCTTCCAAAGGATAAAGCTGAACTCTGTGCTTCAAGACTCCAAGAAAGGAAGCTATTATTACCTGGAACAAAAGTGTTAATTTACAGAAACCGAGAAGAGGCGTTCATAAAGTACTTTACAATGGAGGATGTGATGGTATACTGTAATAACATCGAAGAATTGGTTAACTTGTATATCCAAGATTTGTACAAGCCAGAAAACTGGCGTCTCTTCATTGATTCTTCCACACAAAGTCTCAAAGCTGTGTCACTACACAACGGAAATGAGTATGCGGCACTTCCTGTAGGTCAGTCAACTGCACTAAAAGAATCATACAATAGTTTTCAATTTCTACTGGAAAAAATAAATTACAAGACTCATAATTGGATTGTTTGTGGTGACTTTAAGATGATAAATCTTATAGTTGGCTTGCAGTCGGGAAATACCAAATTTCCGTGTTTCCTCTGCCTTTGGGACAGCCGTGCAAGAGATAAGCATTGGGTAACAAAAAAATGGCCCACAAGATCAGAATGGAAAATAGGTTCTCATAATGTCACCTACGTAGGTCTTGTTGATAAAGAGAGAGTATTACTGCCACCACTTCACATCAAATTAGGTTTAATGAAACAGTTTGTGAAAGCCTTGAATAAAGAAGGTAAATGTTTCAATCATTTGAAAGCCACATTTCCGAAATTGAGTGATGCAAAAATTAAGGAAGGTATTTTCGTTGGGCCTGATATACGAAAACTCATGAAAGATGATACATTTATCGAAATCATGACTCACGTTGAAAAGAATGATTGGTTGAGCTTCAAAAATGTTACAGAAAGATTTTTAGGCAATAATCGAGAACCGCAGTTTGAAACTATTGTGTCCAACATGTTACAGAATTTCCGAAAAATGGGTTGTCTAATGAGCCTTAAAATACACTTCCTTCATTCTCATTTAGACTATTTCCCAGAAAATCTTGGAGCATATAGTGAGGAGATGGGTGAACGATTTCACCAAGACTTTAAACAAAAGGAACAACACTACCAAGGAAGGTGGGACGAAAAGATGATGGCCGACTACTGCTGGTCATTGAAAAGGGATGATAATAACCCTACTAGTCACAATCGTAAATCTCTTCAACGATCGTTTGAAATGAAGCGCCAACGTTTTCACAAAAAAAAAGCATAACATCACAGAATTGGCGGTTATAGGTTTAAGAATATACATTCTAAAGATTGTCAGCTTCTTAGTGTAACCTTAGTTTGACATTTAGTTTAACCTGTTGTGAGTTTAGCGCTCGCAGATCATAAGCGAACGTAAGTTCACCTGTAGTGGTCTAGAGCTCGAAGGTTACTGCGCATATAAGTTATACTGTCGTGGATTCTAGTTCGCAAGTTATATCGTACTCAATATACTTGTTGCGGATTATAGCGCGCTTAAATTAACCTGTAGCAGGTTATAGCGAATTTAGGTTAACTTGCCGTGATTTTGAGCTTGCAGGTTATAGCGCACTTGAGTCAACCAGCCGCGTATTATAACGCACTTAGCTTAACCTCTCGCGGGTCATAGAGCGCTTATGTTAACTTGTCGTGGTTTTAAGCTAAGTGTAGGTTATAGCGCACTTAGGCAATCCTGTTATGGTTTTGAGCTTGCAGGTTATAGCGCACTTAAGTTAATCTGTCGCTGGATCTAGAGTTATAGGATTTTCAGAGCATTTCGGTCATAACCATCTGCCTTAGCCTGCCCTAAATTTATAGCTGCCATTTTAGAGTGCATCTAATTAATTCAACTAGATTCACCGTAAATTAGTACAATGGTAGACCTTTATATGCCAGTGTAAGTTTTTCCTACTACTGAAGATTGCAAAAAAAATTTAGATTTTTCATACTCCAGTATAAATCAATTGATAAATGGCACATTTCAATTGACGGTATCTCTGCTGGAAAAAGACATAAAAAAATCGGTAATGCATTTTGTCGGCCAAGAGTTGCTCTTTCAGATGCCGTTGTTAGTTTTGCATGAAAAAATTTATTCACAATGTTATAAGGTACCGAATATAGCCAAAAAAACGTGATTTACGCACTTTTAGGTTAGGATATCTCAAAATCCTGATGTGCTGGCGCAATTCTGAGCTTGGATTTGGATTCTGCGCACTAAAATCCTTCAGGTGTACTATGTCTGATCACTCGTTCTGTAGTGTCGCAGTATAAACAAATTCATAGGTGTTAAATTTCAAACGATGATATCTCCATTACCAAAAGACATAAAAACAAAAATCGGTAGTGCATTTTGTAGACCAAGAGTTGCTCTTTCACATGCCGTTGTCAGTTTTGCATGAAAAAATTTATTCACAATGTTATAAGGTACAGAATATAGTGTAACGGGGTAAGACCGTTTAATTATTATATTCGCGCGATTACATTAAAAGGACACGCGAAATTGTCAATGCTCATTACTATTCCGGGAGAGCACGAGAAGGTATGCGTCAGTCAACCGATAATCATTGATAACCTATACTAAATTGAGTGGAAGCTATGTGAGATGAGAGAATCAATGAAAACACTTGTTAGTAATGTAAATCGGATCTTTTATTATCCCTCAAAATTCACAAAAGGTCGGCCCGCGCGTTTGTTTACATGCACGCTCGCTCGTCGACAACACGCTTTGCCGGTACGCTCGCTGCTCTTTGTTATTAGAGCCGTTACATGCACGCATCGAATGTTAGAATCAAATTATTATTCGTATAATCGCGATCGCGAAATTAAGCTGGCCAGCTTACCTTATAATTGCAGGCGATCGGAGAACAACACGAATACCTCGCACAGCACGGAACAGTTGTTTGTCGTTTTTATTGTTCGCGGGTCGCGAATGCGCGTACACACTGGTTTCGCCCTCGATGGCGAAACCTCACACACTCTCTCTCTCTCTCTCGTTCTGGCCTCTGGCTCGTAGCTGGATAGCTCCTTGGCGGCTGCAATCCCGGATCACTAATTACTACTAATTTTCGAAGCGTGTAGATGTCAAGGGCACGTGAATTGATGGAAACGATAGCGTAAGCGGACGGACACTATGATGGTCGATGCTTCACTGGTTCAAATTCTATTGCGCGCGTTCCGTCTGCTCGCGTGCCGAATTCCTTCGTTACCTATTTTGTCCCCCCGGGAGGTGCTGCCCTCACAGACAGCAATTAAGTTAAATAATCAGCGCTAATTTGACGTTTACCGTCACAATAGCCAAAAAACGTGATTTTCGCACATTTAGGTTAGGATATCTCAAAATCCTGACGTGCTGGCGCAATTCATCGCATCAAAATCTTTCGGGTGTACTATGTCTGGTCTCTGGTTCTGAAATCTTGTTGGCCTGTGTTATTTAAGATTTATAAATTATAAAGCTATCATTATTGTGTATAAAATTAACACTTTCGTTCTATATACAACTTAATGTTTAAATAAATTATTGATTATTTACTTATTAATAACAGTTATTATTAAACTGTTATTAATGAAACCAATTCTTACTCATGTTTTTCAGATATTTATTTTGAATATGGAGTATACACATTTTTCTAATAATTAATATTTATAGTGTAAGAAATAAATTAACTTTGCATATTAAAATTCATTATTATTTAATAATTAAACGCAATTCGAATTATTATAATCTAAATCTATGTACTAAAATCTATATAAGAAATGCTTTGTTACATCAAAATTACGTCTAATTAACATATTTTATTCAAATAACAAAAACTATTATATCTATTATAAGTCTGTGACGTCACGCTCTTTATATGGTTATGAAATTAGACTCTTGTACTAAGACAATGAAATAATAGGTGAGGTAGCGCCGTTTAATATGCTAATTAATGTAAACAGATAGATGAGTTTAACGGGTTGCAGTGATTTAGTGAAATAATAAACTAGCTCATAGATAGGACCGTTACAAAGACCTGCAACATACGAGTAAATGTTGTAGAGCAAAGGGCTTAAGATGCATCCTCAAGGAACACCTGTATTTTTATAAAGTGGGCCGTCTAAGTCGTTTTCGATTTTGAAAAGTATTTGGCTGTTAGTGATGAGGTTGTAAATGAATTTTCTGGTTTTGAAGGGGATGTTTATTTCTTTTAAGATACTAATGGTTTAGGATAATTGGATCTACTTTATCAAAAGCCGATTTAATATCTATTAGTGTACAGCAGGTTTCAAGACCTAGTTGTTTATTGATGTATTAATCAGTGATGAGGAGTGCTAGGGCATATTGGCAAGATTTGGATTTTCTAAAACCGTATTGGGATTCTGGTTGAGTGAGTCTAGTAGAAGTGATTTGAACATGTCGGGAGTATTTTTTAACATTTTGTAGTCAATTTAAACAAGACCTGGTGAAGAAGTATCTTTGGTAGATTCTATGGAATTTATTTTGTAGATTATTAAGAGTTCGTTTATGGTAAATGGGTCATCTAGGTTTTCTGTGTTATTTGAGTTTTGATTATCAGTGGTTTGGAGAGAGTTGGTTTGTTCATGGAAGGGAGGGTATAGGTTTAGATCATTACAGTGTTCTTGAGCAAATTTCTTAGAGTTTTCGGTTAAAGTCATGTTATTGGAGTAAGATTTTGTTTGTTTTATTCTAATATTTTTAAAACAATTATAGGTATCCCACACTTTTTCAATGTTTGTTGATGTTGAAAAGTTTTCTTCAATGTGTTGATGGAATTTGTTAATTTTAATTTTTCTTAAAGAATGTATTACGTTTTTTCGATGGTTTTAAGTTTTTTTTAAATTAGAGTAAGAGGGATTTTTAAGTAATTCATTGCCTGCTTGTCGTCGTGATTTTGTTAATTGGGAGCAATTATCATTCCACCAGGGAGCTTTAAGGGATTTGACTTTGAAGATATTGTGGATGTTAGGTTCGTGAGGTTGATGAAATTTTGTGATATCGGGGGGAGGGGACGGGTGAGAGTGTAAGTATGTAGAATTATTAGTTGATGAGTGTTTTTTGGAGAATTGATTGGTAGAGTATGTATAGGTTAATAATAATATGTATAGGTTATAAGTTTCTAGATGTTTAGAGATTGTTCTTTATAATTTTGCCAGTTTATAACTTTTTGGTTTATTTTATGAGTGAATGTGGTGGGGACTGTTTGTATTTGTAGGAATATGTGGGTCTGGATGGGAAAGTGATCACTATTCATTCTGTCTGGATATACTTCCCAAGTACAGGAAGTGTATAAGTAGTGAGAAACAATAGTTAGGTCAAGGGGTGATGAGATCATGTTGGAGTGCGTGGAAAAAAGAAGATTTTGGTTGGCATTTGAGACATGTTTATGTTCAGGAGAGCAATAGTAGGTGTGAGTTCCATCGTTTAAAGGTAAAAGATTGTATTCAAGAAGGGCGTCATATAGATTTTCTCCTGTTTTACATAATTTGTTGGACTCCCATATAGGGTGATGAGCGTTAAAGTCTCCGGCAAAGAGTTTATATTAGAATTGTGAAGTAGAATCAAAAAAGTGTCTCCATTCGCTTAAAGTCGTGACATTATTGTTGTTCGGAGGACGATAGAGTGAGGTAATTAGTTATTTATTTAAATTATTGTTATTATGATTATGGAAAAAGGAGTTGTTTTTAATTATAACTGAAATTGAAAGGGATTCTAATTTGAAGGTGGAGTGGTATATCTTTTCTTCTTGGAAAGGGATGTTATTTTTAATGAATATTGATAGTCCACCGTGTTCATGAATTTTTCTGTTTTTTGAAATATGGTCAACACCTGGAATGGAGACGGGGAAGTCATCATAAAGCCAGGTTACACATAATATTAGTATGTCAAAGTTAGGGGCTATTTCTTTTAATGAGTCAAGTTTGAATCGTAGGAATCCTACTCATTGTAGGACTTTTATATGATTGAAATCCATTCTTATTGTTATTGAGAACGATTTTGTTGTTTTGTAAATATGATTATAGTGTTTGAGGGGGTAAGATTGATAAAGTTTTATGGTGAGATAGGAGGATATGCCTGTGTTAGATTTGTAAATTGCATGACTATCAAGAGATTGCGGTAAATGGGGGTCTATCAAGAGATTGGTAAGAATGTTGACACATTCTTTCTGTGAGATTAGTATGTTGTTCAATAAGTATCCGTTATCATGTTGAATGATATGTAGTTGACCAGCATTGTGTCGTCTGTTTCGATTGGTTTGTCATTTTGTTGTGAGAAGTTATGGGTGATACCTGTTATTTTAGGATTTAAATTGTAATTATCACCAGGATTTATTAGTGTTTCTAGATGATCTTTGGGGTAAGGAGAGCAAGGTTTCGTTGTGTGGGTTGACATAGGAGTGCTTTGTTAGTTTTTTTTGAGGTTATTTGAGAGTATGAGAGTGTGTATTTATTTATATTGTGAGAAGATGAAGGTGATGGGGAGTTAAGGGGGTGATTTGAGAAGGTTGATTGAAAGTTATAATGATTTGTTTGAATTATTTCTTCGTAAGTGAGAGAGTTATGTAAATCAGGATATTAGAAAAATGAGATTTAGATTTTTCTATTTCTTTGTATTCTGGTTTAATTTCTTCTATAGATTTGTTTTTTCTCATGGAGATAGAAAGTATTTTTTTATCAAAAGATCTGGTGGGACATTTTTTATCGGTGGAAAGATGATTTTGATGACAGTTAAGGCAGGAATTATTTTTTTTGACATTGTTTTGGCAGGTATCAGAGGGATGATTGTTTTCACAATATAGACATCTAGAATTATTTGATTCGCAGATAGCTTTAGTTTGGCCATATCGATAGCAGTTAGCTAAGAGCCTTATGTTAAGAAATTATGTTTCAATGTTAAGTTTATCTCTAAATAAATAGTTAAAGTGTGGAAGTATACGTCCTTTGAAGGTGATTTGGACAGTTTCGGTAGGAAGGTATGTGGATTGATTTGGATTATTTTCATCTAATGTTTTTCTGTCAAATCTACGTATTTTTATGGGGTGAGTGCCTTTAAAGTGTATAGGGATATCTATGTTTTGAAGAATCTCTTCTTCGGTTAAATTTGTGGGGATACCTTTGAATATGCCGTTTTTATAAATGAAGGAAGGGGGACTATTGCTTCCAAATTATTTTTTTTTAAGATTTCAATATCATTTTTTAGGAGTTTATTTGCAATTTTCCTTTGGTGGATAATAATGATAAATCTATTTTTGCCTGAAGATTTAATTGCACCGAAGGCATTGTCTGGAAAAAGGGGGATGAGTTTACTGGCTAATTGGACTGATTTAATAGTATTGTCGTTATGTTGTAGTGATTGAAGGATGATTTTATATGGGGGAGGAATGTCGTTAGTGTATTCAGAGATATTCAGTAGTTCCATTCTATGAGATAAATTGAGTTGGGAGAGAGGGTTATTGGGTGAGTTGACTATGCGTGGGAGTTTGTGTCTGTTTATGTGATCTGGGAGTCGGTAGGTAGGTGTGCGGGGTCTTTTTTTGTGTTTTTGTTCTTCTGTTGTGTTTGAGGGGGAGGACGGTTGGATGAGTGACATTTCGGTGACATCAATAATTGGTTGAGTATGTGAATTCGGAGGTGAGTTTAAATTTATGTCAGGGGGATCTATATCATTAGGGTCGTCCATGTTGGGACTGCGTAAGAGCAGGTCCCGGAGGGCAAGCCTCTTGAACAACTTAGATTATAAGTTAGCTCAGAGATATTTAAATTATAATTTATTTAGAAAGTATAGAATTGTTTTAGAGATGTTAGTTGAGAAGAAAATGTCTTTTAGTAAAACACTGTCACTTTTATCTTACCTAGATTTTTGTTTAAATCAATGTAGTGAAATGAAATGAGAAGATGTGATGACTCGTGGCCAACGTACACGTTTTCCGTGTGTGGTGTATGTACAAGTCGTGTAGCAGACAGTTTACGCGCATGCGTTTTATTAAGAAAATACAAAATTAGATTGTTGTTTCTGACATATATATTAAAAATTTTAAAAAAACTAAGTGAGGTTAAATCAAAACCAGCAAAAGTTTAATTTTTTTGTCTTGTTTCTTTGCAAAAAGATTAAGTATTGCTAAAAATTTTGCAATTGCAAAAACCAAAAAATGTACATATGTTTCAATTTTTTGGGACAATTAAGCAATTAAATCAAAATAGTGATCATTTTTGGAGGGTTCAATTAGAAATATTTCGAATGGTATTTTCTTTCACTGTCCACTTCACTTTATGGGCTAGTGTAAAGCGGGTTAATACGTACATTTTTAGCTGTTGGCCCGCTGGAAACCAATGCTCTAGTTGGATGATCCAGCCACCCGTCAGTGATGAGAATCCGATGAGGCTACAAAAAATTTCATTATCATAAAATTGTATGGCATCTATATCGTTTATATAACTATGTCTAGATTCGTAGTCGACGGATAGTTTCCATGGCAGTACCAATCACCCCCTCACCGCCATTCCACCCTGCATAATTACAACAAAAAAATATTGGTTCATATAAATCGATAAATTCTTAATTACCCAGTATAACTACGTTAATTGATTTATTCACCCATCTTTAGATTTTTACAAAAACTCATAATTACACCCTGTGTTGTCTACGATTTCAAGAGTCAATATCTCGGGCATTATCCAATATTTTTTAATTCTTGAAGTTGCAAAAATTGTCCTTTAATTGGTTTAATTTTCCCAGTCAATTACAATTACAACAAATCTCTTCATTATATGAAAATTATTAAAAAGCTACACCGTTTATAAGATGCATACACTGAGCATGCGCAATCGCATGAAGGCTGTATCGCATCGAAAATATTTGGCCACGTCGCTTTCAAGTCATATTTCGTTGTTTAGACGCATTTTCACTTTTCATACTACTTCATAACGGCGATCACACACGTGTATTTATTTTTAATCGTATTGTACAACTACTTCGTAATATTATCTCGGTAAAGAATTCTTTTTTTAAATGTGTCATATCGTAGCAACTATTTTCTGTCGTGCATATATTGAACATATGTTGTGTTGTGTATGTGATTGTAGTATTTACGTTTACTCCAAAATCATAAGTAGAATGACGTAATCAATACTTTTGGAGAAAGAAAACAGGAAAACATTGTCACATCGATACGTGATGTATCACACAAACTTATAAGGTATACGTTTAGATAAAATTCTATGTATGTACGCGTATTTATACCAGTAAGGCTGGAAAAAGCCTCCTTTTAGGATGGCTTGCCTTCACTAGTCATCAAAGTGTCTCGAACCCATAGGACTCGGGGATTTTCTTTATCTAACGCCGGCGGTAAAGCGCTGCAGGAGATTATCAGTATGGAACACATCACTACGGGATAATTGTAAACTCAATGTTCTATTATACAAGCTTTGAATCGATAGTTAATCTCTCACGGATATCACGCGCGACCAGGAATCTCCTACCCTGATGAAATGTCGTGGCACATAAATTCCGAGAATTAACGGTTGTCAAAGTTCGATACAGTGGTACCTGTGGATAAGCTAAGACTACCGGTACACGTGTGCACCGCCCTTCTCTCTCGCGCACGGTTCGAATTCGTGTAACGAGCGACGCTTCGCGTATAACGTGAATTACAAAATTAATATTCCGTTTCACTTTCTGGTATATCACTCCCTTGATCCTCGTAGATTTTCTTGTCAACTCTCTCAGAGATTTCGTCATTTCAGCTAAAAATAGATTTAAAATGATAATATGTTACGTGACACTTCATTGTGTTATAATTGTATTTTGTCGAATAATATTTCGGACCCGAGATTTCCGTTCGGACATAGTATAGCTAGCAGTATTCGTGTGCGGGACTCGGTAGGAATGTGCGGCAGAGGCTGCAGCATGCTGCGACAGCATGCTTCGGTCAGCGTGCTTAGCTAGGTAAAACGAGCCGATACGAGAAGCGTAAACGTCTAAAGCATATGTGCGAGAGAGAGACAGAATGCGAGAAAAAAAGATATATAATGAACCGGCGAAAACAACGACACAGACATTAGTCAGTTAGGAGTGAGCGCTCGACTAAGAAGGCTGCAATTTTCCTACTGAAGTTAAAGCTATAGTTTGAGAATATAAGAGAGTATAATATATTATATAGTATATTCTAATATATTATATTAGAGTTATAATCAAGTATCAGAAGTGTCGAGTACATTCGCTTTAATAATTTTGTGTAAACGAAAACCATAGGAATTATCATTTTATTGTGTGTTGTCACATTATTGGATAAAAAAAAAATATATATTGGATCAGTTAATCTGACCAGATTCAAAAAGGAGTGATTGCCCACATAACGAACCAAACAATATTTCGAACTAAAACAACAGAGTGAGTACTTCCGCCCTCTATTCTCGATAAACCGAAATTTCTTCCTTGTTATTTTTTCTCTCTCTCTTTATTTCAATAACTACTCACCATATTCAAGGTTCCCCTTTCGGTGAATCCATTTGTTTGCGTACCGGGACCAGGTGTGTAACGACTACCGACCGCGTATTTTAGAATATTTATTTGAATTGGATAGTAGTCCGATATCATTACTAGACATGTTATCTTATATATCTAAATATATATAAATATATCTTACGTACCCGTGTAAGTTCATTTTAATAAACCAGCGAGACCCCCCCCCCTTTTTCCCATTACTCTCGCTTACCGCTCGCGCCGACGAATTTCGGATATTATCGGCGAAAACGCGATCCGTTCGCTGACACGGTCGGGGTACCGTACTGAAGGTTCAATCCGCCCTAGTCAGAACCACTCGGAGCTAAAACGGTCTAACACGTGCTCGTTTTGTAAATACATCAAAACTGTCACGTAACATAATACAAATAGATTCATTTTTAAATAGATTTAAATTAAATCTCTATTCAAATCTACGCGAAAACGTGAAAAAAACCATTCAAATAAATTTCTTTTGACTAATTGACAAAAAATTCTCTTCTAATGCATATAAAGAAAATGTTTTTTAATATTAATAACCCTTAAATGCCATACGGTGTCCAAAATACCTCAGTCATTTTTTGACCATTTGTATTTCCCGAGGGGTTTTAAAAATTCAATAATTTTTTTGATTATGAAAAAATGCTTTTTACAATATAACAAACCAATGTTAGGATAAAAGAAGCATTGAAATACACGTGGAACAATTTTAAGCCAAAAATACTAAAAACTGTCGAACTTACAGGTAGTTTAGCCCAATCCTTTAAAGCACTGTGGTTCCTACAGGGACCAGCAAGTTTATTATCTTTATTTATATAAAACGTACTCCTATTAATCCGCATTTATTCAAGATGGTTAGATTTTCTGATATGTACGAGGTCTTCCTACAATACTCCTCAACGTAAATTGTTATTACATTTGTTTATAAATTGTTTTAAATAAAGTGCAAAAGAACGCGTATTTTTCGAAAAAATCATTTTCCAGCTTATTCGCTGATTATCATGAAAATTTACCTAAAGAGATTTTCGGGGTCCCTAATTACGAATATGCTGTCAAAATTTTGATTTTTTAATTTGAAAATGGCGGATTCAAGATAACGAATTAAATATTTTTGACAATCAATATATTTTTGACTATAAATATTTACTCAAAGCTTTTTGGAATCGTTGATAACGAATATGTTATCAAAATTTTGATTTTATCAGTCCAACATGGCGGATTCAAGATGGTGGATCGAAAATTTTAGAACATAAATATATTTTTGATTAAAAACATTTACTTGGTAATTTTTGAAAGTTTTTAACGGTGATACAACCGATCCCAGTGGATTAACTCGCGGCCGACTGCACAAAATATTTCGTTTGAAGAAAGGGGGAATTTGAAAGGCACCAATGCTCCCACAACTTGAGCCAACTGCGTCAAACACACG
The DNA here is from genome assembly GCF_024137745.1 of Phymastichus coffea. Classification (NCBI taxonomy): domain Eukaryota; kingdom Metazoa; phylum Arthropoda; class Insecta; order Hymenoptera; family Eulophidae; genus Phymastichus; species Phymastichus coffea. Next base: position 4,005,953 of record NW_026706822.1, on the reverse strand, counting down.
AACAGGATTTAAGATGAGGAACGACACCGATGACAAAGGAACGTGACAGCGAATTAATCCAAAGAACAACCTTTAATGTGCAGTAACAATGTATACAGGTCCTACGCGGGTTTTTCTACGTACGGCACGACACTCGCAAACTCCGCCGGCGAATCGATGGCAGATCTATCCTTCTGCTCCCCTTTCCTAACCTTACACCACCAAAAGCTCGACAATGTCAGTAGGTAAACTAGAGAGGCTTCAACTCAGAGAAGTATCAGTTCACTGAGTTGAAGTGTCTGAGTTGAGGTGTGTGCATCTTCAGCTCAGCACTATCAACTCATCTCACCTTCCGCCTACTGAGCGGTCCGTACATTGTCGACTTACCTCCCCCCCCCCCCCTCCTACTGAATTATACCGGTGCGTTCTACGCACTCCCTCCCCTCTCCTATACTATGCTGATGTGCTCTGACGCCCGTGCGTTCTCTGCACTTCCTCCTCCTGTCCTACTGATCTAATGTTCACGATGCGCGCGTTCTGTGTTACGCGTTTTGATTTTTTATTGTGTATGTGTGTGTGTGTGTGTTTAATTTTTAGATTTATCGGAAAAAAACGGACGGACGGATCAGGGAATCGCAACCGCGTCCTCCGGATCCGCAGGCCGATGCTCTATCGCTAGAGCTACTCCTACTGGTACTACGGGTAATTCGTATCGTGTATATTAGCTACACGATTGATATGTGGGGGTGGGGAGGGCTCAAGCGCTAATACAAATGATAATAAATTTAATAAATATACTAATTTTAATAAATATTAAACATAAATATTTATTATAATTGGTATATTACGAATAATTCTGTTTGCTGTTCAATGTGCACGCGCGCACGCGCGCGCGCGTGTGTGTGTGTGTGTCTGATCGCTGACATAAAAAAAATATTATTATTAATAATCATTTATTATATAAAAATATAAAAAAATATAAAAAAGTACTAAATATACAAAAATATAAAAGATACATGTAAAAAATTTATAAAAACTGATGCTTAGTTATCGTCATCGTCAGCATCATTGTCGTCGTCGTCGTCTTCGTCGTCGTCGTCATCGTCATCGTCGTCGTCGTGATAAGCGGGGAAAAATTTAGCTACTTTATAGCGCGGGACGTCGTCGACTGTGTCCTCCATGACGCACAGGCGCTTTTTCCCCGTGATGTGGAGATACCGCATGAGCGCCGTTGTGGGTGATTCCACGGGCCTACTCAAGGGAGTTGGCGACGGCAATCGGGACGACTAGCGCACAGCGGGGAAACTTTCAGCAGTGGGCGACCGCGATGTGAATAACCGGCGCACCACGTGTCTGACCGGTCGGTTCCGACGTGCCGCCTGCTTCAGCGCTGTGGTGGTGATTTCACCCACTGCGGCTGCCGACTGCAGCGACCAGTGCCACAGTATTCGCACTCCCAGCCCTCGCATACTGGCATGGTGCCGTCCTCGTGATCGTCGACCTGCAACAAAAAAATGAAAAACTTAGAATAAACTACCCTGATTAGAAAAAAAAGAAAAGAGAAAAAAAAATTCATACCTGTTCTCTTCGGAAGCAGAAGACCTGTATTTTTTTTATCGGCGGAAAAAGCTATCTGAGGGAAGAAACCCACCACCAAAAAACAGCCCCAAAAGCAGTTCTATAGCAATATCTTTAGTTGTAATGAATATTTTTTTATGAAACAAAAAAACACAAGATACTTATTAAAAAAGTAACAGACACACATTAATTTGGTCCCCGGGGGTTACAACCCCGCGTTAAATAGAGGAAAAACTGTATTTTTAAGTGTATTTTTACATTACAAAATCAAAAAATTATGTTAATAAAATTTTTAAAATGATATTCTAGTAGAATATGATAAAACAAAATTGACGTCTTTCGGGGTTATCCTATTATCTAATATTTCGAGGGTGAACTACCCCTTAATGTTATTAATACAATATAAGCAGTTGTTAATCGCAGATTATGCTGGTTATTTCATGTTCTATGACGTTCAAAAAAGCCAAACACATGTATACTTTTGTTCTGCCGAATAAACTATTTAGAGGGTGAAAGCTACCCCGAAAGTTACCCCTCAACACCATTTGATAGCGAAATTTTCGTATTTTATGCACAGTTTTCGACGAAACTAACTCTAAAAAAATTCTTTTAGAAAATTTCAGCTAAATATATGGATTTCGTCTACAGGGGTTGCAACCCCCTAAGTCGCCTGAAAGATTTTCAAATATTTTCTTGCAAAATTTTTTCAGAAGAAATGAAGTTTATGAAATTCCGTTTAAAATCTAACATAAAAGTATAGAGTATCCGTCACCAGGGGTTGTTACCCTTTCATTCGAGAGTGAACAGAGTATTCATTTGTTACCCTGATCCCCTACCATCCCGAACCCAATTCCGAGAATTTATGAAATTCGGGTGTAGAAGTTTGGGGTTAGAGCGTGGCAGGGTACCCAGCTCGAGGGTTAAGGAAATTGGGCTTAAGATGTTGGGGTTACAGCGTAGTAGGGTAACCAGCTCGAGGATCGATGAAATTCGGGCGTAGGAGTTCGGGGTTAGAGCGTGGCAGGTTAATTAGCTCGAAGGTTGATGAAATTCGGCTGTAGGAGTTATGGGTTACAGCGTCGCAGGGTAACTATGTCGAGGATTGAAAAAATTCAGGCGTAGGAGTTCGGGGTTAGAGCGTGACAGGGTAACCAGCTTGAGGTTTAAAAACTTGGGATTAACTGCCAGGAGGCTTATCGAACAGGCGACGGTATCGGCTACGCAAACGTCCACCTCTGATAAGAAGACGAAGGAGCGTCTGGAGGGTATTGAGCGGATTTTACGCAAATTGGCCAAAGAAAGGCAAGACAACCCTCTAGAACAGCGTAAAAGCCGATAGCGTGGAGGAAGGAAGAATTCTTCTTCTCCTAGGTCTCGTGGCGAGCGGTGAGAAAGACACAGGCGAAAGTTCGACTTCATCAAGCCTCTCCAGTGTTCGGTTTTTGGCAAACTGGGATTTAGTCGTAAATTCGTCCCAGACGGTAACAGGGGAAACGGAAAGGAGAGTGAAGAGAAGAGGTCGTCTTCGCGCCTCCAGTAGATTCGGCCACTCGCTGCGGGTCGTCAATGGGAAACAGCAAGTTGTCGGTGACAGAGGGATCCAAATAGGTCCTGGTAGGACATCAAGGGAGCCCAGGATCTAGCGGTACATTGGAACTGAAGGCGTTCGAGCCCGATGCCACCCCTCGGCAGAATAGGGGAGTGGTCATCCTGGAAGGACCAGGTGGCCACATACAAGTTGTGGAGGAGGGGGAAGACTCGATTGATATGAGGATTGAACAACCCGAAGACCTGAAAGGTTCGGGACTCACTACACAGAAAGCTCCCTTGCCGAAGGAATCCACGAGTAGAAACAAGCCTATCGTCGTCGCAGCAGTGGAAGGAAAAAATCCGCTGAAAAGCATGACGAAAGGAGAAAAAGATGTGACTCGTGGATATGACCCAGAGGATGAGACCAGGTGGTGGTTGCGGATAGACAAAGGTGATTTTAAAATTAGAGCACTCTATGATACCGGCGCCTCATCCACGGTCATAGGTCAATTAGGGCTAAGATTGGCATCGGAGATGGGACTCGGATTGAATGTGACCAGGACGGGCGATGCAAGGCTCGCTGATGAGCGCCCATGCCCCATAATTGGTCACGTAATGTTTTCGTTTAAGGTAGGGGAAATCACAAAGGAGATTAGAGTCGTCATTACGCCACTGCTCAAGGATGACTGCTATGTAGGTGCGAAATTTATAGTTCCGCGCAGTTTTGGATTCCGATGAGTATGAATTATGGCTTAAGGACGCCCAGGTAAAAGTACCAATGGAAGCGGCTGGAATTGATGGTACGGCATTTTTCGCACCGGTAGGACTGTGGGAGGCCACGGAGACACAGCTGGAGAAAATAGAAGACCTCTTTAGAAGATTGATTCCTGACGGAGGTCAGGCTTTAGGCTGTGCCGTGGGGGTTGGAGATAGATGTTGGAGGTGCTCGACCCATCAAACAGAAGTACTACCCAGTTTCTGATAGAGTGCGAGAGGAAATGCACGCGCTGATCAAAGATATGCTGGAGAAAGATGTAATCGAATCAGCGACCAGCGGATGGTTAAGTCCAGTAGTAATGCTAAAGAAGGCTGATGGTAAATATAGATTTTGCGTGAATTAACAAAAGGTAAATGCAATTACCATACCTGATGACTATCCTTTGCTATATATATATACTCGTATGAACGACATTCTAAGACGAATAAAAGATGCAAAATTCATATCCAAGCTGAACTTGAGCAGTGCGTACCATTAAATTCCCCTAAAAGAATAATCGCGTCCGATATCAGTGTTTACAGTACCTGGATTAGGGCATTTTCAATTCAAAAGAATGCCCTTCTAGCTGTCATACGCAGGAGCGACCTTCCAGATGTTCATGGACAAGGCCCGGATATGGATCCATTCGCTTTTGCTTACCTCGACGACGTAATTGTGATTTCGCCGTCCTTTGAAGAGCATAAGCGGCACCTAGAAATGGTTTTAAAGAGAATTCTAGATGTGAGCCTAACCATCAACAAAGCCAAAAGTCCCTTCTGCATGACGGAAGTCAGGTATTTAGGAGTTCTTGTGAACCAGGACGGAGTAAGACCAGATCCTGACAAGATACGACCGATATTAGAATATCCAACACCCCGGACTGTCAAACAGGTGAAGCGATTAATGGGAATGACCACGTGGTATAGACGTTTTATACCCGACTTTCCCATGTTCGCTGAACCTATAAACCGCGTGACAAAGAAAAATGTACGTTGCTCTTGTGAGGAGGAGCAAGAGCGAGCTTTGACGAGGTTGCAAGAGGCGATTTCCGCCCCAATACTGCAATCGCCCGATCCTAACGGTCAGTTTATACTGCAAACTGAAGACAGTGACAGTGGGATGGGGGCAGTCCTCACGCAGGATATTGATGGAGAGGAGCGTGTAATAGAATACGTCAGCCGATCACTCAACAGCGCTGAGAGGAATTATACGGTCTCTGAGAAAGAGTGCTTGGCAGTGGAATGGGCTATTGGAAAGTTCCGGCCGTACATTGACGGGCATCACTTCAGGGTCATCACTGATCATAGTTGCCTGAAATAGCTCCACAATATGAGAAATCTCACGGGAAGACTAGCGCGATGGACGCTAGCATTGCAAGGCAATATCTTCGATATTGAATATCAAAGGGGGGGATCTCAATGTGGTGCCAGACGCATTGTTTAGGGCCTATGATGAGGAGGGGATTGAAGTGAGTGCCATAAATAGTTGGTCGGAGAAAACTGACGCCTGGTATTTGCAACAATCCCAGGAAGTATGCCAAGACCCACACTCTTACCCTACTTGGAAGGAAGTGGGAGGGAGGCTGTATCATTATCAGCCTGATGAGGACGGTGAAGAGTCCATCGACAACGATGAAGCGTGGAAGCTAGCGGTGCCTAGGGAGAAAAGGCACCAGGTGCTCCAGGAGGTCCATGAAGTTCCTACGGCAAGACATCAAGGACGAGAGCTTACGTTCTCCAGGACCAGACGCTTATACTACTGGCCTAAGATGTACGATCAGGTCAGGAAGTACGTAAAGAGTTGCCCGATATGTTAGCAGTGCAAGGTGGAACAAAGGGCACCTTGCGGGCTGATGGGTCATAGACAAGTGTCACGACCCTGGCAGGTGGTGGCAGGTGATATCACTGGTCCGTTTCCCAAAGGCTCTCGAGATTTTGAGTACATCTTAGTCTTTGTAGACTTATTTGCTGGCTGGGTAGAGGGCGTTGCGATATGCAAAGACAATGGGAGGACAATCGCAAGGGAATTACACGAGAGGATTGTCACTAGGTTTGGCGTGCCAGAGGTATTCTTGTTGGATAATGAAAGCGAATTCAAGAATCAGGAAGTCGATTCATACCTCCAGATGAATGGCATAGAACGCGCCTTGAATCCCGTGTATCGTCCCTAAGCGAATCCCACTGAACGAGTAAACAGGACGCTCAAAACCATGATCACGTCTTACGTGAGCCATGATCATAAGAGCTGGGACGAACACCTGTCAGAGTTCAACTTCGCGTTGAATTCAGCAACTCATAGCACCACTGGATATAGTCCTGCGATGCTCATGTTTGGGCGTCAGCCGGTACCTCCTTTGACTTTCAGAAGAAGCCAAGATCAGCAGGCCCTTGAGTTTTCATAGGGTCAAGCTGTGGTAGATTGGGCTGAACATACGGAGAAGCTCCCTAATTTATGGGAGAGGGCCAACTCCAAGTCAAAGGAGGAAACTGCGCGTCAGGCGGCTTATTATGACCGGAAGAGACCGCAACCCGCGTTTAAGGTCGGAGATTGGATTTGGAAGAGGAGCAGGATTCTTTCTTTGACTGCCCAAGGCATTTCGGCCAAATTGGCACCGTAATTTGCCGGTCCGTACGTGATTGAAGAGGTTTGTGGTTCCAACACGTACAGACTAGACAATCAGCTGGAGATCCTGCCCGAGCTATTCCATGCCAAAGACCTTAAACCGTACTACTGCCCGAGCGATGAAGAGGAAAGGGAGGAAGTCATCGATCCTCGCCAGCCGCAAACAACCGTTGGAGGCGAACTTATCGAACCAGCGGATCGAATTAATTAGCAGCCCCCACGGCAGTAGATAATGATCTCACCGAGACGTCGGATTTGCCGGTATTTACCCCAATTAAGAGAAGTCGAGGTCGGCCTTGAAAGGTCCCAGAGGCGGTCACCAGTCAAACAAGAGGCAACAACTCTCCCTTAAAGGAATCTAGAGGGAGAGGTAGGCCTCGAAAGACCGTGCCCGACGTGCAAAGGACGGTTGGGCCGCTAAACCCGAACGATAACCGACGAGGACCAGGACGTTCCCGCAAAGAATCGTGAGGGAACGCATAACTCGGTGGGATGCGGAATTTGATAGGGTTTTTCTTCGCGCAGGAAGTTTCATCCGAGATTTTTTGTTTTAGATGTTTCAGATGGACAGGAGAATCGTCGTAGAAGAAGAGACCGTCAAGGTGGACACGCAGATGTTGTTAGATCTGCAGCTGGGCCCTGATGCGACGTAGTTAATAGAACATCTGTGGAGCTTCGCCAGGGTCTAGTTGGAGGGGGCAACCCAAAGGGAGCGCCACAACGGATCGATGACGGATGTTCTCCGGGACGCATTGTGGGTCGCCCCGAAGAAGGCTTCCAGAGATGCTTGTACCCAGACGGAGGACCAGGAAGAGGTCAAGCGTCCCAAGTCCACCTTGGACCAGAGGGTCCAGACCCTCAAGTCCGGCGTACCCCAGACGTCGGACAGTACCCAGGATCCAGGGAAATCTGTGGGGCATCGCACTGAATCTGCAACCACCCCCGTATCCCGGAGCAGCCCACTCTCCTTCTCGACTTCAGACACGTACGTCTGGGGATCAACGAGGTGGAGAGTGCCTGGTGGTTCGCAAATGATCTCCAGTCTCATGAACCGCCAGGGCGCAGAAGAACTGCTCGGGGAGTGGCCAGAGATAGCTCAACGCCAGAGGGTCTACGGAGAGGCCCTACTGCGGGTAGACAATGGACAGGAGTCTCCCGCAGCACTCCCGGCGCCGGCTCAGAAGAAGAGAGCCCCGGGAGCTGCTGGCGCTGGGCCGATACTCACGGGCCATGTGGACGGGCGTGTGGCTCCTGATACCACAATCGTGGTCAGGTCGCAGGATGGACGTGCGACCGCCACGGTGGGAGGCGTCACCATCACCGCCTCCCAGGGAGTCAGCGCCCATCAGTCCCCTCGGTCTGCTAAGCAGGCCACACAACTTTAGGAGGCTGCTCAATCCCGATCGCAGCTGAGGGGCTGCTGTGGGGAGCCCGGGGTGACCAACTCCCAGCGGTGCCCGAAGAAGGCTACACACTGGCGCTACACGACACATCGAGCGCCAGGTGTAGCCAAAAGATGATGTAGGCTCTGGAGAGCTAATAAAGTAGCCATGATAAAGAAGGGAAGTTTAGATTTATTTGGCTCCTTTCCTTCTTTTCTTTTCAGATTTCTGATGGCGGCGAATCGCGGGTGACTTAAGGTGAGTTCAACTTATTTGGGAAGAAGACACCAAAACGAAATCATCTGACGTAAAGGCGGATACACGTACAACTAGACGTATTTAACGGAGCGGCGGTTAGCTCTGCATCGTGGGAGCTTGTGCTTAAATAAATTTTTCATTTTGTTAGATAAGCTTCCCCGTTACAATATATATTAATAGGAAACACATGTACGCTTCGTACTGAAATTCTCTGTATAATAAAACTGTGATAGTTCACAAAGTAACCGTGTACTATGCCGATAACGACGACGATAATGAAAACCAGACATCGTAAAAAAAATGCGATCGAAAACAAAACAAGAAATTTTAAGTACGTGAGAGAGAGTGAGAGAGAGGGACATTAAATTTGAAATTTGAGTATATACTCTTTCTCTCTCTCATATACACACGCACATACATACGTATACATATCATATAACGAATAATACTGTTACATTAATAACTTGATAAATTATCTATATAAAATTTTATCAATTCATCAATTTATTAATACAATATTGTTAGATATATAAATTTTTAATTGCTTTATCGGAGGTTATATTGTGACTTGGACGAGAGTAGACGTGTCTTGTGTGAGTGCTGAATATAGGCCGATTCTGGAGAGAAGGAGAGCAGGAAGTGAAGAGAAAAGTGGAGAAAAGGTGCAGGAGGAGTGGAAGGGCGTCCGGAGAAGAGAAAAAGTGAACGAGATAAAGGGTGAAGGAAGAAAGGTGAAAAAGAAATAAAGGGAGAAAGGATAGGTTAGGGTAGATAAGTCAGAAGGCGGGAAAAGAGGAGCGTAGGAGAGGGGCATAAAGACGAAGATAGAGGGAATAAGAGAGAAAGTTAAGGCGGGAGCAAGACGGGGAATAGGAATAGGAAACAGGAACGAGATGTTTACAACGACAGGAACAGCGAGAGAGAGAGAGACGGTAAAGGGGATAAGAGGAAGGCAAAGGGGGTGAGAGGTAGAGAGAGCGAAGAGGGCATGAGAGGGGGAATCAAGGAAGAAGTGAGACAGGCGAAAAGGTACAAAAGTGAAAGCGAGGGGAGTGAAACAGAGGGGGACGAAGGGAATGAAATGGACAGAACATTGATAGGAGTGGGGGAGAGTAAAGGAGAAGACAATGCATTTGAAAGAGTACTAGCAGAAATGAGAGAGTTGAGAAGAGAGGGGAAGAGAGAGAGAGAGGAACTGCTAAAGGAAATGATGAGTCGAATGGAAGAGGCGGAGAAAAAAAGAGAGGCAAAATGGGAGAGAGGTTTGGAAAAACTTAGAGAAGAATTAGAGAAAGATAGAGAGGAAAGGAAAAAAGAGAAAAGAGAAGAAAAAAGAAGACCATAGAAGTGGGAAGAAAGAATTAAAGGATGGGAAGAAGAGATGAATGAGATGAAAAAATACATGGAAGGAAGAGAGACAAGGGTAGAAGTAAAAGGAGTAGATAATAGGGAAGAAATGGATTACATGAAGGAGAGGATGGATAGAGAAAGTAGGGTAAATAATATAATTGTTACAGATCTGGAGAGAGAACTAAAATGGGAAAAAAAAGGAGACGCAGAGGAATGGTTAAAGGACAGAATGGGAATAAAGGGGGAAATAATAAGCCTAAGGAGCATAGGAGGACCAGAAATAAAACAGAGACAGGAAGGGATAGAGTATAAAAGGAAGAGGATGTGGCAAATAAAGTGTGCCTCATGGGAGCAAAAGGAGGGAATAATGAAGAAAAAAAGTAAATTAGGGGAGAAAAAAAAATATATAGATCACGACTGGACGTGGAAACAAAGGAAAATAAGAGAGGAGGTAAGAAGAAAAGCAAGGGAATTGAAAAATAAGGGTAAGGAAGTTAAAATATGGCACAACGGGCTAAGAGCAGGGGAGGAAGAGTGGAGGTGGAACGAGAGAGAGGAGAGAATGACAAAGAAAGGAAGGGAGGGGTTTCGGAATTAAAGGGGGGAGAGGAGAGAAAAGAGAAGAGGTGAAGGGAAGGAAAACAGTAAAAATGTTATTTTGGAATGTGGCGGGAATAAAGAGCTTGGAAGAAGAGGACTGGAAATATATTAGAAATTTTGATATAGTAGGACTTACGGAGACATGGGTGAAAAGAGAAGAAGCAGAAATAGGAATAGGAAGAAATCTGAATGGGTATAACATTGAATGGAGGGACTCGAGAAGGGAAGGAAAAAGGGGTAGGGAGATAGGGGGTGGACTGATGGCAGTAAGAGAAAGACAAGAGAGAATAAAGGTAAAATGGAAGGAAGAAAGGACAGAAGAAATCATAGTAGGGGAAATAGAGATAGAGAGAGAGAAATGCACGGTTGCATCAGTCTACATGCAGCACAAGAAAAAAGAAAATTATGAGTACCTAACCGAAGAAATAGAGGAAAATAGAGGGAAAATATTAATAATAGGAGGAGACTTTAACGCTAGAACAGGAGGCGAAGGAAGAGAATGGTATAGCGAAGGACAGATAGGAGAAATAAAAACAAAGGATAGTATGATAAACGCAGAAGGGGAAGAGATGGTAAAATGGCTAGGAGAGACTGGATTAGTGATTATGAATGGGAAAAAAGAAGGAAATGAAGAAGGAGAAATTACATATATAGGAGCGAGAGGGATGTCGACAATTGACTATATAATAGGAAACATAGGAGGGGAAGAGAGAGTGAAGAAAATGCAAATGGGAGAGAGAACTAAATCGGATCACCTACCAGTAGAAGTCGAACTAGAAAATAGGGTTGAAGAAGAAGAAAACAGAGAAGAAGAAAGGTTAAGAGAAGACTGGAGCGAAGAAGGAATAAAAGAGTATCACAGATGGATAGGAGCAGTAGAAGGAACGGAAAAATGGGAAGAGATAAAAATCAGAGTGCAGAACGCTGTAACAAAAAAGAAAATAAGAAGTAAAAAAGGAACAAGGAAAAGCTGGTGGAGAGAAGAATGTAAGGTAAAAAGAGACAAGGTAATGAATGCTCTGAAAGAACTAAGAAGAGGAACTGGGGATAGAAGCAGATACTTGGAAGCAAAGAGGGAATACAGAGAGGAAATAAGAAAGACAAAAGAAGAGGAAGGAAGGAAAGTGGCGGAGGAAATAAGCAATGATAGAACGAGAAGGAAATTTTGGGAAAAAGTGAGCGGAGGAAAGAAAAAAAGAACAAAAATAGACAAAAAAATAAGTAATGAGGAATGGCTAAAACACTTCAAGAAGCAGCTGGGAGAAAAAGAAAAGGACTACAACCAAAAAGAAGAAAGAGAAGAACCGGAAAAAGGTGAAAAAGAGGAGGGAGGGGAAATAAAAGTAGGGGAGGTAGTAGAAGTGATAAAGAGAATGAAAAAGAAAAAAGCATCAGGAGAAGATGGGATTGTAAATGAAGCGTGGATGGCAGGGACAGAAAGCCTAATAAAAGACCTGACAAAATGTCTAAATGGAGTATGGAACGGAGAAGGATTCCCGAAGGAATGGAGAAAGGGAACAATAATACCAGTCTACAAGAAAGGAAAAAAAGAAGAAGTAAGCAATTACAGGGTTATAACGCTGATGGACACAGGTCACAAGATATATGCAGAAATAGTAAGGAAAAGACTAGATAGAGAGATAGAAGAAAAGGGAATACTAAGCGATACGCAAATGGGATTCAGACTAAAAAGAGGAACAATAGATGCAATATACGTGCTGAAAACGGCAATAGGAAAAGAAATCAGGGAAAAAGGTGGGAAATTGTTTGTCTTCTTCGCTGATATGAAAGCAGCGTTTGACAGGATAAGAAGAAAGAAGATTTGGGAAATAATGAAGGAAAAAGAAATAGATAAAAGGATCAGAAGAAGTATAGAAGAAATATATAAAGAAACAGGATGCAGATTAAAAATTAGAGGAGAGATAATAGGAGAATTCGACACAGAAAAGGGAGTGAGGCAAGGGTGCCCGCTGAGCACCACGCTATTTAATCTTGCCTTTGCGGAGTTAGAAAAGAGAATGAGTAAAATTCAGGAAGGAGGAGTGGTAATAGGAAGAAAGAAAATCTGGACGATAGGATATGCAGACGATATAGTAATGTTGGCAAAACATGAAAATGGGATGAAAGAGATGCTGAAAAAACTAAGGATATTCTTAGAAGAAAGAGGGTTGGAATTAAATGTGGAAAAGTCAAAAATGATGAAATGTAAGAAAGGAGGAGGAAGAGGAAAGGAAGAAAGTTTTGAGTGGATAGGAAAGAAAATTGAAATGGTAAAAGAATATAACTATCTGGGATTCACAATAAACAAAAATAATGGGAATAAGAGACATATAAAGAAAACAGAAGGTAAAATAAATATGGGACTAGGAAAAGTATGGGGGTTGGGAGAAAGATTATTTAAAGAAAATTGGAAGCTAAGGATGATGTTATTTGATGCGTTAATGAAAAGCGTGATAATGTATGGAGCAGAAATATGGGGGTGGAAAAGATACGAGGAAATAGAAAGATTACAAATGAAATATATAAAATGGGTACTGGGTTTGGACAGAAACACACCGAGTTATCTGATAAAATGGGAAACAGGAAGAAAAGAAATAAAAGAAAAAGCAATAGAGAGAGCGATGAGATATGAAAATAAAATAAAAGAAGAGAGGGATGGAACAATAAAGAAAGAAGCATGGAGGGAAATGAAGAGAAACGAAAAGAAAAGAGAAGAAAGAAATGAAAAAAAAGGAGAGAGAGAAGAAAGACTAGGGGAAAGTAAAAAATACAGAGAGAAAGAAGAAGGAGACGATGAAAGAGAAGAGTTCTGGGAAGAAGTAAGAGAAGAATTGAAGAAGAAAGAAGAAAAAGAAATGGAAGACAAGATGGAAGAATCAAGATATATAAGAGAGTGAAAGGGGATAAGAGAGGAAATGAAAAAGAGTAGACTAATAGAAATACAAAATGAAGGGAAAATAAGAGGGCTACAGATAAGAGAGAGGTTTAGGTTAGGGAACGAGACAAGAGGGTGTAGATACTGGGAAAAAGATGAAAATAGGAAATGTAGATTATGCCAAAAAGAAGAGGAAGACTGGAAACACATAGTAGAAAAATGCGAAATGACAAGAAAAGAAGGAGAAAAGTGGGAAGAAATAATGGTTGGGAGCATAGAAAAAATAGCATGGATGAGGGAACTAAAGTGGAAAAGAAGAAGAAAAGAAGAAGAAAAAGAGAAAGAAAAAGAAAAGTGAAAAGAGAGAAGAAAGATAACGGTAAGAGAGAACCGTAGTAAGCATGAGTGAAAGCAGAGGGAGCGGAGGACATCGCAGTAAAGGTGTAAAAGCCCTAATACGGACAGATGAAAGTAGAGGAAAAGGAAGTGCAAAGAAAAAGAAAAAACACTAACACACCAAAACACAATCACACACATATACAACACAAAACATTAACAAGAAACAAGACACGTCACTCAACAAAATTGAAATGTATATTGTAAATCATTGTAACATTAAGTTGAATAAACTCAATATAATTGCTTTATCATGCTCTCACATTCCTTATATAATGAAAAAAGAACAGAACTTTTTTTAATGTAAAGAATGTTCTTTATATTCTCTTATTATTATGAAAAATTTATGTATAAATAATACCATTATATTAATAAATTAATAAAATTTAAATATAATTGTGTTATTAGTATAATATTATTAATTATATATAAATTTTACAATAATAAGTACATATCTATTTACATTCAAATGATTTTGTTCTTTATATTATAAAAAATAGAATGAGAGAGAGAAACAGAGAGAGAGAGTAAAGGAGTATGAAAAAATAGGTACTTACAATAATGTTGGTGGAGGTGTCAGCGGCATCCGAATCGTTACCGCTTCGTGGATGTCGTCGTCTCTCCTCGGCGTTGGTGTTCGCGGCTGCTCAACGACTTCGTCCACCGCTGCTTCATTCTGTGGCACCATCACTCCGAAGACTTCATCTTCAAAAAGATCACAGTCCTCGCCTAATGCTACCATAGCTTCGTCCAATTTTTTTTTCGTCAAGTGTAGCTATGATGACTCTCTTTCGCATTATCGAAGCTACAGACAGAAAACCGTCGATGACGTTGGTCCGGCCAAGTGGTTCGTTCGCAATCTTTACGATTTGGCCAAGTATCTGCACGAGTTGTACAGAAGCCCGCAGTCTATGGAAAATTTAACGTTCCAAGAGGCATTTGGCTTTCTTCGTGCTACGCTATGTCATATATGTAATAGGCCTTTTGTCGAGGAAAAAGACACAAAAATTTGAGATCATTGTCACTTTACGGGAAACTATCACGGAGCTGCTCACAGCACGTGTAACATTGCTTATCAAGAATCACGAACTATACCCGTTTTTTTTCACAATCTTAGTGGATACGATGCTCATCTATTTATCCGAGAAATCGCGAACGAATTTCCCGGTTGAGTGAGCCTCATTCCTCAAACCAAGGAAAAATACATATCTTTTACGAAGTACGTGAAAGGTACCGATATAAAGCTGCGTTTCTTCGATTCGTTTCGATTTATGGCGTCTTCGCTCGACAAACTATCGTCGTACTTGGAAAAACACGATATTCTAGAGCGAAATTTTCAGCAAGATGACGGATACACACTGCCGCAGATTGCTCTACTCAAGAGAAAAGATGTATTTCCGTATGACTATGTGTCGTCGTTTACAAAACTCGAGGAGATGGCGACGCTTCCACGAAAGCAAGATTTTTACAGCAGTCTTGACGATTCGGATATCAGCGACGAGGAGTACAGTCACGCGGAAAACGTTTGGAGAGCGTTCGATATCACTGATCCCGGCAACTATTCGGATTTGTATCTCGAGACGGACGTTCTCTTGTTGGCTAAAGTTTTTGAAAACTTCAGAGCCAAGTATCGAACGGCGTATCGTTAGGATCCGGCCCACTACTATATGACGCCCGGATTGAGTTGGGACGCCATGTTGAAGTATACGGGTGTAAGGTCAGAGCTCTTGACGGATATCGACATGCTCATGTTTGTCGAGCGTGGCATTCGCGGTGGAATCAGCCAGTGTTGCAACAGGTACGCTGCTGCGAACCTGCCGCGAATATTTTATGTATTTCGACGTCAATAACCTTTACGGTTGGAGTATGACCGAGCCTCTTCCACTCGGTGATTTCGAATGGTGCGACATTGACGCCGCCAACTTTTACTTCGATATTCCCGATGATTCAACCTTTGGTTACATACTCGAGGTGGAATTGGAGTATCCAGATGAAATTCACGATATGCCATTTTGTCCATAGCTCCAGGATCCAAACAGAAAAAGCTCATGACGACTCTCGATGATAAGGAGCGTTACGTAATCCACTACATAGCTCTGAAACAAGCAATAAGGCATGGCTTGCACCTCGCGAAGATACAACAGGCTTTAAAGTTTAAGCAGAACCCGTGGCTCAAGACGTACATCGATTTGAATAGCTAGTTGCGTAAACGAGCGGCAAACGAATTCGAAAAAATGCTGTACAAACTGTTCAACAATGCGGTGTACGGCAAGACCATGGAAAACGAGATGAAACGCATCGACGTGAAGTTGGTGAACAAGTGGGAGGGGTGATACGGTGCCGAAGCTCTGATAGCTCGACCAAATTTCCACAGTAGCACCATTTTCAACGACGAACTGGTAGCGATTCAACTGTTACGGACGGAAATCATAGTGAGAAAACCCATTTACATAGGTCTCGCTGTCCTCGACTTGTCTAAGACGCTCGTGTATCGATTCCACTACGACTACATGGGCGGTGCCGTTGGCGAGGAGCGTTGCAAGCTTCTGTATACCGACACGGACAGTCTGGTGTACTAGATCACCAATGTAGACATCTACGAAGTCATGCGTCGTGATATTCGAGAATTCGATACATCGGATTTTCCAGAACCAAATAGCTTCGATATTCCCAGATCTAATAAGAGGGTGGTTGGCAAGATGAAGGACGAGAACGCCGGAATGCTCATGCTCGAGTTCGTGGGACTCTGAAGCAAAATGTACAGCGTGAGAGTTCAGAATAGAATTCCAATAAAGAAGGCAAAGGGGATTAAGAAATCGGTGTTCAATGCCATGATTACGTTCGCAGACTACGTCAAATATCTCCGAGAAAATGTGATTCTGAGCCGACAGCAAAAGTCCATTAGATCGCGTCATCATCAGTTGTACAACGAGAGACAAACAAAGATCGCGCTCAGTGCGTACGACGATAACCGCTTCTTGCTGCCCGGAACCACCGATATGCTTCCTTGGGGCCATTTCGGCTTTTCATTGGTGGAGAGAGACGGGAAAGAAGCGCTAGGAATGGTCGCAGTCAAGCTACCGGCCGTCGCCGCCGCCGCCGTCGAGCCGCCGAAAAAAACCGGAGTGGGGGACGGGTTATATCAATCGATACCCGAGGCTTCAGAGCTCATTCTCACCGAGACAATGTTACCTGCATCGTCGACAACGACGACGACGACGACGAGTAGTGAGCAGCAGCAGTCTTCTAATTTCATTCTTAGTCAACTTGCTCCTAGGAAAAGAAAGTTAATGGAAGCTCGGTTTGTCGATAATATTAAAAAAAAAGGAAAATTTCCGTGATTAAAATTACTCGAGGTAATTGTGATTTTTTTTTTGTGTGTGGATGTTTTGTTTCAAGTCAACTGATTTTATCATTGTTTTCTTCTACAGAATGATCTCGCGCAGCTGAATAATATAGCTTGTCATTTAATCAAACCCACTAAAAAGATTCGTGAATTGGAGACGGAACCCAAGTATATGATCACCAGACTCAAACAAGTTGAAACACGATACGGTGCAAAAATCGTAGTCAAAGTGAACGAGGAGTTTCAGCTGTTTCTATCAAACAAGGTATAGAGTGCATTGATCGTGTATGAAAAACTGTTCAACGATATGGCGGATTACGCTAATAAACTTAAATTATTTCTCACCCATAAGGCTGATGGTTGTATAGAATTTACAATTGCATAAATATATATGTACATCAATGTACGCATAACAAAAAAAAAGAAGATAAACTTTCTTTAATCATCGAATCCTAACCACTTTACGAAAACTTAAATACCACGCCTCTTAATAACCTTTTTCACTAGATAGATGTCGGAATATTTGGTTTTCTGAAGTTCCTGTTCGTAGAAGCCACCAAGGATAGGCTTATTTTGATAATCTTTCAAATGATAAGTAGTTGGATTTGTTGGTGCCACGCGCACAATTGTCAATATATTCCGTTGACCAATTTGGTGTATATCCTTTTTCAAATATTTGCTTCGCTTTGCTCACTCTGACTATGAACTTTGGCTTTTTTCTTTTTCTTCTTCTTCCAACGTATTGCATAAATATTTTTAATACTTGAGCTTGATTCGCCGCTGTAATGTGAAAAGATTTTATACCAATAGTTTTGTGTTTGCGATTATTTTAAGCAGCTGTGAACTCCGGTAGTACGTCGAACTATTTGTAGTTCCCACGGGGACTAAACTTTTTCCACATAGCGTTCTTCAACGTGCGATTAAATCGTTCGCATATCGAAGCTTTCAGCGAACTATTGGTCGAGTACAGATTGATATTATATTTTTTCACGAGAGCTTACAAATCTGCATTGTAGAATTCCTTGCCTATATCCGTATGAGGATTCTTTGGTCGTCTACCTTTCGCTAAAATAGATTTCATGGCCGCTGTCACATCGCGACCGGTTTTTCTTTTCACTAGCACAGTCCACGAGTGCTTGGAAAAATTTTCAATTATCGTGAGAAGCCAATTGTAGCAGCGATTTTGTTTAGAATAGGCCTGCATATCGACGAGATCGGCTTACCACGTCTCATCGATACCTCGAACGTCAAACTTTCCTCTTGGATAATTACGTCTCATTGGTTTGTGCAACTCCTACACCACCGCTTCTATCTAATCGAATGTTTTCTAAATTTTCAACACTTGACTTTATTCGTGGTAATTCCTCTTTGATAATGGCATCCAAATCCTCAAGATCACTCTTCAATCGTACGATCACGTCTCTCGTAGATTTGATTGCCGTCTGAACGATATTTTCCCAATTTATAGCGTCTGTAGTCTGCCGCGATGGAGCAAGATTTTCCAATCTTTTATTCTCTAGATCGTAATGGTACTCGCTCGTGAGCTTGAACCCAATACCGGGCGGACCGCGAAGACCGTGGACTCCTTGCTCTTTATATTTACGTCCGAATATGTCGATATTTTAATAATAAGTTCGAACGATAGGTGTGCTCTTAGTATATATATCCACCCTCGCGTAATTCTTCGATTATCGAATGAATTTCGTTGATGTGATTATTGTTACCAGCTGATTGCTCAACCACTAACAATCAAAGACGATCAACGAGCTCATTCGGATCATCCCAGTATACGTAATCCATAGAAGTATTGTTTCGTGCAACCTTGTAGATAGACAAAGACGTACCAGTTGTCTGTAGCAGCCCCTCGCCTCTTTTTGTATTTTTTTTAGTCAAACCAAATAACGGACCAATTATGTTATTGAATTTGTTACTATTGTGCGCTCGTATCGCCTCGTTTGGATTATTTTTCTTCCTATGAATATCAGATATCTCCAAAATTTCTTTGTAGCTCTTAAGATCATTGGAAGTGATCAGGTTGCTTTGAAACTTTGATCAGGTTGCTTTGCAATCAGTAATTCCATTAAACCCTGTGATTTGGATACCTGCAACCACCAACGTCTAAGTTATTTTTGTCAAAAATTACCGTAGATTTACCAAGCGTGTATGGTGCATTTCGTTCTTTACGTACTCCATAAATCAAGTCCACAAAATTCAAATCACGTTTATCCAATGCATTCGTGTACTTGTTGCCAGCTAAATGCTCATCCTCGCTCGGCTCGTCGGATAAACTGTTATAAAATCGTGTAGTATTGTTCGTGACAGTAGCATCGCTATCTCCGCCACTAGATTGAGCGGTTTCATACTTGTCGACATTATCAGCCGAATTGATTTCGTATTTTAATTTTTTTTGTTTAGAAATTTCGACTTTTTAACTGTAACGGGAGTTTCGGCGGGAAGATTTTTTTTCCTTCTCACTTATTAAATTTTTGATTGGAGCCACTTCGCCAATTATGACTTTAAGAGGATCGACTATTGGTTTGAATGACTCATTCAAGACTTCGTCGGTATAGTCTCGGCTATGCTTCAATAAACTACATTTTTGTCTTATCGCGTCTTGCGCTTTTACGAGTTGAGAAAGCACATGTTTTTTCCGTTGATGATCAGCCATGTTAACGTTTCGACGATCATCAAAAGACTGTATACCGCATTCCTATCGTATTTATAACAAAACAATCATAGCCCTTTCGATATCTTCGACAGTTTATAGCTCTGCCTTTGTCGATCACTAAAAACCCATATTTATCATCCAACCAGCATTTTGCAAAAAGTTTTTTAAATTAATTGTAAGTAATATCTGAATTCACATGATCGTCGTATATATGTTTCATATTTACTTCGTCTTGACAAAAAATTGCCAATAAATTGACGTTATCTCTCACGAGATAATTAGAAATACGCGCGTACGTTTGCGAGAGATAGAAACAGTTGACGCTCCTATGTCTGCCCATACAAAAGAAAGCGCGTACATTGTCCTGTTTCTCACAGGCGATGTCGTCGAATATCATAATTGAATTAGGCAATGCATGCTCGGGATCGATCACGGATTCGTGCTCCTTGAACGGAAAATACTTCACTCTGTCTATCGGATTTAACATCTCTTCCAATAATTTATATTTTGGCTGATCGAACGATTTCAAGTACACGTAAACATTTTCGAATCTAACGCCATTGGGGTAAATGATAAGCGCCAAAAGACTGTTGGTCTTGCCACAGTTGGGTGGACCACAAAAAATAGCTCTGATGCTATTCGGCAGTAAATCTCCGTGATGCTTTAATTGCTTATCCTCCCGCACGATGACGTCAAAATTTTCTACGGGAAGATTTACAGTTTGTTCCTTGAAATGCATACTCACTAGATAGAGTTCGAACGATAACTAACCATATGGCTATATATATACCTGTTTTTATAGTTTCAAACGTTAGTCGTGTGTTGGACTTTATCGAATGATGATCATATGCAAACGTCAAAGAGCAAAGAAAGGACGAGATTTC
Organism: Phymastichus coffea; assembly: GCF_024137745.1. Lineage (NCBI taxonomy): Eukaryota > Metazoa > Arthropoda > Insecta > Hymenoptera > Eulophidae > Phymastichus > Phymastichus coffea. Next base: position 3,985,728 of record NW_026706822.1, on the reverse strand, counting down.
GTCAATGATATCATAATAAACTTCCGTGGAACTCAATATTCTAGGCTATCAATATTGCGGACCAGGAACTAAGTTACAGACACGTTTAGCTTGCGACGATCCAGGAATCAATCCTGTCGATGCAGCTTGCAAGCAACACGATATAGCGTACTCGAAAAATCGAGAAAATATCCAGGCTAGAAATATCGCAGACAAAATTTTAGCCGAAAAAGCGATCAAGAGAGTCTTCGCTAAGGATTCTAGTTTTGGTGAGAAAGCAGCTGCTTACGCTATATCTAACGCCATGAAATTATAATCAAAGTTTGGTATGGGTCTCGCGAAGAGAAGAAAGAAAACCAAGACGAAAGGACGTAAGAAAACGAAAAAGTTAGTTAATTTGAAAAGCGTGATCAAAGCGGCTACATTCAAATAGTCGAAGAGTAAATGTGCGCGATAAGTCATCGGTTCTGCTTTGAAAAAAACTCGTACTACCGTTAAAAAAGCTGGTGGAACAGTACACATTAACGTTCTACGAATGCTGCCAAAATTAACTAAGATGGGTGGAGCTTTGCCCTTCCTCATAACACTTTTTGCAGGCTTGAGTGCAACTGGTGCTCTAGCTGGTGGCGTGTGTCTGCAAAAAGCAATTGGAAGAGAACAAGAGACACAACAAAATGATGGAGGACATTACTCTGGGAAAAGGCTTGTATCTCAAACCTTATAAAAAAGGCTATGAACTTTATCTCTAACCTTATCTGGGATCAGGTTTGAAAAAAAAAGTTGGAAATAAATCTACCGGATAGAGCCCTCACAAATGCCGATTTGATGAAGTATGCAAAAATTTCGAATATACCAAATTTTCGCGGAGTCTTCATGAGAAATGACTTACCGAGTTCTGGACCATATTATCATGAATCAGTTATAGTCAATCTTTTGTGAGAGGGTATAAAAGTAAAGGCAACGTGAAAATATCGGTAGTCATGTTTGGACAGTCATGGAGGATTCGTTAACTCTGACTCTCTCAGGTAATTCTTCACTGTTGGAAGCGCAATATTTTCCATCAATCGAATTATCACAGCATAAACATTACAAGATGGGCTTAGTCGAGTTCCTGACGTTCAACTCGATACCTGATATTGACGTACATAATAATAAATTTTACGTCGCAAATCAAGTAATCTACATACCTATCGGGACCTACGAGATCGACGACATTGATAAATTTCTTCGCAAAGCTGTGCAACCTCTCCGCAGTGATAATAATAATATAATATTAAATTTGAAACCAAACAACACCTTGCATTGTACAACCAAGTGTTCCGAACCTATCGATTTTCGTCCGTTAAATTCTATCGGACGATTGTTGGATTTTTCACAACGTACATTAGAAGCAAACGTTTCTCACAACTCTGATCTGCCCGTCAGTATTCTCAGGGTGATTGCTGTGAGAGTCGAGAGTAACATAACCACTGGAGCTTACTTGAACGGAAACACCGTTCACAATATTCACCAATTTTTTCCAGCAGTACCGCCTGGATATAAAATTATTGAAATTCCCTCTCGCGTGATTTATCTTCCAGTTACGAAAAAGTCTATAGATTATTTACAATTACGTATCGTCGATCAAGACAGAAATTTAATTAATTTTCGCGGTTAAGTCCTAACCATCAGATTATACCTCAAAAGCGTATAATGGGAATTGTTTACGATTCAAAGAGTGGTAGGGACTATATAAGCATTGAAAAATCCAAACCCACCATCAGTCGTTGACTGAAATTGAAAACGTCAACACGACGAACTCCCGACGAAAAAGTCTTGGGTTAAGAGTAGTTCCTGGTGGAAAATAAATTGCCTAATTTTTTTTTGCTGCTACTTTCAACGAAACAATGGAGAACATTCTAGAAATGCAGTCACCTGTCGCCTTCGATGAATCTTTGGCTCGTTACGAGATCCACGCTCATCAACCTTACACCAATTCATCGTTCAAATATAGTGACGAAATTCGTATATCAATTCAAGATCAAGGTCTGTGCCTTTTACCATCTCGCAGCTTGTTACATATTTGTGGACGATTACGTAGCAACAATAACACTTTGTTAACGAATACTGATTTTGTTAATAATGCTATTTGTCACATGTTTAAAGAAATTAGATATGAGCTGAATGCTATAGAAATAAATAAATGTAAGTACGTTGGTCTCACAACCGTTATGAAAAACTGGTTATCTCTCACTCCAAGTCAAACCTTGATTGCCGAAAATGCTGGATGGATAAATATATATATAATATTTTTATTATATATTGTAACGGGGTAAAACCGTTTAATTATTTTATGCGCGTAAATACTCTAAAAGGACGCGCGCAGTTAAATTATGCTCAGTATACGAAACGGAGAGCATGCGAGGACGGGCGTCAGTCAACCAGTAAATTGTCTAATCTAAGGAAAGTGTAAATAACCTATAATCAATCGGGAGTGAGTGGAAGCTATAAGATATGAGAGAATCAAAGAAAACACTTGTTAGTAATATAAATTGGATCTTTTATTATCCCTCATACTCTACAGAAGGTCGGCCCGCGCGTTTTTTTACGTTCACGCTCGCTCATCGACAACACGCTTTGCCGGTACGCTCGCTGCTCTTTGTTATTAGAGCCGTTACATGCACGCATCAAATATTAGAATTAAATTATTGTTCATACGATCGCGATCGCGAAATTAAGCTGGCCAGCTTACTTTATACTTGCAGGCGATCGGAGAAAACGAAGAGCAGTCGCACTGCACGAAACTGTTTATTATTGTTTTGCTCGCGGGTCGCGAATGCGCGCACACACTGGTTTCGCCCTCGATGGCGAAACCTCACACACTCTCTCTCTCGTCCTGGTCTCGAGCTGTCGGATGGATAACACCTTGGCGGCTGCAATCCTGGATCACTGGCTGCTGCTGTTTTGATGTGCGTAGATATCAAGGGCACGTGAATCGGCAGATGCGATAGCGAAAGCGGGCGGACACGACAATGGTCTATGCTTCACTGGTTCAAATTCTATTGCGCGCGTTCCGTCTGCTCGCGTGCCGAATTCCTTCGTTACCTATTCCGTCCCCCCGGCAGGTGCTGCCCTCACAGGCAGCAATTAAGCTAAATAATCAACGCTAATTTGACGTTTACCGTCACAATATATATTTATCATATATAATATAAAATATATATATATTTATCATATATATATTTTTTTTTATTATATATATATTTATATTATGTTAATTAACACTTAGAACAAGAGGACCGTAAAATAACTAATATAAGAAAAAATTGGTAACATTATTTATCGAATTTTTTTCTCGTAATAATCTTTCGGTAATAGACATACAGGAGAATCCAACTTAGCCTCCTTTGCATCTATATGACAGTGCTCTACCGTCTGAGTCATTGTCGCTCTTTCTAAAGATAGTGCATACTAACTGTATATTACTTTATGATTTAGGAAAAAAATTATCATTTTTTTAATATTATTTTGTACACTGAATTAAACGAACTATTTTTAATTTTGTATATTTTAAATATTATATTGATTAACTAAATAAAAAAAATACTTTTAACTAATTAAAAAAATAATTAAAAACTAATTTTTTAACTAATTAAAAAAAAATACTTACCTTATACTTACCTGCTCGTTTCGCTGAAAATGGAGGGGGTAAGAATAAAGAAAAACACAAGGTTAAATTTATTCGTAATTCCAAATTGTTATTGTTTTTAGTACTTACCTTTACGGCTACGATATATTTGCACATACGTTTGAATAGTACTTAAAAGTGCTGATTTATAGAAAAATAATATAAGTTTTTTATTAAACAAATAGTTAGTCTATGTTATATTTAACCATACGTTTGAATAGCACTTAAAAGTGCTGATTTATAGAAAAATAATATAAGTTTTTTATTAAACAAATAGTTAGTCTATGTTATATTTAACCATACGTTTGAATAGCACTTAAAAGTGCTGATTTATAGAAAAATTATATAAGTTTTTTATTAAACGAATAGTTAGTCTATGTTATATTTAACCATACGTTTGAATAGCACTTAAAAGTGCTGATTTATAGAAAAATAATATAAGTTTTTTATTAAACAAATAGTTAGTCTATGTTATATTTAACCATACGTTTGAATAGCACTTAAAAGTGCTGATTTATAGAAAAATAATATAAGTTTTTTATTGAAAATTTAGCACTGAAAAGTGTTGTTTTTAAATTTATCTGATCTGATCATGATATCGATTAACTGTCGGGATTGTACAGCTTCGTCAACTTGAAAAAAAGTGGCCCAGAAAAGGGCCGATCGTTCGTTCGCTGCAACTTGTCACTACCAACGGCTTGCCACCACCTACTCTTCGTCCGTTGCGTGAGAAAAAAAAAGCGTACGCGCTATCACGATCCTATATTAATACACATTGGCGTCTTTTCTCCGCACTAATCACATTTTCTTTAGCTACTCTCACCACTAATTATGATCGTCTTATGCGCGCGACAAAATCAGTGCTATCGCGTAGTCTCGCGTCCCTATTCCCAAATCTTCAACCAATGACCGAAACGCGGCAAGTGTTTCAAAAATGAATAAAATTCGAACGCCTTGCAACGATACGTCATTGTGACTTTTTTTGTCGTGAAGTTAAGTTCAGTGAAGAAAAATGCAGCGTGAAAACGATAATGCAGTTAGTGATGAATTGTTGGAACAATTGTTTTCGCCGGACGATGTGTCGTGGCAAGAGGCAATTATGCAAGCCATAGAAGCACTTAGTGAGGACGTCGATCTTCACGAAGATGACGAAGTCTTTGGAATAAATAATTTACCAGCACATGAAGCAGCGGTGGATGAAGTCGTCGAGGAGCCGCGAACACCTTCGCCGAGGAGGAACGGCGGCGACATCCACGAAGCGGCAACAATACGGATGCCGCTGACACCTCCACCTACGATATTATTATTGTAAGTATCATTTTTTTCATTCTCTGTTACTCTCTCTCTCTCATTCTGTTTTTATAATATAATAACAAATCATTAAAATGTAAATAGATATGTTCTTATTACTATAAAATTTTATATATAATTAATACCATTATACTAATAACACAATTATATTTAAATTTTATTAATTTATCAATATAATGGTATTAGTTATACATAAATTTTTTATAATAATAAGAGAATATATGTTCTTTACATTAAAAAAAGAGGTTCTGTTCTTTTTTTCATTGAATAATATTGTATTATTCGTTATATAATATGTATGTACGTGTGTATATGAGAGAGAAAGTATTTCCAATTTTAAATTTAATGTCCCTTTCTCTCACGTAGTTAGAATTTCTTGTTTTGTTTTTGGATCGCGTTCTTTTTTTTACGATGTCTGGTTTTCTTCGTCGTAGTCGTTATCGCTGTTACTCTCATAGTTTTATTATACATGTGTTTCCTATTACAGCAGGCATCGGTCGCCACTTCAATTACTGCCACCGTCTCCAAGCTTGCGATTACTACCAACGGTGAATGTGTAAGTTGAATATTGTTATATATAGATAGATATATGAATCGATTTTTTTTTTCAATTAAAGAATCTTTTTTTTGCAGGTCTGATGAGGATGACGACGACGACGTGGAGATGGTCTGCGAGGTGATTATCGCGTGTCTACCACCACCACCACCATCATCACGATACGTGACACACGTCGACCTGGTGACGCCTCGAGCAGCACCTGTGATCATCGACATCACAACGCTACAACAGCCGCTCTTGGTGAACTTAGTTTGACCACAGATACAAGAGACGCCCAGCCGCCAACGAGAACAGGTATGATTTTTTTCTCTTTTCTTTTTTTCGAATCGGCGGTAGTATGTTCAAAGTTTTTATCATTTTTTTGTTGCAGGTCGACGACAACAACAACAACAACAATAACATGCCAGTATGCGAGGGCTGGGAGTGCGTATACTGCGCCGCTGGTCGCTGCAGTCGGCAGCCGCAGTGGGTGGAATCACCACCGCAGCGCGGCAGCAGGCGGCACGTAGATCGAAATGGGCCGGTCAGACACGTGGTGCGCAGATTATTTACATCGAGGTCGTGCAGTCCCGAAGGTTCCCCCGCTGTGCGCCAGCCTTCTAGATCGCCGTCGCCAGGTCCCTTGAGTAGGCCCGCGAGATCGCCTGTAACGGCGCTCATGCAGGATCTCCACATCACGGGGAAAAAGCGCCTGTGCGTCATGGACGAAACGGTCGACGGCGCCCCGCGCTATAAAGTTGCCAAGTTAATTCCCGCTGATCACGACGACGACGACGACGACGAAGACGACGACGACGACGTTGATGGTGACGATAACTAAGCGTCGGTTTTTTTATAAATTGTACATTTTTTATATTTTTTTGTATTTTTTGTACATTTTTTAATATTTTCTTGTATTTTTTTATATAATAAATAATTATTAATAATATGTCTTTTTTATTTCACCGATCAGACACACACATACACACGCGCGCACATCGAACATAAAAAATTATTATTCGTTATATACCAATTATAATAAATATTTATGTATAATATTTATTATAATTAGTATATTTATTAAAATTTATTATCATTTGTATGTATTAGCGCTTGGGCCCTCCCCAGCAGCAGCAGTAGCCGCCGGCACCGCCGCCGCCCACATATCAATCGTGTGTAGCTAGTATACACAATACGGTATTGCCCGCGGTAACAGTGGCTGTAGCTCTAGCGGTAGAGCATCGGCCTGCGGATCCGGAGGACGCGCGTTCGATCCCCCGATCCGTCCGTTTTTTTTCAGATAAATCTAAAAATTTTTAACACACGCGCACACACGCGCGCGCGCACACACACGCACACACACAATAAAAAAATCAAAACGCGTAACACAGAACGCGCGCGTAGTGCACAGGAATTAAATCAGTGGGAGAGGGGGAAGTGCTGCAGAGAACGCACGCTACATCAGATCAAGCCACATCAGATTAACTCAGTAGGGGAGGGGGAGTGCGTAGAACGCACCGGTATAACTCAGTAGGAGGAGGGAGAGGTGACGCGCGCATAGGAATCAAATTAGTAGGCTGGGAGAGGGGGAAGAACGCACGCCACATCAGATCAACTCAGTAGGGGAGGGGGGAGTGCGTAGAACGCACCGGTATAACTCAGTAGGGGGGGGGGAGTCGCCAGCGCACGAGCCGATCGGGGGGGGGGGGAGGTGAGGTGAACATGCACACGCTTCAACTCAGTGAGCTGATACCCCTCTGAGTTAAGGCCCCTCTCGTTTACCTACTAATAAATATATAAGAACTTTTCTACGACATTTATGTTATTTTTAATAATTCTTTGAACGTTTTCTACTTTACCCTACGATTTTTTACTTTATCCATTTTAAGTATGAAACTTGGTAAATCAACAGAAAATTAATATTTTTTATTAGTTTCTTCGGAAAAAGATAGATTATTCAATTTCTTTTTTTCTAAAAAGTTGATATGAAAAAATAATTAGTTTTGTTTAATTTATGAAGGTCCGAAAAAAAAATTCCCTCTTTACCCTACTCACCTTTAATTTTGTAGACCTCGCAGACTCGTCAAGTGTTTTATACGTTTTTGGAGCATCGAAAAGTTGCAGTTGACTTGGTTAGGAAATATGTTATTATATATAACTTTTGTATAACAAAATTATTTGCTCGATTTCCAAAATTTCAAAAATATTTATATAACTTTTATTATTATTTATTGGGATCAGAATAAAAAAGTTTAATATAATAAATTTACATTTATTAATTATAATGTTACATTTATTGATATATACATATATATATATAGAAACAATTATTAAAAAATACAATGTATGAATACTTAAGCTACTATATACAGAAAATTAAGAAGTCAAAAATAAATGTTATATTGAAAGATGAATTTGAAAATAGTGGTCATAATTTCAATTTTTATAATTAAATAATTACAGTACAGTGATGATGAAGATAACGAGAGTGAAAATGATAATGCTAACTTAGATATAATATACGAAAAATTTGTGTAAAATTTATTCATATTATACATCATATTTTATTAAATGTACTATTAGCAAAATTAAGACAAACAAATTTCTCGTATGCTAAAGTACGCATACTTTTCTCGAAACTTTAATAAACTTAGTTACACATCAAATAGGAATTTGAAAATTATTGTCATTACACAGAATTGAAACTGTACTCGTCGGGTTTCAAGAAGCTTATGAAAAGGAATATTTTACGTTTTTGTATCAAATTTATAATTAACATAGACGGAGCTATCGTTTCACAAACTCTTCTGAAGTCAGTACATACGTAGGTGATTGAAGTTTCTGAAATCACTGCAAATTTAGTTGAATCATTTATTGACATACAAAATGGTGAATATAAATCAACGAATAGAGTGATAACTATTATAGTAATAATTAGATTATAATATTTGTAGATGAAGTCATCGATTTTATTACTAATGGAATCATTTTCAAACATAGGAAGTATAGAGTTAAATTTTTTTTAACTGGTTTGCGATGATCCGACTAAATCTTTCATTTTAAAAACCAACTACCGTGGTTATTTAATTTGCAGTAAAATCACAATAAAAGGAGATTTCTCAAAAAAAGATTATGTTTCAATTGTAATGCAAATTGGTACAAAGCTGAAAACATATGAGAAATTTAAATCAAAGATACACGAATAAAAATGTTTTCGATCGCAATTTCAACAAAGAAAAGTAATTATGCAAGAAATACCAAATGTCAAGCCTATTAAAGGTTTAGAATTAGATTATTTATATATAGTCTGTTTATGGTGTTCTGGTCACGTTAATGGAAAATTATGGATTAAAAATCTTAAAGTTACGACATTATAATATGAAGGAAAAAAAATCTGATAATTAATTATTGAATTAATTAAAAAATTGTATGCCATATGTTTTCAGTATAAACTAAAATCGTTAATTATGTTTGTGTAAAAGTGAAAAATGGTAAAGATTTGCTAGAAAATTACTTTTTCTATTTGTCGAATCATATAAGAAGTATTACGAAGAGGATAATATACGAGAGTGGTCCTATAAGTACTTAGCCTCTAAAACAAAAATTTTAGAAAAGTGGCGTTTTATTTTTCAACAACTACATGACCTATGAAAGGGAGGCCCTGGGAATAATTTTCAAGATTAAAACATATCAAATCTATTTATTTGGCAACAAATTTATCGCAGTAACCGACCATAAATCCTTACTTTCATTAAAGTCAGCCGATAATAACAGCAGAGTGCAAAAATGATGATTTAAGCTTGTCAATTATAACTTTGATATAAGTTATCGCCAAGGCATAAAATACGGTCGGGCTGACTGATTATGAAGAAACCTTGTAGAAACGACATTGTACGTCATAATACGGGTACAGAAGACAAAGTTGTACAACGAAACAATACCAACCCAACAGTTAAGTAACGAAGAGAAGCTAAAAATTATGAAAAACAAAAGAATTTGAGAAGATCGAGTAAGCGAAAACAAGTGCGTAAATCCAGCAATATTGATAATTCTCAGAACGAAAAAAAACGAACGCCTTATTGGAGATAAAAATAGCAAGATAGTTTATAATAACGAACTAAAAAGAAAGGTTCTCTACAATTCCCCATTTCTCGCATGCCTCTCACCTGATGATTTTGCATATAACTTTATGAGCCCAGGTACACAGATCACCCTTCAGGCGAAATCGTACATATTATATAATGTACACCGACTGATGCCTAGCTACTTCACACGTACAAATGTTTTTCGCAACTTCCACTGTGCTTGGAAAATGAAACATTCTACCTCGCACCAAAAACACACATCCTATTAAAAATGGAATCGAAAATAAATTGCACCACGATTAACCCCAATACTAGAAGATAGGAAACCATTGGATAAGTTTCATACCAATACCGAGAAAAGCAGAAAATCATCCTGATCTTGAAACCAACCATAAAAATAACATGGAAGCAAACTAAATTAGAGTTATTAGTGACCAGTGGCATTTATTCTCAAGAAGACCTACAATAATTACAAAATCACATTCTCAAGGTAATTACAAAAGGTATGCAGGACGATCAAAGCTTACGAGGAGGATATATATATTTGACTGATATCAAATCTGATATTCCTAGAAAAGACGCTGACCAACATCACAGAAAATAAGTGGAATAAATTCATCACCAAGGTAAAAAAATTTGGCTCCATACGTTCTGCCATCATAAGCGTCATTGCATTTCAATGCGATAAAATTTTATTTAACGAAACAATTAGAGGTTATACGTTGCATTATATATATGAGCTCTTGACATACCTATTGAGAGACATCTTTAGCTTACTCATGTACCTACTCGTGGCACTAAACACAGCACTAGTCAACCATATAAGTACAACGTCGCTGGAAAACGAAGAATATAAGCTGAACGAAATAGTAATTAACAAACCAGGAACTTTAACCACAAAATCATCACCAACACTCCAAAATATATCCAACCAAGCATAAAAAAATCACACTCCAAATCCCAGATAGAAATGAAATCTTCACAATAAATAAACAAAAGATACCACTTTTCACATTGGAAGTACATTAATCACAACTACAGAATTAATGTTAATATCGAAAAAAAAATCCTCAAAATGAGACTCTACTACACTACACCATAACAAGGAACTTTATTGCTCACATAGCATTACTATTATTATTATTAACACAAAATAAATGTGATTGATCAATTGCTGAATATCTCATATGGATCTAAAAAGACAACTTTTTTTTCTACGTTGATATCGTACCGATATGCAACGGTCTAATATGCACGGAGATGTTACGTCTTTATACAAAAGTTTTTTATTAAGATCATCAAAATTGATCAAAATTGATCGAAATCGAAATATCGTTACCTATCTTGCAAACAACTTTCTCATGCCCAAACATTCAGGTAAAATGTTACATTTGCATCCTACTAAAATGTTAAAATCCTTTTATAAGACTTGGAGTTTTTTTACTTATAAAAAACTTTTCTGTTTTAATTTAGCCAAAAAATAATTTTCCTACCACATGATGTACATATCTTTTTTGTATTCTTGTCATGAGAATATTTTGCTCCATGACTCATTTTGAAATCAGAATAATTATAAAATAACAATTGCATGATTAAACAGTTGTACAGTTATGATTATTCTGCAAGGGGAATCGATTTCGCAACGTATTGCGCCAATGTTGCGCCCAATAATTTATTTTTAGTGGGTCCGTTTTCGGTTCCGTGGCGAGCTGCCGTACTTGGCGGCATCCGGGCCCCCGAACCCGGGCGCTCCAATGTGAATGGATCATCCGGCACCGCAAACCGCAGTGAGCGCTGCGGTAGCAGGTCCTCCGGCATAATGAGCCCGCCCACCACCGACCCAATCATCTGCGCAGCTCATCTTGCCGTTCTTGAGTCGGGACTCTGCGCCGAATCTCCGTTACTACCAGCGGTGAAATCGCCTCACGACCCTCCCACACACTCGGCGAACTCGCTTCCGTGGTGAGTGGTCGCGCATCCGCCGGCAGAATCCGTCCTTGCGACTCCGCCATTGCCACCTCATTATTAAAACCACGTCTCATTGATGGTCTCACCATATTTACGTGTGGGTCACGCGCACGCTCCGCGTCTCTCGCCTTCGGTGACATCAGCAACAGTGGCGCTCCAACCCGGCGGACAGCTACCACTGACTGGTTTCTCCGGCTTCACCACTACCCGCGCCTCCAAGACGACCTCTCCCTCACCCTGCTCCGGCATGTCTTCGTTCGCGGGCCCACCATCATTGACCGAAGCGATCTCTTGCCGAGCTGTCTCCATTAATAAATTAAAGTTGTCTCCGCGTACACGCTGGAGACCTGCGCAAAATTCCACATATAATTAGCAAATATTTCGCGATTCATTAATCGCGTAACCGCTACCTCTTGTCATCATGATGGTCGCGTCATCAGTGGTCCTACCTTCCACTACTAAAATATACATATATGCAACAATCATACCATACAATAAAATTCACTTGCCGCTTGCACTCGCGTTCCGCGGAGGTACGTACTTTTTAAGCTCCGACACGTGAGCCATTGGTATCTGCTTCTTATTATCTGTGGTTAAAATGTAAACTCCCGGCGAAATCACCCGCAAAACTTTATACTTCGGATCTAACTTGGCATTTCTGCCCGCGCTCGCACATAATAACGTATGCGCGCGTCTCAAAACCAAGTCACCGACCGAAAATTCCGCCTCACGCCGTTTCTTATCATTGTGCTTCTTTTGCCGGGTCTGCGCTTCCTCAATATGCTTGATAACTAGATCACGTAACGCGTCCAGTCTCGCCATTCGTTCGTTCCAATCTTTAATTGACGAGCGGATGATCGGCGTTAGCGCTTCTACCTCGCGTCGCAGACTCTTCGATTGCTGCGGCTCACGCCCAAAGTTTAAAAACGCCGGCGAGACTTTCGTACTCACCTGGATCGTCGTATTCATCGCTTGCCTAAATTCATGCAAATATTTGTCCCAATTTCTGTCATCCTGATCCACGAAAATCGTCACCATCTGCTTCAGCATCTTGATCGCTCGCTAGGCGAAATTGGCCTGCTGATGGTATGATGGACAGAGTACCTGTTCGATTTTGTACTCGTCTAACGTCGCTCGAAATTCATTTTCACAGAAATTCTTTCCGTTGTCCGTGACTAAATAATTCGGTATCTCCCATCGAAATAAAATAAGTTCTTCAAGAGCTTGCACGAGAGCCCTCCGTGTAGCCGACATGGAGGGCTTAAATTCCACGTATTTCGTAAAAAATGAAATACGACTAAGTACTTAAACCTATTCTTACTTCTTGGCAGCTCGATTACATCCACCGCTACCACTAGCCATGGTCACTCAACTACGCGTTTGCTCATTAATCCCATCGGTAGCTTCTGCTCAATCTTGTACTTCTGGCATTCTTCACACGATCGTACAAATTCCGTGATATCGTGATACATCCCATGCCACGAGTACTCCCTCGCAACCCTATTGTACGTTTTGTCCCTACCGTAATGTCCCGCTGATGGCTCGCAGTGCGCGTCTCGCATCACCCGAGCCCTATGTTCTAGCGGTACTACTAAGCGCCAACATTGTTCGCGGTTTGTGACCAGATTGAGTAGTCTATCTGATGAAAATCTATAAAGCATTTCGTCCTCCACTCGCCAATTTCTAAATTTATCTGGTTTCGCAAGTACATCTTTAATACGCTATAAATAGTCAGGATCCGTGATAGTTGCGAATGACGCTACTTCCTCGCCTTCTTCATACGTGCGTGATAACGCGTCCGGCGTATGATGCAGGCGACCTTTCCTATATACAATCTCAAAATCATATTGCTGAAGCTCAAGAATCCATCTCGCGAGTCGACCTGCGGGCTCTTTCTTATTCTGCAGCCACGTGAGCGCTGTGTGATCTGTAACCACGACGAAATGAGTCCTCTCAACGTACGGGCAGAACTTCTTAATGCCCATTATTACTGCCGCGCATTCTAGTTCCGATACCGAGTAATTTCGCTCGTGCACATTGAACATCCTGCTCGCGTAACAGATTGGGTGCTCGAAACCGTCCGGGTTTGTCTACATCAAACACGCCCCCAGCGCATATGACGACGCGTCACAATGAATATAAAACGTCTTCGCAAAGTCGGATCTCACCAGCACCGGCGCTTCCGTTAGCGCCTTCTGAAGTTTCCCAAATGCTTCGGCCTGCTCCTGCCCCCAATACCAGCGCTCGCTTTTGCGCGTGAGTTTCGTTAGCGGCACCTTCATTTCGCTCTCATGCTCAATAAATCGCGCATACCATTCGCACATGCGAAGGAAGCGATGCAATTGTTTGACATTTCTGGGCTGAGGAAAATCGACCACCGGCTGTATCCGGTCTGCGTCAAGTCGCAGCCCCTGGCTATCCGGGCGGTATCCCAAAAATGTCATCTCCGAACATCGGAATTCGCACTTTCCTATAATTACTTCAAGTCCCGCATTAAACAATTATTGCAACGCCCGCTCAAGTCACACCAGATGGTCGCTAAAAGTCTCCGTCACGACCATAACGTCATCGAGATACTTAAACACGAACGGCTCGAATTCCGGACCGAAGAGCGCATCCATCAGAACCATAAATATCGCTGGTGCATTGATCAGCCCGAAGATCATATAATTGCATTCGAACAGGCCCATCCCTGGAACCGCGAACGCCGTAGACTTCTTACTTTCCTCGCTCAACGGTACCTGTAAATATGCGTTTTTCAAGTCGATCTTCGAGATAAACCGCGCTCCTCGCAGTCGATCAAGAATCGCGTCAATACTCGGCATCGAATATGCATCTGCTTTTGTCGCCTTACATTCGATTCGTGCCGTCCTGTTTTTTCACGATTACCGGTACGCTGCTCCAATCGCTTGTTGATCTATGAATTAACCCGGACTCTGGCCATCTTTTCGTTTCGCGGCGCATGAAATCCAACCCAGTCAAATACTTTCATCAAATTCTTTAATTCGCGTCCCATACGCTCACGATACCTTGGAGCAGTTGGCCATACGTTGCTCGCACTTGTGCCTTCTAACAGCTCTACTCGTCGCGTTTCAATCATTCTGAGGTTGTAACGGTCCTATTTATGAGCTATTTATTAAATCACGTGAATGCTATGTTTTATAGCCACGCTCGGCCGCCGCATCCATGCGAGAAAGGTGTCGCGCACAGGGCCAGCGAATATTGCTATGAGCTCTGTCACAATTTTATAAAATATTATGATGTCGCATTCACCGCCGAGCAACAATTCCATTGTTACTGTATAATACAGTTTTACAGTACCAACTAAACTAAAGTTATATATTTTAGAACTCAACTTCGACTGCGAGATAGAAAATGTAGGGTGCCCGCCACCTATCAGCAGTTTTATAAAGTGAATAGTAACCCATAAAAAACTAGAGGGATAATGCTACCTACTAAAACAGTAATAGAATTTTCTTTGCTTCATGTATAATAGTATAATATTTGATAAAATTTTTAATTTCTTATTTAAATTTATCCTAATATTAAATATATATTATATTCAGAAAAAATACATAAACAAAAAAATACAAAAAGTAAAAAATGAAAAATAAGAAAAAAGAAAAAGAAATAGGACCATTCAACTACTACGTCCTCGTCGTTCGTCCTGAGCTTGGTTAAAAGTGATTTCTATAAATAACTGTATCAAATGAAAAATGAACGTGCAAACTTATTTATAAGATCTTTTAGAAAGAAAAGGTAAATTTGATAAAGCGTTGTGCTTAATAAACTAGAGAAACCAATATTCTGTACAGGTTGTTATGTGAAAATCTGAAAATGTGTATAACTGGTGAAAGAAAGCAGCTAGGATTTTACTTTCAACTGACTTTTAATGTCCAAACAATATAGAAATATTTGGTGTTCACAAATTTTGGATCCATTTTAGTGAAACTGTTGTGACCTTCAAGCACACCGTGGTCAACAGATAATGGTCGATACTTTTAGTATTCCTGTTACGTATTGATACATACACTTTTATTGATACTGTCAGCAATCGACCGAAAATAGTGGGTTATGTATTTAATGTTAAATTTGTAAAACATCATAAAATATTTAGAAATGTCGATTGAACTCATGCGAAATTAAAAGATAAATATTTCAAAAATCAAGGCTCTTGACACCTTGATTTCCTGATTGCTTGACAATTAATGTAGATCAAAAAATCAATGTGTAAAACGATTCGATTTTTCGGTTGTTAATTTGCAACACGTGACAGCTGATAATTACTAATTTGAGATATTTTCTTAATATTTTTGTATCAATATATATCTTTTTTAATAAATTTATAATTCCTTCAAATTACAGCATATCGAGTCATATTGTTGAATTTGAGAATTTTTATATATAATTGCGAAATAAATTATACTTTTATTTATCGTATAATAAACCATACGATATCGAGTGTTCGCGTATATTAATTGTGAACCTTGTTTCCATTAAAGAAAAAAGGTATTTTACGGAATAAGGTAGAGCAGCATAACAGAACAACTAAGCGGTTTATGGAGTAATAGCCCAGGTAAATACTGTCACTACGATTAATTGTATACGTATTCATTTGACCCAAATTGTTTGAATAAAATTTTATATATCTCAAAATTGATATGTCACTACGAAGTCTCGACATAACAGAGAGCAGGTAGTAAAAAAAGATAATCGTAAGTAAATGACTGGGCTGAGATTATTAAAGAATAGAAAACCAGAAAATAAAGAAAAAGAGTTTTTGAAGAATAAAAAATACTTATACATTATTAAAAAAAATAGTAAACCTGCAATGAGCTGTCATCGAACTGCACTCGAGGAGCTACTCTATCAAACTAATTCTTCGCATCATTATTATTTTATACCCTGACGCCAGGTAATAAAACTCCACTGTAGACACTGTAGTGGAGACTCGCATTCCTATTTTTATCAACATTCGCTAGTCTTTTGTGTGCTGCAGAAGCACGTACAAATTTATTATTTTATGGTTGAGAAACTTACTCCGTTTATAAGTGATAATAAAAAGAAAAGGAAAAGAGAAACACTCAAAGACACAGGCTGAACTTATGACTTATTACTAGACGTATCACAAGTCTCAACCCAAGTGAGCCTCATGCTTCCAGCAGAGTGGCCCATGCCCTCGGAAAATCGTGTAGCTGGGGCTAAGAGCGATAAACACTAATAGGTATTGGGCATTTTGAGTTTTCTCCAAAACAGATCGAGCATCCATAAAATATATCTGTTGTACAGCTGTCGAATACTCAAGAAATACAAGGGTGGTCTGATAAGTACTTAGCCTCACCGCCCGATGGCGCTACTCTCGCAAAAGAAATATTCTATCACGTAGTCCAACCTTCTCGATGGTTACTGTCAAGATTTCAGCCTGATCGGAGTTGTAGTTTATTTTTGAGAGCGTGTGAAAGCAAGTGTGTCCGTTGATTTTTGAAAAATGGAAAAAGAGCAGTATTGGTCGGTGATTCGATTCTTGTTTTTGGAAGGGAAATCGCGCAGCGAAATCCAAAAGCGCTTGGATGCTGTGGACGGTGACTCTTCTCTTTCGATGGCGACCGTCAAAAATTGGTTTAACGAGTTTCAACGTGGTCGCACGTCGATTTTTGAAGAATCACGTCCATGTGCTCCGAAAACGGCTACTACAGAGGATAACGTGACAAAAATTCACGATCTCGTATTGGTAGATCGACGATTGAAGGTGCGCGAGATAGCTAAGATCGTAGGCATCTCAAATGACTGCGTGGGTCATGTCCTGTATGAAATTTTGGGCATGAGAAAGCTGTCGGCGCGATGGGTGCCGCGTTTGCTCACTCCGGACAACAAGCGCAACCGTGAGACAACTTCAGAGCAATGTCTGACGCTGTTTAAGCGCAATCCGAAGGAGTTTCCGCGTCGTTTCGTGACAGTCGACGAAACATGGATCCACTGGTATACGTCAGAGACCAAGGAACAGTCAAAACAGTGGACTTTACCCGGCGAAAGTACTCCGAAGAAGGCGAAGACTGCCCCATCGGTCGGAAAGGTGATGGCCACCGTTTTCTGGGATTCACAAGGTGTGATCTACATCTACTATCTGGAGAGGGACAAAACGGTCACAGGGCTGTACTATGCCGAATTATTAGGCCGATTCGACGTCCAATTGCAGAAAAAACGGCCCTATTTGGCGAAGAAAAGAGTGCTCTTCCACCATAACAACGCACCGGCTCACACCTCCGCCGTCGCCATGGCCAAATTGGTCGAATTAGGCTACGAACTGCTGCACCATCCACCGTATTCTCCAGATTTAGCCCCGTGTGACTTCTTTTTGTTTCCAAACTTGAAAAAGTCACTCGCCGGGCAGAAATTTGAGTCGAATGAGGAGGTAATCGCTGCCACGGAAGAAGTTGGAGCATCGCTGGGCCAAGTGTATCAAACTAAAAGGAGACTATGTTGAAAAATAAAACGCCACTTTTCCAAAATTTTCGTTTTTCTTTTGTAGGCTAAGTACTTATCGGACCACCCTCGTACCTGTCACACAGCTGTCGAACACTCATCGGCGCTCATAATGGTATTGGTGTCATTTTAAAAGGGTACCATTTTATGACCAATACCGCTGGAGAAAATGCACGCCACATCACCCCCTCACCACTGATAACGCTATATAAATGGAAGAGAATGCAATTAACATTACAATGTAAAAAAATAGTATTTGATATAAAAGAACATGCTTATTTAGTTGAAAATAAAAGCTTTGAAGCGATCTGGAAAGCGAAAATTTCATCCAGAACGAGTAATATCACGATTACGATTTCCGTTGTTAATAATTATATTCGTAGGTGCTGGCTGCCGTACATTGGCAGGCGTGGGAATATCGTTAATCGGAGGCGCAACATTTTCGCAATTAATGCTGACAGAAATATCATGTAAGGTATCGTTGTCTTCGTTGTACATTCGCTTCGCTTCTGCATGTTTTTCGAGTTCATCGGACAGGATATGAGCGGGCTTAAGTCGATCAATCGAAACGCGAAATTTCTTATTATTAATCTCAATAAAATAAGAGTTTGCGTTGCGTTCAAGAGTTTTATAAGGTCCATCGTATGAAGGATCGGACAGTTCGCGTACAGCATCATAACAAAGAAAAATGTAAGGCGAAGTCACTATTTCTTTAAAAATAAACACTTTTTTATCGCCATGTCACTTTACAGATGCAGGTTTCATATTGCTTACGCGCCTCTTCAAATCCTGCACAAAAGTAGACGTCAGATTTTGGTCGTAAGCTAAGAAAAATTCTGCAGGTAAGCGTATACTTGTACCATAAACAAGTTCGGCAGTCGCTCCTAGGTCCTCTTTAAGCGCTGTATGAATTCCGAGCAATACTATAGACAAGGCGGATACCCAGTTACTGTCGTGGCATTTTATCGCGGCTTTGCGTTGTGGAGGCATTTTTTCGACTAACCCGTTCGCTTGAGGATGATATGATGTACGAATGCGTTTCGTTCCGAGCAGCTTACATAATTTAGTAAAAAGCTCTGATACCAATTGGCGCTCTTGATCGGTCGTAATTTTTGAAGGCACGCCAAAACTTGAGATCCATGTCAAAAGCAAAGCGACGGTCGAGGCTTCTATATCAGAGATCGGGACTACTTCGGGCCAACGTGTAAAGCGATCAATATCGATATCAATAACCTTGACAGTAGCTCATGGTTATTATGTCTATATGCAAATGCTCAAATCAGCCGGCTAAATTCTCAAACTGCTGAACAGGAGAAAAAGTGTGACAAGTCACCTTGCATTGTTGGCATGAGACGCACGCGCGCGTACATTCTCTGCAGTCTTTGTTTAATGCAGGCAACACGAAACGCGAAGTGATAAGACGCTAAGTAGCGCGTATGCCAGGATATGATAGGCCGTGCAAAGAGTTAAATACAATGTGACGCAAGGGTACAGGGACGAACGGTCGTACGACGTCGCTCGTCGTATCACAATATAGATGTACTTTCTGGTCAGCGAAATAATCTTTTTTCAATTCTAACACTGACTTGTTATCGGCTAGGATCTGACGCAATTCGATGTCATCTCTTTGAGCGGAAACAGACGAACTATGATCTACTGATGATGTGATCGCTTCGACGCAGGACAAGGCATTTTTCGCAAAAAGGCTACGCAGTTTTCGGACTCCTTAATATGCCTTATATCAGTAGTGAATTGAGAAATGTAATTCAGGTGCCGAAGTTGACGCGGCGAATATTTATTCAAATTTTTATTAAAGGCAAAACTAATCGGCTTATGGTCCGTGAAAATCGTGAAATTCCTGCCTTCTATCAAATGACGAGAACGCTTAATAGTTTTGTAGATAGCGTAAAGTTCGCGGTCATACGCTCTAATTTACGTTCGGTAGCCGTCAATGCTTTGATATAAAAGGCTAGAGCCATGTGCCGTTTACCCGTTGTTGCAATGCACTGCCAATCGCGAAGTCCGAAACGTCTACAACTATACCAATGGGCGCGCCGGGAAAAGGGTGCGCGTGCAAAGTTTTATTCGCGAGAGTTTTTTCCGACGTCGAGAAGGCGTTGTGAGCTTCTTCAGTCCAAGCGACGAGATCCTTACTCTTTTTCGAATCGGTTAAAAGTTCATTCAAAGGGTGTAGGTTTTTAGCGGCGTGAGATACAAATCGATGGTAGAAATTAAATATTCCTAGATAGCTTCGTAAGCTCCTAATCGTAGTTGGCTCTGAAAATTTTATAATATCCTCGACGCGATCGTGCATTGATGAAATGCCGCTAGTGTTGACCGTGTACCTGAGAAAATTTATTTCGCTGATGCCGAAACACATTTCACCGGATTGATTACGACCCTCTATTTCGCGAGTCGGTCGAACAGAATTTCTAGGTATCGTATATACTGTTCTTCACTTTCAGAGGCGATTAAAAAGTCATCGATGTACGCGAATACAAAGTTGAATCCGCGTATGATGTCGTCGATGAAACGCTGACATGTGTGCGCTGCGTTTCGTAAACCGAACATCATAATCACCAACTCGAAATGACCGAAAGGTGTAATAATCGCGGCTTTTTCGATATCCACTGGCGCAATAAGGATCTGATGGAATGCACGCACGAGACCGATTTTCGAGAAAACATTCTTGCTGTAGAGATTGTGTGAAAAATCCTCGATGTGCGGTGGCGCGTACTTATCCGAGATCGTACGAGCATTGAGAGCTCGATAGTCGCCACTTGGTCGCTGGCTGCCGTCCTCTTTGGTTACGACGTGTAGTGGCGTTGTCCAGGGAATCTTAGATGGCCGCATTATGCCTTGCGCGATGATAATGTCGAACTCGGCTTTTATTTGTTTATGGCGATCGTGATCGAGGTAGCGGTACTTAGCGTAGACAGGGGTCCAGGTGTCATCTCGATGAAGTGCTGCACGCGATGCTTAATATTTTCCTTACGGTAGGCAGGCGGTCGTGTTAGGTCGGGATACTTAGCAAGCAGATGGTGATATGGAGAATCGTCAATCACTGTCTGAATCATGGCTTTTCTCTTCTCCATGTGAAACTCCGCGAGCCGGCATACCGATGACATTGTCAATCAACGACTTATTTTCGGTGTCAATCAATAGGCCATAGTGCACCAAGAAGTCCATGCCGATAATCGCTAAATCCACATCTGCTATAACAAACGGTCATTTAAACTCACGGCGAAGGCCAAAATTCGAATTCAGTGACACGTTCCCGTAAATAGCGATAGTCAAACCGTTAGCGGCGAAAAATTCGTACGCATACTTTTCCACTTCGTTAAATACCCATAACCAGGGGTACACTTATAAGTCGGCATCACTGTCCAAAAGAAAGAATCTACACGATAAAAAAAGTGACTCATGATGTAACGGCATTTTGCTCCTCGCTGTTGGAGTCGACAATGTACGCGTTGAGAGACGAAGTGACAGTTTTTAAATGCCCTCGAATGTCAAATATCTCTTCCGTGGCAACATATAGCATTACTAATAATCCGCTCGATGCCCTCCAGATGCTCCTCCATCTTCTTATCAGAAGTGAAAGCTTGCGTGGCCGATACCGTCGCTTATTCGGTAGGCCTCCTGGCAGGGTTCTCTATGCCCTGTCCGCGCTGCGGATCTTCCTCCTTCTTCACACGCACCTTACCTTCGCTATCCATTGCAGCGGTTTCGGATTTACTTCTAGCCGTTCTTTTGCTCGGTTGGTAGACGTGCTGAGGGAAGATCATCGAGTTGGGGTCGGCGAATACACGTGGACGACGACCGTAAGATAAGGTGTTCTGAACTTCGGTCGCCCTCCTGTTGAATTCGCGTATCGACTTTATCTCGCTCCGACACAGCTGAATTTGGATGTTTGAAAGGAGATTTGCATGGAGTAGGTCTAATAACCTCTCCAAGGGCATTGATGGTTCCAGTCTATTGACAAGAGCCACCAGGTTGGACACGTAGTCTCGCACTAGTTCGTCCTCACCCTGGAATCGATTCTGGGCTTCCTCCAACAGCCTTTGCTGCTGTTGCGTACTAATACAGAACCAAGCTCGGGAGTCAACGACGAATTCTGCATAACTAAGCCATTAGTACTTATTGTTATTATACCAGGTCCTCGCGTTACCTTCGTGAATCTCTTATACGGAACAAAGCACTTCGTCATCAGTTAGCCCTGCGCCCACGCGCAGGTCTTCCAACCTCGACAGAAACGTATCTACGCTGTGTGTCCTATTGCCCGCAAACCTCAATTTCCATCCGCGGACAATTTTCCCAACATCTCAGGTTGTGGAGAGCCCTTAGGATAGCTGAGGACTGGTGCCAGATGATCCGCTTCGATTCCTCTGTCGAACAGGTGCGGATCTCCCATATTCTTCACCTCCCCTTCTTTAGAGGGCTTCCGATGGAGTGACGTCCCTTCTCCTGGGTAGTAGTCTTAGAGGAGCCGGTGTGCTTCCCGGAATCCCACAATCGTAGTGACAGGTGAATGTGTCCTGAAAGTCCACATTATGTCTGGAGCGATGTTAAACCGAGTCGTGCTGAGAAGTATGGCTAGCATTGGCCATTTCATGCATTCCATCTTCCAGCTCTCGTATTCGTTGGCACATGTCCTGTGCCTTGCGCTCGGCACACACCCGTATTCCCTGCAGAGTCTGAAGGATTTCTAGGATTCCACTTACCAGCTTGCGGTTGCGGTCAACTCCTTCCTTCAGGTACTCTATTTCCCGGAAGGCTTCACTCAAGGATAATTCTTCCTGAGGTTCCCTCCGGGTGCAGGATTCCTGCGACCTGAGATCCGGATTGCTCCGTCTTTTCTCCCCCTCCTCCTGCTCCTGGGTGCGGAGGGCCTTCTGGATGAGCTCATTCTCTTCTTGGCGGCTGGCTTCACCTTTAGAATCCTGATCCGGGCAGGCGAATGTCCTTGAAATATCTGTCAAGGATATTCCCTCCCTGTTGATGAGCTTTAGGAGATGGTCGCTATTCACATCTGCGCTGAGGTTTTCCAACTCGTCACAAATTGTGTCTAGCCACGCTTGTCGGGTGCGCCTCCTGCGCCCCGCCACCTCTTTACTGCGCGTGGTTTCTTCAAAATCTGTGACGGTGTACTCTCCTAGCAACCATCTCCCAAGCCTAGCCACCTGCTGGATGACACTTCCATCCTTGCGCAGCTCAAGATCCGCCAAATAGCGTTCGCGCTGTGCGGAGGTCAGCTCTAATGCCCAATTGTCGATTTGAGCAGACAACAGAGCCTCCGCACGGGTGTAAGATGCGGTCGAGGTTTAAAATTATCGACCTAATCGAACACTACCGCTTCCTATCACCCAAGGTATGAGCGGGGTATATACTATTTTGTGTAACAACCCTTAATGCCTCCTTTTTATAAGGCACAAACTCGCGAGATTACGAGCGCGTGCAGTCCCCACAAACTTTCTATTAATATTATAAAAATATCCTACCTAAGGTCGGAGCCTGCTGTTTGCTTGCTCCGCCTGGCTAATATTTTCTGGACTGCACGCTTGGGTCGCGCTCTCTGCCTTTATCGTCGTTCTGGTGCTTCCAACCTCCCTTTATCCACCAAACTATGGCTGAAATAGGTTAACACTTGATTACTCCGAACCACCTGAAATCACTTCGACCTACTAATAATTAGCGCTTTCGGCCCTTTTGTACAATTAATTTAACAATTTATAAGCAAAAGTACGAAGTGACTTCGTTTTTTCCCCAGCAGAGGGGTACCGCTCACGATCTCGCGCTACCACCCGCTCAAACCTTCCTAAGCGCTCGCGCAATCATCTCTCTCTCTCTCGTGCGTAGATTACCTTCGACGCACAATCCTATTCGCACGAAACGGTTCTTAATACCAGTTGGGCGCCATGTAACGGGGGAGGTTATATAAAAAATAGGAAATTTATTTAAGAACAAACTCCCACGGTGCAGAGCTAACCGCCGCTCCGTTAAACACGTATGATTGTATTCGCCTTTACGACAGATGATTTCACTTAATTGTCTTCTATCGAACGGAGTTGAACTCACCGTAAGTCACGTGCCTTGTGACACTCGATGAATCTTAGGTGTGGGCGACTTTACGCCTAATCCACTTAATCTCCTAGACGTAATCGGATTAAAACCTAAATCTTTTACAAATCGCTTAAGCTACAGGGAAAATTAAATGACGTAATCGGCGAATGCAATTAATTAACTTTAATTAATAAAAAGTAACTACAGTCTTTATTGGGCCGAAAGAGTAACTCGCTCGCGAACAGGATTTTACAATGAATACTATTCGGTGAGAGAGAGAGAGAGAGAAGATTCGAAATTTACCGCGAACTAACGCTCGGCGCGAATACAAAAAAATCGCTATCATGATTGACAAAATACCGAATGTATTTTGTCACGCAATAATGACGGGAGGTGCACCTACCCTGCGGTGCAATTACGGTGATCAGCCGTAATTGTTGATGAAATATATCAACTGCCGCTGCCTTCTTATTTATCAGCTGCGCTGCCTCAGTCTGCCTTTAATGTGCTGCAATACTGTTTCTGCACTGCTGCTACTTGCTGCTGCAATTTCGTCGTTGCACTCACGCACGTAATTGTCCCAGAAAATCTTTAATAACGGCGAAACACGATGCAAAACAATATCGGCGGTAAACTCGCGTAAACAGCTGAGAAGTAACTGTTTATTCAAATGATCGCGCGCATCCCCTCTCTCTTAATTGTTTGTACTAACGCACGAGAAGCGGAATCGCGAACGGATCGATTAATTGAATCGACTACCGTTGCAGTATATATATATATATATATATATATATATATATATATATATTGTAACGGAGTTAATACCGTCTTTTTATTTTAAGCGTGCGATCACATAGCAAAGCGCGCGTGATTACCTGAATGTTTAAACACGAAGACCGGAGAGCAGGAGGGAACGGGTGTCAGTCAACCAACTATCTACTAACGTGAAATACTGTTAATATCACATACGGGATTGTTTATTTCCTCTAAATTCTACACTGTGTTCGGCCCGCGTGTTTATGTTTACAAGACGCGCGCGCGACAACAACATGCAGTGTCAGATCGCTCGCCGCTCTTTGTTCGCCGAGTTATTACATGCATGCTTCTTATGATATACAAAAAATTAGTTATCGTCAATTACGTAGCGATCGCGAAATTAAGCTGGCCAGCTTACCTTGTTAGCAGTTGTACGGTAGCACGAAAGTAAAAACGCTCGCACCCTAGTTGCGGAAAAGTCAGTCTTTGCTGCGAGGTATCTCGCGTTATCAGTTTCGCCCTCGATGGCGAAACTGCTCACTCACGCAAACTAGCACATACTCGTTCTGATCTGGGTCAGGCACAGCTCCTAATCTTTTTGTCTCTGCACTCTGGAAAAACTCGGGAAAAACTCTGGTCCTTCTTAACAGCAGCTGAGTGCGTGGGTCCTAATCTTCCACTGGTTCGTTTTCATACGCGTGCGTTCCGTCTCGTCTCGTACCGAATTCCCTCATTATATTTCGCCTCAACCGGCAGGTGCTGCCCTCTCTGGCAGCCGCATAGTTGGACTGTTAGCGCTAATAAGACGTTTACCGTCACAGCCCCCTTCCAGTCTAGACCTAAGGGGTCCTCGACGATAGAACCATTATAGTATGCGCCTTATTACATTAATTATTATTCGCAAAATTATAAATAAATGAAGTTTACACATTAAAATTTAATAATATGTAAGAGTTTAAAACATTTCAAAACATGATAATTGTAATCTATACATTGAAATTACCGGGTTACCGTGATACAGTAAAAAACCGAAATAATAGTCCACAAGCTCATAAATAGGACCGTTTCAAGAGAGAGATTTGTAGAAAGTAACGGGGCATGTACGAGGGTCGTTTGAAAAGTCCGTGCAAAAATAAAAACTGCTTGATTTTTTTTAATAAATCTTTTTTATTTTTCAACATAGTCTCCTTTTAGGCTTATACATTTCGTCCAACGCTGCTCTAGTTTGTTAATCCCTTCCAAATAATAGGATTTGTCCAAGTCTGTCAAATAGGCATTCGTTTCTGCAATCACCTCCTCGTTTGAATAAAATCTTTTCCTCGCCAGCCATTTTTTCATATTAGGGAACAAATAGTAGTCCGACGGAGCCAAGTCTGGAGAATAGGGGATGTGAAACGAGTTGGAACCCTATCTCCATCAGTTTTGCGGCCACAACTGCTGAGGCGTGAGCTGGCGCATTGTCGTGGTGGAAGAGGACTTTTTTGTGGGCCAATCGTGGACGTTTCTCTAGCAACTCGGTTTTCAAACGATCCAATAATGATGAATAATATTCGCCTGTAATGGTTTTACCCTTTTCCAGATAGTCGATGAAGATTAGTCCTTGCGAATCACAAAAGACAGTCGCCATAACCTTCCCGGCCGAAGGAATTGTCTTCTCTTTTTTCGGAGCAGATTCCCCCTTGGTAACCCATTGTTTAGACTGCTCTTTGGTCTCAGGAGTGTAGTGATGCATCCATGTTTCATCTACAGTGATGAAACGACGCTTAAAGTCTTGCAGATTTTGCTGGAACAGCTGCAAACCATTCTTGCCTATAGCTTTTTCATATCCAAATGTTGGTGTAAAATATTATGTACCCGTTCGCTCGAGATACTTACAGTACTAGCAATCTCACGCACCTTCACTCTTCTGTCAGCCATCACCATATCATGGATTTTATCAATGATTTCTGAAGTGGTAACCTCAACACGGCGTCCAGAACGTTCAGCGTCTTTTGTGCTCATATGGCCACTCCGAAAATTTTGAAACCACTTATAAACCATTCTAATCGAAGGTGCACAATCACCATAATGTTTATCAAGCTTCTTTTTAACCTCCTGAGGCGTTTTGCCTTTGAAAAAGTAATGTTTAATCAATACACGAAATTCTTTTTCGTCCATTTTGTTACAACTACTCGATTTCTTTGATTGCAACGAATGTAAAACGCAAAGTAATTGGCCGATCTGGCTGAAACTTGGTGTGTACTCTTCCAAGATATGCCACTAACTGAAAATAACCTTGATATGTACTAGTAGCACCATCTCTCTGACTTTGCACAGACTTTTCAAACGACCCTCATATAACATTTTGTTTCATGTCGTAAACTTTTAATGAAGGTATATATGTCTAGTTCATCTCATTGGTCAGAATTATGTGCTACTTTAGCTGAAAATATTTGGGCTCTTTTTCTCATTGAATCCCATTGAATTACTTTTCAAGAGAGGTTTTAATGCTGGTGCTAAATTGTTGGGCTGTTTTGTTATATAATTGTGTTGGTCAGGTGAGTTATTTTCTTTTTATGTTTAGATCTTTCAGTATTGCGTGTGCACCTGTGTGTGTCTGTGTTCTATTTTGAATTAATGTTAAGATTTTTGTTAAACTGCCTTATTTTTAAAATTGGTGAGAATAAAGGGTGAAAATAAAAGGGTTAATTAAATGGAGGTAGTTGTACTCTAGAGAGAAGCTACAGAATTTCTTATTCTTGTAATTGAGGATAAATTGGTTTTAGAGAGCGGCTGCAAATGTAGTTTCGGTTTTGGTTTCTTCTTCCTCCTTGTTGTGCGGATGTTTATTTTCTGTTTTAGATTTTATAGCGAGGTATTTTATAGCAGTAGATTAGTTAGTGAATTCCAGCATACACCGAAAAGTGAATGATAAAACCATAAAAGAAATGCAGAGCATATCCGTATGTGATTGTTCCGTATCTGTCTGTATTTATTACTCCGAAGATGATAAATCTAGTCCTAATGCTATTTCAATTTGAGCTAGTTATGCTATTGAGTTCGTCCTCGTCTAGGAGATGAGTTACTAATATTCCAAGGGTTAATTTCAATTTTCTGGCGAATCCGAATGCTATCTGATTTAGTATGGCGGAGTAATTATTTAAAAATATAATGAATGTCCTCAGGTATTCGATATCATTATATGTATGGATTATGCTGGTCGCTGAAATAATAGAGCTATTGTAAATCCAAGTTTATTTAGTTTGAGATTTTATTACGTACGGTGATTCTTGGCTCGTAATATCTGCTATTACTTTTTACCCATTCCTCGCCAAATAATCTTTCGAAATTCATTATTCCATTTTTAAAATTAGTAACAGTCATTCTCTTTGATCGGTGACAAAATTGGAACCACTTGATAGATCTGGCTGAAAATTTAACTATACTCTACTCAAAAGTGACGTTTACTGTTGTAATATAAGTTGTGTTGCTTTGCGCGCCATCTCTTGGATTTTCTAGGGACTTATTGATACACCCTCATATTGGATGCAAATATCTATACTTTTTTATAAAATTCTCATATCAGAACCTATAATCTTGAGACTGGATATATATTATGTCGCTGACGAGGTAAGTGATATAAGTGAGCGGTCGGAACAAACTCCTTGTAACGCGCATGTGATTTACCTTGTCATTGAAACAGCGGTAAATTCCGCTATGTAAATATCTCATGGGTCACTTCCATTTTCAACTTTCATCACTAATTCGTATAATCCAAAAGTATTCTTTAACACAGCACCTTTTATCACTAATAGCAAAACCATGATTAAAGCCTCCCTACTGAACTAAACTTCGATTAGTGATGGTAAAAAATATTCCTAACTTTCTTTATTTAAGATTGAGCGTCTGTAGTCGCAGTTGTTTTTTGACAAAGCAATACTTACTTGCCTTCTTTCATGTCCTCTTACTCTTTTGATCGACTCCTTATTAGCATTTTACAATCGCTCATGCCTCACCTTTCTCTTGCTAGCCTCTGCGACACATACCTGGTCTATGAGCGGCACATACGTATGCCGCGTCCTACGATTGAATATGAAAATTAGTACAAGCTTAGGCCAGTTTTAATGATGTAATGCTTATCTCGAATTGAACTATCCCAAAGAAACAGAAAATTATAAAAAATTTTTTGCAGATGTTATAAGTAATTTTCAAATTTTAAGTTGCAACATGAGGTTGAAAGTTTATTTCCTTGATTTCCCTTTTGATTATTTCCCTGAAAATTTGGGAAATTACAGCGAAGAGCAAGGGGAACGTTATTATCAGGATATATCTAAAATGAAGAAAAGGTATCAGAGTAGATGGGACAAACATATAATGGCAAATTGTTGTCGATTTTTTTAAAGAGACACTAATAAAAAATATAAGCAAGAACCAGTGACAAGATGGTTTGAAAATAAATGAAAAAGATATTATAAGAAAAGTAATTCAATTATACCAATCTAATATGTAACGTTCTCTGCGTTCGAAGAAGTCTTAGCAGTTATAGTGATTTTTTTTAAATAAATAAAAATTTAGAGTGGTTTTCATCCCCAGGAAGGGTAAGTTTCACGTCTATTTTAGGGATGTACTTCTTGATATTAATTCATTCGAGGTTCTTCTGAAAAAAGCTTAGCCAGGCAAGGATACCCAAAATGCCTTGGACGAAATCACAAGTCAGATTTAACAGGCGTTTTTGTTATCAAAATTTATGTCCTCGGCCAAATTTTCAGACATCAAGACCCATTCAGCGCACAAGGGGACATAATTATGTGTTTTTCAGTTTTTCGACGATATTTCGATCAATTTTTGAGCTAGAAAAAATACTTTTTTTTATCAAATTATAGGGTTTTTTAAGCTCTATAAGATGACATTAGTCCAAATTGTTTTAAAGTTTTGAAATTCAAACTTTTGTGGCCATTTCTAAATTTGATTTTACCACCATTTTTCAGGTATGTGTGTTTAGCGAAAAAAAAAATTTTGTTTATGTTTATTATTTTCAAAATTATATGTGTGAATTTTTTTAGATTTTCAAAATAATGGAATAAACCCAAAAAAACTCCCTTTTTCATCTCCAGCGCTTTTTATATACATTCTTCAATAAAATCAATAGCAACATCGTATTCTAAGTCAAATAGTACTTCAAAAACCTGTGTCACACTTTTATCAATAGCAACATTATATCATGAGAATTGGACGATTCCTTCATGAACTTTCGCTTACCGTGGAAATTAAAACGTTGCAAGGTCAACTGCCGATTTCTCATGATGTAATGGCGCTGATGATGAAAGTATGATATATTTTTTTAATGTGCTTTTTGCGGAGAATACCATGGGGCTATTGGTTTTGCCATAAAATTTATTCAAAAAGTCCCAGAAACTAAAAACCACTGGAAAATACGGTATTTTACTTCTCGCGCTTTCTATAATAAAACTTGTAGCACTATCGTATTTCCAGCAAAATAATAAATTTTTTCAGAATTTTTATACAAATTTAAGTGCTCTTAATTACAACTTTTCGTTCTTATGGGAAAATGACAACGCCATTTTGAATACACATTATTAAATTTAAATAATCTATTTTAGTTTAATCTTAAATTATATTCCTTTTTAGTTTCCAAAATCCTATTTATCATGATGTTTTAACACTTAAATTTAGATAATTTGTATTAAATAAATGCATGACAACAATATTTTGTCGGTTTCTCGGAGCCTTTCTAATCATCAGAGTTTATTGCAAATTGCACTATAATGTAGTTTTATTCTATGACAATAGATTACTGTCAATAGCATTGTAGTCAATACATTTTATCATTGTCAAATTGATGAAAATAAAGTTAAGAATTCTGCGAAATTTGAACGAAAGTGACTCCATTAACCTAGTGGTAACGAGTCAACTCAAAACATGTGTACCGCAGCTGCGCGTCTCTCTCGCTGCCGACGCCGAGTACGCAGATAGCCGCGCGGATCCTCGGATGGCTAATTCTTTTTATGACCTTACCTACTCTTTTAATTGTTAAATGAACATTGTTAGTGATGCAAAAATTGCAATATTTATATATATATATATATATATATATATATATTATATATTTATATATATATATTTATATATATATATTGAATAGCTGATTAAAATGCGAGTTTAACGAATTTTGAATTGTAAAAAACGAATAATTACAAGTGCAACAAACATAAATATAACCAAAACTCTCTCCACTTATTCATCTATTTATTTCTTTTTGTTTTTTTTATTGCATAAAGCTTTTACATGTTATTAATGATATTAATGTAAGACAAATAAATAATTTTTATCCGAAGGTGTATGCGGCTACCTGCGCACTCGGCATCGACGGCGAAAAGGAGACGCACACCCGTGGTACACATGTTCACCATGCATTTCGGATTTCACGTTAATTTCTTTTTCGCAAACTTTTACAAGTGTTTTTGTTTCCATAATTTTTCCGGTTAGAGTCACTTAACACTTTCTAGAAATTCTCCATAATTTTTCGAAAATTTTTAATCGTATATTGGGTGGTTTAAAAATTCTGAAAAAATTCAGAGTGATTCCTAAAGTAAATAGCTATTGATTGAGTCGACTGGAGCCATAAAAATAAAAAACTTAACTTTTCTGAACAGGCCTAGAATGCACACTTGCTTAATTTCATTGGCTAAAATTAAGGATTTGAAGTTAGAATTTGTAGACCATCCACTGTATTCACTAGACTTATCCCCTAGTGACTTTTTTTATTCCCAAACTTACAAAAGTGGCTTGCCGAAATACGATCCATCTCAAACGAGGGGGTCATAACACGAACAAATGGCTATTTTGAGGAACTTCCAAAATTACTTTTTTCTGATAGCTTAAAAAAACTTGCAGTACGTCTGGAAAAGTGTATTGAACTAAAAGGAGATTATGTTGAAAAAGAAAAAAAAATCTACCAAAAAAATTGTTTTTTTATCTTTTGGAGGTCGCTCTTTTAGAATATGACCTCGGAATTGACCTAACTTTTCAGAAAAGTTAAATATAGCGGCGTTTTTTCAAAAAAATGCCTAAAAATTATTATATTTTTTTTCAAATCAGTTTTTCACCTCTAAACTATGAAGGTCTTTTCAAAAAAGTATTTAATCGGAGCACTTAATATCTGAACTTTAAAAACCACTTCTGAAGAAATTTGAAAATTCGAAATGAAAACCTTAAAATGGCGGAAAATTATTGAAAACTTAAAATGTAGTGATTTTTTTGAAATATTTTAATTATTGCTGAAAAATGTATGGTTTTTCACATAAATTCAATAAGTGATATCAGCCTGAACTTATAATATTAAGGTTGGTAATTTAAAAAATGGCGAATTCAAGACAGCGGACAAAAAAATGAAAAATTTGAAAAAAAAATTACAATATTTGCATTACTTTTCTTTTATTCGTGAAATTTGGATCTGAATATTACTATTTTTTCCAGAACATCATTTATAGTAAAAAACAAAATGGCAGAAACAGTATGGCGACTATGGCTCGGTCAGTAGGGCGACGGACTCGCACCCGGTAGGCCCGGGTTCGATTCCTAGTCCCTGCTGATTGATACAAGCACCACTGAAAAAAAGTTTCATGTGCTTTGTTCTCAAACACATTGCAAGCCTCTGTCTCTGATTAGCACTGACGGATCATAAATAGAGCGACGTTAAACAAAATAAAAAAAAAGTATGGCGACTGTCAAAGTATACATTTCAGTAAAAAATCAATTTTGACCGATTTTTCGAATTTTTTAAGTATTATTGTGCTTTATTATAACTGATTCAGAAGTTATTGTAGGTTTAAAAACAAAATGGTGGAGAAAACATACATATGAAAGATTGAGAACGATATTTCATCAGACTAATACTTCTACACGTCAAAGAAGTAAAATCTTTCAAAGAATTGCGTACAGTTGATATTGTTCTTTATATCACATTTTATGAAGTAGCGAAGACTAAAAATTTGATAAAATAAGATGAGAAATCGAATCCGTGTTTAGAGCAAGCTTCCACAGTAAAATGTCTTTATACACCATATGAATTATTTGCATTGATTTGTGTTTTCCACAATCCAACCAATATTCGAGACTTATATAATAAATACAGACATTATCTGTATCATCAAAAGTATTAGGAGCTAAGGGGATCCTGAGCCACTTACCATGCGAGTTTTCGATGCCTACGCTACCGACGATCGGTAACGTTATAAATCTACATGTTGGCGATCTGTGAGCTGCTTTATCGACAGATTTTTATCGACCTGCTTGACTGAAATCGTTTATGACCGACTGTGTACCGACGTGCAGACTCCATGGGCCTCGCCGGCAATTATCGACTCTTGTATCGACGTGCAGACCCCATGTCCATCGCCGGCAGTTACCGACTCTTGTATCGACGTGCATGCCCCCGGCCCCATGCCCCATGCTCCATGCCCCATGCCCCTAGTTCCATACCAAATTAAAATTGTTTGCTTTATGTTGATTAATTCTGATTATGTAGAAAGTATAGGTGGGAGTTTCATGATCTCAGTCAAAATGAATGAAAAAATATGTAGGTCTGTGTAAGTATAAAAGCTTTTTTATTATCAAATTTAAATTCTCTACATAAATTCAATCAAATATCCACCGAAAGCTTTTAATTTTATATCCCGCTATTTCACTTCTTTCTTAAATTTCTCATATAAAGATTCGTTCTGGACGAGAAGTTCGTTGACTTTATTGGGAAGAAAAATATCAAATGATGCATCCAATTCTAGAACGATCTTCACACCATATTTAGTGTTTACTTTTTTCATGCCGGTGATAGCGTAGAGAATATTTTGTGGGTAAAAAGTTTGGAGTTTTTGCAACTAGGTTGATAGCATTCATGGTGTTGGATCTGTGAACCAATCAAAGGAAGAGAAAACGTAAGTTATATGTATTAAAAAAATAACGTATTGAATATTTAAGTATTGTAGTTATAAAGTCAAAGTTTTTACATACATATTCTTTTTAATATTGAATGAATATAATTATGCTTGGTACTACACACGATGTAGAAAACTGAATGAATGCTCACCTTATCAATGCTGCATATATAACCTTGTCCCTACCCCTAGTTCACGGTGTCATACCCCTCCTCTTCATTCTTTAAAGATAATCTATCCATCACATCAATATACACTTCATCGTCATTATTGAATGCTAAAGTCACTGAAGTACTTTCTGATGTATAATAATATGTATAATTGATGAAGCATATATAATATGCTTCATCAATATAAGCATCACGGTCGTCGTCAGAAGTGTTACACTGCGATGACAAGATTTGTTCTTCCTCATCATCAGTGTCTGACGGCATATGTTGTAAATGAAAAGAAGGTTTTAGCCACCTTTTAAGTGCCATCACATTTTCAAGTGCACAATTTTCTGACCAACCAGGTTGATGGTAAGAACAGACAACGGATCTTAGAAATTCTGGTTTGTATAAAGAATGACAACCCATTTCCTCTAAATCATATACGTGAGCCACGTATCGCGAGAGCCACTCTACCTTCTGCCGTCCCTTAACATAGATTCTGACTGAATCATTGTCAGAAGCTGAACGACCGAAGTTCTCTATTGAGGATGTTGATCGTAAGGTATATTGCTTGCATGCCAATCGATTCCATGGAAGTTTTGCATGAGCCAGGAGTTCTCTCTTTTCGAATGACTGGGAAGATCTTCCCAAGGACATGGTAGTGAAAAAATAAAATGAGATGGTGTCAAATGGTCATTGTTGAGATTGATGACTGCAAGCTCTTTGAACACAGGTTCATCATTCAATTTGAAAGTTTGTACGTCAACGCCAATTTCCATAGCGAATCTACAATGAAATAGCGGAAAAAATTAGTCTTTTTTCATGAAATCAAGAGTTAGAGTATGTATTGAATTTTTTCTTACTCTATAAAAGGTAGACAACGTGCCGTGATTGATATGCTCGATCGAATGAATTAATGATTAATAAGTCAATAAAATTTATATATTTTTCCCCCACTCAATCTATAACCGCTACTACAGTGCTTGGTTATATCCTTTTTTACGCATGAAAACATAAGAAAAAAATCCAAGTTCTTATTATAGTGCTCGTTGTGATAAGTAGTACAGCGCTAATCACCTTGCGCGCGCATAATACAAAGTTACTTTTAGTGCGCGCTCTTCGTCGAAGCGACCAAGATCTTATTATATGTAACGCGTACGCGGTCAACTGCCTTTACGCATAGGAGAGTCGATCTCCTAATCTGATGACTAAGTCCCCGCTCTACACCGCTACCTGTGTTGACGAAGTACTACAACGTCAATCAGTTTGCGTGCACGCGGAATTCATATTTCATCTTAGCGAATAAGACCATATCAATTACATCCGCAGCTAAATCTTTTACACGTATGAGAGTCTATCGCATGCTCTGATGACTACGTATTGACGAGTGTGAGGAAGCAGTTGTATCATAGCTTTATATTAACCTCTTCCCCCGCCCCACTTTCACATTTTTTACACTTTACCTGCAAGAAAAAAAATTTTTTCCAAAATGTACCAAGGTCTTATATGAGACCCACAGAAAACAATTTTCATGCGTACGCAGCTAAGTAAAAATTAACACTTAATTTCGTTAACATATACACGTTCGAAAGAAAAAACTTAAGTACGCGCTTACAAAACGGCAACCCAACCTTTCTATAGTAATACACTAATTCTATGCGCTCAGCATACAGCAAGTCCCTTTAAATGCGTTTGAATGGCGCACCACTAGTTAGTCGCGGCTAGGTCAGAATGGACTTAGCTCGTGCGCCAGCACTCGCCACTCATAAGAGAACTTAGTCGCGCGAGTCTAATATAGTGTTAGCCGTATACCAGTATAGGCTGTGCTTCCCCTATACTACACAAGCTGTCTATGTAGCTATGAGTCACGTGCTCATGTTTACATCCCCACCCCTACACATACACACATTCATGAATTATTATAAATGAATGCACATTATGCGCACACGTCAATTGACGATCGAACAACTTCATGTCTGCACCATATCGACTGTATGGTCAGCGCGCTTAATTTGACTTTGAAAATTTTAAAAAGTTTATAAGCATTGATACTTATAAATTAGCAGCACCTTGATGATTATAAGTATCAATGTACTCGATGTAATAGACTTTCTCTTTAAAATTTTTTGAAGTTCACGAGAAACTTCTAATTTGAAAAAAGGTAATTAATCTTATTAGGACATAACACGTACATGCTTAAAAATAAAAAGGTCTTAGTCTCGTGCGAGTATAAGTGTGTATAGTCGCGAGAGTATAAGTGGTCTTAGTTGTGTGTGAGCATATAGCCGTAGTACCTTACACACGAAAATTTTCTAAGTCCACGAACGGATGACGTCATCCTCTCGCTGCGGGAGCTGAGATCTGAATGACTTTGAGTGCAGCTACGCGCCATCAAGTATCCTTTGACCTTCTATATATTTTAATTTTTTTCTCTCTTAGAAAATTTCCAAATGCTTTTTCGAAACTAGACTTAGAAAAAAAATCAATGCTGCACACACATACTCACGCATGTTTGCTCCAGTGCGAGCGTATATAGTCTGAAACTTCATAAGTCGTAAAAATTTGAGACGCTGCGCTATAGCTCGAGTATTCCAAAATTTTCAAAACAAAACATTCCATGCTTTTTCTCTTTTTAAAGCGTAGTTCGATTTGAAAGAAATAGAAATCTAGCGTCAGTATAAAATAGTTCATTGTGCAGTTTAAACGTGTGTGAAAGACAGAAAGAAAGAAAAAAAATGCGGTGTTTCTTTATTACTAATATATGTAACCATGCAAATTGTGAAAGAGCAAGTGAACATAGGATTGATCCAAAAATTCATCATTTGAAGATATCTCCTTTACATCTACGTACTGTAAGTTTTATTCACGGACTAAAAGTTTATATTTTGAAGGGTGATTTTGAACAGTATCATAATTATTTTATATTTTTAGTCACCTGAATTCTACCAACGTACACGCTATGAGAACAATGACGTTGGAACGCAAACTGATGAATTAATATGTATGTCAGCGGATCAAACGGTAGAAGTCAGAGTTTCAGAACATAACTTTTTACCAAAATCTGTTGGTGTACAAGTCGGTGAAGTTGCTACATGTAGCGTCGATGTAAGTATTGACATGTCAAAATGTGTAAATTAATAGAAGCTTGTGAAGTAAAGTGTTTTTTTTGTTTTAGTATGTATCGCAACCTATTGCTCGAACCAGCGGGGTTACATGTGATGTTGAAAATGTGAGTATTGTAATTTTACAATGATTTATAATTTTGGAAGCTTGTGGAAGTTAAGTTATTATGTTTTCAGCAGTCTGCTATTCAGAGCAATAGAGTCAGTATTGAAACGTCTGATGTACTGAATAGTAAGGCTAATCATGCGTACTTATAGCCAAGTGAGTATCATTGTATATTGTGATAAAGTTACATCTTGTTCTTTTTCAGAAAATATTCACACATTGATATGCTATTTACAGAACTAATTCAACAAAATGTATTTGGAGGTACAGAACGTACAACAGTCTGCAGATAGTCAATATACACCCCCCCCCGCCCCTCAGATGTAATTATTTTTATATTTTCAATCATATCATGTAATATTTCAATATCTTGTATTAATTTTCATAGCGTGAGCAGCGGAGGGAATTTTTGAATAGAAAAAAAATTATAAACAGGTAATAGACTGATAATAAATTTCAAGTATATGTGTGTATACATATACAGGGTGGGTATTTTAAGTGGACCAGTAGGTTTTCTCGGAAACTATAAGAGATAGCGAAATATTTTTCAGACAAATTTGCTAAATAACGGAATCACAAATAGACAGAAAAATTGTCAATCTTCTCAGGAAAGTTGGAATGTCATTTGTTACCAACGTCACAATCGGTAATACATCCGATACCAAAGTTTTATCTGGAGGAGCAAGAAAACGACTTTCATTTGCTACTGAGATAAAAAATATTATTCTATTTATATTCTTATATTATATTGTTATTATTTACGAGGTGTGTTCAAAAAGCAAGGTGACTTTGTATTTTTAAGAAAAAATATTTATTTATTTATCAATATTTATGTTGTCCCCTTCAAAGTCATCCCCCTCAGATACAATACACTTATGCACTTTTCGGTATAGCCTTGGGTTCTTCCAGCAATGCAATCTTTATCTCTTCAATCGTTGCAAATCTCCGTCCTTTCATAGGTCTCTTTAGTTTTGGGAACAAGAAAAAGTCACATGGGGCCAAATCTGGTGAATATGGTGGCTGAGGCATGATTGTTGTGTTGTTTTTGGCCAAAAAATCTCTCACAAGCAAAGATGAGTAAGCAGGGGCATTATCGTGATGCAAAAGCCATGAATTGTTTTTCCACAATTCTGGGCGTTTTCTTCGTATTGCTTCTCGCAAACGGCGCATAACTTCAAGATAATACTGTTTATTGACCGTACGTCCATATGGTAAAAACTCCTGATGCACCAGGCCATGGTAATCGAAGAAAACAGTGAGCAAAACTTTGACATTGATCGAACTCGGTGTGCTTTTTTCGGTCTTGGATCATCTGGGCTCTTCCATTGGGACGATTGGACTTTGGTTTCGATATCATAACCATATACCCATGATTCGTCACCAATTATCACCCTTTTGAGTAAATCTGGGTCGACGTTGACGTCATTCAACAGTTCTTGAGCGATGCTATTGCGATGTTTCTTTTGGTCAAAATTTAGCAATTTCGGAACAAACTTCGCTGACACACGTCTCATGCCCAAAACGTTAGAAAAAATTTCATGGCACGAGCCAAGCGATATACCAACATCCTCAGCAACTTCTCTGATAGTGATTCGACGATTTTCCAGAACAATTTTCTTCACTGCTTGAACGTTTTCATCAGTTGTTGACGTGCTTGGGCATCCAGAGCGAGGCTCGTCATTGGCATCTTCCCGGCCATCTTGGAAGAGTTTGTACCGCTTGTAAACATTTTTTTTACTCAGAACCGTTTCACCGTATGCCACCGTCAACATTTCAAGTGTTTCGGAGCACTTTATTTTATTTTTTACAAAAAATTTGATGCAAATCCTTTGATCCATATTTTTCGATAGCAAGAAATCGCCGAGCACGCAAAACACTTATAACCTTTACGCCTTTCACAACCAAACAAAAAATGCTATACACTTGAAATTTGGTACAGATATTCGGGAAGAGTGTACCAACATAAGAAAATAAAAAAATCGATAATCGAAAGTACGTTGCCCGTGAAATTTGAAAAGTCACCTTACTTTTTGAACACACCTCGTATGTGGGGTCCGATTCACCACCCAAGGTCATGTGAAGGTCAATTTATTTTTTTTCTTCATTTTTCGACCCGAATGACCAGGTAAGGGTAATGTTAAGCGAAAAATATTTTAGACAAAAGTTGCTCAACTTCGATGGAGTCACATTCCCATGACCTTACCTTTGACGTTGGAGGTCATGTTTAAGGCCCACCCTGTAAACTTTCTCAATTATTTATTAAAAAATTTTTTTTCAGAGCTGATATAAAAACAGTTGAGGAGTTGGAACCATACGTTCCAAATAATCGTATGGCCCTTATACCTCGCATCCCTAAAAAGTCTAGATCACAAAATAAAATAGTAAAAAAATGTAGAAACACATCAAACACAGATTCACATTTACTCATACAAAAAAATATTCACAGTTAAAAGAAAAGTTCAATAAGTAAGAAAACAGATCAAACAAAAATTCAACAAATGACAAGACGGATGAAAAAGACAAATCAAACAAAAACTTAACAAGTAATAAGACGGATGAGAAAAATAGATCAAACAAAAAACATTTAGCAAATGACAAGACTGATAAAAAACATACAGAACTCTATAGACAAATAAACAAAACTAGCAAGGGACATTCAAAAATAATTAGTGACATTAAAATAACACGAGACGTGAAAAATAACAAACTAGACAAAAAATCAGACGCTAAAAGTACACATAAATCGAGACCAAGAACTAGACAGCGATAACCTCCTCCACGTTCAAAATCAATCATCAGTACGACTTCTGATTCCTCATCCTCAACCACTTCTTCCTTTTCTAATAGTTCCAATGATGACACAAAAACACATACACAACCAAACACCACCCCTCAGTTAAATCTGAATCGAAAAAGCTCGAGTTCATACTCATTTGTCAGCTCAAAACGATCCAGACTTCGTGAACTAGAGGGTTGCAAGATTCTTGAATTAACTGAGTTTTTAACTTTTGAACCAAAAAAATGACTAGATTAAGTTATAATAATTTTGTGATTTACTTTATAATACTTATGTTTTTGTACTGATTTTATAATAAAATGAAATAGTAAAGATTCGTTCTGTGATTCGAATAAATATATATTGTCATTCCTTTTTAAATACATTTTTTTTAATTATGAAAGATAAGCTTCAAATATAGCTCTTATTTTCACACGGCAAATCGGACAATTCTCAAATTTGATAGGACGGCGCGATATCCCCCCACCCTTTTGAAATACTCGTATGTGTATATAAAAGAAACTGCTAGTGGTAATGAAATCATTCTTTTACAATGTGCTACCCGAAACATGCTCAAGACATTAGTAAAAAGGAAATTCCACATAATCGACCATTAGCAGAGTTACTTTTGGAGTTGGCGATAGAATCAAACGAAGAAATGTTTAGTGAGGATGATGAATTGATCAATAGAGCTTATGATAATTATACTCAAAGTCCAATGGATGAAGACTTAGAATATTCTTCGGATGATGATATATTTGAAGAATCGTCTGATGAAGATTTGGTTGAGCCTTCGATTTGTGATGAGTATGAGGAGAAAGTATATATTTCTGAATCAAGTAGCTATGAAGAGGACTGATACACATACACTCCCGCCCAATAATCTTTGCCCACCTAAGAACAAAACGACTATAACTTTGAAACTCCATATCTCGGCTGGAAATACACCTACAGAGCTCTGCGGCGGCTCATTTGAAAGGGTTTTTCGAGCACTTTTCTATGGTGTATATTAAAATCATGCTGAGATATTTCCCTTGCAGATAGGGCAGCGAATATCAAAACAAAAATTACGAAATTTTTGCTTTTTCTTTAACCGCTTGCCATTTCGAGAAAAAAAATCGTAGAAAAATTCTAAACATAGCATTTTTTAGCTCTTTTTCTGCACTATCCAAAACACTCATTCAAAAATAATTTTCGTCTAAATTCAGCGATTATATGAGCATTTCATTCAAAAACAGCAGCTATATTCATTGCTCTGTATCTCGGAAAATTCGAATTGTAGAAAAAAATTTTCTTGGAAGAAAATGTTCTATTTTGTAAGTCGAATACGTGAACGAAATTTCATAATCATATGAAAACATTTTTTTTTCAGTCGTAATATCAAGTAGTCTAATTTTTTCAATATTTCACTTTGGAATAATAAAACAGATCATTTTACTCGAAGCTATTCTATTAATTGTAGACAAATTTAAATTGTATGCAAATCTCGATCAACGAAAAATCTAAGTAGAAAAATTAATCTAATCTACCAAAACTGACATAACTAATGATTAGTGAAAAAAATTTTATTTTAATGTTGTTCTAATCTTCTAAAAAATTATTTACCATAGTAACATATTATTGAAGTATGGCACCGAGAGATTTTAGTAAACGTTATCAAGTTATTGAATTTCACATAAATGGTAAAAGCAATCGTCAGATTGCTAGTATTCTCAATATTCCTCGTCGAACCGTAGACTACAATGTAAATAAATTTAAAAGTAGCGGCAGTGTTGAAGACAAGAAGCGCTCTGGTAGACCGCGGAAACGATTGCTTTTACCATTTATGTGAAATCCAATAACTTGATAACGTTTACTAAAATCTCTCGGTGCCATACTTCAATAATATGTTACTATGGTAAACAATTTTTTAGAAGATTAGAACAACATTAAAAAAAAATTTTTTTCACTAATCATTAGTTATGTCAGTTTTGGTAGATTAGATTAATTTTTCTACTTAGATTTTTCGTTGATCGAGATTTGCATACAATTAAAATTTGTCTACAATTAATAGAATAGCTTCGAGTATAAATGATCTATTTTATTATTCTAAAGTGAAATATTGAAAAAATTAGACTACTTGATATTACGACTGAAAAAAAAATGTTTTCATATGATTATGAAATTTCGTTCACGTATTCTACTTACAAAATAGAACATTTTCTTCCAAGAAAATTTTTTTCTACAATTCGAATTTTCCGAGATACAGAGCAATGAATATAGATCCTGTTTTTGAATGAAATGCTCATATAATCGCTGAATTTAGACGAAAATTATTTTTGAATGAGTATTTTGGATAGTGCAGAAAAAGAGCTAAAAAATGCTATGTTTAGAATTTTTCTACGATTTTTTTTCTCGAAATGGCAAGCGGTTAAAGAAAAAGCAAAAATTTCGTAATTTTTGTTTTGATATTCGCTGCCCTATCTGCAAGGGAAATATCTCAGCATGATTTTAATATACACCATTGAAAAGTGCTCAAAAAACCCTTTCAAATGAGCCCCCGCAGAGCTCTGTAGGTGTATTTCCAGCCGAGATATGGAGTTTCAAAGTTATAGTCGTTTTGTTCTTAGGTGGGCAAAGATTATTGGGCGGGAGTGTACATATATATAAGTATGACAGTCCATATCGG
Organism: Phymastichus coffea; assembly: GCF_024137745.1. Lineage (NCBI taxonomy): Eukaryota > Metazoa > Arthropoda > Insecta > Hymenoptera > Eulophidae > Phymastichus > Phymastichus coffea. The sequence goes on along the minus strand of NW_026706822.1, from coordinate 3,943,121 downwards.
TGGTGGCTCATTCGTGATTGATCTCTGCTATATTCATGTGCATACCATAAGAATGGAAATCTTAAATGATTGTTTGGAACATTTTCATGAGATTGAAGAAGCTACAAACCTTATTATTTCAAAAAATATACGCGATGAGAATCTTATAGAGAGATGGAAAAACCAATGTATTTTTTCATTGCGAACTTTGAATGAAATTTTAAAGTAATCATCACTTAGCGTGCAGCAAAAGCAATCACTGCTTAGTACCATTGGTAAACTTGAATGTATTTATTTAAATCTAGAAAATTGTATAGTTCATGGAAGAGGTTTGGATGATAGTATAAAAAATCGTGTACAATGGGTGGACTTGTAAAGCGCATTCGAAAACCGTTTGAAAACTAGTATTAAAGCTAATATTCAACACATTGATATTGAATCATTCTCAAAAGATGCTTGCGATTTATTTGCAAGACATGTCAAAAGTATTTTAAGAGTGAATAATGCTTGTAAAATTAATGCTGTACTATCATGCAAATTTTGGAAATATTCAAGTAATCAAGATAAATTGAAAAAATCTTTTGACACAAAGCACTTCACTACGCAAAACATTGAAATGTATGTTTCAACTCCTCTCAAGCAATGGTTCAATGATAATATCAAAAGTTCATTGCTAATAGAAGTAGAGACATTTGAAAGTAACGAGTCCGCATGGTCTTTGGATTCTATTATCAATCTTCAGATTTATATCAATAAATGCAATTCAATGCATAGTGGATCTCTTATACGAGGTGTGTTCAAAAAATACCCGGAAATATCGTTTTTCCAAAAAAATATTTATTTATTCGTTTACATCACAATGTGGTCCCCTTCAAAGTAATCGCCCCCAGATATAATACACTTATGCCAGCGTTTTTTCCAATCTTCGAAGCACTCTTGATATTCACTTTTTGGCATGTCCTTGAGCACTCTCAGCGATTCGGCCTTTATTTCTTCAATCGAGGAAAAACGCCTTCCTTTCATGGGTCTCTTCAACTTTGGGAACAGGAAAAAGTCACACGGAGCCATACCTGGTGAATATGGAGGTTGGGGCACGACTACGGTATTGTTTTTGGCCAAACAATTACGAACAAGCAACGACGAGTGTGCAGGTGCGTTATCATGATGCAAAAGCCGTGAATTGTTTTTCCATAAATCGGGGCGTTTTTCGACATCATAACCATACACCCATGTTTCATCACCAGTTATGACCCTTTCAAGCAAACTTGGATCGTCGTTGAAGTCGTTGAACAGCTCCTGAGCGATGTTCATGCGATTGTTTTTTTGGTCAAAGTTCAGCAGTTTTGGAATGAATTTTGCTGTCACCCGTTTCATGCCCAAAACATTTGAAAAAATGTTATGACATGAGCCAATTGATATGCCAACTTCACCAGCAACTTCTTTAATTGTGATTCGGCGATCATTCAGAACCATTTTTTCCACTTTTTTCACATTTTCATCGATTGTTGACGTGCTGGGTCGACGTGCGTTCGTCACCTTTAACGTCTTCGCGGCCCTCTTGGAAACGCTTATAGCACTCGTAAACACTTGTTTTTTTCATAGCAGACTCACCATAGGCTTTTTGTAACATTTCACACACTTTGTTACACTTTATTTCATTTTTTACGCAAAATTTAATACAAATTCTTTGATCCATTTTTTTTAAAAAACGAAAATCGCCAAGCTCATAAAAACACATCAAACCTTACCGATTACCGCAGACAAAGTAAACAGTGAATATAGCTGAAAATTTTATCATACTTCAGGGGCATGTATACCAACACAATAAAAATTTTGACAATCGGACTCTCCAGACCCACGAAATTTAAAAATTCCAGGTATTTTTTGAACACACCTCGTATACCTTTACAAAAATTTTTGAGAAATAAGTATGCATGCATAAATGTGGAAAATAGTGATAATAAATGTTTTGTACGGTCAATCTTAGCAGCCATATGTAAAATTTCACATACAGATCACCCTCAAAGAATAAGTCACTATATATCACATGAAAATAAACTGATTTTGGATAGAATATCATTTCCAGTCTTCTTGAATTGTTCCCCTTTATCATACAGAAAATAAAAAATCAAACCATGTAAACCTTTTACTAATTGATCAAAGTGTTTGTGATGATGATGAAATAATTTCAAATAATTATCACTACGTGTGCATTAAAGACTTTGCAAAATTAGTAAGAAGTAGTTTGTCACGTAGTAAAAATAAAAAAAATATTTGTGATCAATGTTTGCATTATTTTAGTACTGCAGAGAAACTTGTTGTACATGACATGAAGTGTCAAGAAATAAATAAGTGTAGAGTATAGATGCCAAAAAAAGGTGAAGATGTGATTGAATTCAAAAACTATGGATTCAAATTAAAATCACCATTTATTATCTATGGAGATTGTGAATGTTTATTGAAGAAAACAAATTTTGACCAGCAAGACATTGATAAAAATACTGTCACAACTTAATATCATGAAATGTTTAGTGTAGGCTATTACTTAAAATGTAGCTATGATGACAGTTTATCAAGATATAAATCTTATCACTTATCTTATGAAAGCCATCAAAATGGTTTGCAGAAGAGTTAAAAAATACAGCTTATTACATCAAAAACATATACAATTGTTACGTTTTACGACGCATCCTTTTTGTAACAAATGCACATTCGTGAAATTCGAAGCTGCTAACCTACTCGCTCGTCAGCTGACGAAACGCGAGGTGAATGACACTCCGAAATAAAGTGTTACGGATTACGACGCATCCTTTTTTGTAACAAATGCACATTCACGAAATTCAAAGCTGCTAAACTACTCGCACGTCAGCAAAAAGCTGACGAAACACAAGGTAAATGAAACTCCTAAATAAAGTCACCAAACGCAAAAATTTATATTCAGCAAAAACAAAATTTCACACCATATCGCAATACTGACCTGAAAAGAGCTATAAAAGATATAAAAAGGAATGAACAAATTACTCAGGCAGTTGATCAGTAGTCCGTCGGTCAGTCAATAAGTACCTGTAAGACTCAACTCCGTACAGACCGGTCCGACTTTTGGTGATTACTTTACCTAATAAACTCGCGACTGTTACAAAGTAATATCGTGCAAATATTATTCAACGACCTTTCCAATACAATTCAATAAGCAGTTAGAGCCTGCTACATTTATACAATTCTACAAGCAGTTAGAGCCTGCTACATTTCGATCAACAATTAAAACTACGATTATCAAGATAGTGCAATTATCCTACATACATATTCACATCTCCACATACACTTATTATAAGTGAGACATATCCAACCACTAGTCAACATATTGGAACGTCTCATTCATTAGCTATTCGTAGTTGATGTACGAGACGTAACACAATCATCGGAAACCTATGGATGAACTATCACCGCAGGAACTTGATGAATTCCAAACGTCAAATATATATCATATCTGTGAAAAACCAATGATTTTTTCAACGAAAGTTCGCGATCATTGTCACTTGACAAAAAAATATCGAGGTGCAGCACATCAAAGTTGTAATCTGAACTATCGAGATTCTCATGTAGTGCCTGTAGTTTTTCACAATCTCAGTGGTTATGACGCTCATTTTATCATACGTGATATATCTAATTACTTTTCTGAACACATTGAAATTTTACCATTAACAAAAGAGAAGTATATCGCATTTATAATGTCGCAGATACTGGAATCAAACTACGATTTATTGATTCATTTAATTTTATGGCTTCATCGCTCGACAAACTATCTTCTCATTTGAACGATTATAAAATTGTGAACTCTGAATTTCACAATCATGATCAAGAAAAAATCAATTTGTTGACACGTAAAGGAGTACTTCTGTATGAATATATCGATAGCTGGGAAAAACTCGAAGAAGATCGACTACCGGAAAAAAATAAATTTTTCAGTCTTAATGATTCTAAAATATCAGATGTTGCCTATGATCATGCACTCAAAGTTTAGAATGCATTCAACATAAAAACTTTCGGTGAATATTCTTATTTGTACATGAAAATTGACATTCTATTACTCACATAAGTTTTTGAACAATTTCGCGAGCTGTGTCTATCAGCGTATGATCTTGATCAAGCCCATTATTACACAACTCCAGGCTTTTCCTAAGATGCAATGCTCAAGTTTACAAAGGCATCATTAAGACTTTTGACAGATATAGATATGCATCTGTTCATAGAATCAGATATTCGTGATGGTTTGAGTCAGTGCTCAGGTCGATATGACGCAGCTAAAAACAGATATATGAAAGAAAAATTTGATAATAGCAGGGAAGAAGAGTATCTTTCTTACTTAGATGCTAATAATTTATATGGTTATGCAATGACGCAATATTTGCCACGAGGCAATATTGAATGGTAAGAAAATTTTGTCAACATCGACTTTTTACAAGGTGCTGATGACGCTCAAGCCGGTTATATTTTGGAAGTTGATTTAGATTATCCACAATCAATTCATAATGAGCATAATGACTTGCCATTCTGCCCAGAGCACATAAAACCACCTGGTTCCAAGTATGAAATATTATTTGCTACTCTCATGAATAAGAAAAAATATGTGATACATTATCGAGCTCTCAAGCAAGCTGTTAAACATGGACTCGATGTTGTAAAAATTCATACAGTATTTAAATTTGAGCAATCGTCGTGGCTAAAATCATACATCGACTTGAACAGTTCAATGAGAGCGAAAGCTCAAAATGAGTTTAAAAAAAATCTTTTTAAACTCATGAATAATAGTATATATGGTAAAACTATGGAAAACATTCGCAAATATGTTGATGTCAAACTTTTAACAAAATGGGATGGACGGTACGGTGTGGAAGCTTTTGTTTCAAAACCTAACTTTCATAGTAGATCAATTTTCGATGAAAACTTGACAGCGGTTCAATTGCGTAAAACTCAAGTATATGTGAATAAACCCATTTATATTGGTCTTACAGTATTAGACGTATCCAAAACATTAATGTACAGCTTTCACTATGATTATATGAAAAAGATGTATGGAAAAAATTGTAAACTCCTCTATATGGATACTGATAGTTATACACTTCCATACATTTCTGTATGATAGTTATACTCTTGGTAAAGTGTTTGAATTTTTATGCTGATATGAAAGCTAACATCGATTATTTTGACACTTCTGACTATCCTGCTGAAAACGTATTCAATATGCCAAGAATCAATAAGAAGGTTGTTGGATTAATGAAGGATGAGTGTAAAGGAAATATACTAACAGAATTTATTGGCTTTAGGAGTAAAATGTACTGTACTCGTGCAAATGGTATTGGTGCTTCAAAAAAAGTCAAAGGTGTAAAGGCTTCTGTTGTCGAGAAAACTATTGACGTTGATCATTATTTGGACTGTTTGCAAAATTTAAGTATTCATAAAAGAAAGCAATGTATGATCAGATCTAAATTGCACAATGTTGAAACTATCCGACAGAGAAAGATTGAATTGAGTCCTTATGATGACAAGAGACATCTAATTCCTAACAGTACTGATACATTAGCACATGGACATTACAAAATTGAGTAAGTTTTATATTTATATTTTTAAAACATAGAATAGATATATAATTACACTTAATCAGTGTTATTTAATTTCAGAGAAAAACCATACAAGTCTGTACGTTTTCAAAAAAAAATTCAAATACATCAAATGATTACGTGGGCACATGCACATCGAACTGCTCACAAGGAGAATGGATGTGGATGGCTTGTAATTGAGAACATTTTAAAATGAGAATTCATGGTTTGAGTGAAATCATTACACCAATACTGTTACAGAAATGTAAGGAATTTGAAATAAAGAAACATGAAATATATATTTTATAATATTTTATTCATTTACAATTCACATATCATTTTTATGAACATAACTATTATGAGATTCATCAAATTCCAACCATTTAACATAATAATGATCACCACGTTTTCTTACAATTTTTTCTATCAAATAAATATCTGGATATTTTGTCCTGAGTAATTCTTCTTCATAAAATCCGCCAGCAATAGGTTTGTCTTGATAATCTTTCAAACGGTAGGTGAATGGAACTGTTTTCATAACTCTATCAATTGTGAAAATTTCTGTTGACCAATTGGGTGTATCACCTTTCTCAAAAATCTGCTTAATTTTGCTGACTCGTACTTTATCACCAACTTTGAATTTTGCACGTTTTGTTAGAGGTCGATGTTTTTTCTAAGACAATCGATTCAATATATCTTGTACTTTGGTTGCAGTCACTTCACTGGGCTTCATTCTAATTGTTCGATGTTTAGAATTATTGTATTGTGAAACTAGATCAGGTAGTATATCCAACCACTTATAATTACCATTTAGCGAGAACTTTTTCCACGTCTTATTTTTTAGAGTTCTATTAAATCGTTCACAAATCGACGTTTTCAATTTACTGTATGTAGAGTATATATAGATGTTATTTTTGGTCATTAAACTTTTGAAATCTTTATTATAAAATTCACGACCTCTGTCGAGACATATCTTCTTTGGTACTCGTCCTTTCACAAATATAGATTCCATAGCCTTTGCAACATCTTTTCCAGTTTTTTGTTTGACTGCAACACACCAAGCATACTTAGAAAAGCTGTCAATAGCACACAAGATGTACTTATAACTTTTATTCTCTCGTTCATATGGTATAATTTCAACAAGATCGATTTGCCATGTCTCATCAACATCACGAATGTCAAATGATCTACGTAGATAATTACGACGAGCTGGCTTATAAAGATCCTCGACGACTGTTTTACGTTTGCTCTCCATTTTTCTTCAAACTCAAAAGTTCTTGTTCAATAGCACATCTTGAATTCAGTGTTGAAATATTCTTGTTGATACTTATCAATTTTTGTTCAATGTCACCGTATAAAAACTGATTATTCGAACGTATTTCATCAACTTCACGCTTCTGAGCATTTATAATGATGAAAATTTGTTCCGACTCGTCACTGACAATTTTTCGTAAAAATTTCACATTGACAGCGTCCAAGTCTATAGCATCGTCAACTACACAAAGTCTTTTATTTTCTATATGAAATTGACCATCATTTGTAAACTTGAATCCGAAGCCAAGTGGACCACGAGTGATATCTGTGGATAATGATTCCAAATGACGTCCAAAAAGATAATGCTCATAACGATAATGAGCTTGAAAGCTAACTAACACTACTAATATATTATTTCAGCCTCTCTCAATTCTTCGATTATAGACTGAATTTCATTCACATGATTTGGATTACCAGCTGATATTTCAGCAATTAATAATCTAAAACGTTCTACAAGCTCATTGGGATCATCCCAGTATACATGATTAGTATGATTATCACGTCGTGCAATTTTGTACAGTGACTTCAAAGAAAATCCTCGGCCAGATGGTGAGTCAACTGGTGTGTGTTTAATTAACTTAGAAATAATATCTCGGAATTTTTCGCTGACACTTAAAATACTTTTTAAGTATTTGACACTTTCAGGTGTCTGAAATTCAACAATATCATCATTTTTCTAAAGTTCATAAGCATTCGATGCTTCATTCAATCCATCATCTTCATTTAATAACTTTTCTAAAAGTTTTTTTTCCTTTTCAAACAATTGTTCTACATCATAGCTAACTTTTTCATCGTCATCTTCTTTTTCTTCTTTTTTAAGTTGCAACAGTTTTTTATTTTTCAATTTTTTCTGCTGAGTAAGTTTTGTTCCATCAACCAACTTTTCAAGTGGTCAATCATAGGCTTGAAAGTTTCTTTAACAAATTTTTCAGTTTCTAATCTGTAAGACTTCAATAAATTATATTTCTGTTGTATTGCTTCACGAGTTTTTTCCACCGGACGAAGAACACCAATCTGTTGACTTAAATCAACCATGTTATCTACTTGCTATCCAGTTGATCACTACCAGTTTTATGTTGAGTTATTTGCATTTATAATAAACTTATCAAAACCTTTTCTAAATCTACCAGCATCTATTTTTCGATCTTTGTCTATCACAAGAAAGCAATAATATTCTTTTCAACATGAAGAACAAATATTTTTGAAACTTTGATATGTCATATCAGTATTTACATGATCATTATAGATGTATCTTAAATTCATATCATCTTGTCGAAAAACTATTAAAAAATTCACGTTTTCTCTCACTAAGTGTTTAGGTACTTGAGCATATGACTAACACAAGTAAAAATAATCAACGTTTCTATGTCTTCCCATACAGTAAAATGCTTTCACATTATCTTGTTTCTCACGTGTAATATCATCAAAAATTATGATAGAGTTTGGTCGTGCTTTCTCTGGTGATACAACAAGATCATGCTCGCTGTAAGGTAAGTATTCAACACCTTTGATGGGTTCAAGAATTTGCTCAAGAAATTTATATTTCGGTTGGTTCAGCGACTTAGAATATATATAAATATTTTCAAACTTCAAACCATTGGGATGGGTCAAAAGATATAGAAGCGCATTTGTCTTTCCACAATTAGACGCACCACAACATACTGCACGTATGCTCTCTGGTAATAGATCTCCATGCTTTTTCGATTTCTTTTCATTTTTTTCTGTCAAAGAGTCAAAATTTATCACGGGAAGCTTCAAAGACTGCTCCTTTATATCTATTTTATATCAAACTCTGAATTAAAATTGATAAATTTTACTATAAAAGAGTTTATATATATAAGTTTTGTGCATTCATTATCAAACGCTCAAACAATGCTCGTCCATGAGAGAAAAAAGAAGAGGAAAACGGGTAGAGGGCTAGTGAACAACTTGATAAATAACTTACCTTATAAAGTTCATATACATGGTTATCAGTATTGTGGACCTGGAACAAAACTATATAAACGATTGGTTCGCGGAGACCTTGGCATTAATCCTTTAGACGCTGCCTGTAAAGATCACGACATTGCCTACTCTAAAAATAAAGATATTCAAGCACGAAACGCTACAGACAAAGTGTTAGCTAATAAAGCTTGGCAACGTGTACGTAGTTCTGACGCTACTTTAGAAAAAAAAGCTGCAGCATACGCTGTTACAAACATCATGATAGCAAAATCAACCTTTGGAATGGGGCTCGGCAAGAAGCATCTCAAGAAAAGGAAGAAGATTTCGAAAAAACGTTCCAAGAAGAGAAAGACTTTAAGTATGAAAAGATTAATCAGTATGACAAAGAAATCCATAACTCCTAGTAATGACTCAAAAATTGTTATTAAAAGTACTTTGAACGCAGCACGTAAAAATATCAAAAGTGCTGGTGGAAAGAAAAATATGAATTTACCACGAATACATCCAATCCCAAAAGTAGGAGGTTTTCTACCTGCACTCGTTCCGGTTTTGGCAGGTTTCAACGCTCTTGAATTTTTAGCAGGCGGTGCAGCGGGGATAGCTCAGGCGTTAACCGAGCGAGTTCTGCCAAAAAACAATTAGAAGAACAGAAGAGACACAACCAACGTGTTGAAGCTTTAACTATTGGTAAAGGTCTATATTTGAGACCATATAAACAAGGTTTTGGTGCAGTCTTGTGATGATGCGTCATCACAGAAAAACTATCTTACCTTACGCTAGCCCCGCTTCCGATAGAAACATGCGACCGAACTGCTGTTTCCGCATAAGCCCACTCGCACATGTCCGAGATCTCGCGATTTATTATCCCTCAAGGTCTACCAAACCGATGCGCACGAATCTTACGACCGCGTACAACCCCTCGCGCATTCACGACCCGAACCGACACTCCCCCAGGAAGCTGGACGTCCATAAAGATTTCAGCTGGGATCAGCTGATTGCAAGCCACCGTCTAACTAGAGCAGACCTAGCTAGACCAAAGTAGGGGCAACCGAGCGCATGAGAGCGAGCGAGACAACCGATACGAGACCGATCGCATGCGAGTGAGGGGAATCGGTTAAACTAACGGGCGGCTGGTAGACAAAGATAGGCGATAATGACGCTAACGTATTAGCCAATCGGTAACAGCTTAGGGATAGTTCGACAAATAAAATAAAACCGTCGTTATCAGTGCAACCAGTGAGGAAATTAGGTGCCAAGACACGGCCAATAGCGAAATTACGCGGGCAATAATTAATAAAATAGACGGCGCTGACAAACCGACCAATCGTACGATTTCTAAGAGGAGGTAAGTGAAGAAAAGCGGCGCGTCGCCGAAAAACGCCGCGCGATTGTCCGCCGAGCTCTGGAGCCGACCAGAGAGTTAGCCGCTGACCTCCGGAGCCGACCGGAGACTTGAACTTGTGAGTGAGTGAAAAGCAGAGCAAGCAGAGCAAGCAGAGCAAGCAGCAATCAGCAACGAGCAACAAGCAACAGCGAGTAGCACCACATGTGCGAGCAGCAGCAGCGAAGAGAAGCCCCAGCAAGCAGCGAGCAGCAGCCGCAGCAACAGTAGCAACCAGTAGCAGCAGCAACGGCAGGAGCAACGGCAGGAACAGTAGCGGTAGCTACGGCGGCATTAGCGGCGGTAGCCGCGGTCGCGATCGCGTCGAGGTCGAACAAACGTACGAGTAAGTACGCTTCTCTTCTTTCCATTAAGATCGCGTGATTGTTTAAACATCCGCGTTATCGGGAGTGCCGTACGACCTTCGCGCGTCTGATAAATTCGCTTATGCGCGCATTTTTCGTCACTGACCTTTCGGGCGATTTTTCTTTGTTACCGAGTACCGTCCGAACAACGAATTCTTCGCGCGTGCGTGTCTATTTGCCGTCGATTCTTTGCCTAATCTTTACCGATCTGCCGAACGATGAGCGAACTTTCCCTATTTTCGTGCGGAAAGTAAATTATCCGTGTGCGCATAGTCTTATTGCCGATCCTCTCGAAGTGATTTCCTTGTAAGTTGCCATATATGAGTGAATCTTCAGAACCTTTGATTTTCGAGGATCTGGGTACAAAAACTATTAACTAAAACCTTTTGTATATATGTAACAACGGATTCATAATAAATGAAGGATACAAAACAGGGTCCTACATAGTTTTTTCAATTATACTCGATAGCCGACCCGTAAAATATTCGTAAAGTTCGATTTTTTAAATAATGTATAAGAGAAGTAGTGGTGATGTCTAATTTATTAACTTCATTAAATGGATAAGTCTTCACGAATCAACACGAAAATTTTTTTTTAGGATCTCATTGACATCTACTTTAAGGCTGTATATGTTAGAATAGTGTGCCTTTCACGAATAACGAAATAAAAATGAAAATTCATAAGGAACTACTTTTTCATAAAATTTGATAATTGCAACAATTTATAATTTTGCCGAAATAAGTTTTGAGAAAAGGTATTGCAACTAATATTACTCTGTTGTGTTTGAATAACGGAACTCAATTACGTTTGGCGCTAAGGTGTGCCACCGTCCATTCAAAAGTTACGCTAATCCAAAGTTTCCTTATTCCCGCGCCCCTCGCCTTTAAAATTTTCATTTTTGAGTAGCACACGGCAGGTTCTTATCGAACGCGCTTGTACTCAACAGCTCTTTTATTTTTAGTAAAAGATAAACAGTTCTGGTATGACTTACGTTTAGATTCGTATAAACGTTCAGGATATAGGCTGAACAAGTAGTGAAAATTTCTATAATATTCATTCAACCACGAATTAAATTATTTATTGTGCTAATTCAAGGAAAAAAACATGATCAGTCTATCTATAACTCTAGAGGTTTGCTGCAGGCTTATCAACGTGTAGTCCAACTATGTACATGCGTGAGAATGTGGTAATTTCACATAGTATTTCAGATCGATGAAATGTCATTGATGGTGAGGTATTAGATTCGGTGTTTTCGTGATTAAATTTGTGAATGTGAATTGAGTGCTAAAACATGGAATCACCGAAGATTGATAAAGCCGCATCAAAAAGACTTGCAATGCGACAAAAGCGACAAATTGCTGCTGAGAAGAAAGCTAAGAAAACACTGAAACTAGAAGAGTTTAATAGAAACAAACAGTTGAATACACAACTACGTACTCGGTAGGCAACATAGTTAAAAACGTTTACAAGCTTTACAATTATTCGATTATGTTTAGATGTGATGTGAATTTGTGTATGTGAATTTTATAGGGATATGCAAGGTGCCAGCTCAGACAGTTTCGTGGCTGATGCTTCGCGTTCATCTACAACGCCCACAGAAGTCACTAATGACAGTTTTCACTCTAGTCTACGGAAGAGTGCCCGATTGCGTGATAACATCGCACCCACATACTTCATTTACAGAAAGCGAAAATCGATGGAAGCAGTTGAATCAGAAGAAGTCGATGACGAATGGGAAATGAGAAATGATAGTTTGAACATTGACAATCATAAAAGTCGTAAAAGAAAGAAAATTTTTGAACCTTTGAGTGATGTGAGTTCAGTAGGAAAAACAACGACGTCTACAGATTTTATTGAGATGGATGATCATCAATTTTCTACAAATGGAAACGATTCAGTTCTTTCATCAAACGACGAAAGTTCTTCGGAGATGCAGAACGAGAATGAGACTGACAAAAATAGAGTATACAGTAGCAACAGAGATAGAAAGATAGTTCACAGCTTGAGTAAATCATTAGCTTTTGCAAAAAAAAGAGAAAGGAAACTTCGCAGGCTTTATACAAATGCCCTCGATGTCATCGAAAATCAGAAAATGGAGCTGAAGCGAACAAAAAATAAATTGTATAAAGCTATATCTAAAAATACAAGTGAAGATATTCACTTACAAAAAGTAAAAGAAATAGAGAAGACAGGTAAAAAGGAGATAAGAAACTCTTTGTTGTTTGGAGAAGTGTTAAAAGCACAATTGATAGAAAATAAACGCAAACTGAAAAATGAATGTGAAAGGTCAATCTATGGGCAAGTGCTTTCAGGAAAATTGATTAAAAAATATCATTTTGCTAATAATAGGATGAAAAAAATTAACAGTGGGTACTTTCTACGTAAATTTGCTGACAGAATAGACATTACTTTCTCGCGATCGACTACTAAAAAGAAGGCTATGACAAAGAAAATCAAGGAAGCAATTCGAAAATTTCTAGAAAAAGATGAGAATTCTACAGTTTGTCCTGGAATTAAAGATGTTATTAAGAGGGGTGGAATAATTAAAAGGAAACGATATTTGGCTGATAGTTTAGGAAATTTACATAAAAAATATCTGAGGGAGGAAACATTTAATATTTCAAGGGCAACGTTTTTCAAATATAAACCATTCTGGATTTCGCACAAAAAGCTTTCAGCTCGTGATACTTGTTTATGCACAAAACATGCCAATTTCAAATTCATTTTTCAGAAACTGTGCTACCATATGATTATAACGACTGAAAACATTCAATCATTCATTAAAGCATTAACTTGTGATCCAAATAATAAAGCATGCATGTACAGGGAGTGTCCAAGTTGTAGACATAGGAGAGTGAAAGAGGTAAAAAATAGTCTGGACTCATATTATTTTAAATGGATCACTCAAAAAGAAAATAGAATTGGTGCAAAAAATGAAATATTCAATGTCACTGTTACAACTAAAATTAAAGTTAAATGTACTATTACAAAAATGATTGAAGACATTAATGCATTAACAGCTCCATTTTTTAAACATGTTTATGATACATAGCACCAACTGAATTTTTTTGAAAAGAATAAAATGCAATTGAAACCTGGTGAAGCTTAAATAGTTATGGACTTTTCTGAGAATTACGTATGTAAATATGCTAATGAAATTCAATCTGTACATTTCGGTGCGTCTAAAAAACAAGTATCATTGCATACTGGTGTAATTTATTATAAAATTTTTCCATCTAATGAGCTGAGAAGGATTTCATTCTCTACAGTTTCCGATTGTTTAAGACACGACGCAGCAGCTATCTGGGCGCATTTACACCCGATTCTCAAACTCATTGAAACACTTGTTCCTGATTTGAAAGTTATCCATTTTCGCAGCGACGGTCCAACAACCCAGTACAAGAATAAAACAAACTTCTACTTATTTCAATATCACTGTTCGAAAATGGGACTTTATCTTGCTTCGTGGAATTTCTCTTCTCCAGGGCACGGAAAAAGTAGCGCTGATGCTATTGGTGGGTCAGTGAAAGGACTCTGTGATCAATATGTTTTAGCTGGAAATGATATCACATCTGCGAAAAATTTCAAAACAGCAGTTCGATCCAAATCAAATAATATTAATATTTTTTTGGTTTCACAATTGGATATGGAAAATATTGATAAGATTGTGAAAAAGGATTTGAAACCAGCACCGAACTCAAACAAAATTTTTCAGCTGCTATGGAGTAAAGAAAAATCGAAAAAGTTATATTTAAATTACTTGTCTTGCAATGAATGTTTCGATAGTTCACCATGTTCACATTACTCATTGAAACCCTCTAGCTGGGATATGTATGTTACGAAAAAAATAAGAGGTATTCAAAAACATGTTTCGAAGAAAATACTGTAAAATAAACAAATAAAAAAACTTGTTCTACGATGTGATAGAAAAAAAATAGCGAAGAGATACTTTCTGTGATTACAGTACCTGTGATTAAACTAGTATTTATGCTAAATAAAAATAGATAGTTAATTGATTCAAACGTATAAAAATGTTATTTACAGAGTGTTATTACATAGGAAAAGGAATCGTTTTTCTGTATTGATGACTAATGTAATTAGAGAAAAATATTGTTGCGAATGTCTTTATACTTATTTTCTTGTATTTGTAAATTTGTGAATTAAATGATTCATAGCGTCATAAGATTTGCGACATTGATTTATTGAATATTCCTAAACTACCTTTTTTTTATAAAAATAACTCTGAACCTGATATAAAACAATACCAGCTTTGGATCAGCAACGCCAAATCCATAAGGATAACCCTATCCGTTTCTAGCAATCATTTTTTGCTTATGTATATTATTAAAATTTAACGAGTACAGTAATTAATTTTTGACGTGCAATTTCTGAAATAAGTCTTTTAAAAAATTGGGGGCCCTTATATTTCTTTGTTATTAAGTATCTAAATAAGCATTTAAGCCTATTAAAATTCATGTGCCTTCAAAAAAAAAAATTTTTTTTCCTGAGTATAAATTCAAAGATTTCCTAGATTTACTCATATGGAGTAGACAAAGCCTGACCTTCATACGACTGGCCGATCCCCCGTGTGCGCGTTAGTTATCGTAGATTCTTTTGTGTGATTTTCCATTGCGGATTGCCGAACGTCGACAAGCATCGCATGACCTTCGCGCGGGCGACGAGTTTCATACGTGTGTTGACGAAATTCTTTGTGAAACCGATCGGACTTACATACATTACGCGAGTCGCGTCTGACCTTCAATTGACCGACGAATTTTCCGTACGCGCATCACTAGCCTCTGTTTTTCGTTATATGATTATTGCTTTGAAGTGCTAAACATCGATCGAGTAGCGGCTGACCTTCGCGCGACCGACCGATCCTTCACGCGTATGTAAATTCATTGCTAGTTTCCCTGAACGAACTTTTGAGCTTTTGCGCGTGAAATAAGTGGTCCGATGTTACGTAATCGCCTCGCAATCTTTGAGAACGTCCGCATCAACTGTCGTCAATCCAAGTCGAAGTCGCGTCATGGTGCGCCACTCGCGCCCCACCAGGTTAGATTAGGTAGACCATCATGAGCGATTGACCTTGGGCTGACTCGGGAATATAAGTTGGTTCAATAAACTCGAGTCCTTATTAACTTAGTGTTATTATTGACTTTGCCCGTTTGATTACCTCATCCCCGTAGCTTTCGCGGTTGGTCCCGAGATTAGCGAACGCATTGAATTAATTGCTATTTCGATACTCGCTTCACAAGCCACGTAACCGGTCGATTTGGATCCCCTCCTGTCCATTGGATTGCCAACGAGGCCTCCTGAGACGCCGCTCCGATATACCTGCTTCTGAGACAAGAGCCTCATGCTCCGAACATCACTGACTAGCCGTCGAGCCGCAGCCGTGGGTGGCTAAATGCCCCGTTGTCCCCTTTTTTTCAAACGATTCAGTCTAGGACTTCGCGCTCCCTTTCTTTCAAATCTCCTGTAGGTGATTGCGCGAGGTCAACGTACGACGACGAGGAAGGAGACAACAGGGGAACCACCCGACAACTACAGCGACCAGGAACACGACAGCCGATGCTGCAGCGCTACCGGCCATCCTGACTCGAGAACACGTTAACTGGCGTCGAAACAAAATAAAAGCTGTATACATCGACTGACTATGCCGCTGGCGGCAGTCAAGGCCGGAAAAATCGATTACTACTACACTTATTTTTCTCCTCCCCATGTCTCCTCGCAGCCTTCAATACAACAAGTAAAGTCAAGAAGACTAAAAAAAAAAACTTGAAGTAAAATTACCTCATCGTCCTCTAACAGATTGTGATATAAAGAAATATGCACGCGAATTGCAAAATGCGAACTTTCACGGTGTTGTTATGAGGAATTCTCTGCCAACGCGTCCACGATTCAACGAGTGTGCTGTTGTAAATCTTGATGATACTTCAGGACCTGGTACGCATTGGGTAGCATATTGAAAAAGTGGCAAAAATGTTTATTACTTTCATAGTTTTGGTGATTTAAGATCACCTCTAGATCTTATGAAATATTTCAAAGTTGATCAAATCAAGTACAGTTATAAAAAATATCAAAATTATAATACTTATACTTGTGGTCATTTATGTTTGAAATTTTTATGTGATTTGCTAGAGCATCATGACAATTACCATTTGTATAAATACTGAGAATTGTGAATAAATAATTCAGTTTTGAGCGATCACTCAACATGGTTGAATCATTAACCCTCAGTTTGTCTGGTAGATCATCTATACTAAAAACATACTATTTTCCACCGATAGAACTGGATAGAGATAAAGCTAATGTTCTTGGTTTGGTAGAATTACTTACATTCAATTCGATACCAAATGTTGATGTTGGACACAATAAGTTCAAAGTTGGTGACATTGAAATTGAACTATCAACAGGCAGTTATGAAATTGGTGACATAGATAAATATTTGAAAAGTTACTCAAAGTCAACAGGGATAAAAATTGAAATAAAGCCCAACAACAATACTTTATGCAGTGAAATAACTTGTATTTCATTGTAAATTCAGTTCCTGAAAAATCTCGGTCTGAATGTCGTCGGAAGCGCCGCAATAAAAAGAAGAAGAACCGTGAAAAATTTTAAAAACTAACTTGTATATTTGTGTGTTGTTGTCATCTCAAAGACGGAAGAAATACTTAGTGTACAAGCACCTATCATTTTTTATGAATCCATAGCTCACTATGAAATTCATGCACATCAATCAATATTTACATACATTCAATAATAGCGATGAAATTCGCATATTGATACAACATCAAGATTTATGTCTTTTACCATCAAAAAGTTTTCTACACATCGTTGGAAAAATAAGAAGACAAGATGGTACTGTTGTTACTGAAACAAAGTTCGTTAATAATGCTATATGTCGCCTATTCGAAGATATCCGATATAAAATTAATGCCATTAAGATAGACAAATGTAAAAATGTTGGACTAACAAGTACGATAAAAGGTTTGGTTTCATTGAATCAAAATCAAACTCGATTTCTGGAGAATGCTGGCTGGCTTGATATTGAAGAAACTAAGAAGATAACTGACAACAATGGTAACTTTGATATATCAATACCTCTTTCAATGATTTTAGGATTTGCTGAAGACCATCACAAAATCGTCGTGAATGTAAAGCATGAACCTATTCTTACTCGATCAAGAGATAATTTAAACGCAGTCATGCAAAATACTGTGAAAATTGATAATGTTGATACATATGAGCCTCTTGAAATATAACTCACAAGAATTGAATGGTTAATGCCGTATGTAATTATGTCCGATAGGCGTAAAATACAGTTTGTTCAATTTTATTCAGAAAGATGAACCTATTTCTATGAGTTTTCGATCGTGGGAACTTTATGAGTATCCAGCATTATCACAAACATCAAAACATCTTTGGACTGTAAAAACATCCAATCAATTTGAAAAATCAAGATTATTGTATTAGGTTTTCAAACAAATCGCAAGTCTGATAAAACTAAAAAACCCTGCAGATTTGATCATTGTAACGTAACCAATGTTAAACTTTTTCTGAATTCTCAGCAATATCCATATAAAAATTTGAATCTTGATTTAAGTAACAATCAATACTCTGTCTTATATGATATGTATGCTCAATTCCAATTGAACTATTACAATAGAGACTGTATGTTCAATCCACTTTTAGATCGAAAACAAGTTATCACACATGCACCGTTAATAGTGATAGATTGTTCAAAGCAAAATGAATCTTTGAAACAAGTTGCTCTCGATGTACGTCTTGAGTTTGAAATCAAAAATGATGTGCCCGCGGAAACAGCTGCATATTGTTTGATTTTACACGATCGTATAGTTAAGTATAATCCTATAAGTGGTAATCTAACCAAACTTGTATAACAAGTATAATAGCTATGTATACTTTTTCTGAATATGTAACTCTAATTGAAAAACTTGAGAAAAAAGCACTTGGATTGAGATATCTTGGCGGACATATACTTGAATTTGTAAAACGATAAAGTTGTCATTAATGTAACAGAATATTGCATAAATAAAACCCAAGTCAAATAAATACTTCAGTTTTTTTCATTCATTTCAACGATGAGTATTGATGTGTTTGGACGAAAACTTGGTAGAGCTGACGAATTAAACTCGAAAAATTTACATGAGAATTTGCTAGTCTAACTAAAAAATATTAAAGATACTATATTAAAGTTAAAAGCTGAATTAAATGAAATGAGTTCATTGATCGATATTCATCGAGAGGAACTTGATATGAAATTTCTAGGGATATATTCAGACATTGACAAGTTCAAGCAAATTCAGTTACCCCCTTTATGATGTGCTTGCAGCTTGTATAAAGAAGCTTGGCTCATAAACCACGCCTCATTCACTTTCTGTATCTGCACCACGGCTCGTTCGCCTTATGTAGTAGCACCAGCTCAATCATGACACAATTTTATTGATTTCATTCAAGCTACGGTATTAGCCAGCTTGAATGCACATATTATTTCTATGTTTGATGGTACAGACCCTACGATTCAAAAAAAGATGAATTCCTTAGAGTACTACTATGACAAAGGTGTAGAGTTGATAACAGTTGCTTATGATTATGAATATTCGAAGAAAGATTGCAGAAGAATCAAATACTCCATAACCTTGTTGAAAGCTCATTGGTATATGAAAGATTACCAGAAGGTCATGGAAATGGTTATATTCATGATTTTAAACTAGATGATATTCCAAGTGCTATACAAAGTAGATTAGCTACACAATCATTGACGAATATTCGTTATTCAATAAACAAGGTTTTTTTCAATTATGTGGCTGAATGTGTTCAAGCCACGGTATTTAATTTGCTCAAAAAGTCATTTTTAAGGGAAGTAGACATTGTCTTTACAGTTGTGTATCAAGAACAAATTATCAATCAATCTCCAGGAAAAATAAAAGTCAAGCTGTTCAAAGTGGTAACTACTCCTCTTTACTCAACTCAAAACTATCAGAAATGGTTTAAAGAAAAAGTACAAGAACCTCTAATGACTATAATGGAAAAATTTGAACGTAACTATCCTTCTTACTCTTTCGAATCTATGACAAATGCAGTTGTCAGCTATTATAAGTAGCACAGCTTGAGCATCATCAGATCATTCAGCACCAAACATTCAAATAATATGGACCGTTATCCAAACGTGAAGTACTCTCGTCTTCTGCAAGAAAATCTAGATAAAAAAAACAATCTACATGGAAACAAGTCACTTCAAAATTTTCAAGCAACACCAGTAATTTTCCGGAATAAAAAGGCTATCAACATTTCAACAACGGAAACAAAGAATACAAATAATCATATGTACATATATAATCATTGTAAGGATATAATCATCATGCTCAACCTCAATAATTGTTCAGTTGTATTATGATTTATGATAATAAATAGATTATTTTTCATGTAAATTATATCTCTGTTTATTTAATAAACCTAACCCCGAAAGTTGATAATAAAAAAGCTTTTATACTTACACAGACCTACACTTTCAACTCAATCACAATTAATCAACATAAAGCAAACATTTTTTATTTTGGTATGGAACAAGGGGCATGGGTCATGGAGCATGGGGCCGGGGGCATGCACGGCGATACAAGAGTCGGTAACTGCCGGCGGGGGGCATGGGATCTGCACGTTGATACAAGAGTCGGTAATTGCCGACAGGGCCCATGGGGTCTGCACGTCGGGATACAGTCGGTCACAAACGATTTAAGTCAATCAGGTTGATAAAAATCTGTCGATAAAGCCACTCACAGATCGTCAACATGAGGATTTATAACGTTACCGATCGTCGGTAGAGTAGGCATCGAAAACTCGCATGGTAAGTGGCTCAGGATCCCCTTAGCCCCTACTACTATCAAAAATACGAAAAAAGTGTAGGGGAAAACATGGCATTGCAATTAATCAACAAGATTTAAAAAAATAACGGTTATCGTTTGGACGATTTAATTTACCTAGTATTACATCATACGAATATGTCAATATTAGTGATACAGGTTACATTGATGTTAATAATGCTTTCAATGTTTTGTAATGTAAATTAGATTGTATCGAAATAGAACAGAAAAGGATGTTTAATGAATGTTTTAAATGCTGCAAAACTAATGCGGAAAACAAATGTCTATTTGTTAATGGGCTTGGTTGGAGTGGAAAAAACTACTTACTGAATGTCTTCATAGATTATTTACAAATCCAATATATCCCATACATTTGCGTGGCGTCGACCGGAATTGCTGTAAATTTATTGTAGAATGGACGAACAGTTCATACAACATTTAAATTGCCTCTCAATATTACAGAATGTACAACATACAGTGAGTTATTTTAATCTATGGATCCCGGTATCTGAAATTCTATGCATAGTAAAGAAAAATGGTTCAGACAAAAGATGCTCAATACCAAGAGGTCCGTATTTTGGTGACCTTAAATTTAAGCTTGAAGATGAGGGGTCAAGGTCATTCCAAGGTCAATGTTTTCTTTAAATAGGAACCCTTACTTTTTATCTCAGATTTGGACTCTGCGTTAAATTCTACGTTCAAATCATATAATATACGAGGTGTGTTCAAAAAGTAACGAGAATTTTTAAATTTTCCGGGTTTGGAGAGTCCGCTTGTATAAAATTTTTTTTTATTATGTTGGTACACATGCCCCTGAAGTACGATAAAATTTTCAGCAATATTCATTGCTTACTTTTTAAGTGGCAGCCGCTAACGTTAGACGTGTTTTTCGAGCTCGGCGATTTTCGTTTGTGAAAAAAAATGGATCAAAGAATTTGTATTAAATTTTGCGTAAAAAATGAAATAAAGTGTAGTAAAGTTTGTCAAATGTTAACAAAGGCATATAGTGAGTCTGCTATGAGTAAAGCAAGGATTTATGAGTGGTATAAGCGTTTCCAAGATGGCCACGAAAACGTTGAAGATGACGAACGACCCGGACGCTCAAGCACATCAACAACCGATGAAAACGTGAAAAAAGTGAAAGAAATGGTTATGAACGATCGCCGAATCACAATCAGAGAAGTCGCTGATGATGTTGGCAGATCAGTTGGCTCATGCCATCAAATTTTTTCGAATGTTTTGGGTATGAAACGTGTGGCAGCAAAATTCGTTCCAAAATTGTTGAATTTCGAAGAAAAACAGCGGCGAATGGAAGTTGCTCAGGAGTCGCTAAATGAAGTCAATAACGATGCAGAACTACTAAAACGTGTTATAACAGGTGACGAAACATGGGTTTACGGATATGATGTCGAAACTAAGGCTCAATCGTCCCAGTGGAGACATTCTGGATCGCCAAGACCGAAAAAGGCTCGACAAGTGCGGTCGAATGTGAAGGTTATGCTCACTGTGTTCTTCGATTTTAATGGCATAGTGCATTATGAATTCTTGCCTCAAGGTCAAACAATCAATAAGCAGTACTACCTACAAGTTCAACGTCGTTTGCGTGAAGCAATCCGAAAAAAACGCCCGGATTTGTGGCAAAACAATTCATGGCTATTGCACCACGATAATGCGCCTGCTCACACTTCATTGCTTGTTCGTGAATTTTTGGCCAAAAACGAAACTGTAACGATGCCTCAGCCTCCATATTCGCCAGATATGGCTCCATGTGACTTTTTTCTATTTCCAAAAATAAAGAGAACATTAAAAGGCCGTCGTTTTACAAGCATAGATGACATTAAAAGCGAATCGCTGAAAGAGCTAAAAGCTATTACAAAGATCGAGTTTCAAAAGTGTTTCGAGGATTGGAAAAAGCGTTGGCATAAGTGTATTGTATCCGAAGGGGACTACTTTGAAGGCGACAATATTAATGTAGATGAATAAATAAATATTTTTTTCATAAAACGAAAATTCTCGTTATTTTTTGAACACACCTCGTATGTGGGTCCAATTGACTCCCACCCCACTCCCAGTCGTTTCGACGTCAATCTTACTTTTTAAATGGAAGCCTTCATATTTAGTCGCAGGTTTGAATTCAACGTGAAATTGTACGTTCAGATGATGGGATATTTATGGGGTCCAAATGATTCACCCCCCCCCAAAGTCATTTCCAGATTAACCTTATTTTTTTAATGGAAACCCCTATTTCTCACAACGGATTTGGAAAAAGCGGGAAATTATTCATCAGAAATAATATTCAAAGGTTTATTTTCGTGACTTTCATAGGGTTCATTTAAGAGCAAAATGTTAAAAAGTTGGATAGTAATTTTTTTAAGCTTTTTTAAGTGAAGCAGTCGCTTTGAAACTATCTATTTGAAACATGGTAACTCAAATGTGACACTGTTGACCTCAGAAGTAACTCAAATAAGAAAATATCAACCTGTCCCTTTAGCCTTTCCTTTTCTCATCCTCTTCTTTTCACTCCCTCCCTTACTCATCCCTATCCCTTCCTTACTTCTCGTATCATCTCGCTCCTCTTTCCCCCTCCCTCTCACTTCATGTGATTAGACATATGAAGCTGTTTAACCGTGTTCGATTTGAAAGATGAATAAATTGAAAATGATTGGTTTCATCTTAAAGAACTTACGATTTAATTAAATTCATTTAATTTTCATTTCAATGCGAAAAAGTGTAGATGTAAATATCTTCTAGTTATGCATTGCAAAATAATAAATTCCGTGGAATGAAAAATTTTTCAGTAATATTGTTAATAGACAAAGTCATACAGAATACTTTCATCATTGTAAACTAGAAAGTTTCTGAATGGTATTACTTTTTTTAAAAATTTTGTATTCATTATTAAAAATTAAAACTTAATCAGATTATTACATATGTAAGTTAAGGTTCCAAGTCCTTGAGTTATTTTGTAGACGCATACTCAATAGAGATGGCAGATTATACGCCTACTGAAATTGTCGATATGATAATGATTTTAGGGGAATGTCATAACAATTATGCTCCTGTATCGAGACTGTACGCTGAACGGCAGCGAGACCGAAGACATCCAACTGATATGACAATAAGAAATTTGTCTGAACCAGCACGTACCGGATAGCTGGTGCACCAACGCCGACATCATCAATATGACGACAATGACGTACGAGTATTGGTTGTTCTAGCAGCTGTTCATCTTGATCCACACATTAGTATTAGGTAGATTGAAAAAGAAACAGGTATACGACAACGTATAGTCTCAAGAATTTTAAGAGTCCATGGCTTCCACGCTTATCACATTACTCTGACGCAAGTCTTGAGATCACATCATCTTTTAACGCATGTTAATTTCTGTCAATAAGCTTTGCAAATGGTAGACAATGATCCTCATTTCTTTGGATATGTACTTTTCTCAGATGAAGCTATATTTTATAGCGATGGACAGTTCAATAGGCATAACTATCACTATTGGTCGGACGAATATACCTATGGGTATAGAGCTATGGACCATCAGAATCGATGAAGTCTAATGGTATGGTGCGGAGTAGTAAATGGCTATTTGATTAGACCTTATTTTTTTGAAGGAAACGTTGATAGAAATACTTACTTGCTACGGAATCACTTGCCGAGACTGTTAGAAGATGTTAATTTAGCAACGCGAGTGAGAATGTGGTTTCAACATGATGGTGCTCCAGCGTATTTTTCATTTGTTGTGCGTCAGTTTCTGAATGAAAACTACAATGGCAGGTGGATTGGACGACAAGGCCCAGATGAATGGCCTGCTTGCTCTACGGATCTGACATCGCCTGATTTTTATTTGTGGGAATACTTAAAAAATGCTGTTTATACTCTAAAGCCCACGATCATAGACGATATGATGCACAGAATTCGAATAGCTTGTGAAGCCATCCCTCGAGCGGTGTTGCTTGAAACTGTGGATAGTTTTGAAAGACAAATATGATTGAGTATTGAAAACAACGGAGGAAACTTTGAATAGTTTATCCGTGGCTAATGAAATCAATTGTAGCAAACGTGAGAGGCAAGGGGACTCACGTTAAACAAGCACCCCGAAGGTTAGAGTTAACCCTCTAATAACGCTTCTCAATAATCTCTCAATAATCTCTCAATAATACCTCAATAACCTCTCAATAACCTCTCAATATGTCTTAGAAAGCTACTTTTACTGCGACTGCTTCGTCAGAAAACTAGAAAAATATATTATCCAACTTTTTAAAATTTTGCCCTTGAATTCACCCTCGGAATGTTAGATAACTTAAAAAAATTACTATCCAACTTTTTAAAATTTTGCTCTTGAATGAACCCTATGAAAGTCACGAAAATAAACCTTTAAATATTATGACGGACCAATTATTTCCCGCGTTTTCCAAATCCGGTTTGAGAAATATATTTTTTATTTACAACTTATGTTACATTTGGTTTTTTTTTTATTTCTTACATTACTATTTGTGTCTCGTGTCCAGTTTGTGTTTGTGTAGTTGATGATGTATGTGTTTTGTGTGTGTATGTATGTATGTGTGTGTATGTTTTGCGTATGTGTGTTGCGCCTGTCTGTTCCTCTTTTCTTCCTATTTTTCTGTTGATTAATCTTCTCTTGCTCACTCTCTCTCCAAGATCTGCTTTTTCCGCTCTTCTGTTTTTCTCTTTCTTGCATATTTTCTTTTCAACTTTTTCCTTTGTTATTTTCTTTTGCCTTTTCACCTTTGCCTTTCCTTTGCTTTTGCTCTCATTCTTGCTAATCATTTCATCTATCTTTCTCCTTATTAGGGCTTTGATACCTTTCTCTTATTTCCTATTGCTCCCTCTGCCTTTCCTTTCCTCAACCTCACTTATTTTTCCTTAGTATCTTATAATTTGTTTTCTAATTTACCCTTTTCTTTCTCTTCTTCGATTCTTCTTCTTTTCCGTTTTGCTCCATCCTCCAATACCTGCTTCCTCTTGCTTGTGTAGACGCTAGTACTTGTGTTTTGTGTGTGTGTGTGCATGTTTATGTTTGCGCGTATGTGCGTGTTTTATGTGTATGTGTGTGTATGTAGATGTGTCTGCGAGTCTTGCTTCTCTGTCTTCTGTTTCCGTCTCTCCTTAGGGTCTTATAGTTTCGTCTTCTTGTTTTGCTTTTTCTTTCTTCTCTTGATTTCTTCTTCTTTTCCATTTTATCTCCATCATCCACGCTATCTTTTCTTTGCTTCCTATTATTATTTTTTCCCATTCTTCCCCTTCCTTTCTGCTTTTTTCATATTTTTCTACTATGTATTTCCAATTTTCTTCCTCTTTCATACACATTCTACATCTCTTATTTTCTTCTTTTTCCCAATACCTGCTTCCTCTCGTATCATTACCTAACCTAAACCTTTTCCTTATTTGTAGGCCTTTTATTCTTCCGTCTCCTTGAATTTCCTTTAACCTATACCTTTTCATTTCTTCTTTCAGTTCTTTCCACTCGTTTGATTATCTTGATTTTTCTAGTTTTTCTTCTAGTTCTTTTTCTTCTTTTTTCTTTAGCTCATCTCTTATTTCTTCCCAAAACTCTTCCCTCATTTAATCTCCCTTTTCCCTCTCTCTGTATATTTTACTTTTTTCTAGCCTTTCCTCTCTCTCCTCCTTCTAACCCTTTTTATCTTTTCCATTTCTTTCCCTTTTTTTTAGTTCTCTCCATGCTTCTTTTTTTATTGAGCCATCTCTTTCTTCTCTTATTTTGTTTTCATACCTCATTGCTCTTTCTAATGCTGTTTCTTTCATTTCTTGTCTTCCTGTTTCCTATCGTATTAAGTAACTTGGCGTGTTTCTATCTAATCCTAATACCCACTTTATGTATTGTAACGGGGTAGATACTTGCCCGCGTTATTTCGCGAGAGATCAATAAGTATATTATACGGCTCGATGCGGGTGTGCAATAACCGCGCGAAACTATGCCCGGATGCTTAGTTACGCCTTAAGGCCCGCGGGAGCGTCGTAGATTCAGCAGCTAGTCTTAGAGTTAATTCACCGACGGGGAAAGCGTGGAAAGTTGTAGAGTCAGGTGTAAATAAGAAGAAGGGTTACATAAAATAAACGATATTTATACAGCTTGTAAGTTTACATAGAAAGCAGCGCGGCAATAAAGAGAGAGAGAATAACTAGCTAGCGAGAGAGAAACAAGGTACACAAGAAGGTACTTACAAATGTGCACGAGGCCACGGATGAGCCTTATCAAACGCTCGGATGCAGAGGGACAATCTGCAAGCTTGCACTGGAATAGTCCCACACACTATCTCGCAACACTCTACACTAATTACAGCTAGTGTATGCGTTGTTCACACTTTTCCGATTTGTGGGTGGTATAGCGTAATCAAGACATTGCCACCCATCTCTCTGGGCGCCAATAAGTTGGCATAGCCCACTGTCTTTCACCCCTTCGCTTTCAAATATACTGGGGATCCGGAAGTCAAGTTTGCTACGACATCCCTGGCGCGACTCAGCGAGTCGGAACCTTTTTAATCTAAGGCGGCGACCTCCTCGGAAGGAGTACCGATCTTTTCACGGTTCGACGCTCAAGGAGAGCGGAACTAAAGGTTTGACCCTCGGTTTGGGCGCGACGGGACTCTAGTTGCCCCAACGTCTACTGCGTCGGAAGCACGCAGCATACAAATCTTACGAGATTTGCTTGGCCTGGTACCACTGCCCCGCAAAGGCCAACCCAAATTGGGATGTCAGAAGGGAGACTCAGCCAGGACAGCCAGAGGAGATTCCTAAGACGATCAACCAACTAAGTCCCCCCTCTTGGGCTCGCGTTCGAAAAACATCCCACCCTGCGTACCTGTATTAAGGGATTTCTCCCACGACTCACAGGTCCATCGCTTCGACATACCGAGGTACGTCTCCCCATTGCGTTTCGGTCATCCCCGCTCACGCTGGTGGGTATCCGTCATTCGAAAGGTTGTTATTACCCCGTTTGTCCCAAAGTCAGATCTCGCTTTCTAGAGAGTGATTTTATGGCTTGGCTGATACTGATGATTGCTCTTTCGATTTGGTTTTTGACTATTATGTCAGGGCGGGGTCTCGTCTAGCCGACAAGGCGACTCCCCAGGCAATTTTCAGTATTCTTGCCTTTTAAGCCATGCATTTGGTTCAAAATTCTGTCTTTGGGTCAAAACGGGGTTCGTCGCGTTCAAGTATTCAGACTTCAGAATTTATTTCTGAAGTTGATATTCAAAAATTATCGTTCAAAAATTTTAAGCTTTGTGAGCTTGTCTGAGTTCAAAAATTAGATTATTGCGCGAGTTTATGTCCTTTGGTTAGGGACCTTGTAAGAGGTGGTATCTTTCTACCGTAGTTTGTACCTACATTTCTTCGCTTCCTCCTCTTCATGGGTGCTCCTTCCCTGGGCTCTATGACTTTTCTAGCAAAGTCTCCGAAGGCTTTGTAGATTTTCCTGCTGGATACTAGGGCTGATTCTGGGCAAGGCCATATGTGACCTTCTTCTTCAACAGCCTTTATTAATGGCTTTCTTAGTTCCCTTAATTCTTCGCAGTTAAAGAGAATGTGGCTTTCGCTTTCTATTTCTCCGCAGCTACACAGTTGGTCTTCGCATAATCCTCTCTTGTGGAGGTATGACTTAAAAGCACCATGTCCAGTCATAAACTGGACTGTGTAGTGATTGGGATTTAGCCACCTCTTCTTTAATCTGTCCTTGATTACTGGGAAGTAGCAGTACGTTCTCCTGCCATTTGTGGCTGACTGCCATCTCTCTTGCCATACCCTTTCGATTTCATCGTTGATGAGTTGTATGGCTTTTGAGATTTTTAGTCTGCCCGATCGAAGTTCTTCCGATGTAATTCGGATGCCGTGCATTTTAACCGATCTCCCTTTCCTGACGCAGTACTTTGCAACTCTCGCGTCAAGCTCTAGAGCTATCGGTCGGGAGGCTGCAAGTACGTGTGCTGCTTCATGAGAGATCGATCTGTAAGCTTTGAGTGTTTTGCAGAGGACCGATCGTTGCAATCCTTCTAAAGCAGATTGCTGTTTGATGTTGGTCCTTTGCCACCAGCCTGCAGCGGCATATGTAACTTTCGATACTAAGAAGCCATTATATATCTCTTTCAAAGAATTGAATTTTAGGCCCCAATTTACTCTTGCTATTTTGCTTAGCTCGAAGTAAGTACTGTTACAGTCTTGAATCACGTTTCGAATATGTTCTTCTAATCGGAAGCCCTTCGAGATTGTGATTCCTAGGTACTTGACTGTTTTGTGCGTTCTAATGTTGTCTTTCCCAATTTTGACTGTAGGGTTCCTATTCTCGCTTAATTGGCCTTTTAGCCATATTAGTGCTGACTTTTGTACCGCCAAGTTCATCTTGTCAGACTTGCACCAATCCATCATTATATTAATGATTTCTTGGGCTTGTCTTTCAAAGTCAATGCGTGTTTTTGCTTTAATGATGGGAAGCACATCGTCTGCGTAGGCTAGTACTTCGTATCCTGCGTCCCTGATTGACCGGAGTGGTTTGTCAAATATGACGTTCCAGCCTACCGGTCCGAAAACTGAGCCCTGGGGGCACCCCTTTGTCACTGTTTTCAGTGTTTCTTCGAAGTGGGCATATATGCCCACCTCTCGATCACTGAAGTAACTCTGGAGGAGCTTATAGATGTTTCTTGGGCAGTTTCTTTCTTTCAAATGGGAAAGCAGGCTTGGCCACCATAAGGCATCGAATGCTCCTGAGACGTCCAGTGGAATAGCGGCTACATACTTGATCGACGGATCAGATTCTGCCTCTTCTACTATTTCATATAGTCTTCTGATGGCGTCCTCTGTGGATCTATTTGCCTTAAAGCCAAATTGATCCTCCGAAGACCAGTCCGAGCTGTTTAGAATGTTGGAAATTCTTTGAATCACAAGCCTCTCGAGTGTCTTCCCGGCTATGGGGAGTAGACATACGGGTCTATATGATTTAATCTCGTTCTCGGGTTTTTCAACCCCTTTGAGCAACGTGATTAGCATTCCACTTTTCCATCTTCTGGGGAACACTCCGCATTTTAGGCAGGCATTGAAAAGTCGTGTCAGTTCCTGGTGTAATGGTTTTGCATTAACAAGCATTTCCGACTCTATTCTATCTTTGCCTGGTGATTTCCCTGCCTTGTTCGCTTTAAGGGCTATTTCAACTTCCTTTATTAGGAAAGGCTCTGCGTTGCCGGTTGCTGGAACCTCCCGCATATCTCTACGGATCTTTGCGTGTGTGTCATTTTCGCAGCTTGGGTCGTCATCAGGCATTAATTCTTCTAGTAGAGCCATGCTTGTTTCTTTCCAATCTTTTGTAACAGAACCATTACAGTTAACCGTGCACATTACTTTTGAGATTCTGACTTTGTTGGATGCTCGTTTGTATGGGTACGCCCAAGCATTCTTTTTGCTTTCGATAGTGCAGAAGTCTCTCCAGCTGTTGCGTTTGGCTTTTTTAACAGCCGCAGCATATTCAGATTTCATTTGACTCAATTTCTCAAGTGATCTCTGGAGGGCTTTTCTTTGTTTCCTATTCGATCCTTCCTTGTCTTTCAGAGCGACGATTTTGCGTTCTTTTTGTATCGCCCGCTTCTTTCTTCGCAAGTCAGGATTCCACCAGGGTTGAGAGCGCGTTCTTCTCGTTTTTGATGGAATAGAGTCCTTTGCTGCCCTTATCAGAACCTCTTCGAATTTTGAAACATAAGTTTCAATGTCTTCGACGGTTTTTAAAGGGAGTTTAGCTAGGTTCTCTTTCTCGAATTTACAAAGTCGCCCGAATTTCTCCCAATCAGCTTTTCTCGTGTTGAACCTTGGTTCTAATGTTTCTCCGGTTCGTACGAGTCTGGTTGGATGTGAGGCAAAATCCAGTTCGATCACTATGGGCCTGTGGTCACTGGTGGTCCACTCTTTCACCGCCCAGCTAGCCAAAAGGTTTGACAGGTTTGACGTATGTAAGGTTACATCGATATCCGTCTCGCCCCTCGTGCTACGGCACGTTGGAAGTTGGTCCCTTCTATTGGCCACTATTAGCCCAAATTGGTCTATGAATTCTTCAATGACTGTTCCATTCTTGTCCTGTGTGTTAGACCAGATATTTGACTTGGCATTTGCATCCATTCCAACTAAGACTCTTTTGCCTTTCAATTGCTTCAGAGTCTCAGCTAGTTTGTCAAGATAGGTCTTCCTGCTGTGGCTGAACTGGCAGTAGATGCTTACGAGGTATATTTCGCCAAAGGCTCCGACCACTTGTGCGCAAACACAATGGGAGTCGCACAGATTAGAGATCTTGACAGCGGTGACCTTGTGCGGATTGTAAAGTATCGCAGCTTGAATCTTTTCACCCTTTTTGGATCCATGAATAGCTGCGATGCTGCCCATACCTGAAATCGCGTTATTCCAGTGATATGGTTCTTGCACAAGTGCCACCTGTATGTCAAGATTTCTGTCCGTCATGATGTCTCCCAGCTCATCGTTGGCTACTTGCCTTTTGTTGAGGTTCAATTGTATGATCCTCAACTTCTGGCCCAGTTCGGGGTTTTGGTGTGCGTTCAAACAAACCCTCTTAACTGGTGGGCAATCGTCTTTGCTTTCTTCTGTTTCGATTGGTTGCGAAGGAAACTGAGTTGATACCGGAGTGTTAGAGCAGTGCTCTGGTTTCTCGACGGTCATCTCCTGCTTACGTTTCCTCGCCTTGTTATACCTAGAGTGGTTGACCATGTCGCTTTCAAGGTACAACGCAATTTCTAGTTATATTTTTCCTCCTTTGGGATCGCTGCTGGCGATCTGGAGGGTGGCTTTCAACTTTAGTCCTGGCGTTAACTTTCGCGTTCAACTAAGCAAGTGGCGTTCGAGTGGCGTTCAAGTGCGAGCAGTGAGTACTTGTGCGTGTGCGTGTTTACTTAGGCTTGAGCTTGGTTACCTTATCGGGTTTCTCCATGGGTTCGGGGTCCCATGGCTCTTTTATTTACATTTTGATTTATTAGCTAGTTATTTTTCTAGCTTTTGATCTGTTTTTAGTTTTGATTTTGATTTTGATTTTTGTTTTGATTTTGATTTTCTTTTATTTGATTTTTGATTTTTGATTGGTTTTTGATTTTGATTTTTGATTTATGATTCTTAATTTTTAATTTTTAATCGGTAACTTTCTTTAACGCATCTTAATACTAATTTTTCTACTTACTGTACTACTGCTTATGCCATTGCTTAAATTTTAGTTAATTGCTTAGGACTAATCTTATTATAATATAACTTAAAACTAATTACGAGTGTACCAGCGTGTTTTTATTTCACGCTGGGTTTGATTTCCAATCAAACCTCGTTTGGTCAAGTCCGGGTTAGGTGTTAGACGAGTTCCAACCAAAGTAGTATTTGAGTGAGCATGTCGGGTTTCTGCCTTTACTGTCATCTTAGCCTGTGTTCGCCATTAGCAGCACTGGATCTGATGGACTTTCAGTGCACGGTTTTCGCTTTCAAAAGGAGCTGACAGCCACTAATTTCGCTTTCAATTGCAAAGTTGCTTTAGTTAGTAGGGCTCAAAAACAATTCCTTAGCAGGAAGGATGCTGCCCTTCTGTGGAAACATTTTTCCTAAGGGTTTTGGCATCCGTAGTGCGTTCTAGTCATCGAGAGTTACTCGGCCCAGTGGACTGTTCTCTCGCACAATTTGGTGTCGGGCCTTACTCCGGGAGCTCGAGGCAAAGAACTTTGGGTGGCTGCTATGACCACGGCCGCGACTCTTTACCTACAGTGGTGGCACCTACCGATTGCCAGTCGATAGGGGGAAATTTGTTATCTACCCGAATTCGGATTGCCGGGACCATTGGCCCTCTGCAACTAGCTCCCGGGGCGGTCTCCCGTCCTCTAAGAGGGCGCGCGGTACCACAATCCCAAGAGATTTCCCCTCAAGTGACTCCCGGATTTTGGCTTTTCTAGGCTCGAGTTGAGCTCTTGAGGTGTGGTAGACTCCGCGATGAATGTTTGGGCGTTTACAGGCCGCACCTCACCACGTATTGTTATGGTCCGTGTTGTTATATTTTGTTTGGCCGGTTGGCCTGTAGCCCTGAGGGCTCTACACTAATTACAGTGGGAAGTCTCTCATTTCAACTGCCGCAGGGCCAAACCAAACGTCTAAATGAAGATACGTAATATCTGGACTTCTCTGCGAAAGCCGGCCGGCAGGAGCACGTGTCGTTTCGGACGCAATTCTCAAGCTAATGTCGCGGGAGCGTTCCCCACTCTCTCTCCCCTACTCTGTCGAACCTAAGTCGGTTCCTGTCGCGCGGCCGTCTCTCTCTCGCACGTCAGCACGCCTTCGGTTTGGATCTGCACGAGCTTATCCTTCCTCTCGCTAGTTCGCGTAGCAAATTAAGTATTCTCTCTCTCTCTCTTACCTCGTACTCTATTGTCACCTCTAGGCCACCTCTAGGCTTTGTACATAAAATTACATAAATTAATATAAATATAAGTATATAAGTATATATATATATATATATATATATATATATATATATATATATATATATATATATATATATATATATATATATATATATATATATATATATATATATATATATATATATATAAGAGTGGTTGTTTGAGAGAGAGAGACATAACGAGTGGTTTATCACACGATATAGTATTTTAGTTGTAGTCTCTCTATTTCTTCATATCTCTTCCATCCCCAGATTTTTGCTCCATACATCATCACGCTTTTCACCAGTGCGTCGAACAGGTTCATCCTTAAATCCAAATTTTCTCTAAATAGCTTTTCTCCTAGTCCCCATAGTCTCCCGAGTCCCATATTTATTTTCCCTTCTACCTTCTATATCTGCTTTTTATTTCCGTTATTTCTGCTTATCACATATCCCAAGTAGATGTACTCTTTAACCGTTTCTATCTTCTCACCTTCCCATTCGAATTCTTCTTCCTTCCCCCTTACTCCTCCTCTCCTGCATTTCATCATCTTTGATTTTCCTACATTTAACTCTAATCCCCTTTCTTCCAGGTATCTTTTTAATTTTTTCAGCACTGCTTTCATTCCACTTTCGCTCTTTGCCATCATCACTATATCATCTGCATATTTCAATGTCCATATTTTCTTCCTTCCTATCACTACCCCTCCTTCCTGTACCTGCTTGATCTTCACTTCCAGGTCAGCAAAGGCAAGATTAAATAGCGTGGTGCTCAAAGGGCACCCTTGCCTTACGCCTTTGTAAGTCTCAAACTCCCCAATTATTTCTCCTCCAACTTTTACCTTACTCCCTGTTTTCTTGTATATTTCTTCTATTATTTTCCTAATTTTTCTATTTATCCCTTTCTCTTTCATTGTTTCCCATATTTTCTTCCTCTTTATCTTGTCAAAAGCGGCTTTCATGTCGGCAAAGAATACAAACAGTTTTCCTCCTTTTTCCCTTATTTCCTTCCCTATTATTGTTTTTAATATATATATATATTGCGTCCATTGTTCCTCTTTTCTTCCTAAATCCCATCTGCGTATCGCTTAGCGTTTCTTTAGCTTCTAATTCTCTTTCCAGCTTTTTCCTCAGTATTTCCGCATATATTTTATATCCCGTGTCCATCAGCGTTATTCCTCTATAGTTTCCTACTTCTTCTTTCCTCGCTTTCTTATATATTGGTACTATTATTCCCTTCCTCCATTCTTCCGGATATCCTTCTCCGTTCCATATTCCGTTTAAGCATTTTGTCATATCTTTTAACCAGCCTTCCGTGCCATCCATCCACACTTCGTTTCCTATACCATCTTCTCCTGTCGCTTCTTTCTTTTTCATTTTTCTTATTACCTCTTTTACTTCTCTTACTTTAATGTCTTCACCTTTCTCAAACACTTTTCCTCTTTAACTTTCTTACCAAAACTCGTACTCACAGCCAAGACACGTCCACACTCTTCCACCGGCCTTCCTTCTCCTTTAAGCCTTCCTTCCTCCTCCGGTTTGAGAAATAAAGGTTTCCATTAAAAAAGTAAGGTTAACCTTGCAATGACTTTGGGGGGGAGGTCATTCGGACCCCATAAATATCCCATCATCTGAACATATCATTTCACGTAGAATTCAAACCTGCGATTAAAAATGAACGCTTCCATTTAAAAAGTAAGATTGACCTCGAAACGACTGGGGGTGAGGTGGGGGTCAATTGGACCCCACATATTTTATATGATTTGAACGTAGAATTTAATGTAGAATCCGAATCCGTGATAAACAGTAACGATTTCTATTTAAAGAAACCATTGACCTTGGAATGACCTTGACCCATCATCTTCAAGCTTAAATTTAAGGTCACCAAAATATGACCCTCTTGGTATTAAGCAACTTTTGTCTGAACTATTTTTCTGTACTATGCATAGAATTTGAAATATGGAGATCCATAGATTAAAATGACTCACCTTGTGTAACATTTAACATAATTGGATAGATGATAAATTAATAAGAAAATTGAAAATAATTATCTAGGATGACTTCGAAATACACTTTTGAAGCAGTTGATCGTTTCCTCTAAGATTTGAACCGGTATAGGTAGAATGAAGCAAAATTAAGAAAAATGGAAACTTTACAGTATGATATCTCAGCAAAGAAAAAGATGTCTGTGCAAATTCAACGCCATCTGAAAGTTTAAGACTTGTACTTTAAACTGCTCTGTGTAGTTTTTTAGGTATACTAAAACTTGAAAGGTCACATAACCTTTGCTGTCGGGACATGTGATCATTCATCGCGAATAGGTATTTTCGGATTTGTCTATTTCTTTCAGATCATCGTTTAGTTGTTGTTTTTATTTTTATTTATCAATTTTTTAATATATTATGTGATCGTTTCAGTACTCATGATCTTAGGCCCAACTTGATGATGACGCCTGGAAAGGTGTAAACGTTGGAAAGGGATCTGTCTGTTGGAAGATCGGTTGTCTCGACAGGGGGAGAGCGATAATGGTGGAATTGTCTCTGCTAGTCGATTTCACATTTTTATGATGCACACTGTCATTTGATTTCGTTTTGTGTGAGGTACTGTACCGTTATGGAAGAAATGGATGAAGATGTGGAGAGTGAATGCGCACTAATTTCGCACTCTTCCTAAGTACAAGGGAGAGAGAGAGATGAAGACTGAGAGAGAAATAAGAGAAATGAAGAGAAAAGAGGAAACGCAAAGTACCAGAGGTCAGTCGACGAGGCGTTACGCCATAATCTTGGATCCGCCGAACAACTAAAAGTTTTGCCCACTTGCGAGCGTACGTTCGAATCGCGAAAAGTAACAACAGTAGTGCCAGCGGTCTGGGAGGCCGCTCGAAAATGAGGAGCAAACTCGGTCCATGGTAAGCGCGATAACTCTAGCGGGAGTGGGTATTAACAAGCCAATATGATATTATACCACTTCTAGCTTAGTGTGCACGCCGTCACCTGTCAGCAACAAATCATCGATCTGCAGAAACCACCAGACGGTTAGTATATCTCTCTCCTTTGTACGTGTTTGGGTGATTATCCGAATGTGTAAGAAAACGAGCAGTCGTGATGACTAACATGTAATTTTCGGACTCTAGCAATACGTGATTGATACGAGTCGTTGCAACGGAGCAGTATTACGCGTTGCCAGACACGCTAGCTATTCGCCTTGTTGAAGCACCGCCATTTTTGCACTTACGCGTCGAACTGTGTATTGGGCTGAAATCATTAGCCATTCGGCCAACAGTAAATTGCGAACTATGTGATTGTGCATCTCTGTTATCGGGGTTTGAGTTACGTCATTGTCAGGGTAATAGGTACGTGCGTGCACGCGTGTGTATATATGTGTATTCTAACTAATATCGGTTACAAGTGTTTAGTTAATTGACAATGTCTTAATCCAAGATTTCATAAAATGCATTTCACCGTATAAGTAGCGGCAAAGAGCACTTCGATCTCGCAGATAATCTTAAGTTTGAAAACTCTTCATCGAAAAAAGTATTTTGCTAGTAAGTGCAATAATCATCAATCAAGGATTTATTTCAAAGAGCAATAGAACCGCTTTATAATGAATTGTTGAAAGTCAGAAAATTCGGTTTTACATTAAACTTACCAATCTTAAAGTTAGAGAATCCATTGCATATAATAAAAAATTATGGAAAATAGCAAAAAATTATGAATACGTTTAGAAATTATTCCATAAAATTTACAAAATTGAACTGAGTACTTGAAATATATTTTATTCTATGAAATATTTTTCTGAAATATTTTTTCGTAAATTCAAGATGTCTTCTTCAAAATATCACACTAAAAAAAGTACGTAAGAGTATGATTTGGTGAATTTGAATAAAATTTGCATCCATTTTTTATTATCTTAAAAATTCCATTGCGTAATAAAGGTTTTATGTTTCTTCTACATTACAAAAAAGAGAAAAAGTGGCGTATTTTTTATCAAATTCCTTCAGAAGTTGGTTAGATCGATCTGGAATTACTTCAATGACATTATGTTCAACAAGTCTTATAATTGATAAGTCGAATAAATTATTAATATATTTCAAACGTAAAAATTAATACTTTATTAACAATTAATATTTTAGTTGGACACTTTATATATATATATATATATGTATATATAAATGTACATTATTGCAATGAAATGTTTCTGCAGTCTTTCATTTACTAGTATTACAATTTAATAATGTATGAATGCTGAATTTTGTCATATCATGATTAATGGAATATAAGTTTTGAAATGGTTTGAATTCGATTTTTGATTATATATCATATTTACATTTTCATAATAAGTATGGTTTCATTTACTGTATAGTTATCTGAAATAATTTGCAAGAAATTAATTATTGTTCTAGGTTACTTCACTGACTATGGAGATCAGAATGAAGTATAAATATACAATGTCAATTTCCTTAGAAACAATGTGAATATTCTTCACTTTCTCTATTTTTTCCGAAAGAATGTTGAGTTTCATTAACTTTTTTCGAGCTTTTTAAATTGTTATCTATAATGGAATTATTTTGTTGCTCTTCGCTTGAACATGTAAAAAATGAAAAAGATTGCGTAACAGCTGGTAGAATCTCGCACCGGTGCAAAATATTACCATCACTTTGTTCATTATCAATATCATTACTTGATGTTTCAGTTCGATTTCGGTACTTGGCCTGTCTTATTGCAGTCAATCTTCCTCTAGCTTCTTCTAATTCTTTTTCGATTCGAAGAACTTCCGATCTTGCGTTTATTTCTTGTGCGATGCCACCTACAATACGCCGATTTAATATAAGAGATTTTTCTTCTTCGTTTTGTATAGCTTGTTGAGCAGCACGAACTAAATTATCAGTTGCTCTTTTAACCGCATTTCCAGCAGCTTGTAATCGTTTAGTGTTTTCACTTTCTGGATCAGCTTTTACTTTACACGCTACAAGAAGCTGAGCTGTACTACTGGCCACTTGTTTCGCACTTGAAATTAACTTTTCTTCACTGCTAAAACTTTGAATCAAAGCATTAGCTGATTCAACCAAGCTATGAGTAGCAGCTGCAACCATTCTTGCCGCAGAAATTAATCCTTCGGACCATTGTCCATCATCGGAACTTGTTAGTAGGGTTTGCGAAACTTTACCAGCAGATATCAATTCTCGTTGCGCAGCGCTTGCTGCTTTTATCAAAGCTGACGTCGCAGCTGCTATTGATTTAGCAGCTTCTAAAATCATTTCATCAAAATTCATTTCTTCTTTAGTTTCCTAAAAAAAAAAAGAGATCATTAGTGATAGCCATTGATACACAAACGCACACACGCACACACGCGCGCGCGCGACATAAGATTGCTTGTAAGTAATAACACAATTTATAAAAATAAAATTATTCATTATGCGGTAAAACAATATAAAATAAAATAAATAATAGGGATTTATTATAATTTTGTATTACATGTAAATTGGTACCTATCAAATCATCCAATACATCGGGTCAGATTATGAATGTCATTGTCCAATGGTATAACGTTCAAATAACAATATCTGATATTTTTTACAATCAAAAAGAGGAGATTAACTTATTATTACCCAAATTAAATCTAGGCCTATGAAAAGTATTTTCAAATCGTAAATTTTTTTTGGTTAAAATAATACTACAATTCAGAATAAATAAATCAGACACTTTTATCTAATAAATCTATCTACTCTAATCACTACTTATACCTTCTTCAGATTTAGAATACTAAGCAAAACTATTTTGAGCGATTACCGTGAATAGCTCTTTATAATTTATTTATTGTCCTTTTAAGTTTCTATTTTGATTAATAAAAATGAAAGAGGAAAAGTATTTCATCTCAGACTAAGATTTAATTACTGAATAAAAATCAAACAGATATAATATTTTTACTTTTATTGTATAAAAGTAAACACAATAAGTATTTTTATTATATATATATATATAAATTTATTCAACTAAATGTTACATCTTATTTTTTTTTTTTTTACACAGCACATTTCATTTCTCTACTGTGTGACGCGCCTTGCCTCCCTTTGCCTGTGTTTTGTGTGATTATGTTGTATGTGTGTATGATTGAGTTTTAGTTCGTGTAAGTGTCTTTTGTATTTCCTTCTCATCTTCTTTTCCATTTGCCTTCCTTTTTTCGTCTTCTTCTCACTCTTTCATTCCGTCTTCTATCCCATCCTCTTTCTTTCTCTCTCCCTCCTATACTTACCTCCTCTCTTTCTGTATGTCCTCCCATTTATAATCATCCTTCTGTTTTCTACCACGATGTCCATTACTACTCCTACTTCCTGGCAAGCACTGAGGACCTTCTTTGCTGCCCTTACCATTTCGTCCCTCTCTTTTCTTTCTTCAAAGGACAGCCACTCATCTAAGCTCATTTTTCCTTCTCTATATATTTCTCTTTCCAGGTCCCATATCTTGTCTCTGTCTTCTCTGCTATTAAACTCAACTTTCAGCCTTTCTCCCTATTCCTTTACGTGATTCACTTTCACTTTATGAACATTTTCAAACCATTCTTCTATTTTCACACCTTCCCATTTTGGTCCCTTTTTCACTACCAGTATTTTTTTCCACTCGTCCCATTCTTCTCCTGGTGATTCGTCACTCTCACTTTCCATTTTCCTTTTTTTTCTTTTGTTTTTCTCTTTTTTTCTCTCTACTTCCTCTTCTGCTCCTTTCTCATCTCTTTCTTTTCTGCTTTCTTTTAGGTTTTCCTCAATTGTTCTTAGTCTTATTTCCTGGTTCCTAGCCTCTCTTTCCAACTCTTTTACCTTATTTTCCACATCACTTCTTTTTCTTCTTTCTATTTCCATCCATTCTTCCAGGTCTTCTTTCTCTACTCTTCTGTCTCTTTCTATCTTCGTTATTTTCCTTTCAATTTCATCCATTTTCGTTAATCTTTTCTTTCGCCTTCTTTACTCTATGAATTTTCTTTTATTTCTTTTTTATCTAGCCGGACTTCTCACCTGTCCGTATTAAGGCTTTTAAACCTTTTCTGCGATCTCCTCCGCTCCCTCTGCTTTCACTTATGCTTACTACAATTCTCTCTTACCAATTTCTTTCTTCTCTCTTTTCACTTTTCTTTTTCTTTCTCTTTTTCTTCTTCTTTTCTTCTTCTTTTCCACTTTAGTTCCCTCATCCATGCTATTTTATCTTTGCTCCCAACTATTATTTCTTCCCACTTTTCTCCTTCTTTTCTTGTCATTTCGCATTTTTCTACTATGTGTTTCCAATCTTCCTCTTCTTTTTGGCACATTCTACATTTCTTATTTTCTTCTTTTTCCCAGTATCTACTCCCTCTTGTCTCGTTCCATAACCTAAACCTCTCTCTTATTTGTAGGCCTCTTATTTTCCCTTCATTTTGTATTTCTTTTAGTCTACACTTCTTCATTTCTTCCTTTATCCCCTTCCACTCTCTTATATATCTTGATTCTTCCAACTTATCTTCCATTTCTTTTTCTTTTTTTTTCTTCAATTCTTCTCTTACTTCATCCCAGAACTCTTCTCTTTCATCGTCTCCTTCTTCTCTCTCTCTGTATTTCTTACTTTCCCCTAGTCTTTCTTCTCTCTCTCCTTTTTTTTCATTTCTTTCTTCTCTTTTCCTTTCGTTTCTCTTCATTTCTCTCCATGCTTCTTTCTTTATTGTTCCATCCCTCTCTTCTTTAATTTTATTTTCATATCTCATCGTTCTCTCCATTGCTTTTTCTTTTATTTCTTTTCTTCCTGTTTCCCATTTTATCAGATAACTCGGTGTGTTTCTGTCCAAACCCAGTACCCATTTTATATATTTCATTTGTAGTCTTTCTATTTCCTCGTATCTTTTCCACCCCCGTATTTCTGCTCCGTACATTATCACGCTTTTCACTAACGCGTCAAATAACATCATCCTTAGCTTCCAATTTTCTTTAAATAATCTTTTTCCCAACCCCCATACTTTTCCTAGTCCCATATTTATTTTACCTTCTGTTTTCTTTATATGTCTCTTATTCCCATTGTTTTTGTTTATTATGTATCCCAGATAGTTATATTCTTTTACCATTTCAATTTTCTTTCCTATCCACTCAAAACTTTCTTTCTTTCCTCTTCCTCCTCCTTTCTTACATTTCATCATTTTTGACTTTTCTACGTTTAATTCCAGCCCTCTTTCCTCTAAGAATATCCTTAGTTTTTTCAGCATCTCTTTCATCCCATTTTCATTTTTTGCCATCATTACTATATCATCCGCGTATCCTATCGTCCAAATTTTCTTTCTTCCTATTACCACTCCTCCTTCTTGAATTTTACTCATTTTCTCTTCTAACTCCGCAAAGGCAAGATTAAATAGCGTGGTGCTCAGCGGGCACCCTTGCCTTACTCCCTTTTCTGTGTCAAATTCCCCTATTATCTCTCCTCTAATTTTTATTCTGCATCCTGTTTCCTTGTATATTTCTTCTATGCTTCTTCTGATCCTTTTATCTATTTCTTTTTCCTTCATTATTTCCCATATCTTCTTTCTTCTTATCCTGTCAAACGCTGCTTTCATATCAGCGAAGAAGACAAACAATTTCCCACCTTTTCCCTTATTTCTTTTCCTATTGCCGTTTTTAGTGCCCACGTATATTGCATCTGTTGTTCCTCTTTTTAGTCTGAATCCCATTTGCGTATCGCTTAGTATTCCTTTTTCTTCTATCTCTCTATCTAGTCTTTTCCTTACTATTTCTGCATATATCTTATATCCTGTGTCCATCAGTGTTATACCCCTATAATTGCTTACTTCTTCTTTTTTTCCTCTCTTGTATACTGGTATTATTATTCCCTTTGTCCATTCCTTCGGGTATCCTTCTCCGTTCCATACTCTATTTAGACATTTTGTCAGATCATTTATTAGGCTTTCCGTCCCAGCCATCCACGCTTCATTTGCAATCCCATCTTCTCCTGTTGCTTTTTTCTTTTTCATTCTCTTTATCACCTCTACTACCTCTTTTACTTTTATTTCCCCTCTTTCTTCTTTTTCCCCTCTTTCCCATTCTTCTCTTTCTTCTATTTTATTGTAGTCCTTTTCTTTTTCTCCCAGCTGCTTCTTGAAGTGTTTTAGCCATTCCTCATTGCTTATTTTTTCGTCTATTTTTGCTCTTTTTTTCTTTCCTCCGCCCACTTTTTCCTAAAATTTCCTTCTCGTTCTATCTTTGCTTATTTCCTCCGCCACTTTCCTTCCTTCCTCTTCTTTTGCCTTTCTTATTTCCTCTCTGTTTTCCCTCTTTGCTTCCAGGTATCTGCTTCTATCCCCAATTCCTTTTCTTAGTTCTTTCAGAGCATTCATTACCTTGTCTCTTTTTACCTTGCATTCTTCTCTCCACCAGCTTTTTCTTGTTCCTTTTTTACTTCTTATTTTCTTTTTTGTTATAGCGTTCTGTACTCTAATTTTTATCTCTTCCCATTTTTCGTTCCTTCTACTGCTCCTATCCATCTGTGATACTCTTTTATTCCTTCTTCGCTCCAGTCTTCTCTTAACCTTTCTTTTTCTCTGTTTTCTTCTTCTTCAACCCTGTTTTCTAGCTCCACTTCTACTGGTAGGTGATCCGATTTGATTCTCTCTCCCATTTGCATTTTCTTCACTCTCTCTTCCCCTCCTATATTTCCTATTATGTAGTCAATCGTCGACATCCCTCTCGCTCCTATATATGTAATTTTTCCCTCTTCATCTCCCTCTTTTTTCCCATTCATAATCACTAATCCCGTCTCTCCTAGCCATTTCACCATCTCTTCCCCTTCTGCGTTTATCGTACCATCCTTTGTATTTATTTCTTCTGTCTGTCCTTCGCTATCTCATTCTCTTCCTTCGCCTCCTGTTCTAGCGTTAAAGTCTCCTCCTATTATTAATATTTTTCCTCTATTTTCCTCTATTTCTTCGGTTAGGTACTCATAATTTTCTTTTTTCTTATGCTGCATGTAGACTGATGCAACCGTGCATTTCTCTCTCTCTATCTCTATTTCCCCTACAATGACTTCTTCTGTCCTTTCTTTCTTCCATTTTACCTTTATTCTCCCTTGTCTTTCTCTAACTGCCATCAGTCCACCCCCTATCTCCCTACCCCTCTTTCCTTTCCTTCTCGAGTCCCTCCATTCAATGTTATACTCATGCAAATTTCTTCCTATTCCTATTTCTGCTTCTTCTCTTTTCACCCATGTTTCCATAAGTTCTACTATATCAAAATTTCTGATGTATTTCCAGTCTTCTTCTTCCAAGCTCTTTATTCCCACCACATTCCAGAATAACATTTTTACTGTTTTTCTTCCCTTCACCTCTTCTCTCTTCTCTCCTCTCTCACATTTATTTCCGAAACCCTTCCATTCCTTTCTTTGTCATTCTTTCTTCTCTCTCATTCCACCTCCACTCTTCCTCCCCTGCTCTTAACCCGTTGTGCCATATTTTAACTTCCTTGCCCTTATTTTTCAATTCTCTTGCTTTTCTTCTTACCTCCTCTCTTATTTTCCTCTGTTTCCACGTCCAGTCGTGATCTATATATATTTTTTTCTCCCCTAGTTTACTTTTTTTCTTCATTATTCCCTCCTTTTGTTCCCATGAGGCACACTTTATTTGCCACATCCTCTTCCTTCTATACTCTATCCCTTCCTGTCTCTGTTTTATTTCTGGTCCTCCTATACTCCTTAGGCTTATTATTTCCCCCTTAATTCCCATTCTGTCCTTTAACCATTCCTCTGCATCTCCTTTTTTTTCCCATTTCAATTCTCTCTCCAGATCCGTTACAATTATA
This sequence comes from Phymastichus coffea, assembly GCF_024137745.1. Taxonomy (NCBI): domain Eukaryota; kingdom Metazoa; phylum Arthropoda; class Insecta; order Hymenoptera; family Eulophidae; genus Phymastichus; species Phymastichus coffea. The sequence goes on along the minus strand of NW_026706822.1, from coordinate 3,899,417 downwards.
TTATTTACCCTACTTTCTCTATCCATCCTCTCCTTCATGTGATCCATTTCATCCCTATTATCTACTCCTTTTTCTTCTGCCCTTGTCTCTCTTCCTTCCACGCATTTTTTTATCTTATTCACCTCCTCTTCCAATCCAGTCATTCTTTCTTCCCACTTCTCTTATCTTCTTTTTTCTTCTCTTTTCTCTTTTTTCCTTTCCTCTCTATCTTTCTCTAATTCTTCTCTAAGATTTTCTAACCCTCTCTCCCATTTTGCTTCTCTTTTTTTCTCCGCCTCTTCCATTCGCCTCATCATTTCATTTAGCAGTTCCTCTCTTTCTCTCTTCCCCGCTCTTCTCAGTTCTCTCATTTCTGCTAGTACTCTTTCAATTGCGTTATCTTCTCCTTTACTCTCACCCACCCCTATCAATGTTCTGTCCATTTCATTTCCTTCATCCCCATCTATTTCACTCCCCTCGCTTTCACTTTTGTACCTTTTCATCTGCCTCACTTCTTCCTTGTTTCCTCCCCTCAGGCCCTCTTCGCTCTCTCTACCTCTCACCCCCTTTGCCTTCCTCTTATCCCCTCTACCGTCCCTCTCTTTCGCTGTTCCTGGCGTTGTAAACATCTCGTTCCTGTTTCCTATTCAAATTCCCCAACTTGCTCCCGCCTTAACTCTCTCTCTTATTCCCTTTGTCTTCGCCTTTATACCCCTCTCCTACGCTCCTCTTTTCCCGCCTTCTGTCTTATCTAGCCTAACCTATCCTTTCTCCCTTTATTTTTTTCTCACCTTACTTCCTTCGCCCTTTGTTTCCCTCTCTTTTTCTCTTCTCCAAACCCCTTTCCACTCCTCCTGTACATTTTCTCCACTTTTCCCTTCACTTCCCGCTCTCCTTCTCTCCAAATTGAGTTATACTCAGCACTCACACAAGACACGTCCACACTCATCCAAGTCTCAATATAACCTCCAGTATTTTTATTATATAAAAAGATATATACATTAAATATATATAAATTATTATACAATATATAAATTTAAATTTATTAATGTACAGGCCGTAAACTTTAAACTTAAAATTAAACCTGGCCAAAATTGGATACATTCAAGATGATTATGCGAAGCCTTAAACTGAAAAATGGTGATTTTTTTATCTTATTATGACGCACTGAGTGTAGAGGCTAAAAAATGATCTTCGTAACAAAATTTCTTTATATTTTGTAATGGACTTTTTTTGGTCTAAGTGAGCTCACAAATTTACTATGAGGTATTTTTTATTACAATAAGACTAATTATGCGAAAGTACTACGGAAGCTTAATCGGTAATTCAGTATCACTCTAGCAGTACCCAATATACAGAAGAGTCATTTATTTACTCCTATACCATAAATAAAGCTATTGATAAAACCAATCTTAAATTCAAATGATGAAATCAAATTACGTAATTTATTAAATGTATGATTATTGTATGTGAATAGGAAACTTCATATACTTTTAGTAACAGTAGAGTTGTTGAATTCTATTTAAAATAGATGTGGTCTTGTTGTTGAAAAGTGTATAAAGTAAATGTTATATTAAAGGAATAATGTAATATTAATATGTAATTAAAGTTAATGCAATGTTAATGCAAATTACCTTGCAAATGAAAGTTAAGCTTGAGTAAAATATAATATTCCTATGTAAAATTTGAAACTGAAACCTTTTCCGGTCTTAAAAAAGTATAGCATCCAAAATGGACAAGGTACTTTCAAGCTTTGGAAAATTGTTAGGAGCATTTCAAATTTCAGTTGATTCACGCTTATGCGTTCTCAATTGACTGTTACACATTCGGATTGTAAAATTATTAACGATTAATTGTTGTATATCGATTTTTGACAGTAAGACGTATACAGAAATGCATTTGGAGTTGTGATTTGGAACCCTCGTGACCAAATTGACTGTAAATATATTTTTGTTCGTTGAAATCATTAAAAAACAATGTTTTTACACAATAATCAACCATTATTGCAGGGTATGCATCATGCACCATATTTGGTTAAATCTTTTTGAGATTATTCGAATACAATCGATAACATAGGCGAAACCTTGCCTTGATCTAAGCCGATGATATTCAAATTAGTTATGTTTTGATCGCATTTACTTTCCAAGAAAACAATAAGCTTAAACCTGTTCCGACAATCTAAAAAGAAAGACAAATAACAAAACTAGAGAAAGTTGTACACCAAGTGGCGTAATCCTTTGCAAATAACTGAAGGGTCCCTTTCTTGATGATAATTCAAATTCTCTAAATAATGTAGTAGTGTCAAATGAAATATTATCAAACGATTTACATCTTCTTTAAAAGCCAAAAGACCCATCTCTTGATGTGATCTATTTTATCACAATCAGATGTCTTGATAATGTCTTTAATCATCAAAACCGAAGAAACCAGTATACCAAGCAGGCTAATTCTTTGGTAATCAGCCAAAGGGTGCGTCTCTTATTAACAATCAAATTTCTTCAAAACAACACAGCAGTGCTGTTTTGAATCATCTTGAAAATCTCTGTTAATCATGTGTGATAATCGTCCATGGACGAGAGTGGAGAGCTGACATACCATGGTACCTAGCCTCTGTCCCTGCTCCAGCATTTAGACGACGGTTCACGGGAAAAACCATGGCTCAAAAAAACCGTGAACAAAGCAGAAAGATTACCTATCGTGATAAATTGATAATCTGTTAATGTAGACTATTTTCTTCTTGTATCTTAGTGATTATTGGTTACAGTAAACAACATCGTTCATTTTCTGTATAATAATGTATAGCCCATCCCAGTTGCACTGAAGTTTGGGTGTTTTTCTTTTAGTTCTTCGGGGATTGAAAAACGTAAATTTTTGTCCATTCGAAAAATAACTATGCCTAGCGTTCTTATCATAGTAGTTTTTGTTCCGTTGAGAAAGTAATTTAATGTTGTGTCGAGCCCAATTGTGAATTTTATTTAATGTAGGGTTAGCTTGAGGACGTAGTTGATAGATGTTGTCGATTAAGTCGGAGTAGGAAGTGATGCACGTATCAAATCTAAGGCAATCTTAAATCGGCACCAGTGTACATCTCAGTTGGAGTGACTCCTGTTGTGAAATGTACGGCAGATCTATAAGCTAATAAGTTAAAGGAGACATAATGAACTTAATCTGTTTATTTATCTTGTATGAATTTGGATAAATATTCCAATAGTATTCTGTTTTCTCTTAACTTGACCGTTTTATTGTGGATGTAAAGGTGTTGTTCTAGTTTCCTGAATTCCTAATACGTGTGCTAATTCTTTAATTAATTTAGAATCCAAATTACGACCTTGATCAGTATGGATTTCGAGAGAAACTCTATATCTACACACAATTTTTCAAACAAATATATCAACGATAGTTTTTGTTTTCATAGAAGAAAGGGAAAAAGCTTCTACCCACTTAGTAGAACAATCTGTCACTATTAAAATATCTATCTGAGCTCTATGAAAAGGTGATCCCACATTATAAATTCGCTTCAGATTGTGACGTTTATTCGAAGAAACTTTTTTTACAATACACGTTAAACAAGATTTGCATTAGTGTTCAACATTTTTCTTACAACATGCCCAATAGAATCGTTTTTTTAGATTAGGTCAAATCCATTTCCTGTATAAAAATTCATCATAAACAACAAGTGAATCCCATTGAAATAGATATACTCGTACTTTTGTAAATTCATCTTTAGAAAAGATATCCTGATATGATAATTTAATCCCACATTTTTTACTAGTCAAAATAACACGGAGAACTTTGTCTTATCGTTGTCGATCTTGCCATATAATTTTGGATGTTTGGTCAAAAACAATATATCCGACAGAGGCATTTGGAATATACTTAGATTCTATGTTAAAGCTATACTTACAAGAAGAATTTTAGCAAGGGCGTTGAGAAAGGCCATCTGTATTTCCATGAGAAGTACCTTTACGATGCAGAATTTTAAAGTTATATTGATCTAACTTTGTTATCCATCTATTAATTAACCGTCTAAGTTTTTAAATGAAAGGAGCTACGTTAATGCTGAATAATCAGTATGAATGAAAAATGGTTTACCATATAGATAATTGTGAAAATGGTGTATTGAATCTACAACAGCTAACAACACTCTGCGAGTAGCACAGTAATTTTTCTCAGCTTTTATCAAAACTCTGCTATAATAGGCAATCACTTTTTCTTCTCCATCCTGTACTTGAGATAGTATAGCCCCTATCCCATGATCAAACGCATCTGTATCTATAGTGAAAGAAAAATTTTCTAGTGGAAAAGCTAAAATGGGTGGTGTTGAGAGAATCTCTTTCAAACGTGAAAAAGAAATTTGACATTCCGAAGTACATTGAAATTGATATTGCTTTTCAGTTAATTTACGAGGTCTGTCCGGAAAGTATCGGGCCTACGTTTATATCTTCGCGCCATAGTGTTCGAGCGACCTCTACCGGACAGAAACGTCAACAGTAAAGCCTCACGAATCTATTGGTTACTTATTGATACCTGCCGGACGTATAGTTCATGCGCAGTGTGTCTTTGTTTACAGTACCTTTTTCCTGTTCGTCGGATTTTGATATTGTCAAAAATGACTGAAAAACAAGATCAACGAATTTGCATCAAATTTTGCTTTCAACTCGGAAAAACAAGTTCGGAAACTATTGAAATGATGCAAAAGGCCTTCGGAAGCGAGTGTATGAGCAAAACACGAATAAAAGAGTGGTATAAACGGTTCAAGGATAGTCGCACTTCTGTCGATAGTGATTCTCGTTCCGGTCGACCTTCGACGACAAAAACCGTAGATAATATTGATCGGGTGCGGCTTGCAATCAAACAAGATCATCGTATGACTGTGCGAGAACTAGAAGAAGACCTTGGGATACCAAAAACTATAATTTCAGAAATGTTAACCAAAAATTTAGGAATGAAACGCGTGTGTGCGAAATTCATCCCAAAATTGCTCACAGCAGAGCAGAAGAACATTCGCTTAGAAATCGCTCTGGACAATCTGGAAATGATCAATAATGATGATAATGCGCTTAGAAAAGCTATTACAGGTGATGAATCATGGGTTTATGGTTATGATCCTGAAACAAAACAACAATCTTCACGGTGGAAGCATTCTAAATCGCCAAGATCAAAAAAAGCACGTCAAAGTCGGAGCAATGTTAAGTCAATGATGATTGTTTTTTCGATTGTGAAGGTGTTGTACTTCACGAATATGCACGAACAGGTCAGACAATCAATAAAGAATACTACGTTCAAATTTTGAAACGTTTGCGTGATGCAGTAAGAAGAAAATGGCCGCACTTTTGGGAAAGTGGTGACTGGCTTCTCCATCACGATAATGCGCCAGCGCATTCATCCAATCTTGTGCAGCAGTTTTTGAGCAAACACAATATCACATTGCTTCGACAACCTCCATACAGTTCCAACATAGCCCCTTGTGACTTTTGGCTGTTTCCAAAACTAAAAAAACCACTCAAAGGACACCGATTCGATGACAAAACAACGGTTGAAAACAATGCGACGAGTGTACTTAAAGCTATCCCTAAAAGTGAGTTCCAGGACTGTTTTGAAAAGTGGAAACATCGATGGAACCGTGTTATTCTATCAAGTAGGGATTGCTTTGAAGGATGTCACCCAGGACAGCCCTCGTATATGCACAAATCCATTCCTTTAACTATTACAATCCGACTATTTGAACGCTATATATGAAATTATACATATGTGACAAAATGATTTCTAGAGCACAATATCAATGTCAGAGAAATATATTTGCAGCCTAACTATACGGGTGCTCTCTTCTAATTGACTCTTCTAAGCCTCGCTATTACTTCGCACGTTTTCTTTCTCTCTCTTTTTCTTTCACGCTTTCTCTCTCTGATTCACACGTTTTTAATCGCTGCCTTAGTCCTAAGTAAACACGCTGACTGCAGCATGCTGTTACAGCATACTGCTGTAGCATGCTATAGCAGCGCGCTCGGTCTTTCCTACTCGTTCTCGCCGAGGTGTGCACACATGTGCTGCTGATCATAGATTCTTATTGCTATGCACTTGGCCTTGGCGTAACTCAAGTGAAGCTCTTGCAGGCGAAATCTACATTGATGCATACATACATAAAAATGGTCCGTCACATAACATTACTCCTTAAATGGTTTTTTTTCCTCAATTTGATCTATGAATGGCTTTGAACCTGACGTTTCATGGTCCGAGATTCGGATTCAGTGACCTTTAAAACGTATGAAAATAATTGCCTGATTTCACAAAGGCATACTTTTATATTTTTGAAATTGTTATACTAATTCTTAAGATATCAACATTCAATGACTTTCAAATGACATACAAAGTCATGATAAAATAAATGAAAAATATTATACCTGAACGTAAAATTTTTCGTACTTTCAGAAACTGCAGTTAAAATTGAACGTTTAGCAGAATATGCACATTTGATCTTGAAAATTACCTTGATTTCGACATGTTGACGTCAAACAGACTCTAGATTTAGATCAAGAATCCTTAAAACCATACCTTAAAACACTAGTTATATATTTTAAAACTACTTTTTTTTAGTTTGACCTTCAAATACCCTTGATCTTTACGTGGTGGGGCCAAACTGACTGCGGATTCGGATTCAGTATGGCAAAATTCATGGGAATATATATATGTCGTTTTTGATACAGATTACCTTTTTTTGTGTGCCTGTACAATTGGTGATGAAGAGAATTATTTACTGTGATGAAAGCAGAAATTTACATACTTAGGCAGTTAAATGTTGAATTATAAGAGACTAATCGCTTACTTAGGAAAAAATTTAATAAAACAAAAATTATTTAATAAATATTTAATAAAACAAAAAAGGGTTAAGTGTGTTCAATACTAGTTTTAATGTAATTAATGTAATTAATGTAATAATGGTGACAGACACATTAACCTCTAGGAATGGAAGCAAACTTAGAGAGATACAGAAATGCAACTTATGATAATGTAGTAAAAGAGTTACTTGAAGATATAGTTGTTCCAATTCAGAATGAAAGATAGAATTATTGTATTAAACTATCTTAATAAAGGTGATGTGCATGCAGATTATTGAAAATTAGTCACATGTAGAAATAGATAGAAAAAAATACAATGTTCTTCAAGAAAAACTATTAAATCACAAATTTTAAGTTTATGAAATTGACAACGCACAAGAATGTACTGAAACCAGATATAAATACAAGAAATTTTAAGAATAATGAATGATATGCAAGTTCAGGAGGTAAGTGCGATGTAGGATCACTATGCGGGCTAAACCCGCACTCGTGAGCCTTGTGGCCGTAGATTGACAGGCAGTAAGCGCGATGGTGGAAAACTTACTGATTTACAAAGATTTGGATAAATAAAGCTTTACTGACATGAAACTTGTTTACAAGGTTTAAAGTGAGAAGAATTGGTTTAAAACTTTAGCACGTTCGCAATGTGTTTGTCGCAACAGTCGAAAAAGAAGTGAGAGAGAGAGAGAGAGAGAGAGAGAGAGAGAGAGAGAGAGAGAGAGAGCTCTGAAATTCCGTTCTTTGCTATAGCCATTGCTATCGGCCGAGAGATGATGTCATTGAGAACCGCATCATTACTTGCGGGTAAAGCCGCCACAATACCGTAAGGTAATCCAATTTTTTTTAAATTGAAATAGTAGAATACAAAATGTAATCATTAAAGTTGACGGAGTTATGTATAACTATATAAGAAACAATTACAGCAAAATATGTATTAAATATTAATACTGTAATGCTTATAATTAACTAAACATTACACTATATTACAGTTGCGATAGCATTAAATATAATAGGAAGTAATATCTAAATGACATAGTTTGTTCAAGATGTATGAGATTCCATGTAACTAGATAGTAATAAAACGGAGAATAGGAAACATCAATCATTATAATTTCCATGTTAAAATACAATACTCTTAAAAAATATAAGTCGAAGACTATACTATAAGCTATTATCCGTTCTACTTTATGTATCTAAACTTTTGTAAATTACTGTTTACATACATATAGCAATAGTCTATTAATGTACACGAATACTACTCTGCGCGCATAAAAATACAGATGCGGCAACTTTGAAAAGAAAGCAATAGGTAATAAATATACATGTAATAGTTGATACAAAAGGTTTCTACCTTTATCTCAATTATTATTTAATATATAAAAATGAGTGGCAGGTGTAGACTAAAAAATGGCAAAATAGCTAAACAGAAAGTAATAAAGAGTAGAAAAAAGTATCTAAAAGCAATGGCTTTAGCCAAAGCAGAGAAGCCAGAGAAGAAAATAAAAGGCGAAAAATGAGAAAGGCAGGAATTATGTGAAAGACAGAAAAATTATGTGAAAGTTAGTAAGTTCATTCAATATGTACCATTAGTAGAATAGTGTTATACTGATTACATGACTGATTAATTTGTGACATGTTGTTTATTGCAGTAATTTTATCATGATCAATTTCATTATTATCTAATTTTGTAAATGTTTTTTTATCTTTACTATAGTTTAAAATTATGATAAAAATTGTTAGTGAAACCAGTAGTCAGATTGTTTGCTACAGAAAATGTCCTATATCTTATAACTATTGTAGTTCATAATTAACTGCATAAAGTTATAACTATATAAAATTGTGATTAATAATTGTATTCATCTTAATTTAGTAAGAACGTTTGACTTGACATTTACGACAGATGTACAACATATGTAATGTGGTGTATCGTTATTGAAAAGAGTTGCCGTAATTTAACCTGCCACGTGACCGCGCGAATTAATTAAAAAAATAAATAAAGAAATCGAAATACTTTGTTCCGTGAAAATCGGCCCACCCACGCCAGGGAAAACGACGATGCAAGCCGACGAGCTTTGCATTCCATACGCGGATGTTGACGGTGAGAAAAACCGTCAACAGTCGCGAAAAAACGGAGAAAATGACCGGGAAAACCGACACACCCGATTGCTACAGCAAGCATAAACCGAACCGGCACCGAGAGCGAAGTGCACGTGGATGAGCGGCGGCGGCCATTTTGACGATTTTGAGATGGAATAGACTATAGAAAGAGAGGGAGAAGAAGTAGAAAGAAAAAGCTAATAACGAACAGTGCGTGCAAGTAACTGATAAACACCTTTTTAAATTATTCGTATGAGCATATACATTGACCGCGAGGGCGCTACGAAATAAAGAAACTATAAATTATCATTGAAAAAAAATCATGTCACAGCGAATAATAAATGCAATGTAAATAAAAATTGTAATGCAATGACTAAAAATTGTAAAAACGTGTACAATTTGTAGATGTAGATCCTACAGAAATATACCTATGTGATATTAAAAGCGACGGGTAGCGAACTAGACCTTACCGACCGAGTCAGATAAAATTAGCACATTCGAAGTCGTGATCAAGAGCGACATTGACGTCATTGAATAAGTAGACCAATAGATGAATTCGTGGAAAGTCAGATTTCTGTTCGCATCGAATGTTAGTCTTAACTAGGGGTCCCTCATAATATTACATGCTGACGGACTTTATGGGGGGGAGGGGGGTGGAAATGGAGGCCACGGAAATATTCAGATGGCGCTATCAGTATCCAAATTTGTATATCAGACAATAAAATGATTTCTCCTCGGAAAGAGGAGAAGTAAAAGATCTTTGATCGTGGAGAACTATTGCTCGTCCATTTTGCCACTAGTTATCGCTCTAGCAGCACGCAGATCCGCATTCTAATAAAACCAGCCACCGTTTGACTCGAGATGCAGTCTTCCAAGAGCAAGGAAGTAAATACCACCTACGGTCTTGAGAATTAGGTGTTTTGAGCGAAATTCGCCGCTTTGCTCGTTCGCCGGGACGCGTGGATCCGTCGCCATCGCGTATAGGTAGGATTGACACGTCGACCAACCACCATTTTCTGATTAGATGTAATAGTTCAGTAATTAATAAAGAAAAGTGAAGTGTAACTAATATTCCTTATTTCTGTCTCGATGACTTACCTCTCCTTTCATGCTGATTTTATTTTCAGTCGCGGATGGTTTGTAGCAAGAATTTTTTTTGAATATTCCGAACGCTGGGTAACTGTATGCGCTAAATGTATTAAACTCTCGCTAAATGTATTGTCTCGACCGGAGACAAGGAGTTGCTTTCCGAGCTGCTGGCATCCCTATAACGTTGAGAGGACAGGGAGCGACAATTGACCATTGGAGTGGCCTAGAGAAGAGTTGTCTGTGTGAAACCACTCCCTTGCCCGCTCTGCGCAGTCATACAGCGGGCAAACAGACCTACGCACCGACTTCTGACCTTATTTTCGATAATCGCCGTAACAAAGGAACGGCGTTCTGAAGCTCTTATAATCTAGCTGGAGAGTCGAGTCACTCTAGGCCTTGTGGCGGAAGTATTTCTCGTGCGCGACTACAACCCACCGAAATTCCCCGTCACACATACTATATACAAAACAATTCATTTTGTAAATTGAATTTTAAGTTTGAATTCTATACTTGTAAGATATGCAAAGTCTTATAAGTCTGCCTACTTGAAATACAGTTAAGATCGCTATTTTTCAATAAAAAAATAATATAAGTGTGTGTACGTTAAGAGCACACACTCATGTAAGCCTTTTTTTGTTTTGCGAGGTGCGGCGCTGGGGCGGCGATAAAGGAGAACATAGGCGGCAGTGAGAGAAGAGCGAGAGAAAGAGAGAGAGAAAGACAGAAGTATGAAGAGAAAGAGATAGAGAGAGAGAGAGAGGAAAAAAAAAGTTGCGTGCGCATCCTTGCGCCGATTTTTCGACAGTTGATACTGAGTATACAGACCATCACGCGCGAGCACTTAGTTGTTTTGTTCTGGATTTTCAGTGGAGTTTACCGCCCCTTGTCGACGATTAATTGGAAGGATACACGCTCAGTGTATGAGAGTTTTTGGTTTTCAACGTGAAAAGGTGGCTGGATCAAGCCTAGCTACATACTGCTTGGATTTCACACTGGTATGCATGAGTTCTCCGGCAAGGTATCGTGAACGTGAGCGCGTGTGTGACCGCCGCTAAGAGCGTAAACCCGACGATATTTGGAGAGAGATTGTTCATGGACGAGAAGGGACGACAGGCGCGGCATAGCAACAACAACAACAATAGCAGCAACAACAAAGCAATGACAACAACAATCATCACAACAGTAGCAACAGAAACAGCGACACTTACACCAACAACAGAATCACACGCACATACACATACACACACCGGACAAATTTCATCAACGAGAGGAGCAGCATAGGAGAACAAAGGAAAGCGTACGAGATCGGTGCCATGTTTTCTCTCTTTCTCTCTCTCGCTCTCTCTTGTGGGGGTTTTCCATGGGGTTTTTCGCACTGAGTGTTTCCATGGGGCGGATAACTAAGCAGATCTGCCAGTTACCTCACCGTTCAGCATCGCGACGATATTTCTTGTAACGTGCGCCATTTGGTTTTGATTGTGAAGCACGGAAATGGTAGTATGAAGGCGGATCGGACGGCAGTCCTGCCGCCGATTCGTACTTCTTCGTGAGCGCGGAGAAATTTTGTCGACTGTGCGATAGGCAAGCGTTTTATTGTTGTATATCTGTTTAAATTTGTCGTTGTTATCTGCGTTATCTAATTGTTTTTGTTATTATCGTTACTATTAAAATTGGATTTTGAGAAAGTTGAGAATTACTTATTTAGTCGCTATGTCACTTCTCCTCACGGAAAATTTATTTACGCGCGATTTGATCCGTTCAGCTCGGCAGATTATTAGATGTTGGAACGTTTGTGCTTTCCGAATCCCCACCTTAAATAAACAATTTATGCGGACGGCCGCGAGCTAACCTGGCGGTTACGGCTATTTCTCCGTTACATAAAGTATTCATTGTTCGACAGATTTCATTCTCTCTATTGGTTTAAATCTAGAGTTTGTAATCAATAATAAAAATTCTTTGCTTATTAACATTGATTATGTGGTTGAATTGAATAATTCCCAAAATTTGCAGGATTTTATAATCAATGTTGTTATAGATTTTTTATCGAAAATGTAGAAATCATAGAATTATATTAAAATTTATTTTCTACTTATATGTAATGAATTTTTTTGATAACACATTATCATAATTCTCTTCTGTGGCGGTATTAACGTAAAGCATTGTAACTTTTGAATTTTTTATGCTACAAGTTATCGTTGTTCAATAGTTTTACCATAATGCATGAAGATAAGCGTATAATAAAAATGTTAATGTCATTTGCTGCTGTACATTACAAGGCTTTGGTTAAAAGTGTTGCATCTCTTGTAACACTTCAGACAAGCCATTTCCGCCTTTTGCTGTCCCGTGACCGACCAATTAATTATGCCTAATTCGTGTGTTAATCGAGATATTCGTTGTTTTTCGTTTTCGTTTACCTACATTCGAGAAAATGATACAACAAATGGACATAACATGATCCGACAACAAGCCGCACCGAGTAGAAAAAAGAGAGCGCAGACGATAATCAGTGAGAAAAAAAGAAGGCATGCACACCATCATGAGTGAATACTGACATGAAATTAGAAAACAACAATTCGCAATCACGACCACAATACAAGTTGCCGAGCAGGAAACCGATGGGTTTTCCTATCCGGAATCGTTCACGAATACGGCAACAATCAGATAATTGCGAATCGACCGAACAGACACATCCACATACGCACGCCCGAGAATTCATCGCGCTGACTCTCCGTCATTCGAAAAAAACTGACCACGTAGAATCAAAAAGTGAAATAAAATGAAAATTATTTAATTGATTCGTTTTTCTGACCCAAGCAATTGCGCTCGTACCCTAGAAGGAGAATTGCATACGAGATCTAACTTCACACAAAAAAAAATATGGACGAAAAATCACATTTTTTTGTTTTACCTGCATTTTGGAATAATAAATAAAGTTTCGGAGAATTTCATTGGCACCATCGGAAAGAGGAGATCTTAATCAATGAAAATATATGTGTCTTTATTTTTTATTGTGCAATATCCTCAATATTGTACGTCTTGATATACCACGTTACCTTTCAATCTAGTGAGTACTGGTACGAGAATTTAGATGCATGATAGCTACAACTATTATGCGAATATCATTCTGAACGTAAACGTAAGTTCTACGATGTCTGATCAACCGACTTTTGCCGTACCCTTCGTGACTATCTCTTATAGTTATGAGATATGAATGTCGTCTGTTGTTATATCTTTATGCATAGAGTCTTATAGTAAAGCGATAATCTTTTCGACTTTCACCGAGGATCACAAGCATATCTGGCACTTTACCTCTATTTTATCGGATCCATATAATAAGAATAGCTCTGGTGATATTTGAAAAATGGCTTAGAGAAATTAACTAGAGAAAAGTAGGCTCACTCTTTGACAATCATAAGAAAAATGGACGAGAATCGATTTCGTCTTCTTCTTGAAAGTTAGCCACGGTCCCCTCTTTACAAAAAATTTTGTCATTGGTCAGAATCGCTTTAAGAGTGTCTGATGTGCCCTCTGATTACCCTCAGTTGTGCGGTATTCTCCCCCCTCCTCTTGATCTATTTGCATATCTATTATTGTATCTAAGATCTACTCTCATTTTTGAGCACATTGGCGGGATCGTATTTGGATATTTAGTAGTACCATACTTTTATATAAAAGTATCAATAGTTAGAGATTTCTCATATTGTTGACGAAAGAGCTTCGTTTATTATTCAATTATGTAAATTCAGAAACAAGACTGAAAATGTCAATTAAAATTGATGGAGCTTTATTAAACAATTGCAGTAAAGTTCGAGAGTAATTAAGCCGTTACTACCACATCAATTAAATTAACCCATATGGACCAGTTGAATGGCCTGTAATGTCATCAAATCTTACTTCTTTAGACATTTATTTGTAGGGTTATTTGAAAAATATTATATATGAGCAAGAATCCACTACAAGGAAGAATATAATGGAGTGAATACGACCGACCGATGAACATATTCATATATGAAAATTTATTGAGAAGTGTCAAAAATTTTGCAAGAAGATATGAAATTTGCATTGAATAATAGGGAAATATACTCAAACATTTACGTTGAATTATTTTCTCTGTCAAACCTTAACTTAAAAATTAAAAATTATATATTTCCCTGTATTTTAAAATTATTATACGAAAATTTGTAGTTCTTGATGTATCAGTTATAACAAAAAAATATTCATAACATAAAATATTCATAATATAGTTATAACAAAAAAATATACAAACTGGTCGTATTTAATCTACTTAAAAATTATTTAAAAATTGCAACGATTACCGTAAATCGTTCGACTCGCGCGAGGTTAATAAGCGGCTGAACGAGAGGAGCCGCGATCGGTTCGCGAGAGAGAGAGAGGGCGCGTAGGGGCAATGACCGGGAGGGGAGCGTTCAACAGGCAGTATGACTGTGTCACTCAGTCTGTCCGCATAGAGCTATCCCTTTTCCGAGCCGTTATCGCGTTTTCTTTTGGTGGTGCGAGGTTAGAGGCGAGAACTGCAGTGCGGTGTGCTGGGTGCAGCGACAGCAGCAATAGCAATAACAGCAGCAGCAGCAACAGCAACAGCAGCAATCGTAGCAGCAGCAACAACAGCAGTAATAACAGCGGAGTGCGGCGAGTGGCGGAGCAACAAGTTAGCGACGCGTATATCGGATACGGTTGGCCACCGTATCCTCATCGTTCTCGCGGTAGGTGCACCTTCCCTTTATTATTGTTGATAGCGTGCGATCCCGCGTAGCGTGCGCGAGGAAATTAATTGTTGCGTGCGAGCGGTTAGTTCGCGGCGATCGCGATTCTCTCTCTCTCTCTCCTACAGCGTGTATTGTCATTCGCGCTAGCGTGCGCAAGACTCTCGGCAAATCCCCTGTGTATTTGATTTAATTGAATAAATCGGTCAATCGTTATCATTAAATCAAGTCATCGTTATTTTGTCTTTCCTTTGTCCGGAGGTCGCGTCTATTTGTTTTCGATTCAAATAAGCCGGTAGCGTAGCACGGATCACGCGGATACCGGTAGACGGGAATCGTCAACATAGTTTCCAGCAGCGGCCGCGCGAGCGCTACTAAGCAAGGGCGACAGCGCCGCCAAGTGGCGAGTTGGGGGAACCCAACTCGGAGTAACGAAGAGACTCTGCGCAGGCGCACTCCAAGACAAGGTAGGTTGATGTGCTTCGAGCACATAGATAACTAGGAGTCGTTTAGTCATTATATAGGTACGTTCAAGAGATATTATAGGCTAAACGGCAGCCTGTTACAAAATATTTAAAAACACAAATTACGTGATATTAGATGGTAAACAGACCCCACACGTAAAACATCGTCTGAATGTAGAATGTTTTACTCTTTCAGAATTTAAAATAAAAAATAAGGTTCCTTATTTTACAAAATAAATTCGATCTTCAAATGATCTAGAAAATATCCTTTAATTTTACGTATATGCAATGTCATCATAAATGTCTCCCTCCGAGCATATTTTATTTGAAAGATGTCTCACTAAGCTTTATCTGAATGAAAAGATTACAATGTTCTATCTTGCATATTTTTCAAGTTACACGTATCTAAAAAACTAATTACATATACATAATTTGTAATTCATTTTCATGTTATTTGGTATAAAAATTTTTAGTGGTTAATGAAAGGTACTTGAATTTCCCTAACATGTAAATAATTGTAATTTTCAAATTGGTTTTCGAATTGCAATTATAAGTTTTGAAATCTCAAAATTTGAATAATATATAACTGCAAAAAATTTTTGATCCTATAACTCGAAGTCAAACTGACCTATGTATAATAATTATTCTTTGATTATTTGTCAGCGTGATGAGCATCTTTATTCGTTACAAATAAAACAATTTCGTTGATACGTACAATTATTATACAAAAGACGTAGCATATTTACTTTTACTGCTTTTAACATATATATTTGTTGATATTACCAATCACTATAATAATATGTTTGATTCCTGGTCGATCAAACATTACAACCAAGAATATCAAACATATCTTATAGGAATATGGTAGCATATTTTGAAGAAGTATTTGGCATTATATATCATATTTTTAAATCATTATAATTATAACCGTGATGATCCCCGTCGAAATAAACAAAAGACACCTGCCTCCTGGTGAAACCGATGATGATCGCCTCGTCGATCTATAGCGGGAGATGGTCGACTTGTTGTGGATAATAACACAGATTATTCGCAGCCAAGTATGTAATGCCTGTAACGCACTAATGTTAGCGTACGCGACAAGATTATTGATAAATTAGCGAAAAAAGTAGGCGTCAGTCCCGTAAATAAACAAAAGGAATGAGCTCGTATAAGACAAATCAGTTGCCAGACGAGAATAAGAGAAAGAAAAAGAGAGAGATTTTATTTGATTGAGTCACTTTATTGAAGCCTTAAGGTTGGATCATGTATGGCCATACTGAGAGTACAGTAAACAGCTGAGTTATGGTGATACAAAGGTATCAAATATCATTAACTTAGCATAAAAATAAGAGAAATGGGCTCTCTCCCTTTCTCTTAATCTCGTAGAAGCATACATGCTTACAGTAGTGACAGAATATATCTAGCAGAGATAACACAGTAACAAGATGAGATCAAATAAGCGCAATACACTCTGACGCGCAGGACAGAAGCTTTATATAAAAAACTTACATACTAACGAGAAGAGCTAAAAAGTTTACAGTTGATAAGTTTTATAAACGTAATCTTAAGCTAATGTATGATACAATCGGCTTTCATCGAGACTAACCGACTGTATCTATCCAGAGGCAAGGCAAGAGTAGAAGAGGCGCATAAGATTACAATATTAACTTTACGTACCTCCCCTGGACTGTCTCATTACCATGCGGGAGGTTATAATCAAGATAGTGACCTGGTACCAAGATGTAAAGGGTTATATTCATTAGCCCCTTAACTGGTAATGCATCATATATGTACAAAAATAGTCATGCCTAAACTAAGACTGCATCACATACACTGCCCGTCAATCACTTTTGCCATGCTTACCTCAAAATTAGGTAAACTTAAAAGTTTTGTATCTCGGTCGGAAATCATCGTATCACAAAAAACCGCAGGGCATTTTGAAGATAATTGCAAAAGCTTACATTGAAGATGTGCAGAGACTTAAAAATAAAAATATGTGTTTTTTACAGTAAAAAAACTGATTAAAAAAATTTCAATTTTTTTAACCTCGACTTAAATCAATGCCAATTTAGAACCAGGCAGTGGAAGGCAAATTGACCTGAGGGGTTCGGAGGGTAATATCTTTTCCTTTAATATGAGCTCCCGCGGGGTTCTATCCAATGTTTTTTAACCGAGTTACGGCGTTTTTTGTAAAAAGCAACTTTCTTTTTCCAATCCTCAATTACTTCGACTTGCGTACGTTTTGGAAAAAAATGCCAAAGAGAAAAAGTTTCCTTTTGTGTCCAAGAATATGAAAATAAAGTCAAAATAAAGAAATAGAGAAAAAAGTTTTTTTCGTTCTTTTAGCACATTAAAAAAATAAAGGAATTTATTTTTTTTTACGCTTAGTTTTAGTTCTTTTGTGATTTACTACGTCCCTAGACATTTTAAAACTAAGCGTAAAAAAAAAGTTAAATTCCTTTATTTTTTTAATGCGCTAAAAAACCGAAAAAAATGTTTTTCTCTATTTCTTTATTTTAACTTTATTTTCATATTCTTAGACACAAAATGAAACTTTTTTCTTTTTGGCATTTTTTTTCAAAACGTACGCAAGTCGAAGTAATTGAGGATTGGAAAAAGAAGGTTGCTTTTTACAAAAAACGCCGTAACTCGGTTAAAAAACATCGGATAGAACCCCGCGGGAGATCATTTTAAAGGGAAAGACATTACCCTCCGAACCCCTTAGGTCAATTTGTCCTCCACCGCCTGGTTCTAAATTAGCATTGATTTAAGTCGAGGTTAAAAAAATTGAAATTTTTTTAATCAGTTTTTTTACTGTAAAAAACACATATTTTCATTTTTAAGTCTCTGCACGTCTTCAATGGAAGCTTTTGCAATTACCTTAAAAATGCCCTGCGGTTTTTTGTGATACGATGATTTCCGACCTAGATACAAAATTCTCAAGTTTGCCTAATTTTAAGGTAAGCATGGCAAAAGTGATTGACGGGCAGTGTATGTGCGTATTTGAATAACTTTCATAATTTGTATTGGATGTGGGTCAAAATTAGTATACAACTATTTCTGAGGTTGTTGAATCCAAATCTGGTATTAAAATTGCATAATTTAAATATGACGTTCTCAGAATGGCATTTTTAAAACCCTCAAGAGAGGAAACTTTCTCAATATTTTTCACTAAATCTAATATCCGCCGATATTATACATAATTATACATGAAGCTATAACAAATTAATGTTTATAAGGATTTTTGAGTGCACTAATATTATTTCCATTATTACATTTGGCCACAAAATTAGTGAAAGGGAAGTAGAGTTTGAAGCGAGGAAATTGTTTTTGTGATCATAAAATGGTTTTTGCCAATCATTTTTCTGCAAATGAAAATATATTTATTGTAAATGATAAAATATATTGAAAAAAATTAATAACTGGCCGTAAAAAGCCTAAAATTAAAAAAAACAATCAAAAGTTGCCCCCTTCAACCCCTATTTTGAACCCTTTTAGTGTGTTGTTAGTTAAAAATAACTATGGGAATGGATTCAGCGGGTCTGAAATCCCCTAGAAACCATATTTATGCATATTGCAACGGTAGTCGATTTAATTAATCGAACCGTTCGCGATTCTGATTTTCGCGCGTTAGTTCTAAGTATTGAGAGAGAGAGGGGGCGCGCGATCTTTTAAATTAGCAGTTACGCTTCAGCTGTATTCGAACGAGCATCGCCGATTGTTATTTGCACAGTTTTTCTCGCCGAGTGATAGTTTTCCTGGGACAATTTCGTGCGTGAGTGTAATAGCGATATTATAGCAAGTACGAGGATTCGGAAGCAGTTTGCAGCTGATAAGCAGAGTGAGGCAGCGCAGCCAATTGTTCAAAGGACAGGGGCAGTTGATATTTCGCTGACATCAACAGTTACGGCTGATCACCGTAATTGCACCACAGGGTAGGTGCACCTCCCTTAATTATCGCGTGACAAAATACATTTAGTATTTTGTTCAACCGTGTTAGCGTTGATATTTTTTGTATTTGCGCCGAGCGTTAGATCGCGCCAATTTTCGTATCTTCTCTCTCTCTCTCTTTCTCACCGAAAGTTATTTAATTGTAAATCCTATTCGCGTGCGTCAGTCTTTCGGCCCGACAAAGACTGTAGAGATTTTTATTAATAAAATCTATTAAAATTATTCGCCGATTTCGTCATATGATTTTTCCTAGTAGTTTAAACAATTAGAAAAAGCTTAGGTTTTAATCCTATTATAGCTAGGGGATTAAGTGGATTTGGAGTAAAGTCGCTTACACTTGAAACTCATCGTGTGTCACAAGGCACGTGACTTAAGGTGAGTTCAACTCTGCTTGATCGAAGACAACTAAGTTAAGTCAGCTGACGTTAAGGCGAATACACGTATTAACATACGTGTTAACGGAGCGGCGGTTTGCTCTGCATCGTGGGAGTTTGTTCTTAAATAAATTTCTCATCTTTTGCAGATTTATCACCCCGTTACATGGCGCCCAACTGGTATTAAGACCCGTGTCGTGCGAATAGGATTGTGCGTCGAAGGTAATCGACGCACGAGAGAGAGAGACGATTGCGCGAGCGCTTAGGAAGGTTTGAGCGGGTGGTAGAGCGAGATCGTGAGCGGTACGCCCTCTGCTGGGGAAAAAACGAAACCACTTCGAATCTTTGGTTACAAATTGTTAAGATTATTGTAAAAAGGGCCGAAAGCGATAATTATTGGTAGGTCGAAGTGATTTCAGATCGTACGGGAGAATCAGGTGTTAACCCATTTCAGCCATAGTTTGGTGGATAAAGGGGGGTTGGTAACACCTGATCAACGATAAAGCAGAGAGCGCGACCCAAGCGTGCAGTCCAAATATTAGCCAGGCGGAGCAAGCAAACAGCAGGCTCCGACCTTAGGTAGGATATTTTTATAATATTTATAGAAAGTTTGCGGAGACTGCACGCGCTCATAATCTCCTTTCAAAAGGCCATATAAAAGGAGGCATTAAAAGTAGTAACACTAAATAGTGTACACCCCGCTCATACCTTGGGTGATAGGAAGCGGTAGTGGTCGATTAGGCCGAAATTTTAAACCTCAACCGCATCCTACACCCGTGCGGAGGCAAGATGGCTCTGTTGTCAGCTCAAATCGACAATTGGGCATTAGAGCTGACCTCCGCACAGCGCGAACACTATTTAGCGGATTTGGAGCTGCGCAAGGATGGAAGTGTCATCCAACAGGCGGCTAGGCTTGGGAGATGGTTGCTGGGTGAGTACACCGCCACAGATTTTCAAGAGACCACGCACAGCAAAGAGGTAGCGGGGCGCAGGAGGCGATCCCGACAAGCGTGGCTCGACACAGTCTGTGACGAGTTGGAAAACTCCAACGCGGATGATAACAGCGACCATCCCCTCAGGATCATCAATAGGGGGGGAATATCATTGACTGATATGTCAAGGACATTCACATGCCCGGATGAGGACTCTGAGGGTGAAGCCAGCCGCCAAGAAGAGGATGAACTCATCCAGAAGGCCCTCAGCACGCAAGAGCAGGAGAAGGGGGAGAGGAGACGGAGCAATCCGGACCCCAGGTCGCAGGAAACCTGCACTCGGAAGGAACCTCAGGAAGAATTATCCTTGAGTGAAGCCTTCCGAGAGATAGAGTATCTGAAGGAGGGAATAGACCATAACCAAAAGTTGGTAGGTCGAATCCTAGCAACCCTTCAGACTCTGCAGGGATTACAGGTGTGTGCGGAGCGCGAGGCGCAGGACATGCGCATACGAATTCGAGAGCTGGAAGACGCAATGCATGACATGGCCAGTGCTAACCGTTCTTCTCAGCGTGACTCGGTTCAACCGCGCTCCGGACGTAATGGGACTTTCAGGACACATACACCTGTCACTACGACTCGGGGATTCCGGGGAGTACACCGGCTCCTCCAAGAACAATACCTAGGAGAAGGGACGTCACCACACCGGAAGTCCTCCAACGAAGAGGAGGTGAAGAGGATTCGGAAGTTTATGGGAGATCCGCACCCGTTCGACAGAGGAGTCGAAGCGGATCATCTGGCACCGGACATCAGATATTCTCAGGGCTCTCCACAACCTGAGATGTTGGGAAAATTGTCCGCGGATGGAAATTAAGGTTTGCGGGCAGTAGGGCACAGAGCGTAGATACGTTTCTGTCGAGGTTGGAGGATCTGCGCGTAGGTGCAGGACTAACTGACGACGAAGTGCTTTGTTTCGTATCAGAGATCCTCGAAGGTAACGCGAGGACCTGGTACGATAACAACAAGTACCAGTGGCTCAGTTATGACGAGTTCGTCGCGGACGCCCGGGATTGGTTTGGCACAAGTACGCAACAGCAACAAAGGCTGTTGCAGGAAGTCCAGAACCGGTTCCAGGGTGAGGACGAACTAGTGCGAGACTACGTGTCCAACCTGGTGGCTCTTGTCAATAGACTAGAACCACCTATGCCCTTGGAGAGGTTATTAGACCTACTCCATGCAAACCTCCTTCCAACCATCCAAATCCAGCTGCGTCGGAGCGAGATGACGTCGATACGCGAATTCAACAGGAGGGCGACCGAGGTACAGAACATCTTATCTTATGGTCGCCGTCCACGTGTATTCGCTGATCCCAACTCGTCGATCTTCCCTCAGCACGCCTACCAGCCGAGCAAAAGAACGGCTGGTAGTAAATCCCAAACCGCTGCAATGGCCAGCGAAGGGAAGGCGCATGCGAAGAAGGAGGGAGATCCGCAGCGCGGACTGGGCGTGGAGAACCCCGTCAGGAGGCCTACCGAACAAGCATCGGTATCGGCTACGCAAGCTTCCACTTCTGATAAGAAGATGGAAGAACGTCTGGAGGGCATCGAGCGGATATTGCGCAAGTTGGCCGCTGACAAGCAAGGCAGCCCTCCAGAACAGCGTAAGAGCCGATGGCGTGGAGGAAGGAAAAATTCTCCTTCTTCCAGGTCTTCTGGCGAGCGGCGAGAAGGGCAGAGGCGGAAGATAGACTTTACTAAGTCTCTTCAGTGTTCCGCTTGTGGCAAACTGGGTTTTAGTCGCAAGTTCTGCCCAGATTGCAACAAGGGAAACGACAAGGAGAGCGAAGAGAAGAGGTCATCTTCGCGCCTCCAGTAAATTCGACCTCTCGCTGCGGGTCGCCGATGGGAAACAGCAAGTTGTCGGCGACCCAGGGATCCAAACAAGTCCTGGGAGGGCATCAAGAGAGCCCAGGACATAGCAGTATATTAGAGCGGAAGGCAATTGAACCCGATGTCAGCCCTCGGCAGAATAGGGGAGTGGTTATCCTGAAAGGACCAGATGGCCACATACAGGTTGTGGAGGAGGGGAAAGACTCCAGGGAGAGCCCCTCCACACAAAAAGCTCCTCTGTCGAAGGGATCCACGAGTAGAAGCCAGCCCACCGTCGTCGCGGCAGCGGATGGAAAAAAGCCGCTGAAAAGCACGATGAAAGGAGGCGAAGATGGGACTCGTGGATATGACCCAGAGGATGAGACCAGATGGTGGTTGCGGGTAGACATAGGTGACTTTAAAATTAGAGCACTCTATGATACCGGCGCCTCATCCACGGTCATGGGTCAAATAGGGCTGAGATTGGCATCGGAGATGGGACTCGGGTTGAATGTGACCAGGGCGGGCGATGCAAGGCTTGCTGATGGACGCCTGTGCCCTATAATTGGTCACGTGATGTTCCCTTTTAAAGTAGGGGGAATCACGAAGACATTCAGAGTCGCCATTACGCCGCTGCTCACAGATGACTGCTATGTAGGCGCGAACTTTATAAGAGAGTTCCGCGCAATTTTGGATCCCGATGAGGATGAATTATGGCTTAAGGACGCCCAAGTGAGAGTACCAATGGAAGTGGCTGGAATTGATGGTACGGCATTTCTCGCACCGGTAGGACTATGGGAAGCCACGGAGTCACAGCTTGAAGAAATTGAAGACCTCGTCAGAAGATTGATTCCTGACGGGGGTCAGGCTTTAGGTTGTGCCGTGGGGGTTGAGCATGAAATAGATGTTGGAAATGCTCGACCCATCAAACAGAAGTACTACCCAGTCTCAGATAGAGTGCGAGAGGAAATGCACACGCTGGTCAAAGATATGCTGGAAAAGGATGTTATCGAACCAGCGACCAGCGGATGGTCAAGTCCAGTAGTAATGGTAAAGAAGGCAGATGGAAAATATAGGTTTTGTGTGAATTATCAAAAGGTAAATGCAATTACCAAACCTGATGCCTATCCTTTACCATATATGAACGACATCCTAAGACGAATAAGGGATGCAAAGGTCATATCTACTTTGGACTTGAGCAGTGCGTACCATCAAATTCCCTTAAAGGAAGAATCGCGTCCAATATCAGCGTTTACAGTTCCTGGATTAGGGCACTTTCAATTTAAGAGAATGCCCTTCGGACTGTCATACGCAGGAGCGACCTTCCAGAGGTTGATGGACAAGGTGATAGGCCCGGATATGGATCCATTCGCTTTTGCTTACCTTGACGACGTAATTGTGGTTTCGTCGTCCTTTGAGGAGCATAAGCGGCACCTAGAAAGGGTATTAAAAAGAATTCTAGGTGCGGGCCTAACCATCAACAAAGATAAAAGTCACTTCTGTAAGACGGAAGTCAGGTACTTGGGAGTTCTTGTCAACCAGGACGGAGTAAGACCAGATCCCGAGAAAATACGCCCGATATTAGAATATCCAACACCCCGGACTGTCAAACAGGTGAAGCGGTTCATGGGAATGATCTCATGGTATAGACGTTTTATACCCGACTTTGCCATGATCGCTGAACCTATAAACCGCCTGACAAAGAAGAATGTACGTTTCTCTTGGGAGGAGGAGCAAGAGCGAGCTTTCACGAGATTGCAGGAGGCGATGACTTCCGCCCCAATACTGCAATCACCCGATCCGAACGGTCAGTTTGTACTGCAAACTGATGCTAGTGACAGTGGGATCGGGGCAGTTCTCACACAGGATGTCGATGGAGAGGAGCGGGTAATAGAATACGCCAGCCGATCACTCAACAATGCTGAGAGAAATTATACGGTCTCCGAGAAAGAGTACTTGGCAGTGGTATGGGCCATTGGGAAGTTCCGGCCGTATATTGAAGGGCATCACTTCAAGGTCATCACGGATCATAGTTGCCTGAAATGGCTCCACAATATGAGAAATCCCACGGGAAGATTAGCGCGATGGGCGCTAGCGTTGCAAGGCAATGTCTTCGATATCGAATATCGAAGAGGGGATCTCAATGTGGTGCCAGACGCTTTATCTAGGGCCTATGAGGAGGAGGGGATTGAGGTGAGTGCTATAAATAGTCGGCCGGAGACCACTGACGCCTGGTATTTGCAACAATACCAGGAAGTATGCCAGGACCCACACTCTCACCCCACTTGGAAGGTGGTAGGAGGGAGACTGTATCATTATCAGCCTGATGAGGATGGTGAAGGGTCCATCGACAACGATGAAGCGTGGAAGCTTGCGGTGCCTAGGGAGAAAAGGTACCAGGTGCTCCAGGAAGTCCATGATGCTCCTACTGCAGGACATCAAGGACGAGAGCGTACGTTCTCCAGGGCTAGGCGTTTGTACTACTGGCCTAAAATGTATGATCAGGTCAGGGAGTACGTAAAGAGTTGCCCGGTATGTCAGCAATGCAAGGTGGAACAAAGAGCACCTTGCGGGCTGATGGGTCGTAGACAAGTATCACGACCCTGGCAGGTGGTGGCCGGTGATATCACTGGTCCATTTCCCAAAAGCTCTCGAGCTTTTGAGTATATCTTAGTGTTTGTAGACTTGTTTACTCGCTGGGTAGAGTGTTTTGCGATACGCAAGGCCAATGGGAAGACAATCGCAAGGGAATTACACGAGAGGATCGTCACTAGGTTTGGTGCGCCAGAGGTATTCTTGTCGGATAATGGAACCGAATTTAAGAATCAAGAGGTCGATTCATACCTGCAGATGAACGGCATCCAGCGCGCTTTGACTCCCGTGTATCATCCCCAAGCGAATCCCACAGAGCGAGTAAACAGGACACTCAAGACCATGATCACGTCTTACGTAAGCCGTGATCATAAGAGCTGGGATGAAGACCTGTCAGAGTTCAACTTCGCGTTGAACTCGGCAACTCATAGCGCCACCGGATATAGTCCTGCGATGCTCATGTTTGGGCGTCAGACGGTACCTCCTTTGACGTTCAGAAGAACCCAAGATCAACAGGCCCTTGAATGTTCGGAGGGTCAGGCTGTAGAAGATTGGGCCGAACATATGGAGAAGCTTCCTAATTTGTGGGAGAGAGCTAACTCCAAGTCAAAGGAGGAAGCTGCGCGTCAGGCGGCTTATTATGACCGGAAGTGACGGCAACCCGAGTTTAAGGTCGGAGATTGGGTTTGGAAGAGGGACAGGATTCTATCTTCAGCTGCTCAAGGTATTTCAGCTAAATTAGCGCCGAAATATGCCGGTCCGTACGTGATTGACGAGGTTTGTGGTTCCAACACGTACAGGCTAGGCAATCAGCTGGAGATCCTGTCTGAGCTCTTTCATGCCAAAGACCTTAAACCATATTACGGTCCGGGTGAGGATGGGGAAAGCGAGGAGGTCATCAAACCTCGCGAGCCGCCAGATGAACTGCCATCGGAGGATGCGAACGATTCCGCGGATGCGCGCGAAAATCCGGGAGGGGATTTATCGGATAGCGAGCGGGTTCAATTAGCAGCCCCCACGGCCGTAGATAAAGTTCCCACCGAGACGTCGGATTTACCGGTATCTGCCCCAACTAAGAGAGGTCGAGGTCGACCTCGAAAGGTTCCAGAGACGGTCACCGGTCCAGTGAGGGGCAACAACTCTCCCGTGAAGGCGAATAGAGGGAGAGGTAGGCCTCGAAAGACCGTGCCCGTCGTACAAAGGACGGTTGGGCCGATAAAACCGAGCGGTAACCGACGAGGGCCAGGACGTTACCACAAAGAATCGCGAGGGAGCGTATAACTCGGTGGGATGCGGCTATTATTAGGATTTTTTCTTCGCGCAGGGAGATTCATCCGAAATTTGTTGTTTTTTGGATGTTTCAGATGGACCGGAGAATCGTCGTCGAAGAGGAGACCTTCGACGTGGTCACGCAGATGTTGTTAAATCTGCAACTGGGCCCTGATGCGACGCAGCTAATTGAAGATCTGCGGAGCTTCGCCAGGGTCCAGTTGAATGGGACCACCCGAAGGGATCGGCGCAATGCCTCAGTGGCAGAGGTTCTCCGGAATTCGTCGTGGGTCGCCCCGAAGATGGCTTCTCGGGACGCTTCGACACAGACCGAGAACCAGGACAGTGTCGAACGTCCCAAGTCTACAGTGGACCAGGGGGTGCAGACCCTCAAGTCCGGCGTAACCCTTACGTCGGACAGTGCGAGCCAATGCCCAGGACCCAGGGAAACCTGTGGGGCATCGCACTAGGTCTGCAATCATCCCCGGATCCCTGAGCAGCCTACTCTCCTCCTCGACTTCAGACACGTGCGTCTGGGGATCAACGAGGTGGAGAGTGCCTGGCGGTTCGCTCAAGAACTCCAGTCTCAGGTGCAGGAGCACCTGAGACGCTTTTTGAGCCGCCAGGGCGCAGAAGAGCTGCTCGGAGAGTGGGCAGGGATGGCTCAGCGTCAGAGGGCCTACGGAGAGGCCCTGCTGCGGGTAGATAACGGACAAGAGTCCTCCGCAGCGCTCCCGGCGCCGGCTCAAGAGAAGAGAGCCCCGGGAGCTACTGACGCTGGACCGACGAGCACGGTCCATGTGGACGGGCGCATGGCTCCTGATACCACCATCGTGGTCAGGTCGCAGGATGGACGTGCGACCGCCACGGTGGGAGGCGTGACCATCACCGCCTCACAGGGAGTCAGTGCCCATCAGTCCCCTCTGGCTGCTGAGCAGCCATCACAGGACCGGGAGGCTGCTCAATCTCGGTCGCAGCTGAGGGGCTGCTACATCTGTGGGGAGCCTGGGGTGACCAACTCCCAGCGGTGCCCGAAGAAGGCTACACACTGGCGCTACCCGAAACATCGCGCGCCAGGTGTAGCCAAACGATGATGTAGGCCCTGGAGGGCAAATAAATTAGCCGAAATAGAGAAGGGAGTTGTTATTTTGTTTCCTTTCCTTCTTTATTACTTTCAGGTTCCTGATAGCAGCGAATCGCGGGTATTCGTCCTGCCCGGGTAGTCAGGACTTGGAGGGGGCTGCAACGGTAGTCGATTTAATTAATCGAACCGTTCGCGATTCTGATTTTCGCGTGTTAGTTCTAAGTATTGAGAGAGAGAGGGGACGCGCGATCTTTTAAATTAGCAGTTATGCTTCAGCTGTATTCGAACGAGCATCGCCGATTGTTATTTGCACAGTTTTTCTCGCCGAGTGATAGTTTTCCTGGGACAATTTCGTGCGTGAGTGTAATAGCGATATTATAGCAAGTACGAGGATTCGGAAGTAGTTTGCAGCTGATAAGCAGAGTGAGGCAGCGCAGCCAATTGTTCAAAGGACAGGGGCAGTTGATATTTCGCTGACATCAACAGTTACGGCTGATCACCGTAATTGCACCGCAGGGTAGGTGCACCTCCCTTAATTATCGCGTGACAAAATACATTTAGTATTTTGTTCAACCGTGTTAGCGTTGATATTTTTTGTATTTGCGCCGAGCGTTAGATCGCGCCAATTTTCGTATCTTCTCTCTCTCTCTCTTTCTCACCGAAAGTTATTTAATTGTAAATCCTATTCGCGTGCGTCAGTCTTTCGGCCCGACAAAGACTGTAGAGATTTTTATTAATAAAATCTATTAAAATTATTCGCCGATTTCGTCATATGATTTTTCCTAGTAGTTTAAACAATTAGAAAAAGCTTAGGTTTTAATCCTATTATAGCTAGGGGATTAAGTGGATTTGGAGTAAAGTCGCTTACACTTGAAACTCATCGTGTGTCACAAGGCACGTGACTTAAGGTGAGTTCAACTCTGCTTGATCGAAGACAACTAAGTTAAGTCAGCTGACGTTAAGGCGAATACACGTATTAACATACGTGTTAACGGAGTGGCGGTTTGCTCTGCATCGTGGGAGTTTGTTCTTAAATAAATTTCTCATTTTTTGCAGATTTATCCCCCCGTTACAATATCTAGAAGTACAAATAGCGGCTGCCTGTTTTGGCACGAAAAGTCAGAAAAGTTTTACTAGTTAACGGGTTAAGGCACAGACATTGAAGGGTCGAACCCTTGGGAAGAGTGGAAGGGTTAAAAAATTAGTTAAACACTTAAGTTGGAACTTATCCTTGAAAGATGATTCCTCTAACAGAAAGAAGAGTAAACGCAGCCATCCTTTTAGTTTTCCTATTCTCTCAATGAAGAATTCGGTCACACTCAGTTTATTAAGCATATTCTATCCCACGGATAGCATAGGAGCATTTTAATGCTTGAATCCGAAGAGTACGGAAATTTTTTACATAGAAAAATAATATATCGCTTGTAGATATAACTCCAAAACTGAACTAATTAAATTGGTTAATGATATTTGAGTAATAATTAATTTTCTTTTTTTGCAAAATCTTATAATGTTAATATAAAATCGGTTGATTAAAACTAATAAATTATGACAATTTTGTCATTATATACAGAATCAACGCATTCGATTCATATACATTTATTTGTTTAAATAAATTATTAATGGTTTATTTATTGATAACATGCAAAGGTAGTCGATTCGATTAATCGATCCGTTCGCGATTCCGTACATTCGCCATGTTAGTTCGAACGACTAAGAGAGAGAGGGTGCGCGCGGGGGTTTAAATGTTCAGTTAAGCCTTAGCTGCTTTTGAGAAAGTACTGCCGATTTAGTTTTCACTGTATTTCGCCGTTATTTATTATAAAATTTTCCTGGAATTTCGATACGTGCGTAAGTGTAGCGAGGAAGTAGCAGCAGCAGCATTACAGCAGCAGCAAGCAGCAGCAGATATTTGTAATCGAGGCAGCGCAGCTGATTGATCCAAGGAGCACCGTTGATTCTCTACCATAATTACGGCTGATCACCGTAATTGCACCGCAGGGTAAGTGCACCTCCCTATTATTGCGCGATAAAGTACTATCGAAAGTATTTTGCCTATCGCAAGCGAAATTTTTTGTATTCGCGCCAAGCGTTAGATTTCGCGGCAATTTTCGAATTCTCTCTCTCTCTCTCTCTCTCTCTCTCTCACCGGATTATTATCAATAATTGTAAATCCTATTCGCGTACGTTAGTCTTTCGGTCCATAAAAGTCTGTAGTTTTCATTAATTAAACTTTATTAATTGTATTCGCCGTGTTATGTCATTTTGTTTTCCTAATAGCTTAATAGATTTATATAGGATTAAGTTTTAATCTGATTTCGCCTAGGGGATTAGTCAGATTAAGCATTAGGTCACTCACACCTAAGATAGATCGAGTTTCATAAGTCAAGTTACTTAAGGTGAGTTCAACTCGATTGGAAAGAAGACACTGAAACGAAAGTAACAAACATTAAGGTGAATACACGTATAACTATGTGTTTAACCCATTAACGTCCAAAATGTCAAAATTTCTTGCACGTTTTCAAAGTGATTTTTTCCTATGTAATTGGCGTTGAAAAAATTCTTGAACCACATATTCTGATGTAAAATTGCATGCTCTTTCAGAATCCGTAGCCAGAATCATGATAAAACTCACAGGAAAAGAGATATGCTCGATTGAAACATAAAAAACACCTAAATTTTCGAAAAAAAAAATTTTTAGGATTTTTTTTCGAAGTGTTACGGTGAAGATATCACCTTGCGACCGTGATCAAAGGTGATCATGGGATTTGAAGTTTAACAGGGAATTTTTTTGTTTACCTTGAACTATCGCTTCTTTACAAAATGGCGGAAAAAACGAATTTTTTTTTTTCAATCTTCATCAACTTTTTTCTCAAAATCTATGGCCTTTAGAAAAAAATTCATAAAAACAAAAATGCCTTAGAATCCCTCGAGGAACATTCTCAAATTTTTTCAGAATTTTTTGAGACATTTTTGAAAATCCCATTTCCCAAGTTTCCCGGAAAATCAAAAATTGTCTTAAAAAATTCTGAAAAAATTTGAGAATGTTCCTCGAGTGATTCTGAGACATTTTTGTTTTTATGAATTTTTCTCTAAAGTCCATAGATTTCGAGAAAAAAATTGATAAAGTCGAAAAAATAAAAATTCGTTTCGGCCGATGTTTTGAAAACCTATTGGTAAAAAAACGTTCTGTCTACGAAAACTCGGAAAAAATTTTAATATTGCTCGAATGATTCTAACTTATTTTCATTCTTTTTTCAAAGACTTATAGATTCCGACAAAAATTTCATCCTTTATTTCCATTTCATTTCGGCAGATAAGCGTAATTTTTGGTCTCATGTATTCATGAATATTCGTCTTTTTTTGTTCTCTTCTTTCGTGTTTTTGTACATACGGATGAGTGATAAATAAACGAAATCATTAATTTCATACATTATGTCGCGGAAACGTGTAAGATCTTCTGAATATGAATCAGATTCTTCAGATAGTGATTCAGAACGCAACGTATTGATTCCGGATCCTGACTATTCAGGTTCCGATGATTCTGGTTCCGATTTTGATTCAGATTGCGAACATGAAATACCCAATATCACTTACAATAAAGCTCGTGCAAATTATTCTGAAAAACAAGATAAACTTGAAAAAGGTCATGAATTCACTTGGATTGAGGGTGAAAAGTTACACCCTGATTCTTGTGAAGATAAAGTATTATTGTCCGAATCGCAAAAAAAGAAAATACGTAGGAGCGAACCTTTTCAATTGTTTGAAACCTTTTTTTCTATTGAAATGAAAAAATATATTATTGATGCGTGTAAAGACAATGGTTATGATCTGAAATTGAAAGATCTTGATACTTTTATTGGAATAGTTATTTTTTTTACATTCAATCCCAGAAAATCACAGAGAGATTACTGGTCATCTGATCCGTGTTTATCTAATGAAGTAGTTTCTTCTGCAATGTCTCGCCAACAATTTGAAATCACAAAATCTAAATTGAAGTTTTCAAAAAACAAAGACAAAGATTCAAATGATCGAGGATGGCGCGTTCGTTCTCTACTGAAACTTTTTCAAAATAACATCATGAAATTCGGAATATGGAGAACTGCTCTATCCGTTGATGAGATGATGGCCAAATCCTATTCAAAAACTGTTTTGAAACAATTTATTCGAGGAAAACCGATAAGATTTGGTTTGAAATTTTGGGGCTTGTGTACTTCGGACGGCTATCTACTGAATTTGGATCTTTATTGCGGCAAGAATTCTCAAATTGGAGATAAGTTATCTAAATGTGCTTTAGGTTCACGAGTAGTATTATATTTATTACAACCATTTTTTCAAATAATAAGTTATAACAAAATTTCTCAATTTCATCTGTACTTTGACAACTTCTTCACGAATATGGATTTGGTGTTACATTTAAAGAAATTGCGTTTGAAATGCACTGGTACTATCAGAGATAATCGAGTCAAAGAAAAAAATGTGCTTGATAAGAAAGCTCCAAGAGGGACATATGTGGTGAAGCACGACGTAAACAGTGGCATAAATTTCATTACTATCATGGATTCGAAGCCCGTCTCAATAGCTTCAACTGCAGCAGGTGTCAATCCTCTATCTATTTCAAAAAGATACAGTGCAGAGGCTAAATGTAAAATTGAAATACCTTTTCCGCAAGCTTTTCACCTATATAACAAATTCATGGGAGGTGTTGACCTGCATGACGGACATTGCAATGACATACTCCCAAGTATACGATCAAAAAAATGGACATGGGTAGTTTTTATGAGACTTATACAGGCGTCTATTACTAATTCTCTTGTAATTTTCAATGCTGCTAACGATGGAAAGAAAAAAGTTGGAATAAAAGAGTTCACTATTTCGATTGCCAAATACTACTTACAAAAAAGTAGTCGCAAAAGTAAAGCACATGAACGATCTAATAGTGACAAATTGAGGATTTGTTCGAATGGAAACTGTCCAATAAGAACAAAAATTTTCTGCAAAACATGTAATTTAAATATTTGCAATAAATGTTGGCTAAAAAAGCACAGCTAAAAGTATGAATAAGTGAGAGGCAAGGGGACTCACGGAAAACAAGCACCCCGAGACGTGAGAGGCAAGGGGACTCACGGAAAACAAGCACCCCGAGACGTGAGAGGCAAGGGGACTCACGAAAAACAAGCACCCCGAGACGTGAGAGGCAAGGGGACTCACGGGAAAAAAGCACCCCAAAGGAGACAGAATTTTACCACGTCCACGCCGTAGTCTCTGGGTAACGCTAAGAGTAAAAAAATGTTCCTAAAATTTGCACAGAAATCGTTTTTTACCAATAGGTTTTCAAAACATCGGCCGAAACGAATTTTTATTTTTTCAACTTTATCAATTTTTTTCTCGAAATCTATGGACTTTAGAGAAAAATTTATAAAAACAAAAATGTCTCAGAATCACTAGAGGAACATTCTCAAATTTTTTCAGAATTTTTTAAGACAATTTTTGATTTTCCGGGAAACTTGGGAAATGGGATTTTCAAAAATGTCTCAAAAAATTCTGAAAAAATTTGAGAATGTTCCTCGAGGGATTCTAAGGCATTTTTGTTTTTATGAATTTTTTTCTAAAGACCATAGATTTTGAGAAAAAAGTTGATGAAGATTGAAAAAAAAAAATTCGTTTTTTCCGCCATTTTGTAAAGAAGCGATAGTTCAAGGTAAACAAAAAAATTCCCTATTAAACTTCAAATCCCATGATCACCTTTGATCACGGTCGCAAGGTGATATCTTCACCGTAACACTTCGAAAAAAAATCCTAAAAATTTTTTTTTTCGAAAATTTAGGTGTTTTTTATGTTTCAATCGAGCATATCTCTTTTCCTGTGAGTTTTATCATGATTCTGGCTACGGATTCTGAAAGAGCATGCAATTTTACATCAGAATATGTGGTTCAAGAATTTTTTCAACGCCAATTACATAGGAAAAAATCACTTTGAAAACGTGCAAGAAATTTTGACATTTTGGACGTTAATGGGTTAATGGAGCGGCGGTTAGCTCTGCATTGTGGGAATTTATGCGTTAATAAATTTCTCATTTTGTAGAATAACCACCCCGTTACAAACAATAATAATTAAGTTGTTATCAATGAAGCAAATTCTTACTCATATTTCTAAGATAGTCATCTTAAACTCAGAGTATCCGCTTTATTACAATAATTAAAATTTACAATGTTATAAATAAATTAAGTTTGCACATTAAAATTCAATACTATTCAATAGTTAAAAGACTTAAAAATATGATAATCTTAATCTATGCTCTAAAATCTGTAAAAAATACTTTGTTTCATTGAAATTATTCTTAATAACGCATTTTAATTGAACAATAAAAATTATCATATCTAGATCTATATGTAGAGTGACGTCACGCTTCTTATATGGTCATGAAATTTCACTCTAGCTCTAATACAATCATATAATATGTGAGGTGGCACCGTTTAATATACTAATTGATAAATGTAGATTCACGAGTTTAGCGGGTTGCAGTAATACAGTGAACATGAGAAAATAGTCTAGGAGCTCGTAGATAGGACCGTTACAAGGGTAACGCATTAAATGTAATGCTCATATTACAAAGCTCCTACCATTTTATTTAGAACCTATTTACAGATTAAAGTTTGACGGGCAAGTACGAATTCTTCGTAGTATTCAGCTCATTAGGCACACTACAACAAAGAGCTTTAAATCTGGTTAGATCGATCAGAAGACCTAGGTCCCAAACAGGTTTATAGATTGTATCTCGTGTGCGAGTTAAGTGACAATAAAATATGGTTAGGTATTGTAACATGGAATTAGAAGTAAGTAAAAATCTATATATCATTTTATAAAACTTTGTTAGCTTATCTTTATAATTTGGAAAGCAAGCAGAAACTGAATTATTTGATTATATAAATAATTGATAATAAATAAGCGAATAAATGACATACTCGATATTGAAACTGTAACGGAGAATTCCGGCCGTACCCGTCTGGGTTGCTCGCGGCCGTCCGCACAAATTATTTATTCGGGGATTCGGGAAGCAAAAGACGTTCCCACGACTGAATAACGCGTCGAGCATAAACACGTTAAACGCACAGATTCGAAGTCGGGATGAGGAGTGATACAGCGGCGAATAAACACAACAGCGGATTAATACTAATCCTTTAATCGTCAACAATGAGCTACAAGACAGCGATCTCGGACTTACACACTACGAGCGGTACAATAACAAGCGTGAACGCGAAGGTGAATCGGTGGCTGGTCAGCCTGCCGATTCCCTTATTAAAACTAAATATTATAACAAAAGCCCGACAAACTACTTTCCGCCGTTAAACTACCAACGGGATAGCCAGCAGGTCTGCCGTGCTACCACCTATAAGCTGGCGCCCAAACATGCAAGAGAGAGAGATAAGAGGAAAATACGGCACCGACCTCGACCTTCAACCTCTCCGACGGCTGGAGCGCTCTGCACTGTGACGTCACTGGTGTGCTCCCGACCGTATAGCTGGTACATTTGTTGTCGTCGCTATCTGTTCTCTGGCTCGTCCTCTTGCTCGCTCCGCAATATTGCTGCCTCGATCTCAACCCGCTCGCTGATCGTTGTTTCTGCCGCCTCCTCGTCGCTCGGCGCTACAACTCGTCAAGTTCCTCGCGCGCTCTCCCGCGCGCTCTCCCGCGCACCTCGCCGGTTACCCCGCACGCACCGGTGCCGGGTATCTTGTGGGACACGGCTGGGCGCGACCCAGCCTCACGCTCTATCACTCGTCCGCGCACCGGGCGTGTCTCCGGAATGAACAAAACGTCGGCGAGGTCGCGAGGCCAACTCGGAGAAAACCGTGACCTTCCGGTTTATCCGCGCGCGTGACTTTCTCTGCCCATTGCCTAGCAGAGACTCCTCGAATTTTCCGCGGCGATCCGCAATTCGAGCGCTCTCTCTCTCTCTCTCTCTCTCTCTTTCTCTCTTCTTCTGCGCCACCTGCGTCGCTCCAGTCGTCAGCTCAGCCCGTGTTCAGCACCTTGCAAACAAAAGGTCCAAGCGTGAGTGTGTGTGCCAAACGTACACACTTTCAGCCTGGCGCGGCGCACGGACATTTGCGAGAGCTAACGGACGAGATCGGCCTAGCCGAGATTCTCCGTCACAAAACAATGGACAATAGTATCTTTGTAAAAGAGAGTTCGATGACAGATAATATGCTGTAAGTTATTGAGAGAACAGCAGATCGATAAAAGAATGATATTTGAATAGTTAAGCATGTAGTTATATAACTTGCACATGTACACCCTGATTTTAGTAGACATCCATGGCTTATCTTTAGGAGAGAGATTCAATTGGCGCAAGAATATCAAAAAGTCAAAAGCTGTGAGAATCAACAAGGACAGCGTTCTCTTGAAAAATCGTCGATAAACAACAGCAAACAATAACTTTAGATTGTCACTTGTAATTTTGACAGTAATAAATTCAGGCGAGTTAACAAAATTAGGATCGAACATTAGTCAAATATTTTGATAGTACAAAGGTCGTGAACGTAATAAGCTACACCTCATTAGTCCTTGTCCACTTTCTTAAGCTGAAATAAAAGTTAAAACCATTGAGTGCCAGATAAGAGTGGATTCACAATACGAGGTGTGATCAAAAAGTAAGGTGAATTTTGAAATTTAGCGGGCTACGTCCGTTCGATCTTCGACTTATTTATTTGGTTATGTCGGTACACTCGTCTAGAACATACGTTCCAAATTTCAGCTTTGTAGTATGTTTGGTTTGTTTGTGAGAGGCATCAAGGTTAGAAGTGTTTTGCGTGCTCCACGATTTGCTGCTGTCTAAAAACATGGATCAAAGAGTTTGCATTAAATTTTGTGTGAAAAATGGAATCAAATGTTCCAAAACACTTGAAATGCTGAAAGTGGCATACGATGAGTCTACTTTAAGCCAAAAAAATGTTTACAAGTGGTATAAACTCTTCCAAGAAGGCCGAGAAGACACCGACGACGAACCTCGTTCTGGATGCCCCAGCACATCAACAACTGATGAGAATGTTGAAGAAGTGTAGAAAATAGTGTTGGGAAATCGTCGAATTACCATTAGAGAAATTGCTGATGATATTGGCATCTCATTTGGTTCGTGCCAATCAATTTTGACGAGTGTTTTAGACATGAGACGTGTGTCAGCGAAGTTTGTTCCGAAATTGCTCAATTTCGACCAAAAGAAACGTCGCATGAGCATCGCCCAAGAGCTACTGAATGACGTCAACGATGATCCAGATTTACTCAACAGGGTTATAACAGGTGACGAAACATGGGTATACGGTTATGACGTCGAGACTAAGACTCAATCGTCCCAGTGGAGGCATTCTGGATCACCAAGACCAAAAAAAGCACGTTTTTGGCTTTTGCACCATGATAACGCCCCTGCTCACACATCGTTGCTTGTGCGCGAATTTTTGGCTAAAACCAACACAGTAACGATGCCACAGGCACCGTATTCCCCAGATCTGGCCCCCTGTGACTTCTTCTTGTTCCTAAAACTGAAGAGCCCCATGAAAGGACGGCGTTTTGCCACGATTGAGGAGATAAAAACGGCATCGAAGGATGAACTAAACAAGATCACAAAAAATGATTTTTTGAAATGCTTTGAGGATTGGAAAAAGCGTTGGCACAAGTATATTATATCCGAGGGGGATTACTTTGAAGGAGATAAAATAAAAATTGATGAATAAATAAATATTTTTTGAGAAAAATAAAAATTCACCTTACTTTTTGATCATACCTCGTATGTTATAGCGCAGTACATGTAAAACAAACCAATGACGCAAAGCAATTACCGATCAGAATTCCAATTTTATCGTACATCTGCGTTGATAAAGGCGCCAGGTATCCGTACTAATTAACGAAATACTTGAAGAAATATCAAGAAAAAGTGAAATTATATCAATTGATATGGAGACGAATTGAAAAGAGTGTAGCAAGGGTAACGATAACTCAACAGATAATTTTGAGAAGCACTGTGAACCCGACCAATAATTTTAAAGCATAAGCTTTGAAAAAAATGAGATATAAAATGAAAAATGCAGACAAAGACTATGGCTATGACTTAAGACTAATGAACAGTTAAATAAAAAGACAAAATTTTCAGTAGAATTTTGGACATCACAATAAAATCATGTTAGTTGAAAACTCTCACTTAATGTGAAATAGTCACTGGCAATAGCGAGTCACTGGTTGTACAGAATAATGACTACACTCATCCCGGTAAGTAGTCGGGTACGCTCACTGCTACATTAAAGTGAGTCTGATGAGCTAGTCAAGTAGTTGCTAGTTCATTATCAATAGAAAGCATCAATGAGGTTGGTTTAACTTGACTACGTCAGGTTCAAGGTTAAATCCGCAGAACTCAAACTTAAAACTTGAAATAGTATGTTTATGTTTTAAGTTTTTCGGATCGCTGAGTCTGAATTCGGGGTGAGTTTAAACCTTCAAGATCATTTTAAAGATCAAATCTGAAGAATTCACAAAAACTAACTTGAAACCTTCAAGATCATTTTCAAGATCAAATTTGAAGAATTCATAAAAACTAACTTAAAATCATAGATCAATGTTAATCGGGTTGCTGAATCCGAATCTGAAATCAATTTAACCCTTTAGTGTATTATTGATAGTGGGTATAAATGCATGGCTGTCTTTAATTTTTAGAGCCGCAAGTGATTGAGCAAATCGTCTGTTGAGTTTTTTTCATACTCTTTTTTATACAGGGAGAAATACATATTGTCAAAGTTAGATTTCACCCAATCAAAAAGTAAGCGTGAATTACGTTTATCCTATGCATCAAGGATAAAGTGATAAAAAGTTTGGTGGAAAATTTACCAAACTCTCCTGAAAAGTATCGTTGAGAATCAATTACCGATGTTCTACATGCACTTAAAATAAAATCTCAGCAATGGTCTTGAGAAGAACGGTTCCTGAGAGCGTGCCGATATGATGAACGGCCTTTTTCTAAAAAGAAAGGATATATATAAAATTTGGTACACTAAGTAATACGAATCTAACTTCATATTTGAATGCAGTGACCACAAATATGTTGTGTACAGAATTTGATGCGAATTCATTGAATCTACAACAACCGTCTGTCATATTGGATCCACCGTTTTGAATTAGGTCAAGCTGACTTCATATTTGTGTTCATCAACTAACTTCATAAACTAACGTATAGCAAATTTAATATAAATTGGTTGGTTTTTGAGAAACTTGGCCACCATATAGGATTTTAGACTGCTAAATTTGATCCACCATATTCAATTTTGTTATCTAAATGCAGCAATTTTGAAGAGATATTCACTAGCTTCAATTTAAGTCAAAATAAGGTCTAATTCATTACAATTTTTTTTTTTTAAACAAGTTATTGTCGTTAAAACTTCGATTTTTTTTTCTACTACTTCCGGTCGTCGTGTTGAAGCCCATTAAATAGATTTTTGAAAGGTGCACACATCTTTCGAGACTAGACGTCCAAAGTTTCAACATGAGCTGTCAGACAATTTTATTGGATACCTACAATTTAGGTCGCAGCACTGATCCCTTTCACATGAATTATTGTTATCTCACACATATACACACAGGCGCACGCCTAATCACATGCACACACACGCGCGCGCGCGCATGACACCCATTTATCCCCTGAATAGAAAGACGCTAAAAAAAGCGAATTCAAAAATAAGGACGAGAGAAAAAATGATGGGAGCAAACAAGAGAAGAAAAGAGAAACAAGTAACACCAAGACCACGAGCAGAAAACCTCGTTCGGAAGCTATTAATATTAAGGTTCTGGGTAGGACGTCATATGTTGACATCTTGAGGAAGGTAAAGGTAGCACTGAACATGAAGGAGATAGGGGAAAGAGTTACCTGAATACGACACATCAGATCCGACAAATTACTCTTCGAACTAGGTTAATCAGGATGGTCCTAGCCATCTTTAAGAAGTCATCAGAAGTCCTCCTACTAACTGGGATAGATACCCTCAGAATCAGAGAAAGGAAAAGACCACTATTCCTGAGGAAGTAATGGAAACTGTAGCTGCAGTTATCGGGCCGGATATAACTGCAAGAAGCAATATCAGAACCAGAGGGTTTTACAATGGCACCCAACTAGCACACGTCCAGCTTCCAGTAGCGACTGTCAAAAAGATACTTGAAAACGGGAAGTTGAGAATAGGATGGGTGATTTGTAGAGTTCAACCCTGCACGTAAATGGAAAGATCCTACTGGTACTTCGAGAGTGGTCATATCGCAAAGGACTGAAAAAGCGATGTCTATCGTTCCAGGCAGTGCTTTTGATGTGGAGGAACACAAGGCGGTAGATTGCACGGCTCCAAAGCAGACGGAAGGAGCATAAGTCAAGAATTATTAAAGTGTTCCAAATCTATCTGAACCACTGCGCAGCGGCTTAAAACCTGCTGTACCAACTGACAAGAGAAGAAAAGGTCGATATAGTCATCCACAGCGATAAGTTCCGTGATCTGGATGAGCCGAGCTGGATAAAGAATTCTATAGATAGGGCGGTTGTTTGGGTATATAGTCACCTACATGTGGTGGCATGGATGACCGGCTCGATCCAAAATTTTACATGAACAGAAGTGGTTGGCATGCGATTATATAGCTGGTATCTCCCACCTGGTGAAGAGATTAGTAAGTTGAAGAGATCCCTGAATGACATTACTATCAGTGCGAGAGCTTTGCATATACCTGTGGTCATCGGAGGAGACTTTAATGCATTAATAACACAGGTCTGCAAAAAAAAAGTTTTGAGTTATCGCAAGAACGCCATTCATGTATTCCGAAGGTTTTTGATACGCTGAACACGAATCGGGCATCAGAAATGCTCTATCACGTCATGTTTCCAAGATAGTCTAACTTAAAAGTGCGAAAAACACGTATTTTCGCTGTTTTAGAAGCTATATTACACCGCAAAACATTTTTTTTGCTAAAAACGAATCTAACCATCTCAAAGTACCGCTTCTGCCCTTCTCAACGCATTTTTCAAATTTAACAAATCTTTTTTTTTCGCGGAGATATCATCGAATGAAGTTCACCACTTTAAAGATTTCATAACAACAGTACCAACAATACAAATATGACAGCCCCACGAAAAAAAGTCATATGTGAATAAAAGTGCAAAAGGTAATACCATTACATTTGTGTTTTTGGGGTCGCTGAATCCGAATCCACGATTCATTTGACCCGATTAACTCAGGGGTCAAAGTTAGATCAAGGTCAAATCAAGATTATCCCATTAATCTTGGTCCAGGTACTGTTTCTATAGGTTTTTGAGGTCGCTGAATTCGAATCTAGGGTGCGTTTGACCTGGTCGGCTCAGAGTCAAGGTTAGGTCAAGGTAAAATCCAAAAAATTGCATTGAATGAACCCAACTTTAAGGTTTATCTGACCAATAATCCCCTAATATTTCTATGGCAATGTTAGCAACCCCCTAATAACCCTCTAATAACCCCCCCCCCCCCTAATATAAACTATTCTATAAACATCCTAATAACCCAATGGCAATCCTATCAACCTCCAATAACGCAATGGCAGTGCCATCAACTCCTAATAACCGCATTAATAAGAACTATGCTATGAACCCCTTAATAACCGCATTAATAAGAACTGTACTATGAACTCCCTAATAGCGCGATGGCAATCCTATCAACCCCTTAATATTGCAAAGGCAAACGTTACTCCTTTCGATCAAGCGGGATTTTCACAACAGGATAGTTATGAGTCTGGTTTTCGTTGATCATACGCACTTCTTTTCAACAGTACTTTTCAGGACAGTTGAGAATTCTGCTTTGGTCCACCTTACGCGCATCCTTTCAACAGTCCTTTTCAGAATAGTTGAAAAATTCGGCGTACTTCTTGCGATCGAGCGGCATTTTCTCGACAGTCCATTTCAGAATAGTTGAGAATCCCAGTTGAAGTTTCTAGTAATCTTCATCGTGCTCGTGTTCCTGAGATCTATTTTATAATGTCTCCCCGGAGTTGCGTGAACGATCCTAACAAGTTCTGCAACGTATGTGGACTTTATGTTACTAAAAACCAAAGGAGAAACATTACGCCATCAATCGAAACTGCTTACAAAAACTATTTCGGCTATTTTATCGTGAATGTAGACAAATCTTGGGTGCCAAACACAATTTGTGTAAGTTGTCATACAATATTAAGTCGTTGGAATAAAGACGACTTTTCGCAAAAATTGCCTTTCAGTTCTCTAATGATCTGGCGTAAGCCACGTGATCATAATGACTGTTACTTTTGTTCTATTGACCTGAAAGGTTTCGACAGTAAGAATAAATCTGCACTTTTGTATCTCATATGTTACTGAACTAGTTTTACGGGGGACTCTTGTCTGTGAGAAATCATCACCCCTAAAGAAAGCAGAATGTTTGCCCACTTTTTGAAAACGCAATATTTCTACCAGTTTGCGCTCCCAGCTCTAAATAACCCATCATAAATTACGCAGCAAAATTTCGATTAGCCGTAGTTTTGAAAAAGAATTTGAGGCAAGCGCGGGCAATAAAGCCATTGGGGAAAACCCAAAAAAAAAAAAAAAACCAGCAAATGGCACGTGGTCAGCAGACGCGTTGCATATGCCTCTACGACTTAATCCGAAGCCTGCGACGGAATACGCGTAAAAGCAATAAGCGTCAATATAGTAAATGTGGAACGGTTCTCGAACGTCTTCTTTAAATAGATTTTAAGGCCATTGTAACAGCGGGATTGATGATCATTGTGTGCGCATGTTTGTTTCTATAATAGGTGTAAGTTGTAATAGAACAAATTTGTATTCATGTTCTACTGTAGATGAAATGTCCATGTAGTAATAAGAATGAAATGCGTGCATAGATAATATGTAATCTAGATATAAGGTAATCGAAAAGGTGAAAAGAATAATCAACGTGCTTGTTTGTGACTACTTCGTCGTTGGCTGTCTCTCGACTCAAATTTGCATATTTTTTGTTTTATACGTCACATAACGAAGCTTCGATCTCTCTCGCGCGTTAACATTGTGCGACATGAATGTGCACGAGCGCCTTGAATGCGGCGT
Source organism: Phymastichus coffea (assembly GCF_024137745.1). NCBI lineage: Eukaryota > Metazoa > Arthropoda > Insecta > Hymenoptera > Eulophidae > Phymastichus > Phymastichus coffea. Next base: position 3,857,055 of record NW_026706822.1, on the reverse strand, counting down.
AGCGTGGCCTTGAAGCCCAATTTTATCAGCATCGGCGAGCATAAGAGCTCCCCGAGTGTTGTCAGACCTCGCGAGGGAACATTTGTCCCGGGTATTGACGGTCACTCAAACACGCGGCACGGAAGGCTGTCAAGCCGACCGTGGGTCCATCAGGCAAGCAAATGGAAAAGCGAGCGAGCGAGAGAGAGAGAGGGAGAGAGAGAGAGAGAGAGAGAGAGAGAGAGAGAGTAGAAGTAGCCTTTGAGGCTATTAAAAAAGAGACAACGAACGAGAGTATTCAGCGTAGGCGGAGCGAACGGATGCGCACGGCCGCGGGGCCTAAAAAGGGGGCAAGAGTTGCCGAAAACTGTAGCGGACGTCCGGAAAAAGGGGGCGAGGGGACCCCACACCAAGAAAACACGAGGGAGGTACACTCTTGGTTCAGCGGGCAAACAGGCAACTTGTTCCTTGTTCACCAAAGCTGTGCGCTCAGCATATCTTCGAAAATCTTGTTCTTGCGTTTAGTTAGCTAAGCAATTAATATTAAACTTTTGTAAGGCTTTTTCCTCGAGCGCCTTGAGGTTTTTTATGCCATTTTCTGCTTATTCTAAGTCATATTAAAAAAGTTATATCTCATTAAAATTTCACTGAATAAAGTTATTAGCTCAAATCCCACAACCAACACTACTACTTCCAGGAGCCCAGACGAAATAAATGATATCGAGGTGGACGACGAAGATCCGCAGTCAGATGATAGTGCACATTTCGATACATACGAAAGTCCTCAATTGTTTACATAAGCTCTTCTAAATAATTTGGTTAAAGATTTGGACCTACCAAAAAATAAATCAGAATTGTTAGGTTCTAGGTTGAAAGAAATGAATCTGTTGGCTCGAAAAACAACTTTTTCTTGGTACAGAAACAGAGAGCAAGAATATATCAGATATTTCGCAGAGAAAGATGGATTGACTTACTGTCATGACGTGACTGTCTTAATGACAAAATTAGGCTTGATATACGTCGCTACTGAATGGCGTTTCTTCATCGATTCTTCTAAAAGAAGTTTGAAGGCTGTCCTCCTTCACAATATAAATAAATATGCTTCGATTCCACTCGTCCATTCAGTGTATATAAAAGAATCTTACGAGAATATGCAGATAGTTCTTGAGAAAATTAAATGTGAAGATTATAAATGGTTTATATGTGATTTGAAAGTAATAACTATACTTCTTGGACAGCAGTCTGGGTATACCAAATACCCATGTTACATTTGTTTGTGGGATAGTAGAGCTACTACATGTCATTGGGAAGAATCTATGTGGCCACTTCGCACGTCTCTGAAGCCAGGATCACACAATGTTCTCAAAAAGCCCTTGTGTGATCTAAAAAAAATACTTTTACCTCTCCTCCACATAAAATTAGGATTAATTAAGCAATTCATCAAAGCCCTTGATCAGAATGGAAAATGCTTCCACTATTTATTGGATAAATTCCCAGGATTATCTGATGCAAAAATAAAGGAAGGTATTTTCACAGGTCCGGATAGAAGGATTTTTGGGAAATAGAAAAGTAGAAAATTATTACGTAGTCGTTCAAAATATACTTACCAGTTTCAAAGAGTTGGGTTGTAACATGAATTTAGAAGTACACTTCCTGAATTCTCATTTAGATTCTTTTCCTGAGAATCTTGGAGCCCTAAGTGAGGAGCAAGGAGAAAGATTCCACCAAGATATTCAAGAGATGGAAAGAAGGTGTCAAGGTAGATGAAATGTTAATATGTTAGCTACTACTGCTGGGCTCTTAAACGTGAAGATGATGGTCTACAGTATAAGAGAAAGTCAGAAACCAGAAGCCTAGACGAAAAAAGGAAACGATTCCACAAATCAAAAAATTGATAACATTGAAGTATCTGACATAATGTGGTTAATAGCATTGCTATTGGGTAATTAGGGGGTTGCTAGCATTCTCATTGCGTTATTAGTGCCTTATTAGCTTAGTTCATATTCGAGGGTTATTAGGGGGGAAGTATATAGGGGGGGGCTATTAGAGGGTTGATAGGATAGCCATTGAGTCATTAGAGGCATTTTAGCATTGCCATTACGCTATTAAGGGGTTCATAGAACCGTTCATATTAGGGGGGTAATTAGGGGGTTACTAGGGGGGTGATAGCACTGTCATTGCGTCATCAGGGGGTTGTTAGCATAGTTCTTATACGGGGATTATTAGGGGGGTGAGTTATTAAGGGGTTGATAGGATTACCATTGGGTTTTTAGGAGGTTCATAGCATAGTTTATATTAGGGGGTTATTAGAGGTTTATTAGGGGGTTGGTAGCACTGTCATTACGTTATTGGGGGTTTATAGCATCGTAATTGTGTTATTAGGATGTTTATAGAATAGTTCATATTAGGGGGGGTTATTAGAGGGTTATTAGGGGGTTGCTAACATTGCCATAGAAATATTAGGGGATTATTGGTCAGATAAACCTTAAAGCTGGGTTCATTCAATGCAATTTTTTGGATATTACCTTGACCTAACCTTGACTCTGAACTAACCAGGTCAAACGCACCCCAGATTCGAATTCAGCGACCTCAAAAACCTATAGAAACAGTACCTGGACCAAGATTAATGGGATAATCTTGATTTGACCTTGATCTAACTTTGACCCCTGAGCTAATCGGGTCAAATGAATCGTGGATTCGGATTCAGCGACCCCAAAAACATAAATATAATGGTATTATCTTTTACACTTATATTCACATATGACTTTTTTTCGTGGGGATATCATATTTGTATTGTTGGTACTGTTGTTATGAAATCGTTAAAGTGGTGAACTTCATTCGATGATATCTCCGCGAAAAAAAAAGATTTGTTAAATTTTAAAAATGCGTTGGAAAGGGCAGAAGCGGTACTTTGAGATGGTCAGATTCGTTTTTAGCAAAAAAAATGTTTTGCGGTGTAATATAGCTTCTAAAACAGCGAAAATACGTGTTTTTCGCACTTTTAAGTTAGACTATCTTGAAAACGTGACGTGATAGAGCATTTCTGATGCCTGATTCGTGTCAGCGTATAAAAAACCTTCGGAATATGTTGCTTATGTTCGTGCGATATAAATCACGATGACCTGTGTAATGAATTAAGGAAGCGTGAAAATAAATGTCCGCGGACATGCACTTCTCGAAGCCTTTGCAATGTTTCAGCTTGAAGTAGCCAATACAGGATTGACCTCGACCTATTCTAAAGCTGGAAAGTTATTTATAGTAGATCTTACTTTAGTGAAACCCCTAGAAGGCCTTAACTGGAGAGTTAGCGATCAGTACACGGGCAGCGACCATTAAGCCATAATGTACGCATTCCAGCTGACCAACAAAGCAACAACCACTAGGACAATAGAATCGGAGATAGGTACCAAATATATTTGATCAGGAATCGGTTCACTGCTCTTTAAGTAACATCAGTAACTGGAACCGCTGAGGAAAAAGCGCAGGATCTTACACAGGTCCTGAAAACTACATGCGATACATCCACGGCCGGGAAGAATAACTCAAGGGCCATCTACTCAGTGTATTGGTAGGCAAAGATTACAAAACAAGCCGAACTTTCAAATTATGACTAAAAAATATGAACAATTGCAAACACTACTCAAAGCCGCTATTAAAGTAGCCAAGTGATAGTATATTGGCGAGACTTCTGTGAGAAAATAGATAACGATCCCTGGGGGCCAGTCGTATGAAACGGTCATGTACAAGATCAAACTCAGGAGCGACGCACCACCATTATGCTCAATATTTCTCGACAAAACTGTTCCATTTGATTCCAAATCACTAGGAAATATCAGAGCAAACAGATCTAATGCTAACCGACGGAAATGAGTTATCAAAGCTGTTCGAAGCTGAGCTAATAATAGCCTCCAAGAACATTGCCACCCGTAAAACATCAGAACTGGATGGAATACCAGGTATGGTAATAAAGACTGATACACTGAATGTCCCTCATATTTTCGAGGAAGACATTCATCGTCTGCCTAAATGAAGGACTATTTCCAAAACAATGGAAAGTATAGAAAATGGTGCTTCTTACCAAAGGAAATAAATCTCCCAAGGAACCATCATCCTACCGGCCACTCTGTATGCTTGACATTACTGGAAACCTGCCGGAGAGAATAATCTACACTAGATTGGAGGTAGCCATAGCAGAAGCAGTTGATCTGTATGAAAATCAGTTCAGGTTCAGGAAGAGCAGCTCAATCATAGAGTCTTTTAGCAGGATCATAGAACTGGTCACCGACGACATTAGTGGAGGAAGGAGTGCAAGACGTATGTGCGCCGTGATTGCACTGGATATCCGGAATGCAATTAAATGAATAAGATGGGTCGTCATTATGAACTTCTTAGGAGTACTGAAGGTGCCACTATATCTGCGAAGAGTATAGTGGCACTCTATCAAGCTACCTAACGAATTGAATTCTACACTACGACACCGACGATGGCAGACATTCATATAATATTACGGGAGGGGTGTCACAGGGGTTGATTCTTGGGTTCCTGCTATTAAACGTCCTATATGACTGACTATTAAGACAGCAGTTTCAAGGGGAAGTAGAGATCGCGGCTCTTGTCAATGATGTCGCCCTAGTAGTCACTTATAGATTCTTATAGTAGTATTCTCAATTATAGGTCTAATCATTATATTATCAGGGGGTTCCTTCTAGTATGTGTATGTGTACGTGTGTGTTTGTATCGTGAGAGAAAGAGACAATGATTGTGTCTCTCATTCGTTATAAAATATACAAATTTATTTACCTGAATAACTCGACGTGGTCGTAGGTTCGCAAGTTTTTTGGCTGCCGCATCAATACTTGCAGCAGCACCTAATAATTCATTCTCAGCAATGATTGTTGGATCTTCAGGACTAATACCACTATTCCCTCTCAATATTTCGGCTATTGCAACTAATTCTGTTACGCTTTGAGATATTTTTCGTGAGATTGGTAATAATAAATGCTTAGAATCAATCTGTTTAGTTGATATCTGAAGAATTACTTGTAGTAATTCTCTATAATTCATAGCCAAATCATGACCAGCTTGAAGTATACGATGTTTTAAGTCGTTTGATTTAATATTGTTTTGAGCTGTGGCCTTGCAGACTAATAAAATATCACTGATGGATTTGCGGCTTACGTTAGCTGCAGCAATTATATCGTCTTGTTTGCAGCTGTTACCAGCAGCGACTGCTTTAGCTGTAGATGTACTTATACTTTTGGAACAACGAACTATATCTTCAGGTGAAACTTTCATTTTTAAATTATCTGTTGAATTCAGTACTCTTGTTTCTTGTACTATGGCTGCAATGGTAGATTCTAAAGCACGAGTACCTCTGGTATGTTCATTTTCTACAGCTTTTACAGTTTTCAACAAAGATGTAACATTAGTTACCATCACCTGCAATCGTAATAAAGATTTACTGATAAGATAATTATGAATAAATTAATCAGATTTAAATAAAAGTGTTATTCAGTCATTTTAAAGGTATGGTGAGTTACAAAAAATAATATTCAAGTTTTTTCTATAAGCAATGTAGAAATAAATAAAAAGAAAGCTAGAAGTATCATAGGCACCCAAATGTGGAAAAAAGCTTAGCTAATTTCTTGAGAAATTTCTTTGATTAAGTAACTTATGCTATGCTAATTCTTATCTTTACAAAATTTTATAATTAGTATCCCATTTCTTGAGTCCTTGAACATTTTGAGCAAAAAGTGGGTTTGAGAAATCATTATCATTTCTATTCTGTAATTGGAAATCTCACTTTGATATGTCCCGAAGCTATCAGGGTTATATCCCTGGTAGAGTTAACGACCATTTACAAGTAAAATACTTAGATGGTTTTACTTATAAGTGATCATTAATTCTGTACTATATAGGTTTCTATTCTAACATTGACTTTTGAATGACCTTGAACTGGATCGAATCGAAACAAACCGATATCGAATTTTTTGATCACTTTGATTGAAAGGCCAAAAAACCTGTGATTGTTAAATATCAACAAATTTTAGATTACGTGTTTGTAGTATACTACATGAGTGTAAACATTAAATAGCCATTTTCAAGCGTAAAAAGAAGACTTCCCCAAAATAAAAAAATATGTCATTTTTCGATACTGATCAAGTGTACAAAATTTTAGAAAGATGGAGATTGACCCTTAGATAGTGTTACTCATAAGTGATAGTCAGGCTTACGTCCCTTTTACATTTTTGAATATTTACCTCATAAAATCGTATAAGTTCTAGTTCACATGGTGTCAAAATATCATAAATTTAATTGTAAAATAACAAATTATATCGATTTTGTATACTTTTGCTGTTTTAGTATTTTGTTCTCAATCCAAAAATTATAATCATTGGTTTTGTTTGTGTTACGTGACACTTCATTGTGTTATAATTGTATTTCGTCGAATAATATTTCGGGCCCGAGATTTCCGTTCGGACATAGTATAGCTAGCAGTATTCGTGTGCGCGACTCGGTAGGAATGTGCGGCAGAGGCTGATTCACGCTGCGGCAGCATGCTGCGACAGCATGCTTCGGTCAGCGTGCTTAGCTAGGTAAGACGAGCCGATACGAGAAGCGTAAACGACTAAAGCATATATGCGAGAGAGAGACGGAATGCGAGAAAAAAAGATATATAATGAACCGGCGAAAACAACGACACACAGAATTAGTCAGTTAGGAGCGAGCGCTCGACTAAGAAGGCTGCAATTTTCCTACTGAAGTTAAATCTATAGTTTGAGAATATAAGAGTTAGAGTTATAATCAAGTATCAGAAGTGTCGAGTACATTCGCTTTAATAATTTTGTGTAAACGAAAACCATAGGAATTATCATTTTATTGTGTGTTGTCACATTATTGGATAAAAAATATATTGGACCAGTTGAATCTGACCAGATTCAGAAAGGAGCGATTGCCCGCATAACGAACCAAACAATATTTCGAACTAAAGAAACAGAGTGAGTACTTCCGTCCTCTATTCTTGATAAACCAAAATTTCTTCCTTGTTATTTTTCCTCTCTCTCTTTATTTCGATAACTACTCACCACATTCAAGGTTCCCCTTTCGGTGAATCCATTTGTTTGCGTACCGGAACCAGGTGTGTAACGACGACCGACCGCGTATTTTAGGATATTTATTTGAATAGGATAGTAGTCCGATATCATTACTAGACATGTTATCTTATATATCTAAATATATATAAATATATCTTACGTACCCGTGTAAGTTCATTTTTAATAAACCAGCGAGCCCTCCCCTTTTTTCCCATTACTCTCGCTTACCGCTCGCGCGGACGAATTTCGGATATTATCGGCGAAAACGCGATCCATTCGCTGACACAGTCGGGGTACTGAAGGTTCAATCCGCCCGAGTCAGGACCACTTGGAGCTAAAACGGTCTAACACGTGCCCGTTTTGTAAAGACATCAAAACTGTCACGTAACAAATGGTAGCAGAGCGTGGTTAGTGCCTTCGAATAATTGCCGATAAATCATTGTGTCCTTTCTTAATTCTATCGATACGTTTTTTATATATATATATATGTTGGCTCTAGAATTTTTTTTTGGAGCGGCACGTGGAATTGAAACCCGAAGCGTTTCTTCCGCCGTATAACTTGAGCTTTAGCGAGGAAGAAATTTTCGCTCTTTCTTACGCGTTTGATTTCGCTGAAGTCAGCGGGAAATTTGAACATCCTCGAATTTCTTTTGCTGACTGAGTTTTTCTTTTCTTTCTTCTTTCATGTATTTTCGTCTCTTACCACCTAACTCCAAGAACAATAAAGTCTTTCTATCATGACGACTGAACAAGCGACCTTAAATCTTCTAACTAGTATGTCAGCAAGTTTTACTTTGCAAAATATTGTGCAAGGAATCACGGAATTTGATGGGAAAAATGTTCCCCTAAAAGACTTTATTTAGGACATCCGTAACGGAAAGGAACTTATAGCTGATACACAAGAAGCGAATTTTATTCGCTTGATCATAGCGAAATTAAAGGGGCCAGCGAGAGATTGCATTTACGGTAAACCCGTAAATACTGCCGAAGGACTAATTAAAGTACTCAAGGAGCGTTTTGCCCCGTGTAAGGACTTCTTTTATTATGATTCGAAGATTCACAGTTTGCGAATGAAAAATGGGGACACGGTCGGAGATTTTCACGACCGTATCAATATTCTACTAAACTACGCACAGAATGCGCTAAAAGAAGAACTTGGAGTTGAATATAGTGATGTTATGATGACCCCGATAAAGAATTCCACACTTGAAACCTTTATTGACGGGCTCCCGAAAGAAATCGGGGACTTAGTCGATATTAAGCAGCCGAAGTCTCTTGAGGAGGCTTACAAGGAAGCCTTTCGCATAGAAACTAGAAATAAGAACAAGCCGAAAAATGCTGATCTTAATATGAGTAAGTGGCTGTCGATTAACCGTGGATTTAACATTGGCTATATTCAGGATCAGCAAGTTGAGGCTGAGGAACCATATTACGAAGAATGGGAAGACTTACCCGCGGAAATCCAATAATTTTTTATCCAACGCCAGAATGGACGATTTTACCAGAATAATCAACGACAGCAATCCAAAATCAGAACCAGGAAAGCCAGCCTCAACAACAGCAAAATCAGTCCCAGGGGCAGAGGCAGTTTATGTTTAGAAATTGAAGGGGACGCCAGCAGAATAAAAATTTTCAAGATAATGGCGGTCACCCATGACGATTGTACAATCCTGATACGGACAAGTATCAAAATCCTACGGGACGAAGATACGGGGCAATTGCCTATGACCAACAACAGAAAATCAACGAGTTAAGACCGAACCCGCCGTATCAGCACTTCGGAGGAAATGCTGGTAATTTAAACTTGAACGGGGCTCGCCCTGGAGTGACTGCGGCGGGCCCATCTCAGACATCCCCGGCTCAGAATTATCGGCAGCAACAGGCGAAAACTCTGATAACGGAAGTTCGACAGATGCCGGAAGTTGAGAAGCCGGGAGTACCGCCAGCGAAAGTGATGACAATACTGAAAAATTCGGAGACGTTTCTTCCGAGTCAGTCGTCGCAGTTGCCGGAGATCGGGGACCTAGCGCAAGAGATAATAAAATCTATGCGCTTACAAGAGTAAGATTTCGAATACCCGAGACCGATAAACGGTGGACCGTATTTATGGTCGATAATGGATCGGCCGTAAATCTTATAAAATTTAATACCTTACATTTGACTACGAGGTTCGACCCAAGAGAGTCGACTACGCTGAGTGGCATAACTCCACACACTGTTCCGACTCTAGGCACTGTATTGCTAACAATAAATGGCAAGCCTGCTAAATTTCATATAGTATGGAATAATTTCCCCATTGAAGAAGATAGCATGCTAGGAAAGGACTATCTAATAGACACGAGTGCAATTATATCGTATTATAATGGAACTCTAATGGTAAACAGTGATTTGATGAATCCGATACCATTTCTACCTGCTAATGTACCCATGGAGCGCTTACAAGACAATCTTATCAAAGCTATGCGCACAGTACCAAAAGACGATGAAATATCAGAACTTGGAGCTGATTCGGACCTGGATTATGCGATAGAGGAACTTGCGAACGAAGAGATTAGTAACTCTAAGCCCGGTCGAGTAAAGGACGACGTCAATCACGGCAAAGTCAGGTACACCAAGATCTCGTCAAGTTATACAAATTAAGTTGACAGAAGGCTACCTGCCCAGGATTGACGTGAAGGACGAAAAGGTATTTCTTGGAGAGGGAGTAGTCGCAAATGCGAATAATACCTGTAAAATCATGGCGATTAATACATATGATGACGAGGAAGTCACCATTCAAGTGGACCCAAGAGAAATTTTACCATTCGAGCAGTTTCAATCGCAGTTTTCCAGCTCTAAAGGCGAAAGTGTGTCGGAGTCTAAAGTAGCCGGGCAGGTCAATGATCAATATAAGAAGAGGGGAGAGAACCTCTTACAATTGATTAGGACCGGATATCTTAGTCCAAGCGAGCTCCAAAGCGTTAAGCGACTATTAAAAGAGTACCCACACGTATTTCTACTACTCGGAAAACCATTGCCCTGCACGGACTTAATAGAACATGAAATTCATCTTGAAAATAGAATTCCTGTAAATACCAAACAGTATAGGCACCCTCCCGTTCATAGACAATTTATTTCTCAAACGTTAAGAAAACGATTGGAAGATGGAATAATAGAAGAATCGAATTCACCATATAACTCGCCACTTTGGATAGTACCTAAAAGCCCGGCAAGTGATGGGACCCCAAGGTGGAGAATGGTCATCGATTTCCGAGAATTGAATAAAAAAGCTGTCGGTGACGCTTACCCTTTACCGAATATAGGGGATATATTAGATCAACTAGGGGGATCCCTTTATTTTTCAACGTTTAACCTTGCGAATGGATTTCAACAAATACCCTTAAGAGAAGAAGACAGGCCCAAGACGGCTTTCTCGTCGTTTGATGGGCATTTCCAATATAAGAGGATGCCGGAAGGATTGATGAACGCGCCGGCAACATTCCAAGAGAATGATGAATGTATTGCTGCGGGGGCTGCTAAATGTAGAGATGCTAGTGTACTTAGACGGCGTAATAGTTTATGCTAAGAACCTTCATGAACATGAAGTGAAGGTTGGTAAACTTTTTGAGAGACTATCGGATGCGGGACTAGTCCTACAGCCTGACAAGGTAAATTTCCTTTGTAGGGAAGTAAAATTCCTTGGGCATATTGTAAGTGGTCGAGGAGTCGAGCCAGACCCTAAACTAGTCGAAGCTGTAATGAAGTTCCCAAGGCCAAAAGGAGTGAGAAGTGTTAGGTCTTTCCTAGGACTGTCCGGATACAATAGGCGATTTATTCAAGATTATTCGAAAATTGCCAAACCCCTCAGTGATCTTACCATAAAAGGACAAGAATACGATTGGGGACCTGCACAGGAAGAAGCCTTTGAAAAGCTTAAAAAACTCTTATGTGTAGCTCCGATTCTAACATTTCTGGACTTCAATAAACCATTTACGCTAACTACAGACGCCTCAGATTACGCGATTGGAGCGGTACTTTCACAAGAAGAAGATGGAGTCGATAGGCCTGTAGCTTATTTATCAAGACTGCTAAGTAAACCCGAAAGAAATTATACGACCACTGAGAAAGAGTGTATTTCAGTCTTATACACGATGAATCAGTTCCGGCCATATCTCTTATGCAACAAATTAACGCTGGTCTGTGACCATTAACCTCTGAACTATATGCATACGCGTAAGGACCCTGGACAACGCCTTATGAGATGGATGTTCAAGTTTACGGATTACCAATACACCTTCAAGTACAAGGTGGGGAAATTGACTTGTAATGCCGATGCACTGTCAAGGAACCCGATAAATTTACAAGAATACTTGGATGAAAAGGAACAAAAAGAGAAAGAACTGAATGAAAACATACCGAAAATTCAAGTAATGATGCTGAAAAACAAAGTGACTAAAAGGAAAGTCACTAAAGAACAGACCGAAGAAGATCCAGAACAACCGGTAGCGATACGAAGAAGAGCGCAGACCATATCCAACGAGCCTAGACCGAAAGGCAGACCAGTAGGAGCCAAAACGAATAAAGGAAGACCGCAGCTGGATCATAGCACCGTAGCAGAAAGAACGAGAAGTAAAAGGCCTGTGACTAGGACCTCGAAATATACTAAGAATGTTTGCCCAAATGCTACCAATACTGAAATACACGAAAAAACCTGGGCGCCAGCCGATAAAGAAAAGATGCTATCAAAAAGAGTCCAAGAGCTAAAGAATTACGAAGCGGAACTTTCCACATACGACTCAAGTACAGAACCCATCGAGGAGACCCAACAAAGAAAACAACTGACCAACCAAAACTATGAGTCCGTGGCAAATACTTCCGGAATAGAAATAGTTATAAATAAAAATGCAAATGAGGACGAGAAACGAAAATCGGCTCGTCCGAAATTACATTGGCACGTGCAAGAAATTTTAAATCGATTGGACCGAGAGAGTCAAAGCTCGATTTTGTCAGACTCTGAGCCGGACGTGAGTGAACGACGGCCCAGTTCCTCGAGACGTTTTGTGATGTCCTCTACTGGTGTAGAGGATAGGGACGTGAAAGAAGCTCATGACAGTACAGACAACCGGGCTCCCATAGAGGACCCGCGAAATAGCGGACTAAGAAGAGGTAAAGATACGGAAATAGAAGCGAGTGAAGATCAAGAATCCCAAACGAAGGACCCGAAGATAAATAAGGCTAGTGGTACGACGACTGAGGAAGTCCTATCCGAAACAACCGAGGAGTTAATTGAAATACCGATCACTGGACCCCAAACTAGTGCGAGTTCTGAGGAACCTGAGGACGAAATCTCCGAGGAAAACGCAAACAGCGCAGGTCGAGGCGACGACGATAATTTAGAGAAGGGACCAAGGACCAACCTGACGCCAGACGAAGTCTGGAAATCGGCAGAGAAATTCGAAGCCAGTCTACGTCGACATAAGAGCTTGGACAACGTATCGTACTTTTGGGACGATTTGGGTCTAGCTCAAGATAATAAAACCATAGAAATGCCTTCTCATTTTTCAGACGGTGATGAACCGCTTCCAGAAATACAGGAAACACTATGGGAACTTGACCCATATGACGACGAAAATGAGACAAATGAAGAAATGGTTTGACGAATCAGAAAGTTGGTGGAAGAATCTCAAAAGGTCGTTGCCTCTCAAATTGAACAAAGTAGTGATAGCAATGAAAACGACGCGTCACATGAAAACCAGAGCCAACACACGGAGTATTCAAGCAAAATCAACAAAGAGAACCGTGACGACGAGGCGGAAGTGCCGCGTCATAGAGAAATTTCAGTGACTCTGAGCATAAAGGTAGAAGCACCAACTGCCAAAAGTACGCCCATGGTTCAGGGGCGACGCCCTGTAGTGAAATTCAAGGGACTAAACGCTATCAGTGAGGAATCGGCTACGAAAGACGAAACGCTGGTAGAATTACATTTTTCACAAGCACCCGTAGAGGATGAATTGTTTCTCATGGTACCCCCACCCTTGGGACCATTACATCAATATAAAAGACCCGAAAATTATCGAAATCCGACTTCTAGTAGCGAGGGTTCTAGCGGTGATCAAACGTTGGGACCTGCGAATTATATGCTTCAAAATAATGTCAGCACGAGCCAACAGTGTTTGACTTATAAGAGGGATAACATTGTTCATTTTATGTCACGGAATTCCGACAATAAGACTTCCGTCTCCAAGCTGTTAGAGGAAATCGGAGCGATAGATTTACGGAACATGAAGAATGAAAAGCCTAAAATTAGATAGATTTTAACAACCGAGTACAAAAACAAATACATCTTCTCAATTGTTGTTAAGGACAAGTACCACGACTCCACTAGTATGAAAGCCATTAAAATAGGGTTAATAAACTTAAAAAAATTGCTCCTGCAGAAAAAACTGAGCAGTTTTCGTATAGCTCGGAGAGGAGATTATTCTGATAACTTAGGGCCCGGACTATTAACCGAAATTTTAATAAGAATATTCAAAAACAGTCCTGTAAAAGTTACAATTTGCTATGGTAAATCCATTATACCCCCAGAGGACGAAAGAAAAGAGATTATCCGAACTTTACATGATAGTCTTGTTGGAGGACATAAGGGAGTCAATCAAACTTATCAAAAGATAAGGGCTTGGCATCATTGGATTGCACTACGCAATGATGTGCTGGATTACGTCAGAAGATGTCCGAGATGCCTCGAGAAAAAAATTGACCGGCATAAAACAAAAGAACCAATGTTAATCACAGATACGCCGATAGAGGCGTTTGATAAAGTATCAATTGATACTGTGGGAAAACTCCGGACCACCCCTAGTGGAAATTGCCACCTATTGACGATGCAATATAATTTAACTAAATATCTACTAGTAATACCAATAAAAGACTTGAAGGCCACGACTATAGCCGATGCGTTAGCCAGGCATTTAATCTGCCAATTTGGCGCTCCGAGAGCGATACTCTCGGATCGAGGTACCAGTTTCCTGTCGGAAATTGTAGAATCACTTCTACACCTATTCAAAATCCATCATTTAACCACTTCCGGTTATAGGCCCCAGACCAATGGGTCAATCGAACCTTGATAGACTTTATACGTATATATTCAGAGCGGTTTGACGATTGGGACCGTTTGACGCCGTTCGCGGTTTTCACTTATAATACTAGTATCCATAAGGCGACCGGTTATATCCCGTTCGAATTAGTATATGGACGAATTGCTCGGTTCCCGATGAAAATACCGCGAGAAGAAAAATTACGAACATACAATCAATATTTGAAAGATCTTGTTTTACGTCTTACCGAATTAAAGATAGCGGCCGGCGAAAATCAAATACGTGAAAAAATCAAATCAAAAGAGCGGTATGACAGACATTCTAACACGTTCAATGGGAAGGTGGGAGACTATGCATGGGTCCTAAATGAACCGCGAATAGGCAAGAGCGATAGTTACTACAAACGACCTTTGAAAATTATCGAAATTTTAAATCGAAAAAATATTTTATTAGAATTTCCGAATGGAAAGAAAGTACGTAAACACGTGGATAAACTGAAATTGAAACATTGACTATATGCTATTTAAACTTGATCTTTTAAGGCCATAAATCTACACTTACTGTCTCGTACCTTTCTAGGTTCTTCCTTTCCAACATGCAAAACCTCCTCCTTCTTCTCCTATGCTCTTTACTCGCATTATCTGTTACGGACCCCCAAGCTTACACGATAGAAAATTTGAGCCAAAACCCAGGATTATATTATGAAAGATTGGATCCCATGAGAATAAAAAGAGCGGATTGGAAAGTATATATTACGGTTGACACGAAGTACTTCTTGGCAAGGACAACCATTATACATGATTTTCATATATTACTTGGGAATTGCACCAAACACCTAGATGGATTGACGTGTAACAACATGTTAAACAAAGATATTTTGGATGTGAAAAAGCTCACGCTTCAATAATTACAAGCAGAAATTACTGAATCAATCGGAAACATGGGAAACATCCAACCACCCAGGGTTCGGGGGCCCGGAAGCATCAGGAACAAAAGACTAATACCCTTCGGAGGGATAGGAAGCTTAAGCCACAGCTTGTTTAGATTGGTAACTGTGGACGAAACGAATAAAATAAACGCAAACATCGATCAATTATACCAAGACCAGAAATCGTTAATCAATCTCTTTAATAAAAGGACACACATTATTACCACGAGAACAAACAAATTATTCAAAATGATAGACATAGATGGTGACAAAATCTTTCAGCTTGGAACCCAGATACAGCAGAAATTCGAAAAATTAGAAAGTGAAAACGCACGCTTAGAATATATGATTTCTGTACAATCTTTTGGAAGAATGTTGGAATCTAGATTAGATTATTTCATTAAAGGTTCAGAAAGATTTCTAGAAATTCTCCGCGCATTGAAGGAAGGAAAAGTGCACCCAGATTTAATAGACACTGATAGGCTGCATCAAATAGTTAATGATATCAAACATACTGTAATGGACCTTGATTTTCCCATTCCAATGGAGCATCTCAAAGTGGAAGTTGTTAGAATTTCAAAAATTGATGCATCGTATCGCGGAGATAGGACATATATAGTGGTGCACTTGCCCCTTGTGAACAGAAATTCCTACAATTTATATAGATTGCATTCTATATTAATACCACAATTATCGATCTCTAAAAAAAGGTTGGCATATATAAAATATAATTACCCTTACTTAGCCTTGAGCTCGGATCAAAAACAGTATATGCAAATGGACCATCAATCTCTATTAAATTGCATTCGAACTCACTACACCTTTATATGCTCAGTAAAAGGACCCCTTCTAGATGTTAATCTGAATAAGAATTGTGAATTAAGAATGCTAATACAACCATCCAACCATGAGTTGTACCATTGTGATATAGTACTGAAAAGTCAGGAAACGACGCACTGGAATTATATTTCGATGGACGGGTCGTGGATTTTCTCTGCTCATCAACTGGACACTATACGAATCGCTTGTCCGGACCGAATAGCCCAGATGATCTACATACAAGGGCTAGGGATACTCAAAATCGCCCCAGGCTGTATTGGATACACGAGCGACGCGACTCTGTTAACAGAAGCAAAAAAGAATGATACAAACATTTATCTATATAAACCAAATTTGAACCTCAACTTAACGACTCTATATCCTACCGTACATCTTTTATTCGATTCAGATATAAAATTAGAAAAATGGGTCCCGCAATCTGGAACGTGGACTAGCCAGGAAAAAGCTTTAAATGACATTAAGGAGAAGGTAGAATTTATAAGTCAACACAATAAAATTACTACCTATTAATCCAGACTAATCTACGGAGGACTAAGTATCAATATTATTATGATAATGTTACTAATTGCACTTGCGTATAAATGGTGCACTAACTGCACATGGACCTCACATAGCACTAAAACTCACGTTCGTAGACCTAATCGAGACCCTATCGCAAGAACCACATCGATTTTCCAAAGTCTAAAAATGACTAAGACTAGGAAGGATTCTAAACGGACGGATGAACCAAGAAAACCTGTTGGTCATACGTTAAGCGACGGCTAATTGGACCAAAATGAAACAAAATCAAAAGCATCATCTACACCGAAACCTAACCCCCAAAAGCGACACGACAATACTCTTGCACTGCAAACCCAAATCGCAGAATTAACTTAATGACTACTAACATACTTATATGACCAACTCACGATCTGTTTCAGAAAAAAAAAGAAGAAAACACGACATGAGTGAAATAACCAGTAATACGGTACAGGATCATAAAAGTATAAAAATTCTTTACCCTGATCACCTGCTATTAAATGAACTTCTACGCAAATTGGAACAGATCGGACCAGTTCAGGAGTTTCATGCACTGAAAAAAATAGCCAATAGCAGCGTCAAAATTGTGTTATGTAAATTCGATCAAATCGAACATGCTAGAATAGCTAGGAGGACTAAATCATGGACCCCTGACCCTATGACTAAATATTCATCGCGTATAGAAAGGACCAGAGTCTTTAGGAAATCTTCACCACGACCAACTGATAACACACGCTTATTCTGCAGACTACCGTGGATTATCGAAGAAAATCGAAGAGAAGTGGCCTTTTTCGAGCATTTCGTAGAATTCGGACCCTTGCTATATCACAAAGTATTGGAAGATTCGAGAGGATCATTGGCCTTGGGATACGTCCAATACTACGATGCAGCTGACACTAACAAGGCAGTAGAAAAGTGTGACCAATGTATGGCGCAGAATTCGCGCAAGTACGGAAACGACGTTGGAATCAGGACCATGAAACCAAACACCACTGGTTATGTGATGAACAAATAGAGCTTACGATCTACAAAGACCATGACAAGACTTGCATATGGCAGCATCAGAAAAGGATAAGGGAGAAAAAGGCTAACGAACGTTATCCAAAATCAGAAGTTAGAAGACCACCGTCACACCTTATAGTCGAAGAACAAGCAATACCACAATTGATCCTGAACCCAAGCACGCGAAGTCCATGGACCAAGCTGATACTCCACCTGAAGATGAAATAAGCACAAACATTGACCAAGAGCGAGAATATTTAGAAACTTATGTATAAAATGGGGCAAAAAGGGAGAAAGTTGATTACACTAAAACATTATCTAAAAATAAATATTTTATAGCTTAAAGGAAATTCTTTCAAACTAAATATAATCATCTTTGTCACTTTTGTTAATCTTAGTTATACACGCGCCGACGATTAGATAATACCTTGAATAACTGCATGTTTGTAGATACTACCCGTGAACTAATTGTAATACCTCGTCTAACGCTTCTCGTAGTACATTTCGCTTCCGATTTATCTATATTTTATCATTCATCTTTCTAAAGGACCATACTTAAAATTTACAGAAAGATCTTTAACATGGACCCACGGCTCAGATATGACGTTGAGCCGATGCTTAATGAGAACTATGGGCTTACAATGGTATACATGGACCCAAACAGGAAAGCGGAAGCAATGTGACTCGCTTGCCAATATGGACCTTTAGAGAAGATGATCGACGTGGCGATTCCCGAGAGATTCAGGTAAAGCCTAGGATGCACGGTCTTCTACTTTGTGAACCCCATTCATGCCCTGGAGGCAATCGAGCAGTTATTCAACGATCGAAAACCGTTTTCCAAGGAAGTTCTAGGACTGGAAAAGGAATTGCCGACTTATTATCAGCTTGAGAAGGCAATATTTGACGACTACGACCTCTCGGAAACCGCCAATGTACTCATCTGATGACGAGGATGGGCAAAACACCGGCCTGAGTAGTGCCGCTCTGGCCCCCCAAACAAAAAACCTTGGTCCTAAACACGATCGCTTAAATAGGATTCACTTCTTACTACCCTATAATTGGACCGAAGTAATGGCAAATAAAGCCTTACTAAAATTTGGCCCTAAAAAAAAAAAAAAAAAAAAAAAAATTGGCCCTATGGACTACATAAATTACGTACCAATGCGGAATGGGAAAGGTTCAATGAGGTTCGCCGCATTTATTTATACCTCCGACGCAGAAAGGGTGATCGCGAATAAGCTTGGCCAGTATTCAAAAGCCTGACTTATTCGCCCCAGGATCGTAAGGTACGGCGAAAACGCGTTGGACCTCTATGAAAAACACGATCTCTGCGGCCACTGGATCACCTCTAATGAACGCAGTAAGCACGTGTTACTCTGCGATATGCAGATCGGCGGTAATTTAAGAAAACATTACTTCTGCAGCAGGTCCATAGAATTAAGAGAATGGGACCAGCACCTGGAGGTCTGTAGTATTAGGAATTTTGATTATGTTAGTAAAGTAAAACCAGAACAAACATTAATCGACCTCGCTGGACCTACAGAATCAGCGGCAAGGACCAACAACGCGGCGCAGGCCATCTCGGATGATTTAGCGCGGATAGCAATCTAGGACCGGGTTATTCCCTTATTAAATATATGTACACACCCCCTTCTTTATACGCTATTATCAATTATAATAATAGACTAGGAATAAAGGACCTATATATTTACGTGTGTAACGACGACCGACGGCGTATTTTAGGATATTTATTTGAATAGGATAGTAGTCCGATATCATTACTAGACATGTTATCTTATATATCTAAATATATATAAATATATCTTACGTACCCGTGTAAGTTCATTTTTAATAAACCAGCGAGCCCCCCCTTTTTCCCCATTACTCTCGCTTATCGCTCGCGCGGACGAATTTCGGATATTATCGGCGAAAACGCGATCCATACGCTAACACGGTCGGGGTACCGTACTGAAGGTTCAATCCGCCCGAGTCAGGACCACTCGGAGCTAAAACGGTCTCACACGTGCCCATTTTGTAAAGACATCAAAACTGTCACGTAACAGTTTGAAATTAATTTCTATCTATGTTTCATGTAAACGTATGTATGTTCATTAAATAATAATTATCGCATTTTTGGAATAATTATTCAACGGCTAAGCCAATTATGGTTTTCTGATTCAACTTTTTGATTTGGTTTGATCATTCCAAAAGTTAACCACCTTACATAACAGTATAAGTATTTGTTTAAAAGAAATTATTTGATTTTTTGTCTTTGTTTGCAAATTAACGTTTGGTAAAACATCAAATTCTAATCTAATGATAAATTTGTATTCTATAGGAACATATTTAGATATACAAGTGTTAGCACATCTTGAAAACAAGTAAAATTAATAATCAAAACGTTTTCTTGGTTAAGATCTCTAGCTATAGATCTTTTTAACATGAAAGCTTGTGTAATAGTTTCTATAGTGAGATTAAATGCTTTGCTAAAATCGAACAATAACAATATGATCACCTTCTTTTTGTTACTGGAGAGTCAGTTTGAATATTGCTGTTTGTGTCTTATGATGTTTTCTAAATCCCTTTTGAAGGGAGTCTAATACGAGGGGGAGTCAATAAGTCTTTACAAAAAGAAGGAAAAAAAAGTTTTGCGTGTATAATTTTTTTTTATTTTTCAACATAATCTCCTTGAAGGTGGATACATTTTTTTAAACGGCCTTCCAGTTTTTTTAAGCCATCAGAAAAATATGATTTCTGAAAACCCTTAAAATAGGCATTTGTTTCGGCGATGACTTCTTCATTCGACATAAATCGTTGTCCGGCAAGTTATTTCTTGAGGTTAGGAAATAAGAAAAAGTCACTGGGAGCCAAATCAGGTGAATATGGTGGATGGTCAATTAATTAGAACTTTAAATCGTTAATTTTTGCCATCGAAACTACACACGTATGAACTCGAGCATTGTCTTGAAAAAAGAGGCATGATGATTTTATTTCTCTGATTTTATCTTTCAACTAACCTAATAATGATGCATAATATTGTCCAGTGATCGTCTGGCCCTTTTCCAAGTAGTCGATGTAGATGATTCCATACGCATCCCAGAAAACCGTGACCATAATCTTGCCAGCTTACTTTACTGTCTTTGCCTTCTTTGGGGCTGGTTTTCCTGCGGTAATCCATTGTTTGGACTGTTTTTTGGTTTCAGGAGTGTAGCGGTGTACTCATGTTTCGTCTACAGTTACGAGTTGACGCCAAAAGTCTTCCGGAATACGACGTATGCGTGCCAAAAGAGCCTCAGAGGTGTCCACGCAGGTTCGTTTGTTTTCAACAGTGAGCAAACGCGGCACCCAACTAGCAGATATTTTTTTCATCCTCAATTTTTCATGCGAAATTGAAATTTTAATCTTCTATCACTCAACACCATAACGTGGATTTTGTTGACCATTTCAGGCGTACTCACTTCTACGGGGCGTCCTGAACGAAGTTCATCTTTTTTTGTTGTACGGCCGGGTTTAAATTCATTTACACAGTTAGAAACAGTCTTAAACACAGAGGCAGACTTACCATGAACGGCGTTCAACTCAACTGTGATTTCTTTTGGTGTAAGGTCTTTCAAATGAAAATGTTTTATCACCCCTCGAAACTTTGTTTTTTCCATTTTTCAAATAAACCAATAACTTTTTGTTCAACCAACGCTCACAATAAAACGACTTAATGAATCCAGCTGAAACTTTATACGATATCTAGTTAGTAGGATTGCTTGCCAAAAACATAATAATTTAAGCGTGACGAGCGCCATCTCTTGGATTTTGTAAAGACGTATTGACTCCCCTTCGTATATTGTTTTTATCTATATACTGAACGATCTAGTTACAGGCAAGTTTCTCGAGTACCTTGGAGAAGAAGCAAAGATGCAGTATCGGACGAATATCCGAGAGAACGGATGGTTATTCGTTTTTTTAGAGAAATGAGCTGCACCTGCTTTAAAGTGGTCGAAAAAACGTTCCGAGCAAAGGAGGAATTGAAAATAGCCATTAAGTAGTAGTCACATGTCTATCCCTGTTGCCTTCGAAGAAAAGTGTAAAATAGCAAGAACTATGTCATTCAAATTTATTGACTTAAAAAAACCATCCTTGCCCTTTACCATATGGCGTCCATTGAATTTTCGATATTTTCTAGTGATAAGATGGACACCCACAAAATGGTTATTTAGCACATCCCTCCCTCGCGGAAAAAGGCTGTGATATTTCATTTTCTTTCATATATATTTATTATTCTCAAGTGTATGTGTAAGCTGCTTACAAAGAAAAGTATTCCACTTTTATGGTTTGATTTGCTCTATTTCAGCACCAATTTTGTTGCTGAACCGCAGAAACTCGTCAAGAAGCATCTTTTTTCTAATACGCTTATAGTGCATGTGGGTAATATTGCACTTACCAATCAGCTGTCTTACATCTGATCCAAGGAGCATATTTCTTTGGATGTCTTAAAGTTTTTAATAGAACTAACTTATCGGTGGGGAGATCCGTTAAGAAAATATCGTTAGTTACATCTTTAATCGAATGCTTGTCGAAACTG
The DNA here is from genome assembly GCF_024137745.1 of Phymastichus coffea. NCBI lineage: Eukaryota > Metazoa > Arthropoda > Insecta > Hymenoptera > Eulophidae > Phymastichus > Phymastichus coffea. The sequence goes on along the minus strand of NW_026706822.1, from coordinate 3,835,044 downwards.
GTAGCCATTCATTTGTGAAATTCGTAAATGTATTGTTGTCATTCGTTAAGATTATGTGAATCCATTTGAGCGATATTTCAGTGCGATTCGTTGGTTAACTAACTGCAGAAAAAGTTTCTCTGACAAATACTTGATCGTGTTAGCATCATAATCGTCAGCATCCGTCATCGACGATATATTTGCACTTTAGATCCTCCATGATAATTTTGTAACTGTGTAACACATTCGTTTCTATTTCCCTATTTTCGCGTCGGAAATGAGCCCAAGTAACGTCGCGTCACAAGTTATTTCAAGAGGAAAGGTCCAGAAGACGTAATCGTATCGTCGCAAAAAATTAATGATGGGCTTTCGTCATCCAACAATCTTAATAGTCGCGATTATATCTAATTATGAGAGGAGACAGGGTTATATGAAATCCTTTCTCTATTATCAGTTACACTCTTCATTCAAATTTTCCCTATTTACATATCCGGGACGTTTTGACTTATACGTCGGGCAAAGTCCGGGCTAGCCTGTCCCGTGCAAAGTAACGCACCGGAGACAAAGTGTCGCTTTACAGAATTATCCTGCAAGTTCCCGTGGATGCGGTGCGAATTCTACGTACGCACAACCACTCGTCCGCGTCCGGCCGATACGATGCCTAGAGAGAGAGAGAGAGAGACCGAAGCGCGCACCAAGGAAAAAGGGGTACCTGACCTCAGGAGGGAGCGTCGTAGAAGAAGTCCACGTCCGTCGGCTCGACTGCTGTCCTTGAAGAAGGTGAATTTGTCATGGCGCAGTCGGTCCTCTCCTTTGATGTCTGGTGTAGTTTCTGTAAGAGAGCGCGTCTCACACTCACTTCTAGTTGCGAGACCAATCCAGCTAGAGGCGCGTTACTGGTCAAAGCCATACTGCCCTCGCGATCTCGCGCTTTCCGCTGCGTCTTCCGCGCCCCTCCCTACAGGTACCCAAAACGCTCGAGCGCCGCCGGTTACGTACACATGTGCAACTCATGCCTGCGACACTATTTTATTTTTTCTTCTTCTCCCGCTTCCTGCTCGTTTCGTCCTTCTTGTACCAAACATACGCCGATCAGGATTCAGATCTGAAACAGAGCCACATCGTGCGTCGATACTCGGTTTGAATCAACCAAGACCGATGGGGCAGAGGCAGCGAAGGGGAAGGCATGCGGAAGAGAGAGAGAGAGAGAGAGAGAGAGAGAGAGGCGAACAGGGCGAGCGAACTCAACGGTCGCTCCGCCCGTCACAACTGTATTTACTAGTTAGTTCTTTAAAATGTCGAAGAGATCAGCATTCTTGAGTATTATTACTTTGGGTGGCTTATATATTATACGAATTAAAATATGTATAGAAGGAACCATCTCATTCAACGCTGCAGAAAAGAAATTCTAGGATGCTTGGATATCCAAGTATTGATATCGACGAGGTAGATCTTTTGACTTTAAATTATTTATGTACGAATAAAATAACTCTAGTTCCACTGGTATTATGATCCTTCCTTAACATCAAGAAGTTCCAAATTTCAATGAGACCATCGTCATCAACCAATCTTAGCCACAATTCCGCGATTGTAGTATGAGGGATCATCAACTAGCAAGTGACGAAGAATACGTACTGATTCGTGAAGACAGTTACATCAAACGCAGAGGTACCTGATTGTACCCCTGTTTAATGATGGAATTTTCGGTGACACACTTGGATGATAACTCGGCTGCTTTCTTCGCTTGATATTTTTTGGACACGATGGTACACATCATATGAATGGCCTGAAGGTCAGCTACAATGTGAAGATATGCACACGCTTTCCTGCACGTCGTTTAAATAGGAATCGATTGCAAGTGTGACACACATACTTGAAATCCAGCCCCTTTGTAACAGACTTCAAGTTTTTAGAATTTTTAAGTTATGCACGGCGTAAAAGCTCAATAAAACAGACTTTCTTTTGCGATATAAAGGTGGCGATTATGGTGTTAACAAAGTCTTATTCAGATCACTCGTCGTTAAATAGCTATTAACAAGCTTACGTTTAGCTCACATCAGCTTCGTCACTACTCGCTTGGAGTAATCACCAAGAATAACCATGCAGAATGGCAGCGCTCTTGTGTCTCCAATCTATCACTAGATTTACCATCGGCCTTTCCATTGAGCTAACGTTGCAGCCATAAGACACGCACCTCAATAATATCATATCTCTCCAATGTGAAAAAGACAGTGTTAAGGGTTGCGAAGGCTATTTTATACGTTATACTCGTACATATAATTATAGATCACAATCATTTTTTAACACGCTACTCAGCATAACTTTTAGGCTCCGCCTAAAAAACAAAGGGGATGGTCGAACATATTAAATATGTTCAGAGTGACCAATCAGATTATTAAATACTATGCTACAGGCACCTTCGTTAGATAAAGTCTTAACATGATTTTTATGATTGCACTGTTGAAGATACTGCAACCACCCTGGTTATCTCCAGCCTATATAACTCTATTACTTTGTTGACACTTCAAGAACTGATCGTGAGTTATTAATTGGTCGCATTTTGTCTGCAGTTCCTGATGCGCTGTGAATTAGCCAGTGATTAGTTTCTTGAAAAATGATACTCTATCGACATAGCTTCTCTCAGTCATAGATCTCGAATCTTTTTAGTACCCACACTTATTAGATCATCATGCTATAAGAGATCTGAGATCACTTGCCTGTTTCTTGGGCCTATCAAAAGGTTAGAAGATCAAATCTAGAGTTTTTATTGGTATCATACATTATTGATACTAGTCAGATCCAGAGTTCTAAGGAAGTGCTGGTTGATACTTCTGTGAGTAGATTTTCTTTTATCTGCGAGTGCTTCATCAATGCCTTTGTGCGGACTCGATAGAAGAAAGAGTCAACCATAAAACATTTTCTACGCTTGATGATCAACATCTTGCTCTGCAGCACTGTCCATGTAAAGTACCTGTCCGCTAGCAGCACTTCCATCATGCTTAACTGCACTGATAAGGGTCGGGAGAGCTAAGTCATTGCGTGATGATGTGACGATGGCAGCTCTCCTTCATACTGCATCGCTTTCTTACTGCTAGAACAAACGATGAAATGATCCCGAACCTATGTACCCGGGCCTCTTTGTAACAAGGATAGATTGTTGTTTATTCTTTATCCCCTCCCCGCCACTTTTTGCCTCTATATAGGAATGTATTCATAAGCTGACCACTCACACGTAGATCTAAAGTAGTACTCGATGCATATTAGGTCCTGGTAAGGGACTGGACCACGTTTTCTTCCCTCGCACTTCGTATGGCATAGGCGCCTGCAGGTCAAATATGAGTTAAGTACGCGTAGCAAGTTCAGCTCATCACATACTGTACACACAGTGCTCATGTCCAATATCACATGATAACTGGCATAGTAAGTAGTAACACGCATCGATTGTTGTTGTTGGTTCTTCTTGTAATCGCCGCTCCCATATTCACTTTTACTACTCTTTTTTTTTTTATTAATTCCATGTAAATTTACAATCTGTCTCACATAGTGAGACAATAAGCAAATGTTTCTACTATTCGACATACACAATATAAATAACAGAACACTCCAGTGAGTATGCTGTTTTTGTTTACAGTTTTTGCATGATTAACTCAATCTATTACGTCGTTCGTCAGTCTATGTTTCTTAAGTCTAGTGTTGGTAATCTCTTCCGAGAGTAGTTTGCTAATAAGTTCGTTTGAGTAGTTTTGCAGTCTGGTGTGGTATTATTTGTAGAAATTGATTATTTCTTCCTTTACTGTTGTAATTTGTAAGTTTTTTCGAATAATCTCGTTTGGCGCGAACCAAGGCGCGATTGTTATGCCGTGTAGGACTTTTGATTGATACCTTTCCAGTATTTCGATGTTCGAGTTCGAAGCGGCTCCTCATAGTTGAATGACATAGGTCCAGACTGGCTTAAGTACTGCTTTGTATAACAAAAGTTTGTTTTCGATTGTTAGCTCGGATTTTGCTCCAATAAGCCAGTACAGTTTTCTCCATTTTAATCCTAGTTGTTTTCTTTTTGTGAATATATGTTGTTTCCATGTCAACCTTCTACCCAAGTAAATGCCTAAGTATTTAACATGGTCTTTTTGCGGTATGTATTTACTACTCTAAACTTATTTTTGGAGTCAATGGTAAAAAGTAGGCAGGTAACTTGTAAGTCGTAGAATATAGCGTTGATTTTGGTTACTGCGATGACTTGTAGTTTTACACGTACAAACAGCCGAAAGCTCGGAGCGAATAGCGCTCGGAGGCATGTTGGCGGCAGTTATTACTCTTGAAGGTTAGAACTACATAAAGCGCATCTATGAAGGTTTTTATTTACGTACAGAGAGAGAGAGAGAGAGAGAGAGAGCGAGACAGAAAGGGAAAGAGAAAATTAAAATGGACTGAAAAGAAAAGAGACGGCGAGCGAGTAGGTTCTTGAGCAACACTGCGTAGAAGATAGTGATCAACAAGTATGAGACCAAATGGTAGATGTCAGGGAGTGAATATGAGAGCAACAAGCAAACCACTATCTTTGTGACTGCTTCGGTGATCGTCGCGTCACCATGTATTTTAGTAGCCATCATAACAGTAACAAACCTTCTCCACGACAGATTTCCAGAGATTATTATCGAAGATAGCTCGTCACGGCGTAACCTACTATCAGCGTATTGGAGAGCGAATCAGCTTTCAGTTATGGCCAGCGAGGCGCAATCTCCGTAGAGACACTGGTTAAACCGCTCTCGCTCCAGCTCAAAGAAAACTCGCACACGTTGGTTACGGGCAAAGACGTTGATTTTCCGATGAACAGTAGCAAGACGCTTTTATTTCCCTCACAAATGTTCATATATGTGTTTGTCCGTTGCTGAAAATTAAGGCGCAACATTACAACTAATTTTCAATACCACGATCAATAATTATAATTAAACCTAGAATTGAACAGTAATGTTCCCAGCCGTGCAATACTGCGAGTTGTTGCTATTGAAAATCAATCGCCACGTTTTATCATCGTTTGTAATGTTTGTTGCGACAAAACAAAAGATTGGGGTTCTCTGTCTAGTAAATGTATTTGAAGTATTTTTTATTTATTACTTCGTTCACCTCTTATTCATGCATGTGCGTGTTATTACATATAATTATTAGTTAATATGGAACCCGAAGGAATTTGATTCGGCAACGACTTTGAATATAGCTTTTCAGTTACAATATTAATGAAATTTTTTATTTTATTTTTACATTGTTCATAGAATAATTATACTATTTTTTTATGAAAAGAAAATCCATACATAAAATTAGTGAAAGATGTTCTACGTACATTACTTAATAAGGATTTCTGAGTTATGAAAATTATTACGTGGAGATTAGTGATCATGAGATCATGTGTTTTCTTTTCTTTTTTTCCAATTTTTAACGATTTCTATAAAAACTTTGATACTGTATGATCGTTGTTGTGGATGTTTAACATAAAAAGTTTAAATAATGCATGTAAACCGAGGCCGGTGTACAAAAAATACACGAAGATAATACAATAATCATTGCATATTTGAGAGGCTTATATTTTATAATTTGTTTTATTATCCATCATTATTATGTATTGTTATCTACATAATTTTTCAGCCTTTTAAGATAGAATAATGATAAAGATGAAAAACTGAAGTTCAAAAAAGTAGCGAACGCACTTTTGTTGATGCAGAAGGCAATTCCACGGTTCCTTGCTTTATCGGAGGCATTGGTGTTTGCTGTAATCGCTGTTGGAAGGCTGAATTTTTGAGGCTTTCGACGCCTGCATTAATGATTGAGAAATTCAATATCATTTTTCCTATTTCAACTGTAACTGGATAAAACAATGTATAACATTCCAGAAATTGATAGATTTCAATGTAAACAATTTGTTGCAGTTTATGTGGGTAAAAGTAAAGATTATTAGGTACGAGATTGAATGAACACCGAAAGAACATGAAATGCGAAACTCTAGGTACGTTGTATAAAACTTTGCTTATGCACGATTTTTACTAGAGCAGTACAGAGATATTAGATTATGAAAATGATTCCAAAAAGGCAAAATTTCTGCGATGTTACACATTAGTTTGTCCAATAACAGTGCAATTAGTAAAGAGAATGTACAATTTCTCATTCATAGTTGGACTGGAAATGAGTTACATTCTCTAGCTTACATATATATTTACTTTTTAAGCGAACAAGTAAACAATTACACGATTTTGTAATATTGTATTATAAAAATTGACTGTAACATTTGATAAATGTTGTTATCCCATTAGCCTAAAAAGTAGGGTAAGAGGTTTGGTTGTCGGCATAGTTCGATTGTGGACACCCATGCGTTTCTATTGACAGAAAGCAGATGAAGTTTTTCTGACAAATGTCATTCATGTTTTATGGAAGCTAGTTTATTTATATCAAATATCCAAGTGAACAAACGCATCTGCTTTGTACTGTGAGTATATTAATTTTTCTGTACTTGAAAAGAATCACAAAAATTTATTAAACTTTTTTCAACAGTAATACAAATCGAAGCGACTAGATGAAGGTGAGTGTCATGCATATTTATTTAGTAAGAATTTATTCCTACTACGTAATGCAATTTCGACTGCAACCAATATATTGACATTAACTATTTTTTTTTACCATTTCTCAAGATAGTTGGCAAATTACGTTGTGGACACCGAAATTCGTTTGGTTACGAGTACTTGTTGTGTTTTATTTTAAATTGTGGAATATCGTTCTTGATTAAATCTAATTACTTAAGCAATACCTAACCAATACCTAATGAAATATACGTATGTTGATAATTTTTTATATTCCCATGTATTTCTTTCACATTAAAATACGCCTATTTGCCCTAACTTCCATAACCCCCGAACACTGTAAACTACGACGCCATAGTCCCAGACTTAAATCCCTATTTCCTTCAATTTTGAGCCGTGTAATGCTATAACCCCAATTACTTATACCCTAATTGCTTTAACCCTCGATCCCTGTAACCTGCGACGCTATAACCCCAGACCTTTGAACTCTAATTTCCTTAATTCTTGAGCCCTGTAACCTGCAATGCTTATTAGGTTAGTATCATAACCTCGTACATGCGATAAAATTTTCTGGTAAGCCGCTTTCATTTTTGTGACGTCATTTATGGGGAGTTTTTCTACATAGTTTCCAAGCACCATTTTCGAGGCTACCTTTCCTAGGAGGATTTATCGACGAGCAGTTTTCATCAGTCGTTTCACGACTCTGCTCTTGGTGAATTCTTCTTCAGACTTTCGAATCAGCCGTTTTCACGGTTACCTTTCCAGACAGGATTTATAAACAATATAAAAGGCGACCTGGCACAAGATCTCTCGAACAAAAGTAATAAGATTTCACAAAAATCAAGAAAATTAGATATGCTTAACAACAGTCGTACGCTTGAAAATTTAGTGATCCAGGATAAAAAATATTGTTTCAAGGGTAACATATGTGGTTACTTTCTGCGTATCTAGTATCTGAACCCAATCTTCCTTACGTCTAACCATCATTTCCGTGATATTATTGACCGTAATATCTATGCCTATAAATTTTTCTAGATTCTGTGTCTATCCTCATTCTAAATACAGGTATTCAAAGAATGTGCACTCGAGACTGTACCTTCCGCGATCACAGAGTACGCAGTATGGAGACCCAATCGTTCTCCGCGATCATCGCTCCTGCCTAGCATCAACCATCTCATCACTTTTCACTCTAGATAACCATCTTTATTTTCGTTCCTGCATCTCTTGTATATCCTCTTACGCTGACAAGTTAGAAGATCTACAGGAAGTACGGCTGCGATCACCAGTAAAGCATCTTTAGAAACCGTACAGTATGCATTTGCTTTCCTCAGGCCGCGTTATCTTTGAAGCTCCGTCAGACTATCTCAGTTCTTAACCCCTCCACTGCAGCGGATAAAGGAACGTAGAGCTTGAGTTATAGCGTCGCAGCATACAGGATTCAAGGGTACAAGAGTCTGGGGTTATAACGTCGCAGGTTACAGGGCTCAAGAGTTAAAGCAATTAGGGTATAAGGATCTGGAGTTATAGCGTCACAGGTTACAGGATTCGACGGTTAAGGAAATAGGGATTTAAGGGTCTGAAGCTATGGCATCGTAGGTGACAGTGCTTGAGGGTTATGGAAGTTAGGGTATAAAGGTGTGAGGTTATAGCTTTGCATATACCATATGTGCGCATCCGGGAAGTTGACTGTTTCGGGACTACTAAAATGCTTGATTCCAGTCAACGATATCTCGATGAAAAGAAAAGATGTTTCAAATCTTAAATATGTGTTTTAAAGGGTACAAGTATACCTTTCAGATGGTTTGCTCCGTTTTCAGAAAAAACTTTTCCGCGTTGTTATGAGACCTCAAATATATCAAAAAACTGCCCTTTTTGCCCTTTTAGGTAAGGATATCTAAAAAACCTGACGTGATGGACAAATTCTGACTCCAGATTCGAGTTCCGCGTAAAAAATTATTTCGGAAATGACCTTCCGTTGGCCAATAACAAAACTATGCAGATCTATGTTGTAACGAGCTGTTTGATTATTTAAAAATTTATTGACTAATAAATTAATTATTAAATTAATTTAAACTACTCAGAAAGCCAACGATTACTCTCCGTACTCCGCATGGCATAAGCGTTAAAAATTAGAAAATTATTAACAATACTAAAATAATTTTATTTTTTTTCATATGCTGTAACACGATGAGCACTGGCATTACTAATAATTAATAAAAACTAATACTGTTGACCATTCCTCGAATTGTCACTGCCTTATGCCAACAGTAACATCATCTACGCAGAAAATGGATAAATTTAACAACATGAAGTCTTGCCGAAATGCGAAGAAAATAATTATCGCAAAAAATAAGCGAAAATAAAATTTACACGATATTCGAAATATAAATCGAAATATTTCTTAGCTAACATATTCATATGTAAGCGTATGCTGCACTAGCCACGCCCACCTGTATAGTCTAATGTAAACGAATTAGAAAGAGATAACTTAATAAATTAGACAAGGAGGGCGCATCGCATTTACTTTGACGAGGCCTAGTGAGAGATAGACTAATAGCCAAATCATATGAGAAAAGGACAGTGCTTATTAAGAAAATCTCGCTACTTCGAATTAATACTGCTAAGATCTAGGGCTAGGAAAAAATGATAAGAGAGGGAAAGCCGAGAGTGTGCCGATGGCTTTATGATAGACTGGACGTCTGGTTCCAGCTATCAATTTTCTGAGTTTTTATAATTAATTTATTGTTGCAATTTTGTAGATTAAAATTAAAGTGTTAGCATCATAGCTCGCTCGTGCTTATTGTAATTAATTTTTATAAATTGTATAACAACTATCCAGGATTTATTGGGCTGTCAGAATAATTTTCATAATTAATAATTGCCTGTGGAATTGCCGGGACATTTGTAGAAAATTATATTTAATTATTGGAAGCCCTGGAAGACTGAGATTTTATTATAAACTCAGAGTTACACCTCTATTACCGTAGAGTGAGTACCACAAGATTTGTAATTCAGCCAGCCTTAATTTTTAAGCAATTTCTCTCACTATTTAACGGAAGGTATTTCATGCCGGTTCTCAATTGAATTTCAATGTTAACGTAAAAGCAATGTGGAGTACTAATTAGCGGTCACGCGATTCTAGTATTAATTTTATTACTTATTTAAAATTATCAATTTCTTTGTAATTTCTCATTAGCGTATTATAAATAACTTTTCAACTGAATCATTGTTATTAATTTTAAGTATCGAGCCAACGCACTCATACAACACGCTACACTTTACACAATTTTTATTTTGTAAATTCCACACTAACAATTACACGTTTTGAATTGGTCAATAAAAGGCTCAACTTATATTTCAAAATTTATTAGCCGTGTAAATATCATAGTTTCCTACTTTCCTACTTTCCACCTTCCTTTCCCGTATTTACCCTACTAAGCGCGTCATAATCCCCGCGAAAGACAATAGACTAAGAAAAGTTGAAGAAAACAAGTTAATCCGACTATTTGCTATCGGAGTAACCGCGATCTTGATTACGCTCAACTCTCTATCATTCGAAGCCGGCCTTGGCCTTAGCACTTCGCGTCCGTCAAATTTATTATCTAGAATTAAATTATTTGATCTGAATAATTATACGGAGTGGCACCCCTCAGGGTCTAGGTAATTTGAGTAATACTGATACCTAGACATAAAAGTGCCTGGAGCCCTTATTTCCTCTTAATCCTTGTTAGTTTCTTACCTAAACTGCCAGTACCATGGTGATCTGTTAGTCGGCAGAATCCACCGTGTTACAATGTATTTTTTCTTTCCTACCGTACAAATATTGAATTATTATGTCATTAAAGATGACATTTTTATGGATAATTTACAATTATTAAAATTGTAAGACATTAATCCTCTTATAAAAAAGAGAACCTGACAGTCGCTACACTTGTATTTAGAGTTTCATAAAAAATTTATTATATTCAAAATTAAATATATTCAGTGAAGATTTAAAGTCAAGATACTTCGCTAATTCCTTTTAAACCATGAAATATGTGTGGCTATAGCGGTCCTTTAAGCATAATCAGTGATCTTTCATGATAACCCCGATCAAAATCAGATGCAGGGAAATATATGGTTTCCATATTTTTTTATATACACGTGTACGGTAAATCTGACCTTCGAGTACACAGCAATGACTGAAAATAGTCGTTGGTTACCACAGTTTACTGGTAGGTTAATTTTACCTCTGCAATTGAAGCGTAACCATACGAGGTGTGTTCAAAAAGTAAGGTGACTTTTCAAATTTCACGGGCAACGTACTTTCGATTATCGATTTTTTTGTTTTGTTATGTTGGTACACTCTTCCCAAACGTCTGTACCAAGTTTCAAGTGTATAGCATTTTTTGTTTGGTTGTGAGAGGCGTAAAGGTTATAAGTGTTTTGCGTGCTCGGCGATTTCTTGCTATCGAAAAATATGGATCAAAGAATTTGCATCAAATTTTGTGTAAAAAATAAAATAAAGTGCTCCGAAACACTTGAAATGTTGACGGTGGCATACGGTGAAACTGTTCTGAGTAAAAAAAATATTTACAAGTGGTACAAACTTTTCCAAGATGGCCGGAAAGATGCCAATGACGAGCCTCGCTCTGGACGCCAAAGCACGTCAACAACTGATGAAAACGTTCAAGCAGTAAAGAAAATTGTTCTGAAAAAACGTCGAATCACTATCAGAGAAGATGCTGAGGATGTTGGTATATCGCTTGGCTCGTGCCATGAAATTTTTTCTAACGTTTTGGGCATGAGACGTGTGTCAGCGAAGTTTGTTCCGAAATTGCTAAATTTTGACCAAAAGAATCGTCGCATGAGCACCAATCAAGAACTGTTGAATGACGTCAACGACGACTCAGATTTACTCGAAAGGGTCATAACTGGTGACGAATCATGGGTATATGGTTATGATATCGAAACCAAAGTCCAATCGTCCCAATGGAAGAGCCCAGATGAGCCAAGACCGAAAAAAGCACGCCAAGTTTGATCAAATGTCAAAGTTTTGCTCACTGTTTTCTTCGATTACCATGGCGTGGTGCATCAGGAGTTCTTAACATATGGACGTACGGTCAATAAAAAGTATTATCTTGAAGTTATACGCCGTTTGCGAGAAGCAATACGAAGAAAACGCCCAGAATTGTGGAAAAACAATTCATGGCTTTTGCATCACGATAATGCCCCTGCTCACTTATCTTTGCTTGTGAGAGATTTTTTGGCCAAAAACAACACCACAATCATGCCTCAGCCACTATATTCACCGGATTTGGCCACATGTGACTTTTTCTTGTTCCCAAAACAAAAGAGACCTATGAAAGGACGGAGATTTGCAACGATTGAAGAGATAAAGACTGCATCGCTGGAAGAGCTCAAGGCTATACCGAAAAGTGCTTATGAGAAGTGTTTTGAGGATTGTTAAAACAGTTAGCATAAGTGTATTATATTTGGGGGGGATTACTTTGAAGGAGACAACATAAATATCGATAAATAAATAAATATTTTTTCTTAAAAATACAAAGTCACCTTACTTATTGAACACACCTCGTATGCTTCATAATATTATCTAATACATTTTAAAAATATTGCTATTGAGTGTTTATAAGCCTAAAAATATATAGTAAGTTTCGTAAGATCCTGCGTATTCTGTATATCAATGTGGTGCATGCTTTGGCAAATTTGGGGCTACTTTGTGTGCATAAATATGTGGCCTGCCTATAATAAAATTACACAAAATTTAAAGCTTTGTAGCTCTGTTGAAAATGGTCGTAGAAAAACAGGTGAGGACTCATTTTGAAGGCCCAAAGATAATTCAGGCGAATGAATGAAAGAAAAATTGACAAGGAGAATTCAGGTGTCTACAGAGGGGCAGGGGGGGGATTACGCGTAGGTGAGAGTAGACAACATCTACTACATCAGCGTACGAGTATATCTATCCCTAAACTGCTCCATGGTAGAATTCGAAGCAAAAATTGGATAACTAGAGGACATCCTTAGAGAGCTGCCAGGTAATCTATCGTTCTGAACTCTAGAACAGTCTAATAGTTGCAAGAGGGCTCAGCCACCGCGCGCCTTGGGCTGGTCTCTGCTAATTTTTTACTGGGTTCTTTCTCGGTAAAGAAAGCCGGCGCTGACTTTCATAGGCCGACGTTCGCTCTGGTTGGGGAGGATGATTCAAGTAATCGGACACTTTAATTAACTAATATTACATGTGGTGATCTCATTTATTGATGCCCTTTTTACAAACGTTCGTTACAAAATTAATTCGCCGTGGTGAGCGTGCTCACTCAGCCTTTCGCGACCAGAGTTCGCGGGATCACGCGAGCGAGATCGCTCAGCGTGCACGATAAAATTACGCTTGACAAACTGCAGACGAGCGAGAGCTGGCGTGAGAGAGAATAATTTGGTGTTTGACCCACTGGGTACCGAGGGTCCGTCGATAGAGAGGCGACGCCGGCGAAAGCGGAGACCCGCTAGAAACGGCGCCCTGGCGACGATAGAGGTGGCTGCAGGAAGGGCCGCAGCACGGCCTTAACTCCGTGGTCGACGAATGGTCGCTGTGGGAACTGGCTCTGCTTTCGAAATAGCTTTCCCTCACTGGCAGATATAACTGTCGCACTAATGGCGATGGTTCCTCTGCAGTAGGAACCCTGTCCAGGACGGTCCTCTCTCGGCGGTCCTAATTACTTGAGAGCTCGTGCCTAACTGCCCTTGTTCTCTCTTAATTTCTAAGTCTCGCGACGTCGCGCTCTCACTTCTCTCGCCGTCAAAAATCAGTAAAAATCGCTCTCTCTCTTTCTCTCGCTCTTCTCGCTCTCACTCGCACTCACGGCGACACTTCGCCGATCGTCGCGTTCCTCTCTCCAGATCCTGCAACGACACAAGTATGTAGTCGCTATATAGCGTATACTTGGTCGCTGCGTTCACGCAAGGAGAGTGCTGCACACAGGGCCAGCGAGCATCGCTATAGCCCTGTCATAGCCCCCCGCTAAACCGCGGAAGCCGCAGGCACCCGTGGGTTACTCATCGCAACCCTCCTCGCTTGAACACAGGACCAGCGAGAAAACAACTTAAAACTATAGTACAGAATCAAAATCATAAAAACTTCAATAATTCAGCTCGCCAATATCATGAAAATCAATAAAAAAAAAATAAACAAACATAAATAAACATGACATACATAAAACAATATAGAAAGTAAAATAAAGTAAAATAAAACAACATAAGACCCTTTTAAAGTGAACAGATTTGGTACCTCAGCCTTCTCGTGTTTTATCCGGAGCTGCGCCCTTTCCAATCGCCCTAGCAGCGACCTCGCATGCCTGGCGTTGGATCCTGGTTACTTCTTTCCGTTGCTCTGGCGTCAAACGTGCTAACTCTACTAATATTGCCGCTACCAGATCAAGAATCGCACCTTCCCCCGTTACCATTCGTCGCAGCGGATGCGTTATCTCAATCTGACTCTGGTCCGCGTTTTGAGGCTGTGGCTGCGATCTCGCTACCTCGGCCTCCGCAGCTCTCGCTTGCTGGTTTTCCCATCGGTGACGAACTTTCGCACCCCCTCTTGGTGCCGGAATGCGTGTCCCATCGTGGAACACGCGGTACCTGTCCTTTCCACGACCTATGTTGTATGGTTTAGCCGGTCATTCAGCACCTTGATGCGATGACGTCGCATCAGCCCCTCTTTCACCCAACTGTCGTATGGGTTGCGGCTCGCCAGCCTCGGCTGAAACAGCTACCCGTATATTCACGCCTTCCGCCTCAACGTCCATAGCCACCGGCGCCTCCTGCATCGCAGGTACCGAGTCCAGCGAACTCGCCATGCTCGGTGACTCTGCGGCAGGCGGAACAACCTGCGTTTCTTGCTGTTGCTCCTCCCGCGCCTCCTCAAGTTCGACTTGAACCACTATGTTCTCCTGTGCTAACGGAGCAACACCCGTGAATGACGGCTCATAGTCGTTGAAGTTCGGCGTTTTCCCGTTCTTACGGTGTTTTCTCGACGTTCCATACCTAGCCGCATCTTCCTCCTTCCGAAGTTTCCGTAAGTGCTCCGGTGGGACTCCATCCGTGCTTGCGCACCACGTCGCGCTTACCGGCGGCAATATACGAGGTCGCGAGCGCTCCGATGCAGACAATGGATCCGGTGTGCTAAAGCGTAAAGGACGCTGCGGTAGCAGGTCCTCCGGTCTAGTCAGTTTATTCACGATCGGGCCGAACCTTTGGATCAACTCCTGTCGTCGCTCCGGAGTTCGCACACCCCGACAGAGTTCAGCTATCAATATCGGCGAAACAGCCCTGCTATTGTCCCATTCGTTTGACAAGCTTGCACACGAAGTGGATGGTTGTACATCCACCGGCATCCAACTCCCAGTAGGCTCAGACATCGCCACCTGATTCTCGAATCCTCGTCTCGGTGACGGTTTTACTGAGCCCACCGGCAAATCGCGTGACAATTCGACAGCCCCTGCCCTCACTTCAGCGGCCGCAATGGCAGCGGCAGCAGCCGCGCTCCGACCGGATGGGAGAGTAGCGACACGGAGCGTACCTTGCTCCGTGCGTCTCTCAAATGATCTCTCTACTGCTACATCCAAAACAGAATCCCTCCGGGACAGAACCCGCGTTCTCGCCTTGGTTCTGCCCCGTAGCCGCGCTGTCGTCGACAAGGTCACGCGCGCCCTGTGCTACGATAGGCAGCTCTAACGCCGATTGTCTCTGCTGGCCTGCCTCGACCACACCTGGCATCTCGGCGGACTCGCCAGAGATACCTGGCATTTCTTCCATCACCACTACCTCTCCTGTAATAAACCATGCATGTATTAGCATTTCTACCTCATCCGACGTCCAGTCCGATGACCAGATGATCACGGTTCTATCCTCTCCTATCTCATCCGTAAAAATAAAAGAAATAAAATAGACAATACGAACATCACACTCACACAGACACCACACAACAGACACATCACTCTCGGCTATTGCCTTTCCTCATACTTCGAGGAAGCACGTATCTTTTAAGTTCCGATACATGAGCCATTGGTACCTGCTTGTTGTTACTCATGGTCAAAATGTAAATTCCCGGAGAAAATACCCGCAAAATCTTATACGGACCGGTATATCGCGGATCCAGTTTTGCATTTTTCCCCGCGCTTGCGCTTGACAAAGTGTGTGCTCGCCTCAAGACCAGGCCGCCAATCGAAAACTTTTTATCGTAGTGTTTCTTCTGACATATTTGCGCTTCTTCAATATGTTTAATTACAAGATCGTGTAACGCATCAAGCCTCGCCATACGCTCGCTCCAATCCTCAATTTTCGAGCGAATAATCGGCGTTCGCGTTTCTACCTCGCGACGCAGACTTTTAGCCTGTTGCGGTTCACGACTGAAATTTAAGAACGCCGGGGAGACCTTCGTGCTCGCCTGTATCCTCGTATTCAGCGCCTGCCTGAATTCATGCAAATACTTATCCCAATTCCTGTGATCTTGATCGACGAAAATCGCCACCATCAGATTCAGCATCTTAATCACTCGCTCGGCAAAATTCGCCTGCTGATGGTACGGCGGACAAAGTACGTGCTCAATCTTGTACTCGTCTATCGTCGCTCGAAAATCATTCCCAAAGAAATTTTTACCGTTATCCGTGACAATATACCCCGGTATCTCCCATCGATACAAGATAAGCTCTTCAAGAGCTTGCGCGAGAGCTTTCCCCGTAGCTTACAGGAGCGGTTTAAACTCCACATATTTCATGAACAAGTCCTGAAACACGACTAAGTATTTAAACCTATTCGTACTCCTCGGGAGCTCAATCACGTCTGCCGCTACTACAAACCATGGTTGCTCGACCACCCGGTTGCTCATGAAGTCCATCGGTAATTGTTGTTCGATTTTATACCGTTGGCATTTCTCGCACGATTGCAAGAATTCCGTGATATCATAGTACATTCCAAACCATGAATACTCCCTCGCGAATCTATCATAGGTCTTATCTCTTCCGAAATGTCCCGCCGATGGCTCGCAGTGTGCGTCTCGCATCATTTGAGCTCGGTATTCTAACGGTACCACTAAGCGCAAACATTGCTCACGATTTGTAACCGGATCAAGTAATCTATCAGACGAGAATCTATATAACATTCCGTCCTGCACTAGCCAATTCCGAAATTTATCCGGTCTCGCAAGTATGTCCTTCATGCGCTGTAAGTAGTCGGGATCCTCGATAGTTGCGAATGCCGCTACCTCTTCGCCGTCTTCATACGCGCGCGATAACGCGTTTGGCGTATGATGCAGGCGGCCTTTCCTGTACACGATTTCAAAATTGTACTGTTGGAGTTTTAGAACCCAACGCACCAACCGACCCGTAGGATACTTCTTATTGCGTAACCAAGTAAGTGCCGTATGATCCGTGACCACCACAACATACACTCCCTCAATATAAGGGCGGAACTTTTTAATCCCCATTATTACAGCCGCGCATTCCAACTCCGACACAGTATAATTGCGCTCGTGTACGAGGTGTGTTAAAAAAATAACGAGAATTTTCGTTTTATGAAAAAAATATTTATTTATTCATCTACATTAATGTTGTCGCCTTCAAAGTAGTCCCCTTCGGATACAATACACTTATGCCAACGCTTTTTCCAATCCTCGAAACACTTTTGAAACTCGATCTTTGTAATAGCTTTTAGCTCTTTCAGCGATTCGCTTTTAATGTCATCTATGCTTGTAAAACGACGGCCTTTTAATGTTCTCTTTATTTTTGGAAATAGAAAAAAGTCACATGGAGCCATATCTGGCAAATATGGAGGCTGAGGCATCGTTACAGTTTCGTTTTTGGCCAAAAATTTACGAACAAGCAATGAAGTGTGAGCAGGCGCATTATCGTGGTGCAAAAGCCATGAATTGTTTTGCCACAAATCCGGGCGTTTTTTTCGGATTGCTTCACGCAAACGACGTTGAACTTGTAGGTAGTACTGCTTATTGATTGTTTGACCTTGTGGCAAGAATTCATAATGCACTATGCCATTAAAATCGAAGAACACAGTGAGCATAACCTTCACATTCGACCGCACTTGTCGAGCCTTTTTCGGTCTTGGCGATCCAGAATGCCTCCACTGGGACGATTGAGCCTTAGTTTCGACATCATATCCGTAAACCCATGTTTCGTCACCTGATATAACACGTTTTAGTAGTTCTGCATCGTTATTGACTTCATTTAGCGACTCCTGAGCAACTTCCATTCGCCGCTGTTTTTGTTCGAAATTCAACAATTTTGGAACGAATTTTGCTGCCACACGTTTCATACTCAAAACATTCGAAAAAATTTGATGGCATGAGCCAACTGATATGCCAACATCATCAGCGACTTCTCTGATTGTGATTCGGCGATCGTTCATAACCATTTCTTTCACTTTTTTCACGTTTTCATCGGTTGTTGATGTGCTTGGGCGTCCGGGTCGTTCGTCATCTTCAACGTTTTCATGGCCATCTTGGAAACGCTTATACCACTCATAAATCCTTGCTTTACTCATAGCAGACTCACTATATGCCTTTGTTAACATTTGACAAACTTTACTACACTTTATTTCATTTTTTACGCAAAATTTAATACAAATTCTTTGATCCATTTTTTTTCACAAACGAAAATCGCCGAGCTTGAAAAACACGTCTAACGTTAGCGGCTGCCACTTAAAAAGTAAGCAATGAATATTGCTGAAAATTTTATCGTACTTCAGGGGCATGTGTACCAACATAATAAAAAAAAATTTTATACAAGCGGACTCTCCAAACCCGCGAAATTTAAAAATTCTCGTAACTTTTTGAACACACCTCGTACATTCAACATTCTACTCGCGTAGCAAATAGGTCTGCATCAGGTCGCAACCTTTGACTATCCAATCGATATCCCAAAAATGTCACCTGGGAACACCCAAATTCGCATTTCTTCACGTTTACTTCGAGTCCCGCATCTATTAGCTTCAGCAGAGCTCGCTAAAGCCAAACCAAATGCTCCTCGAAAGTCTCGGTTACCACTATTACGTCGTCTAAATATTTAAAGACATGTGGCTCGAATTCCGGTCCGAAAAGCGTGTCCATCAGACGCATGAACGTCGCCGGAGCATTTACCAATCCAAAAATCATATAATTACATTCGAATAACCCTAATCCCGGGACCGCTAATGCTGTATATTTCTTACTCTCCTCGCTTAACGGTACTTGCAAGTACACGTTCTTCAGGTCGATTTTAGAAATATAACGCTCCCCACGCAGTCGATCGAGAACTGCGTCAATACTCGGCATCGGATATGCATCTGTTTTCGTCGCTTTATTCACCGACCTCAAATCTATACACATTCGATTCGTGCCGTCCTGTTTCCTAACTATAACCGGCGCACTACTCCAATCGCTTGTCGATTTCCGGATTAGCCCCGATTCTAGCCATTTCTTTATCTCACTTCGCATGAACTCCATCATCTGTGGCGAATATCGCCTTAAGAGAGTTTTTACCGGACGCGCGCCCTGCACATCAATCTCATGCTCAATTAAATGCGTACGCGCAGGCGACTTCTCGGGAACTACCCACCGCACAAGGCGTTCGACTAATTCGCGCTGCGATGGTCGCAGTTCAGAGAGCCCCGCGACCTAGGCTCTAACTTTAATGGGTACAGGGTCGCTCGGGAACTCCACTCTTTCGCGCTTCAGCTCCGCGAACCAGTGCCACAGGCCGTTCTCTATGTGCCATCGCCCATTCGTGTGATCTGTGCCGATACCGAACTCCTGGATGAAATCCATCCCAATTATCATGTCGTATTACATCGGCACATCTACGAGTCGCGCCACTATTGTTCGCGACACTCTGTCGATCTCA
Organism: Phymastichus coffea; assembly: GCF_024137745.1. NCBI lineage: Eukaryota > Metazoa > Arthropoda > Insecta > Hymenoptera > Eulophidae > Phymastichus > Phymastichus coffea. The sequence continues at coordinate 3,815,615 of NW_026706822.1, read as the reverse complement.
ATCCTGAGCCGAAGTTTTCCCACAATTCCGGTTCTTACTCCCGAAAACCCGAAAAACGCGAATTCGCACGGCTCAATCCTGTCCGCAAAGTCGGAGCGAACACGCGGGCCCACGATAGTCACCATCGCTCTTGAATCGTACATCGTACTATATGGCTTCCCCGCGATATGAACTTTCCAACAACTGGCGATTCTTTAACGCGTCCACCTTTGGTTCGCCCACGCAAACACGAGCACAAAGACGCGAGAAACCTACGCCGGTCTCCGATGACTCGACTCGTTTCTCGCTCACCAGGCTATCCACCAAATATTTTCACGGCGACTCGCATCCTGCGCCATCCGACGCTCCCAAAACCGATGCGATCGGTATTGCCCTGACTGCTACCTGTCCACTCAGCACCATGAACTCCCTGGGCGAAGTAACAGATCGTGACGACGTTTCGTCTACGCCGTCAAAGTCGTCAGTTTTTGAGTTTCCAGCCTGCTGAAGCGATCTCGCAGTACGAGTCTGTTCCGGAACCGGCCGCGCACTCGCCGCATCCCCCTCTGAACCTCTCGAAGACCGCGCGGTCTCTGCAGTTTCCATCGAGTTCCCATCTGGCTGATCCACCCCGCGCGTTCTCGTCGATTCATCTTTCGACCCACGCCCGAGCGTCGGACTCCGGTTCGCGTGTATCCAGCGTTTCCCCTGACTCCAACGCTCGCTTTTCTCGCTCGCGCTCAGGAAACGCTTCACGCATTCTTGCCCATCATTCGTTGAATTCGATCCAGTCGAGCTCTTTCCTCGAACTTTCCTTGATTCTATTTTTCGCATACTCGCGCTGCATAGAGGCTTCTGTTTTCCCGTTATTTGCGCCTAAGCTAGCTTCATTTCGCTCAACCTGCTGTTGAAACTCTGCGAACTTGCTATAGAACAGCCTCATAAACGCGACTTTCGCTCCGTTGGGCGCCCTTTTACGCGCGACTACGCGGAATCCGTCGGGCAACTGGATTCCGCTTTTAAGTTTTCCAGAGCCTTGAGCCACACCTGGCATTGCAGACAAGTTTCCAACGTTTTATTTTCTTTGCCGTAGCCTTGGCACGTCAACCCTGTTCTACTTCCCTGAGAGCAACGATTCGCGTAATGGCCTAGCTGTTGGCATTTGTAGCAGCGCACAGGGTTCTTTCCTCGGTTGTGACTCGCACTTTGGTTAGAAACCCCTCTGTCACTTGCGCCTCCAGCCCCCAAAGACTCCGAGCCTGCTCGCGTCGGCTGCAGGTTCTCCGGGCTTGGGCACTCGGCCTTCCGATGCCCCAGCCCCCCGCATTTATGGCATACGCCCTGAAAGGTTACGCGACCTGCAGCGTTCCTCGCAGCAAGACTCGCGTTTCCCCTGGGGGCGCCGTTCTGCAATTAAGCTAGCTGGGAAACCACGGCTACCCTATCCCTCGACAACTCTCTCAATGAGTCCGCGGCCCCTCGTTGAGCTACACCTTCACTATCCGAATTGCGGCTCCTGCCTGCTGATTTATTTTTATTTCCTTGGTGGTCCTTTCTATTCTCACTCCCGACCGCATAGATCCGTTCGCCCACAGCGAAGTTCGCGTGACTGCCAGTCTTCGCGATTCCTTTTGGCGAATCTCCGCGATAAGCAACCTCTGCATCAACGACTCCTGCGGCGCTGGCGGCGGATAATAGCGATTCTCAATGTCGCGTCTGCACTCGAATCTCTCCCCGTAAACGCGAAGGTCTTTGAGCGTTTGAACCTTTTTCGCCCTGATATAATTGCGTAATTTCGGGTATAAATTATTTTTAATCCGCTCAAGCTGCCTGCGTTCCGAAAGCTTCGGTTCTAACCTACTCGCAATCTACAAGAAGGCCGTGAGAAATTCTCCTAATGGCTCATCTTCGCCTTAAGTTCGGCGGCGCAGCGCGTCGTAAATGTCCTCGTGCGATCACCGCGGACAGAACTGGCGCTGGAACTTATCTTTAAACACCTGTAATGTATCCTGTAACTGCGTCTGCTTGTCGCCCATTAATAAATCAGCCCCTCAGTTTGCTCGCGCGCACCTCATCCAACGCGCTCTCCTACCACGTTTCGTTGTCATTGAGTGCCGAATCATAGTCCGTGTCCTCAGCCTCTGTCTCTTCAGGCTCTCTACTGGCTTCACGCTTGCCTAACCGCGTACCCGCGGCATCATCCGTGCGCTTTTGATCATAATTCATTTCAAAGGGTCTATACTTTGCCCCCGACTGCGCGCACTCGCGCACCGGCGTGCTCGTACTACTCGGACCGTGCCCTCTTGCTACCGGCGATATGCCCTCGCGTTCGCCCTGGCTCTCGGCATTATTTGCCTTAGATGTCGCCGATGTCAACCATGCTAGCTAAAACGTTCTCACCGCGCGCTGCCACATCAACGGCTCCTGACCACGAAAACGCGCCGGTCGCGGCTCCGCGTGTGTTCACACAATCTCTGTTTGCGTATTCGCAATACCCAGAGCCGGCGCAAAGTCCGTCGGCACAGAACGATACAAACCCGCTCTTTAATCCTTTCCGCGCACCTCCTTACATAGTCGCACTATCCGTGGCGCGAACTCGCGCCTCAAATGGCAGCGCACATGTTCGCCGCGTGTTGTCACTCGGCGCTCGTCGAGCGCTTACCGCCGCCTCGAAAACTTCCAGCAGCGATCCGACCCGCGCCGATGATGCGATTCTCACATTAACGGTGGTCGGTATTTCGCCCGACGGAAAATCATCAGCTCTCACACGCGGCGCCGATTCATGACGCACGCTATATAAAAATGCGCAAAATGCCCTATCTTGCACGATCGCGGTTGTACCGTCCGTAACTAATCCGCTCGACGTCATCCATATCAGCAATTCCTGAATTTGCATTGCCTGAATGCGCTCCTATATTGACTTCACTGCGGGAATTTTCATAACTCGCCTTCTAAACGTTTCTGGCCGCGGCCGCGATTCTGTACCTTTCCGATGCTTGGGCGATCTCGTCACCGGCATCATATTTAACGCGACCTCACGCGGTAAACAAACAGGCACCAATACAGATCCAAGCTTTCCCCGGCCTATTTCACCTTCAACAGGCCTAAGCGCGTTTGTCCTCTTTGTTCTCCAGAACGGCTTAGCGTGCACAAGTCGGAATGCCTATGGTGCGAGTACGCAGCACAAAGACCTTACTCAGCTTCTAAACACGCCTAACCTTGAGCTCTCGCTTAACAACAATATAAATAGCCGAGAATGATCGTTGCGATTCTCGCAACTTTCAAATTCACAAATAAAAAGTCCAAACGTCCAAATTTCAAATAGCCAAAACACCCGGCTCGAGCAATCGCAATCTGCGCAATAACAGCACACACAAATTTACCGCGTAATCGCTTAATCACAACACCGCTATACTCGCCTCAGCCCATTTCACTAGCTCCGGACTTCCGCGTAACTCGAGCCAAATGTGTTGACGACACAATAATGATGAAAAATCAAAATGTCACATGCAACTAAAATTTCCCTTTTCCCAATTATTTTTACGGCTCTCGCTCGCTACTCCGCGAATTCGCCAAAAAGCACTGATCGGCCGAGACACCGCACTGTTCAAAACTTATCACAAAGGGAATTCTCGCGATCACCTCTTTCCAACAAGGACAAAGCGATGCGAACAACGAAACCCGCCGAGATTAAACAAGGGATGCCATGCAAGAGGGGTCAGCCACCGCGCGCCGTAGGCTGGTCTCTTCTAATTTTTTACTGAGATTTTTCTCGGTAAAGAAACCGGCGCTGACTTTCACAGGCCGACGTTCGCTCTGGTTAGGGAGGATGACTCTAATAATCGGACACTTTAATTAACTAATATTGCATATGGCGATCTCATTTAGTGACGCCCTTTTCACAAACGTTCGTTACAAAATTAATTCGCCGTGGTGAGTGCACTCGCTCAGACTTTCGCGACTAGAGTTCGCGGGATCACGCGAGCGAGATCGGTCAGCGTGCGCGATAAAATTACGCTTGACAAACTGGAATCTGCAAACGAGCGAGAGCTGGCGCGAGAGAGAATAATTTGGTGTTTGACCTACTGGGTGCCGACGGTCCGTCGGTAGAGAGGCGATGCCGGCAAAAGCGGAAACCCGCTGGAAACGGCGCCCTGACGACGATGGAGGTGGCTGAAGGAAGGGCCGCAGCACGGCCTTTACTCCGTGGTCGACGAATGGTCGCTGCGGAAACTGGCTATGCTTCCGAAATAGCTTTCCCTCACTGGCAGATATAACTGTCGCACTAATGGCAATGGTTCTTCTGCAGTAGGAACCCTGTCCAGGACAGTCCTCTCTAGGTGGCCCTAATTACTCGAGAGCTCGCGCCTAACTGGCCTTCTTCTCTCTTATTTTCTAAGCCTCGCTCTGCCGCGCTCCCACTTCTCTCGCCGTTAAAAATCAGTCAAAATCGCTCTCTCTCTCTCGCTCTTCTCGCTCTCACTCGCACTCACGGCGACACTTCGCCAATCATCGCGTTCCTCTCTCCAGATTCTGCAACGACATAAGTATGTAGTCGCTATATAGCGTATACTAGATCGCTGCGTTCACGCGAGGAGAGTGCCGCACACAGGGCCAGTGAGAATCGCTATAGCCATATCACATAGTGCATCACGACGGACACACGAGGGAGATTGCTTCTGAGGATGGTTGAAAAGCTTGATCTTAAAGTAACTTTTTATATCCTTTCAAATTTAAAAAAATTAAAATTTGCAGTTTTTACAGTAAAAAAAATTAAATCTTTTTTTCATTTTCTTCGAAGTACAAAAAAATTGTCTAACTTTTGAATTACAAAATCAATTTTAAAAAAATTAAACGAAGAAGATGTATATTTGTATCTTTTTCAAAATGAACAAAAGCGCATACATTTTTATTGAGCCGATAAAATGTTATAAACGTTATGTTAATATTTGAATAAAAAATAATTTTTTTCTCAAGTTTCATTATCTTTGAATTTATCTACTATATAGAAAAAAGCCTAAAAAAATATTTATTTTTACACATAGAAAGAATATTTTTTATCAAAACTAAATTTTAGAGAAAAATCCTTTCTACATTTACAATACAATTTTTTAACGAATTTTTTTATGAGCGAAAAATCCTAGTTACTATTGAATAAATCATTACATATAAATTATATTTAAATTAAAGATTTACATAATTCACGAATATGCCAATTTGTACCACAATTTTTTTCCTGTATAAGGATGTATTACAAAAGAATAATATATTAAAGACAAGGGCAATTCTTGTCTATTTCAAACAGTTTGAAACTTCAAATCACCAATTTTGTTCAAAGTTGGTAGACTTGTTACCTATACAGAGGTCAACATCTGTGCAGAGTTTTAGATCAAAATATTGATAAGGAGCCGTCTTATCAACTGTTGAAAAAATATTGGACTTTTTTTTATTAATTCGATTTCTCGGAGATTAATAAAGATATGAACATGATTCTTTTTTCAAAAGACGCGGAAAGAGTTTCACTTTTAAAATGTCAATAATAAAAGACCAAATCATTTATTTATGCCATTGTTATACACAATTTTTTTTAAAAATCGACGATTCTCAAAAAACGATATTTTTTTTTAAATTTTTGTACCATCGTGTTCCTTGTCATTTTTTTCATAAGAAACCGTTGAGAAAATCGAGTGTCCGCTATTCGGATTAAGATAGCACTAAAATGAAACGAACCGCGCGCTAGCCGCTCGGCCGTTTGCTACTCGTGCGGTTCCAACGTTGCTTGCTGCAATTGCCTTCTTTAAAGAATAAATAATTTCATATTCTAACAGTCTATATGTATTTATTTAAATAATATATAAATGTACTAATTAAGTAAGTAATGTAAATGAACTATTTTTTTATACAATCTGATATAATATTGAAATTAAACATTTGCTCTCTGCGTTTATACGTCATTCTCACGCCCAATCAAACGCACAGAGCAAATATTTCATTCAATGTTGTTTCAGATTGTACAAAATAATTGTTCATTTATATTACTTATATTACTTTACTGATATTACTTTATATTACGTTATATTAAGTAACTAAGTCATTAAATTTAATTTAAATTTAATTACTTATTTAATTAATTAATTTATATATTATTTAAATAAATACATATAAACTGTTAGAATATGAAATTATTTATTCTTTAAAGAAGGCAATTGCAGCAAGCAACGTTGGAACCGCACGAGTAGCAGACGGCCGAGAGGCTAGCGTGCGGTTCGGTTCATTTTAGTGCTATCTTAATCCTAATAGCGGACACTCGATTTTCTCAACGGTTTCTTATGTAACAAATGACAAGGAACACGATGGTGCAAAAATTTAAAAAAAAAAATATCGTTTTTTGATATCGTCGATTTTTTGAAAAAATTGTTTATAACAATGGCATAAATAAATGATTTGATTTTTTACATTTTAAAAGTGAAACTCTTTCCGCGTCTTTTAAAAAAAGAATCATGTCCACATCTTTATTAGTCTCCGAGAAATCGAATTAATAAAAAAAAGTCCAATATTTTTTCAACAGTTGATAAGTCGGCCCCTTATAAATATTTTGACCTAAAACTCTGCACAGATGTTATCTTCTGTATAGATAACAAGTCTACCAACTTTGAACAAAATTGGTGATTTGAAGTTTTACGAGGGTGGTCCGATAAGTACTTAGCCTACAAAAGAAAAACGAAAATTTTGGAAAAGTGGCGTTTTATTTTTTAACATAGTCTCCTTTTAGTTCGATACACTTGACCCAGCGATGCTCCAATTTCCTTAACTCGTCTGAAAAATACGTTTCCTCAAGATCTGAAAAGTAGGCTTCCGTGGCAGTGATTATCTCCTCATTCGACTCAAATTTCTGCCCGGCGAGTGACTTTTTCAAGTTTGGAAACAAAAAGAAGTCGTACGGGGCTAAATCTGGAGAATATGGTGGATGGGGCAGCAGTTCGTAGCATAATTCGACCAATTTGGCCATCGCGACGGCGGAGGTGTGAGCCGGTGCGTTGTTATGGTGGAAGAGCACTTTTTTCTTCGCCAAATGGGGCCATTTTTCTGCAATTCGACGTCGAATCGGCCCAATAATTCGACATAGTACAGCCCTGTGACCGTTTTGCCCCTCTCCAGGTAGTCGATGTAGATCACACCTTGTGAATCCCAGAAAACGGTGGCCATCACCTTTCCGGCCTATGGGGCAGTCTTCGCATTCTTCGGAGCACTTTCGCCGGGTAAAGTCCACTGTTTCGACTGTTCCTTGGTCTCTGGTGTATACCAATGGATCCATGTTTCATCGACTGTCACAAAATGACGCAGAAACTCCTTCGGATTGCGCTTAAACAGCGTCAGACATTGCTCTGAAGTTGTCTCACGGTTGCGCTTGTTGTCCGGAGTGAGCAAACGCGGCACCCATCGCGCCGACAGCTTTTTTATTATTATTATTATTATTATTATTATTATTATTATTATTATTATTATTATTTTAACCAGAGTATAGTACAAAATATTACAACAAGTAATAATAATTATACAATTTTACATTACAAATTTGTAACCCGGCAGAGGATAAACCTGTTCGCTGGTCTGGTATTTCAAAACTACTAAACACTTAAAGAAAATTAAGAAAAAAAAAACAAAAAACTTAAAACTAAGAGTCGGTTTGTATAATAGATTATACTATTTCACAGATGAGGTATGGCTTAATATTGGTAGCAAGAATGCTTCCTATAAAAGCTTACTTCACCAATATCTTCGATTTTGTTCTTCTATCTCCATTATCTGATTAACATTTGTCTGGCCGTTACGATTGTCGTCATTGATGCTTTCATTTTTCTTGCGTATGATAGTCTTTCGTACGTATTTAGTCTAACAGGACAAGTAAGTCCTGTAGCACACGTGACTCCATAGTGAGGGAACATTTCAGTATGCTGTCTATGTGAATCACATTTACATGTTGCTGTGAATACTATGTCATCTAAGACTATCAAATCTTTATATTTAGGTTGTTGTTCAAGTGAGTACAATGAATTAGTGAAAGTTTGATATCCTCTGATACCTCTATAAAAGTATAATAATGCTTTATTGTTTCCAAGGTAATTGATGTCTCCATAGGTCATTCGAATATTATTTGTTTGTAGAATCGGTTTTCCTGGTGTATTTTTTGGTTCACTTGTTTCTATTTGCATACTATTATTGTCTGCAATGTCATCTATTTTTTTAAATACTGTTTCTATGGGTTTATATCTTACTTTATCTGTATTTGGTTCTTTGTGATCTTCTTTGTTTTCTTCTTTTATGAAATGTATATGTTTTTTACCAATTAATTGTTTGTATGTGCAATATTCACATTTATTAATGAAATTTATGTTGGTTGTATCTGTTTTTGTTAGAATGTAAGTTTCGTTTCTTTTTCCCTCTTTGAGTCCGTTTATTGTTTTGGTATTAATAGTTATCCGTTGTGAGTTCCATGCTATGTTAATCACATTTGCAATTGTTTCTATTATTTTTCTGTAGTTATCTGATACATTAATTTTTTTCATGTTATATTCAGACATTCGACGATGAAAACGATTGTGATGAAGTGTACAAGTGCCTTGTGAACACAAATATGTCCTTACATCCAAGAGAAACTTATCCACATCCACATGGACTTCCAATGCTGAATTTAGACTATTATCAAAGTTCCCTTGTTGCTTTAGTTTGTAATATATTTGTTGTAAATTGTTGCAATGTATTTTGTGGTTCATTGTATTTCTGTATCTAGAATGGATGGCCTTTTATCCATTTTTTTATTTTGTCCTTTATTGTTTTTGTATTGCTATTTAAAGTTTTGAGGTGAGAAGGTAGTTGATTAAAGGTGGCTAAAGCTCTTGTATAGCTATCTTTAATGCTGATTGTTAATTTTCTTTTAAGGGGCTGTATAGTTTTTTTCCTTGTTACGGAATTTTTCTTCAGGAACATATCTTGCAGGTTAACATAGTGATACACTAAAGATTCCATGGTGAATGTTTGATCTATGTTTAGTGGATTTTTTTCATTTATAAACTTGTTTTTATTTATTATTTGTAATAGTCATGTTTGTAGAGTTTGTATATATTTGAGTCTTCCAATGTATGCTCCACCCCATGCTGTAATACCGTATGTTGTTATGCTATGGAAAAGTGCATAGTAAATCATACGTAGATTATCTGTGCTCATTATCCTAGATAATTTGTAGAAAATATAAGTTAGATATTTTAGTCTATTGTATAGCATGTTTGTATGCATGTCCCATCTCATATGGCTATCGAAATGCACTCCAAGGTACTTAGTGTTATCAACTTTTCGAATGGGTGCACCCTTTATATTTATATGTAGATATGTTGAGTTGCTATTGCAGTTATTTCCAAATGCCATGTATACTGTTTTGTCAATGTTTAGTGACAGTTTATTCAATGCTAGCCAAATGGATATTTTGTTTAAGTAGAAGTTCATATTACTTTCGACTTCATGCCATGTTTCGCCTTTCACGATAATTACCGTGTCATCAGCAAAAGCCAACACATTATCATTTGGTAGCAATTGTAACATATCATTTATATAGATTATGAAAAATAAAGGTCCCAATATTGTACCTTGTGGTACGCCAATGTTGACTTGTTGATATTGACTATATTCACCATTAATTTTAACTCTTTGTTTCCTATTACTTAGATAGCTTTTGATAAGTTCATACGCACTTCCTCTAATTCCATATCTATAGAGTTTTTTGAGTAGAATTTTGTGGTCCACAGTGTCAAACGCTTTCGCTAGATCCAAGAAAGTTGCTGCTATTGATTTACTTTTGTCTTGTTGATTGTATATTGAGTTAGTTAGGTAGTACTATATAGGGCATTTTTGGTGCTAAGACCTTTTCTAAAACCAAATTGTTTATTAGAAAATAAATTATGTTTGTTGAAAAAACTTGTAATCCTGATTTGTATTAATTTTTCAAAAATTTTGGCGATATTTGATATTAAAGATATAGATCTATAGTTTGTTGGTAGATACTTCTCTTTAGTTTTATGGATAGGAATAATTTCAGCACTTTTTAATTCGTCAGGCCATATTTCTTTTTGTAAGCATAAATTAAAGATATAGGTCAACGGATCACTTATGTGGTTTATTATCATCTTTAGTACCTGAGTGTTGATGCCGTCAGATCTTCCATTTTTGTTGCCCATTTTTCTTATTGTTTGTTGAACTTCTATTCTATTTGTTAAATGTAGAAAAATACTGTTGTTGTTCATAGATGGTAGAGTAATGTTACTATTTATTGGTTGTCTAATATTATCACATATCTGTTTGCCTACTGTACTGAAAAATGTATTCATTTGTTCTGCAATGTCGTTTGAGTTTGTAATTTTATTATTACCTATTAATAGATGATTTATGTTATTGTTTTTTTTGGTTTTCTTCCCAATTTTGTTGTTGATTATTTTCCATAGTTTTCGTGGATTGTGTTGATTTGTTTTGATTTGATTTTTTTCATATTTTTCTTTAGCTAGATCTATGGTCTTTTTTAAAGTTTCTACATAGTTTTTATATTTTTCTCTTTTTATTGCATTACTGGGATCTTTTTTCCAATTATTATAAAGTTTTTCTTTGTGTGCACATGATATCATTATTGCTTTAGTTATCCAATTACTCCTTGGGTTCATTTTATTCTTATTGTGTTTATTGTTATTAGATGATGCCGTAATACATGTTTGAATTTTTTCTATTAATTTGTTCGTAGCTAGATTAGGGTCTTTTATAATTTGTATGTCAAGTAAAATTAATTCCAATTTTGAGAGCCAACCCGTTGTAAAAATAAATCAAACACTCATATTAGGTTACACGCGTATGTTTCGTTGGCAGATATCCAACCTCATCAGATCTTTAATAACAATAAATGAAAAAATGGTTGCAAAAACAAATATATATAAAAAAATTTTTTAAAAATCAAACCAACAAACATTTACCTCAATTTATCAATCACAATCCAATTAACAAAAATTAAAGTATCAAAATCATCTTCTAACTTTCTCTCACACAAATATTCAAATTTCAACTCCGACAACAACTATGAAATAATGCAAACCGAAGTTCAGTCCAAACAGTTCTTTTGGCTTTATTTTTCAGTTTAAAATAGTTTATTATTTTGAAATTGGTTTTTTGTGTACATTTATAATTATTCCTTAAACTCATCATTATTGGGTAGTGATCATTGAAAGGTACGTTGAAGACGTAAGTTTTATATTTGACTTTTTCTAGCCTAACATAGAAATTATCTATACATGTACCTTTGTTAATATCAATATTGGATGGTCTTGTTATGGTATGTAGTCCAGGGCAATATCCATTTTCTAGCAGTACTTGTAAAAAATCTTGATCTAGTATTTCTTCACTCAATATATCAAAATTAAAGTCTCCCATTAAAATATTGTTTTTATATTTTTTGTTTATTTTCAATAATTCTTTGAGATTCAATAGGAATTCAGATTTAGATAAATCATGAGATCTGTAAATTGCAGACAGCACCAAATTTTTGTTGTTTTCTAGTGTAATATTAGAGTTAATTATTTTTAATTTATCAATTTCAAGAATTTCTGTAATTTCGGTGATTTCTTCTTTCATATACAAAACAACTCCATCTGATTTGTTTATTTTACTTGCATTGTAATATATTTTATAGTCTGGAATATTGAACATTTCATGATTGTCTAAATTCCATGTTTCTGTGCATACTATTATACATGGTTTTTTTTCGAGGTTCTTCAGAAATACTAGTAATTTATTGTAATTTTTTTTAGGCTTCTGATGTTTATACAAAGAATGATATTATTTTCTTTACATATATATTTGTTTAGATCATCAATATTATCTGTTTTATGTTCATTTTCAAATATAATATCATACAAGCTGTTATCCATATTGTAATATTGCAGAAAACTATTTAGTATTCCTGGTTTTATTACCTGTTGGACTTGGAGTAGATAATGATGATAACGATAAACTGTTATTTATTCTCGGACGGTTATATATCTTGCGGGTGTTTGTTTCAAAGTTTATTCTACCAAAATATCTTTGATGAGTTGGTTGAATTGGATAATCTATCATTTCAATATACCTTTTTATTTTCATTTTTAAAACTTCAACATTTCGCTGTCGATTGTACTATGGTTTACGTTGTAGTTTTTACTATATGTTTCATTGTGGAAAATGCAGTTTGGACATTGGAGTATGCTGCTACTACACATTTTTGCTTGGTGCTTGCCAGCACATTTATAACACGTTGGCTCTTTTTTTGCTTTTTCATACTTTCCGCCGCCGTGGCCAAAACCTGAGCAGTTGTAACACGGATATGTGTTGATGACGTCAAAGACTCTGCAGTTTTGACATCCAATAAATAATTTGTTACTATTGTTTTTTATATGTTTATATAGAATAGATGGAGCTTCTATTATTGCAGTTACTGTTTTATTTTTTTCATTTGTAAATACATGATTTACTTTGCATTTTTCTTCGTATTGACTAAAATTTCTTGCATTAATATCAGTTTCTATATCTTTTACATTTGTTTAGAAAGCTTTGGAAATTCCTACTACTTTAACTATCGGTTTACGTATTTCTTCTTTTAGAACAGTAAGTGCCGGTAGTTTTTTTTTGTAAAGTTTTTTCTAACACTGTGACATTTTCTTCGGTCATGCAGTTGATAATTATTGTGTCAGTATTTTTAACTTGTACACTTTTTGTTTGTATGTTTTTGTCTTTAATTAAGTAATGTGCTACTTGATTTTCTAAGTTTATGTTATCATTACTCTTTTTCTTTATTATTAATCTTGGTATTCTTTTGGGTTTAGGTTTTGGTAGTGCAATTGTTTCAGCATATGTTTTTTCATAATGTTAGTATTTGCATTTTTATTTTGTTTTTCTTTAATTAGTAGTTCATTGAGCAATTCATTTTTTTCTTTTGTTTCTTTGTACAGTTCTTTCAATAGGTTATTTTCGGCTTTTAATTGTTGTAATTCATACAAATCATTGATCTGTGTTATATCCATATAATCATCTTTTTCATTTAATATTTGCTTTTCATGCACAAGCTCATTTAATATTTCCTGTTTTATTTGTTCTCTACTTACAAGTTTGAATTGTGTTATGAAAGCACTAGCTTGTTCACTTAAGTCCCTATATGGCAAGTTTGATGTTAGTGCAAAATTTGGATGCTCCTGGCATATTATGAATGAGCTGTTTATTAGTTTGATTGCATTTCCTGCATTGATTTTTGCTACTATTTCACTCGTATGATAGAAATTTCCACATACTAAACACACAACTGTTCCTACTTTTGTATTTGGATGACACTTGAAATGCTTATGTAGCGATGATGCGTCAGGCGGTTGCACTTCCGCACCGCTTGACGGCGACATCGCGACTGAAACTTTATGCCCCAAATTTCATGCAGGACATGACCCACGCGGTCTTTTGAGATGCCTACGATCTTAGCTATCTCGCGCACCTTCAATCGTCGATCTGCCAATACGAGATCGTGAATTTTTGTCATGTTATCCTCCGTGGTACCCGTTTTCGGAGCACCTGGACGTGGCTCTTCAAAAATCGACTTGCGACCGCGTTGAAACTCGTTAAACCAATTTTTGACGGTTGCTATCGAAGGAGAAGAGTCACCGTACACAGCATCCAAGCGCTTTTTGATTTCGCTGCGCGATTTCCCTTCCAAAAACAAGAATTGAATCACCGACCGATACTGCTCTTTTTCCATTTTTCAAAAATCAACGGACACACTTGCTTTCATACGCTCTCAAAAATAAACTACACCTCCGATCCGGCTGAAATCTTGACAGTAACCATCGAGAAGGTTGTACTGCGTGATAGAATATTTCTTTTGCGAGAGTGGCGCCATCGGGCGGTGTGGCTAAGTACTTATCGGACCACCCTCGTAAACTGTTTAAAATAGCCAAGAATTGCCCACAACTGGATATAAACTCAATTACATATTCAAAAGTGTAGTTTGTACAATTTTATAACCAAATGGATTTATAAGATTGGGGTATATTTTTCTCAAATTACATTTTCCAATAAAAATTTTTCCCTAAGGACTTTCTCTCTAACCAAAACTGTTCCCAAAAAATGTAAATTGGCTAATCGCATATTCATATCTAACAGTTATTTATTTATTTGTTTCTTATGTTATAATTAGGTTGACCGTAAATTTGAAAATTTTTTGTAGCGCTGAAATATTTCTATTCAATAAATTCAAAGCAAATAATAAGTAATCAATAATAGTCTAAATTATAAAACCACAGATATAAAAATTTTCACACATAGATTGGTTCTTGTACTACAAACATTCAGATACAATTGCTCAGTGGTATTGGAATTGCCGTAATAAGAACCAGTGTGGCGCTTGAGCTATTACGACAAGCGATAATAAAAATTTAATAATAGTAAAAGTTGCATTAGAATCTTCTTACGACCATGCATCTCACCAAGAAATTGTGCAAGCTCTTAGAGTAATCGAGGGAATTAAGAAAGTAGCCGCTGTAGCCGCACACACAAACATATACATAGTCTTTGGAGGATGAGTTTGGAGTCGTTACATATGGTGGAATTGACAAACCACTGGGTGCGATACCACCCCAAAGAATGTCACACATACACACATACGCGCGCGCGTGAGTGCGGGTGTGTAAAAGGCATAAATCCGACCATGCAACTTCCACATGAAATAGTTTTGAATACCCGTAATGCCGGCAGTAAGTGTTAAAAGTAAAAAATTATGATAATGAAGCATTAAGTATATGCTGAGAAAAAATTGTTGTTTTTGAATACAAAATTTACTTATTATAGCTAAAAAAATATTTTATAATTAATAAAATAAATGAAACTAAAAAATTGCTTGACAAAAACGATACTTTGAGCCTTCGAGGTATTAAGAAGAAAAATCGTAGTACTCCGTAACTTTAAGAGTTTTTGGGAATACTTTGACATTGAAAAATTAGATCTACATCCTTCATTAATCCCATATATCCAAGGCTTTTATAATAAAAAGAACAAAGTTGTATTTTTTGCTGTGATAGGCATTTATTCTGAGTCAAATCGTCGAAAGGTACTAAATTATGTAAATTATGTAAATCTTTAATTTAAATATAGTTTATATATAATGATTTATTCGATAGTAACTCAGATTTTTCGCTCATAAAAAAATTCGTTAAAAAATTGTATTGTAATAGTAGAAAAGATATTTCTCTAAAATTTAGTTTTGATAAAAAATACTTTTTCTATGTGTAAAAATAAATATTTTTTAAGGAGTTTTTCTTTATAGTGCATAAATTCAGAGATAATGAAACTTGAAAAAAAATGAAATAAAAAACAAATCAAATCTGATTAAATTGCCTAAAAGAGTTTTGAAATTCCATGACAGAAAAAAAAGTTTTCTTAGTTAACAGATTATTTTAAAAATGAAAATAAATTTATAAATAATTTTATTTGTTGGTTTTTTGATAACTATGTACTTGAACATCGTCTACGCTAAAAAAGTTTACAGCTCAGATCTCAAACTAAAAATTTGATGCTATAATTTCTGTTTTTTTTTGTACAACCATTTCCCTCCGAGTCATTTCTCATTGGAAATGATTCCAAAAATTTAGAATATTTCTTATATCCCTTAATTTTTGCGAGTAGTCTAGTTCAAAAGTTAAAAGGTGTTTCTGGATTGAAATATACAAAAGGAAAGTCTTAATACTTTTTACTATAGAAAAAATTTTTATTTTTTTAACTTCAAGGTCTATTAAAGGTATTGTTTTACTCTTTAAAATGAGTCCCTGCATGTTTTTTTTTAAGACTATTGTGAACGGAGTCGAAAAATGTTGAACTTTGTGTAATTTTAGTATAGTCTGGCGACATACTTATGCATATAACTAGATGATCTGAAGATATTTTATAGAATTTTTTCACTAATCTGACAGAAATGTGTTAGTAATAATGGAAACTCAATCTATTATTTTATATTCAACATTTTTTAAATGTATCTGATGCTTACCTTTGCAGAGTCCTTAAGATGGGCCATAGTAGGATCATTGATTATTTTACCACTTGCTGCTTTTGTAGCATGTATAAGATCTCCCAAAGCTGAAGCAACATCGCGTACAGCATTTATCAACATGACTTGTGCTTCAGGGTTACTACTTCCAAGGCTAGCTGCACCAAATTTAACAACTTCAGCAAGTTCAATAATTGTTGTTATGGCATTCTGAGCAGCTACAGCCAATTGCTCTTGAGAAGATGCTGCTCCAGCAACTAACGTTTTTGTATCTTCAACTAATGCTTTGGCAGTTTTTAACATATTTTCTCGATGATCAGCGAATTTTTCATTTTCATTTTCGGCATGAAGAGTACCCGCAGAAGCAAACATTATAGTTGTGTCAAGATCTCCAATGATACCTGATACTGTGCTTACTGCATTTATACATGCTTGGGTCCCTCGAGATCCAGCTTGTAAAACTGTGAGAACTTGAGATACTATATCATTCACTATTCTGCTATAGTCAAAAATTTGCCTGGTATAAATTTCATCTGAGATTATTCCGTGAGTACCTGCTGATTTAACTATATCAATGCATGCTTTTCCGAGTTCTTGAATGTACATTCTTAATTTTACTGATATGTCAGGGTTTGATGTAACAACCATTGCACCTAATGAATCTTCGATTAACTGTGTATACTTGTGAGAAAGATCTATTGCAAGTGGTCCTAGTTTCGTTGAACTCATAGCAGAATTATTCGACTGTAAAATAACAAAATTTTAAGTTAAGAAAATAAAAAATATAAATCAAATAATAAGAAATATGTCAAATTTAAAAAATTTGACAGTATTCATCAAGAGTAGTAACAGTAATGATGATATCCATGCTATATAAACAGTTCCATGAAAACAATCTTTTAAATTGATACGATTTAAAAAAATGTCAAATAGAGTGCTCACTCCTTACTTTTTCACTTTAACAAGTATTACAAATCTATTGAGGGATATGCTCATTATACCTTTTATCTTTCTTTCTAGAACAGACAATAGTCATGAGAAAAAGAAACGTAATTTTTCATGATAGTTTATAAAATTTATAAAAATAATAAGATGATTAATTCGAACGTAAATTTTTAGAGACAAAATATGGTTTAGTTTGAACTAAAAATACGAAATCTGTCGCAAAAGTATCCGATATACGAGGTCTGTCCGGAAAGTATCGGGCCTACGTTTATATCGTCGCGCCATAGTGTTCGAGCGACCTCTACCGGACAGAAACGTCAACAGTAAAACTTCATGAATCTATGGGTTACTTACTGACACCTGCCGGACGTATAGTTCATGCGCAGCATGTCATTATTTACAGTGCCTTTTTCGCGTTCGTCGGATTTTGATATTGTCAAAAATGACTGAAAAACAAGATCAACGAATTTGCATCAAATTTTGCTTTCAACTCGGAAAAACGAGTTCGGAAACTATTGAAATGATGCAAAAGGCCTTCGGAAGCGAGTGTATGGGCAAAGCACGAATAAAAGAGTGGTATAAACGGTTCAAGGATGGTTGCACTTCTGTCGACAGTGATTCTCGTTCCGGCCGACCTTCGACGACAAAAACCGCAGATAATATTGAGCGGATGCGACTTGCAATCGAACAAGATCGTCGTGTGACTGTGCAAGAACTAGAAGAAGACCTTGGGATACCAAAAACTATCATTTCAGAAATTTTAACCGAAAATTTAGGAATGAAACGCGTGTGTGCGAAATTCATCCCAAAATTGCTCACAGCAGAGCAGAAGAACATTCGCTTAGAAATCGCTCTGGACAATTTGGAAATGGTCAATAATGATGATAATGTGCTTAGAAAAGTTATTACAGGTGATGAATCATGGGTTTATGGTTATGATCCTGAAACAAAACAACAATCTTCACAGTGGAAGCATTCTGAATCGCCAAGACCCAAAAAACACGTCAAAGTCGGAGCAATGTTAAGTCAATGTTGATTGTTTTTTTTCGATTGTGAAGGTAATGTACATCACGAATATGCACCAACAGGTCAGACAATCAATAAAGAATGCTACGTTCAAATTTTGAAATGTTTGCGTGATGCAGTAAGAAGAAAACGGCCGCACTTTTGGGAAAGTGGTGACTGGCTCCTCCATCATGATAATGCGCCAGCGCATTCATCCAATCTTGTGCAGTAGTTTTTGAGCAAACACAATATCGCATTGCTTCGACAATCTCCATACAGTCCCGACATAGCCCCTTGTGACTTTTGGCTGTTTTCAAAAATAAAAAAACCACTCAAAGGACACCAATTCGATGTGACAAAACAACGGTTGAAAACAATGCGACGAGTGTACTTAAGGCTATCCCTAAAAGTGAGTTCCAGGACTGTTTTGAAAAGTGGAAACATCGATGGAACCGTGTTATTCAATCAAGTGGAGATTACTTAGAAGGATGCCATCCACCAGATGATAAAGAATAACGCTAGCACGAAAATATAAAAGTAGGCCCGATACTTTCCGGACAGATCTCGTACACAACGCCCTTATAATCGAAAAAACAAATCAGAACAAGGATCACTGTCAACAGATGTGTGGTCACTTTTGAACTGCCTATACCACTTTTTTATTTATGTTTTGTCCATACACTCATCTTTAAAGGCCGTTTGCAAAATTCAAATAGTTTGTAACGGGCTGTTTAATAACTAATAATGAGAATCATTAAATTACTGCAAAGTAGTTCAAGAAAAGCCAGCGACAGCTTTCTGTACTCCGAATTGCACTAGCGCAGTGAATTGTAAAATAATATATAATTAACAATTTATTTATTTATTTATTTATTTCATGTGCATGAGCACCAGCGTTACTATTATTTAATAATTATCTTAACATGCTATTCTTCCAAAACCTCCGAAAGTCATCATACCAATAAAGGCTGATCGCTTCAAGAATAAGAAAATAACCAACGCTGCCGAAAACATTTATTACAAGAGAGAAAAATCACAAGAATTATAAAGGCCTAAATGAGGCAAGAAAAATAAGGAATTACTGAACAACTCAAATGCGCCGATTAACTCAAGAAGTGCGTCCGAAAAATACATCGAATATGTATTTTACTTTTCCTGAATTTTGCGTAGGCGTATAAAAAACTTTCTCTATGTTACCAGCGTCTGTAAAATATTTTTCTTGATTTTGCTTATATATATGGGACGATCCATGTCAACCGGATCACTGCTGTGTCCAAAATTTGATGTGACCAAAAAAATCGTGCAACGACTCATTTTAAAGCTTAGGATATCTACTTTCTGATGCTGTGTGCGCCTTTGCAAAATCCAACATGGCGGCTCCAATATGGCAGCTACAGGAGACAAACTCGTAAACAAAAAATTTTATTTTTCAAATTTTTAGTAATTAATGTTAAAAAAATTAATATTTCATATTTTTTTATGAAAATCTGGCTCATTTCCTACCAAAAAGTAACAGAGACCATTTTCGCTAAAATGAAAAATAAAAAAGTTATAATTTTTTGAAAATTTTCAAAAATAAAAACCTGCAATTTTTTTACTCAGAAGGAAATGACTTTGGAAAAAAAATTTAAGGAACAAAATTGCTTGAAATTCATCAAAACACAAGTGTGAATTTTTTCGAATTCCTTTGAGCGATTTTTTTGAATTTTTTTAAAAGATCTTGGGAAGTTTTTTAATTATTCAAACAATCCGATAAATCCAAAAAGCAAAAAATCGCTCAAAGGAATTCGAAAAAATTCACACTTGTGTTTTGATGAATTTCAAGCAATTTTGTTCCTTAAATTTTTTTTCCAAAGTCATTTCCTTCTGAGTAAAAAAATTGCAGGTTTTTATTTTTGAAAATTTTCAAAAAATTATAACTTTTTTATTTTTCATTTTAGCGAAAATGGTCTCTGTTACTTTTTGGTAGGAAATGAGCCAAATTTTCATAAAAAAATATGAAATATTAATTTTTTTAACATTTATTACTAAAAATTTGAAAAATAAAATTTTTTGTTTACGAGTTTGTCTCTTGTAGCCGCCATATTGGAGCCGCCATGTTGGATTTTGCAAAGGCGCACACAGCATCAGAAAGTAGATATCCTAAGCTTTAAAATGAGTTGTTGCACGATTTTTTTGGTCACATCAAATTTTGGATACAGCAGTGATCCGGTTGACATGGATCGTCCCATATATATATATATGGCAGCTTTTCTGATTTGGCTTATGTATGCAATTAACACTCAATATTTCCAATAGTAAAAATATGTAAAAGCGTATTAATAATTACCTCAAAAATGTATATTAAAATATGTAAATTATCCCCTCGCAATTATCTATCTAAAATAATTGGAAAATCTGTCTAGTATATCGTGAGTGTGATAGCAATTAAAATGCTGCTTGATATACATATTAATATGCCGCATTAGTCACGCCCACTTACATCTATGCCTATGTTAAATAGAAAGAGATACCTTAATAGATAGAAAAGGATGACGCATCACACTCAACTTGCTTAATAGACAGAGACAAGCTTGTATCTTGATTAATGTGATAGAGAAAGAGATAATGCTAAGAACAAAAATCATCGAAATCGAAATAGTATTGCGACTACGGAAATTCATAATTAGGAGAAATAATATATATTTATAGATATATATTACTATATATTTATATATATAGTAATATAATAATATAATATATAGTAATATATTTATATAATATATATAAATTGCAACGGTAGTCGATTCAATTTATCGAACCGTTCGCGATTCTGATTTTCGCGCGTTAGTTCTAAGTATTGAGAGAGAGCGGGGGCGCGCGATCTTTTGAATTAGTAGTTACGTCTCAGCTGTTACGTGTGTAGTACCGCCAAAATAGTTTAGCACAGTGTTCCAACGATTTGCCAATAAAAAAGTTTACTTGGATTTTGGATACGTGTGCAAGGGTGAGCGAGGAAGCAGCAACAGTAGCAGCATCACGGAAGCAGCAGCGAAAGCAACAGCTATTATACAGCAGATTTGCAATCGAGGCAGCACAGCTGATTCGGATCTGAGGAGCACCTTTAATTTGCTTCAACAATTACGGCTGATCACCGTAATTGCACCGCAGGGTAGGTGCACCTCCCTTAATTATCGCGTGATAAAATACATTTGGTATTTTGTCCAACAGTGTTAGCGTTAATTTTTTGTATTCGCGTCGAGCGTTAGATCGCGCCAATTTTCGTATCTTCTCTCTCTCTCTCTCTTTCTCACCGAAAGTTATTTAATTGTAAATCCTATTTGCGTGCGTCAGTCTTTCGGCCCGACAAAAACTGTAGAGATTTTTTATTAATAAAATCTATTAAACTTATTCGCCGATTTCGTCATATAATTTTCCTAGTAGTTTAAACAATTGAAAAAGGCTTAGGTTTTAATCCTATTACAGCTAGGGGATTAAGTGGATTAGGAGTAAAGTCGCTTACACTTAAAACTCATCGTGTGTCACAAGGCACGTGACTTAAGGTGAGTTCAACTCCGCTTGATCGAAGACAACTAAGTTAAATCAGCTGACGTTAAGGCGAATACACGTATTAACATACGTGTTAACGGAGCGGCGGTTTGCTCTGCATCGTGGGAGTTTGTTCTTAAATAAATTTCTCATTTTGCAGATTTATCTCCCCCGTTACAAAATATATATATATATATATATATATATATATATATATATATATATATATATATATATATATATATATATATATATATATATATATATATTTATATATTTATATTTATATTTATATTTATTTTATATATTTTCTATAGATATATTTTCTAGAATCGAAGTGCCTGTGTTTAGAAGCACCATAGCTCGCTTATACTCACCGTGTCTAACTGGGATTTTTATAAATATCACGTTGTTATATACTAGAGGCACTAAGTTGACGATAAAAATTTTAATTTGAATAAATGTGTCAATTTTATCTCAGTCTAAAAGTGAGTACTGCACGACTTATTGTTAACCAGCTATTTCATGCCTATTCATTTCACTACACTGTAGTTTGCGTAAGTGCACCGCGTATCAGCGAAATTAGGAGTTAGGTAACTAGTGCAAGGAGGAGTACGTAATACCGCGTCCGCGTTCGAAATTCATTGTACATGTACCTAATCTCCAAGTTTAATTTTTATTGTTATTAGTGTTCAGCAACGTGTACCTAATCAAAAGGCTATTTCTATTTTTATTAGTTTTATGCAATCAGCCTACACAACTCAGGCCGTCATTTTCACTTAACATCGAATTTAGTTATTTCATTTTACACGATACAATTATCCAGATTGTTATTTAATAAATCGGCTCAATCATACACAACTTCAATTACTTTACCTATTTCAATAACCTGCTTCCTCTGTTTATCCGACTTTAAACGTTAGTTCAAGATTCCGCAGAGAATCAAGGCAATTAATAAATATACTGAGCTGTTTACTGTCAAGGTAAGCCACGGTCAAGCCTCGAATTGAGCGAAGCCGCGGATAAATATTGCGGGTAAACACATCCCTACGTTCATTAATTCACGGATCATTTTTCGTAAGCCTAACATACCCAATCAAGTAAAAAACCGAAATATTTATAATAAATTGCCTTATAAAACGTTTCGCTTACAGCTTCAGCTAAAAACTCTTGGAATTAATTCAGGTTAGTTCAGGATGGCACTTCCCTGAAATAGTAATTATTCCCAATTAATAATTAGAAGTGCCTGGCGTCCAACACTTCGATAGACTAATTACCGTGGTTAGGCAATAGATTCGGTTCACGACTCACATACTAAGTTATTTAAGTGAGCGTGATGGTACCACTCTATCAATCGTCTTAACCATTGTAATTTCTTATGTTATCCCGCTAAGTACCGTGACGATTGTTAGTCGGCAAGATACCACGTTACAAGTTGCCGCACAACTTTTTCCGAGATTAAAGCAAAATTTTATTCAATTTCGCTGTTCGGTTCGTTCTGTCATTTTTAGCAATAAAAGAATTGCGACGAACGTACAAAAATCATTGTAAACAAATACACGTTGCGTAGGAACTAAGGTGTTTCATCGGTATCTCGAGCTATTGACAAGAAGGTTAGGAGCTGCTGGTGATAATTGTATCCTCTGGAAGTCACTTGAGTTTCTCTGGGTAAAGATATGAACGGAGGTCGGAAACTTTCGGGATTGACCTCGTATATGTATTCAAGTAAAGTTTATGTTTTAAACGCTACGTAAAAGAAAACATTCCGAAAATACATATATAAAATAAAATACTCTTCGAATTCTATTTGAGACGCTTACTTTTTGTCTATTTATTAAATTCTAGAATAAAATATGAAACAAACTATTAAACTATTGAATTTATTAATAACCATAATTCTATGAGGAAAAAAGTGTCACAAGCCACGCAGGGATATCCCAAATCATTTTCGAGTAAATATTTCATTAATCATTTCTTCATAGAATAATAATATTGAAAAATAGAAAGCATACACTACCCACATTTAGCGAAAACGCTATTTAAACATTCAAAACATCGCTGCCATATAAAAATATTTATAATATGAAATTTCATATATTTATTAGCCAAAATAATAAATCTAATTCTGTATAATACTAATGAAAATGATAAATTCTTCGAATATTTACCATCGTGATTAAGCTACATTGAATGACCAGATTTAGTGCATAGTTTTCAAGTACATGGTAACAATTAATCTTTAGAAAATGTATCGCTTTGACTAAATACAGTACAAAATGCCCACTGCTATTTGGTAAGGAAAGTGATGGGCACATCATCATTACATGAATCATAGCAAATCATACATGAATTTCATATTTAGTACAAGATATAAACTTAAATAATTCTGTTGAACTAGAAGGAAATACACTCATCTTGCATAATGTTATTGAAAATTAGATAATTTTTAAGGTACAACATCATTTTATAGTTATGCATAATTGATAAAAAAAATACACAAATTCACTTATTTTATAATCAGTTTATAATGAAATTACAGTAGTTCACTTGGTTAAAATTTAGGCCTTCGCACAAGAGCACAAGGGTTTGAGCCAGAAATATAAAATTTCTCAGAAATGAAATTTTCACATGCTTGTTATGGTCACTACGGAGGTTTAGTTTCCACATTAAATTGTCGGTTCAATTATAATGCAAAAGTTTGCTCCTATACCGTTCTAAACGCCATGGAAGAGGCTGGTTTGTGCCTCTCAGAGCCATCGACAATTAAGATTATTATGTAACGATAAAGTTATAATATACGAGGTGTGTTCAAAAAGTAAGGTGACTTTGTATTTTTAAGAAAAAATATTTATCAATATTTATGTTGTCCCCTTCGAAGTAATCCCCCTCAGATACAATACACTTATGCCAACGGTTTTTCCAATCCTCAAAGCACTTCTCATAAACACTTTTCGCTATAGCCTTGAGTTCTTCCAGCGATTTTTCCTTTATCTCCTCAATCGTTCCAAACCTTCGTTCTTTCATGTGTTTCTTAAGTTTTGGGAACAGGAAAAAGTCGCAAGGGGCCATATCCGGTGAATATGGTGCCTGAGACATGATTATGGTTTTGTTTTTGGCCAAAAAATTCGACACAAGCAGCGATGAGTGAGCAGGGGTATTATCGTGATGTAAAAGCCATGAATTGTTTTTTCACAATTCTGGGCGTTTTCTTCGTATTGCTTCTCGCAAACGGCGTATAACTTCAAGATAATACTGTTTATTGACCGTAGGTCTATATGGTAAGAACTCCTGATGCACCACGCCATGGTAATCGAAGAAAACAGTAAGCAAAACTTTGACATTTGATCGAACTTGGCGTGCTTTTTTCGGTCTTGGCTCATCTGGGCTCTTCCATTGGGATGATTGGACTTTGGTTTCGATATCATAACCATATACCCATGATTCGTCATCAGTTATGACCCTTTTGAGTAAATCTGGGTCGTCATTGACGTCATTCAACAGTTCTTGAGCGATGCTCATGCGACGGTTCTTTTGGTCAAAATTTAGCAATTTCGGAACAAACTTCGCTGACACACTTCTCATGCCCAAAACGTTAGAAAAAATTTCATGGCACGAGCCAAGCGATATACCAACATCCTCAGCAACTTCTCTGATAGTGATTCGACGATTTTCCAGAACAGTTTTCTTCACTACTTGAACGTTTTCATCAGTTGTTGACGTGCTTGAGCGTCCAGAGTGAGGCTCGACATTGGCATCTTCCCGGCCATCTTGGAAGAGTTTGTACCACTTGTAAACATTTTTTTACTCAGAACAGTTTCACCGTATGCCACCGTCAACATTTCAAGTGTTTCGAAGCACTTTATTTTATTTTTTACACAAAATTTGATGCAAATCCTTTGATCCATATTTTTCGATAGCAAGAAATCCCCGAGCACGCAAAACACTTATAACCTTTACGCCTCTCACAACGAAACAAAAAATGCTATACACTTGAAACTTGGTACAGATGTTTGGGAAGAGTGTACCAACATATCAAAACAAAAAAAATCGATAATCGAAAGTACGTTGCTCGTGAAATTTGAAAAGTCACCTTACTTTTTGTTACAAACAGGTATATCAAACCTAAACAGTATAACTGCAGTAGTATAGTTAACACGTACCAAAAATTCGGAAGAAATAAATGTCGAATCAACTGTATAGAATAGTTTAAAACAAAAAGCTGAGAAATAGCCTACAAAAAAACAAAATAATAAAGCGAAGACTACTGGCTTGGAAATATTATCAATGCAGTAAAAACAAGTAATAAATTTGAAGTTGTAAGAGAAAAAAGAAATAGCGCTAGCAGCGATAATATAGGTAAGTTAAATACCTATACTCACAACACCTACAATAATTGAAGCCACGAAATTACCACCTATCTTTGTCAATAGTATTTTAATTATCAGTCTGTTAAGAAACTTATTTCATCAAGTTGCAGAAAATGAATTCCCACTAAAAATGCTAAAAGACCGAAATCAAAATTCAAATAATTAAACGGAACTTTTTACCCCATTTATAGCAGAATTAGAAAGAAAAAATAATGATTTTTATAATTTTCAATAAAAGAAAAATGAACCTAATAAAACGGTTTAAAAAAATATGCATCCATCGGTAAATCTACATGAATGGAAAACCGACATTCAACTACAAAGCAATAAGAATAATAAACATCAAACATAAAAATCTAAGCAACCGTTATCAATATTTCTCGTTGAAATAAAAAGGAAGAAAAACAACAAAGAAATTTATGAAATTCATAAATACAAATTATTAGTTTTATGCCTTCACGGAAATAAAAGAGAAATTCCACAATGTACGCACCGTCAAGAATATAATTATAATAAAAATTACTGTCACTGAACCCAGTTTGAGTAAAATGCGCAAATAATCAACTCATATCTGAAAGTCTCACCCAACACAAAATAAAAAAAGTTAAATGTGCAAATTGTGGAAGAAATCACATAGCCAGTAAAAAAAGATTGCGATGGAAAAAAACTTCTCCTACAGAAATTATTCTTGGCACTAACAAGGAAACATCGCTTGACCAAACGTCTCAGATGCGCACAGGGTGCAAACAGAAATGTAAACACAACAGTAGAGGAACAGAAACAAATACAACCTCAATAAATAGTAAACAATAACTATGATAGCCAATTAGTAAACATGATGACTCAACTTATGAACAGAATGGACATGATATTAATCTACTTACCACGCGTGTAACAACGAGACACACCTACGGGCTTTACCACTAATTCTTTATAGGTTATATATGGTTGACGGGGCGAAGTAGGCGACCAAGCAAAACTGCCTTAATGGTACCTCTTCTTCCTTATCAAGAAGACGCATAACCCTCAAAAGTTGAATGTTTGGTGTACAATATTTAATAATATAAGCCAACACATTTTCACACCCACAGATTGGACCTGATGTATCCGAAGATATTTGATGTGATAAATCTGAATCAGAGCTCAGAATTTCTCCATTATCCTTAGCTTGCAACGGTAGTCGATTCAATTAATCGAACCGTTCGCGATTCTGATTTTCGCGCGTTAGTTCTAAGAATTCAGAGAGAGAGGGGGCGCGTGATCTTTCAAATTAGCAGTTACGCCTCAGCTGTTGATACGAGAGGATATCGCCGGAATTTTGTTTGCACTGTTTTCTCGCCGAGTGATAGTTTTATCCAGAGTAATTACGCGCGCGAGTGCAACAACGTGATCGGCAGATTACAGCATCACGGTAGCAGCATATTTGCAGCTGATAGGCGGTACGAGACAGCGCAGCTGATATAACAGTTCCGGAGGCAGTTGATACATTTTATTGGCATCAACAATTACGGCTGATCACCGTAATTGCACCGCAGGGTAGGTGCACCTCCCTTAATTATCGCGAGACAAAATATATTAAGTATTTTGTTCAACCGTTTAGTGTTAAATTTTTTGTATTCGCGCCGAGCGTTAGATCGCGCCAATATTCGGATCTTCTCTCTCTCTCTTTCTCACCGGAAAATTATTAAATTGTAAATCCTGTTCGCGTGCGTCAGTCTTTCGGCCCGATAAAGACTGTAGAGATTTTTATTAATAAAATCTATTAAAATTATTCGCCGATTTCGTCATATGATTTCTCCTAATAGTTTAAACAATTGAAATAGGCTTAAGTTTTAATCCGATCATAGCTAGGGGATTAAGTGTATTAGGAGCAAAGTCGATTACACTTGAAACTCATCGTGTGTCACAAGGCACGTGACTTAAGGTGAGTTCAACTCTGCTTGATCGAAGACAACCAAGTTAAGTCAGCTGACGTTAAGGCGAATACACGTACTAACATACGTGTTAACGGAGCGGCGGTTTGCTCTGCATCGTGGGAGTTTGCTCTTAAATAAATTTCTCATTTTGCAGGTTTATCCCCCCCGTTACAAGCTTTTGAGAATATTTGAATATTTCTAACCTAAATATATGAAAAACACGCTTGTTGCTGTTTTTAAACCCCTTTAATTTTGTGAAAAAAAATATTTTTCTGCAAATTTGACGATATTATAAAGAACAACTCTTCCCTTTTAAAATAGACAACTCGGTTTTTTCAATATCATTTTTTTCGACAAATATATCACACAATGAAGTATGATAACCTAGCATATTCACAAATGTCGTTTAAGCAGAGGAAAGTTTTGCTTAAATATAATTTTCCCTAAAAAATAAAATATAATCCCAATCAACCTTAATCAATACCTTAATCATGCCTTAATCAATGAACTCTGTACTCAGCTAAGCAATAACCTCCCAACATTACATTCCAAGTTCTTTAACGAAAGAATCCTTTATCCTGCACGGTAATAATCTCAGTCAACTACATCCCAAGTATCTGAATTCAAGATCCGGGTACCATCCAATAACCCCCGCTCACTACTTCCCAAGTTCCTGAACTCACAAATTCTGTACCCTGTTGGGTTGACCACTGTTATTTTTCAGCGAAACATTTCTCTGCTAAAAAGACATTTATGATATGCAAATTTATCATACTTCAAGTAACAGTGGTAAACCTAACAGGGTACAGGATTAGTGAGTTCAGGAACTTGGGATGTAGCAGGCAGGGGTTACTGGAGGGTACAGGGATCTTGGATTCAGATACTTGGGATGTAGATGACTGAGGTTATTACTTAGCAGGGTACATGATTCCTTGGTTAAGGAACTTGGGATGTAGCGGTCGTCGGAGGTTATTGCTGAGCGAGTACAAATTTCTTTGATTAAAGTATTTGGAATTATATTTTATTTTTTAGCGAAGATTATCTTTAAGCCTAACTTTCTTCTGCTTAAATGACATTTGCGAAAATGCTAGTTTATCATACTCCATTGTCTTATATCTCCGTCGAAAAAAATTATATTGATAAAAATGAGAAGTACCTTTTGAAGAGCAAGAGTTTTTCTTTAAAATGCCGTGATCAAATTTATAGAAATTTTTTTACGAAGTTACAGGAGTTGGAAAACAGCAAAAATGTATTTCTGAACTTTTTAGATTAGGGTATCTCGAAAACTTAGGGCGATGAAGCCATTCTGAGCTCGAATGCGGATTTAGTACATCAAATCCCTTTAGAAATATCTTGTCTGGTCTCTAGATGCAGACTTTTTTCAAATTTTGTCGGACAGTGTAATTAGTTGATAGGTCCATTTTTATTGAAGAGAATTTAAATGCGACCAAATATGTAATCATATATTGCTATCAAATCATCCCTAAAAAAATAGAAATAACTGGTCAAAATTTTGAGTACACATACTTCCAACAAGATCGTGTCCCATCTCACTATGGAAGCAATGTACGAATTTGTTAATAAATCTACGAGCGTCGTTCAAATCGATAGTTCGCGCCCAACAAAATGAGAATGACGGCCTGCGAGTAATGCCGTCGCCATTGAGACAGTGAGCTTTGCCGGTTTGAGACGAGTATCACTACGTCGTGATCGATAACTTGGACAGAGCTAATGCAACAATATACTCGTATGTATATATAATTATAGTATATAATTATATATATTATACGAGCTCTTCGCGTATTCAGCCACCAACTACCTTTTTACAATCAGTGTTTCAATCTTGAGATTGTATATATGCTTAGCTCAATTAAAGTCTCTTTTAAATAAAAAATAAAGTTTTTCCATAACAAATACTACGTTACGTGTTGCTTCCTGACCTAACTCGCTTAACCCTTTGAAGCATACATTTTTCTCTCCAGGATATTTAGATGAAAATTTATATATAGGGGTTTTTGAGGTCGCTGATAATGAATCTGACATTAGATTGTTCGAATTTTGCATCTAAGATGGCAGATTCAGAATGGCGGACATAGATTATTTTCTATATTCGCTTGAAAACTTTAAAATTCATAACTAATGAGTTTTAGGGGTCACTGATAACGAATCTGATATCAGGTTTCCTAAATGATGTATCCAAAATGGCGAATTCAAAATGGCGGACAGGTATTTATTTTCTATATTGGCCTGAATACTTCAAAATTCAATGTAAAGGCTTTTAGGGCTCGCTGATAACGAATCTGATATCAGATTTCCGAAATAATATATCCAAAATGGCGGATCCAAAAATTCGGATATCAAATTTCATTTTTAGGGACTTCATTTTCATGAAACGTAATTTCTAAGGGTTTTCGGTCGTGCTGATAACAAATCTAATAATATAATTTAGTATTCTGTTTCAAATATTCTAGTATTTTGTTTTCTGATTAGGTGAATGAATCTCTCAAAAAAACAAAAATATATATATATATATATGGCCCTCAGACCCATGGAGAGTACATTCAATACAAAGTGTTTGGTGCTCATACAAATCGCCAAAAGGCCCTCAACCCCCGACCTACGAAAAATAAATAAAGATCGGCTCTTTGCTTCTGGAGTCATCCATATATTTGTTGACACTCATTGACTAAAATGAAACATGAAAAATGCAGAAAATAATATATAAAAAATAAAAAATAATATAAAATATAAAAAATAAAAAAAATATATAAAATATAAAAAATACAAAAAAAATATAAAATATGAAAAATACAAAAAAAAACGTAAATGGAGCTTGAACTCATCACATCCTCGTCGTAAGCTCCGGGTAATGCCGAGAATGAGTGAAAGAAGTATCCACTATTCTGAGATATTATACTTTCAAGTCATGCAAATAAGCATGTACATCAATCATATCCTTTGGCCATCTTGGCTGCAGAATTTCAGAAAACTAGTATGATATTGATTATCATTGAGATTGAGACACTTTAGATATGAGTTTGAGAGTATTCAAGCCAATATAAAAATATACATATCCGCCATTTTGAAAGCATTATTTCGGAAACCTGATATCAGAATCGTTATCTGCGACCCCTAAAACCCTTTAGATATGAATTTTAGAGTATTGGTATCAATATAAGAAATCTTGCCCGCCATTTTAGATCCGCCATCTTGGATACACAATTTTTGAAATCTGATGTCAAATTCTTATTCAGCGACCCCAAAAACCTTTGTATACCAAATTTGAAAGGGATACTCTCATTATTCGCGTCAATAATGAATTTCTCCCCAAAAATTCAATTTTTTTCTTCTTTGTTCATTTAAAAATATTAAAAAATAACCCAATATATTGATTTCAACTGCAAAATTATGTTTTTGAACTATTAATGAACTGAAAGAATGCAAAAGACCCTGTTGAAATCCATAATGTTGTTCTAAAATGGCAAAAGAAGCAATAAATCAATGTGTCCATCAGGATGGACACTGTGCTTCAAAGGGTTAAAATAAATCAGAATTATTTAGACGTTATTTTTAACAATTGTTGGATAGGTTCTAGAGGATTTATTGAGAGGTCAGTTAGATCATCTGATTAAACTGTACTTAATTATTTTCTGTGGGGCTATGTCAAAGATAGAGTTTTTAAAACGAAGCCCCAGAATTTCCTATACTTGCAACAACACATATTAGAGGGATGTACTATTATACTGAATGACCAACGCCATCAACAACTTCTATAATCGATTAAATTATTATCAGAAGATGAAAGAGCGATACTTTGAGGAGTTACTAAAATAAATTACATTGGCTATGATTGTGCGTGATTGAACTGCTTAGAATCTTGCCTTCATTGACTAGGATGTAGAAGACCCTGCCTTGAATCCCTGGGTTGAAAAAAGTTTTGCCTTGGCTCGTTCAGCCGTAAAAGATCTCGCCTTGACTGGCTGCACTGTGCCAAATCTTGCCTTGATTGGCAGGGTTGAGAAAGATAAATTTGTGCTAACTGGGATATTATGTTTGTATTAGCGAACTCATTTTAATTATATATTAAATATATTGACCTATTTTAATGCACGACAATATTTTTACATAGTATTAGTTATTTGAGTATCTCTCACTTCAGCGTCCCAGGCTGTAGAAAACGAATAAATAAAAATGTAGGGCTGTTCTATAACGTATTCTACATAAATCTTAATTTTCTAAGATTTGAGGAGACGCAGGACAGAGCTGAGTATTTGTACATTTGAAATATTGAAGCAAATTCCTCTACTAAAACATTAAAATGCGTCCCTGGATCGCTACACTATTACGAGTTGTTATTAAATTAATAATAAACAACGCGTAACAGTATGTATCTAATGAAGTAAGCCTCGCTTTACTTCTTAACATAATGGAGAGTAAATTATGATTGATTGAAATGCAGATAAATTAAATAAATGTGATAGATAATTATTTATTACTATGTCTCACTTTATAACCACTAAATATTATTTATTGAAAAATAACAAATATTTAGATATGTTTACTGCGAAAATTAACAAGACAAGTCAAAGTAATATACAAAACACTTAATCGACGCACTGGTAAGTAAATGGAGCTCTAATTCTGAACTGCCTGCTAAAACGTATGCCAGACTTTTTACATGGTCTTTATTACATCAATCATCTTAGAAATTTGGAATTAGTATCACATTGAAGTAGTATCAAACTTGCTACATCGCTATGTTGTTCTAAAAAGCGTTTATTCGCGACATAAATTTTCTGCAAGTCTGATGATTCTTTCATAAATGCCCGGATAAATTTGGTTTCTATTAAGCGCTTGAATTTCGGAATTGTATGTGCAATGTTTAAAATAAAACTTTTGTGAAAAATACGTTGCAAGTCATTATAATACAAGGATATAGGTGTTCCGAAATAACTAAATTATTTTTTCAGTTCACTCAGAGTTTGATCACTGAGATGTGAAGACGTGTCAACACTGCACTTTACCCAAAAAGCTAAAGTATTAGCCAATTAATAAACTAACAGTTAAATTCAAAATTTAATTTAATAAAATAAAAAAAAACCAACGGCCAAAATGGCTACTCAGTCAAAAGATGACAACATCGCTCCTAATAAAAACAACGAAAACTAGAAAGTCGCAAGCGGCAAAAGCGAAAGGAATAGCCTAGAAAAAAATTCAAAACAAAAAAACAGCAAATCCAATTATCGGGCTATTGGTTAAGTAACACAAGTAATAAGTATGAAATATTATAAAAAAAAATCACAATGAAGACGAAAACAATAAAGCACATAAGTAGAAAAGCAAATCCCCCCCCTGTTCTTCATTAACAAGATAGAAAAAATTATACTATTAGAAAATCTACTATAGACAATAACCGATGAAAATTACACTATAAAAATGATAAGACAAAACTTAAAATTCAGCCAACAACTTCGCAAAAGTATTTGACAATTATTACTGTATTGAAAGAAAAAAACACCCAATTTTACACTTACCAGCGCTATAAAAAAAAAAGGTTTTTCCAACATTTATTTCGTGCTCAATTCCCACGGCACAGCCTAAAGCCTGACCTCCATCAGGAATCAATCCATTAACGAGGTCTTCTATTTCCTTCAGCTGTGTTTCCGTGGCCTCCCACAGTCCTACCGGTGCGAGCCGTACCATCAATTCCAGCTACTTCCATTGGTACTTTCACTTGGGCGTCCTTAAACCATAACTCATCCTCGTCGGAATCCAAAACTGCGCGGAACTCTCTTATAAAGTTAGCGCCTACATAGCAGTCATCCGTGAGCAGTGGCGTAATGGCGACTCTGATTTCCTTCGTTATTCCTCCTACTTTAAAGGGGAACATCACATGACCAATTATAGGGCATGGGCGCCCATCAGCGAGCCTTGCATCGCCCGCTTTGATCACATTCAATCCGAGTCCCATCTCTGAT
Source organism: Phymastichus coffea (assembly GCF_024137745.1). Taxonomy (NCBI): domain Eukaryota; kingdom Metazoa; phylum Arthropoda; class Insecta; order Hymenoptera; family Eulophidae; genus Phymastichus; species Phymastichus coffea. Next base: position 3,781,810 of record NW_026706822.1, on the reverse strand, counting down.
GCCAATCTCAGACCTAATTAACCCATGACCGTGGATGAGGCGCCGGTATCATAAAGTGCTCTAATTTTAAAGTCACTTATGTCTACCCGCAACCACCACCTGGTCTCATCCTCAGGGTCATATCCACGAGACGCATCTTTGCCTCCCTTCGTCGTGCTTTTCAGCGGCTTTTTCCCTTCCGCTGCTGCGACGACGGTGGGCTTGCTTCTACTCGTGGATCCCATCGGCAGAGGAGCTTTTTGTGTGGAGAGGCTCTCCCTGGAGTCTTCCCCCTCCTCCACAATTTGTATGTGGCCATATGGTCCCTCCAGAATGACCACTCCTCTATTCTGCCGAGGGCTGGCATCAGGTTCGCTCGCCTTCTGCTCCAACATACCGCTAGGCCCCTGGCTTTCTTGATGCCCTTCTAGGACCTGTTTGGATCCCTGGGTCGCCGACAACTTGCTGGTTCCCATCGGCGACCCGCAGCGAGAGGTCGAATCTACTGTAGGCGCGAAGATGACCTCTTCTTTTCGCTCTCCTTGCCGTTTCCCTTGTTGCAATCTGGGCAGAATTTACGACTAAATCCCAGTTTGCCACAAGCGGAACACTGGAGAGGCTTGGTGAAGTCGATCTTCCGCCTCTGTCCTTCTCGCAGCTCGCCAGGAGACCTGGGAGAAGGAGAATTTTTCCTTCCCCCACGCCATCGGCTCCTACGCTGTTCTGGAGGGCTACCTTGCTTTTCATTGGCCAACTTGCGCAACATCCGCTCGATGCCCTCCAGACGCTTTTCCATCTTCTTATCAGAAGTGGAAGCTTGCGTAGCCGATACCGATGCTTGTTCGGTAGGCTTCCTGGCAGGGTTCTCCACGCTCTGTCCGCGCTGCGGATCTCCCTCCTTCTTCGCACGCGCCTTCCCTTCGCTGGCCATTGCAGCGGTTTGGGATTTATTACCAGCCGTTCTTTTGCTCGGCTGGTAGGCGTGTTGAGGGAAGATCGTCGAATTGGGGTCGGCGAACACACGTGGACGACGACCGTAAGATAAGGTGTTCTGTACCTCGATCGCCCGCCTGTTGAATTCGCGTATCGACTTCATCTCGCTCCGACGCAGCTGAATCTGGATGTTTGGGAGGAGGTTTGCATGGAGGTCTAATAACCTCTCCAAGGGCATTGGTGGTTCTAGTCTATTGACAAGAGCCACCAGGTTGGACACGTAGTCTCGCACTAGTTCGTCCTCACCCTGGAACCGGTTCCGGGCTTCCTGCAACAGCCTTTGTTGCTGTTGCGTACTAGTGCCGAACCAATCCCGGGCGTCAGCGACGAACTCTGCGTAACTGAGCCACTGGTACTTGTTGTTATCGTACCAGGTCCTCGCGTTACCTTCGAGGATCTCTGATACGGAACAAAGCACTTCGTCATCAGTTAGCCCTGCGCCCACGCGCAGATCTTCCAACCTTGACAGAAACGTATCTACGCTCTGTGCCCTACTGCCCGCAAACCTCAATTTCCATCCTCGGACAATTTTTCCAACATCTCGGGTTGTGGAGAGCCCTGAGGATAGTTGAGGACCGGTGCCAGATGATCCGCTTCGACTCCTCTGTCGAACAGGTGCGGATCTTCCATATTCTTCCGGATCCTCTTCACCTCCTCTTCCACGGAGGGCTTCCGGTGGGGTGACGTCCCTTCTTCTGGGTATTGGTCTTGGAGGAACCGGTGTGCTTCCCGGAATCCCAGAATCGTAGTAACAGGTGAATATGTCCTGAAAGTCCACATTACGTCCGGAGCGCGGTTGAACCGAGTCGCGCTGAGAAGAACGGCTAGCATTGGCCATCTCATGCATTGCGTCTTCCAGCTCTCGTATTCGTAGGCGCATGTCCTGTGCCTCACGCTCCGCACACACCTGTATTCCCTGCAGAGTCTGCAGGGTTTCTAGGATTCGACAAACCAACTTGCGGTTGCGGTCGACTCCCTCCTTCAGGTACTCTATTTCCCGGAAAGCTTCACTCAAGGATAATTCTTCCTGAGGTTCCTTCCGGGTGCAAGATTCCTGCGACCTGAGATCTGGATTGCTCCGTCTCCTCTCCCCCTCCTCCTGCTCCTGAGTGTTCAGGGCCTTGCGGATGAGTTTGTCCTCTTCCTGGCGACTGGCTTCACCTTTAGAACTCTCATCTGGGCTGGCGAATGTCCTTAACATATCTTTCAAGGATATTCCCCCCCTATTGATGATTCTGAGGGGATGGTCGCTGTTTTCATCTGCGCTGTGGTTTTCCAACTCGTCACAGACTGTGTCGAGCCACGCTTGTCGGATGCGCCTCCTGCGCCCCGCCACCTCTTTGCTGCGTGTGGTCTCCTCGAAATATGAGACGGTGTTCTCATCTAGCAACCATCTCCCAAGCCTAGCCGCCTGCTGGATGACACTTCCATCCTTGCGTAGCTCTAAATCCGCCAAGTAGCGTTCGCGCTGTGCGGAGGTCAGCTCTAATGCCCAATTGTCGATCTGAGCTGACAACAGAGCCATCTTGCCTCCGCACAGGTGTAGGATGCGGTCGAGGTTTGAAATTATCGGCCTAATCGACCACTACCGCTTCCTATCACCCAAGGTATGAGCGGGGTATACACTATTTAGTGTAACTACCCTTAATGCCTCCTTTTTATAAGGCACAAATCGCGACATTATGAGCGCGCGCAATCTCCGCAAACTATCTATAAATATTATAAATATATCCTACCTAAGGTCGGAGCCTGCTGTTTGCTTGCTCCGCCTGGCTAATATTTTTGGACTGCGCGCTTGGGTTGCGCTCTCTGCCTTTATCGTCGATTAGGTGCTTCCAACCCCCCTTTATCCACCAAACTATTGCTGAAATGGGTTAACACCTGATTACTCCGAACGACCTGAAATCACTTCGACCTACTTATAATTATCGCTTTCGGCCCTTTTTATAATCAACTTAACAATTTTAATCAAAAGGTTCGAAGTGGTTTCGTTTTTTCCCCGGCAGAGGGCGTACCGCTCACGATCTCGCGCTACCACTTGCTCAAACCTTCCTAAGCGCTCACGCAATCGTCTCTCTCTCTCGTGCGTCGATTACCTTCGACGCATAATCCTATTCGCACGAAACGGGTCTTAATACCAGTTGGGCGCCATGTAACGGGGGAGATAAATCTGAAAATGGGAAATTTATTTAAGAACAAACTCCCACGATGCAGAGCAAACCGCCGCTCCGTTAAACACGTATGATAATACGTGTATTCGCCTTAACGTCAGCTGACTTAACTTGGTTGTCTTCGATCAAGCAGAGTTGAACTCACCTTAAGTCACGTGCCTTGTGACACACGATGAGTTTCAAGTGTAATCGACTTTGCTCCTAATACACTTAATCCCCTAGCTATGATCGGATTAAAACTTAAGCCTATTTCAATTGTTTAAACTATTAGGAGAAATCATATGACGAAATCGGCGAATAAATTTAACAGACTTTAATTAATAAAAAATCACTACAGTCTTTGTTGGGCCGAAAGACTGACGCACGAAAATAGGATTTTACAATTTAATTACGTTCGGTGAGAAAGAGAGAGAGAGAGAGAGAGAGAGAGAGAGTAAATTTGAATTCTACCGCGAACTAACGCACGAAGCGAATACAAAAAATATAACGCTATCACGAATAGACAAAATACCGAATGTATTTTGTTTCGCTTAATATGACAGAAGGTGCACCTACAATGCGGTGCAATTACGGTGCAAAATCGCGAACGAGTCGATTAATTAAATCGACTACCGTTGCAATAAATAAATTTTTATTTTATGATTAATTTAATGTATATTATTTTTAGGTCAATAATGATGCCTATGCTGTGGGCAAGCAACCAATGTGTAGCACTGAAAATGCCCTTCCAAGGGCAAACACCGCTACCACCACCACCAGCATATTTACCACCGCCACCTCTACTACTAGTACGCAGAAAGTAGTACCACGAGTGAAGTATATAGAAAATATAATGGACCCCACCATATATTTTTGTTTAATTAGAAAACCGACACGACCTACCGAATCATGTGGTAAGAAAAAAAATTAAATAAAAAAATTTGTATAATATTTATATAATTTAATAAATAAATAAACCATTTTAAATAAAATATATCTCTCTTTCTTTCTCTTTCCTTTGTCATAAAGGAGTTGATAAGGCGCTTAGGTGAGCTATATGCTGGCTCGATATAGTGGGCCCTCAGAGAGGGGGAAGCGTCTCTAGCGCTTGAGGTGCGCTCGCTATGGAGAGGAGTAGCGTCTCTAGCTTGCTAAGCTATATGGTAGCTAGGTGTGTTGCTAATAGTGTAGATGCTTCACTTCTTCAATAGGCTATACCTATAGAGTAGAAGGAGTTTGCATACAGCTTATAGCGTGGTTACTGTCCTCTCTCTCTCTCTCTCTCGGTGAGTAGCGACACACTGGTCTTTGAGGCTCTCTTCCTTAATAATCATTTTCTCAATTTTGCCACTTCCTCGAGCGGCATATTTTTGCAGGCGAACTCGTCCAGCTGGCCACTGCGCTTCCTGCTAAAAATTCTTGGCTCTCAGTCAATTTTTTGGCCAGTGGATGAATAAACCGCCTGCCTGGTTACAACATAACCTCCATCAATTCTCCAATTTTGACGAGTTTTGATCTATACACTTCTGCATACAACACAAACAACAACACAGCCTCCACTCCAGGACCGCTACACTCTACACACTACACACTACACATCTCACCGAATGCAACACTTCCAACATTTTTGCTGCTAAGTACCAGTGTTAACTATTTTTACCGTTATCCACATATTTGAATCTTCTCGGAGAGACTCCTCATAGCCGGTGCTATTTCTTCGCCGCATCACTACTCTTCACTTAATTTGTTCTTGCGCTCAGTCATCGCGATGGCTGTTTTAATTTTAAGCTTATTTTAATTTATATTTATTTTACAACCTCTTGTTTTGTTTTATTTAGTTTTATACTGTTGTATTTTCATCTAGCGCTATCTACACGCTAGACAATTTTATTTTTAATCTTAATTTTAATTTTATTCTATCGACTGTGTCAAATCGCGTTTACTTTCTTGCTTTTTCACGTAATTTGTAATGTAATTTTTCTGCGTTCGCGTCATCAATCATTTTCTCTCATTTCATTCTTGCGTCTAAGTTACTCATTTATTTTTTGCGTTTCAATCATCTCTAGGTTAATTTGCGAATTCCCTTACTGTCTCTTGTAAATGGCATCATTTTACTCCCGTGTCTCCCGCCAATTTTGATCCTTAACTAACTGAGTTGGTACCACTGAGGCGCCAATTTTCAAATCTTTTAAATCCAGACTTTTCACAACTACCGTTTATGACTGGTCAGTGACTCAAATTTTCGCGCGAAATTCAAACTGCTCAATTGGTCGTGTCGATCGGTCCTTTAAACTATCTCACTTGTTACAGTTTCTTGCGTAGTTTTGAGATTCGGAGAGGAGATATGGGAAACTTTTTGACAAAATCTATGAATTTTTATTTTTTGTTTTAACTAGTTTTAAATTTTCAAACCTTTCACTTTTATCAAATGGTCTTGTCTTCATGCGCCGAGTGTGGTGAAGCGCTGAGTGATCTGGGTGCTAATATCTTGCGGTGCGAGTCCTCTGTCAGATCTTTCCATCGTCACTGTTTCCATTTAACCTCAAATCCTGATCTTGCGACCTTTACTTGTCGTGCCTGCTCTTTTCAGTCCGCGGTTTTAGCCAACTCTCGTCAGTCCGGTGGCGTTTTTTTGGAATCCCCTTCTTCTACCCAATTTGACTCTGCTTCTGCTGGTACTTTGCCTTTCATCGAAACCTCAGGCCGTAAGAGACAGGCATCTCCTTACGAGCTTTTCCCATCGAAGACGTCGAGAGTGGAATCCCGGAGTGACTTCCGTAGTGCTGACCGATCGGCCGTCCTTCCCACTGTTTCTCCCTCCAGTGAGAACCAAACCCACTTGCTGGATAGTATGGCATCTACCACGGGCGACAAACCACCAGCATGGTTTTCTGGCTTCGTGAATAATGAATTCACTGAATTTCGGAACGAGATCAGAGCCACCCAGACCTCCATTCTGACTAAAGTCAATCGTGTTGCCGACGAGGTGAAGAGCCTCAAGTCCGTGGTCGGTCTCAAGGATCGTTCCGAGCTCCTTATTATGGGCCTACCGCAGGGGTTCCAGGGTTCGCTGGAGGATGCCGCCGGGATGCTTTTTGAGGCGATTGGCTGTCCAAACGCTGGTGGTCGCATAGTGGCCACCAGAAGATGGACTGCCACTCGCTCTCGTCCAAATCCGACCGATACTACGTCCACTTTCGTCGTGCGTATCGACTCAACGGTGGTGCGTGATGTCATACTGGAGCGCTCGGGCAAGCTCGCTGGGAAGACGGCGAGGGACATTTTTAAGTGCGGTCACGGAAATCCCGTCTTCATCCGCCAGCTGTTACCGCAGCCCATCCACAATCTCTTTGTAAAGGCACTCGCGCGCAGTCGTGAGCTGGGTTTCGCGCGCCCTTTCGTCTCGGGCATGGTCGTCCATATGCGGGAGAACACACGTTCCACCCCGATCCCAATCACGTCGGAGAGTGACCTTGACACCTGCGCGCCTGTGCCTCCTGGTCAGCCTCCTGCCCAGGCCGCTCCGTGCTCTGGTGCCATGTCAGTGGCTGCCACTCCGATCGGCACTCGCAGAAATGCTCCACTCAACCTTAATTTCGCGCCCCAGGTTGTCAAATCGCGACCTACTGCCTCCATCCTAAAAAATCCGGCTCCGCAACTTAGCAAAACAGACGGTTGTTTCAGCCCGACAGTGTCTGTCTTTCCGGCCCAGCTATCTCAAGCCATCCCAACTTCATCTCCTCCAGTTTCTGGTCCATGATGCCAACTAATCCGGGACCATACCCCGCCCTCTGCTTCCTTCGTTGTCGGCCACATCAATATAAACAGACTTAATTCCCCCCATCACTTTGCTCTTCTTGAAGCACAAGCCATTTCTACACATTTTGATGTCATAGCCATTACCGAAACTTTCCTCTCACCTGATATCTCTGACTCACACCTCTCTCTGCCAGATTTCAATTTTTTCAGGCTTGACCGAATTGGAAAGCAGGGTGGCGGTGTTGGTCTGTACGTGAGATTTCGCTTTAAATTCAGTTTCCTAGCTACTTCAGATCCAGTTTTCGATAACACGCCTGAATTCATCCTGGGTGAAATAAAGTCCGACAACACCAAGCTTTTGATGGCGGTGGTTTACAGACGTCCCTCTGCTTGCTCTCCCACACACTTTTTCAACTGCTTGGCCACTTACTTCCCTCTGTACGGAAATGTCATCATTACCGGTGATTTTAACGCAGACCTAGGTTCCAGCTCTCTGCCAGATGCTCGAGCTTTGAGATCTCTCGTTGACCTGCACAACCTCCACTTCGTATCCACTGCTCCCACTCATCACTGTCTTGATACAAATCCCCCTTCCCACACTACTCTTGACCTCTTCATAGTGAAAGACCTAAATACTATCCAGACATTTGGAAAGTCTGATACTCCTTTTATTGCTGGTCATGATTTCATCTCGCTCACCTATCGTTTCGCTACTAACAATCATATCACCAGAGTCATTAGGTCCCGCAGTTTGAATCGGGTGGACGAAGCGGCCTTAAATGGGACCCTCAGGGGCCTTCTCTCGAATCTGGTCGACATTTTTTCAACACGTCTGCAGCACTCTTTCGACCCGTCGATCGAAGCCGACGTGCATCCCCTTGACAACTTGGTGCACTCTCTCACTGAAGTCCTCATAAAATCCTTTGACGAGGTAGCCCCTCTTAGGTGCATCAAGTTGTTTTCTAGGCGTAAACCCTGGGTGACTCCGAGCATTCTTGCGCTTATGAAAAAGCGTGACGCTGCCTATAAACTGGCATCCTCCACCATCTCGGGCAGTGACGTCGCTGGGTATCGAAGACTACGCAACGATGTCTCAAATGCCCTCGACTCTGCAAAAAACTCCTGCATTTCAGGCAGACTGTCTTCCGCAGCCACCAGCAACGCCAGATGGAGAGAGTTACGAAACTTGGGAGTCATAAGGCGCGCTCTTCCATCCCCGTTTCAATTTTTTTCTCCAGCCGTACTAAACACCCACTTTGCCAACATAGTCAACTCGTCCCCTCCATTGACACGTGACTTTTTGGACGCTTTTTTAGCGAGTCCCCCAAACGCTCCTCACGTCCACTCCCCATTCAATTTTCGTGAGGTCACTTGCCAGGAGGTCATGGATGCACTAAACTCGTCCACATCCAGAACATTCGGTACTGATGGTTTGTCTGTCAAGATGCTTAAACTCGTCTCCTCTTCTTGTCTCTCATCTCTCACGCATCTTGTCAACAAATCATTACTGTGCGGCGTCTTCCCTACCTCCTGGAAACGGTCTCTCATCACCCCTCTTGCCAAAGTACCTTCGCCCGCTCTTTTATCGGACATCAGATCGATAGCAAGGTTATCTGAGGTATCAAAGGTGCTTGAGAGGCTCGTTCATTTACAATTCTCATCTTACCTGGACCGCCACAAGCTGCGTGATCCACGGCAGGCGGGTTTCGTGCGGTTTCACAGCACCCAGACAGCTCTCCTGAGTGTCCTGGATGACGTCCGCAGGGCTATTGAGGAGCGTAAAATTACAATCCTCGTCCTGCTGGATTTCTCCAGGGCTTTCGCACGCCGAAATGCTCGGCGGGAGCACCGGCAACGACAACGGCACCGCCGTCTCCGAAGGCCTGCTTCTGCGGCGAGCAGGACCCTTATCTCCGCTGCCATCTCCCAACTCTCCGGGAGAATCCACGGCAGAAGAAACGCGGGCGGAACTCACCGGCCTCCTCGAGTGCAACAGCGACTCGATATTGTATGAGGACCAGTTTATCCCGCGCCCTAGCCTCCTCCGCCGCCGGCCCATGCCGTCACGCTACTCTTGCTCCTGGTGACGCCTCTCCAAGACGTAATCGGTGGTATACCAGTACCTCGCTCTTCTCGGCGGCACTGGTATAACGGGTTGCCCAATCAGAGGGCCAACGGTTTCCATGGTAGCCTCGCATGGACATGTTTTTGCGGTGCTACCCGAGGTGGCTCCTGTCAACCAGGGCCACTCGCCGTCGCATCCTCCTCTACCACCTCGAGAAGACCGTTGGTAAAACCATAGCTTCCCCGGGGCAACGGTTTGGCCGTTACCCCAGTCGCGGATCCCTTTTCTGCTGATGGTGTTGTAGCGGGTGTCTGCCGGTCCAGCGACTGAACGCTCGGACCAGCGGGGCTCGTCGCTGAAAGCTCCTCTTCTTCATTCTTCCGTCTTGTCAACGAACGGATGTGGAGAGTGGCGAGTCTGTACGAGGCACGCTTCTGGATGGCCTGCGTCCAAGTCGCGGTCGGTGCCTTCAACCTCAACAAGGTGGGACGAGGCACTTCGCGCAGACGCAGCTTAACGCCCTGGTCGACCTCGCCGCACACCTTGGGGCCCTCGGGCAGGGGCGGAGGTGTTGGAATCTCCGGCCTCCCCGCTCGGGGTACACTCAAAACTACCGGGCCACCTCCACACTCCCTCCGCCAGGTCTCTCGAGGGGCCTCGAGCTTTTCAGGAAGGGCCGGCGATGTAACTCCGCGGGCCTATACCTCGAGTTCAAGAATCTCCGCAATCTCCATCCTCGTCGGCTCCCTAAGGATGACCGATGATGCGGTCGACGCGGACAAGACCGAAGCGGATGAATCGCTCTTAGCCCCGTCGTCGCTGGTCAGCTCCTGAAGTGGATCCGACGACTCCTCGTCAGTCAGGTCCGGTAACTCACCCTCACTCATGACGATACCCGCCGTGAGGGCGGCGAGCTAAGCCACCTCGTCCTCCATTTCCAACCTGTAACAAACACTCACAATTTACCCTACACCCACTCACCACCATGTATGATCAAACATTTCTAACTACACATCCACACTACATTTACGCCTTTACGATCACACCTACTTATTTACTATAACAGTGCAGCGCCGCGGGGTGTATCTCTTCAACTCAGATACGAGGTGTGATCAAAAAGTAAGGTGAATTTTTATTATTCTCAAAAAATATTTATTTTGTTCATCAATTTTTATTTTATCTCCTTCAAAGTAATCCCCCTCGGATATAATGCACTTGTGCCAACGTTTTTTCCAATCCTCAAAGCATTTCAAAAAATCATTTTTTGTGATCTTGTTTAGTTCATCCTTCGATGCCGTCTTTATCTCCTCAATCGTGGCAAAACGCCGTCCTTTCATGGGCCTCTTCAGTTTTGGGAACAAGAAAAAGTCACAGGGGGCCAGATCTGGGGAATACGGTGCCTGTGGCATCGTTACTGTGTTGTTTTAGCCAAAAATTCGCGCACAAGCAACGATGTGTGAGCAGGGCCGTTATCATGGTGCAAAAGCCAATTTTTATTTTTCCACAAATTCGGATAAGGATAATATTCCTTATTTACTGTTCTACCCTGTGGCAAGAACTCATGATGCACCACGCCCCTGCAGTCAAAGAAAACTGTAAGCAAAACCTTTACATTTAATCGAACTTGGCGTGCTTTTTTTGGTCTTGATGATCCAGAATGCCTCCACTGGGACGATTAAGTCTTAGTCTCGACGTCATAACCGTATACCCATGTTTCGTCACCTGTTATAACCCTGTTGAGTAAATCTGGATCATCGTTGACGTCATTCAGTAGCTCTTGGGCGATGCTCATGCGACGTTTCTTTTGGTCGAAATTGAGCAATTTCGGAACAAACTTCGCTGACACACGTCTCATGTCTAAAACACTCGTCAAAATTGATTGGCACGAACCAAATGAGATGCCAATATCATCAGCAATTTCTCTAATGGTAATTCGACGATTTCCCAACACTATTTTCTTCACTTCTTGAACATTCTCATCAGTTGTTGATGTGCTGGGGCGTCCAGAACGAGGTTCGTCGTCGGTGTCTTCTCGGCCTTCTTGGAAGAGTTTATACCACTTGTAAGCATTTTTTTGGCTTAAAGTAGACTCACCGTATGCCACTTTCAGCATTTCAAGTGTTTTAGAACATTTGATTCCATTTTTCACACAAAATTTAATGCAAACTCTTTGATCCATGTTTTTAGACAGCAGCAAATCGTGGAGCACGCAAAACACTTCTAACCTTGATACCTCTCACAAACAAACCAAACATACTACAAAGCTGAAATTTGGAACATATGTTCTAGACGAGTGTACCGACATAACCAAATAAAAAAGTCGAAGATCGAACGGACGTAGCCCGCTAAATTTCAAAATTCACCTTACTTTTTGATCACACCTCGTACATGCACTATCGCGGTCTGGCGCTTATTATCGGTTTCCAACTGATAAATCTCGGGGGAGATGACTTTCAGTACTCGGTATGGACCAACGAATTGCCTCGCAACGCAAAAGCCTCGCATTCCTTCCCACGGCCGCGTTCGAAAGTGAATGCAACTTTCGCAGCACCAAGTCGCCGACCTGGAACATCGCGCTCCTTCGACCTTTGTCGTAGTGACGCTTCTGCTTTTCTTGCGCTCCTTCGATATGTTTCAAAACCAAATCGCGCAACGCGTTCAATCGCAGCAGGCGGTCCTTCCGGACTTCCGGATCCATCTTCAAGATAGGCGTACGCTCTTCCACCTCTCGGCGCAAGCTTTTCACGAGCCTCGGATGGTGACCGGAGTTTAAAAACGCCGGCGAACCCCTCGTCGTCCACTGTATCGCGGTATTGATCGCGTGTCTAAACTCATGGAGGTGTTGATCCCACGTACGATGATAATTCTCGACAAAAATTGCGATCATAGTCTTTAACGTTCGGTTCATGCGCTCCACCGGGTCGCTTTGCTAGTAATAGGCGGGACAGAGCACATGCTTCACACCATACACCTGCAATATTTCCTGAAAAATTTTGCTCTTATAAGCCTGTGCATTATCGCTAATAAGGTAGTCCGGCGTCTTCCATCTAAAAAGAGTAAGCTCCTCAAAAGCGCAAGCCAAGGCCATCCCATCTGCCGACGGTAAGGGTTTCAACTCAACCCATTTTGTAAACAAGTCCTGGAAAACCACCATGTACCGAAACCAATTCTTGCTCCGGGGCAACTCCACAACGTCAGTCGCAACTACAGTCCACGGATGCTCGATCGCGCGCTTGCCCTTTAACCCTTTCGGTACTTGTTGCTCAACCTTATACTTCTGAGATGCGATACATTCTGCAACAAAGTTTTTCACGTCATACCACACTCCGGGCCAATAGTACTCGCGCGCGACTCGATCATACGTTTTCTCCTGACCGAAGTGTCCAGAAGACGGCTCGCAATGGGCGTCTCTCAGGACATGCTCCCTGTACTCCACAGGCACCACTAAGCGCCAGCACTCCTCGCGGTTCGTAATCGGATCAAGCAAATGATTGCACATGTACCTGTACAGCATGCCATTTTCAACCTTACAATTAGTGAATTTCTTTGGTCTTTCAACCACGTCGCGCATTTGCTGCAGATACCATGCGTCCTCAATCGCTTCAAAGGTACAAACCTCAATTTAATCTTCATACCCACGCGAGAGCGCATCCGGTACGTGATGCAATGCTCCTATTCGATGTACGATCTTGCAGTCTAGCTGCTGAAATTCCAAGACCCATCGCTCCAGTCTACCCGTTGATTCGCATTTGCTTAATATTCGCGTAAGTGCACTATGGTCCGTCACAACTACGAAGTGTGCACCCTCTATATACGGCCAAAACTTCTTCACGGCGAACAAAGCCACTAAAAATTCAATCTCGCTCACTGTATAGTTCCGCTCGTATGGATTTAGCATACGACTTGCGTAGCAAATCGGATGCTCGCCATCGTCTAAATTATGCACGAGGGAAGCTCCTACCGCGAAGAACGAACCATCACAATGCAAGTAGAAAACGCGCTCGAAATCCGGCTGCGGAAGCACCGGCGCCTCTGTTAGCGCTCTCTTTAGTCGCACAAAAGCCTCCTGTTGCTCCGGGCCTCAGCTCCACGGTTGGTCTTTACGAGAAAGCCTCGTGAGCGGAACCTTAATCTCGCTTTCGTGCTCTATAAATCGTGCATACCAACCCACCATACCCAAAAATCTACGCAGCTGTTCCATGTTTGTCGGAGCCGCATAATTGACTATCGGGAGTATTCGGTCGGGATCGGGGCGAAGACCCTCGCAATCCAAGCGATAGCCCAGATACGTAACCTTGGTGCAGAAGAAATCTAATTTTTCCAGATTAACTTCCAAACCTATCCCAACTAAACGACTCAGCACGCGCTCCAACCATCTCATGTGGCTCTCAAAGTCCGCGCTCACGACCAACAAATCATCGAGATACCAAAATACATTAGGCTCGTATTCCGGACCGAACAACGCATCCATCAGCCTCATAAACGTTGCAGGTGCATTAACCAGCCCGAACACCATCCTTTCAAATTCCCATAACCCGAGACCCGGCACTGCAAAAGCAGTATACTGCTTACGCTCTTCCGAAGTGGTATCTGCCAAAATGCCGCCCGCAGATCGATCTTCGATAAATAAACCGCGCAGCGTAATTTATCCAAGATCGAGTCAATGCTTGTCATCGGATATGCATCTACCTTGGCCACCTTGTTCACGGGCCTGAAATCCAGCACAAAAGCGATAACTATCGTCCGATTTCCTAACGATGACTGGTGCGCTGCACCATTGGCTATCCGACGGCCTAATGATTCCGGCTCTCTACATTCGCATCGTCTCTTCTTGCGCGAACCTCAAAATCGGGGGAGACATTTGTCTCCCAATTTCAGGTCGCCACACATGCTAGGTTTCTCTCCAGAGATCCCTTTCACGGAAATCCGCGACAGTCTCAATCGTGATTTAAACCTATCTCCTATAGCAGGGCCTACTACTGAGACCTGCGCTCCGGAGTCAAGCAACGCCTTGTACGTGACACCTGCAATGTGAACGTTGATGAAAAATCTATTTTCCACCATCGCTACATGCACCACGTCCGGGTCGCTTGGCCGTCCATATGGCAACTCCGCCGAGTTCGGCTCGGCCTCTCCTTCCCAGAAGCAAACGGCGCGTCCCCGACTACCTTCGTCGCCTCTAACGAAATGTCGGCCCCATCGGTAAGCCCCCCGTCCGTTCCCGAGGCAACAGCCACAGCCGAAGCCTGCCCAGCCGAGGGCGGAACGCACGAGCTCGCCTCACCTCCCACGACGCGCGCCACGATCCCGCGCAATGGTACTCCCTCCGCCTTTCATCTCGTGCCCCGCTCGCATCCACCGTTCGTTCGCCGCACTGCGCCGTGGGCTCGGCGGTCACACCGATCGTAACACTGCCCTTCTGCACGAATCTTACAAAACCGCTCAATCTCTCACCCGCGACCGCCATTTGATCTCGGCAGATATTTACATCGGACGTCGAGCTACTCTGCTTGTTGGCTGGTACGCTCGCCCTCGACACAACATCCCCGCGCGTCTCCTTCATCCGTGATGGCCCCGATACGCAAGGCCAACTAGGCGCGGAAACGGACAACCGCGCGTCTCTCACCGCCTCCGAGCGCGTGCTCCCCTGCGCCACGTCACCCACCACTCTCAGCTGTGCGCATTGCTCAATCATTTACCTCCAATACTCATTCTTGGATCTGCGCACGTCGTCTACCATACGCGTTTCCACTATCCATTCGACTCCTTTAATCGCTCCTGGTCGCGAATCACCAGCGGCTGTCACTAAGAATCCGCTTAACTCGGCGGCTAATTCTTCTTTTTCTTCCAATTTCTCTACTGCACCCGCTCTACCCGCTCTCGTTCTCCGAAGGACTTCCTGAATACGGAACGCCCGCTGAAGGGCAGCTAAGCAGGGGTCGTCGTGCGGTCGACGACCCCCGCCTCCGAGTTTTCCTGCATAGCCTTGGCGCAAGTTGGATAAGTTTGAAAAACGGAACCAACCCTACCATACACCTGGCAAACCGATGTCTACTGTGCCTTGAATAAATCGCGCGCGCGCCTATCCCACGACACGGCACGAGGCGCGGCTCCCATTATCGTCCGTGGCGTACTCGCTTGGAGCGATGCCTCATCATGGTCGAATGCGGTCCGGAACATGTCACCGACGCCCGGATCACGGGCAGTATCGCTAACCAACGATCCCTTGTTCGCGGCGCTCGCCGGCGAGCCCCCCACGCGGACAGACGGCACGTTCAGTGCTGCACGGCCCGTAGCTCTTTTTGCTCTCGGAGATTGGGACGCCCGTGCTGCCGATCGCTTCATGGCTTCTCGGTCGACCCGATATACCGCGTTCTTGCTATCGGACATCTGTTGCCGAACCTCTTGCCGATATACCCATCGGGGAAAAGCTGCCAGCATTTCCCATACCTGCCCAGACGGACCGTGCTTCTCTCTCGATCCCTCCTATTTCACGGGCTCGCGTTCCCTCGCGTTCGCTCTCATCTCCATAGGAGCGGACACTTGCGGCAGATTAGAAGCCCTATAAAAGGACTCATGCGCCAGAGTACCCGCATCCCTCTTGCCTATTTGCTCCATGCGCTGCGGCGGGAGAACGCTTACAAACGCCTCCGACCTGGTATCCCACTGCCTGCGCCCCAGCGACGGCATCGCGACCACAGCCTCTGCCTGCGCGCTGGCTTCAACATCTTTATCGAAGCTCCTGTATGGGAAATCGGGGACCATTCCCAACGTGAAATCATCAGGTCGCAGCGGAGGGTCGAGGTCAGGCCTCTCACATGCCACCATAAATCGCACCTCGCGATCGTGCAATTCGTCAATTGTACCGCGCGTATTGAGCCGCCTCAAGGTCATGAGGTTTATCAACTCGACGGGCTCGGTTTCCTCGATCTTCCTCTTCAATACCATCAAGCGCGCGTCTTTAAGAATATCGCGCATCTTCACGCCGTCTTTGCACGCGAGGGGCATCGCGAATCAAGGAGAGGCCCATCCACGCGGCACTGTTTACTACAATAAATAAATTTTTCACTCCTGTGTGTTACCGCGGGAGCGATTCTCCTCCTCGAGCTTTAGCTTGAGAAACTACACGAGTCAGCGGATTGAACGCTTAACTCAACACAGTCACATGAATAAAATTTCCTGTCACTCGTCATATATCTAACATGCAAAACTACTCGCTACTACAAACCGTCCACACACACACTCAGCCCACGCCTCTATTCGTTATATTTTCACGGTCACCGCGCTGGTTCAAATTTCAGACCGACGCGCGGACCGCACCGGCAACAGCGCACGGCAACGATCACGAGTCCGCGGAGAAAACTCTCATCTCTACGCGCCTGTAATCAGACACGCGACTCCAGGGAGTACGCAACTGTAAACAATACAACGGACCTTCGCGACCTTTCGCTCCCCGCACACCGATTCGATGCTCGACGCGCGATAATAACGCGCGCACTCAGCCAGCTCTTTCGCTCCTCTAAACGCGTAAACAGCGCGCCGGCAACCAACAATGGTCAGCACAATAATCACTCAAAACTCGTTTAATATATATATTTATATACACATTTCAACAGTTACAATCAGTAATTCTACGCAACAACAATCGCGCTCTCGCACTACCGCAACCGCGAGTTCTTGCGGAAAATCGCATGGAACCCGGCTGGCGCGACGGTTACGAGCTATTCTCCGCGTTTCTCTATAGGCCCTCGAGCGAAATAACTGCTGAGCCTCCATATCTTCGCGGGTTGCCGGCGACGCGATCTTACGAAAGAGAGAGAAAACTTGACCAACCTTAAGGGAAAGCTGCTCGGTGTCCCCGGGTTGTATAGATGCTGGTGGCTCGTTCACTCCTTCTCGTAACACAAGTCTCGTGACGAACAGTCACACTACGTTGAACGCGCGTTGCAGAATAATTCTCACTCGCTTTCGCAAAGGCCAAAAATTAATTGCTAAGACGGTGCGGACAAAGCGTGTCGCATTTAATCGCTGTCGCAATCTACCGCCGGGCACCGAGCGCCTCCCACCAAAAACCCTTGAGTAGCGGGAAATCGGCTGCAACTCACGCGTGCCAACCCTGCCGGCTTCTAAATCATATTCCTCGTTCTCTCTCTCTCGCTCTCTCTGCCACCGGGAAGAGAGAGACGTTGACGGAGCCAACGACGCGAGCCGTGGTCTCGTCACAATATCATTTAAATCATCTCTTGATCTTGTGAGAATAAGTTTATGCTTGACATTGACTACAATTTTACGATAATCTTCAGCAAAGCTCATCAACATACTGAGAGGGATAGTCACATCATAATAACCGAAAGCATTATATATCAAAACTTCATTGTTATCACTATTCTATCCGACATTTTCAGCGATAGAACTTTGACATGGATTGAGTGAAAGCCAATTTTTCATGAGGCTCGTTAAATCTACATTTTTCACTTTATCAATTTCAATAGCATTTATTTCATATCGTTCTTCCTCGAACAAATGATGGAGGGCGTTGTTGACTAATAAAGTGTTCTCCACTGGCGTAGTACCGTCCGGCTTGGTCAACCGACCACAAATATGATACATACTGCGCGATGGAAGCAGATATAAATCTTGATGTTGAATTGCTATATGGATTGCATCGCTATTATTGAAATATGATAATGAATAAGGCTAATGCGTATGAACTTCATAATGAGCTATAGACTCATCGAAAGCAACACCTGAATGAATGTCTAGAATTCCATCCATATTGTTGTTGTTGTTTAATACAGCACACTAATATGCATAATATTTTCTTCCACGATTTTCGACTAGTTTTAGTCTCAAGCTTTTCAGGAATTGAATGTTCTGAGGTATGAGCATGGCAGGCTGATCTTGTTGAGATGCAAGGCTATTCCAGAGAGAACAAAGGTTTTCGCTTTTCTATTAACTATTATAGATACGTTCTCTAAATATACTTGGAGAGTTCCAGTAAAACAGAAAACTGCTACAGATGTCCCTAATGCAATGGAGTCTTTATTAAAAAATGAGTGAATTCCTAAAAATCTCTAAGTGGATAGAGGCAAAGAGTTCTATAATACAAAGGGTCTAGCCGGGTAACATAGTCGAATTTGCCCCCGGCCAATTTGGTATAGTTAGTTATATCATCTTATTGCGTATGAAAAATGGTACTGCTCCACCAATTTTCAGGCCCCTAGACCCATGCGCATGCGCAGAATCTCAATTTTTCGTATTTTCGGTTTTTTGATCATTACTCCTTCAATTTTTGTCTTAGAAAAAAAATTTTTTTTTTCAAATTGTAGGGTTTTTAAAGCCGTACAAAATGGTAAAACTCAAAAAAATCTTAGGCACGAAATTCAAATTTTTTTAGCGCTGTAAAAATTTTAAAATTGAATATCTCAAAACCGAAGACAGACGTATCTCTTGAAAAAATATATTGTATGTATTTTCACTCTAAAAGTATGTGTGAATTTTTTCAGATTTTTAAAATTGGTGGAAGGCCGTCAAAAAAATTAAAAATCGCATTTTCGCTAATTTTTGCATATACCTCGGTTCTATTAATCTGTAATACTTCCAAACAAGCCATTTGATTTCACTTTCACTTACTTAACCTTTTTTCTATACTATAGGTACGATATAAGTTGTATGCAACAAGGTTGGTCAATATTCTGATACTCTGGTGGGCAAAAGTAGCCTTTAATTCAAACTGCTAGCAAAGGTAGTTTTCGTACAGAAATATTTGCAACAAGAAGTTATTTTTATTCAATCTTTATTAAAATAAGAGCTTGCGATGAATTATTGAAACAAATCAGCTACTTATCGATAATACTGTACACATCCAATGTACATAGGAATAAAAAATTCAACGTATGATAAAAATAATGATAAGTAAATACATGGTCGCTTTCATTGGAGTATAATAGTTTAATTATTACTCTACAATATTTTAGTCCTAAATAAGCAGCATAGATTCAACATAACTTATAAAATAAAAAACCGATAGTTTTAGATAATAGAAAAAATGATCAAAATGGTATGTATTATTTGTGGAAATTAACTGTTTTGATATTAACAGTTTTAGTAAACAATAAAAAAAAAGATTACAAAAACGTGGACACTGAAAAAGAATAAAATGAACAAGAATACAAGAGTACAATGATTTTCGAATTTATACTGCCAGAGGTCTCTCTAAAGCAAATATCAAACCTCAACTAATTCTTGAACTATAGTCACTAGTCACTAGTCACTGGACACATTTCTACGCACTATCTATATTATTTTGAATTTGAAAACAATTTCAAAATCTATTCAATACACGAAGTAATTCACATTTCAATACACAGATACTTATTAGATCTTTACCAAAATGATAAAATAGTGTTGATTGCATTAAAAATCGTATTGACAAAACGGAAATCCATTAAAGGTAAGTTTTTCACAAACATATCTGTAAATTATTATATAGTGTATGCATAACTACATACACAATTTCAAACTAGAATAGTATTTTAACAAACAAATGATTAGAAAGTCTATACAGTAATCACTGAACGTAACATTGTAATAAGATTTCCAGAAGATTTTTTTCTAAATTCTAGACCTTGAGATCCATTTAAAATAAAATAAAATAAATAAAATAAAGTTCCAATAAATTTATAAACTAGTTTTACATAATATTACCTGTTGAATGACCTTAAAAGTAGAGAAAAAATTTTTTATGTTAAATTCATGTACTAAATGTTGTAAATTTTTTATATTTTTCAGACTTCACAATGTCTGGTTCAGCTGAAAAAACGAAACAAAAATGTATTAAATGTGAGCTATGTATTAAGAAAATTAGTGGACCAAAATTAATAGAAACTGATAAATTAGCTAATGAGATAACGTTATTTATTGATGGAAAAGCATCCGATGGTAATATTTTGTGTAGTAAATGTTTTACAGCAATTTCGTTTTTACAGTCAAAAAAAAGAAAGGAAGATGCATTGAGAAATCAGCCGTTACAAACGGACAGTCAAATATCTGTTAGTTATGTTATTATTAGCACTCTCCATTTTGTTCAGCAAAAAATTCTTTAATCCAATTTTAGAGCCAACCCGTTGTAAAAAAATAATCAAACAATCATCTCAGGTGGTTACACACGTGTGTTTCGTTGGTAAATATCCAACCTCATCAGATCTTTATTAAAAGATGCAAGGCGGAATTTGCAGCACTTTGTAATTCACAGTCTAAAAGAATTTTAAAATTGGAGAATAAGGATTTATGTGTTCATATGAATCATATTAAGGAACGACTTAATTCTTTGGCTTATGTGTTGGATTGTTTGCGGATTGATCGTGATATTTTGAATTCATTTAGAAACTTTACTGAAATAAAAAGTAGTAATATTTTTCAAAGATTGAACAAGACATTGAGTGATAAGTTTAAAATGATATACAGAAAGAAATATTTTATTCGTAATGTTGAACATCGTGAAAAATGGGTTAAAAATCTTAGTAATATTGCGCTACCTACTGAAGTAATAGATGTTGTATCGATGGGCCCTAATTTTAATACATCTGAGTTTACAAAAAAAGATATTATTTTGACAATAAAAAATGTCGAGTATTTTTTACGAAATAAATCACATGATAATGAGGTTGGTGATGTTAATATTGTGGATGATACTGCTTCGCGGAAAAAAGGAATAACAAATAGCTATATAATTAGAGATACTAGAATAAAGAATTTGAAGAGAGTTGCTAGCAATACTTTGCATGTATCGAAGTTTGAGAGGGAATTGAAACAAAAAATAGATCACACTAAGCAATTTCTTAGAGTTAATGACAATATATTTTTTACAAGAGCTGATAAGGGTAATTTAACGGTTTGTTTGGAAGTTTGTGATTATAAATCAAAAATGATTGAATTATTAAATGATAAGAATACATATAAAATCGTAACTACTAAAAATGTTTTGAGATCGTTGCAGTTGAGGGTTTATAAAATTCTTCGCGATTTTAATGAAAAGGGCTATTTACATTTTAAGTATAATAAATATGCTCTCACGCAAACTAACACGGTACTTTCCAAAGCTTATGGCCTTCCTAAAATTCACAAATATGGATATCCACTTAGACCTATTATTTCAACTGTTAATAGCCCGGTTCATTTTTTATCTACAGTTTTAGACAAAGAAATAAAAAAATGTAACTTACGTCCATTTTCACATATTAACAATAGTTTTCAACTTATAAAAAAACTTCAGAACATAACAGTTCCGTCAGATTATATTCTAATTTCATTAGATGTAAGCTCTTTGTTTACAAATGTTCCGTGTGATTTAGTCATTGAGAGTCTCGATAGGCGATTTAATAAGATTCACTCTGTTTCTGTGATACCTTTTACTGAAATAGTTGATACGGTAAAGTTTTTGTTTGATAATACTTTTTTCCAGTTTGATGGAATAGTTTACAAACAGATTTTTGGTACACCGATGGGTTCTCCAATATCACCGTTGTTTGCTGATTTAGTTATGGATGATTTGGAGACAGATTGTTTAAATGTTTTGCGAGAAAAATATAATTGTTCACCACTTTTTTATTTTAGATATGTAGATGACACTATTTTATGTATAAAAAGGGATAATTTACAATTGGTTTTGGATATTTTTAATAATTATAATAGTCATTTAAATTTCACACATGAAATCCAATTTAATAATAGTATAACTTTTTTAGATATTTCGTTAATAATTATGAACAGTAAAATTGTTACTAATTGGTACCAAAAACCGACTTGTTCAGGCAGAATTTTGAATTTTTATTCCAACCATACAACTCAGCAAAAAAGAAACATTGTATATAATCTGATTGATAGATCGTTATTACTATCTGATGCAACCTTTCATGAAGATAATATAGAAATTGTTAAGAGTATTTTAAAAAATAATGATTACACGGAAAAATTTGTCAATACATGTATATTGGATCGCATTCGTAAACATAGATTTTGTAATAGTATTGCTGCTCAGGATGATAGAAAAAATACGAATATTAAATCAATGATTTTAACGTTGCCTTTTCATAAAAGATTTTTTAACTTATGCAACCTTAGTTTAAGAAAATTTAATATTCATTGTATACCATTAATTAATCATAAGCTGGACAATATTATAAAACTGGGTAAAGATGTTACAAATAAGTGGAATGAGACAAATATAGTATACAAATTTTGTTGTGATAGTTGCCCGTCTGTATATATTGGTCAAACTAAGAGAAGTTTAAAAAAAACGCATAGATGAGCATAGTAAGACACCTTTAGATAAATCTCTTCCTGTGCCTATGCATTTGAAAAATTATCCTACACATTCGTTTGACTGGGACAACACAATAATTTTAGATAGAGAGTCTAATTATTGTAATAGATTAATTTCGGAAATGATATATATTAATTTGTCTGATAACACTATAAATAGACAAGAGGACACTGGTTTATTGAGTAAACAATATAAAGGTTTATTTGATGTTTTAGCTAACTGATCTCACATTTATTTATAATATTTTTTAAAAATTTTGTTTTGATGTATAATGATGCTTAATGTACTGGTTTTCTTGGCATAGTAGAGGGGATACATTTGATTGTGTGTCTACCTGTGATTTGTTTTGGTATAAAAGGTAGCAGACACTGTTTGATTTGCATTATTTCATAGTCGTTGTCTGATTTGAATTTTGAGTATTTGAACGAATGTTAAGTTATAAGATGAGTTTAACAATTTATTTTTGACTTTATTGTGATATTTGATTTGATTGTGACTTGCGAATTGAGGTAAATGTTTTATTAGCGTGATTTTTATTTGTTTGTGTTTATATCTGTAACTATTCTCTTTTTATTTTTTAATAAAGATCTGATGAGGTTGGATATTTACCAACGAAACACACGTGTGTAACCACCTGAGATGATTGTTTGATTATTTTTTTACAACGGGTTGGCTCTAAAATTGGATTAAAGAATTTTTTGCCAAATATCTGTTAGTTCAACAGATTCAATTTCTTCATCACAACCATCAGCAGATGATCCTAGTTTCGAACCTAAGCTACAAACTAAGGAAGAAGAAGAATGTATTGAACTATCATATAGAAGGCCTATTTCTTCACACAAATATTGCTGTTTTTGTGGAAAAGAATCTCAAATTATAAGCATTCCTTTCAAAGCCCGTAAGCAAGTTTTTTCATCACATCGTATTTTCATTCCTGAAGGCAATCGCTGTTGTCCAGAACATTTGATAAATGGCAAATTATATGAAGATGAGATAAAAAATATGAAAATACAATCTCATTCAAGCCTGATTAAAGCAAAAGATTTAGAAAAGCTGCTCGACAATTTGAGTTTAGATGCTGACAAGGAAATTACAGATAGAATTGCTGATTTCAGTCTTCCAGAAGATCGACTTTTAGTTTTTACTGGATTAAATTGGGAAAATTTAATCAAACTACGGGAAATGATGACTTCTTTACGAAATACGGAGATCCGAAGTGTTACTCAAGCGCTAGTTGTCTTTCTTTTCAAAATGCGAACTGGAAATTCTAACAAAATTATTTGTTCGTTACTTGGTCTCTCCCGTTCACAGCAAGTACATGAATTTTCAGCGTCAATTTTTGCTTCCTTTGAACGCGATGTACTACCAACTCGTTTTAGATTAGGAGCAGTCAAAAGAGAGGATCCGATAAGAGATCATACTACCAGTACAGTTCAAAAATTGCATGGTATAAAAGCTAATACGCTCTTTCTGGTTGGTGATGGTACGTACATTCGTCATCAAAAAAGTTCCAATAACGAATATAAAAAAAAATCTTATTCTGGTCAGAAAAAGGTTCCTCTTTGTAAGCCTTTCACGATATGTGCAACGGATGGGTTCGTTGTTGATGTCCCGGGGCCGTACTATGCAAACGAAAATGATGCAACTATTTTGGATAGGTTATTGAATGAAAATAAGGACTTGTGCAATTTGCTTCGAGAAGGTGACGTTTTTATTCTAGATAGAGGATTTCGTGACGTCGTGAGTAAATTAGAAGAAAAAAAATATCGAGTATTAATGCCTGCATTGAAAGGTCAACGTAAACAGTTGACTTGACAAGAAGCAAATTGGTCTCGAATGGTCACAGTCTGTCGTTTTGTTGTTGAAGCTGTTCATGGAATTATAGGTCAAAAGTTTAAGATATTACATCACCAATTAGACAATCGATTACTCCCTCGAGTTGGAACTTATTGTAAAATAGCATGCTTTTTGGTAAATGAATTTGGGGAGAGAATAGTATCTAAAATCTCGTCATCAGACCTGGTGATGGATCGGTTTCTATCACAAAATATGCAGGAAAATAGCCTAGCTGAGCAAGCGAAAAATGAAGGATGGAGTCGAAAGAAAACGATATTCAAAAAATTAACGTCAAATGAGCTCACTGACTTCCCTGAAATGACTGAGCAGGATATGATTGTTTTTTTCACAGGCACATATCAGATGCAACAAGCAATTTCATATCTAGCTGAAATTATGACAGATGATAACAAAATTGATGTACAATATTTGAAACAAAAATCAGATGCGAATTCTACTGAACAAATAAGCAAATCGAAGGAAGAAATAATAAAACTCCAGGTTCGATCTCGACACATTTCTAGGAAGACTTACAATTGTTTCATAGCATACACACCTAATACTATTGGTTATAGTGGTATAAAAAGGTATTGCTGCGAGTGTGCTAATGGGTTGAGAACCATTGGACGTTGCTCTCATGTTGCTGCAATAATATATTACCTTTCACATGCCAGGTATCTATCGAAAATTGTAAGACCTGCAGAAAAACTCACTAAAATTTACGGAAGAGAGGAAGTAATGTCAGTTATTGAAGAAGATAGCGAAGAAGACTGATTGATTACTATTGATAAAATTTTGATTACCATGTACATTGGATGTGTACAGTATTATCAATAAGTACCTGATTTGTTTCAATAATTCATCGCAAGCTCTTATTTTAATAAAGATTGAATAAAAATAACTTCTTGTTGCAAATATTTCTGTGCGAAAACTACCTTTGCCAGCAGTTTGAATTAAAGGCTACTTTTGCCCACCAGAGTTTCAGAATATTGACCAACCTTGTTGCATACAATTTATATTGTACCTATAGTACAGAAAAAAGGTTAAGTAAGTGAAAGTGAAATCAAATGGCTTGTTTGGAAGTATTACAGATTAATAGAACCGAGGTATATGCAAAAATTAGCGAAAATGCGATTTTTAATTTTTTTGACGGCCTTCCACCAATTTTAAAAATCTGAAAAAATTCACACATACTTTTAGAGTGAAAATACATACAATATATTTTTTCAAGAGATACGTCTGTCTTCGGTTTTGAGATATTCAATTTTAAAATTTTTACAGCGCTAAAAAAATTTGAATTTCGTGCCTAAGATTTTTTTGAGTTTTACCATTTTGTACGGCTTTAAAAACCCTACAATTTGAAAAACAAAATTTTTTTTCTAAGACAAAAATTGAAGGAGTAATGATCAAAAAACCGAAAATACGAAAAATTGAGATTCTGCGCATGCGCATGGGTCTAGGGGCCTGAAAATTGGTGGAGCAGTACCATTTTTCATACGTAATAAGATGATATAACTAACTATACCAAATTGGCCGGGGGCAAATTCGACTATGTTACCCGGCTAGACCCTTTCAAAGTCTAATGAAAAAATATAAAATAAATCTATATTCTATTATAGCAATCTTAAAGCATCAATTTATGAATGTTTCAATCGAATACTCAAAAATATTATGTGGAAAAAATTCATTTTAATAGGAAAAAATAAGTGGATTGATTTTCTCTCCGGTTTAATAGAATCTTATAATAATCGAAAACATCGCACAATAAATATGAAGCCTAAAGACGTGACTAAAGAAAATGAAATGTCTGTTTTGACACGATTCTCTTACGACCAAGGTCTTTTCAAAAAACCGAAATTCCAGGTTGGAGATAAAGTGCGAGTAAGCAAGTCTAAACACGTTTTTGAAAAAGGATATACCTAACTAATCTACGGAAATTTTTACTATTCATCGTATTTTGAGAACTAAACCTGTAACATATCACTTGCTAGATTACCAAGAAAATTTCATTGTTGGAGGTTTTCACGAGCAAGAACGACACAAAGCTATGTATCCTGATATCTATCTTGCAGAAAAAATTCTTAGAAGACAGCGTAATGAAGTCTTCGTAAAATAGCTCGGGTTTGACAATACTCACAATTCTTGGATAAATAAGGAGACTATAAATCAATGAATTACAGAATAAAAATTTATATGTATCTAGTTTATATTAAAATACATAGTATTGTTTTCATTTATCAATATTACATTTTTTCTTATTTTAAGGATAAGAGCCCTAACCTTCGCTCTTGACTTTGACGTACTTCCATTTTATCTTCGTCACTAGTGAGTCCATTAAGACAAGTTGAAACCTGCTTTAATAAAAACACTAATGACTCTAATATAATACAATCTAATAATGACTATAATACAATCTTTATTGACATATAAAAAGATATAAAAATACATTTAAATAATAAATTGAAATCGATCACATCCATGACATGGAACAAATAATGCATATTTTTGAACTCTGTCGGATAGATCAATAAAAAGATCATAATGATAAATTATCGCTCTTGAAATTTGGTCCAGTAGAACAATTTCGAACTCACAATGGAGTTTAAGAATAATTCGAGATTCATCTTGCCTCATGTATGTTATTAGATAATTCTGATCTTCATGCAATTAATAATGAATCTTTTCAGGAAGTACGTCGAAAAGCTTCATTCCAATGTTATTCAACATTTTTAAATCCATCTTGCTATAGGTAAAGATATCTCGAATGTTACGTTTTCTACTACTACTACTACTACTACTACTACTACTACTACTGCTGCTGCTGTCACTGCTGCTTCTATAACAGCTACTACTCGATTCTTGAGACAGAATGAAGCTCTTCGAGGTTCACAGCTCTTTTAAAACCTGTCCCCACTACTTTGGTATTTAAGCCGCCACAACCGCCTCTCTCTAATTTAAATTAGATTTCCATTTTAATTAACATATATATAGTGTGATGATTTTCTAATATAAGAGGGGGGAGGGGGTCAATAAGTCTTTACAAATAGAAGGAAAAAAGTTTTGCGTATGTAATTTTTTTTTATTTTTCAACATAATCTCCTTGAAGGTCGATACATTTTATTAAATGGCCTTCCAGTTTTTGTAAGCCATTACAAAAATATGGTTTCTGAAAACCTTCAAAATAGGCATTTGTTTCGGTGATGATTTCTTCATTCAACGTGAATCGCTGTCTGGCATGCCATTTTTTGAGGTTAGGAAATAAGAAAAATCACTGGGAGCCAAATCAGGCGAATATGGTGGATGGTCAATTAATTCGAACTTCAAATCGTTAATTTTTGCCATCGAAACTGCACACGTGTGAACTCGAGCATTGGTTTGAAGAAAGAGGCATTTTTTTTTGTTCAAGTGAGGACGTATTTCTCTGATTTTTTCTTTCAGCTAACGTAATAATGACACATAATATTGTCCAGTGATTGTCTGGCCCTTTTTCAAGTAGTCGATGTAGATGATTCCATATGCATCCCAGAAAACCGTGGCCATAATCTTGCCAACTAACTTTACTGTCTTTGCCTTCTTTGGGGCTGGTTCTCTTGCGGTAATCCATTGTTTGGACTGTTCTTTGGTTTCAGGAGTGTAGTGGTGTACCCATGTTTCGTCTACAGTTACGAATCGATGCCAAAAATCTTCCGGATTACGACGTATGCGTGCCAAAAGGGCCTCAGAGGTGACCACGCGGGTTCGTTTGTTTTCAACAGTGAGCAAACGCGGCACCCATCTTGCTGATATTCTTTTCATCCTCAATTTTTCATGCAAAATTGAAATGATTGTACCTTTTGATACCCCTGTGGCCTCAACTAATTCTCGCAATTTTAATCTTCTATCACTCAAAACCATATCGCAGATTTTGGTGACATTTCGGGCGTACTCACTTTTACGGAGCGTACTGAACGAGGTTCATCTTTTGTTGTTATACGGCCGCGTTTAAATTCATTTACCCAGTTATAAACAGTCTTAAACACAGGGGCAGACTTGCCATGAATGGCGTTCAACTCAACTGTGATTTCTTTTGGTGTAAGGCCTTTCAAATGAAAATGTTTTATCACCGCTCTAAACTGTTTTTTCCAATTTTCAAATAAACCAATAACTTTTTGTTCAATAGACGCTCACAAAAAAACGACTTAATGAATCAAGCTGAAAATTTGTATGATATCTAGTTAGTAGTATTGCTTGCCAAAAACATCATAATTTAGACGTGACAAGCGCCATCTCTTGGATTTTGTAAAGACTTATTGACCCTCTCTCGTATTATCAATTGTTTAAAAAGAGAAGGCAAAGGAGGCAGTGTATCGCTCCTAGCAAATCAAAAAAGGAAAGGTGAACACAATAACCTTTACGCAGTTCTAAATAACGCACTTTATTACAAAGGCGCTACCTTGAGTACCGTCGGAAAACACACACACACACACACACATATTAACCTAATTAACACTATTATTAAATAAGATGACTGGCACGTGAGCGTCTTGCCATCCTATTTACCGAATCATTAAACAAAGACAATAAAATAAACTACCTGTGTCGGCCCGTGAGAGCCTAACACAGCACGCAAGTCGCGGATGCCAGAAAGAAAGGAAAAATGATTGAGAGAGAGAGAAAAGAAGCGGTGACCTGATTAACGGTGTCGACGTAGTTTGCAGGCAGACTCTTGAAGCACCCTGATGACTCGCTGGAAAACTGAGCAGGACCGGCAGCAATAAATCACTGATAGGCGCAGCTCTACGCACGACAACAAGATTTCACACTGATGGGTTGGCAAATAAAGGCTTCCGACTCTGCTGGTGGCGATGCGTGCTGTTGGTGGCGAGTTCTCTCTCATAATGAGTAGCATTGATAAGTGACGATTGCGTATGAGCTAGTCTTTCTTTTATATACTCATAATGGAAGTTATAATAATGTTTTTGAGAGATCGAGTACACAAAGACTAATATACGAGGGTGGTCCGATAAGTACTTAGCCTACAAAAGAAAAACGAAAATTTTGGAAAAGTGGCGTTTTATTTTTCAACAGTCTCCTTTTAGTTCGATACACTTGGCCCAGTGATGCTCCAACTTCTTTAACCCGTCTAAAAAATACGTTTCCTCGAGGTCTGAAAAGTAGGCTACCGTGGTAGCGATTACCTCCTCATTCGACTCAAATTTCTGCCCGGCGAGTGACTTTTTCAAGTTTAAAAACAAAAAGAAGTCGCACGGGGATAAATATGGAGAATACGGTGGATGGGGCAGCAGTTCGTAGCCTAATTCCACCAATTTGGCTGGCGACGGCGGAGATGTGAGCCGGTGCGGTGTCATGGTGGAAGAGCACATTTTTCTTCGCCAAATGGGGCCGTTTTTTCTGCAATTCGACGTCGAATCGGCCCAATAATTCGTCATAGTACAGCCCTGTGACTGTTTTGCTCCTCTCCAGGTAGTCGATCTAGATCACACCTTGTGAATTACAGAAAACGGTGGCCATCACCTTTCCGGCCGATGGGGCAGTCTTCACCTTCTTCGGAGCACTTTCGCCGGGTAAAGTCTACTGTTTCGACTGTTCCTTGGTCTCTGGTGTATACCAGTGGATCCATGTTTCGCCGACTGTCACGAAACGACGCAAAAACTCCTTCGGATTGCGCTTAAACAGCGTCAGACATTGCTCTGAAGTTGTCTCACGGTTGCGCTTGTTGTCCGGATTGAGCAAACGCGGAACCCATCGCGCCGACAGCTTTCCCATGCCCAAAATTTCATGCAGGACATGACCCATGCGGTCTTTTGAGATGCCTACGATCTTAGCTATCTCGCGCACCTTCAATCGTCGATCTGCCAATACGAGATCGTGAATTTTTGTCACGTTATCCTCCGTGGTAGCCGTTTTCGGAGCAGCTGGAAGTGGCTTTTCAAAAATCGACGTGCTACCACGTTGAAACTCGTTAAACCAATTTTTGACGGTCGCCATCGAAGGAGAAGAGTCACCGTACACAGCATCCAAGCGCTTTTTGATTTCGCTGCGCGATTTCCCTTCCAAAAACAAGAATCAAATCACCGACCGATACTGCTCTTTTTCCATTTTTCAAAAATCAACGGACACACTTGCTTTCACACGCTCTCAAAAATAAACTACAACTCCGATCTGGCTGAAATCTTGACAGTAACCATCGAGGAGGTTGTACTACGTGATAGAATATTTCTTTTGCGAGAGTGGCGCCATCGGGCGGTGAGGCTGAGTACTTATCGGACCACCCTCGTATATTGGTTTCTTAATACTAATAGACGTCCGTGATTACTGTGTTGCTACTAAATTTTCATCAAAGAAGGAATTACTATGAAAGTTAGGTTGAGCGATCCGTGCTTCTGCTCCATATCTATCACCCCATCCACTAATTAATTTGACGTCTTTTCGCTTCCTTTCATCCTTCATAGTCTTTCCGTATACTGCATTAACCATGAGTTTATAGAATAACTTTTCAAACTTATTTTTAGATCGTTTTCTATTTCAGTATTCAAATCTACAAAAGTTTTAAGCCACGGCTTTTGATTAAACTGTAGTGCTCTATGTATTTGTTTTAGTTTGAGTCCGTATTTGATAGCCTGCTTTAGCGCTCTATAATGAATAACATACCGTTCTTTATTATACAGTGTTATTAAAAGTTTTTTCTGCGTTGATCCGGGAGGTGTGCTATGTTCAGGACAAAGAGGAAGGTTCTTATGTTCGTCATGTAGCTCTTTTGGATACTCTAGATCAACTTCTAAAATATATCCATCCTCATTATTATCGAAAACATCGAAAAAATTAGGCTCATCAATGTTAGAGACCCACTTAAAATTTTTATACGGTAATGATTGCGTCATCGCCCATCCATATAAATTGTGAACATCAAAATACATCAGTTTTGCTTGGTTCTTTTTCATTGTATTCTGAGCCCATGTATCGATTATTAGCTTTTGAATATCTATTACGAAATTGGCTAATACCTCCTCGAATACCTTTTTAAATGAATAAAACCATGTCTATATCAGTTAAAACTTCTAGCTCAATATTTGTACACTTTAACATAGCATCCCATGTTAATCCAGGAGTAGTATAATAGCGTGCGGGGTCGAGTTGATACGCATCCATACAAGTTTTACTAAAATTTTCAAAATTATCGGCCAAGAGTAATATGTCAGTTTTTAAGTATAGATCAGAATACTGTCCTAAATCGATGATGTCAAAAGCATTCCATACTTTTTGTGCATGCTCATAGTCAGCTTCAGAGATGTTACTATCTATCATTTGCCTATGAAAATCTTCAATAGGTGGTAGTTAAGTCTGTTTTAATCTTTCAAAACTATTAACATACTCATATGAAAAAACGCCTTTTCTCTTTAATAATTCTATTTCTGTTTTCGTATATTTATCTTTCTTGAATTCATGCTCTACGATATTTAGTTTGGTTAAGCCAGGTTTTCGAGAGATAATTAAAGCTAGTAGCTATTTCTTTTATAATAAAATGAGAATCATATGAAAGAGGACTGGTGTAAAATAAGGATTCTTGTAATTTAAATTACAGGCTGCGTGTACGGAACCTCTAAATCGACCCGTCAAATGACAATGATCTCTAACTCTTATTTCATCACGTTGAAAATATTTTCTACAAATATGACACACTTTGCTCATTTTGAAATCCATTTCATTGCGCCATGAAAGATTCATTTCTATAGCATTTTTATCTATTTTGTGTAACAAAATCTGAAATTGTTTTATAATCTATTGTGCTGGTGATTGTTCTTCATTTGATTAATTATTTCTATAGATCTTAAATATTGATTCAGAATCGTCATAACTACATTTTATATAAAGTCTTGTATCTTGTACTAAAGGCTTTTATCTTGCTGTAATCTTGAAAGGATCATCCATTATTTACTGATTTCAATAAGCATTCTAAATTAACATATATAATAAATGGAACCATTCCATCTCGATCATAATGATTAAATTTAAGAACAAAAAAATTAGGTGATGAACTCTATATTTATTTAATTTTGAACAATCTGTCTCATAAATATTCAATTTTTCTTTATTATTAAAATAGTGGAGACAGCGTTCACATAGATAAATTTGTGCAGTATGTTTCGTTACTTGACTTCTAACAAAAGCAGATAAGTTTTTAATCCATACATAGTGGAATTTTAATTTGAAATTATCATTGTTATTTGATCTATTAGATTTTTCTGTTTCATTCTCATCAATATAATCGCTTTGTTGTAACAAACGATTTACATGCTTATCTTGTTTTAAAGTTGATAGATAATATCGTGAGACTTCGAATTTAAAACCGTATCTTTTTAGTATGTATAGATTTATTGAAATTAATTTTTCAAATTTAGGAATATTCTTTACCTCAACAGGAAAATTTATGCCATCGAATTTCAATTCATTCACAAAGGGCATATAATTGTGAACTCTTTCGCTATGAAATCTAGCTAGATGAAGAAAGGTAAGCACAGCCCATTAGAACATTCATTATCTGTATTTGGAACATTGATACATGCTTTTCTATCTGCTATTTGTTTTGGTAGTTGAATATATGAGCCACGTTTGAAAGGATTAAATTTATTTATATTGTAACGGTCCTATCTATGAGCTATTCTCTTATTTTCAGTGGATTACTGCAATCCGCTAAACTCGTCTGTTTACATCAATTAGCATATTAAACGGTGCCACCTCTTATATCATATGATTGTCTTAGTACCAGAGTCAAATTTCATGACCATATAAAGAGCGTGACGTCACCTACTTGTAAATATAGATATAATTGTTTTGTGTTATTTTATTAAAATATGTTAATTCAAAGTAATTTCGATGAAATAAAGCATTTTTTATATAAATTTTAGGGCATAGATTTAGATTATAATGATTTTAATTGCATTTAGCTAATAAATTATATTGAATTTTAATGTGCAAAGTTAATTTGTTTATTACATTGTAAATATTAATTATCAGAATAATGCGTATACTCTAAATTCATGGTGAACATCTTAGAAACATGAATAACAATTAGTTTCATGGATAACAGTTTAATTATTACTGTTATCAATAAATAAATAATTAATAATTTATTTAAACATAAAGATTTTAGAATAAACCGTTACAAATATGAAAATTTATTATAATTAAAATGTTATTAACTAATTTAAGTATTTCTTTTTAAAAATTACTTTTACAATTGATAAGCTATTAATCTATGTATAATTTTATCATTATTTTATTGTAAATATTGCACTATTACATTAACTAACTTTATTAGTTAATAACTTTTAACTTTACTTTTTGTGATAATTGTAAATTATACTCAAATGATCTATATCAACTTTTATAAAGCTTACATATTTTAGAATTTCGTTACTACTGTGTATTCTCTTGTAAATTAGAAAAAATTATTTCGCACAATTGCGTAAACAACTTGAAGAGAGCTGTCCTGCGAAAATAGGCGGGAAAATCTGTGTATAAATACGCTAATTTTGGCACAGGCTAGTAATCACTCCTAGCCTTGCAAAGTGAGTGCTCGCGATCAAATAAACTTGACTAAAACCTAAGTTCTTTCTCTCATTATAATTAACTGAACAAATCCTCTCTTTTTCTATTGTAATTCATGCTCGACTTATAGAACACTTCGCGCTATGAGAAAATTGGGCTGAATTATATCCTTTATAAGAAAGACTTAAACTGCTTATGGGACAATTCACACCATAAGAAACTAGGGTAAATTCTATCTTTCCTCAAAATCCAATTCATATAATCATAGATATTCATTTATAATTTTATTTTAAAGTTAATATTTATAAGCATTTTTGAAAATTGAAACAAATTCTTACTTATTAACGCGACAGACCACGAGAGTACGAACAATATTATAAATATAAGGTGATACGAACATCACAATATTAACAGTAATACCAATGATAGTTTTTAATGTCCAACCGGAATTTTTTTCTTGAAATTCTTCTAAATTTTTAAGTATAACATCTTCAATATTTTCTGTAAACTATAATTTAAGATCTGTCTTTCTATAAACAGAAATATTTTCAGTGTTGAAATACTTTATTTAAATGTCCTCTGCATTATCTTTTATTACAGTAAATTGAGCTGACATTTCTATATTTATTTTTAGAGCATTATGAATTGTAAGATATTTTGATATTTGTAATTGTAAGAGTGTATTTGCTGCTTTTAAGAATAACTTTATATTTGAATGTTCTTGATTGGCTATGAATGCAATAATGATACGTTTTTCAAATGCAGAATTTATCTCACGCCAAATAACTCCATCTTCTTGAATTTAGTTTTGGAATAACTCGTAATGGGTCAACATGGCCGCCGATTTTTATGGAATTATTCAAATTGATTTTAATTGAATTTAAATGAGAAGCGTAAGTTTGATATCTCTGTCGTATTGCTCTACTTAAGTTAGGCTGCAACATATATTTTTCAAGAGAATTCAAAGCAGTAATTACTATATCTTTCCAACTAATAAAATCATCTTTATGTGCATCTGAGTTGTAATAGGCTTTCCATAAAGCGCGTACTGTATTTTCAAAATAAGAAATAGAAGCCATTGTGTTGGAAATGCGCGTAAGATAACTACTACTACTACTGCTACTGTTACTGCTACTACTACTGCTACTACTTCTAGTACTGGTTGTCACTGCTAAAGAAGCTAGTAGGATTTCTCCAAACCAATTCGGATTCCGGAAGTGAGTGTCTACCCACCATGCACTACAGAAAGTGCAAGAACGGGTATCAGAAGCCCTCTACAAATTGCCAGATCGAGGGGAATATTGTGCTATAATAGCCCTGGACGTCAAGAATGCGTTTAATTCTGCTGGCTGGGAGCGAATATACCAATCTCTCGAAAAAGAGAAGAAGATACCGTATTATCTGCTGAAGATGTTAGATAGCTACCTGAAGGATAGGACACTAGTTATAGTGGCCGAAAACGGAAGAATAACTGTCGATCTGACAGCGGGAGTGCCGCAGGGATCAATAAAGGGACCCTTCCTGTGGATCTGTATGTACAACGGATTGCTGAGACTGAAACTACCTAATGGAGCATCGTTAGTTGGGTTTGCTGATGACTTGGCATTGTTGGTGGTAGCAGAAATGGTAGAGCAGGTGGAAGCCATTGCAAATGAAGCCCTGGAGCTGATCGCTGAGTGGCTAGCTAGCAGGCTGTTACAGCTAACGGTTCGGAAATGTGAAGCTATCTTAGTGACGCGGAGAAGAAAGTTCAACCCTCCCCAGTTTATAATAAACGGAGAAATTATTCCTTTAAAGAGTGAAATAAAATACCTAGGAGTATGGCTAGATAACAAGTGGTCTTTTAAACACCATGTCAAGCAGGCAGCAACGAAAGCATCGATGGCTTGCACATCACTTATGAGGATCATGCCTAATATAGGAGGCCCATGGCCAACACGTAGAAAATTACTGTCAACAGTGGTGGACTCCATCCAACTGTATGGCGCCTCTACGTGGGCAGCACGGGCCTTGCCAGCGGATGTAGACAGACATATGGGATCGGTTCAGCGTAAGATGAACCTACGCATTATCAGCGCATGGCGGTCGGTCTCAAGGGACGCAGCGAATGTATTGGCAGGAGTACCTCCAGTGAGACTGTTAGCCATAGAAAGAGAAGAGATCTGGAAGAGCGAAGAGGAACAACGGCAGCGACAAGGAGACCTCTCTGAGGAAGAGAGGACTCGTATACGAAGAGAAGCGCGAGAAACACTTTTGATAAGATGGCAACAGAATTGGGAGGCAACAAAAGACGGAAGATGGACCTACGAGCTCATTCCAAGACTAAGAGAATGGGTACTCAGAGGACACGGAGTGATTGACTATTACCTCACCCAGGCACTGAGTGGACATGGATCCTTTGGAGTCTACCGGGCCAAGAGAGGGTTTCGTCTAGACAGCAAATGTGCTTTTTGCGGAGTAGAGAAGGACGACGCAGAGCACACACTATTTGAGTGCCCTGCAAACGAACCTGAGAGACAAAGACTGATAGTAGAACTAGGATTGACTCGGATAACGAAGGACAACCTGATACTGACCATGTTGACGACGCGAGAGAGATGGGACCATATAGCTACCTTTATTAGGGGAGCTATGAAGACCAAAGAAGAAAAGGAGAGAGAAACGCGAGGAAGAGACTGAAGAGATTACAAGACTGATGGGCTGAGAATCACAGCAAACGAAGAGGGATCCTTCGGGATCAGAACAGGCCCCACCGAAGTAATACTGAAAAGGAGTACCGGTGGGTGCTAGAAGTCGACAGGGGAATTTCGTGTTGCGGCTATGCGTTATAACATGGCCGTAGGACGAAGGGTTTTTAGTCGGTATACCACATATTGGAGACTCCGACACAAGACGGCACATTGGTGCCGAGGTCGTTTCGACGGCTTCGTCAACAATGGCCGTCTGGTCTTTAAAAGATTTTTACCCAACCCCTTATAAAAAAAAAAAAAAAAGATATAGATAGATAGATAGTAGATAGATAGATAGTAGATAGATAGATAGATAGATAGATAAGCTTTATTGAGCCGTGGGGTATAACCCCGTAGGCTATGAGCAAAATACAAAGCAGATGCAATAAGTTAGAGCGCAGTAATAGGCTGTAAGATTATACAACTAAATAATAATTTAAGATGAACTGAGGTTAAGCATAATAAGTAAAGGGTATGAGTGTGAAGTTATGACGCATACATAAAAATAGAAATAATACAATATTCGTATGAGGTGGAAAGGATAGAGCTAAACTGATTTAGAAAAGGGTAGGAGACGAGATGAGGTGAGATCACAAGTCGTGGCGTACAAAATGAAATAGGATGAGTTTAAGTAACTAGGTGTAAACAAGCAAACATAATACAATACATTATGCTCAAGAGAACAGAACGAGCGCTAAGTAAGACCATCGGCCAAAGAGGGTCACTGGAGCTAGCGAAGAAGTTATTATACGTGGTGGTCAAGTAAGTTCAATTTAAGAATTAATTCATTAAGCCTAGAGAGATAAAAAAATGACAATGAAAGTAGACTACGAATCAAGAGTGGAAGTAAGGATGGGTGTTACACTGAAGAGTTGAATGGGGGAAAATTGCAGACCAGGTAACGACCAGGTGATAGGAGGTACTCTGATGATGAAGTGAAGACGGAAACGTTGGAAGGAAGAGGGATAGATGGGCGAAAAAGGAGCTGTTCCATCACCATAAAGTAGCCATACAACCAGCGCTTGAGCTCAACATAGCAAGTAATATCAAACTCGGTGATGGCTAATTGGTTGAGTAGGTACATGCCATAAGCCGCCGCAGAAAAACCTCCAAGCCTTAGTTCTTGGAACGGGATAGGAGAAGACCACGGAGGGATTACGGGATGAGTGCTTAAGGTTGGGAGGATTTGGAGTTTTGATGTATGTTGTAAGGTAGCTCGGGTATTGACAGCTTACAGTTTTGTATGTGCGAAGGATATGAGGGATGTTGCGCTGACTCTCAAGAGATAGAGAATCCAGACGCAATCTATGAAAGGTGACATGGGAGTCAATGCTTAGTGTGGGAATGAATGGTATGAAGTCTGTGATGAACTGGATACAAGCATTAAAAGCTGTTTGAAGG
Organism: Phymastichus coffea; assembly: GCF_024137745.1. Classification (NCBI taxonomy): domain Eukaryota; kingdom Metazoa; phylum Arthropoda; class Insecta; order Hymenoptera; family Eulophidae; genus Phymastichus; species Phymastichus coffea. The sequence goes on along the minus strand of NW_026706822.1, from coordinate 3,744,025 downwards.
ACCAGGGTTCTGGACTCATCAATTTTCATGAAGGCTATGGAGACATATGTAAAATGGGGAAAGATCAGTGTTGCACCAGGTATTTCCTTGTCTCAATGGTGAGTGACCTTCTACAGAATTTCAGGGAATTTAGGCCAAGGTGAATTCTCTTAACAATGTCGGAGATGTGAGGTTTCCATTGAAGAGTAAGAGTAAGTCTAAAGCTTTTGACTGATGATGAGAATGGTATCTCAACATCATCAAACTTAAGCCTGGACAATGAGTTTAGGTCTATAGAGACGACATGAAGTTCGCTACTAACAATCATGACCGTTGTTTTGGCAACGTTGAGTTGGAGACCGTTTGCTCGCGCCCAGTCCGCAACCGCCTGAGCATCCAATAGGACCTTCGCATGCCCCTCAACAATCTGGGAAGGGACGCAGTGATGGTAAATCTGGGTATCATCGGCATAAACTAGGTGCTTGTAGAAAAAAAGCACTCGTGGGAGGTTATTAATGAAGATGGCGAACAATAGCGGACAAAGGACGCTTCCTTGCGGGACACCTATCTGAGCACGTACACTCCCGTCCAATAATCTTTGCCCACCTAAAAACAAAACGACTATAACTTTGAAACTCCATATCTCGGCTGGAAATACACCTACAGAGCTCTGCGGGGGCTCATTTGAAAGGGTTTTTCGAGCACTTTTTAATGGTGTATATTAAAATCATGCTTAGATATTTCCCTTGCAGATAGGGTGGCGAATATCAAAACAAAAATTACGAAATTTTTGCTTTTTCTTTAACCGCTTGCCATTTCGAGAAAAAAAATCGTAGAAAAATTCTAAACATAGCATTTTTTAGCTCTTTTTCTGCACTATCCAAAACACTCATTCAAAAATAATTTTCGTCTAAATTCAGCGATTATATGAGCATTTCATTCAAAAACAGCATCTATATTCATTGCTCTGTATCTCGGAAAATTCGAATTGTAGAAAAAAATTTTCTTGGAAGAAAATGTTCTATTTTGTAAGTAAAATACGTGAACGAAATTTCATAATCATATGAAAACATTTTTTTTTCAGTCGTAATATTAAGTAGTCTAATTTTTTCAATATTTCACTTTGGAATAATAAAACAGATCATTTATACTCGAAGCTATTCTATTAATTGTAGACAAATTTTAATTGTATGCAAATCTCGATCAACGAAAAATCTAAGTAAAAAAATTAATCTAATCTACCAAAACTGACATAACTAATGATTAGTGAAAAAAATTTTTTTTTAATGTTGTTCTAATCTTCTAAAAAATTGTTTACCATAGTAACATATTATTGAAGTATGGCACAGAGCGCTTCTTGTCTTCAACACTGCCGCTACTTTTAAATTTATTTACATTGTAGTCTACGGTTCGACGAGGAATATTGAGAATACTAGAAATCTGACGATTGCTTTTACCATTTATGTGAAATCCAATAACTTGATAACGTTTACTAACATCTCTCGGTGCTACACATGCTGGAATAATGTAAAAAGGAAACTGAAGCTTGAGCGAACGTTTGTCACATCTAGCGTAAAACCATACATGGAATCTCTGGATTTCTGCACGTATTTTCTTTTGGAATGCGTGCAGAAGACTTCTACACAATATAGACATCCTGCATTGATTAACAAACCTTGTTACACGTAAATACGTACAAATATTCAATGATTTCAAAAATGTCGTTCTAACGTGTTTTGTTTTGAGATACAAAATGTCAAAAAGAGCTACATTTCCGTAGACGTTAGAATTACACGTAAAGTCCATAAAGTATTTTTTCAGATTTTTAAATGTGGTGCAACTATCTCAAAAAAAAAAATAAAAAAATAAAAATCACTGAAAAACCCAGTTTTTCGTTTCTAGTTTTTTTAGATTAATATTACAGTAAAAACAATAGCACACATGTATTCGACGTAAAAGAATACATTGGAAACATATATCACACTTTCATCATTTGCACCGTGGTATGCTATATCATGAGAATTCAAAGAGTGAACTCCCTACCTTCACTTATCCATATGTAATACTTAGAAAACCGAAGGTTGGAAATTCATCTTAAGATTCATTATGGCATTTCTCCACATTTTATTATATTACCAACCACTTTTTCAAAAATACAAGGTCTGTCCGGAAAGTATCGGGCCTACGTTTATATCTTTGCGCCATAGTGTTCGAGCGACCTCTACCGGACAGAAACGTCAACAGTAAAGCTTCATGAATCTATTCGTTACTTACTGGCACCTGCCGGACGTATAGTTCATGTGCAGCATGTCATTGTTTACAGTGCCTTTTTCTCGTTCGTCGGATTTTGATATTGTAAAAATGACTGAAAAACAAGATCAATGAATTTGCTTTCAACTCGGAAAAACGAGTTCGGAAACTATTAAAATGATGTAAAAGGATTTCGGAAGCGAGTGTATGAGCAAAACACGAATAAAACAGTGGTATAAACGGTTCAAGGATGGTCGCACTTCTGTCGATAGTGACTCTCGTTCCGGCCGACCTTCGACGACAAAAACCGCAGATAATATTGAGCGGGTGCGACTTGCAATCGAACAAGATCGTCGTATGATTGTGCGAGAACTAGAAGAAGATTTTGGGATACCAAAAACTATAATTTCAGAAATTTTAACCGAAAATTTAGGAATGAAACGCGTGTGTGCGAAATTCATCCCAAAATTGCTCACAGCAGAGCAGAAGAACATTCGCTTAGAAATTTCTCTGGACAATTTGGAAATGGTCAATAATGATGATAATGTGCTTAGAAAAGTTATTACAGGTGATGAATCATGGGTTTATGGTTATGATCCTGAAACAAAACAAACAATCTTCACAGTGGAAGCATTTTGAATCGCCAAGACCAAAAAAAGCACATCAAAGTCGGAGCAATGTTAAGTCAATGTTGATTGTTTTTTTCGATTGTGAAGGTGTTGTACATCACAAATATGCACCAACAGGTCAGGCAATCAATAAAGAATACTACTTTCAAATTTTGAAACGTTTGCGTGATGCAGTAAAAAGAAAACGGCCGCACTTTTGGGAAAGTGGTGACTAGCTTCTCCATCACGATAATGCGCTAGCGCATTCATCCAATCTTGTGCAGCAGTTTTGGAGCAAACTGTTAAAAATACACCTCCTTGAATTTATATTTCCTAGCAATAAACATTTTCAAAAATCCATAATATTCAAAAGTTTCATAAATCTTACATTCTTTCTCTTATAATTCATTATATAATATTTAAATCTTTCCTGAACATTTCGAACTTATTTTTACCTAGTGCTTTTGTAAATATATCCGCAATATTCTTTTCGCTCTCTACTTTTACAATATCAATTTCATTTCTTACGTAGCTTTCGTTAACAAAATGAAAATGCGTTTCTATGTATTTAGATTTCTTTGTGAGATTACCATATATGGCAATAGCAATTGCACCAGAGTTATCTTCGTAGATTTTTATAGGTTTAACAATATTTACGTCTAAATCTTTTAATAAATTTTTGATTACTTTTACCTCGCTAACAGCATCAGATAAAGCTACATATTCTGCTGCTGTAGAAGATTTAGCTACACTACTTTGTTTCTTTGCTTTCCAAAAAATTGTATTCCCATAATAACGTATAACAAAACCTGTCGTCGACTGTCTACTATTTTTGTCACCTGCCCAATCAGCATCAACATAGCAATCTAGAATATTATTATTACTCGATTTTCTTATAAAATTCAATCTTTTTCCTTTGGTTAAATATAAATATTTCAGTACTCTTAAAGCATATTTATAATGCGTTTTATCATAACAATTTTGAAACCTACTACTGTGGGCAAAAAGTAAGGTGAATTTTCAATTTAAACTTCGCGGGCTTAACATTTCGGGCTAGTTCTTTTTTTCTTGAGTTGGTAGGACTGCGAATGACATCTGGGACAAATTTCATGTCAATGTCATCATCAGTAATATATTTACGCTTGTGTTTACCAAACGACCAAGAGTGCATGTTTCGATTTTTACAATGTCTGATTTAATTAAGCAAAGAAGTGCCATCAAATTTTGTTTGCGGAATGAAATTTCGGCTGCGGAAACGTTGAGGATGTTGCGGAAGGCCTTTGGTGATTCTACCATGTCGCAGAAAAATGTTTATAAGTGGTACAAAGACTTCAAAGAGGGTCGAGAACGTGTTGATGACTTGGAGCGCTCCGGACGACCATCGACGTCAACAGATGACCAACACGTCAATAAAGTGAAGGAATTAGTGCTCGAAAATCGTCGGTTGACTGTTAGAGACCTTACTGATATGATCGGAATATCAGAAGGATCTGTGAAAACAATTTTGAAAGACCATTTGGGCCTACGAAAAGTCAAATCTCGTTTGGTACCGAAAACGCTCAATTTCTTGCAAAAAAGTCGCCGCGTTGATGTGTGTGAAACAATGCTTTCTGACTATCAGGACAAGCTCAAATGCATGATTACGGGAGATGAGACTTGGATTTATGCTTACGACCCTGAAACAACCGACCAATCAAGCGAATATCGTGCTAAAGGCGAGGCCAGACCGAAAAGAGCACGTCAAAGTCGTTCAAAAATCAAGGTCATGATGACAGTTTTCTTCGATTTTCGTGGTGTGGTGCACTATGAATTCCTTCCACCCGGCCAAACTGTTAATAAGGAATATTATTTGAGCGTTATGCGTCGTTTGCGTGAAGCAATTCGTCTAAAAAGTCCAGAATTATGGGCCAACAACTCTTGGTTTTTGCATCACGATAATGCACCATCTCACACTGCACTCGTTCTTCGTGACCATTTCGCCAAAAATTCGACGCATATCGTTCCGCAACCACCGTATTCGCCTGATTTGGCTCCGTGTGACTTCTGGCTATTCCCAAAACTCAAGAGACCACTCCGGGGAACGCGTTTCGAGTCGATTGAGGAGATAAGAGCTGAATCGAAGAAGGCGCTGATGGCTATACCGGAAAGGGACTATTTGGCATGTTTCGAGGATTGGAAAAAACGTTGGCATAAGTGTATTTTATCGGGAGGGGATTACTTCGAAGGGGATGACATTGATGTAGAAGAATAAATAAAGATTTTTCATTTTACAAACAAATTCACCTTACTTTTTGCCCACAGTAGTACTCAAATAATTTACATTATAGCTTATATCTGGTCGAGTACATGTACTGATATACAAAAGTGCTCCAATTAAATTTCTATATTTAATTTCATTAGATGCTGATTGTGCTGGAGGTATATGTAACCTTTCCTCCATAGGTGTTGAGTACAGTTTAGTATTTTGTAAATTATAAACATTTCCTAACGAGTTTATATAATCAGTCTGATCAAGACTCAATTTTTCCTTTTCAAGGTCATATTCAACATTAATTCCTAAATACGTTTTTATTTTTCCTAGATCTTTCATAGCAAATCTTTTCATTAATTTCCTTTTAATTTTATCAATGACAGTTTGATTTTTTGAACAAACTAGCAAATCATCAACAAATAATAATATATAAATTTTTTCTCCATTCTCAGTTTCATAATATAAACAATAGTCGCTTCCACTTCTTTTGAAATTCATACTTTTAACAAAATTATCAAAACATTCGTACCAAGCTCTAGGACTTTCTCTTAAACCATACAAAGCTTTTTCTAACTTTAAAACTTTATCAGAATTCTCATTAACATTTTCATAACCTTGTGGTATTTTCTCATAAATTTCAGATTTAACTTTTCCATTCAAAAACGCTGTTTCAACATCCATTTGTTCAATATAAAATTCATTTTGGTTACAGTAAGCTAAAAGTAATTTCAAAGTTTGCAGTCTAGCTACTGGTAAATATATGTCCTCAATTATTTGATCTTGTTGGTATCCACGTACCACAAGTCTCGCTTTTTTCCTACCATCAGATTTATTTGTGTAAACCCATCTTAAATCTAAAATTTTCTTATCTATTGGTTTGTCAACTTTTGTCCAAGTTTTATTTTTTTCTATACTTTGAATTTCTTTTACCATAGCATCATTCCACAAATCAGAATCATTACAATTTACTGCATCATTATAAGTCTTAGGTGAATCAGCACTAACAGTATTTACATAAATAAAACTTGTCACTGGTTGACCGTACCAACCAGGTTTTCTTTTCTCTCGCGTTGACTCTCTCCGTTCAAATTTTAGGTTTACTTTTTCATTATCATTACCGCTTGAATTTGTACTAGATTTTTTTCTTTTTTTAAATTCGTTTTCTTTCTTAATTTTCTCAATATCATAAAATACTTCATCATCACTCATACTTTCATAACTCATTTCAGATTCATTTTCACTCTCATTATCAGTATGTATTCCTATCCATTTCACATCATCTTCAACTACTTCTACGTGTCTAGCAATTATAACTCTACCTGATTCACTTGCATACATTGGAGATTTAGTCGATACTTTGCAAGATAAAGATAAAAATTGCAGTTATATAAAAAATAAAATTAAAATTTTGTTTGAAAGTTATAAAATACAGAATGGCTTCTGATACGGTAACTACAACCCGAGGCAGCTGGCGAGGCAACAACTCTCGTGGAAGCTGGCAAAGGGGCAGCCACAATCAAGAAGAAAATTACCAAAACAACAACATCAGAGGTCCATGGATCGTAACCACGCTCTGCTACCATGTTAAAAATGACTGGGATAAGCACGATTGCATCTGTTTAAATAAAATATATTGTCATGCAAATATATACAACGTGGATCACATACTCAGAGACACGGTCCGCCTCGAGCAGCCGCTCTCTCTCAACTCACTTTTATGATACGTACAGATACATCTCGCCGTGTACTCGTGCGCTTCTGCGCATGCGCTACCACATACATCTTTTACGCGGGAAATATGAATTCACATATTTCAACACAAACACAATATCGCATTGCTTCGACAACCTCCATACAGTCCCGACATAGCCCCTTGTGACTTTTGGCTGTTTCCAAAACTAAAAAAACCACTCAAAGGACACCGATTCGATGACAAAACAACGGTTGAAAACAATGCGACGACTGTACTTAAGGCTATCTCTAAAAGTGAGTTCCAGGACTGTTTTAAAAAGTGGAAACATCGATGGAACCGTATTATTCAATCAAGTGAGGATTACTTTGAAGGATGCTACCCACCAGATGATAAAGAAAAAACTATATATCAGTAAACATAAGAGTAAATAAGATTTTCTTTCAAGTTTTAAGAACTTACGGTGATTTATTAAAATACACTAATAAGAAAATATAAACTCCCGGTCAAAATTTTGTGGACATCCAAACACGAAATTATTAAAATTTCTAAGTTTTATACCTTAGTTGAAAAATAACTTACAAAGCTCAGCGAGTACGCATTTGAAAGATTTTTCAAATTCTTTTAAAATAATTATGTCACAATTATCTTAAATAATTTTACCTTAATCCTATCATAAAAAGGAAATTGTTTTTTACGAAACATTATTGTTTATCTTCAAGTACTTGTCGTTTGGTGAAAAAAAAAAAAAAAATTATAGAAAAATTAAAAAAAAAAGCATTTTGTAGCTTTGTCCGAGTACTTACAAAATTACTGCTGCAAAATTTGGCTTTCGAAATCAGCGATTTTATAAGCCTTTACTTAAAAAAAAAAATTTTAGTGCATTTTTTTTAACTAATATTTCGACGTGTCACAAAGATGCACACTCGGCCGATAAGCAAAGTTAAGCAGCATCGAGCGCGGCTAGTACTTAATTTGGATAAGTGACTATTTCGATGATACGACTTTGTTTATTGGTTGGCTTGTTTTTACACGTAACAAAGTGAGTAAGAAATACGGGGTGTATAGTTTCAGTGTTAATACAATATAAGTCATAGTCGTAGGGGGAGTGAAAGCAGCCAAATTAAAATTTGTTATATATTTTTTAAATTTAAATTAAGCAAATAAATAGAAAAGTTTCAAAATATTGTATTTATACGGGGTAAGACAAAAAATAGAATTGACACGTATGTATGTACTTCAAAATATATTTTATAACTAAACATAACCGTTTATTACTAAACACAATCGAGATGAAAACTCTAAAACTGATCGAAACAAAAGGCGCTCAACCTCGCTTTTAAAGGAATAACAAAGGTTTTCATTTAATTAAAACAACGATCTGCTGTCACAGAAACATTACCATAACTTGTTTGAATAATTTTTATGAATAATTTCGAAGAAAAAATTCCGAAACTAGATCAGTTTTTGCCTGTGCTTTGATGGGTTAATATTGTTGTCATACATTCTCATTTATATTATTTTTTAATTTTCTTTTACACTTTTTTTGATGGATATCGTTAATTATATTATGTAGTTACGAACAGTACAAAACATAATTAATAAAATATTACATGAACATGTATTAAGAGCAATAAAAAATTATATCATATAAGCTTCAAATAGATGTTGATATGTGAGATGCTAAGGGTCAGTAATGAAAAGCTATTTGACAATATTATTATTTAATTATATATTAATCATGCTTTAATTTTTCATGATTTTTACATTTCCATGAAAATAATTTACCCTTCATATTTGGTTTCATCAAAATTTCAGAATATGAATACTGTTATTATCAATATATTGTTTATTAAAAATATTAACATATTGTATATATTAAAAATAATCTTTATGTGACGTCGCACAGTGTTCCAAATCAGAAACAAATCTCCAAAATGAAATAAATCGCGAACCAATACCCCTAGCGAAATAAACCCAACGGCATTTTAAAGCTGAAATGATGTGGAATAAAGGAAAAATGGTCGCGTATGAATCACTTAAACTTCTGACCTTCAAAATGAAGGTCAAAGTTCAAATTTTCTCAAGAAAAAAGAGTTTTTCGAGTTTTAAATATGGTTCAGTAATTTTTTTTTAAAAAGTAAATAGGCCATTTTGTAGCTTTTTCAATAACAAATAATAACCAGTCATTCAAAATTTTTTTTTATTTATTTTTGAACAAAAAAAATTAGGTCAAAGTATCAACATTTTCAACGAGTCTATAATCTCAGCACACAATGCAGAAAATATCTATAACAAGCATATTATATAGATTATTTCTATGTAATTTTTCCCGCTGAACACCACTCCGTAGTCAGAAGTGGCCTACCACGTTCCGTTCTCATTTTTAATGCGAAATACTCCTTAAAATACGGCTAATTCGCGATTAAAAAATGAACGGAGCATTACGAAGCGATTCTACTTCAGGTTCAGATTCAGCGAATCAATCGAAATCAATACACATGAATATATATACATGAATGCTATGGCCATGGCAGTGTCATGACAACTATAGAAGGTAGGTACTGCAAGTAAAAAAGGAATTTGTAGAGTGTGCCTCTCTGGTTGTTATTCACACACTGTAGTTTGCTAAGGCCACGAGTCTCGTAAGTCGTTCATATATTTGAGCCTGAGTTTTCAATCGCGTGTGCCATTCAAGATCATATTTCATATTCAATATTTTTTCTTGGCAATAAAGAAAATTTATTACTTCAAGATAGAAATATATTATTTGGCTACATAAAATTTGGTAGGTATTAAGTGCATCACAAGTCCAGAAAATTATAATGTGGTTTAATCCACTATAACGGCCGGGGCCGTTTTCGCGGAAAATTGCTCGCGCACGAGGCCGAGCATGGCCAAGCGGGCAAGCGAGCGCGAAGCGAAGCAGAGAGGGAGACAGAGCGAGACTCGATGAGGCGCGTGCCGCGGCGGTAGAGTGGGGAGAGGAGACGATTTTCGGGCACTGATACCTGGGAGCTCGAGCGGTTGTCAAGTGCGCGCGCGAAGAAAAGGAAAGCGATCAGGAAAGAGAAAAGTGTAAGTGTGCTAGAAAGTTTGACGCTATCCCGGAGGATCGCCAGAGCCCGTGGACCGTCATCTCCGGTGGGTGATTCGAGCAGCAGAGCTTGTCCGCCCGAGCAAGGGCGATAGCGAGGGCGATTAGCGAGAAGGAGTAGGCTGTCTGCAGCAGCTACTTCCCGGTGAGTTTCTTTGCGTTCGTAAACGATTACTTAGCCTGCGTTAGTTGCGCGAGCGAGCGTCTCTCTCTCTCTCTAAAATAGTATTCGAGGCGAAATCTCGGCATGTGGTATTGTGTAAAAAAAGAAAATCTGATTGAGTAAATAAAGTGCGGTTTGACCTGCTCAAGTGTTGCCATTGTGTTGGGCGTACCCAGGAAGGCACCTTTGTCCCTTCCCACGCCCGTGGTTAAAATCCACGCACGCTTTCGTGCTTAGCCGCGCTTTCGCGATCCCTTTTCAGGGCAGCACGTGTCCGCCCGTACGCGGCGGAACACCAGGAGGCGGCTAGCTGATCGGGGCGGCGGTAAGCCTCGCACCGAGTAGCGAAGATAAATTTGTTGACAGGCCGCGAGAATAATTTAATTATTTTCCGGACCGTTACACCACGCATAAACGATTCAAAAGATACTAGCAAAAATCAAGATTACGGAACAAAAAGAAAAAAAAATTGTATAAAAATCTATAAAAAAGCTTTTTAAAGCATTCATATACAATATATTTAACCCATTGAATGGTAATGGTACATATAACTACAACTTTTTTTGTCTTGGTTTCTTTTATATTTCCATTAAATTTTTAATTTCTATACGTGCACATATATATTTTTTAGACTCTTGCAAATCTAACTTATCAATATTTGATGAGAAATTGCATAAATTAATTTATTAATATGTGTATTATAAACAATTAATGTGAAAAAACGCTCTTTATCTAGATTTACATTTACAGTTCACAATATTAGACATCATGGGTCGTACAAAAAAAAGGCCCAAAACAAAAGCACATAATGGAAAAGGAAGGCCTTGCAAAAGAGTTTGGCAAACAGTGCGCACTGGTAGGAAACGCAAGAATATTAAATCTAATGTCTCTATATCATCTTTTAATAGAAGAACTGAAGAAATTGCAACTCAATGTAATAATGACATCGCACTATTATAGTAGAACGGGCTTTGCAAATTGCAAAAACAAAGTGTAATATTAATTCACGAATTGATAAAATGAAGAAAATAAGAGTTCAATAATTCGGCATGATAAAGATTCTGCTTTAGCATTTTATTTAGACTATGACTATAGTGTACGTCAATACAAAGGGTTGGTAGCATATTGTAAATCGAAAAATTGTTCGATTTTCCCACCTTATTTGGAGATAGAGGCGGCCAACAAAGAATGTCTTATTGACATAGAGGTTGAGTCCGAAACTGAAATCATAGTAAACTTGCAAGCTATTTTAAATAAAACTGTTGAACACTTAGCTAACAGTGAGGCAAAAGATTGGGACGATATGAGTTTATTGAATTTAGAAATGACAGTAAATCTTGGCTTTGTTAACTCTGCTAATCATTTGAATCCTCAACAAAAATCATAATATAATATAATAGTCCAGATGAAAATATTACCAGTGCTCAGCAGTCTCTTTTTGTTACCTGTTTTAATGTTATTCAAATTGCCAATAGTTATAACGATAATTATGTTTGGTTAAACCCTACACCTCAAAGCATTCGTTTAACTCGACCACTAAGAATGTCTTTTGAAAAGGAGGATACTGCGGCAATAACAAAAGAGATTGGACGATTAAATGAAGAAATCACTTATTTGAAAAAACATAAATTTAAATTGGAAAATGGCAAATCGGTCTGCGCAACATATCTTCTACATAAAACAATGTTTGACGGAAAATGCGTTAATACTTTGGTAGGAAATTCCGCTACCACCAGATGCCCTATGTGTTTAAAAACGACACACAATTCGAAAATATGAAAGAAAAATTTATTCCTAATAAAGACTCATTATTATTTGGATTAGGGCTACTGCATGCCGAGATAAAAGCGTTTGAAAATTTATTACACTTGTCATACAGACTAACAATAAAAACATGGGTTGTGCGTGCCAATTTGCAGGGTAAGATTATCCTATCATTGGTCATATATTTGTTGACTTATTTGATTTTATAATTAAAGATGATTGATTATTGCTTAAATTTTTGATTTTATTTCATTAGAAACTTTCAAACAACAGAAACGGAAAATTCAAACTGTACTATACGATAACTTTGGAGTTCAAGTTGATTTATGCTTACAAGGGCACGGAACGACCAATACGGGCAATCTGGCGAGAAGATGCTTCAGTGATCCTATATTGTTTGCTGATAGTTTAGAGTTGGATCATATTTTAGTCAAAAATATAGCACAAATTTTAATTTGCTTCAAGTCAAAAAACCGATTTGGATAAACTCGAAAAGTTTTTTTTGAGACATATGAACTACATTATACATTATATTCGTGGAGTAGGATGAACGTTTCCACGCATAAATTATTAAGACATGAATGCGAAATCTCTCGGAAATTTTCTTTGCCTATAGCATATTACTCCAAAGATTCGAGTGAAGCATGGCACAAATTAAACAGGAGGAATATGATACATAGGGCTCGTCAAGACAGTGGACAACATAGACTTTTGGATGTATTTAATTGAGCCATATACTTATCAGATCCAAAAATATCGCTCTTACATCTTGGAGAACGTTTACAGTCACGAAAGCAAACTCAACGTTTTCTAGAAAAAATTGAAAGTTTTTTTATAAAGTATTTTTTTCTACGATTGTGATATTAATAAATTATTAACTTATATTATTTAAATCTATGAAATGATTTATAATTTGTAGTACTGTAACAATTCACGATAAAGATAATATCGAGGATGGAAGCTTAAAAGATCCTTTGGATTGCACAGTTGACGATGTTTTCAATTTTGAAGATTCTTATAGTGATTACGATTAACGAGGTAGTTATATATTCAAAATCTATGAGTCTCATGCTAGAGGTGAAATAGGTGGAACAAAAAAAAAACAGATTATTTTATTTAAAAAAAATAGTTCAGTAATAAAAATGTAATAAGGAGTTAATTGATTAAGTATATTTATATATTTTGATTCGCTGAATCTGAACCTGAAGTAGAAACGCTTCGTAATGATCCGTTCATTTTTTAATCGCGAATTAGCCGTATTTTAAGGAGTATTTCGCATTAAAAATGAGAACGGAACATGGTAGGCCACTTCTGACTACGGAGTGGTGTTCAGCGGGAAAAATTACATAGAAATAATCTATATAATATGCTTGTTATAGATATTTTCTGTCTTGTGTGCTGAGATTATAGACTTGTTGAAAATGTTGATACTTTGACTTAATTTTTTTTGTTCAAAAATAAACAAAAAAAAATTTTAAATGAAAGGTTATTATTTGTTATTGAAAAAGCTACAAAATGGCCTATTCACTTATTAAAAAAAAATTACTGAACCATATTTAAAACTCGGAAAACTCTTTTTTCTTGAGAAAATTTGAACTTTGACCTTCATTTTCAAGGTCAAAAGTTTAAGTGATTCATACGCGACCATTTTTCTTTTATTCTACATCATTTCAGCTTTAAAATGCCGTTAGGTTCATTTCGCTAGGGGTATTGGTTCGCGATTTATTTCATTTTGGAGATTTGTTTGTGATTTGGAACACTGTGCATCGTGGCAACGACACATCTCAGGTGCACCTGAGGCTTGGCGCAGTCTCAGGGTTCTGTTGTTGTTAACCTGCTAATTCTCGCATAAACTAGCGGAATCACTAAACGAAAATTAATAATACCGAGGGGGACAGTGCCACTAAACCTATACTTCTACTCTTGGATTCCAATCGATGGTTGTAATCCGTGAGCGCGAAGTATCCTGGGTCCTATCAATAGTAGAACCCGGTTTTCCTAATATAAATTGTATTTGGAGCCTATCAAAAGTAGTCTCCAAATGCGGTAAAGGAAAGAATTTTTAGATTCCGAGCTATTTCTAAGAGAGAGGAGAGATAGATAAGTTACTAAAAAATTAACAATTTTATTTGCTTACTATGTTTATTGAAACTTGTCACTTTTTAACTTGCGGCTCCTAATTCTGCATTAGTCGATTTTAGTCATTCCACTTCTTGTGCTTCTTAGTTGCTTGGCTTTTTGATTCACTTCTTGTCTGCTTGGCTGCTTGACTCTTGTTTGGGATCTCACTTCTTGGTGTTGATTCCTATGCTTCCTACAGCACTGGTATTCATTCTCTTTCTTACACACACTACAACTGGGAATCCAACAACTAACTCCAACGACTACGACAACTACGACGACTGCCCTTTGGGTCTTGTGCAGCCCTTTTTATATCTTAGCCTCTCGGTTTCGGGAGTAGTGGAGCAGGTAATGATGTTTTAATTGGTCCGTTTGTTTCTTCTGATTTTCCTCTCTGGATTTTCGGGTCCTGATTGGAGTGGGGGCGTGGAGAAAATCGGGGGTGCGGACGCGAGGGTACAGGCCTTAGCTCGTGAGATGGCTCTTCAAGTATCAGTCGCAGCCAAGATTAGTGTAAAATTCCATAATTATTAATTAACTAAAGTCGGAACAAACATACTCGACCAATACTTAGCTTATACACTACTTACATTAATAATCAACATTATAATTAAATTCGCCGCAAAATACAGTTATCAATAATTATCTAATAATAAAATTTATAAAAATAAAGCGACGCTTATTATCTCGCACGCTACGCTTTGTAGATTAATAAAAGTTTGTTCGGTAACATTATATGCATTGTAACGGGGTTAAACCGTTTAATAAATATTTCGCGTGATTATACTAAAGGGACACGCGTGAATCGTTAATGCTCACTGCTTATCCGGGAGAGCACGAGAAAGCATACGCCGGTCAACCGATTATCGTCTATAACCTAAATTAAATTGAGTGGAAGTTATGTGAATCGAGAGAATAAACGAAAACACTTGTTAATAGTATGAATCGGATCTTTTATTGTTCCTCAAAGTTCACACGGAGTCGGCCCGCGCGTTTGTTTACACGCACGCTCGCTCATCGGCAACATGCTTTGCCGGTACGCTCGCCGCTCTCTGACGTTAGAGCCTTACATACACGTATCGAATACTGAAAATTATTTACCCGACATGCAATTCCGATCGCGTAATTAAGCTGGCCAGCTTACCTTTTACTCGCAGACGATCGAAGAGAACAACGAACACTACGCACAGCACGTAACAGTTTTATTGTTGTTTATAGTGTTCGCGAGTCGCGGGCGCGCACATGCACTGGTTTCGCCCTCGATGGCGAAACCTCTCACACTTTCTCTCTTCCTCGCAGTGGCCTCCGACAGATGCTTGTTGGCTCCTTGACGGCAGCACTCCTGGATTCGCTAATCTCGGCTGTTTTCAAAGTGTGTGGGTGGCAAGGGCACGGTAATTGGCGGCGATAACAGCGATAGCGGGCGGACTCTCGGATGGTCTCGGCTCCACTAGTTCGAATCTTGTCGCGCGCGTTCCGTCTGCTCGCGTGCCGAATTCCTTCGTTACATGTTTTTGTCCCCCCCGGGAGGTGCTGCCCTCACGGACAACAATAAGGTTAAGTGACTAGCGCTAACTTGACGATTACCGTCACAGCCCCCTTCCAGTCTGGGCCTATAGGGTCCTTGACGATGATCCCGTTAGCGCCATACTTTCCGAGGAGGAGGTGAGGAAGGATAATAAAGGATCATAATCCGAGTAATGTCAAATCTATATTTTATTGGACGACAGGGCGACGTGTCGGTGGTCCTGCCCACGGGGGCAGGACATCATCACCTAGCTGGCCTTGGTGATATCTCCTGGCCCTGGTCGTCCAATGGAGGTCTGCCGCGTGCCTCCCACCCCAGTCTCTCCTGGACCAGGTCGGCGTGTTGCCGCACGCGTGGGCAGCGGTCCGTACGGGTCACCCCGGGGTAGTGGCACACGTTGCACCCCTCCCACTGAGCGCGGGAGAGGGTGCCCCTTGGGAGCCCTCGCTCACGGGGGGTCAGAGGCAACCCGTTCCTACGGTTCGGGGCGGACCACAATGGTCTTTCGACCGTGGAATCCACACCCGAGGGGCCCAGGACCACATTAATGTGGATGGGCCCCGTTGCCTGACCGCTTTGGCTCCCGTCCACGTTGACCACCAGGGTTACCCCGCCTTCTTGCGAGCCCTGGTGCGGCGTCATCTCCGACCTGGTTTCCGGAGCCGTTGTTCTGGTCCCGGCGGCCGGAGACTGGGGGAGGTTGTTGGTGTCGCCACTCGCCGGGCCCTCGATGGCCTGGCGGAGGCGCTGCTGCACGCCCCTGATCGCCGACGCGAACTGGCGACGGCGGGACACCACCTTCTCCCAGTAGTCCAAGTCTTCCGGGTGGTGTCCCGCGGCTGTGTACGCATCGAACTCTGCGTACACAGTCCGTTGGAGGGTGTTGAGGGTCGTCCAGCCACGCTCGACTTCCCTCAACCCCTCGACGATGTCTCCCCAAGTCCGCCCGCCAGACGGGGGTGTCTGACTGGTGAACCTGGGGCGCCAGGTCGCGTCGGTGGCACCCTCCTCCGTCTGGGTGCCGATGGTCGCGGTCGGGGCTTTCCGGGGAATTGGTCCTCCCCGGGGTCCGGGCAGCGGTGTGGCGTCATCTCGTGCGATGCCGTGAGTCTCCGACGGCATCGCGGTCGAATCGTCGGCCGGGAGCTCTTCAATGAGCACGGATGACGAGCTCTCGTGAGCTCGCACCCGTGCTCGCTCCTCTTCCTCCTTCCTTTGGCCAAGCAGGTGGAGCGCGGCATGCACCACCCCCTCGACGGCGGGACCTAAGTCCAAGCCGATGAGGGCGGCTGCCGCTTGCTCGAACTGATCGAGAGTAATCTGCATCCTGTAAATGTCCGGCGAGTTAGTATCCTACAAACAACTTTGAATATCGAAGGTGGGCGCCTGTTCGGCTGCCCAGGGCCTTCGTCGCCAGAATCGAAGGTGGGGTCCTTGGCGTCGGTCTCCCAGGTCCTTCGTTCGCCGTGTATCATGCATCCACGGTTGTCGCTTTCGGTGGTCTGCCCCTCTTCCTCTTCACGATGATGGGAGGAGGGGCTCGTGTCGTTTGTCGATGTTGTGTGGTGTGTGTTGTTAGCGCGGACTTACGAGGTCTTCCTCGTGGGCGCTTCGTCGGGTTAGTAGGAGGGATGTGTAGCGGGACTCGGCTGGGGGGATTACGGCGAGTACGGCGAGGTGAGTTCGGGATTGTCGCGTCGTCATTTCGGAGTGTATTATCTGAAGTGTTGGCGCTCCCGTTTCCGTGTACCGATGTATCGCTCGCATTAGGCGGGACGTTCATCGCCTCGGCTCCCTCGGTGGTTGAGGTCTCGTCGTCATCTCGCGTTCGAGGCCCATTTGCCGGTATGTTGTCGTCTCGTCCATAATAGGGTTTGAGGTCCTTAGCATGTACTAGCTCTGTGACCTCTTCCTGTTGGTTGGCGAGGCGATATGAGTTGGCGCCGAGTACCTTTGTGACGATAAAGGGGCCGATGAACTTGGGTGCTAACTTCGCGGAAATGCCCTGTGCCGCGCAGGACAGTATGCGGTTCTTTTTCCACACCCAGTCACCTTCTTCGAACCTGTGGTCCCTGTGTTTGGCATTGTAGTACTTAGCCTGCCTCAGGGACTCATCCGAGGCGCTCTCGTGAGCTCGCTGAATGGCGGAACGGCTCTTCTGCATGTGCTCGTTCCATTGTCCGATTCGAAGCAAACTCTCTTCCTGTTCGGCGAGCTCGTCCATCCGTTTCCGGAGAGTATTCGGGGCTCCCGGTTGTCTGCCGTAATTGAGCATGGCCGGACTAACCCCGGTGGAACTATAAACGGCCGTATTCAGCGCGAACATGAGTTCGGGTAGCGCTCGGTCCCATTCCCTATGATTCCCCCGCAGATACGACGTTATCATCGTCTTCAGGGTGCGGTTAACCCTTTCCGTAGGGTTAGCCTGTGGGGCATAGGTTGGGGTGAAGGTCCGTTTTATCCCCTGGTCTCTCAGGTATCCGTCCACCAACTGATTGCGGAACTCGGTGCCGTTGTCGGACAAGAAGATCTTGGGTGCGCCGAAACGTAGGATTATTCGTTCCCGAAGTTCCTTCACGATCGTCTTGCCGTTAGCACTACGAATGGGTATGCATTCGACCCATCGTGTGAATACGTCGATGAATACCAAGACGTATTCGTGCCCTCGTGGGCTCTTTGGGAAGGGTCCGGCGATGTCGCCCGCAACCACTTGCCAAGGCGTAGACCATGTTCGGTCCTACATGAGCCCGCGCGGTGGCCGTTGCTCGACCTTGCACTGTTGGCAGACCTGGCACTTCTGGACGTATCCCTTCACGTCCGAGTACATTCCCGGCCAGTAATAGGACTGGGCGACTCGGGCGAAGGTCTTCTCGCGTCCTAAGTGTCCTGCTGTCTCTAGGTCGTGATTTTCGAACAGCACCGCTTTGCGTTCTTCTGGGGGCACGACGAGTTTCCATTCTTCGCCATACTGATCTCCTCCTGGATGGTCATAATTCGGCTTTCGGTGATACATCACCCGGCCGACCACCTTCCAATCCGGGTATCGCTCTGGTTGACCCTCGACGCGTCGGAATTGATCCGTGTACCAGGCGCTGTCCCTTGGCTTCGGCTGGTCCATCGCGCCAACCTCTGCCTTCGTGGGCTCGAAAGCGCGTGATAAGGCGTCGGGCAATACGTTGTCTACCCCCTTTCGGTATTCAATCTCGAAAGTATGGCCTTGAAGTTGTAAGGCCCATCGGGCAAGACGTCCAATTGGATTCTTCAGGTTGTATAGCCATTTCAGGCTATTGTGGTCAGTTACCACCCTGAACGGGTACGCTTCTATGTACGGGCGAAACTTTTGGATGGCCCACACGACCGCCAAGCATTCGCGCTCCGTAGCTGAGTAGTTTTGCTCAGCCGGATTAAGGACTCTGCTAGCGTACTCTATGATTCGGTCGCCGTCTCCTGCCTTTTGTAACAGGACGGCCCCGATTCCGGTGGCGCTAGCATCTGTCTCCAGCACGTACTGCCCATCTGGTTCTGGTAATCCCAGGCATGGTGCGGACATCATGAGTGCCTTAATTTTGGCGAAGGCTTATTCCTGTTCCTCTCCCCACACATATTCGCTCTTTTTTCCTGTTAACCTCGTTAACGGTTGAGCGTGTGTGGCGAAGTCGGTCAAGAATCTGCGATACCACGAAGCTACCCCAAGGAAGGTGCGCAGCTGTCGCACATTTCCTGGTCTTGGGTACTCCATGATCGAGCGCACCTTTTCAGGGTCCGGTCTGATCCCTTCGCGGTTGATCAGCAGGCCGAGGTATTTGGCTTCAGACTTACAGAAGACGCTTTTCTCTCGATTGATCGAGAGACCGGCTTCGCACACCCTGTCCAACACGGTTTTTAAATGTCGTAGGTGATCCTCGAAACTGGACGATACCACTATGATATCGTCCAAATAGGCGAAGGCGAATTCGCCTAGTTCGGGACCGATCACACTATCGATCAACCGCTGGAAGGTGGCACCGGCGTACGAGAGGCCGAACGGCATTCATACGAACTGGTAATGTCCCAGTCCAGGTACGGTAAATGCCGTAATCGGCCGAGATTCGATCTTGAGCGGGATCTGGTGATACGCGCTACTGAGGTCGAGCGTAGATATATAGCGCGCATTTCGCAAGCGTCTTAATATATCTTGCATAAACGGTAAGGGATACGCATTCGGTTCGGTGACTTTATTGACCTTTCGGAAATCAATACAAAATCTGTATGAGCCGTCCTTCTTGCGTATCATGACCACTGGGCTCGACCAGCCACTGTCGGCTGGTTCGATTACCCCTTGGGTCAACATTTCCCTTACCAGTTTATGCATCTCTTGCTCGACTCTGTGCGATACTGGGTAATAACGCTGTTTAATCGGCTTCGTATCGCCGACCCGAATCTCGTGCTCGATGCCTGCCGCACATCCCAAGCCCAACGGGGCTCGGGATAGGGCCTCGTCAATGGTCTTCTGCAGTATGGTCTGTTGTGTAGCCGAAACCTCGGCTAGTCCGATTGTGGCTAATCTCGGACCAGCCTCCAAGCTAGCTACCTCCAGCTCCATTTTGGCCTGCGATCCCTTGAACAGCAGCGTGTTATCGTCTGGATCAAGTACCGCTCTGAACAACCTGATGAAGTTCACTCCTAAAATACATTCCTCGGCGAGAGTAGGGAGGATGGCTACTCTCGTCGGCATTGTTAACCCTCCCACGGTGAACGGTAGCAGGGCGTGACCAACGATCGTTACTTTGCGACCGTCTGGTAGTCCCGCTGTACCCGCGTGGGTGGTGTTCAATCTGACGCCCAGCACAGACGCTATTTGCAAGGCATTACTTCCCATGGCTGTGGTGGAAGCTCCCGGATCATAGAGGGCCCGTATTTGGAATTCCCCTATTTTTACCGGTAGCCACCAACGCGTCTCCTGTTCCGGTGAATATCGGGAAACAGTTTCGACAGCTCCACAACCTTGCCCCTTGTTCATTTTAGCGCTAGCCATTGTGCTGTCGCATGGCCGAGTGACGTCACTCGTCGTCCAAGCTTCCTTGGTTCGGACGGTCGGAGTTTTCTTGGGGCTCCCTTTCGACGGCTTGTGCGCCTTTACCCGTATCCTCGTGGGCGTGTGCGATTCTTTCGCCTTCGCCTCGGTCGGTCTAGGGTCCCTGGCTTTACTAGCGTCGATGCCCTCATCCTCCATGCGCACTCCACTGCCACGCTTATCTTTGGCGTCATTAATGGAGTTCTCGTCCTCGACGCCCAACACGCTCGCTACTAACGGCATGGGTTGTGTTGGCGGAGGCCTCGAGATCTCTTCGGCGGGGTTTGGGCTAATGGAATGAGGAGTGTGATCAACCCCATCTATCCACTCCTTTGCTCGTTTCCCTTATTACATTGGGGACAGAACTTCCTATAATAGCCCAGTAGGCCGCACTCGTGGCATTTGATCGGCCCCGAGAACTCTCTTCCTCGTTTACGGGGAGTCTCTGACCTTTTACTTCGGTCCTCGGAAGTCGAGCTTTTATCGGTGCGGTTACTCTTCATTTCCGCCGATATTTCCTTAAGGGATAACAGGATTTGGTTGAACGCGTCGTTGGGTGGGACTTTCTTTTCACCATCGACGGCTTCCAGACTCGGGTTAGGTGCTGCCCCCGGGGGCGTCGGTGTGTAGACGACCTGGTGCGTCACCTTCTCGAGTACCTTCTCCATGCGTTCCAATCTATCGCTGACTTCCGGTTTATCACCGGACATGGAAGCCACTTTCCCTTTACGAACCTTGCCCGCGTCGGTGCGGGGATGGTATGCCATCTCAGGATACAAGGTCGACTGAGGGTCTGGTATCGTCCGCTCCGTCATCCGCTGATGCAAGTTGTTTTGGGCCGTCATGGCCAGGTCGTTTAGGGTCCGTACAGAGTCAATTTCTGATCTCCGTATCTGGCTCTGTATTTCCGGTAAGAGGTTGGCATGTAGTAGGTCCAGCTGGCTTTCATGCGTCATCCTGGGGTTCAGCCGGCTCATTAGACCCATTAAGTTCGCGATATACACATTCGCGGGTTCGTCTGGGCCCTGGTATCGGCCTTGGACCTCCTTGGTTAGGCGCTGCTGTTGTTGCCTGCTGGTCCCAAACCATGCTCTGGCGTCTGCCTCGAAATCCGCGTAGGAGAGCCATTCGTTACGCATAGCTTCGTACCAAACGAGGGCGGGACCGGCGAGTAGCTCGGATACTGCCAAGAGCATCTCGTCTTCCGTAAGTCCCGCGCTGCTCCTCGAGCTGTCCAGCCTTGATAGGAAGGTGTCAATGCTCGCATTGCCTTCTCCGGAGAATCTGAGCTTCCATCCCCTGACGATGCGGCCAACGTCTCTTGTAGTCGACCATGGGTTTGTCGTCTGATGGGATGACCACATGCTCGGCGGGTGGCTATCCACTTCAGCATTAACTCCACCGAGTTGATGCTGTCCACCCTCTCCGAAATGGGGCGTCCGGTGGGGGTTCCTACCGGCGGCCCCCGTGGGCCTCAGTCCGGGTCCGGCTGGAGTGCTCTGGGGTAGTCTTGCGTCGTAATGGCATGTGAAAGTGTCCTGGAATGTGACACTTCTACGCGTGTTTTCCGGTCGAGGTTCCTCGCTGGAGCTGTGCGAATCGTCACGCCGCGTAGTTTTGCTTCCTGCATTTTCCAGTTCCGTGATCCTGGTTGCGAGGGTGTCCATGTGTTCCTGCACCCTGATGTTGGTCTGGACGATTTCTTGCATCACTTGGGTTAGGTCAGACGCATTTCTGTTTCGCGATTCTTGTACTTCCCATTTCTTTTCATGTTCTCTGCATCGGAAGATGAGGTCCTGTATCATAATTGCAAATGCCGGCGGGAGTTTAAACTGGTATCCTTCGTCAGTTGTTATAGTAATCTCTTTATTACTATTACTATTTTCTCCGCTGTCCAGGGCATTCGCGATGTTTATCGCGGTTTTCTGAACTCGCGATATCACGTCCGCACTCTGTAGTAATTGGGCTAGCGGATGTTCTCCCTCTTGCTCGGATGCTGTGTGTTCCTGGCATATGGATACTATTAGCTCCGAGCGTAGGGCGGCTCTTTTGGTTGAGCTGCTGTTCTGGTTGTCGGTTTCCGCGAAGTCCGCTGCGGAATAGTCCCCGAGTAACCAGCTTTGTAAACGTGCAGCTCTCGAGAGCTTGGTTCCGCCAGTTTTGAGCTCCAGGTGTTCGAGGTACTCTTCGATTTCCTCTTCCTGGAGCGTCAACACCCAATTTTCTATTTCACTCTGAGTGCGGTCCATGATTTTCTGTTAGGTTACTTGCGTTGGATTTGCTTGTAAAAAAAATACAGGTATTATACGCGCGTGCGAGTGTTATATTAAAATTCGTGCGCCGAATTGAAAAATAAAAAAAAATTTTTATTTGCCAACACTGGGCTTGATCAAGGGCGCTTAATGAATTAATTGCCGAAAGATTCTTTGCCCGTAAATACGCAATTTAACGATCCTACCTATCAGACGTACTAACTGTTTGTTAGCACGGCTGTGTGAGTTAGTATCTAAAATGTTGCAATGAGCGTTGTGCGTAAACACCAATAACCGCTTTTAATAATATTAAAAAAAAACTTTTATGTTACGACAATGACAAATAAAATTATTCGATTAAATTAATTCCGTTTGAAAATTGCCGTTGTTAGTTTTCCCCGGGCCAACGGGTATAATATTATTTACGGCAACTTTCAAAATTCGTTGGTGTTTACAGGTTTGTTTACAAATTTTCGCCGCGGCGGGCCTTCGCAAGCTAGCTAACAGGTATTGTTTACACTTGTGGCTTTCGGTGTCGAGTGCGCACAACAACACTTGACTGCCACCTGAGCTATTGGTTGACCGAGCGCGAGGTTAATATAAAGAACCGGTGTTTTGCACAATCAAAAACACCGTAGGTTCTTTAACGTTGGGCGCCATGTAACGGGGTTAAACCGTTTAATAAATATTTCGCGTGATTATACTAAAGGGACACGCGTGAATCGTTAATGCTCACTGCTTATCCGGGAGAGCACGAGAAAGCATACGCCGGTCAACCGATTATCGTCTATAACCTAAATTAAATTGAGTGGAAGCTATGTGAATCGAGAGAATAAACGAAAACACTTGTTAATAGTATGAATCGGATCTTTTATTGTTCCTCAAAGTTCACACGGAGTCGGCCCGCGCGTTTGTTTACACGCACGCTCGCTCATCGGCAACATGCTTTGCCGGTACGCTCGCCGCTCTCTGACGTTAGAGCCTTACATACACGTATCGAATACTGAAAATTATTTACCCGACATGCAATTCCGATCGCGTAATTAAGCTGGCCAGCTTACCTTTTACTCGCAGACGATCGAAGAGAACAACGAACACTACGCACAGCACGTAACAGTTTTATTGTTGTTTATAGTGTTCGCGAGTCGCGGGCGCGCACATGCACTGGTTTCGCCCTCGATGGCGAAACCTCTCACACTTTCTCTCTTCCTCGCAGTGGCCTCCGACAGATGCTTGTTGGCTCCTTGACGGCAGCACTCCTGGATTCGCTAATCTCGGCTGTTTTCAAAGTGTGTGGGTGGCAAGGGCACGGTAATTGGCGGCGATAACAGCGATAGCGGGCGGACTCTCGGATGGTCTCGGCTCCACTAGTTCGAATCTTGTCGCGCGCGTTCCGTCTGCTCGCGTGCCGAATTCCTTCGTTACATGTTTTTGTCCCCCCCGGGAGGTGCTGCCCTCACGGACAACAATAAGGTTAAGTGACTAGCGCTAACTTGACGATTACCGTCACAGCATTAAAATTAACCAATTTTTTGTATTTTCCTCATTTCTGCTTAAAACTAAGCTTCGTAGCGAAAACTCGATAAGAGGTTTTGAGAGGCCAAAATTATTTCTGATATATTGTTGAAGTAAAAATATTCAAATTAAAAAAAATTATTAATTTCTAATGCCTAATTTCTAGTTGGAAAGAGATAACTTCGTTAGTCATGATGTGAACAGGATGCAGACGCGATTTTATGGCCCTCTTCTCTTATCGGCATCTCGGCGTCCACGTGTTCGGAGGCTGCATGCAATTTGTATGTAAGTGCGAGGGTGCGCGGGGCGAAAGAGGGTAATATAAAAAGGAATGCACGCTTACATAAATTTGGACTATAGATTTTATTGCCGTTTGGAGATTAACAAGGAAAATTTCCCTGCGACACTTGGTTCGGTTCCCACAGCTCATGGGAAACGGTTTCAACTCTATCGTTGATCTTAATACTAGGAAAAATTATTCCTTTGAAATTTGAAAATTTTGAACATATGGCCCGCCGTCACACCCCCACACTTAAACGATTGCTAGAGGAGTGCAACGAGGAAGAGCATGCGAACTTTTAATTCTAATTATAAAGATTTTGTCGTATCACGCCGTAATCAAGGTGTTATCATTATATTTTATATTCTATAATCTCGAAGATCTTGGCCTAACATGGATGAAACCCGAACGATGGTTTAACTACTTGAGATTGTGATGCTGGAATAGAATTACTCTGGTTGTGTTGTGCTATTTTATTTTCTTTTGTATGTAGAATCGATATAATTCCTGTCCAGGAGCGGTGGCAATATTTGCTGGTGATTCTACATCCCTTTTCTCTTCTGTAGATTTTGGTACTAAATGTATCAGAAAGGTAGTTAAACTATTCCATATAGCCCCAATGAGATCAAAAGACCATCCATAAATTCTATGTAGAGTTATTCCATTGATAAGGATTTCTATTAATTTTTTAATGGTATGGATAATTAGTATAATTGCAAGTACACCGGCACCGAAAGTACCAAAGGTCATTAATTTCATCCACATTTTGTTCCAGATATTGACTACTAACTGCTCCATTACATTCTCGTTCATCAGCTTCCCAATTATTCCGCTACTGTCTTTTATAGTGTGTCCACGAATTTCTCGGGTTACATCATTTATTACTGCAAGTTCCAAAGGGTTTTCTGTATATATTTCGCTGAAAAACAAAAAAGGATCCTTTTCTGTATATATTCCGCTAGTGGCTAGTGAAGAACCATAATATTTCCAGGTTAACCCAGAAAAAGGCTTAACAGTGATGGGAGTTTTTGCTTCTACTGCACTTGGAAAAACTTACGAGGGTAGTCCGATAAGTACTCAGCCTCACCGCCCGATGGCGCCACTCTCGCAAAAGAAATATTCTGTCACGTAGTACAATTTTCTCGATGGTTACTATCAAGATTTCAGCCGGATCGGATTTGTAGTTTATTTTTGAGAGCGTGTGAAAGCAAGTGTGTCCGTTGATTTTTGAAAAATCGAAAAAGAGCAGTATCGGTCGGTGAATTGATTCTTGTTTTTGGAAGGGAAATCGCGCAGCGAAATCAAAAAGCGTTTGAATGCTGTGTACGGTGACTCTTCTCCTTCGATGGCGACCATCAAAAATTGGTTTAACGAGTTTCAACGTGGTCGCACGTCGATTTTTGAAGAGCCACGTCCAGGTGCTCCGAAAACGGCTACCACGGAGGATAACGTGACAAAAATTCACGATCTCGTATTGACAGATCGACGATTGAAGGTGCGCGAGATAGCTAAGATCGTAGGTATCTCAAAAGACCGCGTGGGTCATGTCCTGCATGAAATTTTGGGCATGAGAAAGCTGTTGGCGCGATGAGTGCCGCGTTTGCTCACTCCGGACAACAAGCGCAACCGTGAGACAACTTCAGAGCAATGTCTGACGCTGTTTAAGCGCAATCCAAAGGAGTTTCTGCGTTGTTTTGTGACAGTCGACGAAACATGGGTCCATTGGTATACACCAGAGACCAAGGAACAGTCGAAACAGTGGACTTTACCCGACGAAAGTGCTCCGAAGAAGGCGAAGACTGCCCCATCCGCTGGAAAGGTGATGGCCACCGTTTTCTGGGATTCACAAGGTGTGATCCACATCGACGACCTGGAGAGGGACAAAACGGTCACAGGGCTGTACTATGCCGAATTATTGGGCCGATTCGACGTCGAATTGCAGAAAAAACGGCCCCATTTGGCGAAGAAAAAAATGCTCTTCCACCATGACAACGCACCGGCTCACATCTCCGCCGTCGCCACGGCCAAATTGGTCGAATTAGGCTACGAACTACTGCCCCATCCACCCTATTCTCCAGATTTAGCTCCGCGCGACTTCTTTTTGTTTTCAAACTTGAAAAAGTCACTCGCCAGGCAGAAATTTGAGTCGAATGAGGAGGTAATCGCTGCCACGGAAGCCTACTTTTCAGACCTCGAGGAAACGTGTTTTTCAGACGGGTTAAAGAAATTGGAGCATCGCTGGGCCAAGGGTATCGAACTAAAAGGAGACTATGTTGAAAAATAAAACGCCACTTTTCCAAAATTTTCGTTTTTCTTTTGTAGGCTAAGTACTTATCGGACCACCCTCGTATACCAGTCGTCATTGAAATAAAAGAATGTAGGTAATAGACCATTACAATCAACTATTGTCCCATAAGCTTTCAAAATGTAAGTTTTAGGAGATAAAAACTTGGTATGGTTGTTATGGATTACTTTCAGTTCGGCATAACATTCGTCTTCTTGCGATACTTTCACATCAATAGGTATACACTTAACGACGTGCACTACCTCTCCTGCTATTACAGCCATATATCCGTGTCCTTTCATGAGATTATAGGCAAACTGATCGGGAGATTGACTAGCAATCGCAAGTGCATTTTAAAAAATTTTTCTTTCTTCTTTACAGCGATGTTTTATTGATTCTACAATTCTATGAGTTAAACCATTAATATCTATCAGGTCAATTGGATCGGCCTCATAACGAATTCCTAAAACATATTTTTCCTTTATTAGACTCTGTTCAGATAAACTATTAATCATATACTGTGTCCATCCGTATTTTGGATTATATATATTCAATAAAGGAAGTTCTTCGTCAACGAAATACTATTTCATTTCGGGCTATTGTTAGCTTGACAAATCCACATTCTTGATAATCATCTTCAGCAAAAATACTCTGCATGGGTAAAATATTGGTTATTTGGATAGGTGTATTGTCTGGTACACAGCAGGACTTAATAATATTGGTAGTGGAAGTAGAATCAATTAAGAATTGAAATTCTTCACCTGTTTGCTTGCTAATATAAGAGTAAACTAGATTCTTAATTTTTCTATCATTCTGACGTATGTGTTTTATATTAACTGGTTCTATCGGATTTCGTGATAATGCATTAGCTGTCGCATTGGCTTTGCCTGGGCGATAAATTATTTCATAGTCATATTCAGAAATTTGAAAACGCCATTTCAAAACCCTGGTATTGAGATCGGCTGACTTAAACCAAACTAAAGGTTGGTGATCAGTAATAATGGTGATTTTCCTTCCGAAGACATATGATTTGAATGCTTTGATACTGTGAATAATTGCAAGCGCTTCTTTTTCATAAACCTCGTAATTCAATTCCGGACCACGTAGTACTTGAGAGGTGTATACAATAGGTTGGTCCGATCCAATAGTGCTTTGTGAGAGTATTCCTGCTATTGTGATTCCAGAGGTATCAGTAGGAACTATGTAATATTTATCAAGATTTGGGAATTGTAGTAATGGAGCGCTACACAGCAAGTCCTTAAGTTCACAAAATGAACTTTCGATTTTATCTGTCCATTCAAACACCGTATCTTTTTGCAAAAGTCTGGTCAAAGGTTTAGCAATTTTCGCAAAATCTTTAATGAATCTACGATAATAACCACATAACCCTAAAAATTAACGTACAGCTTTAACCGACTTTGGTCTTGAGAATTCTCTCACTGCTTCAATTTTTTTTTGGATCTGGCTCTAGACCATTTTCACTTATTATATGACCTAAGTAATTAACTCGTCACATTAAAAACTTGCATTTTCCAATTTGCAATTTCAATCCTGCCTTTCGTAATCTTTCAACCAATAATCGGAATTTGTGATCATGTTCTTCAAGTGTATTGGCATATATAACTATATCGTCTAAATACACGAACAGATCTAGCCCTTGAAGTTCGTGTAGCAACGTATCCATTAAAACGTTAAAAAGTCGCGGGCGCATTGTTCAAACCGAATGGCATACGCACAAATTCATAGTGGCCGAAAGGAGTACTGAAAGCCGTTTTATGCGTATCTTTTGGGTGCATCTTGATTTGATAAAATCCCATGGCGAGATCGAGCACGGAATAGAATCTAGCACTTCCTACTTGGTCAAAAATTTATGTAATGTTAGATATTGGATACGAATAAGCAATTGTTTTTTCGTTCAATCCTTTCATGTCCAACAGCATTACTGTCTGTTGCCTTAGGTATGATCCATATGGGGATATTGTACGGTGAAGTAGATTCTTGTATTATACCAGCTTTTAGTAATTTATGACAAAACTCTCTCCTTGTTACCAATTCTTTTGCGGGGTAAATGAGGCACTTTCGCTCACGGCAATTGAGGGAGAAAAGAGAGAGGAAGTCAATAAATAAATTATGTAAAGATAGAAATCAAATCGCACTTATAACCTATTATTATTAATACCTATTTACATAAACATACGCGCGCATAACATAATCTAAATTATTGACCAACTAACTACAAAATAGAACAGTAAACTACTTAAGATAATCACAAATAAATATTTCGCATTTCATCCTAACTAATACCTAATCGCGCCCTTAACCTATTACAAATTTACTTAAAAATTATGCGAACCTATACCGGATGAATTGCCCGGCACGTGGGCGCCTGGTCAATTCGCCGGTCGCAATTTATACTACTACGAATTAAACTTAAGCGCGAACCTTTAGATAGCCAGCACGTGAATGCCTTACTATCTTATTCAACGCGCACCGGTCGTCACATTACCAGAGAGAGAGAGTGTAAAGAGAAAGAAGAAAAGAAGGTTTGACCTTTTTTTTGTTAATGTTCCTCGCAACGTAGAGAACCTCCAACAAAGCACTGCTGCAGGGAGTGTCGGTCGTCGCTGCTGGTCAGACTGCTGCCGAACGATGCTGGCTGTAGTTGCTGGCCAAGATCTGCAGGACACGTCGGTCGAGGTTGTAGACCCGAAATCTGCAGGCGACGTCGATTCTCCTTGAAAGCGAAACTGGCCGTAATCGAGGATAAAGCTGTTGCTGGTAGAGCTGGCCTTCCTTCCAACTATCCCAAAACCTCCACTCTCTGCACTCTAACTAGACTGGACTCGCGCACGCATTTTTTTTCTCTTGCTTGTCTCGCGGCCACTCAGCGGCGCTCGCTCTTCTCCCTTCCTGACCTATTAGTTAGGCGGCACGCGACGCGCCGTTTATCGGTCACGCGTCGCGCGCCTGCCTATCCCTGCATAGGCCTAATGCTCGCTCTCTCTCTCTCTCTCTTTCTCACTCTCTCCGCGCTCTTCAACTTTTCTGCGCTCAATTGCGCTGGCCTGTCCTTGGCGCTGAAACAAAAAGGCCAAGTGTTAGGCGCATACTTTAATGCGCCCAACGTTGGCCACTACGCCTTGCCGGGTGGAGAAGGAGGGAGAAACGCAGACGAGAAACCGACACACGGCCTGCTCTCGTCACAAATTTTTCGACATGATAGTTAATTTTATACTTAATCGCGTGAGGAATTTGATACTGTCTACTATTAACTGGTACGTCTTCGATTGTTCTTATCTCATGCAAGACAAGATCGGTTCCCGGTAACTTGTCGCTAGGAAGATAGAAGACATCTGGTACTTCCTTAATGAGATTAACAATGTAACTCTTTTCAGACTCGTTTAGGTGACTTAAATCTAAATAATCTTCTACGCTCTTATTACTATCTTCGTTGATTTCATCTAAAATTACGTCGGCTATTCCTAAATAATTATCTATATCTTCTATATCTATTTCTTTGTTAACGCTGTCTTGTGCAATAATATAAATGTATCTGACGGCTGAATTAAACGGTACTCCAAAATCTAAGGGAATCAATTCGTTCAATATTTTGTCAAACTCGTCAGGACTAAGCTGCACTTTATTGATTTGTGGTCTTGGCATGATTTTTCCGAGGTGTCGTTTTAATAATAGAGGTACAACAAAGTTTTCTCCTCTAAAATTATTGAATCCAAAGTCTATAATAGCTTTGGCTTCTTCGAGAAATAAAGGGCCTAATATTCCTTCATAAGTCATTCCAAAAGCATCATCGACTACATGAAAGATAGTGTAAGTGTCAAATATCCTTATTTCGGTTGTAACAAGGGTTGATATTATTTCTTTTCCTATTCCTCGGACTTGTGTTTTTTACGTGGTATCAATTTCATTTCCAGGTGACAGAAGACGTTTCTTTACGTATTAGATTGACTTCGGACCCGGTGTCTATTAGGAAATATTCTTTGGTCCTAGTTGATGGATTCAAAATTTTGACCTTTAGAGAAACCTTTTGTATTGTATTAATACTAACTTCTTCTATTTCTTCTGTACTATATAAATAACAAAAATTCCTACATTGAACATTATTTTCTTGAAATCGTATAATATGATCTTCTACAACAAATTGTCGCGTTGCGAAACTTATTACAGAATTGCTTTCTGAAAAATATGTAGCCCCTAAAACTACTTCACAAGTTATTGGAAAATCATTTGGTACTAATTGAAACTCCGTCGGTAAACCAAATATCGATAGTATAATTGGTCCTAATGTGATAAAGACCTCTGATAAATTCCTTTTAGCTGTTTGCATTTAGTACTATTTATATGTTCTGAATAACTTTGAATCATTTCTATTTTCATTATGTTAGCTTCTGAGCCCATATCAATCATAATTTGAAATTTGATATCACCTAAGAAGTTTGTGTTAATTATTGGGACTTTAGCTGAAATTTCTGGTTCATTTGTTACGGTATAAGACTGAGCGATACCTCTGTCTCTTGTAATTGATGCGCTTAATTCGAATTGGTCCTCTGTATTACGCTTTGATGAGAGGACTGCTTCCCTGAAACTGATGGCGATATGGTTGTCTTTTTGGACAATTAGCGATATAATGGCCTGGTTGCTTGCAATGAAAACAATTAGTGTGTGGAGTAACACTATTACTATTGTAACATTCTTTTGCTAAATGGCCTGATTTACGACAAATTTGGCAGGTAACTTCTGTATCATGGTTGTTGCTTAAATTTCTGCGACACTCTTTCGCTGAATGGCCAGGTTTATCACAAATTTGGCAAATGACTTGATTTATCATTCTTATTTGTGTTCGAGTTCGGCAATCTGCAGCTATATGACCGTTTCTATTACATATTTGACATTTAAGATGTGTTCGACAATCACGAGCAACGTGACCTTTCCTATTGCAAAGTTGACATATAGTAGTATTACTCCTTAACTTGGAGAAGCATGAATTTTCTTCGTGGCTGTCCTTTTTACAGATATTACATCGCTTATTGTTACTTTCTCTATTTATACTATTACAATTTAAGACATTATGGCCTTCTTTATTACAGTTTTGACAGAGGATTATCGATCTTAAAGAAAGAGAATTATTAGAAGCTCGTGCTCGCAACGTTGATTGTAACTCTAAGTCCTTTTCAACTTTTATGACGTTCTTTAGTGCATTTAGGACGGTGGTATCACTAGGTAAATTTAGCCGAATTTCAGGTTTTAGTCATCTTCTAAAGCATTCAAATATGTTTTGTTTAATTATTCGTTTTTGTGTAGGCGTTAAAGACTCTAGATTCTCTTCTTTTTTTTTGGCTTCAATAATTTTACTACTTAATAGTCGTAACCTATTTCCAAAAGTTAATAACTTTTCCTCATTCCTCTGGAACTCATTGCCTAGTTCACCTAATAATTGATTTAATGTTTGAATGGGACCGAATATGTCAGCTAAATAGTTTAATAATTCATCTACAGTGGAAAATTTTAGTCCTACTACTGTAGCACGTGCTTCTCCCTCTAATTTCGATTTCAAGCGTTTGGTTGAATTTTCCTCTATATTTGGTGGTATTATACTTAATCCTTCTTTGCATCCTTCTACGAATTGAGTCCATTGGCTTGGTCCTCCATCAAATGTAGGCACTACACTTAATGCATCATTTAACGATACTATATGTCCTGGTAATGCGGCGTATATTTCTGCTTCGCTATTATTATCAAGTTTTGGCGGCATTTTGTTATAATTAATAAAAGGGGTCAGCAAATCAGTACTTGGAATAGGGTCGTTTAAGATATGTAAAGTAGACGCAGTTTCGACTTGGCGCAAAGCTCTGTTTGGATTAAAATCTGGATTTAAAACAGGACTGTCTTGAATATTGTTTAAAATCAGGAAGTGACTCTGTTGATCGCCTTAGACCTCCGCCAACATTACTAATTGTCCAGCTAACACTCGAGGTTTTCGACTGGCTGCGTGTAAGTCGTTTATCCCTGTTCTCGCTCATGAAAACTAACTACTAGCTATCTTAATCAGACAAAACAGTGCACTCAATGCTTTGTTTCTTTTATCAACCATGAAAGAAGACTAATTCACAAAAAAAATAATTATAACGCTGAATATTGGTGACTTTTTTTTAGGATAGGATTTCAATTCTAATTCGGATCTCATTTACAGGTGAGGATGGAGTTGGACCAGATAAATTATTTATAAATAATTTATTTATTTTCAAGTTTTATTTATTGGTTTCTTTTATTTTTCTTGTGAGCATTTATTATTTCGATAATTTCCTTTTGTTTCTCTGATATTTTTTTGTCGAGCTCTGTTATTTCTTTTGAATGCTACTTTTGATATTCTATTTTCCTATTTCGATATTTTTTAAAATCCTTTTCTTAAGCTTGAATAATTCTCGATATAATTTTTTAATTTTTTCTTCGCTATATTCTTTAGTCTTCTTTCGATCAATGCGCTCTATGATGGATTGAACTTCCTTTATAATTGTTTTCTGGTTTTCTGGCTTCCTATTTGGAATCCGCCCGAGTTCTCGAAAAGTTCTAATATAATCTAGGCATTGGTGGGAATCCTTCCCGTGCCTGCAAGCTAGATTAATATTACTGGATAATAAAAGATTTATCCTATCATCTAAACTTGGTCTTGTTTCGTTCCTTGGTTCGTTGTCTGGTATTGCTGTATGTTTCTTTTGTACTTCTAATGTCTTGCAAAGGCGTTGTTCTTCAGGAGTGCGTGCTCCGGGCGTACAAGCATAGATTCGAGCGATTTGCCTCCTTTACTTTTTGGAGAAATTACACCTTTTGCCTTCAATTTTCACTTTTGAAAAAAAAAGAGAAAAACAGATATTTATTACCGCGCTAATATTCTTTTCTAATTTAATCTAATCTACTCTACTTATTTCCTATTTTTAAATGTATGCGTAAAATTGATTTATAAACTTAAATTTTCAAAAGCCTTAGTCAGTTTTACTATTCTTATTTTTAAAATATTATTTGAAATTTTTTGTTGCGTGGCCAATTTTGTATTAATTTTTGTTTGTTTACTTAATGTTTACTTAATGTTTTTTATAAATGTTATTAAATTTAAATAAATCTACGCAAATATTTCTTTAGCTAGCTATCTGTTCAATTCTATGCTTATTTTCTAATTCAAGTTTCGCGACACATGCGCTAAGACTACTCGTACGACCGTTATTATTTATTCTTGAGATATCGGAACTATGATTATTAACCCTATCAATTACGGATATTTGATTGTCTTTCAAATGTGTAATATCTTCAATTAATTCATCTACCGTGTCGACTATGTCATTAGAGAAAGTATTAAAACTTACGAACAGTGGCATTACAACTAGAAAAAATCTTATTTAGCTAACAATAAAATTTTATTAAAATAGAAACTTATTCGTTAATCTTTCCCTATTTCTGAGTAAAATACTTTTAGTCAATAATTTAAACGCCGATAATTTTTAGTTAGCCACAATTTTCTAATTTTTCAAAAACTTACTTCGATCAATAGTTTTAAATATATTTTTCATTAATTGACTTTTTTTTATACTAACTTCAAGACGAATTTCATTCTAACTATATTAATTGTTTCATTCATTTAATCAATTTTTCAAACATTAATTTTTATTACTAATATTGACAAGTTTCTCAAAATTTTTTTCTTTCTTTTTTTTCTATACGAGGTGTGTTCAAAAAGTAAGGTGACTTTGTGCACCAGAGGCTTGGCGCAGTTTCAGGGTTCTGTTGTTGCTAGCCTGCGATTTCTCGCATATACTAGCGGGATCACTAATCGAAAATTAATAATACCGAGGGGGACAGTGCCACTAAACCTATACTTCTGCTCTTGGATTCCAATCGATAGTTGTAATTCAAGAACGCGAAGTATCCTGGGTCCTATCAATAGTAGAATCCGGTTTTCCTAAATTAATTGTATTTGGAGCCTATCAAAAGTAGTCTCCAAATGCGGTAAAGGAAAGAATTTTTGGATTCCGAGCTATTTCTAAGAGAGAGGAGAGATAGATAAGTTACTAAAAAATTAACAATTTTATTTGCTTACTATGTTTATTGAAACTTGTCACTTTTTAACTTGCGGCTCCTAATTCTGCATTAGTCGTTTTTAGTCATTCCACTTCTTGTGCTTTTTGGCTGCTTGGCTTTTTGATTCACTTCTTGTCTGCTTGGCTGCTTTACTCTTGTTTGGTATCTCTCTTCTTGGTTTTGATTCCTATGCTTCCTTCAGCACTGGTATTCATTCTCTTTCTTACACACACTACAACTGGGAATCCAACAATTAACTCCAACGACTACGATAACTACGAAGACTGCCCTTTGGGTTTTGTGCAGCCCTTTTTATATCTTAGCCTCTCGGTTTCGGGAGTAGTGGAGCAGGTAATGATGTTTTAATTGGTCCGTTTGTTTCTTCTGATTTTCCTCTCTGGATTTTCGGGTCCTGATTGGAGTGGGGGCGTGGAGAAAATCGGGGGTGCGGACGCGAGGGTACAGGCCTTAGCTCGTGAGATGGCTCTTCAAGTATCATTCGCAGCCAAAATTAGTTTAAAATTCCGTAATTATTAATTAACTGAAGTCGGAACAAACATAATCGACCAATACATAGCTTACACACTACTTATATTAACAATCAACATTATAATTAAATTCGCCGCAAAATACAGTTATCAATAATTATCTAATAATAAAATTTATAAAAATAAAGCGACGCTTATTATCTCGTACACTACGCTGTGTAGATTAATAAAAGTTTTTTCGGTAACATTATATTCATTAAAATTAACGAATTTTCTGTATTTTCCTATTTTCTGAATAAATTAAGCTCCGGAGCGAAAACTCGATAAGAGGTTTTGAGAGGCCAAAATAATTTCTGATATATTGTTGAAGTAAAAATATTCAAATTAAAAAAAAATTATTTCATAATTTCTAATGCCTAATTTCTAGTTGGAAAGGGAAAAATTCGTTAGTCATGATGTGAACAGGATGCAGACGCGATTTTATGGCCCTCTTCTCTTATCAGCATCTCGGCTACCAAGTGTTCGGAGGCTGCATGTACTTCGTATGCAAGTACGAGGGTGCGAGGGGCGGAAGAGCGTAATAAAAAAAGGAATGCACGCTTACATAAATTTGGACTATAGATTTTATTGCTGTTTGGAGATTATCAAGGAAAATTTCCCTGCGACATTTGGTTCGGTTCCCACAGCTCATAGGAAACGGTTTCAACTCTGCCGTTGGTCTTAATACTAGGAAAAATTATTCCTTTGAAATTTGAAAATTTTGATCATATGGTCCGCCGTCACATTTCCATTTTCACAATGTAGACACCGGGTATACGTTTGAAAAAGCATACAAAAACTATTTAAAAATTTGATATTCTATATTGTAAGTTATTTCATATAAACTGAGAAATGGGAAGACAAGTGTAAATAATAAGAACCTAAAAAGTAAATAAATATATTGTAAAAAAATGTAAGACAAGTAAATATAACTTTCCTATAAGTTAGGCAGTTGTGAGAGTACAAGAAGCTTTGGATATGATTACAAAAATCTCATTACTTGGATTTATTTGTAAGATTCATTGATTTTATTTAAACAAATTTTATGATTTATCATTCAACGCATAGATTGATTAGTTTTTTTGACGTTATTTAGGTTACTTTGAATTATTCTATTTTCAAGAACAAAAGCAAACTTTCCTTGGCTTGCATTATTGCAGATTATTTCCCATAGATTTAAAAAAATATATAGCCTCAAAGAACAAAAAATCAGATCGTTTTCTTTAACTGTGATTTTTTCATAAGCTTAAAATTACGAAGTTATTTAACCCTTTAACGTGCAAATGGCCAAAATTTTAACATCAACTTCAAGCTCGTGCCTTGCAATTATAACCTGTGTGGAAATGATATTGGGTTGGGTATAAAAGTCTCATCTTTCGAATGGTATCGTCAAATTTATCCATAAATGAGCACAAATTGTTTATTTTTAACAATAAACAAAAAAAAAATGGAGATTTTCGATTTTTTTTTCTGAATTTTTTTAGCTGTGTTCTCGGCACTCAAGAACATTCTAACCCATTAGTATATACGGGACTCGAAAGTTGTACTTCAAAAATATACCTAAAATGGCGCCCGAATGCCTGAAATTATTGAAAAATCAGAGTAATACGTATGCACTTTTGAAGTATAATCAAAGTTTTAGCGGGAAAAATGACTTTTCTGAGTCTTGTGACAATAAATTGGATGCATATAGCAAAATTAGCTTGAAAAACTGAATTTCAAGATGGCGGCTACGATGAGCCAGCTAAAATAACGTACTTATACAGTTTTATATATACTGTATAGTCTTGAATTCTCTTTATTCAATAATTTTATAAACTCTCAGCACCATTAGATCCAAATTCATTATTATCTTATCAAAATTTAAAATGGCGGATCCAAGATGGCTGACTGCAAACTCAAAAATAGCAATTCAGGAAAATAAAAAATACAATCGTATTCTACATGAAATTTGGAATCAAAATTCTTCTATTCACTTTCTTGGTCAGAGCTAACATTCTCGAGTAAAAAATCATCAAAATACCGAAAATCGAAAATTCCTTTTTTTATTTCGCTCTTCGCACCCTCGCACTTACATACAAAGTGAATGCAGCCTCCGAACAAGTGGGCGCCGAGATATCGATAAGAGAAGAGGGCCATAAAACCGTGTTTGCATCCTGTTCTCATCATGATTAACGAATTTTTCCCTTTCAAACTAGAAATTAAGCATAAGAAAATATGATATAATTTTTTTTTAATTTGAATATTTTAACTTCAGCAATGTGTCGGAAATAATTTTGGCCTTTCAAAACCTCTTATCGAGTTTTCACTCCGGAGATTAGTTTAAGCAGAAAATAGAAAAAATAAAAAAATTTACATTAATTTTAATGAATTCACTGTTACTTAGCGAACTTTTATTATAAGAAATTAAACTACGAATTTATACAACGTTGCCGTGCGAGATAACAAGCATCGCTCTATTTTTATTATATTTTATTGCTACATTATTATTAATAACTATATTTTGCGGCGGATTTAATTGTAATATTGTTGTTAGTATTAAGTAGCGTATAAGCTATATACGGTCGATTAGATTTATTCGATTATTTAATAATTACAAAATTTTGAACAAATCTTAGCTGCGAACGATACTCGAGGAGCGATCTCACGAACTAAGGCCTGTACCCTTGCGTCCGCGACCACAAATTTTCTCCATGCCCTCGCTCCAATCGGGGCCCGAAAACCCAGCGAGGAAAATCAGAAGAGACAAACGAGCTAATTAACGCGTCATTGCCTGCTACACTCCTCCCGAAACCGAGAGGTTGAGAGAGGGACTCACCATTTAACCACCCACCTACTGTAATAAGGGCTGTACAAAACCCAAAGAGCAGAAATTGAGTACCAGTGAGTTAGTGCTGAAGGAAGCACTGGGATCAGTTAACCAAGAAGTCAGCCAAGAACTGAACAAAACTCAGTCAAAGAGTTAAGCAGCCAAGCAGCCAAGCAGCCAAGCAGCCCAAGAAGCGAAACAAGAAAGACAAGAACAATCAATTAATATAAAATAAGGACGCGCAGGCTAAAAAGAGTGAATTATACAATAAAAAAAAGAGTAAGCAAACAAAAAAAAATTGTAATTTATCTATCTCTCCACTATCTTAGAAATAGGTCATGACGTACAATTCTTCCTTTTTTTGTATTTGGAGACTACTTTTGATAAGCTCTAGGTACGATTTTGATAGGAAAACCGGGTTCTACTATTGATAGAATCCAGGGTACTTCGCGCTCTCGGATTACAACTATTGATTGGAATCCAAGGGCAGAAGTATAGGTTCAGTGGCACTGTCCCCCTCGGTTAATAGTAGATTTTCTCGGCTTCGCCTCGGCCGTCATACCACCTTCGTGCGAAAGTTCCATTTTATCCCCGTGTAAGAAATAGTGTTTTTCTCTATCCCCGGGCGAAAGCGCGCTGATTATTTAATCGCTAAACTGGAAAATCACATATTGTTTACATTCTAACTGCTGTCAAGACTGCGCAGCCATGTTTTTACTTTCGCCCGATGCTTTGGTAGTCGTAGCGCCCTCGCGGTCATCTGACATCGTGCTTCGAACTAATAGGTTATATTTGAAATTTTTCGCTGATGCCCGCCCAACATTTGCTGGTTGGGGCGGGCATCAAAAATACATGAACAAACATTTTTTAATAAAAACTGTTTATTAATTTTCTTAAAATTATTTTTCACATTTCTTACAAGAATAAAAATTATTTGTAATTGTACCATTGTATAATTTTCATATCTTACATAAGAATTTTTTAGCCAATTAGTAGTATCTATATCAATTTGTTCGTTTGCAATAACAATTTCTTGCCTTTGCTCGTTTTCTTTTCCAGAGTGTGTTGGATCAACTCTCAATTTTTTTGCAGGCGGTCGAGCTGAATTATTTTCAAAGAGCACTTTTATCGGGGGTTTTGTCATAAATTTTTGAGTTTGTGAATGCGGCGGTCCAAATTGAATTTTAGAAACTTCTCTAATCGGATTGTTTTTTCCCGTAACGAATATTGCTTGTTGCATTGATGCTGTCTTTGAGATTGAAGTTGGGGTCCGATCAAGATCGTCTACTGTGATGTCGGTAGAAAAATCATCCCAATCAAGTTCATATTCGACATTTGCTCTGTCTGTGCTGATAATCTGCATGGGAATGACTTTACTGGTTGACGGTTTGGAAAAATCAAGCTGAACTGTAACTTTAGAAGTGCTTGATGCTCCTTTCGTTACTCTATCGAAAATCTGCTGTCGATTGTGGATAGAATTTTCGACATAACCATGACAAACTTTGTCGGATACCCATCCTCCTAGCTGCTTCACTTTATCGAATGATGCACCCGAATCAGTAAGCAATGTGGCCGCAGTTCTTCGAAAACAATGACCGGTATATCGTTTCGGATCTTGCAAATTCAAATACGAAGCTATGATTCTTGGTATTTCGTAGATTTTGTTGATCCCGATGACTTGACGTATACATTTCCCTTCCTGATAACGAATAAAAAATTTATCCGTGAAATCATCAGTTGGTCGAAGAGAAATGTATTTTTTGACGATCTCGAAAAACAAACTTCCAATCAGTAATTGCCGCGATGCTGTAGTTGTGCCACTATTGTAATCATTCTTTGTGGCTTGAATTGATATTAAATATCTGTTATCATGCAACTCTTCAACATCTCGCACACGTAAATTTGCGATTTCGTCACATCTAAGCGCCCCAAAAATGCCAAATATGAGGATAACCTAGTAAAAAAATAATATTACACATAACCAAACAATAGTAATACAAACTATAAAATTTAATACTAACTTTGAAGGCCAAATACTTTTGATCATCTGCTTCATTGATAAATGTTTCTATTTCAGTCCACTTCAAAACTTGAGATTTTATTGGCTTGTATCCTTTCGAAAAATTTTTCAACATAGCTTTTAAATTAAGAAATGTATTGATATTGATCTGTTCTTTATTATTCAAAGTGTTCTTAAGCATGGACCACATGCTCCACAGTGTAGAGGGTTTCAGCTTTTCTTGCAAACTTTTGAAATAAATTACCAGATTATTTTCAGTTGAAGAGGAAAGATTTTTTTTATTTTCGTCTTCCCAC
Source organism: Phymastichus coffea (assembly GCF_024137745.1). NCBI lineage: Eukaryota > Metazoa > Arthropoda > Insecta > Hymenoptera > Eulophidae > Phymastichus > Phymastichus coffea. The sequence goes on along the minus strand of NW_026706822.1, from coordinate 3,703,450 downwards.
TTTTTGTAAGCTTCGTAAACTTGCAAATAACGATCGACAGATTTTTTCGGTAAAGTATCACTACCAATAATCAATTCTGCTTCTTTGTCGAAATCTCTTAACATTTCTTCTTCGTCTGTAGAATACTCATCGTCAGAACACATTTTAATCACTTTTTTATAAAATTTATGACACTGATGTAAGACGGACTTTATATGATAAAAATACAGGAGACTATAATTATTTTAACTGATATTTATTGTAAACTTTTGGCTGTTAGACTAGGAAACGATTATTTATGGCACAAAGGCAGATTTTAAAGGACGTGTTGACTAATAGAAGTGTAGCAACTGAATGCCCCTTGAGCCTCCTTTCTTTCGGCATGAGTCCGCGGCTTATTTTGTCTATGATCCTACGTTGTCGCCAGCTTCTTATCGCTTCACAACATATAAGATTACAGTTTCGTGCTGCGCCTCAAACTTCAGGAGAAAATGTTTTCACTCGCGGTGAAACAAGTGGCGCCACTCGCGGAGTGGGTAAAAGTGCAACTTCTTCCACCGTAGACAAGCCGTGAAAACGCGTGCTTTCGCCCGAGGGATAGAGAAAAATAATTTTCGATTGGTGATCCCGCTAGTCTATGCGAGAAATCGCACTACTAGCAACAACAGAACCCTGAGACTGCGCCAAGCCTCAGGTGCACCTGAGATGTGTCGTTGCCACGACGTCACACAAGCCAGAAAGTTTAAACTGCAAGATAAACATTAAATAATTCATAATAGTATATAATACTTAATTCTACAAAGCTTGATTTAACTTCAGTTTACGAGTATTCATAAAATTTATCAACATAATGATATTTTACTTGTTCATAATAAACAAAATAATATTATAAAGTAGAATATTATTGTACAGTTAAATTTCTAACACAGACTGAAATTCGTTGAGAAATTTTTTTTAATTAAAGTTATATGTAATGCTCAAGTGTTTTGCATGATTCTCTATAAAATTTTAAAATTAAATTTTAAAATTAAATAAAATTAAATTTTAAAATTAAATTTACATTTTTAAATAAAATAGAGATTTATCAAAACAGACCATTATTGTTCGCTACTCATCACACAAGCATGGTTTTGACACAAATGTATAATAAATGAATCCAAGGAGTGACTTGCTGATGGGTGGAAAATTTGTTTATTGACTTCCAAAGTCTTTATCTCAGTTAACAGTTTTTGGAACTTTGAAATTTTCCATGCATATACTACTTTGAACAAAATGATTGGTCGAAGGCTTATTCTTGTGCTATTGAGTCATCGAACAAAATTTAGCTTTGTACCAAGTGATATTTTAAGACTAATTTATTCTGAGTGAAGATTTACAGTAGAAAATATGGATAAACTGATATTTTTATTGAATTATTAATATTTAATGGTATAACTTAACAAAGGTCAATTATGATTATATCGACGTAAACTTATTTTTGTTCTTTGATTCAAAAATGAAATAATGAGCCTTGGAACAATTCTATTGGTCCAAGTAGTATACGCATGGGACTTTTTGAACTTGGATCTAAAAATAATTTGATATATATTTATAAAATAGATGTGGTATGGTGAAAAAATTTTTACAGGTGCTTAAAAATGTTGCTTTTTTTAATTAGAATTTGTAGAAAAGATTTCAGCAAGATTGCATGATAAATAAAAAAAATTATAAATTTCAGTAGGGATCTACGTTAATGAAAGATTCTATTTCTAAATGTACTTATAAACACTGAGATAAATTTTTAGTCATATTCTTCACGTGACAAATCCATAATTTATTCCTAATAAAAACAGTTTTTCAGAAGGATATATTAAAGTGTATTTTTCTACTTTTTTCTTATAGCTATCATAAGAACCCACGTTGGAAGTTGAATTTTTATTAATTATAACTTAAATACTAGATGGTCAATTGTTTCCAAATTCTACAGGTTTACTAACCAATATTTAAATTAATTTGAAGCCGACTTTTCAGCAAATTATGACTGTTTTAAGGTAGTCCAGTTAAATCAAAATACCAACTCGAGTATAAAAAATTATTTATTATTACATTGTATGTTTAAAATATCAGTCGCATTCAATAAATAACCGAAGCATGTGCTTTTACTACTTGAGTTATTATTTATTCGTATTAATTTGTCTAAACTTTCTATTCAAAAAGTTAATTCTTAAAAAAAAGAAGCAGTCTAATCTCACCTTTGAATATGGGAGTAAAAATACTTCGAATAGTAGTTTTACTCCCTAATTATTCGATATTTACTGTAAGCAATCATGTTTCAAATCGTATTCATTATCTATCTTTAATTTTTTATGAGAATCCCTTGGGCAGAAGTGTATTCAATTACAAGTTACCATCTACACGGAGTCAGATCCATGACGGCCTGTGTTGCATATAATACTTTAAAAATTCAAATACCCAATGACAGTTTTTGAAATTTTACACTATTTAAGTGTTGCGAAAAAATCTGTTGTACTTTATTTCATAGCTGGACTACCTTAATTTTCCTATAGTGCTACTTTCAGTTGATGTTTTGATTAAGATTTAATACTTAATAATTTAAGAATTTTCTTCTAATTCTAATTCAACCTCTCATGATCAATTAAAGGAAAAAATTCTTGGTGTTAAAATACGAACTTTTAAGGATGATTTTAAGTTTCTAAGGATGTGTTTGTATTTTCCATAGGCCCGACGTATAAACGGTCAAGAACGAAATATTATTAAGTGTCAAAAGAGATTCGTAAAGAACATGTAGATTTTTGTTTGTATAATAGAAACAGCGTGGCATACAGTGAAATGAGAGAGTGTAAGAAAGTAGAGCAACCTGACGGAACTTCCGCTAAAATTCCAAAGAAAATTCTGCTTTAAGTTTTAGAATGTTGTACATACAAGATGTAGGTTAAAGAAACTAAACATGAAAAAATTCCTTGTTTTGAATTTTATTGCCAATTAAAACTAGGTAAGTGCGTTTACGCTAGAGACCCTGGGACATACAATATATGTGTTTGTGATAAACATAAAAATTTGAAACTTAAAGCAGCAGCAGGTAAGATAAAAATGTATATGATTACATAGAGCTCATTGTAGTAGGTGTATCCTCTATTCATACTAAAAAATGTATGCTAGAAGAGTGTGACTCATGCTCAGAAAGAGATGAAATCCGTGAATTTTCAACGAATATAGAACGATATAGAACACAGAGAGTTCATTCAATACTAGAATGATACTGAAAGAGTTTGAAGAAACTTATGCTAAGCTTATTGATAACGTTATAGAAAACGTATGGAACGTCAGAAAACATTTTATAAAATGCGAATAAAAAAAGTATTATAGTGATTGTAAAAAAAAATGTAGCAAAAGGAATTGGCGCGATTGTCATGGACTTTGAAGAGAATTATTCAATTATCTGTAGAGATTTTGCTCAGGAATTCTAATTCAACAATACACAAGTATTATTATTTATACCAACTCTATACTACAAAAGTGAAAATAACAAGGACATACATATCGCCAGTTATTGTGTTGTGTCAGATTCCATGAAATACATTTTTCAGTACATGGATTTCAAGAAGCAGTAGTCAAAACAATCAAAACTGAGTTTCCCTGCATAGAAAAATTGATTTATTTTTCAGATAATGCACCGACTCAATTCAAAAACAAATGAGAAATATTCTAAAAATAGTTAGTGACGCATTGTTGTTTGATCTTCAATTTATTAATTTATGATTTCTTTTCAGAAATAATTTTATGAATATCTTATAATCTCTCTTTTAATGTTTGTATGATTTAAAATAAAATAATGACTATTGATATATTACGAAAAAATAGAGCACATCCATGGAAACGTTGATTTTTTCTGAAAAAAAAATTTATTATTGATATGAAGGCACATGGTTTTAATCAACGTAGTTATGTTCAATCAGTTCTACAAGTTGTAAATCTACTCGCATGACACATTTTTTTTTAATGCTCAACAAGTTTCACGAGTAAAAATCGAATTTATTCATAAAATAATTTATTTTACGGATTAGTCTACATTTTTATTTTAATAGATCAATTATTATGGTTAATCATGAAACATAAATGAAAATAATGAAAAAAAAAATAAAAGTTAAAAATTATCCGAACCCATGAGGGTAGAATTATAAAATAAAAGAGCTAAACTTCGACTGATGCGCTTATTTTGTGGTAAGATTTCAAGTCCATTGTTGTTTTCGATGAAAGGTGCATGTAAACATTGGTACGACCCAAGTTTGATGAAAATATAGAGTCGTTTAAAGCAGTGATTCGAGCATGACAACTTTTATTAGTTTGAAATGTACTCGTATTACGGCATACATATATACCTAGTCACTCACACAAACAGACAGAAACATATATTCACATGTAACACGTTCATTTCATTAATTCGAGCTCGTAATTCGCGAATCAAATAAAATAGCCCAAATAACATCACGTCACTAATTATTTATAAAGGGGAGGGTACGAAAGGTGCATTCGTTTCGCCGCGGAAGGCGTCGATGGGCTCTCGTCGTCTAACAATCCTAAATGCTGCAATTATGAGACAGGCAGTGAAACAGGAATTATCGAGAATTATTTGTCCATTCATATTATTTATTCACTATTCGTTAATTACAATGCCCCGATGCGGTTCGATTACAGGGGCGTGGTGTATCATGAGTTCTTGCCACAGGGTAGTACGATCAATAAGGAATATTACCTGTAAGTTATGTGCAATTTGCGCGAAGCAATCAACCAGAAACGTCCGGATTTGTGGAAGAACAAAAACTGGCTTTTGCACCATGATAACGCCCCTGCTCACACATCGTTGCTTGTGCGCGAATATTTGGCCAAAAACAACACAGTAATGGTGCCGCAGCCATCCTATTCCCCAGACCTGGCCCGTTGTGACTTTTTCCTGTTCTCAAAACTGAAGAGGCCCATGAAAGGACGACGCTACGCCACGATTGAGGAGATAAAGATGGCATCGAAGGAAGAGCTGAACGAGATCACTAAAAATGATTTTTTAGGAGCTTCGAGGATTGGAAAATGCGTCGGCACAAGTGCAATATATCTGAGGGGAATTACTTTAAAGGAGATAAAATAGATATTCATGAATAGATAAATAATTTTTGAAAACACAAAATTCGCGATACTTTTTGAACAGACCTCGTATTTATAGAAAAAAATATCACTACGTACTTTCTTAATATTATTTTGCAAAAAAATCTAGTAGGAATTATTTTATTTTTTAATTAAGAAATCAACTATTAAAACATATTTTTATTATTAAAACTAATTGCGTGCTTACTCTTAAGATGCAGTAAATATACTACTCAAAATATCACTATAAATTAGACAAAGCTAAAAAAATATAAATTAGGCTAAGATTCTTTTCAACAAATAAAGAAAATATATAGTTTTTTATTTTTTCTTTTCATCTTATATATTATAAAAATTGATCTAATATTTTTCAAAATGAGTAAGTTCATACCCAATTGTGAGTTTCAACGACACGCGCATATCTCATATGTCTTCGGATACATGCCTGAGTATAGAAGAGAAAATGGCGTCGAGATTGGACGGGAAGTGGGAGAAGCGAGAGGACTGACGGTTTGAGTTAATATTTTCAGTTATCCTTCATCTTCGTTTTTTATCTATTTATTCCCTATTATGTATACTGAATCGGTAATGGATTATAAAAACAAACCGTTTCACAATGTTTATATTAACATGATAAATATTTCTTAATGTCTTGGATTTATTATGACGCGGATATTTAATATTCTGGATTCATAAATAATGAATTATATTAGATATTAGATATTATGAAATTAGGTAATAAATATATAACTTACAATTTCGTGAGCTAATCTAGAGATTTCCTTAACGGATTCCACCATATTAGTTTGATAATCAACAAATGATTCCATATTTTCCATCGTAGAATTTCTATTACCTTCTAATCTAACCATTGCTCGATTTATGGATTCTATTAATCCTGTAACAATGCCATTGGATATTGATATTGTTTCTAGAGTATTTTTCAGTTCTAGAAGAGATTCTTTCGTAGAATCTATACTATCATCTATTTCATTATGAATATTTGTGGCTTTAGGATTTCCGCCACATTCTTTTGTTGCATAGACCAATTGCAGTATGCATTCTATGACAGTTTTGGTTTGATCTAATAATATAGCTTGTTGCTTTGATTGAATCATATGAGATGCAGATCCTATCGCTCCACTAACTAATGAATCACAGTACAGTAAAATGTGCGTTACAATATGACCAATATTTTCTGCTTCATATTTAGCAGCATTATGCAAAAATTCCAGCCTATCTCGTAATTCGGAGATGCTATTATTCATTTGATCTGAAAATCCTTGAATAGTATTTTCTCTTCGTACATGCATTGTCTGAGAAATTACATTTAAGGATGCTGTATTTAAATCTCGTATTTTGATACCAAGTTTTTGAATAGCCAAGTCACACTCTTTTTGACCAGGAGCTTTATCTCGAATAGAAGATACTAATGCTTTAATGGAGTCACTAACATTTTTGCTATTATTTGCTAAAAGTTGCCAAGTTGGAGGATCTTTTGGAGTAACTGCAAGACTTTTTGCAGCAATTATCATTGCACAAGAACCAGTAATAATTGATTTTCCGGCAGAAATGATAGGTTCTTGTGAATTTCTAGCTAAAAGAGATATTTTAGCTGGTTGACTAATGAATTCAGGAGAACTAGCAAAGACACATAAATTATCAACGGCATCTAACAGAGGCTTAGTAGGAAATATTGATTTCGTTTTATTAAAGTCTAAATATTCAGTATCAAGAGCTTTTATTTCTTTAACCAAAATAGCTGTAGAATTAGCAACGTCTTTAGCTGATTGAACAAATTGTCGCTTAGCAATAGGATTGCTAGTTTTACTAGATGCAAGCCTGCAAATATTACATAACGCACTTGTATGTTTTGCAATAACTGTTGCAGCTGAAAGAATGTGTTGTTTTGATGAAGTGGGATTCTCAAGACTTTGACAACTCAAATGTATGGATTGAGCAGCTCGAAAAAAATATGATTGATCAATTAATCCTGGTTTCCCAGCTACTGAAGTAGGATCACCAACTCCTGCTAGATAAGCTGCTTGAGCAGCTGCTTCAATCAGACCACAAATAGAGGTTGAAACTTCTCTTATAGCTAACGAAAACTGCTCGTATTCTGATTTTTTAGCAAAATTAGCAATACCTGTCATACCGTCTCCTAAACTTTTACTTTTTTCCATAACCGTTTCAAGACATTCAAAATAAGATGTATCTGAGATTGGTTCATTTGGATTATCTAACAATGAAAGCATAGACTCAATATTTCTTATTGAGTTATCACAATCTATTTGTCCTGGAGCTGCTGATATACAAATATCTAATAATTGATTGATAGAATCAGTTAATGTCCGCGCTGCAACGGATAATTGATTCTTACAGTTTGGCGCATCAGAATCGGCTAAAATAGCTTTAGTAGAAGATAAAAATTTTAAACAATTTTTACTGATGTTTCTCAATGAATAAATTACTTGTAATCTTGTTTCATTTGTCGTTTGTCCAGCCATTTTTAATGCAGTATCCATAACTTCTCCGTAAGAATTTACAAAGGTCTTCAAAGAATCAACTAAAACTGTTGGAATCCATTTTGATGCATTAATAGAAGAAGAAGCTTCATGAAGATCTTTGGCGGCGCAATTCAAATTCCTTTGTAAATGTCTGTAAAATAAGAAAATTGTTATTAGTATTTATACGAAGCGTTCTCTGCGTAAATCATAGAAAATAGGAAAAAATGAATTATAGATACAAATGCTTACAATACAAATAGTGTTAAATATTAATTTTTTTTTATTGTGTATTGATTAGTGTGACCGCACGAATAGCAAATTGTTCAAGGACTACAGTGTAATGCTGGCAAAGCTAGAGAAAATATCGTAAGGAAAAGTTAAACAAAATTCAACCTCAGGTAATGATAGACGTTGATCTTCATTACCTATCGATAACTTCAACAGATTCTGTAGTTTCGAATGTAATGGTTTTATTTGGCTGGTTTTAATGTTACTCTTATCTGCCTCTGCACTTCAGCTTTTTTATTGACAATATTGTGGATTGAGTGTGGTTTCTCGTATGTGTCAATTGTTGCACAAATGTGTCATTCATAACCACTCACTCTCAGCACATGTTCTTCAAGGATTTCGGAATAAACAACAATTATAGAATAAATATACTTGGAATTACTAGTTGCATTTATGTAGTTAAGAGTATTGATTTCTCAAGAGAAAGACAAAAAAAATAAACCAGGAACTTAACTAGTTATTGAAAAAGAGTTGTGCGATTTGGGCACGATGCCCGAGCTAGACTAACTACCGTTGACAAAGAATGATTCGCCAGAACACTAATTTCCCCACCTTAGTTCATCGCGAATAAAAGACATTTGATATTTGTCGAGTGGAGGTAGTGTGCTTCGCTCTTGTCGACATTCGTGCAGGTGAAATCGTTTTACGTCTAGACCGCACTCGCAAATCAATTGTGATTTTCACATTATTTAATTTCGCCTGCCTTTGCCACTTGACTCCGTGAGAGGACTTTTTTGGGAGCTCTTCTACAAAGTCAACAACAAACACATATGAACTTACGGTGTCCTTATGTCGACCCAGTCTGTGTCAGCCTTATCAAGACGTAACATCATAGCCTAATTTTATTCTAATTATTACAAGATGTCATTTTAACTTCTATATTTAACACTTCAGAGATTTATATCTGAAATCCGTTCTTAGTCAAAAACGTGATACTTTTCAAATCTGACTAAAGGAAATTGGTCAGTAAACTTACTTATTTATGAACTTTCATTTGTAAATCAGAGCTCACTTAGTTCGGACGTGAGATTAATGCTCTCCAAAACTCAAGCGACTGTTAGAGTATATAGTTAAGTGTTATAACGGGGTTTTAGCTAACTCGTCGTTATAATCGAGAGGATAAATTGATTGACAGCTCGGCTTTACCAGTTACGAATGCCACGAGGCTAGTACGCTGGTGCACGTGTGGCCAAGCCCTTCAACTAGCCACAATGTCAAGCAGCCTCGTGGCCCGCGTAGAGCGTCGCAGGTAGCAGTGGCTAAAAAGCGCGAAAAGTAGCGACGAGCGCAGAGAATTCGCTAGGGATAGGGAGTGAGAGTCGGGTGCAAAGTCAGAGAAGCACAGAGGATAAAAAGGGTAAAAATAATTTATATAAAGCATCCAAAGGAAAGCATACAGAGCAGTAAGTCGGCAAAGAGAGAGAGAAGCGGCAAGCTAGCAAGAGAGAGCTAGACGAGTCGGTACTTAAATACAATGGCAATGGCCAGGCCCTCTGTACAATGAGTATTCGCTCGCCGAACGGCGTTCCCGGACGCCGGATGCAGTGGTGAAGAAGCGAGGGACTGCCGAGCACTAGGCTCCAGCACGCGCACACCACTCTGTCAAATCGCCGCACCACTGTACGCACTCGCAAACAATCCCAGGCAAAGCCAGGCCGAAAGTCCAAGCAGTCCAGTAAAGAGAACGAAGTTGAGGAACGCTAAACCGCGGCAGCTGCCCAAGCAGGAAAAAAAAAGGGAAAAGCCTCTGCTTCAATGCGCGTCCAGACACGTGTCGCCCGTGTTATGTTTGCCAGTCAATTGCCGCGGGAGGCGTCCCCACTCTTTCATCGCGCTTTTCGGCAGCGCGACCACACGCATACACGCGGACGCGACTCTCCCTTCTTGTAGGCTCGTTAGTAGACATGCCGGGCTCTCTCTCTTACCTTACACTTCGACGTTGTCGGCTGCTGCAGGCCGCTGTACAATATAATGTGAATTCAAATATAGTATAAGTATATAAATTGTGTACATGCATGTGTGGGAAGAGAGAGACATAACGAATGAATTAAATTCGTTATAGTGTAAAGTAAAGACATTAAAGCAAACTAAATAAAAACATACTCAAATAGTTAGAATTAATATAGACATTATGGCTACACCAACAAAAACAGCGAAGATAATAATAGCAACAAATCCAGAAGAATCTAAAGATTTGCAAACAGAAAAATGGAAAATCATGAGAAACAAATGAGCAAGGAATAGTCCAGATGAAAATGAAATAGTATAGAAACGACAAACACAAATCAGTGACTACTGGTTAGGTAATACAAGTAATAAGCTGGAAGTAAGCAACCAGTATGAAATATTGTCAGAAATAGAAACCGAGGAAAAAGTTAATAAAAACACAGGTAAAAAAACTCTTTATTACAAGGGGGGGACAATAAGTTTTTACAAAAAGAAGGAAAAAAAGTTTTGCGTATGTAATTTTTTTTATTTTTCAACATAATCTCCTTGAAGGTCGATAAATGTTATTAAACGGCATTCCAGTTTTTTCAAGCCATCAGAAAAATATGATTTCTGAAAACCCTCAAAATAAGCATTTGTTTCGGCGATAACTTCTTCATTCGACATGAACCGTTGTCCGGCAAGCCATTTTTGAGGTTAGGAAATAAGAAAAAGTCACTGGGAGCCAAATCAGGTGAATATGGTGGATGGTCTAATTGACCATCGTTAATTCGAACTTTAAATCGTTAATTTTTGCCATCGAAACTGCACACGTGTGAACTCGAGCATTGTCTTGAAGAAAGAGGCATTTTTTTAATTCAAGTGAGGACGTTTTTCTCTGATTTTTTCTTTCAGCTAACCTAATAATGACGCATAATATTGTCCAGTGATCGTCTGGCCCTTTTCCAAGTAGTCGATGTAGATGATTCTATAAGCATTCCAGAAAATCGTGGCGATAATCTTGCCAGCTGACTTTACTGTCTTTGCCTTCTTTAGGGCTGATTCTCCTGCGGTAATCCATTGTTTGGACTGTTCTTTGGTTTCAGGAGTGTAGCGGTGTACCCATGTTTCGTCTACAATTACAAGTCGGCAAAATTGAAATGATTGCACCCTTTGATACCCCTGTGGCCTTAACTAATTCTCGCAGTTTTAATCTTCTATCACTCAACACCATATCGTGGATTTTGTTGACCATGTCGGGCGTACTCAGTTCTATGGGGTGTCCTGAACGAGGTTCATCTTTTGTTGTACGGCCGCATTTAAATTCATTTACCCACTTATAAATATTAAAACTATAAGTATATGGATGTTATGCGTGTGTGAAATAATGTATACTCCGAATGTGTATGCGTGTGACAAAGATGGCAAACAGGGAGAGCGCCAGCAGCGCTGTGCTCCGCATCGCGGCTGTCGCCACGCCTATGACTTGACGGAGAGAGCTCGTAGAAGCCTGACGCGCTTGTTGCTACTTGAGTGTATTTCTTCGCGTACGGCTGTGAGCCGTATACTTCATTGTATTTCTTTATATCTGACCTAACTTATTTTGCTACAATAAAGATAACTCCACATACGTGTCCGCTGTTTATTTATTTAATAATTCTCACTAGACGAAAAAGTCCGTTTAATAATAAACAGTCTTAAACACAGAGGCAGACTTGCCATGAACGGCGTTCAACTCAACTGTGATTTCTTTTAGTGTAAGGCCTTTAAAATGAAAATGTTTTATCACCGCTTGAAACTCTGTTTTTTCCATTTTTCAAATAAACCAATAACTTTTTGTTCAACCTACGCTCACAAAAAACAACTTAATGAATCGAGTTGAAACTTTGTACGATATCTAGTTAGTAGTATTGCTTGCCAAAAATATTTTAATTTAAGTTCGCAGAATATCCGAAATGTTGCACATCGGCTTACATAAAAACACTTTAAATAGAAAAGAGGATACACAATATCTTAATCTTGTTTATAAGCCTTTATTAAGATTGATGAGGAAGGGATGATAGATGAAAAATATATATATATATGTGTTGAAATACTTGATTTCTTACTGTATTGTAACGTATCTGGCTACGAGCTATTCGTTTTAGCCTATAATAATTTGACTACGAGAGAAATCAGGTACACACATATACATATAATTATATGCCATTAAAATTACATTTGCAACTTTATTGTCAATAATTTGTTGTTTTTCTGTTAATAAAGCTTGAAGAGATCAGCAAATGTGCTGACGAAACGTTGCTGAACATAATTAAAATTAAGTGAATTTTCATCTCTCACTATTACCCTTCTTTCCATTATTACAAAATTTATCATTGAAGAAAATTATAAGGGAATGAAGATAGTATGTTACATATTAACAAATATTAAACACAGAATTTCCAAACAACCACTACCGATATTTTTCGTTGAAATAAAAACAAAAGAGAACGACAAAGAAATATACGAAATAGATAAATTAATGCAACAAATTATCAGTTTTGAACCCTTTCATTAGAAAAGAGAAATTTCACAGTGCATGCGATGCCAAGAATACGATCACACCAAAAATTACTGCCACAGAGCACCAGTCTGTGTAAAATGCGCACAAAATAATTTGTCAACTAACTGTCCAATTCAAAACAAAATAAAAGAGGTTAAATGCGTAAACAGCGGTGGAAATCATGTAGTCAGTTATAAAGGAAGTATTGCAAGAAAACAACTCTAACAAAAACTGTTTCCTGTACTAAGGCCAAAACAAGTAGAAAATATAGTAAACGCAGTTAGACCAAACATCTCTTATGTGCAGACCGCTGGCTGCAATACGTTCATAACAGAAAAAGAACCCATACAATCACAGACATCTCAACCAACAGTAAATAACAACGACAATCGATTAATAAATATGATGGTACAACTGATGAACAAAATAGACACGATGTTAAATCTGCTTACGACGCTCATAAATAAAATTTCATGAATATAGAATTAAAAACTTGGAACGCTTACGGTTTAGCGTAGAGAAGCATCGAAATAAAGCCTTTTATTATAAAAAATAATACCGATATAATGTTAATATCTGAAACGCACTTCACAAACAAAAATTTTCTAAAAATATCACAATACGCGTTATGTAATAAAAACCATCCTGACGGCAAAGCACACGGGGGAACAGCTATAATAATAAAAAATACAATTAAACATCTTGTATATCATAAATCAAGCTTACAAAGAAGACTACGAGGGTGGTCTTAAGTACTTAGCCTACAAAAGAAAAACGAAAATTTTGGAAAAGTGGCGTTTTATGTTTCAACATAGTCTCCTTTTAGTTCGATACACTTGACCCAGCGATGATCCAATTTCTTTAACCCGTCTGAAAAACACGTTTCCTCGAGGTCTGAAAAGTAGGCTTCCGTGGCAGCGATTACCTCCTCATTCCACTCAAATTTCTGCCCGGTGAGTGACTTTTTCAAGTTTGGAAACAAAAAGAAGTCGCACGGGGCTAAATCTGGAGAATACGGTGGATGGGGCAGCGTTCGTAGCCTAATTCGACCAATTTGGCCATGGCGACGGCGGAGGTGTGAGCCGATGCGTTGTCATGGTGGAAGAGCACTTTTTTCTTCGCCAAATGGGGCCGTTTTTTCTGCAATTCGACGTCAAATCGGCCCAATAATTCGGCATAGTACAGCCCTGTGACCGTTTTGCCCCTCTCCAGGTAGTTAATGTAGATCAAACCTTGTGAATCCTAGAAAGCGGTGGCCATCACCTTTCCGGCCGATGGGGCAGTCTTCGCCTTCTTCGGAGCACTTTCGCCGGGTAAAGTCCACTGTTTTAACTGTTCCTTGGTCTCTGGTGTATACCAGCGGATCCATGTTTCATCGACTGTCACGAAACGACGCAGAAACTCCTTCGGATTGCGCTTAAACAGCGTCAGACATTGCTCTGAAGTTGTCTCACGGTTGTGCTTGTTGTCCGGAGTGAGCAAACGCGGCACCCATCGCGCCGACAACTTTCTCATGCCCAAAATTTCATGCAGGACATGACCCACGCGGTCTTTTGAGATGCCTACGATCTTAGCTATCTCGCGCACCTTCAATCGTCGATCTGCCAATACGAGATCGTGAATTTTTGTCACGTTATCCTCCGTGATAGCCGTTTTCGGAGCACCTGGACGTGGCTCTTCAAAAATCGACGTGCTACCACGTTGAAACTCGTTAAACCAATTTTTGACGGTCGCCATCGAAGGAGAAGAGTCACCGTACACAGCATCCAAGCGCTTTTTGATTTCGCTGCGCGATTTCCCTTCCAAAAACAAGAATCAAATCACCGACCACTACTGCTCTTTTTCCATTTTTCAAAAATCAACGGACACACTTGCTTTCACACGGTCTCAAAAATAAACTACAACGCAGATCCGGCTGAAATCTTGACAGTAACCATCGAGAAGGTAGTACTACGTGAGAGAATATTTCTTTTGCGAGAGTGGCGCCATCGGGCGGTGAGGCTAAGTACTTATCGGACCACTCTCATACTTACAAGCAACAAATGTCATAATCACGGATAACATAGGACAAATAACAATTTCAGCACTACATTGCCCCCCGAAACAAAAAATAACTAAAGAACAATATAAAAAATACTTTGATAAGTTAGGAAATCGCTTTCTAGTATAGGAGGTGAGTACAATGCCAAACACCCATGGTGGACAGCAAAATCTATAACGCCAAATCGAAAAGGAGTAACTTTATATACAATAATGAAGATCGAAAACCTAACACTAATACCCACAGGAGAACCTATATACTAGCCTTCCGATATAAATAAACTACCGGATGTAATAGATTTTGCAATCATCAAAGGCTTAAATACTAAACATGTAACAGCTAAATCGTGTCTCGATTTAATATCAGATCATTCCCCAATTATTATTAATTTCGATATAGCAATTAAAGCAAACTCAAAAACTAAACCTCTATATAATAAAAAAGCAAATTAGAATTCTTATAGAGCAATACTAAATGCAAAATATTTGTGTAATATACCAGTAAAAACAAAAAAAGACATCAATAATAATACTCATACCAAAACCTAGTAAACCGTCCCAACATGTCACATCTTACAGGCCAATTAGTCTGTTGCCTACGCTATCTAAAATCTGTGAAGAAATAAGCAAAACATAATACCTGATCATCAACTTTGTCTTTGTAATAATCATGCCACAATAGAATAAATAAATAGAGTTACCACTGAAATAAGAAATATTTTCGATAAAAACGAATGTTGTAATGCAATATTCCTAGATGTAGCTCAAGCGCCTAATAAAGTTTAGTATCAAGGACATTTATATAAACTAAATAAAATCTTTCCAAAAAAACTATACTTGCTACTAGAATCATATCTAAGCTGCAGAACCTTTAAGGTAAAATTAAATAATGAAACAACACCACCAATTTCAAGATATAGATCATTGGTGAAGTACCTACATATAATATTACAAATAATGTTGTAACTAATTGTTGAATTATTGTAAAACTTTCACTTTTCCTTAGCTTTTCTTATCACTTATTGCGCAGCGGAAGCGTGCTTGGCCCATAACCGGATAGTTTTTTGGGACAGGGTAGCAAAGGCACTGACAAATAAATATGTAGATTAATCGAACAAAGAAACCTTTATTAGAATGCTTTAGCGAAGTCACGTCTTAGCAGCACGAGAGTCGGCAAGCGAGAGACGACGCAGCGCCGCCGACTTGAGTAGGTGCGCACGCAGGCTCACGCATACGCAACACATACACGAGTCGAACTCACACGCACTTATAGCCTATACTTGTCACTCCCTCACGAGAGTGTATGTTTGCATCAAACATATAAATAAATATATATATTTTATATAAATAAAAATAAAATAAAATCTTACTCCTACAATCTTTTAAATAAAATAGTCTTCTTTTCTCTGATTCAGTTTTCTTAGGTACTAGAGGTAGTAGGCACGTGCAAATTTAATATCTATTTATAGATCAATCTTTCCTTTCGTTATACCAAGCTGGTGCATAATTATTTCGCTGATTACTTTCATAGACGGTCTCCTCCGTATATTCTACTCTTTCCGTTACTTCCAACAAGTCACGTTCATGTGTTCCTGTAATCATTCAAAAATCAACATTAAGTATTAAGCTTGCAAGTTCCTTATGGACTAAGAACGACAAAGGCTTGGTAAATATGTCCGCTAGCTGATCCTTTGATTGGACCCATTTAATATTTATCAATCCCTCTCTCACACATTGCTTTACGTAATTTTCTCTAATCGTACGCAGATGCCTCAACTTTATTCCCCCTTGCACTTGAGTACTAAACCTAGCAGCATTATTATCGCAATACAATGCAACGGAACTTATTGACCTTTGAGTCAAGCTTTCTATTGAGTCTGACAATGCCGATATTTCTAAGCACGCTTCACTCATTGCTACATACTCTGCTTCACATGTCGAGAGTGAAACACTTTTCTGCTTTTTCGTTCTCCACGCTATTGGATCTCCATACAGCCTGAGTACATATCCGCAAGTGGTTAACGAGTCTCTGCTGTCACTCCAACTTGCGTCTGAATATGCATCAAACTTCTCACCCTTTCCTCTACAGGTGAGCGCGATGTCTTTAGTCGCAGCAAGGTATCCGAAAACTCTTTCAACTCTTTTCCAATCACTTTGCATCGGATTTGACTGTTGCCTACTCAAAATATTGACCGCATAAGTTATATCCGGTCTCGTGGCATTTGATAAATATAATAAAGAACCCACAGCTTCGCGGTATCTAGTTGTATCTATCGTTTCATCGCTTTCTTTATCATTTTCTCTTTCGCGTCTTTCTCTATTCTGCACTTGGTTAGTTGACATGGGAGTTCTTTGTCCCTTTATATCTTCATAACCAAAGCGTTTCAACATTTTACCGATAAACTTAGTTTGGTTCAATCGTAGAACTTTCTCCGTTATGTTTCTAATCAATTTAATTCCCAAATATTCGTCCGGCTTACCGAGATCTTTCATTTTAAAACTTTTTAGCAATTTCTCCTTTATGTTGTCAAGTAAGTTTTTATCGTTACTGGCTAAAATTATGTCGTCGACATATAGAACGGCGATAACAATACTCTGTTCAATAACGAGTACGAATAAACACGGGTCATTATCATTTGTCACAAAACCGAGATCTTTCATTCTTTTCGCGAACGTCTCGTACCAATTTCTAGGACTCGTTTTCAAGCCATACAATGACTTCCACAAACGCAGAATTTTCTTTCTCTTATCATTAATCAGATCATCCATACCGTCAGGTATTTCCATGTATATTTCTTCTTTCACAGGGCTATTTAAGAACGCAGTTTTAACATCTAATTGATACATTATCAAGTCATGCTTGTTTGCATAGGCGAGTACTGTTCTTATCAATGGGAGTCTTGTCACAGGCGCATACGTTTCTCTTAATTCATAGTAATTTTTATCTTGAAAACCCCTCACTACTATGCGCGCCTTTTTAAGCTCAGTTCCATCGGAGTTTAACTTTGTTTTTAATACCCATCGCGAGGTTAAGATGTTTGGTTTATTACCTTTGGTATCTTTAATCGGTCTTTCTACAATTTCGTATACTTCATTTAATCTCAACGCGTCCAATTCGATATCGATAGCTTCTTTCCATTTTTTCCAATCTCCCCTCGTCATAGCGTCGCGATACGATATTGGATCGCCATTCACTGTCGCAATCAGTGTGTATACTTCTTCATCACTCATGTCACTGATGTTTGTACTTTCCCCTGTCGCACAAAATGCGCACCGCACTTCCCTTCTAGGTTTATTTTTCGGCGGTCTGCCCCTTTTTCTTTTGGGTGGACTTTCCACTTCACTTTCCCTTTCTCCCTCATTTTCGGTTATCTCCTTTCCGATTGTTAATTCGCTCTCTGCACCATTTCCAAATTCTATCTCTGATACTCCCTCATTCGCGAATACGTCTTTATACGCTAATCTTTCAACGAACTTTACCTCTCTACTTTCTGTGAACTTTTTACTTACTGGATCATACAGTTTATAGCCGTCTCTTGTATAGCCAGCTAACACGCGTTTTTTCGCAACCGTATCGAATTTAGTATTTGCATCCTTTAGTTCATAGGCCACGCAGCCAAAACGCCTCAGTTGATTTATGTCATATCTATAATTTAGTGCTAAAATGCCTAACGGCGCTTTCATGTTTAACGTCGCATGCGGGCTTACGTTGTACGTATACACGGCTACTTCCAACGCGATATTCCACATACTTCCAAGTAAACCTGAGTCTAACAAAAGTGATTTTATCTTTCTTTGCAATGTTTGATTTATTCTTTCCGCCACACCATTGTGAGGTGGTGTGTTGGAACAAACAGTCAGCAATTCCGCATTGAATTCATTCAGAATTTCTATCGTTCTTTTACCAGTAAACTCGGTTCCTTTATCGCTCGACAAGTATCCTATCTTAACGTCTTTGCCTATTATGTTTCTAGTCGATATTATATACTCTCTTAGTTTTTCGGGCACTTCAGTTTTGTGTTTTAGCGCGTAAGCGTTTGCGTAACGCGAAAAACTATCCGTGAAGACTACAATAAAACTTTGTCCTCCTGGAAATGTTCTAGGTTTAATTGGACCCATTACGTCAGCATGTATACGCAATAATGGTGACTCCGCTATTTCTCTAACCTTACTAAATGGTTTTCTTTTCAACTTTGCCATTATACAAACTTCACATTCATTCAAGCTCTCGTCAAATCATTTCTGTCAAAGTTTTTGATGTCCGGATATAATTTTTTCAGTTCGTTCATGTATTTAGCCGACATATGTCCCAAACGCACATGCCATAGTTTAATTGTATTAAATCTACCTAGATTCTTTTCATTTAAAATTCCACTACCTGGTGTGTTTAGAGCGTTACTTTCGGTCTTATTACTTTCAACTTCACCGATCTTATCTGATTCGCTCTGTTTCTTATCTTTCTTGTTACTTTGCACAGTATCCAGACGTTTAATGATTTTTCCACTTCTCGTCGCTAGATTCAACATAATTGAATTTTTCTTAATTTTGTTATCGCGCGCGTTTGTGTCTTTACGGCTAACCTCGATTTCCCAAAATGGCCTTTTGTATAAGCCCGTTAGTACTGATTCTCTAGAGATAGGGTCATATATATTTATACGTTTATTATCTAAATAGATTTTCATTCCTTTATCTGCGAACTTTCTTAATGACAACAAGTTTCTTGACAGATCTTTTGCGTAAATTACATCATCTAACGTTATCAATTTACCGTTTTGTGACTTTAACTCTACAGTACCGCTTACCTCGTATGATAGATTTGCCTTTTTGTTTTTATTCGCGCAATTTATTGAACCTATAGCCTTTGGATCTAGCGATTTGAATACAAGTCATGAATTAGCAACATGATGAGTTGCTCCCGAATCACCCAAGAACTTATCTACTTGCGTTTCGTTCTCATCATTTTCGGAGTAATCTTCCTCGTTATCTAAGGAATCCCCCTCTAATAAATAACATTTCTTTCCTTTAACAAATTTCTTTCTCTTACCTCCTTGAAAATTAGACGCATTACGTCCCGTTCCCTTTCTTTCCTGGTTATGGTCGTTGCGACCGCGAGCGTAGTTTCTACCGCCATTCCCTTGTTTGTTGTTTCTTTGATCATTTGTAAATCTTAGTCTCTTGCCTGAATCACCGTGGTCGTCTTCCTCGTCACGTTGCCTTTTCTGTCCAACTTGATTGTGATAAGAGGACATATGACTCGGTGACTTACATACGTAGCACAACTTCTTATCTTTCAGAGGACAGTCACCTTTCCAATGTCCACTCTTGTGACAATGGTGACATTGTTCCCTTGTGGCAGCAGGCATGCCTTCAAAGAAGGTTGATTTTTGTGCCATCATAGCCTTTGGCGTCTGTTGTACTGAGCGTGGTCCTGCCTGCAAAACAACATCCTTTAGTACATTATATGGCATCCTATTCCCGGTAGCGTTTTTCCCAACAACGTCAGTCGAAACAACTTCCGGTATAGCTTTCTCTGCAGCATTAAAAAAGAGGTTTCTTTTCAGTTCTTCAGGGCAATTGCCTGTTAACGAAAAAGTATCATATTGTCTTACTGTTGCCTCAAATCTTTCAACGAAGTCAAAAGCTGATTCTTTGCTTTTATCATACCTTAAATTAATTAATTTTTTAAACGCGATATGCTCATCTATTCCCATTTGGGCTTGTTTCACTTTCTTGATTTCTTTCAATATTTCAACGGGACTTTCTAAATGAGCAAATTTATTGTTATATGACGCGCTTAAGTGATTTAATAATATGTCTTTGACTTTATTCTCATCTAGTTTGAGTTTCTCTTCATCAACAAAGTCGCGCTTGTCACTTTCAAAAATATAATACAATCTTCTCGATTTTAGTTCAGTGAAGAACAAGTTTTGAAAGGTTTCAAACCTAATGTCTTTATCTAGTACGTATCGTCTATTCACATTACTTTCAACTTGCGATACTTCAATGTTTATTTTACTTCCGTTATTCGATGCAGTAAGATTACTAATTGAGCTATCCTTCGAAACTAACCTTTTAAATTCATTAAAAATCGCGCGAGATATATTATTCACTTCATTTTCCTGTCTATAACCTACGCGTCGAGAGGGACTATGTATTAGACCAGAATTGTTTACCTGTTCTGTCGGAGTCGACGAAGGCCAGGTCTGAGGTCCTTGTTGCCTAGTTTGTCTAGGGTTTTCACTTGCTCTTTCTTGCAGATTTGTGACTGTGCGATGAGTGTTTACTTGCACCGTCTCCATCACCTCACTCTCTTGTCTCTTGCTCCAATTGTCAGACCTGTCGATATCAAGGTCATCCAGCGTCATGCTTTCCAAGTCCCAGCGTCCAGGGACGCCAAGATCAGGGACGATGGAGAACTCATAACTCCTTCCAGTGTTTCTCTTTGGTGGACAAACAGTTGATCCAGAAAAACCTTTAGTCATCGTCAAATTTCGCGATTGACGCGTTCTTTCTATAGAGTCCTCGTAGATTTGAGACTCAGCTGTTCTATCGACTGTTACAAAGGCATCGCTGCTTGTTGACTGTTGAGTCTCATCTCTCAACTCATCTTGTGGGTCTTGGTCATTGCGTGGGCTGGTCTGCGTTGACATTGACCTGTTAGTGTTTCTCGGTGGAGTTGTCTGAGTTGTTGAATTTAGCGAATCTTTTTCGTTGTTGCTTGCACTTGAACTCAAACCCTTCAAAGCATCCAGTACTTGTGTATGATTGAAGTCGAACTTGGCACTGATTGCACTGAAATGGCTGTCAGTTTCCCTCTTATTCTCTGCAACCTGCTTCTTAAGCTCCTCCACTACCTTTTCCAACTGTTTAGGTAGCTGCATAGTGGTGGTGGTCTTAGCCCTGATGCAGATGCCCTTTTTCTTATGAGGGGCACTGACAGACATTCCGTAGAATCTTCCCTGCAACCAGCCCAACTGCCCATCCGTTAGCACGTAACTTTCTATATCAATATGATAGCCATTTGTAAAGGCTAGGCAAAAACCGGTGTCATTTGACGTTCTTTCCATCAGATAGATTCCTTCTTGCGGGTTAGATTCGTCAAGCTTATACTTTCTCCAAAGCGTGTCTTTAATTTCTTTCATTGTTCCTGTGTATACATAGCCTCCTCTTTCAGTGCTTTCAACCAGGCCAGCACCCTCTCCGGTGCCTTGCACATGAGGTGATGTTCCTTCCATCTTTTTCTTTTGTTTCACAAAAAACAACTAAAACTTTCACTTTTCCTTAGCTTTTCTTATCACTTATTGCGCAGCGGAAGCGTGCTTGGCCCATAACCGGATAGTTTTTTGGGACAGGGTAGCAAAGGCACTGACAAATAAATATGTAGATTAATCGAACAAAGAAACCTTTATTAGAATGCTTTAGCGAAGTCACATCTTAGCAGCACGAGAGTCGGCAAGCGAGAGACGACGCAGCGCCGCCGACTTGAGTAGGTGCGCACGCAGGCTCACGCATACGCAACACATACACGAGTCGAACTCACACGCACTTATAGCCTATACTTGTCAAAAACCATTCACTTATTGTCGAAAAGATAGATTGTAAATAAAATTAGGGAAAAAAAATTTATAAACTTTGTAACTATTATTATATCTCGAGACATAATTATTCTATCGAGTTTACTTTTCAGCCATTGAACAAAAACAGTAACATGTAGGTCTAAAATCGAGAAACTTAATTAGTAACAGATTTTTTTTTGGTATTTAATTTTCAACCCGGGACTGTTGAAAAAAATGTATGAACTCTGAATTTCATAAAGTTTACAAATTCAAATTTTAAAATTGAATTTTTTAATTAACCTGAAATTAATTAAAATTTATAATCATCAAAATAAGAAAAGGAAGTATTAGAGCAGAGCCAAAGGGAAGACAGAAATAAACCAGATAAGTCATTGCCATTTAATAAATATAATATAATTCCAAATAATACAAATCCATTACATAATCGAGATTTGCTATGAGAATATTATACGTATTACAAATTTGTAACACATTTCGTGTTCCGGATAGTTCGCACAATGTACAGCCATAATTCTTATCACTTTTTAGCCGAAAGTCACTACGTGGTACAGTAAATGTAGAGTAACCAGGCTAAGGTAATTTATTCTTTTCAATATCTTCTTTATTATTTTTGTAAACTATTATTCTGCATGCACTGTAAATTATACTTGGAAGTCCAATATCATTTGCATCATAGTTGACAGTATTTACAAGAAGACTAGCCATTGAACCACCTATTAATTTTAAATCACTTTTTTTCTAACATATTACGCACCATTCCGACCAATTTTCCGCACGAGTACATGTGTGATTATATTTATGCGGAGCCATGATTCGACTAAACAACAGTAAAACTCGTTGATAACTGATATTAGTAGATCACAAAATTATGTAACTGAAGTTAAATTGGTAATCTTAATCTTGGATAATGTTCCGTGTATCATAAATAATTTTTGGTATAAAAAATTCCTATAATTTTACTGTAAATTTTATTCCATTTATTTAATGAACTTTGGTTTTTGGTAACTTTGTAAGGTGATTTCCCTAAGAAGCAATTTATATTATAAAATTTCGCGTTTTTAACTCAATTTTTTAAATCATAAAATTTTTACTCCACGTACACGATTCCGCGGTAAAGCTGTATAAAGTTTGCGCTAATTTGCAAAAATAGCGTAATACATGTGACCCAGCATGAAAAGAGGCCTTTTTCGTAAGTATAAATTCGCTCGTCGTTGCGGCAAGTGAGATACCAATCCAACCTTGCTTAGCAGCGCGAGCACTGTACACATGAAATAAAGTCTTACCCATTTCCTGAGATTTGCTTCAATATTCAGTGGTTAGCCTTGCTATTTTTCTCTCCTACATGATAGTCTGAGAGTTTAACTTATAAGATCCTTTCTCTGATAGAAAAAAGCAGCCTTATACTGTCTCTTCTAAGAATTATATTATTATAGCCTACACATTTGGCAATAGATACAAAGTTTTTGTTAGATTTGTCTGTAACAAAGAAGGCTAATTGGTCGTGCCTAAACCTGCATAGTTCGTGCGTGCGCGCTATCTCTCTCTTACTCTCTTTGTTTCACTTTCTCTTTCGCTGCTTCTTCGAGGCGCTGTTCTTCGGGCTTGCTCGGCCTCATCCGGTGATCATCGGTGGCTCAAACAAAGGCCAGTAGTTAGGCGCATTTTCACTATGCACCCAACGCTAGCCAGTATGCCTTGCCGAGAGCAGTTGAAATCGAGGGACAGCAAACGAAGGGCAAACAAACTGCTTGTCCCCGTCACAATAGATGAAAGCAGCAAAACTACTTACTATTGAAGACTTTTATAGTTAATTGACAGATAGCATCATTTCTAAGGTAGAATATCAGCATGCACAATGTGTATGCAATCATTTTAATATGAAAGATTTGAGACAATATTCTGATCTACATCTAAAAACATTTCATTTTATTAGCTGATATTTTTGAAAATTTTTATAAAACTTGTATGGATGTGCACCTTTTTGACCCTGGTTACTATTATACCGCACCAGAATCATCATAGGATGCTATGTTAAGGTGTACAAATATTGAACTAGAATTTTTAACTAAAAAAGATATGGTTGTATTCAATATTGTAATCGATATTAAAAGCTAATAATTGTTACCTGGGCATGAAATTCAACGAAAAAGATCAAAAAAAGATTATCATACATATTGATGTGAATAACTTAATCGGATAAGCCATGACATAAACGTTATAATATAAAAAATTCAAGAGTATCTATGACGTTTGTTCCGAATGTTGTTTGTGACGAATGTTCCTGATGGAAAGAAGATTAGTTATATTTTAGAAGTAGATCTAGAATATCCAATCGAGCTATATGATGAATACAAAAACCTTCCTCTTTTTCGGAGCATAGTATAGCTCCGGAACAAAAGACAAAAAACTTCATACAACGCTTTTCGATAAAGAGCGCTCCATTATTCGTTACAAGCGATAAAGCAAACTCTCAAATACGGACTCAAACTAAAAAACCGTAGCTCATACGTTATGTGAATTCGAACGGTCAATAAAGAGTATTTTCTTGAAGTTATACTCCGTTTGCGAGAAGCAATACGAGGAAAACGTCCGGAATTGTGGGATAACAATTCATGGATTTTGCATCACGATAATACGCCTGTTCACTCATCGCTGCTTGTGTCGAACTTTTTGGCCAAAAACAAAACCATAATCATGCCTCAGGCACCATATTCACCGGATATGGCCCCTTGCGACTTTTTTCTGTTCCCAAAACTCAAGAAACACATGAAAGAACGAAGGTTTGGGACGATTGAGGAGATAAAGGAAAAATCGCTGGAAGAACTCAAGGCTATACCAGAAAATGTTTACCAGAAGTGCTCGAAGATTGGTAAAAACGTTGACACGAGTGTATTATATCTGAGGGAGATTACTGTAACGGTCCTATCTATGAGCTGTTTTCCTATTTCACTGAATCACTGCAACCAGCTAAACTCATCAATCTGTTTACATCGATGTAACGGTCCTATCTATGAGCTAGTTTATTATTTCACTGTATCCTGCAATCCGTCAAACTCATCTATCTGTTTACATCAATTAGCATCTTAAACGGCGCCACCTCACCTATTATTCGATTGGCTTAGTACAAGAGTCTAATTTAATGACCATATGAGGAGCATGACGTCACAGATTGATAGATGGAGATATAATGATTTTTGTTATTTGAATAAAATATGTTAATTAGACGTAATTTTGATACAATAAAGCATTTCTTATATAGATTTTAGTACATAGATTTAGAATATAATACTACGAATTGCGTTTAATTATTAAATAATAAGGAATTTTAATATGCAAAGTTAATTTGTTTATTACACTATGAATATTAATTATTGGAAAAATCTAAATATTCCATATTCAAAATAAATATCTAAGAAATATGAGTAAGAATTGGTTTCATTAAATATTAAATAATAACTGTTATTAATAAATAATTAATTGATAATTTATTTAAATAGTAAGTCGTATATAGAACGAAAGCGTTAATTTTATACGTAATAATGAAAGCTTTGTAATTTATAAATCTTAGATAATTAATTTAGTAATTGCGTTATAAGATTATAGAAAAAACTGTTACAACTATGAAAATTTGTTATAATTCAAATGTTATTAACTAATTTGAATATTTCTTTTTAGAACTTTCTTCTAAAATTAATAAACGATAACGTTTCATAAAAATTTAATATTATTCTATTGTAAATATTGTAATATCACATTAACTAACTTTATTAGTTAATAACTTTTGACGATACTATTTGTGATAACTGTAAATTATACTAAATCAGCCAATAACGAATTTTGTAAAGCTTACACGTGTTGAAACTTTAGTATTGATGTTTATTTACTTGCAAAATAAGAAAATTCATTTCTCAAAATTCGCGAATATTTCTCGAAGATTCGAAAACTTCTCGAAGAGAACTCTCCTGTGGAAATAGGCGAGAAAATCTGTGTATAAATACGCTCATTATTGCACAGGCTGGTATTCACTTCTAGCCTTGCAAAGTGAGCGCATGAGACTGAATAAACTTGGCTAATACCTAAGTTCTTTCTCTCATTGTAATTAACTGAGCAAGACCTTCCCTTTTCTATAATTCATGCTCAACTTATAGAACTTTTCGCGCTATAAGAAACTTGGGCTGAATTATATCCTCTACAAGAAAGACTTTAGCTCTGCTTATGGGACAATTCGCACCATAAGAAACTAGGGTATTGTCTGACTTTCCTTGGAACTTTACTCATATTTACATATATTTGATTTATCGATTTATTTTATAGAGTAAATTTGAAAAGAAAAGAATTCTTACTCATTAACGCGACTAGACCACGAGAGTACGAATTGTTAATTATACTATAAGTGATAAGAAACATCACATCAATTAGCATATTAAATGGCGCTACATCACCTATTATTTGATTGTCTTAGTATTAGAGTCAAATTTAATGACCATATAAAGAGCGTGACGTTACATAATTAGAGATATAGATATAATAGTTTTTGTTATTTGAATAAAATAAGTTAATTAAGAGTAATTTTGATGAAACAAAGCATTTTTTATATAGATTATAGAACATACATTTAGATTATAATAATTTTAATTGCGTTTGATTATTAAATGATATTAAATTTTAATATGTAAAGTTAATTTGTTTTGTGACGGTAAACGTCTTATTAGCGCTAACAGCCCAATTATGCGGCTGCCCGCGAGGGCAGCACCTACCGGTTAGGGAAAATGTAACTAGGGAATTCGGCACGCGACGGGACGGAATGCGCGCGTATGAAAATGAGGCAGTCGAGGATCAGCTATCGATATCGCTTGAGAAGAGTCGAAGATTAGCACCCGGTCGCTAAGCTGTGCAAGGTGGGATAGTTGATAGTTCTCGAGTTTTCCCGAGTGCCGAGACGAGCTGATCCAAGTGCAGGATTAACTACCGATACAAAGAGCCGCAAACCGAGAATTAGAACCCGATCGCAGAGCCATGCCACATAGTCTTTCGACGTTTTCCCCGAGTTTTTCCTTGGAATGCGAAGGCGAATCAAGGAGATAGCATGACGGAGCGGAGTGCGTGCGAGAGTGTGCGAGTGAGGAGTTTCGCCATCGAGAGCGAAACCGAGAAACGCGAGCTCCCTCGACGCGACAAAGACAGACTTTACCGCAACGAGAGTGCGACTTGTTCTTCCGTTCTTCGTACGACTGCTAAAAAGGTAAGTGGGCCAGCTTAATTTCGCGATCGCGGTAGAATTACTAAATAACTAATCTCTCGTATTCGACGAAAAGCGTGCATGTAATAACTCAGCGAACTATGAGCGGCGAGCGATCCGATATTGCATGTTGTTGTCGTACGCGCGAGATGTAAACATAAACACGCGGGCCGAACATAGTGTAACAATAAGAGGTAATAAAAGTTCTCGCTTGCGATAATGAAAAGATCTCCGACGTATTTATTTCACGGTAGTAGATACTTGGTTGACTGACACCCGTTCCCTCCTGCTCTCTGGTTTTCGCGTTTGAACGTATAGGTAACCACGCGCGCTCTTCGATACAATCGTGCGAATAAATTAATTAAACGGTATCCATCCCGTTACAGTTTATTACACTGTAAATATTAATTATTAGAAAAATGCGAATACTCTAAATTCATAATGAATATCTTAAAAATATGAGAAAGAATTGGTTACATTGATAACAGTTATAATTAAACTGTTATCAATAAATAAATGATTAGTAATTTATTTAAACATTAAGGTGTATATAGATCAATAGTGTTAATTTTGTACACAATAACGACAACTTTATAATTTATAAATCTTAATTAATTAATCTAGTACTCGCATTATAAGATTATAGAAAAAACCGTTACAAATATGAAAATTCATTATAATTTAAATGTTATTAACTAATTTGAGTATTTCTTTTTAGAAATTACTTCTACAATTGAAAAACTATTAATCTATATAAAATTTTATTATTGTTTTATTGTAAATATTGTGATATTACATTAATTAACTTTATTAGGTAATAACTTTTGACGATACAATTTATGATAATTGTAAATCATACTAAAACGATCAATAATTAATTTTGTAAAATTTACATGTTTTAAATTTTTAGTATTATTGTTTACTCACTTGTAAATTTAGAAAATTCATTTTTCAAAAATAGCGAATAATTTTCGAAGATTCGAAGAGAGTTGTCCTGCGAAAATAGGCGGTAAAATTTGTGTATAAATATGCTGATTTTTGCACAGGCTATCATTCACTCCTAGCCTTGCAAAGTGAGCGCATGAGATTGAATAAACTTGGACAATACCTAAGTTCTTTCTCTCATTGTAATTAACTGAGCTAATCCTCTCCTTTTCTATTGTAATTAATGCTCGACTTATAGAATATTTTGCGCTATACGAAACTTGGGCTGAATTAATCCTGTATAAGAAAGACTTTAGCTCTACTCATGGGACAATTCGCACCATAAAAAACTAGGGCAAAGTCTGTCTTTTCCTTGAAATTTTACTACATACGAGGTCTGTCCGGAAAGTATCGGGCCTACCTTTATATTTTCGTGCTAGCGTTATTCTTTATCATCTGGCGGGTGGCATCGTTCAAAGTAATCCCCACTTGATTGAATAACACGGTTCCATCGATGTTTCCACTTTTCAAAACAGTCCTGGAACTCACTTTTAGGGATAGCTTTAAGTACACTCGTCGCATTGTTTTCAACCGTTTTTATGTCATCGAATCGGTGTCCTTTGAGTGTTTTTTTTAGTTTTGGAAACAGCCAAAAGTCACAAGGCGCTATGTGGGGACTGTATGGAGGTTGTCGAAAGAATGCGATATTGTGTTTGCTCAAAAATTGCTGCACAAGATTGGATGAATGCGCTGGCGCATTATCGTGATGAAGAAGCCAGTCACCACTTTCCCAAAAGTGCGGCCGTTTTCTTCTCTTTTCCGAGTTGAAAGCAAAATTTGATGTAAATTCGTTGATCTTGTTTTTCATTCATTTTTGACAATATCAAAAGCCAACGAACGCGAAAAAGGCACTGTGAACAAAGACCCGCTGCGCATGAACTATACGTCCGGCAGGTGTCAGTAACCAATAGATTCGTGAGGCTTTACTGTTTACGTTTCTGTCCGGTAGACGTCGCTCGAACACTATGGCGCGAAGATATAAACGTAAGCCCGATACTTTCCGGACAGACCTCGTACTTACGAAATGAAATTTAGCGGGCTACGTCAGTTCGATCTTCAACTTTTTTATTTGGTTATGTCGGTACACTCGTCTAGAACATACGGTCCAAATTTCAGCTTTGTAGTATGTTTGGTTTGTTTGTGAGAGGCATCAAGGTTAGAAGTGTTTTGCGTGCTCCACGATTTGCTGCTGTCTAAAAACATGGATCAAAGAGTTTGCATTAAATTTTGTGTGAAAAATGGAATCAAATGTTCCAAAACACTTGAAATGCTGAAAGTGACATACGGTGAGTCTACTTTAAGCCAAAAAAATGTTTACAAGTGGTATAAACTCTTCCAAGAAGGCCGAGAAGACACCGACGACGAACCTCGTTCTGGACGCCCCAGCACATCAACAACTGATGAGAATGTTGAAGAAGTGAAGAAAACAGTGTTGGGAAATCGTCGAATTACCATTAGAGAAATTGCTGATGATATTGGCATCTAATTTGGTTCGTGCTAATCAATTTTGACGAGTGTTTTAGACATGAGACGTGTGTCAGCGAAGTTTGTTCCGAAATTGCTTAATTTCGACCAAAAGAAACGTCGCATGAGCATCGCCCAAGTGCTACTGAATGACGTCAACGATGATCCAGATTTACTCAACTTGGTTATAACAGGTGACGAAACATGGGTATACGGTTATGACGTCGAGACTAAGACTCAATCGTCCCAGTGGAGGCATTCTGGATCACCAAGACCAAAAAAAGCACGCCAAGTTCGATCAAATGTAAAGGTTTTGCTTACAGTTTTCTTTGACTGCAGGGGCGTGGTGCATCATGAGTTCTTGCCACAGGGTAGAACAGTAAATAAGGAATATTACCTGCAAGTTATGCGCAATTTGCGCGAAGCAATCCGCCAGAAACGTCCGAATTTGTGGAAAAATAAAAATTGGCTTTTGCACCATGATAACGCCCCTGCTCACACATCGTTGCTTGTGCGCGAATTTTTGGCTAAAACCAACACAGTAACGATGCCACAGGCACCGTATTCCCCAGATCTGGCCCCCTGTGACTTCTTCTTGTTCCCAAAACTAAAGAGGCCCATGAAAGGACGGCGTTTTGCCACGATTGAGGAGATAACGACGGCATCGAAGGATGAACTAAACAAGATCACAAAAAATGATTTTTTGAAATGCTTTGAGGATTGGAAAAAGCGTTGGCACAAATGCATTATATCCGAGGGGGATTACTTTGAAGGAGATAAAATAAAAATTGATGAATAAATAAATATTTTTTGAGAAAAATAAAAATTCACCTTACTTTTTGATCACACCTCGTATATACATTATTTGTTGATTTATTTCATATTAATAATTAGAGTAAATTTGAAAGAAACGAATTCTTACTCATTAACGCGACAAGACCACGAGAGTACGAACTATAAAATAAGTTATAAGTGAGACGAACATCACATTACTTTAAAGGGGGCAACATAAATATTGATGAATAAGTAAATATTTTTTCATAAAAATAAAAATTCATCTTACTTTTGGAACACACCTCGTATGAAATAAAGAGTAGCTGAAAAAACTCAATTACCCTATATAGGTACAGAAAGCTTCATGTACGAAATTTAAGATGATATTTATCAAAATATAAAAGAAGACATTGATAAATTTAACACTTCCGATAATCCAGAGAATAATCGATTGAATATACCTCAAGCTAATAAAAAATGTATAGTATACAAATATAATATCAGTAAGTAATGAAGAAATCAAAAAGAATGAAAATATATACTAATAAAAACTTTAAAAACTCTAATAAAGATAATCTAGACTGTTTATTGGAATCTGATATACCAAAGTATGAGCAATATAATGTACGAACTGCACTACATAAAGTAAAGGAGACAGAGAGAAAGTAGAAGGTAGCACTTAGCCCTTATGACGACAAATGCCGTATGTTCGTCAATAATTCAAATACACTTCCATGGGGCCATTATAAAATTATTGAAACGGCAAAACTCAAAACAAGCGCTATAACACAACGAAGGAAGATGAAGGCCGGAAGGGTAAGGGAACAAACTTAAGATATTTCTAAAGTGAAAGTGGTTGACTGTAGAGAGCACCAACATTGCCAACTTCCGCCAGCCACTGAATATCCAGCTGTTTCAATCAAAGAGCTTGACTTTCTTGCGTCTACCGCCACCCCCTGGATCTCTTAAATAGATTTAGATTTAGAAGATACAATTATTAGATAACTGACAGTTCTTCTGAATTACTTCTTTCCCTCTCTCTTTCTTTCTCTCATTGGATGATCGTTGATTATTGGACT
This sequence comes from Phymastichus coffea, assembly GCF_024137745.1. Classification (NCBI taxonomy): domain Eukaryota; kingdom Metazoa; phylum Arthropoda; class Insecta; order Hymenoptera; family Eulophidae; genus Phymastichus; species Phymastichus coffea. Next base: position 3,671,915 of record NW_026706822.1, on the reverse strand, counting down.
ACAGGTGTTGTTGAATACATCAGATCACGTCGAGATAGATCAAGAATGGATGGAGCTTAGAAGTAAGGAGTGACAAAAGAGCAAGATTATATATCACATTATGCTCTGTTCTTGTACCAGTTCACCTTAAGTTAACCCTTAACTGCTATGTGGAGTAAATTTACCCCAGACAATTTTTAACAATAAATAAAATTTTTTTTTTTCAACAATTTTTTTCAGTGTGTGTAACGTTAAAAATTGTTAACCTGAATATTTTTTTTGTAGGTAAAGGTTTGAAACCTTTCATGAAAAATTTTCATAGCAAAATATCTAAAATTCTCTGATTTATTCGATGTTTTTCGGGCTGGGGTAGATTTACCCCACCGAGGAGTTACGTGGCCAAAATGAGGTGTGCAAGTTAAGGGTTAACTGGGCCGTTTTTTTTGTCTGGGCCATAAATTATATCAAAATCGTAGTTAACTACCTTTAATCGTCATTTTTGTACTATACTATTATTAACTGCCAATTTCAATGAAAGTAGAAGTTTGTGATCCGTCACCATCATAAATTTGTTTCCGAATAAATATATTCTAAATGTTTTAATAGCAAGAATTATTGCAAAGGCCTCTCTTTCATAAGTCATATAATTCTGTTCTGCTTTAATCCAAACCCTTGATGTATATACAATGTGTTTATCGTACTCTATTTCTCCTTGAGAAAGGACCACGCCTAAACTATAATTCGACGTATCGGTTCTAACGATGTAAGAATTATTAAATTGTAGGTACTTTGATGGTAAGACGAGAAACTCAAACCTTCCTAATAGGCGTATGCTAAATGCTGTTTTGAAAATATCTTTAAGGGCATTTTCACCTTATGGAAACTAGGTTTTAGATCGACAACGTAATGAAGTTTCACTCTCCCAAGTTAATCAAACATCTCCGTTATATTTGAGTTTAGATATAGGTCATGGATGGTTTTTCCATTTAATTTTCTGTAATCAATTACTAACCGCCATCTAGGTTTTCTTCTGCTAAACTATTTTTTTTCACTTTCCATATTGGTGCATTAGGGTGGTTCTTAATTTTTTAACTTAATTTTTTACGCTTAGTTTTAGTTTTTTTGTGATTTACTACGTCCCTAGACATTTTAAAACTAAGCGTAAAAAAAAAGTTAAATTCCTTTATTTTTTTAATGCGCTAAAAAACCGAAAAAAATTTTTTTTTTCTATTTCATTATTTGGACTTTATTTTCATATTCTTGGACACAAAATGAAACTTTTTTTTCTTTGGCATTTTTTTTTCAAAACGTACGCAAGTCAAAGTAATTGAGGATTGGAAAAAGAAGGTTGCTTTTTACAAAAAACGCCGTAACTCGGTTAAAAAACATCGGATAGAAACCCGCGGGAACTCATTTTAAAGGGAAAGACATTACCCTCCGAACCCCTCAGGTCGATTTGCCCTCCACTGCCTGGTTCTAAATTGGCATTGATTTAAGTCGAGGTTAAAAAAATTGAAATTTTTTTAATCAATTTTTTTACTGTAAAAAACACATATTTTCATTTTTAAGTCTCTGCACGTCTTAAATGGAAGCTTTTGCAATTATCTTTAAAATGCCCTATGGTTTTTTGTGATACGATGATTTCCGACCTAGATATAAAATTCTCAAGTTTGGCTAATTTTGAGGTAAGCATGGCAAAAGTGATTGACGGGCAGTGTATAAACTAATTAGTATTGTAACGTGACTGGTTACGAGCTATTCGTTTTAGCCTATAATAATTTGACTACGAGAGAAATCAGCCTGAAGAGGTCAGCAAATGTGCTGACGAAACGTTGCTGAATATATTATTGAGTTTATTCAACTTAATGTTACAATGTTTATTTATACATTTACAATATACATTTCAATTTGTTGAGTGACGTATCTTGTTTCTTGTTAGTGTTTTGTGTTGTATTTGTGTGTGATCGTGCTTTGATGATTTAGTGTTTTTTCTTTTTCTTTGCGCTTCCTTTTCCTCTTCTTTCATCTGTCCGTATTAGGACTTTTACACCTTTACTGCGGTATCCTCCGCTCCCTCTGCTTTCACTCATGCTTACTACGGTTCTCTCTTACCGTTTTCTTTCTTCTCTCTTTTCACTTTTCTTTTTCTTTCTCTTTTTCTTCTTCTTTTCTTCTTCTTTTCCACTTTAGATCCCTCATCCATGCTATTTTTTCTTTGCTCCCAACCATTATTTCTTCCCACTTTTCTCCTTCTTTTCTTGTCATTTCGCATTTTTCTACTATGTGTTTCCAGTCTTCCTCTTCTTTTTGGCATAATCTACATTTCCTATTTTCCTCTTTTTCCCAGTATCTACACCCTCTTGTCTCGTTCCCTAACCTAAACCTCTCTCTTATCTGTAGCCCTCTTATTTTCCCTTCATTTTGTATTTCTATTAGTCTACTCTTCTTCATTTCCTCCCTTATCCCCTTCCACTCTCTTATATATCTTGATTCTTCCATCTTGTCTTCCATTTCTTTTTCTTCTTTTTTCTTCAATTCTTTTCTTACTTCTTCCCAGAACTCTTCTCTTTCATCGTCTCCTTCTTCTCTCTCTCTGTATTTTTTACTTTCCCCTAGTCTTTCTTCTCTCTCTCCTTTTTTTTCATTTCTTTCTTCTCTTTTCTTTTCGTTTCTCTTCATTTCTCTCCATGCTTCTTTCTTTATTGTTCCATCCCTCTCTTCTTTTATTTTATTTTCATATCTCATCGCTCTCTCTATTGCTTTTTCTTTTATTTCTTTTCTTCCTGTTTCCCATTTTATCAGATAACTCGGTGTGTTTCTGTCCAAACCCAGTACCCATTTTATATATTTCATTTGTAGTCTTTCTATTTCCTCGTATCTTTTCCATCCCCATATTTCTGCTCCATACATTATCACGCTTTTCATTAACGCATCAAATAACATCATCCTTAGCTTCCAATTTTCTTTAAATAATCTTTCTCCCAACCCCCATACTTTTCCTAGTCCCATATTTATTTTACCTTCTGTTTTCTTTATATGTCTCTTATTCCCATTATTTTTGTTTATTATGTATCCCAGATAGTTATATTCTTTTACCATTTCAATTTTCTTTCCTATCCACTCAAAACTTTCTTCCTTTCCTCTTCCTCCTCCTTTCTTACATTTGATCATTTTTGACTTTTCTACGTTTAATTCCAACCCTCTTTCCTCTAAGAATCTCCTTAGTTTTTTCAGCATCTCTTTCATCCCATTTTCATTATTTGCCATCATTACTATATCATCCGCGTATCCTATCGTCCAAATTTTCTTTCTTCCTATTACCACTCCTCCTTCCTGAATTTTACTCATTTTATCTTCTAACTCCGCAAAGGCAAGATTAAATAGCGTGGTGCTCAGTGGGCACCCTTGCCTTACTCCCTTTTCTGTGTCGAATTCACCTATTATCTCTCCTCTAATTTTTATTCTGCATCCTGTTTCCTTGTATATTTCTTCTATGCTTCTTCTGATTCTTTTATCTATTTCTTTTTCCTTCATTATTTCCCATATCTTCTTTCTTCTTATCTTGTCAAACGCTGCTTTCATGTCAGCGAAGAAGACAAACAATTTCCCACCTTTTTCCCTAATTTCTTTTCCTATTGCCGTTTTTAGCACGTATATTGCGTCTGTTGTTCCTCTTTTTAGTCTGAAACCCATTTGCGTATCGCTTAGTATTCCTTTTTCTTCTATCTCTTGATCTAGTCTTTTCCTTACTATTTCTGCATATATCTTATATCCTGTGTCCATCAGCGTTATACCCCTATAATTGCTTACTTCTTCTTTTTTTCCTTTCTTGTATATTGGTATTATTATTCCCTTTCTCCATTCCTTCGGGTATCCTTCTCCATTCCATACTTTTTTTAGACATTTTGTCAGGTCATTTATTAGGCTTTCAGTCCCAGCTATCCACGCTTCATTTGCAATCCCATCTTCTCCTGTTGCTTTTTTCTTTTTCATTCTCTTTATCACCTCTACTACCTCTTTTACTTCTATTTCCCCTCTTTCTTCTTTTTCCCCCCTTTCCCATTCTTCTCTTTCTTCTTTTTTATTGTCATCCTTTTCTTTTTCTCCCAGCTGCTTCTTGAAGTGTTTTAGCCATTCCTCATTGCTTATTTTTTCATCTATTTTTGCTCTTTTTTTCTTTCCTCCGCTCACTTTTTCCCAACATTTCCTTCTCGTTCTATCTATGCTTATTTCCTCCGCCACTTTCCTTCCTTCCTCTTCTTTTGCCTTTCTTATTTCCTCTCTGTATTCCCTCTTTGCTTCCAGGTAACCGCTTCTATCCCCATTTCCTCTTCTTAGTTCTTTCAGAGCATTCATTACCTTGTCTCTTTTTACCTTACATTCTTCTCTCCACCAGCTTTTTCTTGTTCCTTTTTTACTCCTTATTTTCTTTTTTGTTATAGCGTTCTGCACTCTAATTTTTATCTCTTCCCATTTTTCCGTTCCTTCTACTGCTCCTATCCATCTGTGATACTCTTTTATTCCTTCTTCGCTCCAGTCTTCTCTTAACCTTTCTTCTTCTCTGTTTTCTTCTTCTTCAACCATGTTTTCTAGCTCCACTTCTACTGGTAGGTGATCCGAATTGATTCTCTCTCCCATTTGCATTTTCTTCACTCTCTCTTCCCCTCCTATATTTCCTATTACGTAGTCAATCGTCGACATCCCTCTCGCTCCTATATATGTAATTTCTCCTTCTTCATCTCCCTCTTTTTTTCCATTCATAATCACTACTCCCGTCTCTCCTAGCCATTTAACCATCTCTTCCCCTTCTGCGTTCATCATACCATCCTTTGTTTTTATTTCTTCTGTCTGTCCTTCGCTATCCCATTCTCTTCCTTCGCCTCCTGTTCTAGCGTTAAAATCTCCTCCTATTATTAATATTTTACCTCTATTTTCCTCTATTTCTTCGGTTAGGTACTCATAATTTTCTTTTTTCTTGTGCTGCATGTAGACTAATGCCACCGTGCATTTCTCTCTCTCTATCTCTATTTCCCCTACTATGACTTCTTCTGTCCTTTCTTTCTTCCATTTTACCTTTATTCTCCCTTGTCTTTCTCTTACTGCCATCAGTCCACCCCCTATTTCCCTACCCCTTTTTCCTTCCCTTCTCGAGTCCCTCCATTCAATGATATACCCATTCAGATTTCTTTCTATTCCTATTTCTGCTTCTTCTCTTTTCACCCATGTCTCCGTAAGTCCTACTATATCAAAATTTCTAATATATTTCCAGTCCTCTTCTTCCAAGCTCTTTATTCCCGCCACATTCCAAAATAACATTTTTACTGTTTTCCTTCCCTTCACCTCTTCTCTCCTCTCTCCTCTCCCCCCTTTAATTCCGAAACCCCTCCCTTCCTTTCTTTGTCATTCTCTCCTCTCTCTCGTTCCACCTCCACTCTTCCTCCCCTGCTCTTAGCCCATAGTGCCATATTTTTACTTCCTTACCCTTATTTTTCAATTCCCTTGCTTTTCTTCTTACCTCCTCTCTTATTTTCCTTTGTTTCCACGTCCAGTCGTGATCTATATAAATTTTTTTCTCCCCTAATTTACTTTTTTTCTTCATTATTCCCTCCTTTTGCTCCCATGAGGCACACTTTATTTGCCACATCCTCTTCCTTCTATACTCCATCCCTTCCTGTCTCTGATTTGTTTCTGATCCTCCTATGCTCCTTAGGCTTATTATTTCCCCCTTTATTCCCATTCTGTCCTTTAACCATTCCTCTGCGTCTCCTTTTTTTACCCATTTTAGTTCTCTCTCCAGATCTGTAACAATTATATTATTTACCCTATTTTCTCTATCCATCCTCTCCTTCATGTAATCTATTTCTTCCCTATTATCTACTCCTTTAACTTCTACCCTTGTCTCTCTTCCTTCTATGTATTTTTCCATCTTATTCATCTCTTCTTCCCATCCTTTCATTCTTTCTTCCCACTTCTCTTGTCTTCTATTTTCTTCTCTTTTCTCTTTTTTCCTTTCCTCTCTATCTTTCTCTAATTCTTCTCTAAGTTTTTCCAAACCTCTCTCCCATTTTGCCTCTCTTTTTTTCTCCGCCTCTTCCATTCGTCTCATCATTTCCTCTCTCTCCCTCTTCCCCTCTCTTCTCAACTCTCTCATTTCTGCTAGTACTCTTTCAAATACATTGTCTTCTCCTTTACTCTCCCCCACCCCTATCAATGTTCTGTCCATTTCATTCCCTTCTGTGCACTTTCTTATAAGTTCGATTATATTCTTATCAATTATCACAGAAAATGCCGTCCTAACTTTGCCTTTCATAATATTACGTTTATTGTACCCAGTCGGGCCTGATTTTTTCCTAAAAATATTATGACTAGGTGCTCTTCCAGGATTAGACCCTATTTTTACTTCCTGCCAAACAGTTCCGTCCATCGCAATTTCGCTTACTTCTTCCTCATTCTCACTATCGGAACTAACTAAAAATCTCCTTCTCTTTCTTCGTCGTCTACGTACGTTCGAAATATTCTCTTCGTTCTCATCGGTGTTCGAATCTGTTTCAAGTGGATCATAATTTTCCGTATTGTCATTTTCCATATCCAGAATTTCCTGATCATCTTCAGAACATTCTGCATCGATATCATTTATTCTTTTTAATAATACATTCGCACTCCTCAAACGTCTTGACATTTTAGGGACAAATATTCTACAAAAATAATAACTAAAATATGAAAATGTAAATCAAAATAGATAAAAAAAGAATAAAAGATAAAATGTGAAACTTACTACGACGTATTGTTAGTCTTGTTCACTATTTTGAAAATGGCACTTATAACACGTAATACGATATAAAATATTACAAAATAATAATAAAAGACTGCCAAGTATGCTCTTTGTGACTTTCACGTTTCGATGCACTCCGTTCGTGTCGCAAGACTATACTGATTTGAACTCGTGAGAAGACGTCTATACATTTCCTTCAGTTACAAGTTTATTTATTTTTCGTCATAGTAGATAAGATATCGGATAAAATCGTATCATAACTATATTACCTTTCGATTGTAACGACTTTATAGTTTTGGCATTGAGTCTTAGAGAGAAATTATTATAAAAATGTATAAATCGTACTAACGGTTAAATGACTGGTTGTCGTAGGTAAGATAGACTACAAATTTTTCTCGGAAAATAAACAATAATAAGATAAGTGAATATTGAAAAATATATTATACATATATATGAGGAAAAGTGGTAAAGTTTAAAGGCGATTCACATACGTTGAATGTAGGAAATTCTAATTGAAAATTTAAAAACGGTTATTTGACCGGTCCTGGTAGAAATAGTGTTAAAATTAAGTGAATTTCCAGCTCTCACTATTTCCCTTCTTTCCATTATTACAAATTTTATTATTCTAATTTTTTCTATTTCGAAGTATCCAGCTTCTAGGAATCTTGGAAAGTTATGTTGGTTCCTCCGAGTCTCTTACGGTATTTATCCGAAAAGTCACCAAGTATGTGTAATAACGTTCTGTTAAATTAAAGATTTTGAGCGCCAAGAATTGAAAATTTATGCATAAGTAGAAAAGCAGAGCAATGCGACTTTGCTATTATTTGAGAGCTAGAGACTTAGAAAAAGAATAGATCTCTATTTATATTAAAGAACGGTTAAAGTTGAAGGAGAGAGAAAGTCGATTTAACATGTTGAAATTATCGTTAAAATTAAATTAAATAAAGCTTCTAAGTTCTTTGCTTGTAAATTATGAAATATATCTTCGATTTATCAAAAATAAGCGCAACCTAATAAGTAATAAATGAATTAAACAACGTTGAAAATAAATTAATAAGGCAAAATTCCAAAGTAACATACTCGCGTACCAGTGCACGGAGCGTAAGGTAAGCATGATCGAAAATTATTTGAGACTAACGATGATATCGTAAACTCTGGTCGATACTTAACAATTTGGTGCGCATAACACATAATCGATTTAGTCAAGAGCAGATAGATGAGTTAACAAATGTAGGTATAATTTAAGCAAATTCATAGGCAGCAAATACGCAGTACAATGCGCTTGACTAGACTTTTGATTAAAATAAAGTTAGAGAATTAATGAGTTGTTTAAAACAAAAAGGTGCGAAACACTGGCCATGACAAATCCGTTGTAACGATCCTATCTATGAGCTCTTCTCTTATTTTCACTGGATTACTGCAACCCGCTAAACTTGTGAATCTACTTACATCAATCTAGCATATTAAACGGCACCACCTCATATATTATATGATTGTCTTAGTACCAGAGTCAAATTTCATGACCATATAAAGAGCGTGACGTTACCTACTTGTAAATATAGATATAATTGTTTTTGTTGTTTTATTAAAATATGTTAATTCAGAGTAATTTCGATGAAACATAGCATTTTTTATATAGATTTTAGGGCATAGATTTAGATTATAATAATTTAATATTATAATTTAATATTATATTTAGATTATAATAATCAATAAGTATATTAAACGGCACCATCTCATATAAATTCTTTCCTTTCCTATTGTATTTTACGCTCAACTCATAGAACATTTCGCTCTACGAGAAACTTGGGATGAATTACATCCTTTTTTACAAGAGACTTTAGCTCTGCTTATGGGACACTTCGCACCAAGAAAAAACTAGGGTAAAATCTATCATTACTTAAGCCCAGTTTAAACAATTATATTAAGATATTTGATTTATAATTTTATTTCATACTCAATATTCATAAATATTTTCAAAGTTAAAACGAATTCTTACTCATTAACGCGACAGACCACGAGAGTACGAACAAAATAATGAATAATAGGTGATATTAACACTTCCACAGTTTAGAATTCTCTCTTCGATCTTTCTTTGTCACTTCATGATTTCATGCTACCTCTCCCCCTTTATCCTTTTATCCAGATAGTTAGGAGTAGGCTATAGCAGGTTATCGTGGAGTGACTATTCGTGAATCTGAATTGATGCTCGGGGATAAGTTTTCTGTTTGCTATTGATGAAGTGATTCAAGCTATTATTAGTTTCTCAAAAATTTTTGGTAGTGAAGGTCTATAAGACGCTAACAGTTCTGGTTGTTTTCCAGGTTCAGGTATTGATACAATCTCAGCTACTTTCCACTGGAAAGGAAAATAGCAGAGACGCAAGCATGCATTAAAATCAGTCGTTACGTATCTTATCGCAATTTTGGGTAGCATTTCAATCATTTTTCCCGTAATATTATCAAATTAAGGAGCTTTTCTGTTTTTAATATTATTATTAATGAGTAATACTTCCTTCATTTTTATCGATTTGATCGAAGTGCTATCTTGTGTATCAGATACTTCTAGTAACATTCTTTTTTCCCGTTTAGTAATTATTCTTTGGTGTGGGTGGAATACAGTGCTAAGGTGGTTTGCGAAAGTTTCAACTTTTTCCTCGTCCGATCTCGCCCAGTCGCCATCTGGTTTTCTGATAGGCGGTATATATGTTTTTGGTCTTTTAAGTCGTATTGTGGCTTTCATAGTGAATAGTCTGTTGCTTCTGTTGGACTCAGTGTTCTAAGATAATTTTGTGTTTGGGTATTTTTTTTCTTCTTGTAGCATTTTCTTTAGGACTTTGATTGCTTTGTTGAGTTTTGATTTATCTTGACTTGATCTGGTTATTTGGTATCTTTTTCTTAGTGATCTTTTTTCTTTGATCTTTTTGGCTATTCTAGAGGAGTTGATTTGTTGCGTATTATTTCTAGTAGTTATTGTAGAGCAGTCATTAATGGTGTTAGATAAGAGTACGTTGAGTGAATTTATGCAGCTTTCTATATTGATAGTTGTCTTAAATGGGATATTACACGTAATGCGTTCATCTATGAAAAGAGCATACTTTTTCCAGTCCACTTTTGTGTGTTTGTTTACATTGTTGTGTACTTGACGGTGAAGAGTAATTATTACCGGCGAATAGTCCGATGTAATATCTAGGCATGATGCCGCTTCGAAATAATTTTTGCTTATCCCTTTTATTATTGCAAAGTCAATCAAGTCCGAGAGCTTTGTTAAGTCTGTAGGCCAGTATGTTGGTTCTCCGGTAGATATCGGGGTGAATTTTTTTTTGTAGTATTTCATAGAGTACTCTGCCTCTGGGTGTTGGAGTTTCTGATCTAGATCCTCACCATGGGTGCTTCGCATTATAATCTCCTCCTGCTATAAAACGGTTTCCTAGTGTTTTGAAGAATTCTATTCATTTTTCCTTTGCGATTGTTTTGTTTGGAGGACAGTAAACAGCTGATATTGTAATCAGTCCCTCTTTATCTTTGATGATTATACTAGTTGCTTGAAGGAAGATTTCACTAGTATATTTGTGTACGTGATGATTTATATTTGTTTTGATTAGAATCGCAGTACCTCCGTGTGCTTTTTCGAGTGGATGATTTGTTTTGTGTACTGAGTAGTTTGGTATGTGGAGAAGATTTTTGCTAGTAAAGTGTGTTTCTGAAACTAATATAGTATTAATATTTTCGTGAATTAAAAATGCTCTTAATTCGAGGTGTCTTCTCGTAAGGCCATTTGCATTCCAGATAGCAATTTTTAGATTTGACATGGTAATACTAATTTATCAATAAGTGTGATTACTAATTTTAACAATATGTCCATTGTTTGCGTCATTTTTTCCATCAATTGTTCAAGTTTGTTAATTGACTTTTCATCGTTACTGCAATTGTTTTGTTCTGTATGCACTGCTGTTTGTTTTGGGGTTTCTGTTTCATTCTGGCCGTTATGTTTAGCTATTACCTGTGCGTATGTTGTGTTCGGTCTAACTTTATTGTCGTTTGGATTTGAATTTGCATTTGTGATTATATGTGTTTGTATGTTATTTTGAAATGTTCTTTCACGCAACTTAGGAAATAATTTTTGCTGTAATTGATTATGAACCGGGTCACCTTTATAATTTGCTGTATGATTTCCTTTGCAGTTTGCACATATTACATCTTTAATTTTTTGTTTGATTGGACACTACTTGGTTTGATGATATTCAGCACATTTAACACACACTGCACTTTTGAAAGAGTAATTTTTCGTGTGTCCGTACTCTTGGCAGTTTTTACACTGAGGAATTTCTCTTTTTATGTTTGGTGGTTTGAATTTGATTACTGTATGAAGAACTTTGGTTACTTTGTAAATGTCCTGACTTTTATAATCATGTTCAATTTCAACTGTGAAAATCGGTAGTGATGCTTTTGTGATGCAATGCCTTATGTTATGAATACTTAGTACTTTGTGTCCGTGATTTTCTATGGCAGGTTTTAATTCTTCACTATCAACTGACGGATGCATGCTTCTTAGAATTACTTTGAAACCTTTTTCTTCTTTACGCCAGTAGGTGTAGAATTGTGTCTTTTTCTCTTTCAGCGCATTTATTATCGGGAGATACCTTTCCGATGTTGTTGGTTGAATTTTAATTTTATCTTGCCCTATTACTTTTAGTGTAAAATTATTTTTGACTATTGTGTTTAATAATTTTTCTAACGGTTGGATATCTTATACGTTGTAAACAAAGATCGGGGGGGATTTGTTTATCGTTTTGTTTGCTTCGTTACTTCCTGATTTTTCATCTTCACTATGATTATTTTCTTTATCATCTTGTAGTATTTCGAATCTATTTCATGTATTACTTAGCAAGTAGTCTAATTTTGCTTGTTTGATAGTTTGAATAATTTGTGTTTCATTGCTTGGACTGCTTCGACTGCTTGGACTTCTTTTATTAGAAGCGATTTTCCATTCTCCAGGTTTATCTTTATTGTTGGATGACGAATCATCACTTACTTTTGTGGCCATTTCGGCCGTCTTGTTTTGTAGTTCTGTTTAAACGTGTTTCACCTTTAACTATCACTTCACTTGATATGCTATTGCTATAACTATGACTTTTCCGGTAGAGCGCAGTTTTAGCACGTCTACTCACCTCAAGGTTCAAACGCTAACTCACTTACAAGATTAACGAGAAAATAAACAAAATTTACATAATTCATCATCCTATTACGTAAACGTTGAACTCGATCATGACTAGCATCGATGCCCTTGAAAAAGTAGCGGTGATAAGTGGTCAATTTTTGAGTGGCCGAACCACCCATTACAAAATAGACGAACTACCTTCAGATAGCGTTTGAGTAAGTCAATATACTTCTAGTCACTCCTGTTCTAGCCTAACTAAGTCCGGTCTAACTTTATTACTGAATGTGATGTCAAAAATACTGGCCTCGGTAACTTCCTGGTGCAGAATGTAGTCAGTGAGGATCATGTACTTCGCTACGCTAATCGTATTTTAATGATCGAATTATTACTTAATGAAAGCTATTAGTTATTGAGCGCGAATGCTTGAGTGTGATACGATGGATCGAAATATTTCGGTCATACGTCAAAGGTTATCACTTCATCGTAGCGATATATCACAACAGTCTAGTGTCTTCGAAACATGCAAAATCGTAATAACAAGCTAGGATGATGGTCCTTACGATTACAGTCGTACGACTTTGACATTATTCGTAAACACAATATTAAGCTACATGTGTATATATATATATATGAGACCGAGTATGATGAGAATACTTCTTTAACCTTACTTAACATAATCAAGAGTCTAAGCGATCCTTGGTATTTAAAGAAAGTGTCAAGTTACCGAGAACCTTAGAGTATACACTGAAATCGTCAGTGGTCGCCTATATATTTACCTGCCAGACCCTACCATGGATGACCTAATGAACCAAGATAACGACACTAGGAAGCTCGTGGTACCTAGAAATCAGAGCGAGGAGGTTTTCGCACAATGATATAAGGGGTTCACGGTAGGCTACTAGGGTAGGTACAATACCTACCAAAAAACAATCCTATGATATTATTGGCCTAATACTTATAAAGATGTCGCGCACTTTGTACTCATATGTCAAATTTACCAACAAATTCAACTTGAGTAGTTGTTTCTAGTGAGACTTGAGTAGACATATAGGTATCTGTGTATGGGAGATGGTTTGTGGCAATACTATGGGTCTCTTTTCCTAAGTTGTTATGAGATTATGAGTATCTGTTGATTTTTATCAATGGTTTTATGAGATGAATTGAGTATTTTCTCACTCGAAAAATCAATGTTCAAACAATCCAGCGAGAATTCAACAAACGGACTTTCTTAAGATCTGGAAGATCTGACAGATAATTTCACGCCTTTCAAAGACAAGATGTTGGACAATTTCCGTGAGACTCACGAAGTTTATCAAGAAACTTGTGCTCCATATTTCTTCAAGTCTACTCCCACCGAGAAAGCCAATTGCACAATCAAGATTATGATCATAGCGTTCATAGAATCAAAGCACACTTTTTAGAATGAGTACATCAGTGAGTGCATGTTCGCCTAAAATACCGTTATCCATGATGCCACCTGTTCCAGTTTGACTTACTTTAATTACGAACAGAATTCTGAATCGCCGTGTTTAGCTCGAAAAGAAAAAGAACAAGCAGAGGTGAATTAATGCGGAAGAGCTGTCTGCAACAATTGATCATTTTCATATCATTTTTTACGATTTTTACTTTTTTTTAATGAAACTGCATTCAAGAGTGATGAGAACTTGAATAGGCATAACAGGCAAAATGTTCAGAAGAAATCCATATTGGTAACGTCTAATTGATCAACATCGTTGAAATCTTAATGTATGGTATGCAATTGTGATTGGCTACTTAGTTGGGTGATACTTATTTGTGCAGAACGTCACTGCTCAATATTTTTAGAATTTCATCGCGATGATTTGTCTGTGCTATTAGAAGATATTGATCTAGAAACAAGGCAAAGATTACGAATATAACTGGATGGAGTGTTTTCACATTTTGGACCTATAGTATGAAATTTTTTTAATGAAGAATATCTTTAGAGATGAAATGATCGTGGACGATCAATCACCCGATCATCCCTCTCACCTGATATAATGTCTTTTAATTTTTATTTGTGAAGATATATGGGAAGTTCTTTATCAAACGAAACTAAGCTCTGTTCAAAATTCACATGGATGAATTTGGGCCATCAACGGCTTAAATTGTTCCTTATCAATCCTTCTTCATGAACCCACATAGTCTTTTCGAAAATGTTAATATGATGGCTCGATATGGTAGTCACAAAACAACGCAAAATGAAAATTCCAGTTATGAAAGCTCGCAAAAAAATTTTTTTAACGTTCTACTTAATTTATTAAGGCTTTAAATTGTTGGTAGTTGGCGTCTTTATATTCTGAGGTTTAGTTTGAAAAATGAAAAATAGCGGATTCAATATACCTGTGACATACCTTAAAGATTAAAGTTAACCGAATAATAATGATCAAAATTGTCTTGGTATATATCTATAATAGTTTTTGAGATAGCTTAATAAGAATTACATGTCCAATTTTCAAAATTAAGCAAGGCGTTCTTCGCGGTCATAAAAATACAAGTAATATAAAACTCTAGGATTTTTTTATATTCTTGAACTAAACATCTAAACAACTAAAGTCCAACTTTTGAAATGCTTATTTTATAAAATCATCTTTTTTCAAAAATAAAATGAATCAGATCTTTATATTGAAAAATTCATTGTTTTCTATTACTTAAATTATATTATTGATGTATTTGTTCAACTTTTAATTGTTTTAACACCAAGGATAAAAATGGATTCAGTTATTTTAGGTATACGACATTTTTCAATTGATTAATTCCGCAAAATTGCCGAAATGAATAGAATAGTAAAGTTTCTTGATTATAATCAAAAGTATTCGTATTTGCTTTTTTAAAAATATTCCATACCCTATTTCAACTCTAATAAATATAAAAATAATTAATAAATCATTCACTTTAGAATTGAAAAAATTCATACCGTAATTTTGAAACAAATGTTGATAAAATTTATATTTTATTAATTTAATCAAGTTTGGTTTAAAGAATCTTATTGCCCTATCTCATATATAATCGCATACATATAAATCAATTTCGCTTTAATTAAATAATTTAATTCGCTTCTACATTCTACTTTCTATACATAGATAACTTGGAGATGTCAGTTTTGTTTCATTACATATGATGTAGTCAAATTATTTTCTGCATATTTGGATATAAAATTTTGATAATTCACCTTCAGATTTGTAATCAACGTTTCTAACAATCTCTAAGCCTAAATTTTCAAGGCCATGGACATTTTTTATGCAAATTCGAATACACCATTTTGGGTCTATTACCACTTTGAATCTATCTTGAATTCTAAAATTTCGAAATTCCAACTTAAGATACGTAATTAATGAACCCAAAAACCTCCAAGTGCAAATTTTTAGGTAATTCATCAAACTAAAAATTGTATATATTGTAACGGAGAATATGCGACCGTTCCCGTCTGAGTAGCTCGCATCCATCCGTATAAATTATTTATTTAAGGATTTGGGAAGCAAAAGACGTTCCCACGACTGAATAACGCGTCGATCAAAACCACGTTAAATGCACAGATTCGAAGTCGGGATGAGGAGTGATACAGCGGCGAATAAACACAACAGCGGATTAACACATTAATCCTTTAATCGTCAATAATCGACTACAAGACGGCGATCTCACGCCTATATACTACGAACAGCACAATAATAAACGCGAACGCGAAGGTGAATCGGTGGTTGATAAGCCTGTCGATTCCCTGTTTAAAACTAGTTATTACAACAAATACCCGACAAACACTTTCCGCCGTTATTTCATCAACGGAGTAGCCAGAAGATCTGCCGCGCTACCACCTATCAGCTGGCGCTTAAATATGGAAGAGAGAGAAACAAGAGAAAACACGGCACCGACCTCGATCTTCAGCCCCTCTGACGGCTAGAACGCTTTGCAGTGTGACATCATTGGTGCGCTCCTTCTCGCTGACCGCCTCGCTGGTGTTTATTGTCCTCTAGCTCGTCTTCTCCTTCGCTCTACCAATATTGCTGCCTCAATCCGTTGTTCGCTCGTTGATTGCTGTTGTTGCTTCCGCTGTCCTTCGGTTGCTTGGCACTGCAGCAGCGGTAAAGTTCGCTCACGCGCGCACCCGCGCACTTCGCCGGTTACCCACACGCACCGGTACCAAGTATCCTTTGGGACACGGCGACCCAGCCACACACTCTAATTCTCGTCCGCGCACCGGGCGTGTCTCCGGAAAACGAAAACGTTGACGAGGTAACGGGGCCAACTCCGAAAAACCGTTAGCTTCGGTTTCATCTGCGCGCGCGACTTTCTCTGCCCAAAGCCTAGCAGATACTCTCTCTTTAAATTTTCCGCGATGATCCGCAACTAGAGCGCTCTCTCTCGCTCTCTCTCTCTCTCTCTTCTTCTTCCGCGCCATCTCGATAGCTCCAGCCGTCAGCTCAGCTCGTATATAGCACCCCAAAAACAAAAATCCAAGCATGCGTGTGCGTGCCACACGCACACACTCTCAGCTCGGCGCGGCGCGCGGACATCTGCAAGAGCTAAACGGACGCAATCGGCCTAGCCGAGATTCTCCGTTACAATATTTAAAAGGTAGTAAAATACACAATAGGGGTAGTTTTAATTCCTAAATATGTAACTCTGTCGAAATAAAAAGATACGCGTCAAATATTTTTTGATGTTTTATTATTCTACAAAGTTTGGTACGCTTTGATGAATGACACCTAAGAAGGTTTCCTAGTTAGCAAGCATTTATCGGTCAATATATACAATACGGTCAATACTATCAATTAACGATTGATTTGTGATTTCATTTTATTTTGGTACTCATCATCTTATACATGCTCATTTGCATCGATACAATATATAAGTCATGTACGCCTTACCGACATATGCACCATTACATAGTGTAACGATCACCAACTCCCGTATAAGAAATAACACGAAATAATTATAAAAAAAGGATGTAACTTTATTTACTACATAACCCTAGCGACACGATTTAAGGCTACCCGACAACTAACTAACTTTACGACAACAACAACTGCTTGGCAACCTTCTGATCTTCTTTTCTTGACGTTCGACGGTCCGACATATAACAATAGGATGAATTTGTAGCGCCAATTTTAATTTTTATTTGATTTCCAACATTTTTTATATTTCGATCATTTAATTAATAATAATTTAAAGTATGCCTATTGCCTAAAATTTTGAAAAAATGTCATATCAATTAGAAAATTTTTTCTGACGATCAATACTATAAAAGAACTTTTTCCCGGTCTAATTAAGTGCTTTGAAAATGATTATATATAGATTGATTGAATAATACGTACCTATAATTTTGGTTCGACGGTATAAATTCTTCTGTATTTAGCTTTTGACTAGCAAAATTTATCAACCGCATAGCTTCATCAATATCTGTTTGACAAGGTAAACAAGAAACACAATCACTTAAAGAATAAGAGATATTTTTGGCGATAGTCATTAAATCTTCATTGTCGTTATTATCATTTGAATTTTTCAAAACTCGCCGTACTTCTTGAAGTAAGCATATGCATTTTTCTACGACATCTTTAGTTGATTTAAATATGTTATTCTGTAAATTTTCTTTCTCGATTGTAGCTGCAACTCCTCTAACTGCTTCCATTAAGTCTTTCACAGAATTAGCTACTTCTCTTGCAGCACTACCGCTATATGTTTCATTACCTTGTTTAGCAGCTGACGCTAATTGCATAACCGTAAATTCAACTACTTTAATTATAGAACCAAGCCTTGAAACCGTTAAATCTGTAGTTTCTCCTGGCAATGGTTTTAGATTTGATTGATTCAGTGACTCTATTAAATCAGCAAGGTCACCTTTAAAAGATGTTATTCTTTCTTCAGCCACATCTAGTTCTAATCCGTTACAAGCTTCTTTTGCCCGATTCACCGAAGATCTTAAATCTGTTAAAGCGATGCCAAGTTGTTGTGAGCAACTATTTAACTGTATTGATATTGCTTGATCAGTAATAGTAGGTAATACGGATTTGGCTGCCTTTACGACAGCAGTACCAGGTTGTAAGAACTGTTCAGCAGCATTTATAAGATTGAGTTGCATTATAGGATTGTCGGGATGAGATACAGTTCCCTTTATCCCCGATACCAAATTCGGGATACATTTTACTATTGACCGACATTCTGCATTCAGTTCTGCTAGGCTGACGTTATTTTCACCCAAGTTATTCACTCCAGATGCTGCTGCAATACATTCAGTTGCTGAAGCAGCTGCATATTTAGAACATTTTTCTAATTTAAAAATTAGGGAACGCCGAATAGCTGGAGAAGCAGCAGCTGTAGTTATTTCACGCAATTCTTCAACAGCTTGTCGAAGATTATTTTGCATTTTAATATCATGAGGACTGTTTGCACATTGTCTGGCAGCTTCCACCTATAGAAATTATGATTCTTTAATAAATGATTAAGTAACATGAAATTGTTTGTGTAACCTACTAAACAGTTAGATTATATTTATATGTCGATAAATTATATATTTATAATATTAAATTTTATCGAAACAGTTTAAAATATCTTATATGATAATTCAGGTAATAATTAAAGTTTTAATAGAATATTACTTTCAATTTGTTTGATTATTCATAAAAAAAATATACATAGGCAAAAAAATGCATTATCCATACTTTATTTTTTATTTCATTTTTTTTACAATATTCATATGATTAATTGATACTAATTACAAGCGTATAAAGAAGGAACTCATTCTTATTTGTAAGAATTATACATAAGTATTTATTTAAAAGCTAAAATATTATAAACCTAATTTAAAAAAAGATAAAAGAAATTTCATGCTAGTAACATAAATACAATATTCAAAATCATATTGAAATTTATAAAAGTTGTTTTATATACTTTTTACCTATTATCCATTTCTTCAATTTTTCTTTTAGAATTTGTTTAGTACGACATAAAATATTTTTGGGAAATCTACTAACTCGATTCGCCCGAAAACGTCACTTATGATACATTTGTCTTTGAGCGCTCATAACTAATGTTTCAGGCATCAAAAAAATTGTCAGGGAGACATTCTAAAAGTTTATGAGATGTTCCTTCTGATGGTGCTCACAAAATTTTTGCTTATCGGGTATTGTTTATCGGGTAAAATGGAGTTTAAAAAAAATATGAATTTTTCACACATTTTTTTTAAATAGAACTCGCGTCCTATGGATCGACAGACCATAGCTTTACCAACTGAGTCATGACTTCTTTTAGTTCTTGATAGTTCTTACTGTCTATATTAGCTACACAGTCAAAGCGTCTAGAACGGCGTCTTCGCGTCTTGCGCTCCGTTAATGCAAAGTGCGTTTTAAGATCACACGTTATCATTTACATATGCTTAATACAATTAATCACAATGTATACATCTATGTATATTGTAGTATATTCGATACGTTCCAATTTGTTGGTTACTAAGTGATTGTTTGGTTGCTAAGTAATCTGTATTATTATTAGTTAGTTAGTGTGTTCATGAGCTGATATTATATACACACGCTATTTTCAACGATTCTAATACAAGTTTTAGTTTCTTTTACATATCGTTGTATCTTATTTCATTAATTAGTAGTGGTTATAACATTTTGGGGGTTCAGCCGGGATCCGACATTTGTTTCTTCTATTAAGTTTGAATCTCAACTATGTCTACACACCGGACACCACCGAGGACAAGAGCGCAGGCAGCGGCAAGCGCTAATACAATTACGACGAATATTGCTGATGCCGCTTCGGTTGCTGCTGCAATAGCTGCTGCCTCTGATATCGCCACTAATACACAAGGACATTTCGAACAACAATCGGATGTCACAGACATAACCCAACATACAAGTACTAATTTATTTTTTCCGAATTTAAGTGGCCCTTCAGATACTCCTGCACTGCACCCTGTACTTCCTGCTGTTGCATCGACCGCTAATTCGGCTCTGCAAGAGGCATTGCTGTCGTTGAGCGAGTCGCGAGCACCTATCTTAGCTTTTCCTCGGTTAAATTCACCTTTTCTGTTGGATACTGATGCTTCTAATCATGGTTTAGGTTCTGTCCTTTCTCAAAATCAGGATAATAGAGAAGTCGTTATAGGTTATTATAGTCGCGTCTTGTCTAAGGCAGAAAGAAATTATTGTGTAACTCGTCGCGAATTACTAGCAGTTATAGATTCTGTAAAAAACTTTCATCATTATTTATGCGGTCGACCTTTCTTCATCAGAACTGATCATTCTGCTTTAACATGGCTACTTTCGTTTAAGGACTTAGATGGTCAATTAGCAAGATGGATAGGAAAACTTGATCAATATGACTTTCAAGTTTTACATCGTAAAGGTATTTCGCATGGTAATGCAGATGGACTCTCGAGAAGACCCTGTAACAGTTCATCTTGTACTTATTGTTCGAAATTAGAATTTAAATTCTTAAATAACAGTTGTACTGTAGGTCGTATTTGTTTTGAAGAGTCTTCATTAACTGATTGGCGAAAACGTCAACATCAGGACAATGTCATTAAGACCATTTTAAATTTTAAAAAGAATAACATCAAACTTTTATGGCAAGATGTTTCTTCGGAGGATGAATCTATAAAATTATACTTGTCTCAATGGGATTCGTTGTTAGTTGTAGATGATATCTTATATAAAGAATGGATTAGCCCAAATTTGAAGTTCAAAATTCTTCAATTGATTGTACCGAAAGACTTTACCAATATCGTTTTGAAAGAAGCTCACGATTCTCCGTCAGGAAGTCATTTTGGTGTAAATAAAACCTTAGATAAGATTCGTAAAAGATTTTATTGGGTTTCTTATAAAAGAGATGTTGAAAATTGGTGTAAGTCTTGTTCCACTTGTGTTGCTAGAAAAGGTCCATCTGATAAAGGTCATAATCAGATGAAGATTTATAATGTAGGATTACCATTTGAAAGACTTTAAATGGATATTTTAGGCCGTTTTCCAATTTCTTCTTTAGGAAATAAATATCTGTTAGTTATAACTGATTGTTTTACGAAATGGGTAGAAGCTTTTCCTCTTCCTAATATGCGAACAAAAACTATTGCTGAAGTGCTTGTTCGAGAAATTGTATGTCGATATGGAGTTCCTTTAGAAATCCATACTGATCAAGGCACTAATTTTGATGCTATTTTAATAAAAGAGTTATCTGAGCTGTTAAGTATTAAGAAAACACGAACAACACCCCTACACCCGCAATCAAATGGACAAGTAGAAAGACAGAACAAAACAATTTTAGACTATTTATCTAAATACATCGCAGTCAATCAAAAAGATTGGGATCGGTGGGTTGCCTTATATCTTTTGGCTTACAGATCCTCGACTCATGCTACCACCGGCGTTACACCAGCTGAAATGTACACTGGTGCCGATCTACGACTTCCGTTGGATTTATTACGAGGATCACCTCCCAACCGAGAAGAATTGTTAACTACTGATTACGTACAACAGTTAAAATCAACACTTAACACTATACACAATTCGGCACGACAAAACATCGCTATTGCTTCTCAAAGAACAAAGAAAACTTATGATAAGACAGCTAGACATGTTCATTTTCCAGTAAACCAAAAAGTATGGTTCTTTAACCCTCGCAAAGTCAAAGGAAAAACACCAAAACTTCAGAGTACTTGGGTAGGACCTTACAGAATCGTCAAAAAGATTAACGACGTGGTTTTCTGCATCCAGCAATCACCAAAACACAAAAAGAAGATTGTACATATTGATAGGTTAGCTACATACCACGATAGGTAACACACTTACCTTTCTCACGGTTATTTTGAGCTGTGGTTTTTCCCGTGAGATATAAGACGAATGTCAAGGTAATATACAAGGTGAGGTCCACAGCATGATAATTCCCCACCCTTGTAAAAATCCAACACGTTATACACTACAGCATTACACAACAGACTCAAGGTTTAAGATTGAAGATTCAAGGTTTAAGATTGAAGATTCAAGGTTTAAGATTGAAGCTTTTCAAGACACGGGTTTCTGTTCTTTAACGGAAGAATAAACTCGCTTGACAAAGTTGACATCTTGGTTCAAGGTTTACGATTCAAGGTTCAAGGTTCAAGAGTCAAGATTTCTGAGTATTTTGTTTTATTTAGATTGTCGGGGCGACAATTTGAATGAAGGAGGAGCAATGTAATATATTCGATACGTTCTAATTTGTTGGTTACTAAGTGATTGTTTGGTTGCTAAGTAATCTGTATTATTATTAGTTAGTTAGTGTGTTCATGAGCTGATATTATATACACACGCTATTTTCAACGATTCTAATACAAGTTTTAGTTTCTTTTACATATCGTTGTATCTTATTTCATTAATTAGTAGTGGTTATAACAATATATATACATATATATACATATGTATGCATGCATGCATGTATGCATGTATGTACGGATTATTAATTAATGAAGTAGAGAAGCGGTGGCGTGTTGTCAATAGTTAGCATATACATTGTTTAATCTTAAGTAAAATTTTATATATAAAAATACATCTTATTATACAAGTATAAAACTATTAATTAAAATTACTAAAGTATATAATTAAAAATTCAATTATATATAATTTTCTCCTTCTTCAGCAATCAGCATAACCGTTGTCTTATTCAGCTCGCATAAGTTTTCCTTTTTTAGAAGTAAGTATTGGCAATATTCTGCCCCTACTCCTTTTTTGATGGCTGAAATCGCTGGTGTTATAGAAGAGCCACTATACCTGCTGGAAAAAAACATTGAAATTAATTTCATAAAATGAAATAATTATTTATGAAATAAATATCTTTTAAAAGTTCTTCCCGCTTTATTACGGTACCTCGAATGACTATCGGCACAGGTGGTCGATTCATTCCATTGCCGCCGCTTGATAGTTGCCGGTGGCGGAGCTTTGTTCTTCAATACCTTTTCATCTTGTGGCGTGGTGATGTGTCCTGGGGTGACAAGATCGATGCAGGGTATTGGCATAGACACCAGATCAATATTCATGATTCAATTGGGTTAGTGTACCTCGCACACAATGTCGCAGTCAGATCTGTTAAAAAAAGTATAAAATGTTATATATCTATAAATTTCTAATATTATATATATATATATATATATATATATATATATATATATATATATATATATATATATATATATATATATATATATATATATATATATATATAATTGATAAAAAATACTTACGTACCTGGCGATAATTCTACATACACCAGTGATGGAAGCCGACGGCTGTAAATAAAAAATATATGATTATTTTCATAGAAAATTTCTCATAAGAAAATCATTGACTGCTTTTTCTTTTGTTTCGAAATCGAAAAAAACCAAATTCCTTTTTTGTCCGTGTTATCTCGAATGCCCTCACATTCCTTACGTTTGTTTTGACTAACGCATATCCGCTACTATTTTCTGTCATAGTCATCGACCATTTTCTTTTTCGGTCATTTCTTACTCTTTCTCTTGTACTATATTTTACTACAAAATTTACAAGGCAAGTCGACGATTGTGCACATAACTATTTTTTGTACATGAACTATTGTGTGTAGTATAGTATGGCACAGTATATCCATTGATCATCTTTCACATGTATCTTTCGTATGTACATAACAGTTTACATGCAAAAAAAATTATGGCATAATTGTCAGCTTGCCTTTTATAATGATTTATTTCATTAAATAATAATTTTAATAAACTGCGTTTTTTCGTTTGTTCTCTTTGGCAAACGAAAGAAGAGATCTCTTTTGCGCATGAATTTTTTAATATTTTATTTTACATAATTTTAATAAATCACTACAAAATTATCAGTCAAAATAGTAATTAAATTAAATAATAATTATTTAAAATAATTTTAATAAACATTACTAAATTCATAATGCAAAAGACAGGTTGATAAAAGAAAAAAAAACGCAATATATTTGAAAATTACACAAGCCGACAAGGAAAAAAACCCAGAAACCAGACAGTACGTTCCCAAAGGTTTTTGGTGCGCTGAAACCGAATCTGACATCAGAATTGCTCCATCACCCTAGGTTTTCGAGAAATTCTAACCTAAAAGTTCAAAAAACACGATTTTTCACTATATTTCGCGTAGTATTACGTCGTAAGCCAATTTTATTTTAAAAAACCAGTAATGCTATCTCAAAGTACTACTCTTACCCTTCAAAACCATTTTTTTTCAGATTTAAAAAATCGTTTTTTTCCATCGAGATATCGTAGATTGAATTTGAGTGATTTAGCGATTTCGTTACAGCACGAAATTGTGGCGAATTCCCGAATAAGGAGTTCTAGTGTAATTATATGTTTTTTGGGTCACTGAATCCAAATTTAACGTCAGAATGACTCTATAATCTCAATTCCCTTAACCCTAGAGCCTCATAACGTGCGACGCTGTAACCCCTGACCGACTTAACTCCGCCACCGCCGGTCCCAAGCCCGGGATCCTGCTACTCAAGAAGCAGGGAAGGAGGAGGGGGAGGAGTAGCAACCTCGTTAAAAAACCAAGGTTCATCTGACCCGGATGATGGCACCTTGTCAAAGGGTCCCCGTCCAGGGAACGGACCCCCCCAAGCTGAAGGTGTGAAGCGACCCGTGCCGATGTAGCCTGGTTGGCTCTCGGGGGTAACGGAGAGTCTCATACGGAGCCTTGGGAGCACCTGGCGAAACTCTCTCGTAACTAGCCTTGTCCCACGCATGCGGGGCTCTGCGTGGGATCGACAATATCTTCCCTAGCTGCTCGTGGGATCAGAATGGAGGATAAAAATGAAAAACAAACAACAAAGGAAGACCGTGCCAACGATAACGGTAGTAAGGGTACCCTTAGCCCAGATAAAGATGCTGGAAATGACGCGACCTTGCAGAGTGGTGGCGGCAATGATTGTAGAGGCGAAGCAGCTGCTTCTACAGGTAAGTTGTGGCTGGATGAGTCAGCGGTGATGGGTATCGTCACCAACATCGACGATGCTCTCAGGATCATGAAGGTCGCCCTTGAAGGTTTCGATGAGGTAAAGAAATTTAAAGGAAATCTGGCTAAGGACGCCGTGAGCGAGGTATTAAAAATCCGAGGAGCCAGAGCAAGATTGGTCACAGAGAGCAATCGACTCAAAGCTCTGCCGAAAATTCCATCAAGTTCGGAAACAGGCGAATGGCTCACTGTCGGTAGGAAAAGAAGTAGGGAACCCACTGGCAGTAGCCCGGAGCAAAGTCCGGCGTAGGCTAAGGTAGAGGGCCCAGGAGGGAAAAATAGGAAACTGTCCGCAAAAAAGGGTCGCGGGTTGGACCCATCGTCCTTAGCAAAACTGGCGCCTCCGTCAAGTGCTAAGGTAGGTACTGCTGCAATAACGAGTCAGCCAAGAAAGGTACCTCAGGTGCCAGTGGAAAAGAAGAAAAGAGCAAAAATGAAAGGTAATGGATGGAAGGCTAACACGGGAGCGATACTAATAAGACCAGAAAAAGGTAAAACGTATGCTGACGTGATAAAGGCCATAAAGGAGAACGTGGATCCGGCAGCCCAGAGTCAGGTAAGCGGGCATAGAAAGACGAAGGATGGAAGCGTATTACTCCGGTTGAAGGGCAATGTGAGAGAGAGGCAGTCATTTCAGACATCTCTCGAAGAAAAGTTGGGAACCGGGGCAAATATGAGAGACATGACTACACGGGTACACCTGCAGATCATGGATCTCGATTGCACCGACACCAAACAGGATGTAGATCGCGTTGGTTAGAGCTACAGGAGATCTCCGAGATCCGAAGGTTTACATTTTTGGCCCCAACAGCTGGGAACAGTATATGGCAGTGTGTGAGATGGAAAAAGGAGCAGCCAAGAAGCTTCTTAAGAATAGGACCATCAGGATAGGCTTACAGAACTGCCACGTTAAGGAGAGGTACATGCTTCTAAGGTGCTTCCGCTGTTTGGAGTATGGGCACAAACGGACAGACTGCAAAGGTACGGATAGAGGCAACGCCTGTTGGAAGTGCGGAAAAGATGGGCATAAGAGCAGGGAGTGCTCCGAGGAGAATCTGGCATGTTTCCTTTGTTCTGACAAGGGTCACCGGGACACGAAGCATGCGCCGGGCTCAGGAGCGTGTGCTGTTTTCAGGGAGGCGCTGGAGGAGCGCAAAGCAGCGATAAAACGCGATGTCCAAGGTCCTTCAGGGTAATCTCCGCCACTGTCAGGAGGCACAGCTATTGTTGACCCAGATAGCCACTGAAAGGGAAACAGACATATTGATAATTAGCGAGCAGCACAGAGATTGGACAGTAAATAAGACATGGTTCGCTAGCGCCTCCGGCACGTCGGCCATCTGGATAAGGGGCTCTGAAAGAGGCCGGGTTAGAGGGTCGGGCGTGTGGGAAGACTTTGTTTGGGTTAAGGTGGGTAACGTGACGTACGTCAGCGTCTATCTCTCCCCGAACGGGCTCATAGCTGACTTTGAAGGTAAAGTTGGTAGATTGGAGGACGCATTGCGGGATATCCCGGGGGAACTAATTGTAGCAGGAGACTTTAATGCTAGGGCGATAGATTGGGGAATGGATAGAACCGAAACGAGAGGGCGGATACTGCTAGACATGGCCGCGAGGCTGGATCTGACAGTGGCGAATCAGGGACGAAAATCGACATACCTTAGACCGGGATTCGGAGAGTCAATACCGGATGTGACTTTCGTGTCGGAAAGGCTTCAGCAGAGGATGGAGGGATGGCAGGTTATCGATGACTATAACGGCAGCGATCACCGGTACATCATCTTTGAGGTTGTGGACAGCGTAGGGCGAGGCCAGACGGCTCCACCAAGACTCCCGAGGTGGAGTCTGAAGAAACTCGACAAGGAGCGTTTCTCGGACCTACTGCAGGAGACTCCGGCACCTAAAGACAGTCTGTCAGAGCTTTTAACAGCTAGACAAGCAGCGGAGTTCCTGATAAACGAGACGATGGGGCTGATAGTAAGGGTCTGCGATGCCTCCATGCCCAGGAAGAAGGGGCGTCCGGACGGTAAGCGGGCTAACCACTGGTGGACGGAGGAGCTGAGTGAGCTGCGAAAAGAATGCATAAAATGCAGAGGTAGGGCGTACAGGGCGGTTAAGAGACATAGGCCAAACGCACTTGCACTCGCTG
Organism: Phymastichus coffea; assembly: GCF_024137745.1. Lineage (NCBI taxonomy): Eukaryota > Metazoa > Arthropoda > Insecta > Hymenoptera > Eulophidae > Phymastichus > Phymastichus coffea. The sequence goes on along the minus strand of NW_026706822.1, from coordinate 3,644,857 downwards.
TGGAGTATAAAGCAGCTAGGAAACGGATGACGACGGAAATAAAAAGGAGTAAGGACGACAGCATTAGACAATTATGTGACGACGTAGAAAATGACCCCTGGGGACTCGGCTACCAGATAGTCACAGAGAAATTAAGGACAGGGGGTGGGATGGAAAGAAGAAGTACGGAGACGATGGAAAAAATCGTGGACGTACTTTTCCCGACACATCCGACCAGAGAGGAAAACGAAGACGAAGAAACACTGGAGGCCCCAGTTTTCACGGAGGAGGAACTCAAGAGAGCAATATCCCGCTTGAAGATTAGGAAGGCCCCGGGACCTGATGGAATCCCAGGAGAGATCCTGCGGCTGATATTCTGTATTAGGCCGGGGATCCTCCTGGATATGTATAACGGATGCCTCAAGGGCGGAGTGTTCGGGAAAACGTGGAAAATAGCGCGATTGGTATTATTATGCAAGGGGAAGGGTGATCCGGACAAGCCATCGTCGAACAGACCACTGAGCCTACTTGATACGACAGGGAAATTATTTGAATTGCTAATAAAAACAAGACTTACGGTAGCAATTGACGCGGCGGGTGGTCTGAGTGAAAAACAGCATGGTTTTCGCAAGGGGCGGTCGACAATAGGCGCGTTACGTAAGATTACGGACAAGGTATTTGAGACGAGACAGGAAAAAAATCGAGATAAGCCTATAATCTTGACTACTACGCTTGATATTAAGAACGCTTTCAACTCCGTCAGATGGACGGACATTCTAGAAGCCTTGCAAGCTCGCGGGTTGCCCGACTATCTGGTACGCGTATTGAGGGACTATTTAAGAGATAGGAAAATCATGTATGATATGGCGGACGGTAGGGTCATAAGGGATATCACAGCAGGGGTGGCTCAGGGCTCGATTCTTGGTCCACTCCTCTGGAATCTCACTTACGATGGCTTGCTCGGGCTACAAATGCCCGACGGTGTATCGTTGGTCGCGTACGCGGACGACGTGGCTATAGTGATAGAAACGCGAAATACTTGTTTAGCAGAACAGACACTAGATACCGTCATGGTGATAATAGGGGACTGGATGAGAGAGCACGGGCTAGAACTTGCGATACACAAGACGGAACTGCTAATTATGACGACTCGGAGGATAGAGACCATAGTTACAATGACGGTAGCAGGGACTCAGATGCAGACTAAGAGGGAGCTCAGGCAGTTGGGGGTCCTGCTAGACACTAAGTTGACTTTTTGGCCACATATAGATAAGGTAGCAGACAGAGCTGCGGAGAGAGTTGCTGATCTTGGTAGGTTAATGGCCAACCTCTACGGGCCCAGGCAGAAGACGAGAAGATTATTAATGTCAACCACAAACTCAATCCTGTTATACGGGGCGGAGGTATGGGCCGACGCAATGGAAGTGAAAAGGTATCGCGAAAGACTTTTGAGCGTACAGAGGCGAGCGGATCTCAGGGTGGCGAGCGCCTATCGGACAGTCTCGATGGAGGCCATACTGGTGGTCGCTGGCGTAATCCCAGTGGATCTTCTTGCTAGGGAGCGTAAGATGATCTACAACAGAAGCTCGAACGAGGGTAAGGCAGAAGTGGTAATAGAGGAGAGAGGTAGGACAGTCGAGGCGTGGCAGGAGCGCTGGTCGAAGGACGGTAAAGGAGCGTGGACAAAAAGACTGATTCGGGATCTAGGGCCGTGGATAGAAAGAACTTTCGGAGAGGTTAATTTTTATCTTACGCAGATGCTCACGGGCCACGGGTACTTCAGATGCTACTTGTATAGAATGGGAAGGATGGGGTCGCCAGACTGTGTTTTGTGTGGAAATAAGAGAGACAGCGTGGAACCTACCTTCTTTGAATGCCCGCACTGGAATGACGATAGGCAAGAGCTTGCGATTGACATAGGTATAGAAATAACACCTGAAAATGTGATAGAGATAATGATCAGGACTAAAGAAGACTGGGACAGCATAGCAAGATTTGTAGAAAGAGTTCTTAGACGCAAGAAGGCAGCCGGCTGCCTGGAAGTTTAGGTTAGGCAAGACAAGAAAAAGGGGTAGACGATCAATAACAAAGTGGAAAACGGAGTCTTGGACAGGATGTATATACGACATGTGTAGGGATATACGGCTCGGTCCCCCAACGGTGAAGTAATGCTAACGCGGTTCCACGTTGACGGGTAAATGGTAGGTGGATATTATCTCCTCCCAGTCCCAGCACTCTAAGCTAAGGCCGGGCGGAGCAGGTTTACTGGGTAGGTGCCGCCTCGGATGGTACTGCTGTCATTTATGACGGCCATACCTGAAGTAGGAGGCAAGTCCCACGTCCTAGCGGAGGAACAAGCCGGTCAGCTACTGGTTAACTTAACCGCTAGGTGCAATGAGCATTTGCCTGTTTTTTTACCACCTTTTAAAAAAAAAAAAAAAAAAAACCCTGATCGACTTACTCCAAAGTCCTTAACTCTCGAGCCCTTTAACTTGCTGCGGTATAACCCCCGACCCTCATACCACAATTTCCTCAACCCTCGAGTCTTTAACCTGCGAAGCTATAAACCCCGACCCTGACACCCCAATTTCCTCAACCCTCGAGTCCTATTACCGCGACGCTATAACCCCCAACCCTCATACCGAAATTCGCTACGCAGAATACCTCAAGCCTCCAAATTATATTCAACCCCCGAGCCCTGCAGGTCTGCAACCTCAGACTCCTTTGCCAGAATTTCCTCAATCAGCACTTCAAGCTGCTATCGTATAACCGTATGTCTCTACATTTCAATCCCTTCAATATCCAAGCCTTGTATTCTACGCAGCTTTCAATTACGCGTTTTAAATTTCATTTATTCAGTTTGTGAGTGTTGCATCTGAATATCTGCAACCCTACAGTTTTTCACTTCTTTTTTTTATGAAAACGCTGTCGTTTATCTTGAAATGAACGTTTAAGAGATTTGCGTCTATGATTATCTGTCAATGTATCGTGTCGGTGTAGAGCCCAGCAATAGTCAGCCATCATGCTCTCATTCCATCTACCTTGATAATGTTCCTCTTTGTTTCTGAAATCTTGATGAAATCTTTCACCCATTTCTTCACTAAATGCCCCAACATTGTCCGGAAAGTATTCCAAATGTGAAAACAAAAAGTGTATTTTCAGGCTCATCAAACACCCTAATTTTTGAAAATTCTGTAGCATTGTCGACACAATAGTTTTGTATTTAGGGTCTCGGTGGTTTCCGAGAAAATTCTCGGTGACACTTTTGAAACTTATCCAAGCATTTCTCTCATTAGTCGTTATTGTCAAGAGGAATTCATCATCGCCAAGAGCTACTGAATGACGTCAACGATGATCCAGATTTACTCAACAGGGTTATAACAGGTGACGAAACATGGGTATACGGTTATGACGTCGAGACTAAGACTCAATCGTCCCAGTGGAGGCATTCTGGATCACCAAGACCAAAAAAAGCACGCCAAGTTCGATCAAATGTAAAGGTTTTGCTTACAGTTTTCTTTGACTGCAGGGGCGTGGTGCATCATGAGTTCTTGCCACAGGGTAGAACAGTAAATAAGGAATATTACCTGCAAGTTATGCGCAATTTGCGCGAAGCAATCCGCCAGAAACGTCCGAATTTGTGGAAAAATAAAAATTGGCTTTTGCACCATGATAACGCCCCTGCTCACACATCGTTGCTTGTGCGCGAATTTTTGGCTAAAACCAACACAGTAACGATGCCACAGGCACCGTATTCCCCAGATCTGGCCCCCTGTGACTTCTTCTTGTTCCCAAAACTAAAGAGGCCCATGAAAGGACGGCGTTTTGCCACGATTGAGGAGATAACGACGGCATCGAAGGATGAACTAAACAAGATCACAAAAAATGATTTTTTGAAATGCTTTGAGGATTGGAAAAAGCGTTGGCACAAATGCATTATATCCGAGGGGGATTACTTTGAAGGAGATAAAATAAAAATTGATGAATAAATAAATATTTTTTGAGAAAAATAAAAATTCACCTTACTTTTTGATCACACCTCGTATATATACTATATATTTTTTCTATATTATGAGATCAAATTATGTTAAAAATAATAATGCCGTATGTGTTTTCAATGTATTTTTTTGTTGGTAAAGCATAATGACACTATAAGTTTCCTCACAGAACTCATCAACAGAGCTCTAGAAGTGAAAAACTATTTTTAACAGAGGTATTCCAAATGTAACTTTAACTAAGTATGTTTTATGATGAAACTAATCGTGTCTTTATGTTCTACGATAAAAAATACATTGAAAACACGTATCACATAATAATTTTTAACATAAAATTGTCTTATAATATCAAATTATTCAACGATTCTGCGAAACCAACTTTAAACACTGTCTACTCAGGACCAGATAGTAAAAAAATTTGTAATATATAGATATTATTTGTAATATATCGATATTATTTCAGCTTTTCAAACATGTTTATGACTTATGAGTTTAAAGACGTAATAATCAAGTTTCAAGGCAAAAACCGAACAATGTCAAAAAATTTTTTAATTTATTTCAAGTTCAAAAAATGACTTCTAAGTGATCGGACTGCTTATATTCCTTGTTACATATACTACTTACAGCTAAAATTTTAACTTTCTAAGTCATGTAGATTCTCAGATTTATGATTTTGACACAAAGATTTTCCAATTTTCGTAATGTGTACCCCAATATTCCGATGTGGTACGAAAGTCCAAATTTTCAAATTTTGAAAAAAACATTCCATTGCACTATTTTTATATTTCTAGCTTCATTTAGGTTTTATCTAGTCAAATAAATTGTTCTAGTTTATTATTTTTTACCTCTTGCTTTTATACTTATAACACTAAAAAAGATTTATCATAAATAATTGTTTAGTGACTCTTTAAAAATAGAAATAAATAATTTGATTTTTTTACGCCTTTAGGTGTTTGCTCGTCCTTTCAAGATTAAGATTTATGAACTATGATGGAAGTACGATGGAGTCGGCCATGATCCAAATACATGTTTCCACAAGTCTATGGTGAAAGAAAGTAAGTGTGATATTTGTGACTGTCCTGAACACAGTGCGAAATTGTCCAGTGAATGTTATGTGAATTTATAGTGAATGTAATAACAATGGGCATTTGATAAAGTAGATGAACGGTGATGATGACTATTGTTTAATGTACATACTGTCTCCAAAAATTAGAGATATAAGAAAAAAGAGCACGAAGAGTGCAAAATATTCGTCGTACATTGTAAAGCTAAGCAACAATACAAGTACCAACTATGTAATAAATCAGGGCAAACATAGAAATTTTGTTTAATAATTAACAAAGTACAGCAGGCTCAATCAAACATAAGCAATCCTAGCTAATTTGTAATTATTGTAAAAACTCAGGACATGTAGTTAAAACTTGTAGCAAATTGAAAAAACTAAGAAACTACAGACAAATAAAGTCGAAAATTATATGTAAATTTATTGCAATACATTGGATCATCATTGACGCATTAAGTAAGATATTAGAACATCAGAGAAAATTGACGACTTTCGCAAAATTTAAAAGACCGTGAGTTACAAAACGAAGAGGTGTTTTAAAAATAAAAGTAGATAAAAAAATTCAAGACTCTTTCTGAAAGGAATGTCTAGGAAAGGATCAATATAAAATAGTGTTCCTAATACAAATATACATGCAGGTAGGGAACAAAGATATACAGGATAAATTCAATACCTTAAAAAAAATTATAAGAAATTCTAATAATAAACACGAAAATATATAAAATATCTTGGTAAATTCAAAAGCAAAGACAAGAAATCATAAGGCAGATAAATAAAATACACAAGATAATTTAAATTGTCCACAACAGATCAAAAGTAAATCGTTAGAAATAGATAGTACATCAAAAACATCTATGTTAAAATCAAAAAAACTTAATAAAAGACGGAAAGAGTAGAAATATAACTATCAATAAACATTTAGATATAAATAAAATTGAAATTATAAAATTGAATAAAACAAAATATTCGTATTATGTATTGATATAGGTCAGTCTATAGTTGCTATTCAAAATAAGATATATAAGAAAATATTATAAAAAATTAAATATTATAAAAAAAATTTCGAAGTCATAAAAGATATTTTGATACATCAAAATCTAAATTCATTTAGTATTTCTCAAGATCTGCAAATAAATAATCTTTATTGGCAAAAAATAGAAGCAATTTTAATTAAAACTTTCTAAAATACTGATATTAGCATCGTAATTTGTTAAAATTGTATAGAATAGGTAAATGCAATATATTAGGATAAAATATTTAATCTAAATCTCTTATACGCTGTAAAGCTTCACCTAAGTGGCTACAATTTACACATTTTATTTAATAGTTCATACCCGATATCAATTCATATAGCATTAAGTGAGAATTTTAGTTTTCGCGTTTCAATACAGGGTGGGCCATTTTAAGTGGACCAGTAGGTTTTCTCGGAAACTATGAGAGATAGCGAAATATTTTTCAGACAAAAGTTGCTCATTTTCGAAGGGATCAAATTTCCATGACCTTACCTTTAACCTTGTCATTTGACCTTGAACATGACCTCCAAGGTCAAAGATAAGGTCATAGGAATGTGGTCCCATCGAAATTGAGCAACTTTTGTCTGAAAAATATTTCGCTATCTCTCATAGTTTCCGAGAAAACCTACTGGTCCACTTAAAATGGTCCACCCTGTATATTTACTTTTATATAAGGAATAATGGCATAAAAAAATAATATTTTTATCGATAGTATCTTATGATATTCGAAATTAATTATAATTAATAAACTAAGTTTAGCTAATAGGTTCTCGCATTAAAATAAACGTGAGAAACTATTAGCAACGGTAGGACGTATGTCCCAGCGACAATGTTAACACTTATAGGAAAAGAAGCATACGTAGTACCGTAACATTGATTCAGGGTCACTCTCTACCTTATTTATTTGATTTCACGAGAACAATCTCTGGTTTAGGCAAACAGAGTATGTTCTCGTAATGTCTTACGAGAATCCGCACAAGACTTAGCCTAACGTCAGGCGATGCACCCGGACATATGCCGAGAATTCTTATGCAGACACTCTAGACTATCGAATATTAAATGAATTTTGTAAGGAATATATTTCCCCACGAGTTGTCCTTGTGAAGCTGTTAGGAAAGATGGTCGCTAGGTGGTCTAGTGACAAATGATTAAACGTAGATCAGAGCACGCTCTAATCGTTTATTAAACCACCAGTCACCGTCCGCGTCGCGCGCAAAAAAAGGAAAGAATCCCCTAGCGGCGAACGCAGGTGTATTTATACATGGGCGAAGATTCGCGGTTCCGCCCCACCAAATTTTACACGAACTTTTCACAGTTCACACTAGAACATTCGAGTATTTCGGATATTATCTTGCTTATTATTAGTTCTTGCATATAGTTTAATAGTTTACTATTTATCTCTACAATTTTAATATTTCTTACGATTAATAAGCCAATCTTAATTGTTAATTTTAGTGAAATTAATTTATCCTTTGAAATTTCAGTGTTATTACGCCACATTTTAGATATAATTTTTTAATTATTTCTGTTTTTCGCTTTAATTAATAGCATTGCTAAAATTTATAGACTATCTTGCTAGTTCTAGATACATTTTATTGATAAAATATTAGAGGCGTTGATAATTTTATTTAAACGATTATCAACTGCTCAAATTCTCATTTCGTACTCTAAGCTATGTATATGCTCTTTCGCCACTTCATATCACATGCAAAACAAATTTAAAAGACAAGAATCAAAATATGCTGTGGTTTAAATCATGTAAAAACCTATAGTTGTTTACATATATGTAAATTGGGTACTATTTACGTATGATATCACGCGTCCTCTGAGTCTAATGTTTTTACTTTTCATGAACTTGCTCCGATACTTGCTTTGACCGTTATAACGTATTGATAGGAGAGGGACGGAGCACGTGGAAGAAAATAACACCGTAAACAGAATTAAACATAGGTATTTTTGGAAAAATTTTAAACTTGATATTGAGAATCAAATAAAAAAATATTCTGTTTTAAATAAAATTAAGTTTATTATTAAATAAAAAAATAAAGTGAACGAAGCGTTGAATACGATTGTGTTACAATGACACCAAATATAGCTACATTCTCCTTATTAATAGACAAGAGATTTATCCAATACTCCTGTGAATCCGACGTACAAAAATATAAATCGATACGCGCCGTCAAATTCAGAAAAATTTCCATACTAAGTATGATAGTTTTTTTTAAGTTATAACGAGTGTGAATGTTACTCGTTATATCTCTCTCTCCCATATACTAATTTATTATTATAAGCCTAATGTATATAACATATCATTCTAATTTTAGTGGGCTGGAGCACGGTAGGTAAGAGAGAGAGAGAGAGTAGGACGAAGAAAGAGAGAGACGGTTCGACTATCGAAGCGCGGACCGCGAGGAGAGCGCTTGATTTTCTTGGTGCGGCAGATTCGGCGATCGTTCTTCAACGCGAGCACACGTGTTTGGCTGACAATACTCGTGCCTTGAGTCTGCGATTCCTGATCGGCGTGATTTAGAGTATGCAGCGTGAGAGAATTACCGAACTGAATTATCGTGTGAGTGTGGAGTGTGTGAGTGACGTCCTCCTGCCACCGGCGCCAGCCTATTCGGGCTTCTAGTTTATTAATTGCCGTTTGTAATTCGAGCGCCTATTGCGAGCCGATTTTCACGGGGCAGCAACTTGTAAGTACTGCTGCGTACCTTACTCTCTCTCCCAATTCAGCTTATTGCCTTCTCTCTCTCTACTTTTTTGATTCGCCGCTCTTTTTTATTAACATTTATCCGTTATTCTAATAAATAACACGCTTGTTTTCTTTACGCGCGTCCGCTTTATTCCGTCCTTCTGCTTATTTCCGCAACCTTTTAATTTCGCGTTTAGGCGTGCGAGTCTTGCGCCGCGACCTGACATTGGAGCCACGACGCCCCGACAACACCTGACGAGCCGAGCTGTTCCTGCCTAACCGAGCCCGGATTCTTTACCTGCATTATCCGCATACCCTCATATATTAACTTTATGTTAACGGGACTGTTCCTCGTTACAAAGTATATAGCGAACCCATAAGTGTAATTCTTGCTCCAGCGCATCTTATGCAGATAGTTTTAGTTCCTAGAATAAAGTTTTTGTTAGTGGCTTAATTCAAATATTTTTAATTGAAAATAAAACTAGGATTAACTTATATAATGATAGGTTAAGTTTAATTTCAGGAAACGTCTATGAATTTTCGGATAAATTTTATATAGATATAGAGGATAATACATTTTGAGAAATGATATCTCAGGAACAGTATTTTAAAAACTCATATGATATTTTATTTAACACTAAACCTACCAGAGCGGTCAAACGACTGCTCCTAAAGCCCAAAACATAAATGTCTTTAAATTATTATATGATAATTATTTTGTGTTTATTGTTTATGCTAAATTCTGTATTAATTATAATCAACTAGAAAAGACTATAATTGTTTATTTCAAAAGCGGTCATTTAACCGCCATTCGGTAGGAATAGGTATATATAATACGAGGGTGGTCTGATAAGTACTTAGTCTCCAAAAGAAAAACGAAAATTTTGGAAAAGTGGCATTTTATTTTTCAACATAGTCTCCTTTTCGTTCGATACACTTGGCCCAGCGATGCTCCAACTTCTTTAACCCGTCTAAAAATACGATTCCTCGAGGTCTGAAAAGTAGGCTTCCGTGGCAGCGATTACCTCCTCATTCGGCTCAAATTTCTGCCCGGCGAGTGACTTTTTCAAGTTTGGAAACATAAAAGAAGTCGCACGGGGCTAAATCTGGAGAATATGGTGGATGGGGCAGCAGTTCGTAGCCTAATTCGACCAATTTGGCCATGGCGACGGCGGAGGTGTGAGCCGGTGCGTTGACATGGTAGAAGAGCACTTTTTTCTTTGCCAAATGGGGCCATTTTTCCGCAATTCGACGTCGAATCGGCCCAATAATTCGGCACAGTACAGCCCTGTGACCGTTTTGCCCCTCTCCAGGTAGTCGATGTAGATCACACCTTATGAATACCAGAAAACGGTGGCCATCACATTTCCGGCCGATGGGGCAGTCTTCGCCTTCTTCCGAGCACTTTCGCCGGGTAGAGTCCACTGTTTCGACTGTTCCTTGGTCTCTGGTGTATACCAATGAATCCATGTTTAGTCGACTGTCACGAAACGACGCAGAAACTCCTTCGGATTGCGCTTAAACAGCGTCAGACATTGCTCTGAAGTTGTCTCACGGTTGCGCTTGTTGTCCGGATTGAGCAAACGCGGCATCCATCGCGCCGACAGCTTTCTCATGCCCAAAATTTCATGCAGGACATGACCCACGCGATCTTCTGAGATGCCTACGATCTTAGCTATCTCGCGCACCTTCAATTGTCGATCTGCCAATACGAGATCGTGAATTTTTGTCACGTTATCCTCCGTGGTAGCCGTTTTCGGAGCACCTGGACCTGGCTCTTCAAAAATCGACGTGCGACCACGTTGAAACTCGTTAAACCAATTTTTGACGGTCGCCATCGAAGGAGAAGAGTCACCGTACACAGCATCCAAGCGCTTTTTGATTTCGCTGCGCGATTTCCCTTCCAAAAATAAAAGTCGAATCACCGACCGATACTGCTCTATTTCCATTTTTCAAAAATCAACGGACACACTTGCTTTTTCACGCTCTCAAAAATAAACTACAACTCCGATCCGGCTAAAATCTTAACAGTAACCATCAAGAAGGTTGTACTACTTGATAGAATATTTCTTTTGCAAGAGTGGCGCCATCGGGCGGTGAGGTTAAGTACTTGAGGTTAAGACCGTGTGGGTCATGTCCTGCATGAAATTTTGGGCATGAGAAAGCTGCCGGCACGATGGGTGCCGCGTTTGCTCACTCCGGATAACAAGCGCAACCGTGAGACAACTTCAGAGCAATTTCTGACGCTGTTTAAGCGCAATCCGAAGGAGTTTCTGCGTCGTTTCGTGACAGTTGACGAAAAATGGATCCACTGGTATACACCAGAGACCAAGGAACAGTCGAAACAGTCGACTTTACCCGGTGAAAGTGCTCCGAAGAAGGCGAAGACTGCCCCATCGGCCGGAAAGGTGATGGCCACCGTTTTCTGGGATTCACAAGGTGTAATCTACATCGACTACCTGGAGAGGGGCAAAACGGTCACAGGGCTGTACTATGCCGAATTATTAGGCCGATTCGACGTCGAATTGCAGAAAAAACGGCCCCATTTGGCGAATAAAAAAGTGCTCTTCCACCATGACAACGCACCGGCTCACACCTCCGCCGTCGCCATGGCCAATATGGTCGAATTAGGCTACGAACTGCTGCACCATCCACCGTATTCTCCAGATTTAGCCCCGTGCGACTTCTTTTTGTTTCCAAACTTGAAAAAGTCACTCGCCAGGCAGAAATTTGAGTCGAATGAGGAGGTAATCGCTGCCACGGAAGCCTACTTTTCAGACCTCGAGGAAACGTATTTTTCAGACGGGTTAAAGAAGTTGGAGCATCGTTGGGCCAAGTGTATCGAACTAAAAGGAGACTATGTTGAAAAATAAAACGCCACTTTTCTAAAATTTTCGTTTTTCTTTTGTAGGCCAAGTACTTATCGGACCACCCTCGTATCATAACACAAAAAACACTTTTTTTTACTATCTTTGAGGTTACGTCACACGTTGGATAAATTTTTTTTCTCCAAACCGGAAATACCACCTTAAAGTGTAACTTTAATATATATATATATATGATTTAAAATGTGTTTTTGTACACTGAGTAGGAATCTGCAATCAGAACTTCTCTCTAACTTTTAAATCTTCAGAAAAATACTGAAACACTTCAGAAACCTGAAGCATTTCGTAGAGAGATTGAATTCATACATGTGACACATGGTATTTGGTGTATTTTTGCAGGATGAATACAAATCTTCTCTCAGAATTATCCATCATTCTTCAAAAAACTACCAAAAACCTTCAGAAAACATAAGAATTTCGCGAAAAATTTTATCTGCATAGGTAAAACGTTATTTCCGTTGTATTTCCGCGTGCAAAGCATAAATGTAGGTGAATTTTCTATAAAAATTCCACTTCTTAAATTTTTTTTCTGAATGTTTTCTAAGCATTCCTAAAGACACAAGGGTTATGGAGTATTTACGATTAATGATTCGTATAACCGACTTACTTATGGTTACGTATTTGACGGAATGAATTAGCTCAACTTTTTGCCGATAAATGGTGTAGCACCATCGCAAGTGAGTAGTGCTTTGTTAGCTACATAAGAACACGCCTCCAGAAAAGATACTCATTAGTCCGTCATAAGTCTTGACAAATGGTCCTCTCCTGCAATCGTTTTCGTGAACATGCGTACTTTTTATATTGTTTTATCTCAAGTTTTAATATCAATATAGTGTCATCAATAATCAAATATTTTAGACGAACTCATAAAATCATATGATGGCTAGGAATGATGTTTGGAGTCGTAATGAGTCCGAACCAGGAGAAGTAGAGTTTAAATCACAAACAAATTTAGGCAATTACGAAAATTATTAAATTGATACAAAAAATAATTAGGATTTGGATCAAATTTGTGAAGACCTATATTTTTACCCTTCAATTAAAGATTTCGAAGGGAATTCTAAGCTCAATCCCAATGTTTTTATGCTCATTTCTTATAGGATTATTCATATGAGGCATAATATGTTGTAACGGGGTAAAACCGTTTAATTATTTTATTCGCGCAATTACACTAAAAGGACGCGCGTAGTTAATTATGCTCAGTACGTAAATCGGAGAGCATGTGGAAACGTGCGTCAGTCAACCAGTAAGTCCTCTTATCTAAGGAAAGTGAGTGGAAGCTATGAGGTATAAGTGAATCGAAAAGCACTTGTTAGTAATACGAACTAGATCTTTTATTATTCCTCATAATCTACAGAAGGTCGGCCGGCGCGTTTGTTTACATTGACGCTCGTTCATCGACAACACGCTTTGCCGGTACGCTCGCTGCTCTTTGTTATTAGAGCCGTTACATGCACGCATCGAATATTAGAAATTGATTATTAATCACGCAACCGCGATCGCGAAATTAAGCTGGCCAGCTTACCTTATTATTGCAGGCGATCGGAGGAAGCACAAATAACTCGCACAGAGCGGAACAGTTTCTGTTGTCTATTTCGCGAGTCGCGAGTTCGCGCACGTTATGGTTTCGCCCTCGATGGCGAAACCTCACACACACACTCGTCCTGGTCTCAAACTTGTAGCTGGATGGCACCTTGGTGGCTACAATCTCGGGTAACTGGCTGCTGCTGTTTTGATGCGTTGACGTTGATGGCTCGTGAATCGGCGATAACGATAGCGAAAGCGGGCGGACACAACGATGGTCTAAGCTTCACTGGTTCGAATTCAATCGCGCGCGTTCCGTCTGCTCGCGTGCCGAATTCCTTAGTTACGAATTTCGTCCCCCCGGCAGGTGCTGCCCTCACAGGCAGCAACTAAGCTAAATAATCAGCGCTAATTTGACGTTTACCGTCACAATGTATATAAACAATTGGTCTCATACTTTAGCTAAATTTTTACATGATCGAGGCACAGAAATTTATGGTACAGTAAAAGCAAATCGAAAGAAATCAAATATCTCGAAGGAATCAGTTTTTCACCACGTCGACGCCTTCGGTTCTCGATAACTGTTGAAGAAATCTGGATCCCAGTACCTTGACCACTATCTCGATTCAGAAGGTTACATTAAGCTTATAGTGATTTTTATAATATGGATTTCCTGTCCACTCACTGTGACTTATTGTTGCCCTAACCAAAGCTCAAATTTAATATAGGATTACAAATATCACACAGGGATTACGTTGTTATATTTTCATCGATCCAAATAATGTGAGAGAAAGGTTTCCCAAATATTTCAACTAAAGTTTTATGTAAAAAACGTCTTTTAACATATTTATTACAGCAGATAGAAAGCTTTTACAAATCGATGTTAGGAATCTAGCGTAAGTTCTCGAAAATATCTTCATTTTGTTATATGCATGATTCGATTCTTTGTTGAAATTCATCAACTAATCTTAATAGTACGTAACGTGAGGTGTTTCGTCAAGAAGTTCGAATTCTTTATATCATGTCTTCTTTTATAGGACAAGGAATGTAAAAAGAAGAAAAGAAGAGTTAAAAATATATATTTTAAAATGAGAAAGAATCTGGTACATAGAAACATTTGCTCTAAAGAAAGGGATGAATGAAGGGAGCTATGTAAAGCGAAGAAGGAGAGTTTTAAGAAAATGGAAACGGCACAACTAAGGATCAGCAAACATGAGAAAGATGTATGGAAGTTTTTGGGATGTGCAAAGAAGAGGAATACAATTAAAAATTCCATCAAATTAGATGAGCGGAAGAATCATTTTAGAAAGCTACAGTTGCGGGCAAAAGTGTCCGGCCAAAGTTGTTTTTATGTTTTGATCATGTATAAATGATGCAAAGTAGCAACACAAACATATCTTAGTAAAGTACTTTTATTATGCATTCAAATCATGTAGTCCAACAATTTGTTATAATGCTTAACAAAATTTTATATCGATAATAGAAAATATGGCTTATTTATAAGTATCCGGTCAACTATTACGTAGATACAATTCGCGTGGCTTTGTTTACATTATCGGTCACAGAGGTATGTAAGCGCTGGAACTGTCTATCAGTTATGCTCTGACATCAGTATCAATCGGTAAACATGCCGAAACGCACGTCTGTAGATATTCGACAAGTCGTAATTAAATTACACAATGAAGGAAAGGTTTCTCGTGATATATCTAAAATTCTAGGCATAGGAAAATCGACTGTGAATGATATAATTATTAGATTCCACAGCACTAACACTCTGAAAGATAAAAAAAGTTCTGGAAGACCAAGAAAAACCACTAATCGTGTTGACAAATTGATCAAAAGAAAAGCTGTCGTCGATGTTAAAAAGAATGCTGCCATTATTGCACGCGAATTACGTGAAATGTAGCAGACGTCAGTTGTAGTACTGCATCACGTAGACTGAGAGAAGTGGGACTTGTTGGACGTGTTGGTGTGAAAAAACCACTTATGAGTAAGAAAAACAAGAAGGCCAGACTAGAATTTGCTAAAAAATATGAAAGCTATACTGTTGAGGACTGGAAAAAAGTGCTGTTTTCGGATGAAACTAAAATCAATCTATTTGGAAATGATGGTAGAAGGTATGTGCGGCGACCGGTAGGTAGTAGATATGATTCAAGATACCAAATACCGATTGTAAAGCATGGTGGAGGTAGCATAATGCTATGGGCTGCATTTTCATGGAAAGGCGTCGGTCCAATCTTCAAAATAGAAGGCAATATGGACTCTGTCATGTACAAGGATATTATATTGGAGCAAATGCTACCTTATGCTCGACAAAATATGCCCAGAGGATGGATATTTCAGCAGGATAATGATCCAAAACACAGGTCACACCTCCTTCAGCAAGTTTTTAGTAAGAAAATAATTCGAGTTTTACAGCGGCCGAGTCAGTCTCCTGACTTAAATCCTATTGAACACTTATGGCAAGAGCTAAAAATGAGATTAGGAAATCAAAACTATGCTAATAAAGCCTCCCTATGACAAAAAGTGCAAGAAGAATGGAACAATATCTCTCATGATAGGATTGTGACACTTATTGAATCGATGCCTCACCAATGTGCTGCCGTGATAGCTTCTAAGGGTATGGCTACGAAGTTCTGATGACTGTGTTACATTTAAAACCATTTCTAGTTTGTTTTGTTTCATGTTACTATATTTTTTCTACTTGTAATTGCCACATTCATAGTTGGCCGGATACTTATGAATAAGCCATAATTGTTATTATCGATATTAAATTTTGTTGATTGTTAAAATGAATTGTTAAATTACATGTTTTGAGTATATAATAAAAGTACTTTACGATGATGTATTTGTGTTGCCACTTTGCACCCTTTGTACATGATTAAAACATAAAAACAACTTTGGCCGGACACTTTTGCCCGCAACTGTATATGCAGGAAGTGAGAAAAGATTAGTTGATATAAAAAGGAATGTTAAAGACACGGAATCGGAAAATTTAACGGAAGAAGATATACTACAGGCTGTTTAATCGCTAAAAAGGAGGAAAGCTGCTAGTTTTGATGAGATCCCTAATGAAGTGTGGACATTTAGTAGACAAGAGCTGTTAACAGAGTAAGTAATTATAAAATTATTATAATTATGAGTATTATAATTACAATTATGAGTATATTATATTCAAAATTATAATTATAATACATAATTATAATTAATAATTATAATTAAGAATATTATAACAATAATATACAATTGTACTTATAATATTAATTATAAGTAGATAACAGACTGGTCTTCTTGATTAGGAAGATATGGACAGGTTAAGGTATACCGGAGGATTGGAAGGTTGCAGTTATCGTACCACTACATAAAAAAGGAGATTTAAAGAATGTAAAGAATTATAGAGGGATATCCTTATTACCGACGGCATATAAAGTTTATACAGAAATTATTAAAGGATAAACTAGTGAAAGTGGTAGAAGAGAAGGAATCCTCCTGGAAGGATAAGCTAGATTTGGAAGAGACCGGTCGACAACTGACAATATTTATGTACTGAACCACGAAGTGCAAGTAGCTAAGGCGAGGAAAAGAAAGATTTACTCATACTTTGTGGATCTCACGGTTGCATTCGATACTATGAATAGATTAACTATAATAGCAAAACTATGGAAGGTGCTGGATGAAGGAGTTAGTGAATACATGATTGAAAGGTTAAAGAAAATCTATTAGAAACGGTTACTACGGTGAAGGTCGACAATAATTACTCGAGTCGGTTCTGGAGTACGCAGGGCGTGAGACAAGGGTGTGTTCTGAGTCCGATCCTGTTTTGTCTATATATTGCAGCATTGGAGAAAGAATTTGAAAATAGATATATAGGAAGTATAGTTATTGAAGGGACGAGGATATGGTCGTTGGCATATTTTGATACCTTGTTCTTGTAGAACTAAACAAATAAAAAATAATAGACAATCTGGGAACATTAAAAAAGTTTTTGGAAGAAAGGGATCAAATCTTGAGAGTAGGGAAATTTAAAATGGTAGTTTTCAATAAAGGTAGAAACAGCAAAAAAGAAAAATTGTCGTATAAGGGAGAGAAGATTGAAGAGCTAAATTCTTTTAAATATTTAGGGTTTACTTTTGAAAGCGATACTAGTTACAGAACTTACATGGAGAAAATAAAAAAAAGGGATTATGGCAGCAAAGAGAGCGTGGGGACTGGGGGAGAGAAGATGCAAAAATGACTTTAAAAGAAGGAAAATGTTATTTGATTACCTAGTTAAAAGTGTTATGGGTTATGGTGATGAAATATGGGAGTGGGAAGAACGGAAAAAACCAGAAAGAATTCAGTTAGATTATTTTAGATGTGTTTTGAAGCTGGATTTGAACACAGAGATACATCATGTAAAGGGAAACTAGCGTGGAAAAACTATGTAACGCATGGCGAGTGAGAGCGTTAAGGTATAAACAAAAGATTGTAAGTATGGAAGAGAATAGACTTGTAAAATAATGTTGGAAAGAAAAGGAAAAACTAGGAGAGATAGATGCGTACAGTGTGGAAAGAAAAAAATTTCGCAATTCAATAGGTTTATGTACCATAGTTGCAAATGGAGAACCTTAGTTGTGATGTCCAAAGATATACCGAAATACCTAGGTAGATGTAGGAAGAACAGCGATATTAGTATAATTGCGAGAATAAGGTATGAAAACTTAGAAACATGCAATAAATATTGGCATTAAAAGCGAAAGACAGATTATGTAAATTATTGATGTAAAAGAGATTACGGTACTATTGAACATTTGATAAACAGGTGCAAAGTGAGTATGAGCTGGAGTGAAATAGATAAATTTAAGTGGAAATTGTGATTTTTTTCGTCTTATAAACTAATTTTTTTTTTATAAACTACATAAAATGGGTGTAAAATTGTATGGAATTCATATTATAAAATACGAAATTTCAATAAATATTAATTTTCATATTTTATTGTGCAAATTGGGCAGAATAAATGATATTCAATAAAATTCTGATGAAAGAATAAGAATATAGAAAAAAATACTTAAAAAAAAATAAATAAAAAATTCTACCATATTTACGAGAAATACCACTCGTAGAAGTGGTGTAAATTAATTATGCAACTAAGGTAGCTCGAAAGCCTCGAAGCCGTGATGAGAGGATCATTCCCCTGACCCCCACTACCGCCGCGGTGGGTGCGCGCAGCCGCTCGGCGCGCTCCAATTGTTACAATTAACTTTGCTTATAGAAATGAAAATCCTGCATAGCTTAAAAAATTTAGTGTATAAGTAAATTTTTCTCAAATCGAAATCAGCAATTAAATTTGAAAAAAGTTATAAACAAGATGAGTTATGGATTAAAAACCAAAATAATAATATCTCGGCTCCTAATTATCGTAGAAAGATCCTTTATTTTTTAGAATGAAAGGTCTTTCAATTGCCAATCGAATGAATTTTATTAGATTCCAATATGTTTATTGCTTCATTGTTAAATTCTATTTTACAACTAAGCAATTTCAGTCTTTCCTTTTTTCTCGGAAACTAATTATCGAAAAATTATCAAATTTTTTCTACCGATAGATTTCATCGGGCTTCTTAGGATACATTTGGTCTTTTTTTCGACATCTGGTCAGAACAGCCACGGTACACCATCTTTGAATTTGAATCTTTGTCGCGCTCTAGCTCGTACACAATTATACTTTCGAATAATCGGACCAGCTTCCTATTATATATTTTTTAAAGATAAATCGGCCCTGAAAGTTCAGACAAAATTTATTGAAAATTAAAGAAGATATAAGCGTTTGTTTTTTTTTTGGCAATCTTAGAAACAACCCAAGATATTGTTATTAATAAAAAAAATTTAATTTTCGAACATACTTATCCTTATGTAGAATTATCTCAGGAATCGAATTCCGTTGATATTGATAGGAACTCCGTTGAACTTATATCGATAGGATAATTAGGAAAAAAGATATAAGCGAATAACTAAAAAAAGTGCCTTTTTTTGCAATAAATCGTTAATAAAATAATGTTCCGGAAACTTTTGGAAATCAAAACTATTTTTCCTATTATCTACGTGTTATTCCGCGTCGAAATAAAAACAATCTCGCTGTTCGCAAAAAATATAGATCAATATACTACAATGACCGGACTCTTGAGCATTATTGAGCTTTTATCAAGCTCTATTTGAATCACTGGTCAAAAAATTATTTTCGTTAAAATCGACGCGCGCATGGACATTTTTTTCCGGGATGTGACAGTTTTTTAACCATTTTTTATTTCCATAAATTCTAGTAATTCAAAAAAATGTATAGGAGAAAAAAATGTTTGTTTTTGAAAGTGAAATATTTTATACTTTTTTAAATTTTTTAGAACAAAAATTTTTGTCGATTTAAAAAAATTTGTTTTTTTCACAGCTGGTACTTCAAAAAGATGAAAAACTGTATCAAATTTTTTTTTACTCATTCAATATTATTCCATAATAAATATCATTAATTTTGCAAAAAAATGAATTTTCTCTTTTATTGGTCTTAAAAAACTTTTTCTTTTTTTTTTAATAATTTTGCTTTCTTCTGAGCAACTTCGCGATCTTTTGTTTTGTATCGTTTTTCAACCTGTCGTCTTGTTAATTGTTAATCGTTTGTAACTGGTGTCATCCTTCCTAGGTATGTGATAGATGTTGGTTAGTTTTATTGTTATAGTTACTCGTCTATTAATAATATTGTTTGTTAAATTTACACTATTTTCAAAAGTATTAGTCATTCGTTCACACGGAGCAAATGCTACAAGTTGAATGAGATGAGTTGAGTTAGCTTTATTTCACCATGGAGTGTGAACTCATATAGTGCGTTAAAGAAACAACAAAAAAGGTACAACAAAGTTATACAACAGTTGTACATTAATTATAACTACTTTTACATCGCTCAAATTTCACTTACATAAAGCATTTAAAATAGTCATAAATAATCACATATAATGAAAACTAGTATAATAATAGATGTAATAAATATAAACAATTGAATAAATAAGCTAATAACCTGGCAATGGCTTTCATACTAGTTTTAACGTTACAAGTCTTATTGCTTTACAATTTAGCTGCTAGATGAGACGGTAGGATGGTAGGATACAATAAGTCATAATTATGATAACAACCAGAGAGAAAGAGAATACAGATGGCAATCCCACCGGTAAAGCGAATCGAGAAAAGTTTCTAGAAGGATTCTGCCTCTGGTGCGTTAAGATGGTGATGGCTTGCACGGTAAATCCTTATCCTTGCGATAGATACTAAGTTGTCGAGTCCTTGAGAAATGCACTATACTACTATCCTCCAGTTTCCTTGGAATCACCTTTTGCCACCGCTTTCTCTAGTTAATCTTGCTTTCACTGTCGAAACGCACTCACACCACACGATTTGAAAGTTCAGTTTTCGATAACCAAAGAAAGTGGTAGCAGAAAGTATCATTAGGGAAGCCAGAGAACTATAAAAGGAAGCGTATCTCGAAAGCTTAACTGCTCGACACGACTAATCAGAACAAGGATTCACTATGCAGTGAGCCAATAGCGTCCATCGCTTTTCGGGCATTATTAGCTCTACGAAGCTAATTAGCTATCTAAGCGCTCACTTTGATTGCTTTTAATGAGTTATAAGTTATTTGATAAAACTGTCACAATAATCAGGGAAATAAATATTTTCAGGGTGTACGTTCAATTGTTCAGAATTTAGAATCACAAGTCAACGACATTTTTCATACATTTTTAAAGTTATAGGGGCATATAAACGACAATATAGAATTTTTTAGGTACGATTTTACAAGAAAACCTTTTAAGTCTAGAAAAAATTGTATTTATACTAAAATGAATAGGCAAGTTTGAGTTTCGCATGTTTTACAAAAATAGAACAAAAATTAAACAGAAAAAGATAAATGTTTTTTAATTGTATATGATTACAAAATAAGTAAACAAAATGTCAAATATAAATTTCGTACCATTTTAGCTGTTGCATCAGCCAGCATTTTAGCGGCAGTAAGAAGTTTTTTTTGTTGTTCATAGTCAGTTTGTGTTTCGGCATCACCTTCAATACTTTGAATTAATTGTGCAGTTGCTTGCCCAACAATCCGAGCTTGACGAATCATTTCTCCAGCACTTCCTGTATTAGCAAATAATTTATCAGTTGCCGATAATATTGTTTCCAATGCACTTTCTTGGCTTGACTCCTTTAATTTATCTCCACAAGTAACTATTTTTATGTGAGACAGCAAATCATTAAGAGCCTTTGTTACATCTGCAGCGGCACCACTTAATTCTTTTAGTAGTTCTTCATCAAAGCAAGTACCATTGCAAATCTATGAAACATATATCGATTAATTATGGCATTATTACAAACAACAGTTATTTTGAATAATATTGTTTAAACACAAATATAAAAAAATAACAACCAATTAAGATAATTAAATGTAATCTCTATTAGTTCACTATACATATCAATATAATATTGTACTTCTGATACTTATTAACACTTGAAAATGGTTTCGAAACAGTAAATAATTATTTTATTTCCTTGAAAGAGATTTAATTATAATATATATTGCATTATATTGTTACATTTATTTGCGCTGGTAAGTTTGACTACGCCAACTTATTTTATGTTTTTGAGTAAAATATAAAATGCGATATAATTTCATAGATTTTGATAACTACGCAAAATAGTTACTATTATAAAAAATTAATGATATTTTTAATAGTTTCATAATAGGCTATATTAAAAAATATTCCGTTGTTTAGTTAACGATCATTATTTAACGCGCTTAGGGCGCTTTTTTGTATTACTTTTGTGATGTACATTATCTTCATTAAAACGTTTGCATATAGTTATTCATATTCTATTACAATAGACATATGAATCAATAATGTAATTAAAAAAACTGACGATTATCGCTATTCATTGGTAAATAGAGCTTCATTTGACATTTACAATTACATAAAAACCAATGGACTTTTAATCATTCAAACATATATTAGTCCAGTGGGACTGTGATTTAACATGGATGTGAGAGTAACAGGGCTATTTATTGTTGGGATTGCTCAAGAATATCATCATAATGATGTATTTATGCTGGAGTATCGGATTTTCTATTGCTTTTATTATTAATATTTATAACGAGTTTAATTTTAACTCATTATGTCTCTCTCTTTCCCTTTATTCATTATGTATATATGTGTGTGTGTACATACATTCCATATTATTAGCAGCAGAGGCCGTCTCGAGTATTCAGGGTAAGAACGAGAGAGCAAGTATTTATTTGGTGATAAGCCTACAGGCAGAAAGAGAGCTACGTGTATGCAAGAGTGTATGCGTATGTGCGGTTCGTGCTTTCTTTTGGCAAGTGGAGACATGTGCCGCCGATAAAAAATAAAAAAGAGAGTGTGGGACTCGCGGCAATCAGCTGATTGACTTCGCGCTGATATTATGCACTCTTTTCGACTCGCCCTTTTGGCTTTTCTTGTGGCATCGCCTTACTGTTTTCCGATTGACTCCTGGATATCCACGAGGGACATTCGATTATGTGCGTGTGCTGTGGTGTCTTTAGGGATAGTGTGAAAGTGAAAATTACGACGAGGCTGTCGTACGAGTGCTTTGCCAGAGTTGTAAGTACTATCTTCAAATTATAGTTTCTCACTACTCACTTTCCATTTTCCTGGCGATCCTATCGTTAGTCATTCTTACGCGTTCTCTAGTACGCTACCTGCAACGGTCTCCGTGAGCCATAAAGCCGGATAGCCTTTCTCTCTACGGCGATCTGGACTACCGAATGGCCTTTGCACTGCCTGCAACGTGCAGCAAATATATTATATATATCTGCTAAATATATCCTCTCATACATATATTATATTGCAACGACTATCTAAAACCCCGTTACATGTTTATAGCTGAAAAGAGCAAAAAAGGACCATTTTTTCCATACATTTTCTTAATTTATGCCTAAAATGTCGTTTTTAAGGTAAATATTCATAGAAATAAAGTTGTAGAGTGAAAAATTTGCTATTGGATAGTGGAATGCAAATCAGCATCGATTTCCCACAACAATAGAGAATGAATAAACAAATAAAAAAACGCAAAATCAGCTAGTTTTTGAACGTGGGGGTTCAATTTAGCTCATTAATATTTTGACAACAAATCATATTAATACGTAACGAACTGTCTTGATTTCTTATGTTGTACATCGGCTTAGATAAAAACACTTTAAATAGAAAAGAGGATATACAATATCTTAGTCATATTTATAAGCTTTAATTAAGATCGATGAGGAAGGGTTGATAAATGAAAAATATGTATATATGTGTTGAAATACTTGATTTCTTACTGGATTGTAACATGACTGGCTACGAGCTATTCATTTTAGCCTACAATAATTTGATTACGAGAGAAATCAGGTACACACGTGTACATATAATTATATGCCATTAAAATTACATTTATAACTTTATTGTTAATAATTTGTTGTTTTCCTGTTAACCCTTTGTTGCACTGTGGTAACGTGGGTTACCACCAACTTGACTTCACATTTTCGCTATTTAATCAATTGTTAACGTATTTACATCCGGTTTTTTTTGTTCATATACTAACTTATTAGTAAGAGTATAAATATATCTTATGTTTTCACTCCTGATATTTCATAATTTTATTTCAATTTCTTGATCATAGGAGTTATCCCTATAAATAACTACACTCTTGTTTTTCTTATAGACGTTTCGCAATTTTATTCATTTATTGCCACTTCAGTATACATCTGTTCAATATAAAGTGAATTATTTCAATATTACATATATTAATTAAATTAAATATAAACCTACGTTTTTTGATATGTTTTATATTGCAATGTAGATTAAATTAAAAATTTTTTTCTCCTCCAATATATAACGTCAATAATTAAAATTATAACATCAAATAAGTAATACAATAATTTACTGTCAATATGGTATAAACACATCATGTCTAGCAAAGTAAAACTGAGTGAATACGTTTGTATATCAAATCACTCGTGCTGTATGAAAATAGAAGAGAAAGATAGAGAGATCCAACAAGAGAGATATGAAGAGTGGGAGAATACAAAAGAGGAAAGGGAGATATGACCATGTTTATTTTATAATATTACCACTAAATAGACTTTATGATGTTGAATATTCTCGAATATTGGTTGCTTAGATATTTTGTATCTTCTTGTGAATTGATGGTATTATCCGTAATTTTAATATGTATCGATTCTGCGATGCATCTTTTTTTGTAATTATCTTCTACATGTATAATTTTTGTGTTATCCCAATCAAATTCATGTTTCGGATTATTCACGATATGAGCTGGTATAGGTAAAGTTCTAAATCTAGAGTTATCTGGATCTTCAATCGTTTTATTTACCGAATATTTATGTTCATTAATTCTAGTTTTTAGAGCTCTTTTGCTTTCGCCTATGTAGTTAGATGTACATTGTTTACATTGAACATTATAAACTATACCTGTTTTTTCAAATTTTTTTAATTTATCTTTACCTAGAACAATAATATTGGATAATTTGTTAGTCATTTTTGGTATGCAAACAAAGTTTCTCCTTTTTAGTGTTGATTTGCATTTATAGAAAAATTCTTTTTTGAATGGAATTGGAAAGTATATTGTCTTTTTTTTCACTAGAGCTGACAAAGGCAACATAACCGTATGCTTATACAGAAATGAATACATTGAAAAAATGAATTCGCTGTTGTCAGATAACAGTACCTACACAATCTGGGAGAAAAATAACCCCTTAACCAAAATGCAAAAAGATGTTCAGTACTTCCTTACAAATTTCAATGACAAAGGATACATAAAAAAATATCTCCCGAATATGCTTATTAACCAATTTTTCCTATCACAATCCCATTCAACGCTAGCTAGAGCATATGGACTTCCAAAAATCCACAAAAATCATATTCCACTCAGGCCGGTAGTATCCACAGTTAATACTCCTACACATTTCCTATCAAAACTGATCAACAAGGCTCTTAAAGAATCCATAGACGTACCTAGATCACACATTAAAAATAGTTTTGAATTAAAAAAACGTATTGAGAACATATACATTCCAGCAGACCATATATTGGTATCTCTCGACGTAGTCTCACTATTTACGAGTATACCTAGATATCTAATACTTAACAGCATATATAAGAGGTTCCAAAAATTACACAAAAAATCGATGATTATGTTCGACGAAATCATAACAACAATTAATTTCTTATTTAACAATGCATATTTTCGTTTCAATAATATTAATTATAAACAGATATTCGGTATTTCGATGGGAGACCCTTTATCAGCATTATTTGCAGACTTAGTCATGGAAGATTTGGAGACACAATGTTTACTTTTTCTGAAGGAAGAATTTAATATCAACCCAATTTTTTATTACCGATATGTGGATGACACATTAATATGCATTAGGAGCATGGATTTTAATCGTGTTTTTGAAACTTTTAATGATTATAATTCACATTTAAAATTTACCTATGAGACAGAGGTTAATGGTTCTATTGATTTTCTAGACTTATCACTTACTAGAAGAAATAATGGAATTATTATAAACTGGCACCAAAAACCAACTATGTCGGGACGTGTTTTAAATTATAACTCAAACCACACATTAAAACAAAAAAAGAACATTGTTAATAACTTGGTAGATAGATCGATATTGTTGTCTGATAAAAGTCACCATGACAGTAATATATCTATTGTAAAAAACATATTATATAATAATGACTATCCTGAAGAATTTGTAAATTCGTGCATTAAAGATCGCATTAGAAGATATACATACAGTCAGAACATTACACAGAATAAAAACAATAGCGAAAAACAGACAATATACTTTCCAATCCCATTCAAAAAAGAATTTTTCTATAAATGCAAATCAACACTAAAAAAGAGAAACTTTGTTTGCATACCAAAAATGACTAACAAATTATCCAATATTATTGTTCTAGGTAAAGATAAATTAAAAAAATATGAAAAAACAGGTATAGTTTATAATGTTCAATATAAACAATGTACATCTAACTACATAGGCGAAAGCAAAAAAGCTCTAAAAACTAGAATTAATGAACATAAATATTCGGTAAAAAAAACGATTGAAGATCCCGATAACTCTAGATTTAGAACTTTACCTATACCAGCTCATATCGTGAATAATCCGAAACATGAATTTGATTGGGATAACAGAAAAATTATACATGTAGAAGATAATTACAAAAAAAGATGCATCGCAGAATCGGTACATATTAAAATTACGGATAATACCATCAATTCACAAGAAGATACAAAATATCTAAGCAACCAATATTCGAGAATATTCAACATCATAAAGTCTATTTAGTGGTAATATTATAAAATAAACATGGTCATATCTCCCTTTCCTCTTTTGTATTCTCCCACTCTTCATATCTCTCTTGTTGGATCTCTCTATCTTTCTCTTCTATTTTCATACAGCACGAGTGATTTGATATACAAACGTATTCACTCAGTTTTACTTTGCTAGACATGATGTGTTTATACCATATTGACAGTAAATTATTGTATTACTTATTTGATGTTATAATTTTAATTATTGACGTTATATATTGGAGGAGAAAAAATTTTTTAATTTAATCTACATTGCAATATAAAGCATATCAAAAAACGTAGGTTTATATTTAATTTAATTAATATATGTAATATTGAAATAATTCACTTTATATTTAACAGATGTACTATATACTGAGGTGGCAATAAATGAATAAAATTGCGAAACGTCTATAAGAAAAACAAGAGTGTAGTTATTTATAGGGATAACTCCTATGATCAAGAAATTGAAATAAAATTATTAGTAAGAGAACATAGGAAAATGGTTTATTTGGAAAAATTTTTTATTATAATTGTTATATAAATAAACAAACATGAAAAAATGTCATTTTTTTCGGAGAAATTCATTATTGGAAAACATAATCAGTGTATTAACTTGAAAATCTGTACTCGGGGGTTTTCGAGGTAGCTGATTACGAATATGAAGTCCAAATCCCAAAATTTTCAATTCAAAATGGCGTATTCAAGATGGCGGTTCCAAAATTTTGAAAAAAACATATATCAGCTTAAAAATCTCTACTCGGGGGTTTTGGGGTCGCTGATTACAAAAATAAAGTCGGAATTCCAAAGTTTTCAATTCAAAATGGCGTATTTAAGATGGCGGCAGAAATTAAAAAAAAAATAAATGTATCAACTTGAAAATCTCTACTTGGGGGTTTTTAAGATTGCCGATCATAAATCTAACATCAAAATTGTCAAATTTTCAATTCAAAATCGTGGATCTAAGATGGTAGTATCAAAATTTTAAAAACAGCTCATAAATCATTACTTGTTGTTGAATACAATTCGAAATCACTTTGTAAAAATCGAGATAAAAATTATATGTAGTTTAGGTTTACATCTAAATCGTTGAAATCGTAGATGAGGTGATATATTTCGAGGTAATTTTTTGTTTTTATCACAACTCTTTTTTATTATGAATAGGAAATAAACATAATAACTTTTTTTTACAATCCTGAAATATTTTCAAAAAATCTGACTTTTCATTGCAAATGCTATTCATCAAAACTAAGACTAATTTTATATTTTTACATGACTTTGTGAGCTTATATTTTTTTATAAAAGTTACTTTTTGCACATTGAAAGTATTCAAAGTTACAAAAAGTTATAAATATGGGGAGAAAAAAAAATGTTATTACAACCGAAATTCCTAGCGATTCCGAATCGGTTGATGGGCTTCAAGATTCTGACAACGAAGAAGACGTTGTGAACTCTAGATCACCTTTAGACGAAAATGTTTCTGCTATAAATATGTGACGAGAGCAGGCCGTGTGCCGGTCTCTCGTCTGTGTTTCTCCCTCCTCCATTCGGCAAGGCGTGTTGGACAACGTTAGACGCATTAAAGTATGCGCCTAACACTTGGTCTTTTGTTTCAGGACGGGCCAGCGCAGTTGAGCGCAAGAAAAAGTTGAGGAGCGCGGAGAGAGAGTGAGAAAGAGAGAGAGTACTAGGCCTATGCAGGGATAGGCAGGCGCGCAACGCGTGACCGATAAGCGGTGCGTCGCGTGCCGCCTAACTAATAGGTCAAGGTAGGGAGAGGAGCGAGCGCCGCTGAGCGGCTGCGAGACGAGCGCAAGAATAAGTGCGTGCGGGAGTCGAAGTCTAGTCCTGCTAGAGTGCAGAGTGTCCAAACCTAGCCCTGGTAGAGTGCAGAGAGTGCAGTTTGGGGATAGTCGAAAGGAAAGCCAACCACCGGCAACAGCTTCGTCTGTGACTACAGCCAGCCCCACCTGCAAGGAAAGCCAAAGTAGCCTGCAGATACTTGATCAGCGACAGTAGCCAGCAGCTAGCAACGATGTGACCAGCAACGACGACCGGTACTTCCTGCGGCAGCACATCGCTCAAAATTCTCGACGTTGCGAGGAGCAGTGAATAAAGGTTAAGCCTTCTATTCTTCTTTCTCTCTTTACTCTTTCTCTCTCTCTGGTGATACGACGACCGGTGCGCGTTGAATAAGATAGCCTGGCATTCACGTGCCGGCTATTTAAAGGTTCGCGCTTAAGTTTAATTTATAATGGTGTAAGTTGTAACCGGCGAATTGTCCAGGCGCCCACGTGCCGGGCAATTTATCCGGTATTGGTTCGCGTAGTTTCTAAGTAAGTTTGTAATAGGTTAAGTGTGCGATTAGGTATTAGGATGAAATGCGAAATATTCATTTGTGAATATTATAACTAGTACTGTTCTATTTTGTAGTTAGTTGGTCAATAATTCAGAATATGTTATGCGCGCGTATGTTTAGTTTGAATAATGATTAATAATAAATAATAGGTTGTAAGTTTAATTTGATTCATATCATTGTATAACTTATTTATGACCTATCCTCTCATTTTTCCCTCAATTGCCTTGAGCGGAAGTGCCTCACTTACCCCGCAAAATAATTGGTGACAAAGGAAGAGTGAATCCTTGTCACAAATAATAACGATGACGAAGAAGAATCAATGGACGCAGAAGACATTGATGATTCAAATCAATCTGATATTTGGGAGTCTGTTAGTCGGCCAAGATCGGATTTTATGTTTTCTAAAAGCTTTGGTCCAATCATTCCAGATACAGCGAAATCACCATTAGACATTTCTGTTGTTTATTTTCTTCTGATCTATTGGATCATATTGTACATCAAATTAATCTGTACATTTCTCAAAAAAAGGGTAAGCAAGATCCCATCACAAAAGAAGAATTCAAAATATTTTTATGTATTAACATTCTGATGGGTATAAAAAAATTGCCATCTTACTGAGATTATTGGAGTGAAAACCCTCAGCTACGTGATTCCTACATATCATCTCTCATGACTGTTAATCGTTTTAGTTTTTTTCTGTCTCATATTCATGTCAACGACAACTCTAAAGAACCAAAAAAAGGTGATCCAAATTACGATAAACTGTATAAGGTAAGACCACTTTTAGACGAGCTTTCTCGAACCTTCAAAGAAAGTTTCAATCCTGGTAAGCACCAATCTGTAGATGAGTCTATATATGATAAAATTCAAGGGAAAAAGTACTATGAAACAATACATGCCAGCTAAACCTATAAAGCGCGGATATAAGTGCTGGACGCGCGCAGATGAGTCTGGTTACGTATGCCAGTTTCAAATCTATACTGGAAAAGCAGACAACACTGCAAAACAATTGGGAACAAGAGTTGTAAAAGACCTTACACGAGAACTTGTTGATGGCAATCATCACGTATACTTTGATAATTTTTTTACTGAGGTGGAACTTCTTTCATCACTGAAAGAAGATAAAATAAACGCATGTGGCACGGTTCGGCAGAATCACATTCTGGTCTACCAACGAATATCAATGATAAAAAATCCAAAAAAAAATGGACATAGGAGAATATGAATTTATGACTACCAAGACAGGTCTTACCTGGATCAAGTGGATGGATAAGAAACCAGTTTATTTTCTATCCAACTTTCACGATGCATCTGAAGTTACTACCGTAAATCGTAGACAAAAAGATGACTCTCAAAAATGTGTCAATTATCCTGTTGTTTCTTCAGATTATAATAAGCACATGGGTTATGTAGATTATGCTGATCGACTTATTTCAGTTTATAAAATTGATCGTAAATCTAAAAAGTGCTGGTTTAGAATATTTTGGCATTTTCTCGATCTAACAATAAGTAATGCATATATTTTGTACAGAGAAAAACATATAAAACCGACGTTGAATTTGAAAAAATTTCGATTAAATTTAGTAGAACAAATGGTAGGACACAAAATTCCAACTGCCAAAGGTCGAAAGCGCAAATCTGACCATTCGGAAGATTTTCGTTACCAGAAACCACAAGTTTCTTTAGAGAAAAGACTCAATCAAGCAGCTCATATGCCTGTTTCTATTCAAAGCGCAAAACGATGTGTTCATTGCAGCACAAGAATGGATCAAAGGAGAACAAAGTGGAAATGTATGACTTGCGATGTACCATTGTGTCTTTTGCAAGATAGAAATTGTTTCCAAAATTACCACACTTAGGTAAAGAATAATGCTTACTTTTTCATAACTTCATGGGCAATACGTTATGTATTGCCCATGAATATTATGTATCAAAAGTAGTTTGAATAATTCTAAAAACTGAATAAAATACTAAAAAAATTATTAAATTACTACTAAAATACTAAAAAAAGAATAAAAAAACAAACAAAAAAAAATGGAGCTAGTACTCTTTTACGTCCTTGTCGTTAGCTCTGGGTTATGCAAAAAAAGAGTAAATTTTCGAAAGTCCCCAATAATTTTACCACTGTTTATGTCGTGGTATTCGTCATATTAGATCTACAATGATGAACTATAAAAAAAATTAACAGTTTCGTAATCACCAACCGCAAAAACCCTTGGGTAGTGATTTTTAAGCTTGTACATCTAATTTCTCAAAAATTCCCGAGCCGCCATCTTGAATCCGTCATTTTGAATCAATAATTTCTGCATTCCGACTTCATATTCCTAATCAGCGACCCCGAAAACCCCTTAGTAACGATTTTTAAGTAGATACACCTATTTTTTGGAAATTTTGGTACAGCCATTTTGAATTCGCCATCTTAAATTAAAAATTTCGAAATTATGACTTCAGATTCGTGATCAGCGACCCCAAAAACCCCCGAGTAGGAATTTTCAAGTAAAACCACTGAACAGAAAAATATGTGCAACAAAGGGTTAATACGTTGTAGCTAGCGAGATGTAGGAGCCAGGCAAGAAGATAGAGTGAGCGTATTAACCCACGTACGCACACATATACTCTCCCCAGTAGGCAAGTATATGAATGGAGCGAAGCAGATCATACGGCTTGACTCCTGTATATATTGCTCTCTCTCTCTCCCTCTAATATTTTTTTTGCTCTGTTCTCTCTGTATAGCTGTTATCTTTGGTCTAATTTTGCTTTGTATTAGAGGAGCGGTGGAAGCGCTAACTATGAACGTTTGCACAAAAAGCAGAGATGCATTTCATGCATCAGAGATAGAGACTATCCATACCTACATCCACATCTATCCTCACTCTTATAATTGCACGCGTATATACTTACATATTCTCGCTTTCTAACAGTTTTTATATAACTAACTTCTTTCATCTACCAATTTCACAAGCAGCTCCATACCTGAGTTAGTTTTTATCCAACCTTATATTACTCATATTAGATAGATATATTATATATAGTTACCGTTATTATTATTATTATTTACAATTGTTAATTAACAAATACCTACACGGAAAATTGGCTCCCACCTCGTCCTATACCGTACACATTGTGATCTACCTAGTAGGTTAAGATTCGAAGATCCGAAGTATAGGGCGTGAAAATGACGTTAAAACAGAACCCTGTGAATCAGTTCCGTTGTAAGTATGAACAGCCTTGTTACAACGCCACGGGAATCTTATTTAATGTTAAGATAGATCAATTGTTAGTTTTTCAGTATTGGGCTCGTTCGCTCTAACGGTCAAAAAGGAGGGACGGAGTACCAACTTCTTGTTGCCTCTATACCGACCATAAGGAGAGATTTGCAGAATTGCTTGTGTGATGTCTCTTATTTAGCGGTAAATTTGTGCGATAGCGGAGATAATTACGTCAAGTGAGAACAATATATAATATAATTAAAATTAAGTGAATTTTCAGCTCTCACTATTTCCCTTCTTTCCATTATTATAAATTTCATCATTTAAACAAATCATATTGATAATTTGTTGTCAAAAAATTTCAATCTTTTACAAATGAAAAAAACAAATTTAGATCGAAATCTTTTTTTACTGCTGACTACCATAATTATATAATAAGTTAAATCTAAAATGAAACACACTATAAATAGTAATATCGTGGGAAAACTATAAGATTGACAAAGACGCTAATTTTTTCACGTATACTATGAATGGTCAAATATCATAAATAATCATTTAATTGGTAATTTTTGATTATTAAAGAGCCGAAATGATTTTTTTAAATGTATCAAAATTGTTTGGTTAATAATAATTGCAATATTTCCGTGATTTTTCAGTTAAATGAAAAACTGATAATATCTATATAAAGTTCTTTAATTAACACATCTTTTGACGCTTCATATAAACGATTTCGATTCCACAAATCGGAGTTGGCCAATTCCAAAATTAGGTAGCTATTTACGACATCGATCAACAATTTTGAGAAAGTAAAAGTTCCGTCGTTTAGCTTGTTATCTCTACTTTTTATATAGTTTAGTACAAAATCACTAGAATTAATTGTTTCAGTGTAAACAAATGAAATAAAAGAGGCGATGGGTATTGAAACGGCTCTTTTGGCTCAGAGTTAACGTGGAGAGGGGGGGAGCACGTCTGAAAGAAAAAAAGCGAATTTGACTCTTAAAATTCGCTGCGCCCTCTTAACAGAAACTTATCTCTGCTTCTGCTTCAACTAATTTTTATCATTTTTTTATTGATATAGCGAATCCTGAGGAATTCAACGGTGAACTAAGCATTACTCTATTTTCACAAAATTACGACCTATTATTTTTGTAATCATAATGTTATATTTGTAAACGATTGAAAAATTTTTATCGAGTTTCTTTTCAATTTTCAAGTGGAATTTAATTGTATTGTATAAAATAGCAATAAGTATTATAGTTAAGAGTATATTTTTAGAAAATTATACCAAAAAGTCAATTTTTTAGAAAATTATTCACTTTTTTTATTAGCTTCCTTGGAAATTAAGGATTGTTGATATCTCAGGAATATTGCAATATTTTTTATATCATATATAATTAAATACTTATTGTGTAAAATAAAAAAATTATATTATCCATGGCAACGGTATCAATCGATATCGATTTCGAATATTTTTCAATGGTCTAGAGAAATTCTGATTAATAAATTATCGTTTCAGGCTTCTCGGTATCGTTGACCTCCAAGTACCACATAACTCATACACAATATCGTCACTCAATGCGTTATGCGATTTCGCACAGTAATAACACGTGTGCAAACAATACGAGGGCATGAAAAATCATACACAAGCTACCTACACTTTGTTTATTTACCAATAAAATAACCAAACTAACAAATCATAGAATGTATGAATCTTCTCTATGTACTTTTTAAACTAATTATTTTATTAAAATTAAAAAATAATCAGAAACCTACTCTACGACAGATGAATCGATTTTAATTGATTTGACCACTGATTTTTGACCAGAAAAATAATTTTTCCAAATAGAACATATCAATACTTATCTTAAAATCACATCGACACATGGAAAAGGGTTCTTTAAATCGAATTAACCGTTTGTCACTTTATTTTTAAAATAGCCAGAACATTTTTAAAAAAGTACCCCACACTTTATAAAAGGCGTACGGTATAAACGGTGATTCTGAAATATTACATAAAATTTATATCATTAGATTCATCTTAAAAAGTTATTTAAGATAAAATTATTTAAAATTTTTTTTGGTAATTAGGTAATGAAATAATCAACTTTAAAGAGTAGCCAACCAGTCGCCGGCTTTAGAATGTGGAACGCAGTTTGGCGAGAGCGGAGCAGCGTGAGCGCTGACAAGCGTGTGGCTTAGTGTACTGGAAACGGTGCTCAACTAGCTTTATACGCTTAATAAATTTCGGTTGCTAACTGCAATTTTCAGTAATTCAACAATTACTTGAATTTACTTGAATTATTTTATTCGACATCAAGTGACGAATTAAGACTCGAAATTACTAGCGTTTTTAAAAATTATACTACATAGCGGAATACAAACTATGCTATTCATAGACAATTTGGAAAAATACCATATTTTTTTTATTATTTGCTAATGATTATAAAAATACTTTCAATAAATTTTTTATTCAGAAATTTTTTATTTCTAAATATATTTTGTGTTATTTTTTATCGTAATGTTTCAATAATAAAATAATACACAAAAATAAACCAAAAAGAACAAGCTAATGAATGAAATTAAATTAAATGTATGCGTTTGAATTACGAAGTTCATAAGCTTACTTTCTTCAGAATGTGTAAATCGAGTCTTCGCGCACGGAATATCGAAAAAATACAAGAGCAGAACTGCTAACGAATATCATATTTAACTAGCAATATGAAAATAGTACAGGTATAGCATACTATACTTTATTCACGAGTACATTTCACGAGTATGTATAAATTCTATGGTGTGAATTGTGAATGATTAACTAAAATTACAACTCCCTTTATTCTTGATACGGGTGTGTTAACAAGTACAATTACAGCATTAAAAATAAGAAAAACATTTTTTTAAGTAAAGATTACTCTGTAAAAGATAGCTTAGTTACTTTTTACATCAACTTGTGAAGGGGGATTTCGGGGGGCGTAGGCCTCACCAGCTAAAATCGCCAACACCAATTTCCGTTGGACGTGATTTTCCGAACTTTGGTAGCAGGGCGTCAGGTCACCGCCCTTACCTACAGTGATCGTTGGAAAATCGTGTCAACGGCGAATTCGTCGGTAGAATTGCCCGCCGTGCGACTGCGCAGAGCAGGCGATGAAATTTCAAAATTTCAAAACTGTTCGAAACTTAAAAAAAATCACTTAAAGCTCCGACGATGTTTGTCCTGACATTCTCGTTCAAATCAATCCTTTATCCAATATCCTGCTTCCAGCAGAGTCACAGAAGATATCCGGTCGACTAGCTCTCACTCCTTTGTCTCAGGTCGTGTTTCGTCGAATCGTACGTTTCGTTACTGTAAAGAGAAAAACAATTCAAATTTCACTTATAATATCCCGTCCGCGGCTGAAAATAATTAGCAGAGGGAAAATATTGGGACTTAGGTGAAATTACCGGAACGCAATATCAAGTTAACTTCATTTATTCGTAAGGCCATACATCGCGCACTGAAATGGCGGAAGGTCAACGCGCTTCGGTCAGAACTCGCAATCGCGACCGCGACGGATCGACGCGCCTCGGCGAATTACGGTCTACTCCTATCCTAGCGTCCTAACTATTCGCGAAGGTCAGTCACACTTCAACTACTTACTTGGAATTAATGCGGCGATAAATCCTTCACAAAGAAAAGAAATATGCTAGGTTCGCTATCACTATCCTACGCTCGGAACTGTCCTTGGCGAGATCCAGTGGCAAAATGGAAGAGAAACGGTTCTCCGCGGTCAAAGATCTCTCATTCTCTCCTCTTTCCGAGAAGAAACACTATTATTGGCCGATATGTAAATTCGGATATCGGTAGCGCCCTCCGAGTGTGTCGTTATTGGTCAATATATAAATTAAGAAGGTAACAGCGCCCCTCGTCTTATCTATTACGCATCAAATTTTACCCTCTCTCACCCCCCACTAGGTCGGTCAGCATTTAATCTAAGAGAGAGATTCATCCCTACTCTTGTCGGAATTTTGATGAGGACGGAAATCAAATATCCTAATGATTTGCCTATTGGTCGTGACGTCATCAACAAATTTCGTCCGAGTTTCAAATTTCATCGGCTAGCTATTAATTTCAATAAATGCGCGGCTTATCGCTTTCAAGTATATATAAGAGTTTGCGAAATTACATACATTATTTAATCCGTACGATACGGTTCAATTATAATTAATACATTTAATTTAAGTCAGTTCTAAATTTAAAACAAGTTTCAAATCGCCTTACATTTAATTACAATTAATTCGCATACGCGTACAAATAAATCGTAATTTTGAGTCAACTATAGGCGCGCCTTTAGTAATCTATCTATCTCGCTCTCTCTTCCCCTTAATTAGTCTATCTCACTCGCACTCCCGCTTAGTCTACCGCGCTGCCGCTCTATCTAGCTTAGCGCTCTAAAATGGCCGCCTATTCTTTAACGCGTGCACCTCGTGTCTCGGTGCCGGTAGTCGTAGCGCCTCCTGGAGCGCTCCGTTTTTCGGTCGTGTGCGGTTTCGGAGTGTTGTGTGTGAGTGTCGGCAGTAGTTCATATCCAGTGTGTGTGTGGCGTTCAGGATGTCGTCGATGGTGCGCAGCAGCCCGACTCAGCTGATTGCCGGCTGCCGCTTCATCGGCGATTTTCTGTTCGCCCCAGGAATGTCAGCGTGCTCCGGGTGTCAGTGTCAGTGTCTGGGAGTGTAACGGGTCGGTACGTGTCGTTACGTGCATCTCCGCTGCACTTTTCAGTCAAGTTTTCTTGTTTTTTTCTTGCCCGCCGGCAACACGTGGTCAGGAGTGTGTGTATGTGTTCTCTCTCTCGTGCGCTCTCTTTTTTTTTTTTCATCCGTCGGATCGCGACAGCTCGTCTGTTTTTCTTGTTTATTTAGTTGTGGTTGGCATGTAAGGGAAAATATGATTTTCGCATTAGGCGCGTTAATATTACGTATTTTCAGCTGGTTACGGGGCGGCAAGGGACAGGGATGGCCTTTTCTGAGGTGTTGCAAATAGCGCAACACTCTCTGAAAAGGCCTTGTAATGCACCGCATTACAAACTATGTTATTTATCTTAAATTTTTTTAAATTTGATCTAACGTAGTATCAATACTAATCAATATCAATATGAATACTTATGTGCTAAAATGGGTGTGTTAATAAGCACAATTACAGAATTATATTATATCGATGTTTTTAAGACTTTTCAAGCCTTAAAATTGAGTCTTGGAACTCTGCAACCGTTCAGTTTCTATCTTTTTCCAAGCTTTATTAAATGGTCCAATTCGTTTATTTTTTGCGATTTTTAAACCACACATTTTTCAATTTTTTATTCCCCAAAGGCGTCTCTTTCCTCTTCATTTTCAATTTTTCGAATTTCTGATAGTGTTTTCTTGATTTAAACTAATATTAAATAGGTTGAAATGAAACTGTTTTTTTGAAATTCGTACTCTTTCCCCTGAAAAAGTCGTCCCTGTTATGTTGATTCCAGAGTTTCGTGCCATTGGATTCGTCTTAAGAAATTGAATAAGATGGTACTATTAATTTTTTCTTTATAATTACATAGATAATCGCGATTCAATGTTAACGAATGAGCGGCTGATTACGGCCGACAGGCCTCACTATCACTAAAATAAAAAACTTCAAACAACAATATCTCAATGAAAAAAAAAAGATTTTCCAGGTCTAGAAAAGTATTTCAAATGATAAAAGTTACACTTTAAAGTGGTATTTCTGGTTTTGGAAAAAAAATTTATTCAAGGTGTGACGTAACCACAGAATTAGCGAAAAACAGTGTTTTTTGCACTTTTAGGTTAGAATATCTCGAGAACTAGAGGTGATTGACGAATTATGATGTCAGATTTGGATTCAGCGCATCAAAAGCTTTCGGGTATACTTAGTCACTTGTCTGAATTTTTTCTAATTTGGAATGTTGTTAGCCTGTGTTATTTACACACACATACGAGTACTCGCTCGCTCGCAGACTGACACACTCGCAAGCATATATTCACTCATTCATTTCCCAGTCAGAATCGTTGTTGTGTCATCGTCATCGTCATCGTCATTGTCATCGTCATCGTTGTCATTTCCCTCATCTATCGGGCCGTCCAAACATTGCTCAAAATGGCCGCTATGCTGTTCAATACACAAGGTAAGTCTCGTGTTGACATCTGGATTATGTCTGGATCAAGATGGTCTGCGAAATCCTCTATTCTTTGACACAATTCATTTATATTTTGAGGTACCTCACCATGGTAAATCTGTTCCTTCGATGATCCCCACAAAAACAAATCGCAAGGATTACAATCTGGGGATTTTGCATACCAGTCAATTGAACCATTGCGACCAATCTAGCATCCAGGATATATCTATAACCAATTCCCATGGTTCCACTTATGAAATCCATAAATCAGGTATTATGTTTCTAGGTTACGTGTTATCCATACAAATAGTGTGCGAGAGCTTATGTTTGTGAGACAAATATATAGTATTTGTATCTGTCACAGGCGCGTGCGCGCGTGCATATTTGGGTATGTGTTGCGTTCGTGTTTGTGCGCGTATTGCATGTGTGTTATGTGTATTGCGTGTGTGTATTATGTGTGTGTGAACGTGTACTGCGTATATGTGTTCATGCATTATATGAGTGTGATACATGTGTGTGTAAGTGTTGTGTAAACGAAATTTTACTTTGTGACACTAATTATTTTAAAGGAGAAGGTACGAGAGGCTCTTTTACTTCACTGTAATGATGAGGATGGGCCTCGTCATGAAGTTGGTGAGATGGGTGCTAACTCGAGAGGAAGGGAATGACGGGCGCACACAATAATCACTCTCGATAACTTTCAACCAATTTTATTACTCGATAAGTTTCACGATGAAAAATGAGAGACGACGTGGATTTACGTAGCACGGTACATTAAGGTGAGAGGAACTCAAAGGAAGGTCTCGCTATTCTCGCCGTTTTCGCTGTGCTTGTAAATGATCGTGAGCACCTCGCCAACGCTTCGCGCACTCGCAAATAAAAATAGAGAGAGAGAGAAAGAGAGAGAGAAAGAGAGAGAGAGAGAAAGAGAGAGAGGGGGGGGAGAGAGAAGAGAGAGAGAGAGAGAGAGAGAGAGAGAGAGAGAGAGAGAGAGAGAGAGAGAGAGAGGGAGAGAAAGAGAGAGCGAGACGATCTGACCTAACGAAGGCTGCCGACAAGAACTGCAAGCAGGTTAATGGCAGGCTGAGATGAAATCCTTAATGCCTTTGGTGTCACTGGAAAATTTCTCCTAGCCACAATTTGTTCAGCGTCGTCTCGATCCTTTATTTTCTTGCTAGACTATTCAGGTTCTTATGGCGCACGCGCTCTTGGCCATCACGGTCAATCTTTTCCTCTCAAGATCTCGGCTCGAACTTTCTCCACAATCGTGCGCGTGCCTACTCGAGCAACACCGACGGCTTCACTTTCGCGAGCGGATCCCCACCGGTCACTCGCACTCGCTCACTCGTTATACGCAACGCATCTATTCCTCTCCTTCCCTCTTGCCGCAGCCGCTCTCTCTCCCAATTGGCTCCCAATGACGATGCCGGGCACAGGTATTTGCCCTGAAATAAAGCGTTACGAGCATCGGTATCGGTTTTTGATATCCACTACGCTCGCCAGGGCCACAGCGAAGGAACGAACCGCGAGAGAGAGAGAGAGAGAGAGAGAGAGAGAGAGAGAGAGAGAGAGAAAGCCAGATAGGGCCGGCCATTTCAGTCAGGGCCCTGTCACAACTTGATCGAAATAATTTCGAACATTCACAGCGGAATATGCTGGTGCTCCGTCACGCATGAAGATCATATTATTCTGCTGCTCTTGCGTCAAGAGATCGTTCACTAAACCCGGAAGATCATTTTGAAGGAAATATAAATAATTTTCCCCATTTAGAGGTTGCGGTAACTCGTACGGTCCAATTAATTGGTTGCCGATCAATCCTGCCCAAATATTTACGGTGAAGCGATGTTGAAAGCTAGCTGAAAGATTCCATTGACAAAATTGCCTTGTTTAAGTTGGTGTAGAGATAGTAGGAAAGAAAATTGTCCCTCTTAAAAACACTTGTATTCATTATAATGCTAAAAAGTTTGTACAGCGCTAATGTTTTTCAAAAATAAAAAAAGTTACAGATAAAGAGACTGTCTAGGAACCTTAAATGTTATTCAAGTTTTTATCGTTATTACGATTAATAAAAATCGAAGATTATACTTAACGCTTCAACACTAAATAAATTTCACAATGATATTGTCATTATAACGATTTTTATACACAAACAAAGTTAACTTTAAATTTTTATTACACAACACTGGCTGGTCCAGTTAATGGTTTAATGGGTTATGAAACGATATACCTTCTCTGATTAAATTACAATTTTCATAATTCTACGAACGTCCATTATGCTGGTTAAATGTTCTAAGTCTTCCATAAGTGGACTCATCCGTCCATCAAATCTGATCCAAGATATCCTTATCGATTTCGATTTCACCCAATAGCCATCGACTATAAGCTACGCATCGTTCAGCATCGCTATCAACTTTAATTATATTTAAATGCGTGTAAACAGAGTAGTAACAATGTAGCATGTGTGTATGTGTATGCGCGTATGCGTATGACCGTGTATGTGTTTGGTGAATGTGATTGCAAATGCGCGCGTGTGGAAGTGCAATAATTCAATAAGAGCATCATATTGTGTTTATTTATTTTCTTTAATTTATTATAGTAATTTCATTTCTTCAATAAAATATAGCAATAGAAATGATATTTTAGAATATTTAATTATATCAATATTATTGTTCTTCCTAAATATTTTTATTTTAAAAATAAATATATTGATTTAAGATTTAAATAATTTAATTAAAAATATTGATTTGTAGGATCAAAATTATATGAATTCATATTTAAAAATTAACATTAAAATTTACCAAGTTCCTGAACGCGCCTTTAATGATAAGGATGTTGTCCGTCGTCTTTCACGATCCGCTGTGCCGTACTGTATGAGAATCTTATGCCAAAATTGTCCCGCATTTCATGGGCAACGTTACGCAAGCTGTTGATTGGGTCCCAGTCAAACGCTTCGACTACCGGATCTTAAAGGGCATCGCATAGTTCTTGTACGTCCACCGTCAGAATTTCGCATGGTGGTACTACCTGTCTCGCATAACCTCTGTTCCGTCTCTGCAATAGTTTTAGATATTGGCATCTTCTCTCTTATACCCTCAAAAAGACGGTGGTATTTCCGAGCTGCCTCTTTGCGATTATTTACCGCCTAACCAAGACACAATACCATATCGGTACTTTCCGCGACGGTGTATTGTACGCTAACCATGACGACGAGTTATATTAACGGATTTACGCGATAAAAGGGATAAATGATAATGAAAAAAGATTTAAACAAATGAATATAAAGGAAAGGACTGAACTGCATTTGTATGTGAGCTCTAGTAGGTATTATTCCATTATTTTTTTAAGTAACAAAAATTTTTCGAATTTTAGCATATTAGTATTCATATTAATATTGATTAGTATTGATACTACGTTAGATCAGATTTTAAAAAATTTAAGATAAATAACATAGTTGATGTAAAAAGTAACTAAGCTATCTTTTACAGAGTAATCTTTACTTAAAAAAATGTTTTACTTATTTTTAATGCTGTAATTGTACTTGTTAACACACCCGTATCAAGAATAAAGGGAGTTGTAATTTTAGTTAATCATTCACAATTCACACCATAGAATTTATACATACTCGTGAAATGTACTCGTGAATAAAGTATAGTATGCTATACCTGTACTATTTTCATATTGCTAGTTAAATATGATATTCGTTAGCAGTTCTGCTCTTGTATTTTTTCGATATTCCGTGCGCGAAGACTCGATTTACACATTCTGAAGAAAGTAAGCTTATGAACTTCGTAATTCAAACGCATACATTTAATTTAATTTCATTCATTAGCTTGTTCTTTTTGGTTTATTTTTGTGTATTATTTTATTATTGAAACATTACGATAAAAAATACCATAAAATATATTTAGAAATAAAAAATTTCTGAATAAAAAATTTATTGAAAGTATTTTTATAATCATTAGCAAATAATAAAAAAAAAATGGTATTTTTCCAAATTTTCTATGAATAGCATAGTTTGTATTCCGCTATGTAGCATAATTTTTAAAAACGCTAGTAATTTCGAGTCTTAATTCGTCACTTGATGTCGAATAAAATAATTCAAGTAAATTCAAGTAATTGTTGAATTACTGAAAATTGCAGTTAGCAACCGAAATTTATTAAGCGTATAAAGCTAGTTGAGCACCGTTTCCAGTACACTAAGCCGCACGCTTGTCAGCGCTCACGCTGCTCCGCTCTCGCCAAACGGCGTTCCACATTCTAAAGCCGGCGGCTGGTTGGCTACTCTTTAAAGTTGATTATTTCATTACCTAATTACCAAAAAAAATTTAAAATA
Organism: Phymastichus coffea; assembly: GCF_024137745.1. NCBI lineage: Eukaryota > Metazoa > Arthropoda > Insecta > Hymenoptera > Eulophidae > Phymastichus > Phymastichus coffea. Next base: position 3,602,252 of record NW_026706822.1, on the reverse strand, counting down.
ATTTTATCTTAAATAACTTTTTAAGATGAATCTAATGATATAAATTTTATGTAATATTTCAGAATCACCGTTTATACCGTACGCCTTTTATAAAGTGTGGGGTACTTTTTTAAAAATGTTCTGGCTATTTTAAAAATAAAGTGACAAACGGTTAATTCGATTTAAAGAACCCTTTTCCATGTGTCAATGTGATTTTAAGATAAGTATTGATATGTTCTATTTGGAAAAATTATTTTTCTGGTCAAAAATCAGTGGTCAAATCAATTAAAATCGATTCATCTGTCGTAGAGTAGGTTTCTGATTATTTTTTAATTTTAATAAAATAATTAGTTTAAAAAGTACATAGAGAAGATTCATACATTCTATGATTTGTTAGTTTGGTTATTTTATTGGTAAATAAACAAAGTGTAGGTAGCTTGCGTATGGTTATTCATGCCCTCGTATTGTTTACACACGTGTTATTACTGTGCGAAATAGCATAACGCATTGAGTGACGATATTGTGTACGAGTTATGTGGTACTTGGAGGTCAATGATACCGAGAAGCCTGAAACAATAATTTATTAATCAGAATTTCTCTAGACCATTGAAAAATATTTGAAATTTATGTCAACGATTGAAATAAGCACGGTGCAATTATCGATGATTGAAAACTACTCCAAGCACTTGTTTCTAATAAACTATGTAATCAGAAGCAGCGGCATAGATTTAAATGTCAGACGACAATAATATGATCACGATTAAGTTATTCACGATCACTAAATAATATCGCCCCTTGATATAGGGGAAATGCTACCCTCCCTTGATTCTAGAACTATGTATTTAGATGCAATTTACATCTTAACCGTTTGTTGCACATATTTTTCTGTTGAGTGGTTTTACTTGAAAATTCCTACTCGGGGGTTTTTGGGATCGCTGATCACGAATATGAAGTCGGAAAGCAGAAATTATTGATTCAAAATGACGGATTCAAGATGGCGGCTCGGGAATTTTCGATAAATTAGATGTACAAGCTTAAAAATAACTACCCAAGGGTTTTTGCGGTTGCTGATTACGAATATGTTAATTTTTTTTATAGTTCATCATTGTAGATCTAATATGACGAATACTACGACATAAACAGTGGTTAAAATATTGGGGACTTTCGAAAATTTACTCTTTTTTTGCATAATCCAGAGCTAACGACAAGGACGTAAAAGAGTACTAGCTCCATTTTTTTTTTTTTTTTTTTTTATTCTTTTTTTAGTATTTTAGTAGTAATTTAATAATTTTTTTAGTATTTTATTCAGTTTTTAGAATTATTCAAACTACTTTTGATACATAATATTCATGGGCAATACATAACGTATTGCCCATGAAGTTATGAAAAAGTAAGCATTATTCTTTACCTAAGTGTGGCAATTTTGGAAACAATTTCTATCTTGCAAAAGACACAATGGTACATCGCAAGTCATACATTTCCACTTTGTTCTCCTTTGATCCATTCTTGTGCTGCAATGAACACATCGTTTTGCGCTTTGAATAGAAACAGGCATATGAGCTGCTTGATTGCGTCTTTTCTCTAAAAAAACTTGTGGTTTCTGGTAACGAAAATCTTCCGAATGGTCAGATTTGCGCTTTCGACCTTTGGCAGTTGGAATTTTGTGTCCTACCATTTGTTTTACTAAATTTAATCGAAATTTTTTCAAATTCAACGTTGGTTTTATATGTTTTTCTCTGTACATTACTTATTGTTAGATCGAGAAAATGCCAAAATATTCTAAACCACCACTTTTTAGATTTAAGATCAATTTTATAAACTGAAATAAGTCGATCAGCATAATCTACATAACCCATGTGCTTATTAAAATCTGAAGAAACAACAGGACAATTGACACATTTTAGAGAGCCATCTTTTTGTCTACGATTAACGGTAGTAACTTCAGATGCATCGTGAAAGTTGGATAGAAAATAAACTGGTTTCTTAACCATCCACTTAATCCAGGTAAGACCTGTCTTGGTAGTCATAAATTCATATTCTCCTATGTCCATTTTTTTTGGATTTTTTATCATTGATATTCGTTGGTAGACCAGAATGTGATTCTGCCGAACCGTGCCACATGCGTTTATTTTATCTTCTTTCAGTGATGAAAGAAGTTCCACCCCAGTAAAAAAATTATCGAAATATACGTGATGATTGCCATCAACAAGTTCTCGTGTAAGGTCATTTACAACTCTTCTTCCCAATTGTTTTTCAGTGTTATCTGCTTTTCCAGTATAGATTTGAAACTCGTATACGTGACCAGACACATCTGCGCGAGTCCAGCACTTATATCCGCGCTTTATAGGTTTAGCTGGCATGTATTGTTTCATAGTACTTCTTCCCTTGAATTTTATCATAGACTCATCTACAGATTGGTGCTTACCAGGATTGAAACTTTCTTTGAAGGTTCGAGAAAGCTCCTCTAAAAGTGGTCTTACCTTATACAGTTTATCATAATTTGGATCACCTTTCTTTGGTTCTTTAGAGTTGTCGTTGACATGCACATGAGACAGAAAAAAACTAAAACGATTAACAGTCATGAGAGATGATATGTAGGAATCACGTAGCTGAGGGTTTTCACTCCAATAATCTCAGTAAGATAGCAATTTTTTTATACCCATCAGAATGTTAATACCTAAAAATATTTTGAATTCTTCTTTTGTGATGGGATCTTGCTTACCCTTTTTTTGAGAAATGTACAGACTAATTTGATGTACAATATGATCCAATAGATCAGAAGAAAATAAACAACAGAAATGTCTAATGGTGATTTCGCTGTATCTGGAATGATTGGACCAAAACTTTTAGAAAACATAAAATCCGATCTTGGCCGACTAACAGACTCCCAAATATCAGATTGATTTGAATCATCAATGTCTTCTGCGTCCATTGATTCTTCTTCGTCATCGTTATTATTTACAGTAGAAACATTTTCGTCTAAAAGTGATCTTGAGTTCACAACGTCTTCTTCGTTGTCAGAATCTTGAAGCCCATTAACCGATTCGGAATCGAGGAATTTCGATTGTAACAACATTTTTTTTCTCCCCATATTTATAACTTTTTGTAACTTTGAATACTTTCAATGTGCAAAAAGTAACTTTTATAAAAAAAATATAAGCTCACGAAGTCATGTAAAAATATAAAATTAGTATTAGTTTTGATCAATAGCATCTGCAATGAAAAGTCAGAATTTTTGAAAATATTTCAGGATTGTAAAAAAAAGTTATTATGTTTATTTCCTATTCATAATAAAAAAGAGTTGTGATAAAAACAAAAAATTACCTCGAAATATATCACCTCATCTACGATTTCAACGATTTAGATGTAAGCCTAAACTACATATAATTTTTATCTCGATTTTTACAAAGTGATTTCGAATTGTATTCAACAACAAGTAATGATTTATGAGCTGTTTTTAAAATTTTGATACTACCATCTTAGATTCACGATTTTGAATTGAAAATTTGACAATTTTGATGTTAGATTTATGATTGGCAAACTTAAAAACCCTCAAGTAGAGATTTTCAAGTTGATACTTTTATTTTTTTTTTAATTTCTGCCGCCATCTTAAATACGCCATTTTGAATTGAAAACTTTGGAATTCCGACTTTATTTTTGTAATCAGCGACCCCAAAACCCCCGAGTAGAGATTTTTAAGCTGATATATGTTTTTTTCAAAATTTTGGAACCGCCATCTTGAATACGCCATTTTGAATTGAAAATTTTGGGGTTTGGACTTCATATTCGTAATCAGCGACCTCGAAAACCCCCGAGTACAGATTTTCAAGTTAATACACTGATTATGTTTTTCAATAATGAATTTCTCCGAAAAAAATGACATTTTTTCATGTTTGTTTATTTATATAACAATTATAATAAACAATTTTGCTAAATAAACCATTTTCCTATGTTCTCTTACTAATAAATTAGTATATGAACAAAAAAAAATCGGATGTAAATACGTTAACAATTGATTAAATAGCGAAAATGTGAAGTGAAGTTGGTAGTAACCCACGTTACCACAGTGCAACAAAGGGTTAAAAAAGTAAGTTTGCTGCAAATCGTACCTTCCTAGACACTTTTCAAGCTAAGATATATCGAAAGAACTAATTTTTTGCACTTTAATAGTTGACGGAAAACAGCACATGATATGCGGTATACGTAAGACAGTCGACGGTATACAGTACATGGAAGACGGCGGACGATACACGAGTACATGAAAGATGGAGTATGGTATACGATACATGTTAGACGGTGAGCTGTATGCGGTACACGGAAGACTTCTCATGCTATAAGATACACAGAAAACGACGGACGACATATATGTATACTGTCCACCATCTACCTTGTAACATATACCGTCGATCATCTTCCATGAACAGTATAACGGCCTCCATTTTCCGTTTACCGTATACCGCGCACCGTCTTCTGTGTACCGGCTCTCGTGTATCGTATATCGTCCGGAATCTTCCGTGTACACATGCACTGTCTTCCTTGTACTGTATATAATCCACCGTCTTTCGTGTATCGTATACCGTCCGCCGTCTTCCGTGTACTCATGGACCGTTCGCCGTCTTCCGTGTACTGTATATCATGCGCCAGTTTTCGTCTACCGTATACCGTCCACCATTTTCTGTGTATCGTATACCGTGCACCGTCTTTCGTGTACCCGTGTACCATCTGCCATTTACTGTTTATCGTATAGTACCTTCTTCCGTATACCTTATTTTATGCATCTTCTTTTGTGTACCGTGTATCGTTCGCTATCTACCGTATATTATACATCGTACGTTATATGTGACACATTACCTCTTTCGAATAGAGGATTTGAATGTGACATTGATGAAAACTTTAATTTTCATCTTGGATTGTATCTCGAATGACTCATACTTTGGATATATACCCAATGTAGATTTAGTATGTAGAAAAATGTCACGATGAGCATAAAGATCTACTATTTTGTCCAGAGCATAAGTTTTCTGAGACAGCAAACAGAAGAAACTCATGACTACTTTTGACTATAAAGATCATTATGTCATTCACTATCGAGCGTTTAAATGAGTGTTAAAGCCTGGTTTACGTTTGAATATAATCCATCACGCCTTACAGTTTTATCAAAAAGATGACTCAAGGCATACGTTAATTAGAATAGCGAAATGCGTAAATAAGGAAAAAATGAAACTGAAACAATACTTTTCAAGCTATTCAATGATTCATAATAAAACGATAGAGAATGAGAGAAAGCATATCAATGTAAATAAGTTCATGGGATGATACGGTACTGAAGCTCTCATAGCTGGACAAAATAAACATATTAGCGATATTTTAGATAAAATAATGAAATGACAGTACAACTTTTACGAATAAACATTTTGATAAAGAAACCTATCTATATTAGGCTTACTTTTTTAGATTTATCAAAGATTTTGGAATGTCGCTTTCATTACGATGAAAAGAAAAACGCTGTGGTTGAACATTGCAAACTATTGTAGATCAACAAGGACAGTCCAAGATAAATAATGACAACATGTACAACGTTATGTGACGCGATCTTTACGAGTTAGATATATCTGATGATACTGAGTTGAATCAGTTATATAATCTACATCAAGAGTAAAATAAAGCTCGCGTTTGTTGATCTTAGAAGTAAAATGTACAGCATAAGAGTAGAGAATAATAATCTATTCAAAAAGGCAAAGAGTATCAAGAGCACTGCAGTGAAAACTACGACAACATGAGACAATTATATCACATAACTTCCTAACAATGTAAACTTGATTTGTGAGCAAAAAAACATTAGATTCTTGCATCAGCTCTACAGTGAGAGAGAAACAAAAGTTGCTCTCACAAAAGAGAGAGAGATGTCCGTCAGCGATTTCCTTTAAATAATGCCCATGTGTAGAGTATCAGAAAAATTAGACCCGTGTATTTTTTTAGTCGTTCCATATTTCAACGGTAACTGCAAGAGTAAACATAGAATTACTAATTATGTGTAAAAAATATATGTAAAAATTGTGTTTTTTGCACTTTTAGTTTAGCATATAAAGAATTTCGAATTTTCAAAACATTTGTATATTTATTTTGTCGTTTTTTTCACTTTTCCAAATTGAAAAGTCAGTTTTAAGGTCCAGTTTGCCAAATAGACCCAAATTTGGTCAAATTTTGAAATTTCAAATGTTACCTTTGTTATTTATCGTAGTTTCGAATTCTGGGGAAATCATACACCCTAAGATTATATCTAATTATAATGAAAATTTTCATTTATAAAAATATCTTTTTTTGGAAAGAAACGTAAAATTTCACATTGGATCATAAAATTTAGTTATTTATTTTAATAGTTACATTCATATACATATTAATATACATCAGATATAACCGGTCTTCCCACTGTGCTCCGAGGTCGGGCACAAGGACATCGACCACCTTGCTGGAAGCGTAAGATGTGCCATGTTCTGAGCTGCGCTGGAGGAGTGCAGGGGATGGGCCGGAAGACAGAATAATTCAGAGAAACCTGAATCGAAATAGGACCGCAGACATGCTCCTACCTTAGATAGCCGACGAATATGATGCGGACATCCGGATCCTATGTGAACCATACACGAGAAGGATAACCCAGACATACATCACAAATGAGACAGAGAACACTCCTATCTGGGTAAGGAATGGCACCCAATCTAGAGATTCTAATTACGGTGTCGGGGACGACTACATCTGGGTCACAGTCGGCGCTGTCACTTATCTCAGCGTCTATCTGACACCCAACTGCACCGCAATGGAGTTCGAAAGGAAGGTGGCACTCCTAGAAGACGGGATCAGAGACCTGCCCGGGGATGTCATCGTTGCGGGGGAATGAACGAAACGAATGGACGCGGACGACTACTGCTGGAAATAGCCGCAAGGCTCGACCTTGCAGTAGTGAATATGGGACATACGCCGACGTACAGACGGCCAGGTGTCGGAGACTCCATTCCCGACGTCACGATGACGTCGAACAGAATCCTGCCACGGCTAAGAGGACGGCGGATGATCGAAGACTACACAGCTAGCGATCACCAGTACATCGTTTTCAAAATGGTGGGATGGACGGAAACGAGACAAACCCACGCGGTGGAATCTACATAAACTCGACGGACGAAAATTTTCGGAGGAGTTAACGGCAGCACCAGCTCCAGGGGTGAGAATTCCTCCCGAACTAACGGACCAGCGAAGGGCGGAATGACTGACAGACGAGACGGCCAAATTAATAAAAATCTTGTGCAGAAGCACAATGCCGAAACGTCGACAGATACAACAAAGACAACCACAATACTGGTGGACGAACGAGATAGCCGAGATATGCAGGATATGCCTGGCAAATCGGCGACGAGTGACAAAGGCAGGGGGCAGACCCGAAAGGGAAAACCTCCATGCCATATACAAAACAGCACGGAAAATGCTGACGAAAGCAATACGAGACAGCAAGACGCGATGCTGGAGGAAGCTCTGCGAGGAGGTGAACGAGGATCCCTGGGGAATCGGGTACAATATTGTGACCGGCAAACTAGGGGCCCGAGTCCCACCGGAACTCAAAGATGCTGAAATAGCAGGGCGGATTGTTGACGGATTGTTTCCGACGCACCCGATTAGGACGAACGTGACGGACGACGTAGACGCACTGATACCCCCCGCCTTTGCCGTTGAGGAGTTCACCAGAGCAACGAATGCGATGAAGACGGGTAAGGCACTGGGACCAGATGGAGTATTCATATTCAGGAACGTTCATACGACCGGTGGAAGGTGGCAAGGCCCGTTCTTATCCCAAAAGGTAGGAGCGATCCTGGCACGCCTTCGGCCTACCGACCGTTAAGTTTACTTAACACGACTGGTAAACTCTGAACAATTACTGAGATCGAGACTGATGGACACGATACAGACCGGAGGGGACTTCTTAGACTTGCAGTTCGGTTTCAGGAGCGATCGATCGGCGATTGGAGCTATCCAAAAGGTGGTCGACTCTTTTCTGGAACTAGACAGACACTGCCACGCGGCGCGATCTATAGTGTTGCTGGCGACGCTCAACATTAGGAATGCTTTCAACTCGGCCAGGTGATGGAATATTTTGGAGGGGCTGAAAAGCAACTTCGGGATCCCACCATACCTGCTTCGGGTTGTGGAGGATTACCTAAAAAACAGACGGATAATGTATGAGACGATCGAAGGACAAGTAACGAGACAGATCATCGCTGGGGTGGCACAGGAATCGATACTAGGACCTGACTTCTGAAATAATTTATACGATAGCTTGCTTCGGCTTAGGATGCCGCTTGGAGTGACCCTCGTTGGCTACGCTGATGATGTGGCGGCGGTGATTACGGAGAGGTCCCCCGAACTGGCGCAGCTGGCGTTGAACCAAACCATGAGATGAGTTGGACGATGGAAGACAGACCACGGACTACAACTCGCAATAGAAAAGACGGAACTCAGATTTCTCACGAGAAGACGCATACAGACGATACTGCACATGAGGGTGAGGACATACGAGATGAAGTCAAGTACCTTGGGGTAACCCTCGAAACAAAGATGACCTTCTGACCTCATATACAGAAATCAACCTGGAAAGCGGCAGACGATAGCATCCTTGAGTCTCTTGATGACAAATACGACGGGACCGAGATCGGAGAAATGCCGACTGTTAATGGCGATAGCTCACTCGATCCTTCTACACGGTGCGGAAATATGGGCAGACTCCCTGAAGACAAAGAAATACTGTAAGACGATGATGATGGTACAGAGACAAGGTGCACTGCGAATCGCTTGCTCCTACCGAACAGTATCTATGCAGGCTGTGTTGGTGGTGGCTGGCGTAATACCCGTAGATCTTCTGGCCTTTGAACGCAAAAGAATCTACGGGAGCAGCGCGGACATAGGACGAAAGAACACGGTAATCGCCGAGCGTGACAGGACAATTGACATATGGCAAGGCCGATGGGCAGAGGAACGAGGTGGTAACTGGACGAGACGACTGATACGGGACTCGAGGCTGTGGCTCGGAAGAAAATTTGGTGATCTAAATTTTTACGTCACTCAGCTTTTGACGGGCCACGGGTACTTCCGACGGTACTTTTACAATATGAACAGAGTACGAACATCCGACTGTAAGTACTGTGGACACGAACGAGACGACGCGGAACACACGTTTTTCGTGTGTGACCGGTGGACAAGACTCAGACAGAAACTGGAAGAAACGGTCGGCAGCATCACCCCCGATAACATTATGGCTGTGATGCTGCGTAAACTCGAATGGTGGCGCTTAGTCGCTATCTATACGGAAACTATACTGAGACGTAAGAACGCGGACGACTGCCTGACAGATGACTCAGCAGATGAAGTAACGCGACATAACGAGATACGGAAGAACGACACGAACGGACGAACACAGACAGGACCTCCAGTCAGAAGTAATATTAAAATAGTCCCTGGCTGGGAGAAGGACACCAAGGAGATGGCTGTTTAGTGGGCAAGCCTGTTTTTTTTGGGAGTCCCACATAACCCCTTAGTTAGCATGACTAAGGGGAATCCGCAAAAAGGATTCCGCAACTCCTTGGAAAAGACAAAAAAATATATATATATATATATATATATATGTACATCAGATACAACTTATTATTTATCTTGTTTATTATTTTTGAGAAATATTTTATATAGCTATCGTCTATTATTCTTACAATAATGATATGCTGTGAAAAAATGATTTATGCATAAATTTTCTTTACATCAACAAATTATAATTGCAATGTTGTCCTCGGAGTTATATACAGGTTCTTCTTGCTTAGCAAAGTAAAATTCAACAGAGTTATCAAAATTTTGAGGTCTATTAATATAATCACTTGTGAACCATGAATAGTTCAAGTATTCTGATACCACTGAAAAGATAATGTACATAAGATTGTAGTTTTATGATAAAATTTCTTTCGTATAAATGAATATTGCATTCCATTAAAATAATAATATGAGATAGCTTTCTTACAGAATTTTTTTAGAAGCACAAACCGTCAACATCTAAAGGCTGCATTTTACCTATCATATAACGTGGTATTGTCATTGCCTTTAAACTTCCTTGTTTCGGTACAACTTTTTACGTTACTACGAGAGTCGTTTGAAAAGTCCGTGTAAAAATAAAAACTGCTTGATTTTTTTTAATAAATCTTTTTTATTTTTCAACATAGTTTCTTTTTAGGCTTATACACTTCATCCAACGCTGCTCTAGTTTGTTAATCCCTTCCAAATAATAGGATTTGTTCAAGTCTGTAAAATAGACATTCGTTTCTGCAATCACCTCCTCGTTTGAATAAAATCTTTTCCCCGCCAGCCATTTTTTCATATTAAAGAACAAATAGAAGTCCAACGGAGCCAAGTCTGGAGAATAGGGGGATGTGAAACGAGTTGGAACCCTATCTTCATCAGTTTTGCGGCCACAACTGCTGAGGCGTGAGCTGGCGCATTGTCATGGTGGAAGAGGATATTTTTGTGGACCAATCGTGGACGTTTCTCTAGCAACTCGGTTTTCAAACAATCCAATAACGATGAATAATATTCGCCTGTAATGGTTTTACCCTTTTTCAGATAGTCGATGAAGATTATTCCTTGCGAATCCCAAAAGACAGTCGCCATAAACTTGCCGGCCGAAGAAATTGTCTTTGCCTTTTTCGGAGCAGATTCCCCCTTGGTAACCCATTGTTTAGACTGTTCTTTGGTCTCAGGAGTGTAGTGATGTATCCGTGTTTCATCTACAGTGATTAAACGACGCTTAAAGTCTTGCGGATTTTGCTGGAACAACTGCAAACCATTCTTGCAACACTTCACACGATCTCGTTTTTGGTCAATCGTGAGCAATCGCGGCACCCATCTAGCCGATAGCTTTTTCATGTCCAAATGTTGGTGCAAAATATTATGTACCCGTTCATTCGAGACGCCTACAGTACTAGCAATCGTATGCACCTTCACTCTTCTGTCAGCCATCACCATATCATGGATTTTATCAATGATTTCTGAAGTGGTAACCTCAACAGGGCGTCCAGAACGTTCAGCGTCTTTTGTGCTCATATGGCCACTCTGAAAATTTTGAAACCACTTATAAACCATTCTAATTGAAGGTGCACAATCACCATAATATTTATCAAGCTTCTGTTTAATCTCCTGAGGCATTTTGCCTTTGAAAAAGTAATGTTTAATCAATACACGAAAATCTTTTTCATCCATTTTTTTACAACCACTCGATTTCTTTGATTGAAACGAATGTAAAACGCAAAGTAATTGGCCGATCTGGCTGAAACTTGGTGTGTGCTCTTCCAAGATATGTCACTAACTGAAAATAACCTTGATACGCACTAGTAGCGCCATCTCTCTGACTTTGCACGGACTTTTCAAACGACCCTCGTATTATATTGCCCAATTCAGAAAAGTAAGACCAATGAATCTGAAGTGCTTTTTAAAAATACTTCTTGTATCCAGATCTAAAATAGCTCCTTAGAAAACTTTTCAGATTTAGAAGCTCGTATTAATTAATAAAAGCAAAGATTGTTCTATGCTTTCAATTTCTTTCAGTCCTCTATAATTTGATATTTTACCACTGTAAATTTCCAAATTAAATTCACTTTAATCGATACTATGTATGTTGCTTGCACTGTATTTGGTAAGCAATTGTTTAATTTCAATTCTAAAATTTCACATTTTTTTTTAATTTGATTGATTTTTTGAATGAAGCTGTTGTAATAAATCTAGTTATTTTCCGATATACGAGGGGGGGTCAATAAGTCTTTACAAAATCTAAGAGATGGCGCTCGTCACGCTTAAATCATGATGTTTTTGGCAAACAATTCTACTAACTAGATATCGTACAAAGTTTCAGCTCGATTCATTGTTACGTGACGTACCATTTTATTTTATTTTCCGATTAGAACTTCGCTTTCGAGAGTCCCATTCGTGTCGTGCCAAGGCCAAGGACATAGCGATAAAACACTATAGCCAGCAGTATTCGTGTGCGCGGCTCGGCGGGAATAAGTGGGAGAAGCTGATTCATGCTGCTGCAGCACGCTGCGACAGTGGAGTGTGAAAGATCAGAGGGAAACAAAGAATATATAACAAACTGGTAAAAACGACCGGGGCAGATTCGTTAGTTAGGAGTGAACGCCCAACTAAGAAGGCTGCGATTTTTCCTACTATATCAGAGTTTATTGAATTTAAGTTTTTCTGAGCTTATTGAAGTTTAAATTGTCAGAGTTTATTTGGTATTTTGTTTATTAAAGTTTGACTTTATTGAAGTTCAAATCGTCAGAGTTTGAGTCTTTAATAGAAAATAAAGAAAGGGCGTTGAGCGCAAACATTCAGATAAGTTGTTTCCACCACTATAAGCGAAAAATATAGAAATCGCTATTATATTGGATAAAAATATATACATCTAACGGACCAGTAAATTTGATGGAAAAGGAAGGAAGACCACACTCATAAATTAATCATATAACACCAAGGACCAAATAACGCTAATTTTATTGATACTAAGTGAGTATCATTTATTTTTATGTAATAAAAATAATAGACAACGCGAAGCGAAGATTACGCGTCTATATATATCTCTCTCTATTTTTGGTTATGGATGTACTTAAACTTACTAAAATAAATATTATAAATTATTATAAACGCGCTTAAGTGTATCCATATGTTTTCTCGTTATATTAAAAACAATTCTAATACATTCTTTTTTATATAAACGAGCGTAAGTATGTATACGTCCGATTGAATAACTTATGATCGCGGTATCGGGCGCCGGATTCAGATTAATAGAGATTTCATTGTTGACGCGCGAACGGGCCGGGGTGCCCGAGAGCCTGACTGCCGCCCGAGTCAAAGGCCGCTCGGCTGTTGAAAGGCCTACATACGGGATAAATTCGCCTTGCACGAATCACTTCACTTATCGTTCATTAAGTCGTTTTTTTGTGAGCGTTGGTTGAACAAGAAGTTATTGGTTTATTTGAAAAATGATAAAAACAGAGTTTCAAGGGGTGATAAAACATTTTCATTTGAAAGGCCTTACACCAAAAGAAATTACAGTTGAGTTGAACGCCGTTCATGGCAAGTCTACCCCTGTGTTTAAGACTGTTTATAACTGGGTAAATGAATTTAAACGCGGCCGTACAACAACAAAAGATGAATTTCGTTCAGGACGCCCCGTAGAAGTGAGTACGCCCGAAATGGCCAACAAAATCCACGATATGGTGTTGAGTGATAGAAGATGAAAATTGCGAGAATTAGTTGAGGCCACAGGGGTATCAAAGGATATAATCATTTCAATTTCGCATGAAAAATTAGGGATGAAAAAAATATCAGCAAGATGGCTGCCCCGTTTGCTCACTGTCGAAAACAAACGAACCCGCGTGGTCACCTCTGAGGCTCTTTTGGCACGCATACGTCGTAATCCGGAAGATTTTTGGCATCGACTCGTAACTATAAACGAAACATGGGTACATCACTACACTTCTGAAACCAAAGAACAGTCCAAACAATGGATTACCGCAGAAGAACCAGCCCCAAAGAAGGCAAAGACAGTAAAGTCAGCTGGCAAGATTATGGCCACGGTTTTCTGGGATGCGTATGGAATCATCTACATCGACTACTTGGAAAAGGGCCAGACGATCACTGGACAATATTATGCGTCATTATTAGGTTAGCTGAAACAAAAAATCTGAGACAAACGTCCTCACTTGAACAAAAAAAATGCCTCTTTCTTCAAGACATGCTCAAGTTCACACGTGTGCAGTTTCGATGGCAAAAATTAACGATTTAAAGTTTGAATTAATTATGTATTTATCGCATTTTTCACAAAAGTTGTTAGTACGTTGGTTATCACACTTTTCTCCTAATTTACATGTTTGTTGTGTATATCTTTGAGAACTTTGATGCAAACCATGGTAGGATCTGAAACATTGAACACAATAATGTTCTTTACAATCATAACAATAATAAGTAGTTCGATCTTTACATACCTTACATATTTTGTGTGCCTTAGGAATCATGACGAGTGAATGTTGAGATAGTGATTCTTCGCTTCGTTTCAAGTATACTCTTATGACATTCGAGACAAACTTTTTAGCTAATATTTTCTTACTATGCACTAAATTATATAAGACCATACCATTAGTTAGTGATGATTGTATAAACCTACAAAACATAGGCCATGTCTACTTTTTACCATGAATAGTTGATCGAAAATCACTGCAATGTTGATTATGAAGATCAACACCTCCCATAAACATATTATAAATTATAAAAACCAAAAGAAACTCTAGTGGAATTTTTTTTTTATACTTTCATCAGTTCTTTCCACTTCAGGTCGTGGTGTAACACAGCTTGCAGTTGAAATTATAGAGACATTTTTGAAACCCTTTACTGTAACATAGTTTATGCCACTATTTACTTCGTGAGTTACTACATAAGTACCACGCTCAGATTGTTTATCAATGGTATGTTTTTTTTTAAAGTATCAAGTTCGCAAACTACTTCTTGTTTGTTAGCTTTCTGTTTTGTTTGCTTGCCTGCTTTCAAAGTTGATTTTTTCTTTGTTAGATTATTTATTTTGTTTTTTACATTTTTTGAATTATTTTTTTTCGTTGCTTTCGTATATTTTTCTTTTACTTTTTTAGCTGCTTGTTTTTTAGCTGTTTGTTTGTTAGTCAATCTTTTAACAGTTTTAACTTTATTTGAAATGAGAGACTTTGTTTTTCTTTTATTTTTCTCTTGATTAGAAGCTAATAACACAGGCCGACCAAATTTAAAAAATGGAAAAATCCAGAAACCAGACAGTACGTTCCCAAACGTTTTTGGTGCGCTGAAACCGAATCTGACCTCAGACTTGCTCCATCACCCTAAGTTTTCGAGAAATTCTAACCTAAAAGTTCAAAAAACACGATTTTTCACTATATTTCGCGTAGTATTACGTCGTAAGCCAATTTTATTTTAAAAAACGAGTAATGCTATCTCAAAGTACTACTTTTACCCTTCAAAACCCTTTTTTCAAATTTGAAAAATCTTTTTTTTCCATCGAGATATCGTAGATTGAATTTGAGTGATTTAGCTATTTCGTTTGCAGACTTGCAGGGCTCGGGGGTTGAATATAATTTGGAGGCTTGAGGTATGCTGCATAGCGAATTTCGGTATGAGGGTTGGGGGTTATACTGTCGCGGTAATAGGGCTCGAGGGTTAAGGAAATTGGGGTGTGAGGGTCGGGGGTTATACCGCAGCAAGTTAAAGGGCACGAGAGTTAAGGACTTTGGAGTAAGTCGGTCAGGGGTTACAGCGTCGCACGTTATGGGGCTCTAGGGTTAAGGGAATTGAGATTATAGAGTCATTCTGACGTTAAATTAGGATTCAATGACCCAAAAAACATAAAATTACACTATAACTCCTTATTCGGGAATTCGCCAAATTTCGTGCTGTAACGAAATCGCTAAATCACTCAAATTCAATCTACGATATCTCGATGGAAAAACAAGATTTTTTAAATCTAAAAAAAGGGTTTTGAAGGGTAAGAGTAGTACTTTGAGATAGCATTACTCGTTTTTTAAAATAAAATTGGCTTACGACGTAATACTACGCGAAATATAGTGAAAAGTCGTATTTTTTGAACTTTTAGGTTAGGATTTCTCGAAAACCTAGGGTGATGGAGCAATTCTGAGGTTAGATTTGGTTTCAGCGCACCAAAAACATTTGGGAACATACTCTCTGGTTTCTGGGTTTTTTTCCTTGTCGGCTTGTGTAATTCTTTGAACATATCTTTATTAAAAACTCGCTCGTCTCTTACTGTCCCAGTTGCTCTGAGACCATGTTTTTTCAATCGTACGAGTAAATCAGATGAACTGAAATAATTGTCAAAACTGACGTGGTATTCCAAAATTTCATCTGCCGACTTTCTCTGAAAAAATTCTTTTAACATTTTTATCACTACTCTAGAACCCAAAGCACATTTTTCTTCGCTATGTCGTGACCACAGTAAACATCAAAAAGTAAAATCATTAGTTGCGGCTCATACAAGAGACGGCGACAAAATGGCCAACGCAGCAAACACAAAAGAACATGAACATGACAATGAAGACGGGAATTAAGACAATTCTTGAGACTGTGGACACAGTTTCGGAAAGACGTTTCCAAGACAACAACAGTACAGACAGGATAGCGGCGAATAACGTAGTAACGCCACGGACAAAACGAAAACGTTCGTCGGTTGGAACCACGCCGGAGCCCTCACAAAAGAGGCGACCGACGATCGAACCGACCAAGGACTGGCAGACGGTAACACGAAAACGATCAGACAAGATCAGGCCGGGCACGGGCACGACGTACTCTGACATAGTACGGAAAATACGGACGACGATCGACCCGAAGGAGAGCCACGTGCAGGTGACAACCCTGAGGAACACGAAGAACGGCTTATGTCTTCTGAAGCTACAGGTAGACGCAGACAAGCCGGACGGATGTGAGATGTTTGGACGACAGATCCAAGACACGATCGGGGAAGCGGGCAGTGTCAGGGCCATGACCTCCAAGGTCCAATTGGAGATCATGAATCTGAACTGCGTTGCGACTCCGAAAGACGTGACGGACGCGCTCAGACGAGAGACGGGACGAGACACGGACTTTCGAGTCCACATTTTCGGTCCAAACCGCGCTGAGCAATATATGGCGGTCTGCGAATTAGACTCGCGGGAAGCCGATGCATTGCTTCGGCGTGGTCGGATCGGAATTGGCTGGGTGCATTGCCGCGCTTGGAAACGACTGACGGTGACAAAATGTTACAGATGCCTGGGCTTCGGCCATGTAAAAGCTGAATGCACAGGCAAGGACAGGACGAAATGCTGCCGCAAGTGTGGCACATCCGAACACTACGCGACGGAATGCCAAAACAAGCCGGTCTGCCCACTGTGCTCCGAGACCGGGCACGGGGACGTCGCCCACCTCACCGGAGGCAGCAGGTGTGTCGTGTTCCGGGCCACGCTGGAGGAGTGCAGGGGGCGGATCAGAGGACGGACAAAATAATACAGGGAAACCTGAATCGAAGTAGGACTGCAGACATGCTCCTACCTTAGATGGCCGACGAATATGATGCGGACATCCTGATTCTGAGTGAACCATACAGGAGAAGGACGACCCCATATAGGACATATATTACAAACGAGACAGAGACCACTGCTATCTGGGTACGGGGCGGCATCCAATCTAGAGTCTCCAATCGCGGTGTCGGGGACGACTACGTCTGGGTCACAGTTGGCGCTGTCACTTATCTCAGCGTCTATCTGACACCCAACTGCACCGCAATAGAGTTCGAAAGGAAGGTGGCACTCCTAGAAGACGGGATCAGGGACCTGCCCGGGGATGTCATCGTTGCGGTGGATTTTAACCGAGTGGGGAATGAACGAAACGAATCGACGCGGACGACTACTGCTGGAACTGGCCGCAAGGCTCGATCTAGTAGTGATAAATACGGGACATACGCCGACGTATAGACGGCCAGGTGTTGGTGACTCTATCCCCGACGTCACGATGACATCGGACAGAATTCTGCCACGGCTGAGAGGATGGCAGGTGATCGAAGACTACACAGCCAGCGATCACCAATACATCGTCTTTGAAGTGGTGGGTCGGACGGGAACGAGACGAACGAGAACCCATCAACCCTCGCGGTGGAACCTACGTAAACTCGACGGACGAAAATTTTCGAAAGAGCTAATGGCTGCACCGGCTCCAGGGCAGAGAATTCCCCCAGAACTGACGGGTCGGCAAAGAGCGAAAAGACTGACAGACGAGACAGCCAAATTAATAGACAGCTTGTGCAGAGGCACAATGCCGAAACGTTGACAGATACAACAAAGACAACCACAATATTGGTGGACGAACGAAATAGCCGAGTTACGCAAGATATGCCTGACAAATCGACGACGAATGATAAGGGCAGGGGGCGGACCCGAAAGGGAAAACCTCCAAGCCATATACAAAACAGCATGGAAGACGCTGACGAAAGCAATACGGGACAGAAAGACGTGATGCTGGAGGAAGCTCTGCGAGGAGGTGAACGAGGATCCCTGGGGAACCGGCTACAAGATTGTGACCGGGAAACTAGGGGCCCGAGTCTCACCGAAAATTAAAGATGCCGAAACAGCAGGACGGATTGTTGACAGATTGTTTCCGACGCACCCGATTAGGACACACGTGATGGATGACGTGGACGCACAAATGCCCCCCGCTTTTGCCGCTGAGGAGCCCATCAGAGCAACGAATGCGATGAAGACGGGTAAGGCACCGGGACCGGACGGAGTTCCATCCGAGATCCTCCGGCTTGTGGCTCGTCTACGGCCGGAGGTACTCCTCGACCTGTACAACACGTGTTTGACGACAGGAACGTTCAGCTACCGGTGGAAGGTGGCAAGGCTCGTTCTTATACCAAAAGGTAGGGGCGATCCTGGCACGCCTTCGGCTTACCGACCGTTGAGTTTACTTGACACGACTGGTAAACTCTTTGAACAACTACTGAGACCGAGACTGATGGATGCGATACAGACCGGAGGAGGTTTATTAGATTTGCAGTTCGGTTTCAGGAGGGGTCGATCGACGATTGGAGCGATCCAAAAGGTGGTCGATTCTTTCCTGGAACTAGACAGACACTCCCACGCTGCGCGACCTATAGTGTTGCTGGCGACGCTCGATATTAGGAATGCTTTCAATTTGGCTAGGTGGAAGGATATCTTGGAGGATTACCTAACAAACAGATGGATAAAGTACGAGACGATCGAAGGACAAGTAACGAGACACGTCACCGCTGGGGTGGCACAGGGGTCGATACTGGGACCTAACTTCTGGAATAGCTTATACGATAGCTTGCTTCGGCTTGGGATGCCGCTCGGAGTGACCCTCGTCTCTTACGCTGATGACGTGGCGGCGGTGGTTACGGAGAGGTTCCCCGATCTGGCGCAGCTGGCGTTGAACCAGATCATGAGACGAGTCGGACGATGGATGACAGACCACGGACTATAACTCGCAACGGAAAAAACGGAACTGATGTTTCTCACGAGAAGATACATACAGACGATACTGCACATGAGAGTGGGGACATGCGAGATGGAGACCAAGAGGGAAGTCAAGTACCTTGGGGTAACCCTCGATACGAAGATGACCTTCTGGCCTCATATACAGAAAACAACCCGGAAAGCGGCAGAGAGGATAGCATCCTTGAGTCGCTTGATGGCAAATACGACGGGACCGAGATCGGGAAAACGACGACTGTTAATAGCGACAGCTCACTCGATCCTTCTACACGGTGCGGAAATATGGGCACACTCCCTGAAAACAAAGAAATACGGTAAGACGATGATGATGGTACAGAGACAAGGTGCACTGCGAATCGCTTGCTGCTACCGAACAGTATTTATGCAGGCTGTGTTGGTGATGACTGGCGTAATACCCGTGGATCTTCTGGCCTTTGAACGCAAAAGGATCTACGGGAGCAGCGCGGACATAGGACGAAAGAGCGCGGCAATCGCTGAGCGCGACAGGACAATTGACATTTGGCAAGGCCGATGGACAGAGGAACGAGGTAGTAACTGGACGAGAGGATTGATACGGGACTTAAGGCTGTGGCTCGGAAGGAAATTTGGTGATGTAAATTTCTACGTCACTCAGCTCTTGACGGGCCACGGGTACTTCCGACGGTACCTCTACAATATGAACAGACTACGAACACCCAATTGTAAGTACTATGGACACGAACGAGACGACGTGGAACACACGTTTTTCGCGTGTGACCGTTGGACAAGACTCAGACAGGAACTGAAAGAAACGGTCGGCAGCATCACCCCCGATAACATCGTGGCTCTGATGCTGCGTGAACCCGAATGGTGGCACTTAGTCGCTACCTATACGAAAACTATACTGAGACGTAAGAACGCGGACGGCTGCCTGACAGATGACTGAGCAGACGAAGTAACGCGACGAACGAGATACGGAGGAACGACACAAACGGACGAACACAGACACTGGGGGGAAGGATACCAAGGAGATGGCGGCTTAGTGGGTACGCCTATTTCTTTTTTCGGGGAGTACCACGTAACCCCCAGTCAGAAAGACTAAGGGGAATCCACAAAAAGCATTCCGCAACTCCTTGTAAAAAAAAAAAAAAATCAAAATCTAATAAATATCCTTGAATTGTACAAAGCGCCCAAAGCTTTATTCCAAATCGTACAGGCTTATTTCTTATAAATTGATTGAATATGGTACGACCAAAAAATTTAACTATCATCTCATCGATCGAAAGGGCAGAACAAAAAAAATAATTGCTGAATATTTTTTCGAAAAATGTTTATTATTTTTCTGACTCTCCATACTCTATCTGCATCATTTCTATCTTCTTTTTTATTCATTTTAAATTTATTTTTTATATTTTCAAATTTATTATGCGACATGGTTTCAGAAACTGTATCGGAATGGTACAAAGAATCGTTAGACCAATAATCCCTATAACATTTACGACTGTTGATAATAGAAAACATAACTATCCCAATGAATTTATTCAGATCATCAGTATCAATATCTAAATCATTTTCAGTACTTGCTTGAATTATATAATCTTTTATTTCATCTGAAAAAAATAACTCAAACAACTCATCGCATGTTTTTTCACGCAAGTTATTTTTTTATCTCCTCATCCAAAAATATTTCTGATTTTGGTATCGAATCATAAAATTTCTCTCCATCTTTCCATACATACTCATTTGAAGGTTCTAGTGTTTTATTTGAAGAAATGAGGGATTCGTCAACTATTTGTACCCTTCTGGACAATTGCGTCCTTCAATAATCTGAACACTGTAAGCTGAATTGTTTTCATTGTTTGATTCATCTCCATTTCCAATATCATCAGGAATCACAGCAACGTTTCTAAATAAACTTTCGGGTAAATTAGATTATCAGGTTTTATCTGTTCCGTCAACATGATCGGAATCTAAATCCATAAGCTCAGTAGTTTCAACAGTAATGCAACTGTCGGATTGCTTTGCGTTTTTCTTTGGCATACTTTACACCAGATGTTATTTTGTAAAGTTATTCAAAATTATAATATTATGAGGTTCAAAAATATTATAATAAATCAATTGCAGTAGTAGTCGAAGTTTTTATATAAATTATTATTATCTAGGCGGGGTCCATCCCACTTCCCACAGGGTTTGCCTGACATAGCCCCCTGTCTAGCGTGATAGCCTGGCGTTTCTCTGAGCGGCTTGTCAGGTCGCTGATGATATGGGGCGAGAGGTGGAAGATTCTGACTATCCCGTTCTAGCTGAGCCAACTGGGTCCGGAGCGCGTGCAGCTCCCGTAGTTTGGCCCACTGCTCCGCGAGGATACGTTCTCGTTTCTGTTCGGCCTCCTGCCTCTGCCACGTTCCTGTCAATCACTGCGTCTTCACCTGGTCCAGGTACTTGTATAAGTCCATGGCCTCCTGGACTCTTGGGAACCAATCCTTGGCCAACTCCTTAGCCCGGACATCCGTTTGGGCAAAGTCAAGGATGGCCTAGTAGCTTCTCCGCTCCTCTAAGTCCGTCTGCCTCCGAGCTTTACGACATGTTTTGCCTCGGGCGAAGACCTCCTCCCACCTTCATTCTTCTTCGTAGAGTTAGGCAACTCTGGGTTCCTCCCATAGTTTAGGAAGGCCGGGCTGGAGCGAGTAGCCTTTTGGACCGCAGTATTATAAGCGAATGTGAACTCCGCTGTGTGTCTGTCTCATGTATTATGTCTATCCTTGATAAACGCCGCAATCATGTTCTTGATGGTTCGGTTATCTCGCTCTGTCGGTTCAGACTTCGGCGAATAAAGTGCGAATGTTGCATGAATCATTCTCTGGGACTCAAGGAAACCGTTGACAAGATTGTTTTTGTATGGAGTTCCATTATCTGACAGAAACTTATTAGGGATACCGTAGCGCAAGAAAATACGCTCATTCAGTTGTTGTTTAATTGTTTTACTGGTAGCTTTTGTTATGGGAATACATTCGATCCACCTGGTGAAAAGATCGAAAAAAACGAGCAAGTATTCATTGCTCTGTGGCGATCTAGGAAAAGGTCCCATAGTGTCTCCTGAAACTATTTCCCATGGACATTGTACTACGTGTCGTCCCATGAGTTCTGCCGGAGCTTTCTGCTCCACCTTTACTTGTTGGCAGATAGTACAGTTTCTGACATACCGGGCCACTCTGTATATATTTTAGGCCAGAAGTATTGCGTAGTTACTCGCTGATGGATCCTGTAACGTCCCAAGTGCCCAGCTGTTGGCTCGTTGTGAGATTCCGTAAGAATGCGTTTACGCTGCTATCGAGGTATCATCAGTTTCCAAGCATCGTAATCATGGCGAAGTATATCGTCAACGGCTCCGTTCGGTCGGTACATATATAATCTACCACCGGTGACCTTCCAGTACGGATGTTCTTTTGGACTTTCGAGGACTTTCAGAACTTTCCTTTTGTACCAAGGGTCCTTAATGTCCTCGTCGATCTGCAATGATGCCACGAAAACGACGTATATACGAGACAATGTATCTGGCACAACATTGTCCTTCTCCATCCGACGTACGATATTAAAGTCGTACGATTGTAGGCGCAAAGACCAGCGACCTAGCTTACCGTTAGGATATCACAGGTTGCGTAGCCAAACTAGGCTATGGTGATCAGTCACTGCAGTACAATGATAGCCTTTAATATACGGCCTGAATGTCTCTATCGATCATATAACACTAAGGCATTCTCTTTCTGTGACTGATAACTTACACTCTGAGGAAGTCAGGGTACGACTCGTAAAACTTAGTACTTTATCTTCTCCAACGATGCGTTGTAATAAGACGCTTCCTAGGCCTGTATCATTTGCGTCGCATTCGATGATAAATGGGGCCTTGTAATCGGGTCGAGCCAATACTGACGCTGTCGCAATGAGTGCTTTAACTCGCTCGAAAGCTATCCTTTAATCGTTCCCCCACTCGAACTTAACATCTTTCCGTGTGAGCGCGGTAAGAGGTTCACATGTCGTTGCGTAGTCGCCTAAAAATTTCCTATACCACGCGGCCATCCCAAGGAATCTATGTAATTACTTGACGTTTTAGGACGCAGAGTATTCCAGAATAGGACGAGTCCTCTTAGGACTGGGACGACAGTCTTCTCGGTTAGCTAATACGCCGAGATAACGTACCTCAGTCATACATATTCGTAACTTCTTAAGATTTATAGCTAGACCAGCATCTTTGATCCTACGCAAGATCATCCTAAGCCATTTAACATGGTCTGCTAACGTTGTAGTCGCGATATTCAAGTTGTCCAAGTATGCTAACGCATAGTTCTTCATTTTTGGAGTAATCACCTTGTCCGCAAGTAATTGGAAAGTCGCAGGCCCACCTGCGAGTCCATAAGGCATCCTGACGAACTCAAACAATCCCATGCCAGGGACTGTGAACGCTGTGATCGGAATTGATCGCTGAGTCAAAAAGATCTACAAGATTGCACCTGAGCAATCAAGATAAGTGATATATCTCGCATGTTGCAGCTTGCGCAGAATCACATCCATATAAGGTAATGGATATGCGCTGACGCGAGATGCTGCGTTCACTTTTCGGTAATCAATGCAAACTATTTACGAGCCATCGGTTTACGTACCATGACTAATGTACTGGACCACTCACTGATCGACTTGCGAATGATGCCTGTTTTTAGCATCTTAGGCACTTGCTCATGCATCTCATTCTCAATCCTCTCAGAAACAGGGTAGTAGTGCTGCTTTATGGGGCTGGCTCCACCAACATCGATATCATGTTGGATCCAGCTAGTACATCCTATCATCTCACACGAAGACTCTGGCAGTAGCTCGTCAATGACTTTTCTTATCATTTTACGCTCTTCATCAGTGACGTTGCTATATTTAGTGACGCCAATATCGCAACTGTCTCAAGAGAGGAGAAAACCGCTGGTATCTCTACCTTGTCTTCCTCAAACCTAAATATATTAATTTTTAGGTCCAAGACAGCAGCGAACGCGAGAATGAAGTCACCTCCAAGACTACACTCACAAGGGAACCACCCCAATCCGACCTCACCGATTTGAATGATTTTGGGATATGTTGTAGTACTTGAAAAAAAATTATATACGTGTTTTTTTATCGGCCCATAAGGGCTTTTAAGGGGTGAAATCCACTCTGAAAATCAACCCCTAAAATCATTTTTTTAAATATTTCTCAGCATTAAATGGATATTTTTCAGTAAACTCAACGTTAAAAATTTCTTATAAAAAGGCGCTTTTAAGGACATAACATTTATACCGAAGGGTTGCAACCCCCTTTTTAATCGGAATAAATACACTATTTTTTGTACTGTTTTACGACATGTAATATAGTAAATCAGCTCGAGCGATTTAAAAATTGCACTGATAATGAGAAAATAGCAAAATTAAATCAACGTGTTTCCGGATTTAAAAAAACAATGTTTAAGGGGTGTTTCACCCCCTAGAAACCACCCCCCTCCAACTATCAGCAGGTTAATCCACCTAACCCTGGGATAAATAAGTTTAGACGTTTGTTATTTCTTGAAATACTTTAATCCTATGCATGAGCGAGCAACCTCAACTAACCAACCTGACTCTAACCCACCAAACCCCCATAAATCACCCTTACCGAACCACATGCAGGCTAACCCATCTAATCCTGTGAAAAGCAACTTTAGTCGTTTGTTATTTCTTGAAATAATTGAATTTTACACCATAAGCGAGTTATCCCAGCTGTATAACATACCTCTTATCCACCTACCCCTAACCTATCTAACCTCCGCCCTTCTAAACCACCCTTACTGAAACACAAACAGGCTAAACCTCCTAACCCTGGGAAACACGAGTTAAGTCGTTTGTTATTTCCTGAAATAATTTAATCCTACGCCTGAGCGAGCTACCGCAACTAACCAACCTGCCTCTAACCCACCAAACCCCCATAAACCACCCTTACCCAACCAAATGTAGGCTTTTAGGCCTAACTTTGGGAGAATTGAGTTTATCAGTTGCTTTTTCTTAAAATAATTGATTTCTACACTGTACGTGGGGTATCCCATTTTTTTTTGATAAAATATATCTGTAGCTCAAACATAATTTATAACAAATAAAAATATGATTAATACATTTTATTTTGATAGTACCAAAATGACGAGAAATATCTCTTAAAAATAAACACGAGAATAACACGAGGTCTAATTATCATTTATAGATCTATAGATATATATTTATATTCATATGTAGATACATAAATATATTTACGTAAAAGCCATCGTACGCGATACTACATATATTTTGATTTTTCATAATAATTTTCATCTTTTTCTTTTTTTATTTATTAGTAAATTAAAATGTATCATTCAACGAATTTCTTACAGAAATGATAATCATCGAAAAAATGTTTGAAATATAATGATCTTTTACACCATACTTCGCAATGTATATTGCAAAAATCTCCAACAGGGTTATCTGTTTTAGCTGGATTTTCAGTAATGTAACCGCTTTTTTACCAAGTGTATTTAAAAATATTCGTATATCTTGGTGAAGAAAGCTGGTTATGGACATGAGACTGCATTCTTATGATGTTATTTCTTAATTGTAGATTCATTTCATAATCCATCAAAATTACTGGATCTAATAAACGTCAAACGAAGATTTTCCAGATACAAAATCCATAAACATCGAGTGGTTGGATGTTCCCTGTCATTCCTGTGGGAATTTTTTTTATATTAACAATTTTGTTTGTCGGCATCGTTTCCCTTACAGCTTTATCGCAATATCCACTCTAAGAGTCGAGTAAAAGTACAGATTGAGGTCCAACATTTTGGTAAAAAACTTCTTTCAACCAAATTTTAAAATGATCTAAAATAAAAAAATATCATAATTTTTTTATGTCATTGCATTATAATAAACAAAAATATACTAACTTGTCGTTAATTTTCCAGATTTAGATGCTTCCATATGCACATTTTCTGGTCTAAATAATGAAGATTCCACTATGGGACCGAATTGACTACTTTTTTCTTTTAATACTATAAAAAGTGGTGATAAAAGTTTCCCGGTTGCTGATATAGTTGGCTGAACTGTATAACTGTGCGTTGTCGATGAAACCGACTGTACCAGACATTGCACCTGCTTTTCTCCTTCAACTGCTAATGTTCTGACCGAGTGCATTTCTAATTGGAAACTACTCTGATTTGAATTATAAAAGTTTGCAATGCCGATTTCTGGTATACATGATTTAACATCAGCTACAAAAGCATCAGCATTAGTTTGTAGTTCTTCTTTACTTTCTAATGTTTTTTTGGTGATAAATTTATTTATTTTTCTAGATACTATTCTATGAGCTTTTTTAAATGTTAGTAACCAATTTTGAGAAGCCTTAAATCTTATATCTTCATGGCCAATAATTTTTTGAGCTTGCAATGCCCATTTCCGTATATCTCGATCATGCACTATTGTACCAGCTGCAATAGCGGCTTTTAAATTATCAAACGTCTATTGACAAATTTGCGCAATTTTTTCTCGGTAGCTTCCATTTTTATTAATTGTTTTCGCCCAACGTTTAAGTTGTCTTATAGATGAAACTTTTTTCAATCTAGGTTGTACAGTATCCAGTTTTAAGTTTTTGTTTTTTCCGTTCCTCCAAAATTCTACGGCTTTTTGTTTATAATCAAATGTGATTTCTTCATCATCATTTGTGCACTGATTTGTTGGTGCAAAATCAGGATCAGGAAAGTGATGTTGAACTTCATCTTCGATTATTTTAGCATTAGTATCTTTATAATCTTCATGAAAATCGAACGTCTCTTCAACAATCATATCAATATCATTAAACTCATTTTCTTTATTACGAGTTAACTTTACGTTTAAAAAATAACTATTATTATTACTCTTTTATACACAGCTATATGTAATACAATGCAAATAATATTTTTAAAAAACTGATACTATAACTGTTATTATTAATTTCGAAAAAACAAAATAGTGAATAATTATTTATAATTTATTTCAGTCTAAAATCTTATATTTATAAGCCGTTATTAATTATTTTTATCTTTTTTGTATTTATAATAAAAAAAAAAAATAATTATTACATAAAATTTGTAATACTTGGGACATATTGTTATGCAACATGAATGTTATTCAAGAAATACATTTATTTTTCGCTATTTATATAAGGTTAGCCCGCATGTGGTTTGGTAAGGGTGGTTTATAAGGGTGTGATTAGATAGGTTAGGGGTAGGTAGATAAGAGGTATGAGATTCAGCTGGGATAACTTGCTTATGGTCTAAAATTCAATTATTTCAAGAAATAACAAACGACTAAAGTTGCCTTTTCCAGGATTAGGTGGGTTAGCCTGCATGTGGTTCGGTAAGGGTGGTTTATGGGGGATGGGTGGGTTAGAGACAGGTTGGTTAGTTGAGGTAGCTCGCTCCTGCATAGGATTAAATTATTTCAAGAAATAACAAACGACTGAACTTGTGTATCCCAGGGTTAGGTGGATTATCCTGCTGATAGTTTGACGGGGGTGGTTTCTAGGGGGTGAAACACCCCTTAAATATTTTTTTTCAATCCGGAAACACGTCAATTTAATTTTGGTATTTTCTCATTATCAGTGCGATTTTTAAATCACGCTGATTTACTATATTACATGTCGTAAAATAGTACAAAAAATAGTGTATTTACTCCTATTAAAAAGGGGGTTGCAACGCTTCGGTATAAATGTTATGTCCTTAAAAGTGCCTTTTTATAAGAAATTTTTTAACGTTGAGTTTACTGAAAAATATTCATTTGATGCTGAGAAATATTAAAAAAACTGATTTTAGGGGTTGATTTTTAGGGTGGATTTCACCCCTTAAAAGCCCTTATGGGTCGATAAAAAAACACGTATCTAATTTTTTTTCAAGTACTACAACATATCCCAAAATCATTTAAATCGGTGAGGTCGGGTTGGGGTAGTTCCCTTGTCAGTCTCAGCTTCTTTTACGATGAGGACGTCAATCAAATGAGTTCCTCCAGCTACTCTGGAAGGTAGTTCTACGTTATCTAGTATAGGTACACTAGGCCCGTCGACTGCACCCCATAGGAATATTTAGGTCGACAGCAAGGGTTGGGGTAGCAAGAAAAAGCAAACAAGCGGGGTTTTGAGAAAAATAGTTTACAGTTCTTTTGACTAATGTGAGTTAATGTGCAAATTTTAGAGAACTATACTAGCTGAGGTTTAGGAGTTCCGAATGGAACGATTAACAGGGCAGTGTAACACAGTAAACAAAAAATCCAAGTTTAAAACCAAAAGGTGAGAAAAATGACTGAAAAGTAGCAGAAAAGGAACCTATTATAGAAAGGAAGAGAGGAAAGTGAAGATGCGAGAAAATAAATGGTTGGAGGAAAGTTGCAGGAAGAAGAAAAAGAAGAGGCGTAAGCGAGGTTAGGAGTGAAGAAGAAAGTTTCAGAAAAAGGAGGAGAGAAGAAAGAAGAATGTGCGACGCAATAGATTCTAAGAAGAGAAGAGGACAGTCAAATGAAGAAAATCTGCAAGAAATAGAAATAAACAAAATTTATGTTAAAGGTAGGGGAGAGGAGAAATTCATGGAGATACCGGATGAGGATAAGGGAGGCAAGGATACGAGCAATCACACCAACTTCTGCGAGGTGGATATAGAAGAAACTTTTACGGATGGGGAAAGTGCAGCTAAACACTGGGATAAGGAGAGATTATTGGAAAAAGACGGAAGGAATGTGACAGGTAATGAGGGAATAAATGTAAGAGAAAAAGAAGAGACGAGATAAATGTTCACATAAATAAATTTAAAAGTAAAATGGAAAGAAAATTAAAATTGCTAGAGGCGATAATAGAAAGCAATGGAAAAAAGCACAAAGAGGAAGCAAGAATTATAGAAAGAAATTGGGAAATTACATTTTATGAAATTTGAGGGGAAATAAATAAGAAAGACTCTAAAATAAACAAATAGGAGGAGAAGATCGACGAACTGGAAAAAGAGGGACAGAGATACAGCGTAGAAGAAAGGGGATACCAGAAAGAAGAGAAACAGTGAGAAGGAGAGAAGAGGATGAAGATTCAAGAGCAAGGGAAGTAATCAATGAAACGGAAAACACACAGAGGGATTTCGAGGA
Organism: Phymastichus coffea; assembly: GCF_024137745.1. Lineage (NCBI taxonomy): Eukaryota > Metazoa > Arthropoda > Insecta > Hymenoptera > Eulophidae > Phymastichus > Phymastichus coffea. The sequence goes on along the minus strand of NW_026706822.1, from coordinate 3,573,013 downwards.
GGGACTACGTGGACTCTATTTGGAAAAAACAGAAACGTGGACTCTATTTGGAGAAATTAGAAAAAGTAGTGATTAATTAGAAGGAAGAGTTATGACATCAATATGGGATGAATTGAAGGCTGAAAGTTACAGGACCAAACCAGATAGGATGACGGAGGCTGAACAAGAATATGAGAGGAAAGAAAGAATAGCGAGGAAAAACAATATACTGGTGAAAGGGATGATGGGTTAGAGGGAAAAGGAAGCGCTGTCTAGATCAAAGAGGAACTAGAGGCTGTACTAAGAGTTCTAATTAAGATTTACAGAATAGAAACTGCTAGAGAGAGGATGGTTTTAACAATGTGCATACTCCAAAATAAGATGGATATAATCAAAAATAAATACAAATTTAAGGGGAAGGCTATATGGATAGAAGACGACTTGACAGCAAGAGAAAAAGTGATTCAGGATTGAATAGACACAGTTCAGGAGGAAAGAGCAAGAGGAAGAAGAGCTGTAGCAGGTCGTCAGAAAATAATTATGGAGGGGACTTGGTATGAATGGAGAGAAAGAGAGGGGGTATGGTGAGAGCGTAAAGAAGAGGGTAACGAACACAAGAGGATGAGGGTAGTGCGGGGAAAAAAGGAGAATTACAGGAATAGATTGGAATATCACAGGATCAAGGAACGAATGGAACAATATAAAGGAATATGATGTTATAATATTGCAGGAAACATGGTTACAAGAGGCAAAAATGGAAAGCTTCCTGAATAAAACAGGAGAGGAGTACCGGTGGGGACGTAAGGCTGCAGTAAGATGAAAAAGAAAAGGAAGAGCAAGCGAAGGAGTTCTAATTGGATTTAAAAAATGGACAGCAACAGATAATTTCAGAAGAAATAACGGTTTCAAAAGGAAGAAAATGTGACGTAATAGCAATTTACAACAATGAAGGAATTAACAAAATGAGGAGGGATCTGGAAAAAGTGCCAGAAGAATTGGAAGAAAAAGGAAACGATCTACTAATAATTGGCGACTTTAATGCAAGAGTTTAACGCAAGGGGAAGGGGATAAAGAAGACATCAATGGAAGAAGAAGAAAATCACAGGACAAGAAAAGAAACAAAGGAGAGAGAATGTTAAAACTTTGTGAGGAGCTGGGGGGGGGGGGGAGATAATAAGAAATGGAAACACGCATGGTGATTGGGAAGGAAAGATAGTATATATTGGTACAGGATTAAGCTCTACTCTCGACTATATCGTTGAGAGGCAGGATGTATCGGGAGACATAGTGAATAGAATGAAAGTAGAGCGAAGCCTAGCATTCGACCACTTATCCATTACTTTCGAGATAGACACTGGGATGGAGGAAAACACAGAGGCAAGCGAGGAGCTGAATGAAGACGATGAAGAACAAAAATTAATAACGAGAATAGTATTGGAAAAAAAAAAGAAAACTGAGTACAGAGAGGAACTGAAGTAGAGAGAGAAAGATTGGAACACGAAAACAGCAGAAGGAAGATGGAAAAGAATAAAAAAGAGTCTATTGGAAGTAGCAGAAAAATTAGGGCTACTATGAATGATAAAAAATAAGACGGGAGGAGCAGAAGGGAAAAAGGAATGGAAGGATTTGGAATATAAGGAAATGAGTAGACGAGTCTGAAAAAAACTTGATAAATTTCTACTAACAAAAGAAGATAAGGACAGAGAAGAGTACAATGAGGGAAGGAGAAGGTTGAGAGAGATGGAGAACAAGAAGAAAAAGGAGATAGAGGAAGAAAAGACGACAAAGCTCGAAAAAAGCAAGAGAGGTACAGATTTCTGGGAAGTATTAAAAAGCTTCAGGAAAAAAGAAGTAAGAAGGGTTCAGGAATCTCTGAGGAGGAATGGTTGAAACAGTTGAAACCCGGTGAAGTATAAAGGAAAAAACAAGTGGATAAAGAAGGGAGGGGGGCTGGAAGCGGACTCGAAAAGGAAAGAAGAAAGAAGTGAAGAAAGAAAAGAAGATGAGGAAAAGAGGTTCTGGAGCGATCAGAGCGTCATGAATAGAGTAATAATTAGAGGAGAGGTGGAGAGGGTAATAAGGGGAATTAAAAAAAGAAAAGCGGCAGGACAAGACGGAATTCCAGGAGAGTTCTTCAAAAATATGACGGAAAGCTGGTTGATGGAACTAATAGAGACGTTAAACGAGATATGGGTCAATGGGACACTACCAGAGGAATGAAAAAAAGCTCGTATTTTCCCAATTTTCAAAGCTGGAGAGGAAAACAAAGCCAAGAACTACAGAGGAGTGTCACTGCTACACTCACTGTCACGTGGGCTACAAGATTTTAGCGGGAATTTTGAATGACAGACTTAGATCCTCGATGGAAGAGGAAGGTGTATTAGGAGAGAGTCAGGCGGGATTTAGGATAGAAAGGGGAACGAGAGATATTTTTTTACCCTAAACATTACAATAGGGAACAAAATCAAGGAGGGAACATCCACTTGGCCTTCATTGACTTCAAGAGAGCCTTCGATTCGATAGACAGAAAATTCTGATGAGGAAACTGGAAGAGGAGGGAGTATCAGAAAGAATGTTAAGGATATTGAGCGAGATCTACAGAGAGACAATATGTGACGTGATAATGGATAAGGAAATTTCAATGGAGTTCAGAACTATCAGAGTTAAGCAAGGTTGCCCATTTAGTCCGACACTCTTTCATATTTATTTAGAAAAAATGTGGACCTATAAAAAGAAAGAGGGATCAGTAATAGGAAACAAAAAGGTATATGGTTTGAAGTTCGTCGATGACATAATATTGATAGCAGACACCAAGGGGGATTACAGGAAATGCTTAACAGTATGTAAGGATACAATGAGAGAAACGGAATGGAACTAAACGTTAAGAAGACAAAGGTTATGGTGATAAGACGAGGAGGAAGGTTAAAAAGGAATAAAAAATGGATATATAAAGAGGAAAGGCTGGAAGTAGTGAAGGAATATAAATATCTAGGGTTCTGGTTTACCACGAAGAGTGAATACGGAACACATATAAAGAAAATGAAGCAAAAGGAGCAGAGGGCTGTGAATAGCACATAGGGTTTAATGAAGAGAGCAAGACTAAATACACTGCAAAGAAGACTACTAATACTAAGCAAAATGGGAAGAGCGGGATGTTTATATGGATCAGAGATATGGGGTTGGACACCGCAAGAAGAAATGGAAAATATCTAAGCTAAGGTAATCAAGATGGCACTAGGTATCAATATGAACACGCTAGATTATATATGGAAGATGGAGGCAAGGGTAAAAGGTTTATATTTAAAAACAATAAAGAGGGCGACAAGTTACATAGGGAAAATAACTGAAATGGAAGACAAAAGACTACCAAAAATATGCTTCAAGGAGAAAATTAGAGGGCTACGGAATAATAATTCTATAAGATGGGAAATAGAGTGATTAGAATAGGCTACAAAGACAGGAAATGGTGAGTTAAAAACCATAATGGAAAATGGATTAGAAAAAGGAAAACTTCTGGAAACCACAGAAAGAACCTTAAAAATAAGAACAGAACAAGACATACAAGTAAGATGGAACAGGATATATGAGTAAAAATATTGGAAGTATTATAAGAAATGGAAAATATTAATAGGGAGGGAGAAATACTGGAATGAAAGTGGAGGTAAGGGTCATCTGAAAAAGGAATGGGCAAGAATAAGATGCGGGAGCATAAGAAAGGAAGGAAACAAAGGTTACATCAATCAAACATGCAGAGTCTGTGGAAAAGAGGAAGAGGAACTACAGCACATTTGGATTTGCGAAGCGGCGAGGAAGATTATAAAAAAAGGATGGATAAAGGCAATGGATGACTGGAGAGGTAAGAGCAGGAGCGAAGAATTAATTAGAAAACTGGAAAATGTGCTTCAGGGGAAGATTGAACATGGAACATGTCAATATGCAAGGGCTTTCGAGAAGATAATAGAAAGAAATAAGAAATCTGAAAATAAGAAAAATAAGAGAATGAGACAGGGGGAGAAGTAAGGTGACTAGTAGTTTATAGGTCAAAGGCAGGGAATAAGGGGAACGGGAAAAGCAGGAAGGAAAGAAAAATTGGAGCGGAAAAGAAAGGTAAAGAAATAAGAGAAAGAGGATTCTATAAAAGAAGTATCGAGGATCAAAGAACAGTATTATTGTTAGCTCGCGAAAATCTATGTACGAAAGTAAGCCAATCTATGTCATGGAGATGTATTATATGAAGGGGGGTGAATGAAGTTAATTATCATACTTATCAGGAATAAATTATTATTATTATTACTAGCTGAGATTTAATGAACGATTGTGTGCACTTTCGGGTTGATATTTAAACGAATTATTCATTTCACTAATGAATGGTGCTCTTAAACGTGATAGACGAGTATATCGCAACACTACTTATTTATAAGCAATATAGATTATACTAGCATTACATATGTACGGAGGCTATAAACTGACAAATAAACGACGATGATTTATAGTATTTGATATTCGGAACTTTTTGAAATAGCTATAATTTTTAATAATGTTCTTTTCTAAAATTTTAATAAGTATACTGAAAGCGACATCTAGTATTTAAAGGTTTATACTAAAGACAATAAAGTAAAAAATTATACTAAGGCAAAAAAACGCAATGTTATAGCTACCTTGCTTAATATGAAACCATAATTAATTAAAGTTATAAATGAAAATTCGAATTTTCTAGTAACTAATGTGACTGACGAGTGACAATACTATAATTTCGTGGTCTTAGCGTTAACTAACGATGTATTTCGCAAAATATTAATTTTATTATTCATTGAACTTTTACAATTGATTATCGTCAATTTATAATTATTCAATTCGTTTAAAACTTACATATGCGAATTCTACGTATTCATAGGTATAAGAAAAGTGCCGCATTAAATAAAAAGCAAAATTTCATGAATTTCACCGAGAAACTACGGAATACAGTGACGTTACGCTCCTTATGAAATTAAAATTCTGAGAACACGTTTCCACATATTTACATTTACATGAGGCGGCGCCGCTAGATTGATACCACATTAATTAAAATTTAGGTATTTATCTGGTCGCAGTCACGTAGAGATAAAATAAAGAGAAAATCAGACTAGACCGCTAGAGGTCTGAGCGCTATCGATATTTTATTTGGTAGAGTTGTAGGAAGTGTCAAAATCGTGAATGATATAAAGATGGTGAAATAAGAATTAGAAGAGAACAAAATGCATAACATTACCATAGGAAAAAGATTATATATAAAACATTACAAACCACATGAGCTTTATCTCAGATCGTATATAGAATCAGGTTAAAAAAAATAAAAATATAAAAGATCGAAGTATACTTACGTGATAGAGTTCTTACAAATACTGATTTGATGAAATGTGCTAAAATTTTAAACATATCAAATTTCCGTGGTATATTTATAAGAAACGACTTGCCAAATTCTGGATCACGCTACTACGAAACACCAATAATCAATCTGGATAATATTAATGGACAATTAACATACTGGATTGCTTATCGGAAACAATGTCTCTTAATTTGACAGATTAGGTACTCTTAGATCTTCTTTTACTTTAATGATGTAGGAGGAGGGGTCAATAAGTCTTTACAAAACGAAGGAAAAAAAGTTTTACGTATGTAATTTTTTTTTATTTTTTAATATAATCTCCTTGAAGGTCGATACACTTTACTGAACGGCCTTCCAGTTTTTTTAAGCCATCAGAAAAATATGATTTCTGGAAACCCTCAAAATAGGCATTTGTTTCGGTGATGACTTCTTCATTCGATGTGAATCGTTGTCCGGCAAGCCATTTTTTGAAGTTAGGAAATAAGAAAAAGTCATTGGGAGCCAAATCAGGCGAATATGGTGGATGGTCAATTAATTCGAACTTTAAATCGTTAATTTTTGCTATCGAAACTGCACACGTGTGAACTTGAGCATGTCTTGAAGAAAGAGGCATTTTTGTTTTGTTCAAGTGAGCATGTTTTTCTCTGATTTTTTCTTTCAGCTGACCTAATAATGACGCATAATATTGTCCAGTGATCGTCTGGCCCTTTTCCAAGTAGTCGATGTAGGTGATTCCATACGCATCCCAGAAAACCGTGGCCATAATCTTGCCAGCTGACTTTACTGTCTTTGCCTTCTTTGAGACTGGTTCTCCTGCGGCAATTCATTGTTTGGACTGTTCTTTGGTTTCAGGAGTATAGTGGTGTATCCATGTTTCGTTTACAGTTACGAGTCGATGCCAAAAGTCTTCCGGATTACGACGTATGCGTGCCAAAAGAGCCTCAGAGGTGACTACGCAGGTTCGTTTGTTTTCAACAGTGAGCAAAAGCGGCACCCATCTTGCTGATATTTTTTTCATCCCCAATTTTTCATGCGAAATTGAAATGATTGTACTCTTTGATACCCCTGTGGCCTCAACTAATTCTCGCAATTTTAATCTTCTATCGCTCAACACCATATCGTGGATTTTCTTGACCATTTCGGGCGTACTCACTTCTACGGGGCGTCCTGAACGAGGTTCATCTTTTGTTGTTGTACGGCCGCGTTTAAATTCATTAACCCAGTTATAGCCAGTCTAAAACACAGGGCCAGACTTGCTATGAACGGCGTTCAACTCAACTGTGATTTCTTTTAGTGTAAGGCCTTTCAAATGAAAATGTTTTATCACCGCTCGAAACTCTGTTTTTTCTATTTTTCAAATAAACCAATAACCTTTTGTTCAACCAACGCTTACAAAAAAACGACTTAATGAATCGAGCTGAAACTTAGTACGATATCTAGTTAGTTGTATTGCTTGCCAAAAACATCATAATTTAAGCGTGACGAGCGCCATCTCTTGGATTTTGCAAATACTTATTGACCCCCCCCTCGTATCTAAGAGTTGAGATCACGCACAATTATAATTATAATACGAGATTACCAGATTACGAACTACAATTCAAAGAGCGGTGTGGACTTGCCTATCAGTCATCAGTCGTCAATCAAAAACAAAAGCGTTAAAAATCATTGGTGAAAAATAATCTGCATTATATCATGCTGCTTTCTACGAAATGAACAAGGTTCTAAAAATACAGTCATCTGTCGTTTTTGACGAATCTGTAGCTCAATATGAGATACAAGCTCATCAAATATACTTCGATTCGTTATTCAAGAATAGCGATGAAATCCGCATTGCAATTCAAAATCAAGACTTATGCATACTACTATCGCGTAGTTTACTGCGCATTTGTGGACGATTATGTGTAAGAAATAATAATGATGGTGATGCACAGTTAACGAATACTGCATTTATTAACAATGCAATTTGTCACCTATTTGAGGAAATTACATATGAGTTGAATGCCGGAGAAATCGATAAATGCAAAAATGTCCGGCTAACAACCTTTATAAAAAATTGGTCATCTCTCACTTCAAATCAAAGTTTGATGGCTGAAAATATTAGCTGAGTAGATATAAAAGAAAATCACTTACTTGTCGACTAACATAGTAACTTTTATGTCTTAAGGGGGGGGGGGGCAGGTGAATTTTCAGCCTACCTTTAAAAAAATCGCAGGAGGCTGATAATTATATTTATAACGTAGTTTTTCCCGCTGAATCGAATGGCGTTATCAGAAATTTAAAAAAAAAATTTTTATGCTTATTTTGGCCGTTTTTCAACAAAAAAAAATTTTTTTTTGGGTTTTTATTTTTTTTTTGTGGAAGGCATCAATATTTTTTAAAACCCATGCGCTATCTTCTTTAAAATAATAAAAACTATATACAAAAAAATTTTAAGCTCAATATCTCAAAAATTGAGGGAGGAGTAGCATTTTTTCGAAAGCCACTTTTTTTTCTTTTTTTTTTTTCAAACAGCACTAGCTTTTTTGTATAATAAATATGAAGATGTGTAATCGATTAGTGTATTCAGTGCGAACTTGAGATACAGTCAGACGTGAACCTACTAGTTATCACTGTCAATCATGCCTCGACGTAAAAATCGGTCGGTGTATTATAGTGAATTGGCAACAAAAAAATGGAAAAAAGCTTCGTGTCAGAAAAGCTTATGTTCACAAATGAAAGCGGATGCCATAGCGAATATTAGTGAAAGAAATAAAAATGAAAACAATGAAGCAGAAGAAATAAATGCAGTGTCTGAAGAATTTTATGAAGATATAACTGAAACTACAGCTGAAGAAACGATGGATGAGTGCGACCAAGAAAAAGTTAGTGAATCGCAGTACATCTTGCTCGATTTTTCACAAATATCGTCATTATTGTCAAAAGCGAAGTGTGTCGATTGCGATCATAGTACATTGCGTTTCGAGTTAGATTCACAGTCTTGGGGATTCTCGAGGAAAATTGTTTTGAAATGTTCATACTGTGAGTTGCTTGGATTAGAGACAGATAAGACAAGTATATATACGTCAAAAAGAGTTTGCACCAAAAGTAGTAGCAGGCCTCCTTTCGATGTGAATGTAAGGCTGAGCTTAGCATTTTTGTATGAAGGTAGAGGCTATTCAAGCATACAAAATTTTGCTATGATTATGAACATGCAACCTTTTTCCTGTGCTTCTTTCAAAGATCATATGGAACGAATCGAAACTGCTGTTGATGAGTCGACTGAAATGATTTTGAACGAATGTCGAACTGTTGTCAAAGATACATACACAAGTTCATGTGTGGTTGAAGATCAACAAGTCGATAGTGACAGTGACGAAAACAGTAACTCTGACGACGACGAAGAAATAAATTGTGACAGTGACAATAGTTCTTATTTGATTTCTAATGACGAATTAGAAAGTCCAGCAAAAATTCGAACGGAGCAAGGGCTTGAAAAGAAACTGAATTTAGGTGTCAGTTATGACGGTTCGTGGCCTACCAAAGGTTTTAGATCGCAAGTTGGTTTTGCCAGTGTAATTGATTTGGTTACTGGATTCATCATCGATTTTGATATTGCAACGAAGTTTTGCCAAGAATGTTCGTTCACAGCAGCTCTATTGGGTGAAGATTCGCCGGAATTCGAGTTTTGGTCGCAAGGTCATGTCGGCCAATGTCGTAAAAATCATTCAGGATCGTCAGGAGCAATGGAAGCTACAATTGCTGAAAACTTATGGAAACGGTCCGAAAATTATGGATTTCGCTATACGAAAATGCTTTCAGATGGGGATTCAAAAGCATTCACTTATGTCGCATCGTTGAATCTTGGAGAAGATTATAAAGTAGATAAAGAAGAATGTGTCAATCATGTATCCAAAAGGTATTTATAAATTCGTAATTGTATCTTAGAAATTCGCGTCATACAATTTGATCACATTTATTTATTATCAATAACTATACAGAGTCTATGCTGGTATAAAAAAAATTATAAAAGAAGAAAGGAGCAGAAAAGTCACTTTGGGAGGCAAAGTTCATGGTCAACTCAAAGACACAATAAAAAAACTAACAGAATATTATAAAAAAGCAATCTATCGTAATAAAGGGAATATACAGGTATGTATGAAAACATTTGTACATAGTCCATATTCCTTACTATTTCATAATTTTATATCTAAAATATCATTTCACCCTTTATTTACAGAATATGAAAGTAGCAATATATGCATCCATTTACCATTGTGCGTCTACTGTTAACAAGCCTTAACATTTATATTGCCCAGTAGGGGAGTCATCTTGGTGTTTTTACCAAAGAGCATTAGGGAAAGGAATCGAGCCTGGAGCTCACGAATCTAATGTAAAAACACCTATAAATGAATTTTGTTTGCAAAAAATTCTTCCTCTGTATGCTAGATTGACTGACGATTCTTTACTACTACGATGTGCGCGTTGTCAAACACAAAATGCGAATGAAAGTCTACACAGCACTATTTGGAACAGGTACCCTAAAGGAACATATGTTTCTGATAAAAGAGTTAGAATGGCAGCAGCAATTAGTGTTTGCGAATACAACAGTGGATGTAAGAGATTTTTGTCAGAAGTTTTGAAGAGATTAGGAATAGTAGAAGGTAATACAACTGGGCACTTGTCAACTAAAAAAGATACGAAAGTAGTGCAGCGATTCGAGGAAAGAAATTCAGCCAAGTATAAAGAAGTACGACGAAAAATTGAATTCGCAAAACAAAAAAGAGACGAAGATATACTCAATCGTGACGGTGAAAGCTATGGTGCCGGTATGTTTTGATGGATGCCTATTGTATGCGCATAAAGTATGTGAACTGCAATAAATGTAAATAGAATTCTGAAACTGACTAAGATATTTTGATTTTCCCTTTGTAGTATAGAAAATACAGTCAATAATACACAGAAATAGATATAAAAATCGATTACACATCTTCATATTTATTATACAAAAACGCTAGTGATGATTAAAAAAAAAAAAAAAATGCTACTCCTCCCTCAATTTTTGAGATTTTGAGCTCAAAATTTTTTTGTATATAGTTTTTATTATTTTAAAGAAGATAGCGCATGGGTTTTAAAAAATATTGATGCCTTCCACAAAAAAAAAATAAAAACCCAAAAAAAAATTTTTTTTTTGTTGAAAAACGACCAAAATAAGCATAAAAAATTTTTTTTTTTTTAATTTCTGATAACGCCATTCGATTCAGCGGGAAAAACTACGTTATAAATATAATTATCATCCTCCTGCGATTTTTTTAAAGGTAGGCTGAAAATTCACCTGCCCCCCCCCCCTTAATATCACTAAGTTTCATTCTCGGAGTTGCTGAGAACTATCGAAAAGTGCTAGTAACTATGAAACGTGAATAATTCTTATAAAAGCGAGTACTGACGTTAACCCATTAATACCCAAGCCGAATATGGTAGAGATAGCCTTGAAATAACTATTGAGTTCATGTTATAGCTCAAAAATAATTTACACGTGTGTTTTCTTTTTGCATTTCCAATTGTTTATAAAAAGTTATTTAAACAAATTGACAAAAGTTTTATTTTTTTTAAAAACTATTTACGGCAATCGATTCTACGGGAAAAACCAAGGCGAAAACCTCTTTAGCCTTTTATCATACAATTGTAATTAGAAATCATAAAGCCGTTTCCATCATTTGAATTTTACGAACCGAATGTGAACTAAAAATAACTTGAAAAAGATTTTCTACGGTTGTACTGAAATAATCACATCATCAGTAGAAATTCCTCATAATTTTATAATTCTTTCTAATTTTCATTCCTATCTTCATTTCAAATGTAAATCGACTAAATAGTTCGGTGTCATATACTATTTCGACGATAGCTTGTCACTCAGTGAAATAGAAGACAGTTCTATTATATTGAATAAATTACTGATTTTGTTCTTTTTATATACTTCAATATAAAACTGTAATACCATGACGAGGCGAATATTTGCTGATTTGAATGAGATGGTTGACGGTGATGATATAGATGATGACCATCATGTTGATATTGCATTTCACCAACAAAGTATGAGAGCTCAGATGAAGGTTCAAGTAATGAAGAAGAAGAATATACTTCATTTCGGCCGCTTCCTACAGGATCGTATGAACATATAAAGAGTTCTTATACTAGTGACCAGAAGATACTAGAACCGAATCATAAGTATGATTGGCGTGATAATGCTTTTAATTATGACGATCTTCCAGATGATGACAATGATCTGTAACGGTCCAGTCTGATTTGTCTCCTCTGCAAAACGGCAACCCGTCACACGCGAGACAATTAGAGAAAAGCGGTAATTGAGCGTAGGCGCTTTTCACACGTACATATATGCTAATGTGTTAGGGCAACTCTGCGAAAACATTACCATATAAGGAGCGTGACGTCACGACCGTGGGAAAATCTATTGTTTACAACAGAAAATCGTCAATTATAAAGTTTTTTGAACGAACAAAAGTATTTCTTAGTTAAATTTGTTGCGCTGATCCTGAATTTCGTGTCGATATAACTCTCAAATCGATATTTGTTAGTCAAATCTAATCTACAAGTTAACATTGTTAGTTATTTTGCAATAAACAACAATATTGTTATTTCGAGTATACGATTACAATCTCGACGTATTGAAACAGAAAAGCAAGAATTTGACACTATGATAACCTATTATTCACAGAGTTATCAATAAATAAACAATTTATAATTTTTTTAAACAATTAAAACAACACTGTTAGATAGCAAATCGATCACACGTATCTGTAAAATTGATGATTATGATTGTCACTAATTTGCTGATTTTTAAACGGCTAAAAAAGAAATTTGCAAATCTGTTTTTTAATTGTTATTCAAAATTAGAGAGCAACATTAATCATCTTTTATATGGATAACAATCTTCTAACCACAAGCGATTTTTCCATGTAAAAATTTTCCATAATTTTATTGTAAAAATGGCGTAATTTGATTATTAAATTGTATAGCTTATAACTCTAAGAGGCGATTTTTCCTCGAGATGCAATTTATGTTAAAAAATTCATCTTTTCCAGTTTAATTTTTTAAATCGCATAATTGTAATTTCAATCGAGCCATTTTGCGATAAAACGTATACAAAATTTGGGTCAATGACAAAAATAGCGTTGTAGGGGCTACCAAGCGTAGAAAGGAGCCCATTTCGCATGTATAAATTCGCTCGTCGTTGCGGCAAGAGGACTCACTTTCCTACCTTGCTTAGCAGCGCGAGCACTGTGTAGAAATAAAGCCTCAGCTATTTCCTGAGACGAATTTCTTTTCAGTGGTTAGCCTGTTGAACTCCTTTCCTACTGATCTCTAAGAGCTCAACTCATGAGACTATCTCTCTCATGAGAAAAAAGCAGCCTTAGAGATCTTCCCTCCTGAAACATATTTATTGTTGAGAAGTCAAATTGAGCGGTGATCGCGGCGCTGTCGGGCCTCTCCCCGATAGATGCGATTGCTATCAATTGCACTTCGAAGCAGCTCATCGAGTTGGCAAGCCTCGTGGTTTGCCACTCGAAAGATTTTCTTTTGTTATTTAGATTGCGCGCGTGTCAACTTCTTGCTTTTCTCGGAGACGTAATTGCGAATTTAATATAAAGAGTCCAAACTATTATTTTAATAAAGCGAGATACACTCAAACGTTACAGATCTCTCATCTATTTCATCATTTTACTCAAAAAGTTCTCTGAAATTGTTTGAACTCTTTTTTTCTCAATCAATGAAAAACTTTATTATAGAAGCTACTTCCGAAAACCACTTTGAATTAACCAATGATGATTTAGACCGATTCATCGTGATCATTATGATTACTATAGTCAATTCTAGGAAAAAGCAGTCTGACTATTGGTCCAACAAACGACTTTTGCAGTGTCCAATAATAAAAGAACTTATGCCAAGGGAAAAATTTGTAAAAATAAAAAAAAAACATTAGGTTTTATAAACTTCAAGACAAAGATGAAAAAGATAAAGTCTGGAAAGTCAGATATTTATTTGAATTATTTAGGGAAAATTGTATGAGATATGGATTTTTTGATTAGAATTTGTCAATTGACGAAGTTATGGTCAAATATTTTGGAAGATTCAGCATCAAGCAATGCATTAAGAACAAACCTATAAGATTTGGGATAAAGCTATGGGCACTATGTTCCTCAGATGGATATATATATGATTTAGATATATATACGGGCAAGTTTGGTACTGAATCTGAAAATTCTTTAGCTTCTGTTTGTTTGGGATCGAGAGTGGTTATCAAATTACTTCAAAGGTTCTTGGAGACGGTTAAAAATGAAAATCTGGCAAAATATCATTTGTTTTTTGATAACTTCTTTACATCTCCAGATCTCATGATTCACTTAAGAAATATTGGATTATCGGCTACAGGAACTGTTCGTCAAAATCACGTCAAAGCAAAAATCGATATGTCAAAGAAAACTGATAGAGGAACCACTATCTCAGTTCATGAAGCCAATTCAAAACTGAATTACATAACGATGATGGACTCAAAACCCGTATCAGTTCTCTCAACTACGGAGATGAACCGAAAGTTGAAATGAAAAGATGGCATAATAAAACTAAACAAACAATTCTCTTTCCTCAAGCTTTCTTAATGTATAATAAGCATATGGGTGGAGTAGACTTACACGACCAGCATTGTAATGCATTTATACCTACAATCCGAAGCAAAAAATGGACGTGGTGTCTCTTCATGAGACTTATTCAAGCTTCATTAGCTAATGCTACTGTTATTTACAATAAACTCCATCCAGATAAGAAGAAAGGTTCAAAAGATATTGTGGAGGAAGTTTGTGAATATTATATTAAAAAACTCGAAAATACTCATCGACCCAAACGACAGAAAAAAGTTGAAACTCCGACAGAGGAACATCAGATAAAGGTTGGGAAACGTAGAAAGTGTGACAACGAAAATTGTTCAGTATTGACTGAATATTGTTGTTCAAAATGTGATATTTATTTTTGTAAAATTCACAGAGAAAATCATTTGTAATTGTTTTTAAGGATCTGTTTTGAAGAAAGTAGTTCTTTTACCCATAATGATTAACAAAAACAGTTGGGTCGAAAAAAATAATGTTAGAGAGGTTTTTGTCAGCATCACTTCTCACAAGTAACACTACCCAACCGTTACTCACCGATCAGAATGAAACTTTGCACATCCATAGAACACTAAAAAATATGGAACCCCTATTTTTTCATTTTCTCGGAATTAGCTTTAAAGAGGTAGAAACCACACCTAGAAAATGATAAAGGCGGAAACCTCCATGAACAAAATATAAAAAAAATATATATATATTGTAAAATTTATATAGGTTAAAAGGACAACTTGTAAATAAAATGGCTTTTCACAGTCAGTAGAACATGAATTCCTTAAGCTCCCGAATCACACGACGAGAAGGAAAGATTATTGAAATAATAAACACAGTATTTCTTTTGGCCACAATACATTATTTTCAATAGTTAAAACTTCTTAAAACTAAATACATTCATACGTGATCACAACTACATTCATACAATATTCATACATTATCATATCTGCATTCACACACTATTCACACATATTTATGTATCCGCATTTCAATTGCCAATAAATTTAATTCTTTTCTTTGGCGTAGAGTGACGATTGTAAATTTATGATAGATTTACTATCATAATTCGTTAGAATAATTAATACAATGTAATTGAGCTCAATTAGATTTATGCTTACGTTTATTAACAAAGTCCGCTGGTATTGGTAATACCGTTGTTATTTCTTGTATCACAAACAAATTCTATGACGTAGTGAATGTTGAGGATTCCTTGAGAGCAACGAATTCAAAAGCCTCGACGAAACTAGATACATAACCACCGATGCCAGTCTGGTGTTTCCGAGATGATAAATTCCAGTCTCGTTGCATCACAGAGGTGACAATTTCGGCGTTGACCTTGCCTTGTATCCTGCTTCGGAGACGGCAGCAAGCGCGACGATATGCAGTCACGTCGGCGGGACGGCAGTTCGAACAGAGCGAGCGAGCTATGATGTTCGTTAATTTTATTTAACCCTCGCTCATGCGCAGTGATCCGCAACGAATCTACACACGCACACACACAAATGTGAAAAGGCGCGAGGTTCAAATCGACTCGTTACAATATATATCATACAAACTCATTCTCCCAAACCTACCCACAGAACCCACTCAAACAAAACATCCGCCTTACCCCAAATCTTACCCCTTTTCCAAATCATCCCATCCCCTTACCCGAACATAGAGCGTCCAACTAAACTAATTAAACATTTTCGTCTTGACTATACCACTCTCACGTAAATCAATCAAACCTTATTATCGCTTCCAAATAAACTAACCCCATCACAACCACCCACCCACCCACCCTGGATAGGCTTTCAAGGGGTAGAATCCAACCCCAGATACTTAAACCCAATTTCCTTGATCCCCGAGCCCTGTAACCTGCGAGGCTATAACCCCAGACCCTTCACCCCAATTTCCTTAACCCCCGAGCCCTATAATCTTCGAGGCTATAACCCCAGACCTTTCACCCCAATTTCCTTAACCCCCGAGCCCTATAATCTTCGAGGTTATAACCCCAGACCCTTAACCCCAATTTTCTTAACCCCCGAGCTGGGTTTGTGGACTTGTCCTATCTTTCCTCCCTTAAATATTCGTTTTAAGTTATGGGAACGAATATTTTAATCTTCGGAAAATTCATGAAATTCGATATTTTGAAAAATGAGTATTTTGGCTGAAAGAAATATTTAAGCAAACTCAACGGTATTTGGAAGAACAGTGTAGGTCTACTTTAAGGTGTTTTTTTTTAAGGAAAGAAGTTGCGAAGCTACATAACCTCAAAAATAGGCCAAAACCGCTTGTTTCGTACATTTAGGTTAGGATATCTCGAAAGCCTGAGCCACCAGAGAAATTCTGACCTCGAATTTGGATTCAGCACTTGGCAAAACTTCGGGAAAGTATACTCGTGTTCTGGTAACATATTTTTGCCAAATTTTGTCGACCTGTGTTATAGTTATATTAAATTCCTTGATGTTAATTTGAAAAAGAATTGATATCAGTTTTTTATAATTTTTGATAATTTATGTGTTGTTAAAACATATTAATCTTAAAAACAGTTTGAGAAACATCTGATTAATAATAAGTATAATGTATTTTCAAAAATTCGAATAAAAATACTTCGAAATGAAAATAAGTATAAAACTGTTCATTCATAATTAGTATAATTTAAATACACAAACTATAAGTTTTTTTTATATTTTCTGGCTTTCCCATAACACAAGTCGGTAAAACATCAAAAAATATACTGCGAAGTTATTACTTTATAAAGAATAAATGATTTTCATAAAAAGTTGCCGGTCTACATTAATTTCATGCTTTAACACATTTAGAGTAAAATCTCCTCTTTATAAACATTTGTATGTACTTCATAATTTTTGTAGTAAAAGATATTTAATATACCTATTAATCTTTCTTTGTTAATTAGCCTTCATATGTCACGTTTTGATTCTTTTTCTTTCCATATTTAAAATAATAGTTCGATTTTCAAATAGCAATAGTTAAATAATATATTGAAGACTGCTTTTTGTTTGACCAAAAATTTATAAATTCAAAATGCTGATGAATCCAAAAAATATTTTAAATTTGCTGCGTTCTGCTTTCGACGGTGCTGAATATAACATCGAATCTAGAATAACTGATGAAGAACGATCTTTCGCTTCTAACCTGGCAGATCTTATAAGAACAGCATCCGATTGCTCATTATTTATTGACAGTTATGAAAATTATATTAGTAATCTTGATCTTAGGAGTCGTCCCTATAGGGAGACTAAGATTACTAATATAATTATCAAACAATAATATAATTATCAAACATCAGGAGTGGAAAAAATTAACAATAATTTATGACAGTTATGAAAGTTTGTCTTACAATGAAGAAAGCGTAATAGCTGAAGCATTAGAAGTTGATGATTTGCATATAGAAGAATCTGATGATTCAAATGAACATGATAAACATCTGCCATTAGACGGTAGTGCAGATTTGGAGTATAAGATAAGAGCGGTCACTTACTGGCGTTCAGGTAAGAGAAAAAGAAGAATTCTTGAATCTGTACAAAGTAAATTTGCAAATGTAAAACATCAAATGATGCTGTACAGATGGGAAAATCAAATTGAAAAAGGAGGATCAAAGTTAGAAAAACTACTTAAAATTTCAAAGTATGTTTTAGAAAAGTTTAATAGTGCTTCTGATAAATGTTTACCGATTCACGATTCAGATTTGAAAAGGTGGGCGCTCGAAGCTAGAGAAAATGTAAAGTTATCTTCGAAATTATTTAAGGCTTCATCAAAATGGATACATAACTTTAAAGTGAAGCATAGAATAGTCTCTAGAAAAATCAATAAATTTGTTACTACTGCACAATTGTCAAATGCTTCTGAATTATCACAGTCGGCTTCGACATTCGTAGAAGAGAGTCGCAAAGATATTCAATCGAAAGGTGTAGCCAATATTTATAATTCTGATCAATCGGGATTCAATTTGGAAGCTCATGCAGGCCGTACGTTGTCAATCAAGGGATCACTACAAGTAGAATGTCTTGCTCAATCAATAAACTCATTAACCCATAGTTACACTATACAACCGATTATTTCAGCTAATGGCAAAGTCCATTCTCTCTTATTAATAGTCATGAAAGAAACTGATGGCGAGTTTGGACCAATTGTACGAAAGAATTTGTATACAGCAAATAATATTTTTGTTTACCCTTCTAATTCTGGAAAATTGACATCTCAAATTGCCGCAAAATGGTTTGAAAAAGTCTTTCTCTCTTTTACCGGTCTGGACTCTTCACTATTGTTGGATTCTTGGACATGGCAAACTGAAAAAGTATTTGAAAAGATAAATAAAGTAAATAAAGTCGTCCAAATTCGTACCATACCTGCTGGAACGACTGGGATGATCCAACCTTTAGATGTCTATGGCTTTAGACCGTGGAAAAATTTCGTCAAATGTTTTTCTGATATGGTAATGTTAAACAATTTTGAAATAAATTTACATTTGAGAAATACCATTTTAAAATTACAGTCATTGACACATTATCAGTTTTCAGCGCCAAGATTCATAAATATGTTTAAATACGGATGGTGGAAAAGTGGCTACGTGACAGATAAACCGAATAAATGTCAAACCCCGGTGCAATACTGCTTTCAGAATGTTGATACAAAATGTGCATTTTGTTGCCAATCTGCAATTATCAAATGTGCTTGGTGTTCTGAAAACTTGTGCATACAGCATTTTTTTGCGATCAGTGAAGAAAACCCACCTCATTATTGTAACGAACTTGTAAAATAGAGGATACTCTTGATACAGTAATGTATGTAAGAGGTGAAGTACGTGAGAGGCAAGGGGACTCACGTGAAACAAGCACCCCAAAGGGAACAGTATTTACTACATCGACGTCGTTGTTCCTGACCTTAAAATGACCTTCAAGGTTCAAGTTCCTCGCAGGTTAAGGGCTCATAAGGAAATTGGGATTAAGGGTCTGGGGTTTATAGCCTCGAAGGTTACAGGGCTCGGGGATCAAGGAAATTGGGTTTAAGTATCTAGGGTTGGATTTTACCCCTTGAAAGCCTATCCAGGGTGGCTGGGTGGGTGGTCGTGATGGGGTTAGTTTATGTGGAAGCGATAATAAGGTTTGATTGATTTACGTGAGAGTGGTATAGTCAAGACGAAAATGTTTAATTAGTTTAGTTGGACGCTCTATGTTCGGGTAAGGGGATGGGATGATTTGGAAAAGGGGTAAGATTTGGGGTAAGGCGGATGTTTCGTTTAAGTGGGTTCTGTGGGTAGATTTGGAAGAATGAGTTTGTATGATATATATATATATTTTTTTTTATATTTTGTTCACGGAGGTTTCCGCCTTTATCATTTTCTTGGGGTGGTTTCTACCCCTTAAAAG
Source organism: Phymastichus coffea (assembly GCF_024137745.1). NCBI lineage: Eukaryota > Metazoa > Arthropoda > Insecta > Hymenoptera > Eulophidae > Phymastichus > Phymastichus coffea. Next base: position 3,553,649 of record NW_026706822.1, on the reverse strand, counting down.
CTAATTCCAAGAAAATGAAAAAATAGGGGTTCCATATTTTTTAGTATTCTATGGATGTGCAAAGTTTCATTCTGATCGGTGAGTAACGGTTGGGTAGTGTTACTTGTCAGTTTAAAATTGTTTATAACGAATATACACCAACAAAATCGAGTCAGACAAGAAAATCTGACAGAGGTTTTCGCCTTGGTTTTTTCCGTAGAATCGATTGCCGTAAATAGTTTTTCAAAAAACTAAAACTTTTGTCAATTTGTTTAAATAACTTTTTATAAACAATTGGAAATGCAAAAAGAAAAAACACGTGTAAATTATTTTTGAGCTATTACATGAACTCAATAGTTATTTCAAGGCTATCTCTACCAGATTCGGCTTGGGTATTAATGGGTTAATGCCGTTTATCAAATATCAAAACAAGTCAATAATGTGTATGTTTCTAAAGACTTTAAGCTTGAAATAAAGCGTTTTAAATGACTTATACCACACGATTGAATCGAATGCGCATAAAATTGGTTCGCTTGATTTTCCAAAAAAGGGCAGTAGCATTTCAATGAGTACCTATAAATAAATACAACATTTAGATCGTTAAAACTAAAAATCTACTAAAATAGATACATAGCCGCGCTATCTACCTTGTGCCATTTAAACAAATAGCAAAAATGTCAAAAGGGCTAATGGTAATTGAATAGATCTTTGCAACATCAATAATGTCAAACTTTAATTCAACTCTCAATACTATCCCTATGGCAATCCGAACGTATAACTAAAAACTATTATGCATGATGTATACTTTAATTTTCAAAGATCATACTGTAGTAAAGATTCTGAATCTATGCTATAAAAACTTGAATATAGAAATCACATTTCACTTGTTCAATCTGATGGTGATAAATTGATTTTGGATATAATTTCTCTACCAGAATTATTTCTATTGTTAGACGTTGTTAATATTCTATTATCGCATATATTGATAATATTTGAAAATGAAGCTAATGAATGGGCAGAGTGCGGTTATGTTCGACGAGAAATATCATACGGAAGTCCTTTGTTCAAAGGAAACAGTTGAAAAATACTGCTTAATAATATATTGATATACTGAATTTATTGATGACTTTTAGAACGCATATTTAGCTTTGAAAATGTCAGTAACGCCAAAAGCCTATGCAGTTTTTTTCACATGAATGAATTTTGTTTTACACACGAGAAGAGCCTAGGCTTTTATAGTGAATAGGCTATGGAAGCCGTTTATTACAACTTTTCTACAATCTGGGCAAGTAGGTGTTACAAAATAATTTTGATTATGCAAAAGTAATTACTGAGAGCAGTTTAAAAACATAATTCGCAGCAAGTCTAGGATATTTTCCGTTTAAACATAGGTTACGAAATATAATATAAAAGAATTTGTTGTATAATAAGATAGGACATCCTTTTTTTTGTATGATTTCAAATTTATTGGTTACGTTTAAGCCAAATGGATCGGTTATGGATAAATAGCAATCACCTTGACAAAATAGTTCCGCCCATGGTGGCTGCGTGTATCTCAGCTGATTCAATATTTTAGTTCCTTATGCAATAACTACAAGTTATATGAAGCATCTAGTACATATCTGTGTTGTAATTTGTGTTAGAAAAAATGAAAGTTCGTGAATGCTCAGGTGAGGAATACGATAGTCAAAGTGATAGCGAAAAAAATGAAAATTTATCAAACGTTATCGGAAATAAGATCTTTAAAATTTTCGATCAAAAGGAGTTCAATTATCTCATAATAAGAGGCCTGCAATGGCTCGGTCGGAAGGCGACGGACTCGCACCCGGTAGGTCCGGGTTCGATTTCTAGACCCTGCTGATTGATACAAGCACCACTGAAAAAGTGTCATGTGCTTTGTTCTCAAACACATTGCAAACCTCCGTCGCTGATTAGCACTGATGGAGCATAAATAGAGTGACGTTACATAAAAAAAATTATCTCATAAGAGAATTGTGATTACCTAAAGATGGAGCTTAGTATCTAGCCGTAGTATTGAAAAAATAAAGTATAATGTTATGTAATGAAGTTAATGAAGTAAAAATCTACATTTTTATTTAAAATAAAACTTTACTAGAATTATTTACCATGTTGTTTTGAGAAAACTAATAGTTGTACTTTCATGTATTATAATCGTTTTTATAATGAATAGATCCTGAATGAAGGAGGCCACAGACATTAGTGTCAAAAGGTTATATTCAATCGATCAAGGTATTATACGTATTGGTAAATTATTTACCAATGACTGACACTTTTCAAAAATCGATTTTATTATTGCGAATGTGGAAATAGAATGTGGAATAGATTTTATAATTGCTATAAACTTATTGATATTGTTCTTTTTTGAATTTAATTGAATGGAATAAAATAATGAACTAAATTAACGAAAGCTGATCAGAAGTTATTTTGAAAATTGCTTTTAAATGTAATGATGTAAAATTGTGTAATATCAACAAGGAATGAAAAAAAAACTAGGATATAGCATTGATATGGATGATTTATTTTTATTTATAAAATCTGAGATCACGAACCCAGAAAAAACAAACTTTGCATTTTTTATATTATTTTCTTTAAATATCTCTTAAAAAAATTAAATTCGTATACTATACTACTGGAAAAAGTTAAGGGAACAGCAAAAATTTTTCGGCGATTTATGAAGGGCTCTATTTTCGTGAAAAATGATCGTATTAAGATGAAAAAAGAAGTATTTTAAAGCTTGAAATATTTAGTTTCAGAATTTTATAGTCAAGATTATTTATATGCTATAGTTACTACATAATCATAAGGAAAAGATCGAGACAAAAAATTTTCCATTTTGTTTTGAGTCTATGAGCTTCGAAAAATTTGCTTCGTTCAAATGAACTTTAATTTCAGTTAGCTTATTTATTACCTTCAATTTAGATTTTCTTTTATTTCTCTATGTCTATTTTTCCCTGAAACTTTGAACTTTGAATGGAAAATGGTCCCTTTTTCATTCAGTCGCCAATATCCCAGCAACCAATAACCGTACAGCAAATAAAGAGGGAGTTCTGAAAAGTAAAATCAATTTCCTACAAAATTTATTCATTGGTTATTGAAAAAAAAAATTTTGATATTCATTCATGAAAAAAGTACAAAAAATGACTTTTTGCGTTATTTTATAAAACCTTCCTCAACCTGGCAACCGTTGCGAAAAGTACCAATGTAAGTTTGTAGGCTTTTCTCAGCTCAATAGATATACAGAAACTCTGTTAATTTTCAAAGCGACAGATCAAGTTTTTTCTCAATTTGACATTGAATAGTCAATTTTTTAAAAAGAACTCTTTTCGAAAAACAAACATTTTTTTTGAAATAACAATAAATTCTTTTTGCATCATTAACTGCTAGCACTTGCGTCACCCAAAGTATACCACGTAGTGGTTGCTCGGTCAAGTTTATGCTTCTTGTGCATACACGTGTCTGTCTGTCCATACGTATATCTATTTGTATGCCTTTATGTCTAATTCATTCAGTAAAACGAGACCTTGCGGTTCGTGATTTCTGAAGAATTTAAAGACTTCAAATTCATTTACTAAATAGCATATATCTATCTTCGATTTCCTAGTGGAATAAGATCCCGTAGCTTGTCATTTTCGCAGTACTTGACAACTCCAAACTCATTCCTTAAGTTACGTACGTCTATGTCTGCCTAGTACCTTGTGTATTGCCACCTCTACTTTGAATCACTCCATTCAGTCGGTTCGACATATTAATGCACCATCAGATCACCGACTGAGGAATGGTCATCTAAATTCGTATAAACGCATCATCTGATACTGCTAAATTTAACATATTCGGGTATTGCTGGCGTAGTCGATGACCCATAATATTCTATGTGCTCAACGGGATGAACATTGGAACTCATCACAGAATGTCTTAGTAAGGTGTTCTTTTCAAAAAATCGTGTAGTCATGATTGCATTGTGATGGCGCGTAATATATTGCACAAATATGAAACCTCGATCATTTACATGTCAAGATAACAGGATTAGTAATGTTATTCTACTGCCTCATATTCAATGAATGTATCAGTGGGCATAAGCCAGATGTCTTACTGTTAGCATTGATACATAAATCTGATGCCTGGCTCGTAATTCAGATTATCAAAGACAGTTAGTAACTGTTCAGTAAGAAATAGTTCTTTATTCTTGTCGTTGTCGTTGGTGTCGTCGTCGTCATCATTTACACTGCTGTTGTTGTTGTTGTTGTTGTATTGATTGTCGACGGTTTAGAAAATTTAGCTGACGACATTCGCATGAACGAACGATTCTCGACGAGCACGACAAATAATTGCTCGATCATCTCGAGAAGCTGTTACTCGTTATAAACATTACCCCAGTCGATATCCAATTTATTACCAACGCCGCCCTTTTCGATAAGAGTTACAAGTCGAGCGAGACATGATACTAAAATTTAAAAAAAAGTTATAATTTGCAAAAAAAATAGTTTAAAAAACTGTTTATTTGAAGTCAAATTACTTCCCAGAATGAAACAAAATTGTTCGCATAAATATCGTAGGTTAAATAATTGGTATAACTCGGGGATATCAATTTTTTTAATTATTGAAATTTTTTTCAGATAATAAAGTTTAGGCATGCTGAGGCCGACAAAAAACAAAAATAACATCATTTTTTTTTCAAATTTTGTAAACAATTTTTGAAAAAGAAAAAAATTTTTTTTTAGTCATTATCATTATTTATTAACATTTAAGGAACAAAAACTTGTTCCTTTAATTCTTTTCAAAAATTTGATAATTCGGTCTAGAAAAAAGGCTTGATCAATCGCTTTGAAAATTAACCGAATTTTCGGCTTGTATTAAGCTATAAAAATATTGGTACTTTGCGCAACTGTTGCCAGATTGAGGCAGATTTTCTAAATAACCTGAAAACCCAAAATATCATTTTTTTTCGTACTTTTTTCAAATTGATCTCGAAGATTGAAAATAATTTTTTGTAGGGAATTTATTCTAGTTTTTAGAATTGTACCATTTTTTACTGAATGATTATTGGTTAGTGAGATATTAACATTTGAAGGAAAAAAACGATTTTTCATTCAAAGTTCAATATCTCCGTGATAAATGGACAAAAAAAGATAAGGAAAAAATAAAATTTAAGCTAAATATATAAGCTAATTGAAATTTAAGTTTGATTGAACGAAATCAATTTTCCGTAGTCCGTGGACTCAAAAAAATACAAAAAAATTACAAAAATTTTTTCTAGTTCTTTTCCTTAGAATTATGCAGTAACCATTATAGATGAAAAAATGTAACTCAAAAATTCTATAACTAGAAATTTTAAGCTTTAATATGCTTTTTTTCATCTCAATTTTCACGAAAATAAAGCCCTTTACAAATTGCCGAAAAATTATGATTGTTTTTTAATCCCTTAATTTTTTCCAGTAGTGCATACAATTGCAATTTTAAGTACAAGAATTGAAAGAAAACATCATATTTATTACGATTAAAAAACTGCGTAACTGAATTACATCGCTAAAAGATACGGGATACCCCTATTAATATCAATAGATTAATAACAATAAACTAAAGGTTGTGACTATCGACGGTCATATCTAAGTTCATGGAATATTTGATGCATAGAATGTTGTTGGTACATATAATTTATTTTGAAATGTAAAGATTAATTAAACTAGATTTATTTCAACGCCGTTAAAGTAAGTTCATCCGTAGATTCGTGGCTAATCGACGCCTCAATCCGCTCCACATCTCTCAGTGGTACTAAGCACACAACATGCGCCGCCGAAAACGAACACAAAAGCACGATGCAAAACGATACATGAATTAAATCGATTTAAGTTCCTGGCTACGAGCATAAATATGTTAACACCGGCAAAAACAAAGCCAAACATGAATTAATATAAAAAGATGAAAACTGTCGTGACACTTAACGACAATATTAAAAGGAAATATTTAAGCCGAGAGTTATGGACGCACGCAATTTCACAAAAAACAAGCGATTAATTTCAACGGTGAGTGACACTGAAACAAAAAAAGATTAATTTCGAGCTACTAATATATCGCGATACACGCAAAAAGAAATAAAGCGTTCGTAAAGCAAACAATTATTACTCAGTTGATTACAGGCATTGCTGCTGCAGAAAACAATCTCTTCGTAAGCTAGCAGGTGAGTGAAAGTAGAAAGTAATGGCCAGTGATTTACTGAGCTTAATTCTTCTCTCCAGGAATTCGGAGAGCAATGGCCCTGATGTTAAGTTTCTCGCTGTTCACGACATCGAATGTTAAGCTTTCAAAGGACGCGCACCAAATCGGCTTGTCACCGCACTCTTTTCCGAATCACAACTGCGCTCGTCATTCGAGATGCACTCAAAATACTAGGCATTTTTTCAGAGAAAATACAGAAATGGCAAAATCGAGAAAAATAATAGCGTATTCTCTTTCTTTCTGGTCGTAGTCATACTGTTTCCTCTAGTCGCGTGTCGCTCTGCCCCTAACACCGTGCGCAAACATGTTTTCTGTACGTACGCTCCCAAATTTTCCGATCGGTCTCTATTTCTCATCCACGCTCGCTATTTTTTGTGGCAGTCTTTCCTCAATATACACATGCATTATAGTAAATATCTATTCATTACAGAAATTTATAGTATTTACGATGAACAATGAATAATATTAAATAAAATTCATATAAAGTAAACAATATGAGAATGTTTTCTGTTATAAATATAGCTTAGAAATCTAATAATTAAATTATCGATTAAGAAATATTTGAGATTATTAAAAAATATAGACTTAAATACATAAACATTACAAAATTTGTAATGATATCCTATTACCTTAACAAGATTTTCCACAGCTTTAGTGACTTCTCGAACTGCATTCATTAATTGCGTTTGACATGCTGGTGAATTCAATGTCGGAGCTACTACTTTAGCACAAGCTACTAACTGAGATGTAGCAAGTGCACAATTAGTAGCAGCTGATATTACTTGATTCTGAATGGTTGATTCTTCGTAAGTAGCTGCAATATTTTTTGCTTTTAATACCAAAGCAGCGGTTGTATTAGCGACATTCTTAGCTAACGACAGTAAAATATCTTGTATTTCACAATTCGTATCATCTTCTTCACCAATAGTCAAAAGAACTTGATGTGACGCTTCACCAATACGAGATGCTGCACTTAACAAAATCTGTCTTGACTGTAAATATTTTAATAATTGTTGATTAATTTTATCAAAAAAGATTTCTATTAGACATCTTGAAATTTTTATCAATCGTTAAGGAGTAACACTATTTTATAGTCTTAAAAAAAGGCACAATTTTGATCATTTTTTTAAATAAGATAGACAAAGGAATCGGATTTCTGTTTTCACAGATTGATAAAACACAGATTGAATTATTATTGGATTTTCAAAACAAAATAGCTACCCACTATGGAAATATTCAAACGGTCATGTACGAAATCCAAAATTCCGCGATCTAATAAAGCTAGAAAAATTCTGAAAAAGCCATTTTTAATTTTGAAGAGAGTAGAATAAGGAAAAAATAGTCTGATTCCTTAAAAAGTTAGTTTTGACCTTTAAATCAGAGATCAAAGCTCTGACTTTCTGGAAATTTATCTGGTAATTTTAACAGTTTTATGCAATGATTTTTGAAAAGTAATTATATAGGATTGTAGCTATTAATAAAAGGATCAAAAATAATGATTTCAAATTTTTTTTTATTCAGCGCCAATGAAATAAAAATGGTCAAAACAGCGATTATTCTATTGGGCATTAAATTTATTTTTTATAGAGTTGGGTTCCCATGTAGATGTGCAAGCTCATGCGTAATATCCCATAATTAGGTAGCGTAAGATCTACGGTGATTTCAAGGTTACTCGAAATGCAAAGTACATGTGAAAATTATGATTATCAACATTTAAGAACATTTCAATTGAGAGTTTTAATTTAGTTTTATTTTTACACGATCAAAATTTAATTCTTAAGGTTATTAGTACTATATTACATATTGTGACGGTAAACGTCTTATTAGCGCTATCGCCTAAACCAAGCGGCTGCCTGCGAGGGCAGCACCTACTGGTTGGGGAAAACGGAATAAGGGAACTCGGTACGAGACGGGACGGAACGCGCGCGAATATAAATGAACCAGTCGAGAGTAATCTAAGCAACTAGCCGCAGGAGTAACCAAAAGTTTTCCAAAAAGTTCCCGAGTGCTGGAGTGAACTAACTGGACAAGAGGGATATCCACGAAAGCCGTGTTTTTGTCGCGCCTTTACGAGTGTGTGCGAAGGTGAGTGGGAGTGCTGCGCTTCGCCATCGAGGGCGAAACCGCGAGCGATCTGCTTCCGACAAGGGACCGCTAACGAACCTTTCCCTCTCTTGCTAATTATTCGACCATTAATAAGGTAAGCTGGCCAGCTTAATATCACGACTTTTTGTATGACTGCGCGAAGCGAATTATTAATCCCTCGTACTCCATGAAAATCGGTAGCGCGCATGTATTAACGCTGTGAACAAAGAGCGGCGGCCGTTCCGGCATTGCATGTTATTGACGCGCGCGCACATCGTAAACATAAACACGCGGGCCAAATATATTGTAGAGGATAGACAAATAAACTAACTAAAAATGCGATTCAAATCATATCACTGTTGTTATTTCTAACCAGTAGCTAGTTGGTTGATTGACTCCCGTCCCCTCCTGCTCTCCGACTATTGAATTTGAACATCTCGATATCACCGCGCGCACCTCGACACGCCTGCGCGCCGAACGAATAATCGGATTGAAACGGAGCAATCACCCCGTTATATGGCGCCCAACGTAAAAGAACCTACAGGGTTTATGATTGTTTAAAACACCGATTCTAAACATTGACCTGGCGATCAGTCAACCAGCGACTCAAGTGGCGATCAAAGTGTTGCTGTGCACACTTTGAGTAAAAGCCACACAGTAAACATCGCCTCTCTATAAGATAGCTTGCGAAGGCCCGCCGCGACGATAATTTGTAAACAGTCGTTGTAAGCGCGTGTGAGTGCAACCGAACGACTCTCAGCGAGTCAGAGCGTAAACACCAATAGGTTTTGAAAGTTGACGCAGATCAACAATATTGTACCCGTTGCCCCGGGGAAAACTAACACCGGCGACATTCAAAAGAAACTCAAATCAATAGTTTTCATTGGTAACGTGTTGTCTTAACGTAAATGTATTTTTCGAATATTGCTAACTGCAGTTCCCACACAGCATGCAATATTTCAGTGAAAAATTCCATAAAATATTTCAAAGAAACCTTATGAAAATATTGCAGGAAGCTTTCAGAAAGTTATTAGAAATAATTCAGTGAAATATTTCGACAAATATTCCAGAAACCTTGCAGAAACCTTTCACGGAAATGTTATTTGTTACGTTTCGAAATATCTCGGTGAAACCTAGCAGGAAACTTGCAGAAACATTGCAGGAAATATTTCAGGAAAAATTTCAAGGAAGCTTCAGGGGATATTTCAGAAACCTTGCAGGAACCTTTCACTGAAATATTATTTGCTACGATTCGAAACCTTTTGGTGAAACCTTGCAGGAAACTTGCAGGAACATTGCAAGAAATATTTCAGGAAAGATTTTAAGGAAGTTTCAGGGAATATTTCGAAAACCTTGCAGAAACATTGCAAGAAATGTTTCAGGAAAGATTTCAAGGAAGTTTCGGGGAATATTTCTGAAACCTTGCAGAAACCTTTCACTGAAATATTATTTGTTAAGTTTCGAAGAATCTCGGTGAAACTTTGCAAGAAACTTGCAGAAACATTGCAAGAAATATTTCAGGAAAGATTTCAACGAAGTTGCTGGGAATATTTCAAAAAACTTGTGGAAACATTGCAAGAAATATTTTGAGGAAAGATTTCAAGGAAGTTTCAGGGAATATTTCGAAAACCTTGCAGAAACATTGCAAGAAATGTTTCAGGAAAGATTTCAAGGAAGTTTCGGGGAATAGTTCTGATACCTTGCAGAAACCTTTCACTGAAATGTTATTTGTTAAGTTTCGAAGAATCTCGGTGAAACTTTGCAAGAAACTTGCAGAAACATTGCAAGAAATATTTCAGGAAAGATTTCAACGAAGTTGCTGGGAATATTTCAAAAACTTGCGGAAACATTGCAAGAAATATTTTGAGGAAAGATAGAGGGAAGTTGCTGGAAATATTTGTAGAATTATTGCAAAAATATTTCGGTAATATTGGCTCAAATACTTCCTGGAAATGTTTCTGAAATCGTTCCAAAAATTTTGACATTTTATTTCGCAATATATTCACGATTCATGTCTGGAAATATATTTCTGGAATATTCCCACACAGCATGCAATATTTCAGTGAAAAATTCCATGAAATATTTCAAAGAAACCTTATGAAAATATTGCAGGAAGCTTTCAGAAAGTTATTTGAAATATTTCAGTGAAATATTTCGACAAATATTCCAGAAATCTTGCAGAAACCTTTCACGGAAATGTTATTTGTTAAGTTTCGAAGAATCTCGGTAAAACTTTGCAAGAAACTGCAGAAACATTTCAAGAAATATTTCAGGAAAGATTTCAACGAAGTTGCTGGGAATATTTCAAAAACTTGCGGAAACATTGCAAGAAATATTTTGAGGAAAGATAGAGGGAAGTTGCTGGAAATATTTGTAGAATTATTGCAAAAATATTTCGGTAATATTGGCTCAAATACTTCCTGGAAATGTTTCTGAAATCGTTCCAAAAATTTTGACATTTTATTTCGCAATATATTCACGATTCATGTCTGGAAATATATTTCTGGAATATTCCCACACAGCATGCAATATTTCAGTGAAAAATTCCATGAAATATTTCAAAGAAACCTTATGAAAATATTGCAGGAAGCTTTCAGAAAGTTATTTGAAATATTTCAGTGAAATATTTCGACAAATATACCAGAAATCTTGCAGAAACCTTTCACGGAAATGTTATTTGTTAAGTTTCGAAGAATCTCGGTGAAACTTTGCAGGAAACTTGCAGGAACATTGCAAGAAATATTTCAGGAAAGATTTCAAGGAAGTTTCGGGGAATATTTCTGAAACCTTGCAGAAACCTTTCACTGAAATGTTATTTGTTAAGTTTCGAAGAATCTCGGTGAAACTTTGCAAGAAACTTGCAGAAACATTGCAAGAAATATTTCAGGAAAGATTTCAACGAAGTTGCTGGGAATATTTCAAAAAACTTGCGGAAACATTGCAAGAAATATTTTGAGGAAAGATTTCAAGGAAGTTTCAAGGAATATTTCGAAAACCTTGCAGAAACATTGCAAGAAATGTTTCAGGAAAGATTTCAAGGAAGTTTCGGGGAATATTTCTGAAACCTTACAGAAACCTTTCACTGAAATGTTATTTGTTAAGTTTCGAAGAATCTCGGTAAAACTTTGCAAGAAACTGCAGAAACATTTCAAGAAATATTTCAGGAAAGATTTCAACGAAGTTGCTGGGAATATTTCAAAAAACTTGCGGAAACATTGCAAGAAATATTTTGAGGAAAGATAGAGGGAAGTTGCTGGAAATATTTGTAGAATTATTGCAAAAATATTTCGGTAATATTGGCTCAAATACTTCCTGGAAATGTTTCTGAAATCGTTCCAAAAATTTTGACATTTTATTTCGCAATATATTCACGATTCATGTCTGGAAATATGTTTCTGGAATATTTCAGAATATTTGTAGTAATATTTGAACGAAATATAATTTTTGTTAAAGAAATGATAAACAAAACTTTTCGGAAAATTTTTTCAGCAATCCTGCAGAATCATCGCAAGAAATATTTCAGGAAAGATTTCAAGGAAATTTCCGGGAATGTTTCAAAAACCTTGAAATCTTTCCTGAAATATTTCTTACAATGTTTCTGCAAGTTTTCTATAAGGTTTCACCGAGATATTTCGTAACTTAACAATTAACATTTCCGTGAAAGGTTTCTTCAAATATTTCTCGAAATATTTTACTGAAATTTTTTAAATAACTTTCCGAAACCTTCCTGCAATATTTTCACAAGGTTCTTTTGAAATATTTCATGGAATTTTTCACTGAAATATTGCATGCTGAGTGTGCAACTTATTAAATAACCTTGCTGGAAACATTTTTCGAGTGATGCGCATGCGCACAGTCTTTATTCTCAAGCGGCTTAATGCAAAACTTTTTTTCTTATTACCAATAAGAAATGGGGGGACCGAGCCTTATTTTTCAAACGGTGCTAATTTATACAAAAAAGTTGCAAATTTTTTATGTAAAGAAAATTTGAAAAAGCTGATTTGTTTGCGATTCATAGCGTTTTGAAGTTTGCGTAACTTTACGAATTTTTGGCGAAATAGCTATTTGAGGTGCAAATTTTCTGAATAGTTATTTTAAAAGTGCAAATTCAAACATACAATTGAATGTATTCCATGGCCCGGATTATGTTTAGTTGTAATCTTCGGTCGTAATAGGTATATCGTGTTCGGTATTGTGACCGCACCTATGCACTCTCCTTACTCCAGCCGCCTCAATTCCAGGCATTAGAGATTAGACAGCTTTGTGTTTCGCTGCTTTCGCTGCCATCTCCAAGTAAGTAAAAGAAAATTTATTAACAGATTTTATAACCATTATAACATAGTTATAATTTTATCATAAAAGTTGAATATATTCATGTATTAAATTAGATCGGAATCACTTTCACGGATCACTCTCGGACGATGCCACGAGGGTGACCCGTGATGTTATATTTGTGAACCCCGAATTTTATTATAGAAATATATATTTATTGAAAATATTTATTAATTAAAATGTTTTTTCCAGCTTTTTTATTGTCTCTACTAGCTAATAATTCAGCTATTTTGAATAGAGAGAGAGAGAGAGAGAGAGAGAGAGAGAGAGAGAGAGAGAGACAAAAATTCAGATTATAAAGGAAATTAAATGAAGTACCAATACTACCAATAATATATAGACACAGATTATTTTTCAATTAACCTTGGCAAGATTATTTCCAATTGCGACAAATAGATCGTGGATTTTGAATTGGCATATTTAGATAATTATAAGAGAATTATATAGACACACATTATTTTTTTATCACCTTTGGCCAGATTTTGTTTTTCAAAGTACGACATAGATTGTGTGTTTTCAATTGGCACTGTGGCATATTTCGATATAACTACAAGAGAAATAACAAGGTAATGTGTAAAACTTTTATTTGAATGAATGGCCAAACTTTTTAGTTTGCTATTACATGAAACCAAAAATGATATCGCCTGGAGCATAGTCCTTTCTATAGCTACCAAGTGCACAAGAAAATAATTATTTATATCTAATTATTGTCTTAATTAAAGATCAGATACTCATTTAATTCTGGAATTTACATTTTTTAACATCTTTCTGAGCATAACGATACTAATATTTTAAAAGTCTTTGAATTAATATCACATTTTCATCTCTCATATCATTTAAAAATAATCTACATTTATTTTAAATTTGCAAAACTTATAATTGAATACTTATTAAGTATTAATATGATCAATAAGTACATATCCGACTACAAATTATTGAACGTTATATTGTTATCAGTGATAGAATTTAAGATTGATGATGAATAATAGCAGTAAATTTACAAAACTTATAAAACATAAAACTGGTAAAATAATTATGAATGTGTGTTGGCAATCTCTTTCAAAACTTTCTGTTTTTTAGGAATTGACGTATTGTAATCTGTCAAGTTTAATGCTGCTGCCTTTTCTTCTAACAATTTTTTAAATTTTGCTTCTGTCTCCTTTTTTATTAATTTTTCTCGGAATATAGCTTGTTTTTTTTAATTAAATTTTTTCTTGTTTCTTAGCTTCTATTTCTTCTTGTTTTATTTTTTTTTTTCCATTTCTCTTTTAAATATCAGAAGTTTTTTTATTTTTCCGAATTAATTTTGTTTAAAAAAATTTTTCTTGCTCCCTTTTGTATACCTCAGATGTTATAGCAAAATCTGTGGTGTTTTATTCTTGACTTTTTTTTTTGACTTTACAATGATTCAAAAAAGTAACTCTTGTTTCCATAATTCTTTCAGATTACATAAGTTGCTACGTAAGCTTTTCATTCCAACATTTTTTGCTGTATTAAAAGACTCGCGTATTTTACTGATCAGTTGTTTGTTTCGCAGGAATTAGATAAATGATACATGTATGATATTTGCCTCAAAATGTTAATGATCCTTAATACCGCGAGTGAAATCCTCCCCCCCTTCCTAATATACTTTTCAGGTAAAACTGCCATGCGAGTAGGCTTTAGAGGCTGTTTAGAAATCAATTTTTAGAACAGAGTCAACGACAAGCACAAGTGCATAGAAATTAATTTCGATTGTATTGGAGGGAAGGGAGATTTACTTAATTTAACAGTAAGATGGATATATAAATCAAAATTTTTAATATCAAAACTGAAAGTTACGTGAGAATTGACATTCCTAATTATAGCTAGATCTACAGAGATTATGGTATTAAAATAGCTGAGTAGGAGAAGGTCAGACCTGCGAAAGAACATATAAAGGGCGCGTTGTGAAAGGTTTAGTACGTTAAAAAATAAAATTTCTTTTTTATAAGATGTGATATAGTAATGGATCTACTGCAATTTTAAAGTTATCGACAGAAAGCTGAGATCATGTCGTTTAGTTTGAAAAAAATTTCGTATTTTTAGTTTTTATCTAAGAAACAGTCAATTTTTTGATACTAAACTCGGGACATAATTAACATATTTTTGAGGTGTCATAACTTCTGAATTAGTCTAGCTAATACATCAATGTTTACATCTTTCCTACCTATCCGCAAATATTTCGGGAGCCCCTCATACATAATGTACTCATATCCTGCGTTATACTTTACATCGTTAATTTTCCCTATCCTAATTTGTCTTTCGTCGTCTGTTCCTCTATTCCTTATTTCGTCGTATAAATCTCCTTCCTGCTGTTTTATTATTACCACTACCTCTACGCTCAAACCTACTCTCTGATAATACGCTTTTCTTTCTATACTGTATCTGTCCTGCTTATTATTCTCTCTTTTTCTCAGCCAGCATTGTTCAAGCAGTCTGTTGTCTTCTAAATTCTCCACTTTTTTCTCGTATGTAGCTGCTCTTTCTTCCCATCTAATTTTCATTTTCCACGTATTCGTTTCTTGTGAGATTATATATCTCAGTGTGCTAAAATCGAGTCTCAAAATCCATCTTATGTAGTCCATATGTATTTTTTCCAGTTCCCTCTTTTCCTCCCATCCTCAAATTTCCATCCCGTACTCCATGACGCTACGTACTAAGTAATCAATAAGCCTTCTTCTACGTTTATAATCGTTTTTGCACGCTCTTTTCCCTCATCTCCATGTTTTCTTAGCCGCTGTTTTTCCTTTCTTTTTTTAGTTCTGCTATGTGATCTTTATAATCCCCTTTCGCGTTGAACATAAAACCTAAATATTTAAAAGTTGACACTTCTTCTATTTCCCTTTTACCCTATACCCACTTTTCTTTCTTACTGCCTTTATCTTTGTTAAAAATCAAAACCTTATTTTTTCTATGCTCAGTATGAGATTCCTTTCCTTCAAAAATTTTTTCAGTATAACCATCATTTCAATAAGAGCCTCCCTGTTGTATGCCATTTGAACTAAGTCATCCGCGTACGCAAGTGACCAAACCTTGGTCCTATTAAATTTTATTCCCCCTTTGTTTTTAGTCTCGAACTCCTTTTCCAAACCTGCGATGTACAGGCAGAATAAAAGCGGACTAAGTACGCAGCCTTGCCTCAGCCCTTTAAGGTCCAAAATCTTCCGATAAAACTTCTCCCGCTCTCACTTTTATTTTCGTTTCCGCATATAGTTCTTTTAATTTTCTTATTATGTTCCTACTTATACCAAACTTATCGAAAATCATCCCAAGAATTTTTCGGTCCACCGTATTGAACGTCGCTTTCAAGTCAACGAATAACGCGTATATCTTTTCTTTCCTATTCCTTGTCATGCCAATAATATGATTCAGTATGTATATGTTACCCGTTGTGGCCCTTCCTTTTCTAAAATCTGTTTGTCCCTCCAGTAAAATCCCCAGATCTTCCACTTCTTTTTCTAAACGTTTTCTTATGACTTCTGTGTATAATTTATAAGCCGACGACAAAAGTGATGTACCTCTATAATTTTGAGTATTATTGGGGTCGCCCTTTTTATACAGCTGTACAACCATGGCTGACCTCCAATCTTCCGGAATTCCCAGCCTTTCTCACACTTTTCCCAGTATGCATATCATTTTGTTTATCAGACCCTTCGTGTATTCACACCTCACTCGGTATTCCATCCGGGCCTGCAGCTTTTTTCTCTTTTAATGTTACCCATGCTTCTCTAATTTCTTAGCTAGCGTATTTGTTTTTCTTAGGTGAAATGCCAAGAAAGAGGAAAGGAGTTCCTCCATTAAGTGATCGACATATTAGAAGGTTATCGAAAAAAAACACTGAACACGATTTACAGATTATTGAATCTTTAAGCACTAAGCATTCTCTTTTAAACTCTGAGACAAATATTGCTGCCAATTCCTCATGTAATGTCGAAACGATTCAACAAGACCTTGTTTCCGAATCTACTGGGACGAAAAAATGTAAAAGTAGCAATGTGTCAATTCCTGCCAATACCTCATCTGCTGATAAAACACTTAAACAGTATGCGTCGTGTTTCGAATCTGCTGGGTCGCAAGTGAATAGAACTGAAGGATCTTATAATCTAGATTTCAATCCAGTGTCTGTACATGTAGATACCAACTGCTCAACAAGCACATATGAATTCAAGTCTGGATATGATGATGCAATTAACGAATACTGTGTTGATGCAAATAACTCTGATACAGACTCTAGCTTTTCTTCTGATATATATCGCTATAGCGATAGCGATGATGAAAGTATCCCGGATTCAGATATGGATGACTCGATAGATTTTGATGTAATGATGCATGATTCTATAGCTGATAATGATACAAAATTTCATCAAGAAATCATCTGCTGGGCAAGGGATTACAAAATTAAACATGGCCATCTTAAACCATTACTTGCTATATTAAATAAGTATACTGGTACAAAGTTTCCGAAATATCCGCGTACGCTTTTAAAAACACCAAGAAGTACTGATGTTATCGAAATGGACAGTGGTCAATATTGTCATTTAGGTGTAGCTAATGCCATCGAAAAAATTATTCATGATCGTATTTCTCAAAAACATGTTTTCAACACTATAAAACTTTCAGTCAATATAGATGGGGCTCCACTTGTTGGTAATTCATCCGAAAAAGGTCTGTGGATTATATCAATGAAAGACGTTGAAGTAGAAACTGTGTATGCAGTTGGTATTTACTATGGGACTTCGAAACCGGTGGATGCCAATGTATTTTTGAAAAGGACTAAAGAAGAATTTACAGATTTAATAAGTAATGGATTTTTATATAACGGCAACGTATACAATGTAAGATTAGATCGACTTATTTTGGATGCTCCTGCTAAATCTTTTATTTTATGTACAAAAGGACATTCTGGTTACTACAGTTGCAGCAAGTTCACGATCGAAGGTACGCATATAGCATCAGTTTATTTCCCCACAGATAGCATCGAAGAATTGAGTAGATACTCTAACGATTTATTAAGAACCGATTCTAAATTCAAAATTATGTTTTATTCTGATAATTATCAACACGGAGAAACTATTTTGAATGAGTTACCTTATGTTGGTCTAGTATCCAATGTACCTTTAGATGTCATGCACTTGGTATATTTAGGTATAATGAAGCACATGATTAGACTCTGGGTAGGTGATACCAAAAGTAAACGAAAAATATTCCGGCTTGCAAATCAATGCATTGAAAAAATTTCGGAAAGATTAGAAGGTTTGAAAAACATTTTACCATTAGAATTTAATCGCCGTTCAAGATCTTTGAAATACTGGAAAAAGTGGAAGGCAACTGAATTCCGACATTTTTTGTTATACTTTGGTCCATCTATAGTTAAAGATGTCTTTCATCCACAAGTGTATGAGAACCTTTTAACACTCCATGTAGTCATGACTATTCTAAATAATGAAATATTAGTTCGTAAACCAGATATCATAAAATACTGCCAATCTCTAGCCATGAAATTTATTTATGGTTTCCAAAAATTGTATGGTAGCAGACATGTTACGCATAATGTACACAATTTCGGACATTTATGCAAAGACGTTGAACTGTTTGGCGTAGTAGAAACTTTTAGTGCATTTCCATTCGAAAATTTCATTTGTTCTCTGAAGAAATTGATAAGAAAAGGAGAGAGGCCGTTGCAGCAAATCGTCAGAAGATTATCCGAATACGCGTCGATGAAGAATTGGGCAAGTCGATGTGCCGTTAATACTAGTAATTTTGTTGTTGAAAAAATTACGTATGTGGCTTTAGATATCAGTGGTCGACCAAATACACGGTATTATAAAATTTTAAAAGCGAACGCATTTCAAATTGATGTCACAGACGAAAGAAATAATTGCGTCATGGTTTCTAACGGTTCCATAATTGAGATTATCTCTGTTTCGAAAAGTAATGGAAATATATATATTACTGGAAACAAATGTGATATGTTAAGAGATCTATTTGTGATGTCGGGACTCCGTAGCAGTGTATTACGCATTAAAATTGTACGACAAAGCAGTCATCTGGAAGAGTGGGCTTGCAACGAAATACATGCTAAAATATTCAAAATTCCGTGTTATGAAGGATTCATAACTTATCCATTAGTTCATACGTTTAAATAACTAGTTTGTTTATAGCATGAGATTGAAGTAAACCGAACGATAGATTTCGACAAGAATGTTGTCATCTGTAGACTTAATAAACTTGTAAAAAGCACCAAATGAGCGAGAAAATTCCCATCGTATGGATGATGAAAACATAAGTGAACTGTTACCACTCATATTTTCAACCGAAAATGAGATAGAAATATTTCACTACAAATATACGGGTGAAACACAGAATTATTACCTTATATATGGGTATATATAGTTAAGTGTCTTTTTGAGGCCCTTAATTACAATTTTGGCTCGTGATACAGAAAATTTAAGCTTCTATTGAGTACTTTACGACAAAAAAAAGTTTCATTTCAATAGCTTTATTGGTACGCTTTGTACACGCCCATGAAGAAGACTTCCAATTTTCTAATTTCCCCACCGTCTGGACCCCTTAACGTAAAAGAATTTACTAATTGTTCGCATGGTGTTCTTTTAAGTTTTCATTCAATCAAAGTTACTCTTACAAAAAAAATAATTCAATTTTTTATTATTATTATTCATTTATAATTATGAAAATTACAGAGGTCAATTATGACTCGCAAATACGCTATAGTCATCGATACCAATGATAAGAAATTCGTTGTACCTATTGGTTGGATTTCTCTTGATAAAACATCCTTCGATTATCCTCCAAGTAACTACTCAATCGCACAGATTAAAAAGTTGATCATTGAAGATGATGATGTTGATGAGCACTTTATTAAAATACCTCTCAAAAAGATAGTGGAAACGTGCCGTAAGAATTAATTATTATTGATGTTTATATAGTTATGTATGTGCTAACTTTCATAGCTGCTACACTTTCGGAGCTATTCAGTGTTTTTCAACCCTTATGCAATCAAATACGTCTTAAGGATGCATAAAATATTACTATTATATCCCATTATAATATGAATTCAGTGTAGAAGTGCTACCCTTTCCGAAAATTTCCGGTTTTATATTTATTTTTATTAAAATATAATATATAAATATTGTAGTTCTCTAATCGCTTAATCGAATGTACTTTTTAAAAAATTATTATGAATAATTGACTCAGCCTTATCGTAACTTTATTTACACACTGTGATTAATATCGCAAATGATTGTGCATCTCATGAGCAAGCGAAATCAGTTTTATAGCATATTAATTTCAAATAGCATCTTAATTTTAGAAAGTAATTCAATAAGGTTCGCTCGCCGGAGATTAGTTCTGTCCACTATTTGAATTTTTAGATGGGTTCCCCATGTATAAATTTAAATGGGTAGACAGAACCCATCTCCGGCGAGTGTACTTGTCCTTCAACGTTAGAGGCAATGAAAATTGTTTATAACACCGACAGAAATGCATTTAAAAAGTTTGAGCCCGCTAAAATATACATCTGTATAGGATTCAATAGTTCTCGTGTATCTTGCGACACGTAACAATCACAATAATGAAAGTATTAAAGATGAAATGAATTAATATTTAATAAGATGTTTAGAGTACGATGCTGCAGTCGAGAAAATCGAATATTATTTCACGTAAGTTGACATGTAGATTGTAGTGTTATGCACTGTATTCATAACTATACATTTGATTTCACTAATATAGTTTGTTCAAAATTATTCATTTTTCTAATCAAATTATTATAACACTATAACCATCATCATTTCACAAATTTTTCATGGTTTATTGGCTATTATTATAAAAAATATCGAAAGGAACTGGCATAAAATTTGATTTTTCACCTATACAACTTTAACCATTGTATGAATTATATAATCAGGTGTGTTCAAAAAGTAAGGTGTCTGTTTATTTTTATGAAAAAATATTTATTTATTTATCAATATTCATATGTGTGCGTGTGATTGTATGTGTGGTCCTCCTCAGATATAATACACTTATGCTAACTTCTTTTTCAATTCTTGAAGCACTTCTAATAAGACTTTTTGTATAGTCTTGAGCTCTTCCAGCGATGCAGTCTTTATAACCCAATCGTTGCGAATCTTCGACCTTTCACAGGTTCCGCCAGTCGTGGGGAAGGAAAAAGACGCAGGGGGCCACATCCGGTGAACATGTGGTGGCTGAGGTATGATTATAGTGTTGTTTTTGGGCAAAAATTCTCTCACAAGCAACAATGAGTAAGCAGGTGAATTGTCATGATGCAAAAACCGTGACTTGTTTTTTCACAATTCCGAACGTTTCCTTCGTATTGCTTATCGTAAGCGGCGTATAACTTGAAGGTAACATTCCGTATTGACGGACGACCTTGTCCAAAACGATTTTCTTCGCTGCTTCAACGTTTTCATCTGTTGTTGACGCGCCAGAACGTCCAGAACGTGGTTCGTCATTAGTATCTTCTCGGCCATTTTGAAAAAGTGTGTATTACTTATAAACATTTTTTTACGTAGAGTATACTTGCCGTATGCCACTGTCAACATTTCAAGTATTTTGTAGTACTTAATTCTATTTTCCACACAAAATTTAATGCAAATTCTTTGATCCATTTTTTTCAGCTGCAGAAAATCGACCAATAAGCAAAACGTTTCTAACCTTTATATTTCTCATAAACAAACAAAAAATGGACATAGTTGAATCTGTGAACATATGTTTAGGACATGTGTAGCAACAGAGTAAAACAAAAAAATGACAAATTAATGGTATCCTTACCGCGAAATTTGAAAAGTCACATTACATTTTGAATACACCTGATCGTATAGCGAACTTCACATAAATAATCCTCATACTTACAATGTTTTATAATGTATTGATACATTGATAAAATACTACCATTTAATTCGTTTTAAATGGTTCTGGTAAAAGGTATTCTACTTTACTTTTGATTTTCAATGGAATGGAATCTGGTATATGAGCAGTTCAACATCAAAAATCCATCAATTCGAAACGATTTTTGTCGAATGCTGAAATAGCTTATCAGGAAATGTACAGGGTGCACGTTCTTAATTTTTCTATATTATTATTCTTCAAGGTCTGCCCCATCCGAAAGTCATTAAATATATCACCGCGCTGTCTTGTGACAATATTTAAATTAACCCAAATATTCTCAAATCCACTCAAATAAAACACAGGTGCTTAAAAAATTAAAACACTAGGCGTTATGCGTCTTAAGCCCCATAGATATTGAACCAGAACGTTGGGTATAGAATATGAGGTTAACCTGTCTTTGGTTTAAGACGCTTAAGGCCTAGTGTTTGTAGATTGAAGCATTTGGGGTTAACCAATCTTGGATTTAAGAGGCATAGCGCCTAGAATTTGTAGACAAAATCATTTTAGATCAACCTGGCTCTGGTTGAAATCTCGCAGCGCC
Organism: Phymastichus coffea; assembly: GCF_024137745.1. Lineage (NCBI taxonomy): Eukaryota > Metazoa > Arthropoda > Insecta > Hymenoptera > Eulophidae > Phymastichus > Phymastichus coffea. The sequence goes on along the minus strand of NW_026706822.1, from coordinate 3,531,532 downwards.
TAGTGTTTATAGGTTAAAGCATTTGAGGTTTTCCTGTCTTGTGATATAGACGCATAGCGCCTACAGTTTGTAAGTTAAAGAATTTACGGTTAACCTGTCTTTGGTTTTACATGAATAGCGGCTAGTTTTTGTAGGTTAAAGCATTCGTGATTAAACTCTCTTGGTTAAGGCTTGCAACATCCAGAGTTTTTAAAATTAGTAATTTTCAGTCAATGGAAAATACGAGATGAAATGCATCTTACAACCAAAAAATCTCCCAATTTCAATTCAAGAGCCAAAAGTATCTAAAGTCCGTCAATAATTTTATATCATAGACATAAATGTTAATATAATAAATCATCATGTATTATATACAATCTATATTATTATGCTTTAATACACTAGATAATTAATAACTTCAATGTTTTGAATTACGATATAAATTTTTTTGAAACATTAATCGTTATAGTAGTTTCTCGATATTTTGAAAAGTACGAGAAATATTTGAAAAATGCACAACCGTCCGAGAAGTTTTCGTGAAATTTCTGAATGGTTAGCTTTTTTCAAATACTTTGAGATGTGATTTGTTTGTTTTTTTTTTTTTTTTTGCTTTTAAAATAAGTGCAGTTTTTGTCAATAATTCGTCTAACTTATGTGTTGATAACAACTAACCGTGGCGTGTTGATCCATGATCGAATATTTTTTAAATGAAATTACTTCTATCTGTCATAATGAGTTGATATTCCGCATCATCAACCGAAAATTAAACACCTTTAATCAATAATTTCTATCAAAAATATTCCGCGGCACATACTATAGCAATCGGACTTGGTGATAGTGAAAATTTAGTGACAAACTCTTAAGAACTCCCGCATACTCGACAGTACTCTTCCGAACTTGCTGTTTCTTGGCCTAATAAAGTCTTCGATTTTTTGTGATCAAACTCACCGAATTCGCATGTTCTCTTCAGAATTCGATTGAATGGAATTCGCGCGCGAACTGTAAAGTACTGGAAATTCTCCGAGTTTCATGTGGGTATTAGAGTACTAGCCTCTTGTTGCAGAACAATAATATGAAAGAATTGTAATTGTGTACCCTGATTCATGTTTTTCCAAAAATGATTTGGATTGATGGATTTTTTTTATAGATCTGCTATGAGTTGTAATTTAAGGTTCAATTCATTTTTGATTTGATAACAATATTGCATGTAAGTATGTTATTTAATTTCTCGAGAATGTTTGCACGATGGGAAATTGATGTAGCAGCTAGAGTAAAAAAAGTATCGCTTTTAGTCTACGTTTATTTTGTGAGTTGAGATATGCATAGATTAATTTGTTGAAAACTTGCGTGCGATACTGTAGTATTTTCTCCACAGATTCTCATGAGCAGAAATTGATAAATAAATAAATAGCCATTTTCATGGTAATGGTAATTAGAATCCTAATTTGATTATCAATATTTCGATACATTATTTGTGTGTGTGAACTGTTTGTGTGTGTGTATGTGTGTGTGTGTGTGTGTGTATGTGTGTGCGTTGCTTGTATAGTTTTTGGAGATTTGGGATTGGGGTTTTCCAAGATTATAATAATTTTTTCATCAATTCATTCCATCATGAAATTACGGCTTGCGTTTGAGGCGGCCAGATGAAACGCATAACGAATGAAATGAAAGCGATTATTACGTAGTATATGTTAAGGGGATGCCATAACGCAATCTAACCTATAAATTTTTAAAAACCATATTATACCCGAATAATATTGACTTTTCATAGAATGTTACAATTTTTTTATTATTCTTTAGATTGTTCTTCAAAGTGAATGACCTTAATAAAAAAATGAGTATTGAGTGAACGTTGACGATTACAAAATCATACAGCGTATTGACAGCCCGTCAATACGCTATCGTAGTTTTCGTTATACGTGTTTATTATTCAGTTTTTAACAAAAGTAAGGGTCGTCCGCGCTTTGGCATGATTTGAAGAAGTGCGGATGATTGCGATATTTATTGTGAACAAATAAATTATTCGTGTGTAACACAAATTACTGAGGTGTAAATTTTGTTATGGTATCCCCTTAAGATGAAAAAGTTTTTTTCTCCGCTTGAACCCCATCTGACCCCCTTAAATTTATTGAGCTACATACTAAATCGTTTGCCAAGTTTTTATAGTTCATTGCATTTCATCTAACCATCTAAAGTTGAAAATAGATTATTAATTATTTGTATGTTTTGCTTTATTGAACGATATTGCAGATAAATCATCTCCAAGAAGCGGGTGGTGCCAATGCTCATGATCTGATATACAACATGATGCCAAGAATAATTACCGATGAGGTTTTGCAAAGCTACAGCTTTTACGGAAGAAAAGTGAAAAATGTAGAGAAAAATAAATGTTTCTCTGTCCTTTCCCTTTGTACATGCATTTACAGTAAGTTCTTATCTCATATATATATGGGCAGTTTCACGTCAACTCGGCTGATCAAAATTTTTTTTTCAATTTTTCTTGCATAAATGTGTTTTATTGCATCTCCTGAGCATGTCCATAAAATTTTAGATCTTAAAACTTAAAATTGGATTTTTGGCAGAATTTTGAAAGTGGCAACTTTTTCAATTTTCGGAAAATTTCCAATTTTTGAGCTTATTTTTACCTATGAAGGACTTATTTTAGGTATAGACATATACATATGAAATAACATCTACTTTCGCTCTAGTTTACGAATATATAGTTAGTTTTCAAAAATACAGAACGTGGGATGAATATATATGTATGTACATATATACTTGCTGAAAACTCGAAGAGCGACAAGGTTTAGGTCGAATTTTATTCCATCAATCGATGGCTTTTTTAAAGACCTTTCCAAAGATATATCACAAAGGGTGGGCATTCCCCCGTCTTCTATATACAGGGTGGTCAAAAAGTATGGAAACACCTGAAAATCTCACAGGGTTGGTCATAAAAATAAAATTCTTAAGGTCAGGTCCTATATAACTTTCAACGAGGAATCCAGTGATGACCTTGAATTTGACCTTGGACCTTACCTTCAAGGTCATTTCAAGGTCAACCTCATTTTTTCAAATGAGAACCCCTATATTTGATGCCGGAATCAAAATGAGCGGGAAATTTTACGTCCGGATACGTGGTTAGGTATGAGGTTAAAATTACCTCTGGAGGTCAAATAGAGGTCAATGTCGGAAAAAGTATGGAAACCCCTGAAAATCTGAGCGTTGGTCGTAAAAATAAAATTGTTAACGTCAGGTCTTATGTAACTTTCAACGATGAATCCAGTGATGACCTTGAATTTGACCTTGGACCTCACCTTCAAGGTCATTCCAAGGTCAAATTTCTTTTGTTAAATGGGAACCCACACTTTTGACATCGGCAATTGAAAGAGAGTCAAATTTTACGTTAAAATATGCCTTGAGGTCCAAGGTCGACGTGACCTCTGGAGGTCAAATAAAGATTAACAGTATATTTATATCGAAACTCCAAAAATGTGTCTATTTTGATTATTAAACAAGAAAACTAGTTTCTCAATCCAGAATCCTTCTTTTAGCGCTATCCAGGAACAACGACGTGGACGTAGAAGACATTCTATTCCCTTTGGGGGGCTTTTTTAGAGTAAGTTCCGCTTGCCTTTGACTTGGGGTGCTTTGTTGAATAGGTTTTAGTATCACTGATCTCGATCACGCTACCCTGAACCTGAATCGGGATACACGGCTACACGGAAACACGGCGATTTCCAAAATTACTGAATAAGTTGGCTAAAATAAGAAAATAATTTAGAAAATTAGATATATAGTTTGTAATAATTTGCAAAAACGATTCACTTGCACAAATTTGCAAAAACTATTCATTTACGAAAATTTGCTAAAATGATTCATTTGCATAAATTTGGTAAAACGTTTCATTTGCAAAAAATTTCTAAATCGTAGCCTTTCAAACAAATAGCGAAAACGAAGTTGGATCCCGCAAAAATTCGTTTCTATTTTCATTAACATTCATTTACCATTCAAACCGTTACATTAAAAAAGTATTGCTAAGTTTAAATTAGACAAGAAAAAATTATTTTCGTTACGCCCCCTTCTACAAGAAAGAAAGAAAAGAAAGAAAGCCAACGTATCCACATTTTCAAATGAAAATCCGACGTGTCCACTTTTACAAATAAAAACTCAACTTGTCCGATTATTCCGCCAAACTGACGAAATGTATCTTTAACAAAATAGCTGTCTCATTAAAAGTCGAAAATTCAATATTATGTGTGGCTTTTTCATGTACGCGTAGTTACATAAATGATATTGTTAAAAAAAGGTTTTCTTTAGATAGAAAATAAATTTATGAATGAATGAATTTTTATTTCAATTCGCTTGATGAATACATTTTTGGTATTACTGCATAAATAACACTCTGTAGTTGCAAGAGATAAAATTTGACAAAATCACCAAATATTTTTGTTGTAAATTAGTTTTGTACGAAGAAGTCATTTTGAAACCAAAATGTTTCGATTGTCCGAAAGAGAACGGATATCACTTTTGATGATGAGAGGTTGGGGTGATATGCATAGGTCATATACACAGGTAACTAATCTGTTTAATGCAACATTTCGAAACGATGGTACTCCTATATCAAGAGGAACTGTTTCAAAAACAATAAGACGTTTAGATGCCACGGGATCTGTTCGAAATCGTCCTGTTGCTGGTAGACCATCGACAGCAACAAACGAAGAAAAATCTTTACATGTTTTACAGTCTTTTGTAGAAAATCCTCATGAGACTCTTCGATCTGCAGCTTTACAACACGACATCCATCACACATCTGTTCTTCAAATTTTGAACAGAAACAAATTGCATCCCTACAAAATTAAACTCGTGCAAGAATTAAATGAAGATGATCCTGATCGTCGCACTGAATTTTGTGAGACGATGATGGAAATGATAACTGACAATCCACAATTTTTAGGAAATATTGTCTTTTCAGATGAAGCAACGTTTCAGTTAAACGGTAATGTCAATCGACATAATTTTCGATATTGGTCTGATACAAATCCTCACTGGATGGACGCAACTCACACTCAATATCCTCAAAAACTAAATGTGTGGGCAGGAATTGTAGACGACACAATAATAGGTCCCTTTTTTATCGAAGGAAATTTAAATGCACAAAATTATGAACAGCTATTGCGAAACCAAATTGTTCCAGCAATACAAGCTGTAAAAGGAGACGATTTCGAAAACACATGGTTCCAGCAAGACGGTGCAGCACCATATTTTGCAGTTAATGTTAGAGGATTCTTGAATGAAACATTCTTCGAAAGATGGATAAGTAGACGAGGTAGCATAGAGTGGCCTCCAAGATCTCCAGACTTAACACCATTGGATTTTTTCTTATGGGGTTATTTAAAAGATCGCGTTTACAGAACAAATCCAGAAAATCTTGATGAATTAAGACGTAGAATTATTGAGGAAACTGCTCTCATTACAAGAGATATGATTCGACATGCAGTTCAGTCATATTACATCAGGATTGGTTACTGTCAAGAAACAAATGGAGAACAATTTGAGCATCTGTTATAAATTTAATCATCTACTATAATAATTCATAAAAACGCCCTAAGTGAGAGGCAAGGGGAACTCACGATAATCCAGCACCCCGACGTGAGAGGCAAGGGGAACTCACGATAATCCAGCACCCCGACGTGAGAGGTAAGGGGAACTCACGATAATCGAGCACCCCGACGTGAGAGGCAAGGGAAACTCACGATAATCCAGCACCCCAAAGGGAACAGAATGTCTTCTACGTCCACGTCGTTGTTCCTGGATAGCGCTAAAAGAAGGATTCTGGATTGAGAAACTAGTTTTCTTGTTTAATAATCAAAATAGACACATTTTTGGAGTTTCGATATAAATATACTGTTAATCTTTATTTGACCTCCAGAGGTCACGTCGACCTTGGACCTCAAGGCATATTTTAACGTAAAATTTGACTCTCTTTCAATTGCCGATGTCAAAAGTGTGGGTTCCCATTTAACAAAAGAAATTTGACCTTGAAATGACCTTGAAGGTGAGGTCCAAGGTCAAATTCAAGGTCATCACTGGATTCATCGTTGAAAGTTACATAAGACCTGACGTTAACAATTTTATTTTTACGACCAACGCTCAGATTTTCAGGGGTTTCCATACTTTTTCCGACATTGACCTCTATTTGACCTCCAGAGGTAATTTTAACCTCATACCTAACCACGTATCCGGACGTAAAATTTCCCGCTCATTTTGATTCCGGCATCAAATATAGGGGTTCTCATTTGAAAAAATGAGGTTGACCTTGAAATGACCTTGAAGGTAAGGTCCAAGGTCAAATTCAAGGTCATCACTGGATTCCTCGTTGAAAGTTATATAGGACCTGACCTTAAGAATTTTATTTTTATGACCAACCCTGTGAGATTTTCAGGTGTTTCCATACTTTTTGACCACCCTGTATATAGAAGACGGGGGAATGCCCACCCTTTGTGATATATCTTTGGAAAGGTCTTTAAAAAAGCCATCGATTGATGGAATAAAATTCGACCTAAACCTTGTCGCTCTTCGAGTTTTCAGCAAGTATATATGTACATACATATATATTCATCCCACGTTCTGTATTTTTGAAAACTAACTATATATTCGTAAACTAGAGCGAAAGTAGATGTTATTTCATATGTATATGTCTATACCTAAAATAAGTCCTTCATAGGTAAAAATAAGCTCAAAAATTGGAAATTTTCCGAAAATTGAAAAAGTTGCCATTTTCAAAATTCTGCCAAAAATCCAATTTTAAGTTTTAAGATCTAAAATTTTATGGACATGCTCAGGAGATGCAATAAAACACATTTATGCAAGAAAAATTGAAAAAAAAATTTTGATCAGCCGAGTTGACGTGAAACTGCCCATATGTATACAATATATATATATGGATGGTAATGAAAATACATAAAATATTATGATTTTTTAGTGGATGTAAAGGCTTCATTTTCTAAAACTACTGACGATGACATAAAAAAATCAATTTCAGGATTTTTGGATCAAGCAAGTACCAGATTCAAACGTAGTCAGTAAGTATTACGAAGGGAAATAATTGAGGTAATTCTGTATCAACTATAATTATAATTTCACATAATTATTGTAGGCAGCGGTCCATGCACAAATCGAAACCATTTACACCTCTACAATTAACCGATGATACGGACGATGATCCTGATTCAGCATAGACAGCAACTCATTCCAGTATTATGAATATTTTATATGTCATGACTATTTTATTAATAAAGCAGATATAACCACTATTTTATAATTGTAAAATATTTTAATTTTTCATTGTAATAATTCCAATAATTCTTTGATTGTTTTATATATATATATATTGCAACGGTAGTCGATTCAATTAATCGAACCGTTCGCGATTCTGATTTTCGCGCGTTAGTTCTAAGTATTGAGAGAGAGAGGGGGCGCGCGATCATTTGAATTGGCAGTTACGACTCAGCTGTTGATACGAGTGGATATCGCCGAAGTTTGTTTGCACAGTTTTTCTCGCCGAGTAATAGTTTTTTTTATCCAGAACAATTACGCGCGCGAGTGCAACAACGTGATCAACAGATTGCACCGTTACGGGAGCAGCAGATTTGCAGCTGATAGGCTGTACGAGGCAGCGCAGCTGATAAACCAGGACCGGAGGCAGTTGATAGATTTACTGACATTAACAATTACGGCTGATCACCGTAATTGCACCGCAGGGTAGGTGCACCTCCCTTAATTAGCACGTGACAAAATACATTTGGTATTTTGTCCAACCGTGTTAGCGTTAATTTTTTTGTATTCGCGCCGAGCGTTAGATCGCGCCAATATTCGAATCTTCTCTCTCTCTCTTTCTCACCGAAAATTAATTAATTGTAAATCCTATTCGAGTGCGTCAGTCTATCGGCCCCACAAAGACTATAGAGATTTTTTATTAATAAAATCTGTTAAACTTATTCGCCGATTTCGTCATATAATTTTCCTAGTAGTTTAAGCAATTGAAAAAGGCTTAGGTTTTAATCCGATTACAGCTAGGGGATTAAGTGGATTAGGAGTAAAGTCGCTTACACTTAAAACTCATCGAGTGTCACAAGGCACGTAACTTAAGGTGAGTTCAACTCCGCTTGATCGAAGACAACTAAGTTAAGTCAGCTGACGTTAAGGCGAATACACGTATTAACATACGTGTTAACGGAGCGGCGGTTTGCTCTGCATCGTGGGAGTTTTCTCTTAAATAAATTTCTCATTTTGTAGATTTATCCCCCCGTTACAATATACGAGGTATGATAAAAAAGTAAGGTGAATTTTTATTTTTCTCAAAAAATATTTATTTATTCATCAATTTTTATTTTATCTCCTTCAAAGTAATCCCCCTCGGGTATAATGCACTTGTGCCAACGCTTTTTCCAATCCTCAAAGCATTTCAAAAAATCATTTTTTGTGATCTTGCTTAGTTTATCCTTCGATGCCGTCTTTATCTCCTCAATCGTGGCAAAACGCGGTCCTTTCATGGGCCTCTTCAGTTTTGGGAACAAGAAGAAGTCACAGGGGGCCAGATCTGGGGAATACGGTGCCTGTGGCATCGTTACTGTGTTGGTTTTAGCCAAAAATTCGCGCACAAGCAACGATGTGTGAGCAGGGGCGTTATCATGGTGAAAAAGCCAATTTTTATTTTTCCACAAATTCGGACGTTTCTGGCGGATTGCTTCGCGCAAATTGCGCATAACTTGCAGGTAATATTCCTTATTTACTGTTCTATCCTGTGGCAAGAACTCATGATGCACCACGCCCCTGCAGTCAAAGAAAACTGTAAGCAAGCCTTTACATTTGATCGAACTTGGCGTGCTTTTTTTGGTCTTGGTAATCCAGAATGCCTCCACTGGGACGATTGAGTCTTAGTCTCGACGTCATAACCGTATACCCATGTTTCGTCACCTGTTATAACCCTGTTGAGTAAATCTGGATCATCGTTGACGTCATTCAGTAGCTCTTGGGCGATGCTCATGCGACGTTTCTTTTGGTCGAAATTGAGCAATTTCGGAACAAACTTCGCTGACACACGTCTCATGTCTAAAACACTCGTCAAAATTGATTGGCACGAACCAAATGAGATGCCAATATCATCAGCAACTTCTCTAATGGTAATTCGACGATTTCCCAACACTATTTTCTTCACTTCTTCAACATTCTCATCAGTTGTTGATGTGCTGGGGCGTCCAGAACGAGGTTCGTCGTCGGTGTCTTCTCGGCCTTCTTGGAAGAGTTTATACCACTTGTAAACATTTTTTTGGCTTAAAGTAGACTCACCGTATGCCACTTTCAGCATTTCAAGTGTTTTGGAACATTTGATTCCATTTTTCACACAAAATTTAATGCAAACTCTTTGATCCATGTTTTTAGACAGCAGCAAATCGTGGAGCACGCAAAACACTTCTAACCTTGATGCCTCTCACAAACAAACCAAACATACTACAAAGCTGAAATTTGGAACGTATGTTCTAGACGAGTGTACCGACATAACCAAATAAAAAAGTCGAAGATCGAACGGACGTAGCCCGCTAAATTTCAAAATTCACCTTACTTTTTGATCACACCTCGTATTCATCCAAAGTTGAGTATTTTTGAAAACTAATTATATATTCGTAAAGTAGAGCGAAAATCGATGTTATTTCATGTATATACTCGAATGTCCATACCTAAAATAAGTCCTTCATGGGTAAAAATGAGCTCGAAAATTGAAAAAGTTGCCATTTTGAAAATTCTGCCAAAAATCCAATTTTGAGTTTCAAGTTCTAAAAAAAAACACATATTCTACATAATATATGCAATCAAATGGCACTATTAAAAAAGGAAAAAAAATGTTGATCCATTGAGTTGACATGAAATGGCCCATATATGTATATATATATATATATATATATATATATATATTGTAACACGACAAAGTTACATACATCGCGAGCGCCGAGAGCCAACGCAAGCGTGAGGACACACACACACACGATTATACGGCACGACGAAAGAGAGAGAGAGAGACAGTACAGCGATTAGCCGACAATCACCGAAGTTAGCCGAAACACGATAGCGAAGACCTCCCGCGAACGCGCGAACGAACATCGCGGCTTTTCGTCTCGCTACGCTCGACGTGTTCACATCGATAACCGAGTATCGCGCTCGAGGCGACGACGTCTCACCACTTCCGTGATTCGACTAGCAGGCCTGCAGCCGCGTAGCAACGGAGCCCTTCGTTGACCAGCCGACGGCGCGAAGTAAAACCGTCTGATCCACGTGCGAGGGCGATCCGGAGGATAGCCTCCCGTCGACGAAGCTCGTAAGCTCGTAAATACGGTACGACTCATTCTCTCTCTCTCACGCGGTATCAATTATATTGCGGCGCAGAGTTTCGGCGAAAACTCTTGATTGCACCTCTGCGAGAAGGTCGCACGTTGTATAAGGATAGTCATTGACACAATAAATCTATCAACGTTTTATTATAACGTAGCTCTTTACTTGTGTTGCATATCCTTCACCTCTAATTCAGTCGACGGGTTAAACCCCGACCGCCTCCGCGGGTCAATCGGCACCTAGTCGATTGACAATTATACTGACCTAGCCGGAGCATACCCGTCTATTATCGGTGGATCCTACGGGTGGATTTAAGGGCAGGTCCCACCACCGTTTTAGTGGCGCCCAACAGTGGTTTGGTTTATTTCAAGCATTTTTTTCCCATTTTTTTCTTTCATATTAACAAATTATTTCAACAGTAAAATTACATCTTCAAAAAAAGAGAGCATTCCTTTATCACGCGCCTTTCAAGTGTACTTGAAAAAATAAAACCGGCGCGAGCATCACGTTAGTGCGTCGTTCACGTGTACAGTCGAGCAGTATACCGGAGTTAATCCGAAAAAGAAAACAAACAGTTATGTAATCTAATTTACATATTACCCACACGGCAAGAGAGATCACTCTCTCCCTCGACAACACTCGAACGACGCGCGAGCTGACGCTCACATATAATATATACAAAGAGCGAAGAGATTGTTGATACAGTCGAAACGGTAGAAATTTTTGTTCTTTCTCAGGATGATTGAAAGGCTGAGAAATAAATAAAAGTAACATATATTTGCTCGAGCATTGCAATTAGAGGAGAAGGGTTCGCAGGTATAGCGAAATTATTTTTTTTCACATTCAGCATAGCAATTTTACTGAGAAAGTAGCGAAGAATTCTATTGTGAGATTCGCTCAACAACCATTTGAAAATAGATAAAGAAAGCGCGCGAAGGATATGCAAAAGCTGTTATCGATATAGATCGATAGATTTTTTTCCTCCCTTGATAAAAGTTTTTTTTTTTTCTTTTTGTTTGTTTTGATACCGAATATTTTTATTATTTACCGCAACGATAAATTACCGTTGTCAGCGGCAGAGAAATGCATGTTTTTTTTCTTTTCTCTTTAATTAATACATATTTATATAACGACATTGAATAATTACTTTTGATATTCATTATTTCTGTTGTGGTATTTACCGTTGTCTCATTAAGCAACGAAGAAAGAGTATGCATACGGTATTACATTTACATACACACCACACCCAACACAAACTTTATACACACAATAAAAGCAACACATTGGTTCATGACCAAATACTGGGCCGAAGCTAAGGCTGAAGCCTTCGCAGACAATCAATCCGGGCAAGCCTTGAACGTAGCATTACTCGGATTGGGATTATTACAAACCGGCTCGGTTACAGAAAAAAGGAAGCGACTCACGGATCGATTACAAGGCAAATACGAAGCCGCGCAATTTGAGGTGGGAGCGGCTGACGAACAATCGCGCGGACGCATGCTAGAGAATTTCCTTGCGATCAAACAAAGTCAAATCGAAGCCGACGAGATGTCAAAACAATATTGGACGATAGAAAGAGCGCAAGCTCACGCCCAATCACTCACCCCCCTAGAATTAGAAAGAGCTTTGACGCGACTTGAACTGAAACCAAATGGGACCGGGGTAGAGAAACAGACGCGATTAGCGAAAAGGTTATCGTACGAATATGTCCAGACAGACAATGACGCGGGCCGCGACCACGACGAAGACACACACATGAACTTGGTCGACGAATACCTTGACGAAATCGAAGAATTCGAATCAAATGCGGCAGGTCAAGATCGCGATAAAGCAAACAAAGAAGTCGCGACGACCGGTACAAATGCTGTCCCAACCACGACCCCATCCACGAGCACTACTAACAGCGAGACCAGAACATACGAGATAACCAGCCCCGACGGTAAACGCCGCGTTGTAAATAAAGCAACTTACGATTTGCTATTTGCAGACGAGCAAGATTCCGATATTTTACAAGCACAAATAGCTAGCCTATCGCTACAGTCGCAAATACCCGCAGCGATACATCCACAACCACGCACACGCGGCCAAGGATCCGTCGCGTCAACACCTCGCTGGCCTAACACGTACACACCTGAACCTTGGAAAACTCGAGACTTATCTAAAATTATACCGAATTGGAACCTTAAGTTCAACGGTACCGAGAAGGAAGACGTCCGAGATTTCTTTCGGAAAGCCGAACAGATGCAAAAATCCGCGGGATTAACGAAAAACGACATGGTACGAGGTTTTCACATGTTGGTAGAAAACGGAGCAGCAGCCCACTACCGCCGACATGAAAGCAAATGGGCAACATACGACGAGATTCGCGCTAACATGATTAAAGAATACTCGGACGAGCTTTATACCGAAAGAAAAAACGACGAAGTACGAGCGCGCAAGCAACAACAAAACGAATCGGTAAGAGAGTATATTGACGCATTAATGATTTTATTCGATGAGATGGACGAACCAGTAACAGACGAGAAAAAGAAAGAGAGAATTTACAACAACATTTTACCGGATTACATGTCCTTGTTACGAACGCAGTTTCATAGGAGCTTGCACGAGTTTATCGAGTTCGCGACGGAGTTAGGGAAAGCATTTCAATCGGGCAAGAGATCACGCGAGCAAGCAGAAAAACAATCATTTATACCGAGCGAAGCTTGCGCAACAACAACAGTCGAATCGGACTTACGCGCAGAACTTGACACGTTGAAAAATCAAATCGCGGCAATAAATACCGAAAGATACGATTCGCGACGCAACCACAGTGGATACCGCAACCACAGCGGAGACAGATGGCATAGTCGCAGTCGCGAGAGATGGGATCGAAGAAACAGAAATGAGTACCGAAATCGCGAGCGGAGTAAAAGCCCGCGGTACTATAAAAGCTCGAGCAGGGGTGATAGCAGAAGCCGAAGTAAAGACAGCAATGGTTCGAGAGGCTCTCACCGAAGTCGCAACGAAACTCGGAATCGCGACAAGTACGGTAAATATGAGAGATGAGAGTACAGCAGAACACGCAGTAATAGCAGACAACATCGTGACAATGATAAACACGACAACAGAGACAGCGATAGACACGAGAGAAACGACAGACGGAACAACGATAGACGTGACAATCGCGACATAAACAACAAACGCAACGCCTACAGACGCGATAGTCGCGATAAATACCGCGACGACAAAAATTCAAAATCAGACGACCGCAAAAATTCGGGAAACGGCAGATAGACGGAGCGATAACGGGCGCCGCCACGTCTTCGATAAAACACTCAGCCCGTAAATCCAAAAACACAGTGCGGTTCGCCGATCAAATAAATAACACTTCTAACGGTAAATCTAAAGTATACCCAAGGTACTGGGTAGAGGTAAAAATCGCAAACACAAAAATTAAAGCTCTATACGATCCCGGCGCATCGAGAACAATCCTTGGTAACATCGGGCCTAAATTATGCTGCGATAATAACATAGATATAGGTGATTCAACAGTCAATTATCTCCGAATGCCAAACGGTAAGCTCGAGAAAGCGTTTGGATACATAAAAACCATGATCGAATTAAATACATTAAAAATAGATGCAGAAGTACTAATGGTACCGACGATACCATACGACATGATTCTCGGACTGGATTTAATACGTGAACATAAAATATCGATGAACGCAGCAGATGACACATATACTTACGAATGCGACGGTCATACACATAAAAAGAAATTCGAGCTTTGTTCAATAGAGGTAATACCGAATAACGAAGTAGCTTTCGACGCGTACTCCATCGAAATAAAACAAGCAGAAAAACCAATAGAAAGCGGTTTAAGAAAATTAACAAGAGAACAAGCAGCTAAAGTACAATCTATCCTTGACGAAATTTTACCGATTGATAAGAACCCGAATAAAAGTAAAAAGCTACCATACACACCATTGATCGAACACGAAATAAAACTGCGACCCGGTACAAAACCGAAAAAGCAAAGATATTACCCACTATCGCCGAAGCTCGAAAAAGCTTTACACGATATAATCGATGAGCAAGCAGCGCAGGATATCATCGAGCCGGCAGAATCGGAATGGTCTAGTCCTATAGTACTAGTTAAAAAGTCAGCGAACGAGTATCGAATGTGTGTCGATTTACGTGAGGTAAATAAAAACTGCGAGCAGGACGCTTACCCTTTACCGTACATGGAGGTAATATTGAACAAACTTCGTACCGCGAGATACATAACATCGCTAGACCTCAGCAAAGCTTACCACCAAATAAAGCTCTGTAAACACTCCCGCCACATCACAGCTTTCACGGTTACAGGTCGCGGATTATGGCAGTACAAACGATTACCAATGGGACTAAGCGGCGCGGGCGCCGCGTTCCAACGGTTAATCGATAAAATTATCGGCGGATTGGAGCCACACTGCTACGCCTATCTCGATGACATAGTGTTGGTTACCGAAACGTTCGAAGAACACATGGAGTTATTAAATAAACTGATTAAAAGTATCAAAGACGCGGGACTAACTATAAACCGAAATAAAAGTAAATTTTGCCAGTCGGAAATAAAATATTTAGGTTTCATCGTAAATGAAAACGGTATAAAAATCGATCCCGACAAAACAGTGTCCGTTGAAAATTATCCTCGACCGAAAACTCTACGTCAACTTCGCAGATTTCTCGGTATGACATCATGGTACCGAAAATTCTTACGTAATTACGCGCAAATCGCAGACCCACTAACAAAACTGACACAGAAAAATACACGGTTCGAATGGCGCGACGACCACCAACGCGCCTTCCAAAAGATAAAAGCCATGTTAATCGATGCACCGATGTTACACCGCCCGCACCCAGACGGAGAGTACTTCCTCCATTGTGACGCAAGCAATGTTGGCTTAGGAGTAGTACTCATTCAAAGAGTCAACAGAGTTACTGTAGATAACTACGTTATTGCGTTCGCTAGCCGCGCATTACGGAAAAACGAACGGATATTTTCCACGACCGAACGCGAATGCCTAGCCGTGAAATGGGGAATAGAGAAATTCCGATGTTACCTCGAAGGAGGCCATTTCACGGTAGTATCAGACCATAGTGCTCTGCGGTGGCTTTTCGAGAAGAAAAACCCCACAGGACGCATAGCGCGTTGGATACAAGACCTACTTTGTTATGACTTCAAAATAATACATCGCGCGGGTGTAAAGATGGTGGTACCGGATGCACTAAGTCGAATTTACGAGGGATGCGAGGCAGAAGCTGAAACAAATGGATGCAGCGCAATAGAAATCGCGAAGAAAACAGCAGACAAATGGTACATAAAGCGAGTACGCGATTTAATAAAACAGCCGAAATTATACCGAGACTACAAATTAATTAACGGCAATCTATATATATACAAAAATAATAACGACAAAGACGATGACAAAAACCCTTGGAAATTAGTGGTACCGATAGAACATCGAACACAAATCTTGCGAGAATCTCACGACGAGCCACAAGCTGGACACCTCGGTACAGACAAAACATATGCGCGCATGACACAAAACTACGCATGGCCTGGCATGTACCGCGATGCACGCGATTACGTTCGAAAATGCGACATTTGTCAACGAAACAAGCCAGACCAGCGCGAAAAAATTGGCTTTATGAGATCCCGAAACATTGACAGACCATGGCAAACGGTTGCTACCGACTTACTAGGCCCACTCCCTTGCACAGTAGAAGGATTCACATTTCTAATAGTTTTTATTGATTTACTATCACGCTTCATTGTATGCAAACCGTTAAAAAACAAATCATCAGAATCCGTAAGGGAAGCCATCGAAAGTCAAATTCTACAGCACGGTTGCATGAATACCTTATTAAGCGACAACGGTAAAGAATATATAGGCGCGCCAGTACAAGAGTACTTAAAGAAATGCGGAATTTTACACGAAGCGACAGCCGTATATTCACCGCAAGGCAACCCGACCGAGAGAGCAAATCGAACATTAAAAACAATGATACGAGCATACCTCGAACACACACACACAAATTGGAATAAATATTTACCGCAATTCCAATTTGCATATAACTCCAGTAAAAACGCCACGACAGAGTACACACCAGCGTATCTTATATACGGACGCGAATTACAACCACCTACTCTTTGGCGAAGAGAAGTGGAAATGCTATCTAACTCAATACATAAATTACAAGATTCCGCCGAAAGTAACGACACACAAATACACACAATACAAAACGATACCGAAACATGGAACAACCATATGCACAATTTAAAAACCGCACACGTGCAAGCTGCACAAAATAGTAAAAACGAGAGCAAACGGCAGAGTACTTACCACAATAGAAATAAACGTATAGACACATTTAAAATCGGAGACAAAGTACTCCACGAAAACATGCAGTTATCGTCCGGTGCGAAACAAATTTCAGCAAAGTTATTAAAACCATACATCGGTCCATACACGATAACAGCTAAAGTAGGAAATAATATATATACGTTAAAAGACGAAAATAACAAAGTACTCAAAAGCTCTTGGCACACTCGTTACCTCAAACCGTACATCGAAAACTCAAGAGAGAAGAAAGAAGAATTGCCACGGCCCACACCGCCTATCAATAAACGACCCCGCGGACGTCCCAAGAAAACTCAAGAAACTAATGAAATTGTCGTAGAGACGAAACAAAAGCGCGGCCGCCCACGGAAAATCGCACCACCAAAAGATATGATATCTGCACAACCATCAGAAAAACGCAAACGAGGTCGACCGAGAAAGAGGATCGCTGAAAATTAGCAGCAGCACGGTACATCAAAATTATACCGAAGAAGTCGACAATTAAAATTCGCAACAATATGTACCGTATACTCAACTCACATCGAGCAAATTCAAAAACCACGCACGCCAACTGCACCACGTCAACACACGCGCAGGATGCCTCAGTAAGCTGCGCGCGCACGTCGTCTCCACCCTCCCCGCCAGCGCCGCACCGCCAGTCGACGACGAAACACACGTGAGCGAGCACGCCGCCGACAGCCAAAACACGGAGCGCCGCCATTTTGCGCAACCACCGGCAAAAACACGCGCGAGTTCGGTAGAATTACCAGTGTAGAACGTGGGTGAGTGAGTGAATGATAATGTCTGACCTCAACACCAGCTCGGTCCCAGAACCAACAGAGATGAGCGAGGAGAAGAAGGCACTACTGCCGAACTTCTACAGGCACAGCATCGGACGGACATACCACCACCGCCCCGGCGGCCTCAACCTTACAGAAGCTCGCAAGACTGAGCTCCAGCTCGAGCTGGCTACACTACGCCTAACTGACGCCGAGCGACAAGACTTCAAGGAAGGCAACAAAAACGCACACGCTGCCGACGACGGTACAATTTGGTGGGACGACGAAATCGAACACGAAAAGCCACCGGTATCAGACGCCGCACTCAAAACCTTCTGGGAGGAATACCAGAGCTACGCCACACGCGCGACGTGCGCAATCGAAAAATATTTACACGATAAATACGTCGAAGCTTTCCACAAGCCGATAACCAAAAGGATGTCGGAAACCCTCATCAACTGGGCGAAAGAAAACATGTGGAAAACAGCAGTGGAGAGCGGCATCACACTAGCCGAGTTGATCAGACTTCCCGGAAACCAAGACAACCAGCGAGCTACAACGGCCAGTGATACCGACAACTCAGACGACGCCAACGAGCAGCACGGTACGCAGCAACAACAACAACAACAAGCAAAAGTACGCGACACCTCGGTCGCAACAGTCACAGGCCCACGCGTGCCTCCAGCCGCAGCAGCAGAACCAGCACGCGCACAACAAATACACCAGCCCATTTACGGACAACATTACCGGCAAAACCGGCATATGGAAAAAACACCATCACCAGAGTGGTTCGAACAAGAAGCCCAGCGACAACTGGACGCGGGCCTTGTCCCAGAAGACGTCGAAAACGTGTTCGGATACGTGCGGAAACGGTGGTTTTTCGCGAGGCAGCGCGAGTACGAAGATCGACTCAACGCAGACCCGCACTTCAAGACCTGGCTAAAGCAAAAACTGCTGACCGGAACATTCTCCCCACGAGGCCCGGTACAATATCGCCTGAAAGACGAGGCACGCAGGGAGGAAAGAGAGAGAGACAACAACAGCTACAGCAGTAAGTACATCGCCGTCAAGAAGTGAAGTGATAACAGTTTGCGAAGAGGTTGACACAAATACCAAAACAACCTCACGGTAACAACTTTCTTTTTCCTTTCTTTCCTTATTTTTTTATTTATATAATTTTATAATATAATTTTATTCCAAAAAAATAAAGATTAGACACACAATTTTAGTGATGTAACAAACATAGCAATCAAAAAGAAAAACATAGCAATACGGTATGTTACCGTCCTATATTTACTCTCTACAAACCGAGGTACGCAAAAGAAAGTACCATCGGTATAATTAAAAAAAAAAAAAAAGAAAACCTTATTTTTTTATAATGAATATGCGCAACGACTCCAGAGTACGCAAAAGAAAGTACTACTGGACCATCAAAAAAATCATAATTGTTAAATTACATTGTTACAATACGATTTAAGCAGCGAAATAATAAATAGCCATAATTTTGAACCCCAAATTTATTTATTGAGTGCGCCACACCTTAATATAAGTCGACATCAACAAGAGAGAGAGAGAGAGAGAGAATCCGGTTAACGCTCAATCGTTAGTTTTTTTTTGCTTTTCTCCTCTTCCCCTATCGGTACCTAGCACTCGCCCTCAACGTCCGTACGTGTGTGTCAAAAATCTGCTTCTCAGATTTTTCCCCACCCGGGGGAATATTGTAACACGACAAAGTTACATACATCGCGAGCGCCGAGAGCCAACGCAAGCGTGAGGACACACACACACACGATTATACGGCACGACGAAAGAGAGAGAGAGAGACAGTACAGCGACTAGCCGACAATCACCGAAGTTAGCCGAAACACGATAGCGAAGACCTCCCGCGAACGCGCGAACGAACATCGCGGCTTTTCGTCTCGCTACGCTCGACGTGTTCACATCGATAACCGAGTATCGCGCTCGAGGCGACGACGTCTCACCACTTCCGTGATTCGACTAGCAGGCCTGCAGCCGCGTAACAACGGAGCCCTTCGTTGACCAGCCGACGGCGCGAAGTAAAACCGTCTGATCCACGTGCGAGGGCGATCCGGAGGATAGCCTCCCGTCGACGAAGCTCGTAAGCTCGTAAATACGGTACGACTCATTCTCTCTCTCACGCGGTATCAATTATATTGCGGCGCAGAGTTTCGGCGGAAACTCTTGATTGCACCTCTGCGAGAAGGTCGCACGTTGTATAAGGATAGTCATTGACACAATAAATCTACCAACGTTTTATTATAACGTAGCTCTTTACTTGTGTTGCATATCCTTCACCTCTAATTCAGTCGACGGGTTAAACCCCGACCGCCTCCGCGGGTCAATCGGCACCTAGTCGATTGACAATTATACTGACCTAGCCGGAGCATACCCGTCTATTATCGGTGGATCCTACGGGTGGATTTAAAGGCAGGTCCCACCACCGTTTTAATATATATATATATATATATATATATATATATATATATATATATATATATATATGTATATATATACATACATGTAACTATTTATAACTAGAAGTCATTAAGACATTGCAAGGTATAGTATAAATTTTTCTGACAATCAATTCTATAATGTGCATGAAAAATGTCTATAATATTTGAAACTTTTTATAAATGTGATATTCCTGCAATATTTCTTGAAATATGTACAAAATCTTTTAGAAAACATTCCTATATTATTTCGGAATATTTCATTATCCGTGCAAGCAAATTTAAAGAAATATTGTAAGGATAATATTCGCAATATTTCTAGAAATTTTCCAGTGATATTGCGTGGACGCCTTTCAGAAAAATTGCTGCAATGTTTCTAGAAATATTTTAGAAAGATTACATAAAAACCTTTCAAATTAATTACAAAAAAATTGCTGCAATATTTCTATAAATCTTTTGGTAGGATTGCAGGAAACCTTTTCGAAATATTGCAAGAAAAATTGCTGTAATGTTTCTAGAAATCTTTTGGTAGGATTACAGGAATTCTTGCAGAAATATTGTAATAAAAGTTGCTGCAATGTTTCTAGAAATCTTTTGGTGCTATGTCCGTGCCAATAAAGCCGCAGAAATATTTCGAGAAAAGTTGCTGCAATGTTTCTAGAAATATTATAGGGAAATTGCATAGAAACCTTGCAGAAATATTGCAAGAAAAATTGCTGCAATGTTTCTAGAAATGTTTTTGCAAGATTGCAGGAAACCTTTTAGAAACATTACAAAAAATGTTGCTGTAATGTTTCTAGAAATATTTTAGGAAAATTGCATGGAAACCTTGCAGAAATATTGCTATGTCCGTGCGGATAAAGCCGCATAAATATTGCGAGAAAAGTTGCTGCAATGTTGCTAGAAATATTTTAGTAAGATTGCATGGAAACCTTGCAGAAATATTGCAAGAAAAGTTGCTGCAATGTTTCTAGAAATATTTTAGCAAGATTGCAGGAAACCTTTTAGAAACCTTGCAAGAATTGTTGCTGTAATGTTTCTAGAAATATTTTAGAAAGATTGGATGGATGCTTTGCAGAAATATTGCGAGAAAAGTTGCTGCAACCTTTTTTGCAACATTGCTGCAGCTTCAATTGCACGGACATAGCAATATTTTAGAAATATTTCAATGAAAGCTTGCAGAAATGTTCCAAACCTTTCATGAAACATTGCAGCAATATTGCAGCAATATTACATGCTGTGTGGGTTATTGGTGATTACGCATAGACACGCTCGCTATATTAATTTAGATACTAACCAACATAGCTGCGCTAACAAACAGTTAACGCACCTGATAAGCAGGATCATTATATTACGCAATAGCGAGCAAAGAGTCTTTCGGCTAGCACAATATTAAATGTCCTTTGTTGAGCCTTTCATCGGCTAGTAAAGTCTAAATTTTTGTTTGTTTGTTTATAAACATTGAATATAGCACTCACACTCGCATCGTCCGTCAAACAAGCGTGTAAATTTGTAAAAGAAACTAATCGCGACATAAAAAGCAGATGACAATGGACTGCACTCAGAAAGAAGTCGAAGACTGAGTATTGACGCTTCAAGACGAGGAAATAAACGAATACCTCAAACACTTGGAGCTCAAGAAAAACGGGAATAAGCTCTCGAGAGCTGGGCGACTGCAAAATTGGTTGCTACGCGTCTACTCTGCGGCGAATTTGGTAGAAGTCGACAACCAACACAACAATCCAGCAAGAAGGGCAGCTCTACGTTCAGAGCTTATCACATCCGTTTGCGCGGAACACACAGCATCCGAAGAAGAAGAAGAACACCCGTTAGCCCAGCTAATGCAAAGCGCAGAGGTTATATCGCGGATTCGGGAAACAGCGATAAACGTCACAGGCGTACTGGACGACGGCGGGAGTACTAACGGTAATAAAAATATTACCATAACGGCTAATAATGGTAGCCAGTTCCAACTCCCACCTGCATTCGCTGTGATGATTCAAGATCTCATTTTCCGGTCCAGAGAGAATGAGAAAAAGCTCGAGCTACTAGACTCTATAAGAGTAAATGTATCGAGTCTAGCGAAGATATTAGACCAAATATGCAACCATTGCAGCAATGTCAAGAGCCAACTGGACGACTTATCCGCCTGAATGAGTGCTTTGGAAAAAGCCGAAAACAGGAATGTACAGCAAGCTAATGCTAACCATTCTAGTGAAATGCAGCAACAAGAAAACACGCGCAGGAGCATCACATTCCAAGATACCTTCACCTACCATTACGACACCAGGCTACCTCAAAGTACTTCAGCTGGACCCGGACAGAGGCCCACGGGGGCTACTGGCAGGACCCCCCGCCGGACGCTCCCTTTCGGAGAGGGTGGACAGCATCAACTTAGTGAAGTTAATGCTGAAGTGGATAACCACCAGCCGAGCACGTGGTCATCTCAGCAGACAACAAACCCTTGGTCGACTACAAGGGATGTAGGTCGTATTGTCCGAGGATGGAAACTGAAGTTTTCAGGAGAGGGCATCGCGAGTATTGACACCTTCCTGTCGAGGCTGGACAATTTGAGGAATGGTGCGGGACTCACGGAAGACGAGATGCTCCTAACGGTATCAGAGCTACTCGTCGGTCCCGCCCTTACCTGGTACGAGGCGATGAAGGAGGAATGGCTCTCCTACGCCGAATTCGAGATGCACGCACGGGAATGGTTTGGGAACAGCGTGCAACAGCAATAGCGTCTTATGAGGGAAGTCTAGAGCCGATACCAGGGCCCAGATGAACCCGTCAATGTTTACATCGCCAACATGATGGGCCTGATGTGAAGCGGCTAAACCCCCAGATGGCGCCTGAATGCCAATTGGACCTGTTGCACGCTAACCTCCTCCCGGACATTCAGGGCCAAGTGCGTAGGTCCAAGGTGAGCTTCATACGAACCCTGAACGCGCTAGTCACGGCGGCACAAAACAGCTTGCACCAGAGAAGGGCAGAACGGGTGGTACCTGATCCACAGTCAACTCTATACCCGGAGTTAGCGTACTACCCTCGTGCTGATGGAAGCAAGGGCCGCAAGGGCAAAGTGCCAGCGATGTCCAGCGACAAACCGGAGGTCAGCGACAGGTTAGATCGTATGGAGAAAGTGCTTGAGAAGGTAACGCACCAGGTCGTCTACACATCGACGCCACCGGGGGTGGCGCCTGACCCAAGCTTCGAGGCAGTCGATGGCGAGAAAAAGGCTCCACCCAACGATATACTGAGGCAAGTGCTATTATCCCTCAAGGAAATATCAAAAGGGATGAAGCACAACTTCGTCGGGAAAAATTTGACCTCGAAGCACCGCCCGAAGAAGCCAGAAGCTCCTCGAAAGTGGGAGAGAGACTTCACCAAACCACTCAAGTGTATTTAGTGCGAATGGTTGGGATACAGCAAAAAATACTGTCCCCAATGTAACAAGGGAAATGAGGATAGGAGTGGTTAGGTGGGATTGACCCCACTCCTTCATCCCCTAAACCAAACCCCGCAAAACGAAATCTCGCGGCCTTCGCCAAGACAATCAGTACCAATTGTAGCGAGCGAATTAAGCGATGAGAGCAAGAATTTCCCTGGTTATGCCAATGATGAAAGTGTCGGTAAAGTGAACGTGGAGAAAGGGGGTTTGACGTTAGTAAAGCCCAAGACCATAGACCGGCCGAGGTGGCGGCAAATGGATCACCCTTGAGGGCGATGGTAACGGCAGATAAACCATTAAGGTGTACTCCTACAGGATTTCCGATAGCCCGAACCGAGGTGGTTTGAACGGCTGGTAACGTAACTGTACCACGCGAGAGCACAGTGGCTAGCGCTATGGCATGCAAAAAGCAAGGCTATGTAGAGCAGAATCTGTTTCGCTATATTCCCCGGAACAGGAAACGCGCTGGTGGCTACCGGTGAAAATAGGAGACTTCCAGATAAGGACTCTCTATGATCCGGGAGCTTCCACCATGGCAATGGATAGAAATGCTCTGCAGATAGCATTTGTGCTAGGCATCAGGTTGGATACCACCCACGCGGGTACGGCAGGACTACCAGATGACCGTAATTTGACAATCGTTGGTCACGCCATGTTGCCGTTCACCGTTGGGGACGTGACGATGCCGACGAGGGTAGCTATACTCCCAACCCTCGTCGATAAATGTATCCTAGGAGTGAACTTTGTTAGACTGTTTAGAACGGTACTTGACCGCGACGATAATACGTTGCTGTTCAAGAAATCACAAACCAAGATGAAATTCACAGTCTAAAAGAATTTTAAAATTGGAAATTAAAGATTTATGTGTTCATATGAATCATATTAGGCAGCGACTTAATGCGTTGTCTTATGTGTTGGATGGTTTGCGGATGGATCGGGATATTTTAAATTCATTTAGATACTTTACTGAAATAAAGAGTAGTAATATTTTTCAAAGATTGAACAAGACATTGAGTGATAAGATTGCAATGATACACAGAAAGAAGTATGTTGTTCGTAATGTCAAACATCGTGAAAAATGGGTTAAAAATCTCACTAATATTGTGTTACCTACTGAAGTAATAGAGGTCGTATCGATGGGCCCAAATTTTAATACATCTGAATTCACAAAAAAAGATATTATTTTGACAATTAAAAATGTCGAGTATTTTTTACGAAATGAATCATATGTGAATGATGATGGTGATGTTGATATTGTGGATGATACTGCTTCGCGGAAAAAAGAAATAAAAAATAGCTATACAATCAGAGATACTATAATAAAGAATTTGAAAGGAGTTGCCAGCAATACTTTGCATGTATCAAAGTTTGAGAGGGAATTGAAACAAAAAATAGATCACACTAAGCAATTTCTTAGAGATAATGACAATATATTTTTTACAAGAGCTGACAAGGGTAATTTAACGGTTTGTTTGGAAGTCGGGGATTATAAATCAAAAATGATTGAATTATTGAATGATGTGAATACATATAAAATTGTAACTAGTGGAAATGTTTTGAGATCGTTGCAATTAAGGGTTTATAAAATTCTCCGTGATTTTAATGAAAAGGGTTATTTAAATTTTAAGTATAATAAATATGCTCTCACGCAAACTAACACGGTACTCTCAAAAGCCTATGGCCTTCCTAAAATTCACAAAGCTGGATATCCACTTAGACCTATTATTTCAACTATTAATAGCCCGGTTCATTTTTTATCAACAGTTTTAGACAAAGAAATAAAAAAATGTAATTTACGTCCTTTTTCACATATAGATAATAGTTTTCAACTTATAAAAAAACTTCAAAACATAACAGTTCCGTCAGATTATATGTTAATTTCATTAGACGTCAGCTCTTTGTTTACAAACGTTCCATGTGATTTAGTCATTGAGAGTCTCGATAGGCGATTTAACAAGATTCACTCTGTTTCGGAGATACCTTTTACTGAAATAATTGATACGGTAAAGTTTTTGTTTGATAATACTTTTTTCCAGTTTGATGGAATAATTTACAAACAGATTTTTGGTACACCGATGGGTTCTCCAATATCGCCATTGTTTGCTGATTTAGTTATGGATGATTTGGAGACAGATTGTTTAAATGTTTTGCGAGAAAAATATAATTGTTCACCGCATTTTTATTTTAGATATGTAGATGACACTATTTTATGTATAAAAAGGGATAATTTACAATTGGTTTTGGACATTTTTAATAATTATAATAATCATTTGAATTTCACACACGAAATTCAATGTAATAATAGTATAACTTTTTTAGACATTTCGTTAATAATCAAAAATGGTAAAATTGTCACTAATTGGTACCAAAAACCGACTTGTTCAGGCAGAATTTTGAATTTTTATTCTAACCATACAACTCAGCAAAAAAGAAACATTGTATATAATCTGATTGATAGATCTTTATTACTATCTGATGCAACCTTTCATAAAGATAATATAAAAATTGTTGAGAGCATTTTAAAAAATAATGATTACCCGAAAAAATTTGTTAAAACATGTATATTAGATCGCATTCGTAAACATAGATTTTGGAATAGTATTGCTACTCAAGATGATAGAAAAAATACGAATATTAAATCGATGGTTTTAACGTTGCCTTTTCACAAAAAATTTTTTAACTTATGCAACCATAGTTTAAGAAAATTTAATGTTCATTGTTTACCATTAATTAATCATAAGCTGGACAATATAATAAAACTGGGTAAAGATGTAACAGAAAAGTGGAATGAGACAAATGTAGTATACAAATTTTGTTGTGATAGTTGCCCGTCTGTATATATTGGTCAAACTAAGAGAAGTTTAAAAAAACGCATAGAGGAACATAGGAAGACACCTTTAGATAAATCTCTTCCTGTTCCTATGCATTTAAAAAATTATCCTACACACTCGTTTGACTGGGACAACACAATAATTTTAGATAGAGAGTCTAATTATTATAAGAGATTAATTTCGGAAATGATATATATTAATTTGTCTTATAACACTATAAATAGACAAGAAGACACTAGTTTACTGAGTAAACAATATAAAGGTTTATTTGATGTTTTAGCTGACTGATCTCACATTTATTTATAATAAATTTTTAAAGTTTGTTTTGATGTACAATGATGATTAATGTACTGTTTTCATGGCTTAAGAGAGGGGATACATCTGATTGTGTGATCTGTTTTGGTATAAAAGGCAACAGACACTGTTTTGATTTGCAGTATTTCTTAGTCGTTGTCCGATTTGAATTTTGAATATTCGAACGAATGTTATAGGATGATTTTGACAGTGTATTTTTGACTTTATTGTGATTTTTAATTTAATTGTGACTTGCGAATTGAGGTAAATGTTTTTTTAGCGTGATTATTATTTGTTTTTTGGTTTATATCTGTTATTGTAACCATTTTCTCGTTTTGTTTTTTAATAAAGATCTGATGAGGTTGGATATTCACCAACGAAACACACGTGTGTAACCTGAGATGATTGTTTGATTATTATTGTTTTCACAACGGGTTGGCTCTAAAATTGGATATAAAAAATTTTTTGTTTAAACCAAGATGAAGCTAGAGGTAGCTAGTTAAGAGACTGGTCCAAGATTAGCTACGATCGGACTAGCAGAGATATCAGCCTCTCAACAGGCGTTATTGCAGAGAACCATCGGCGAGGCCTTATCGCAGGCCTCCGTGGGACTGCGATGTGCGGCAGGCATTGAACACGAGATTCGAGTTGGTGATACGAAACTGATCAAGCAGCGCTATTATCCAGTGTCATACAAGGTAGAAAAAGAAATGCATAGATTGGTAAGGGAAATGTTAGACCAAGGGGTGATCGAGCCGGCGGATAGCGGCTGGTCAAGCCCAGTGGTTATGATACGCAAGAAGGATGGCTCGTATCGGTTTTGTATAGAATTTAGAAAGGTCAACAAGGTCATCGAGCCAAACGCGTATCCCCTACCATTTATGCAAGATATATTGAGGCGCTTACGAAACGCACGCTATATCTCCACAATCAACCTCAGTAACGCGTATCACCAAATACCGCTCAAACCCGAATCTCGACCTATCACTGCCTTTACCGTGCCCGGATTGGGGCATTTCCAGTTCGTACGAATGCCATTCGGTCTCTCATACGCCGGCGCCACCTTCCAACGGTTAATAGACAGCGTGATCGGACCTGAGCTTGGCGATTTCGCCTTCGCCTATTTGGATGATATCATCGTGGTATCGTCCAACTTCGAAGATCACCTACAACATCTTAAAATCGTATTGGATAGGTCATGTCGAGTCGGACTCTCGATTAATCGAGAGAAGAGCGTCTTCTGCAAGCCGGAGGCCAAATATCTGGGTTTGTTGATTAACCGCGAGGGTATCAGGCCCGACCCTGAAAAGGTGCGCTCTATCGTGGAGTACCCCCAACCAGGAATCGTGCGACAACTGTGTACTTTCCTGGGGGTTGCTTCATGGTACCGCCGATTCTTCGGTGACTTCGCCACGTACGCTCAACCGTTAACGAAATTAACGGGGAAAAAATGCGAATACGTGTGGGGATCAGACCAAGAACAAGCCTTCGCCAAATTTAAGGCACTCATGATATCCGCACCGTGCCTCGGGTTACCGGAACCCGACGGGCAGTAAGCGTTGGAAACAGACGCTATCGTTACGGGAATCGGCGCCGTCCTGATTCAAAGAGTAAGAGACGAAGATCGAATCATCGAGTACGCTAGCAGAGTCCTTAACCCGGCGGAGCAAAATTACTCTGCCATGGAGCGCGAATGCTTGGCGGTCGTATGGGCTATACAGAAATTCCGGCCATATATAGAGGCATACCGATTCAAGGTAGTAACGGACCATAACAGTCTGAAATGGCTATACAACCTGAAGAACCTAATAGGATGTCTAGCCTGATGGGCCTTGCAACTCCAAGGCCATACTTTCGAGATCGAGTATCGAAAGAGGGCCGACAACGTACTGCCCGATGCGTTATCACGCGTTTTTGAGCCCGCGAAGGCTGAGGTTAGTGCAACGGACCAGTTGAAGCCGGGGGACAAAGCTGGTACTCGGAACAGTTCCAACGCGTCGAGGACAACCCAGAAGACTACCCGGACTGGAAAATAGTTGGCAAAGTGATGTATCACCAAAAGCCAAGCTGTGACTACCAATGCGAATACGGGTACGAGGACACTTGGAAGCTTATCGTGCCACCGGAAGACCGAAAGGCGGTCCTGTTCGAGAACCACGACCTTGAGACCGCTGGACATTTGGGACGTGAGAAGACCTTTACCCGCGTCGCCCAATCCTACTTTTGGCCAGGAATGTACGCGGACGTCAAAGGTTACGTCCAAAAGTGTCAGGTTTGTCAGCAGTATAAGGTCGAACAACGACTGCCGCGCGGACTCATGAGGAATCGGATGTTGTCCACACCTTGGCAAGTGGTAGCGGGAGACATTGCCGGACCCTTTCCAAGGAGCCCTCGAGGGCACGAATACGTATTAGTGTTCATCGACTTATTCACGCGATGGGTCGTGTGCATTCCTATACGTGAAGCCAATGGTAAGACGATCGCGAAGGAACTCCGGGAACGAGTGATCCTGCGCTTCGGTGCACCTAAGGTCTTCCTGT
Source organism: Phymastichus coffea (assembly GCF_024137745.1). Classification (NCBI taxonomy): domain Eukaryota; kingdom Metazoa; phylum Arthropoda; class Insecta; order Hymenoptera; family Eulophidae; genus Phymastichus; species Phymastichus coffea. The sequence goes on along the minus strand of NW_026706822.1, from coordinate 3,502,433 downwards.
ACGATAATGGCACCGAATTCCGTAACCAGCTCGTAGATGGGTATCTGAGAGACTAAGGGATAAACTGGACCTTTACGCCGACCTATACCCCACAGGCTAACCCTACCGAAAGAGTTAACAGAACTCTGAAGACGATGATAACCTCGTACCTGCGCGGGAATCACAAAGAATGGGACCGAGTATTACCTGAACTCGCGTTCGCGTTGAACACTGCCATCCACAGTTCCACGGCAACCAGCCCTGCCATGCTCAACTACAGTAGGCAACCGGAAGCCCCGAACACCCTTCGGAGACAGATGGACGAGCTTGCGGCCCGAGAGGAAGGTTTGCTGCGAATCGGACAGTGGAACGAGCATATGAAAAATAACCGGTTCGTTATTCAGCAAGCTTGAAAAATCGCTTCGGACGAGTCCCTTAGGCAGGCGAAATATTATAATGCCAAGCACACGACCCCCGGATTTAAAAAAGGGGACTGGGTATGGAAAAGAAATCGCGTATTATCCAGTGCGACGCAAGGTATTTCCGTAAAGCTAACACCCACATTCATAGGTTTCTTCATAGTCACGAAAGTACTCGGAGTCAACTCGTACCGCCTTGCTAACCAGCAGGAAGAGGTCACGGAATTGGTTCACGCCAAACCCCTTAAACCCAACTATGGACAGGAGGATACCGTGCCAGAAGATGAAACCCGACGGCGAGATGACGACGATGCTTCTACCACCGAGGGAACCGAGGCGACGAATATCCCGCCTACGGCGAGCGATGCGACAACACGCGAAAACGGACGCGCCGTTACCACAAATGACATACTCCGGAACGATAACGCAACAAATTTAAGCCACTCCCGTCACGCCCCTTCTAATCCCCTCGCTAAAACCATGATAACAACCCCGTCGAATAATGCGGTAAAGCGCCCACGAGGAAGACCTCGCAAGAACGCGTTAACCATCCGAACCATATTCTATCGACAAAATCCACATATCTCTCCTCCCGTCGTTATGAAAAAGAAGAGGGATATACCACCGAAAACACCGACCGTGGATGCATGAGGCCCTGCGAACGAAGGACCTGGAAGACCGACGCAAAGGAACCCACCTTCAATGCCAGCGACGAAGGTCCTGGGCAGCCGAACAGGCGCCCACCTTCGATACTCGAGGAAAGGGTTATCGATACTGATGCGTAAACCTGTTACAGGATGAAGATCACGCTCAAGCAATGTGAACAGGCGACGGCCCCCCTCATTGGCCTGGGCTTGGGCCCCGCCGTCGAGGGGGTGGTGTATGCAACCCTACACCTCCTTAGTGGCAAGAAGGAGGAAGAGGAGCAAGCACAGGTGCGAGCTCACGAGAGCTCGTCATCCGTGCTGATAGAGGAGCTCCCCGACGAAGAGACCACCACCCACGTATCGTCCGCACCAGGTATCGTGCACTAGGAGACCGCGCTGCTACCCGGACCTCCAGCGGGAGCCATCCCGTTGAGGGCCCCACAAGCATCGGTGGGTACCCAAACGGACGGTGCACCCATAAGCGCGACCTGGCGCCCCAGGTTCTCTAGCCAGGCATCCTCGCCTGGTGAACAAACCTGGGAAGGAGTGGTGGAGGGCTTGAGGGAGGTCGAGCAAGGCCGGACCACCTTCAACGCTCTCCAACGGGCCGTAAACGCGGAATTCGATGCGTATACGGCCGCGGGACACCGCTTCGGTGACCTCTAACATTGGAGCAAGGAGGTGTCCCGCCGGTGCCAGTTCGCGCAAGCACTAAAAAAAGTGCAGTGCCGTCACCGCTAGGTCCTCGAGGGCCCGGTTGGTGGCGCACCCGGAGTCACCGCCCAGCCTCCATCCACCGATGTGCGACCCGCAGATCCAGGGGTCGGACCAGCAGCCGCGGCACACCAGGATCAACGGACGTGCGGGGTAAACCTGGTGGTAAACGTGAACGGCAGCAACGGGGGTCAAGCAACTGGACCCACACATCCACATCAACCTTGTGGTGGGGTCCACGGGTGAGGACCTCACGGTCGAAAGACCGTTGTGGTCCGCCCCGAACCGGCGTGACGGGTTGCCGCTAACCTCCCAGGGAACGAGGCCTCCCTCGGGGCAACCTATCCCGCGCCCAGTGGGAAGGGTGCAACGTGTGCCACTATCCCGGGGTAATCCGCACGGACCGTTGCCTCCGTGTCCGGAAGCATTCCGACCTGGCTAACGAGAGGCTGGGCTGGCAGGCGCGCGGACGCCCCAAGCTGGACGACGAAGGCCGGGAAGTAACCCGGTGACCATCCTGGTGAAAGGTCCCTGCTCCAGATTGTTGACAGTAAATAAAAAGACGCACGACATGGAGCATCATCTTTTTAATTGACCTTTACCCTCCGAACCTCAATAGGAATAGCGCTAGGGATTCTATCGTCAAGGACCCCATAGGTCCAGACTGGAAGGGGGCTGTGGCGGTAAACGTCTTATTAGCGCTATCGCCTCAACCAAGCGGCTGCCTGCGAGCGCAGCACCTACTGGTTGGGGAAAACGGAATAAGGGAACTCGGGACGGAACGATAAATGAACCAGTCGAGAGTAATCTAAGCAACTAGCCGCAGGAGTAACCAAAAGTTTTCCAAAAAGTTCCCGAGTGCTGGAGTGAACTAACTGGACAAGAGGGATATCCACGAAAGCCGTGTTTTTGTCGCGCCTTTACGAGTGTGTGCGAAGGTGAGTGGGAATGCTGCGCTTCGCCATCAAGGGCGAAACCGCGAGCGATCTGCTTCCGACAAGGGACCGCTAACGAACCTTTCCCTCTCTTGCTAATTATTCGACCATTAATAAGGTAAGCTGGCCAGCTTAATATCGCGACTTTTTGTATGACTGCACGAAGCGAATTATTAATCCCTCGTACTCCATGAAAAAAGGTAGCGTGCATGTATTAACGCTGTGAACAAGGAGCGGCGGCCGTTCCGGCATTGCATGTTATTAACGCGCGCGCACATCGTAAACATAAACACGTGGGCGAAATATATTGTAGAGGATAGACAAATAAACTAACTCACAAGCGATTCAAATCATAATATCACTGTTGTTATTTCTAACTAGTAGCTAGTTGGTTGACTGACTCCCGTCCCCTCCTGCTCTCCGACTATTGAATTTGAACATCTCGATATCACCGCGCACATCTCGACACGCTTGCGCGCCGAACGAATAATCGGATGGAAACAGAGCAATCACCCCATTACAATATATATTATTTTTATTATACAAATTATTAAAATTTATAAGCATAATTTTCCAGTTTAGTTCAGTCATCAAACAACAAAGTTAATTTCGAATAATACAATGACTCAGAATTAAATAATTCTGAAGAAGATAATTTTTAAATAACCTCAGATTATTGAAAAGATACAAAAGAAGTCAGAATATTTTAAATGAAAGGCTTTGTGAATTTATGTTCTTGAAAATTAATTTTTGATGGTGAAAATAAAACTATGAATTGAAATGTTCTACAATGTTAATGATCATAATTGTCACATTAAATGTAATAATTTTTTAATTTTTTAATTCACAATTTGCATTTCGAATAACCTTGAAATTGCCGTAGATCTGATGCTACCTCATTACGGGACATTTTTTAAAAATCTGCACACCTACATGGGAACCCAACTCTATAAAAAATAAATTTAATGCCCAATAGAATAATCGCTGTTTGGACCATTTTTATTTCATTGGTGCTGTATAAAAAAAAATTTGAAATACATATTTTTTAACCTTTTATTAAGAGCTACAATCCTATATAATTACTTTTCAAAAATCATTGCATAAAACTGTTAAAATACAAGATAAATTTCCAGAAAGTCGGAGCTTTGATCTCTGATTTGAAGGTCAAAACAACTTTTTAAGGAATCAGACTATTTTTCCCTTATTATACTCTGTTCAAGATTAAAAATGGCTTTTTCTAGCTTTATTAGATCGTGGAATGTTGGATTTCGTACATGACCGTCAGCGATGACCATTCGGTCACCCAATTCAAACTTCTTTTTCTCCTATTCGTAACGCATCTAGGTCTGTTATACACTTATGGCTGTTCTATCATTATACCGTGTCCAAATTCCGCGTTTCAAATAAGTTTTGTTTAAAAAAAGGAAAATAAGAAAATTCTCAATTGTATAATATATAGCTATTGTTTGGTCATAAGCATATTAAATTGATGTTAGCCTCGGGAAGTACTGATTATACGTATATTTTCAAGTACAATTCGATATGTAGCCTAGTAGTGAGAGCAAAAGTCCAAAGAAAGAGGTATTTTAACAAATATAGTTTATATTCTCATACTATTTTTTAATGAATTAAGATTATTTTTTAATGAATTAGAAAAATGTAGATATGTCATAAATTGTCAAATCCTAATTAGTTTATTCTTATTTGAGCTCTGTAAGTTCTTAGGTTACATAGTAAATTTAGTAAATTATAATTCTTGTTTGAAACATTTTAAATTCTTTATTATAGCTAGACAATGTCTAAAGCGTAATGCTGGATTAAAATTTCTAGAGCAATTTGAATATAAAGAGTTGACTTCGTTACTGTTATCGTCAGCAGTATGTTTTGACACTTCAGCATTTTGTTCAGACCTGTAATATTTAAATTAAAAAAGAATTAAAAAAAATAAATATCAATCTATAACATTTAAATAATTAAACATACTTTGACACTGTTTCACAATTACTTTCAAAATTTTCAGTGTTAGACTCTGTTTGGACCAAAGTCAACTCTTTCCATTCTGTTCAATTTGCTCTGGAAATTTCAATTCGGTATTACGCTCTAGATATAATTATCTTATATTTATCGACTCATTTATTGTCAGCTGTTCTAGTAAAGAAAATGTTTCAAACAAGAATTATAATTTATTAAATTTACCATATGAGTTTACAGAGCTCAAATAAGAATAAACTAATTAGGATTTGACAATTTATGATATGTTTACATTTTTCTTAATACTTCATAAATTAGTATGAGATGTAACAGGTTGTCGCTTAGTCGATAATCCCTAGAAAATACCTTTATTACGATTAGACGAAGCCTTGTTATCTCTGTGCTTAAAGCACAGTAACCTACCTTGTCTCGGAGTGCGCCTGCGCAGAGTCTCTTACTATTCCGAGTTGGGTTCCCCCAACTCACCGCTTGGCGGCACTGTCGCCCCTTGCTAGTAGCGCTCGTGCGGCCGCCGCTGGAACTTGAGTTGTCGATTCGCGTCTATCGGTATTCGCACGATTCGTGCTACGCAACTGGCGAATTCGAATCCACTGAAAATAAACACTGACGCGACCTCCGGACAAAGGAAAGACTAAATAACCGAAACTCGTTTAAATAAAAATGATGATTGATTTATTCAACAAAATCAATGACACGGGGAATCTGCCGAGAGACTTACGCACGCTCGCGTGAATGACAAGATACGCTAAAATTGAGAGAGAGAAAAAACCGCGATTACCGCGAACTACCTGCTCGCACGCAACAAATAAATTCTTCGCGCTCGCTGCGCGGATTAGCACGCTAATTGTAACAACAATGAAAAAAGGAGAAGAGGTGCACCTACCGCGAGAACGATGAGGATACGGTGGCCAACCGTATCCGACTAGCAAATCGCTGAAAAGCCGCTTCGCTGCTCGCCGCACCGCCGCGATTACTGTTGCTGCTGTTGTTGTTGCTGTTGTCGCTGCTATCACTACTGCCGCTGTTTCTCCTGCAGCTGTTGCTGCTATTTCTGCTGCGATCGCTGCTGCTACTGCACCCACGCACTCAAGCTCGCAAAGTCACCAGGAAACACGCGAACAACTTGGACGGCTCAGGAACAGAGGTTAGATCGGCACGAACGGACTGAGTGGCACAGTCATACTGCCGGTCGGAGCCTCCCCTCCCGGTCATTGCCCCGTACGCTCTCTCTCTCTCGCGCTCTCGCTCTCGCTCGCTCTTAACCTGGTACGCGAATCTAAACGATTTTCGATAATCGTTGCAGAGAATATAAATTATATTTGTTACAATACCCCTTTCTTTGGACTTTTACTCTTACTACTAGGCTACATATCGAATTATACTTGAAAATATATAATCAGTACTTCCCGAAGCTGATATCATTTAATATGATGATGACCAAAAATAGCTATATATTATACAATTGAGAATTTTCTTATTTTCCTTTTTTTAAACAAAACTTATTAGAAACGCGGAATTTGGACACGGTATAATGATAGAACAGCCATAAGTGTATAACAGATCTAGATGCGTTACGAATAGGAGAAAAAGAAGTTTGAATTGGGTGACCGAATGGTCATCGCTGATGACCGTTTGAATATTTCTATAGTGCGACGTGAGAACCATTTCACAGAAACGTCTTTTTTTATGAGTCCGCGAGCGAAAACGTAACTCTAAAGGTTGAGAGCAAGAACAAAAAAATACATTTTATCTTAAAATAAATGCTAGTGAAGAACACAGGGGTTTAAAAAAATGATCTTTAAAAAAATGGCACGAGTTTTAAAAAAGTACATTTTTGTTCGGATTTTTTCGCACTAATTTGTGTATAAAAAAATTATTGAAGTAAAATATATTTTTATTTAATGAAATAATGACTATGTATTTCAATAGATAGTATATTACTTATTCAGCTACAGTAAATATTTCAAAGCAATCCATCAAGCGATTTTCGAGTACATATTCGCCCGATTTGAAAAAAGTGATTTTTTCACGCGTTTAAAGTTTCAGAAGCACTTAAATCTTAATGAATTTGGATTTATCTGTAATGTACTATGTTTGCACATTTGTCTATCTAAATTGATATTCTGCTCTTCTTCCTCTTTTCTGGCTGATTTTAAATCCAATCGAGCCTTTTTTCAGTATCTGTGACAGATCGCTCAGAGTATTTGATGCGACGCTCATTGGCTTCCACATAGATATTGTAGCAGTATGTACCGATTTTCATTGCAAAATTGAAAATTGAAGCTGTTATATTTTTTTTTAACATATGACCAATTGGACATTGTTTTTATAACCTTAAAGCATTATTTTAGTCACAAAAAACTCGATTTTTTCTAAATCCTAGAATAGTGTTACTACTTAAGTAAAATATATTTTTAAGATGGGCGAAAATAAGGAAAATGGTAAGCCTCCGTTATTGTCACGAAAACATTATCCTAATAAAGACACTGACTTAAAACTTCTTTCCTTTAACACGATAATCACAACCAGTAAATGCTTCGAGTCACATATCTTAAAATTCAACTTAATGTCCCAAAGTCACCACTTGTATATCATCCTATATATATCCAAAAAATTGAATTTCTAATTCTTTACGAAAGTTGAAGTAAACTAAATATAATGTTGACTTTATACACACATACACACACACACACATACAATTCGCCCAGAGAAAGAGAGAGAGAGAGCAAGGACACCGGAAGCTATCGTCGCTAGTACTAGGTCATCACAATTACTAGTGCCAACTAAAGGCGACTTTAATGCCTAGATGACGGATTCGGAAAGCTCCAGGACTAATAAACGCAACCATATGCTCCTTAAGGCTTTTGCGATATTGAAGCTGAAGATCGTCAACAGAGGAACAACATCCACATACTATAAGACTGGGAGGTCGTTGATGATCACATTCATCGATCCCAGATTGATAGGCGAATGGCTCAGCTAGATGCTAAGCGACAGGTATTATGGGAGCGATCACCATGCACTGGTGTATCATCTATCGTTGACCAGCGGGAGAAGAACCAAATCAGCATAGCGTCAAAGAAAAAGATAGGCACCGGTAATCTTTGACAGGGATATGTTCCTCTACTCTTTGGAGAAATCAAAGTTAGAAGGAACGGTGGAGGATAAAACTCGAGGCCTCACTGGAGCCATAACAACGGCCTGTGATACCTCAATGACAATAAAGAGTAATACACACGGTTGCCTACCAGTTTACCAGTGGAAAGACACCATCGCAAGTCTAAGTGCGATGTGCGTGTTTAAGTGCAAAAAGACAGCACCAGAAAGTAAGAAACATGCCGCAGTTCTCGATGCTATTATTGACCTATAAAATAAAGCGCAGAAAGCTCAAGGCTGTGATCAAAGTAGCCAAAAGATAATGCTGGTGGGACTTCTGTGAGGAAATGGATCGCGAACCCTGTGACAGATCATATAAGACGGTTGTACAGAAGATCAACCTTAGAGGTAGTACCTCTAGACTTGATCTTCTGCTCTTCTGAAGAACCATTTTATATGATCTATCCATCATGCCAAGATTTCCTTTTTGAGATAGCAAATTCCCAAAGGAATCCAAACAATAACCTTTGCCGACAACGTTACCTTATAATAACTGTAATAACCGTTGAGGAGAAGAATCAGTCGGAATAGTTACCAAATGACTGAAAAACCACAGATTATCGCTACACGCAGACAAAACAGAGGCTGTACTCATCTCACGCAGAAAGAAAAGGAGGTACGCTACATTGACGGTGAAAGGAACACAGATATGGTCGGTGAAGAAATTAAAATACTTAGGAGTCATATTGGAAGCGCCCTTATCATTCAAGGAACACCTCTGCAATGCAAGCACAACAGCAGTGGTTCGGGCACTGGTGGGTATTATGCCAAACATCGAGGGATCCAAACAGCTGCGAAGGGCCCTCATCTCATCAGTAGTAAGCTCTGTACTTTTAGACGGAGCTCTGATCTGGGCTGATGCTATGAAAAACAATAAAACGTACGGGGCTTTATATCTAGAAGCTTGTAGAATAACTGCACTAAGAGTCGCTCGGGCTTTTAGTACCGTATCGAATATAGCTCTCTCAGTGGTTGCAGGAATTGTGCCCATTGATTTAATGATATTCTAGAGCAGGAAAATATCAAGAAGGAAAGCATACTAAAGAGAACCATGCTAAGAGATACACTTACAAGGAACGTTGATCACAAGAAACGATCCAAGAGTGGCAGCAAAGATAGGATCAAGATGTTAAAGGTCGCTGGATCCACCGCATTATCCCATATGTCAACAAATGGACGAACAGAAGTCACGACCTCATCACCTTCCAACTAATACAGGTGGCCACTGTCTATGATTGCTTCCACAGCTATCTCCATCACATTAATGTATACCGGAGCGTCGAATACCTGGCCTACCCCGGTATCGACGTGGACGTGGGATATGTCTTATTTGAGTGTCCCCAATTCCAAGATCATCAGCGCCTCTACGATACCTGGAGTGGCTCTTTTACACGTTAGAGCTTGGGAAAGTGCCTTCTTAGGTCACTGGAAGGATGGAAAACGGTAGTACCCTTCTCTACATCTATAGTAAATCAACTGATTCTCATAAGAAGAAATGAGAATAAAAGGAGGCACAATGGGCCTGATAAAGAAAACTAATTTGGTAGAAAGAGGATGCTTCACCCTATGTAGAGGAACAAATATGTCATGGCCAAAATGTGTGTTGCCAAAGAAGGACCGAACGATACTGAACGAAGAAGACGAGGCTGAATCAGTCGATGCCTTGCCCACAAAATAATGCCTAGCGGCGAATACCGTGAGGGATATCGGTAGAGAAGAGAGACGGGAATTTGGTACATAAGCCAAAGCTAGGCAGTTCTACACATGATTGTGAAGGTAGATCATTACAGTGCATAAAGCATTCTCCAACTCGAACGACAGCCATTTTCTATAAGTGGGTAAAGGAGAGAAGAGTGAATAAGTTCTAAATTCGCTTATTCTCCAAGTGTATAAGGGGAAGGAGATAGAAAGAAAAAAACGAGCAAGAAAGACGAAGAAAGCACGCGGAGCACTGAATCCCAGTGCTGACAAGACGATTGCCAGCAATAATAGCCAAGTTTTCCTACAGTCGTCAATAAAAAACAAATTTTACCCCTCAGTTGCGGACTTGTTATTGTGCGGAAAAGCACTGTTCAGTTAACGAGGTATGAACGAGAAAGATCAGCGACAGACAAAGCCATAAAAAATTGCAATAGCGACGGCAGCAGCAGCAACAATAGCCAGTAAATGATCTTATGAAAAACTTAAAAAAAGCAAACTGTAGTTTCTAGTTATTAAATCTGAGTCAAAATTTTCCAGTTCATGTCCTATGTGCAATTCTAATGAATATCGTGACAAAAAATTTTTTTTGTTCTTTTTTTTGATCTACGGACGGGGAAAAATCTTTTTTATCAAAATAATAATATGAATTGGATAGGTTGTTCATCAGCTTTAATTCAAAAGGTTGAAGAGCTCGATACGACAATATGTCTTAGAGATATTGGAGTTTGAATGAAAAGGGATTATTTTGTTTTTGATCATTATAACTTAGTCTTTTTTATCCTAATTAATTAATAGTAATAAATATTAAAAACGTAGTGGGAACCTTCATGATTTCCCACGATGAAAACGCATTCGAGATAAGGTGTTTTTATAAAACTTGATAATGGCCCAAGCCTGCGTATCCGGCCTTAAAATCGACGTTCTATCCTGTTTTCTCCCATGCGCATGTGTTGACAGGAGCCTACGATCATCGCGTATACATCGTGAAGCGTTAAGACGCCGATAATAGGAGGGGGCCATAAAAATGAAATTTATATTTTTTTTCCCACCGAATTTTAAGAGAATATCCGTAATATTTAATGGGTTTTAATCAATTTTGTAAGTTACTATTGTACCATAATGATTTTAAAAATATATTATTTATCCAGTTCAATCCCTGCAATCACAAAATAACTAATAAATAATTTCGTGTTTTAAGCGAAAACAACAATAGAACCGCAATGCATTTTATAATAACTTTTAGAAGATTTTGGATTTTTCTATATGTATATAATATTTAATTATTAAATTATTATAATTTATAGTTATTAAATAATCACTATGTATCGTTAAGATTAACTAAGTCTAGTATGATTTTGTATAAGTAATTACAAACTATAGCGTCGCTCTTGCTCTCAAAAGTGGCAATCCAAGAGCCATCTCTGGAGAAAAAGGCCCAAGTTTAAAAAAAGGACCGCCCTATCTCTCTCTGAAAATTCACACCCAATAAAGAAATTTTAGATATGATTAGAAAATTTTCCACCAATACAAAACTTGGCCGTTACCGCTTCATGGACCCAGTGCTTATAAAAAGCTCTGTACAAGACTGTGGCATCAGAGAGTGAGTGCTGGAGGAAACACAGAAGAATAGGAAAATTTTTGAAGAATCAGTAGTGTAGTGTAGTGCCAATTAAGTCAACCAAAAACTCAGCCAAGAAGTCAGCCAAGTGCATCTAGAATTGAGAATTGAGAGAGAGAGAGAGAGCAAAGAGTAGAGAGTACGCAGCCTAAATATCAAACAATCAAATAAAATAAAAAGTAAGTAAAACCTTATATATGGCTGTCCTTTTCTTTTTTTAAGTAGTCCCTTCTTTGAAAATTCATTAAGTAAGAGTCTGGTGAATTTTCATAAAATCCCTTAAAAACACATTAAGCGCGAGTCTGGTGTGTTTGTAATAACATTTGGTTATTACATACCGCGCTAGCATACAGGTTTCTTCACGCAACAATATTGCACGTCCCGGCTCATGTATTACATGATAGCCAAATCAGAGCAACCCTGAATTTACGCTTACTCCAAGCGTACCTGAGAGTGACTCCGATGTCACAATGGAATGCCACCATTTTTCGATTTCCTCTCAATTATGAATCTCTTTCGCAACTGGTCATATCGATTAACCCACCTATTATTTTATTATAAACTTGAATATTTACGAGACAAGGTACAGAAATCCAAAAATCATATTTTGAGAAATTTCAACATTCTCTGCAAAGTTGAAAGCAGATGTTATCATTGTTATAGGCTTGGTATGCATTCATTTTATAGCAGAAACTTTACCTTTAATTCTGTAATTGAATTCTCGTTTCGTCATTTTTTCTTTAGACTTGATCATCACAGGCGAACCTTTCTAATTGTTTCGGACTATCCTAACCAAATATATACCTCGATGAAAGAGTTTTCCAACTAAGCTTACAGAAGAAAAAAAACTATTAAACGCTATCAAAGAGCTATATCCAAGTTTATTTGAAATAAAGTTCAAAGCAATGCGTTCTTCAAGAGGATTATTAGATTTAACTTTCGTCTTCCCTGTATACGAGGTGTGTTCAAAAAATAACGAGAATTTTCGTTTTATGAAAAAAATATTTATTTATTCATCTACATTAATGTTATCGCCTTCAAAGTAGTCCCCTTCGGATACAATACACTTATGCCAACGCTTTTTCCAATCCTCGAAACACTTTTGAAACTCGATCTTTGTAATAGCTTTTAGCTCTTTCAGCGATTCGCTTTTAATGTCATCTATGCTTGTAAAACGACGGCCTTTTAATGTTCTCTTTATTTTTGGAAATAGAAAAAAGTCACATGGAGCCATATCTGGCGAATATGGAGGCTGAGGCATCGTTACAGTTTCGTTTTTGGCCAAAAATTCACGAACAAGCAATGAAGTGTGAGCAAGCGCATTATCGTGGTGCAAAAGCCATGAATTGTTTTGCCACAAATCCGGGCGTTTTTTTCGGATTGCTTCACGCAAACGACGTTGAACTTGTAGGTAGTACTGCTTATTGATTGTTTGACCTTGTGGCAAGAATTCATAATGCACTATGCCATTAAAATCGAAGAACACAGTGAGCATAACCTTCACATTTGACCGTACTTGTCGAGCCTTCTTCGGTCTTGGCGATCCAGAATGCTTCCACTGGGACGATTGAGCCTTAGTTTCGACATCATATCCGTAAACCCATGTTTCGTCACCTGTTTTAGTAGTTCTGCATCGTTATTGACTTCATTTAGCGACTCCTGAGCAACTTCCATTCGCCGCTGTTTTTGTTCGAAATTCAACAATTTTGGAACGAATTTTGCTGCCACACGTTTCATACCCAAAACATTCGAAAAAATTTGATGGCATGAGCCAACTGATATGCCAACATTATCAGCGACTTCTCTGATTGTGATTCAGCGATCGTTCATAACCATTTCTTTCACTTTTTTCACGTTTTCATCGGTTGTTGATGTGCTTGGGCGTCCGGGTCGTTCGTCATCTTCAACGTTTTCGTGGCCATCTTGGAAACGCTTATACCACTCATAAATCCTTGCTTTACTCATAGCAGACTCACTATATGCCTTTGTTAACATTTGACAAACTTTACTACACTTTATTTCATTTTTTACGCAAAATTTAATACAAATTCTTTGATCCATTTTTTTTCACAAACGAAAATCGCCGAGCTCGAAAAACACGTCTAACGTTAGCGGCTGCCACTTAAAAAGTAAGCAATGAATATTGCTGAAAATTTTATCATACTTCAGGGGCATGTGTACCAACATAATAAAAAAAAATTTTATACAAGCGGACTCTCCAAACCCGCGAAATTTAAAAATTCTCGTTACTTTTTGAACCCACCTCGTACACATCTGATTTGATAATAAAATGTGTAGTAAAATACCAAATATATCAAATACCAAATCTTGTAGCTACGTTTTAAAGGTTTCATTAACTTGTATGAAATAAAAGATGATTGCCCAGAGAAAACGATCGTAGATTCATCAACAGAGACAGTTTTTAAAAAAATTATAGACTTATATTATATGCCACTCGCTTGATAGATGTGTTCCATCAACGGCCTTACTTTGTGAAATTTATCATAGTTCAGATCTTTTCATGGAAGCACACTACCTGAATGAATATTTTCCACTTGTCAGTGGTGGCTATTTAAATCAATATTCTTCAACTGTTTAGTGATGGTTACGTATCGCGTTGTTAGTAATGATCGCTTGACAATTAACCAAAACTCAAACAGAAGAATCAATTCACATCTAGGCTACCAAAAGGAATAGAATTGAAGATAGAGACGAAAATTGATAAATTGATTATTTTATAATTTTTCTTTCGAAAACTATGTGACTAATCAAAACATTTCTAGAAATAGTTTCTTTTTGTTTTTGAACGTAGAATAAGATAGTATTTTTTATTTTTTCAAAACTGAGATTTTTAGATCCGCCATCTTGAATTTGGAAAATCTGTCACCAAATTTGAATTCAACGACGATTGAGACCTTTTAAAGTATAACTGTACCATATTTGCAACTTTTGGGCCAGGTAAAGCGTTTGGTAGACCAGGTAGCAAGGCGTTCATTCGACTAACTGGTTCTCTTCTTTGCGATTAAAACAGCGGCTTTCGATTATGCAGCCAATTGTCAAGTCGCTCGCTTACCGGAAATTTCGCTTCTTCACAATAAATTTAGTCTGTGGTATTTTCTTGTAAATAATAGTGTTATGTTCATGAATTAGAATTTTGGATTTAAAAGGAATATTAAAGTGAAATTAATTGCCGACCTGTCCTCTTTTCCCTTTTTCGAGTGATAAAAGCGAAAGTACCACTTTTATCCGCATTAAATAATTGTTGACATTGCGAATTCAAAATGGCCGAATGAAAAATTTTTATTTTGAGTTCACCATTTTGGATTTAAAAAAAATGAAATTGTGGTTGCAGATTCGGTTGCAGCGACCCCAAAAATTCTCGAGTGGAATTTTTCATTTAAAAAAAGTTAATAGAAAAATGTGTGCCTCAAAGGGTTAATGGTTTCTCGAATTTTGAGAAATTTATAAATATAAATATATTTCAAAATACGATATCTTAGCGAAGAAAAAAGATATTTAGGTAACCTTAATAGCATTTGAAAGGTGAAGATTTATACTTTAAGATGCTTTAAATAATTTTCTCTGAAAAATTTTATGAACGATGCTACATAACCTCAAATATGTTAAAAAATAGTGGTTTGCACTTTTAGGTTAAGATGTTTCAAAAAACTGACGCGATTGAACAATTCAAATGCCAGATTTAGATTAGCGCACTAAAATCCTTCGGGAATACTATAGCTCGCTTGTGATACAGAAAAATTCTATTATGAGTTTTACAGACAAAAAAAGTATAATGTTTATAAAACTTATATTACACTTTTTAACTTGTTTCAACTTTTGAAAATAAATTATTTTATTTTCAAATTTTTGAACGATCATTTTTCAACACATAACAATAATCGTTGTATCGTGTGACGAGAGCAAGCGTTGCGTATTTTTCCCAATTCGCCCTCTCTCGGCAAGGCACGGTGAGCAGCGTTAGGCGATTTAAGAATGCGCCTAATGCATGGTCTTTGTTTCAGCCGACGGAGATTGCCGAGCGAGGCCGAGCTGACCCGAAGCTATTAAGTTGACGACAAAAGTACGAGTATAGGTGTTAGAAAGAGAAAGAGAGTTAGGGGCGTGCGTGTCCCACACAAGATTAGGCAGGCGCGCGTCGCGAATCAATTAGCGCATTGGTCGTGCACCGCATAATAAGCAGGTTGAGTAGGGAGAGAAAGAACGAGAAAGAAGCTGTCGATCGCGGAAAAAAATAAGCGACACAGATGATAGTTAGTTGATCAGCAGTCAAGACGGTTTAGTCGGTCAGCGGTGCAGAGTTGAGAGTGCAGTTGAGAGCAAAAAGGTCAGCCGAATGCACACGCCACCAAGGAGCCGAGAAAAAGCCGAAAGGAAAAGAGGACGAGTGCCTTATTCCAGCATTTGCTTGGGACGCTACCCGGAGGAGTCGGCAAAAGTTATCCAGCGACGGTCAGCAACATCATCCGCAGGGCGCAACTAGGCCGCCCGTTCCTGCATCGATAATCAAGACTCGTAATTTCTCTCTCTCTCTCTCTCTCTTTAGCGGTATGGTACAGCGGGTAGTCGTAAGAGTCAGGTAGGTAGCAAGGCGTACACCCGCCGGCTACCTGCCTTAATTACGGTCGGCGTTATAAATTTGTTCAGTAGAGGTAAGACGTATTTGTAACATCGTTGTGTTCATTAGGTTAAAAGTTTCTAAAAGCTGGTTATAAGTATAATTATACGGTTCGTTCATTTGCGGTATTTGAAGTTTAAGTGTGATTTGACTTGATTTGATTTTGATTAGAATTAGATTTGATGTGAATGCAATATTGTGTGTAAACTCTTAATAATTTTCATTTTTTTACCTTTCCCCCCGTTCCCCGCCTTAATTACTATGAGTGAGTGCGCCTCACTTGTCCACCTTTAAAATTGATAACGAACGAGCTTTCGTTACAATCAGATAATATAAACTTAAAAATTCATTAATAACATTTTTAAATAAAAAATATTTACTGTAACCTGGATTAACTGATGCAACTTGGGTATAATTAAGAACAATCTCCTACGATGTAGAGCTAACCGCCGCTCCGTTAATCACGTATAAGTATACGTGTATTCGCCTTTACGTTTGATACTTTCGCTCTAATGTCTCCTTTTCAATAGAGTTTAACTCACCTTAAGTCACCTGACTTGTGACACTTGCTTACTCGTAGGTGTACGGAGACTAATATTTCTTGCCAATATTCCTTAGATGGAGTCGGTTTAAAAAATTAAGCGCTGACGGATCCGATAAACTAAATGGAAGCGAAATAACGTAATGCAGCGAATAAAATCAAGAATTTTATAAATGATAAAAACTACAGTCTTCGTAGGGTCGAAAGACTTGCGCACGCATATAGGATTTACAATTAAATGGGGAGAACGAGAGAGAGAATTTCAAATTCTGCCGCGAAATCTAACGCTCGGCGTGAATGCAAAATGGTCATTCACAAATAAACGCGCGGAATTATTAGCGTCGCACGAAAATTAATTTGCTGCACCTACTCTGCGGTGCGATTATGATGATCAGTCGTAACCGTTATTCAGCAAAATTATTGTTGGCCAAACCAATAAGTGTTGGCTCCTGGAGAACCTGCTGCGCTACTTCAGTAATCGGTAACGGGTGCTGCTCTGTGCAATGCTGCTGCTTCGCTGCTACTGTGATTTGCTGCTGATGTTTTTCTCGTACCTCGCTATCAGTCGCGCACGTACAAGACCAATAAATTTTCTTATCGGCGATCGGCAAGACACAGTAGAAAATTTTGGCGGTATTCTAACTAACAGCTGAGGCTATACTGAAACTTAAACTCTCTCGCGCCCCCTCTCTCTCTGTTAATCGTTCGCTCTAGCATCGCGAGTGCTACTGAATCACGAACGTATCGATTGATCGAATCGACTACCGTTGCACTACATAACTCGATATTTATCCAGAAATAAATAATATTGTTAACTACATCTCATTCCATACCAAGAAATTATATAATGTATATCAATTTTTCGAATGTTCACTTTTGACAATGAAACCTTCGATCTATATTCGTGCATTCAAATAAATGCGAAAAAAAACGAAAAAGATGAGCGTGCTAATCATCCCACGTAATGTTATATTTAAAAGTAATTTTAGTAATCAATTATTTGTGTAACCCTTAAAATAAGCCAACAAACAATAGTCATATCTTACCAGATTGTTTGGCTGACTTACAATATACACTGGTAATCACACACATGTGAATGATATTGTTCTTGTCCAATTGAGAGCGGTCGACGCCAGAGCATGTATTGTCTAACATACAGATCTACCAGCCTTTCCACCGTTTTATAATAATTATAATACAGATCTGGAAACTATGTGATTGTGATTGTTCTTCGCCAACTGAGGAACATTTCCGAAGTAATTATGATCTACATCTACATCGATCTCATATTTAAAATGCCATGTACACGGCTTCGAATGTTATTTCTTGGTTGATTTTGACCAAATAGAAATGGAAAATACGTATTCGAGCGAAACGAATTTCACCGTCGACTTTAGCGTTATCCAATAAGCACCACGATAAAGTAGCTGATCGGGTTTAACTTAAGCTAAATGTAAACTAAAAAATTTTTAAATTTGTAAATGTTATTATCTTGTAACTTTTATTTACATCGAACATCTCGTAAAAAATAGGAAGTGTACAAATTTATCATCCATGGCATATGGTTTTCTAAAATCAGTAATGTAAAAAAAAATTTTCAATTCCATCTTTGACCGTGTCCAAATTTCGACGAATACGGTTCTGGAATTTAAGCTTTACTTTAGAATCTACCATTCTTTAACCTTTTACTGGTCGGCGAAATCGTAAAATTTTTTGCGGGAGTATTTTAAACTGCTTCAGTCGATTTCTTGGCAAAATAGAAATGCCTCCGTTGAATGAAAATCAGTCCGTGCAAATTGTTGCACTGACAGAATCTGAACTTAGTCGACGTGAGCAATGTAGATAGCAAGACGAATGGGGGTTCATTTTTCTATTCTTGAGTTCTATCTCGATCCAATGAAATAGGTACCTACCACAGAAGGACGGGGCAAGGTAGGAGACGTGTAATAAATACTCGCAAGGACCGTTGTATAATACAAGCAACTTACGTGAACCAGTAAGAATGCGCAACAAATTCATAACAAAGCCTTGCCACATAGCCAAATTAGTTTGCAAATAGTAAAGAGACGTCTTCACGAAATAGGCTTAAGATCGTGAATTCGTGCTAGAGTACCCTTT
The DNA here is from genome assembly GCF_024137745.1 of Phymastichus coffea. Taxonomy (NCBI): domain Eukaryota; kingdom Metazoa; phylum Arthropoda; class Insecta; order Hymenoptera; family Eulophidae; genus Phymastichus; species Phymastichus coffea. The sequence continues at coordinate 3,483,977 of NW_026706822.1, read as the reverse complement.
CTCACAGCAAGACATCGTAGATCTCGTCTGCACTATGCTAAAACTTATGCACAATGGACGGTTAAACCGTGGAGGAATGTCTTGTTCACAGGTGATTTATCATTTTGCCTGTATGGTAATAATGCTTGAATTCGAGTTTAGCGTTGTAGGAGAAAGCATTTTGAGCGAAACCATATTCAACCACAGAGGATTTTTTCCGGTGAATTTGTCAGATATGAGAAGGAATCTCTTAAAATGATCGCACTGATCTTATTACAATTTCACCTCCCGGGTTAACAGCTAGACGCTACAGGAATGACATTTTGGAGCCTTACGTAATTCCAACGAGTCGCCGCACAGATCTGAATTTGATTTTCATGCAAGATTTTCACTATCCCATTTCGCAAAAATTACTCATTTATTACATCTAGGAAAACCACTTAAAGATACTGCCGCATTCATCGAATAGTTTAGATCTTCATCTAATTGAACATGTATAGAACATGATGGGTAGATGATTACGCAGTAGGCAGAGACAGCCAAAGAATCTTGAAGAATTAGGACTAGCTCTAAATGACTATAGCACGAGATACCTTAAGACATGATAAAAGCTTGCATTATTATGCCTGCAAGATGAACTGAGGTTATTCGACACCAAGATATTAAGAGTCTTCTGTACAAATATTAGTAATCAACTCTTTTAAGGGCCTACATCCACACATGTACACGCATACGCACTCACATACACCCACACATACGCACGCATACATGCGTATACACATATGATATACTAAACCTGATCGACTATCTCTTTGTGGTACTTATTAGATAATGCTAAAGTCGACGGTGATATTCGTTTCGCTCGAAAATGAGTTTTCCATTTCGATTTGAACCGAATCAACCAAGAAATACGAGGTCTGTTCAAAAAGTATCGCGAATTTTTAATTTCCGTAGGCTACATAAATTGATTTTTGATTTTTTTGTAGCGTTATGTTGGTACTCATATCCCTTACTTATGCTGACAAGGTCGACCATTTTGAATTTTTAGTTAATTTTTGACAGCTGTTTTGCTTGGATGTGTTTTGGCTCGTCTTCAATTTTTGCCTATTCTAAAAAATAGATCAAAGAATTTCTATCAAATTTTGTGTTAAAATCAAAATAAAGTGTACGGACACATTCCGAATATTGGCTGTAACATATGGCGAAGCTGCCTTGGACCAAAACAACGTTTATCGGTGGTGCAAAGTGTTCTCAGAGGGCCGAGAAGATGTGAACGACGAACAAAGTGCTGGACACCCGAGCACGTCAACAACAGACGAAAATATTGATAAACTGAAGAAAATAGTATTTGCCAATCCTCGAATCACCGTTAGAGAAGTTTCTGAAGATCTAAACATATCGATTGGTTCATATCATTCGATTTTAACCAATGAGTCGGGTCGCGACCAATGGGCATGAGTCGGGTCGCCGCGGAATTTGTGCCAAAACTGTTCAATTTCAACCAAAAACAGCATTGCGTTACATTGCTCAGGAGATGTTGGACTCGATCCGTGACGATCCAAATGTGCTCCAGAGGATCATAACTGGTGATGAATCATGGATGTATGGTTATGATATGGAAACCAAAGCTTAATCATCCCAATGGAAGCTGCAACATGAGCCAAGACTGAAAAAAGCGCATCAAGTGTCAAACGTGAAGGTTTTACTTACAATTTTCTTCGATTACAGGAGCGTGGTGTATCATGAGTTCTTGCCACAGGGTAGTACGGTCAATAAGGAATATTACCTGCAAGTTATGCGTAATATGCGCGAAGCAATCCGCCAGAAACGTTCGGATTTATGGAAGAACAAAAACTGGCTTTTGCACCGTGATAACGCCCCTATTCACACATCGTTGCTTCGGCGCGAATGTTTGGCCAAAAACAACATAGTAATGGTGCCGTAGCCACCGTATTCCCCAGATCTGGGCCCTGTGACTTTTTCCTGTTCCCAAAACTGAAGAGGCCCATGAAAGGACGACGCTACACCACGATTGAGGAGCTAAAGATGGCATCGAAGGAGGAGCTAAACAAGATCACAAAAAATGATTTTTTTTAAGACCTTCGAGAATTGGAAAAAACGTTGGCACAAGTGCATTATATACTTTGTAGGAGATAAAATAGATATTCATGAATAAATAAATAATTTTTGAAAACATATGAAATTCACGATACTTTTTGAACAGACCTCGTAACATTCAAACCCGTGCATATGTCATTTAAAACCTGAGATATCGATGTACGAAGTCGAGTCATTCTATACCGTTGATTCAATCGTAGAGTGGATCGACATTATTAAATATTTCACGAAAAAAAACGAGTTTTTTTAATAAAATTTTTCTAACGCTGCAAAATCGTCAAAAAAATTGTAGCGAATCAATTTTTTTGATATTAAAAAAAAGGGCAGTACTAAGTTAACAAAAATAGCAATGATCATAATTATCGAAAGAAATCACCCACGCGCAGGCGCATTGCGAAAGTTTACGATTTTCGAGCTTTAAAAAATAATCTTGAATTTCAAGGTCACGTAAGTAGAGTTTGGAACAAATCGAAAATCGAGATCCACTATCTTAAAGTAGTGACTTTAACCTTTAATTTTGAGTAAATATGATCATATGAAAATATTTTTTACCTTAAATAACGATGTTCAAATTTTCGCCCTTTTTCAATCAGAATTACATGTTGCGTTAGTTTTGTTGCGAAGTGTATACTTATGGTATATTAACGATAAACGTGATATTTACATAGTTTATCTTGTTTATGGGTTGTTGAAAAAATCTATTTCATTAATATGCTAGTATCTTGAGCAGATAGGCTAATCATATTTTTGGCTTGCAGGCAAGAATTTTTTTAACTTTTCATTACTGACGAAAGTTCAAGAGTAATAACTTAAGCAATCATAAATTTCATCATAGTGATGACTACTGAAAACAGCAAATCTTTTACTTTCCTTAACCTTTTAAGGACGGGACTGGTCGATATATCGACCACCAATTTTGTCAGGCACTCCACGTGACATATTCTTTCATTTTATGCACAAATATTGTGCAAAAAAAAAGTCAAATTTTAACGTAAAAATCCCCGTCCTTAAAAGGTTAAACAAGTTGATATTTTACAACGAGTAGATTGCAACTCATTATGCCTGTTATTCCATTTAAAACTGTACACCTCAAACGACAGTTGGTTCACATACAATGTTTGAACGATAATATAATTCAAAGAGAGAATACGAAAAGAATAAGTACTTTTCAAATTTTAAGAAAAATACTCGAAACATTCAAAGATCAAACTGGAAATACAAAGAATTTATTGTATTTTGATCGCAAAGAAATTTGTTCAATAAAGTTGTCAAACACAATAATGATAATTTTCTGAAAATTACAATGTTGACCTTGCCGATGGTACTTGGAAAGATAAAGTAGTGATTTAAAGGTATGAAAAATGGGTTAATTTTAGAAACGTTTTCAATAATAGAATAAGAGAAATTTTTTTATGAGTTTTAAAAAGAGCATGGGAAATGGATTAAGTAATTTTAGAAACGCTTTCAATAATAAAATGAAACAAATGTTTTTCCTGACCTTCAAATAATATTGAATATATAATGTGACCTCGGAAATGATACCGTATCATAACGTAAAATTCAACACTGAACGTATTTCCAATCTCAAAAATAATTTAACTTAAAAATTGAGCAAATTATCACCACTTTTTTAAATTTTCGATAAATTTCTCAGATTCGCGCCATTATGCATGTGTTTCGAATGGAGGTACCCTTAAAATTTTTGTCGTAAAGTTGGCTATATGTACGAAAAATGGCGTTCAACGTTATCTAGATGACGATTGCAGTTTAAAGTGTATGTCTATAAATAAATAGTACTAAGTTAATTTAATTTAATTGATTTTGAAAAAACGATAATGGAAGCATCAAATGCAATGATTAGTGGGATACTAGAAAATATTGTATGATTTTCAAGTAGTGATAGTGAATCTGCAGATTCTGATGATGAAAATGGTTGTGGTTATGAAGGTCATTGTCATTGTAATTATAAAAGAATTAACAAAATAGAAATAAAGAAAACGGAATCGAATTAGCTAGCTGACGGTGCAAGTTTCAACAAGCATACAAGAGTTTCATAGCAACGTTAAGCAATGTAGCCAAATTTACATCCAAAATTCTTAAAGAACCTCCATTCGGAATATACACTGTACTGAAACCGCCATCTTAGATTTTCAAGAAAGCCATTAAATAAAAACTACAGAGATAGCTTCCAAATAAGATTTCATGCAACTTTCTATGTTCTGTCTAATTTTGGACGGGAGTTGATAAAAGAATGACCTAAATATATAATTATTTATTAATTTTTATAAAGATATCTTGTAATCACTTGTCACATAAATACTCGTGTCATAAATATTCACTCATATAATACTTCTCCAACGACACTATTTGTCTTGTTCTCTCTCTCTTTATCTTGCTTCAACAGCAACTCCCTCCTCGTCTCATTCATGTCTTCCCACTCACCAATGCTAATCAGGAACGACGCCTGTAACAAAACCACATCGGACATCCGTACTTGGTTTTAGCAACCAAGACATCCAATGCGACAGCGGCGGAGGGGAAAGGCACGCGGATGAGAGAAAGGGGCAAACAGGGCAAACGATCCTACCAATTGTTTCACCCATCAAAAGTATAAGGCTGATAATATATTAACCGTTATTACCTGTAATCGCAGTTGCTTATAGATATTGTGACGGTAAACGTCTAGTTAGCGCTATCGCCTCAGCTATGCGTCTGCCTACGAGGGCAGCACCTACTGGTTGGGGAAAATGGAATAAGGGAATTCGGTACGAGACGAGACGGAACGCGCGCGAACATAAATGAACTAGTAGAGGATAAATCATCCGAGCATCCAGCCGTTGTTGAGAAAAATCAGAGTTTCCGAGTGCAGCAGCGAGCCAGCTGAATAAGAAGGACATCAGCGAAAACCGCGTTCTTGTCGTTACTATACGTGTGTGTGTGAGTGAGCGTGAGTGCAGGGTTTCGCCATCGAGGGCGAAACCGAGAACGGATGGTTCCTGTGAAGGACTAATAGCGAGTTCGTCTCCTTTCCCCTTGCGAGTAGTGCGACCGATACAAAGGTAAGCTGACCAGCTATATATCGCGACTTTGTTTTATTTTTCTCACGACTGCGCTGGACTAATTGCTAACCCCTCGCATTTTGTAAGGATCGGTAGCGTGCATGTGCTAACCCGGTGAACAAAGAGCTGCGATCGCTCCGACGCTGCATGTTATTGACGCGCGCGCGCTTTGTAAACTTAAACACGCGGGCCAAGCATACTGTAGAGAAGAGGTAAATAAACTAACTCGCATGTGATAATTATAATTTCGCTGTTATTATTTCTCACTAGTAGCAAGTTGGTTAACTGACCCCCGTCCCCTCCTGCTCTCCGATTAATGAATGTGAACGTTTCGACAACGCCGCGCGCTCTTCGATATAATTAAGCGAATAAATATTCGAAATAAAAAGACGGAGTGCTCACCCCGTTACAATATACGTATTTGTATTTTTCAATTTCGTGACATTTAATATTGTTTTTAATTAACATAGCCATTCCTCTGTGTGATTTTTAATTTATCTAGTTTTACCGATGGATGCATATTTTTAAAAACCGCTATATAAAGTTTGTTTTTCTTTTGTTGAAAAGTATAAAAATCAGTTTTTTTTCTTATTTTATTATAGATAGAACGAAAAGTTCTGGATTATTATTTTAATTTTTATTTCTTTATTTTACAGCACTTTTATTCTGTCTTCATTTCTTGCAATACGATCAAGTTTCTTAATGAACTAATAACTGAAACAACATTTACAAAAATCGATGATGATTTCGTGGCTTTAATTGTGATAGATATTAAGAGTAAGTTGCTTAAATTACCTATATTATCGTTTGTGACGGAGGAGGAATCGGAGAAAATAATTCGTTGAGTTTCTCCTTCCTCGCGGATATCAGCAGCGGCACAGCCGACCGATTTGCGGCTTTTCTTTTTGTTGCTGAGCGCCAGCTATCGACTTCGCATTAGGAAAGTAATTAGCGCCGCAAACAGGCAGGTGCTAGGTTACCGTAAACGGGAAATCGGCTGTCTTACACTGCTTCGCTGATAAAGGTGGAAAGAATGTAAAAATCCTAATAACTACGTTTGAACTAAAGGCGGTCGGCTAGTCAGATCGTCGGTAAGCGGATCTGGATGCTTAAGAGCAGGTAGTCGAAAAAGAGAGTTCCTTAGCCTTCCTGGACAGTGACTGGTTTCGAAACATTCAAACTTCTCACGGTCTATTCGGGACAAATTCCGTCGCTATCGGCCTGCGCTACTAAATCTCAAATTTTCAGCCAAAATTCGCCTCACGATCCATATCACGCCTATTCGGTCAACGTGTCAGCTGACTTATTTGCGGTCTGCACAAGCTAATCACGTTAATGTCATTCTCCATCGCGCAGTATATGACCCATTTCCCTTTATAGGCACATTTGATTTTTATAAAATCATAAATTATTGTCAATTCTCGAACATCGAGTGTTCGCCATATTAATTTGTTCAAGTACATAACAAAAAATCACGCTTTGCAGATTTATTCGTTAGCTCTCGCAATTGTCTTTTTGTCGCGCTCAGGCTGCAAGTATATGATATACACTCTCATGGTGATTTTCTCTGTTTAAGGTGCAGCGGATGAAATAACCGGCGAAGCCAAGAGTGGCCAATAACTATGGAGGAAACGAGAGGACGAACGCAAGAAGACCAAAGTCGAGAAGGACAAAGAGAGAGTCGATGAGAAAGAGGGAGAGAGAGAGTTGCCTAGTCAGCGTTAAATTCTGACACAGGTGTGTGTGAGGATTCCAGCAAAAATTTGCCGAAAGCCGCACGTGGCTTCTTTTTGAACGGAGAGCAGTAAAAGAAGCAGCTAGAAGGCGATCGCCAGGTAGCTAAGGTTGTGACCGAACAGTTGTATCGGCCTCTACGTTGATCGTAATAGTTAATCATGTGTTATATCACTAAAAACTTTAGTGATATAAGGTAATAGACAAGTTTTCTATACAATATAATATAAATGTGGAGTGAACGTACTTTTTTATTATCCTTATTGAATGTCAACAATTTACTGAGTATAGGCCGAGAGATTTCAAGAAAATTAAATCACTTCAATATTACAAAAAATAATAATTAAATTAAAATTCAATATTATATTACTTAAATCTTTCTTTGTTCGCCTCATATTACAATACTATACCTAAAATAATTAAGAAATTGCACTATAGCATACCTGTTTACTGTCTGGTTCTGTGGCTTTTAGTAAATCGGAAAATGCTGAACACAACTTCCTTGCTGCATTTAACAATTTGTCGCCAGACGATTCATCATCTAAAAGAGCAGCTATCATTCTTACGCATTTAGTCATTTCAGGTAAGTTATTTGTTATAGTTGTAATAGCTGCGCTAACAGCGGTATGATCAACACTATCTATGGGGCCAGACGTTAAAGTTACTATTTGTGCTGTAGCAGCATTCATGGCGGCTATTTGTGCCCCGACATTCTGTTTGTGAGCATCAGTAGTTTTCTCTATCCATCTTAAAGATGCTGTATCATGCCCTAACTCGGGTAGTTCCGTCTTGGAAAATAGTTGATTTTCAGCGGTTTGAATAATTTGTTTTCCGAAAACAATAGTAGATATCAAAGCATTTTGTGGTTCTGACATTATACATGTAACTTCAGATTGCTGAACCTATAGATAAAAACAAATGGAATTTATGAAATTATAGTTCAAATAAATGAAATTCAATAATGTCATTTAGAATAGTTTCCTTCACTGTAATCATAAATTATGGATTTAAAAAAATTTGAGGTATGGCTATCTCTAGTAATAACTTTATGCCCTCAGGAATGAAATTTGAAAAGATATGTAGAAAATTATGATTCGTACGATTTGATATATAAATGTCTGAAATAGTAAGAAAGTATTCTTTTTCCTTTTAATAGTTTTCCTGTAAGCTAACGGCCACGTTGTTCTGGCTTGGAAGTACAGTTTTCCTCGAGTTTTATTCTTGTTTACGGTAGATCATTAACACACACACACACACACACACACACACACACACACACACACACACACACACACACACACACACACACACACACACACACACACACACACACACACACACACACACACGCACGCACGCACGCACGCACACGCACGCACACACACACACACACACACACACACACACACACACACACACACACTAGTGTAGTTATGCCCCCCTGCTCGCTACTCTCGCCAACCCTCCGTACTTCTAAAAGTTTATTTACAGGATATAAAATACAGAATGAAATAATATAATACAGAATGCAATATTTTTTTAAAGTAAATTTGATTATATCATTTTAAAACATCATAGTACAAGCTGTCCCACTTAACACTTTTGGAGGATCTTTGATAATTATGTGACATTGACTTTGACAATGATCCTTAAGACGATTAATTTTTATTTGAAACTCTCTTTTTCTTTATAGTTTCGGACATTTTGGTGCATAAGTTAAAATATAAGACCCTGTATAAATGATTTATTTATAATTTACATGTAAATTGTATCGGTAATTTAGACCGCTATAATATAATTAGAATGAAAATGATAATGAAAGAAAAAACGTGCTTTGATTTAGATCGTTACGGGCTCATGCAAAGGACATGCGAAACCCGACCCGGTAGTCCAGATTGCCGTCAGTCTTCATTTTAGCAAGGACCCGCGGAGAGAGAGTCGTAAATCGTGCAGCTGAAATCGCAAAAAATAGTGGAAAGTATAGAAAGGGAAAGTTAGACACGTAAAAGAACAAGCAGAAACGACATATACGATAATGAGGTGTTTATGTAAAATAATTGAAATGTACAGATGTTAAGGCATGATTGTGCTTTTGTTTTTGGCCAAAAAGTTCGACACAAGCAACGATGAGTGAGCAGGTGCATTATCATGATGCAGAATCTATGAATTGTTTTCCCAGAATTCCGAACGCCTTTTTCGTATTGCTTCTCGCAAACGGCGCATAACTTCAAGGTAATACTTTTTATTGACCGTACGACCTTGTGGTAATAACTCTTGATATACTACGCCACGATAATCAAAGAAAACAGTGAGCAAAACTTTGACATTCAATCGAACTTGACGTGCTTTTTTCGGTCTTGGCTCTTCTGGAATCTTCCTTTGGGATGATTGAGCTTTTTAGTTTCGACATCATAACCATAAACCCATGATTTGTTACCAGTTATGACTCTTTGGAGCATATCAGGATCATCATTGACGTCGTTTAACAGTTTGTGAGCGATGCTCTTTCGGCGGTCCTTTTGTTTCAAAATTAAGTAGTTTCGGAACAAATTTTGCTGCTACACGTTTCATGCCCAAAACTTCGGAAAAAATTGCATGGCACGAGTCAACAGAGATGCCGACATCTTCAGACACTTCTCTAATAGTGATTAGACAATTTTTTAACGCCATTTGTTTCACTTCTTCAACACTTTTATCAGTTATTGAAGTGCTGGGGCGTCCAGAGCGAGGTTCGTCGTCGGTGTCTTCTCGGTCATCTTGAACGAGCTTATACCACTTGAAAACATTTTTTTTACTTAAAGTAGATTCATCATATGCCACTATCAACATTTCAAGTGTTTGGAGCACTTAATTTCATTTTTTATACAAAATTATATGCAAATTCTTTGATCCATTGTTTTCAATAACAGAAAATCGTCGAGCACAAAAAACACGTTTAACGTTTCTGTCTCACAAAAAAAAAGTAAACATATAAACTGGCTGAAACTGTGAGCATATATGAAAGACATATATACCAACATAATAAAAAAAATATCGATAATCGAATCTACGTAGCCCGCCCAATTTAAAAATTTACCTTACTTTTAGAACACACCTCGTACGTCGTATTTGGAGAATCGCGTACACCGCGTGCTGATCGATGGCATTTCTTCTGTCTTGTATTTGGCGTCATCGGGTATTTTGTAGGGCTCTCATCTTGATCTTCTATTTTTTATTCTCTTCATTAATAATTGTTTTGCAGTTGACAAATATTCAAGGATACTCTTATATACGATGATGCTATGATTTTCAGTAATGCTTCAGTGGATGTTTGAGTTTATGAGCTTCAGAATGATATTGATGCATTTCACTCTTGGTGAGTGAATAATGAATTAAGTGTGAATACCTCCAAGAGTGCAGTCATATCATATGGGCGCACTAAGCGGCTTTCTCACCATAGATATTCTATCTCTGGAGCAACTCTTGAGCGTGTTACAGTATTTAAGAATCTGGAAGTCACGTTTGATGAGAAACTGACATTTTATTATCATATTACGCGTATCTGTTTGTCGGCATCAAGGGCTTTGTCGTTAGTTTTGCGTGGGTCATATGATTTCTGAAACCCTGGTAAGTTGATTACTTTATACAATACTCATGTGCGCTCTATTTTGACGTACACAGCTATGGTTTGGAATCCGTATCAATAGTATAATAGAGCAAAGCTCGAATCGGTAAAATATCGCTTCATCCGATTTCTCTCGAATCATTTTAGTAAGGCAATGCATCCTTTATCGTATGACTATTATATCGCCGCAAAAAACTTTCATAATTTGATTGATTATAACATTGTATGTATAACATTGATTGTTACATTGATTCGGTAGTATCAGTTACTGAGTATAAGACAATATTGTTTCTGTATAAGATCGGTCATGGTCTTGTCAATTTTGATTTTTTATATGATAGGATTAGTTTTGCTATATCTTTTAGAGCTTTGCGTGAGCGTCTTGTTACTTTTGCTGGCCTCATCAGAAGAAAAATCTTAATCATGTGTCAGTGATAGATAGTGCTCGTTTTGTTGTAAATAGATTGTCAAATCTACCGATTCTGCTCAGTGTGTGCATTCAAGAAAGCAATTGGTTTACAGATATTACGAGTATGTTATTGGTGATTTTTATATATTGTTGTGGTTGTCATATTTATGTATTAGAATGTAATCATTAATCTTTATATCTTCATTTCCGCATTTTACTTACTATATTATATGTATATTGTTTATTTTAAATTGTTATTTATTGTTGAAAATAGTTAGTGATTTATGAATTAAATTTTTAAATTGTATTTTTTAATATGCAATATAAAATATATAATATCTATATTTATTACGTATATTAAGGGAGACCACTTCTCATTAAAAAATATTATCAAATTTGCAATCGCCATATGCTGTAAGTTCATAGACACTCATACCAGTTTTTTTAACAATAGTTATTAACCTTTTCTCGATTATTCGCATACTACACACGCGCAACATAACAAGTTAAATATACACGGTGACCCATTTTAATCGCCGCAGGCGGATTACTCAGAACCTAAGCCAGATAGGGCAAAATGGTTCTGACAAAAGTTGTAGAGGGCAAAGGGGACAAGACAATAGGACTAACGCTTTTGACCTTGAACTTAATCTTCAAGGTTATTTCAAGGTCAAAGTTTTTTTTTTAATGGGAACCCCTTTTTTGACATCGTGTTCGGAAGAGCGAGAAATTTTACGTCCAAAATGGTATTTAGGAAATCTTTTTCATGACTATGAGAAGGGAATTTCGAGGTCAAATGCTACAAAATTCTATGATTGCTATTTGCTAGCCTTTTCTCATGAATAGCAACCCCAATATTACAACGAGCTTGAAAATGTTGATCTTGAAAAGGTTTTCCTTACTTTTAGCCTTACCCAGAAATAACGACGTGGACGTAGTAAGGTTTGTTTCCTTTGGGGTGCTTGTTTCACATGAATCCCCTTGCCTCTCACTAATCTCGAGGCAAGTGTTCGAAATGACGACCTTGACGAAATTTGCTTCAAGATACATTGTCAAACGCCTTTGAAAATGGCGAACTGTGTTCAACAAAGTTTGCCTCGGAATAGCAGCGCATGCTCGACGAATCCTATCCTGCATATCTGCTCTTGTAGTGGGTTGTTGCTCAAAAACAGCAACGCGGACGTTCAATAAAAAATATAACGTGAAGCTAGCCAGCTTACCTTGTACGATTAGTCGCGCTATCAGGGGAAGCAAATCAGCGTCGCCTCTTAACACGGGGCTCAGGTTGTCGCTTTTCCACTCTGAAGACGAGGCCTCGTTAATCGCCCTACTGTTTCCACCGGGCAGAGTCAGCAACCTCATGGCTGGCCTACGATGGCGTTTCAGCTCATTATCCGAGACCGCAGCAACAACAAAAACTACTGACAGACTAGTATTCGCGCTCCTTGCGACGTTCACACTCACGGACGCTACTATCGGTAATAGAGTTATTCCTCTGCTCACGTTGCTATTCAAGCCAGCAGTACTCGTAGATTCTAGCTGCTACTCAACCTCGCGTTACTCATCGACTCCTGCACGCTGTTACTGCTGTCAAAGGCGCTCTCCCACTAGTCCTTTTCTCTTCGCGCGCGTTCCTTCCCATTTCGGACCGAGTTCCCGTTTTTGATTTCCCTTGGCCGGTAGGTGCTGCCCTTGCAGGCAGCCACGCGATCGAGACGGTAGCGTTTACCGTCACAATATATATATATATATATATATAACGTTCTTTGTCAACCGGAACAGTTCTATTGAAAATTCACATGGATGGATTGTGGCAATCAAAGGGTCAAATTGTTCCCTATCAGCCCCTCTTCGTTTATGAAGCCACATGGCGTTTTAGGAAATGTCAAGATGATGGCTTAATGTAGCGGTTTCAAAACACGAAAAAATGAAAACCTCAATTATAAAAGATTATAAAAAAAATTTATAACATTCTATTCAATTGACTAAGGACTCAAATTCGCCATTGTGAATTTTGAAACTAAATTCAGATCCTTGTTTAGTTACTTTAAAAACTTTCGTAGATTGAACTAGGTATCAATTTGACAATTTTTTTTAATTTCGACTATTTTTTGCTTGTATAGACATTGGTATATTGCGTCATCGGTACATTGTGCCGCTTCATTCAACTAAACAAATTTATGGTCTTGCGCTTTCAGCAGCTATATCATTTTAGATAGCTGAGAAACCAAAAATAAAATTCCAACGTTTTACAAAATTGTTCATGGCCCTCTTGTTGGATTGCAACTATGGTTTTCATATATTCTTTCATTTTAAGCCAGTCGCGTGGCAAAATCCCACTTTTGAACTAATGTAAGAAGGATGGGATAACAAACGAATGACAATGGTACGGAATAAAAAAATATGTTAGTAATATGTTAGTAATATGACAATTATATATTCTCGGGTAAATGACACTGATCTCTAATGAGTAACGGCTCAGCACATTCTGTCTCACTATTTTAAATAAGACGAATTTATTAACTTTTCCCTTCCTAATCTTATTCAATCACGTCAACGTCGATTTGATCACAAAGGAAACAGCTAACAAATTTGCATTACTAATTCTAGTATATACGAATGTGTATCGTTAACGTGACTTTCAGTATGAAACATTTTTTTAAAGAACTAAACTCGCTAATAGAGATTTTTGATGCATGCCTTCAACCCACAAAACCTGTACTCTGTGATTGAATAATCCCAAGATGCTACACTCCCATTTACAAACTCAGTATTTTCCCTCTCTAGAATCTTAAACCTTTATATCATACTTCACTAAAAACGAAATTTTCACTTCTTCAATCTGCCATAGATGTGAGAAAAAAAAATGGTATTTACGTAAACGACTAGTAGATTTTGAAGTAAAATCTAGCGCTTTAAGATTTTCTTATCCGTTTTTTCACAAAAAAAATTTTTTCACTAAGTTAAAGAGGTTTAAATATTGCAAAAAACGTGTTTTTGAGACTTTTAGGTTAAAATATCTCGGAACCCAGACGTATAGACTAAATTCTAAGCTACTTAGATTCATTTTCAGCATACCAAAATACTTCGGATACAGTAGGTCTGGTCTCTGGTTCTGAGATTTGTCGGCGTGCGTAATTATTGCAAATAAATTATTATATCTCGAAAAATATACTCTTTAAAAACAACTAGGAAGAAAAGTTATTATATTGTGATCAATGAAACTATATATGAACTTATATAACAATATAAACAAACTTTCTTCATTTTCTTTTTAGTTTTGAATTTTTTATATTTTTTCAAAAAAATTAAAAACTTAATTATTAAAGTAACTAAATAGTAAAACATGTACAAATTAGTATTTATTAACCACAAACATGAATTAATATACTTTTATCTAATATGTTAAATTTAGCAGTTCGAACCTGATATGACATTTCAATGTAAACCTAGTGTGTGGACATCACGGTCTCTGATTCATGACGCGCAACGGCAGCACCACCACAAACAACAGAAAGAGCTCCGAAATTATCTTTTGGCTCTCTCGTTTCCGTTTTCTGGCAAGTTCTAGGCAGCACTCGCTTGTCTACGCCTTATCTTCCAAGCATTTACATGAGCAACTTTTGTAATATGTGACATAATTATTCTTAATAAAACCTTAATAATTTATTGTTAGACATAAGTACCTACATTAATTCTCACCATCGCCACGCGTGCTAAACTTGTTAAGTGTATTAACCCATTAACGACCAAAGAAGTCATTTTTTGGATATGTTTTTGATGTAAAACTCTATTCCTTACATTTCTGAGTATGTTAAGTACGAATCCGAACTCAAAATTCAAAAATTTTGCTTGCAAAATTTTGCTTGCAAATTTTTGAATTTTGAGCTCGGATGATTTTTACAAAAAAATAAAGAAAAAATCAAAAAAAATTTTTTTATCAATTTCTTCTAGCATAAAGCACCTCAATATCAAAATTTTTCTTAAACTGTCGGTGTAAAAAATTGTTGAACTTTAACAGGAAATGTTTATATTCGAGCTTTTTTCCAAAATGACGGATAAAATGTAAAAATCCCACGGTACATATATCAACTCGCTAAGGAAGGTTCTCTCCACGAGTCGCCTGTCACGATTCGAGACGTACGTTTTGCCCGACGTACTTGTTGGCTCAGTCCCTCTCGAACAACCTTTCTCGTGCCTTACTTTTAAGTGCGTCTCAGATGACGTTGAGGTACACAAACGATCCTTCTATTACTATTGCCTCAACGTCAACTACGTGAGGCTCGCACCTTCAAGTCACTGGGTAACTCGCTATCTGAGCTGCTGGAGAAATGGCGTTACTCTCCAACTCAATCATTGCAACCTCCCCGGTTCCCAGCATCCAAGGTGCTGGAAATGGGTGCCGCGAGAGTAACGTCAACTCGATATTGCAGGAGGCCAAATTAAGGCACTTCGGCTGTCGCCTCTATCCCTTATTACTACGCTCCTCCTGCTGTCATCTATGCTCATGGTCGAACACCCTTTAACCTTTCGGGGTGGAGTATATTGCTTCAACTCTGATACATGTATTTTTATACCACGATGTTTACTATCTTTTTGCAGATCACATAGTTCCGGTGATAATACGTTAATGATTTTGAACAGGCCGTCATCTTTTGGATCTAATTTCGCGTTTTCTATCCGCGGCAGCATTCGAGATTGTACGAACTTTTCGCCTACTTGGGAAAGTACTTGCTTTTTACCTTTGTCATATTGTCGCTTCTGTTTTATCTGAGCTTCCTCAATATGTTTTGCTACAATATCTCCAAGCGTTTTTAATTGCATTAAACGGTCTGTTCATTCTTGTGTAACTATTTTTGTTATCAACAATTTCTTTTTTACTTCTCATCTTAAATTCTTAACCAGCGGCGGATTTCCACCATAATTCAAGAACGCGTCCGACACTTCCATTGACAATGGCGTCGCGGTATTCAACGCGTGTCTAAATTTGTATAAATAACAACTCCAGTTTCGGTGGTCTTCATCGATATACAACACGATCATGGCTTTTAGTGTTTTATTAATGCATTTAACCGAGTTGCTTTGTTGATAATAGACAGGGCAGGGTACATGCTCAATGTCATGCTCTTGAAACATACTTTGGAAGATTTTACTCTTGTATGCTTTTGCATTATCGCTAATTAAATACTCTGGAGTTTTTCATCTGAATAAAATCAATTCTTTCTAAGCAGTGGTAAGCGTAAGCCCGTCTGCTGACCTTAACGGTTTATGTTCTATCCAATTAGTGAACAGATCCTGAAATACTATTATACACCGAAACCTATTCTTGCTACGAGGTAGCTCCACTACATCGGAGGCACGACGGCCCGAGGGTGTTCGACTGCACATTTCTTTATTAAACCTGTTGTACAGTCTTGTACTCCTAGTATTTTCCGCATTCGCTTACGAAGGTACTAACGTCAAGCCAAACGCTTAGCCAGTAGTACACCCGAGCTACTCTAGCGTACGTCTTTTCCCGGTCTAGATGTCCTGAGAATGGTTAGCAATGAACGTTACGTGATACCCGTGTCCTATTCTCGATTAGGACTATAAAGCGCCAAGACGCTTCTCGATTTTTAATCGGATCAAGCAGATGATTTTGCATGAATTTGTATAGTGAGTTATTTTCTACTCTCTAAGTTCTATACTTTTTAGGGCTTAACAACACGTACCTGTTGAAGATATCACTTATCACTGGTGTCTTCGAATGTGCACACCTCGCATTTATCCTCAAATTCCTTCGACAAAAAACGAGCAATCACAGTGCAGATAAAAGGGGTGTATGAAGTCTAGAGGCGTAAGAACATGCGCCGCAGTCAACGCGCGCTTCAACCTTTCCAATACAACTTGCTATACCTTTCCTTAATCACACGGGTGATCCTTACGAATTAGTTTTGTCAGAGGAACCTTGATATCGATTTAATGTTTTATGGACCTTGCTTACCAGACTACCTTTCCAAGAAACTGACACAACAGAGCTACGCTGATCAGAACTGGATATTCTACAATTGGTTATAATTTGCTATTGTTCGGCTGCACAGCTTCGCTATCCAAGCGATATCTCAGATACGTTAGTTCGGTGGAGAAAAAATCTAATTTTTCGAGGTTAATTTTCAAACTACTTCCACTAATCTTTCTAATACCCCTTCTAACCAAATAGAATGGCTATCAACATCGGTGCTTATTACTAACAAGTCCATGAGATACCAGAAAATATGCGGTTTGTATTCAGTCTCGAAAAGTGCGTCCATTAACCTCACAATCGTGGCCGGTGCGCTTACCGAACCGAAGAATATCCGTTCAAGTTTCCATAAACCTAAGCCCGGTACTACATAAGCGGTGTACCGCTTACTGATCTCTAAGAACAGAATTTGTCAAAAAGTCGCCTTCAAATCTATTTTTGATAGATACACCGCTCCGCGTAACCTATCTAGGATTGCATTCATGCTTGGCATCGGATACGCATCGATCTTAGTCACTTTTTTAATCAGCCTAATGTCGAAGCGAAATCTGTACTCTACATGACCTATCTCGAAGCACAGTCTAAGATCGTCCAATGTTCATGGCTTTTCACCTGAAATGATCTATACAAAAATCGTTGGCGGTTTCAGATGCCCTGCGTACTTCAGTCCTACACTAACATCTGAGCACCTGAGTCTAACAATGCAGTCTAAACTTCTTTGCCTATTTTTACTTTTATGAAAAATCTCTTTTCTAGAAAGACTTCACGCTCTAAGTTTGACTCTCCTGCCACCGGTAGCGGTACACATGAGGAACCTTCAGTTTCCCCCATTACCGAAACGGACGGTGTGTCGGTCCAGACAATCGTCCGATTACTCAAAACTATAGCGTTAGTGGGTTCGTTATTTGCTCGCGGATCTGATCTCACACCTGCAGCCTCCCTTTTTCGCGAATTTACTGATTTTGCTTCTTCTTCTAACGTAGAAGAGTCTATCTATGTTTGACTGGACATCCTCTCTCTTAATTGTATCCCACGCGTCGAACTTAAGTAGCGTCCTACCTGTCGTCTCATCTCGTTGTTCTTAACCAACCCTAGCTTTAATACGATTAATCGAGAGCTTTTTGCTTCGCGATTTACTCGATTTCAAGTTCTCTAGCTTTAGAGGCTCGTTCAACGCTAAGGAAAAAAACTCTCATTTATCTACGTGGCCTGGTACTCCCACTCATCTTTCTGTCATCTACATTATTCTTACTAACTGAATTTTCTGGCTTACAAACGACACATTTTATTTTGCTTAACTTTCTGTCTTTCCTAACACTATCTGAGCGTTCGAAATTTACACTTTATTTACGCTGCCTCATCCGAGTTATTTTTCGTTCTTCGTAATTCGTTTTCCCGTGACACCCGTTCGATTTGTCTTAAGCAGGAGTCGCTAAGCGGTCTACGGCCCCAGCAACAGAGATTTCCTTTTGCCTGATTTTGCCAAGGGCCCGGAAAAGATTTCGGCTTAGCCGACTTGCCAAAAGACGCTCTCATTAAATCTCATTAAATCTAAGTCTTCCCTTATTAGTTTCGTTATGTGTTTGTTTTTTTTTGTACGGTGCTCACACAACTCTTTTCTACTCTCATACCCATGACCCTGTGTCAGGTACTGAATGCGACCTATGCACATTTTTGATAGAGTTAGTAGAAAAAAACAAATGATTCGCTTGCACACCTCGCCTTAGCCGAATGATTGAGTAACTTTGCTCGGTAAGACTGAAAGCTGTTGGCATGCTGAATGCTGCGCAAGCCTGCTGTTAGATCGGCTTGTTACGGCTGTTAAGCCAGTTGTTCTGCCTGATTCATTCTACCTTATATTGCTTCTATTTTTACTCTATAGACTGTATTAGTACCACCAGTAATATCTTGTTTAATCTTCCACCTGTATATTCACCGCGCTACTGCTGTTAACGCGCCCTACATTTAACTTAGAGAATTAGTAGTACGTCTTCCTATTTCTGGTACACCTGACATATTTGCTCCTCTCTATAACGTAGCTGTACGTATGGTGTGGTTACCGGTAGAATTAAATCTTCACGAATAGGCACAACCATCCTAGCGCACCACTACAATCCAAATCGAATAATCTTGGACAAAAACAAATATCTCCCAAACGAATTAAAATAGAAAATTCGTTTAAACGGCATTTTCAAGATTGAGTAACTTGCTATACAGCAAAATTATTCCTATTAAAAAAAATGAAAATTTGACAATGAAATTGAAGGTCCAAATTTCAGTTTTTGAAAAAAAAAATTAATATGGGTCATTTAAAATGTGATGACAATATTTTTGTTTTAATGTAAACACGTATTCTCGTAGTTCTTAGAACAAGAGTTACGAATATGAGCTGCAAAATTTTTTTTTCTATCGAGGTCTTTGAAATATTGACACTAGAGTCACTATCAGCTTATCTAAGCTAGAATTTTATCTATTTATGGAGGTTTGGATCCTCATAAACGTATACGAACTAGGATTAATGGTTCCCGTTCACCTTGAGAGATTTTGACCTATTGTTTAGATATTCTATAATAATATATCATATATAATAATATAATATATAACAATATATAATACAAATTTATAAATTTCGTAAATAATCAACATTCTATCACTTATATACAAAATATATTTATGAAATTTTTATTGAATCAACTATAAATAATAATAAAAAAGTCATTCTTGATTGATCAATAAATAATAGAAACAATAACATAAATAGAAAGCGCTCATTCACTTTTTCATTTTCGACAACTTGTGTTATGCACATACGAGGTCTGTCCGGAAAGTATCGGGCCTACGTATATATCTTCGCGCCATAGTGTCCGAGCGACCTCTACCGAACAGAAACGTCAACAGTAAAGCCTCACTAATCTATTACTTACTGACACCTGCCGGACGTATAGTTCATGCGCAGCGTGTCTTTGTTTACAGTGCCTTTTTCGCGTTCGTCGGATTTTGATATTGTCAAAAATGACTTAAATAAAAGATCAACGAATTTGCATCAAATTTTGCTTTCAACTCGGAGAAATGAGTTCGGAAACTATTGAAATGATGCAAAAGGCCTTCGGAAGCGAGTGTATGAGCAAAACACGAATAAAAGAGTGGTATAAACGGTTCAAGGATGGTCGCACTTCTGTCGATAGTGATTCTCGTTCCGGCCGACCTTCAACGACAAAAACGACAGATAATATTGAGCGGGTGCGACTTGCAATCGAATAAGATCGTCGTATGACTGTGCGAGAACTAGAAGAAGACCTTGGAATACCAAAAATTATCATTTCAGAAATTTTAACCAAAAATTTAGGAATGAAACGCATGTGTGCGAAATTCATCCTAAAATTGCTCACAGCAGAGCAGAAGAACATTGGCTTAGAAATCGCTCTGGACAATCTGGAAATGGTCAATAATGATGATAATGTGGTTAGAAAAGTTATTACAGGTGATGAATTATGGGTTTATGGTTATGATCCTGAAACAAAACAACAATCTTCACAGTGAAAGCATTATGAATCGACAAGACCAAAAAAGGCACGTCAAAGTCGGAGCAATGTTAAGTCAATGTTGAGTGTTTTTTTCGATTGTGAAGGTGTTGTACATCACGAATATGCACCAACAGGTTAGACAATCAATAAAGAATACTACGTTCAAATTTTGAAACGTTTGCGTGATGCAGTAAGAAGAAAACGGCCGCACTTTTGGGAAAGTGGTGACTGGCTTCTCCATCACGATAATGCGCCAGCGCATTCATCCAATCTTGTGCAGCAGTTTTTGAGCAAACACAATATCGCATCGCTTCGACAACCTCCATACAGTCCCGACATAGCCCCTTGTGACTTTTGGCTGTTTCCAAAACTAAAAAAACCACTCAAAGGACACCGATTCGATGACAAAACAACGGTTGAAAACAATGCGACGAGTGTACTCGTACTCAAGGCTATCCCTAAAAGTGAGTTCCAGGACTGTTTTGAAAAGTGGAAACATTGATGAAACCGTGTTATTCAATCAAGTGGGGATTACTTTGAAGGATGCCAGCCACCAGATGATAAAAAATAACGCTAGCACGAAAATATAAAGGTAGGCCCGATACTTTCCGGACAGACCTCGTATAGAGTGGTTTAGCGATAGAAGAGAAATTTCTGATGAATCTTCTATAATAAGAACATAAACCAATTAAATTTTGTACATAATTTTTGGTAGGAGTAGGCCAAAAAATTATATTTTCTATCTTTTTAGGATCTGTTTTCTTTCCGAATCTGAAAGAATGTGTCCTAAATACTCAACTTGGCGTTGGAAGAAAACACATTTCTTTTGATTTCCAACTGAAAAAGCTGTTTTTTCTCGATCTTCTGGATTTATTAGCTAATTTATATAGAGTCTGATCAATTCTAGGTAATGGATAAGAATCTTTAATGGTTTTATCATTAAGTTTACGGAAATCGATTTAGAATCTTAGAGTACTTTCCGGATAGACCTCGTACAGTGCCCGGCACTTACTTTTGCCCACCCTGAGGTGAAATTTGCCAACTTTTAAAGTTTTATATCTCAGCGAATAAGAGTCGTAGAATAAAAAACTTGACGCTATTTTAAAGGTAATAGCAAAAGCTTTAAGTAACGTGAAGATAATATTTTTATTAGAATTAAGTTTTTTAAGCTGAAAAATGAACAGAAAAAATTTCTTTTTTTTTTGCCCATATACAAATTTATTTATTTGCTACGCAAATCGGCGGATTATTAACAATCCAAGAAAAATTAAAAGATAGAATGTTTCTCTTTAAAATAAAAGTGACAGAACTCATTTCTGATTTTTTATACAGAGATATAGCTTTTTTATAAAAAAAATTAAGCCTCAGCTGTTGCTTGTAAGAGTACCGCCAAAAGTTTTACACTGTGTTTTCCCTTTTGATATCAAAAGTTTTCTAGGTTTTTTTGATACGTGCGCGGCTGATCACCGGAATTGCACCGCAGGGTAGGTGCACCTCCCTTTTTCTGCGTAACAAAATACTTACGGTAGTATTTTGTCTATCGCGACCGTATGTGTGTTCGCGCCGAGCGTTAGTTTTCGCGGTAAAATTTTGTGTTCTCTCTCTTTCTCTCTCTCTCCGTATTACTGTAATACATTGTAAATGCTATTCGCGTTCGCAAGTCTTTCGACCCTACAAAGACTGTTGTTTTTTAGTCATAAACGATATTAATTTTATAAGCCGCATTGCGTTATTTCGTTCCCTTTTAGTTTAACGGCTCTGAAAACGGTTAATTTTTAAACCGATTTAATCTAGGGGATAGTTGGAGTAAACATTAGGTCACTCACACCTAAGATAGATCGAGTGTCACAAGTCAAGTAACTTAAGGTGAGTTCAACTCTGTTGGAAAGGAGACATCGGAACGAAAGTATCAAATGTATAGGCGAATATATGTATACTTATACGTGTTTAACGGAGCAGCGGTTAGCTCTGCATTGTGGGAGTTTGTTCTTTAATAAACCCTATTTGTAATAGCTAATCCATCCTGTTACAACTTATTTATTTATTTATTTATTTATTTATTTATTAATCATCATAACTAAAAATTTATTATTGAAAATTTGTTTGAGACTTTTGATCATAATGAAATATAAAAAAATAAAGAATAAGAAATATCGAAAAATAGCTAGCGTGAAAAAATGAAAAAAAAAATTAGTTCCAGATTTTAGTTTTCATTTAACATTTATATTCTTTACCAAAAAAGAAACAACTTTTGATTTAAAAGTTTTTTTATTTAATGCATAGCAATAGAGATATGAGCTGATGAATAAAAAACGATTTTTTTTATAAAAAAAGCTATATCTCTGTATAAAAAATCAGAAATTAATTCTTTCACTTTTATTTTAAAGAGAAACATTCCACCTTTTAATTTTGCTTGGATTTTTAATGATCCGCTGATTTGCGTAGCAAATAAATAAATTTATGGGCAAAAAAATTTTTTACGTTAATGTTTTATATTAACAAAACAAATAATAACGAAAAAAACATTCTTGATTGAACAATAAATAATATATACAATAATATAAATAAAAAGCGCTCATTCACTCTTTCATTTTTTATGACTTGTGTTATGTAAATACATACTGAGAAAATTTATATTATAATCTATATAGAAAGTTAATTGCTTATTGTTATTTTTAATTCTTCATGAAAAGCTATTTATTGTCTATTATACAAATTCATCTGTTTCTTCATCTATTTCATCAGCTCCCTGGTTGTCTCCTTCAAATTTATCGTCAGAGTCTTCTTCACTATAATCTTCATGCTCTAATTCATCTAGTGATACTTTAGATTCAAGAAGACTAAAAAAGTATATTAGAATAAAAAATAATCATTGTCGGATTGAATTGAAGATAATGAGTACTTTTTTTTATGAATATATTATTCTACTTCACTTCAAATTTTGCGTTTGTTAGCGTTTCTTCTTTTCTCAATATTAATCAGTGATATAAGTAGGTCACTCAGAGCAACAGAAGGAGCAAATTTTACGATTGTGTTTTCTAGTATTTGATTGTTGATACTTATGCGAAGATTATAATCCGTCTTCAGCAAAGTAAGCCAAACGAAGAGATTATTTTTGAGCGATTTGATAGATGAGTTAATATTTTATGTAGAGTTGGACTCATTTTCGCTCAAGGATAAAGCATATAATACAACTGGTAGGTATCTGAATTCAATTGTTCCATTTTCACTAAATTAAAAATTTTTTTACATTTTTATGCTGCTAGGATTATTGCAATATTTTTAACTAGTGTTTTATCTAAATTTAATACCTCTGCTAGCTTATGTGGATCTCTGAAACAGTTTCTAGGGAAATTTATAATATTAGTCGTCCCTGTTCCTTGTATCATTTGCCCAACTCTAACGGTAAATTTCTTTAAAAATAGTTTTTCTTTTTCCATATGCAACTGTAATATCAAATTTATAGTTTAAATTGTTATTGTGCACATAGAAAAGCCGGAAAAGCCACTTTTTAAGTGAAAATCAATATTTATTGAGTACCTGTCCAAAAATTTACGATTATATACTTTGAACTATATTTCATATTTTAATTATAACAAATAAATCACGTTGGTCTTTCTTCGCCTTTTCTCAATGACGAAATGATTTACGATAACTAACATTTATGAAATTTTCAAAAGCTTTGAGCTCACAATGGACTAGGCGTTATCTAAACTTTAGTGCATTTTCATCGCTTATTCAAATTCGTTCTTCAAATTTCCAAACTGAACAGTCGTATAATCACACATTGGACATTGAGAACAAGACAGATTATCCGTCAAAGTATTCATACATTTCCCGACGAACACAGTAGTGAATACCTGAAGTGATAGAATTAATTCGTGAAAATTAATTTGACGATTCTGTTTTTGACGTTGCTAAAAAATACAGCATAACGATTAGAAAAATTCAAGTTTAAAAGATAGTAAAAAGATACAGAAGAAATATTCTAACAGCTCGGCTTCAGTTTTTCTCTTGTAACGTGACTATAGTAAAGAACGATATAAAGCTATAACCGAAGATAAAAAAACTACGGGTTATAAAATTTATCCAAGTTATAATGTAGTTTTGATTCAAAAGAAAAAGTGTTATCCGGTAAAGTGGTATATGTAAGGCTATGATATGATAACCATAAATAGCGAAAGATTATGTGAAGCTGTGGCATTCATTTGGGCTGATAGTGTTCTCATAAATTTATAATTAAGTGTATCTGTTGGATTTTATAGTTCATCTAGATTTTGATGATGCGTCATCACAAGAAAAAATACACTACCTGCGTTAGCCCGCTCCGGCTAGAAAATGCGACCGAACAGCTACTCTCGCATGCACCCGCCCACGCACGTCCGGATCTCGCGACCTATGGCCCCCCGAAGTCTCCCCGACCGATGCGCACGACCCTTACACCCGCGAACAACCCCTCGCGCACTCACGACCCGATCCGACACTCCCCCGGGAAGCTGGAATCCCTTAAAGATTCCAGCCGTGATCAGCTGATCGCAAGGCCCCGTTAACTGAGGCAGACTTAGCTAGACTAAAGTAGGGGCAACCGAGCGCGTGAGAGCAAGCGAGACCGCCGATACGAGACCGATCGTACGCGATTGAGGGGAATCGGCAAGACCAACGAGCAATAGATAGACAAGGATAGGCAAGTGACGCTAACTGGTCAGCCAATCGTTATCGGCTTAGGGGTAGCTAGACTAATAAAACGAAACCGACGCTATCTTTGTAGCCAGTAGAGAAATTAGGTGCCAACGCACGACCAATAAACAAATTACGCGGGCTAGAGATACCGGTATAGACGGCGCTGACACCCGGCTTAGCAACAAGCCAACCAATCAACTAATGACTAAGGGGAGGTAAGTTAAGAGAAGCGGCGCGTCGCTGAAAAACGCCGCGCCAGTACCCGTTCAGTCCTGGCGTCGATCAGACGTCCCCTGAGACCCTGGAGCGTGCCAGACTTAAAAACGCGAGTGCCGTGAGCAGCAACAGAAGCAGAGCAGCAGCAACAGAAGCAGAGCAGCAGCAACAGAATCAGAGCAGCAGCAACAGCACCCGCAACAGAGGCAGGGCAACCTAGACGCAGCAACAGGCCCGCAAGCCACAAACGACGACCTCAACAGCTCGCGATCGTATCGGAAGGGCACCCAAGTAAGTACGCTCATTCCTTGTTAATCGCGTGATTGCCGAACGTCCACGTTATCGAAAGTGCTGCACGACCTTCGCGCGACTGCTTAAACGCTAGGTTTTCGGGAGTGCCGTATGACCTTCGCGCGTCAGACCGATCCCTTTGTACGAATCTTCGTCATCGACCTTCCGGGCGATTTCCTTGTCACGCTGTTACGTTGTCCGTCGCCCGAAAATCAAGTTTTCCCGTGCTCGCGTCTATGTGCCGCAAAATCCCCGCTTAACCTTAACGAGTCATTGATTTGAAACGAGCTTTTCCGTTTATGAGTCGCGTGATTGTCGGACGTCCGCGTTATCGGGAGTGCCGCATGACCTTCGCGCGCCCGATATGATTTTCTCGAGTGCGCACCTTTGCCATGGACCTCTCGGACGCCTTTCTTGTTTCCGTCACGCTAAGTACCGTTTGAATGACCAATTCTTCACGCGCGCGCACACATTCGTAAATTCTTCGTGCGTAGGTTGACCGCTAATTTTCTCTTACGCAAGTCTCCCCGACTAAGTTGTTAAACTTAACGAGCTTCTGGCTTTCGCGCGGGCACGAACTCCCTGTACGCGCATCAGTTTCGTTGATTCCCTTTATGCGATATTCTGTTAAATAAATTGTCGAGTGCCGTACGACCTTCGCGCGGGCAACGGATTTCCAGTGCGCGCACCTATTTACAAACGTTCTTGCTTTCGGGCTTTGTTAAGCGCTAAACAAGAGTGGATACCGCATGACCTTCGCGCGGGCGACAAGTCTTACGCGCGTTGACAAATTCCTTTGCCGAAACCGATCGGATACTGCGCGAGTCGCGTCTGACCTTCGTTCGACCGACGAGTTCTGTGCGCGCATTACTAGCTTGTTTTCACTATAGGATTATCGCTTCGAAATGTTAGCATTGCCGATCGAGTAGCCCGACCTTCGCGCGACCGACCGATTCCGTGCATGTGTGTTTACTCTAGCGGATTCCTGAGCTAGTACGTGCAGCGAGTAGTCTGAATACGGCATAACCTCGCATTCGCAACCCATTGAGACCGCTCGTATCAACGATCGTCCACCTAAGTCGACGCTGAGTCGCGGTACGCCACTCGTGCCCCTATTAACTAGATTAGGCTGACCATCGCGAGGGGTTGACTACTGGGCTGACCTAGGAAATAGCTGATTTAATAAACATAAGTCCTTATTAACTATGGTTTATTTACTGACTTTGCCCCCTTGATCACCTTATCCCCCGTAACTACCGTGATCGGTTCGAGATTAACGAACGCACATGCAAACGACTTGATTGCCGCCTAGCCCCAATAGCCGTTGCCGCGGGAACCACACTACCAGTCGACGAAGGACCGGAAGGAATCTCCCCAGACTACTGATCCGTTAGTCGAGGCGCCCCTGTGACGCCTCCCTCGATATACCCGCTTCTGAGCTAAGAGCCACCGTGCCCCGGACCACACCTGACTAGCCGAACGAGCTGCAGCCGTGGGTAGCTAAAAACCATCCGTTGTCCCTTCTCTCTTTCGCTCGATGTTTTTTTCCCTTTTTCGGGCCCGAACGATTTCAGTCTAGGACTTCGCGCTCCTACTTTCATCTCCCACAGGTGATATCCCGCGCGAGGTCGACGACGACGCGGAAAGAGGCAACGGGGAAACCACCCGACAATCACAGCGACCAGGACCGCCGAACCAGCCAACGTTCCAGCGCTACCTGCTCTCCTAACGCGAGAGCACGGTAGCTGGCGCCCAACGAACAAAAATAAAAGCTGCACATGTTATTCGGCTAACTGCGCCGCTGGCGGCAGTCCGAGACCGGAAAAAGAATTGTGTCCACCATTCATTTATTTTTCCCTCCCGCTCACCCCGTCGTAAGATATACAAATCTACAAAAGCAGCATAAAATTAATGAGTGCGAGGATAAAAGTACTTCATAATCACTTTTCGTTAAAGGTATGATTACCATTTAATTAAGAGACTAGAAAAATAAGAAATGTGAATAATTAATTTCAACAAGAATGAGCGAATTATTTTTCAGACTACTCAAATTGGCATACCAAAAAGAAACTCTCAATAGAATACAGAAGGAATATATCAGAATATGCCAAGAAATTCAAATGTTGACTTCGCATCCATTTAAGATGTCCAATGGTAAGGCATTCGATTGACGTTTGAGGTATTCATTACTTTGTTCGGCGGAAAGCGTATAAATACTTTGACGGATAAATAATCCGTCTACTTTTCAATGTCCAATGCATGATTATACTACTGTTCAGTTTGGAAATTTGAAGAACGAATTCATAAGCGATAAAAATGCACTAAAATTTAGATAACGCCAACTCCATTGTGAGCTCAAAGCTTTTGACTATTTCATGAATGTTAGTTATCGTAAATCATTTCGTCATTGGGAAAGCATAAACAAAAACCAAGGTGATTCATTTGTTATAATTAAAATATTAAATGTAGTTCAAAGTATGCAATCGTAAATTTTTGAACAGGTACCAAATAAATATTGAATTTCACTTAAAAAGTGGCTTTTTCTGCTTTTCTATGTGCATAATAACAATTTAAACTATAAATCTAATATTACAGAGTCATATGGGGAAAAAAAATATTGTCAAAGAAAATCTCTATAAGAAATTTACTGTTAGAACTGCGCAAATGATACAAGAAACAGGAGCGACTAATATTGTGAATCTCCCAAGAAAATGTTTCAGAGATCCATATAATCTAGCAGAGGCATTAGAATTAGATAAAACGCTAGTTAAAAATATTGTAATTTGTTAGGGGTGAGTAATTGTGCGGAAGGGATGGTCAAGTCAAGTACACTGAATTTGATATTTTCTTTTATTAAATCAGTTTACAAATCAAAAATTAAGACTAAATAGTCGGCATAAAAAACCTCACCGTGTGAGGAAAAAGCCGCTATTTTAAAAAAAGAAGGATCTAATCTAAGATCGAGGTAGCACGTACAAGTGTACGCGGAGGCACAACTCGCCTCGTCGGAGTCTGAATGTTAAGTGCATCTCTTCTCAGCCGCACATCGTGTGCTGCCGAATTTTCTCGCCAGCCTCACCGCCAACGCCGTCCCGTTGCGTACACATATTTTCTTTGGGCCTTGCAGGCACGCTGGCACGCTTATCGTATTTCTGTTCTCTCGCCCTCCGACTCTCTCGCTCGCTCTCACTCGCCAGCCTACCGGTCCTAGGAGAAATCTTATTATTGCCCTATCCAGAACTCATCAAGTAAGATAAGATGATCCACACAACCAAGAGTAAAACTCCACACGGGGTTTGCAGCCTTCAGGGAGCAAACTCCGCAAATTTGAAAATTTTTGCTCCACGGCCACGTAACGCATCCCGCGCTCGTGCACGTCCATGGGTCGAGTTTGAGCTCCGAGAACAGTACCGCTGACTCAATCGCAGGTCCGCGACAAGCCGCCCCGGCGTACATCATCGCGGCATTCGTATCTCATCCATCCTCTTACACTCTACATCGACGATCATACTCGTACTCGTACTCCACTCCTCTCTTGCAAACGATTACAATAAATTTGTCGTAAACCGCTCGATCCTAGATTCGCTACAACTTATCCTCTAACCGCAAACGAAAACTAATCAGTTACTTCACGGTTGATTCGTTCTCATAATTGTCGTGTCGCATGATGATGTCCAGACCCGAGAGCAGCAGTGGATTTTTTATCACGAGTTTTCAAATTTCGACCGAAGGTTCGAAGTTGAGCAGTGTGTACAGTGACCATGATTCACGCTTCTCGTGAACGCGCATATTTTTTCTCACACGACCCATTTCCTCCATTCTTTTGACTTTTAATACCTAGCGATATTTTGAGTACGTATCAACTATTTGAATTCTCATTACTTCCTAGTTCGCGTTTTCTTTACTTTAACGGCCTCATTTCACTAAGCCGATACTTCTCGTTCGCGTCTCTCGCACGGTCTCACACCCGCGCTCTGGACTTTTCCCGATAATAAGACCTTTTCTTTTACGTTTTTTACAGCATTAGAATTAGATAAAACACTAGTTAAAAATATTGCAATAATCCTAGCAGCATAAAAATTTAAAAAAATTTTTAATTTAGTGAAAATGGAAAAATTGAATTCAGATATCTACCAGTTGTATAATACGCTTTATCCTTGGGCGGAAATGAATCCAGCTCCACATAAAATATGAACTCATAGCTACCAAATCGCTTAAAAATAACCTTTTCCTTTGGCTTACTTTGCTGAAGATGGATTAGAATCCTTGCATAAGTATCACCAATTGTTATGTTTTTCCTTTTTCCATTCAAATGGGTTACTTGGATCAGATCAGTCATCGTAAAGGTCGAAGCCAACCTATCCTCATTATTCTGTACAAAGTAATGACTGTTTCCTCACTCGCTATTCCAGAACTTGCTAGAAATATTGCTGGTCACCGTGTATCTTCGCGTTTACTTCCTCAAATTTCTCGAGCTACCAGTGTCGACTTGCTGTTGGTCTATGTTTTCATATTCTTTGCAAGTTTTTTCTGTTTGTATAACAGTGTAAACTAGTGGGTGTCTGCTCCGTATGTCACTCTCTCTCTCTCTCTCTCTCTCTCTCTCTCTCCTTTCCATACAAGCAAAGACTTGCGGATAGCGTCAGATGCATGTGTGAATCATGTGTCTGACGCTTGCCTGTGTTTTTCAGCGACTCAAGGAGCAGGAGCAAGCTGCAACATTAGCAGAAAAGAGAGAGGGAGAGAGTGATCGGTAACGCATAGAGCTAGGCGCGCGACATTGGTGGGTTGAATGGTGTCACATACCGCCGATTAGGGGCTAGTGGTGGGGAATTACCATGAGTTAGTCAGCCGACGATTTACTTGCTGATCGGCCGAGAAGAAAAAGAAGAAGTGAAAAGGCTTAAAAAAGTGTCGATTACATTTGTCGTGTCACAGCTATGCGAAGAAGTGATATCCATGCAGAAGAGAAGCCCTCTACATCACCGGGAGTGCTTTCTGCGACACTGTCGCCATCTACCCTTACCCGGTCTGTAAGGTATTGATAACACCATCTCATCGTCGCTAGGCTTTAAAGTTGGCAGCACGCATCAGGTTTTCTTACATACTCTCTATAGGTGGCTTGCAATCGGTTTAGCGGGATCCGGCTCTCAGAATCCAGCCCAAGAAGCGGTGATTTCTAGCAATAGTCAGTAGGTGAGAGGGCCAGGAGCTTATGAGCCCGATACCTCGCTTTAGTTTAAATTTGTTCATTGAGTAGAATAAGATCCGTTGGTATAGTTTTTGTATGGTTTTTTTGTAACACTCGTATACATTATTTGGCATTGAATAGAAGTAATTATGGAATGAATTAAAGAACTTAAACTGTTCTGAATAAATAATTAGTAAAAGTATGGAGGATTCGACCTGCGATAGTCGACGTTATTACATGATATTCTTTGTGCGGATGGCGAGGTAGATTGAAAGGTGTAGGTGTTAATTGGTAATTTTGCATTGAGTTCTTTCGCAAGCGAATAAAGTAATTTTTTTTTTTTTATTAGGTTTAATATTTCGAGTAACAAATTTAACTAAGAGTAAACGTTTGTATCTTGCAAGAATGGAGCGTTCTTTTTGAACTTAAAAAAAAACAAAAATATTACGAGTATTGTTATTTGATCATTGTTATTTTTAATTTTTCATGAAAAGCTATTTCTTTTTTTATTTATTCCACAAATTCATCTGTTTCTTCATCTATTTCATCAGCTCCCTGGTTGTCTCCTTCGAATTTATCGTCAGAGTCTTCTTCACTTCTTCATGCTCTAATTCATCTAGTGATACTTTAGATTCAAAAAGACTAATAAAAGTATATCGGAATAAGAAAAAATCATTGGCAGACTGAATTGAACATAATGAATACTTACTTTTTATGAATATATTGTTCTACTTTACTTAAATTTTGCGTTTGTTACTTTTTTTTCTTTAAAGACGGACCTTCCGAGAAACTTTACGATTGTGTTTTTTAGTATTTGATTGGTGCTATGAGCGAATTCGCCCCGTCGAATGTAGACCTTTTCAACAGCCGAGTGGCCTCGAACTCGGGCGGTGTCCAAGCTTCACGGGCACCCCGGCCCGTCTGCGCTTTGATTGTGTGATATTTTATAATACGAGTACCGTACGATATCGCGATCAAGATTTATAGATTTTATTATTTTCTATTGCCTTAATAACGGATACCGAAATCGCTAGTCGCAAGAGGAAACTCGGATACAGACTCAATAAATAGAGAAACACGTATTGTAATGTCAAAGTTTCTTGTTTTATTATACGGGAACAGTAAATAAGAAAAATCAGAATTTTTATTGTTTTAATTATTTAAAACTAGGTGGACTGAATCGGTTAATAATTAATAATTTCATACGCACAAATACGTGGATAACACTTAGCTTCTAGCTATATGCAATATTAATAAGACTCGAAAAGAGAGAGAAAGATAGATATGAATTTTGCCATGCAAAGTATATTACAAAAACAATAAATAGGTACTCACTTTTTATTTAAAATTCCGTTTTTATTGGTAATAAGAGTATGTATTTTATATTTATCGGTTCAAAGTGTCCTTTTTCCACAAATCCAATGTATTCAAAGAAATAATTTCCAGTAGAATCAAAAAAATCCAGTAAATTTGACTTATCTAGTAGATTCGGTATACTCGAATCTATCTTATTATTCAACGTAATGTTTTTTATTTATTATAATTCAATAAAATCAATTCTGGGTGCGTGCGTGCGTGCATGCGTGCGTGTGCGTGTGTGTCTCTATAAGCAACTTAACTAGTGTCAAAGAAAATAAATGCAGCCTTCTAATCGGGTGCTCGCTCCTGACTGACTCTTCTGGTCCTTGCTATTACTTCGCTCGCTTTGTTTTCCTTTCTTCCCCCCCCCCACCTCTCTCTCTCTCGCTCTCTCTCCCCCTCCCTCTCGCTCTCCCCCCTCCCACTCCCTCTCCCTCTCCCTCTCCCTCTCTCTCTCTGATTCACGCGTTTTTAATCACTGTCTTAGTCCTAAGTAAACACGCTGACTGCAGCATGTATGCTTGCCGTAGCATGCTCTAGCAGCGCACTTGGTCTTTCCTACTCGTTCTCGCCGAGGCGGACACACACGTGCTGCTGACTACAGCATCTTATCGCTATGCGCTTGGTCTTGGCGCGACGCAAGTGAGCTCGCAGGCAAACTCTCACATATGTAGGCATTTAGGCAAAAACAAAAGCAAATAAAAAAAAGGGAAATGGTTAGAAATTTTTTGTCAAAAAATTAACTGGATATACTTGTTTTTCTTGGAAAAGGGATGAGAATTATATTTTCAAATTCTTGTTTCCTTCAGTGCTTATAAAGATAATAAGAGTCAAATCGACTATTTACTTAATATTGGTTTTTTAAATTTCGTTTCAGTATTGGTGTACACAACCTCTTAATGATAGTCTCCTGGTGACTCTGTATAAGATCTGTAATACTTTCAAGGTCATTCGAAGGTCTCAATGATACTCACAAAAATGTCGATTAACAATATCTAGTGTATCAAATGGTATTTTGCAAATATATCGATGTTGACTTATTCCCCGGTGCAGTTCAAACTTCTCACGGAAAAGTATTTGACCTCAAAACGACCTCATCAATACTTTGTCATATTATCAAAATCACAACATACATACACATAGGTATCATAACATATTATATTTGTACTCGTCTGATGCGAAATACATAGCTATATAAATAAGGTAGTAAACAGAACGTTTACAAGCATAGACAGATGCACGGACAACACATACAATTGTTGCAGTTGATGCTGGACGTAAAACTGCACCAAAAAACCATGAAAATCTTTTTCACTAAATCAAAGATTCCTTTTCAGGAAACTTTGGAAGTCTTTTTTTTTTGGTGTTATTTTAGAAATTTTATTTTGTGTAAAACTGCGACTTGGTGAGAATGCATCGAAGAGTTAGTTTTGTAAAAATTCCATCACGATTTATTGGTGCTAATTGTGTATCCAGCTCAAATAAAAACTATTGTATAGGGGTAATATAAAGAGAAGGTAAGAATAATGTAATATTTTTAAAACAATGAAAGACTTTACTATGTGCGAATAATTCAATTTATTTGATACTTACAACACTTATTGATAGCCTTTCTTCCTCATAGAGATGGAATCAAGTGTGATTGATACCTAATGAACGTTTTCTTCAGTGTAAAAATGAAGTTTAAGACATCATTGAAAATTCTTTTTTGTTATTGTATATACGAGGTCTGTCCCAAAAGTATCTGACCTACCTCGATTCTCGGCATTTAACCCATTAACGTTCACCGGACGGTTTTTCGAGACCTGAGTTTGAACTATTCCCATGTCATGAATTCTCGTGGAAAAAATTCAGGAACCATTGTTTCTTATGTTTTCGAGTGTCCTCTTTCCAATGATGCTGGTAAAAATTGTCGCTGAAAAACTTTTACGGTCAAGAATTCAAAAATAAATAAAAAAAACATGATTTTCTGATTTCATTTTTTTTTAAATCGACTTTTCGTTCCCTAAGCATTTCTTTTAATGCCTAAAACCTCTATAGATCGCGGCCTCGAGGTTTTAATTACAAGTTAGTATGATTCTCCGGATATGAAAATTTTTCGTATAAACAAAATGGCGGATGAAGTGAAAATTTTTTATCTAAAATTTTACAAATTTTATTCTCGAATACTATAGATTTTCATAAAAATTTTGAAAGAACAAATTTTTTCAGAATTTTCCGACATAATTTTTGAGTTTTCAATTCAGAGACTTTTCCGAAATCCCAAAATTTTCTTGGATGATTCTGAAAAAATTTGTTCTTTCAAAATTTTTATGAAAATCGATAGTATTCGAGAATAAAATTTGTAAAATTTTAGATAAAAAATTTTCACTTCGGCCGCCATTTTGTTTATACGAAAAATTTTCATACCCGGAGAACCATACTAACTTGTAATTAAAACCTCGAGGCCGCGATCTATAGAGGCTTTAGGCATTAAAAGAAATGCTTAGGGAACGAAAAGTCGATTTAAAAAAAAATGAAATCAGAAAATCATGTTTTTTTATTTATTTTTGATTTCTTGACCGTAAAAGTTTATCAGCGACAATTTTTACCAGCATCATTGGAAAGAGGACACTCAAAAACAGAAGAAACAATGGTTCCTGAATTTTTTCCACGAGAATTCATGACATGAGAAACTCTGGTCTCGAAAAACTGTCCTGTGAGCGTTAATGGGTTAATTCAATCTGTGTCATCCGGAGGATGGCATCCGTCAAAATGGTCCCCATTTTGATTGAATAAGATGTTCATATCGATATTTCCACTTATTAAAGCACTCTTAAAAGTCAGACTTTGAAATCCCCTTTAGTGGATTCATCGCATTATTTTATCAGTCTCTTTATCGTCAAATTGATGTCCTTTAAGGAGCATTTTCAATCGAGAAAACAGCCAAAAGTTTAATATCCAGATATACAGGATGGATCGAAAAATAAATAAGCAAATCAAAGGAAGAGGTTGGTTGAAAAAGATCAGTCGATCGAACATTAACAGTGAATGCAAAAATGCAAATATATTAAGTAATGTCTCGCGAACAATTTTGAACAGACGAGTTCAAGATCTGCTGAATAATCCTAATTATAATGCTGTAGTGATATCTATTACAAATAAGTAGATAAGTTCGTAAAACCCAGCATAAAATGAAGAATCTAAAACAGACCCATTTGCAAACAAGCATACACCTAGTTAGGCTTTAGCATTTTTCATAGAAAATATTTATATTAAAGCACTATATGGGTAATTCTAGGCTATTTCGATTGACTTGTAACCCTTAGGTTACGGATTTTTTTTTAATTTGGCACAATTGTTGTACACATAAAACTGAGATTTTTCCCAAATTTTGGAGACGATACATTAATTATATCAAAAGTTATTAACAATTAAAGAAAAATGATAAAAAATTTTCAAACAGCTATATTTTAAAAACTAATAAAGATATCGAAGTCGGATTTTTTTCAGAATACTTATAATGCCTTAAAATTTCGAAATAATTACAACAATAAACAATAAAATTTTTTTTTCGAAAGTTATTAACTTTTTGTTTAAACAATTGCTAATATCTCAAAAAGTATATTTTTTTTTTGAAAAATTCTTGCTCCTACGTATTCCTGAGGATTTTTGCTATCGAAATCAATCATAAAATTCTAGGGCCCGACATATCGGAAAGCGTAGCCCTAATCAAAAGAAGACGCCTCAGCGACCGGACACCGAGGCATCTTCTTTTGATTAGGGCTACGCTTTCCGATATGTCGGGCCTTTGAATTTTATGATTGATTTCGATAGCAAAAATCCTCAGAAATACGTAGGAGCAAGAATTTATCAAAAAAAAAATTTACTTTTTGAGATATTAGCAATTGTTTAAACAAAAAGTTAATAACTTTCGAAAAAAAATTTTTATTGTTTATTGTCGTAATTATTTCTAAATTTTAAGGCATTATAAGTATTCTGAAAAAAATTCGACTTCGATATCTTTATTAGTTTTTAAAATATAGCTGTTTGAAAATTTTTTATCATTTTTCTTTAATTGTTAATAACTTTTGATATAATTAATGTATCGTCTCCAAAATTTGGGAAAAATCTCAGTTTTATGTGTACAACAATTGTGCCAAATTAAAAAAAAATCCGTAACCTAAGGGTTACAAGTCAATCGAAATAGCCTAGAATTACCCATATAGAGCAATGTTTTCTGATACAAAATCATTAGGATATAATATTTATCCTAATTATGATACTATTCGTCAAGAAAAGAAGTGTTATTCAAGTAAATATGACATACAGAATGGCATATAGGTAAAAATTACAGTCATTACAATATTTCATTTAATATTAATAATTTATACAACTTTTACAAAATTCTTTATAAAAATAAAATGTCTCTAAAAAATATTTCACTCGATCAATCTTCTGTCACTTTAATTTTAAGAAGTTAATTGACACTTCAAGACGTACTACTCCATTTTTCTTTCTTATACGTCTGTGTACCTTTGCAAATGCTTCTCAATATAACCGGTGAGCGATTGTGTAAAGCATTAGTACTCAATTGGCCCAGCAACAATTATCGTAACGTACAAATGCATATATTCATTGGATATGATAGCTCTTCAGGCCATAAAAATCCTCAGCAAATGTACGCAATCAAGAGTTTGAAAATACTAATGCTCAAGTATCCCTCTTCGTAACTTACATTGAAGTAATTCAGCTTTTCAACTCTAGAAATATCGAGTATAATTAGGTAAATCCTACTTCCATGAGCGTTAGATTTCTCAGGCCGGTGAAAATTTTTTATGAGAAAGAAACTACTGTGACTACAAAGAAAGACGACCATCGAAATGAAGTTTCTTACTTGTCGTGCATTCATTTTATCAAATGGACGATCAATACGTCCGAAGTATGAAGATTTCCCTATTTCGTTCGACAGAAAGTATATGAATACTATTCTGCATAATTCTTCTTCATCAAGATGTTCATGTTGTTCGCTCACAATAGCTACATTCGACAAACTAACAAATAAATTCACAATAAAAGAAGGTTCACTGAAACATGGATTAGGCCTCCTACGTTGTGAGAGAAAGCTTTTGAGCACTTGCTGAATATAAGTTATCGTTTGTTTTTTGAGCATTGGAAAAGGACAAACCAAAAGAAAGGTATGTATATTCTTTAACTTAATATTTTGTCTTACTCTTTTTAACCAGTTTATAAATTTACCAATGCATTTCGGAAATGAACATTATTTTAAATTTATCGTTTAAAGTATACCTAAAGCAGAGATAAAAAAATAATTTTAAGCTTAAGCAGAATTTTTTTAAGAGTTTAAAATCATTTTATAAGCAATTTTAAATTAAATAATACCCTATTTGATTGCATTATATGTTCTTTGCTTGTACATCGATGTCTCGAAGAAACAAATTTTTCGGTATTAGGATTTGATTTTAATTGTTATACAGGATATGTAAAATGTATTTTTGTAATCGAAACAAATTGGTTTATTGGTAATATTTGAGTTAGAAATCTACCTTAATAGAGATTGTTAGTGTAAAATATTTTGTTTTCACAAATCAGTGCAAAGAGAAATTAAACATTGTGAAAGATAGGTTATACCAAAAATGTAGGATCAATTACTATCAAAGCACCGGAACAACCAATACAGGTAATATATTTAGGATATGTTTTAGAGATCCATACATATTTGCAAAAGCTTTAAAACTTGACGTTCGATTAATTATAAATATAGCCATTGTTCTCGTTGTATTTAAATATGTGACGGGGATAACCGCTTAGTAGTGATTTTCCTGCCTTTCCCTCACTGTCTGCGCGCGCTATCGTTAAGCCGGGCATCGATTTAATTGCGTTAGCGCATTGCTAATGCCTAGTTTATATGATTTGAGTAGTGGAGTTACGGCTTAGGGAGCTGAGAACAGATGAGCTACGTGACTGAGGGCAAGGAGGCGTGTGGGGAGGAGAGAGGGAAGAGAGAATAAAAGAGAACGGAAGAAGAGGAAAGAGGATAGTTTTGATGCAAAGATTCGGCTCGGTAGGTCATTGGTGGTAGCAGAAGAAGTTGTATAGACAGATTTTGTTCGGAGAAACGTCGGGGGTACGACGAAGAGGATGATTACTCAGCGTTAATTTAATCTGGAAAACCAGATCTTTCACGGCTACGCAGCAGATTCGTCCGCGTTTTCTTCATCACCATCGACGCTCGAGACCACAAGAAAAGAAGGTGTAGCAGTTGAGGTCGAACAGCGACAGCCTGTGCTCTCTTTTCTCTCTTCTCGCTATTTCTGTTTATTACCGGTGTATGTATGACAACGGCGGTGGCGTGGATTCCGGATGACCTGGTGCCCCGCGGTGAGCAAGGATGTAACCGCTGAGCAACCTATGGTTATCCGAGACTGCTGGAAAGTCTCACCACTGCATGCTGTGTAGCAATGCCGATTTCCAGTGGTTAAGCATCTTGTCGCGAACACCGTTTTGCCTGGAGCGTTTGTCCGGATGGGACACGCTCGCGAAAGACTGTTTTTTATTATGATTATTCTTCGTTTGTTTTTCTTTTTTCTTTATTTAAGTCTGTAATTCCTGTTATATTTTCTTTGTTTGTAATTAAATAAATTGTTGGTATTAGAACTTACAATTTATAGAATTGAGTTTGATTTACTTCTTCTTCCTGTTCCAGGCTCTCTCACGCGCGAATGTCGCAACCTGCATGCCCGGTAGATTGTTCAGTAGCCGAAGCATTTTGCCTTCCAAATCCAACCCCGCGTAAATAATTAAGTAAATAGAGTTGCGGGCAAATATTTATTGTAAAATCTGATTCTTCCTTTACAAATGCAAAAAGCAATTAAATTTATATAGAATGAAAGTATCCTTTCTTATTTATACTTGGAATACGTATAAATTATATTATACGTTATACCTACGGACAAAAAGGAACTATACAACATACAAACTTTTGATCTATGGCTGTGAAATTGTTGAAAATTTCTCATTTTTTATGGCACATGTCGCTGAAGAAGGATTAGAATCGTAGCAAAAATATTATATATCTAATACAAATGATTAGTGTCGTCGAATTTCTCGAGACACTCGTACTAAAGATCTTTATAACAAAACAATATCGAGGACAATGACTTTAATATCTCTCACTCGTATTAAAAAGGGAATTGTTCTCTATATAAACATCGTATTTCAGCTAAAGTTCACTAGTATATTCAGAAATACATATTATATCAGAATTTAATAATTATAATTAATAGTATTATTTAATATATATATTGTAACGGGGGAAGTATCTAATAAAAATGAGAAATTTTTTTAAGAACAAACTCCCACGATGCAGAGCTAACCGATGCTCCGTTAAACACGTATAATTATACGTGTATTCGCCTTTACGTCAGATGATTTCGTTTCAATGTCTTCTTAAAACTAAGTTTAACTCACCTTAAGTCACTTGACTCGTGACGCTCGATCTATCTTAGGTGTGACTGACTTTATGCCTAATCTGCTTAATTCCCTAGATGAAATTGGATTAAAACCTAAGCCTTTATAAATCGCTTAAGCTAATAGGAAATGAAATGACGTAATCGGCGAATAAAATGAACTAAGTTTAATCAATAAAAACTACAGTCTTTTATGGGCTGAAAGACTATCGCACGCGAATAGGATTTACAATCAATTATACAGGCCTGCAAGGTTTTGTTCTTTTGCAACTGAGGGTCATTTCCGAAGTAATTTTTGGCGTAGAATTCGAATTTTTCAAAATTCGAAACCCATTTTTCAAATTTAAGATATCATTTTTTTTCATCAAGATATCATCAATGGAAATTTGCCATTTTTGAGGTTTCACCATGAGCTTAAAAATTCGGCCAATTGTCCTGGAAGAATACGATATATTTCTTAGTATTTTTTGGATAATGATTCTAGAATCATTATAAAAAAAAAACTAAGAAATATATCGTATTCTGATAATGATTCTAGATACGAAGAATATAAACTCACGATGTAATCAAGCCTTGAATATGGCCAAAAATCGTGTTTTTTCGACCTTTAGAGGACGATTACTCAAAAACCTGACGTGATGGAGAAATTCTGATGACGGATTCGAATTCTACGCCAAAAATTACTTCGGAAATGACCGTAAGTTGTAAAAGAACAGTGACGACTCTCTATTTTGCAGGCCTGTGAATTATTGATATTCGGTGAGAGAGAGAGAGAAAGAGAGAGAGAGAGAGAGAGAGAGAGAGAGAGAGAGAGAGAGAATTCGAAAATTACTGCG
This sequence comes from Phymastichus coffea, assembly GCF_024137745.1. Classification (NCBI taxonomy): domain Eukaryota; kingdom Metazoa; phylum Arthropoda; class Insecta; order Hymenoptera; family Eulophidae; genus Phymastichus; species Phymastichus coffea. Next base: position 3,443,507 of record NW_026706822.1, on the reverse strand, counting down.
AAAACTAACGCTTGGCGCGAATACAAAATTTGAGATCGCAATTGACAAAATACTTTCGAACGTATTTTGTCACGCAACAATAATGGGAGGTGCCCTACCCAGCGGTGCAATTACGGTGATCAGCCGTAATTGTTGAAGCGAAGAAATCTGCTCCTCGGATCAATCAGCTGGCTACCTCGAATCTGTTGCTATCTACAATATTGCTGCTGGTACCAAAAATGCTGTTGCTACCAAAATGTTGCTATTTACTGCTTCCTTGCAACTCACGCACGCACGTATCAAAATTGTTCCAGGAAACTTTTAACGGCAAAACACAGTGCAAAGATTTAAGCGGTATAATCGCGAAAGCAGCTGAGGCTTAACTGCCTATTTCAAACTCTCGCGCGCCCTCTCTCTTTCTCTCAATCGTTCGAACTAATACGCGAGTAATAGAATCGCGAACGGATCGTTTAACTGAATCGACTACCGTTGCAATATATATATATATATATATATATATATATATATATATATATATATATATATATATATATATATATATATATATATATGTCTGTGTTATCATAAATATTGTTGATTTTATACTAAGTCCTGATCTGGGTTCGCCCTGAAGTCTAGAATCAACAATAATTATATAACATACGCCCACATAGAAAAACTTATCTCAACTTTTGAACAGACAGGTCTATTTTCATATATTTTTTGACGCTGAATGCAAATTACCAATAATCTTAGAAACTTTTCAGGAACCATATGTTTCGTCATGCTAACGCTTTCGTTTTCGATCGTGTGACAGAGCTACAGCGTGTTCGCTGGCTCTGTGCGCGGTACTCTCCTCGCTAGATTGCAGTGACCGAGCATGTGCGTTGATAAATAGTACATGCCCGTGTCGTTGCAGGCCTAGGAGAGGGGAGCGCTGCTGCCGGCGAAGTGGTGTCATGGGCGAGAGCGAGAAAAGCCAGAGAGAGAGAGAGAGAGAGAGAGAGAGAGAGAAATAGCGATAAGAATTTTGGAAGGAAAAATGGGAAAAGGAGCGGCGCGAGGCTACAAGAAAATATTGATATGTCAAAAAAGGCAGAGCAGTTAGGCGTGAGCTAAGTGAAACGAAGGACACCTAATTAGTGAGGTGCGAGCTAAAGATAATAACGATCACCTCATTGGAAACATTTATACTTTTCTCTCTCTTGCTCATTTACATAATTGCGGATAGTTTAAGCAAAAGTAACGCGTACGCTGAGCGAATTCGCTCGCATGTTCCGGCGAATTCTGTCACGGTACGGGCTGAGCGAGCGCACTCGACCAAACGTTATTGTATTGAAGTTTAAGTGTTATTTACATATGGCGTAAATAAAGCGATCGCCTACTATAATTTCTTTTCGTCAATTTTTTGATATCGCCTTATCCCAACCAGCGCAATCAGTTGACCCGTGGAAGTCCGCGCCGGCTTCCTTCATCGAGGTGGAACCCATAAAATAATTTGCAGAGTTCAGCCCAAGGCGCATAAAGGTTGATCACTCTCGCAAACGATAAACATCGGATACTATAAAATTAACGAAAGAAAATTTATACATTGAGCATTTTATACTATTAGTTATCTTTATTTTCTTTTAAGTCTTCTGTAAAATTATTTTTGTATTTTTTCTAAATTCAATTCGCTTCCAAAATTCTCGGTTACTAAATAATTAGCGAAAAAACGTAATTGGAAGAAAATGACATCATAATTGTACATGCTGTAACGGGGTGTGAATTTCGTTTTATTTCTTTGTCTCGCCCGATGCGAAGTCGTACCGGAATGCGCGCGGTGATATCGACATAATCAAGTTTCGCTAACTAACTGAAGATCAGGAGAGGACGGGTGTCAGTCAACCAACTTATTACTAGCAAAGACAACAATAAATTAACGTTTCAATCATACATGAACTAGTTTATTTTCTATGTAATTTACAATATGTTTGGCCCGCGTATTTAGCTTATGCGGTGCGTGCGACAATCCTATGCATCGGCATTTCGTTTATAATCTCTTGTTCGCGATATTCGTTTGCATACTCGTTACCGATTTTCTCATAATCGCCGATGTGAGGGGAGAGTAATTAAGCGCGGTTGTTTAACAAAAATCGCGACGCGAAGCTGGCCAGCTTACCTTATGTAAATAATCGAGTAATCAGGAGGAGCAGATTAGTATCGCCTCTCCATATGCAGCTCAGGTTGGCACTTTTCCTAATTGGAAAAGAGATTTTCTCCATCGTCCTGCAGATACTATCGGGTAGATTTCGCGATCTCGTGGTTGGCCTACGATGGCTTTATCACCGATCACTCGAGACAGCAATAATAATGGAGATTATCAACAGCCTAGCTTCCGCACTCTTTTAACGTTCGTATTCGCGCACGTTGTTGATCCAACTCTTGGTACTCCTAGATCCTACAATGGCTATTCTTCGACTGGTTCTTCAGCCTTCGTGCGCGTTCCGTCCCATATCGGATCGAGTTCCCGTTTTCCACTTTCCCCGGCAGGTAGGTGCTGCCCCCGTAGGCAGCCGCGTCATCGAGACGGCACACAGTGTTCCAAATCAGAAACAAATCTCCAGAATGAAATAAATCGCGAACCAACACCCCTAGCGAAATGAACCCAACGGCATTTTTTAATCGCGAATTAGCCGTATTTTAAGGAGTATTTCGCATTAAAAATGAGAACGGAACGTGGTAGGCCACTTCTGACTACGGAGTGGTGTTCAGCGGGAAAAATTACATAGAAATAATCTATATAATATGCTTGTTATAGATATTTTCTGTCTTGTGTGCTGAGATTATAGACTCGTTGAAAATGTTGATACTTTGACCTAATTTTTTTTGTTCAAAAATAAACAAAAAAAATTTTAAATGTCAGGTTATTATTTGTTATTGAAAAAGCTACAAAATGGCCTATTTACTTTTAAAAAAAAAATTACTAAACCATATTTAAAACTCGAAAAACTCTTTTTTCTTGAGAAAATTTGAACTTTGACCTTCATTTTGAAGGTCAAAAGTTGAAGTGATTCATACACGACCATTTTTCCTTTATTCTACATCATTTCAGCTTTAAAATGCCTTTGGGTTGATTTCGCTAGGGGCATTGGTTCGCGATTTATTTCATTTTGGAGATTTGTTTCTGATTTGGAACACTGTGCGGCAGCACAAACAAGACGTTTATCGTCACAATAGTTCGTTGAAGGTAATATATATTGAAATGTCATTTATCAATTCTATTGCAAATAATTAATAATTTATTTACTGTTATAAATATTTTATAAAATTAACGTTATTTGAATTTTAAGTAATAGACAAAAATGGGCAAAATTGATAAAAATGGGTGATACTGGGTGAAAATGGGATGAAAATAGGAGAAAATCAAACCACATTAAAATAACGTAAAAAACTAAATGAAAACATAGTTCAAACAAGCAAAAGTATAGGCACAAATGGGCAAAAAAGGGTAAAGATGAGCAAAAATGAGTCAAATTAGGTGAATATAGGTGCGTCTAAGGAATCAGATCTGCGTTATATATATATATATATATATATAGGGAGATATTGACAATGATTAACAATTATTTTTGGCAGAAAAATTAATAAACATTTTCTAGTTTTCTTTAATCGACGTACCATAAAGTGGATTATTCCGATTATGATAGTGATTATGATAGTGATTGCGATAGTGATTCTGGAGAGAATGATTTTGACGATACCACTAACAATTGATTGTGAATTATAAGTGAGCATATTTGTGAATACATCTTTGCTTTAGTCTTAATTGTATCAACTTTAAATAAATCAGATTTTTATACTGAAATGCTTATTTCCATATTTATCTTGTTTATCTTTCTTTAAAAAATAAATTTTTAGTCGTGATCAATTTAGTTTTTCCTTCTAACGGAACCTGTATATTGTTCCTTTTTATTTATATTCATTAAAATTTTAGTTTGTTAAACTGAAAATGAGACTAATTAGGAAGATTTATCTGGGAGATAAATCGACATCGATATATTTGCAGAATACCATTTGATACAGCAAATGTTGCTAATCGACATTTTTGTGAGTATCATTGAGACCTTCGAATGACTTTGAAAGTATTACAGATCTTATACAGAGTAACCTGGAGAGTTAATTTGTAATAAAAAATTTCTAACCATGATCAAATCGGAGAAAAACCCGTAATTTTTAGAAAACTGCAACTTTAACTTTCGGCTTCAAAGTTAAATATTTATTTTCAATGAACTGGACTATTTTTCCTCTATTCGACATTACTGTAGCTTCAAAATACCGATTCAATCATTTGCTTATGTTTTCTCAGTTTTAAGGAATTTGATTTCGTTTGGAAGCGTAAATTTCAGCCCACTTTGTGGCGCTAAGAGAAAATGGCTCGAAAAAGTAGTTATCAGGCCGATGTCTCAAAGGAAAGAGAACGAGCGCACAGCCACATGCTCACATGCACGCTGCCCTAGCCTTGCTCACGACCACGTCCAGGTACGCAGGAATCGTGTCGTTTAGATGCGCTGACTCACTACCGTGTTAAGCTACATTAGCTCTCTCTTCCTCCGTCTCCGCCCTTACTTGCATACTAACATTTTTACCGTTAACGTCTTGTTGAATCCGCGCCAATCTTTTCTTAACTTCACCGATCGGTTCAAGCGATTTTTATTCTCATATGTATGTATACCGTAATTGAAATAATGTGTTAATAAAAAATTGTTACAAATCCATAATAGATTAATAATATGAAATAACCCAACCCATTTCCACTAAAAATTCTTAAGTTATTACTATCCTAACTTACCGTAGGTGGTGCATGAGATATATTAATTTGTCTACTTATGCTCGTGTATTGCGCTGCAGTCATGTAACCTGTTCCGTAAGGTCGGGCTCCTGAAAATTAACAAAACAATTTTTATATCAAGATGCATAGGCTTGCTGAAGTTGGAAAAAAATTGTATGTTACGATAAAAATAGGATATTAACTTAGATAAAAATAAAAGAATTTTCAACTATATAATTTTTATTTGTTGGCTAAATAAAATAATTTTAGAACTTCAAGAATTAACCACATTATTACGCTCAACCACATTACATTTTGCGAAATTTTAAAACAAAAAGTGACACCTAATTACTATATATAAAACCTATTTCCACTCAATTTTTTCTTGATAACGTTTGGCTGGTTTAACTTCCAGCCTCATCAGGTCCTTTATACAAAATAAATAAATCCATTATACAAAAATGATGAAAATTTTACAATAAAATGGTATCAAATAGAATAAAAAAAATATATAAACGCAACTGGAAAATTTGTCAAGATTACGTTATAAATTGCTATGAGTCAATAAAAAAAGTTATTGTAAATTTTGTTAAATAAAATAAACAACATAGTAAAGTTATTGCTCATATTATATTACACAACAATCAGAAAACACAATTAAAAATACAAGCGTGAAGTTGCACGTCACAAGTCAAACGGAGAAAAAATGAGAAAAACCACGAGTACAAAACAAAATTAATCCTATTAATATATGGAATTATTAGCAGAGCCCATTTTTAATAATTCAAGCATATAAAAATATTACATGGATTAATAGCTTATAAAATAATATGATATTGGATAACCAATAACAATAAATCTATTTAAGAAATTTAAAAATACAATTATATTATTTACTAAGATACTGAGTATCGTTTTGTTTGTTAATAGTATTACTGTATGTATGAATGAATGTCATTATGGAAATTAATCTTTTACTTTTACTAATTGCGTTACCAAAAATTCGAACATTGTTAATGTCAAATCGGTCTATTGGAGTACGTTCATATTCCTTAATTTTTTTTTTTAATTTCCTTTTTGTCTGCCTTATATGAACAATCGGACAATTCGTTACATTGAAACTTATAAACAATGCAAGTCTAACAATTTTTTATTTTTATCCATACCAAGTACAACAATATTATATAATTAACAACTCATGTGAGAAACAACTAATTTGACGGTAAACGTCAAATTAGCGCTAATAATATGACCTAATTGCTGCCTGCGGGGGCAGCACCTACCGGGGAGACGAAAAACGTAACGAAGGAATTCGGCGCGCGAGGAGACGGAACGCGCGCGATTGAAATTGAACCAGTGAAGCACTGGTCGTCGTCACGCTCACCCGCAACTACGCCGCCGATTACTGATACGTGAGCTAGAGATCGAACCATAGAGTGAAGCACTGACCATCATCACGTTCGCCCGCTTTTCTTTTCGCTATTGTCGATCCGTGTACCGTTAAAGCCAATTATTGAGAGAAGAACGTCCAGATCAGTACCAGCTAGCAGTGATCGCTGTCGCCAAGGTGCCATTCAACCACCAAGGGGAGAGACCCGAGCTGACGGAGAAACGTCGCCCGCGAAGAGATCGAGAGAGTGTGTGTGAGGTTTCGCCATCGAGGGCGAAACCACGAGTGCGCGAACTCGCGATCCACGACATAAACAATAAGACAGTTTTCTCGCTGTGCGACTCGTCAGTGTCACCTTCGTACGCCTGCGATATTAAGGTAAGCTGGCCAGCTTAATCTCGTGATCGCGGTCGCATGTTTAATAATTAATTTCCGACATTCGAAGCGTGCATGTAACGGCTCCAATAACAAAGAGCAGCGAGCGTCCCGCCAATACGTGTTGTCGATGAGCGAGCGTCGATGTAAACAAACGCGCGGGCCGACCTTATGTAGCATTTGAGTGATAATAAAAGGTTCTGTTCGTGTTACTAACAAGTGTTTTCGACTCGCTTACTTCTTTTTGCTTCCACTCACTTTCTTATAGGTTAATAGATTTACTGGTTGACTGACGCCTGTCTCCCCATGCTCTCCGGATTGCGTTTTGAGCATAGATAATTACATTCGCCCTTTCAACAAAGTCGCGCGAATAAAAATATAATTAAACGGTGAAACCCCGTTACAATATATATATATATATATGTATGTATGTATAGTGTACACACACACACATTTAATAAATATAACAAAATTCGATTTATTGAAACCAGTTTTTAATGATATACATTTTACCGTTACAAGATGTAACGATATGCATTAGAATGAAACTTTCATGAAAATCATTATTTATTAATATAGTCCACTTATATTGAAAACAATGCACTTGGTATAAATTAGAATGTTCATCAAGACTTACGTTCAGAAGTTGTTGTGATATAATGAAAAAAACTTTCCTCAATTACAATATTTTTAACGTAAAAAAATAAAGGTCCAGAATCATCTGGGATCATGATGATCTTATTAATTTTAATATCATTACCTTCTAAGTTCAAAACGGTTTTTACTGATATTTTTTTAGAATATCTAACGCTAACTGGTGTAACGGGGTAGCTGTCCGTTTATTTAATTTATGCGCGCGATCGTATCGAAGAGCGCGCGGGATTGCCTATACATTTAAATTCGAAAATCGGAGAGCAGGAGGGAACGGGTGTCAGTCAACCAACTATCTACCAATGAGAAATAACTACTTCAGAATTACGATCAATATCACAAGCGAGATCGTTTATTGCCTCTTAAGTCTACAGTTAGTGTTTGTGTGTGTCACACTTTTCCGATTTAAGGGAGGCACAGCGTAATCAAACATTACCACCCTTCTCGCTGGGCACCAACAGGTTGGCATAGCCCACTGTCTTTCACTCCTTCGCTTTCAAACATTTTTGGAGATCCGGAAGTCAAGTTTGCTGCGACATCCCTGACGCACACAGCGAGTCGGAACCTTTTTAATCTAAGGTGGCGACCTCCTCGAAAGGAGTACCGATCTTTTCAAGGTTCAACGCTCAAGGAGAGCGGAACTAAAGGCTTGACCCTCGGTTTGGGCGCGACGGGACTCTAGTTGCCCCGACGTCTGCCGCGTCGGAAGCGCGCAGCATACAAATCTTACGAGATTTGCTTGACCTGGTACCACTACCCCGCAGAGGCCAACCCAAATTGGAATGTCAGAAGAGAGACTCAGCCAGGACAGCCAGAGGAAATTCCTAAGACGATCAACCAGCTAAGCCTCTCTTCCTGGGCTCGCGTTCGAAGATCATCCCACTCTGCGTTCCTGTATTAAGGGATTTCTCCCACGACTCACAGGTCCATCGCTTCGACGTGCCGAGGCACGTCTCCTCATGGCGTTTCGGTCATCCCAGCTCACGCTGGTGGGTGTCCGTTATTCGATAAGGTTGTGTCCTGATTTTTGCCCGAGTCTCGGATTTCGTTTTCTATGGAAGGCTTTTATGACTCGCTGATATTGATCTCTGCCCTTTCGATTAATTTTCTGACTTAGGTCAGGGGCGGGGTCTCGCCTAGCCGACAAGGCGACTCCCCAAAGGTGTCGGGCCTTATTCCCGGAGCTCGAGGCAAAGAACTTTGGGTGGCTGCTATGACCACGGCCACGACTCTTTTTACCCACAATAGTGGCACATACCGATTGCCAGTCGACAGGGAGTAATTTCTTATCTACCCGAATTAAATTCGGATTGCCGGGACCATTGGTCCTCTGCAACTAGCTCCCGGAGCGGTCTCCCGTCCTCTAAGAGGGCGCGCGATACCACAATCCCAAGTGATTTCCCCTCAAGTGACTCCCGGATTTTGGCTTTTCTGGGCTCGAGTTGAGCTCTTGGGGTGTGGTAGACTCCGCGTTGAATGTTTGGGCGTTTACGGGCCGCACCTCACCACGTGCTGTCATGGTCCGTGTTGTTTATTGTCGTTTGGCCGATTGGCCTTTTGCCCTAGGGGCGAGCGTTGTGTGTTTTGCATACTGTTTTTTACAGAAACAGCGTTCTGAGCCCCACCACGTGAAGGTACACACATCCGCACATGTGATTGCAAGTCTTCGTTCAAATACACATTGCATTCACTTCGGGTCGACTAGCATTAGTTGCTTGTCGAGGGCAATCGGTGACGCATTTTGTACTTCAGCATTTGAATTTGCATATGCCCGTACAGAAAAGAGAAGTTTACGACGTTCTCTCCCAAAACAACGAATTGTTTGTTTGAGAAGTCTCCGTTCTCTGTAGAGGAAGACAATTACTGTCCGCCGCTTTAACAAAAGATTTTTGCACAAAGTGACCTGGCTAGCTTACTTTATTAGCAGTTGTACGGTAGCACGAGAGTAAAAACGTTCGCACCCTAGTTGCGGAAAAGTCAGTCTTTGTTGCTAGGTATCTCGCGTTTTCAGTTTCGCCCTCGATGGCGAAACTGCTCACTCACGCACCTAGCACGCACTCAGCTCCGTCAGGCGATGGCACAGCTCCTCTCGGTCTTTATCAGTTGACTCTCTCAGGCGGAATCGATAGCTAATCCTCTTAGCACTCTCAGAAAACTCAGGAAAAACTCCGATCTTTCTTAGCAGCAGCTGAGTGTGCGGGTTCTAATCTTCCACTCGTTTGTTTTCATACGCGCGCGTTCCGTATCGTCTCGTGCCGAATTCCCTCATTACATTTCGCCCCAACCGACAGGTGCTGCCCTCGCCTGCAGCCGCGTGGTTGGGCTGTTAGCGCTAATAAGACGTTTACCGTTACACTGGAAATAAGTGTTGAACAGCATAATATTCTGAAATACTCTGAATTAGCACTAATTATCTATTTTAATTTCGGAACAATTTATAGATACAACTTCTGACAGTAAACGATAATTAAATATAAGTTGATGTTTTATTGCTATAGAATGACAAACATTAATTCTATTGCAAGATACTTTGCAAATGGTTTTTCCCTCGCGATTTTTATTTTCAAATCTCATACAAGATATTTTCCAGAGAGGACCTACTACAGAAAATATTCTACTATAATGTAATATTATATAATGCTTTGGTTTTCAATAATTCGGAAAAATTTCAGTTCAACCTTTCAAATAATCACGTACAATACAACGCAAAAAATCTACAGTATTCGTCGCGTTTAAATCACAACATATAAATAATTCTGTAAGATGACATAAATCTTTTAATAATAACCACTCCTTATTAGTATCAGGAATTAAATGACTAATTATAGGGCAACTATAGCGGATGAGACAAAGCATTTCTGAAGATGAAATGATGAGACACGTTTTTTTATATGGGTTTCACTGAGTTCTGGAGGTTTATTTTTATGTTGACCATAGTTAAATCCTCGAACCAAAATATTTAAGTTTTGAAGTGTAAAATATTTGTAAACATACACTGCCCGTCAATCACTTTTGCCATGCTTACCTCAAAATTAGGCAAACTTAAAAGTTTTGTATCTCGGTCGGAAATCATCGTATCACAAAAAACCGCAGGGCATATTAAAGGTAATTGTAAAAGCTTTCATTTAAGATGTGTAGAGATTTAAAAATGAAAATATGTGTTTTTTACAGTAAAAAAAAATGATTAAAAAAATTTCAATTTTTTTAACCTCGACTTAAATCAATGCCAATTTAGAACCAGGCGGTGGAGGGCAAATCGACCTGAGGGGTTCGGAGGGTAATGTCTTTCTCTTTAAAATGAGTTCCCGCGGGGTTCTATCCGATGTTTTTTAACCGAGTTACGGCGTTTTTTGTAAAAAGCAACCTTCTTTTTCCAATCCTCAATTACTTCGACTTGCGTACGTTTTGAAAAAAAATGCCAAAGAGAAAAAAGTTTCATTTTCTGTCCAAGAATATGAAAATAAAGTCAAAATAAAAAAATAAAGAAAAAAATTTTTTTCGTTTTTTTAGCGCATTAAAAAAATAAAGGAATTTAACTTTTTTTTTACGCTTAGTTTTAGTTTTTTTTGTGATTTACTACGTCCCTAGACGTTTTAAAACTAAGCGTAAAAAAAAAGTTAAATTCCTTTATTTTTTTAATGCGCTAAAAAACTGAAAAAAAATTTTTTCTCTATTTCATTATTTGAACTTTATTTTTATATTCTTGGACACAAAATGAAACTTTTTTCTCTTTGGCATTTTTTTCCAAAACGTACGCAAGTCGAAGTAATTGAGGATTGGAAAAAGAAGGTTGCTTTTTACAAAAAACGCCGTAACTCGGTTAAAAAACATCGGATAGAACCCCGCGGGAGCTCATTTTAAAGGGAAAGACATTACCCTCCGAACCCCTCAGGTCAATTTGCCCTCCATTGCCTGGTTCTAAATTGGCATTGATTTAAGTCGAGGTTAAAAAAATTGAAATTTTTTTAATCAATTTTTTTACTGTAAAAAACACATATTTTCATTTTTAAATCTCTACACATCTTAAATGGAAGCTTTTGCAATTACCTTTAACATGCACTGCGGTTTTTTGTGATACGATGATTTCCGACCGAGATACAAAACTTTTAAGTTTGCCTAATTTTGAGGTAAGCATGGCAAAAGTGATTGACGGGCAGTGTATATAAATTGATATAAGAAATGACCCAAATCATATTGAGCTACACCTTCCAAATGGTCATGCATAATGTTCACCGACAAATTTTTTGTCACGTGATAATTGTTTAAAACGTTAAATACGCAATTTTCCGTTATGCCCGTAGTTTTTGGATTTTTTTATAACATCTTTATCATAATTTAATTCAGTTCTTATGCAACAATGTTTTTCTTCAAGCGTTGTCTGCATGTTTTTCTTATTGATATAACAAAATCGACCAAATATATTAGAGTTAAAACTAGTAGTAAAACCTAAAATCTGATTTAATCCAAGATTGTCACCCAAAACTAATGATAATACAAAGTATACTCGCTGGGGACCATTTTGAGTGTTAATTACAATGCCAAATTGCTCAATAAATTTTAATTCATCAAGAACTTCACGGAAAATAATTTTGTTTGTAAAAAAAATACGATCCAAAGTTTTAAATAATACAAATAGGAAAATATTTTCTAATTTCTCTTGCATTTCCGGAGATAAACACGGTATGGAAATATTTATTGCGCCACATTTAGAAATTCCTCTATGACTCCCTAAGGGGTTATTAGTTTCATAATCATCGAACTACAAAAATAAAGGTATAACGCTTTTTTCATTAAAAGTACTTCTTATGTTACTCCACAAACTACCTTGTGTGAAATTTGAAATAATTGTCTTAGTATTTAAAAGAGAATTCATGAATTCCAATGTTTTGTCTAATATTTTTGGAATTTCGAAAAAAGCTCGCAACACGAATCGCAGTGGAATAAATTGAGCTGTAACTGGAAACATTTCTAATCTTTTAATTCCATTTCGATTTATGTACTCCTGCCTTTCCCCAAGTGCAATCGATTTAGGACTAATATAAGTATTCAATTCTTCAAAATTTCGAAAATTGCTTCTCTCACTCAACAAATTATTAATTTGATTAACATTTTTTTCAAACACCTTATCTATTCTTTGATAAAATTGGTCAGTTTGTTTATTTGTAGGTGCAATAGACTTTACATCAAGCTTTAACTTTTCATTTTTATTATTGATTAATTGATAAGTGTCTTTAATAATTTGAAGTGCTCTAGCACGAGAACCATCAGGATAACTGTAAAGTTTAGCAATAAACAATGTCTCCTCGTTTACTTCTTTCTTTTTGTTATTTATACTATTTAATGAATAAACAATGAGAACTGTATCGAGACTATTATTACCGACTAAATCATGATCTACACTATAAGTACTTTGATCACTAACATTAGTATCACTAATATTATTTCCATTTAAATTATCATAGAAACTATTAATTGTATCTTTGTTATTTATATCATTACTTATTGGAGTAAATATATTCTCAATTTGACGACTTTTATTATTTTTAATTTTATAATCTACTTTTGACTCATCACTGTGTTTCAGTCTGAAATGTTTACGGAACGACTCAAACGTTTGAAAAACTCTTCCGCAAATCGTTGTACAAGATATATATCTACCTTGTTTGTGTGTGTATTTTACATGTTTAAAAAATTCTCCATTAGTTTCAAAATTTTCAATACACACACAGCAACTTATCATTATCACAGTAATCAACTTAAAGAGCATTTCTAACGTAATTCTCAATAATATGTTTAACTTCACCAACTAACGTATTTACAGATCTATTACAAATAATAGTCTCAAAGTCTATACCATAGAAAGCTTTCTGCAAAAAAATCCAAAAAGATGAGGCTCGTTTTGGATAGATACAATCGAGAGCTATGATTATTTTGAAACATAAGTCAAATGCTTGCAAAGTTGTATTAACTTTATATAGAGTTGAATTGACGCAAACGTAAGCAGCATTTAGTGATACTAAATTACCAACGAGAACAGGTGTAGGTTGCAAAGTAAGATTTGATGCTCTCAGCTGATCTCTCAATCGATCAATTGAAGGCTGCACATCATTTGCTACCTATTAATTGAAATATTAATTATGAAATAAAATTGTTTAAAATTTAATTTACATATAGATTTGAAAGAAATGAGAATAATGAAAAAATACTACTTCGGCGTGTACAAAAAATGATTGTCTACGTTCTTCGATTGTCAGTTTGGTCGGTTATTCATTTTCATTTGGTCGCTTTCTTTTTCTTGTTGCTTCTAGCAGATAGGAAAATAAATAGAAAATGATTGCATCTGCATTGTCTAGAGTGAAAATAAAAATATATAAATATTAATATTCGTCATTAAATATATTACATCTAGGCACTTTTCATAATTAATTCATGAATAAATAATATATCAGGTGATAATGCTGGTAAAATTTGCATTAAAACTCTATCATTGAGATTTTTATCCAAACGTCCTTGTAACGTATGAATAAGATGTGGCTTAGCAACACTCCAAAAATCTATGAATCGGTCACAAACATTAGGTTGTAATGTATTAAAATCACAACACAACTGTTGAAATGCAAATTAGAATTGATGGAATTTTCTTATAATATTGTATATATGAACGTACTCAAATTTACATCACCAATAATTTCCCCTGACTAGTTTGAAGGCAGCGAGACTATAATAGTCATAAATAGAGTAATTTTCTTCTTTTAATAACCTTAGCCTAAATTGAAAAGTTCTTTCCTATTTCACTTGAACTTCTGGTGTTGGTTCAATGTGTTCAGAAAGCCAATTTCAATCTTCAGTAGTTTGATCTAAAATAACAAACAATAAGTAAACACTAGTAGTACAATAAATAAAATTTATAGGTTATGTTGCATGTTATAAAGTAGATTTGACAATCTATCATATATATTACTTACTGTCGAATAGTAATTGTGGTAATACAGCTAAAAATTGATTTTTTTGTCTTTGAGACAAGAATCCTATATTTTTCAATTTTCTTTTTGTGTATTCATAATGTTTATATAAAGTTCCAGTTGGATTAATTCTTTTTTTGTTAGCTTTTATATATGGTGTATAGTAAGTAGGAGCATTCTCATTTTGAAAGAGGTCAACAACTGACTGAGCTAATTCTTTGAATTTGTTTGGAGAAATTCTGAAAACAATAATATTAACTATACGTCACATGGTCATGCTAAGCTTCATCCTTTGTTTAGCTGTGCCAATACTATAGCCCATACTTCCAGCTTAATGCTTTATTATTATTATTTCGTATAATATCGAAGTTTAAACTCACACAAATCTTTGAAGATAATCTGGATCTTGCCCGATAACGATACCTTCGTAAGCAACATCCTTTGCATTTTTAATCATTATTCTGGATAGCAGATTCCGAACATTTTTAAACAAGACACCATTTCTTTTATACATCGACAACACCGATTTTCCATCAACACTTTCATTCAACAACTAAAACAGAGGCTAAAGAGAAAAATATGCGTATTTAAAATTTAATTGGGACTATAAGAAATCTTTAAAATAACAATGTCATTTACAAGATTTTCCAGTCCTTCAGGCCACGGCCTGCATTCCTATATAAACATACAGTCAAATTACAATGATTATCATATAATTGATTAATACTAATGCCATTTAGTTTAATTTAATGTTCATACAAACAATCATAAATAAAATCGAACCCTTTACTATTGTGAATCTGTAAAGAAAATAACAAAAGATGAAGTCATGCAAGAGGTTATGTTTCCATGCGATGAATATAATATAATTGAATTGAAATGTAGTACAAAATCAACAATATCTCAAAGATACCTTTACGTTTACTGTCAATTTCATAGACATATATGTGTATTAAAATGATTAGTTTATAACATACTTACCTTATAAAATTATGATGAAGCTGAAGAAACTGCCGGCTCAACAGCTAATACAATGAACTGTGCGATCGACGAATATATCTTCGTTGGTGCTAGTTAGTCACGTGACTCTTAACTAACGAAAAGGGAAACTAACGTACAGGGAAAAAGAACACGACCGGCACCGTAAAAATTATGATGATACACGTAAAAATTATTGAGAGTCCCCGTAAAAATTAACGTGAGCCTTATAATTTTTACGAATATTTTCTTTTCAATTTTTCTGTATCATAATAATTACGGTCCGTCACCGTAATTATAGCCGAATTTTGCTGTAAAAATCACTTGTACTATTTGGATGTCCACGCTTTACCGGACCATCACCATAATTTTTCCAGAGAATGTTTTCTCCATGTACTACTGTGGGCAAAAAGTAAGGTGAATTTTCAATTTAAACTTCGCGGGCTTAACATTTCGGGCTAGTTCTTTTTTTCTTGAGTTGGTAGGACTGCGAATGACATCTGTGACATCTGGGACAAATTTCATGTCAATGTCATCATCAGTAATATATTTACGCTTGTGTTTACCAAACGACCAAGAGTGCATGTTTCGATTTTTACAATGTCTGATTTAATTGAGCAAAGAAGTGCCATCAAATTTTGTTTGCGGAATGAAATTTCGGCTGCGGAAACGTTGAGGATGTTGCGGAAGGCCTTTGGTGATTCTACCATATCGCAGAAAAATGTTTATAAGTGGTACAAAGACTTCAAAGAGGGTCGAGAACGTGTTGATGACTTGGAGCGCTCCGGACGACCATCGACGTCAACAGATGACCAACACGTCAATAAAGTGAAGGAATTAGTGCTCGAAAATCGTCGGTTGACTGTTAGAGACCTTACTGATATGATCGGAGTATTAGAAGGATCTGTGAAAACAATTTTGAAAGACCATTTGGGCCTACGAAAAGTCAAATCTCGTTTGGTACCGAAAACGCTCAATTCGTTCACTCGTTCTTCGTGACCATTTCGCCAAAAATTCGACGCATATCGTTCCGCAACCACCGTATTCGCCTGATTTGGCTCCGTGTGACTTCTGGCTATTCCCAAAACTCAAGAGACCACTCCGGGGAACGCATTTCGAGTCGATTGAGGAGATAAGAGCTGAATCGAAGAAGGCGCTGATGGCTATACCGGAAAGGGACTATTTGGCATGTTTCGAGGATTGGAAAAAACGTTGGCATAAGTGTATTTTATCGGGAGGGGATTACTTCGAAGGGGATGACATTGATGTAGAAGAATAAATAAAGATTTTTCATTTTACAAACAAATTCACCTTACTTTTTGCCCACAGTAGTAGTGAAACATTAATTGAGAAGAACACTTCGCGCATTTGACAGGGCGTTACGGAAATAGCTTTTCCAGTAGCGGCTTAAATCTAGGACGACCGCCGGCGGAAGCGATGTTTCGGGTTGATCTGGAGAAATAACCCATTCGGTTACAATATATATAGGTCATTCCAGCAGTTTTTTAACTTTTTTCTTACGTGCAAAAAAATGCCTTTCCTTATCTCAGATTTTATTTCAAACCTATATATATATACATATACATTTATTTAAAGGCCCAGAAAAGAGCCTTTTTTAAGCAATTTTGGAAAATCGTATCTCCGAAACTTTTTGAGATATCTGGACGAATGAGGTCGCATTCGTTTCGTTTTTTCATATACTTTGTGACGGTGAACGTCTTATTAGCGCTAACGACCCAACCACGCAGCTGCCTGCGAGGGCAGCACCTGCCGGTTGGGGAAAATGTAATGAGAGAATTCGGCACGCGACGCGGCGGGACGGAACGCGCGCGTACGAAAATGAACCAGTCGAGGATTAGCTACCGATACCTCCAGCCGCAATCAACCAATAAAGAAAGTTTTTTCCGTGTTTTTCCGGAGTGCAGAGACGAATAGATAAGGAGCGACCGGAGCCGTGCCTTTGATAACAGAGATGAGTGTGTGTAAGTGAGCGTGAGTGCGAGGTTTCGCCATCGAGGACGAAACCAAAAGCGTGAACCGCTCGATCACAGACGCACGTTTCCCCGAGACATTATCACAAACTTTTTCTTTCGTTCTCCGTGCAACTGCTAATAAGGTAAGCTGGCCAGCTTAATTTCGCGATCGTAGTAGAATTGCTAATAGCTAATCTCTCGTACTCAATAAGAAACGTGCATGTAATAACTCGGCGAACAAAGAGCGGCGAGCGATCCGACTCTGTATGTTATTGTCGCGCGCGCTCTTTGTAAACATAAACACGCGGGCCGAACACAGTGTAGAATTAAGAGGCAATAAACGATCTCGCTTGTGATATTGATCGTAATTCTGATGTAGTTATTTCTCACTGATAAATAGTTGGTTGACTGACACCCATTCCCTCCTGCTCTCCGATTTTCGAGTTTGAACGTGTAGATAATTCCGCGCGCTCTTCGATGCGATCGCGCGCATAATCAATTAAACGGATAGCAACCCCGTTACATGGCGCCCAACGTAAAAGAACCTACAGCGTTTATGATTGTTCAAAACGCCGGTTCTAAACATTGACCTTGCACTCAGTCAACCAGCGACTTAGGTGGCAATCAAAGTGTTGTTGTGCACACTTTGAGTTAAAGACCACATAATAAACATCGCCTCTCTGTTAGTTAGCTTGCATAGGCCCGCCGCGACGATAATTTGTAAACAGTCGCTGTAAGCGCTTGCGAGTGCGACCGAACGACTCTTAGCCAAAGCGTAAATACCAATAGGTTTTAAAAGTTGCCGCAAATCAATAATATTGTACCCGTTGGCCCGGGGAAAACTAACACCGGCAACATTCAAATAAAAGAAACTCAAATCGATAGTTTTATTTGATATAGTGTTGTCTTAATGTAAATGTATTTTTTTTAATATTGCTAGCTACGGTTATTGGTGACAGCAGCATTTTCTCTGATATAAAGAATAATGTACTAAAATGTTGTTTCTATGCAGAGAACAAATAGTTCCAACTGGAAATTGTGGAAAGTTGGGCACTCTATATTTAAGGTTTTTCAAATCTTCATCGGTTAGATCAATTATATCAATTTCATTTTTTTTTTAATTTATGGTCGCCACATTGCATACTCATCAATCGTCCTACTAAGCATTCTGAAGAACTTATATTTAATGATATAATAACTTTTAATTCATCTACAAATTTTAGAAACATGAAATAGATACAATGAAATTTTTTATTTATTCAACATGAAAAAAAACATCACCTAACTAATTACGGGATTTTTTAGTATGTCGAATCACATCAGATCACGTGATGTCATATTATAAATCACGTTAAAAAAAGATATACCTTGACAGCGTGAGATCTGGTAAAAGATTTCTTATTTACAAAATCAATAAGATAACGTGCGTTCAAATATTGACTGAAATTAAAGTTTTTCATTAATAATTACTAAATTAAACGATAATTATATCATGTAATGGAGGGGATTAACTTATGTAAATTGGGTTTATTTAAGAACAATCTCCCACGATACAGAGCTAACCACCGCTCCGTTAATCATGTATGAGTATACGTTTATTCGCCATTACGATTGATACTTTCGCTAAAATGTCTCCTTTCCAATAGAGTTTAACTTACCTTAAGTCACCTGACTTGTGACACTTGCTTTCTCTTAGGTGTATGGAGACTAATGTTTCTTTCCACTATTCCCTAGATGAAATCGATTTTTAAAAAATCAGGTGACGGATTCGTTAAACTAAAGGAAAACGAAAGAACGTAATGCGGCGAATAAAAATCAAGACGTTTATAATAATAGAAGCTGTAGAAGCTACAGTCTTTGCTGTGGCGAAAGACTTACGCACCCATATAGGATTTACAATTATCCGGGGAGAGAGAGAGAGAAAGATAATTCGAAATTCTACCGCGAACTTTAACGCTCGGCGGGAATGCGATAACGGTCGCGTATAACAAAATACTTTCGGAAGTATTTTGTCCGCAGAAAAAGGGAGGTTCACCTACCCTGCGGTGCAATTACGGTCATCAGCCGTAATTGATATTGGCAAATGATTTTTTCACCAGAGTGACTCTGCAACGATACTGCCCTTAGCTCCCGGATCGGTTGCTGCTCGTCCAACTCCTCGCTGATCTTGACTTAGTTGTGATATGATTGGTCATACCATAAAAATAAAGTGATTTGTCACGTGATAAATCGCGTCATTTTTCGAGTGATGTTTTTTAACTAAGGTAAATTTGATACAATAATTTTTTTTCGATTTTGTAACGATACAAGAAATAAAATTAATAAGGCGTTATAACAAAACTTGAGCTATAAATATTGTTTCAACCATTATTCTTAATTAATTCCAAGTTTTAATATAATCTTGTGATTTTTTACTATTATTCAGATAATTTCTCATCATTCTTTACTTTAAAGGTAGACGAGTCTTTTAATTAATGACAAGTGAATATTAAATGAGTACGAAAGATGTTTGAATTTTATTTCACTTCTAGGGTTATCCTTGACCTTGGACCTCGATACATATTTGAACGTAAAATTTTCCGCTCTTTTAATTACTGCTATGAAAAAGAGGGGTTTCCATTTGAAAAAAAAGTTGACCTTGAAATAACCTTGAAGGTGAGGTTCAAAGTCAAATCCAAGGTCACCAGTGAATTCCTTGCAAAAAGTTACAAAAGACCTGACCCTAACCTTTTTCAAAAATACCTTACCTGAAAAAATACAGAACCGTATCAATACTTTTGTTAAGCCCTGTATATAAAATTCATAGTTACTGCATCAGCATTGAGCCTCCCAAAATTGCACCAAGCATTCAAAGCAGAATCATACTGTATACAAGCCAATAGCTTATATGCCGGTCTGAAAGAGTGTTATGCAAAAATCAGACTTACAACAATAATCAAACTAATCGCCATTACATCGCCCATTACATTGTGCGTATGAAGATAAATTTCAATAATCACCTCAACTTGTATGTGTATTAAGAATTTACTAATTAAAAGTATTCTCATTAGTCAGTGTACTGGACCAATTCACGACCGTATACACAGATCATTTGAACACTCTATATAGTAATATATGGATGGCGATAGGAGTTCTATCACAGTGGTAGATACAGGCCTTGAATCTCCCGGTAAGGGGGGAGGGGGGTAAAGCTCTTAATGGTCTACAAAAGTTTACATAAATCTCCACGGTGCTGCAATCGGGAGGGTAAATGAGCAGCTGCTCAACGATGAGTATCAGGTTATCCAAGATTTGGCTTGTATTTGCTAAAGTCGTAACATTTCTATATCACTTACATATTCATGGCCGTCGTTCTTCAAGCCAATAAAAGCATTGGAATAGTGGACATAGATAGATGAATGAACATAGGAATTCACCGACTCTGGAAATAATAGAACTTATCCGTTTATAAACAAATCATGATGACACTCATGAGTGGCACTAAATACGCAAAAGCTTTTTTATAATTCAAGAAAAAACGTTGAATGTCTGTGACATTTGAAATTTATTGAAGGCAGTGAACATTTTTCTTTGTTTTATTTGTCTTATTTAGACCTGTCATTCTCTGCCATTCACATTTGATGAATTAGGACCTGAAACGTGAGACTTGAAGGATCACGGTTTTTTCGGACTTAAAAATTTTGCGATTTTCAAACTTCAATATATCGAAGGAAACGCAAAAAAAAATAAAAAAAAAAACAGAAAATCTTTTACTCGGTAAGAGCTATCGAATGGCTTTCTTAAAATTGAAAAAAACTGATAAGGTATTTTTAAATCAACTTTGAAAATTAGAATTTTCGCGACATTAGCCGCAAAACCGATTTTTGTACCTACATATCTCTAATTCAAATCAAGCTAGAGAAATGAGCGAGGACGGAAATTGAAGCTCTTTTCAAGACAAGTACAAAACTTATTAGTTGTTTTTCTAAAACATCAAAACTGACGACGCTACGACTCCTCGAAGATAGCAAAAACATTGCTAAACGAGCACTTATTTGAGAGCATTTATTCGCTAAGAGCACTTACGGATCACTTCATCAGGTTTCGGACAATTTTTTTTCTAAAAGTATATGAAAAAACAAAACAAATGCGACCTCGCCCGTCCAGATATTTCAAAAAGTTTTGGGAATACGATTTTTCAAAGATTGCTTAAAAAAGACCCTTTTCTGGGCCTTTAAATAAATGTGTGTGTATGTATATATATATATATATATATATATTGTAACAGGCTGCCGTTTAATCTATTAAACCTATTTATTATCTCGGTCAACGACGCCTTGTTATCTACGTGCCGAAAGCACGTCAACATACCTTGTCCGGGAGTGCGCCTGCGCAGCGTCTCCTCGCCAATCCGAGTTGGGTTCCCCAACTAGCCACTTGGCGGCGCTGTCGCTCCTGCTTAGCAGCGCTCCTGCGGCTGCTGCTGGAAACTAGGTTGGCGATTCGCTTCTACCGATCTCTGCGTGATCCTTGCTACGCTACCGGCTTATTCGAATCGAAAGTAAACAAACGCGAACTCCGGACACAGGAAAGACAAAATGATGATTCGATTTAGTGACAACTATCGATCGCTTTATTCAGATTAAACCTGATACACGGGGAATTTGCCGAGAGTTTTGCGCACGCAATTACAATTGACAATGTCAACGGGTAGAGAGAAAACCTCGCGACCGGCGCGAACTAACCGCTCGTACGCAACAAATTATCCCTTCGCGCACGCTGCGCGGGATCGCACGCTAACAACAATAAAGGGAAGGTGCACCTACCGCGAGATAGTTGAGGATACGGTGGCCGACCGTATCCGATACGCTAGCCGCTTATTAGCTGCTCCGCCGCTCGCTGCACTGCCGCTGTTACCGTTGTTGTTGTTGTTACTGGCGTTGCTGTTGCTGCTGCTGCTGTGTGTGCGCACGCTGTCCTTTCCCCGGACTTCCTGCCGCTCTCTCCGCACTCAGCACACCACACTCAAGTTCTGCGATACTCGGGGACACCTGTTTTCTCGCACGACCACAAAACGCGTTGACGGCTCGAAAGGGTTAGCTCGATGTAACCAGACTGAGTGACACTGTCATACTGGCTACCGAACTCTCCCCTCCCGGTCATTGCCCCTACGCGCCCTCTCTCTCTCTCGAACCGATCGCGGCTTTTCTCGTTCAGCCGCTTATTAACCTCACGCGAGTCGAACGATTTTCGGTAATCGTTGCAATATATATATATATATATATATATATATATATATATATATATATATATATATATATATATATATATATATATATATATATATATATATATATATAGGTTTGAAATAAAATCTGAGATAAGGAAAGGCATTTTTTTGCATGTAAAATCCTAAGAAAAAACGTCGGCACGATCGGCTGACCCCGCGGAACGGCCAAAGTTAAAAAACTGATGGAATGACCCATATGTGTGTGTGTGTGTGTGTGTGTGTGTGTGTGTGTGTGTTTGTGCGTGTGTATGTATGTGTGAATCCACGTCAAAATGATAATAGCTCTATCAAAAATTGTAGATCACCACAAAAATCATGGACGGACTCAAAACTTTTGATGTCTACTCTACTTCTATAATATGGCGCCTTTGAAAAATCCAAAATGGTAGCTTAAGCCTACAGATTTTATACAAAATCGATCGTAAATCATCATTATAAAAATTGCTTTTTAGATAAATGAGATATCGTCAGATAAGGTCAATAAGATTAATTGTACAGCTAAATAATATTAACACTAAATGCTCATTATGATTATTTTTACTTTTTATTGACAATTTCACATATTATATCATGAAAGCAACAAATATTTTTCATTTTTGTTCTTCCAGGTACCATAGTCTGAAATGAATTTTTCCGTAACTACGTCGTTTAAAGCTCCAACCAGCCCTGGATTCAGGTTCAGCAACACGTAAAACTTGTGGGTGTCCTAATTTTATCAAAAATTAAAAAATATTTACGATTTATCCTTTAAATAATCTTGATCGAAAACTAGTAGGGGACATCAGATTTGGATTCAATGACTCGAAATATCTATGAGTATCTTCATTTTTCCACTCAACCACATTGATCATTTAGTAATTTTTTACCATATGGTTTTTGAAAGTAGAGTTTAAGACCTTTCAATTCAAAAATTTTAGAGTTCAATCATCGTCATGATGCTGGTTTTATTATCAATTGAATAAATAAAAAGTAGAGTCACGTGGTTTTGGCGGCCATTTTGATCACATGTAATGTTTCGCGGAAAAGGCCACTCTAATTTTAAAAGTACACTTCAAGACCTTTCGATTGACCACTTGTAGAAATTTGATAAACAAAATGATTTTTGGCTTGTAGAGGGTCATTCGTTGAGAAAGAATGACTCGTATATTGTAATATATTCGATATAATCTCTTCCGAATGTTTGATGGCTAAGTACTTTTGTTTATTAGACTTAGTTATTTATTATTTTTCCACTTAGTTGATATGACAAACTGATTCTACATTATTCTTTACTGTTTCTGATTTAATAAATAGTCTAGTTTCTTTTATTAAATTTGTATTTCGCTGTAATTTGTATTTTGGAGGCTCAGTCGAGATATTTATTTTTTTATTCGAACCCGATTAACCCTCAATTTCGATAGCTGCCGCTTGTGAAGTTACAACTAATACATAAAGACACTATGAACAACAACCAAGTATCACACACGTATCAGAACATACAGGTATTGATGTGTCATTATCTCATTTAAGTGTACAGTTAGATACTACTGCAATTGCGACGCTTCCTGTACCATGAGTATCGGATGCTACGACATCACACACTATCCCGATGATTCCGGCTGTTATATCAACTGCTAATCTGGCTCTGCAAGAAGCACTACTGTCGTTGAGTGAATCACGAGCGATATCCAACAATCTCCTTCAAAAAATATCGGCACTGCTCAATTGGATACCGGAAAAATCCAACGTTGCGAGTTTGAAAAAGCCCTACAACTACAAGCCAGACAAGAGTGAAGTCTTGTAAGAGAACTACACGCACGTAATGCAGAATTTTCCAAGCTTTGACGAAAATTCGACTAGCTTCATCAAAAAGTCAACTAGATGAGTCATATTCCCTCTACCCTTACAAACACGCACTTTCCGTTACATATTCAACCTAACCTCACACATACACATTCAACATGATTAATACGACTTTAGCCATAGATTTAGAGATAGATTACACCTTAAAAATAGATAATTACGATGGCTCAACACCACTTTGTGAATTTCCACGTCTGTTTGAGCTTATTTCAAGAGCTAATCACTGGAAAGATGGTTTTGGCTTCATTTTTACGTAGTGACGCTCAATCGGTTCTTACAAATTATTCCAAATTTGAATCAATAACTTTTCATTCACTATTTTGGAAATTAGAAGAAATATTCGGAGACAAACATTTAGAATCTATTAGCTATTAACTTTTCCACAATAGATACTAAAAACGCGGAGAAGACTTTCCAACTTTAGCTGCTGATATCGAAAGGTTAGCTACTTTAGCTTATTCCGAATGTACTAGCGAAATTCAGGACGAAATAACTTGTTCTTAATTCATTTCTAGTATTTTTGATAAAGAAATCAAGGAAATTCTTCAGATACAATAAAATTGTATCATTGAAGATTGCCTTGTATCGAGCACAAAAGATTAAAATTATAAAGTTCAAATTTCTCAAATTTTACCACAGAATTCATTAAACAAACAAACTGACACAAAACATCAAATAAACAAGCTCAACCTTTCAATGTTAAGGATTGGCTTAAAAATGTCCAGTGTTTTGCTTGTACAAACAGGTCACATTCGCGCACACTGCCCTAACCCTGAACAGGAAAACTAAATTTTGTTAAACTTTTAGGAGCGGGTGTAACTACTAACACAGAAGCTCCTCAACATACTCCTGTTACACCTCGTGTATGTAGAGTTCTTAAAAATCTCAAAACTTTTGAATTTGAAGGCACGATAGATAATAAGTCTTGCATACTCAAAATTGACTCAGATTCAGATGTTTCTATTTAGAATTCAAAATTTGTTGACGAAAGTTATCTTCGCATTCCTCTCATTAAGGATTCTGTGAAATATCCTACAGGTGAAAATATTCCTATTAAATTTAAGAATATTGTTCAGATTTGTTTTCGATTCGTATGACAGTCTATGTTGCTGATATTGACGATTGTATGCTTGGTTGTGATTTTTTTAATAACTCCGAAATTATAAATTCTATTAGTGACATTTTTTCTGACATTCCTAATTCGACTAGAGACAATGATAACCAGAAAATTTGCTCAAGGATTGTACAATCAGACACTGAATTCCCTGCTCAGTTACAACATTTTCTTGATAATAATTCAAAAGAATTGACCTCTTCTTAGAACATTAAATTTTCACAACTTCTTGTTGATTTTCAAGACATTTTTCAAGATAATGATGTAACAGGCAAATGTTAGGTGAGCATGCAATTGCATTGACAGAGTCCGTTTCCATTAAACAATCGATTCGCCCTATTCCGTATTTTAAAACTGAAATCAATGAAATGATTCCAGACATATGAGATCAAGGTGTCATTGAATAATCTTCTAGTTCTTGGTGTTCCTCAGTATTGAAACGAAAAAAAGATGATACGTGGCGATTTTACGTTGATTTTCGAAAATTAAATTCTAAAAGAATTAAAGATTCTTATCCTTTAACTAGAATCGATCAAACTTTAGACAAATTGACTGGCAATTCTTGGTTTCCTACTTTAGATTGAAAAAATGGTTATTGGCAGGTCAAAATACGTGAAGAAGATCGGGAAAAAGTGCTTTTTCAATCAGTAACGGTTTGTGGCAATTTGTCGTTATGGCTTTTGATTATTTAATGCTCCCGCTACTTTTGAACGATTAATGAAAAAAGTTCTTCGAAATATTTTTGACGATATTTATTTAATCTATTTGGATGATATCATGGTTATGGTTAAATCATTCGATAATATGATAGTTAACCTTAAGACTGTTTTCTTAACTTTTTTTGGCAGTCAAATTGAAAATTAAACAAAAAGAAATATAATTTTTTCCAACGTAAAGTACAATATCTTGATTATATAGTGTCTGAATTCGGAAAGAAAACGGATCCTAAGAAAATTGAAACGATAACCCAATGGCCAACACCAGTAAATAAAGACCAATTTAAAAGTTTTACTGGATTGTACTCCGATTATAGACGATTCATCAACGAGTTCTCTTGTATAGCTTATCCTTTGTATAATTTAGCAGATCATAAAGATGTTTTTGTTTGGACGAATGAATGCCAAACTGCATTTTTTAATTTAAAAAAAGCTCTATCTTCCCCGCCTATTTTAGCTTTTCCTCGTTAAGACCCTCCTTTTTTCCTAGAAACCGATGCTTCTAGTCATGGCACAGGCTCCGTCCTCTCCCAAACATAGGATAATAAAGAAGTAGTTATAGGATATTATAGTCGTATTTTATTTAAAGAAGAAAAAAATTATTGTGTTATTCATCGCGAATTATTACATCGCGACTCCGTAAAATATATTCATCACTATCTATGCGGTCGAATCTTTCTTCATCAGAACTGATCAACTGATTCTGCTTTAACATAGTTACTTTTAGTTATAGATTTAGATGGTCAATTAGCGAGATGAATAAGAAAACTCGATTAATACGATTTTAAAATTTATATCATAAAGGCGTTTCTCATACTAATGCAGATGGACTTTCCAGGAGATCCTGTAGTAATTCATCTTGTACTTATTGCTCTAAAGTAGAAACTAAATTCTCGTACAATAATTATACTGTAGCTCGTATTCTTTTTGAAGAAATTTCATTGAGTATTTGGCGAAATCGTTAACATCAAGATGACATCATTAGAACTATTTTAGATTACAAAAAAAATAGGATCAGACTCTTATGGAAAGATGTCTCTTCAAAAACTTAGTCTATAAAATCATACTTGTCGCAATGAAATTCACTGTTGATTATAGATGATATCTTATATAAGGAATGAATTTCTTCGAATTTAAAACTTAAAGTTCTTCAGTTAATTGTACCCAAAAATTTTGTTAATTTCGTTTTAGACGAAGCTCATGATTCTTCTTCAGGTGGTCATTTTGATATAAATAAAACCTTAGATAAAATTCGTAAGAGATTCTATTGGACATCCTGCAAAAAAGATGTTAAAAATAAGTGTAAATCTTGCTCCATGTTTGTCAGAAAAGGTCCATCTGATAAAGGCCACAATCAGATGAAAATTTATAATGTAGGATCATCTTTTGAACGACTTCAAATGGATATTTTAGGCCCTTTCCCAATTTCTTTTTTATGAAATAGGTACCTCTTAGATATCACTGATTGTTTTACAAAATGTGTAGAAGCCTTCCCTCTTTCTAATATGTGAACAAAAACTATTGCAGAAGTATTTGTTCGTGGAGTTGTGTGTCGATACGGAGTTCCTATAGAAATTCACACTGATCAGGGTACAAATTTTGACGCTAAATTAGTGAAAAAACTATCCAATTTGTTAGTTATTACAAAAACAAGAACAACATCCCTTCACCCACAATCAAACGGACAAGTGGAAAGACAGAACAGAACAATACTCAATCACTTATCCAAATACATCGCAAAAAACCAAAAAAAAATGGGATCGTTGGATTTCCTTGTATCTTTTGGCTTACAGATCTTCGACCCACACTACAACTAAACCTCCACCAGCGGAAATTTACACTGCCGGTCACCTAGTATGAGATAAAATTAGTCAAAAATTTAAGGTTCAATGTCTCTGGTAAAAATTAATGAACAGAGTCGCTCGGCGGCGCGTTTGAAAGGACTTTCCAAAAGCTTTCAAATGATATGACTTATGGATACCATCGATTGTTTTTTAATCTTTTGCAAGCAATAATTCAACATAGAAAATTCCGAAAATTTTTTGCTAACTTTGAAAATTTACGAAATCTGAAAAAAAATTCATACAAAAATTTGAGTTAAAGCACTTTTTAGCTTTTATCAAGCTCTATCTGAATCATTGGTTAAAAAATAGTTTTCGTCAAAATCGACGCGCGCATGGGAATTTTTTTCGGGAAGTGACAATTTTTTAAAATATTTTTTATCTCCGTAAATTCTAAAAATTCAAAAAAATGAATAGAATAAAAAATATTTGCTTCTGCAAGTGGAATACTGTACTATTTTTTTTTTTAGTTTTCGACAAAGTTTTTGTCGATTAAAAAAAAAATTTTTCACAGCTAGTACGCTAAAAATATGAAAAACTACATTAAATTTATTTTTCACTTATTTAATATTATTCCATAATAATTGTTATGAACTTTTTTTTAGTCTTCAAAAAAATTATCTTTTTTTTGCAAAATTCATGACATTTATCTATCATATCGTATTCTACATCTGATACGTGGATGTCCTCCTACTTCAGAAGAATCATCGAATAACAGCTATATATAAGAAATTAAATCAAAACTAAACACTATACATGATTTAGCTCGACATAACATCGCCATTACTTCTCAGCGAACGAAGAAAACCTATGACAAGACAGCTAGACACGTTAATTTCAAAGAAAACCAAAATATATGGTTCTTCAATCCTCGTCAAGTGAAAAGGAAGATACCGAAACTTCAGACAAGTTGGGAAGGACTATATAAAATCATTAACGAGATCAACGATGTAGTTTTTTGCATCCAACAAACACTAAAACACAGGAAGAAGATTGTACACATTACAGATTAGCAACATACTACGATAGGTAATTCGCTTACTCTTCTTCCTTCTCACGATATTTTTAACTGTGGTTTTCTTTCCGTGAGACATAGAGCAAATGCCAGAGTAATAGACAAGGTGAGGCTCACAGCATGTTAATTCGCCACACTTGGAAAAATCCAACACATTATACACAGCATTACACAACGAATTCAAGGTTCAAGATTCAAGATTGAAGCTTTCCAAGATACGGGCTTCTACAGAAAAATAAACTCGCCTAAAATAACCGATATCTTAGTACAAGATTCGAATTTTTGCATTCAAGTTTTCTGAATATCTTTATAGATTGTCGAGATAACAATCTAAAAAAACCGAAGATAATATAATATATTCGATATAATCTCTCCTGAATGTTTGGTTGATAAGTACTTTTGTTTTTTAGACTTAGTTATTTATTATTTTTCCAGTCAGTTGATACGGCGAATTGATTCTATATACATTGTTTCTGATTTAATAAATATAGTCTAGTTTCTATAAGTTTGTATTTCGTTGTAATCATTTAATAGTGACTACAACAATATATACACACACACTCACACACACACCAATATACATTATACTTGCTAAACATTCTCCTATTTTTTCACATTCATATGTACATAATGCATAATTTAAGTAGACTCAAAATTTCTGAAAGCTCGGAGCAGCGATCAGCTGCTTCGTGATAATTAAAAGTCACGTTCAACTGTCACACCGACGCACAGTGGTTCATTTTAGCCGTTTTTGTGTCAAAATTCCCTCCGCAATCCAATTTTCACTAAAAATAGGTAATTTTTTTTTAAATACTGATTATACTTTGTACTTTGAAAAAATGATGATACAAATCCGAAATAACTAACCTCCCGATATCAATCGCTAATAATAGCACACTATTTTAATCCTTTTTCAAAATCAAGTAACCACCTTAAATCCAACTAAATAACCTGATAACTAATAACCAATTAACTGGATATTTGGGTTATTGGGTTATTGTGTGTATGTTTTAGACAACAGTTCGCTTCTTTTTTTTTTTTTTTTATTTAACGTCGCTCTATTTATGCTCCATCAGTGCTAATCAGCGACGGAGGCTTGCAATGTGTTTGAGAACAAAGCACATGAAACTTTTTTCAGTGGTGCTTGTATCAAACAGCAGGAACTGGGAATCGAACCCGGGCCTACCGGGTGCGAGTCCGTCGCCCTACCGACCGAGCAATTGCAGGCTTCAGTTCGCTTCAATTTACAAGTTTATTTCCTATTAATAAAAATTTTCAGATGAAATTTCATTATTTTTGAGTAGAGAAGACATTTATAATCCAATTTTAGGTTATGTACTGATTTTTCAGAAAAAATATACAGATTTATTCAATTAAGAAACTATAAAATATATTTGAGGATAGACTTCAATTGATTTAAGTTGATTTCAGTCGGGTAATCGATTTTGAAAAACGATTTTCTCAAAATAGCGCGCTATCATTAGCAGCTGTTTTCGGAAGCTAAAATATTTTGAATTTGTAGCACCATTCTCTCAAGGATCAAAGTATAATGAGTATTTAAAAAAGAAATTACCAAATTTGAATGAAAATTGGCCTGCCGAAGGAATTATGACACAAAAACGGTTGAAAATTCCCACTGTGCGACGTGTTGATATTTATGGTAAATACCTAAAAGTCGAGTTGTGACTCGGCAGGACAAACGTTGTCTGGATGCTTATATCTTAACTCAGGACTTCACATAATTATTGTTGAACTGATGAAATAAGAAAATGTACTCTTAAAGTAGGAAAAATGAATTAAATACATCATTGATTGAAAGAAATAATACATTCTAATCAGAATGATCATATAGCTTAGAAATGTTAGCATATCATGAACTATGTATTTTGAAAATTTTTCTATTTTCGATAATATGGATTACTATACATACCATCTACACTAGATCTGACGACTGCTGGTATTGCAACAGAGACAGACTCCATATTTCCTTTCTCAATATTGTTAGTTTCATGTTGCATAATAGTTGCTCTAGAATAAATAAATAAATAAATAAATATCTATATATATATATATACATGGATTCATAAAAAATTATAATTTTTCATACACACACATACACGTACAGAGGCCTATTTTGTAAATAAGGAAGTATTATAAAATGAATGAATCTATCCATATGAGGTGAAATTCCTTTATTAAACCAGTTAAACAAAATAGATTATTAATACATCAGTCTATGTTTGGTCCCGTAGAAGAGCAATCGTGTTTGCGTTGGGTTCTATTCTAAAAGCTAATGTATTAGCCAATCAAGTAAAATAACAGTTATTTTTAATTTAGCTTTCAACCTCATAATAAAACAGAGAAAACAGCCAGAACGGCCATTCAAATAAGAAACACTATATCTAATCTCACCAAAAGAACACTACAAAGTAAAAATCAAAAACAAACAAAAATAAAATACAAGCTTAATTATTTAATTAATGTCTAACAAATAACCCTACCCAACTGTCAAACACCGATTGCAACTAAAAGCTGTATATCGATAAAACATAAAAAATATTAAATCCGTGTCTTTTTGTTTTTGTTGAATCCACTTCCTAGGAGTAGAAATCACCCCTACCAAACAACAATTAGGCTAATCCATCTTGCACTAGATACAACGAGTTCAGTCTATAATTGTTCTTTAAATAATTACATTCTAATAGTCCGGTCATTCTGGTTCCAAAAAAAAATAGATCTATATTTTTTGGAAACAGCGAGATTTTTTTTTATTTCGACGCGGAATAATACGTAGATAATGGCAAAAATAGTTTTGATTTCCAAAAGTTTCCGGAACATTATTTCATTAACGATTTATTGCAAAAAAAGGCACTTTTTTCAGTTATTCGCTTATATCTTTTTTTCCTAATTATCTTATCGATATAAGCTCAACGAAATTCGATTCCTGAGATAATTCTACATAAGGATAGCGTGTTCGAAAATTAAATTTTTTTTATTAATAACAATATCTTGGGTTGTTTCCAAGATTGCAAAAAAAAACAGTCGCTTATATATTCTTTAATTTTCAATAAATTTTGTCTAAACTTTCAGGGCCGATACATCTTTAAAAAGTGTATAATAGGAAGCCGGTCTGATTTTTCAAAAGTTAGTTGTTTACGAGCTAGAGCATGACAAAGTTTCAACTTTGACGGTGTACCGCGGCCGTCTTGGCCAGATTTCGAAAAAAAGACCAAATAAGGACGATGAAATCTTGTGACACTGGTGACTAAAACTCTAACGCGTTATGGGGAATGGTAATTCCCATAAGCAATGCAAAGGCCCGTGTCCAAGCGTCGTATCACAAATTATTTTTAAAGGGGAAGGTAAGAGAGGCTCTTTCGCTCCTCTGAACGATAGCGATGGGCCTCGTCATTAAATTAGCGTTTTAGGCTTCAGCTTGAGAGGAAAGGAATGTAAGACGTACACAATAATCACTTGCGATAAACGTTAACAATATTTTTTCTCGACTTTTAACAATAAAGAGCGACGACGCGAGTTCAAGCTTCGTTCTTAACGCCGCGTGCCTGCGCTCGTGCGGACAATCGCACGGGGCCACGTTACAATGATTTGAGAGAATACAAAGAAGGGACTCGTTACAATTATGGAAGAAGATCGCGACTACTTCGCCGACGCGTCGCGCACTCGCGGATGTAGAGAGAAAGAGATAAGGAGAAAGAGAGAGACAACCTGACCTGGTGAGGCTGTTGGCAAGAATCGCCGCTGATGCTGTTGCAGGAACTGTTGCTGGTAGTTGCTGGCAGAAATCACTCCAGGAACTACAGGCAGGAAATACTGCTGGACTGCTGGCAGGCTCGGATGTGGCTTCCACGATGCTAGCGTCGTTGGAAGTCCTCTCTCCTTGCTGCCAACTGCTAATCGTCCTCTGCTTTTTTGTATGAATTGTTCTCTTTCACGTGCGCACGCTCGGCCGTCAAACGATCCGTCTAACTCTGAATCTCGGCTCGAACTCTCTCCTCTAATCGTTCGCGCGTCGGCTCGAGCAACGCCGGCGGCTTCGCTTTCGCGAGCGGATCACCACGGGTCACTCGCGTTCGCTTACTCTCTACTCGCGACGCATTATTCTCTCTCTCTCCTTCTTGCCGAAGCCGCTCTCGTTCCCAATTGGCTCCTAATGACGATGCCCGGCTCAGGTATTGGTTCTGAAGTAAAGCGGTGCAAGCATCGGTATCGGTTCGTAATTTCAAAGGCTCGCCAGGGCAACAGCAAAGGAGCGAGGCTACGAGAGAGAGAAAGAGAGCGAGCCAGACGGGGCCGGCTATCCTAGTCAGAGTCCCGTCACAATCTATCGGTAGAATAAATTTGATAATTTTTCGATAATTAGTTTCCGAGAAAAAGACGAAAGACCGAAATTGCTTAATTGTAAAATAGAATTTAACAATGAAGCATTAAACATATTGGAATCTAATAAAATTCATTTGATTGGCAACTGAAAGACCTTTCATTTAAAAAAAAAGGATCTTTCGACGATAATTAGAAGCCGAAATATTATTATTTTGGTTTTTAATCCATAACTCGTCTTGTTCATAACTTTTATCAAATTTAATTGTTGATTTAGATTTGAGAAGAATTTACCTATACGCTGAATTTTTTTAAGCTATGCAGGATTTTCATTTCTATAAGCAAAGTTAAATGTAACAATTGGAGCGCACCGCGTGGCCGCGCGCGCCCGCCGCGGCAGTGGTGGTCAGGGGAATGTTCCTCTCCTTACGGCTTCGAGGCTTAGAGTTACCTTAGTTGCATAATTAATTTACCCCAATTCTAAATATAGTAGAATTTTTTTTTTTTTAAGTATTTTTTTCTCTACATTCTAATTCTTTTATCAGAATTTCATTGAATATCGTCTATCCTGCCCAATTTGCAATATAAAATATAAAAATTAATATTTATTGAAATTTAGTATTTTTTAATATGAATCCCATACAATTTTACACCCATTTTATGTAATTTATAAAAAAAAAAAAATTAGGTTATAAGACGAAAAAAATCATAATTTCCACTTAAATTTATAGTAAAAAAAATCTTTTCTATCTCAAAGGTATTTTCGTATGCTACTTGAATCTATAATAATATTTTTATAGTATATTCTATTTAATGGGGAAGTTTCACATTCAAAAATATAAATAATCTTTTTCACGATTATTTTGCATATTAACTTTGCTTATAGAAATGAAAATCCTGCATAGCTTAAAAAAATTCAGCGTATAGGTAAATTCTTCTCAAATCGAAATCAGCAATTAAATTTGATAAACGTTATAAACAAAACGAGTTACGGATTAAAAACCAAAATAATAATATCTCGGCTCCTAATTATCGTCGAAAGAACCTTTTTTTTTAAATGAAAGGTCTTTCAGTTGCCAAATGAATGAATTTTATTAGATTCCAATATGTTTATTGATTCATTGTTAAATTTTATTTTACAACTAAACAATCTCAGTCTTTCGTCTTTTTCTCCGAAATTAATTATCGAAAAATTATCAAATTTTTTCTACCGATAGATTTCATCGTCCTTATATGGTCTTTTTTTTCGAAATCTGGCCAGGACGGCCGCGGTACACCGTCAAAGTTGAATCTTTGTCAGACTCTAGCTCGTAAACAATTAACTTTCGAAAAATCGGACCAGCTTCCTATTATACACTTTTTAAAGATGCATCGGCCTTGAAAGTTTAGACAAAATTGATTGAAAATTAAAGAAGATATAAGCGATTGTTTTTTTTTGCAATCTTGGAATCGAATTTCGTTGAGCTTATATCGATAAGATAATTAGGAAAAAGATATAAGCGAATAACTAAAAAAAGTGACTTTTTTTTGCAATAAATCGTTAATAAAATAATCTTCCGGAAACTTTTGGAAATCAAAGCTATTTTCTCATTATCTACGTGTTATTCCGCGTCGAAATAAAAAGAAATCTCGCTATTCGCAAAAAATATAGATCAATATACTAGAATGACCGGACTAAAATCATAAGTGTGTTCATCAACCTTTCCCTAACCCACCTTTACCCACTTATTCCTAAACCCAGCTAGTCCTTAAAAACCATCTCTTCTGAATAGTGAGAAGGTTAACCTAACATTGGGTTGGCTAACTTAACGTTGGGTGCACCTAGTTCAATAGGTTATTTTTCTTCAAATAATTAAATTCCACGCCTGAAACTATTCAACCGACCTCATCACTTATCAAGATGTTAACATTTTCGTTAACGCAGTTAACAGCAAATTTAATCACTTGTTTTTTCTTTTGCCTCACATGTCTCGGTGATTATTATTATTATTATGTAACAAAACTCTATCCTTTGTTACCAATTCTTTTGCGGGGTAAGTGAGGCACTTTCGCTCATGACTATTGAGGGAGAAGAACGAGGGGAGGTTGATAAATAAATTATACAAAGACAGGAATCAAATCTCACTTACAACCTATTATTATTAATAATTATTCACACTGAACATACGCGCGCATAACATAATCTAAATTACCGACCAACAAACTGCAAATAGAACAATAAACTACTTAACCCATTAACGTCCAAAATGTCAAAATTTCTTGCACGTTTTCAAAGTGATTTTTTCCTATGTAATTGGCGTTGAAAAAATTCTTGAACCACATATTCTGATGTAAAATTGCATGCTCTTTCAGAATCCGTTGCCAGAATCATGATAAAACTCACAGGAAAAGAGATATGCTCGATTGATACATAAAAAACACCTAAATTTTCGAAAAAAAAAATTTTTAGGATTTTTTTTCGAAGTGTTACGGTGAAGATATCACCTTGCGACCGTGATCAAAGGTGATCATGGGATTTGAAGTTTAACAGGGAATTTTTTTGTTTACCTTGAACCATCGCTTCTTTACAAAATGGCGGAAAAAACGAATTTTTTTTTTTTCAATCTTCATCAACTTTTTTCTCAAAATCTATGGTCTTTAGAAAAAAATTCATAAAAACAAAAATGCCTTAGAATCGCTCGAGCAACATTCTCAAATTTTTTCAGAATTTTTTGGACAATTTTTGATTTTCCGGGAAACTTGGGAAATGGAATTTTCAAAAATGTCTCCAAAAATTCTGAAAAAATTTTAGGATGTTTCTCGAGTGATTCTAAGGCATTTTTGTTTTTATGAATTTTTTTTTAAAGACCATAGATTTTGAGAAAAAAGTTGATGAAGATTGAAAAAAAAAATTCGTTTTTTCCGCCATTTTGTAAAGAAGCGATGGTTCAAGGTAAACAAAAAAATTCCCTGTTAAACTTCAAATCCCATGATCACCTTTGATCACGGTCGCAAGGTGATATCTTCATCGTAACACTTCGAAAAAAAATCCTAAAAATTTTTTTTTTTTCGAAAATTTAGGGGTTTTTTATGTTTCAATCGAGCATATCTCTTTTCCTGTGAGTTTTATCATGATTCTGGCAACGGATTCTGAAAGAGCATGCAATTTTACATCAGAATATGTGGTTCAAGAATTTTTTCAACGCCAATTACATAGGAAAAAATCACTTTGAAAACGTGCAAGAAATTTTGACATTTTGGACGTTAATGGGTTAAGATAATCACAAATGAACATTTCGCATTTCACTATTACCTAATCGCGTACTTAACCTATTACAAACTTACTTAAAACTACGCGAACTAATACCGGGTAAATTGCCCGGCACGTGGGCGCCTGGACAATTCACCGGTCGCAGCTTACGTCACTATGAATTAAACCTAGCGCGAACCTTCAGATAGCCGGCACGTGAGTACCAGGCTATCTCTTTCAACGCGCACCGGTCGTCGCATCAACAGAGAGAGAGAGTGTAGAGAGAAAGAAGAAAAGAAAGGCTTGACCTTTTATCTCCTGTTCCTCGCAACGTCGAGCATCCTGAGCGATGCGCTGCCGCAGGAAGTACCGGGTGTCGTCGCTGGTCAGATCGTCGCTAGCCGCTGTCGCTGACCAGGTATCCGTAGGCGACGTTGACTCTCCTAGCAGGTGGGCTGGCTGCAGTTGCTGGCAAAGCCGTTGCCGGTAGGGTTGATCTTCCTTCCTTCCGGCTATCCCAAACTGCTCTCTCTGCTGGGCTCGGACTTCCGCACTCTAGTAGGACTAGGCTTCGACTCCCTCACTCTAGTAGGACTCGGCTGCGACTCTCTCACGCACTAATTCTTGCGCTCGTCTTGCAGCCGCTCAGCGGCGCTCGCTCCTCTCCCTACCTTGACCTATTAGTTAGGCGGCACGCGACGCGCCGCTTATCGGTCACGCGTTGCGCGCCTGCCAAACCCTGCATAGGCCTAATACTCTCTCTCTCTCACTCTCTCTCTGCGCTCTTCAACTTTTTCTTGCGCTCAACTGCGCTGGCTCGTCCTTGGCGCTGAAACAAAAGGCCAAGTGTTAGACGCATACTTTAATGTGGGGGAGGGGGAACGCAGACGAGAGACCGGCACACGGCCTGCTCTCGTCACTATTATTATTATTGTTATTGTTACGTCAAGAACTACATCCACGTCGAGCGCTACAGAGGAAACTAAGGACTTGTACGCATTAGTCTTGATTCCCTATACTAATGAATATGCAGACTTACCTCCCCGATCATTTTTTTTTAAATGGTGTAGGAGGATAAAGTTTAACACGCATTATGACTGGACCTACAGTTTATGGTGGAATCCGAACCACCGGAATCACGGTAAGAGACATATGAAAATTTCATTTCTAAATATCTTCACATGTCCGGGGCTCAAATCCGCGACCTCTTGCACAGAAGCCTGGCTCTTACTCACTAAGCCACCCTGATCTCCAAATTTGTATTTCGGGAAATATTTAATGTGTTAGTATATAGTATAAAAATTAAGAAATTATTTTCTATAAAAATTACTATATATACTTTTTACAATAATGAGACAGATTGTCATTATTTATTACGCAGAAATGTTGTATGTATAGTGCACTATGCATATTTTATTAGAGCTATATCATTACACATAGGACATTTACTGTCAACAAATTTTAAACAAAATACAACAGATGTCTGACCTTTTTCTGATTTTTTACTTAAATAACCACTTTTCCGCCAAGCATATTTGAAAATATGTCTAAACTGTGGTGGTGAAAATTGGTTGTGTATTAAAAACTGAATTTTTAAATTATTATTTCTTAAGTGTAAGTTTATTTCTAGATTATAAAGTAGTGTAAAATCTGAAATGTGCCTTAAAAAGTTTTTCTAGGGTCTAATCCCATACACGTCTGATTGCTGTTTAAAAGCAGTGGTTCCAAGAGATATAGCTTTATCTCAATTTTTTTTGTACCTACATCAGTTTTTTAAATATTTTTTTCTTCCAAGACATAACATAGAATCAAGACATAAAATAGATTTCTCACTCATGATTGACAAGAGTACATCTTTAAACCATTTTACAGCAAGATCAGATGTCAATTTTCCAGAGTGAAAAGCATAAACTACAAGATTTTCTGCTTTGTACAGTACCTTTTCAACTATTCGTTTAAATTTACCACCCTTTTTCTGTAAGACTATGAGTAAAGGCGATAACTAATTTAAATTTGAAACTTTTCTGTAACGATTTTGAACTGATATAAGACTTATTCGTTCATTTCTTGTTGATTGCCAATAATTTACAGCACTTTTTTGTTCTTCATGTCTATAATCTCATTTGATCTATAAAGTTATGTAAAGTCCTCATTACATTGATCAATTACATCATCCATATAAAGTAACTTCAAGAAATACTCTGGTATAACTTTAACTGATAAACACAAATTATCATAAGTTTCGACAAATACATATTATCTACTATATACGAGGGTGGTCCAATAAGTACTTAGCCTACAAAAGAAAAACGAAAATTTTGGATAAGTGGCGTTTTATTTTTCAACATAGTCTCCTTTTAGTTCGATACACTTGGCCCAGCGATGTTCCAACTTCTTTAACCCGTCTGAAAAATACGTTTCTTCGAGATCTGAAAAGTAGGCTTCCGTGGCAGCGATTACCTCCTCATTCGACTCAAATTTCTGCCCGGCGAGTGACTTTTTCAAGTTTGGAAACAAATAGAAGTCGCACGGGGCTAAATCTGGAGAATACGGTGGATGGGGCAGCAGTCGTAGCCTAATTAGACCAATTTTGCCATGGCGACGGCGGAGGTGTGAGCCGGTGTGTTGCCATGGTGGAAGAGCACTTTTTCTTCGCCAAATGGGGCCGTTTTTTCTGCAATTCGACGTCGAATCGGCCCAATAATTCGGCATAGTACAGCCCTGTGACCGTTTTGCCCCTCTCCAGGTAGTCGACGTAGATCACACCTTGTGAATCCCAGAAAACGGTGGCCATCACCTTTCCGGCAGATGGAGCAGTCTTCGCCTTCTTCGGAGCACTTTCGCCGAGTAAAGTCCACTGTTTCAACTGTTCCTTGGTCTCTGGTGTATACCAGTGGATCCATGTTTCATCGACTGTCACGAAACGACGCAGAAACTCCTTCGGATTGCGCTTAAACAGCGTCAGACATTGCTCTGAAGTTGTCTCACGGTTGCACTTGTTGTCCGGAGTGAGCAAACGCGGCACCCATCGCGCCGACAACTTTCTCATGCCCGAAATTTCATGCAGGACATGACCC
This sequence comes from Phymastichus coffea, assembly GCF_024137745.1. Classification (NCBI taxonomy): domain Eukaryota; kingdom Metazoa; phylum Arthropoda; class Insecta; order Hymenoptera; family Eulophidae; genus Phymastichus; species Phymastichus coffea. The sequence goes on along the minus strand of NW_026706822.1, from coordinate 3,403,948 downwards.
ACGCGGTCTCTTGAGATGCCTACGACCTTCAATCGTCGATCTGCCAATACGAGATCGTGAATTTTTGTCACATTATCCTCCGTGGTAGCCGTTTTTGAAGCACCTGGACGTGGCTCTTCAAAAATCGACGTGCGACCAAGTTGAAACTCGTTAAACTAATTTTTGACGGTCACCATCAAAGGAGAAGAGTCACCGTACACAGCATCCAAGCGTTTTTTTATTTCGCTGCGCGATTTCCCTTCCAAAAACAAGAATCGAATCACCGACCGATACTGCTCTTTTCCCATTTTTCAAAAATCAACGGACACACTTGCTTTCACACGCTCTCAAAAATAAACTACCATTCCGATCCGGCTGAAATCTTGACAGTTACCATCGAGAAGGTTGTACTACGTGATAGAATATTTCTTTTGCGAGAGTGGCGCCATCGGGCGGTGAGGCTAAGTACTTATCGGACCACCCTCGTAAACTACATATTAATTATTAATAGACTGTTTAATGAAATTTACTAAATAAGATGCGAAAGATGTATCGATGTTTCCATATCGGTTACATTCGATTCTACGTCATATACAGGATCTTAAAATACATAATTAATTAATATTTCAATACTGCGTGTGCAAAGTGAATCTTTCCCGCACGCTCGGCAGAAAATATGGGTTGGAAATCGCGCTTTCCAAACGTCGTATAAAAAAATACGGTACGGCACATGTTCGAGTAAGAGTTTCTCGTCTCGTGTACCTTTCCACCCTCGCTTCACTCTTATTTTTATGAGAAACAAATAAATAATATATTTATCTAATTACACAGGGCAACAGCAAAAAAGACCTAGAACTGTGACTAGGTACTTCCGAAGGTTAATTTTCAATTTTTTTTTCTCAGTTCCTTTATTCTATATCAATTTGCAAATTTCCACAGATGAAATATATGATTTGAAGATTTCAAAAAAATTTCTTTTGATTTTTTTGTCTCTTTTTCTAATTTATAGTGTGCATCGAAGTCAGTAGGCTAAAAAATGCCGCGTCCCATGGCGGACAGATAAGCTCGGCAACGAAGAATCTGAAACAAAAAAACTAAATGATATATTAAAAAGGAAGGTGTTTTACGTGGTAATTTACCACAATATTTAAAAAAATCACAAGGAAAAAAAATGGCGATCGTTTGAAAAAATTTTTTAAATAATTGCATTTTTTCCCACTTTTTTCACTTACTCATTTTTTTCAGGTTCACTTTTTACTTATATTATGGTAAATTACCACACAGAATACTTGAATAAAGAAGTACACCAAATTTGGTTTAAATCGGTCGAGCCAATCCGGAGATTAAGTGTCCGCCGTTTGAAAGAACGTCATTTTGAGAAAAACGCGTTAAAAATTTTTTATTATGAATTTATTCAATATTTTTATAAAAACCGAAATATTTATTACTTACAATTGCTCAGTCTGGTATCCCTGGACCATATCAAAAATTTAGGATGTGAAGGCACAATTAGTTGGAAAATGAAAAAAATAATGATTTTTTCAAATTTATAACCGGTAATATCCCCTTAAGATATTTTTCGGATTCATTGCCGTAGTCATTGAAACCATACAAATTTTAACAATCTTAATTTATTAAAAAGAAATCCAAAATTACCATAATGTAATTTCAAATTATAAGAGGGAAAATCTTTAGCTCATGTGAAAGTATTGTAACGGGGTGGGTTAGCTGGTACAAAATGGGTTTATTCAAAAACAAACTCCCACGATGCAGAGCTAACCACCGCTCCGTTAATCACGTATGAGTATACGTGTATTCACCTTTACGTTTGATACTTTCGTTCCAATGTCTCATTTTCCAACAGAGTTGAACTCATCTTAAGTCATCTGACTCGTGACACTCGATCTATCTTAGGTGTGAGTGACCTAATGCTTACTGATACTATCCCCTAGATGAAATCAGTTTAAAAAAATAACCGGCGACGAATCCGTTAAACTAAAAGGGAATGAAATAACGTAATGCGGAGAATAAAATTAAGATCGTTTATGATAAAAAAACTACAGCCTTCGTTGGACCAAAAAACTTGCGCACGCGCATAGGATTTACAATTTTCCAATAATACGGGAGAGAGAGAGAGAGAGAGAGAGAGAGGGAGAGAGAGAGAGAGAGAGAGAGAGAGAGAGAGAGAGAGCATTCAAATGTCTACCGCCAAAAATAACGCCCGGCGTGAATGTACAAACGGTCGTGATTGACAAAATACTATCGCAAGTATTTTGTCGCGCAGAAAAAGAGAGGTGCACCGCAGGGTAGGTGCACCTCTCTTTTTCTGAACCGAATTCGAACCGAAAACCGAATTCTTTCCCTGGAAAGCCTGTGCTGGTTCTCCTCGCTACAAATTGGCTGTTGCTGCGCTTAATGCTGTTATTCGCTTGCTGCTGTGATTATTGATGCTGTTATTGACTACTTGCGGTCACTCGCGCACGTATAAAAAAAACTAGAAAAACAACTTTTGATCGGCAAAACGGCAGGAACACAATAGAAAAACTATTCGGCGGTACTCTCACGAACAACAGCTAAGGCTTAACTGAAAAATTGAACTCTCGCGCGCCTCCTGTCTTAGACGTTCGCTCTAGCATCGCGAGTGCTACCGAATCACGAACGTATCAATTAATCGAATCGACTACCGTTGCAGTATATAATAAGCTGATGAATTTCTATTATTCTGATGAATAATTAATATATATAAATAATAATACTAGTATGAATGTTTAATAGTATCAATGATTGATCTTTTATTAGATAATAAAATAAAATGAAACTGATATTAATAAAGTAAAAATTTTCAATACCATGCAAATTGTACATTAGCTTAAGCTAATTCAAAATAATCATTTATTTTTTTCAATTAAACTTTAATTAACATTAAGTTTGAAAATGTAAAAATAAAAGTATGTAAAGATGTTATAATTGGTACCACTTAACTTAAATTAAAATAAAATTCAGATCACAATTAAACTATGCACGCATGATGATTTGACATGATACTGCATCTGTGCGAATAATATGAGCACTTTGAAAAATAAGTAAACTACAATATTATTTTAAATAAACTATTTACTGCTGCAAACGTATTTCCAATGAAATATTGAAATCGAGATTAAAATAAATTATTAAAATCTAATTTTATCAGTTCTGTAACTTTATCTCTTTCTGTCTATAGTATTACCTTAAATAACACAGGACAACAAAATTTGAAAAGTGAACTGACCTAGAACCGTGACTAGAATCTTCCGAAGGTGCTTGAGTCGCTGAGTCAAAATCCGGCGGGAGATTTTGTCCATTATGTCAGGTTCCCGAGATATCTTAACCTAAATGTGCAAAAAAAAGTTTTTGGCTAAATTTGAGATTATATAAAATCTCTACTGAACGTTTTCTTCTGGCTCGGCCAACGGCATCTCAAAGAAGAACTATAACCCTTCAAAATCCTTCTTTCGAATTTAAAAAATCTTTTTTTTTCGTTGAGATATCGATGTTTGAAGTATCATATTTTGACGATTTCGCTAGTAGGCAGAAACGGCAGGATTCTCTTCACAAGATATTTCGACATCTCAACAAAAATATAATTTTTTTAATTTGAAAGAATGGTTTTGAAGGATTAGATTTCTTCTTTGAGATGCCGTCAGCTGTTTAAAAAAAACTTTTAGTAGAGATCTGACATAACCTCAAAGTTAGCCAAAAACAGTGTTTTTTACACTTTTTGGTTAGGATCTCGGGAACCTGACGTGATGGATAAAATCTGCCGCCGGATTTGGATTCAGCGACTCAAAAACCTTCGGAAGTACCTAGTCACAGTTCTAGGTCTTTTTTGCTGTTGCCCTGTGTAATTAGATAAATATATTATTTATTTGTTTCTCTCAAAAATAAAAGGGATCTTATTTTAAAAAAGAATGTAATTTAACAATAATACATTTTATCAAATTGTTCAAACAAATTAAATTTATAAATTTAGATGTAGAGTTTGAATTCTGACAACAGATTTTAGTTTAGTGTACCTGAAAAGGTATAATTTAATGTATAATATGTAATAATATGTGTTCAATCTATTTTGTAACACTAATAAAGCAGATTAAATGATGTCTAGCTTTCCTCAACGTCTATACCGTTTACTAGAACTGACAAGGTAACTACGGCAGTATAGTACTCGTAGGAGTGATTTCTAGGAGTTAGCTTGGTTAGGGGATAGGTCGTAAAGTTGTTTAACACGCTAGTATTGTGGAATCTAACTATTTTACGAAAAATAAGCTATTAAAATTAGTAACTGAACTCGTTATTTCCAGAGTTAAATGGGTTAACATGAGGTTTGGTAGGGATGGTTTTTAGGCATTAGGTGGGCGAGGGGGAAGATAAGATAAGGCGTAGGTGCGTAAGCACGGTTATGGTTTGAAATTTAATTTTTAAAGAAAAATTTGCGACTGAACTCGTTGTTCCCAGGGCAAGATGGGTTAGCTTACTTGTGGTTTGGCAAAAATAGTTTTTACTCCTAGAGAGTGAATTCGACATAAATAAAAAGACACAAATGTAATATTTTCTTGTGTTTTATCAATTTGCAGAGTTTGGTTGTAATCGGTGTTTGACAGTTGGATTAGGGTTACTTGTAAGTTAATCCATTAACAAGTACGGAGATCTTCAAGAAAATAAAGACACAGTAAAATATAAATCAGTTCCAATTTTTATTTGCAACGCAGAAAGTTAAAAAACTAATTGACAATATAGCCAAAGATGAAAAGAAATAGAAACACATGAAAAGTGCTGAAGTAAGATAAAATAAAAATACTGTAAAGGAAGAGTTGATTTTTAAAATCCAAATTCAGCCGGCGATTCCATTTACAAAATAAGTTTTGAACGGGTAAATGATACATAAATATTCTATCTGCTAAATAATTTATTGAGCGTGAAGGTTAAAATGTTTGCGATCATGAAAAAACCTAAAACGGAAAGACTGTCGTTTTACAAAAATAAAAATAACAAAAGAACAAAAAGAAACAAAAAAGGGCTCAAAAATGCCATGTCACCAATGGTGAACAGTCAAGACAGTGCACTCGAAGAAAAATCAATCGCCACGGGTTGGAATGAATACATATCCATGCAACGGTGAATCCTCTCTGTCCGACCACTAGTATCGTGAACTGCACAACCGTGGCACTAATATACATAGTTATCAATCAAAAATTCAAGCTGACAATATCTATCATATATGTGCGCACGAAATTCAGGACATAGAAAGAGAAAAAGAGGGTTGAGTTTGCATTATTTCATCACGGGGTGTATTAGAAATACAATATAATTATATAGAAGTTGTAAATTATTAACAACTTGTGATCTCTTCAGATAGGTCAGGATTTTGTAGACCCGATGTTTTCGTGCTCCAGAAACGAGATGCGCATGAAACCGATTCAGTTTCCGTCGACTAGCTGACAGCCTTGAAAAAACAGAATGAAATCAATCATTCTGTTTTTTAGTATTGGGCTTGTTTGTCACCCGGTCACGGGAGTCCAGCGGAGCACCAATACCCAAGCTGACTCCGCTCTGGTTCGAAAGGAGAAAGGTTATGGAGTACTAATGTGATTTCTTTCGATTAGTGCCGAGATTCGTTCATTATTGGAGATTGTCATATCAAATCAGTTGGATGACCAGAGCAGGACTACCCGACCAAGCTCGCCCGCTCTAATATACACGTTTTCTTTTTCAGAAAAATTCATCCTCGTGTTTTTTCAAAATAGCGGTGAGAATGAAAAAATTTTATAAAAATCTTAAACTATTATTTTCTTAACAACTATAAACTTCAGAAAAAATTTTTTAAGAACAAAAATGTTTTAAAATTAATCAAAGAACAATTAATCAAATAAAATTAATCAAAGAACAATAAAAAACAATTTTTTATTTTCGAAAATTTCAAAAAATCCAAGTTTTCAAAATTTCCTAAAAAATGTATGAAAAAATTTGAGAGTGTTCCTGGACTAATTTTACGACTTTTTAGTTTTTAAAAATTTTTTCGTAAGTCTATAGACTTAGAGAAAAAATTTTTTCTTGAATTGTACATAAAATTTTGTTTCAATCTACAACAACAAAATTTCACAAACAAACTCGTACAACCTTTTACTTCTGCATAGATACATATGTTCTATACAATTTTTACATGAATGATAAGTAAAGTATATAATAAAAATATTGGTGTTCCCTTTTTCAATACACTTGTTATGTCACGAAAACGTTCAAAATCTTCTGCTTCATCGCATGCAGAATATGAATCAGGTTATTCGGATAGTGATTCGGAATATAGACAATTCAGGCTCCGATGATTCTTATTCCGATTGTGATTTAATATCTGATTCAGATTTTCAACATGATTTCACAATACCAAATATTGCTTATAAAAAAAGCTAGTGCTACTTATTCTGAAAAATTAGATAAACTTTAAAAAAATTACGAATTCATTTGGATCGATGGCGAGAAGACATATCCAAATACTTGTGAAGCAACAATATTCTCATCTGAAGCTGCAAAAAAGAATATACAGGCGTGCGAGCCCTTCCAATTGTTTGAAACCTTTTTTTCCGCGGAAATGAAACAATATAGAATTGATTCGTCTAAAGAGAATAATTATGATCTGAAATTACAAAATCTTGACACTTTTATAGGTATAGTTATTTTCAGTTCATTCAATAAAAGAATGTTTCAGAGAGATTATAGATCATTTGATCCATTCTTATCTAGTGAAATTGTTTCTTCTCCAATCACTAGTGGAAAATTGGAAGAAATTAAGTCTAAAATAAAATATTCAAAAGCTAAAGACAAAGATCCAAACGATACAGGGTGGCGGGTTAAAACTTTTCCAAAACAATCTCCTAAAGTTCGGAATATGGAAAACTTCTATATCTATTGACGAAATGATGGCCAAGTCTTATGCAAAATTGAAACAATTTATTCGAGGGAAATAAATAAGGTTTGGTTTGAAATTTTGAGGTTTACGCACTTCAGACGGCTATCTACTGAATTTAGATGTATATTGCGGTAAAAATTCCCAAACCGGAAACAAATTAACAAAATGTGCTTTAGCTACTTGTGTAGTATTGCATTTATTAAAATCTTTATTTCGGCTAATAAATTATAATAATATAATATAATAAAATCCCTACATTTTATTTGTACTTTGATAATTTTTTTACAAATATGGATTTGATTTTACACTTGCAAAAATTACGTTTGAAAAGCACTGGCACTATAAGAGACAATCGAGTCAAAGAAAAGAATATACTTGAAAAGAAAGCTCCACGAGGTACTTATATTGTAAAAAATAATCAAAATGGTGGCATAAATTTTGGAGTTAACTATTTCGATTGCTAAATGTTTTATTAATATGCCTAAGTAACGGCTAATCAAAATAAACAGAATATGACAGAGGAATTAAAACAAACTAACAATCAATGTATTATATGTAGCACTCTCCATGCATTAAGTAAAATTAATTCCAATTTTGAGAGCCAACCCGTTGTAAAAATAAATCAAACACTCATATTAGGTTACACAAGTATATTTCGTTGGCAGATATCCAACCTCATCAGATCTTTATTAACAATAAATGAAAAAATGGTTACAAAAACAAATATATATAAAAAAATTAAAAATCACACTAACAAACATTTACCTCAATTTATCAATCACAATCCAATTAACAAAAATTAAAGTATCAAACTCATCTTCTAACTTTCTCTCACACAAATATTCAAATTTCAACTCCGACAACAACTATGAAATAATGCAAACCGACCGGTGTCTGTTACCTTTTATATCAAAACAAATCACAAATATATACACACTTAAATGTATCCCCTCTCATATGTCGAGAAGAACCGATACAGTCAGCATCACTGCACATCAAAACAATATTCAAAAACCTTCAATCAAGTCAATCAGATAAAATATCAAACAAACTCTTATATTGCTTGCTTAGCAACTTACTATCTTCTTGTCTGTTTATAGTGTTGTCAGATAAATTAATGTATATCATTTCTGAAATCAGTCTCTTATAATAATTCGACTCTCTATCCAAAATTATTGTGTTATCCCAGTCAAACGCATGCGAAGGATAATTTTTCAAATGCATCGGAATAGGAAGAGATTTTACTATAGGTGTTTTACTATGTTCATCTATGCGTTTTTTTAAACTTCTCTTAGTTTGACCAATATACACTGAAGGGCAACTGTCACAACAAAATTTATATACGTTTAAATGTCCTTGCAAATCTTATTTATGATATGAATATAAACTTAAAAACCATAGAAAAATTTAGAATATTTACAGAACAAAAAGCAAACAAAATTTATCAGAAATTAGATAAAAAATTAAATAATAGATTTAACAGAATAGTTAATAAAAAGGAAAAAGGAATTTCTAATGAATCATATAAGAATAATCAAAACAAGGAAAATTGGGTCAAAAATACTACTGACATACACATTCCTAATGAGGTCATTGAAGTAGTATCTTTGGGCCCTAATTACAACATACAAAATGATTTAAATAAAAAAGATATAATAGACAGTATTACGAATTTAGAATTTTTACTTAGTAGAGAAAAAGATAATAATAATACGGACACTGAAAACTCTTTAAATGATATTAGAAACATCTTGATTAAAAACATTGAGTCCAGTTTTAACAAAAAAAGACACGTTAAAAAATCGGATAACAATTTTAAAAAAAAGCTCAAAGCAACTAACATGTTTCTAAAAGAAAACAAAAACCTTTTTTTCACTAGAGCTGACAAAGGCAACATTACTGTATGCTTATACAGAAATGAATACATTGAAAAAATGAATTCGCTGTTGTCAGATAACAGTACCTACACAATCTGGGAGAAAAATAACCCTTTAACCAAAATGCAAAAAGATGTTCAGTATTTCCTTACAAATTTCAATGAAAAAGGATACATAAAAAAATATTTCCCGAATATGCTTATTAACCAATTTATCCTCACACAATCCCATACAACACTAGCTAGAGCATATGGACTTCCAAAAATCCATAAAAATCACATTCCACTCAGGCCTGTAGTATCCACAGTTAACACTCCTACGCATTTCCTATCTAAACTGATCAACAAGGCTCTTAAAGAATCCATAGACGTACCTAGATCACACATTAAAAATAGTTTTGAATTAAAAAAACGTATCGAGAACATATACATTCCAACAGACCATATATTGGTATCTTTCGACGTAGTTTCACTATTTACAAGTATACCTAGATATTTAATACTTAACAGCATATATAAGAGGTTCCAAAAATTACACAGGAAATCGATAATTATGTTTGACGAAATCATAACAACAATTAATTTCTTATTCAATAATGCATTTTTTCGTTTTAATAATACTACTTATAAACAGATATTTGGTATTTCGATGGGAGACCTATTATCAGCATTATTTGCAGACTTAGTCATGGAGGATTTAGAGACACAATGTTTATTTTTTCTGAAGGAGGAATTTAATATCAACCCAATTTTTTATTACCGATATGTGGATGACACATTAATATGCATTAAGAGCATGGATTTTGATCGTGTTTTTGGAACATTTAATGATTATAATTCACATTTAAAATTTACCTACGAGACAGAGGTTAATGGTTCTATTGATTTTCTAGATTTATCGCTTACTAGAAGAAATAATACAATTATTACAAACTGGTACCAAAAACCAACTATGTCGGGACGTATTTTAAATTATAACTCAAACCACACATTAAAACAAAAAAAGAACATTGTTAATAACCTGGTAGATAGATCGATATTGTTGTCTGATGAAAGTTACCATAGCAATAATATATCTATTGTAAAAAACATATTATATAATAATGACTATCCTGAAGAATTTGTAAATTCGTGCATTAAAGATCGCATTAGAAAATACAAATACAGTCATAACATTACACAAAATAAAAACAATAACAAAAAACAGACAATATACTTTCCAATTCCATTCGAAAAAGAATTCTTCTATAAATGTAAATCAACATTAAAGAAGAGTAACCTTGTTTGCATACCAAAAATGACTAACAAGTTATCCAATATTATTGTTCTAGGTAAAGATAAATTAATAAAATATGAAAAAACAGGTATAGTTTATAATGTTCAATGTAAACAATGTACATCTAACTACATAGGCGAAAGCAAAAGAGCTCTTAAAACTAGAATCAATGAACATAAATATTCGGTAAAAAAACGATTCAAGATCCAAGTAACTCTAGATTTAGACATCTACCTATACCAGCTCATATAGTGAATAATCCGAAACATGAATTTGATTGGGATAACACAAAAATTATACATGTAGAACAGAATTACAAAAAAAGATGCATCGCAGAATCAGTACACATTAAAATTACGGATAATACCATTAATTCACAAGAAGATACAAAATATCTCAGCAACCAATATTCGAGAATATTTAACATCATTAAGTCTATTTAGTAATAGTATTATGAGATTAACATGATCTGTTCTTTCTTTTCCTCTTTTGTATTCCCCACTCTTCATATCTCTCTTATTAGACCATTCAATCTTTCTCTTTCTATTCTTATACAGCGTGAGTGACTTACTAGGAGCATATACAAACGTATTCTATCAGTTTTATTTTAATTTGCTTGGACATGATGTGTTTATACCGTACTGACAAAAAATTATTGTTTTATTTAATTGATGTTATAATTTTATATTGACGTTATATATGTGAGGAAATAATTTTTATTTTAATCAACATTGCAGTACAAAGCATATTAAAAAACGTAGGTTTATATTTAATTTATTACTATATTTGATTTGAAATTATTCATTTTATATATTTAACAGATGTATACTGAGGTGGCAATAAATTGAATTGCGAAACGATTACAAGAAAAACAAGGTGTGTAATTATTTACAGGGATAACTCCTAAGATCAGAAATTTAATAAAATAAAATCATCAAATATCAGGAGTGAAAACATAAGAATTTTTTATAAAATTTATATACTATATTTGTCTCATTCCATTTATCCGTTGCATCTTTGCCCAGTTTTATTATACTATCCAGCTTATGATTAATTAGTGGTATACAGTGAATATTAAATTTTTTCAAACTAGAGTTACATAAGTGAAAAAATTTTTTATGAAAAGGTAACGGTAAAATTATTGATTTAATGTTCGTATTTTTTCTATTCTCATGAGTAGTAACACTATTGCGGAAAATATGTTTACGAATACGATCAGATACACATGCATCAACAAATTTGTCAGGATAATCATTATCTCTTAAAATGCCCTTAACAATTTCAATATTTCTATCATGAAAAGCTGAATCAGACAATAATAAATTAATAATAAATATAATAGTCGAATTATTATAAGAGACTGATTTCAGAAATGATATACATTAATTTATCTGACAACACTATAAACAGACAAGAAGATAGTAAGTTGCTAAGCAAGCAATATAAGAGTTTGTTTGATATTTTATCTGATTGACTTGATTGAAGGTTTTTGAATATTGTTTTGATGTGCAGTGATGCTGACTGTATCGGTTCTTCTCGACATATGAGAGGGGATACATTTAAGTGTGTATATATTTGTGATTTGTTTTGATATAAAAGGTAACAGACACCGGTCGGTTTGCATTATTTCATAGTTGTTGTCGGAGTTGAAATTTTTAATATTTGTGTGAGAGAAAGTTAGAAGATGAGTTTGATACTTTAATTTTTGTTAATTGGATTGTGATTGATAAATTGAGGTAAATGTTTGTTAGTGTGATTTTTAATTTTTTTATATATATTTGTTTTTGTAACCATTTTTTCATTTTTTGTTAATAAAGATCTGATGAGGTTGGATATCTGCCAACGAAACATATGTGTGTAACCTAATGTGAGTGTTTGATTTATTTTTACAACGGGTTGGCTCTCAAAATTGGAATTAATTTTACTTAAACTAACAATCAGTCAGAAACAAATAATCTTATAAAAGAAGAATATACAAGTAAATTCGAACACATGATGGAAAAATTAATGCAAAGTATAGACAATATATTAAATCTGTTAACAACATTAGTGAGTAAATTAGCTTAATGAATTCACTGAAAATAAGTATCTGGAACACAAATAGATTAATGCAGAGATTTCTAGAATTAAAACCATTTCTAATCTACGAAGATATTGACATCATGTTAGTAACAGAAACACATTTTACCAACAAAAACTATCTACATATTCCAAATTACACTGTACATAACACAAATCACCCACTCAACAAAGCCAATGGATGAACAGCGATATTAATTAAAACGAAAATAAAGCATTTTGTTCACGCACACTCAAGTGAAATTTATCTTCAAGTAACTAGAATCATCATAAGCGATAACAATGGCCCCTTAACTGTATCAGCTGTATACTGTCATTCCAATAAAATAATAACAAAAGAAGACTGGGTAGACTTCATCAAAACATTAGGAAATCGCTTCATAGCTGTAGGTGACTACGATGCCAAGCACCCGCGGTGGGGATCCAGATCATCAACTCCTACTTATAGAGGCAGAATACTTTACGATACTATATAAAAAAACAACTGTTTTCCAATATCAACCGGTGAACCAACATACTGGCCAACTAATATCAACAAGTTACCGGACTTAATTGACTTTGCAATATTAAAAGGTACAAATAAAATTATTTTGAAACATTTTCATGCTTAGACTTAACATCAGATCACTCTCCAGTATTAATCACTCTACACTCACAAGTAAATTAAAATAAAAACAACTTCACAATAACTAACTGGAATAAATACACTCTCTTCATCGAGAAACGTTTAACATGCAATGTTCCACTTAAAACAGCTACTGACATAGAAAGCAGCATTACAACTTTAAAGTCAATTCTAACTGAAGCTATTTGTAAGTATTCCACTACTGCAAATAGTAAAAAAATACAGCAAATCATACCGAAAAATATTGCTAAAAAATAAAAGAAAATATACCACTCAGAAAAAGGTACCAAATAACAAGATCGACTCAAGATAAAAAGAAACTAAACATAGTAACTAAAGATTTAAAGAAAATGTTATACGAAGATAAAAATAAACAAATGCAAAAGAGTCTAAAAGCTCTCAGTCTAACAGAAATAACGGATTACTCATTATGGAAAGTAACTAAACGATTTAAGAGACCAACCTCATTTATACCACCTATTAGAAACAACTGTGGTAATTAGGCCAGATCTGACGAGGAAAAAACATAAATGTTCACAAAACATCTATACTCAGTCTTCAAACCTCATCAAAGATTAATCACTGAGCAAGAAGAAAAAATTCTATTTGAAAACTCAGATATTCAAGAAGACATATCAATAAAAGCAGTGAAATTAAACGAAGTATTACAAATAATTAACAATATCAATTGCAAAAAATCTCCCGGATATGATAAAATTACAGGGAAAATGATCAAAAAACTATCCTTAATAGCAATAAGATATATAACAATAGTTTTAAATGCATATTTTCGCCTTTGCTATTTTCTCTATCAATAGAATATAGCAGTGATTATATTAATACCTAAACCTAGTCAAGAAACGACACTTGTTACTTCATATAGACCAATCAGTCTATTACCAATACTTCCAAATTCTTCGAAAAATTATTCCTAATTAGAATTAGCCCAATTATTGTAAATAAAAAACTTATAACAGATCATCAGTTCGGATTTAGATGTAATCACTCAACGATCGAACAAGTTAACAAATTGTTAACATTACGAGAAAAGCCATCGAAGACAAACAGTACTGCACAGGCATATTTCTCGATGTCGCCCATGCGTTTGATAAAGTCTGGCGTAATGGGCTTCTGTATAAACTTAAGGGAATGTTTTCTGAACGTCACTATAAGTTATTAAAAGCATATCTCCATAACAGGTCATTCAAGGTATAAGGTATCGCAACGTCAAGCAATAAAAGCAGGAGTGCCATGGGAAGTGTTTTAGGCCCAACACTATATCTGCTATAAACGTCGGACATACCAAAGTTCCCAAGCATTATAACAGCAACTTATGCAGATGAGACAGCAATTCTAATAACACATCATGAAGCAAAAATATCAACAGAAATATTACAGGATTACATAAATCAACATTTACATTACTGGCTTAACTCGTGAAGAATAATTGTAAACGAGAGCAAATTAATACACACTACATTTACTCTTCGGAAAGATACCTGTCCACCTATTAAATTAAACGACAAATACATTCCTCAAAGCGAACAGGTAAATATTGTGAAAAATGGGAGGATCTATTGTGAAAAATGTTATCTGTACTCTCAAATTTTTTAAGTTAGTAAAGTTAGTAAAAATTCAGATTACCTGGGCGATAATGGGTTACAAACAAAACTTCTTAAGCAAAGAAGTCGAAAAACAAAACTGGAATGCTAAAAAGGTATCATTCCAGCAATTGTTATCAAATGATTGGTCATATTTTCCTAGAAAGATGTTGACCGATTTGAAAATCCTATTTACAGGAACATATCAATTGTCATAATTTGTTTCATACTTAGCTGAATTACTTCAAGAGGACAACACATTTATATTAAATTATTTAAAGACAAAACCCAGCATTATAAAATTTGAAGTATGGTCCAGACATGTTAACCGCAATACATGTAAAGCTTATATAGACTACTCTGCTGATACTAATGGTATTATCGGTATTAAACAATACTTTTGTTCTTACGCTAATAGTGAGAGAACAGTTGGTTGCTGCTCACATGTCTCTCCTGTGATATAATACTTAAGTTATACTAGGTATTTATCACGAATAGTTAACTCTGCTCGAGTATTGATTGAACTGTCTAATTATAAGTAAATTTATCCTGTGATTGAAGAAGACACTGATGATAATGATTAATTCTTTTCATTGAAATAAGTATTGAGTTATGTATATTATATATATATATATATATATATATATATATATATATATATAAATAAATTCGTATTATATATAAAATACATTATTGTGCATATCTGCATATGTGCATTTATACCGGGTGTTCCAGACCATCCGTAAAGCCATTTTAAAATCGAAAATTCGTGTTTTTGTGAAAAATGTTTCAGATGAAAGTTGTTTACGACGAAGGGGGCCATCTATCTGTATAATTAGTTTTGACCTTGAACATCGTTTTCAAGGTCATTTGAAGGTCGAATTGTTTTTTTTTAAATGGGAACCCCTATTTTTGACATCGGATTCGAAAAGAGCGGGAAATTTTACGTCCACAAAGATATTTTAAAATTTTTTTTCATGGCCTTGAGAAGGTCGATTTAAGGTCAAATGCTTGAAAAACTGCCTAAAAGCGTTTTTTTCATTTTTAAGATATCGAAAAATGACCTCTACAAAATTTGTTGTATCTCTACAAAAATCGTGCTCTCAGTAGAATTTAATAAATTTAGCTCGAAACATTTTGTAAATGTTTCGCGAATAATATTGGATCTAAATTTCACATGACCTTAGCGATGAACGTCGTGGATCAATCGAAACTCAACATAATACCTTATCCAAACGTCGGATTTCGCGCTATGTGCGAATCCGGGGTCAAAAAGAGGGGTTTCCATTACAAAAAACACTTCGACCTTGAAATGATCTTCAAAATGAGATTAAAGGTCAAAGGTTTTATTACTCTGTTATTATTTATTAGTGCATTAGGTGGCCCTCTCTGTTCTGAACAAATTTTGTAAAGGTCATTTTTTGATATCTTAAAAATTAAAAAAACGCTTTTAGGTAGTTTTTCAAGCATTTGACCTTAAATCGACCTTCTCAAGGCCATGAAAAAAATTTTAAAATATCTGTGTGGACGTAAAATTCCCCGCTCTTTTCGAATCCGATGTCAAAAATAGGGGTTCCCATTTAAAAAAAACAATTCGATCTTCAAATGACCATGAAAACGATGTTCAAGGTCAAAACTAATTATACAGATAGATGGCCCCATTTGTCGTAAACAACTTTCATTTGAAACATTTTTCTCAAAAACACGAATTTTAGATTTTAAAATGGCTGTACGGATGGTCTGGAACACCCGGTATACGAGGTGTGATCAAAAAGTAAGGTGAATTTTGAAATTTAGCGGGCTACATCCGTTCGATCTTCGACTTTTTTATTTGGTTATGTCGGTACACTCGTCTAGAACATACGTTCCAAATTTCAGCTTTGTAGTATGTTTGGTTTGTTTGTGAGAGGCATCAAGGTTAGAAGTGTTTTGCGTGCTCCACGATTTGCTGCTGTCTAAAAACATGGATCAAAGAGGTTGCATTAAATTTTGTGTGAAAAATGGAATCAAATGTTCCAAAACACTTGAAATGCTGAAAGTGGCATACGGTGAGTCTACTTTAAGCCAAAAAAATGTTTACAAGTGGTATAAACTCTTCCAAGAAGGCCGAGAAGACACCGACGACGAACCTCGTTCTAGACGCCCCAGCACATCAACAACTGATGAGAATGTTGAAGAAGTGAAGAAAATAGTGTTGGGAAATCGTCGAATTACCATTAGAGAAATTGCTGATGATATTGGCATCTCATTTGGTTCGTGTCAATCAATTTTGACGAGTGTTTTAGACATGAGACGTGTGTCAGCGAAGTTTGTTCCGAAATTGCTCAATTTCGACCAAAAGAAACGTCGCATGAGCATCGCCCAAGAGCTACTGAATGACGTCAACGATGATCCAGATTTACTCAACAGGGTTATAACAGGTGACGAAACAGTGACGGATGACGGTATACGGTTATGACGTCGAGACTAAGACTCAATCGTCCCAGTGGAGGCATTCTGGATCACCAAGACCAAAAAAAGCACGCCAAGTTCGATCAAATGTAAAGGTTTTGCTTACAGTTTTCTTTGACTGCAGGGGCGTGGTGCATCATGAGTTCTTGCCACAGGGTAGAACAGTAAATAAGGAATATTACCTGCAAGTTATGCGCAATCTGCCAGAAACGTCCGAATTTGTGGAAAAATAAAAATTGGCCTTTGCACCATGATAACGCCTCTGCTCACACATCGTTGCTTGTGCGCAAATTTTTGGTTAAAACCAACACAGTAACGATGCCACAGGCACCGTATTCCCCAGATCTGGCCCCCTGTGACTTCTTCTTGTTCCCAAAACTGAAGAGGCCCATGAAAGGACGGCGTTTTACCACGATTGAGGAGATAAAGACGGCATCGAAGGATGAACTAAACAAGATCACAAAAAATGATTTTTTGAAATGCTTTGAGGATTGGAAAAAGCGTTGGCACAAGTGCATTATATCCGAGGGGGATTACTTTGAAGGAGATAAAATAAAAATTGATGAATAAATAAATATTTTTTGAGAAAAATAAAAATTCACCTTACTTTTTGATAACACCTCATATATTAAAAAGTTAAATAATAGCTTCGGATTAACTTTACAATTCAACTTTTGCACAAAAATTCGGTTTTTAACCATTTTCGAAGGGATACCGGCCATTAGCGGTTGACCTAAAGGAGATACGATAAAACTAATATTACCATCGAGTTCTATGGGTAAAAATACAAAAAGATGTATACGACAATCGCCATAAATATATTATAATTAATTATACAGAAGCTAAAATATGAAAATGGAAGTTTTTTTGGTAAATTTTCTGCAGTCTACACTTTGGTTTATGCGTGTATCGCCTAGTCGCGAGTGATTGACAGCTAAATTTATATATGTTTTCCATGTATTTTTTCTCGTAGATTACGATCATGAGATCAGTTTTATCCTAGTTGTTTTTGTTCAATCGAAAAACCATTCAATACAAATTTCTTTGGATTTTTGATAATGGCCCACCCTTTTTAACGATTTACAACTAATTTAAATGGGTAGAGTTTACAATTTTAGACTTCCTCATAAAATTTGAGCCTGAGACGCACGATGGGCATATTCTACAGCAGTTTAAAAGTTGAAAAAAATCACAAATAAAAGAAATTACTTGAAAAGGAGAATGCCGTGACCCCAGTGTTGATATCTCTTTTAGATTTTGAGAACATAAATATAATGTGAAAACACTAGTTGTAACGGTCCTATCTATGAGCTACTTTATTATGTCACTGAATCACCGCAACCTGTCAAACGCATCTATCTGTTTACACAAATCAGTACATTAAACAGCGCCACCTCACCGATCATTCGATTGTCTTAGTACAAGATTATAATTTCATAACCAAATAAGGAGCATGACGTCACAAAGTAATAGATATAGATATAATGATTTTTGTTATTTGAGAAAAATATGTTAATAAGATGTAATTTTGATATAACAAAGTATTTTTTATATAGATTTTAGTACGTAGATTTAGAATATAGTAATACGAATTGCGTTTAATTATTAAATAATAATGAATTTTAATATGCAAAGTTGATTTATTTATTACGCTATAAATATGAATTATTAGAAAAATGTAAATAATCCACATTCAAAACGAATAACTAAAGAACATGAATAAGAATTGGTTTCATTAATAACAGCTTAATAATAACTGTTATTAATAAATAAATAATTAATAATTTATTTAAACAATAAGTTGTATATAGAAGGAAAGCGTTAATTTTATACTCAATAATGATAGCTTTATAATTTATAAATCTTAGATAATCAATTGTGACGGTAAACGTCAAATTAGCGCTAATAATCTAACCTAATTGCTGCCTGCGGGGGCAGCACCTACCGGGGAGACAAAAAACGTAACGAAGGAATTCGGCACGCGAGCAGACGGAACGCGCGCGATTGAAATTGAACCAGTGAAGCACTGACCATCATCACGCTCACCCGCAATTACGACGCTGGTTACCGATACGCGAGTCAGAGATCGAACTATACAATCGGAGTGTCCGAATTAGAGCCGAACACCAGCGACCGTTACCACCGAGTACTGACATGAGCCAGCTGAAGACCATTGTACCGGCGACATCGAACAGTGTGTGTGAGGTTTCGCCATCGAGGGCGAAGCCACGTGCGCGCGAGTTCGCGATCCGCGACACGAACTAACAAACAGATCGCTTTCACGCAGTGTGACTTGTCACCGAGATCTTCGTGCGTCTGCCGAATAAAAGTAAGCTGGCCAGCTTAATCTCGCGATCGCGATTGCATGCGTAACAATTAATTTTCCGTGCTCGAAGCGTGCATGTAGTAGCTCTACGGACACAGAGCAGCGAGCGTCCCGACACTGCATGTTGTTGTCGAGCGAGCGCCGATGTAAACATAAACACGCGGGTCGATCTAATGAAGCGTTTTAAGAGATAATAAAGAGTTTTCGTAGACGATATTAACAAGTACTTTCAGAGCGTTCTCTTCACTCCCGTAGATAGTTGGTTGACTGACATCCGTTCCCTCTTGCTCTCCGACTTTCTTATTTGATATAGGTGATTGCGAGCGCGTTTACGCGATCATCGTAATAAAAATAATTAAACGGTAAGCAACGCCGTTACACAATCTAGTAATTGTGTTATAAGATTATAGAAAAAACCGTTACAAATATGAAAATTTGTTATAATTCAAATATTATTAACTAATTTGATTATTTCTTTTTAAAAATTAATTCTAAAATTAATAAACGATAAAGTGATGTAAAAATTTAATAGTTTTCTATTGTAAATATGGTAATATTGCATTAACTAACTTTAGAAGTTAATAACTTTTGACGACACTATTTGTGATAATTGTAAATTACATTAAATCAACAAATAACTAATTGTGTAAAGTTCACATGTGTTGAAAGTTCAGTATTGACGTTTATTTACTTGTAAATTAAGAAAATTCATTTCTCAAAATTCGCGAATGTTTCTCGAATATTCGAAAACTTCTCCAAGAAAACGATCCTGCGAAAATAGGCGGGAAAAACTTCATCCTTTTAGGTGTAGAGTGCACTCCAATAGTTAGTTTCAATATTAAGGTAGGGTATCAAATCGTCCATCTTAAACCGGGGCACCATTTACAAATATAATTGTCTCTTTTTCTATACCACTTATTTACTTCTATAAATTTCATACTCAGTGTATATGAAACTGCTATATTATCTAAATGATTGCATTATTTCATTTATTACATAATAATAAGAAAGGATAGTATAGAGACTGTTGTATGCTCAACATCTCCAACTCAGTAACGCTAACTCTATTAGGCCACCTCTCTCAGCGGCTCGTTATAGATAATGCTGTATCTATGCAACTATATAACAATGTACTAGCGTCCTTCTCCCCTCTTTAAGATAAGCGCTAACTCAATAGGTCCTCCGCATACTATTGACTCATGCGTCCTATTTTATTAATACTCCTATTAATACAATACGTCTTGTTGAGGACTAATTAGAGACACTGAGAGACATAAATTATCAAAGACATGGTTATATTTATAAGTTATAAAAATAATACGCGTGTATATTAGAATTGGACTAACTTGACAGGATCAGACTGTCTAATCAATAAAAAAATGTAAAATGATATCAAACCCGTCAATAACTTCGTAAAAATAAAAGAACTTCAAATTAGAACGTTTTATTTTCAATAGGTTTGATCAATGATTGTACTACTAATCAAACCTATCAATAATTATTCGCAAGATTAATATTCGTTTTCATTTTATCGTCAGTTCCCACTATCGTCGCCGCCAGATCATACAATGAAACTTTTATTGACATAATACATAATCATCAAATGATCTCAAAATAAAATCTCTTTGTATCTAATTTCATATAAGTTTGGAAACAAAGTTACCTTCATTCAATGCAATTTTCCTTGTTTTGTCAACTATATAGCTTATGAAAATTAAGATAAGATTTGAAACTTATTAATACAGAAACTTAGTAATTAATTTAGTATATACGTTGTAACGGAGAATCACAGTCGTCCGTACTCAGGTGGCTCGCGACTACCCTTACAAATTATTTATTTGAGGATTCGGGAAGCAAGAGTCGTTCCCACGACTGAATAACGCGTCAAGCGCAAACCCGTTAATCGAGCACGAATTGCCTAGCACGGGATCAGGAGTGACTTCGAGTATAGAGATTACAGCAAAATTCAAAATAACATAATAATTTTAATTAGAACAAAAAAGAAACAAAGTAACTGAATTTATATCTGGGAACAAAATTATCGAATCTATATAAAAAGGAACAAAATAATAGAAGAAGTACAAAATAATAGAAAAGAACAAAAGAATACCACGCCGTTACAATCAAAATACAAATGTAAACACGCAGCGAATCGGCTGAAGGGTTGCTCATCGAACGGCTGCTTACTCGATCAAGGAGAAAGAATACAATGAAAGATACATTCGCATATAAATAAAAGAAAACAAATCGCCCGAACAAATTCAATGCGCGACCTCGTAGCCGGCAGAGTTGCCGAGCCGCGTAATATCTAATCGGCACCTCGGACAGAGAGAGAGAGAAAGATAGAAAATACAGTACCGACCTTGCCGCGCGTTGATGACACGTATCACTCCGTCTGCTCTTCTTTGTCTCCGTTGAGGGAAATTCTGTGGCAAACAAAGGATTCCTATTTCACAATTGCTCTCCTCGTACTCTCAAATCCTGGTCAGTTGGGGCTCGGCGGTGTTGTTGTTGTTGTTATTGTTAATGTTGTTACTCTCGTTGTTAGCGTTGTTCTTGTAAATGTTGTTACTCTCGTTGTTAGCGTTGTTATTGTTAATGTTGTTACTTTCATTGTTAGCGTTGTTATTATTATTGGTTTGTTGTGTGGTTACGGTGGCTAGCGCTGTTGTTGTAATTGTTGTTGTTATTGTTACTTTTGTTGCTGTAGTGTTGTAATTATGGCCCTGGAGCGTGTGTGTATGTGTAAGCTGGTGATCAGTGAATGTGTACCTGTGTCTTGGTCGTGTCGAATCTCGTCCCCCGAGATAAATCAGCGAGAAAATCGCAACTCACCGTAGCACATGAAATGGCCGCGGACGTGTGCACGCGTGCGTCACCACGCCGGTCGCCCACGTGCAGCTGTGCCGGTAAACTCGCACACAAAGAAAGAAAATATCACTCCGCGCACCGGGTACGTATCCTAGAATATCTTCGGCGAGGGCGCGGGAACTCAAAACACTCGAAAACAGGCGAAAACCAACGAAAGAAGTGTGCACGCGGCGGTCTATTGAGCTACCCAAGAGCTACTGCTACCGATCTCTTCGTCTCTCCGCTAGCGAGGTGCGCGCGCAGGTCTGCTGGTGACTCACTGGCTCTCTCCTATCTTCCGTCTCTCTCTCTCTCACTGCGATCTTCTCGTCAGCTCCCTCCAATCACCATCGCCGCCGTCGTACCTCGAGAAAGGGAGCAAGAAAAACAGTCGATTAGAGTGGGCTCAACTAGCGCACACTCTCAGCTCGGCAAGGCGCACGGGGATCGGTGAGAGCCTGACGGAGAGCAACGGCCGAGCCGTGATTCTCCGTTACAACGTATTACAATCTAGTATACGAGGTCTGTCCGGAAAGTATCGGGCCTATCTTTATATTTTCGTGCTAGCGTTATTTTTTATCATCTGATGGGTGGCATTCTTCAAAGTAATCCCCACTTGATTGAATAACATGGTTCCATCGATGTTTCCACTTTTCAAAACCGTCCTGGAACTCACTTTTAGGGATAGCCTTAACCCATTAACGTCCAAAATGTCAAAATTTCTTGCACGTTTTCAAAGTGATTTTTTCCTATGTAATTGGCGTTGAAAAAATTCTTGAACCACATATTCTGATGTAAAATTGCATGCTCTTTCAGAATCCGTTGCCAGAATCATGATAAAACTCACAGGAAAAGAGATATGCTCGATTGAAACATAAAAAACCCCTAAATTTTCGAAAAAAAAAAATTTTTAGGATTTTTTTTCGAAGTGTTACGATGAAGATATCACCTTGCGACCGTGATCAAAGGTGATCATGGGATTTGAAGTTTAACAGGGAATTTTTTTGTTTACCTTGAACCATCGCTTCTTTACAAAATGGCGGAAAAAACGAATTTTTTTTTTCAATCTTCATCAACTTTTTTCTCAAAATCTATGGTCTTTAGAAAAAAATTCATAAAAACAAAAATGCCTTAGAATCGCTCGAGGAACATTCTCAAATTTTTTCAGAATTTTTTGAGACAATTTTTGATTTTCCGGGAAACTTGGCAAATGGAATTTTCAAAAATATCTCCAAAAATTCTGAAAAAATTTGAGAATGTTCCTCGAGCGATTCTAAGGCATTTTTGTTTTTATGAATTTTTTTCTAAAGACCATAGATTTCGAGAAAAAAATTGATAAAGTGAACATAGCGGCCGAAACGAATTTTTACTTTTTCAACTTTATCAATTTTTTTCTCGAAATCTATGGACTTTAGAAAAAAAATTCATAAGAACAAAAATGTCTTAGAATCACTCGAGAGACATACTAAAATTTTTTCAGAATTTTTGGAGATATTTTTGAAAATTCCATTTGCCAAGTTTCCCGGAAAATCAAAAATTGTCTCAAAAAATTCTGAAAAAATTTGAGAATGTTCCTCGAGCGATTCTAAGGCATTTTTGTTTTTATGAATTTTTTTCTAAAGACCATAGATTTTGAGAAAAAAGTTGATGAAGATTGAAAAAAAAAATTCGTTTTTTCCGCCATTTTGTAAAGAAGCGATGGTTCAAGGTAAACAAAAAAATTTCCTGTTAAACTTCAAATCCCATGATCACCTTTGATCACGGTCGCAAGGTGATATCTTCACCGTAAGACTTCGAAAAAAAATCCTAAAAATTTTTTTTTTCGAAAATTTAGGTGTTTTTTATGTTTTAATCGAGCATATCTCTTTTCCTGTGAGTTTTATCATGATTCTGGCAACGGATTCTGAAAGAGCATGCAATTTTACATCAGAATATGTGGTTCAAGAATTTTTTCAACGCCAATTACATAGGAAAAAATCACTTTGAAAACGTGCAAGAAATTTTGACATTTTGGACGTTAATGGGTTAAGTACACTCGTCGCATTGTTTTCAACCGTTGTTTTGTCATCGAATCGGTGTCCTTTGAGTGGTTTTTTTAGTTTTGGAAACAGCCAAAAGTCAAAAGGGGCTATGTCGGGACTGTTTGGAGGTTGTCGAAGCAATGCGATATTGTGTTTGCTCAAAACTGCTGCACATGATTGGATGAATGTGGATGAATGCCCTGGCGCATTATCGTGATGGAGAAGCCAGTCACCACTTTCCCAAAAGTGCGGCCGTTTTTTTCTTACTGCATCACGCAAACGTTTCAAAATTTGAACGTAGTATTCTTTATTGATTGTCTTTATTGACCTGTTGGTGCATATTCGTGATGTACAACACCTTCACAATCGAAAAAAACAATCAACATTGACTTAACGTTGCTCCGACTTTGACATGCTTTTTTTAGTCTTGGCGATTCAAAATGCTTCCACTGTGAAGATTGTTGTTTTGTTTCAGGATCATAACCATAAACCCATGATTCATCACCTGTAATAACTTTTCTAAGCACATTATCATCATTATTGACCATTTCCATATTGTCCAGAGCGATTTCTAAGCGAATGTTCTTCTGCTCTGCTGTGAGTAATTTTGGGATGAATTTCGCACACACGCGTTTCATTCCTAAATTTTCGGTTAAGATTTCTGAAATGATAGTTTTTGATATCCCAAGATCTTCTTCTAGTTCTCGCACAGTCATACGATGATCTTGTTCGATTGCAAGTCGCACCCGCTCAATATTATCTGCGGTTTTTGTCGTCGTAGGTCGGCTGGAACGAGAATCACTATCGACAGAAGTGCGACCATCCTTGAACCATTTATACCACTCTTTTATTCATGTTTTGCTCATACACTCGCTTTCGAAGGCCTTTTGCATCATTTCAATAGTTTCTGAACTCGTTTTTCCGAGTTGAAAGCAAATTTCCATCATTTTTACAAAATGGCGGTTTTTTATGGCAGTGCTCTATGAAAGTTTATAATTTTTTTACTCCAAAAGTATCAACTTTACAAAAAAAGTTAGTACTATAAAAAATACATTTAATTATTCAAATAATATTTGTGAATTTTTCCAGAAATGATTAAAAAAATTTTGGATTTTTTTATTTTGACCATATTTTGAAAAATAAAAATTTACGTAAAAATTCTGGAAAAAATCCTATGAGTTTTCTGACTAATTTTAAGCATATTTTGTAGAATAAATTTTTTCTGTTCGGTTCATTTTTTTCAATAAAAAAAATTCTGAAATTTTTTCCATACTTTCATACACGTTGTTCTAAATCACTTTTTTTCTAAAATATCTGATGGTTTCTTTATATCAGCTTGAAAAATACCAACTGGCTGTTGTTAAAATACATATAGTAAATGATGCTTGTAATGTAAAGAAAAATCTCAGTAAGTCATTCATATTATTAGGCCTTTTTTGGAGTAGGAAAAGTGGTAATGTAAAAAAAAGACGTCGCCAACCTGAAATACAGGTTACAGAATGTGATGAATATTACGATGTCTCTGTGATACCAGATACCGAAGAATCTGGAGATTCTGACGATTCAGTCGTATAGCGATTCTGGAGGTAATGATGATAGCGATTCTGCGGAAACAATAGAGCTTGGTTCTTTGGAAACTTTTAGAACAGTTATAGAATCCTACACTAATTCTCAAACTAAGTAAGAGAAAAATCACATCTATGACTGGGCTGAAAGCGAAATTGAGCACAATGAAAGTTTAGAAAATGAAATATTATTAAAAGAGTGTGATCGCAAAAAAATTTTGAATAGTTCATTGACAGAAATTTTGGAGTTTTTTTTTCACTTGAAATTATAAAACATATCATTGATTATACAAAAGCAAATGGCTATGAACTTTCTTTGGAAAACTTGGATAAATTTATTGGAATCATAATTTTCAGTTGCTTCGATAAGAAATTATCTCAAAGAGATTATTGGTCAAAAGATGAGTTTTTGAGATCAGATATAGTGGCACCATGTATGGGCATCAAACAGTTTGAAATGATCAAATTTAAATTAAAACTCCATCATCCCAATGATAAAAATAAAGAAGATAAAATTTGGTGGGTCAGAGCTTTTATAAATATTATGAGAGAAAATGTTATGTAATTTGGGGTTTTCTCTATAGCGTTATCAATAGATGAAATGATGATAAAATATTATGGGCGATGTTCTTTGAAACAATGCATCAAATCAAAACCAATAAGATTTAGAATAAAAATGTGGAGTCTTGCTAGAGCTAACGAATTTTTATTTGATTTTGATATATACTGTGGAAAAATGACAAAAGCAATATTTTACCTAAAATTTCTCTTGGTAGTCGTGTCGTAATTCAAACTTTGGAACAGTTTTTGTCTCGAAATATGCAAAAATACCATTTATATTTTGATAACTTAATTTGTTCTGCAGATCTTTTAGTTCATTTAAGAAAACTAGAATTGCGATGTACTGGAACAGTTAGACAGGACAGAGTACCTGTAAAGCACAACATAGATAAAAAGAAAGATGAACGTGGAAATTATGAAGTAAAGCACGATAAGAACAGCGGTATCAATTATATTACAGTGATGGATTCTAAGTCAGTCTCAGTATTGTCTACTTCAGCTGGTGTAAATCCCACTGGTTCTATTGAAAAGTACAATAAAACTGAGAAAATAAAAAAAAAACTTGATTCACCAAGAGCGTTTTTTGCATACAATAGTCATATGGGTGGAATAGATATTCACGACCAACATTGTAATCAAGTTCTACCTCTTTTCAGATCAAAAAAGTGGACTTGGGTAATTTTTCTTAGATGCATCCAAATGGCTATTACAAATACTACAGTTTTATTTTTACGTAAATTTTTTATTTTTCAAAATATGGTCAAAATAAAAAAAGCCAAAATTTTTTTAATCAGCTCTGAAAAAATTCACATGTATTCTTTGAATAATTTGAAGTATTTTTTATAGTACTAACTTTTTTTGTAAAGTTGATACTTTTGGAATAAAAAAAATATAAACTTTCATAGAGCACTACCATAAAAAACCGCCATTTTGTAAAAATGCTGGAAGAAAAAAAAATTTCCCTGGGTGGTTTCTGAAAGCTCAAACATCGGGACCGCGATTTTAGTTGATAGAATATTGATTTGAATGCCGCAACAGGAAAATTATAGAGAAAAAATTTTAGAAAAAACCGGAAAAAATGGGTCTTTTTTTGTATTAAAACGCAAAATAAATAGGGTTGTTGATAATTTAACATAAAACTGGTACCAGATTCTGAAAGAGCACCCTCGAAAACCTCCTAGGTGGTATTTTGGGAAAAAGAAACCATCTTTTTCTGTATGAGTCGAGCGCTTGAAATTGTGTGCACAAAAATGCGATTTTGCGCGTTAATGGGTTAATATGAGTAATGAATACTGAGCTCGAATTATTATCAATAGATTAAGCGTAAGTATTCATTTTATTAATAGTAGTATCATAAAAGGGTTTTTGTTTGCAATGAAAATTGTCCAAGACATTTTTTGACAGACTCAACCTGTTTGAACGAGGTGAATTTTCTATATACAGTAATGAAATAGATATAATGATTTATAGTAGTTTTTTGAACTAAAAATGGTGCGAGATTAAAATTGGGTAAGTATTCAGAAATGATGAAAAATATTTTATGAAATAATATTGTAAATAATATTCATGCATGATAAATTATAATTGACATCTAAATAAATACTCACAGATACACAAATATATTTCGGTAACAAAATAATTTCAAATTTATTTCTGCATATAAAATTTAATAAAAAAAAATCATTCGCCACATCTTTTTTATTCTAAAAAATTATTTTTACTTTTGAAAATTATTTTCTTCCAATTTTATATAAAGTAGAAATCTCATGCAAATTTGGTGTTAAACTTGCACAGTATAATCAAAAACTTTATTACGCAGATGAGTACAGGCTTATTGAGAATAACTAGACTCGATTTTATTAAATTTTTTTCATCAAATACAGATTGTGAATTAATTTCTAAAAACGTAGTTGGATTTATTACACCATAATTAAATAAAAATACATAATACGTATTAAAAATGTTCCGGTGTACGCAGAGTTTACTTCGAAAAACAATGAAACTTGCAGAACTCTCGACTTTGAACGCCTTTTTCTCATCGATTGGTAAGTTTTAATCAATATGTGACATCAGATTCGAATTTTTTATTCTAAATTCGAGAAGAATAAATAATCGTTATATTAGATAAGGTCATTTCCACCGAATTTTAGATATTTTGCTATGAAAATTTTTTCTGGTATATTTCAAACCTTTTACTACAAAAAAATATTCAGGTTAATAATTTTTAATGTTACATACACTGAAAAAAATTGTTGAAAAAAAAAAAAAAAAATTTTATTTATTGTTAAAAATTGTGCGGGGTAAATCTACCCCAGCTGTTAAGGGTTTAGTTGCTTAAAAATCGACTTATGAAAGAATTTGGAAAAAATGGTGAAATTTCGAAAAAAATGTCTTATTTAACTTTTACTTATTTCACGATCCGTTCGCGAATTATTTGATTCTGTCCAAAAAAAATCGAAATAGAACACTATATGCCGTCACGTACTCCGCCTTCTTTATCTTATTACTCCTGCTAATTATCTTATGGTAGGTAGTTTTATTGAAGATTATTATATTCAAAATCCTTAGGAACGTGATGGTAAAACAATGTTTCAGAAAATACATTTCAAGTTATTTACAATTGTTTAAAAAAAGTCACTAACCTTTTTTAACGTGAAGGTTTTTCGTGTATTTTGAAAAAACTGGACCCTATCATCTTATTAATTTTTAAAATAGAAGCGAATGAATAAATTTTTACACAGATTTAAAGAAATATTTATCTCAATAAGAGAACTGACTTATTAAATTAACACATCATTAACCCAACTAACCCCAAAAAACTACCCCTATGTAACCACAACAAGACAAATTGACTTATCCCCCCATCTCTCAAATCTCAAACCCACAAACCCTATGCCCTCAAAATCCGAGCTGTTAAATACTTAGCTCACAAATCCCTAGCCCATTCTAGCCCTACCCCTACACCAAGTCCACAAACCCTAAACCCATAACCCCAAATCTACAGATCCCAAGCCCTTAAACCCCAAGCCCACAAATCTCAAGCTCTCAACACCTAATTTTTTAAACTCCAAGCCCACAAACCCCTACCTCTCAAACCTAAAATTCACTAACCCAAAGCTCTCAAGCCCCAAGCCTAGAAACCTCAAACCTAAAGACCCCAAACCCTGGTAAATGAAAGTATTTACTGTTGAACATCGTTTTGCAGTGATTGATGTAGAGTAAATTTTGTTATATTTAGATTTATATCCTGATGATACATATTTCATTAAATCTGACATACTTTCTATAAAAAGTTGTTTCATATTTTGTTATACCTTGTCCGTATTAATTTATCAGCTATAATTTTCAAAAAATATTCAAAATATATCTTCTATTTTAGATATTACAAATTTTCTGCTTAGAAAATTTATTTGTATTTTACAATACCTATTTACATCACATACTATATCAAACATCATATATCACAGAACATCACATTATTTTGGATTACTTTTTCCATTATAAATTAGCTTACTTTTAGTTTTTTTTACTGGTATTTATTCACGAGACTGTAAACATTTATGTCATATTCACAATACAAAAATGTCATCAAATCGATCTTGTTTAAATTCTCTAGATAACTTTTGCTTCATCTGTGGAAATTACATGTTTGGGAAACAAAAAAGGAAAATAACAGACAGTGTAAAAGAAAGATATTGCAAATATTTTGGGCTTGGAATAAAGAATCAAGACAAATATTGTCTTTATTTTATCATGAATATCAACACTCTCATCATGGGTAAAAATTTTAAGCCAATGCCGTTTGTAGTACCTATAATGTGGCGAGAACCAAAAAGTCATGATGACTGTTATTTTTGTAAAGTGAAGATTCTTGACTATAATAATAAGAATAGAACAACTATAACATATCCTAATGTTACGTCTGTTACAAAACCTATTCCCCATGGTCCTAATTTTCAAAAACATTACAAAGTAAAGGATTGGCCAAGAAGAAACGAACTTAAGCCAAAATCTATGAACATCATTTATTCTCCACTAGTAAATCAATCTAGCATTCTATTATCTTTTCTTCATATCAAGTTGAGGCTAATGAAGCAATTCATAAAGGCTCTTGATAAAGAAGGAGAATGTTTTAAATATGTGTGAAGTGTTTTTCCCTCTCTAAGTAATGCTAAGCTAAATGAGGGTATTTGGTTGATTCTGACATACTCAAACTAATGAAAGATTCAAATTTTGATGTAACTATGCTACCAAATAAAAAAGAAGCTTGGACATCATTTAAAAAAGTCTGCACTAGTTTTTTGGGGAACAATAAAGATAAAAATTATAAAATTTTAGTACAGAATATGTTAACTGCTTATTAAAAACTTAACTTATATATGAGTTTGAAAGTACACTTTTTACATAGCCATCTAGACTTTTTTTCAGAAAACTTAAAAGTAGTAAGTGATGAACAAGGTGAGAGAGCTCATCAAGATATGAAAGAAATAGAGAAATGGTATCAAAGAAGTTGGAATGAACGAATGCTAGCTGACTACTGTTGGGGTTTGAAACGTGACTGTGTTAATGTTTGGCATAGAAGAAAAAGTAATGAAAAAAATCGCTTAGAATCATTTAAGTCTAAATAAATTGAGGTTTTTCATATGAATAAAATAAATAAAATCATATAAAACTAAATAAATAAAATAAAATTTTTTAAATTGAAATAAATAAAAGCTCTCGTTTTAAACAACATAACTAACATTGTCCGACACGTAATAAGTTAAAGAAATACTTCTGAATCTGAATAAATAAACCTGAAACCAAAATAAATTTTTTAATTAAAATATAAAAAAATTATATAAAACCACCAAAAAAATACAAAAAGAAAAAAAAAACAAAGAAAAAAGAAAAAAACAAAGAAGGAGCGTAAATAACCTTGCCACCAAGAGGTGCACTCCGGGCAACGTTTTTACGGCAAAATGGTAACAGAATTTTGTTCATTTAAGAATAGTTCATTCTAGGATCGGGGTTCGTGGGCTTGGAGTTCGAGGGCTAGGGATTTTTAAGGTATGGGGTTCGAGGACTTAGGTATTATGGGCTTTGGGGTTGAGGGCATTGAATTTGAGACATTGGGGTTTGTAGGCTTGGGGCTTGAAAGATTGGAAGATGAGTAAGTTTGCTAGTTGTGGTTGTATAGGGGTAGTTTTTTGGGATTAGTTGGGTTAAGGATGTATTGATTCAATAAGTCAGTTCTCTTTTCATATTTGATTCCATTTTAATATGAAAAAATTGGAAAAAACAAGCAATTAATCCCACGGAAACCAGGGTAGATGAATAAGATGGGTCACTGTATATGATTTTATTTTGATATAAAAAAATTAGCAATTTATTTCACAGTTTCCAGAGGTGGATATGCTTACTTAAAGGTGGTTTCTAGGAATTTGGTTAGGTGGAGGGTAAGTTAGTTGATGTGTCTTATTTGTGTTATGGGACGTAATTATTCTATAATAAAAGCTATTTTATATGCTACCCCTAGATTTAGGTAAATTTGACTGCTTGTGGATTAAAAGGGGTGAGATAAGTAGGGGTGGATTGAGTTTAGAGTGTGTAGAAATTAGTCTGTAGGGCTTGGGGTTATTGGATTTAGGGTTGCTAAGTTTGGATTGTCAGGTTTGAGGTTATTGAATTCAAGTTTAATTATTTGGAATTCGAAAATTTGGATTCTCTGTTATACTATATACGAGGTGTGTTCAAAAAGTAAGGTGACTTTGTATTTTTAAGGAAAAATATTTATTTATTTATCAATATTTATGTTGTCCCCTTCAAAGTAATCCCCCTCAGATACAATACACTTATGCCAACGATTTTTCCAATCCTCAAAGCACTTCTCATAAGCACTTTTCGGTATAGCCTTGAGCTCTTCCAGCGATGCAGTCTTTATCTCTTCAATCGTTGCAAATCTCCGTCCTTTCATAGGTCTCTTTAGTTTTGGGAACAAGAAAAAGTCACATGGGGCCAAATCCGGTGAATATAGTGGCTGAGGCATGATTGTGGTGTTGTTTTTGGCCAAAAAATCTCTCACAAGCAAAGATAAGTGAGCAGGGGCATTATCGTGATGCAAAAGCCATGAATTGTTTTTCCACAATTCTGGGCGTTTTCTTCGTATTGCTTCTCGCAAACGGCGCATAACTTCAAGATAATACTGTTTATTGACCGTATGTCCATGTGGTAAGAACTCCTGATGCACCACGCCATGGTAATCGAAGAAAACAGTGAGCTAAACTTTGACATTTGATCGAACTTGGCGTGCTTTTTTCGGTCTTGGCTCATCTGGGCTCTTCCATTGGGACGATTGGACTTTGGTTTCGATATCATAACCATATATCCATGATTCGTCACCAGTTATGACCCTTTTGAGTAGATCTGGGTCATCGTTGACGTCATTCAACAGTTTTTGAGCGATGCTCATGCGACGGTTCTTTTGGTCAAAATTTAGCAATTTCGGAACAAACTTCGCTGACACACGTCTCATGCCCAAAACGTTAGAAAAAATTTCATGGCACGAGCCAAGCGATATACCAACATTCTCAGCAACTTCTCTGATAGTGATTCGATGATTTTCCAGAACAATTTTCTTCACTGCTTGAACGTTTTCATTAGTTGTTGACGTGCTTGGGCGTCCAGACCGAGGCTCGTCATTGGCATCTTCCCGGCCATCTTGGAAGAGTTTGTACCACTTGTAAACATTTTTTTTACTCATAACAGTTTCACCGTATGCCACCGTCAACATTTCAAGTGTTTCGGAGCACTTTATTTTATTTTTTACACAAAATTTGATGCAAATCCTTTGATCCATATTTTTCGATAGCAAGAAATCGCCGAACATGAAAAACACTTATAACCTTTACGCCTCTCACAACCAAACAAAAAATGCTATACACTTGAAACTTGGTACAGATGTTCCGGAAGAGTGTACCAACATAACAAAACAAAAAAATCTATAATCGAAAGTACGTTGCCCGTGAAATTTGAAAAGTCACCTTACTTTTTGAACACACCTCGTATAAGCATATGGTTTGTGGGCTATTTGAAAACTATGAAACTTTATAATGCGATATCTCAGCAAAAAAAAAGATATCTAAATAAACTCAACACGATTTGAAAGGTGGAGACCTATACTGTAAAATTATCTGAACGGTTTTTGGCTGAAAATTTTTTTCACGATGCTACATAACCTCAAAAGTGGACAAAAACAGCTTTTTTCTCACTTTTAGGACAGAATATCTCAAAAACTAGAAGTGATGGAGCAATTCTGCGGCCAGATTCGGATTCAGCACACCAAAATGCTTTGGAAAAGTATACTCTAGTTTTTGTAACTGAAAATTCGTTAAATTTTGTGGCCTGTGCTATTTTTGTTCGCTGGAGTATACGAAATATGATAGGTTGGGTTGAATTTATGTATCAAGAACTGCCTCAGATATAGAAAAGTAATTTGAAAAACGATTTGACGAGCAGTTAGTTAAGATTTTTGACGTACTAATAACGATGTGATATGAAGTTGGTAGTTAAAATGATTATTATAATGATTATAATGATATCTATAAAATGATTTTTACATAAATTCTTTTGCATCGATTTTTGTAACATTTAAAAATGTTTCTCTCATTTTCTGTGAAAAGTAATATATAAACCTATAACCAGATCCGTATTTTTACAGAAATTCAAAAAATTCTAATTCAAAAACATACACAGGGTCAGGCATTTTAAAAAATGTACCCAAATTACTTCGAGCAGGTGAACTTTCGTAAAAAATGTTTCATATGGAAATTGCTTGGCTTCGAGAGGGACATATTTTCACGATCTTGTCTTTGACCTTGGAGATGATGTTCAAGAACATTTCAAGGTCAACTTTGTTTTTCTCAAATGGGAATGTCTATTTTTTACTTCGGATTCGAGAAGAACGAAAAATTCTACGTTTAAGTAAGGTAACATATTCGGGGTCAAATTGACCCCAAGGTTATCAAGAGGTTAATTTTATTTTTTTTTATTCTTTTTACCCGAATGCTCGGGAAAGCGTAAGATTAAGGATTTATGTTTCCGAAATGTCAGATAACTAAACAAATTTTCTAATGACAGATAGGTACATAAAGAAATACTGTAAACCTATTCGTCGGATTACAAGTATAGAAAGAATTATGGAATCATAAGATAATTTGATAAAGAATGACTGAAGAGTTACAAATATTCAAACGTAATTCAAAATAGTTTAATTAGACCTACTTTAACGGTGAAACACTATCCTCGACCATTGTAGATCCTTCATTTCCTTCAATGCCAAAATGATCTTTAGATTTTTGTTTCTTTAGAATAATATCTATGTATCCAGATATTAACTGTAAAATTTGCTCAGCTTCAGTTGTTTGGACACTATAATATTGATCAGAATAATCTCCAAAATCCAATGTAAATGTATTAGGCGACGCTCCCCATCTTCTGACCGTCGTAAGAGGCCACGATTTTAGAATTTCTTTTGTTTTTTCATCAAGACGTAGGACAGAGTCCTTGGTCACACCGAGTAAGCGAGGTACTAGTTTATTTTTTCCTTTCATTTTTTCTTTCACCAAGAAAAAAGTGACTCCGTAAGTATTTAACGATCTTGCTGTTTTTGTATATAAAACTTTGGCTTCCAACTCGGATAAGCCAGTGTAATTCTTATGTTCAAGAAAAATTTTCTTTTCGATACCTTTAACTTTTAAATAAGACTGAGGTAGAAACTCTTTCAAACTGTAAAAATAAAAAGAAAACTTTTTAGTATAAAGAACATGTAAAGATAGCAAATATATAAGGTTCAGCTACAAGTAACATTACTAATATGTATGCGTTCAATAAACATTAGATAATGTATGCTGATATGATAATTAAATACTACGATTTTTCTCAATATTTTATTATCGGCGTACTAATAAAATGATTAGAAACTGATTTAATTTTCGTATGGAACACATACTGTCCATATATATATTATACAATAAATGGTCGATGAAAAAACTTATAAACAAATATTGGGGGTCACGGTGGCTCAGTGGGTAAGAGCCCAGACTTCTGTGTAAGAGGTCGCGGGTTCGAGCCCCGGATATGTGAAGATTTTCAGAAATGAAATTTTCATATATGTGTTACTGTGATTCCGGTGGTTCGGATTCCACCTTAAACTGTAGGTCCAGTCATGATTGTGTTCAACTTTATCCTCCTACATCATTTAAAAAAATGATAGAGAAGGTGAGTCTGCATATTCATGACTATAGGGAACCAAGACTAATGCGTACAGGTACTTAGTTTACCTCTGCAGCGTTCCTCGTGGACCTAGTTCTTGAAGTAATAACAATAACAATAACAATAACAATATTTGGTACATCAATAAATTCAGCGGTTTCTCCATTATTTTCAGATATCGTCATGAAAAATCTAGAAACGACAGTTTTAAGAATACTAGAAGAAAAATTCAATTGTTGTATTTTCGATATGTTAATTTCACGATTATTTGTATTGTTATTGTACTAAAAAAGAATTTATACCAACTATTCTAGAAAGTTTAATGGATATAACGCGCACCTATAATTTATTCATAAGACAAAAACTGATAACAGAATTAATTTTTAGGATATTTCACTGATTAGAAAAAACAATAAAATAATTTCGAATTCGCATAAAAAAGAAACAACTTTAGATAGAATACTAAGTTTTAATTCCAACCATACTATTCAACAGAAACGTTATATTATTTTTAATTTATATGACAGAGCCATTTTCTATCACTCAAATTTTTCCATTTTCAAAATTTGAATATAATTACTAACATATTCAAAAATAACAATCAATCGTAAGATTTTATAAAAAAAAATAGTATTGCGACTCTTATGAGCGATTATAGGATGAATTTGAAAAAATCAATTATGACTATGTTCATTCCGTTTATTGAGGAATTTTATTACACTTGTAAAAATGCAGTGAAAAAGTATAATTTATTGTACATTCCTTCCATGAATCATAAAATTAACAGTATTATTAGATTGAGAAAGGATACAAGTTGTAAGCAGCAAGAATCAGGAATAGTTTTCAATGTAATTGTAATAATTGGGACCATATACTCGTACATATAAGACAAAATAAAAAATGAGGACAATGAAAAAAGTGATAATCTAATGCCTGTAAAGCCAATATAGGTGTCGTAATTAATAGGCTCTTAAATTTATACTAACAGAACAAGTGATATCAACATTTACACACAAGTTAATGATTAGTAAAATGTAGAACTATAAAATACAAGCCAGAAGTTAGACCTACTGGAGTCTTCTTTAAGTTAGAACGAAAACTTTTCATTACACCCTCGTATAATAAATTTATAGAAATTTAAGCAAACATAATTTCACTTTATAAATATACTGATTGATAATATTTTTAAATATAATTTTTGAAATTCCTTTAACTGGATAAAAAGTTCTTGAATAATCTTTTGTAGAATTTAAATTATTCAATTTTCTAATGCGATTTCTGTACTATGAAGTTCGCGCGATAATTTGAAACCGTATCAAGATATTACAATGATTTTGCAAAATAAATTCAAAGTAATGTAGCTATGATCATTATGACACAGGTCGTCACGTTTCGATGAAAGCTGGTTTAGAATGTCACGTTATGATAAATGCTGATCCATTACGTCATTTACCGATATTGGAG
Organism: Phymastichus coffea; assembly: GCF_024137745.1. Classification (NCBI taxonomy): domain Eukaryota; kingdom Metazoa; phylum Arthropoda; class Insecta; order Hymenoptera; family Eulophidae; genus Phymastichus; species Phymastichus coffea. The sequence continues at coordinate 3,367,082 of NW_026706822.1, read as the reverse complement.
CTTGTCCACGATATCTTATAACTGATCAGTTTCTCGATGAGTTATATATATTATAGCAAGCAGCTCGTTGTTCGTTATGTCTCCTTTTTTCCCTAGGGCAATTGATATATTACGAAGTCTCTCCCAAAAGTATTTGACCTACGTGCATATCTTCGCGCTGAGAGACTTTTGAAGGGTACAAACGTCACCAGCTACTCCTAACCTTGTCAGTAGCCCTGAGATACCGATAAAACGCCTTAGTTCCTGCGCAACGTGTATTTGTTTGCAACGACTTTTTTGCTTTCGTCGTAATTTGTTTATTGTTAACAATCGCAGAATCATCCGAACAGCAGATTTGTATAAAATTTTGCTTTCATCACGGTAAACATTTGGATATGATCCTAAAACAAAACAACAATCTCGGCAGTGAAAGCTTCCATCCGAGCCTCGTCCGAAAAAAGCTCGTCAAAGTCGAAGCAACATAAAGTCAATGTTGATTGATTTTTTCGATTATAAGGGCGTTGTTCACCACGAATATACTCTTACAGGCCAGAAAATCAACAAATAGTACTATATTCAAGTTTCAAAAAGATAAGGGAAAAACGACCGCAACATTAGGAAACCGGTGACGGGCTTCTTCATTACGACAATGTTCCATCGAACGCATCAAATCTTGTGCAGCAGTATTGATTGAAACACAGTTTTGCGTAGCTCCATCAGCCTCCACATAGTCTCGATATAGATCCCTGCGACTTTTGGCTGTTTCCTTGATTGAAAATGCCGCTTAACCCATTAACGCCTAGATGGCTACGTTTTGTACAACTATCTTCCCGCTCTCACAGCTATTGCATTTCAAGACAAATCAAGGCAAATCTGTACTGAAGAAATTTATAAGAGCTAAATCAATAAGATTTGGACTCAAAATGTGGTCTCTATGTGGTGCTAACGGTTTCATGTACTTCTGCGATGTATACGAGGTGTGATCAAAAAGTAAGGTGAATTTTTATTTTTATCAAAAAATATTTATTTATTCATCAATTTTTATTTTATCTCCTTCAAAGTAATCCCCCTCGGATATAATGCACTTGTGCCAACGCTTTTTCCAATCCTCAAAGCATTTCAAAAAATCATTTTTTGTGATCTTGTTTAGTTCATTCTTCGATGCCGTCTTTATCTCTTCAATCGTGGCAAAACGCCGTCCTTTCATGGGCCTCTTCAGTTTTGGGAACAAGAAGAAGTCACAGGGGGCCAGATCTGGGGAATACGGTGCCTGTGGCATCGTTACTGTGTTGGTTTTAGCCAAAAATTCGCGCACAAGCAACGATGTGTGAGCAGGGGCGTTATCATGGTGCAAAAGCCAATTTTTATTTTTCCACAAATTCGGACGTTTCTGGCGGATTGCTTCGCGCAAATTGCGCATAACTTGCAGGTAATATTCCTTATTTACTGTTCTACCCTGTGGCAAGAACTCATGATGCACCACGCCCCTGCAGTCAAAAAAAACTGTAAGCAAAACCTTTACATTTGATCGAACTTGGCGTGCTTTTTTTGGTCTTGGTGATCCAGAAAGCCTCCACTGGGACGATTGAGTCTTAGTCTCGACGTCATAACCGTATACCGTCATCCGTCACTGTTTCGTCACCTGTTATAACCCTGTTGAGTAAATCTGGATCATCGTTGACGTCATTCAGTAGCTCTTGGGCGATGCTCATGCGACGTTTCTTTTGGTCGAAATTGAGCAATTTCGGAACAAACTTCGCTGACACACGTCTCATGTCTAAAACACTCGTCAAAATTGATTGGCACGAACCAAATGAGATGCCAATATCATCAGCAATTTCTCTAATGGTAATTCGACGATTTCCCAACACTATTTTCTTCACTTCTTCAACATTCTCATCAGTTGTTGATGTGCTGGGGCGTCTAGAACGAGGTTCGTCGTCGGTGTCTTCTCGGCCTTCTTGGAAGAGTTTATACCACTTGTAAACATTTTTTTGGCTTAAAGTAGACTCACCGTATGCCACTTTCAGCATTTCAAGTGTTTTGGAACATTTGATTCCTCTGTTTCAATACGTTACGAACCTAAATGCATATTCGAATTAGCAATATAATAATTTGTTGTAAAATAACTAACACTATTAACTTGTAAATTAAATTAAACTAATAAATACATATTTGATGACTACAATAACATGAAATTCAAGATCAGCGCATCAAAATTGACTAAAAAATGCTTTTGTTTATTTGAAAAAACTTTGCAATTGTCGATTTTGCATTGTAAACAATAAATTTCCCACGATCGTGACGTCACGCTCCTTATACGGCCTTGTTTTCGCCGAATTGCCCTAACACATTTACATATATGTGAGAAGAATGCCTTCGCTCATTTACTGCTTTTCTTTGGTTTTCTCGTGCACAACGGGTTGCTATTTTGCAGTCGGAAAAGGTACAAATCAGACTGGACCGTTACAGTAAAAATAGTTCATCGCTTGTAGATGTAATTCCAAAAAAGAACTACTTAAATTAGTTAATAATATTTGAATAACAATCAATTTTCGTATTTTTGCAAAACTTTATAATGTAAATATAAAAATAGTTGATTAAAATTAATAATTTATAACAATGTCATTATGTACAGAATTAACGCATTCGATCCATATACTATTATTTATTTAAATAATTTATTGTTTATTTACTATAACAGTAATAACTAAGCTGTTATCAATGAGACGAATTCATACTCATGTTTCTTAGATAGTCATCTTGAATTTAGAATATCTGCTTTATTATAATAAATAATACAATGTAATAAATGTATTAAATTTGCACGTTAAAATTCAATGATTTAGTAGTTAAAAGCACTTAAAAATATTATAACCGTAATCTATGCCCTAAAATCTATACAAAAAATAGTTTGTTTCATTGAAATTACTCTTAATAAACGCATTCTAATTGAACAATAAAAATTATCATATCTATATCTATAAGTAGAGTGACGTTACACTTCTTATATGGTCATGAAATTTGACTCTAGCACTAATACAATCATATAATATGTGAGGTGGCGCCGTTTAATATATTAATTGATATATGTAGATTCATGCGCGATTTCATGTGCGGGTTGCAGTAATCCAGTGAAAATAAGAGAAGAGCTTATAGATAGGACCGTTACAATAAGCTTTTCTTTTTAGACATGGTTAATCAAAAGACCTTTTCAAAGCTTAATTTGATTCTAATATTACTTATGAAATAGAAAATTAGATACTGAAATTGAATACTTACCGAAATTCATACAATTTGCCTGCACTTGGCTGCACTAATATTTTTTCGGAAAATAAGATGTATTTACTATCAGTACACAAATTCTTAATATTATGACGGGAACATAGATTACGAGATTTGTCCCAAAAGTATCCGACCTACCTCGATTTCTCAGCACTTGATTTAATCTTCGTTATCCGAGCGTGTTATCCTTCAAAGTAGTTCCCATTTGATTGAATAAGAGATGCTCACATCGATATTTCCACTTATTAAAGCATTCTTGAAAGTCAGACCTCGGAATCGCCTTTAGTGCATTCGTCGCATTAGTTTCAATAGTCTTTTTATCGTCAAATCGATATCCCTTAAGCGGAAATTTCAATCGAGCAACCAACCAAGTTACAGGGAGCTATATCGAAACTGTATGGAGGCTGGTGACGCTGAGCAACACTGTGTTTCAATAAATACTGCTGTACAAGGTTTGATGCGTGCGCTGGAGCATTGTCGTAATGAAGAAGCCAGTCACTGGTTTCCCAAAGTTGCGAGCGTTTTCTTCTGATTACATCATGCAATTTTTTCAAAACTTCAACGTAGTAATCTTTGCTTATTACACTGTCTGTAGAAGCATATTTGTTGTGCACAAAGCCCTTATAATTGAAAAAAGCAATCAACATTGATTTGACGTTGCTTCAACTTTGACAGGTTTTCTTTTGGACCAAGGCTCGGATGAAAGCTTCCACTGTGAAGATTGTTGTCTTGTTTGAGGATGATAACCAAACTTTTACCGCGATTAAAGCAAAATTTAATGCAAGTTCTCTGCTATTTTTAACAATAAACGAATTGCGACGAACGCCAATAAGTTGTAAACAAATACACGTTGTGCGGGAAATAAGGCGTTTCATTGGTATCTCGGGCTACTGATAAGAAAGTTAGGAGTTGCTGGTGACGTTCGTACCCTCCACAGGTTGCCTGAGTGTCTCTGCGTGAAGATATGAACGTAGGTCGGATACTTTTAGTACACACCTCGTAATCTGATTCTTGATTGAATAAAGTATTTAAAAAATTTTTTTTCGAAAAAAACCTGAAAAATTTGGTTGCATTCTACTTAGATTATTAAACATTTTCTGTAAGTTAAATATGTTTCTATCTCTCCAATTTAACGAAAAATTTAAAATTTTTAAACATCAGTTAAATAGAGTGCTGCCGAAGCTTCAGCCAGATTCATCGAGTAGTTTCTCTTTTATTGTCGGTCAAAATAAACGACTTCTGTTTCTTGTTAACAATGAATAAAAGTGAGTTCCGAGCGGTGATTTCTAATAATTCTAAAAACATTTGTATTTGAAAGGTCTTACACAGAAGGAAATCAAAGCTGAGTTAGATGTAGTTCCTGGTGTATCTGCCCCTATATTTGCAACTGTTTACAATTGGGTAAATAAATTTAAATGTAGCCATACATCGACTGCAGATGAACATCGTTCAGTCCGTTCTGTAGACGTGAGTACTCCGGACATGATCAATAAAATCCACGACATCGTATTGAGTGACCGAAGAATAAAATTACACGAAATCGTTAAGACCACATGGGTTTGTAAAGGTAAAGTCATTTTGATTTTGCATGAGAAATTGGACATGAGAAAAATTTCGGTAAGATGGATGCAGTGTTTGCTCTCAGTTGAGAACATTCGTAGTCGAGTGGTGACCGCTGAGGCCCTCTTTGTGCGAATCCACCGTAATCCAGACGACTTTCTGCGTCGATTCATAACTGTAAACAAAACGTGGATACACAACTATACTCCTGAGTCGAAGGAATACGAGGGTCGTTTGAAAAGTCCGTGCAAAAATAAAAACTACTTGATTTTTTTATTTTCCAACATACTACTGTGGGCAAAAAGTAAGCTGAATTTGTTTGTAAAATGAAAAATCTTTATTTATTCTTCTACATCAATGTCATCCCCTTCGAAGTAATCCCCTCCCGATAAAATACACTTATGCCAACGTTTTTTCCAATCCTCGAAACATGCCAAATAGTCCCTTTCCGGTATAGCCATCAGCGCCTTCTTCGATTCAGTTCTTATCTCCTCAATCGACTCGAAACGCGTTCCCCGGAGTGGTCTCTTGAGTTTTGGGAATAGCCAAAAGTCACACGGAGCCAAATCAGGCGAATACGGTGGTTGCGGAACGATATGCGTCGAATTTTTGGCGAAATGGTCACGAAGAACGAGTGCAGTGTGAGATGGTGCATTATCGTGATACAAAAACCAAGAGTTGTTGGCCCATAATTCTGGTCTTTTTAGACGAATTGCTTCACGCAAACGACGCATAACACTCAAATAATATTCCTTATTAACAGTTTGGCCGGGTGGAAGGAATTCATAGTGCACCACACCACGAAAATCGAAGAAAACTGTCATCATGACCTTGATTTTTGAACGACTTTGACGTGCTCTTTTCGGTCTGGCCTCGCCTTTAGCACGATATTCGCTTGATTGGTCGGTTGTTTCAGGGTCGTAAGCATAAATCCAAGTCTCATCTCCCGTAATCATGCATTTGAGCTTGTCCTGATAGTCAGAAAGCATTGTTTCACACACATCAACGCGGCGACTTTTTTGCAAGAAATTGAGCGTTTTCGGTACCAAACGAGATTTGACTTTTCGTAGGCCCAAATGGTCTTTCAAAATTGTTTTCACAGATCCTTCTGATATTCCGATCATATCAGTAAGGTCTCTAACAGTCAACCGACAATTTTCGAGCACTAATTCCTTCACTTTATTGACGTGTTGGTCATCTGTTGACGTCGATGGTCGTCCGGAGCGCTCCCAGTCATCAACACGTTCTCGACCGTCTTTGAAGTCTTTGTACCACTTATAAACATTTTTCTGCGACATGGTAGAATCACCAAAGGCCTTCCGCAACATCCTCAACGTTTCCGCAGCCGAAATTTCATTCCGCAAACAAAATTTGATGGCACTTCTTTGCTCAATTAAATCAGACATTGTAAAAATCGAAACATGCACTCTTGGTCGTTTGGTAAACACAAGCGTAAATATATTACTGATGATGACATTGACATGAAATTTGTCCCAGATGTCATTCGCAGTCCTACCAACTCAAGAAAAAAAGAACTAGCCCGAAATGTTAAGCCCGCAAAGTTTAAATTGAAAATTCACCTTACTTTTTGCCCACAGTAGTAGTCTCCTTTTAGGCTTATATATCTCATCCAACGCTGCTCTAGTTTTTTAATCCCTTCCAAATAATAGGATTTGTCCAAGTCAGTAAAATAGACATTCGTTTCTGCAATCACCTCCTCGTTTGAATAAAATCTTTTCCCCGCCAGCCATTTTTTCATATTAGGGAACAAATAGTAGTCCGACGAATGATTGAAACGAATGTAAAACGCAAAGTAATTGGCCGATCTGGCTAAAACTTGGTGTGTGCTCTTCCAAGATATGCCACTAACTGAAAATAACCTTGATACGCACTAGTAGCGCCATCTCTCTGACTTTGCACGGACTTTTCAAACGACCCTCGTAGTAAAAACAATAGATTGTAGAAGGCTAACCAGCTCCAAAGAAGGCGAAGACAGCGAAATCGGCCGGCAAGGTTATGGCCACTATTTTTTGGGATGCACGTGAAATTATCTTTGTCGACTATTTAGAAGAAGGACAAACAATCGCCAGAGAGTATTATGCATTGTTTTTGGACCAGTTAAGCGAGAAAATAAAGGAAAAACGTGCTCATTTGAACAAAAAAAAATTCTGTTTCATCAAGACAATGCACGAGTGCACACTTGCTTAGTTTCAATGGCTAAAATGAAGGAATTGAAGTTCGATTTAATAGACCATCCATCATATTCAGCAGACTTGGCCCCTAGTGATTTTTTTGTAATTTCCAAACCTAAAAAAGTGGTTTGCCGGACAACGATTCATCTCGAACGAGGAGATCATAACATAAACAAATGGCTATTTTAAGGAACTTTCAAAATTCTTTCTTTCTGATGACTTAAAAAAACTTGAAGGACGTCTGAAAAAGTGTATCGAGTTAAAAGAAGATTATGTTGAAAAGTAAAAAAAAATCTACCATAAAAAAATTGTTTTTTTATCTTTTTCTAAGGACTTATTAACCCGCCCTTGTACTATAAAAAGTTATACAAAATACAATCGCAACGTACTGACTGGACTCAAGTATCTAAGCTTCTTAATACCGAATAAAATAAATTTTTTCTTCCTAATCATGATACTCTTTCTCCATTAAATAAATATGAAACGTTTACGAAAACTATTAAAAACGCTATTAAATTCAATCCAAAGAAAAAAATATTCGATAGATCCAAACATCGGAATTCGGTTGGTTGGTGGGATGATTGTGAGAGAACTATATGAGGAAAACAAGCTGCCTATAAGATTTAAGTACACCAGCAAAATCACTGATCATGTACAGTACAAAACACTTAGCTCTTGCAAAAAAACATAAAAAACAAAAAAGAAAGTATATTTCCGCAACTTTACCGAAATAGTTAATTTACGCACTAATCTGAGTTGTACTTGAAATACGTCAAAAATTATTAAAGATAAATAGATCAAAATAACCCCTTCGAACTGTGATAACTTTGTACCAAAAAAACCTAAAATTGAATCTGCGCTGAGAAATATATACCATGAATGGTTCCGAATGCCCCTGAGATCCTATTCCTACCTATTACAACGGATAATAAATTATTTGATAACCATTTTACTTACGCTGAATTTAACACTGCATTGCGCTGTCTCGGTAATAAATCTGTTCCTAGAACGATGGCATCAATTATGAAGTTTTAAATAATTTGCCAATAAAATGTCACCTTCTATTATTAGATGTACTGAATGAATTGAATGAAAAATTATGTTTACCCTTTCAGTTGGAGCAATACTTACATTCATTTTGTTGATAAGTCGAACAGCAGCGGGGTTAGACCTTTAGCGCTAACTTTCTGTATCTGTACACTTTTGAATTAATGCTGTCTTATAGAATGAGATTTTGGGATCAAAGCAACAATTTTTGACACGGAGCCAAATATATTTTAGAAAAGGGATGTCCTGCTCGGACAATCTTGCGAAATAAAAATAGATGTTGAATATTATTTAAACGATAAATTACATGTCTTGATGTTAGTAATACTTTAAACGATATTCACACAATGCTTACAATACTTAAGAGGAATGGATTTTCTCAGAAGGTAGTAAAATTTATTAAATTTCTAACTTTTCATACACACTGATGGAGAAAGAGAAGTTGGTCGTTGATCACCACTGCTCTCTTTCTCTCTCTCTCTCTCTCTCTCGCTCTCTCTCTCTATTAATTTAAATACTTAGATCATGAAAACGTTGTGCAACCGCGACTTTGGCTAATTTAGTACAATACTTAAGAGGAATGGATTTTCTCAGAAGGTAGTAAAATTTATTAAATTTCTAACTTTTCATACACACTGATGGAGAAAAAGAAGTTGGTCGTTGATCACCACTGCTCTCTCTCTCTCTCTCTCTCTCTCTCTCTCTCGCTCTTTCTCACTCTCTCTCCGCGCTCCTCAACTTTTTCTTGCGCTCAACTGCGCTGGCTCATCCTTGGCGCTGAAACAAAAAGGCCAAGTGTTAGGCGCATACTTTAATGCGCCTAACGTTGGCCAACACGCCTTGCCGAATGGAGGAGGTAGAACGCAGACGAGAGACCAGCACACAGCCTGCTCTCGTCACAGCGTAATACCCGAGGATCTTCTGGCCTTTGAATCCAAAAGGATCTACGGGAGCAGCGCGGACATAGGACGACAGAACGCAACAATCGCTGAGCGCGACAGGACAATTGACATTTGGTAAGGCCGACGGACAGAGGAACAAGGTGGTAACTGGACGAGACGACTGATACGGGACTTCAGGCTGTGGCTCGGAAGAAAATTTGGTGATGTAAATTTCTACGTCACCCAGCTCTTGACGGGCCACGGGTACTTCCGACGGTACCTTTATAATACGAACAGAGTATGAACATCTGACTGTAAGTACTGTGGACACGAACGAGACGACGCGGAACACACGTTTTTCGCGTGTGACCGCTGGACAAGACTCAGACAGGAACTGGAAGAAACGGTCGGCAGCATCACCCCCGATAACATCGTGGCTCTGATGCTGCGTGAACCCAAATGGTGGCACTTAGTCGCTACCTATACGGAAACTATACTGAGACGTAAGAACGTGGACGGCTGCCTGACAGATGACTGAGCAGACGAAGTAACGCGACGTAACGAGATACGGAGGAACGACACGAACGGACGAACACAGACAGAACCTCCAGTCAGAAGTAATATCAACATAGTCCCTGGCTGGGGGGAAGGACACCAAGGAGATGGCGGTTTAGTGGATAGGCCTATTTTTTTTCGGGGAGTCCCACATAACCCCTTAGTCAGAAAAACTAAGGGGAATCCGCAAAAAGGATTCCGCAACTCCTTGTAAAAAAAAAAAAATAATAATAATTATAATAATATTGAGAATAATAATAATAATAATAAGGATAATAATAATACAGAGAACCGCAATTAGACTTATAATAACATATCATCTTTAGAAAGACTGTTGAGAGATACCCAACCCATGTTAGCTTCCATCTCTACAACTAATCTATAAAAAAAAAAAACAACATTGCATCGGTTAGTAAATTAATCGAATTTCTTTGAAAGTATAATTATATCTATCCCACGCATATGTTGGCTCAACTAGTTTACTTTTTGCGCACCATTAACCTACACCTTTTCGCAATACAGCAAATTTAATTACAGCATCATGGTATGTTCCGAGTATGGAATGTTTCCTGCTTACCAAGATATACCGTGATACTTTCTTTCAATCAATTTATTCGTGTTTTGAAAGAAAAGTGGTAGCATATTGGGTGGTTCAGACGGTAAGAGACAGTACACCTTGAGAAGAGTATTGCGTTTAACGGGAACTAAAGCATGCTCCTTGAAAATAAATTTGGCTGCTGGATGTTGGAAATCCTGCATATTAATAATGTATCTTATCTTGAAAGTTTATGGTCTACTGATGCTACTATCGCTGCTGATGCTAAAAAAAAGAAGAGGGTCTTTTCCAATTCGATCGACTGCTGTATATGAGGTGCTGACTGCACGAGCTACCTTTTATAGCCAAATTCGCGACTTTGTCAACCGCTAGCTCACTACGGAGACACATATTTTCACTCCAGCTTACAGCGTTGTCGCCGGTATATCGCTGCGTAGACGCGGATTGTGGGAATAAAAGGCCAAGCCGAAGCTCTCAAAGCTCATTAACATCAGGTCATGAGAACAGCGCCAGCCTAAGCACCAGAGTCAGCAGCATCAGCATCAGCAGCAAGATGTCAACATCAACTACTACTCGGAGACGGTAAACCATCTCTGAAAGTTAGTGAGGCTGTAAAACGTCAAGCCTGAAGATTACATAAGATGGCTTGATATCCTGAAGGCGACTATTAAAGCACTTGATCTGTTTACGTTGCACGCTGACTTGAACAGATCGGAGAGACAAAGATGTCAAAGCTATATGAGTCCTTTTCTTTTCATTCAAAATAGACTCAATGGCTTTCTGAAATTTGACGGAGCATTACAACAACAGTTAGATAAGAGAAGAGTCGTTTGGTAAGATATCCAATCAGCGTTCAATAATCGAATTAGCACCGGAGTTATCATCAATCGTGAACACTTGAACATCACCTCTTTCATGAATGGAGCAGGTCCTGTATTTGAGATATAAATCAAGCTAGTTCTCAACAGGTACAATTCTATCAAGGTAAACATTGAGCTAACAGCCGAGCTTATTATTCAAAAAAGTGACGAAAAAAGCATTGCAGTAAAGTATTTTAGCACGAAAAATGCGACCATGTATCAAATCAACGATTTATCTGATTGGTTTGAAGATAAAATTAGGCAAGTAATCATGAAAGAATTTCAAGAAAAAGATTTTGGCTGGTCTATGAAAGCCATCTTAGGATTCATAGTAAACATTAACAAGCTGAATTTTTCCATAATCTTTCCATTTCCATCCTTCATTGCTGATAAGAGAGCCTGCGTCAACTTGCAAAATGAAGATAATCAGTGCTTCAAGTGGGCCATTTTCTTGGCATTGTATCCAAAATATATAAATCCACATCGAGTTTATAACTATTATCGTTATGAAAACGATCGTAGATTCAAAGACCTTAAATATTCCATACAGCCCAAGGATATTAAAAAGTTTTAGATAACCAACATCTTCATCAATCTGTACATACTCATCAAGTATGATCAACAACATGAAATCTCACCGTGTCATCTATCATTTTTGAAAAGAGACAATCATGTCAATATGCTGCTTATAAAAAATTTATACATCGATGAGAGCCTTGAAAATCAAGCAGACGATGACGATAGAGAATACGTTCCAAAGTTTTATTACGTGTGGATTAAGAATATGTTTCGATTGATCCGAAATCAAGTATTTACCCATGATCATAAATGCTACGTATGCACTACCTTTGGAGCAATGAAAAGTTGAAAGCTCATGAAAAGGATTGTTCGTAATTAAATATCTGCAAAATTGATCTTATTACAGAGGCGAACTAGATCTTAGAGTTTAAGAATCACGATCGCTGTGAATCGGTACCATTTGTTATCTATGCTGGATGGGAGAATGTCTTAAAACCAGTGAAAGATGATAAACGTATCGTTGAAGAGCATGAGGCTTGCAGCATTGGTTTATACGTGAAATGCAGCTTTGACGACAATATTTACAAGATCTACAAGAAAGTGAAAGATGAGGAATTATCTCCTACAAAATGGCTCGTTCAGCAACTTGAGACTCTATCGACTGATTTAGAGGAAAGATACAAGAATGCTAAAGAGCCGCGACACTCGGATCAAGAGACATTTTTATTCTTCGCGGCTAAGACCTGTCACATTTGTCACAAACCTTTCAAAGAAGATCAAAGAAAGCCGGAAATCACTGTCATCTTACGGGCCGGTGAGGAAATAAAAACTACTTACCTTATTGTTACTTACCCACCTCGATTATTTCAGTTACAGCGGAGCTGCACACAATTCTTGTAATCTCAACTATCAAAACGCATCTTTCATTCCCATAGTACGAGGTCTGTCCGGAAAGTATCGGGCCTACCTTTATATTTTCGTGGTAGCGTTATTCTTTATCATCTGGTGGGTGGCATCCTTCAAAGTAATCCCCACTTGATTGAATAACACGGTTCGATCGATGTTTCCACTTTTCAAAACAATCCTGGAACTCACTTTTAGGGATAGCCTCAAGTACACTCGTCACATTGTTTTCAACCGTTGTTTTATCATCGAATCGGTGTCCTTTCAGTGGTTATTTTAGTTTTGGAAACAGCCAAAAGTCACAAGGGGCTATGTCGGGACTGTATGGAGGTTGTCGAAGCAATGCGATATTGTGTTTGCTCAAAAACTGCTGCACAAGATTGGATGAATGCACTGGCGCATTATCGTGATGGAGAAGCCAGTCACCACTTTCCCAAAAGTGCGGCCGTTTCATTCTTACTGCATCACGCAAACGTTTCAGAATTTGAACGTAGTATTCTTTATTGATTGTCTGACCTGTTGGTGCATATTCGTGATGTACAATACCTTCACAATCGAAAAAAACAAACAACATTGACTTAATATTGCTCCGACTTTGACGTGCTTTTTTTGGTCTTGGCGATTCAGAATGCATCCACTGTGAAGATTGTTGTTTTGTTTCAGTATCATAACCATAAACCCATGATTCATCACCTGTAATAACTTTTCTAAGCACATTATCATCATTATTGACCATTTCCAGATTGTCCAGAGCGATTTCTAAGCGAATGTTCTTCTGCTCTGCTGTGAGCAATTTTGGGATGAATTTCGCACACACGTGTTTCATTCCTAAATTTTCGGTTAAAATTTCTGAAATGAATTTTGATGAGTTTTTGGTATTCCAATGTCTTTTTCTAGTTCTCGCACAGTCATACGACGATCTTGTTCGATTGCAAGTCACACCCGCTCAATATTATCTGCGGTTATTGTCGTCGAAGGTCGGCCGGAACGAGAATCACTATCGACAGAAGTGCGACCATCCTTGAACCGTTTATACTACTCTTTTATTCGTGTTTTGCTCATACACTCGCTTCCGAAGGCCTTTTGCATCATTTCAATAGTTTCCGAACTCGTTTTTCCGAGTTGAAAGCAAAATTTGATGCAAATTCATTGATCTTGTTTTTTAGTCATTTTTACAATATCAAAATCCGACGAACGAGAAAAAGGCACTGTAAACAATGACATGCTGCACATGAACTATACGTCCGGCAGGTGTCAGTAAGTAACGAATAGATTCATGAGGCTTTACTGTTGACATTTCTGTCCGGTAGAGGTCGCTCGAACACTATGGCGCGAAGATATAAACATAGGCCCGATACTTTCCGAACAGACCTCGTATTTCACAATCCCACCGGATACGACTTGCACTTCGTTATCAAAGAGGTCGCGACTAAACATAATTTTAAGGGTCGAGTTATATTTCTCGCGCAGAAAATAAGGAAAAGTACATCTCCTACTCCAAGTACGAGTACATTGATGGTATGGACATACGAGTACACTTCCATTTTATCGATTCATGCCATCATCGTTAGACAAGTTATCATCCTACTTGGATAAATTGGATATCGCTCAACGAGAGTTCGAGAAAGATGACTACTCTCTTGAGCAAATTCAACTACTGCGCAAAAAAGGTGTGTTTCCCTACGACTTTGTAATCAGTCTCGACAAGCAGGAACAGAAACACCTACCAGTGAAGGAAGCTTTTCACAGTCGACTCACCAACGGAGATGTGAGCGATGTGGACTATGCGCATGCGTAGAACGTATGGCAGTCGTTCAATAGTAAGAATCTCGAACAGTATTCTGATCTGTATCTCAAGACGTACGTGCTACTTCTCGCAGACGTTTTTGAGAGTTTCCGCAGGATCTGTCTCGAGACTTACAACCTCGATCCTGCAAACTATTACACGATATCTGGACTAACTTGGGACGCCATGGTCATGTGTATCAACATCCAATTGGAATTGAAAATAGACATCAACATGGTGATGTTTATCGAATACGGAATTTGGAGAGGAGTTAGCCAGTGTTCCAACAGATATGCCAAAGCTAACAACCCGTATATGGGTAAGGACTATAACAAGAACGAGGGGATCAATTACCTGATGGACTACGAGTGAACTATCTCTAGGTTGGGTGATAATTTCTACCCTATCGGTACATTCAGCGGATTCAGCAGCAGGAGACACTCAACTTCTATGGTGATTCAGTTGTCATGGACAGACATCTACATCAGTAAATCTATATACGTCGGAGTCTGCGTGTTGGACTTGTTCAATATCTAGTCTATGAATTCCATTACAGCTTCATGAAAGAGACGTTCGTCGATAAATGTAAATTACTTTATACCGATACCTACAGTCTCATTTACAAATTGAAGGAAATAGACGTGTACGAGGTGATGAAACATAACCTCGATAAGTTCGACACGTCAGATTATTCCAAAGAATATCTATATGGTCTTCTATTGGTTAATAAGAAAGTTCTTGTGCTAATGAAGGATGAGTGTGCCGGTAAACTTATGCTCAAATTTATCGGCCTCTGCAGCAATATGTATGCTGTCAGCATAGAAGGTCAGAATTCCATTAAGAAAGCTAAGGGGATCAAGTCGCACACCGTAAAGAACAGCATTAACATCGAGAATTACCCACGCTGTTCGAAGGAGAAAGAAATAATCAAAAGAGAGCAATTCACTATCCGAAGTAAACTCCATCGGGTTCGAACGGAGCAGGAAAAAAAGGTAGCGCTGAGTCCGTACGATGATAAGTGTTGCGTAATGCTCGGTTCTCCAGATACGTTTCCCTGGGGGCACTATCAGAGTCGTCTGTCAGCTCTGAGCTCAAAGCAAAAGTTCTCGCCCACTTTTGAGATAAGATAGAAGAGAAAGATGGAAAGGGAGAAACAAAATCGACAGCTCGATGTTTAGGAGTGGAGGTTGGCTAAAAATCGAGGCGGCTGGCCAGAGCATCATTAGCTCCAATCCCAGCAGTGAGGACGAATTCCAGCAGCAGCAGCATAGCAAAGAACCTGCAAGCAAGAGATTCAAGAAGTGAATCCTAACTCTGAATCAGAGTAAAGGCATCGTTGACTACGAGAACGCTTTCGGAGTAATAAACAGAGCTTTAATAAATTTCTCTCATTATAGAATGGATTTCGAAAGCCTGAATAAAATTGCTATGGGTCCGTTCCACCCCAAGAAAGACTTTAGTGACTTGGAGAATGGTACTTTCTACATCGTAACCATGCTGAGACAGATCGCTACCCGATTTGGAATTAAGGTTATGGCAAAGCTCAAAGGAGAGTTTCAAGTCTTTCTCCCAAACCGTGTTTCCAGAGCATTGGTAGAGAATAACAATTTCTACGATCAACAGTTCGACGAGATGCAGCACTACAAGTTCTTTATTGATTAGATCGAAAGACACATATTTAAATTCTCTGTACAGTAGTTTTGTAAGCTCGTAAATAAATAATTGGAGAAACAATGATAAATGGAGTGCTTCACAGATGAGAGCGAGGTTGGTGCTCTCATCACCTTAAAAAAAGAAATATTTCTTCGTATTAACATTTGAGAAAAATAGCAATAAGTGCGTGCGGTTTCAGCGCTGTGAAAAAGAAAAAAAAGTAGGAACCAAGCACATAAGCGAATTTCGATTCAATTAAACATCATTCTTACAACAGCAGGTTAGCTGAAAGAAAAAATCAGAAAAAAACGTTCTCACTTGAACAAAAAAAATGCCTCTTTCAACAAGACAATGCTCGAGTTCAGACAAAAATTAACGATTTAAAGTTCGACTTAATTGACCATACACGATATTCGCCTGATTTGGCTCCAAGTTACTTTTTCTTATTTCCTAACCTCAAAAAATGGCTTGCCGGACAACGATTCACGTCGAATGAAGAAGTTATCGCCGAAACAAATGCCTATTTTGAGGGTTTTCAGATATAATATTTTTCTGATGGCTTAAAAAACTGGAACGCCGTTTAATAAAATGTATCGACCTATGCAAGTACATAAAAATAGTTCAAACAAAAGTTGCTCAATACCAAGGGTGCCATATTTTGGTGACCTTAAATTTGACCTTGAACATGAAGGGTCAAGATCAACCCAAGGTCAATGTTTTTTAAAATAGGAACCCTTATTTTTTATCCCGGATTTGGATTCTACATTAAATTCTACGTTCAAATCATGTAATATGTGTGAGGTCCAAATGACCCCCACCCCACCTCCAAAGTCATTTCGAGGTCAACCCTTTTTAAATGGGACCCATCATTTTTCGTCGCAGGTTTGAATTCTACGGGAAATGGTAGGTTCAGATGATGGAATATTTATAGGGTCCGAATGATCCCTCTCCCCCAAAGTCATTTTAAGGTTAATCTTACTTTTTTTATGGAAATCCCTATTTCTCACACCGGATTTGGAAAAAGCGGGAAATTATTAAATATAAATATCATAAATAAATATCCCATCATAAATATCCCATCATCTGAACGTACACTTTCATGTAGAATTCAAATCTGCGACGAAAAATGAGAGATTTCATTTAAAAAGTAAGGTTGACCGCGAAACGACTGGAGGGGGGGGGGGGGTCTCCACACACATATTATATGATTTGAACGTACAATTTAACGCAGAATCCGAATCTGAGATAAAAAGTAAGGATTCCTATTAAAAAAAACATTGACTATGAAATGACCTTGACCCAACATGTTCAAGGTCAAATTTAAGGTCACCAAAATATGGCCCCCTTGGTATTGAGCACCTTTTGTCTGTACTATGCGTAGAATTTGAGATATGGGAGTCCATAGATTAAAATGACTCCCCGTGCATAATCAAACTATTAATACGATTATTAACTTTTTTATGCCCCCTAAAAAGTAATTTTTATGAAAATTTTTATGAAAATGCCATAATATAGTATGGTATACTTAAAAGTAGAATTACATCAAAAATATTATTATAACATATATGGTAAAAGCACAATAATTATTATAACATTAAAATATAATAATTGAATCAGAATGAAGAAATCAGAACTTGATAACTTACTCTAAGAATCCGGACTTATGTTTCTCTTCTTTATAGTCACCAAATTGGATTTGACATTGAATACCAGCAAAAATATTAGCTTGTTCTTGGGTTATGGGATGTGTACCATCTAAGATAGCATCTCGTGCTTGTACATATAAAAGTGATAATTGAACAGGATCTCTACTATCGATATTTTGATCAGAAAAGAAAAACTTTCTTCTTAACAGTACTGTCTCTGTTTCATCAATACCTTGTTCTCTTAGAGTCTTACTAGGATCTATCCAGTTGACTGAAAAAATTATATTAAAATATTAGTTAATCTTGGTGTGTGAAAAATTGTATAGACATGCTGAACATTCATTAAGTGTTGGGATAGTCACCCGTTAACAAGTAGCCACTAACTATAAGTGACAACAAGGCTACGGCAGTATCCGGCACTATATAATATGGCTATTCCGCGTACCTTCAATAGTTTTACCGCGTTTTTTTTTCGCTTCTATGTATATTTCTGATATTTGTCTTTATGACAATAAAAGATTCAATTTACATTTCTTAATTTAAAAAAAAATTATTTCGATTGATGTAATTTAGAAGGTGTTTTTGTTTGAGATACGATACAATAATTACAAATAGTTTATCCTAAAGACTAAAATTTTCTGTCATCTGATCTGAAGTATAAAGATTTATTAAAAAAAATCAAGCAGTTTTTATTTTTGCACGGACTTTTCAAGCGACCCTCGTATTAATTGCTATATTAAACGGCGCTACCTCTCGTATTATATAATTGTAATAGAGCAAGAGTCAAATTTCATGACCATATAAGGAGCGTGACGTCACTCTACTTATACGAGGGTGGTCCGATAAGTACTTAGCCCATAAAAGAAAAACGAAAATGTTGGAAGTGGCGTTTTATTTTTCAACATAGTCTCCTTTTAGTTCGATACACTTGGCCCAGCGATGCTCTAACTTCTTTAACCCGTCTGAAAAATACGTTTCCTCGAGGTCTGAAAAGTGGCAGTTTCCGTGGCAGCGATTACCTCCTCATTCGACTCAAATTTCTGCCCGGCGAGTGACTTTTTCAAGTTTGGAAACAAAAAGAAGTCGCACGGGGCTAAACCTGGAGAATATGGTGGATGGGACAGCAGTTCGTAGGCTAATTCGACCAATTTCGCCATGGCGACGGCGGAGGTGTGAGCCGGTGCGTTGTCATGGTGGAAGAGAACTTTTTTCTTCGCCAAATGGGGTCGTTTTTTCTGCAATTCGACGTCGAATCGGCCCAATAATTCGGCATAGTACAGCCCTGTGACCGTTTTGCCCCTCTCCAGGTAGTCGATGTAGATCACACCTTGTGAATCCCAGAAAACGGTGGCCATCACCTTTCAGGCCGATGGGGCAGTCTTCGCCTTCTTCGGAGCACTTTCGCCGGGTAAAGTCCACTGTTTCGACTGTTCTTTGGTCTCTGGTATATACCAGTGGATCCATGTTTCGTCGACTGTCACGAAACGACGCAGAAACTCCTTCGGATTGCGCTCAAACAGCGTCAGACATTGCTTTGAAATTGTCTCACGGTTGCGCTTGTTGTCCGAAGTGAGCAAACGCGGCACCCATCGCGCCGATAACTTTCTCATGCCCGAAATTTCATGCAGGACATGACCCACACGGTATTTTGAGATGCTTACGATCTTAGCTATCTCGCGCACCTTCAATCATCGATCTGCCAATACGAGATCGTGAATTTTTGTCACATTATCCTCCGTGGTAGCCGTAATCGGAGCACCTGGACGTGGCTCTTCAAAAATCGACGTGCAACCACGTTGAAACTCGTTAAACCAATTTTTGACGGTCGCCATCAAAGGAGAAGTGTCATTGTACACAGCATCCAAGCACTTTTTGATTTCGCTGCGCGATTTTCCTTCCAAAAACAAGAATCGAATCACCGACCGATACTGCTCTTTTTCCATTTTTCAAAAATCAACGGACACACTTGCTTTCACACGCTCTCAAAAATAAACTACAACTCCGATCCGGCTGAAATCTTGACAGTAACCATCGAGAAGTTTGTACAACGTGATAGAATATTTCTTTTGCGAGAGTGGCGCCATCGGGCGGTGAGGCGAAGTACTTATCAGACCACCCTCGTAGATATAGGTATGATAAGTTTTATTGATCAATTAAAATGCGTTAAGAGTAATTTCAATGAGACAAACTATTTTTTATATAGATTTTAGGGTATAGATTAAGATTATTATATTTTCAAGTACTTTTAACTATTGAATATATAACAATGAGATTTTATGTCTCATTTGTTCGATATTAAGCGGTCTCTTGCCTATTGATGGTCATCTTGCGCACCAAATTTCCTCCTAAAATTGCTTATGAACGCCCCTTAATCCGCTCCGCAAGGATATAAAAGCGACGACAACCGCGCGCTGGATCAGAAGTAACTGAGACTCTCTGTCTTCGAGAAGGACGTGGTGTGTGTATCAACTGTAGCTCAAGATTATCTTCGAGCAAGAATCATAGAGAGATCTACCGGCTGGTTCACGCATACACACGCGTACGCACATATCTCCAAATTACCAAACTACTGACAACGACCTTGAATCTACGAGTCCACTGGAGATTTTAAGGAAAAATAAGGAGGAGCTCATCCATTTAATTTGAAATTTTGGAGGATTGGTGTGCAAACGGAGGATTATTGCACCATGATACTCGAAAATCATGTAAGACGTACTTTTTCTAATAAGAACAATCGGAAAATAGAAAGAGTTTAGCGAAACCGAGATGGCCTTTGACGAAAGTGTAATAATTACGATTACCGTTTAATATAAAATCATTTATTGTATCGAAGTAATGCAAATTTTGTAAGCGTGATCACGAAAAATATAAACATATCTAATAAAATTGATAATTGTTAATTTTAATCGAATTAATTTGTTATTTTCTTGATCTTGTTCATGAGCTCTTAGTCGTTAGCCTTTTCATTTATACTGTACGGACATTTAAATGCGATGTTTACACTGCCTTTTTAATTTAAGTTCATCATAATATTTACGTTACATCTTAAAATCTACAAATATAAATATTACAAATAGTATTGAATTGTAATGTGAAAACTTAATTTATTTATAACTTTGTAAATATTAATTATTCTAATAAAGCGGATACTGTGAGCTCAAGATCACTATCTTAGAAACATGAGTAATAATTGGTTTCATTATTAATAACTTAATTATTATTGTTATCAATAAATAAAGAATTCATAATTTATTTATTAACGGGGTGCATTAACTGATGCAATTAAGGTTTGTCGAAGGACAATCTCCCACGATGCAGAGCTAACGCCGCTCCGTTAATCACGTAAGAATATACGTGTATTCGCCTTTACGATTGATACTTTCGCTTCAATGTTTCCTTTACAATAGAGTTAAACTCACCTTAAGTCACCTGACTTGGGACATTTGCTTTATATTAGGTGTACTTGAACTAATGTTTATTTCCACTATGTATTCCCAAGATAAAATCGGTTTAAATAATATCAGCTGACGGATCCGTTGAATTAAAGGGAAACGAAAGAACGTAATGCGGTGAATGAAAATCAAGCCTTTAATAAAAAATAAAAGTTACAGTCTTTTGTGAACTGACAAACTTGCGCACACGTATAAGATTTACATTTATCCGGGGAGAGGGAGAGAGAGAGAATTCGGAATTCTATTGGGGACTATAACGTTCAGCGCAAATGTGATAACGATCGCTTGTGAATTTAAGTGAGGAATGATACCAGCACGCGGAAAAAAGTTGGTGTACCTACCCTTCGGTGCATTCACGGTGATCAGCCGTAATTGACGTTAGTAAACATCTTCTTCTCCTGGGTGATGCTGCGACGATTCTACCTTGCTACCGGATCGGTTGCTGCTCGTCCAACTCTTTGCTGTCAACCCTTTAACGCTCAAATGGCCAAAATTTCAACGTCAACTTCAAGCTCGTGCCTTTCAATTATAACCCATGTGAAAAAAATATTGAGATAGATATACTTGTGTAAAAAAATCTCATTTTTTGAATGGCATATTTAAATTTATTGAAAAATGAACGCAAACAGTTTATTTTTAACAATAAACAAAAAAAAAATGCAAATTTTCAAAATTTTTTTCTTTTGAGGAATTTTTTCAACTATGTTCTCGGTACTCCAATATATCCTAACCCATCAGGATACGGGACCCGAAGCTTGTACTTCAAAAATATATCTTTAGATACTTCAATTTTGAATGTTAATCGATCCAAAATGGCGCTCGAATGCCCGAAATTAATGCAAAATTACCAAAATTTGCACTTTTGAAGTCTAATCTAAGTTTTAGCAGGCAAAGTGACTTTTCTGAGTTTTATGTCAAAAGATTGGATGCACATTAGCAAAATTAGCTCACGCAATTGATTTTCAAGATGGCGGCCACCAAGAGTCAGCTGAAATTACGTATTTACACGTTTTTATAGCCACTGTATAGTCTCCAATCCTCTTTTTTTGATTGTTTAGTAAACTCTCTGAATCATTAGATCTAAATTCATTATTAGCTTATCAAAATTTAAAATGGCGGATCCAATATGGCAGGCCGTAACCTGAAAAATAGCTATTTACGGAAAATAAAAAATACCATCGTATTCTACGTAAAATTTGAGATCAAATAACTTCAGTTCATTTTCTCGCTCAGAGTCGCCATTCTCGAGTGAAAAATTCCCAAAGTATCAGAAATCGAATATTCGCAATCGTGCTTCTAAGACGATGAATGGCCTTACGATGGCGATCGCGCGTTCTTTGCCTCTGATTTATCAGTAATCACTAGAGTTGCCCGATTCTCACCACGAGGAGGTGAACGTTTTCGATAATCATATTTTTTTGTATTTTTTTGTATTTTTTGTATGTTTTTTGTATTTTTTTGTATTTTTTGTATGTTTTTTGTATTTTTTTGTATTTTTTGTATTTTTCAAATATTTCCTTATGTTTTTTTAATTTTTAGTTTCTTATTTTCCTTCCATAGCCGTCTTGAAGCATGTACCACAATAATACATATAACATGTAGTGCAAAACTTTCGTGTATGAATTCCACAACCCTGATTGCCACACAGATTTCGGACCTCAAGTTGTTTGGTTTCATGGAGTAATGATCCAGATTTCCTGCAAGACCTGCTCAAGTAATTCTTACCTATTCCCATAGCAAAATCTGTGTCAAAATTAGTATCCAAAAGAAAGACGATCGAGGAAAATATGAGGTAAAACATTGTAATAGAGTCGGCCTATAACGCCGATGAATCTATCGCTATTACCAATTATTTAAAAGGGGGAAGGCAAGGGAGGCGGTATATTGCTCCTGACAAGGTAAAGAGAAAGGTGAACGCAATAATCACTCCTCTTATCTTAGTAAATCCTTTTATTACACCACGCTACCCTGAGCGTAACAGTTCGGACATTCTATCGCGCGCCTTATTTATCTAAACTAACAATCTCCGATCACTAAAGGAGATGGCCGGTACGTTAGCGCCTTGCCATCTCACTACCGACTCGATATAATTTAAATCACCTTAAATACCTAAACTAGCCGTGCCGGCCAGTGAGAGCCTGGCACAGCGCACAAGCCGCGAGTAGCCGTAAGATAAGAATTTAAGAGAGAGAGATTAGAGATTGACCTGACGATTGTCCTTCGATGCAGCGTCTTGCCGATGATAGAGATAGCGTCTGACTGCAGGCAAATCTGTCTGTGGTCGGAAGAACTCGGTGGAAGGCTGGATCCGGGCCGATACTGATGCCGTCTCGGTTTCCTCGTATCTTTTCTTTGTAGTTGACTGCAGGGGGTCCGTACACCTCTCTCTGCTAATGGCTACTTTCTTACTGCCCGCCGCGAGTATGCTTCCGAGTGCGTGAGAGACTGCTTCTCACGCTCTCCCCACTCACTTGCCTAATCGGCGGCATGCGGCACCATCAAGTGCGGCCAGTGTCACGCGCCTGCCTGCACTAGTCGCGTTCTTTTCTTTCTCTCTTATCTCTCTCTTTCTCTCTTACAAGAGCGCCTGTTACTACGCGCTCTTGTCGACCAATGCCACTGCCTCTCTCTATCTTTCTTCTTCTTACTCGTTGCGGCAGCGATGCTGAAAACATAACGGCAGGCATCAGGCACGTGAACCATGCGCTATAGGTCTGCCATGAGTCCACGCCGATGATAGGGAGAGATAGGAGACACACCGTGCAGGTCAAATCCACCGGCACCGTTACAACATGATCAGAATAGTGGTTTGAATTTCTTCACCGTAATGGACTCGAAACCAGTCTCTATTTTATCAACTGCAGCTGGAGCAACACCACTAGACCCTGTCCTACGTCGCCAAAAAGGTCAAAAAGAAAAGAGAGAACTTGACTTCCCAAGAGCTTTTTTGATTTATAATAAATTCATGGGTGGAGTTGATCTACATGATCAACGTTGCAATAAAATAGAACCAATAATACGATCTAAAAAATGGACGTGCATAATATTTATACGACTTATTCAAACTTGCATAGCTAAAGCTGTGATTGTATATAATACTGCTAATCAGAGTAATGGCGTGAAAATGAGTACAAAAGATTTTGCTATGGGAATAGGTGAATTGTTTCCAACGAATTCTAAATTGCCTTCGATGGCAGAGTAGCAAAATTTTACTTTTTGAATTATTTATAATTTATTGATTTAACGTGTAATCTACCAGAATGCGGGAAAATTAAACAAAGATAAAAAAAAACTATTTGTAGGAAGAAAGCCCATGAAGGCATAAAAAACCCAAATTTATTTTATACTAATGACGATTAGAATTTACAAAGAGCACTAGTTATGAAATAAACACTTAAAGTTAGAAACAACGAACGCAGGATTACAAGAAGAAAGTAGACTTCGAACACGAATGACGTCGCACTAAGTCGCGCACACCGGACAATAGGTGTACAGAGTTTCGCAGAATACCGATTCGCCGAGAGGCCCGATAGCCTCGATTGCTTGTGGGCACCCACACACGCACGCACACTTCACACCTTGTTGAGTAAATAGGCAGGTATAGGTAGATAGGTAAGTTGATCTGATAGTAAGATCCGATAGGATTACCAACAAGTTTTAACGGTTAGTTGAGTCGATGACTCGTGGTTAGATGCCCGCAGGCGTTACACTATCTACTCTATTTTACCCGTTGATCTTCTGTGCAATGCGTTTGGATTTGCGTCTTTGATTTGTTGGCGAAGATTTTAGTGGATTCCGAAAGCGAGTTAAAGTCGCGACGCGGATAGGACTAACTTCTATCGCAGCTGGACGAATACTCCATCTCCTACTATAAGAGCGCGAAAGCACTCACCACGACGAGCGCCCTCACGCGCCGCTCACACATACTTCATGCGCTCAATACACACCCATACATTCTCGTGCGCGCCTGCGCCCTTCCGTTACGACGGAACAATAGGTAAGAATTACTTGAGCAGGTCTTGCAGGAAATCTGGATCATTACTCCATGAAACCAAACAACTTGAGGTCCGAAATCTGTGCGGCAATCAGGGTTGTGGAATTCGTACACGAAAGTTTTGCACTACATGTTCTATGTATTATTGTGGTACATGCTTCAAGACGGCTCATCCCTAAATGGAAGGAAAATAAGAAACTAAAAATTAAAAAAACATAAGGAAATGTTTGAAAAATACAAAAAATACAAAAAAATACAAAAAACATACAAAAAATACAAAAAAATATGATTATCGAAAACGTACACCTCCTCGTGGTGAGAATCGGGCAACTCTAGTGATTACTGATAAATCAGAGGCAAAGAACGCGCGATCGCCATCGTAAGGCCATTCATCGTCTTAGAAGCACGATTGCGAATATTCGATTTCTGATACTTTGGGAATTTTTCACTCGAGAATGGCGACTCTGAGCGAGAAAATGAACTGAAGTTATTTGATCTCAAATTTTACGTAGAATACGATGGTATTTTTTATTTTCCGTAAATAGCTATTTTTCAGGTTACGGCCCGCCATATTGGATCCGCCATTTTAAATTTTGATAAGCTAATAATGAATTTAGATCTAATGATTCAGAGAGTTTACTAAACAATCAAAAAAAGAGGATTGGAGACTATACAGTGGCTATAAAAACGTGTAAATACGTAATTTCAGCTGACTCTTGGTGGCCGCCATCTTGAAAATCAATTGCGTGAGCTAATTTTGCTAATGTGCATCCAATCTTTTGACATAAAACTCAGAAAAGTCACTTTGCCTGCTAAAACTTAGATTAGACTTCAAAAGTGCAAATTTTGGTGATTTTGCAATAATTTCGGGCATTCGGGCACCATTTTGGATCGATTAACAGTCAAAATCGAAGTATCTAAAGATATATTTTTGAAGTACAACCTTCGGGTCACGTATCCTGATGGGTTAGGATATATTGGAGTACCGAGAACATAGTTGAAAAAATTCCTCAAAAGAAAAAAATTTTGAAAATTTGCATTTTTTGTTTGTTTATTGTTAAAAATAAACTGTTTGCGTTCATTTTTCAATATATATACTTCGAGTACGTCGAATCGCGAACGTATCGATTGTTCGAATCAACTACAGTTGCAAGTTAAACAAATAAAAGTACATGAATCGAAAGCGTTGATTCTGTACATAATGACAAAATTATCAGAAATTATTATTTTTAATTAGCAGATTTTATATTTACATTATAAGATTTTCCAAAATCAATTATTACTCAGATATTATTAACCAATTTGAGTAATAAGACGGTAAAAATGAATATTAATAATTTAAAGTATTCCAATAGTATAATTCAAATGAAAGTTAAGTCTCGCCACATATCTGTCAAAAAATACAATTTTTATGTAGAATATAATCCGAACTCGATAGAGTTTGGTAGAATCGAGAGGTATTACTGCGGGTCTGCAAACGGAATGAGAACAATGGATTGTTGCTCACACGTAGCTGCAGTAGTTTATTATTTATCTTTTACTCGATATCAGTCAAGAAATGTAAGGCTGGGTGAGAAGTTAGTAAAAATAAAAAGAGATATACAGTGCCCATCAATTGCTGTTGCCCACCCAAACAGAGATTTCTCAAAACTTTAAAGTTTAATATTCTCAGTAAAAAATTGATTTGCAGTGACCAGCCGGGAAGCGTTTGAAAGGTCTTTCCAAGATCTGTTACATGGTATGTATAGTAAATATAATTAGCTTATTCTCTAACTGTTTCTAACGATAATTCATCGTTGAAAATTCGATTTTTTACCCATCTTTCACTCCTGCCTGTACCGGAAGGAAAAGCCGTAAAAAAATTTGAAGTAGACCATTTTTGAGCTCTTTCCAAGGGCTATACAAGAAGCTTATTAGAAATTTGAATTTCCCAAGTATATTGTGTGCAATCGAGTTTTTACTAAAAAATGACCATTTTTGTCAATTCAAAATATCGTGATAAATATGAAAGATACAAAAATATTTATTGAAAAGAAAATGTTTTTTATTTAGAGTAGAATACGATAGAATTTTTTCAAATTAAAAAAGAATTTTTTTTTCACTTCCTTGCATTTTTTTTAATGTATATGAAATTTAGTTATATGTATACCCACTCAATAAATATAGTATTGAAGATGTTGTATTGATGTACAAATATTTAATATTGATATAAATTTATTATTCAAACAAGATTGATAGATTATCACATTCATTATACATACAACAATGTATTTCTCTTATAACTATTATTCTCATAGTCACCACAATAATTTTCAAAAAGGAAAAAATCATCAATTCATTAAACAAGTTTTTTTTCAACTGAAATCATAAATTGACATACGAATAGGTAGCAATCATATAAACTTATACAATAAATCGTCGTAACATAATAATAAATAAATATTAATAATAAGTAACATAAAATTTTTGCTGAACAAAATGGAAAGTGCTAATAATAACATAACTATGAACGGTCGCCAATGGAATAAAGACCAGGTTCTGAGAAGGAGGAACTTTTTCAAATTTATTGCTTTTAGATATGGAGTTGAGGATAAAAATATTTTGAGAAGATGGACAGAATTCAGATTTGACCTTGCTACGGCAAATGCTAGATTGCAATTTTTAATTAATTGTAGACGTGAGGATCTGTTGCCTTCACATATAGTACGTTTCCGTTCTAAGGGTTTTCATTTTTATAGTAAGTCATGCGAGGCGGAATTTGCAGCATTTTGTAATTCACAGTCTAAAAGAATTTAAAAATTGGAGATTAAGGATTTATGTGTTCATATGAATCATATTAAGCAACGACTTAATTCTTTGGCTTATGTGTTGGATGGTTTGCGGATTGATCGTGATATTTTGAATTCATTTAGAAACTTTACTGAAATAAAAAGTAGTAATATTTTTCAAAGATTGAACAAGACATTGAGTGATAAGTTTAAAATGATATACAGAAAGAAATATTTTATTCGTAATGTTGAACATCGTGAAAAATGGGTTAAAAATCTTACTAATATTGCGCTACCTACTGAAGTAATAGATGTTGTATCGATGAGCCCTAATATTAATACATCTGAGTTTACAAAAAAAGATATTATTTTGACAATAAAAAATGTCGAGTATTTTTTACGAAATAAATCACATGATAATGAGGTTGGTGATGTTAATATTGTGGATGATACTGCTTCGCGGAAAAAAGGAATAACAAATAGCTATATAATTAGAGATACTATAATAAAGAATTTGAAGAGAGTTGCTAGCAATACTTTGCATGTATCGAAGTTTGAGAGGGAATTGAAACAAAAAATAGATCACACTAAGCAATTTCTTAGAGATAATGACAATATATTTTTTACAAGAGCTGATAAGGGTAATTTAACGGTTTGTTTGGAAGTTTGTGATTATAAATCAAAAATGATTGAATTATTAAATGATGAGAATACATATAAAATTGTAACTACTAAAAATGTTTTGAGATCGTTGCAGTTGAGGGTTTATAAAATTCTTCGCGATTTTAATGAAAAGGGCTATTTACATTTTAAGTATAATAAATATGCTCTCACGCAAACTAACACGGTAGTTTCCAAAGCTTATGGCCTTCCTAAAATTCACAAATGTGGACATCCACTTAGACCTATTATTTCAACTGTTAATAGCCCGGTTCATTTTTTATCTACAGTTTTAGACAAAGAAATAAAAAAATGTAACTTACGTCCACTTTCACATATTGACAATAGTTTTCAACTTATAAAAAAACTTCAGAACATAACAGCTCCGTCAGATTATATTCTAATTTCATTAGATGTAAGCTCTTTGTTTACAAACGTTCCGTGTGATTTAGTCATTGAGAGTCTCGATAGGCGATTTAATAAGATTCACTCTGTTTCTGTGATACCTTTTACTGAAATAGTTGATACGGTAAAGTTTTTGTTTGATAATACTTTTTTCTAGTTTGATGGAATAGTTTACAAACAGATTTTTGGTACACCGATGGCTTCTCCAATATCACCGTTGTTTGCTGATTTAGTTATGGATGATTTGGAGACAGATTGTTTAAATGTTTTGCGAGAAAAATATAATTGTTCACCACTTTTTTATTTTAGATATGTAGATGACACTATTTTATGTATAAAAAGGGATAATTTACAATTGGTTTTGGATATTTTTAATAATTATAATAGTCATTTAAATTTCACACATGAAATCCAATTTAATAATAGTATAACTTTTTTAGATATTTCGTTAATAATTAAGAACAGTAAAATTGTTACTAATTGGTACCAAAAACCGACTTGTTCAGGCAGAATTTTGAATTTTTATTCCAACCATACAACTCACCAAAAAAGAAACATTGTATATAATCTGATTGATAGATCGTTATTACTATCTGATGCAATCTTTCATGAAGATAATATAGAAATTGTTAAGAGTATTTTAAAAAATAATGATTACCCGGAAAAATTTGTCAATACATGTATATTGGATCGCATTCGTAAACATAGATTTTGTAATAGTATTGCTGCTCAGGATGATAGAAAAATACGAATATTAAATCGATGATTTTAACGTTGCCTTTTCATAAAAGATTTTTTAACTTATGTAACCATAGTTTAAGAAAATCTAATATTCATTGTATACCATTAATTAATCATAAGCTGGACAATATTATAAAACTGGGTAAAGATGTTACAAATAAGTGGAATGAGACAAATATAGTATACAAATTTTGTTGTGATAGTTGCCCGTCTCTATATATTGGTTAAACTAAGAGAAGTTTAAAAAAACGCATAGATGAGCATAGTAAGACACCTTTAGATAAATCTCTTCCTGTGCCTATGCATTTGAAAAATTATCCTACACATTCGTTTGACTGGGACAACACAATAATTTTAGATAGAGAGTCTAATTATTGTAAGAGATTAATTTCGGAAATGATATATATTAATTTGTCTGATAACACTATAAATAGACAAGAGGACACTGGTTTATTGAGTAAACAATATAAAGGTTTATTTGATGTTTTAGCTAACTGATCTCACATTTATTTATAATATTTTTTAAAAATTTTGTTTTGATGTATAATGATGCTTAATGTACCGGTTTTCTTGGCATAGTAGAGGGGATACATTTGATTGTGTGTCTACCTGTGATTTGTTTTGGTATAAAAGGTAGCAGACACTGTTTGATTTGCATTATTTCATAGTCGTTGTCTGATTTGAATTTTGAGTATTTGAACGAATGTTAAGTTATAAGATGAGTTTAACAATTTATATTTGACTTTATTGTGATATTTGATTTGATTATGACTTGCGAATTGAGGTAAATGTTTTGTTAGCGTGATTTTTATTTGTTTGTGTTTATATCTGTAACTATTCTCTTTTTGTTTTTTAATAAAGATCTGATGAGGTTGGATATTTACCAACGAAACACACGTGTGTAACCACCTGAGATGATTGTTTGATTATTTTTTACAACGGGTTGGCTCTAAAATTGGATTAAAGAATTTTTTGCTGAACAAAATGGAGAGTGCTAATAATAACATAAGTAACATAAAACTTTAAAAGAAATCAAACATTACTTTCATCAAAGTGTCTGCCTTTACTTTTTATTAGGCTTATAAGGCAGGGTTATATATTTATAAGGCAAACTCTAGGCAACCTACTAACTACTTTCTTAAATATAGCTTCTGAAATTTCCTTCCATTCTAGATGCAATATATTCTATAAAAATATATTCTATATTTGTTATTGATATAGGGCATACCTTCCAGACAGCATGATCGAATTCTTCCCATAACATTTCAATCGGATTTAAATCGGGAGATTGAGGAAGCCAAACCATTATTTTAAATTAATTCTTTTCTTCAAGATTTTTTAAATAATTCTTACAAAGGTTGGAAGTGCGTTTGGGATCATTATCTTGTTGGAATATAAAATTTGCACGGTTATACTGACCTTGTATATATACAGGGTGTCCAAAAAGTTCCGAGACACCCCAGTAAGTCCTGAGATATAACTATTTCCGAGGAGATTAAGGTCATTCCTTTAGTAACTTTGAACGAGGAATCCAGTGGTGACCTTGGTTTTGACCTTGAGCTTGAACTTCAAGGTCATTTCAAGGTCAACTTTTTTTTTCAAATGGGAACCCCTATTTTTGACAACGGCAATCGAAAGAGCGGGAAATTTTACGTCCAAAACGGTATTTTAAAATTTTTTTTCATGGCCTTGAGAAGGTCGATTTAAGGTCAAATGCTTGAAAAACTGTCTAAAAGCGTTTTTTTTTTAATTTTTAAGATATCGAAAAATGACCTCTAGAAAATTTGTTCAGAACAAAGTGGGCCACTCAATGCACCAAAAACCTTTGACCTTTAACCTCATTTTGAAGGTCATTTCAAGGTCGAAGTGTTTTTTGTAATGGAAACCCCTCTTTTTGACACCGGATTCGCACATAGCGCGAAATCCGACGTTTGGATAAGGTATTATGTTGAGTTTCGATTGATCCACGACGTTCATCGCTAAGGTCATGTGAAATTCAGATCCAATATTATTCGCGAAACATTTACAAAATGTTTCGGGCTAAATTTATTAAATTCTACTGGGAGCATGTTACAGTGACCTTATCTTTGACCTTCAAGATCATTTTAAGGTTATTTCAAGGTCACCTTTGATTGTTTGAATAATAAAGTAACGGGTTATCCAAACCGAAAGTCAAGTTGGTTTAAATGAGGAGCAAGCAGAGACATAGGTACAGTTTTTTTGCCGGATAAGTTTTTTCCACTCACTGCGTTTTGAATGTTTCTTTCTGATTTCGCGCTATGTGCGAATCCGGGGTCAAAAATAGGGGTTTCCGTTACAAAAAACACTTCGACCTTGAAATGAGCTTCAAAATGAGGTTAACGGTCAAAGGTTTTTGGTGCCTTGGGTGGCCCACTCTGGTGTGAACAAATTTTGTAGAGGTCATTTTTCGATATCTTAAAAATTTTTAAAAAAACGCTTTTAGGCAGTTTTTCAAACATTTGACCTTAAATCGACCTTCTCAAGGCCATGAAAAAAAATTTTAAAATACAGTTTTGGACGTAAAATTTTCCGCTCTTTCGATTGCCGTTGTCAAAAATAGGGATTCCCATTTGAAAAAAAAAGTTGACCTTGAAATGACCTTGAAGTTCAAGCTCAAGGTCAAAACTAAGGTCACCACTGGATTCCTCGTTCAAAGTTACTAAAGGAATGACCTTAATCTCCTCGGAAATAGTTATATCTCAGGACTTACTGGGGTGTCTCGGAACTTTTTAGACACCCTGTATAACTAATGATGCTACTATATATATTTTAACGGGGTCGATGAACTAATACAAAGGGAATTTATTAACACATAAACTCCCACGACGCAGAGCTAACCGCCGCTCCGTTAAAAGTATAGTTATACGTGTATTCGCCTTTACGTTTGATACTTTCGTTTCACTGTCTTCTTTCCAACCGAGTTAAACTCACCATAAGTCACCTGACTTGTGATACTCGATTTATCTTAGGTGTGACTGACCTAATGCTTAATCCGACTAATCACCTAGATGAAATCGGATTAAAACTTAATCCTTTATAGATCTGTTAAACTATTAAGAAACGAAATGACGTAATAAGGCGAATAAAATTAATAATGTTTAATTCAAATAAACTGCAGTCTTCTACGGGCCGAAAAACTAACGCACGCGAATAGGATTTACAATTATTAATAATAATATGGGAGAGAGAGAGAGAGAGAGAGAATTCGAACTCTGCCGTGAAAACCAACGCTCGGCGCGAATACAAAAAATAACGCTAGCGATAAACAAAATACTCTCGCTAGTATTTTGTCGCGCAATATGAGGGAGGTGTACCTGCCCTGCGGTGTAATTACGGTGATCAGCCGTAATTGTTGAAGAGAATCAACGGTGCTGATCAAATCAGCTGCGCTGCCTCACTCGCTGGATAATTGTTGCTCACTCTAACAAATGCTGTTGTTGAACTCTTGATGCTGTGATGCTGCTGCTGTGATGCTGCTTTCGACGTGAATACGCATTCAAGACGAAAATTTTGGGACCATATCGTTCTAACCACTCTTTTATCAGATCTCCGGAAACGAAAATTTTTGTGGCATCTTTGAATGTATCTGTGATGATAAATTTATGCTCTTCGTATTTAAAATCGCCAGAGTTCCATCTCAATCTATAATAGTAGAGTTATAACCAGAGATTTTGTCGCTTATACTTATCCGTTAGTCTTCGCCATGGACAGGAAAGTTTGAATAAGCGTACAAGTGGTTCTTCGTTATACTTAAGTAGAAGTATCAATAACTCTTTCACAGCATAACTTTTGCCAGGCATCATGACGCCTTCCATATCCATTACGTACTCCATTGTCATAGTAAGCTATTGTGCTGCTTAAGGAATGAGTCAAGTCTTTAATATCCCGCCCCCTACCTAAATAAGTTTCTTCACATCTTCATTTATCGGAATATACTGAACGATGCGATCGTGTAGAATAAGATAATAAGCTCTAGTTCCTTCAGGAATATTTTCTCTGGTTTCGAACTCCAAGGGCACATCTCCTGGAGCAGTCTTCAATGACTCATTTTATTTTGAACAGTCAATCACTATAAGTGGCATGTAATTTTTATAATTGAGTTTTTTGACCATTGGTTCGGTATCTTTACCGTAGTATTCGTTTTGACAATTGGCATACATATCGTACAACATTGCCTACTGCTTTTGCGTACTGAAATCAATGTTGGGATTACCATAGATACAGGGTGATTCAAAAACATATGCAAGTATGGATACAGTTGGATTCGTCTTGAAAAGTTATTCAAGACGCCATCATTAGTTCTTTTTCTGATAATTAGGTAATTAGATAATTAACTTGGAAGATCGACAATCAGCGTGCGGCTTTAAAAGCCAGGGCGAGAGCGGAGCGGCTAGGGGGGCTAGCCAGCGCGCGCCGCGGCTATATGGAAGCGGCGCTCAACATTGATGCCCGACATGAGCTCCCCAAGCCGATAGACTCATATTCATTTTATAGATCGAGTCCCATCCATTGATCGACAATAATATAAAATTATGAGGACGCACGATTAATTGACAAAATCAATAATCCAATTATAATTATTTCATAGACCATGTAAATAATATAGCATCACATACTCTTTATTCCATGCGAAAAGCTGCGCCCAAAAGCCAGATTGTTAAATGATAAATTCGTTCACGTGATTATTCGCACCAAGATTATGGTAATTACAAGACTGCAATCATGTAATTACGTCACGTGTAGAGTGATGTTCCTGGGGTTGGGTTCTGAGTGTCAGGTTAATTTTTCGACTAGCCTGGAGTTGCGTAAATTTTCCTGAGAAAATTTCTCCCCGAAATACTGGAAAATTTTTATTTTCGTTTAACGGCCGTTAAGATGAGTCTATTAAAATAATGTTAAATGAATAAAATAATATTCATTTTAAGCTCCGAATCAAATCATAGTATTTAAAACTAACCAAATATTGTAATTAATGTATAAAAAAAAACTAAATAGTGTTTTAGCAGCCATAGTAGTTTCATAATAAATCAGACTAGTTCACAAATAATTAATCATAATATTTCTGTATTTTTGCGTCATATAAATTTATTATTGATTCCCTAGTCTTGAGTAACAATGTTGAATTGCAATTAAGTACAGCGACAAACACCTATTTTCGGAAATTTATTAATAATTATTGATAATAAGAGGACTTTTTCCAGTACTTTTTCGACGATTTTTTTGAGGACTTTTTCGAGGACTTTTTGGAGGACTTTTTTGAAGATTTTTTCATTTTGAAATATGATTTTTATTTTTAAAATTATTTTCGAGCATCATTCTGACATTTTTTAATATCTATACTTTTATTATTTTATTGTCAAAATTAAATAATTATTATATTGTTAAATTTTTTATAGCTAGTTATTTTTATTTCGGTTACGTAAGTTATTACACATTTTGGTGAGTATTTTTCTATAATCTTCACTCACGAGCCTTCGATCTGCTGCCAATCGATTATTGACGAATCCTAAAATGCATGAAAGTGGAAGTATAAAATCCAATATTTTCAGAATTCAACATCTACATACGTAATACTCCATTGTAGATCATTTGCGGGAGTGCCGGTGACTTTCCTTTACCAGTTGAGATCATTTTGAGAAGCTCTTATTTTTTTGTTATTAGCTTCATGGTATCTATGAAATATTTTGATCATAAATAAATGTATTAACATGTGCATATGCCTGTAAACATACGTTTCAAGGATAGCACGAGTAACTGCGGTGCATGTAAGTTCGTGCGTCTTTATATTACGCGTAGTGTAAGTGATGGCCGTATGTGTGTATGTCCGCGCGCGCTTGTATGTGTGTGTGTATGTGTATGTCTTTATTTACGCGTACATGCGTATCAACGTATTTGTCATTGTATTTCTGTGAATCTTTCTCCTTATGCGTCATCAATGTTTAGTATATACTTTTCCATCCCCTGCTTCGCAAGCTGCGACCTCCAGCCTCAATATGTTCTTTAAATCGTGTAATTTATCTTCTTTATTTTCTCCTCCTTTTCCTTTCCCTGCTTCTTCTTCTTGTTTGTCTTCTTTTCTTTCTCCTCATTCTTCTCTATCTGATCCTTTTTCTTCTCTTGTTTCTTCTTGTTTTCTTTCATCTTTTCCTTCTCCTTTTCTTTCTTCTCCTTTTATTTTACCTGCTCCGTTTTCTTCTCCGTTTCCTGGTTTTAAAAATTGATTGTTTTATTTTATCAAGCATTTGAATCAAATATATTATGTTTGTAATATTAAATAGCCTCTGATTTTTGACTGTACAGTTCCATCAGTGTAATCATGTAATGTATCCAGGGATGCCTCACCATCTATTTAAAGAATTGTAAATTCATGCAATCATCTTAGTCATTACAAAGTGTCTTTTTTTATTGTTACATCACATAATTTATAAGTAGCTTTAAGTTATTTAGTTTATAAGGTTTAAGTTTATAAGTTTGTGAGGTTATAGGTATATGGTTAAATAATTGAACGCAGTCAATTTAGCGGAAGTTAGACAGTAGTCGTTCCATAGCCGAGATGCGTACAAACTCAAATTCGAAAACCGCCTCGATAATTTTATACAGCTGCCATCCCAGAATTATGTGAATGGTAGAAATAAAATCCGTCACGCTTTCGAACTTGAAAGATCTTTATTCAATGCGCAGTTCAAATTGCAATTTATACGTATCTCGGTTACCGAAACACTACTGTTTCACTTTCGTTAAATTGCCGGCGTTTGAGCGTTGAACCACGTGCTCTTAACATGTAAACTTACGCGCATCTGCGAACACCAAAACTGATTATTAATTATTAATACTAATTCTTATTATTAATTTCTATTAATTAATTAGGATAAAAAAAACCCTCGACGAAGTCCTCAATAAAGTCCTTGACAAAGTCCTCCAAAAAGTCCTCGAAAAAGTCCTCAAAACAGTTCTCAAAAAAGTCCTCAAAAAAATCGTCGAAAAAGTCCTGGAAAAAGTCCTCTTATTATCAATAATTATTAATTAATTTAATCAAATAGGTGTTTGTCGCAGTACTTAATTATAATTCAACATAGTTACTTAACACTAGGGAATCAATAATAAATTTATATGGCGCAAAAATACAGAAATCTTATGATTAATTATTTGTGAACTCCTCTGATTTATTATGAAACTACTATGGCTGTTAAAACACTATTTAGGTTTTTTTTTAATAGTATTAATTACAATATTTGTTTAGTTTTAGATACTGTGATTTGATTCGGAGTTTAAAGTGAAGATTTGGTAAAAGAATAGAGAGAGTCATAAGAATTTATGATCTAATATGAAATGATGCAAATCGGACTATTTTATTTAATTCCGTTCAATGGTAAATTTCAAAGCTTCTTCCAAAGAGAAATTTCGGTGGGAAATGAAATAAAGATTAAATTTCTATGGCCCACACTCTTATCGGCGTGATAGCGCTTCAAGACACATACGCGATGATCGGAGGATCCTATCAACACATGCTAATGGGACAAAGTAGAATAGAACATCGATTGTAAGGCCGGGTATACGCAGGCTTGGACCACAATCCAGATTTACATAAATACCTTATTCCTGATGTGTTTTCATCATGGGAAAAAATAAAAAAACCCTCGACGAAGTCCTCGAAAAAGTCCTCAAAAAAGTCCTCGAAAAAGTCCTCGAAAAAGTCCTCAAAAAAGACCTCCAAAAAGTCCTCTTATTATCAATTATTATTAATAAATTTCCGAAAATAGGTGTTTGTCGCTGTACTTAATTGCAATTCAACATTGTTACTTAAGACTAGGGAATCAATAATAAATTTATATGACGCAAAAATACAGAAATATTATGATTAATTATTTGTGAACTCGTCTGATTTATTATGAAACTACTATGGCTGCTAAAACACTATTTAGTTTTTTTTTATAATATAAATTACAATATTTGTTTAGTTTTAAATACTATGATTTGATTCGGAGCTTAAAATGAATATTATTTTATTCATTTAACATTATTTTAATAGACTCATCTTAACGGCCGTAAAACGAAAATAGAAATTTTCCAGTATTTCGGGGAGAAATTTTCTCAGGAAAATTTACGCAACTCCAAGCTAGTCGAAAAATTAACCTGACACTCAGAACCCAACCCCAAGAACATCACTCTACACGTGACGTAATTACATGATTGCAGTCTTATAATTACCATAATCTTGGTGCGAATAATCACGTGAACGAATTTATCATTTAACAATCTGGCTTTTGGGCGCAGCTTTTCGCATGGAATAATGTGTATGAGATGCTATATTAGTTACATGGTCTATGAAATAATTATAATTAAATTATTGATTTTGTCAATTAATCGTGCGTCCTCATAATTTTATATTATTGTCGATCAATCGATAGGACTCGATCTATAAAATGAATATGAGTCTATCGGTTTGGGGAGCTGATGTCGCGCATCAAGGTTGAGCACCGCTTCCATATAGCTGCGGTGCACGCTGGCTAGCCCCCCTAGCCGCTCCGCGCTCGCCCTGCCTTTTAAAGCCGCGTGCTAATTGGTCGATCTTCCAAGTTAATTACCTAATTACCTAATTATCGGAAAAAAAATTAATAATGGCGTTTTGAATAACTTTTCAAGACGAATCCTACGGTATCCATACTTACGAGTACATATGTTTTTGAATCACCCTGTATAGCACTGACAAGGGAACCACCCAACCCGACCTCACCGATTTGAATGATTTTGGGATATGTTGTAGTACTTGAAAAAAAATTAGATAGGTATTTTTTTTATCGGCCCATAAGGGCTTTTAAGGGGTGAAGTCCACCGTTGATATCAACCCTTAAAATCAGTTTTTTTTAATATTTCTCAGCATCAAATGAATATTTTTCAGTAAACTCAACGTTAAAAAATTTCTTATAAAAAGGCGCTTTTAAGGATATAACATTTAACCGAAGGGATGCAACTCCCTTTTTAATAGGGGTAAATACACTATTTTTTGTACTGTTTTACGACATGTAATATAGTAAATCAGCTCGAGTGATTTAAAAATCGCACTGATAATGAGAAAATACTAAAATTAAATTGACGTGTTTCCGGATTAAAAAAAAATATATTTAAGGGGTGTTTCACCCCCTAGAAACCATCCCCGTCAAACTATCAGCAGGCTAAACCTCCTAACCTTTGGAAACACTAGTTAAGTCGTTTGTTATTTCCTGAAATAATTTAATCCTACGCCTGAGCGAGCTCCTCAACTAACCAACCTGCCTCTAACCCACCAAACCCCCATAAAACATCCTTACTCAACCAAATGTAGGCTAATAGACCTAACTTTGGGAGGATAGAGTTTATCAGTTGCTTTTTCTTAAAATAATTGATTTCTACACCGTACGTGGGGTATTCCATTTTTTTTTTTAAATATATCTGTAGCTCAAACATAATTTATGACAAATAAAAATATGTTTAATACATTTTATTCTAATAGTACTAAAATCGCGAGAAATATCTCTTAAAAATAAACACGAGAATAACACGAGGTCTAAATATCATTTATAAATCTATACGAGTACAAATATATTTATATTCGTATGTAGATACATAAATATATTTACCTAAGAGCAATGGTACGTGATACTACATATATTTTGATTTTTCATAATAATTTTCATCTTTTTCTTTTTTTTATTTATTGGTAAATTAAAATGTATCATTCAACGAATTCCTTACAGAAATGATAATCATCGAAAAAGTGTTTGAAACATAATGATCTTTTACACCAACCACACCGTATTATAGCAACCTTTTTACATGCTTCTACTTCGCAATATATATTGCAAGAATCTCCAAAACTAAAATCAACAGGGTTATCTGTTTTAGCTGGATTTTCAGCAATGTAGCCGCTTTTATACCAAGCGTATTTAAAAATATTTGTATATCTTGGTGAA
Source organism: Phymastichus coffea (assembly GCF_024137745.1). Taxonomy (NCBI): domain Eukaryota; kingdom Metazoa; phylum Arthropoda; class Insecta; order Hymenoptera; family Eulophidae; genus Phymastichus; species Phymastichus coffea. The sequence goes on along the minus strand of NW_026706822.1, from coordinate 3,327,669 downwards.
GAAAGCTAGTTATGGACAAGAGACTGCATTTTTGTGATGTTATTTCTTAAATGTAGATTCATTTCATAGTCCATCAAAATTACTTGATGTGATAAACGTCGTACGAAGTTTTTCCAGATACGAAATCCATAAACATCGAGTGGCTGGATGTTCCCTGTCGTTCCTGTGGGAATTGTTTTTATATTAACAATTTTGTTTGTCGGCATCGTTTCCCTTAAAGCTTTATCGCAATGTCCACTCCATGAGTCGAGTAAAAGTACATATTGGGTTCCAACATTTGGGTAAAAAACTTCTTTCAACCAAATTTTAAAATGATCTAAAATAAAAAAATATCAAAATTTGTTTGTCATTGCATTATAATAAACAAAAATATACTAACTTGTCGTTAATTTTCCAGATTTAGATGCTTCCACATGCACATTTTCTGGTCTAAATAATGAAGATTCCACTATGGGACCGAATTGACCACTTTTTTCTTTTAATACTATAAAAAGTAGTGATAAAATTTTTACACGGCATCTATTAATATTTCTTTCAACTTTTCTGACAATTTAATTTCTTTGAAATTAATCTCGCTATCTGGTATTTGTAAACTTTGAAAATATACTAATAATAAATTGACTACGTTCAAAGGATTGATCTTCATGTTTTAATCTAAAACAAAATCAAGATATAAATACTCTTTTTTGCAGTTGAATAATTTTACAAAAAACAAAAGAAAACCTAGTCTATAGATGGAATTCGATCATACGTTTTTAACAGTTATATTTCACATGTTTACAAATCAAAATATTTGAATAAAATTTTATATGATAAGTGACATAAATACTTACGTAGTAGACAAAAACTTTTCTTCTTGTTTGTAACAGTCCTATTTATGAGCTATTTATTAAATCACTAAATTACTGCAACTAGTCTAACGTATCTATCTGTTTATTCAAATCAATACATTAAGCGGCGCTACCCCACTGTTTACTCGATTGTATTCATATAAGAGTCAAATCAAAATAAATAGCGTGACGTCACAAAGTAATAGATATAGATATAATGATTTTGGATATGAAGAATAATATGTTAATTAGAGATAATTTTAATATGACAAAGTATTTATTATATAAATTTAAGTACGTAGATTCAGAATATAGTAACACAAATTGCATTTAATTATGAAATAATAATGAATTTTACTCTGCAAAGATGATTTATTTATTACGCTAACATTATGAAATATTAGGAAAATGTAAATAATCCATATGCAAAATGAATAAGTATAGAACATGAGTAAGAATTGGTTTCATTAATAACAGCTGAATAATAACTGTTATTAGTAAATAAACAATTAATAATTTATTTAAACAATAAACTGTATATAAAACGAAAGTATTAATTTGATACTTGATAATGATAGCTTTATGATTTAGGAATCTTAGATAATTAATCTAATAATTACATTATAAGATTAGGAAAAACCGTTACAAATATGAAAAATTAGTTAAAATTCAAATGTTATTAATTAATTTAAACATTTATTTTTAGAAAATACTTCCAAATTTAATCAACTATAAAGTTATATAAAAATTTAAGAATTTTCTATTGTAAAAATTGTAATATCGCGTTAATTAACTATATTAGTTAATAACTTTTGACGACACTATTTGCGATAATTGTATATTATATGAAATCAACAAATAACAAATTTTATAAAGTTTACATGTGTTAAAAGCTTAATATTAATGGTTATTAACTTGTAAATTAAGAAAACTCATTTCTGAAAATTCGCGAATGTCTCTCGAATGTTCGATGACATCTCTCCTGCAAAAATAAGCGGGAAAATCTGTGTATAAATAGGCCCACCTTTGCACAGGCTAGCATTCACTTCTAGCCTTGCAAGGTGAGCGCATGAGTCTGAATAAACTTGGCTAATACCTAAGTTCTTTCTCTCATTGTAATTAACTGAGCAAGACTGCTCCTTCCTTATAATTCGAGCTCGACTTATAGAACATCTCGCGCTATAAGAAACTTGGGCCGAATTATATCCTATCCAAGAAAGACTTTAGCTCTGCTTATGGGAGAATTCGCACCATAAGAAACTAGGGCATTGTCAGACTTTCCCTGAAACATTGTACTTATTTATGTATATTTGATTTATTTATTATTATTAGAGTACATTTGATTTATCTATTTATTTTATTGACAAATAGAGTAAAATTATTAGAAACAAATTCTTACTCATTAGCTAGATACGAGAGTTCGAATTATTATTATTTATAAGTGATACGAACATCACATGTTATATACTATATTTTCGTGTTCGGGAAATTCGTATGTAAATATAGAAATAAGTTTATTTATAAATCCAGCACTATAAAAAAACTTTAACTTTTTAAATACTTGACTTTTCTTCAACTACTATGAATAATTAAATATGTATCGGGTGTCTTATTATCGTAAGGGGCGTAGATTTGATATAACTTATCTTCTTCGAAACATTGATAAGACAAAATTGTAAATAAGATAAAGTGTACAGCAAAGTAAAGTACCAATAAAAAGTAAACTAAATCACAAATGAAAATTAAAAAAAGTAAACAGTTGTAACGGTTGGTGATTTCTTCAAAAGTGAATCGTCGTCCGTTAGCAAAATCTATATGTCACCGCTGTTTTTCCCTTCTGGCTAGCTCTGTGTTCGACGCGCAACCTGAAAATGAGCGCGAAAGAACGAAGCAACAAAGAAAAGCGATGGTCGAAGGTTCCTAGAAAACGTTGCGTAGGAGAGGGGAACGTAGAGAATGGTCAGGATTATCGAATAAATATGTCGGCTTGCTAATACATTTCCGCCGGATTTATTCGCTATTTACAATTACAAGGGCGCTGCTGCTCGTGTTGACCGAGAGATTCACGATGCGCAACCTAACCGTACGTACGCGCGAGAGAGAGACAGAAAGTACAAACTTGGCCGGCACGCAGCTGGCGCTGCTTACATGTGCTCGCTTGCCGGAATTCTCGCTCGCAATCCCAAAAACAAGGGAGGGGACTTACGCGAATGAACGCTGCTGCAGACAGCTTCACTTTTTATCTCGAGCCTGGTTAGACAGAGGCCGTCGCCCAGGGTCGTCGAGGTTGAGAGGCCTATGAGTCGATCCTCACGGATTGTGGGCGACGAGCCGGCTCTCGCTGTCCGGGTGGCGGTCTCCAATTCGCTCGTCCTCACACGTGGATCTTTGTTGGTTTGCTTTTTCGGTCACTGTGCTCACACTTCTCGAATTCTCAATCCGCGAGATCGATATGTCCCTCAATTTTTCCACACCGAAAAACAAAAGGATTCCGAGGGCGTGTTATCCGCTTGCCGATCTCACGTGTACTGTCCTGCCCGCGTGTTCTAGCTATCTCTCTCTTTCTCGCTGCGCGGGTCTTTTGCGCATGGCGCGCTATTTCGAAGATCGCTCATTCATTTCTTAACGAGCCCGCTCGTTACACAGTTTATAAGTATATGAATTGAGACTATAATAACTATTTATAATTATTAATATAATCAGTTATTTGTTATAATTTCTTTTCTCATTGACAAATTGTAAATAATTAAAAAAGAAATAATAACTATATTAAACTTCCACTTTTGAAATTAATAATTTTTAACTGTCATTACTTGTTATTTTTCTTTATTACGATTTAACTTTACGTTTAAAAAATAATAACTATTATTATTACCTTTTTATACACAGCTATATGTAATACAATGCAAAAAATATTTTTGAAAAAACTGATACTATATCTGTTATTATTAATTTCGAAAAAACAAAATAGTTAATAATTATTTATAATTTATTTTAGTCTCAAATATTATATTTATAAGACGTTATTAATTATTTTTATCTTTTTTGTATTTATAATGACAAGAAATTAATAATTATTACATAAAATTTGTAATACTTGGGACATATTGTTATGCAACATGAATGTTATTCAAGAAATACATTTATTTTTCGCTATTTATATAAGGTTAGTCCGCCTGTGTTTCGGTAAGGGTGGTTTATAAGGGTGGGGGTTGGATAGGTTAGGAGTAGGTGGGTAAGATGTATGTGATTCAGCTGGGATAATTCGCTTAAGGTCTAAAATTCAATTATTTCAAAAATTAACAAACGACTAAAGTTGCTTTTTCCTGGATTAGGTGGGTTAGCCTACATTTGGTTGAGTAAGGATGTTTTATGGAGGTTCGGTGGGTTAGAGGCAGATTGGTTAGTTGAGGAGCTCGCTCAGGCGTAGGATTAAATTATTTCAGAAAATAACAAACGACTTAACTAGTGTTTCCCAAGGTTAGGAGGTTTAGCCTGCTGATAGTTTGACGGGGATGATTTCTAGGGGGTGAAACACCCCTTAAATATATTTTTTTTTAATCCGGAAACACGTCAATTTAATTTTAGTAATTTCTCATTATCAGTGCGATTTTTAAGTCACTCGAGCTGATTTACTATATTACATGTCGTAAAACAGTACAAAAAATAGTGTATTTACCCCTATTAAAAAGGGGGTTGCATCCCTTCGGTATAAATGTTATGTCCTTAAAAGCGCCTTTTTATAAGAAATTTTTTAACGTTGAGTTTACTGAAAAATATTCATTTGATGCTGAGAAATATTAAAAAAACTGATTTTAGGGGTTGATTGTCAAGGTGGATTTCACCCTTTAAAAGCCCTTATCGGCCGATAAAAAAAAACACGTATCTAATTTTTTTTCAAGTACTACAACATATCTCAAAATCATTCAAATCGGTGAGGTCGGGTTGGGGTGGTTCCCTTGTGAGAGTTGAGGTACAGTTTTACACTTCTGATGTTACGATGATTAAATATACTAGTGTTAGAGTTTGGTTTATTTTTTCGATTAATTTGAAAGGCTAAGATAGCGTAGCATGATTTCTCCAACTGATTTGTCGTTTTAACTGTCCAGTCGTGATTTGTATTTGCAGGTAGCGCTGGAGACTCGCTAATAATTCCCAACTAAGAAAATTCATTGAAATACTTCTTTCGCTTTTTGGAAAGTCGAGTTAACGTATTTTCTTTGCATTCGATGCAGTCACATAGGGCATCAGCCATTCGAGACGTATTACATCAATCTTGAATTCTTCGTAAAATTCAACGTCGTCGACGGTCTTTTATCTTAGATAAACTGTATTTACATCGGTACTCGATCTTATGAGAATTAATTCATGTTTCATATTCACTAGCACTTTGTGATAGTCTTCAGCTAATCCAAGTATAAAGTTCAGAGGAATCCAAATATCAAAGTCGCCATCCGCATTAATTAATTTACGCTCTTCTTGTTCTATATTGATCCATCCGGCATTTTCGGCCGAATTAGTATAAGGTTGATGTGCGTAGATCTCGTAATGAGCCAAAGCTTCATCGAAAACGACAAGTTGCAGTATTTCTAGAATGTTCTCCATTGTTTCGTTGAAAGCAGCAAAAAAAAAGATTAGGCAATTTATTTTCCACCAGGAATTACTCTTAGCCCAAGACTTTTTAGGAATTTTATGCTTTGACGTGTTAAAGCTTTCGCTTTCCGATGAAGTTTGATGACTGTAGTTCGCCGTGTTGACGTTTTCAATTTCAGTCGATGACTGATGGTGGGCTTGCATTTTTCAGTGCTTATATAGCCCCTACCACTCTTTGATTCTCTGAATGGTATCCGCCATATCATTTCCGCCATTTTAAATATTCATTTTGATAACAGAATCGAGTTCAGAGACCTAAATAACCCTTAAGGACCTACTTAGTTGTGCTCTTGATTAATGAAAAAAGAGATGACGCCAATGGGCATCATCCCGGTCCTATAAAGGTTAACTAACTTTTTAATTTTCTTGCTTCCTTTCGACTTGGTTTTTTTTCTCTTCTTGAGACCCATACCAAACTTTGAATTTAATTTCATGTCGTTAGATATGCAGTTTAAGCAGATGCTTTCTCACCAATACTAGAATCCTTAGTCAAGACATTATTAAATGATTGTTCAGCTTACACTTTGTCTGCAATATTTCTAGCCTCTATATTTTCTCGATTTTCCGAGTACACTATATAGTGTTGCTTGCAAGCTACGTCGAGAGGATTGATTCCTGGATTACCGCGAGTAACTTAGTTCCTGGTCCATAATATGGATAGCCTGGAATATGGATATCAAATGGAAGTTTATTGATGATATCATTGACTAATCCTCGTCCTTTCTTTGCTCTTTGTCGTTTGCATATCATCATCACTTGATCAAGTCCAACATACGATTAGCATTTGAAACTATAAAAGCAGGTATATATATATAGCCTTGTGGCCAGTTATCGTTCGAACTTTGTTTCGTGAGTATGAATTTCAAAGAACAAAAATGTGAAACTTCCCGTAGAAAATGTTGACGTCATCGTGCGGGAGGATAAGTAACCAAAGCGTCATAGAGATTTACAGCCAAATAGCATCAGAGCTATTTTTTATGGTTCGTCCAACTGTGGTAAGACCAACAGTCTTTTGGCACTTATCGTTCATCACAATGGTGTTAGATTCGAAAATGTTTCCGTGTACTTGAAATCAGCCAAAATATAAATTACTGGAAGAGACGCTAAAGCCGATATATGGAGTACAGTATTTTCCGTTCAAGTCCGTGATTGATCCCGAGCATGCACTATCTAATTCGATTATGATATTCGACGACATCGCCAGTGAGAAACAGAACAATGTACGTGCTTTCTTTTTTATGGGCAGACATAGAAGCGTTAATTGTTTCTATCTCTCGCAAATGTACGCACGTATTCCTAAACATCTCGCGAGAGATAACGTCAATTTATTGGCAGTTTTTTGACAAGACAAAGCAGATATGAAGCATATATATTACGATCATGTAAATTCTGATATGACTTATAATACATTTAAAAAACTCGAGTATGTATCCAAAGGGTGAATCATCGGGAATATCAAAAGAAAAGTTTGAGTTAATGTCGCACCATTCAAAATCACCTTGTGAAAGTGACTCAGTTATACTCCATCAGTAAAGGTTATTGACGTCAAAATACATCAAATATTTGTCATCTTTCTGTGGATTATAGTCATTCCCCATGTATGGATTGTTCGCAGCAGCATACGAACCTGTTGAAACACTGGCTGATTCCACCGCGAATGCCGCGCTCGATCAACATAAGCATGTTGATATCCGTCTAAAGTTTCAACCTTACACCCGTATATTTCAACATGGCATCCTAACTCAATCCAAGCGTTGTGTAGTAGTGGGCCGGATCTAAACGATACACCGTTCGACATTGGGCCCTCAAGTTTTTTCAGAAACTTCAACCAACAAGAGAACCTCCGTCTTGAGATACAAATCTGAATAGTTACCCAGATCGGTTATATCCAACGTTCTCCAAACATTTTTCGCGTGACTGTACTCCTTCTCACTGATATCTGTTTCGTACAGACTGCTGTAAAAATCTTATTTTCGTGGAAAAGTTGTATCCTCGAGTTTTGTAAATTACGATACAGTCTTACGGAAATACACCTTTTTTTTCAATAATGCGATCTGTGGCAATGTATATTCATCAACTTGCTGAAAATTTTGCTCTAGAATATCGTGTTTTTCCAAGTACGACGATAGTTTGTCGAGAGAGGAATCGACGAAACGTAGATTTATATGGGTACCTTCCACGTACTTGATGAAAGATATGTATTTTTCCTTAGTTTGAGGAATGAGGCTTAATCGACCAGGAAACTCGTTCGAGATTTCTTTGATCAATAGATACACATCGTATCCACTGAGATTATAAAAAACACGGGTATAATCCTCAATTCTTGATAAGCAATGTTAAACGTATTGTGAACAGCTCCGTGATACTTTCCACTAAAGTGACAATGATCACGAACTTTTGTCTTTTTTTCTTGTCTAAGGGCCTATTACACATATGACATATCGTAGAATGAAGAAAGCTCAATTTCTCTTGGAACGTTAAATTTTTCATAGACTGTGGGCTTTTGTTCAATTCATGATTGCCACAAACACCACCTTCGCTTATTGATATTTCAGAGACAAGAACTATCGAAATGCTATTGACACTTCCGCCGTTAATATTGTAAGTATTTATTTTATTCTTTTTTACTCTCTATCTCTTTCTCTCTTTTAAAATATATATATATATATATATATATATATATATATACACACAGGGTGGACCATTTTAATCGAAGCACCCAGAAATCTTTTTCCAGGTAAGGATGCGTGAAACATGCTTCAGACAAAAGTTGCTGGACTCCGAGGGGGACATAGTCGGGTGACCTTGACGGTCATTTTCAAGGTCATCCGAAGGTCAACTTTGTTTTTTTAAATAGAAACCCCCATTTTTGACCTCGGATTCAGAAAGAGCGGGAAATTCTACGTTCAGATGACCTATTATACGTGGGGTCTACCAAGGTCGTCCCCAACATCACGTTAAGTTCAATGTTATTTTTTTCTTAATCTTTCCACTTAAGATCGATATGGTTTAGAGAAAAATGATGTAGACAAAAGTTATTTCATTTTGAGAGGGGCATCTTGTGGTGACCTTAACTTCGACCTTGAGGGTCATTTTCAAGGTCATTTGAAGGTCAAATTTGTTTCTACTTTTCTATTAGTAGTAACAGTAGTAGTAATTTCTACAATACTCGTTTTGGGAGTGTCTTGGATAGGGTAAATAAATCACACCAAAGTGTACAGTACACAAATTGATCTTATTTATCATGAAAAAATTATCATATTTATTATCTTTTTTATTAATAATTAATCAGAAATCACAAAGCATTGTGAAGAAATCTTAATAATTACAAAAAATGTCGTTTCAAAATAATGTTACTCAAGTTAGAATTACGAACGGGTTTATGAAAAACCCTCACAGGAAGGGTCACCTAGATAGTACATATGTTATGTTTCAAGAACGTCAAATTCTTTGTTGTTTCCGAATCCGTGATAAAAAAGTAAGCTATTCCGAGAAACAGAAAGTTGACTTTCAAATGACCTTGAAAATGACCCTCAAGGTCGAAGTTAAGGTCACCACAAGATGTCCCTCTCAAAATGCAATAATTTTTGTTTACATCATTTTTCTCTAAACTATACCGATCTTAGGTTAGTTAGGTGGAAAGATTAAGAAAAAAATAACATTGAACTTTACGTGATGTTGGGGGCGACCTTGGTGGTCACCCAAGCCCCACGCATAATAGGTCATCTGAACGTAGAATTTCCCGCTCTTTCTGAATATGAGGTCAAAAATGGGGGTTTCTATTTAAAAAAACAAAGTTGACCTTCGGATGACCTTGAAAATGACCCTCAAGGTCAGAGTTTATTCTTTTTAATATAGAGAACAGAATTTTTTTAATATGAAGAACAGATATGTTCTTATTATAAAATTTATATTTAACTAATTAATTTACTATTATAGCAGGCGTCGGTTGCCACTCTAACAATTGCCGGCGTCTCCATACTCCCGATCATCATCGACGGTGCATTTGTAAGTTTCATCTATTATACCAACAAGGAAATGTATAAATTTTTTCAATACAAATAATACTCTTTTTTTCTAATCGGTGTAGTTTATTATAAGTTTCTTTTGTTTCTTTATTGCACGTCGACAATCACGGCGGCACGATGCTGTTAGCGAGGGCTGGGAGTGTATATACTGCGCTGCTGGTCGTTGCAGTCGGCGGCCGCAATAGGTGGAGTCTCCTCCACAGCGTGAAAGTCGGAGACACGTAGACAGAACCAAATCTGTCAGACACGTTGTGTGTTGGTTGTTCCGGTTCCCTTCAAGGTCTCCGACGGAAAATCTAATCACTAGCCAACAGCCTTTGTCGTCGAGTCAGCAGCCTTCTACATTGTTCAGCGTTACCATCACCACCAGTGAACTACTACACACCGTCATCGTTGGCAAAAAGCAACTGATTTTTGTAAGCGGTTGAGTGGACGGTGGATTGCACTACAAAACACCGAAATTTTTTGCTGACAAGGACAGCAGAAGCAGCAGCAGCAATTAAGAATGTCATTATATATATATTTTGTAAATAATTATAATAGATAAATAATTTTATAATAGTTTTTATAATAAATTTTGTATTTCTATAAATAAAATAATTTAATATTTTATCTTGGTCTTCACAGGTAATTGTACGTTTTTTATTAAACTATCTTCGGTATGTGACACACACCCACACATACTTACGCGCACGCACGCGCGTTTACACACACACACACACACACACACACACGCGTTAAACTGCAAAAATAATTTATTATATACTAATTATAATAAATATATATAATATTTATTATAATTAATATATAATATGAAAAAATTCGTTATATACTAATTATTATAAATATATATAATAGTATTACTAGTTATATATATTAGTGCTTGGGCTCTATATCAATTGTGTAGCTAATATACACAATAAGAATTATCCGTATTACGAATGTAGTGGCTTTAGTGGTAAAGCATTGGCCTGCGGATCCAGAGGACGCGGGTTCGATCCCCCGACATGTCCGTTCGTTTTTTTTCAATAATAACAAAGCCTTCCTCCGACACTTCATTATAAATCAATACGTTATTTAACGATATATATAATTATTAAAAAATACAATTTATATTATTATGTCTAAAAATTTAACACAGACAGACACAGACACATACACCCACCCACCCACACACACCCACACACACACACAATAAACTGAAAGTGTGGAACATAGATCGCACGGGCATTAGTTCAGAGAGGACATCAGCCCAGTGAGCTGATACCCCTCTGAGCTAAGGCCTGTCTAGTTTACCTACTCATGAATCTCTGTATGTTTACTGTATACTCTATCTCGGCAAGAAGTGTACTACATAAAGAAAGATGAATAGCTATATAATGGACTAGCCCTCAATTTCTTTAGATATATGCTTTCACATTCAATGACAGAATTGTACCGAATGATACCATCGTATAAAATGAGGTAGTAAGCATTAGTCCCTCCAGGAATATTTTGTTTTGTTTCAAACCATAAGCATACATCCAATGAAGTACTTTTTAGGGTCTCATATTGTTTGGAATAATCAATAACTATGAGTGGCAGATGATTTTTATATTTAAGGCTTCACCATCGGTTCAGAATCCTTACTGTAGTATAATATTTGGAAATTAATGTATATGTTGTCCAACTATTTTTTAGCTATCAAAATATTGATTGCCATATGGAGAGTATTGAGAGATAGGATAATGTTTTATATTGCTGACGTTATAATGATTGAATCGACTAGCATTAGCTGGTTGTGTACATTTTTGTGATCAAAAGATGACAGCGTGGTTTTTCCAATTGATTTGAAGTCTTGATAGTTAAAACAAGATTTTTATTAAAAGGCAACATTGGGTAGGCGCTTCCGATTATAGCACGCGCCCGGAATCCCCGAGATGCCGTGTTTGCCAGGGCCTGCTGTAAAGGAAGCGGCTGACGGGCTGGGCCTGAGTTGAGATGATTATTATATCGATTCCACAGAGACAAGGCGCGACTATAGCACTTCTCTTGCCTGGTGCTTCCACACTCATTGTTTGATATGCGGTAGAGGGCGGGCAGCGGCCAACGACGTCAAAGGTGCCCCACCATTTTCCACCTCCACCACTTTTTTAGCTTACACGGGAGTGAAATCGGACCCTACCCCGTGACCTTGCTCACCTGGGCCAGGCTGGAGATTGGACTCCCGCTCTTTCAAAGAGTCCACTGTTGAGACTGCTATATCGGAATGACTGCTAGCCACAGCAGCACCAGAACTCTATGCTGTCGTCACGGAGTCCCACTCTTATGTTCAATGTCCAGCTCCATCAAGACACGAAGACGTCCGATCTCCTCCTCCAGGCTTATTGCGTGGGAATTACCTGTGAAAACCTCAAACAAAGATTAGGCCCCACGCCATTCCCTTTCTATACAGGGTCAGACGTATTAGTGGCAGACCTTTATACAGGGTGTTTCAGACCACCCGTCCACCCCCCAAAGTGTGCCGAAAAAATTTCTTTTTTCAAAAATTAATAAGGCAATTATATATAAATCGAGTACGCTCTATCGATTGGACGTAAAATCAACTTCCGGTTCCAGCCGGAAATAGCCTATTCAGACCGGAAGTGCATAAAAATCCATTTTTTTAAATGGAACATGCATACTTTTTTTTCTGATTCAGATGCTACGGTAAAAAATACGAAAATTTCATACGAAGAATTTTTTGAAAAAAGTTGATATTGGACCTCTAATTGACGTCTGAAGTCTGTAATCCACCAGTTCGTACTCAAGCTGCGAATATGCACGTTTTAACAATGGAATAGGATGATGTGGATCCTCTAAGAGGTTTTCGGGGTCGCTGAGTCCGAATCCAAGATGAGTTTGATCTTATAAGGTCATTTTGAGGTCAATTCAAGGTCATTTAGAGGTAAAACAAAAAAAAATATTAGATTTATCAAGAATGAAGTACTTTTAAAATTTTAGCCTTAATATTACAAAAATATGAATCTTGTCGTTTTTTCATTTATTCTTGTTATTAATAATCTATGTATTTTACATAGCGTACTTTTATGAAATTAGGGGAAATGAAATTCCAAAACAAATTAGTTTAGCGAGATAAAAATCTTTTTTCTCAAAACATAATAGATTTCGTTACAGTAGCAACATTTGTTTATAATAACATAAATAATGATAATTTATTTTATTAGAACCTAACATAATGAAAATTTTTATAACATAATTAGATTTTATCTTCTATTGTTCTGTAAATAAAATTTTTTTATGAATAACACTGAGATAACTGTGCGAAAATAGACGGTGAAGATTTGACAAAAACTTTAATGTTCAAAATGCGCTCCGCCTTGATTCGACGGCCCATTATCGATAATTTTGCACCCATATTGAATAATGCACTGTACGAATTTCAGTCGCTGAGTAATAGGAGTAATGAACGGTTTATGTATGTAACCACGTCCTCAGTAGGATTCTTACTACCACAAGCTATCAAACACTCACAGTCAGTGGTGCTCTCACGACCTTCACCCCCACTGGAACAGACAAAGCTTTCAGCTCCCTCATCGCGTTCACGTGACATGGGCCAGCCTCATCCCTGCAACTCCAAGAATCCTATTGTCCAACTCGTAAGCTCCTTGAACCTGTCGGGTGCCTTGCGTGATAGGGCAACCTGCTGTGAAGACTCGCTTGCGGGCGCTGTCTCACACAGCTTGCACCTATGGCATTCCTATCAATCATGCACCTCCAAACACTCTTCGTTGTCGACCACCTATCGGTAGCTCTTGAGTCACATCGTCCGTCTTCGTCCCTCTTGTCGGGCTTTTGCTCTCTGTTAACCTGTTTTGCGCTAACCTGCGGACTCGCTCACAGTTCACGCAGGTACTGAATGTGTAATTTGGGGCCTGACACACTTGAAAAAGAAAGGAAGAAAGGGAAAAAGAAGAACTAAGAGAAAAGAAACTGCAGGAAAAATGGGGAGAGAGGATGAACCACTTGGAAGAAGAGTGCGTGAAACTAAAAGAAAGTATAGAAGGAGGAAACGAGAAGAAAAGAGGAACAGAAGTAGGCAATAAGGAAATAATAGAGTATATGAGAGAAAAGATGGATAGAGAAAGTAGGATAAACAATATAATAATGACAGACTTAGAGGGTAGGTTAAGATGGGAAAGGAAGGCAGAGGCAGAGGACTGGTTAAAGGAGGCACTAGAAATGAAAGGGGAGATAGTGAATCTGAGAAGAAAAGGAGGGATAGCGGGGAGGGAGGATCGGGGAGAAAGAGGAAAAAAGATGTGACAAATTAGATGCGCATCATGGGAACAAAAAGAAGGAATTATGAAGAGGAAAAAGAAGTTAGGACAGAACAAGATCTATATAGATCAGGACTGGACGTAGAAGCAGAGGAAGATAAGAGAGGAAATAAGAAGGAAAGCGAGAGAAATAAAAAGTAAAGGTAAAGAGGTAAAGATGTGGCATAACGAGGTGAAGTCAGAGGAAGAAGAATTGTGGTGAAACGAGAAAGAGAGAAAAATGGTAGGAAAAAAGGCGGAAGGGTTTCGAAAACAATAGGAAAAGAAGAGAGAGAGGGGGCGGGAGGGAGAGAGAGGGAAGATAGGCAGTAAAGATAATATTCTGGAACGTGGCGTGGATTAGGAGCATGAAAGAAGATGACTGGGAATATGTTAGGGAATTCGATATAATAGGGCTAACGAAAACTTGGGTGAAGAGGCAAGGGGCAAAAACTGGGGTGGAAAAGTAACTGAAAGAGTGTAACATAGAGTGGAAGGACTCAAGAAGGGAAAAAAGAAGCGGGAGAGAAATAGGGTGAGGAATAATGGCGGTAAGAGAGAGGAAAGGAATGAGTAAGGTTGAATGGAAGAAAGAAAGGACAAGTGAGGTAATAGAAGGAGAAATAATGATCGGAGGGACGAAATACATGAAAGCAGCGGTATATATGTAACATGAGAAAAAGGAAAACTATGAATACCTAAGCGAATTACCTAAAACAATAATTATAGGAGGAGACTGGAATGGAGAACGGAAGGACTCAATGAAAGACCATGAAATGAAGAAAAACCTAGAAGAAATAAAGGCCAGAAGAAATGTTAAAATGGCTAAGAGAAATGGGTTTAGTGATAACGAATGAGAGGAAAGAAGGAAATGAAGAGGGAGAAATAACATATATAGGAGCGAGAGGAATGTCAACGATAGATTATGTAGTGGGTAACGAGGAAGGTGATGAGACGATAAAAAGGGTTCACATAAAAGAGAGGTTAAAGTCAGACCACTTACCAGTAGAAGTGGAATTGGGAGATAAAATAGTAGAAGATAGAAAAGAAGAGGAAGAAAGAATGATAGACGACTGGAGCGAAGAAGGTATAAGAGTGTATCAGTGATGGATAGACGCAATAGAGGGAACAAAAAAATGGAACAAGATAAAAAATAGAGTGAGGAACGTAGTCGTAAAAAGGAAGATAAGGAAAAAAAAGGATCGAAAATAAGCTGGTGGAGAGAAGAATGTAGGATAAAAAGGGCTAAGGTGATGGCAGAGTTAAATAAGGTAAGAAAGGGGGAAGGAGACAGAAGCAAATACCTAGAAGCAAAAAGAGAATACAGAGAGGAAATAAGAAAAGTGAAAGAAGCTGAGGGGAAAAGAGCGGCAGAAAAATAAGAAAAGATAAAACGACAAGGAAATTTGGGGATAAAGTGAATTGCAATAGGAAGAAAAGAATTGGTTTAAATGAAAATATAAGAAAAGAAGAATGGTTAAAGCACTTCAAGGGACAACTGAGAGAGAAAGAAAAGGAAGAAAGCAAAGGCGAAGAAACCGAAGACAGCGAAGGAGAGGAAGGTGAAGAAATCAAAGTAAAAGAAGTGGAAAAGGTAATAAGAAGAATGAAAAAGAAGAAGGCGACAGGAGAAGATGGTATAGCAAATGAAGCGTGGATGGAAGGCACGGAAGGCTTGTTAAAACATATAACAAAATACTTACATGGAATTTGGAACGGAGAAGGATACCTTGAACAATGGAGGAAGGGAATAATAGTACCAATATATAAGAAAGGGAGGAAAGAAGAAGCAAAAAACTATAGAGGAATAACGCTGATGGACACGGGATATAAAATATACGCGGAAATACTGAGGAAAAAGCTGGAAAGAGAACTAGAAGCTAAGGAAACGCTGAGCGATACGCAGATGGGATTCAGGAAAAAAAGAGGAACAATGGACGCAATATACGAGGTGTGATCAAAAAGTAAGATGAATTTTGAAATTTAGCGGGCTACGTCCGTTCGATCTTCGACTTTTTTATTTGGTTATGTCGGTACACTCGTCTAGAACATACGTTCCAAATTTCAGATTTGTAGTATGTTTGGTTTGTTTGTGAGAGGCATCAAGGTTAGAAGTGTTTTGCGTGCTCCACGATTTGCTGCTGTCTAAAAACATGGATCAAAGAGTTTGCATTAAATTTTGTGTGAAAAATGGAATCAAATGTTCCAAAACACTTGAAATGCTGAAAGTGGCATACGGTGAGTCTACTTTAAGCCAAAAAAATGTTTACAAGTGGAGGCATTCTGGATCACCAAGACCAAAAAAAGCACGCCAAGTTCGATCAAATGTAAAGGTTTTGCTTACAGTTTTCTTTGACTGCAGGGGCGTGGTGCATCAGGAGTTCTTACCACAGGGTAGAACAGTAAATAAGGAATATTACCTGCAAGTTATGCGCAATTTGCGCGAAGCGATCCGCCAGAAACGTCCGAATTTGTGGAAAAATAAAAATTGGCTTTTGCACCATGATAACGCCCCTGCTCACACATCGTTGCTTGTGCGCGAATTTTTGGCTAAAACCAACACAGTAACGATGCCACAGGCACCCTATTCCCCAGATCTGGCCCCCTGTGACTTCTTCTTGTTCCCAAAACTGAAGAGGCCCATGAAAGGACGGCGTTTTGCCACGATTGAGGAGATAAAGACGGCATCGAAGGATGAACTAAACAAGATCACAAAAAATGATTTTTTGAAATGCTTTGAGGATTGGAAAAAGCGTTGGCACAAGTGCATTATATCCGATGGGGATTACTTTGAAGGAGATAAAATAAAAATTGATGAATAAATAAATATTTTTTGAGAAAAATAAAAATTCACCTTACTTTTTGATCACACCTCGTATGTATTAAAAACAATAATAGGGAAGGAAATAAGGGAAAAAGGAGAAAAACTGTACGTATTCTTCGCCGACATGAAGGTTGCTTTTGACAAGATAAAGAAGAACAAAATGTGGGAAATCATGAAAGAGAAAGGGATAAATGTGAAAATCCGGAAAAGAATAGAAGAAATACATAAGAAAACAGGAAGTAAAGTAAAAGTTGAAGGAGAAATAATTGGGGAATTTGAGACTTACAAATGCGTAAGGCAAGGGTGCCCTTTAAGCATCACGCTACTTAATCTTGCCTTCGCCGACCAGTAAGTCAAGATCACACAGGTGCAAGACGGTGGGGTAGTAATAGGAAGGAAAAAAATATAGACATTAGGATATGCAGATGATATAGTGATGATGGTAAAGAGTGAAAGTGGAATGAAAGCGAATAAATTAAAAAAATACCTGGAAGAAAGGGGATTAGAGCTGAATGTAAGAAAATCAAAGATGATGAAATGCAGGAGAGGAGGAGGAAGGGGGAAGGAAGAAGAATTCGAATGGGAAGGTGAGCAGATAGAGATGGTTAAAGAGTACAACTACTTGGGATGTGATAAGCAGGAATAACGGAAATAAAAAGCAGATAAAGAAGGTAGAAGGGAAAATAAATATGGGACTCGGAAGACTATGGGGGCTAGGAGAAAAGCTATTTAGAGAAAATTGGGAGTTAAGGATGAACCTTTTCGATGCACTGGCGAAAAGCGTGATTATGTATGAAGCGGAAATCTGGGTATGGAAAAGATATTAAGAAATAGTGAGATTACAACTAAAATACATAAAGTGGGTATTGAGATTAGATAGAAACATGCCAAGTTACTTAATACGATGGGAAACAGGAAGACAAGAAATGAAAGAAACAGCATTAGAAAGAGCAATGAGGTATGAAAACAAAATAAGAGAAGAAAGAGATGGCTCAATAAAAAAAGAAGCATGGAGAGAACTGAATAAAAGGGAAAGAAATGAAAAAGATAAAATGGGTAAGAAGGAGGAGAGAGAAGAAAGGCTAGAAAAAAGAGAAAAATATAGAGAGGGAAGAGGGTGATGAAATGAGAGAAGAGTTTTGGGAAGAAATAAGAGAAGAGCTAAAGAAGAAAGAAGAAAAAGAACTAGAAGAAAAGCTAGAAAAGTGAAGATACATAAATGAGTGAAAAGAACTGAAAGAAGAAATGAAAAAGTATAGATTACAGGAAATTCAAGGAGAGGGAAGAATTAAAGGCCCACAAATAAGGGAAAGGTTTAGGTTAGGTAATGAAACGAGATGAAGCAGGTATTAGAAAAAAAAAAGAAAAGAGATGCAGAATGTGTATACATGTGGAAGAAAATTGGAAGCACATAGTAGAAAAATGTGAAAAAAATAAAAGGGAAGGGGAAGAATGGGAAAAAATAATAATGTGAAGCAAAGAAAAGATAGCGTGGATGATGGAGCTAAAATGGAAAAGAAGAAGAAACGAAGAGGAGAAAGAAAAAGAAAAACAAGAAGACGAAATTACAGACCCTAAGGAAAACAAGTGAGGCTGAGAAAAAGAAAGGTAGAGGGAAAAGTGGGAAGGAAGGCAGAACAGTCGGGAATAGAAGACAGAGACACAAGACTCGGAGACACACCTACATACGCACACATATACAAAAAATACGCACACACAAGAAAGTCAAAGATGAAAAGGCAAAAGAAAGTAGCAAAGGAAGAAGTCGAAAAGAAAATAAGCAAGAAAGGGAGAAACAGAAGAGTGGAAAAGGCAGATCTCGAAGAGAGAGAGAAGATGAAGCAACTGAAAAATGGGAAGAAAGGCTGAAAAGACAGGCACAGAAGATAGAGACACAAGATTTGCAGATACACCTACATACGCACACATATACATAAAATACGCACAGACACGCACATACACACACAAAACACATACATTAGCAACTACACAAACTGGACACGAGACACGAATAGTGAAGTAGGAAATGTAAACCAAAATATAACAAAATGTTGAAATAAAACAATATATATACAAAATGCAGAATGAAAAGTGAACAGGTATAATAACGGTGATAACGAGTTAAGAACAATAAATTTAATTAACAAATCAAAGCTACAATCGTAATAACTCAACAACAAAAAACTCAACTATAATAAAAAAAACTTAATACCCGTTCGTCTAAGCTCAACAAAATTCGCCGCGCTCACGAAGAAAAATGATCGATGACGGGACTGCCACCCAATCCGCCTTCCCTACAGCAATACGATTTAAACGCGCCCGTACAAATATAATAACGGCCACATTCGACGAGGTAACTGATAGATCTGCCACTCTACCCGCATAGTAACGGCGCCCGAAGCATGCGAGAGAGAGAGAGAGAGAAAGAGAGAGAGAGAGAAAGAGAGAGAGAGAGAGAAACGCAGCACTGACAGCGTCAACTGAATCTCGATACTGCTACTATCGCTGTGGTTGTTTTCGTTGTTGTTGGTGTTAATGTTATTGTCAATGTTGTTGTCGCTAGTATTTTTGTTGTCACGGTGTGTCGGTGAGTAGCGACACACTGGTTTTTGAGGCGCTCTTCTTTTATAAACATTTTCTTACTTTTGCTGCTTCCTTGAGCGGCATATTTTTGCAGGCGAGTTCGTCCAGTTGGCCACGGCACTTCCTGCTAAAAATTTTTGCTCCTAAGTACCTGTATCAACAATTTTTACCGTTAATCCACATATTTCAATCTACTCGAAGAGACTCCTCACTGCCGATGTTATTTCTTCGCTGCATCACATCTTTTAACTTAATCTGTTCTTGCGCTTAGTCATCGTGAAGGCTATTTTAATTTTATTTTAACTTTATTTTTATTTTACTTCATCTCGTTTTGTTTTATTTAATTTTAACTTTGTTGTATTTTCATCTAGCGCTATCTACACGCTAGATAATTTTAATTTTAATTTTAATTTTATTCCATCGACTGTGTCAAATCGCGTTTCCTTTTCTACCGTCCATTTAATTTGTAATGTAATTTTCTGCGTTCGCTTCATCAATCATCTTTCTCATTTCATTTTTGTGTATAAGCTACTTGTTTATTTTTGCGTTTTAGTCATTTCTAGGTTAATTTGCGAATCCCTTTACCACCTCTTGTAAATGGCATCATTTTACTCCCGAATCTCCAGCCAATTTTTTGATCCTTAATTAACAGAGTTGGTGCCACTGAGGTGCCAATTTTCAAATCTTTCAAATCCTGACTTTTCACAGCTACCATTTATGACTGGTCAGTGACTCAAATTTTTGCGCGAAATTGAAACTTTTCAATTTGACGTATCAATCTGTCCTTTCAAATTACCTTGTTTATTACAGTTTCTTGTGAAGTTTTGAGACCCGGGGAGGAAAGATGGAAAAATTTTTGACACAATCTATGAATTTCCATTTTTTGTCTTAATTTGTTTTTAAATTAAATTCCAAACTTCTCACTTTTATCAAATGGTCTTGTCTTTATGCGCCGAGTGTGGTGAAGCACTGAGTTATCGGGGTGGCAATATCTCGCAGTGCGAGGCCTGTGATAGATCTTTCCATCAGTACTGTTCCGATATAACTTTAAACCCTGACCTTGCGACCTTTATTTGCCGTACCTGTTCTATTGAGTCTGCGGTCTTGGCCAACTCTCGTCCATCCGGGGCGTGTTTTTACCATTCCTTCATTCCACTCAAATCGACTCTGCTTCAGCTGGCACTTTGTCTTTCGTCGAGACTTCAGGCCGAAAGAGACAAGCATCACATTACGAGCTTCTCCCGTCGAAGACGTTGAAGGTGGAATCCCGGAGTGATTTCTTTAATACTGACCGATCGGTTGTCCTACCCACTGTTTCTTCCCCCAGTGTGGACCAATCCACTTGCTCGATAGCATGGCTCCTACCACGGACGACAAACCGCCAACATGGTTTTCCGGTTTCGTAAATAATGAATTCACCGAGTTTCGAAACGAGATTAGAGCCACCTAGACTTCCATCCTAACCAAAGTCAATCGTGTCGCCGACGAAGTCAAGAGTCTTAAGTATGTAGTGGGTCTCAAGAATCGCTCCAAGCTCCTTATGCTGGGCCTTCCACAGGAGTTCCAGGGTTCGTTGGAAGATGTCGCCGGTATGCTCTTCGAAGCGATTAGCTACCCAAACGCTAGATGTCGAATAGCGGCCACCAGAAAATGGACTGCCACTCGCTCAAGTCTCAACCCAACTGAGACTGCCCTGCGGTGTCAGACGCATGATACTACGTCCGCTTTCGTTGTGCGTATCGACTTAACGGTGGTGCGTGATATCATTTTGGATAGCACTGGGAAGCTCGCTGGGAGGACGGCGAGGGACGTTTTTAAATGCGATCTTGGAAATCCCGTCTTCATCCGCCAGCTGTTACCCCAGCCGATCCCCAATTTTTTCGTGAAAGCACTTGTGTGTAGTCGCGAGCTGGGTTTCGCGTGCCCTTCCGTCTCGGAAATGGTCGTCCATATGCGGGAAAACACGCGTTCCACACCTATCCCCGTAATGTTAGAGCGCGACCTTGACTGCTGTACGCCTTTGCCTCCCGGCCAGCCGCCTGTCCCGTCTGCTCCGCGCTCTAGTGCCATCTCAGTAGCTGCCACTCCGATCGGCACTCGAAGACACGCGCCGTTCAAACTCAATTTCGCGCCCCAAATTGTCAAACAGCGACCCACTGCCGTCATCCCAAAAAACTCTGCTCAGCAACTTAACACTACCGAGGTTGTTTTAGCCCGACAGTGTCTATCTTCCCAGCTCAGCTATCTGAAGCTGTCCCAAATCCATCTCCTCCAGTTTCTGGTCCATGATGCCAACTAATCCAGGACCATAACCCACCCTGTGCTTCCTTTGTTATCGACCACATCAATATAAATAGACTAACTTCGCCCTGTCACTTTGCTCTTCTCGAAACAGAAGCCCTTTCTACACATTTTGACGTCATAGCCATTACTGAAACCTTCCTCTCACCTGATATCTCTAACTCACACCTCTCCCTCTCCGATTTCAATTTTTTCAGGTTTGACCGAATTGTAAAGCAGGGTGGCGGGGTTGGCCTGTACGTCAGATCTTATCTTAAATTTAGTTTCCTAGTTACTTCAGATCCAGTTTTTGATAACACGCCTAAATTCATCCTTGGCGAAATAAAGTCCGACAAGACCAAGCCTTTGATGGCGGTGGTATACAGACGTCCCTTTGCATGCTCTCCCACACATTTTTTCATCTGTCTGGCCACTTACCTCCCCCTGTACGGAAATGTCATCATTACCAGTGATTTCAACGCAGACCTAAGTTCTAGCTCTCTGCCTGATGCTCGAGCTTTGAGATCTTTCGTTGACCTACACAACCTCCACATCGTATCCACTGATCCCACACATCACTGTCTTGATATAAATCCCCCTTCTCACACTACTCTTGATCTCTTCATAGTGAAAGACTCTAATGCCATCCAGATATTTAGAAAATCCGATACTTCCTTTATTGCTGACCATGATTTCATCTCGCTCACCTATCGTTTCACCACGAAGAAGCACGTTACCAGAGTCATTAGGTCCCGCGGTTTAAATCGGGTAGAAGAAGCGGCCTTAAATGAGACCCTCAGCAGTCTTCTCTCGTGTCTGGTCGAAAAATCACCAGCACGACTGAAGCGCTCTTCAGATCCACCGATCGATGCTGAGCTGCATTTCCTTGACAACTCGGTGCACTCTCTTATGGAAGGCCTTATAAAGTTTTTCGACGAGATAGCCCCTCTCAGGTGCATCAAGTTGTCTTCTAGGCGTAAACCCTGGGTGACTCCGAGCATTCTC
The DNA here is from genome assembly GCF_024137745.1 of Phymastichus coffea. Lineage (NCBI taxonomy): Eukaryota > Metazoa > Arthropoda > Insecta > Hymenoptera > Eulophidae > Phymastichus > Phymastichus coffea. The sequence continues at coordinate 3,305,168 of NW_026706822.1, read as the reverse complement.
GCTCTCATGAAAAGGCATGACGTTGCCTATAAACTGGCATCCTCCTCTCGCTCGGTCAGTGACGTCGCTTGGTATCGAAGAATTCGTAATGACGTCTCAAATGCCCTCGACTCAGCAAAAAATTCTTGCATGTCAAGCAGACTGTCCTCCGTAAGCACCAGTAAGGCTAGGTGGAGCGAGTTACGAAACTTGGGAGTCACTAAGCGCGCTCTTCCATCCCCGTTTTGATTTTTTCCTCCAGCCGTACTAAACACCCACTTTACCAATATAGTAAACTCATCTCCTCCCATAACATGTGACTTTTTGACGCCCTTTTAGCGAGTCCCCCAAATATTCTTCACGCCCACTCCCCATTCGAATTTCGTGAGGTTACTAGCCAGGAGGTTATGGATACACTAAACTCGTCCTCATCCAGAACATTCAGTCCCGATGGTTTGTCTATCAGATGCTTAAACTTGTCTCTTCTACTTGTCTCTCGTCCCTCACGCATCTTATTAACAAATTATTATTGTGCGGCGTTTTTCCAACCTTCTGGAAACGTTGTCTCATCGCCCTTCTTGCCAAAGTACCTTCGCCCGCTCTTTTATCGGATATCAGACCGATAGCAAAGTTATCCGAGGTATCAAAGGTACTTGAGAGGCTCGTTCATGCACAACTTTCGTCCTATCTGGACTGCTGCAAGTTGCGTGATTCACATCAGGTCGGTTTCGTGAGGTTCCGCAGCACTCAGACTGCACTCCTGGGTGTCCTTGATGACATCCACAAGGCCATTGAGGAGCGTAAAATTATAATCCCCGTCCTGCTAAATTTTTCCAAGGCTTTTGACGTTATCCCCCATGATCGTCTGATGGTCAAGCTCAGAGACCTATGCCTGTCTAATACCGTTTTGAGATGGTTCTTTAGCTATCTGACTGATAGGTTTCAGGCTGTTGTGTAAGAGGACGGCAGGGTATCGGACTGTTTCAGGGTTGCTACTGAAGTGCCGCAGGGTAGTATTCTGGGACCATTGCTATTTGCAATCGATATCTCGGACCTCTGTTCTATCCTTCATGAATTACATGCTTTATGCCGACGACACGCAGGTCTACCTTCACTATCATCCCGGCAGCTTTGCGGAGGCTTTGGAGAGGGTGCAGCTTGATGTGTAGGCTATAGTGGACTAGGCCCTAAGAAACGGTATCTCTCTTAACATCACTAAGACCAAGGTCATGATACTAGGCAGCGAACAGTACCTTAGGGCTATCAACTTGATCGACATCGTGAAGACGATCACCGTTGACGAGGTTCCACTCGACTATGTTACCAGTGCTTGCAACCTGAATGTGATACTTACTCCCACGCTAAATTGGTCCGAACATGTTAGAAGCGTGACGAGGAGGGCATATGGCTCTCTGGATTCACTTCGCTTCCACAGGAAATCTTTCTCGACTACCCGTAGAAAAGTTCTTGTCGAGCAGCTCATTTTCCCACATTTCGATTACCTCTCAGTGGTCTGTATTTAGCGTGATGGAGAGCACTCGTCTAAACTTCAAGTTGCCCAAAACGCCTGTGTATGATTCGTAATAGGATGGATTCCATATATACTTACTCTATCCCTAAACAGCCACATCACCCACCATAGATTAGACCTAGGCTGGCTATCCCTTACCCCAAATAGATATAGAGCCCTCGCCGTTCTGGCCTACTCTGTTGCGTCCAGAAAATCGTCATACTATCTAGCTCAAAACCTGTCTGTCCTGCTTGATAGTGTCATTATCCGGCGCTCAGGTCGCCATCCACCGTCGGCTTTGGAATACAAGGCCCCTCGAAATGAGGCCTGGAACCATTCTTTTGCGATCCTTGCTCAGAGAATACTCAACTCGTTGAGCATGACCCTGTTCTCCACCGATCGGATCTCCGACTTCAAGGATTGGACACGTGATCTATTTTTAAATTATGAGGCTAGAGCATGGATTGAGAGGGCGACTCGCTAAAAATTAATGCCAGTGCCGGAACAGTGCGATTACTCTCGCATACCAAACAAGGTCAATCCAATCGCGTTCTCCCAAAATTATCCATCCTCCTACAAATAGCCCTCTATCGACCTTTGTTTCATGAAATAGCTAATTAAACTTGAATGATAAATTTTGTAATGATGGAAAGAAGGGAAATAGTGAGAGATGGAAATTCACTTAATTTTAATTATATTCAGACCTCTTCAGGCTTTATTAATAGAAAAACAAAAAATTATTAACAATAGAGTTGCAAAAGTAATTTTAATGGTATATAATTATATGTATATGTGTATACGTGATTTCTCTCGTAGTCAAATTATTATTGGCTAAAACGAATAGATCGTAGCACAGTCAAGTTACAATAAAGTGAGAAATAAAGTATTTCAACCCATATATATACTCTTCATCCATTATCCCTTCCTCATCGATCATAATAAAGGCTTATAAATGTGACTAAGATATTGTATATCCTCTTTTCTATTCAACATATTTTTATGTAAACCAATGTGTAACATACGGATATTCTTTGTTTCTTATAATTCTTTTCATAATCCAATATCTTAGCTTTTTTTCCAGTCAAATTCGTGTGAGGACGTTCTTCTATGTGTAGCTACTACTGTATCTGAATCAATGTTTTTTTGTGTTGGTTTAATCTAATTTTTAAGGAACGCTTACTTTGCCCTATATAGACCGCTGAACATTATTTGCAGTTAAAACTGTAGATAATACCAGTGTTGTCTAATAAATAAGATTTGTCTTTTCCTAAACGGATAAATTCTTGTAATGGTTTTTGTAATAAAGGGATAGGCTTAATGTTATGTTTTTTTAAGACAGATGAACATTTTTTGAAGATGTTGCAATTATTAGGAATAGCAACTGTATGTAATTTTTGATTTTCTAATTTTTTAGAATTATTATTCCCTTTTTTGTATGTATTGATACGTTTTAGTATATGTTTTTTGATAAATAAATGGATGGATAATTATTCTTATAATTAGTAATTATTTTTAAATTGTTGGTTGTCTAATTAAACTTGGTTGTTCTTTAGCCAAATGCACGTCGCTCCACTTTATACCTTTCTCCTTTCAGACCGTTTTTGTATAAAATAAGTGCCATCGCGCTTTCATTACATTTACTATTTTTATTATTTTTTACTACTTTTATTATTTTTATTGTTCTTATTATTTTTATTATTTTTATTACTTTTATCGTCTTTATTATTTTTATTATTTTTCATCTTTTATTATTGTTATTTTTGTTATTTTATCTGTTATTTTAATCATATTATTCTTTATATATTTTTATTTTACTACATTTTACGTATTTCATTCTATTTTTCATTTTATATACATATTCTTAGTCTTCTTACTGTTATTGCCATTGTAAACTCGCTGCTCACCGTACATACAACTCACGCATTTCATCTAAATTCATCTTCTTTAAGTAGTTAAATGCGTTACTATTTTTTCTTGAATCTCTTCTTTTGTCATTTTAAGTTTAGTTATTGTTTGATTTGTACATTTTCTAAATTGCCAGACGGAGTTTCAACTCATTGGGGCAATAAACGAACTAATCTAATCTCTCTACTCGTTCTTCTTCCATGCCACCTGCGCCCTCCTACGCTGCTTGTTCTAGCACCGTACGCACCTCAACAAAGAAAAAGCAAGCGTGAGTATGTACTCTCAACGTACACACTCGCAGCTTGGCACGGCGCGTGGACCCAGGTGAGAGCCCGATGGCCATACTGCGATTCTCTGTCTCAACATCTAAACGAAATTGAGAAAAAATAATTTTTTGATAGCCCTAAAATATTTTCTTCATAATAAATACTACCATATTTTTTGCAACAACAGTACCATTCATTACATGTTCACGCATGAAGCTTTCTCAGACGATTTTCTTCGTCATGGGATTCACCTGCGGTGAAAATTTAATTAAAGATCTATTAGAGTAAGCTGGCAGTAAGATCGAATTATACACAATATTGTTTCATTTCACGATTGACTTTATCGGTTTCGGTCACTAAAGCGAATTGGTGCAAGAACAGAGTACAAATCTAATATCTACTCTTGAGCTCTTGTTACTCTTCACTGCTGGGCTGGATCTGAACTTGAACTTTCTCGTCGCGGCCTGACGTATTCAATGACGGATGCAGTTTAATATCCAGCGATGATCCAATAACAGAGAGATAATATGGAGAGGATGTCAATTATCCACTAACTGTATCTTGAAGAGGTTCAAGGGGTGGCTTCACAGTCACATGAGAGTCAGAGAAGTTCGTTGTTTGGAGAAGCTCGAACAACTAGCTTCATCGGAGTGATATGTCGACTTTTATGCTTGAGCAGTTTTATTTAGAATTCTTTCCTCTCTACTAGTTTAGTCATGGGTAGAGGGTGAAAATCATTTAAGAGAAGATGTACTCTGGTAAGCGCACAGTAAACGCATCTCGTAACTCGTAACTCTTTGTTAATAAAATAAACGTTTTTTTCATGAAAGTGCCCGCCTTTGTATTTTATAACAACTTTACATAAAAAAATGTTCGTTTTTTTATATTTCAAGTTAATAGACAGTTAATCCTGGAAAAATGCAACATTTTTTTCTATTAAATTTTTTTTTATAATCACGACTTTCAAAGATTCGACGAATTTTATAAAAAAGTTAGTTTTTTATAAAACGATATGTAGCTCGTAAAAAACAAGTTTAAAAAATTTTCTCGCACATGGATATTGTGGCTTTTCAAACGAGCTTATGAATGATATATCTTGTTTTCTTGTCCGATAATTTCCCGCAAAATTACATCGTTTTAAAGTCGGAGATAAAAAACGGAAAAAATTGATTTTATTTAAGATGTCACACAATCCATAGAACAAGAAAAATCATATATGTATTTCATATGATTCGAAAGTTTTATACAAGATCATTAAAATCATATCCCGTCGGTTGCTGTGGCATGTTTTGGAGCCGAGATATAAAACTTTGAAGTTTTGCTAATTTTGGTCTAGAGTTGGAAAAAGTCGTCCGACAGCAATATACGTCGTATTTGATAGACATAAAATATGTAATTGCCAGATTTCAATACACTCAAACCTCGATAATTCGAATTTTTGAGTACAAATAGCGATTTCACATGAGTACTGAATCTTCAAAAGAAAAGCTTACGTCAAAAAGAAAGACAAACCGAGGCGGCGCGGGTTGCGCAGACAGTAGCGACCGACGAGCTTTCATAGGCAGGAGCCGTCGATATGGCGACGTGCGGTTAGCTTAATTTGGCCAGTGCGAGAGTCATTGTCGGTGCCCGGCGCGTGAAACATCGAGGGCCAGGGCGAGGTGAATAACGCGCTGGAGTATGAGGGGGCGCGCGGCCCAAAAGACACCAGTACTCCGGCGCGTGGAACGCTCAACGCGAGGCCCGTGGCGAGGAGCGAGTCTGCACGGTTGAACGCCCGGGCGCGCGAGAATGAGCGCCCAGCACCGATGGGAAATGCCGCGATGAAAATGCGCCAGTACAAAGACGATAGGAGGAGTCAGAGCAGTCAGAGTCCGACGAAGCGAGCTATGACTCAGCGCTCGAGGACGATGAGGCGTGGAAATATGACTCCGACGACGATAGGTGCGTAAGAAGGCCAAAAGCTCGTTATATCGATGGCCGACCGGCAGACGCGGTGTCAGCGTTGAAAAACTGGTCGGTGGTATTCACTAAAAAGGGCGGGCTGACGGCGGAACAATTCCTCTAGCGACTGCGCGAAGTGCAATCTTTTTATAGATTTCGCGACGCGGAGATGTTGTCGGCATTGATGACTGCATTCACAAGCTCGGAAATGATGCTCTGATGGGAAACAAATCGTCCGAATTGGCGGACGCTGCGCGAATTTAAGGATGAGTTTCGACGACAGTTTTGCCTGCGACGCTCGTGCGAGGACGTATATGACGCGCTGCGCCCCCGTACTCAAGGCGAGGGTGAGCCGCTGGGCAGTATCTTACGGCTTTTCTTTATATCGCGGGTAGGCTGGACCCGCGACTCTCAGAGCGACGACAGCTCGAGCTGATTAAAGTTAATTTATATCCGACGCTGCGGAAGTTTATCAGGTCTAAGAAGGTCAAAGCGTTGGCAGAGCTGCGCGCGTGGGGAGAGAAATTCGAACGTCGGCGCGACATCGATGATGTATGTGGACCGCCTCCTACGCCGCAAGAATCATTGATGCCAGAGGTGGCGTACCGAGGAAATACGGCGAACGAGATTGCAAAACCGGATATCAGAAACGCAGGCCCCGCGGTAAGAGAGTCTGTCGCGTCTGTCCAGTCTGCGAACGGGAAAGGTCAGCGCGGCAGGACGGCAAGGCCGGCGTAGAAGTCTGGAAGTGATAACGGAGGTCCGAGCAAGGAAAGCCCGTCACAACAGAACACGGCGGGTTCACCGGACATGTTGCCGACAGATGTAGTGGCTGCGTTGTCGCGGCTACTGCGAACTCACGGCGGGACGTCATCTGGAGGCGCAGCCCCGGCGGCGAGTAACGCAGCTGGCGGAGCAGCGTTCCGGGGCGTATGCTATAAATGCGGGGGGCACGGACACTGTGAATCTGAGTGCGCGAGCCCACAAGATGCACGGATTCCGCAACAAGCCGCGGGCGGGCCAGCAACCGCTGAGGCAAGCGGTAGCGCGGGTGTTAACCAAGCTGCGAGACGCGGCGAAGATAAGGGCCCAGTGCGCTGCTATAAATGCCAGCGGCTTGGTCATTATGCAAATAAGTGTACGTTGGGGGCACGGGCCTCGCGAGGGTGCCAGGGTTGCGGTTCGGATAGTGGAACTCTTGAAATATGCCCAGAATGTCGGGGATGGATCAGGGCGATGAGAAACTCCAACGCGGGCTCCGCGCGCCCAGCGGGCCCCGCGTAGCATCGCATGATAGGGCACTTCATCCGGGTGAGATCGCGTTTAATAGACTGTTAGAGGGCACTCGCGGAGTACCGCAGACTAACTGAAACACGACGATCGGAGCATCCGGGAGGCGAGGACGCGAGCGGCGCGCGGCCAAGTACTCCAGCATATCGCGAGCACACAGGGCGCGAAACGAAGAGTATAAGAAAAAATTTCGATTGGATTGGGTTTAACGAGCAGTGGCTGAGGATGCGTGAGACCGAGTCGGTGCGCGAGAATGAGAGACAGGCTGCGCAAACGCTGAAAGCAGACCGAGGGAATATCCAAGGGTGTCCGAGGGATGGGCGCGGGTCAATCGGGAAGGATTTGACGGGAGCGCCAGTACCGGACGATGGTATTAGAAACTCGGGTGAAACCGTGGAAACTACGCGGTTTTTAAGTAGTCCGGGAGAAGGTGCGAAGCGCGTACTGCAGGCCCCGGAGCAGGCTCAAGCCGCAGGACCGCGCCAGCACGGCATGAGACAAGAGGTAGATGACCCTGGCAGTGGAGACGAAACGTCGTCGTGATCTGTCACCTCGTGAACGAATTCGTGGTGCTGAGCGGTAGGGTTGCGGTGAAAGCATCTTTGCGGAAGCGACAAGCGGACCAGGGCGCGAACCGATGCGTAAGGAATCGGTGGGAAACGCGCATACTGGAGTCAGCGAGGAAGTCTCGTGCTTATGTGTGCGCGTGTGCATGGGCGAACCAAAGGCAGATGCGGTGGAAAACCGCGCGCTTTTTGTTTGGTTTCGCGGGAGCAAAAGCGAAAATTGTAGGGAGACTTCGTCTTAGAATTGAAATTGACGGAGCGGTGCGCGAGGTAGAGACGCGAGTTGTGGACGCGCCGATGCAGTATGATAAGATAGTCGGAATGGACATCATCGAGGGCTTCGATATTAGCAGGGAGCATGCGGAAGGGCGTTGGCATATAAGGGATGGCCCGTGGCACTCGTTTGCCGAGTTGAAACGCGAAAGGGTGGAATTTCCGAGCGACTCGGGATTTACGCGTGTTCGCGTCAGGGCCGAGGTCGCTGGACTTTCTGAGTTGCGACCTTCGCAGCGCGAGTTGATAGAACAGCATGTGCGGCGGGTTGTGCCCGAGAAATCGCCGGCATGCACGCATTTAATTCGGCACGAAATAGACGTGCAGGCTACGCGGCCGGTGAAGACCCCTTTGAGGTGATACTCGTCGCAAGTAATGGACTTCATACGGCGAGAAACGTAAAGGTGGTTGGAATCCGGGTTGATTCGAAGGTCGACTACCGATTGGAGCAGCGCGCCGGTGATCGTGAAGAAGCAGGACGGCACAAATCGAATGTGCATCGATCTGAGACCGGTGAATAAAGCGATAAGGGCAGACGCATACCCGATGCCGAGTATCGACGCGATCCTTGATCGTTTGCAAGGGGCGCGATTTATCTCGAAGATCGATTTGAAAAATGCGTATCTACAGGTACCGCTGAGCGAGGAAAGTAAGAAGTATACGGCATTCGCGGTTCCAGGGATGGGCCTGTTTGAATGCAATTATATGATCTTCGGGTTGATAAACGCGCCGGCAACATTCATGCGACTGATGGATGCGCTGTTCGGTCCGGAATTTGAGCCGTTTGTATTTAAGTATCTCGACGGCGTGATAGTCGTGACCGAGACTTTTGGTGATCATCTGGTGTGGCTCGAGTGGGCATTGGAAAGGCTGGTTAACGCGGGACTCGAGGTAAACGTAGGGAAATGTGAATTCGGATGCTCGGAGGTGACATTTTTGGGATACCGTCTGGATAGCCAGGGGCTGCGACCTGACGCAGACCGGATCCAGCCGGTGGTTGAGTTCCCTCAGCCCTGAAATGTCAAACAACTGCGACGCTTCCTCGGCATGTGCGGATGGTATGCGCGATTTATTGAGCACGAGAGTGAAATGAAGGTGCCGCTAACGAAGCTCACGCGCAAAAGCGAACGCTGGCATTGGGGACCGGAGCAGGCCGAAGCATTTGAAAAACTAAAGAAGGCGCTAACGGAAGCGCCAGTGCTGGCGAGACCCGACTTTGCGAAAACGTTCTATATCCATTGCGATGCGTCGTCATATGCGCTGGGAGCGTGTTTGATGCAGAAGGACGCGGACGGTTTCGAGCACCCGATCTGCTACGCGAGCAGGATGCTCAACACGTATGAGCGAAATTACTCGGTATCAGAACTGGAGTGCGCGGCAGTAATAATGGGTATTAAGAAATTCCGCCCGTACGTTAAGGGAACGCATTTCGTGGTGGTTACTGATCACAAGCGCTCACGTGGCTGCGGAATAAGAAAGAGCTCGCAGATAGACTCGCGAGATGGATTCTAGAGCTTCAGCAATACGATTTTGAGATCGTGTATAGGAAGGGTCGCCTACATCATACGCCGGACGCGTTATCGCGCGCGTATAAAGACGGCGAGGAGGTAGCGTCATTCGCAACCATTACGGACCCAGACTACTTACAGCGCATGAGAGATGTGCTTGCGAGACCGGATAAATTCCGAAATTGGCGAGTGGAGGACGGAATGTTGTATAGATTCTGTTCCGATAGACTACTTGATCCAGTCACAAATCGCGAACAATATTGGCGCTTGGTAGTACCGCTAGAGCATAGGGCTCGGGTGATGCGAGACGCGCACTGCGAGCCATCGGCAGGACATTTCGGTAGGGATAAAACGTAAGATAGAGTTGCGAGGGAGTACTCCTGGCATGGGATGTATCACGAAATCACGGAGTTCGTGCGTTCGTGTGAGGAATGCCAGAAGTACAAGATCGAACAGAAGCTACCGATGGAATTGATGAGCAGACGTGTAGTTGAACGACTATGGCTAGTGGTAGCGGCGGATGTAATGGAACTGCCAAGAAGTAAGAATAGGTTTAAGTATCTAGTCATATTTCAGGTATTATTTACGAAATACGTGGCGTTTAAGCCTCTCGTGTCGGCTACAGAGAAAGCTATTGCGCAAGCTCTTGAGGAACTGATTTTATTTAGATGGGAGATCGCGAGTTACTCAGTCATAGATAATGGAAAAAATTTCTGTGGAAACGAATTTCGAGCGACGTTAGACGAGTACAAAATCGAACAGGTACTCTGTCCGCCATACCATCAGCAGGCGAACTTCGTCGAACGAGCGATTAAGATGCTGAAGCTGATGGTGGCGATTTTCGTGGATCAGGACCACAGAAATTGGGATAAATATTTGCATGAATTCAGACAAGCAATGAACACGACGATTCAGGCGAGTACGAAAATCTCGCCGACGTTCTTAAACTTCGGGCGTGAGCCGCAGCAAGCAAAAAGTCTGCGACGCGAAGTGGAAGCGCGAGCGCCGATCATCCGCTCGTCAATCAAAGATTGGAGCGAGCGAATGGCGAGGCTTGACGCGCTGCGCGACTTGGATATCAAGCATATTGAGGAAGCGCAGACCCGGCAAAAGAAGCATTATGATAGGAAACGGCGTGAAGCGGAATTTTCGGTCGGGGACGTGGTTTTGAGAAGTGCGCATACGTTATCAAGCGCGAGCGCGGGTAGAAATGCCAAATTGGATCCGAAGTTCATAGGCCCGTATAAAATCTTGCGTGTGGTTTCACCAGGGGTGTATATTTTAACCACTGATAATAAGAAGCAGGTGCCAATGGCTGACGTGTCTGAACTTAAGAGTTACATACCTCCGCGAAAGGTGAGCACCGGCAGCCGAAAGTAGATGTTACTGTGTGGAGCGATTGTTGTGTGTGAGTGTGAGTAGCTGAAGACAGGACCATTGATGACGGGATATCATGGCGATACGAAATAATAGTCATGCGTTCATTGAATTATTTGCTAATTTTATATGGAATTTTATTATAGACGACACAGCGATGCATACGCTAAAGGGTGTGGCGCCGGAATCAGAAGAAATAGCTCGGCCAGAAATCGCGTCGGTAGACGTTGGTAAAACCGCGAACGAGGGTACGTCGAGGCGGAGTGAGGGCGAAGTCGCCGAACTCCTGCCCGACACGAGGACCGACGTGGAGGTCGTCGCGGATACGCGAATCGTGGCGAGGCCGCCGAGTTCGGACGGCGCTGTCGGTCCGCCGGGTCGTGGTGGCGCTGTCGCTGCTGCCGCCGCGGCCGCCGATGCGAGGGCGAGAAATGCGGAGCTTGCGCTGGATCCCCGTGTCAATATGGTAAAGCCGTCGGTGAGGCGCGGATTTAGTAATGAAGTCGCGATGGCGGAGCCACGGGGCCAGATCCTGCCAATGGATATGCGACCACTCACCACAGAGGTGAGTTCGCCGAGTGTGTGGGAGAGTCGCGAGACAATTTCGCCGTTGGTTATCGCAGAGGTCCGGCGCGGGGTCCCGACTCGAAGACGGCAAGATGAGCTGCGCGGACGGTTTGGGTCGGTGGTGGACGAGCTCATAACGCCACAAGACCTGCTGCCGTAGCGTCCGCTGCGATTCGGGGTATCGGAGAGCTCGTCTACATCAGATCGCCCGGATTCGGGGGCCCGGATGCCGCCGAGTACGGCGGCTCGCGCTGACTCGAGCGGGGCGCCGCCACCGGAGTACCTGCAGGAGCTCCGGAAGGAGGAAACGAAGGAACGCTATGGCATCTCTAAAAAGCGACGCCGCAATAAAAAGACGCCGGATTTCGGGGGTTATGAACCCGGGTTTTTAGCCGTTGCTTCGGTGGCTCGTAGTACCCCTATAGAGCAGGACGTGACGCGTGGGAGTTGCCGGTGCAGCGGCGGGAGTTCCAAAATCTGTCTTCGATAGCGGAGGTGACTGGCGGGCAGGACGCGTCGGGTTCAGTCGCCGGTTCGCAGAACGAAGATAGCGGGATGTCCGTGGAGGATGCGGTGTCGGCGGACTCGCAGGTGGCAGAGCGATCGCTGACTCCGGGACCTTCGGAAGTGGTGGCTGAGCGGCCGGCTAAGCCATATAACGTGGGAAAGGGTAAAGACAGGTACCGTGTGTTCCTTGATGGAACACGCGTGCCTGCTCCGCGAGCAGGAGTTAGGGTGCGCCGTCGCCGCGAGATGCGCGAGGTGAGAGAGACTGAGGCAGCGGCGGCGAGATCACAGACGCGAACTCAAAGCGTCCATCGTCGCGCAATCGAGTCGACGCATTGGCAGCGTCAGGTTAAGGATGGCGCACGAGAGCGTGATCCTGTCGCGGCAATCCTGGCTGAGTTGGCGAGACTCACACCATCCCAACACGAAGAAATTGCGAGGGCGGAACGCCAGGCGCGCGAGCTCGCCGCCTGGGCGTTAAGCCGTAGCGCAGCTCAGGAAGATGCGCAGGGCGACTAAGGTACCAGCATGGATAACACTTATAATTGTATTTATTTTATTTTATTAACTATCTTGATTTTATTTTCGCGATTGTGTTATATTTGGTTTCTTTTCTTTTAGCATTGGCGAACTGTTGTTTGTTTTATGTTGTTTTATGTTTGTTAGTGTACTTATACTTATATATATGTGTTTTGGTCAAAACCTCGGCCTTGTGTCCGGGCGAGGGGAGTTGCGTGGGGTAACCCTCGGGTGCCTCCGGCTCCCGTGGCTTAGTGGGGGGTTGTGAGAGGGCTGATAGCGATGTTCGCTAACCCTGTGCGCGGCACTCTCCTCGAACGGATGTAGCGGCCGAGCATGGCTATGTTAACCATAGCATTCACGCGCTCGTGTCGTTGCAGGGCCTGGAGAGGGGAGAGCGCAGCTGGCGGAGAAGACGGCGCGAGAAGGAGCAAGAGCGCGAAGAGCGTGAGAGATAGAGCGAGAGAGGAAGAGGAATGGGCGAGAACGCGGAAAACGCGGCTCGCGCCGCGAGAACTAAGTGAGCGGGAGAGATTGAGGACAGTGAGAAAGTGATCGTACGCTAATAAGGTCACGGCGCGAGATACGCTAGAGCACGCGCTAGGAGAAGGAAACCCCAGGACGAGAAAAAGAGTTTTTGTGGCGAGTCTCCGGCTGCTGTTCGAGCAGCCTTTTCCGGCGATCATCATCAGACGCCTGAGGAGCCGATCCCGGCCACCAGCTGCTAACCAGCCGCCGCCGGTGATCCAACGATCTCCACTACTGGCAGGACTGCGGTTTCGCCGTCGCCGGCTCTCCACCAGCGAGCCGCGGGAGGGGCCACCCGGTGAGTTTGTTGCATCTCTATTCCGCGACTCTCTCTCACGTACCAGCTCTCGCCCGGTGCAGCACCGCGAATTGACTTGTCGCGATTGTTAGTTGAGCGAATCCGCTCCTAAATGTTATACACTCGCCGCGTATGATAGTTGAACGATTACGCTTCTAGTCGCCGCCTGCTGTCGCGTTTGGAGGATTGAGCGAGCGCGCTCACCACCCTGTATTTGTAACATCCGTAGATATACTTTCGTTGGCGTAAATAAAAAGGGATCGCCTCTTTGTACTCATTCCAATTCTTTCTGTTCACCTTTCCCGTCATCGCGGAAGGTTCGCTCCCGTGGAAGTCAGCGCCGGCTTCCTTCACCGGAAAAGGACTCTTTATTAACTCACAGGGGGCATAGCAGTGGCGCACTTGGCTGTCTTTCCGAGGATAAAATCCCCCCCCCCCTTTGCAAGTGGAAAAACAGCAGTTTTATTACTAGACTTATGGAGTGGACAGTGTGAACGAACTGTAAGAGAAGTGACGCTAGCAGATACAAATTTTTGATTGATGACAATTCCTAAGCGTACGACAGGCAAAATTCAACCACTGGATGTATTCGGTTTTCGATTTTGGAAAAACTTTGTAAGAAAAATATCTGATGCCATTATTTTATTCGGATCAGACATCAGTTTACATAAGAGAAATAATATTATAAAATTACAGTCTATCAGACATAATCAATTATCTTCACCTAGATTCAAAAGCGTATTTAAATATGCTTGGTACAAAAGTGGGTACTTGGATAAAAAACCTGATTCGTTCGACAATCCTGTTGAATATTGCTTCAAAATTTCAGAACAGCCTATCTGCGAGATTTGTGAGAAAATAGCAATTATAAAATGTGCATGGTGCAAGAAACTAATATGTCTACAGCATTTATTTATAGAGTATCATTATTGTTCACAATATGTTCAGTGATAATGAACGCGGATCGTCTTTTTATATTCAAAAAATGTAATCTCAATATCAGATGAAATGACGAATTAATATAACGTAAATATAACATAAAAATAAATTAAACTTAACGTTATCTTCTACAATTATTTCGCCTATGTCCTTTTCTTCAGAAATATTACAAATATGTCGAAATTGGGATTATGAATAACACAGAACCGGGTTTCGGACTAGAAAATTGGAAAGGGCAGGGTAACCAGCTCGAGGGATCAGGAAATTGGGGTTAAGAGTTTGGGGTTACAGCGTGGCAGGGTAATCAGTTCGAGGGTTAATGAAATTGGGGTGTAGGAGTTCGGGGTTAGAGCGTGGCAGGGTAACCAGCTCGAGGTAACAAATTGAATGCTCTCTTCACTCTCCAATGAAGGGGTAGCAGCCCCTGTTGACGGATACTGTATACTTTTGTGTTAGATTTTAAACAGAATTTCATAAATATCATTTCTTCTGAAAAAATTTTGCAAGAAAATATTTGAAAACATAGCTTTTCTTTCAAGCGACTTAGGGGGTTGCAACCCCTGTAAACGATATCCATATATTTAGCTGAAATTTTTTAAAAGAATTTTTTAGAGTTTATTTCGTCGAAAACTGTGCATAAAATACGAAAATTTCGCTATAAAATGGTGTTGATGGGTAACTTTCGTGGACAGCTTTCACCCTCTAAATAGTTTATTCGGCAGAACAAAAGTATACATGTGTTTGGCTTTTTTAAGTATCATAGAACATGAAATAACCAGCATAATCTGCGATTAACAACTGCTTATATTGTATTAATAACATTAAGGGGTAGTTCACCCTCGAAATAATAGATAATAAGAAAACCCCGAAACACGTCAATTTTGTTTTATCATTTTCTACTAGAATACCATTTTAAAAATTTTTTTAAGATAATTTTTTGATTTTGTAAGGTAAAAATACACTTAAAAATACAGTTTTTCCTCTATACAACGAAGAGATTGCAACCCCCGGGGACCAAATTGATCTGTGTCTGTTACTTTTTTTATAAGTATCTTGTTTTTTTTGTTGAATAAAAAAATATTCATTACAACTAAAGATATTGCTATAGAACTGCTTTTGGGGCTGTTTTTGGGGGTGTGTTTCATCCCTTAGATAGCTTTTTCCGCCGATAAAAAAAATACGGGTCATTTATTTTTTTACGAACTATAACATATCTCAATTGCAAAAAAATCGGAAGCGGAGGGTTGGGGTGGTTTCCTTGTTACTGTAACATGTCTGATTGAAGAAAGTCAAAGTACAAAACTTTTGACGTTAGCAAAGAAAGTTGCGTGTATTGGGGAAGTAGAGAAAGGCTTGAGGAAGAAATCGCAAATTGCTGAAAATTTTCAAATTCCGTGGAATACTCTTTCTTCTTTTATAAAAAATAGGGAGAAAATTCTCAATAAGTTTTCTACATCAAGTCAAAATAGAAAACGATACAGGGGACTAGAAAATTCAGAAGCGTAGTGGTGTGTTAAGAAATGGTTAAGCAAGCTTGCGATAAGAAAATTCCTATAAGAACCGATTCTCCAAGCCAAAGCTCAAAAGTTTGTCAACAGTTGTGAAAACTTCGATTGGAATTGTGAAAAATTCAAATTAAGTAATGGTTGACAGCAGAATTGCAAAAAGCGAAATGATTTTGTGATGAAAAGTGTGTGCGGTGAAAGAGCAGCTGTTAACAATCAAAAAGCTGAAAAATGGAAAGTATCAATGTTGGAAAAAGTAAAAGATAAGGAACCAAGAAATATTTTTAATGGCGACGAAACAGTTCTGTTCTACGACTGCACGCCAGACAAGACACTAGCTTACAAGAAGGAAGATTATAGCAGTGGTAAAACGAGCAAAGTTTGAATTACTGTCCTTGTAAAGTGTCCTTTTAAGTGAAAAACATCCTGTGTTGGAAATTGAAAATTCTGCAAATCCACGTTGCTTCAAAAACGTCAAGTGGAAACCGCGTGATTATGAAGTCAACAGAAAAGTTTGGATGAACTGCGATTTTTCTGAAAAGTAACTAATGAACTTAGACAGAAAGTTTTGACGAGAAAAAAGAAAAATGTTACTATTTCAAGACAATTGCAGTGCACACGAGTAGATAAGCAATGTACTCGTATGTTTCAGTATAGATTTGTCCCTAGAAACTAAGCTCTATGCTTAAGCATATATGTATATTCATTTCTAGGGATCGAGACCCTAGTGTTCTCGGTCTGGTAATTTTTGATCAGTAGAATTAATTTATAGACCAATTGAGGAGATCTCTGTAGGAGATAGGTTATGGAGGTGATTTTCTATTTCTGCATTTTTTTCATCAATAATAATTTGTTTGAATTCTTTTATTACATAGTTATATTTTGTTTTATTAGTTTTTTCTTTACTCTTTTACCATATTCTCCTTAGTTTTCTATTTTCTTTTAATTTATCTAATACTGTTCTGGAGATGAATATATTCGATGTTCTATTTGTTGTATGTTTAGGAGCCGTAATATTAATAGCTTGATGGATGTTGTTATTTAAATTTGATAAGGCAATATATAATATGTCTTATTAGGTTTTAAGTGGAATTTTACAAGTTAATTTTTCATTTAATATATCTCTGTAAGTATCCTAGTTTGTTTTTTTATCATAAAGTGGTCTATTATTCGTGTAAATTTTAATTATTGAGTTGTAGTTTATGTTAATAAGAGAGTGATCTGAGGTTAGTTCTAGGCACGATTTGGCTATTAGTTGTTTGGGGCACAGTCTTTTAATATTTACAAAATCTATTAGATCATGTAGTTTATTAGTGTCTGCGGGCTAGTATGTGGGTTTGCCAGTTGATATTGACGTGAGGTTTTCTGATTGCATTACTGAATAAAGATACGCTCCTTTTGGAGTTATTGATCGTGATCCCTAACACGGATATTCTGCATTGTAGTCACCTACTGCGATAAAGATTTCCTAGACTGTCAAAATAATTTTTATATTGTTGTTTTGTAATAGTATATTTGAGGGGGCAGTATATGGCAGAGAATAAGCCTGGAACAGTTTGATCTTCAATCATAATGTTTGTTGTTTGTGTACGTCATATTTGTATGCTTCGTCTTCGTAGTGTTTGATACTGTCTTGAATTATTATAACTGTTCCTCAATGTGCTTTACCATCAGAATGATTTATGTTATAAAATGAATACTATGGAATTTTCATGTAGTTCTTATGTGTGAAGTGAGTTTCCGATATCATCATTATATCAATTTCATTTAGTATAAGAAATGGTTTTAGTTCAAGAATTCTTTGCGCTAAAGCGTTAGCGTTTCAAATTGCTACTTTGAATCCAGTATTAATTTCATCTTGTTTACTCAGTGAGCAGCTTTAGCATCGTGTGCATAAATATGGATTTAGCATCTTATTACTATTGATGAATAATTGAGATTTTTTTACCAAAAAGATATGTTCAAGAAACTCTATGAAACATGTGAGAAGAAGGAACTATTCCTTTTACATCATTAACAATCAAATTTGAATTTAAGAATTCTAGTAGTTAAGAAATTAAAAAAATCTTCTTTTGTATTAGTAAGATAAAAGTTATAATAAAAATATATTAACATTAATCAAATATTGCTTTTAATTATTTAATCCTTATTCATCTATTTAATTATCTAATTATAATAATATAATTATTTAATTATCTCCCTTCTCACTTATCCTTTTAGAGGAAACGTAAATGTAGGCAGTGATGCGATCTTTCTAGGGAATTTCGATTCCATATAAAGGTCCTATGACTGATGAAGGTAGTATCTCATAGACAGGAGTGTTGGTTGGGCCTCCTGCTATTTATCCTGTAAAAGTGTATAATAGGTATATCAAGGACTAAAGTAATTAGGAAGAGAGAGGGGTGGTTGCGGCAAAAAAAAAATTAGTAGTAGGGTTGGAACTTAAAATAAACGTAGCAAAGCTAAGGCTAGTGTTAGTCTATTAGAATAATTGGTAACAAATAGCAGTAGTAATTGGTATCCTTGTCCCTATTCTCAATCATGTTATATATAAAAGACAAGAGATTTTACTCCTCTTTTAAGGGTGTATGATTCGCAAAGAAAGTTAGAATACACCGTCTTTCTTACGAAAATCCAGATTAAAAAAAAAAGGAATTTGTGAACAGATAGCACGTGATCATGAGTGCTTTCGAAGGCCTATCATGGAGCTGAATCAAGTTAAATCGCTCACATTGTTTAAGTAACGAATGCTAATGATGAATCTTATACTTGAACCGATTTTAAATAATCATAATATTAATTATATGTTCGATAAAGTGAAAATCTGATTTCAAGTAGAGGGAGAGACAAGGAAACGGTTTAGGCGCCTCGAGAAAGCTAAGAACTCGGGTTTCCACGTTTTAAAAGGAGTTTGAGCTTCGACTGGCCTCCGTCTCAAGAATTTGTTAGTAGAAGTAGTATCCTGTCTTCTACTCTCAACTTAGAAATCTCAGTAGTCAAGAAGAAAAAGATGAACTTTAAAATGTTAAAGAAAATAGCTATAAACTTATTAGATTCACTTCCTATAAAGAATTATCATGAATTAAATGAACATCAAAATTATATAGTACAGGCATGAAACAACAGGTATTGAGGATCATTCTTGAACTCGATTGTGAATTCCAAATCATTCTCCCAAACTAAATTTCGAGAGCAATTCACAATCACTATCATTTGTTTATCGAAATGTCTGAAAATGCTCAAAGATATGCCTTATATTTAGTGTATCACGGATGTGATAGATTTCAATTCTCTTTACGTTGTAACTAAAATAATTTTCATTCCATTTCAATAAAGTTCAACCTTATATTTCATTTGTGTTGGAACTAAACTTTCACGCAGAGCAAAGTTCAATTAATTTCTATATCGAGGTATCAATTAGATGGGGTTAACATAATTGAATCAATTAATTCATATTAAATTCACGCCAACTACGTTGACACACTTTCCGAACATTGATTCATCTACGAAAATCCGCAGTCATCTTTAATAACATATATATATATATATATACACACACACACTGCCTATACTTTATCATGTTCTCTTTTTATATAAGACGAGGGTTGTCTGATAAGTTTCCGACTTAATAAAGAAACAAGATATTTTGTTTTCGAAAATTATTTTACTTTTT
Organism: Phymastichus coffea; assembly: GCF_024137745.1. Lineage (NCBI taxonomy): Eukaryota > Metazoa > Arthropoda > Insecta > Hymenoptera > Eulophidae > Phymastichus > Phymastichus coffea. Next base: position 3,286,014 of record NW_026706822.1, on the reverse strand, counting down.
AACGTAGTCTCCTTTGAAGTTGATACAAAGTGATCAACCAATTCGAAGTGCAATTCGTAAATTTTAACCATGGGAATCACTAAAGTGTGAGTTGGTACATTATCTTGATTTGATAATAAACGAAGTACTATCTTTTCCTTCAAATGCGTTAACTTTCATCTAATTTTTGTCTTTATTTATCAAGCAACGATGCGTAATACTCTCCTGTTATTGCTCTTGTAGATCTTTTTTGGAGATAATTGATCAAAATAATTCACATTCTCGGCTGAGGGAACCATCTTTAACTTTTTCGGAGCAAGGTCATCTTTAATAGTTTAGTGTCTTGACCGTTCTTTCTTTTCACGAGTATACTGGTAGATGCAGGTTTCGTGTATAGTTATAAATTGGTAAATACAAAAAAATCAATTCATTTTATAAAACCGCGACAATAAGACTTTAGAAATGTGCTGTTAATTCAAAGTAAATGAACGCAGTACCCAACGCGCAAACAGTTTACACGAATGCCCAATTGTTCAGCGCGCGCGCTGTGTGTGTGTGTGTGTGGGGGGGGGGTATATAGTTTTTTAAACAGACTACTTATTTGTGTGTGCCTGTAATATTGATCATGATTTTTACTTAACTTTCACTACATAGTAACCTCTTTTGTTAAACAGAAATGAATTCATATTCGTGTATTAAAAATGAAAATAATTTTTATCAATCACGTTCTTTTATTAAGAAGACCTATCAATGTGACAGCCCAAAAAAAATCGATTTTTCAAGAATTTTTTTCTCAGCAACTACTGCATATAATCAAATGAACCTTTTTTCCCCTTAAAGGTATGATTCGAAAAAACGAAAAAAATTTTTTTTTTGTTTGATAAAATGTTTATTTATTTATTTATAAAATAAGTAGACAACATGGAAAAAAAAAAGTTGTTCGTTAGCGTGCATGATTCTGGCTGTTCTGGTCATCTGAAACAGAAATTTCAAAAAGTTTCTTAAATTGTTATGTAAATTGAAAGTAATGAACCTCTGAATAATTATTTTATAGAAAATTAACAAAATGGCGGCGTTCCTCACAAAAATGGAAAAAAAGGTTTTTTTTTTTGTACGATTAATCGTGTGTAACTTCGGTTAGGTTCAAGCAAACATTTAGTTAGAGGTTCATTCCCTGCATTATATAATTTTGAACATTTTCCAAACAGATTCAAGTCGATACGATCAACCGTTCTTGAGTTATCGTGCACACCAGTTACAAAAAAGTGGTTTTGAGAAAAACGCGTGCAGGTAGCGAGCGCGATACGCTCTCACTTTTGAAATAGTAAAATCAGTCAATAAGGTAGAATGCGACCAAACCGACTGTGGGACATCAATTCTGGAGGTAAATACTATCGAAAAATGCAAAAAAAAATCGATTTTTTCAACCCGTCACATGAAAGGTCCCCTTAACAACCTGATGGCTAATTATTTTCTAACGGAAGGCTAACTTCAACTTTATTTTTTCGCAATAAAGAAACATGACTATTTTGCTAGGATACCTTTTCCAGTGAATTCATCACATTGAAATTGAAATCAGTTTAACCGTTTCATACATACGAGGCGATAATACGAAAAAAATTCGTGAAGACAGTCTAACCTCGTTTTTTTTATGAAATCAGTAAATATACAATATTTACATTTCTAATTATTGTTAACTTCAGTGCATTATGTATCATATATTAACAAAACTGAGAATATAGGTTACATAGAACAAATGAATAACCATATCTTGACACATACACTATATTATGGTAGTATTTATTATCTTAATATAATTATTTAAATTGATTTGTAATTATGATTTTAAAGCGTAAGAGACATCGAATCACCTTGAAAAAGAGACGCTATTTATCTAGAAAAGAGCAAGCAGCTGAATATGCTAAGTTATTGGCACAATGACAAAAAGAAGCTAAAGCTGGACGTCAAGAAGAACTAAAACGTAGACGCAGTGCTTCTATAAGAGATTCGAAATCATCTAATCAATCAGCTTCTTCCAAATAAAGTATTATCACATATACTTTAAGCGAATAAAATATAATAAATTGAATACATTTTGTTAAAAGCTAACATTTCCTTTTCATTCCTGTTAACGATTCCTGTAAAAATAATCTACTTACCAAGATATGCCAATAAATATAAATAATGTAATATCAATCTCACTTGTAGTACTATTAAAGTACGGATGCCTCTTAGAACTGTTTGATTTTTACTTGAATAATTTTTCAAAGGCAATTTTATTTTGTTTCGTTAACATTCATTAGTAGAAGCAGTAGTAGCAGCAGTATTGGTTTTCTCAATAACTGTCTCTACAAACTTTTTCAATGAATCAACAGCTGGTACAAGCGTTTCATTCAAAGTCTTTTCTAAATCTGCATTGCCACGTTTTAATAGCTAATATTTATGTCTGACTGTATCTTGAACCTTAGTTAATTGTTGAAGTATTATCTTTTCTTATTCAAAATCTGCCATACTGTTAATGAAAGAGAAATAACTCATATCTACTCAGTCTGCAGTATTCATAGCAAAAGAATCAAATTCTTTTCTATATCTTCCATCAATCAGCTTCTTCCAAAATAGCTCCATCCATTGTAAATATGTTTGATATTAACATCAACTTGTCGAAATAAAACTAGTACATTTACATTATCTCTGATATAGTGCTTTGGAATGCATGCATATAATTGAAAAATGTAATGGCTATCTACTTTTTTATGTCTTTCGATACAAAAAATTCTTTTACGTTACATTGTTTCTCGACTGAAATATCGTCGAAAACCATAATAAAATTTGGTTGTGCTTCATCTAGCGAGACAAGTGACTCATGCTCACTAAATGAATAATATTGTACTCCATCTATCGGCTTCAATAAATTCTTTAGAAACTGATTGTAGAAAACACACGGTGGGTCTGAGCGACATTTAAATAAAAGTGAAAGCAGGTTCCAATTTTTTTGCATATTTCGGTAAAAATACTAATAATTAGAAGATCCCAGAAAGAATTAAAAAAAATTCCTGAGCCCTTTTTGAAAAAATCGATTTTTAAAAATTTTTATCAAACAAAAAAAATAAAAAAATAATTTTGGTTGTGGTTGATGGTATTAATAAATAAATCAATATTTTTTCGATATTTCCACAGATGCACATTTAATAATAAAAAATTCAACACCAGCATTTTGAAAATTAATTTTTTTTTATTTATTGAGTGTTTTTACTAATTTTTATCTCTCTATTCTCCCATACACAATCATATTAATGGAGAAACACATGTATATATAAATATCAGTGTTTATTAATAGTATACATACGATAAGGACATAGCAGTATTGTAAACATGTGTGTTTACAGCGCGCACCTGTATCTAAGGAAGTAGTAGCTAGAATAGCGTGCTCAAAAGTTTTCACAGTTGTCCCAGCTTGATTGACCGATCAACGATGAAATCTGCCAGTAATAGTGTTCTCGTGATAAGAAATACAATAAGAATTTTGTTGTAGTTAACGTTCTGTGTTTCTTCAAAATAATTGAATTAGCAACATGAAGCGACGTGCACTAACGCACCCTGAGAATCGTTCGAAAATTTGTTTGGTTTGTCAGAGAAAGAAGGCTAAACTGAAAAAAATTTGTGGAAAGTTTTTCGAGAAATTGGAGAATTTAGAATTTAATTTTACAACATGTTGTAACTCACTAAATTGGAACCTGCTTTCACTTTTATTTAAATGTCGCTCAGACCCACCGTGAACATAGTGGGGCGCGCATTACGCTGTCTCGGAAAGCAGCACCGAACCCGATATCTAGTGAGGAAATTAGTAGCCTTTTGTTTTACGACGTCTGGGGAAACACGCGCAATCACAGACCATCGCCAGGCCCAAACATTTAGCTCAGGTCGGGTCCTCCATCTACCTATTTCAATAGTACGATTTTCCTTTGTCTCCTGTTTTCTCGCTAGCCGTTCGAAATATTAAGCACTTATGTACGCGTCATGGAAAAGAAATGTAGCGAGAGTAGTGGTAAGCTTTTTGCTGACACGCCCTTTCGCGCCTATCTTCTCGGGGTTGGTCTCCGTCTCTGCTCGTTCGGCATCAGCTCGACCCATGGACGTGGGCGTTCGCAAATTCCGCGTAAACGTCACCGTGAAGCCATCATATCAGATCCGAGAAATATTCTCGGAGACTGCAGGCCTCACGAGGGTGACAAGTCCCCTCGTACTATAGGCAACTTCTAACGGGGGGGGGGGGCTGGCGAGGCGAAACCTAGCTAAGTCGACCTTCAGTCCGGCAGGCTGGCGAGTAAGGGTGCGAGCGAGAGAGAGGGGGAGAGCAGCAGATGAGGTGGCGGGGGAGGGGCAAGAGGGCGTGATGCCAACAGGCCCAAAACTAAGGACGCAGGAGTGGTGACAGCGATCACGGAGCGAGCGGTCAGTGCGCTCTTGTGCTCTTGACACGACGAAGCGAGTATCCCTGTGTGATCAAGTAATTGTACGTTCGCTGATTTGTGATATAAACAAAAAAAAATAAAAGGTGCTCGTTTTATTTCTTCCTGCTCGAATCTCACCCTTTACACTGATACTTGAGTTGATGTAATGACTTTGAGTAGACATACACATTTTTTAATCTAAGCCCATTTGGATGGGTGATTAATGTTAGCAAACAATTAGTTTTTCCACAGTTACTGGGTCCACAGGAAACTGCTCGTATACTATATGCCAGTAGTAGTTTGCCATGTCTTTTTTGTCGTTTTTCCGTCTCCACTATTCCATCGAAATTTATAACCGAAAGTTTGAAATTAAAAGGCTGCTCCTTAAAATCCATGTTGTTTGCTCGTCACTGAGTCGCCGACGAATGAGTCCAAGACTATAAAAAGACTGCTTATATATTTTGGATTTCATTAAAGTGTTTTAAAGTAGTATGATCACTCATCATTATCATCAAAGAAAGACTGGTGGTGGTCTACTGAAGAAGATCATCAATAACTTACCTTTCGAAGTTTATTTGCCTGATTATCAGTACTGTGAACCAGGAACTAAATTTAAAAAATAATTGGCTGGAGGTGATCCTGGTAAAAATCCACTAGACACTGCTTGTAAATATCATGATATTCCATATTCTTTCAATGAAGAGAACATTGTAGCGAGAAATGAAGCCGATGATATTTTAGCTGAAAAGGCGTGAGATGAGTGAGTGAGTGAATGAATGAGTGAGTGCTAAGGATAGTACTTTTGGTAAGAAAGCAGCTGCTATCGCTGTAGCGAATATTATGAAAATGAAAAATAAATTTGGTATAGGAATCAAAATGTCTAAAAAAAGCGTTAGCAGCAATGTGTAAAGAAACGAGGTAATGGTATCAAAGAAGGACAATCACGAAAGAAATGTAGAAAAAGTACAAAACAAAGGACATCATTCAAAGAAATCGTAAAAGCTGCTACGAAAAGTGCTATAGCTAGCAACCTTTTGCTTTTAGTTATTTGGTCTGCTATGAAGGATGATAAAGAAGCAGTAAAAATCTTCGTAGGTAGAAGTAAAATACATATACGACGTATTTTAACAATTCCAATAGCTGTGGCTGAAGCTTTTCCTTTTTCAATTCTATTATTCGCAATTGAGCGTCACTGGTACTCTCACTGGAGGCGCTGCTTCAATATCAAAAGCTGTTAACAGTACTAAGATCGAAAATAAATTAAAAAAAGTAAAAATGAATTAAAAAAAGCTCATAGACACAATAAGACTATTGAAGCAATTGTTATAGGTAAAGACCTTCACTTAAAGTCACATTATAAAGGGTATAGTATGCATCTCAAGCCGTATACTAATGAGGGAGATCTAAAAAAAAAGCTCGAAGTAGCTTTACTTAATCGTGTACTGACAGATTTATATATAAAAAAATATGCTCAATTAAAAATTGATGATTTTCGAGGAGTTTTCATGGGTAATGTCTTGCCAGCTAATGGACCTTGCTATCAACAGTCGGCTATTGTGAATTTAGATGATAAAAATGGTACAGGTACTCAATGGGTAGTCTACAAAAAGAGTGGAGATGAGGTTATATACTTTGATAGTTTTGGTGACCTTTAACCTCCCATAAATGTATTACTTTATCTCGAAGTTGATAAAATTAAGTATAATTACGTTAAATATCAAAAAAACCTATAATGGATGTCATCTTTGCCTTAAATTTCTTTCAAATACACTGTAGGATAAAAACATGTATATTTCAGAATGAAAGTCTTTTGTTCTACGATCGCCATGGAAAATACACTGACATTGAGTCTCTCAGGAACATCATCCGTCCTCAAAGAAAATTATATTCCGCCAATTGAACTAATACCAAATAAAAGTATTTACTTGGTCTAGTAGAGTTACTGGCATTCAACTCGATACCAAACATTGATGTTGGTAATAATAAATTTTATATTAAAGGTCAAGAAGAAATCATTTTACCGACTTTATTTTATACCTTAACTGGTAGTTATGAGATAGAAAGTTGTCTCAAAGAAGTCTTAATACCGACGGATATATCATTTAGTCTGAAACCAAATAACAATACTTTACGTAGTGTTATTAAATGCAGTCGCGAAATAAATTTTGAACCGAAGGATTGTATCGGATCAATTTTAAGCTTCACTTCACGTAAACTTAACGCAAACGAAACGCATAGTTCTGATTTACCACTGACTATACTAAAAATGAACGCTTTACGTGTAGAGTGTAACGTTACTACGAGTGCTTTTGTAAACGAACGTAAAGTGCACACTATACATGAATTTTTTTCAGCCATATAACCACGATATAAGATTACAGACGTTCTGTCACACTTCATTTACCTTCCCGTCACCCTGAGAAGCATTAATCATTAACAGATATGTATTTGTTGATAAAGATAGGAATTTAGTAAATTTTCATGAAGGAATTATCACTGTACGATTGCATATAAAAGCTATATTATTATAATGGGTATTATATACAACAAAGAGAATGTTAAGAGTGGACGAGTGTATATTAATAAATCGAAATGTCAAGTAGTGATCATTCAAGCTATCTCAATGCTCACATGTCGCAACATTCAGTTTCTAAAAAGTTTAAAACTAAATGTTATTGAAAATCGTCCTCGTGGTGGAAAGTATATTAGCATATTAGTGTGTTGTTTACAGCAAAATGAACGAAATTCTAAACATTCGATGAGTCGATAACTCATTATGAAATTCATATATATCAACCTTATTCTTTATCGCATTACAGTAATAATCATAAAGTACGTATTGGAATTCAACATCAGGATTTATCTTTACTTCCATCTCGCAGTATGATTCGTATATGTGGTCGATTAACTAAGAAAAATAGCGATGCAGTAGAAAAAATTAAAATGGTTAATAACGCCATCTGCCATTTATTTGAGGTAATACGATATGAGATACATGCTATTAGAATAGAGAAAGCTAAAAATGTTGGCTTAACGAGTCTTATGAAGAACTATCACTCAATCCAAGTCAAATAGAAATAGAGAGCGCTATAGTCCATCTAACTAAGGAATTTTAGATGAGGAAGAAGCATGCAACGTCTTAAGACGGGATCAGTCTAGAGACTGAGACAACAGTCTCTAGTCCTCATCTAGGATAGCAGTAGCGCCTTAAAGGTATTGGTGGCTGAACGGGAAACCGCAATCCCTCTGCAAGAGAGAGTAGCGTTCCCTTCCATCTCCAAATTAATCTATCTATAAATTCTACTAATCAAAGAACTAGGCTCTATCAAGCCACGCTGAATCAGAACGAGAGAGAGTACGCGCTTCCAAACTACTCGCAGCTATAACTATAGAGAGCGCACGCACCCCACCACCATCACGCCCTCGGGCCCTATACCAAATATATAGCTAGTATATACACTGAGTATACAAGCTATACGTTGCAGTGGCCCCAATGGTAGAGCGTCGGCCTGTGGACCCAGAGAACGCTAGTTCGATTTCCATTCATTTTTTTGAAAAAAAAATGTAGCTCAGCCAAACAAGTGACGAAACATTTTTTCTATATCCATCGTTTAATTGAATAATTGAAATAATAATTAAAATTAAATCAATCTGTCTATAACTTAATTCTACTGATTAAAAACTACCAGAACGAGAGCACTAGAGTCTCTAGTCCCCAGGGATGAATCTGTTCTGAAACATACATACATGCTTAAGCATAGGTAAGCGACCGACGCTATACATCAGGGTCCCTAGTTCCTCTAAAAAATAAATAAATTTCTCCATAAATTAATTCTAAATATCAAAAATCTAGAGAAAAATCTGTCCTGAAACATACATATATGTGTAACGGTCCTATCTATGAGCTAGTTTATTATTTCACTGAATCACTGCAACCCGTTAAACTAATAAGTCTGTTTACATCACTTTGTACATTAAACGGCGCCACCTCATCTATTATTTGATTGTCTTAGTACAAGAGTCTCAATTCATGACCATATAAGCAGCGTGACGTCACAAACTTATAGATATAGATATAATAGTTTTTATTATTTGAATAAAATATATTAATTAAAAGTAATTTTGATGAAACAAAGCATTTTTTATTTAGATTTTAGTACATAGATTTAGATTATAATAATTCTAACTGCGTTTAATTATTAAATAATATTAAATTTTAATATGCAAAGTTAATTTGTTTATTACATTATAAATATTAATTATTAGAAAAATGCTAATACTCCAAATTCATAATAAATATCTTAAAAACATGAGTAAGAATTGGTTTCATTAATAACAGTTTAATTATAACTGTTATTAATAAATAAAAAATCAATAATTTATTTAAACATTAAGTTGTATATAGAACGAAAGCGTTAATTTTATACATAATAATGATAGCTTTATAATTTATAAATCTTAAATAATTAATCTAGTAATTACATTATAAGATTATAGAAAAAAGCGTTACAAATATGAAAATTTGTTATAATTCAAATGTTATTAACTCATTTGAGTATTTATTTTTAGAAATTACTTCTAAAATTAATAAACTATAAAGTTATGTAAAAGTTTAATATTGTTTTATTGTAAATATTGTAATATTGCATTAAATAACTTTATTAGTTAATAACTTTTGACGATACTACTTTTGATCATTGTAAATTACACTAAAATAGAACAACCAATAACTAATTTTGTAAAGTTTACATGTTTTAAAACTTTAGTATTAATGTTTATTTACTTGTAAATTTAGACAATTCATTTCTCAAAATTTGCGAATAACTTCTGGAAGATTCGAAAACTTCTCGAAGAGAAGTTTCCTGCGATAATAGACGGGAAAATCTATGTATAAATACGCTGATTATTGCATAGGCTGGCATTCACTCCAAGCCTTGCAAAGTGAGCGCATGAGATTGAATAAACTTGATCAATACCTAAGTTCTTTCTCTCATTGTAATCAACTAAGCAAATCCTCTCCTTTACTATAATTCATGCTTGACTTATAGAACGTTTCATGCTATAAGAAACTTGGGCTAAATTATATCCTTTATAAGAAAGATTTAGCTCTGCTTATGGGACAATTCGCACCATAAGAAACTAGGGCAAAGTCTGACTTTCCTTCGAATCTAACTCATATAATCATACATATTCATTTATTATTTTATTTCAAAGTTAATATTTAGAAGCATTTTTGAAAATTGAAACAAATTCTTACTCATTAACGCGATAGACCACGAGAGTACGAATAATAATATAAATAAAAGGGGACACGACCATCACATATGCTTAAGCATAGGGCCTAGTTCCTAGGGACAAATCTGTCTTGAAATATACATTGCTTATCTACTCACACAGATTGATTCCTGTACTGAAAAATATTGAAGTTGTATTTTTCCTTCTTAACATGACGTCGATTCTTCAACCTATGGACCAAACCATTATAAATTCTTTCAAAGTTGAATATCGCTCCATTCTAGTTCGAGACATACTTGATAAACGTGGTGCCTTGAACAACAACAACAACATAAAAATTAATGTTTTACAAGTCATGAGAATATGCATCGATGCGTGGCATCAAGTCAGCTCCAAAACGATTAAAAATCTATTTCCCAGAACAGGTTTTAGTGATAATAAATAAAGTATCTTAGCTTTCAGAGAGAATATTAGCGAAGATGTAAAGCTGGACGACGATTTCATCTGTAAGTTTACCACTGTTCGCGGTGAACTTACGGACAGCAATGTTTTGAATGAAACAAAACAAAAATTTGGTTCGGAATATCTGCCGAAATAAAAGAAGATCAAGAACAACTTTGGTCCGAAATATCTCCAACATCTGGTGAAGCTTTGGAATTTCTAACAAGGAAGTTTGTTGAATCACGGTAAAAATCAGTGAAGAAATTTTTGTAATGATCAGTAACTTCGTGTAATTTTCAGGAAAAGAAAAAGTTGGCAGTTTGAAGCAGTCCTGCATTTTAGATTTGTTTACAAGAAGATAATTCGAAAAAGCTTTAAATTTTACTCTATTTAAATTCTAAACAATAGGTCCTTTTCAAGACCAACAATTATTTAAACGTTAAAAAAACTTATTTGGAATATTTTTTTTATTTACGTAAATAATCGGTCCTTTTAAGGATTAACAAGTCTTCAAACGTTGAACAAAGTTTCTCATAAATCATAATACTACATAAATTCCATAAATTTATTCAAATAAATAAACCTGATTAAGTTTATATGTATGTGTACATGCATATTTGTGTAAATAGATAAAATAACCAAATTTCTGTACGTTTACGTAACCGCGATAATTCGAACTTTTGCCTCCGTTCCTTGCTGTTCGAATTATCGAGGTTCGAGTATATATACATTATTTAAGTAGTTAGATCTCATTGGTGATGATTAAAATATCGAGTATTTACACAAACAGGGTAAATACTTCAGAACACATCTTTCATTTCAAACATATACACATGCTATTGAAATAAATTACCTTCATCATCAGTCTTTAATTTTTTTCGTAACTGATCCATTTTAATATCTCTATCTCCTTTTTCTTCTTTTTTTTTTTTCAAAGTTAATGTTCCAAAATTTCCAGGCCTTTGATTTTCTAATTCTTCATATTCGACTTCTCTAACAAGTGAATATTCATCATGATTAGTAATTCCAATTCTAGTACAAATGACGACCATTAAATTTGCTACAGATTGGCTGTCATCAACTAAAATAGTTTTTAAAGTTCCATCGAGCATTCGCACCCTCAAAGTTCGTAATTTTTTCCGAAATTCCAGAAGATCGCCATTTCTTAATAAATAGTAATCTAAACTCCTGCGCGACTCAAGCCAAACACCTTTTTTGGCATCTTCATCTGATAAAAATAGACCGAAGTCTTTGCCTGAAATAAAATATAATAATAAGTAGTTATAACAGGATTATTTATTAGCTAGCAATTATATATGCACACACACACACACACACACACACACACACACACACACACACACACACACACACACACACACACACACACACACACACACACACACACACACACACACACACACACACACACACACACAGAGGAGAGCTGGCCCGGTGAGTGCTAGCCCCCTCGATAGGCAAATGCCAACTTCTTACGTCCTCGTCGTGCTCTGCGGAAACGTGTCCGTCGCGTCAATGCTCCTAGCAGCAACGCCGTAACGGACACAGCTAAAAGGAAGCACTGGCTCACATATGATGCAAGGATAGTGGTGACTTGCGGATGTGATCAACCACTCATCAGGACATACACACACATACACACACACACGCACTCCGCCACTGCCGGTCCCTAGCCCGGGGCCCCGCTACGCAAGAAGTAGGGTAGGAGGAGGGGGGGGGGAGTATCAACCTCGTTAAAAAACCAAGGCTCACCTGGCCCGGATGATAGCACCTTGTTAACCCATTAAGTGGCAAACGTCCATGGCTGCAATGCTTCGATTTGACGTTATGCCATTCGTACAATTCTTAATAGATTTGGATGAAATTTGGTTTCCTTATGTTTTAGTGTATGCTCTTTCAAAAATCACCAAGTTTTTTTGAAAATCTTGACAGAAAAAAAAATATGGCCGATTTTTTCGAAAAACATCCAAATATTTTCAATTTTTCTCCAAATTTCGCTCTGCTGAAAAGAAATGAACCCTACAATAGTCTCCCTAAATAATTTTTTTCGCGACATGGGACAATATCTTTCAAGCGCATTCAACTTTATTAAAAAATGTTGATTAGAAAAAAAATATGGCGGTTTTTGTATCGTAGTGTAATATAGAAATTCATGATTTTTTTACTCGAAAAATATCAACTTTTGGAAAAATTGTTGTAGAACAGAAAGTGCTTAGAATTGGTCGAGGAACACGTGAGAATTTTTGAAATTTGAAAATTTTTTTAAAAATAAAAAATTGAAAATTTTTGAAAAATTTTATAATTAAGTTTCTCTCTAAACATGTTTTTTTGACAATTCTTAGTGATTTTATGGCTGGTATGTATTTGAATTCAACCGAAAATGTAACGGAAATACAATCCAAGTTTTGCGAATTTACGCAGCTAAATAAAATTTTTTAAATTAAAAAATCTCCACTTTAATAGTTTTTTTGTTTGTATTTTTGTTTGTATTTTTGTATTTTGTAATTTTTGTTTTTTTGTATTTTTTTGTATTTAATTTTTGTTTTTAGAAATATTTCTTTTTGACAATCATTTGTTACCAATTATTTACTTGTGTAAATTAGCAAAGCATTGACTACAATAATACTTTTTACACTCTTTGCACATATAAAACGTATGTGACGAGAGCAAGCAGTACGCTTGCTCCTCGTCTGCCCTCCTTCTCTCTCTCCCTCTTATCACTCGGCATGGCAACGTGGTCAGCGTTCGGCGCATATATTTATTGCGCCTAACCACTGGCCTTTATGTTTTTCCAGCCGCCGAAGATTGCCGAGCAAGATTGAGAGCGCCCGAAGAAGCAAGAGCGCAGCGACTATGAGGTAGAGAGAGAGAGAGAGAGAGAGAGAGAGAGAGAGAGAGAGAGAGAGAGAGAGAGAAAGAGAGAAAGTTAGCGAGCATGCTAGAGTGCGCGTCTATGCACGTACTATGCAGGTTTAGGCCGGCGTGTGACGCGCGACCAATTAGCGCTTTTGTCGCACGCCGCCTAATGAGTGGGCTTGGTGGGAGAGCCCGGCGAGAGCGCGAACGCTGACCATGCGTCAAGTCGCGTGAGGCAGTTCCCGGAAGAAAGTTGAGGAGAGAAGTTGGAAGTAGCAGCGCAATGAGAGAAGAAGAAGCACACGTGCAGCAGTGACCAGACCAGGGCGAGCCAAGGCAACGTGTGGCGGCAACACCTGCAGCAGGGCATTCAGTGTCGCCCTCGCCGCCATGCACGGCATGACTTCCAGTGGGTTCACCACGGGCTACGCCGAGGAAGACGTCCAGCCAGCGGCCAGGTCAACTTCCCGTTGCCGGCTCATCGCCAAGGACAAAGGTCAGGTTATCTCTCTCTCCCGGTATTTCTCTCTCTCATGGTGATGCGCGGCCGCGTAGGAACGATAGGTAGCCAGGCGATCACTTGCCGGCTACGCTCATCGTAATGCGGTAGAGAGGTTTCGACGTATTCTTTCCTTTGTAAGGAGGTAAATGGCCAAGGCGATTTAGTCGCCGGGCCATTCGTCCTCCCGCGATAGTTTAAGTTGTTCTGTATATGTGCGCGTGATGTAAACTTTATTGTAACCGATTTTGTATTTGTTTATCTGAATAGATTTAAGTTGTATGTTCCAAGTAAAGAAAATTATTTATTCGTTCGACCTATCCTCTCGTTCCCCGATTGCTAAAGAGCGAAAGTGCCTCTCTTACTCTCCCGTTAATAAATTAGTGACGTCAGTGCCGAATAAGGCACTGCCCCCGTTACACGTACGAGTAACACATCCTTGTCCATTGCAAGCTCTTCTTCTGATAGTTAGGCTCAAATTGTGGTTTTTCAAATCACCTAATTTAGCGTTTTTGACATAACTATCTACAATACTCAAAGCGAATTTCTTTGCGCTTACTTTTTTTTGCCTGAACAAGCATTATAGAGTATTACTGCATTTGCAATAGAAGACTGGATAATTCTCATCAATATTGGCCAATTCCATCTCTTACTTCTAATAATAGGTAATAAAGCACTACAGTACTGATCGTGTAGGTCAACACCTCCCATAAATAAGTTGTAAAGTGAAAACACAAGTGGCATAGAAATGTCAGTTCTTATTTTTTTTTCTTTGGAGTAGCGTTTCACTTCTTTTGTTGGTGTAACACCAGCTGTAGTTGAAATAATCGAAACTTGTTTAGAATCTACCACGGTTACGAGGTTCATTCCGCTATTTTTTTCATATTGAACTTTACAAGTTCCACGAGGAGCTTTTTTATCAATTTCATTTTTTACTGGTATACGATCTTTCCTAATTACACCAGTAGCTCGTAAGCCAAGCTTTTTTAAATGAACAAGTAAGTCTGGATTTGTGTAGTAATTATCAAACCAAAGATGGTATTCTTCAATTTTCTTTCTAGAAATTGATGAAAGTAAAGCTTCGCTCATAGATAAAACAGCTTGGCTTCCTAGAGCAATACTTGACAATTCATCATTATGAGTGCCTTTGCCACAGTATATGTCACAGTCAAAGTGGTATCCATCAGCACCACAAATTCCAAACTCTTTTATTCCCCATCGAGTTGGTTTATTTTTTATAAATTGTTTGATCAACAGTCTACCAAAAAATTTAATGATCATTTCGTCTATTGATAATCCTGTCTGAAAAAAACCAAACTGTTTTATATTTTTCCTAAAAATTTCTAATATAGCTCTAACTCTCCAAGCACGATTTTTTTTATTTTTATCTGTAGGTTTGGAGCATTTGATTTTTGATTTGATTTTCAAAAACTTTTTCAACGACATCAATGATCTAACTACTGGGGACTCGAGTAACTCATTTTTGGACCAATAATCTTTTTCAGATGTTCTTTTGTTGAACGCAGAAAGAATAATAATGGCAACAAATTTATTTAGTTCTCCTATTGTTATATCTAAACCGTTAAATTTTGAAGCTTCAATGATATATTCTCTTATATTTTTACAAAAGAACATTTCAAATAATTCAACAGGGGTACTATTAGCAATCATTTTACGATCTTTATCTTTTAACAAATATTTATTAGATGGAATTTCATCATACTTTTTCTCTCCATCTGTCCAATCGTATACATGATCTTCTTGCAAACGTTTCTGAGTTTTAGAGTAACTTTTTTTAATTTTATGGTACGATAACAATTTTTCAACAATTTCTTGAACATCGTTTTCATCAACAGCGTCGTCATTTTCATCAGCATTATCTTCATTTTCGTCATCATTATCTTCATCACTAACATTTTCAGAATTGTTAGATTCGTTTTCAGATTCTGAATCTGAACTCTCAGGATGTGGTAGCATAACAACATCTACTGTGTCATCATTTTCAGACACTTCACAAGATTCACTTGAAAATGCAATTTGTTTTTTATTTTTATTACACCTTCCTTTGAGGTAAAATGCGTTTTTTTCCAGACATAATACCAGCAATTATTTGAGAAAACCAAAATTAAAAAGAAAAAACTTAATTATAAGTAATTGCCTTTTAAGGTTTACAAAATATTTGAATGAAATGGTTGGATATCTCACCACCTCAAACTAAAAATGTTAAGTTGATAAACTACACGGCATACGACAATAATAAAATCCTAAATTTTTTGAATATATACTTTCACACAAAAAGAAATTTTGTTTGAAATAAATCCCTTCTAAAAGGCTTTCAAAATATCGCTGTAGTAAAATTGCAGGGGTAACTCGAATTACATTTTTCAAAATAGCAAATGCTACAAAAAAATATCGACAATAGATATAAGATTATAATATTTTTGTAATTGATTTTTATAAATTAAAACTGAAGTTTATTATTATTATTTTTTAAAACTTGCATAGTAATGTGTTACGGCCAAGGCCTTTATTCATAACATATGTAAAATTAGTAATTTGAAGTAAACAAATATTTCTAAAAATGAACTATTATAGAACTCTTCTGCTCAAAATAATGAAAAATACTTATTAAAAAATGTTATAACACATACATTTACTTAAAATTGGCAAAAATAAGCACTTCCAAAAAAAATATAAATATTTTTGGATTTTCGGGAAATTCAAATTTTCAATTTTCCAAAAATTTTCCAAATTATTTAGTAAAAATTCACACGTGTTCCTCGACCAATTCTAAGCACTTTCTGTTCTACAACAATTTTTCCAAAAGTTGATATTTTTCGAGTAAAAAAATCATGAATTTCTATATTACACTACGATACAAAAACCGCCATATTTTTTTTCTAATCAATATTTTTTAATAGTTATTATAAAGTCGAATGCGCTTGAAAGATAATTGTCCCATGTAGCGAAAAAAATTATTTAGGGAGCCTATTGTAGGGTCCATTTCTTTTCAGCAGAGCGAAATTTGGAGAAAAATTGAAAAAAATTTGGAATTTTTTCGAAAAAATCGGCCATATTTTTTTTTCTGTCAAGATTTTCAAAAAAACTTGGTGATTTTTCGAAAGAGCATACACAAAAACATAAGGAAACCAAATTTCATTCAAATCTATCGAGAATTGTACGAATGGCATAACGTCAAATCGAAGCATTGCAGCCATGGACGTTTGCCACTTTAATAATTAATGGGTTAAAGGGCCCCCATCCAGGGTAACGGGCCCCCCAAGCTAAAGATGCGAAGCGACCCGTGCCGATGTAGCCTCGTTGGCTCTCGGGGGTAACAGAGAGTCACAAACGGAGCCTTGGGAGCACCTGGCGAAACTCCCTCGTATCTAACCTTACTCCGGTAACCGGGGCTCTGCCGGAGCGGACCGATAGTTCCCTAGGTACTCGTGGGAACAACAATGAGCGAAAATAATTTTTTAAACATGGAAGTAGAAGAAGGAGTTACAGCGCAAGAAGCCGACAAAAGCTTCAAGAGCTTGGAAAAAAAGGTCAGGGATCTGGTGGAGTTCATTCTGGAAAAAAAAAATATCCACGCCGAACTCAAGAAGATAGCCAGAGGAACGGATCGTATGCTCAAGGAGTACAGTGAGCTACGGACTAATAGCCGGAGAGCGGTTCCTAGGAAACGGACGGCAAGGAATAGCGAGATCCAAACGTCGCCCGTTTTTAGGAGGGAAAGGAACGGTAAAAATAAGAGGGATCCACTGTCACCGAAGATACCGCCAGTAACGAAGAAGGCCAAAAATGATCAGGAAACCCCGGTTACAAGGGAAAAGGGACGCGAAGAGGAGACTGCCGAAACAAGAGCCTCCGAATGGAAGGAGGTCAAAAAGAAGGGCAAAGCTAAATAAACGGAATAGGCCATGAAGGAGGGCAACAAGAAGTTGATGAGCAGAGCGGACAAAAGCAACAAAACCGCGAGCAGAAAACCTCGCCCAGAAGCCATTAAGATTAAGGCACTGGGTGAGACGTCGTATGCCGACATCTTGAGGAAGGTTAAAGCAGCACCCAATATGAAGGAGATAGGGGAACGAGTTACCCGAATACGGCGCACAAGAGCGGGAGAATTACTCCTTGAACTGGGAAAACCAGGGACGGGATCCCCAAACATAGAAGAGACAGTCCTGGCCACACTACAGAAGTCTGCAGAAGTCCACCTGCTAACTGATAAGGAGGCCCTCAGGATCAAAGATATGGATGAGACCACCACATCCGAGGAAGTGATTAAAGCTATGGTAGTAGTCATAGGACCGGAGATGGCTGCAAGCTGCAACATCAAAATCAGAGAGCTGTACAACGGCACCCAAGTGGCACATATTCAGCTCCCGGTAGCAGCGGTCAAAAAGATGCTTGAAAACGGAAAGCTGAGAATAGGATGGGTGAACTGTAGAGTTCAGTCCTATACACCGACGCAAAGATGCTACCGGTGCTTCGAGAGTGGTCATATTGCAAAGGACTGCAAAAGCGACGCCGACCGCTCCAGACAGTGTTTCCGGTGTGGTCAGGAGGCAGCAAACTGTACGTCTACAAAGCGGACAGAAGAACCCCATGTCAAGGATGACTAAAGTGCTACAAATCAATCTCAACCACTGTGCAGTGGCCCAAGACCTGCTGCACTAGTTGATAAGGGAAGAAAAGGCCGATATCGCCATCATCAGCGAGAAGTACCGTGACCTCAATGAGCCGAACTGGGTGAAGGATACGACAGGTAGGGCGGTTGTCTGGGTATGCGGACACCTACACGTATCGGCAAAAATGACCGACCCAACCCAAAAATTTACGTGGATAGAAGTGGCTGGCATGCGTATATATAGTTGCTATCTCCCACCTGGCGAAGAGATGAAAGAGTTTAAAAGATCCCTGGATGACATTGTTACCAGCGCAATGTCATCACGCCTACCGGTGGTTATCAGAGGCGATTTTAATGCATGGGCCGTAAACTGGGAAAGCGCGAAAACAAATGCTCGCGGGCATGCACTTCTAGAGGCGTTCGGAGTATTGGAGCTCGAGGTAGCCAATAGAAGAACGACCCCGACCTATTCCAAGGCGGGGAAATCGTCCATAGTGGATGTTACCTTCCTAGACGCCAAACTATTGACGGAGGAGCTCAACTGGAGAGTTAGCGATCGGTACACGGGCAGTGACCATCAAGCCATAACGTACCTGCTCCAGTTGGCCAAGAAAGCGGTAACTACTAGGACGACAGAACACAAGAAGAGATGGGCACTAAACACTTTCGATCGGGAATCGTTTCTCTGCTCACTGGAAGGAACAACAGTTACAGGAACAGCTGAGGAAATGGCGCAGGGCCTCACGAGAGCTCTCAACACTGCATGTGATACATCCATGGCTGTCAAGAGCAACGCAAGGGGTCGACTACCGGTATACTGGTGGAATGAAGACATCGCAAGCCTGAGGCATAAATGTCTTACAGCTAGAAGACGCCAGCAAAGAGCAAGGAACAAGCCCAACTTCCGAGCTCTGACCGAAAAATTTGAAGAGCTGCGATCACGGCTCAAAGGTGCCATCAAAGCAGCTAAAAGACAATGCTGGCGGGACTTCTGCGAGGAAGTGGATGATGACCTCTGGGGCAGGCCGTATAAAACGGTCATGCATAAGATCAAGCCCAGGGGTGACGCACCACCATCCTGCCCGGTATTCCTCGACAGATTTGTTCGACATCTGTTCCCAAGACATCGGGAAAGATCAGAGCAAATAGGCCTAACCGTACATAACGGAGACAACGAGACGATAGAAGTTACAGAAGCGGAACTGATGGAAGTTGCCAAGAAAATCTGCATCCGCAAAGCACCAGGGCCGGATGGAATACCGGGAGTGGCCATAAAGACAGCTGCGCTGAGTGTCTCGAGCATATTCATGGAAACATTCAGTGCCTGCCTGAGCGAAGGAGTATTTCCGGGTCAGTGGAAGGTACAGAGATTGATGCTCTTTACCAAAGGAAATAAACCTCCGGAGGACCCATCATCCTACCGACCACTCTGTATGCTGGACATCGCTGGAAAATTGTTGGAAAGGATAATTTATACACGACTGGAGGCAGCCATAGCGGATGCAGGCGACTTGTCCGAGAACCAGTTCGGTTTCAGGAAGGGCCGCTCAACCACATAGGGGCCATTAACCCAGTGGTAGAACTGTCCACTGACGCTCCGCGTTTTAAAGTGAGGTCTCTTTGAACGGTAGATCTCACAAGTGCCAACTGCTCCGCCTCAACGGGGTGACGCGGTGAACACCCAGAAGGGTGGCCAAATGGCGGCTCTGGCTAAATTTCGAACGCGATGAACCCTGTTTTGAACCAAAGACAGAGTTTTGAAAGTTTTGAAAGATCTGACTTTGGGACGGAACGGGGTAAAAACAACCTTTCGAATGACGGATACCCACCAGCGTGAGCGGGTTGGACCGAAACGCAATGGGGAGACATACCTCGGTATGTCGAAGCGATGGACCTGTGAGTCGTGGGAGAAATCCCTTAATACAGGTACGCAGGGTGGGATGTATTTTGAAAGCGAGCCCAGGAGGGGGGACTTAGTTGGTTGATCGTCTTAGGAATCTTCCTCTGGCTGTCCTGACTGAATCTCCTTTCTGACATCCCAATTTGGGTTGGCCTCTGCGGGGTAGTGGTACCAGGTCAAGCAAATCTCGTAAGATTTGTATGCTGCGTGCTTCCGACGTAGTAGACGTTGGGGCAACTAGAGTCCCGTCGCGCCCAAACCGAGGGTCAAACCTTTAGTTCCGCTCTCCTTGAGCGTTGAACCGTGAAAAGATCGGTACTCCTTCCGAGGAGGTCGCCGCCTTAGATTAAAAAGGTTCCGACTCGCTGAGTCGCGCCAGGGATGTCGTAGCAAACTTGACTTCCGGATCCCCAATATATTTGAAAGCGAAGGGGTGAAAGACAGTGGGCTATGCCAACCTATTGACGCCCAGAGAGAGGGGTGGTAATGTTTGATTACGCCGCGCCACCCTCAAAGCGGAAAAGTGTGGATGACACATATACACTAACTGTCCACTGACGCTATAAATAGGGGACGGAGTTCAAGACGCACGTGTGCAGTAATTGCACTGGACATCCGGAATGCGTTCAACTCAGCCAGGTGGGATATCATCATGTACGCTCTGGAAGGACTGAGGGTGCAGCTATATTTGCGAAGGACCATATCGATGTATCTTAGCAACCGAATCCTGCACTACAACAACGACAAAGGCACTCACTCATACAACATCACGGGAGGAGTGCCGCAGGGATCGGTACTTGGACCCTTACTATGGAATATCTTATATGACGGACTACTAAGACAGCACTATCCAGGAGGGGTAGGAATAGTAACATTTGCCGATGACGTAGCGTTAGTGATCACTGCAAAGAGCATTGAGGAGATGGAGTACCTGGGAGACATCTCCATCGAGGTGGTAGCTCGATGGCTAAGAGAGCACGGACTGAGTCTAGCTGGGGAAAAGACGGAGGCGGTGCTCATCTCACGCACGAAAGCCCGGAAGTACGCCACCTTCACAGTGGACAATAAGCGAGTGCAGTCGACTGACACGTTGAAGTATCTGGGAGTGACCCTTGACGCGCGACTGTCATTTAAAGAACACCTGATGAATACAGGACTGAAGGCGGCAAGGGTGGCACGAGCTTTGGCGGGTATTATGCCTAATATAGGTGGACCAAAGCAACCGAGAAGGGTCCTCTTGTCTTCGGTGGTGAACTCTATGATCCTATACGGAGCTCCTATCTGGGTTGATGTCATGATGAACAACAAAAGCTATGGTGACAAGTGCCGAAGGGCATGCAGAGCAGCAGCGTTGCGAATAGCTCGTGCATATCGAACCGTGTCAGAAATAGCCCTCTCGGTCGTCGCCGGAGTAGCGCCTATCGACCTGTTAGCATGGGAGCGAGCAGGGAAACACCGTAAAGGACAGGTTACTGAGAAGAATCCTGATGAGAGACATGTTCATAGTAAACGATGGACGCCAAATACAATGCGAGAATGGCGAAGAAGATGGGACAATGCTGGAAAAGGTCGCTGGACTCACTGCATCATCCCGGACATCGACAAGTGGATAGGTAGAAGCCATGGACTCGTCACTTTCCAATTGACTCAGGTGCTCACTGACCATGGCTGCTTCCACAGCTATCTTCACCGCATCGGTGTCTACGCAAGTGCCGAATGCCCAGCATGTTCATGTACGGACGAAGACGTAGAACATGTCTTATTTGTGTGTCCCCGCTTCAATGAAGAGCGGATGTATTTCCGCACAAGGTGGAATGGCCCAGTGAATCCCAGCGGTCTGGGAATTTGCCTGCTAAGTTCACCAGAAGGATGGGATGCAGTAGTTGCCTTCGCCACATCAGTAGAGAACCAGCTGACTGATGTAAGAAAGGAAGAAGAGAGAAGGCGTGACAGGCCTACCACACACAGATAGTGCGAGATGCCAGGCTATAGGAATAAATAGCGCTTCCAAACTACCAGAGAGTAGAGAACGAGCATGATAGTTGAAGGATTATTTGATTGATTCAATTTAATGTGATGTTCGTATCACTTATAAATAAAATAATTCGAACTCTCGTATCTAGCTAATGAGTAAGAATTTGTTTCCAATAATTTTACTCTAATTGTCAATAAAATAGATAAATAAATCAAATGTAATCAATAAGTAAATCAAATATACATAAATAAGTACAATATTTCGAGCAAAGTCAGACAATGCCCTAGTTTCTTATGGTGCGAATTGTCCCCTAAGCAGAGCTAAAGTCTTTCTTTGATAGGATATAATTCGGCCCAAGTTTCTTATAGCGCGAGATGTTCTATAAGTCGAGCTCAAATTATAAGGAAGGGACAGTCTTGCTCAGTTAATTACAATGAGAGAAAGAACTTAGGTATTGATCAAGTTTATTCAATCTCATGCGCTCACTTTGCAAGGCTTGGAGTGAATGCCAGCCTATGCAATAATCAGCGTATTTATACATAGATTTTCCCGTCTATTATCGCAGGAATCTTCTCTTCGAGAAGTTTTCGAATCTTCCAGAAGTTATTCGCAAATTTTGAGAAATGAATTGTCTAAATTTACAAGTAAATAAACATTAATACTAAAGTTTTAAAACATGTAAACTTTACAAAATTAGTTATTGGTTGTTCTATTTTAGTGTAATTTACAATGATCAAAAGTAGTATCGTCAAAAGTTATTAACTAATAAAGTTATTTAATGCAATATTACAATATTTACAATAAAACAATATTAAACTTTTACATAACTTTATAGTTTATTAATTTTAGAAGTAATTTCTAAAAATAAATACTCAAATGAGTTAATAACATTTGAATTATAACAAATTTTCATATTTGTAACGGTTTTTTCTATAATCTTATAATGTAATTACTAAATTAATTACAACTATCGCCAATACAATTATCGCCAATAGTGTCGTCAAAAGTTATTAACTAATAAAGTTAATTAACGTGATATTACAATGTTTACAATAGAAAATTATTAAATTTTCATATAACTTTATAGTTGATTAATTTTGGAAGTATTCTCTAAAATTAAATATTTAAATTAATTAATAACATTTGAATTATGATTAATTTTTCATATTTGTGACAGTTTTTTCTAATCTTATTATGCAATTATTAGATTAATTATCTGAGATTTCTAAATCATAAAGTTATCATTATCAAGTATAAACTTAATATTTTCGTTCTAATATAGCTTATTGTTTAAATAAATTATTAATTGTTTATTTACTAATAACAGTTATTATTCAGCTTTTATTAATGAAACCAATTCTTACTCATGTTCTATGCTTATTTACTTTGCATATGAATTATTTACATTTTTCTAATATTTCATATGTTAACGTAATAAATAAATCAACTTTGCATATGGATATTCATTATTATTTCATAATTGAATGTAATTTTTGTTATAATATTATGAATCTACATGCTAAAATCTATATAATCAATACTTTGTTATATTAAAATTATCTCTAATTAACATATTTTTCTTAATATCCAAAATCATTATATCTATGTCTATTACTTTATGACGTCACGCTGTTTATTTTGATTCGACTCTTATTTGTATACAATCGCGTAAACAGTGAGGTAGCGCCGCTTAATGTATTGATTTGAATAAACAGATAGATACGTTAGACTAGTTGCAGTAATTCAGTGATTTAATAAATAGCTCATAAATAGGACCGTTACATTAAGCAAAATATTGGCGTAAAATTTTATCCGAGGGACATGATAACTAGAAAGTATAGCAAATCGCATGTATGAGCAACAAATGGTTTTGAATTATTTGGTAACAATACAAATGAAAATTTTCTATGATTAATATAGTAACACTGTATGTTAGGAAAAAGGAGTCATTGTGGCCGGTTTTCGGGTCCTATATTTTTGACCATAGAAAATTTATTATTATTATTATTATCATTTATATTTGATAACTAATCAATTCTACAAGAAACAGAACCTTCATTCTCTCCTTGTTAATAAAAATCAAAGTCAATTTAACGTAAAATTGAGAAAAAACCATCAGAAAAATCACAGAATTTTGGAGTAAGTATTTTGGTTATTTTGCTTAACTGTAATACAGTCGAATTTTCATAACTCGAACTGCAAGGGACCGTTATAGAGGTTTTCGAGTTATAGAGGTGTTCGAGTTAGGGAGGGGGAGGTTCGACTTGTAGTATGTATGAACATATAAAGATGATTTATGACATAAAAATATAAAAAATTAAAATTCAATCATAAATAGTTATAATAAGAACAATATACATACAGATGTATTCAAACAAATGTTTATATAAAATAATTTTTCATGAATTATTTGTTTAACGTTCGAATAATTGTTGGTCCTTAGAAGGACCGATTGTTTATAATGTGGGGAGGGGGGGGGGGGGTTATTTTTTATGAAGAAGTCAGAGATGCTGAATTGCTTCAAACTGGCAACTTTCTCTTCCGTTGCAAATTTATCGAATTTGCTGAGAGCCACAAAAATTTCTTCATTCACGTCTAAGCGTGATTCAGCAAATACTCTAAATTTTGCATTCCAAAGCTTCACTGAGGGATGGAACTACTGGAAATGGCTCTTGATTTTCTCCTTCTTCTTCATCGGGTAACTATGGAGCCATTTCCTCCATGATTTCTTCTAAAATCTAGGAGTCCGTAAGCTCGCGGCAAATAGCTACGTCTTCGTCGATCCTCACGTACTCCTCATCCAACTTCCGATCTTCAAGAAGGCTTTCTTCGGCGAAGACGGCGTTCTCTTTTGCAACAGGAAATCCTGCTTTTTCAAATCCATTCCTAATTGTTTGTGCACTGACTTCTCACCACGCTTCCGCACACATCCTTAAAGCTTGCAAAACGTTGATTTTCACCTGAATTCTGCTCGATGTTACATTTTCGTTCAAGACGTCGCGCACTAAAATGGATCGTTAGTGACTCTTGAAGGAATTGATGATTTCCTGGTCCATTGACTGGAGAACAGACGTCGTGTTTGGCGGCAGAAATACAACGTCGATATTTCGTAGTTTTGCAATTGATCCATGGGCACTGCAATTATCGATGAAAAGTAGAATTTTCCTTTTCTCTCAGGCAAACTTGCTATCAAACTTGGGGAGACACTTCTCAAAAATATCGCGAGTCATCCATGCCTTATTCTTAGACTCATACTCGCATGGCTTCGTTTTAACGTTCTTAAAACATCGGGGATTAAAAAATCGAAATACTTACTCCGAAATCTTGTAATTTTCTTTACAGGTTTTTCTACATTTGACATTCAATTTACCTTGATTCTTACTAAAAGAGTGAGGGAAGAGGTTCCGTTTGTTGTGGAATCGATTAGTCATCAAATATAGATAATAATAATGAAGCAAAAAATTTCTGTGAAAAAAAAGTGAGTAGGGCATAATTCTTCGGCTGATTACAGGGTGGCAAGGAACGGGGATAGCTCTCCTGAAGAAGTAGTGCAACGCTCTCAGGCAAAGCCTTGTAATGCGTAGCAATACAAAAGCTGTAAAGAATTTTCGAAGGAAAGAGATTAACGATTGAGAATGTAGATGTTGTGTAAAAGTTATTGTAAGTGTAAAGTTTGAATGATTTTTTTAGGCTAAATGAATTAGTATTAAACGTTTCAGTAAAGTTTTTTTTTCAAGCAGAAGTTTATCGTACATATACAATGTTTTATGAATAATCAATATAGTGAACGACATAATATAAAAAAAACAATGTGTGGAATCAATTTGAATTGATATTTTATAAAATAATCATACACACCAGAGTATACAAAAATATTTCTACAGAGTTATATCTTAACTTTCACAGCTGAATATCTCGGAAACAAGCCCGGAAAACTAAAAATGATTTATATGAAAATTGTTCAGGATCGAGGGGACCATGTATTGATGAACTTGAATTTGAACAATGTTGTTTTTGAATAGGAACCCCTATTTTTGACCACGGATTCAGATTCCTCGTGAAATTCTACGTTTAGATCATGTAATATGTGTGGGGCCCCGAAGCTGTCCACCCCATAATTGCCCCCTAAAAGGTTACTTCCTGGTCAATGTTGTTTTTTCAATGGAAACCTCTATTTTTTATCATAGATTTGGGTTCCTACTCAAAATATACTAAGCTACATATGCGGGGTATGGATGATCTCCCCAATAACCCCTCCCCCCAGGTAATGTTGTGTTTTTAATTGGAACCCGTATCTTTGGCTGGAGATTTAAATTCTGCATAAAATTCTAAGTTCAGATCATATTTCGTAAATGAATGATGAATTTCTGGTACCCTAATTTCTAGCATATTTTTGACTGCTTCTTGGTTTGCACTGATTTAAGCATCTACGGGGCTCGATAATGATATACCTTGGCTGATTTAAAATATTTTCAGTTTGAGTTTTTAAGAAAAAAATTTCCTATTATTTAAACAATAATTGTACTTGGATCGGGTACGTTGATACTTAAGAAATTTTTTCTAAAAGCAATATCCCATAGTTGCCCAATTCAGTAGAAATCAAGAAACAGCGCAAAATATGCTAGAAAATGTAAAAATATGAGTACCAGAGAGTCGTCATTCATTTACGAAATATAATCTGAACATAGAATTTTATGCATAATCTGAATCTCCAGTCAAAGATACGGGTCCGATTGGAAACGCAACATTGACTTTGAAATAACCTGGGACGGGGGGTTATTGGGGAGATCATCCGTACCCCACACATGTAGCTTTATTTGAACGTAGATTTTGACAAGGAACCCAAATCCGTGATAAAAAATAGGGGTTTCCATTGAAAAAACAATATTGACCTGGAAATAACCTTTTGGGGGGGGGGGGGGGAATTGGAGGGTGGGCGGCCCCGGGATCCTACACATATCACATGATCTGAACGTAGAATTTCACGAGGAATCCAAATCCGTGGTCAAAAATAGGGGTTCCTTTTCAAAAACAACATTGACCTTCAAATGAGCTTGACGGATCGCGTTCAAGGTCAAATCCAAGTTCATTAACACTTGTCCCCTTCGATCCTGAACAACTTTTATATGAATAATTTTTTAGCTGCTCGCGCTTGTTTTTGAGATATTCAGCTGTAAAATTTAAAATGGGGAACCCTGTATACACATATAAATAAAAATAACCATATGTATGATTTGCTTTTATAATTTGTTATATTTCTTTTAATTTTAGTATAATTATCAAATACAATTCCCCGACCAATACTTTAGAAATTTCTACGAGAACACTTAACTTGTTTTATTGTTGACGTTTCAATTCTCAAATCTGATGCCAACTTTGATTACAAGTCTTAATATAACGGGAATTTTGCTCGGCGTGAGCTAAAAACTCCTGGTTATATACTAATAAATTAAGAGTTGTTGAGGTGAAGATGCAGCTCGTTGTAGGCTGTACGAAACCCGGCTCCATAGCGTCAGATTTTCCTCTTATATGGCCGAAATACCAAAAAGCCCGCAGAAAGTGCCGTAAATTTCAAGGCTTGTTGAAAAACGGAAAAATTAGAGGGATGGCGTGGCTCGTTGAAATGCGAAAAGCTAGGCGATCAAATAAAAAGAGACACGAGCCAGTAATATAGAAGAAAGTCTTTAATTAACAGAAAAATGCTTACATAGCAACAGCATGGAGAGAAAATATGCACGGTGAATATAGAGAACTAAGTAGCGCACTGGTATCTACAATGACACTGAAAACGCAGCTCTGGGGGAAAACGATCTCGTTGGTTAACTTATAACGCAGATGACGGCTTACGGTATCGAGTGCGAACTGAAAAAAGGTTATATAAACAATAATAAAATGAATTTATAATTACAATATGTGTTTTCGGCTTATACTGAACCATTCAGTTTCACTTAAAAATTATCTGTTCGAAAATTAGAAATCTTGCAAGTTAAGTTCAAATAAATGAGATTACTACTTGTTAATCTGCAGAAGCCTAATAATAGTAATCTATAGTTTCACTAATTTTTTTATTGGTAGATTTTACTATAAACTATCGAAATTCAATATTATTGAAAATAATTCATTGTTATTGTAAATAAGAGTGAATTATAAATCTATGAATTATATTCCAAAGTTTTTCAAGAGTGATACTCAAAACTCCAACCAAATAGTTATACACAATTAATTATAACAACGTTTGGCTGATTTGCCTTCCAGCCTCATCAGGTCTTTTATTAAATTGTCAACTGATACAAAAATTCTTTATAACAACTTAAATAAATGATAACATTAAAGGTCAATACAACAGCAATTTTACATACTAACGCAACATGTAAAAATTTACATTATCCATTGTTAATAGTCCAAACTTTTACGGTAATTCTTGTCATTGAATTTGAAATTATAATCATATCAAAAATCATGGTGTTATAATTAGCAATAAGACAACATAGGTTGAATTGATAACCAAAAGGTTTGAAGTCACAAGTCATATTAAGAAATTAAACACTACGGCACATAGTAATATTCATTCAAGTTAAACTCAGGTAAGGTTTATTTTATTAAAACAAAGATGTAGAAACCAATCTTTAAAAGAAACAATGTATTGAAAAGACCAATGGAATTAATAATAAGTATCTTAAGCTATTAAGAATTTTAAGTTATTTAAGAAATTAAAAAATGCTACTGTATTGTTTACTAACAAGGGACTATCCTCTTGTCTATTAATAGTATTATCATACGCATTAATGAATCTTATTTCAGAAATAATCCTTTTTTTCTCGTTAATCTCTTTGTCTAAATTTATTAAAATCGAAACTCTGTGTCGGATTATCAACAAGGTGCTTTGGTATTGGTAACAATTTTTCTATAGAAATATTTTCATGTTCACTAATTATATATCTATATACAAGGTGTCCAATTTAAAAGGAACCACCCCGAAATTTTCAACGGTTGGCGTTGTACAAAAAAATTATTCAGACAACAGTTGTTTGGGACAATGGGGGCAACCTTTCTGTGAAATCCGATTAGACCTTGAGATTTATTTTCAAGGTCATTTGAAGGTCAAAGTCATTTTTACGTTCAGATAACGTATTATGTTTGGGGTTCGGTTAACCCCCCTCCCCCTCGCCGAAGGTCATGTAGGGGTCAAATTTATGATTTTCTTTATCTATGCATCGGGCAAGGGTAAGGCTAATTATAATAACCCAATAACTCAAATACCCAATAACTCGATAACCCCAATAACCCGATAATCCCAATAATTCAATAACCCTAATATCCCAAAAAAATTGTAGGGTCAAACAACAGTGACCTTGAGCTTAAACTTCAGATTGATTTTCAAAGTCGATTTCATGTATTCAAAGCCTTCATGAGAAGTGTCATTTTCCATTTTGTGGGATAACATGTTATTTCCATTCTTTTTTCTGGTGTAATTCCGGACAAGTCTACAAAGTTTCAACTAAATTGTTTAATAACACTTTTTTAGTATTGTTTATGACAATAGTGATTCGCGAACAGTCCTTCTCAGGATAGTTCAAGTGTTCTTAGTCGACTTTAAAGGAGGGAATATGCCGGATTATTCGAGAAACGAAATTGTTGATATTCTGTTGTCTCTCTGGGCATATCAAGGCCGATATCGTGCTGCAGCAAGGTATTACTGCCAAAATTACCCAGGGAAACTTCACTACCCGAGAACCACGTGAGAATCCGAATCATCGAGCAAAGAGAGAAACGACGACCCCGAATACGCAGAAATCGTCGTCGCATTATGATGTCGAACAACGATGATCCACGAATTCTCGTCGTTTTAGCAATGGTTGATTTGGATCATCATATCTCGTTGCGTGAAATTCAGAGACGTACTGGAATCTCAAGATCAACAGCCGCTAGATATTGGCGGCTGTACAGATTTCATCCGTATCATAAAACTTTGACTCAAGCTTTGATGCCAGATGATTTCCGACGCAGACTCGAATTCTGCAATTGGGCACAAGCAAGGATTCGTGAAGATCCTAAATTTTTCAGATACGTCATGTTTTCGGACGAAGCTACATTTCACGGTAATAGGCAACTCAATCGCCATAACAGTCATTATAGGTATATCCAGAACCCTCATTGGGTACGTCATGTTGATAATCAGCATAGATGGAGCCTTGTGGTTTGGTGCGGTATAATAAATGGTTATTTGATAGGACCTTATTTTTTCGATGAGAATGTCAACGGCGCAGCATATCTTGATTTCCTGCAGAATGAATTACCAGAATTATTGGAAGATATGGACTTGGAAACCAGAAGACGATTATGGCTTCAACAGGATGGTGCACCGTGTCATCGCTCACTAATGGTTCGTCACTTCTTGAACCAAAAATACCGAAGACGATGGATAGGCATTGGTAGTGACATTACTGAGTGGTGTCCAAGATCACCAGATCTGACAAGTCCAGATTTTTTTTATGGGCCTATTTGAAAAATGTTGTTTATGCACAGCAACCAACAACACGGCAAGATATGATGCAACGCATCATACAAGCTTGCAGAGCTATTCCGCGTCACGTTTTGATGTCCACAGTTGAAAATTTTGAACGTAGAATTCAACACTGCATAAATTTGAACGGGGGTATTTTTGAACATCTTATGAGATAAATGTTTGTGTGACAATCTGGACCATAACTCTATCTGTAGTCAACGTTTTGTCTTGATCGGCTGAGCATTCCCACCTTGTTTTCACTGGCTGGGTAATCAATACCTTGTCTTCAGTGGCCGGGTGATCGATACCTTGCCTTCACTGGTTGGGTAATCAATACCTTGCCTTCATTGGCTGGGTAATCGACACCTTACCTTCACTGGCTGGGTAATCAATACCTTGCCTTCATTGGCTGAGTAATCGATACCTTACCTTCATTGGCTGGGTAATCAATACATTGCCTTCACTAGCTGGGTAATCAATACCTTATTTACCTCACCCTTGCCCCGGTGGAATGGGGAGGTGAACCGCTCCCCCAACATAATACTTTATCTAAACGTAGAATTTCCCGCTCTTTTCGAATCCGAGATAAAAAATGGGAGTCCTTATTCAAAATATCTCTTGGTTATTGGGTTATTGGGATTATCGAGTTATTGGGTATTGTAGTTATTGGGTTATTACAATTAACCTTACCCTTGCCCGATCATCCCTGTGCATAGATGAAGAAAATCATAAATTTGACCCCTACATGACCTTAGACGAGGGGGGGGGGGGAGTTAACCGAACCCCACATATAATACGTTATCTGAACGTAGAATTTTAGCTCTTTCCGAAAAGAAGAAGAGCACCACGGGTGCCCTTTGAGCACCACGATATTTAATCTTGCCTTCGCCGACCTTGAAGTGAAGATCAAGCAGGTGCAAGAAGGAGGGGTAGCGATAAGAAGGAAGAAAATATGGACATTAGGATATGCAGATGATATAGTGATGATGGCAAAGAGTAAAAGTGGAATGAAAGCGATGCTGAAAAAATTAAAAAGATACCTGGAAGAAAGGGGATTAGAGCTAAATGTAGGAAAATCAAAGATGATGAAATGTAGGAGAGGAGGAGGAACGAGGACGGAAGAAGAATTCGAATGGGAAGGTGAGAAGATAGACATGGTTAAAGAGTACAACTACTTCAGATATGTGATAAGCAGATATAACAGAAATAAAAAGCAGATAAAGAAGGTAGAAGGGAAAATAAATATGGGACTCGGGAGACTCTGGGGGCTAGGAGAAAAGCTATTTAGAGAAAACTGGGAGCTAAGGATGAACCTATTCGATGCTCTGGTGAAAAACGTGATTATGTATGGAGCAGAAATCTGGGGATGGAAGAGATATGAGGAAATAGAGAGACTACAACTAAAATATATAAAGTAGGTATTAGGATTAGATAGAAACACGCCAAGTTACCTAATACGATGGGAAACAGGAAGACAAGAAATGAAAGAAACAGCATTAAAAAGAGCAATGAAGTATGAAAACAAAATAAGAGAAGAAAGAGATGGCTCAATAAAAAAAGAAGCATGGAGAGAATTAAAGAAAAGGGAAAGAAATGAAAAAGATAGAAAGGGTAAGAAGGAGGAGAGAGAGGAAAGGCTGGAAAAAAGTAAAATATACAGAGAGAGGGAAGAGGGAGATGAAATGAGGGAAGAGTTTTGGGAAGAAATAAGAGATGAGCTGAAGAAAAAAGATGAAAAAGAACTAGAAGAAAAACTAGAAAAATCTAGATACATAAACGAGTGGAAAGAGCTGAAAAAAAAATGAAAAGGTATAGATTAAAGGAAATTCAAGAAGAGGGAAGAATAAAAGGCCTGCAAATAAGGGAAAGGTTTAGGTTAGGTAATGAAACGAGAGGAAGCAGGTATTGCGAAAAAGAAGAAAATAAGAGATGCAGAATGTGTATGAAAGAGGAAGAAAATTGGAAGCACATGGTAGAAAAATGTGAAAAAAGCAGAAAGGAAGGGGAAGAATGGGAAAAAATAATAATAGGAAGCAAAGAAAAGATAGCGTGGATGATGGAGATAAAATGGAAAAGAAGAAGAAATGAAGAGAAGAAAGAAAAAGAAAAGCAAGAAGAAGAAGCTACAAGACCCTAAGGAGAGACAGAAACAGAAGACAGAGAAGCAAGACTTGCAGACACATATACACACACATACATATACACACATACACACAAAACATGAACATATGCGCAAACATAAACATACACATGCACACACACACACAAGACACAAGTAACAGCAACTACACAAGCGAGATGAAGCAGGTATTGGAGGATGGAGCAAAATGGAAAAGAAGAAGAATCGAAGAAGAGAAAGAAAAAGGTAAACCAGAAGGCAAATCATAAGATACTAAGGAAAAATAAGTGAGGTTGAGGAAAGGATAGGCAGAGGGAGCAATAGGAAACAAGAAAAAGGTGTCAAAGCCTTAATAAGGAGAAAAATAGATGAAATGATTAGCAAGAAGGAGAGTAAAAGCAAAGGAAAGGCAAAGGTGGAAAGGCAAAGGAAAGTAATAAAGGAAAAGCTGAAAAGAAAACATGCAAGAAAGAGAAAAAAAAACAGAAGAGCGGAAAAGGCAGATCTTAGAGAGAGAAAGAGGAAGAGAAGATTAATCAGAAGAAAAATGAGAAGAAAAGAGGAATAGACAGGCGCAGAAGACAGGGACACAAGAGTTGCAGACACACCTACAAAGGCACATATTTACAAAACACATACACACACACACGCACGCGCGCACTCACACACACACACACACACACACACACACACACACGAAACACATACATAATCAACTACACAAACTGGATACGAGACACAAATAGTAATATAAGAAATGTAAGCCAAATGTAACATATAAGTTGTAAATAAATAAACTAACTAACTAACTATATATATAAAAATGAGGAAAATGTTAGTTTGGTGTTGATGGAACATCAGATAAATTTAATAGCGAAAGTGATTGATTTAAAATACTTGAAAGATTATTTGAACTAATGACTATAATATTACGTTATACGAGGTCTGTCCAGAAAGTATCGGGCCTACGTTTATACCTTCGAGCCATAGTGTTCGAGCGACCTCTACCGGACAGAAATGTAAACAGTAAAGCCTCACGAATCTATTGGTTACTTACTGACACCTGCCAGACGTATAGTTCATGCGCAGCGTGTCTTTGTTTACAGTGCCTTTTTCGCGTTCGTTGGTTTTGATATTGTGATTTTGTCAAAAATCACAATATTGATATTGTCAAAAATGACTGAAAAACAAGATCAACGAATTTACATCAAATTTTGCTTTCAACACGGAAAAACGAGTTCGGAAACTATTGAAATGATGCAAAAAGCCTTCAGAAGCGAGTGTATGAGCAAAACACGAATAAAAGAGTGGTATAAACGGTTCAAGGATGGTCGCACTTCTGTCGATATTGATTCTCGTTCCAGCCGACCTTCGACGACAAAAACCGCAGATAATATTGAGCAGGTGCGACTTGCAATCGAACAAGATCGTCGTATGACTGTGCGAGAACTAGAAGAAGCCTTTGGGATACCAAAAACTATCATTTCAGAAATTTTAACCGAAAATTTAGGAATGAAACGCGTGTGTGCGAAATTCATCTCAAAATTGCTCACAGAAGAGCAGAAGAACATTCGCTTAGAAATCGCTCTGGACAATCTGGAAATGGTCAATAATGATGATAATGTGCTTAGAAAAGTTATTACAGGTGATGAATCATGGGCACGGCGTTCCTTAAAGAGACTTAAATGAAAATTACTTGAACATCTTCGATCTATGTATGCACTTAAACTAGAGTACAAATGCAATGTTTGAAGCCCATTTGGAAAATCGGTTCCCCGAGCTCTTGGAAAATTACAGCGGTTTGTATATTTTTTTTCGAAAATTTCTGTTTATTTTTTATTCAATGGTTAAATAAATGAAAAGTATTAACCCTTTCTATGTTAATAATGAAATATCAATTAAAGTAATACGAATTCTTTCGGTTATTTTCAAATATTTTCATATTAGGATGATATTTTAATACCTACGTTGAATATAATCATGTATATACAAAAGTATAAAAATATAGATACGTAAACATTGTATTAATATTATGTCGTCGCCGTCGTACTGTCGTAAGCGTGTGCAGACACCCAGGCCATGTAAACAAATCTTATTCGGAACGCTTTTCAGTATTAGAGTAGAGGTGATAGAAACAAATATGATTGAGTATTGCCCAGTGTCAAGCTAACTGCCATCGCGTGTGTTGAGTTTCTTCTTGATTAACTGTGTTCGAAGTTTCTTCAAATTTTGAAAAATGGGTTTAAATCGCATTAGAACTCACGATGAAAATCGAGATTCAATGTGTTTACTGTGTTTTCGAAAGGGTAACATGGATAAAATAAGTGCAACATTGAAGCTTAAATTACAGAACTTATTAGACAAATGATTCCACTAATGATTGTTTACCAAGAGTAGTATGCAATGCTTGTAAAATGAATGTGTATCGAGGTGCTAAAATTGAAAAACAACCAGACTATTCCTTATTTGTATTAAAAAAAGAACTAAGGTCTCGTAACAGTGAGCTATGTGATTGCCATTTATGTGAAATTTCAAGATCGCCAGGACATAGTAATTTTTTAGACAATGGACAGCATTTCCAAAAACGGCAAAATATTTTTCCGTCAAATTCGAAAGTTCATCAGGGTACTAGTAATACAAGACAGTCTTCAGTTGAAAAGCGGTGTGGCAAATGCTTCAATTTAATTAAACGGGGAATCAAACATGCATGCTCCAAAACATCTCTCGTAACCAATTTAAAGACAGCTCTGAATGAATCTTGCACTTTGAAAAGTAAGAAACAAGTCACTTCGACTTTATTAAAAGATGTAATAGCAGCTGATAAAGAATCAAATCAATCAATAACTTTGATGGAACTATTGCTACAGATCTGAAGTTGACAAATATTCTAGTCGGCATTATGACACACGCAAGCTGCTATCCTTGTACGTTGTGTTATGCTAAAAAAGATGAACTTCACGAAGTAGGCCCTTATAGAACAATTGGAGAATCAACAAAAAATTATCTAGACTATATTGAAGCAGGAGCAGATACAAAAAAAGCTCAGAATTTCAAGAATTGTATTCATCCACCGATATTTGATACTAATGAAGATAGACTCTTTCTCGACATCATTCCTCCTCCTGAGCTTCACCTACTTTTAGGAGTTGTAAATACATTATACACACACATGTTCAGAGAGTACGAATTAGTTGCGTTAAAGTGGGCAAGAGCATGTAATGTACAGCGTGAGATTAGGCATGGCTCTCTCACTTTCAAGGGAAATTCATGCAAAGTTTTGCTAAATAAAATAGAAATCTTGAGTAGAGACTCATTGAACTGTTTGAAATACGTTGAAGTACGAGGGTGGTCCGATAAGTACTTAGCCTACAAAAGGAAAACGAAAATTTTGGAAAAGTGGCGTTTTATTTTTCAACATAGTCTCCTTTTAGTTCGATACGCATGGCCCAGCGATGCTCCAACTTCTTTAACCCGTCTGAAAAATACGTTTCCTCGAGGTCTGAAAAGTAGGCTTCCGTGGCAGCGATTACCTCCTCATTCGACTCAAATTTCTGCCCGGCGAGTGACTTTTCCAAGTTTGGAAACAAAAAGAAGTCGCACAGGGCTAAATCTGGAGAATACAGTGGATGGGGCAGCAGTTCGTAGCCTAATTCGACCAATTTGGCCATGGCGACGGCGGAGGTGTGAGCCGGTGCGTTGTCATGGTGGAAGAGCACTTTTTTCTTCGCCAAATGGGGCCGTTTTTTCTACAATTCAACGTTCAATCGGCCCAATAATTCGGCATAGTACAGCCCTGTGACCGTTTTGCCCCTCTCCAGGTAGTCGATGTAGATCACACCTTGTGAATCCCAGAAAACGGTGGCCATCACCTTTCAGGCCGATGGGGCAGTCTTCGCCTTCTTCGGAGCACTTTCGCCGGGTAAAGTCCACTGTTTCGACTGTTCTTTGGTCTCTGGTATATACCAGTAGATCCATGTTTCGTCGACTGTCACGAAACGACGCAGAAACTCCTTCGGATTGCGCTTAAACAGCGGCAGACATTGCTCTGAAGTTGTCTCACGGTTGCGCTTGTTGTCTGAAGTGAGCAAACGCGGCACCCATCACGCCGACAGCTTTCTCATGCCCAAAATTTCATGCAGGACATGACCCACGCGATCTTTTGAGATGTTTACGATCTTAGCTATCTCGCGCACCTTCAATCGTCGATCTGCCAATACGAGATCGTGAATTTTGTTACGATATCCTCCGTGGTAGCCGTTTTCGGAGTACCTGGACGTGGCTCTTCAAAAATCGACGTGCGACCACGTTGAAACTCGTTAAACCAATTTTTGACGGTCGCCATTGAAGGAGAAGAGTCACCGTACACAGCATCAAAGCGCTTTTTGATTTCGCTGCGCGATTTCCCTTCCAAAAACAAGAATCGAATCACCGACCGATACTGCTCTTTTTCCATTTTTCAAAAATCAACGGACACACTTGCTTTCACACGCTCTCAAAAATAAACTACAACTCCGATCCGGCTGAAATCTTGACAGTAACCATCGAGAAGGTTGTACTACGTGATAGAATATTTCTTTTGCGAGAGTGGCTCCATCGGGCGGTGAGGCTAAGTACTTATCGGACCACCCTCGTAAACTACATATTGATTATTAATAGACTGTTTAATGAAATTTACTAAATAAGATGCGAAAGATGTATCGATGTTTCCATATCGGTTACATTCGATTCTACGTCATATACAGGATCTTAAAATACATAATTAATTAATATTTCAATACTGCGTACACAAAGTGCATCTTTCCCGCATGTTCGGCAGAAAATGTGGGTTGGAAATCGCGCTTTCCACACGTCGTATAAAAAAATACGGTACGGCACATGTTCGGGTAAAAGTTTCTCGTCTCGTGTACCTATCCACCCTCGCTTCACTCGGGCGTAAACGCCACACGAAACCAGAATCTACTTTCCCGCACTTATATCGTAATGTAACATTAAGGGGGTATTACCGGTTATAACAACAAAAAATAGGCTAATTTTCAATTTTTTTTTCTCAGTTCCTTTATTCTATATCAATTTGCAAATTTCCACAGATGAAATATATGATTTGAAGATTTCAAAAAAATTTCTTTTGATTTTTTTTGTCTCTTTTTCTAATTTATAATGTGCATCGAAATCAGTAGGTTAAAAAATGCCGCGTCCCATGGCGGACAGATAAGCTCGGGAATGAAGAATCTGAAATAAAAAAACCAAACGGTATTTTAAAAAGGAAGGTGTTTTACGTGGTAATTTACCACAATATTAAAAAAAAATCACAAGGAAAAAAAAAGGCGATAGTTTGAAAAAATTTTTTATATAATCGCATTTTTTTCCACTTTTTTCAATTGCTCATTTCTTTCAGGTTCACTTTTTGCTTATATTGCAGTAAATTACAACACAGAATACTTGAATGAAGAAGCACACCAAATTTGCCTTAAATCGGTCGAGCCAATCCGGAGATTAAGTATCCGCCGTTTGAAAGAACGTCATTTTGGGAAAAACGCGTTTAAAGTTTTTTATTATGAATTTTTTCAATATTTTTATAAAAAACGAAATATTTATTACTTACAATTGCTCAGTTTGGTATCCCTGGACCATATCAAAAATTTAGGATGTGATTTCTGAAGGAATAATTAGTTGAAAAATGAAAAAAAAAAATGATTTTTTCAAAATTATAACCGGTAATATCCCCTTAACATATTTTTCGGATTCATAGCCGTAGTCATTGAAACCATACAAATTTTAACAATCTTAATTTATTAAAAAGAAATCCAAAATCACCATAATGTAATTTCAAATTATAAGAGGGAAAATCTTTAGCTCATGTGAAAGTATGTAACGGGGTGGGTTAGCTGGTACAAAATGGGTTTATTAAAAAACAAACTCCCACGATGCAGAGCTAACCGCCGCTCCGTTAATCAACTATGAGTATACGTGTATTCACCTTTACGTATGATACTTTCGTTCCAATGTCTCCTTTTCCAACAGAGTTGAACTCACCGTAAGTCACCTGACTCGTGACACTCGATATATCTTAGGTGTGAGTGACCTAATGCTTACTGAGACTATTCCCTAAATGAAATCATTTTAAAAAAATAACCGGCGACGAATCCGTTAAACTAAAAGGGAATGAAATAACGTAATGCGGCGAATAAAATTAAGATCGTTTATGATAAAAAAACTACAGCCTTCGTTGGGCCGAAAGACTTGCGCACGCGCATAGGATTTACAATTTTCCAATAATACGGGAAAGAGAAAGAGAAAGAGAGAGAGAGAGAGCATTCAAACGTCTACCGCCAAAAATAACGCTCGGAGCACCTGGACATGGCTCTTCAAAAATCGACGTGCGACCACGATGAAACTCGTTAAACCAATTTTTGACGGTCGCCATCGAAGAAGAAGAATCACCGTACAAAGCATCCAAGCGCTTTTTGAGTTCGTTGCGCGATTTTCCTTCCAAAAACAAGAATCGAATCACCGACCGATACTGCTCTTTTTCCATTTTTCAAAAATCAACGGACACACTTTGACGGGTGCCAACTCGCGCGAGGCAAGTTTGTCCCGTACGAAGGCCTTTCAACAGCCGAGCGGCCTTTGACTCGGGCGGCAATCAGGCTCTCGAGCACCCCGTCCCGTTCGCGCGTCAATAACGAAGTCTTCGTAGATTTGAATCCAGGCTCCCGATACCGCGATCGTGAGATATTCGATCGGACGTATTCGTATATATCTATCCGTAATCGGTTATATATAAAATAAGCAATAACAGGGAAGCATGTGGATATACTCAAGCGCGTTTAATAGTACTTATAAAATTTATTTTATAAAGCTCAAGTACATGAATAAATGATAGAGCGAAAATTAAGATATATATATATATATATATATATATATATATATATATAGTGACGCGTGTTCTTCGCCACGCGTTGTCTATTATCTATAAACAATATGGTACTCACTTATTTTTTAAAATAAAGTTATTGATAATCGGTCCTTTATATAATATTTTCTATTTATTGGTCCTCTCTCCTTTCTGTTTCTTTTTAAACGGATTGTAAGGTCCGTCAAATGTACACGTATATTTGTATATGTCCAATTAATACTATGGATTAATATACATTTCCTCGGTCCTAGCGGTGTGAACAAGTTGCCTGTATGGTAGCTGTGTTTCTTTGCCTTTTATTAACACTGAAACTGAACTCAACTTTTAATTAAGTAAAAGAATAA
Source organism: Phymastichus coffea (assembly GCF_024137745.1). Taxonomy (NCBI): domain Eukaryota; kingdom Metazoa; phylum Arthropoda; class Insecta; order Hymenoptera; family Eulophidae; genus Phymastichus; species Phymastichus coffea. The sequence goes on along the minus strand of NW_026706822.1, from coordinate 3,246,139 downwards.
TACCGGATAACTCGGACAAATCAAACTAAATTTAAATTTCAATTGGCGAGATAAACTTTGAATTCGGAAATATTGCGGCCTAGTTGCTCTAGCGCTCAGTCCTGATTGACTAATCTCTCTTCGTTGTTTTCATCGGTTTATTATATATTCTTTGTCCCTCGTATTCCGTCTCTCTCTCGCACATATGCTTTAGACGTTTACACTTCTCGTATCGGCTCGTATTACCTAGCTAAGCGCGCTGACTGCAGCATGCTGTCGCAGCATGCTGCAGCAGCGTGAATCAGCCTCTGTCGCTCATTCCCACCGAGCCGCATAGGTCTCTAGATTACAGTCTTGCAAATGTTGGTCCCAATCGGAAAGATACACTGCCCTTCCACAGAACCAATGCGTTCTCAGCACATTTCTGTTTTGGTATGGGCAAATGGTCCTATGTGCTTCCAATTCTGTCTTGGTAACATAGTGTCTGCAGGCACCATGATAAACGTACATGGACCTTTTCCGGAGTTTGGCTGTCAGATGTCGACGTTGCGAATGTTTCGTCTTATAACGTTTATTTAAGTTGCTTAGTGCCACTCCACCTAAATACCGAAGTGACACTCCAACTAAATACGTATTTCATTACTCCCATAGGCCCGCAAGAGCTTTACCATGTTTTAATATAATCTACTGGTCCAAATTGCATGAAGTCGTCATGGACCCGCTGTTCTGGCTATAGTTTACCTTGTTCATTGCGGTGCGGTATGAAGAAATGTAATCGTTGGTCGGCGTCATCCTCCTTCGCATAGGCTGGTGTAGTCGATCGTGGCGTGAACCCAATTGGGTCCGTTGTTTCCTCGTCTTCGTCTTCCGAAGAGTGCTCATTCGAAGTGTAAGGTGACCATTCCCCTACAGTACACGGGAAGAATCTTAATACTGCCGCAAGATAATCATCCTCAAGAAGAAATTCTATAATGATTTCTCCATAATGTGAGGAGGATGGGGCTGCTATCGTTGTAGTAGAGCGTATGGTCCCCACAGTACTAAATAATTTGATGACCGCAGCTTCTTGTTGAGGGTCATCAAATTTGACTCGAATTGCAGTGGAGGAGTCATCTACTGGTGCCACAGCTCGGAGGCGAATTCCGTTAATTTCTTCCATCCTAAGGTAGAAATATGGTCCAGTTAGTTGCGTGGTCGAGAGGAAAGAAAAAGTACGAAGATTTAAGACTAGACATAAACAAGAGTAAAGAAATAGGTCAAAGATTAAAGAGTTATGGGTCCGTTAAGTAAAATAATAATAATATAATTGAATGGTTCAATAATTTTTTTTTATCCTATGACTTATAATTTATACAGCTGATTCGAAGTATCTTCTATCTTCAGGGCCAATTCCTGTTATCACGTCTTCTTCCGTTAGATCAATTCGTCGGGCTTTTCGTAAGGTTGCCCGTGGATTAGGAGTGGGGTCCATTAATTTAATTTCCGTGAGCGTAACAAGATCTGTAGAGGGTTCATTTTTGTCTAATCCTATGTTAGGTCGGCTTGTTTTGGTTGAATTCACCTTATACACTCTTCTCACTTCTAATTTAGGGTATTGTCTTTTCATTTTTCCTTCCCTGAGTTTATTTTGGTGCTGCCACCTGCAGGTGGTATCGTAATCCTCACAGATTGATGCGTCTATCCATTTGTCGCAAAGCGAGTGGTGCCTAGTTTCATCACTGTGGACCCATCTTCTTTTCCTTATGTCAGCATATCTAGCGCCGTAAATAGGGTCGCATTCTTTTAAAGCTGTTGCGGCATCAGCAGCTTTGTAATACTGAGCGTAGCCTATAGCAAGGGCTCCTTTGTTATCTCGCACTAAGGGTCCGAATTGTACGAAGTGTTGGAAAAATGAGATTTCCCTATAACTCTCTTCGATTGTCCAGGAAAGTCGACAATATAGTCGGATTTTCTCCGTGGGCCTAGAATCGTTTGTTCGTAACGGTTTCGGTTTTCCAATACGGGCACGATTTATCGCGCTTATGTTCCAATTTTTTATTTTTCTTGCTACAACTGCATATTTAATCCTAGTAAATTTACAGAGAATAATTCTTGTACTGTTGTTTGTGAGATTTTGTAGTGAATGAAACTCCTCTATGGGTCCGATACTCTCTAATCGTGTCAAGAGTTCGCTCAGCGGCTTATGCTTTAAGTACCGTATCTTGATGCAAGTCGGGTCTATTATCAAGTGCTCGGACATGTCACTCATGACGATATTGGGTACTGAAACAAATGATCAATAATATATTGATTAAAAAAAAAATTCATACAGACTCCGCTGTCTGGATTTGTAAACCCGAAGAATTTTCAGATTTTATCAACGGATTAGGTATAGTCGTGAAGGGTTTCGGTTTCTTCGAGGGTTGAATGTGAAGGGTTTCAATTTGAGCTTGTTTCTTAGATCGTTCTTCAGACATCTGGACAGGCGTTTGTTTATTCGTAATCAGTCCGAGGCTATGAAGAATTGATCTGTGTCAAGGATCCGGTGTATGCACGTGAAGTGATTCGTGTACTATGGTATTATTTAACGCTTTTGTGCGTACGATGCAACATTTATAAATTATACTAATAATTATTATAATTAGTATATTAATACTGAATCCTCCATAAATCAGTCCTGATTGCGTTGTTGTGATTTTTTTATGATTTCTTATCACATTTGCGTCTTTCCCATGATGTCTCTTAATGTTTTTTCTTGGCTGGTCCAGGTTTCAGCTTGTGGAGTCCATTCTCCCAATTTAATATCTGTTTCAGTTAAGTAGGTTAGTGTCGAGTAAAGATTCGCTAGGTTAAGGGTTAAGTTTGGTTGATATAGGTAAACATTTGTATTGTCTTTGCCCATTTCCGTAAACAAGGTCGCATCCTTGGTATAACCGATGCACCCTGGTGTGATGTTCGTATCACTTATAAATAATAATAATTCGAACTCTCGTATCTAGCTAATAAGTAAGAATTTGTTTCCAATAATTTTACTCTACTTGTCAATAAAATAAATAGATAAATCAAATGTATTCTAATAATGATAAATAAATTAAATATATATAAGTAAGTACAATGTTTCAAGGAAAGTCAGACAATGCCCTAGTTTCTCATGGTGCGAATTGTCCCATAAGCAGAGCTAAAGTCTTCCTTGGATAGGTTATAATTCGGTCCAAGTTTCTTATAGCGCAAGATGTTCTATAAGTCGAGCTCGAATTATAAGGAAGGAACAGTCTTGCTCAGTTAATCACAATGAGAGAAAGAACTTAGGTATTAGCCAAGTTTATTCAGACTCATGCGCTCACCTTGCAAGGCTAGAAGTGAATGCTAGCCTGTGCAAAGATGGGCCTATTTATACACAGATTTTCTTGCTTATTTTTACATGAGAGATGTCATCGAACATTCGAGATACATTCGCAAATTTTGAGTAATGAGTTTTCTTAATTTACAAGTAAATAATCATTAATATTAAGCTTTTTACATATGTAAGCTTTACAAAATTTGTTATTCGTTGATTTTATATAATATACAATTATCGCAAATAGTGTCGTCAAAAGTTATTAACTAATAAAGTTAATTAACGTGATATTATAATATTTACAATAGAAAATTAATAAATTTTTATATAAATTTATAGTTGATTCAATTTAGAAGTATTTTCTAAAAATGAATATTTAAATTAGTTAATAACATTTGAATTATAACTAATTTTTTATATTAGTAACGGTTTTTGCTAATCTTATAATGCAATTATTAGATTAATTATTTAAGATTCCTGAATTATAAAGCTATCATTATAAAGTATAAAATTAATACTTTCGTTCTATATACAGCTTATTGTTTAAATAAATTATTAATTGTTTATTTACTAATAACAGTTATTATTCAGCTGTTATTAATGAAACAAATTCTTACTCATGTTCTATACTTATTCATTTTGCATATTTACATTTTTCTAATAATTCATATTGTTAGCTTAATAAATAAATCAATTTTGCATATTAAAATTTATTATTATTTCATAATTAAATGCAATTTGTATTATTATATTATGAATCTACGTACTTAAATTTATATAATAAATACTTTGTTATATTAAAATTATCTCTAATCAACATATTTTTCTTAATATCCAAAATCATTATATCTATATCTATTACTTTGTGACGTCACACTATTTATTTTGATTCGACTCTTCTTTGTATACAATCGAGTAAACAGTGAGGTAGCGCCGCTTGATGTATTGATTTGAATAAACAGATAGATACGTTAGACTAGTTGCAGTAATTCAGTGATTTAATAAATAGCTCATAAATAGGACCGTTACACCGGGGTAATTCTTAAAATTCCTACCCCTTGTATTTCGGTTTTTTAGTCCACTTGGTTCGGGCAGACAATTCGGACTGTATCTTGTTGGTATAATTCCAACTGGTAATTCGTTGTATTCTCAGTACTACGTCACAATGGTATAGTTCATGACTGGATGGTTGTAATAGCATTCCTAGTTCGCATTTTCTATTTAAATTAGCGTCTAAGACAGGTCCTCCTACCGGACATATAAAAGTATAGTGTGTTCGCACACAACTTTGTAATGAATGGTGGTCTATCTGTATATACTGTTTGTGATCCGAACTTAATGCCAAGTACGGGTATTTGTGTCTAATATATGCTGATTTTTCAGTTGAACTCAGTGATTATGGTATTAATATTGAGTGCAGACGGTATAGGTTATAGTAATTTCTGTCAACTACAGGTAAATGAATGACAATATACGTCTTCCTTTCTCGCTGGATTGCGTCAATGTTGGAAATTTTAATAATTTCCTCAATTCTGAGGTGTTCGATTGGAATTGGGAAATCGAGGTCCGTTACCATGAATTTTATATCATTTGCTATCTGGTGCAACATGTTAGGATCTATAAGGTCCGGATGTATTTTGCCCCTTTTCAACGCATTAATAATTTCAAGAAGTTTTTCCGAGCTTTTGATAAAATGATCTCATTTTGCCTCTAGCATTCTTCCAAGTGAATGTACTGAAATCATGTATTCCAGTCGAGCATTTTCATTTTTTTCCTGAATTTTTGTCGCATTTGGAGGTTTAAATTATAAATTCTGTTCCCGTGGACGTTTCATCATTTTATATAGTTTATCCATATATGGTAATTATATGGGTCCTATCATTAAAGAGTTTAATGATATTTTTTTGGTCTGCATATAATTGATTTATGTTGGCTTCTATTTTATCAGTTTCGTCAATGGTCACTAATCCAAATAAACTATGACTCAGTCTTTCTATGCCGCCAAAAGGTACCAGTCTTTTTGTCCTGATATTTTTAGGTCCTTGGACATCGGGTGGCTGAATATGTCCCATGTTCTCAATAGATCCCTGAATCTTCATTCGTATTTGTTCAAGAGCGATTGTCTTCAAATCAATGTGATCCTTGTCGATTATATTACTGCAAGTTTCCTCATTGAGATGCCCAGTACAATTTTGTAGTAGCTCAATTATAGCAGTGTTCTTCGCCAGGAACAAATTGAAGTCGATGGATATGTATACTTTCCAATCTGCCCTCTTTATTCTCATTGGATCTATTCATTCGTAGTAAATTCCTGGATTGCTGTCTAACTTTTCTATAGAATAAGCTTGGGGGTCCATAATAGACGGGGCGAATACGGAGAGAAAGGAAAGTAAGATTAGATACATATTAAATGAAAGGAAGTATATTAAAAGAAATAGTACCTGAAAGGACAGAACAAAGTAAACAGTATAGACGAAGAATATAGAACAGATAAGATAAGTGAGTAATTGAATTTATAAAGCTACGCCTGAAGTTTATCCATATGCTTCCGTATTGTTTTTCCATTGGGTAATTGTAAAACGTTCTTATGATTTAAAATTTCGACGATTTTTAGGGGTTTTTTATTATAACTATCGGCTTTTCCTACCCGAGGTTCGTTTAATATCCAGGCATAATCACCGACTTTCCCTTTAAAGGGTCTAGCGTGTTTATCATATTGGTTTTTAGATTTTTCCTTTTCAAGGATTTGATTATCACCCGCCGCTATCTTTAGTTCTGTCAAACGTAAGACTAGATCGCGTAGGTATTGATTATAGGTTCCTAATTTTTCCTCCCTAGGTATCTTCATGGGGAAATGAGCGATTCGTCCGTAAACTAGTTCAAAGAGGGTGTAACCAGTTCCATTATGTATACTTGTATTATATGTAAAAACCGCAAAGGGGGTTAACCGATCCCAATCGTCAAAACGCTCCGAATATATCCGTAAGAAATCGATTAATGGTGCATGGCTTCTCTCAAGAGACTCATTAGTCTGAGGTCTATATCCGGAAGTTGTTAAATGATGAATTTTGAATAAGTGTAATAGTGATTCTACAATCTCCGAAAGAAAACTTGTCCCGCGATCTGACAATATTGCTCTAGGGGCACCGAATTGGCATATTAAGTGTCTGGCTAACGAGTCAGCGATAGTGGTTGCTCTAAGGTCCTTTATTGGCACTACAATTAAGTATTTGATCAGATTGCATTGCATGGTCAGCAGGTGAGAATTTCCACTAGGAGTGGTTCGTAATTTTCCTACGGTGTTTATCGATACCTTGTCGAACGCCTCGATTGGTGTCTCCATAATCAGCATCGGTTCCATAGTCTTGTGACGATCAATTTTCTTCTCAAGATAACTCGAACATTTCCGTACGTAATTTAATATGTCCTTTCGTAGTCCTGGCCAATAATATCTTGATCAAATTTTTTGGTATGTCTGGTTAATACCCTTATGGCCGCCCACTAGGCTGTCATGTAGTGTTTTAATTATTTCCGTCCGCTGGTTTGCCGGTGGGAGAACCATGTTCCCATAACAAACAATTACTTTTATAGGACCCTTCTCAAAAATTCTTATTAATATTTCTGTTAGTAATCCAGGTCCAAGGTCATCAGTATAGTCCCCTCGTCTAGCAATCCGGAAACTTACTATATTTCTTTTAATCAGTATCTTCTTCAAATTTGTAAGTCCGACTTTTATAGCCTCTATAGTAATGGAGTCATTATATCTGTCTTTTATAACTACAGAGAAAATAATATGGTTTTTATATTTGGTTGTTAGTATTTGTCCGACCTTAGGTTTGAAAGATTTCATATTGCGTAGGTCTATAGTCCCAATTACACTTAATAATTTCGAGATAGCAGTTTGGTCATTACAGTCTCGTGATATAAAATGTACAATGTTATCTCGTCGATAGGTTAAACATTGTTGGCTCGTGCTTACATTATTTTGTAAGATATATTTTGCAGGTCCTATCGAAGAATTTTCGCTCCCGGTTTCACTGCTTGAGCTTGGGTTCTTATAGTCTTCCAGTCTTCGATATTGGTTAATTGGTCCTGTCGGCGGTAACAAGAAGAATAATTCATCATCTACGGGTGTTTTTGAAAAATGTAATTCTACAGAGCTCTTGTTTCTAGGATCTGACTATTCGGGTATGCCCTCAAGCCATTCGAATTTTACCATAAGTCGAGGTCCTTTAACCATAGGAGTACTTCTGGCTCCCGGTATTCCTGTTTTAATAGTTGGGGTTTCTGATATCTCTTGATATCGTGGCTGCCTTAAGGTTTCTTTAGCTTCCTTAATTCTTTCGGGACTTTCTTCCTTAGTCCTATCCGAGAGACGTCGATTTTCATCTTCATCCGGGCGATCTGTGTCCGAGCCACTGTCGTGTTCTAGGTGAGTTTTCATTAATTTTTGCGAATCTTCCACTAGCTTCGTTATTCTATTCGCCATTACCACATCAGAATCATTTATTTCATCATATGGGTCAAGCCTCCATAGTGCCTCTTGTAGTTCTTGGAGGGGTCGTCTCTATCTGAGAAATGAGAAGGCATTTCTATAGTTCCGTTGTCTCGCGCAAGGCCCATGTTGTCCCAATAGTACGATTCATTATCTAAACTTTTATGTCTTCACAAACTGGCTTCGAATTCTTCTGCTGATTCCCACACTTCGTTTGCCGATAAACTAGTCCTCTGTGTCGGGGCTCGTTCTTCGCATGTTTTAGTAGAACTTTCATTTTCTGCTAATTCATCGTCTTCTCCAGAGTTCCCGCTGGTTTAAGGTCCACTAACTTCTAGCTCTATTCGTTCAGTAAATTCCGATTTATCACTCTGAACTTCATCGCTTGAGTTGTCCCCTTCCGTTTCGGTTTCCTTTCTCAGCCCACTATGTCGCGGATCTTCTATCGGGGGTTTGTAATCCGTACTGTCTTGGACATTTTTCGGATCTTTATCCTCCATCCTAGTTGACGATAACAAGGGTCCCCGAGAGGAGCTTGCCTGTTTCAATCCGATCTCGCTATCAGAATCCGAAACACTGGCGCTAATGTTTTCCCTTTCCAATCGATCTAAAATATCCTGTACCCGTGTCGTCCACTCGGCAGATATTGTCCAAAAGAAGAATCTTTAACGAACTCGTTGCTACCGACCTCCTTCACGGCAACTTCGATGGCAGATTCATCAGTCGACGTTACTCCTTCCCGCTCTGTAACTTTAGGCGAGGTTTCCTTGTCCGATTCACCAGTTTTCAATCCGGAATCATCTATTGCCGCATCCGATATAGTTTTTCGTAACGCCTTTAGCCTCTTGGGTAAGGGTTTATCCTTGTCTAATTTGGCCCCTTTTTCAACCTCCAATTAAAGTTTAGAAGTGCCGAGTCTGGGTTTATTCGGTAGTCGCAGAGTTTTTCCTGCGGTTTTCACAGACTTCTTGCTTCGAGTTCTTTCAGCAATAATACTGTGATATAAATTTGGTTTCTCTTTATTCATCTTGGCCTCAACAGGCCTTCCTTTCGTCCTTGGTTCATTCAAGATAGAATGAGCCCTCTTTCGTTTACAAATCGATTTCCGTGGCTCTACTTTCTCTTTCTCATCTGTTTCTTTTCCTCCAGTCTTACGCTTTAGCATCATTACCTGAATCTTCGGGATATTTTCATTCAGTTCCTTTTCTTTCTGAACCTTTTCGTCTAAATACTCTTTCAAGTTAATCGGGTTTCTTGAGAGTGCATCCACGTTGTAATTTAATTTTCCGGGTTTATATTTGAATGTATATTGGTAGTCTGTAAATTTCAACATCCACCTCATTAGCCTTTGTCCTGAGTCCTAGCGATTATGCATAAAGTTTAAAGGTTCATGATCAGCAATCAGGGTAAAGGGTCTAGCAGGGTAAAATGGTCAAAAATGCCTTTGAGTCATCCGGGAAAATAATTATACCCCCATGTTCAGCATGAAAAATGACTAGGATTCCCAGATTTTCAGACCCCTAAACCCATACAGGTCCCTATAAGGCCCAGTTTTGTCATTTTTGGTTTTTTGACCAAATCTCGATCAGTTTTTGAGCTAGAAAAATCTTTCTTGTTTTAAATTGTAGGGTTTTTAAAGCCCTATAAAATGGCAGCGCTCAAAAAATTTTTGGCGCGAAATTCAAATTTTTAGAGCCGTTCAAAAATTTTAAAATTTAATATTTCAAAAATGAAGACCGACTCTTTGCTAGAAAAAAAAATATGTTGTGTATTTTTGACTGAAAAATGTTCCTGATTTTTTTCAGATTTTTAAAAGTGGTGGAACGACCTTAAAAAAAATAAAAATCAACAAAAAACCTAGTTTTTCTCCCCTAGCGCTTTGTAGGTTAAATCTATGATGAAACAAATAGCACCATCAAATTCTGCGGAAAAAAATACATCGAAAACATGTATCACATGTATGGAAAAAATCAAAATCCTTCACAAATTCAGTACATGATAGCATCGGCCATGCCGATCGGCTCCACTGGCAGTGTAAATATTTATTCCTTTTCGATTCAAGGTCAACTCAAGATTGTTTTCGAACATGTGATACATGTTTTCGATGTATTTTTTTCCGTAGAATACGATGGTGCTATTGGTTTTTTCATAAAATTGACCTCATGAGCGCTTGAAGTTAAAAACTAGAAAAAAATCAAGTTTTTCGCGTCTTTGGTTGAGTTTTATGAAAAAACTCAGTAGCACTATCGTATTTTACGTGAAAAAATACATCGAAAAAGTGTATCACATTTTTTTATAATATATAAGACCTCAATAACACCGTATCATAGTTACAAGGCGTTTAATGTTGTATTATCGATTATTTTACTTGATTGGCATTTATAGTAAGCTTTTTTACTTGAATACTGTAGGGTAAAAATAGATTGCGCAGGTGGGGCTATAATACAGGATATTTGACTATTTCTGAAATAGAAATTGTTTTTTCCACAGGTATGTATGTTTTATTAACTTCACGGTTACAATCTCATATGCATTAAATCATTATTTTAACAAAACATGAGTAAGTGTGTGCATGTGTGTCAAATATATGTGATATAATATAATGTTTACAATTTTAGATACTTCTGGTTTAGTTCTTATACGCCAACTTATTTTGCTCAAAATCTTTCAAGCAATGGTCAAGTTATTATCACTTTTGCCATCACACCAAGCCGTGCCCTATATGCCGAAAGTGATATTTCCGTCTCGGAAACATAATAATTAAAATTAATTTTTTTCTTATTTTTGGTAATGTTTTATATTTACGGAACTTTCGTTTTAATTTTATTAGTTACGGTATTGCTTACGACATGGAAAAAAGTTTATTTAAAACAAACCAGAAAAAACTTCCTAATTCTAAATCACATGAATCGATTATTGACATCGACATTTTTTTTGCAAATGCATTGATCTAGCGTGATCAGAGGTAAATCAATGTCAATAGTCGAATCACTTGCCAATGAAAATAAATTCAAAGCTAACGATTTGCTGAGCATGTCTTTTTCATCGTTAAATATTCTATCGGAGGTTCCTGAAAAGATCAATCTACATTGTTCATATTAACATTGTAACGTAGTGGATTTACAAAGTCAGTTAGTGGCATACAAATATCTAATGCGGTTGAAGTGCTTCTAAAACAAAAATATTAGTATTGCATTAAAAAATAGTGATTAATGGTTTGATTTAAAAATAAATAGTGTATTAATTAAGTAGAGTTACAGAAAATAACGATTTTTATTCACTCCAACAGAATGAAATGACTCTGAATTTTTTCTATCATTCAACGAACATTTAAAAAAGATTATGACCTGACATTAGTTGGCGTATGATTTTCTTACATTCATAAAATAAATTATTCATTAATATTTTTAATTATTATTATAATAATAGAACATTATAATTATTAATTATTCATTAATATTTATAATGTTCTGCATTATTTCAAATTATGTAATAATTTTTGTTTTTCACAACGAAAGAGTTCATATAATTACAAAAATTTTTAAATAATGAGTGTGATTTGAATACTCGAAAATTGGAATTATTTTTGCTGGATTGAAAATAATAATAACATTTTATTATAAAACAGTGAGTTCATTTTAGAACCAAACATTTAGTGATTTCTAATATATCTATATGCATAAAATCAAATCTTTACTTAACATATATTGCCAATGAAGTAAATACTTTATCCCCACGTTATTACTCTTTATTATCCCATTAGATCAATTGTTCTTTAGAATTTTTTTGTGTTTTTTTCTAAATAAACTATTCTATCTCACAAGCTAATACTGCAACTGATAAAATTAAAATAAAAGTTCCTTAAAAATAAAAAATATCTAAAAAACGAAAAAAATCAATTATAATTACTTTTTTACAAACATTGCCAAATGTATTTAACATTTCAAAATTTTCTCTTCCAAATAATGACATTATTGATGAACTCCAATGTATTTTTTCCAGAATGTCACTATGTCAGCCTCAGGTATTGGTAAAAAATGCGCTTGCTGCGGTTTACCAGAGAAAAAATTAGTGGGACCCAAACAAACTGTTGACACAGATGATGAAGCTTATACTTTGTCCGATTATTTGGCTGTGACACTAGTAATGGGAGACATACTTTGTCAGAAATGCAGTGGTTCTACCCGCTTCGCCAAAGCAAAACGCAGAAAAATCGATCAACCACAAAATGTAAATACTTTGCAAATCGACAGTCAAGGGTCAACATCTTCTTCAGAGACATTATCGCAACCACATAATGATACAGTTTATGTTCCACCAAAGAAAAAAGTTATTGAAAAAGCAAAAGATACTATTGAGTTACCTTTAAAAAGAGTAGTTTCTACTCATGATTACTGTTGTTTATGCAAAAGCAAAACAAATATTGTTATTGTTCCTTTCGATGCAAGAAAACAAGCTTTTGTTGAAAGAGATATATTCATACCAGAGGGTAATAGATGTTGCCGAAAACACTTAATAAAGAAAAGATTTTATTCAGATGAGTTAATTAATTTAAAAGTAGTTTCTAATTCAACTACCACAACAGCTGCAGATATAACAAAACTATTTAAATCTTTGAGTTTAACTTCCGACAGAGAATTACACGATAGAATCGGAGATTTTTCAATCTCTGAAGAGAGGATTCGTACGTTTACTGGATTGAATTGGGAACAACTAATAGAATTGCGAGAAATGATGGTTTCGTTGAGGAATACCGACAATCGGACTGTTACGCAAGCTGTTGTTGTTTTTTTGTTCAGATTACGAACAGGAAACTTAAATGAGATAATCTGTTCTGTTCTCGGCCTTGATCGTCATCAGCAAGTCTTTGAATTTTCAAAGTCTGTGTTAAGTGCCTTTGAAAAAGATGTATTGCCTTCACGCTTTGGTTTACAAGCCATCAATCGAGAGGACTTGATTGCTAATAATTCAACGATTCTCCTTCAGAAGCTTCATGGCATAAGTGATAACAATCTTTCGTTAGTTGGCGATGGCACTTATTTGAAGCACCAAAAAAGTTCCAATAACGAATACCAACGAAGATCTTTTTCTGGACATAAGAAAGTTCCTCTATGCAAGCCCTTTACTCTGTGCACTACAACTGGTTTTATTGTTGATGTACTGGGGCCGTTTTATGCTAAAGAAAACGATTCTATGATTTTGGAAAAAATTTTGAAGGCCCACGATAACAATTTAAAGAATTTGATGTGCAAAGAGGGTGATGTTTTTATTCTTGATCGAGGGTTTCGCGATATAAAATCAAAATTAGAAAATGATGGTTATCGGGTCCTCATGCCAGCCTTAAAAGATAAAAATCAGAAACAATTGTCAGCGGAAGATGCAAACAAATCTCGACTTGTTACCATACTTCGTTGGGTGGTGGAAGCGGTACACGGAGCTGTAGCTCAGAAGTATAAGTTTTTCCATCAGCAATTAGATAATTGTTACCTGACTGAAGCTGGTCTTTACTGCAGAATTGTTTGCTTTTTAATTAATCAATTCGGAAAACGAATCGTGTCAAGGGCTTCGACCGATAATGAGATACTCAATTACATTCTTTCAAGAAATTCCAATGAAAATAGTTTAGCAACGGAAGTGATATCAGATAAATATAGTCGAAGAAAGAGTTTATTCAAAATGTTAAGGTCTGATGAGCTAGAAGATTTTCCTGAAATGACGGAACAGGATCTAGTCAAACTATTCACTGGAACTTACCAACTCAAACAAGCAATATCCTATTTAGCTGAAATGATGGGCGACACGTATGAAATAAATGTAAGTTACTACCGTGAATCTGCTGATCTAATCAAGTTACAAGTGAGATCTAGACATATCGAAAGTAAACAATACAACTGCTATATTCACTACAAACCAAATACCATTGGCTGTGCTGGCATACTGCGTTTTTGCTGTGAGTGTGCTAACGGTATGAGAACAATTGGATGCTGTTCTCACGTGGCTGCCGTTATTTATTATTTAGCGCACGCCAGATTCCAATCTTCCATTGTAAAACCTGCCCAACATCTAACAAAGATTTATGAACAAGATCATGTGGTGGCTGTTATTGAAGCAGATAGTGATGACGATTGATACATGTGGCATGGTTATAGATTATCTCAAAAGAATATTTTTTCTATTTTTGTAAAATGTAAACAAATTATTAAATAATCACAGAAAATTGATATCTCTAGAAATTGTTTGTTGTCTTCTTATTTATTAGTCGCACACTAATCAAGTATACCCTTGAACCATGCTCCAGCTAAAAATGAATCTTTAAAAAAAAATTTTCGTAAGGTTAAAAATAATAGTAACGATAATTTTTCTTATTCGATATTTTTTGAATGAATCGCTCAAAGTAAATCTTAGAATCAAACCAATACCACTATCGTATTTTGTGCCAAAAAATACATTGAAATCATGTATACGTGTATGATGAAAAAAACGTCTGCTTTATTAGCCGGATCGATCGGCATAAGACATCATTTTCTTACCTGAACTTGTTAATGATTAATATCCTTACTGAAGTATTAAAAAAAATGTGATACACTTTTTCGATGTATTTTTTCACGTAAAATACGATAGTGCTACTGAGTTTTTTCATAAAACTCAACCAAAGACGCGAAAAACTTGATTTTTTTCTAGTTTTTAACTTCTAGCGCTCATGAGGTCAATTTTATGAAAAAACCAATAGCACCATCGTATTCTACGGAAAAAAATACATCGAAAACATGTATCACATGTTCGAAAACAATCTTGAGTTGACCTTGAATCGAAAAGGAATAAATATTTACACTGCCAGTGGAGCCGATCGGCATGGCCGATGCTATCATGTACTGAATTTGTGAAGGATTTTGATTTTTTCCATACATGTGATACATGTTTTCGATGTATTTTTTCCGCAGAATTTGATGGTGCTATTTGTTTCATCATAGATTTAACCTACAAAGCGCTAGGGGAGAAAAACTAGGTTTTTTGTTGATTTTTATTTTTTTTAAGGTCGTTCCACCACTTTTAAAAATCTGAAAAAAATCAGGAACATTTTTCAGTCAAAAATACACAACGTATTTTTTTTTCTAGCAAAGAGTCGGTCTTCATTTTCGAAATATTAAATTTTAAAATTTTTGAACGGCTCTAAAAATTTGAATTTCGCGCCAAAAATTTTTTGAGCGCTGCCATTTTATAGGGCTTTAAAAACCCTACAATTTAAAACAAGAAAGATTTTTCTAGCTCAAAAACTGATCGAGATTTGGTCAAAAAACCAAAAATGACAAAACTGGGCCTTATAGGGACCTGTATGGGTTTAGGGGTCTGAAAATCTGGGAATCCTAGTCATTTTTCATGCTGAACATGGGGGTATAATTATTTTCCCGGATGACTCAAAGGCATTTTTGACCATTTTACCCTGCTAGACCCTTTCTTGCATAAGAGATAAGGTCTAAACTGATTAATTGCGTATAAAACTGCAACACACTCCTTTTCCGTGGTAGTATAGTTTCTTTCCGCTTTATTCAACAACCTTGAAAGATATGCTACAGGCCTTTCATGACCATCCACTTCTTGTGATAAAACCGCTCCTATTGCGTAATCCGAAGCATCTGTAGTTAAGGTAAAGGTCTTCTCAAAATCAGAAAAAGCTATGATAGGAGCCTCACAAAGCATCCGCTTAAGCTTTTCGAAAGCCTCTTCCTGTGGCGGTCCCCAGTTATATGCTTGGTCTTTTTTCGTTAAATCACTAAGAGGCTTGGCTATCTTCGAGTAGTCCTGGATAAAGCGACGATGATATCCGGAGAGTCCAAGAAAAGATCTGACACTTTTCACTCCATTGGGCGTTGGAAATTTCTTTACGGCTTCAATCAATTTAGGGTCCGACTGAACTCCTTGCGCACTAACAATGTGTCCCAAGAATTTTACTTCTCGAAGTAGGAAATTTACCTTGTCCGGTTGTAAGACTAATCCTGCGTCGGTAAGTCTTTCAAACAATTTCCCTACTTTAACTTCATGTTCGTGTGAATTCTTAGCGTAAACTATCACGTCATCCAAATACACTAACATTTCTACGTTCAACAGTCCTCGTAGCAACGCATTTATCATTCGTTGAAAGGTCGCTGGTGCGTTCATTAGTCTTTCCGGCATTTTGATATAATGAAAATGTCCATCAAAAGTTGAAAATGCCGTCTTCTCCCTGTCCTCAACTCTTAAGGGAATTTGTTGAAATCCACTGATTAAGTAAAACGTCGAGAAATACATCGAACCTCCCAACTGATCTAGAATATCAGCAATATTAGGTAAAGGGTAGGCATCACCAATAGTCTTTTTATTTAATTCTCTAAAGTCTTGGTGTGCCATCACTCGCCGGGCTTTTAGGGACAATCCAAAGCGGCGAGTTATAAGATGAGTTAGATTCTTCGATTATTCCTTCCCTTAAGCGTTTTTTAATTTGCTCCGATATAAAATCTCGATGCACAGGAGGATGCCTATACTGTTTGGTATTAACTGGTACTCTGTTCTCTAACAAGGAAGGTACCCGAGGTGTACCTCACCGATTTTCTTGAAATTGTGATATGTTGTAGAACATCAAAAAATATTCGACGCGTATTTTTTTATACGTGCCCATAAGCCCATTTAAGGGGTGCAACCCACCCTTGAAGTTCACCCCTAAAAACAAATTTTTTTTAATTTCTCGAATACAATTCGTAATTTTTTACTGAAACAAAGTGGGTAACACTTGTTATTGAAAAGCACATATTTATGCATTGTTTTTAGTCATCAGACTCATAACCCCCGTTTTTTATTAATGAAAAACTATATTTGATGACCATTTTTTTCACTATACACATTCCAAAATCTGTTAAATCTTGACAAAATTAATTGTTTTATGCACAATAATCAAAAATAAAGTTGACCTGTTCCGGCATTTTCAAAAAAAAAATCCCTTGAGGGGGTGAGCTACCCCTAACATTTATACTATTATATTTCATTATTCCATTACGATATCATGGTGTAAATCTCTTGGATACTATTAAAATTGTTAAGTAGTTGATATAGTTTGAAATTTTCTGAAATCAGCCCTTACAAATGAATTCATCCCTAAAACTCAATCTCAAGTATTATTTTTTCATTACTTGAAAATACCCTAGGACTATTCAGTGGCGTAAAACGTGTAATAATATTAGTTCACATCCTTGGTATTGAATTAAAATTCTTCACCCCACTAATGTATCACCCCCTATTTTTCAATAAAAAAATGACACCCTTTTCCATATGAAAATACTAGTTTCTTGAGTTTGACGAAAAAAATTTTGGCAGTATGCACAATATTCAAATACGAAATCGACTGTTCTCACCTTAATAAAAATAACCTATAATAAGGGGTGTACCAGCCCCACAGGAGATATTGTCGTATCTCTGTGATTTTATTCTTTTTCTATGGGACTTTCAAAAGTAATAAAAAATTACGAATTGTATTCGAGAAATTAAAAAAAATTTGTTTTTAGGGGTGAACTTCAAGGGTGGGTTTCACCCCTTAAATGGGCTTATGGGCACGTATAAAAAAATACGCGTCGAATATTTTTTGATGTTCTACAACATATCACAATTTCAAGAAAATCGGTGAGGTACACCTCGGGTACCTTCCTTGTAAGTGTATTTCATGTTCTATCAAGTTAGTACATGGTAAAGGTTCTCCAGGGAGTAAAAACACATTCCAATATTTCTTCAATAAGCGTTTAATACTCTTGAGTTCATGCGAGTTAAGGTGTCCTGTTCTAATCAATTGCAATAATTGATTACGCCGTTTCTCGGGTTGATCCATAGTCCGTGGTCCCTGAAGGCTACCTTTCTGATTTGAATTCGTGTCACTGGAGAATTCCGATTTGTAATATTCAAATGGAATAATTTCCTTTGGGTCCACTTCTATGGTTACTTCTCTCTCATGGGTATTGATAGCCATAATCTTGCAGGTCCCATGATCATTAATGACTATGCCTTCCCCCAGAAACACTTTTTCGTCGCCCACATTTATTCTAGGTAGATACCCTTCTGCGAGCGTACTCTTTAGCAAATTAATCTGTATAACTTGACGAGTCCTTGGTGCTAATGTATATCGTACCATGCCAACCGCCAGTCTCTTTTTGCTATCTGTAATCTTATTAGTGGCGCTTTCTTTAAAAGCCAGTCGTTCTATTCCTCTATCTAGGTCCACTGCAGTTTCAATATCCGATATTTCATCCTCACGAACTCTAATACTCATTGTTTGTATCAGATCATCTTGTAGTCGGTCAATGGGAACACCATTCGGTAAGAACGGTATCGGGTTCATTACATCACTATTTACCATTAGGCTGTTATGATAATACGAAATCACTGCATCGGTGTCGATCAAATAATCTCTGCCTAACATTCCATCCTCTTCAATAGGAAAATTGTTCCATACTATGTGGAATTTTGCGGATTTTCCATTAATGGGTAATATTGCCGTACCTATGGTCGGAACGGTGTGTGCCGTAATACCGCTCAAGGTAGTGACCTCCCTCGGATCAAACCGCGTAGTCCAATTTAATGCACTAAACTTAATTAAGTTCACGGCTGATCCATTATCAACCATGAACACGGTCCACTTTTTACAGGTCTCTGATATGCGAAACCTTACTCTTGTTGGCGCATAGATATGATTATTTCCTGTGCCAAGTCCCCAATTTGAGGCAACTGCGATGACTGGTTCATTAACGATTGCGGATTCCTTAGTATCGTCATCACTTTTACCGGAGGTACTTCCGGTTTTTCGGACGTTGATTCTTCCTGGACGTCGGTCAACATCTTCTTCGCCTTCGGTTGTTGATGTTGAATTTTGTTGGTCTTGTACGAAGTTAACATTGAGGCTGCGCAATAAATTTGTCCATTTGTTAGGGTTCGACTCTCCATGCCTTGCCCTTAACTTATTTCTTGTTTCTATACGCAATGCTTCTTTATAAGCATCCTCCAAGGTTTTAGGCTGTTTAATGTCCACTAAGTCTCCAATTTCTTTTGGCAATCCATCTATGAAAGTCTTAATAGTTGAGTTGCGCATTGGAGTCATCATCGTCACAGTGTACTCTTCTCCGAGCTCTTCTTTCAGCGCATTTTGTGCACAGTTCAAAAGGATGTTTATCCTGTCGTGAAAGTCTCCAACAGTGTCCCCTTGCTTCATACGCAGACTATGGATTTTGGAGTCGTAGTAAGCGAAGTCTTTGCAAGGTGCGAACCGTTCCTTTAAGATTCTGATTAAGTCATCAACTGCCTTAATGGATTTTCCATTAATGCAGTCACGTGCGGGTCCTCGTAATTTAGCAATTATTAACCGGACAAAATTTTGTTCCTGTGAATCTGTTATCAATGCTCTTCCATTGCGAATATCCTGGATGAATTCTTTAAGCGGCACATTTTTTCCATCGAACTCCGTAATTCCTTGTACTATATTCTGTAGGGTAGAACTGGCCGACATACTAGTCAATAACTGTAAAGTAGCCGACTCAATTTCGTTACGGTCCTATGTACGTTGCTATCTTGCTATGTATCTTACTTTCGTTTTCACATAAGGTCGCACTAAATTTTCCCGCCGTAGTTTATAGTGCACAGTAGATTATATGTGGCCCAGGGTATTATTTTTATTTTTAATTTTATAAATAAAAAAGATAAAATAATAGTAAAAAAAAATAAATAAAGGCGACAATACAATAAAATTTTTCGTTGTCAATAAAAAAAAATAATTATAATAATAATAATAATTCCTAACAAGGTAACAATTAGTCTATTAAATTATTCAAATAATAATTATTAACAAAACGCTAATTATTAATAGTTAGTAAATACCTATGATAAAAAGGGTAAAATGGTTAAGAGAAATTTAATAGTAGAATGGTACGGTATAATGTCAAGTATCAATCCCCTATTAGAACAAAATAAAAAAAAATAAATTCGTCTATTTCACAGAAGGGAAATATTTCGTAATCGTGCACATCAAATTTCGAACGATCGTTCATGAAATAATATCCTAAAGAAATTTTGCTAAGCTGCGTTTAAAATTTCACGTTGCCAATACTAGTCGGTCAACTAAGCACAAAGTGTGGGAACGGAAGAAGCACACACCCGATCTTAGAAGCAAAAACTCTAATTACGCTCACGCGACCAAAAACGAAACTCCGCTGAATTCCGGAGCCTCAGATCGTGTGAAAAACAATTTTCCACATCTCCGGCGTGGCCTTTAGCCTGCCGGTGAAACGAGCGTCTTATTCACCCGTATCGCATTTCACCAGTACAGGAAAGAAGTTATATTTTTTTTCGATCGCGATTATAATTAAATATAATTTAAATATTATACAAAATTAAAGGGAAACAATATATAAAATAAAAGAAATAAAATATTAATAATAATGAGAATGACGGTGGATTAATTAATATGTATCAATATTAATTATTACGCGTCAACATATACTAACACTATGTAACAATATATATTTTACACACTAGTCAACACGTATAGTGTATTAATACCAATTGCATTTAATACACGTGCTAGCCAATATACCTATAAAAATCAATATGGAATAAATTTATAAAGTTATTCATTAAATTATTAAAATTTTATCAACGCGAGAAAAAGCTTAAAGATAAAGCCTGAGTAACCACGCTCTGTTACCAGTTGATGGGTGACAACTCGCGCGAGGCGAGTTTGTCCCGTACGAAGGCCTTTCAACAGCCGAGCGGCCTTTGACTCGGGCGGCAATCAGGCTCTCGGGCACCCCGTCCCGTTCGCGCGTCAATAACGAAGTCTTCGTAGATTTGAATCCAGGCTTCCGATACCGCGATCGTGAGATATTCGATCGGACGTATTCGTATATATCTATCCGTAATCGGTTATATACAAAATAAGTAATAACGGGGAAGCATATGGATATACTCAAGCGCGTTTAATAGTACTTATAAAATTTATTTTATAAAGCTCAAGTACATGAATAAATAATAGAGCGAAAATTAAGATATATATATATATATATATATATATATATATATATATATATATATATATATATATATATATATATATAGTGACGCGTGTTCTTCGCCACGCGTTGTCTATTATCTATAAACAATATGGTACTCACTTATTTTTTTAAATAAAGTTATTGACAATCGGTCCTTTATATAATATTTTCTATTTATTGGTCCTCTCTCCTTTCTGTTTCTTTTTAAAAGGATTGTAAGGTCCGTCAAATGTACACGTATATTTGTATATGTTCAATTAATACTGTGGATTAATATATATTTCCTCGGTTCTAGCGGCGTGAACAAGTTGCCTGTATGGTTGCTGTGTTTCTTTGCCTTTTATTAACACTCAAACTGAACTCAACTTTTAATTAAGTAAAAGAATAATACCGGATAACTCGGACAAATCAAACTAAATTTAAATTTCAATTGGCGAGATAAACTTTGAATTCGGAAATATTGCGGCCTAGTTGCTCTAGCGCTCAGTCCTGATTGACTAATCTCTCTTCGTTGTTTTCACCGGTATATTATATATTCTTTGTCCCTCGTATTCCGTCTCTCTCTCGCACATATGCTTTAGACGTTTACACTTCTCGTATCGGCTCGCATTACCTAACTAAGCGCGCTGACTGCAGCAGGCAGCGTGAATCAGCCTCTGCCGCTCATTCCCACCGAGTCGTGCACACGAATACTGCTAGCTATAGTGTTTTATTACTATGTCCGAACGGAATTCTCGAGAGCGAAATCTTAATCGTAAAATATAATTATAACATAATGGAACGTCACGTAACACACTTACTTTCACACGCTCTCAAAACTAAACTACAACTCCGATCCGGCTGAAATATTGACAGTAACCATCGAGAAAGTTGTACTACGTGATAGAATATTTCTTTTGCGAGAGTGGCGCCATCGGACGGTGAGGCTAAGTACTTATCGGACCACTCTCGTATTTCAAAGTTTTAACAAAGTCATTAATGCTTGTTTCAAAGTGAAGTTAGATGAAAGTTACAAAGAATGTATCGAAGAATTCAAAACAAATGATTTAAAGCTGGAAATCCCTGTTATACCAAAAGTACACGCTGTTTTTTTGCACGTTTCTGATTTTCGTTATATGAATGGACGTGGTTTAGGCTTTTATAGTGAACAGGCGATAGAGTCGGTGCATCATGACTTCAATATCACGTGGATGAAGTACAAGGTTTCAAAGACCAACCCAGAGTACGATAAACAATTATTAAGGGCAGTTTGTGAATATAATTCATATCATATGTAATTTATTAAATATTAAAAAACTGTCTTTACTCCTATATTGTATGCATAAAATGTATATTAACTTAATGTTTTCTAAAAAAACGTGTTATAATTAATATTTCATTATTAACATAGAAAGGGTTAATATTTTTCATTTATTTAACCATTAAATTAAAAATAAACAGAAATTTTCGAAAAAAAAATACAAACCACTGTAATTTTCCAAGAGCTCGGGGAATCAATTTTCCAAATAGGCTTAAAACTTTGCATTTGTACTCTAATTTAAGTGTATACATAGATCGAAGACGTTCAAGTAATTTTCATTTAAGTCTCTTTAAGGAACGCCGTGTGGGTTTATGGTTACGATCCTGAAAAAAAACAAAAATCTTCACAGTGGAAGCATTCTGAATCGCCAAGACCAAAAAAAGCACGTCAAAGTCGGAGCAACGTTAAGTCAATGTTGATTGTTTTTTTCGATTGTGAAGGTGTTGTACATCAAGAATATGCACCAACAGGTCAGACAATCAATAAAGAATACTACGTTCAAATTTTGAAACGTTTGCGTGATGCAGTAAGAAGAAAACGGCCGCACTTTTGGGAAAGTGGTAACTGGCTTCTCCATCACGATAATGCGCCAGCGCATTCATTCAATCTTGTGCAGCAGTTTTTGAACAAACACAATATCGCATTGCTTCGACAACCTCCATACAGTCCCGACATAACCCCTTGTGACGTTTGGCTATTTCTAAAACTAAAAAAACCACTCAAAGGACACCGATTCGATGACAAAACAACGGTTGAAAACAATGCGACGAGTGTACTTAAGGCTATCCCTAAAAGTGAGTTCCAGGACTGTTTTGAAAAGTGGAAACATCGATGGAACCGTGTTATTCAATCAAGTGGGAATTACTTTGAAGGATGCCACCCACCAGATGATAAAGAATAACGCTAGCACGAAAATATAAAGGTAGGCCCGATACGTTCCGGACAGACCTCGTATATATAATCCAATCTTACGAGGCATAAAATTTCCACATGTAACAACAAAAATCATTTATTTCTGCTGTTTCTATCAAAATAAGTTGTATTCACGTTGTGTATTTTCAACAAAATTTTTAGCACTTTGAATAGTATCAGATTTAGTATTACGTAAATTATGCACGGTTGCAAAATGCTTTACTAAGCTATATATTACATCTATAGTATCCTTTCAATGACAAGGAGCAGCGAATGTCCATTTTTTATTCATACTTGTATTTAAAAATTCATTTAACTGAAAACGGTTTTCGGAATAAATTGTAGCACTATCAGATACTAAATAGACTCAATTGAATTTTCATAGATTTTTTGTGTATATCTAGTTGTACTTACAAGAATTTTTTGTATTGTTACCAATACATCATAATAATCATGTTTTAAGTCTTCATTAATTACAGTATAACTCACAAGTAACCCTACCCAAGTGTCACTCACCGATTTTAACCAAACTTGGCACATCGTTAGAGCACTAAAAAATATTGAACCCGTGTTTTTTTATTTTGGCCGAATCCACTGTTAAGGGGTAGAAACCACCCCTAATAACCCCTAACCAGGCTAACCCACCTAACTCTGGGTAGAACGAGTTTGATTAATTATTTTTTCACAAGAAAGTTAACTTCTCAACCCGGATAGGCTAACCCATTTATAACCTGATATAACCGATCCCCACAAATCACTATATCCCTTATACACCATCCCTATCAACCCCTAAGCAGGTTAACTCACCTAGCCCTGGGTAGAGCGAGTTTCATCAGCTGCTTTTCTATAGGAAAATAAAGATCATAACCAGAGAAAGGTCAACAAAATTTTACTTTGTAATAAAACTTTTGTATAAAAAATGAGTTAAAACCTGTAAATTTCATAGAAATAAATAAAACCGCAGCCAACTCGTTGGAAGTAAGCTTCTTCAAATAAAATGTTCATTCGCAAGCTTTTTTTTGTAACAACGACTATACTTTTCTTGTATTATCTTTGTATTTTTTTTAAGGTTTAAAAAGTTGAAAAAAATCTTTTGACCTCAAATATTTTGAGAATAACAGTAACTGTGATTTGAAATTACTTTTTGAAGAACCGTCGACATTAGCGTGACCCAATGTGCACCGCGTGGAGGTTATCGATCGGATTTTGCACATCATTTGGCCATGAAAAGGGCCGTTTGGAATTTTAAAAGATTTTTTATAGTAAGTGGAGTTCGTTTAAATATCATAAAATTAGTGAAGACAAAAGTAACACGAAACAATAAAAAATGTACTATTATTTAAAATATAAAATATTCATAATGAAATTACTATTATTATTTTAATATTTATGTGGAATTAACGTATTGCTTACAATAGTGTGGTTTATCGACATTGTCAAGAGCAAAAAAGTGGTTTATACAAAGACATTTGGTGCACCATGCACATGCGACAATCCCAAATAGCATACAAAAGTGGCATTTAACATCAGTATGTTGAAAACAATACTGAACAGGGGTTTGCCAACTATTTGGTTTTTCAAGTACGTAACCACTTTTGTACCATCCATATTTGAACATGTTTGTAAATCGTGGTGAAGAAAACTGGTTATGCGTAAGAGATTGTAATTTTAAAATGTTATTACGTAAATGTAAGTTAATGCTAAAATTGTACAACATAACTATATCTGAAAAGTTTTTTACAAAATTTTTCCAAGGTCTAAATCCATAGACATCTAAAGGCTGTATCATTCCCGTCGTTCCAGCAGGTATAGTTTTAATTTGAATATTTTTCATACCTGTATCCAATTTTTCAAACACTTTTTCATTTTGTCCAGTCCAAGAATCTAAAATTAACAAACTATCCGTATCAGCTGCAAGTAAAAAAACGTTTTTAAACCATTCAGTTACAATATCAGATGTTAGTTTTCCTGATTTTGAAGGTAAAACATAAATATTATCTGCTTTATAAATAGTAGATGGTACCAATGGTCCAAATTTACCATCAGGTTCTCTTAAAACTATTAACAAAGGTGAGTGTAGTTTTCCATCTGCTGAAACGATTGGCTGAATTGTATAACTATGTGTTAAAGAAGTTATCGACTGTGCTAGACATTCTACTTTTTGGGTGCCTATGATTGATAAAGTACGGCCAGCGTGAACCTCTAGATTAAACCCTGATTGGTCAGAATTATAAATATTTTTTTTACCTCTTGCTTCCACTTCTGACCATACCTCGTCTACAAATTCAGAAGCTGCTTCTTTCAATTCGTATTGATTTGTCAACTGTGCAGTAGTAACAAACTTATTAATTTTTCTTGAAACTATTCCATGTTTCACTTTAAAATTATGCACCGATTTTGGCGACGCTTTAAAATATCTTGAAGCTAATTGTACACTTTCTTTTGCCAATAACCCCCCCCCCCCATCTTTTTAAATCGATATCATGAACAGGTAAACGATTTTCAGTAGCATTATTGAATTGCTGTAAAACGTATTTTGAAATATTGCGTAACTTTTCTAATCTGGATCCTCCTTCTTCTATTTCTTTTTCCCATCTATACAGCATTCTCTCATGTTTTACCATCTTAAAATTTTTCTTTACTGAATCCAAACTTCTCCTTTTTTTAGTACTACTTTTACGCCAAAAAGTAACTGCTCGTTGTTTATACTATAATCCAAATCGACATCCTCTGATTGGTCAGAAATTTCTTTTTCTTCATAGTCATCGAAATCTTCTTCTACTTCATCTTCCACGCTTATAGCATTAGATTCTACGCTATCATCATAGTAACATAAAGTTTCGTAATTTTCAAAAAAAATTTTAGTATTCGATGAAAGTTTTATTAGGTCTGTTAAATACGAAGCAAAAGATCGTTCTTCATCTGTTATTTGACTTTGAATATTATATGCTGGGTCATTAAATGCAGAATACAATAAATTCAAAATATTTTTTGGGTTCATCAGCATGGTGGGCTATTTGAATTATTATTGAATAAAAAGAAAGAAAAAGATACTCGTAATTTATCAAATTATTTATTCCACATGGTTCTTCTGTTTCTCTTTGAATTTATTTCTTATAAGTTGATATAAAAAATGATAGTAGATAAATTTAAATTATGTTCTGTTTTTAGTTGGTATAGGTATTTTAAATGATGCTTA
The DNA here is from genome assembly GCF_024137745.1 of Phymastichus coffea. Lineage (NCBI taxonomy): Eukaryota > Metazoa > Arthropoda > Insecta > Hymenoptera > Eulophidae > Phymastichus > Phymastichus coffea. Next base: position 3,219,880 of record NW_026706822.1, on the reverse strand, counting down.
AGGTTGACGTTTCGATATTATTCCTTAGAATCAATTAATATCATCTGATTGCGCGTAAACTTAACCCTGAAGGTACATACAGGACTAAAATACCCGGATGTAAAATTGAAAAATGTGTGAAAAATTCACTTTTGATCTTGTAAATCTCTAAATATAATATTTATACTTTAATAAAAAAATGTTTGTCATATTTCCAGAAAAATTTACTTTTGTTAAAAAATATTATATTTAATAAAATATAAAATATATTTAAATTTAATAAAATAGAAAATTAAATCAAGATATGAATTGTAAAAGAGACCGTAAATACGAGGTGTGTTCAAAAAATAACGAGAATTTTCGTTTTATGAAAAAAATATTTATTTATTCATCTACATTAATGTTGTCGCCTTCAAAGTAGTCCCCTTCGGATACAATACACTTATGCCAACGCTTTTTCCAATCCTCGAAACACTTTTGAAACTCGATCTTTGTAATAGCTTTTAGCTCTTTCAGCGATTCGCTTTTAATGTCATCTATGCTTGTAAAACGACGGCCTTTTAATGTTCTCTTTATTTTTGGAAATAGAAAAAAGTCACATGGAGCCATATCTGGCGAATATGGAGGCTGAGGCATCGTTACAGTTTCGTTTTTGGCCAAAAATTCACGAACAAGCAATGAAGTGTGAGCAGGCGCATTATCGTGGTGCAAAAGCCATGAATTGTTTTGCCACAAATCCGGGCGTTTTTTTCGGATTGCTTCACGCAAACGACGTTGAACTTGTAGGTAGTACTGCTTATTGATTGTTTGACCTTGTGGCAAGAATTCATAATGCACTATGCCATTAAAATCGAAGAACACAGTGAGCATCACCTTCACATTCGACCGCATTTGTGAGCCTTTTTCGGTCTTTGCGATCCAGAATGCCTCCACTGGGACGATTGAGCCTTAAGTTCGACATCATATCCGTAAACCCATGTTTCGTCACCTGTTATAACACGTTTTAGTAGTTCTGCATCATTATTGACTTCATTTAGCGACTCCTGAGCAACTTCCATTCGCCGCTGTTTTTGTTCGAAATTCAACAATTTTGGAACGAATTTTGCTGCCACACGTTTCATACCCAAAACATTCGAAAAAATTTGATGGAATGAGCCAACTGATATGCCAACATCATCAGCGACTTCTCTGATTGTGATTCGGCGATCGTTCATAACCATTTCTTTCACTTTTTTCACGTTTTCATCGGTTGTTGATGTGCTTGGGCGTCCGGGTCGTTCGTCATCTTCAACGTTTTCGTGGCCATCTTGGAAACGCTTATACCACTCATAAATCCTTGCTTTACTCATAGCAGACTCACTATATGCCTTTGTTAACATTTGACAAACTTTACTACACTTTATTTCATTTTTTACGCAAAATTTAATACAAATTCTTTGATCCATTTTTTTTCACAAACGAAAATCGCCGAGCTCGAAAAACACGTCTAACGTTAGCGGTTGCCACTTAAAAAGTAAGCAATGAATATTGCTGAAAATTTTATCGTACTTCAGGGGCATGTGTACCAACATAATAAAAAAAAATTTGTACAAGCGGACTCTCCAAACCCGCGAAATTTAAAAATTCTCGTTACTTTTTGAACACACCTCGTACATCCACAGTGTACCAAACTGAAGCTTTAGGATAGTACACCTTAAAGTTTAATTTAAATTAAGTTTTTTATTTTTTTTATGTATTGAAAGATAGAAGCATTTTAATACTTGGAAATTGATAGGGGCGGTTTATGAGGATTGTGCGGATTTGTGCGGATGAGGTACATCAAGGTTCAGGTTGTGTTGGCCTATCAGTGGTTATGATCTTAATTTTTTTACAGAAAAGCAGCTGATGAAACTCGCTCTACCCAGGGCTAGGTAGGTTAGCCTGCTTAGGGGTTGATAGGGGTGATTTATGAGGATTTAACGGGTTTTTTAGGATAAGATATATCAAGGTTAAGGTTGTGTTGGCCTATCAGTAGTTATGATCTTAATTTTCTTACAGAAAAGCAGCTGATGAAACTCGCTCCACCCAGGGCTAGGTGAGTTAGCCTGCTTAGGGGTTGATAGGGATGGTTTATAAGGGATAGAGTGATTTGTGGGGATCGGTTATATCAGGTTGTAAATGGGTTAGCCTATCCGGGTTGAGAAGTTAACTTTATTGTGAAAAAATAATTAATCAAACTCGCTCTACCCAGAGTTAGGTGGGTTAGCCTGGTTAGGGGTTATTAGGGGTGGTTTCTACCCCTTAACAGTGGATTCGGCCAAAATAAAAAAACACGGGTTCAATATTTTTTAGTGCTCTAACGATGTGCCAAGTTTGGTTAAAATCGGTGAGTGACACTTGGGTAGGGTTACTTGTCAGTGTGATTCCACCTATATGTCAAACAGCAATAACAATTGAAATCTATTTATTCACCTAATGATTCCCTTGAACTAGATTTTTTAATATTACAGACCATTTTAGAGCAAAATCTATGTGCATCAGCAAATGTTGATCATTTAACTTTACCCTTTCTTTTTTAGTTTTATTTTTATTCGCTGTAATTCCTTGATACGTGAATGAGAATTTATTGTGAATGTGTCATTGGCCAGTTCTTCCATGAATGTGGTTATAATCTTACGTCTCGTGCATCAACTACGAATAGCTAATGAATGAGACGTTCTAATATGTTGACTAGTGGTTGGATATGTCTCACTTATAATAAATATATGTGGCAATGTATGTCTGATAATTGTACTACCTTGATAATCGTAGCTTTTAATTGTTGATCAAATGTAGCAGGCTCTAACTGCTTGTTGGATTGTATGAGTGTAGCAGGCTCTAACTGCTTGTTGAATTGAATAAATGTAGCAGGCTCTAACTGCTTGTTGAATTGAATAGGATAGGTTGTTGAATAATACTTGCACGATATTACTTTGTAACAGTCGCGAGTTTATTAAGTAAAATGATCATCAATTGTCGGACCGGTGTGTACGGAGTTGAGTCTTACAGGTACTTATTGACTGACTGACGGACTACTGATCAACTGCTTAGAGTAATTTGTTCATTGCTTTTTATATCTTTTATAGCTCTTTTCAGGTCAGTATTGCGATATTGTGTGACATTTTGTTTTCGCTGATTATAAATTCTTGCGTTTTGGTGACTTAGTTTCGGAGTGTGTTTCGACAGCTTTTTGCTGTCGTGTGAATAGCTTAGCAGTTTTGAATGTGCATATGTTACAAAAAGGATGCGTCGTAAGGCCTAATTTCGGAGAGTCATTTACCTCGCGTTTAGTTAGCTTTTTGCTGACGTGCGAATAGTTTAGTAGCTTTGAATTTCGCAAATGTGCATTTTATAAAAAGGATGCGTCGTAAGACGTAACACCCCAGGGCCTAAGATATTGCAATGTTTGCATAAAAATACTTCTGAAATTCAAAGCTATTAGCGGTTTATACAGAAATTTTTGCGGTGTGTGCATTTATTTAGTATATGAGGAGCGCGGTTGCTCGACTTTGTACAGTTCAATTTTTACAATGTTTGGATTTCCAAGGAAGCGTCATTCGATGGTCTGTGTAAGTATTTTACAAATTGATTTCTTATTCGTTGTTATTATTATCATTATATTTCTTTATTCTAGTTTGCGGATTGGCAGTATTCCCGTGCGGTAAAGAAAGCCAGACGGGAGGGCTTGCCTTTACCAGTCGCGCCTAAGCCCGGGACCCGAAAATATGTGAGAATAGATGTAAATGTTTTACAATGTATGTTTGTATATTGGTATATTGATATGTCTGATTAATTTGTTTCCTATTTGCTTGTTAGTTTCAGAGATGGAAGTTAGTGCGTACTCTGAGGCATTGCGATCTAGTGACGCAGACGGCCTTCTTCTTGGGGGAGTACGGTCCAGATGAAGATACTTGGAATCTTCGCGAATTATTTTTTTATGATTTGTTAGTGTATTGTAATGGTTTTCGTCGAGTATATGTGGAGGTTTTTAGTGAGTTTTATAATGTAATCATAGGTCCAAGTGTAGATCATCGATATAATTGTAATTGTATATAAGTGTAATTATATTTGTAAACATAATTGTAATTTTGTAAGAATATATTTTTCTTTTGTTTTTTAGATAAGGAATTTGTTTTTAATTTAGATTCCTAAAGCGAATATCTCGCTTCCCTCCCCGCTTAAAATGTGGCCATGACGTAAAGCATTTGGGGTACTGAACAACACGACAATTAGACTTTTGTTGAAAATAGGTCGTGTTTGTATTTGATTATTGTTGATTCGAGAGGTAAGTTTTGTTGAGGAATAGGACAGTGGCTATCGGGGTAAATTTGTATCTTGACGTCTGTGTCGTTCAGGTTTGTGTGTATTGTGTCTAGTTGAATTTCTACGTTTTGTTTGTTATTTGTTGTCATACTTTCATGGTTTTGTCGTCCTAGTATCATTAGCAGGTGGGTGATTGAGCTGAAGAAGGCCCATAGAAGGTTCATAGACCAGCCATAAACCATGTGCAGCGTATATCCTCTGATGATGGTGTCAAATCGTCAATTTTATTATTTGCAGTAATATTGATATCATTATGATTACGGATGAGATTGATCCGCACGTGATTAGTTTGTTGAATATGTGATTCCACGTGCTTTCAGCCAATTTTGTAAGTGTATTTTCTGTAAAAATATCCTTTGTTGTTCCTCCTCCTGATATTTCTTTAGCTATAATGTTTAACAGAGATGCTTTTTCCATGGGGAACATTATTTGTTGTTGTAGTTGGTCCAATTCTTGTTGTGAGTATATGCCGCTAGTTGCTAGTGAATCTATGGATTCAAATTTCCATTTTATGTTTGTGTTAGGTTTGAGTGCTTGTGGTGGTATTGTTTCCATTGGTTTGGGTGTTAGTTTTATCCATTTGCTGTTTACTTTGTAGTATGTAGGTATTATGGAGTTGCAGTTCATTGGAGTACCTCTTCTTTTGAGGATATGAGTTTTTGGAGTAAGAAACCAGGTTTCGTTGCCTGAAATTACTGGTAATTCATTGTAGCATTCGTTAAGGTGCTGTGCCTTCACTACAGTAGGGGTGCATTTTATGACATGAACTGCTTCTCCTGCGATCCTGGCAATGTATCCAGGTTTCTTCATGATGTTGTATGCGAATTCGTCAGGGGAGAGGGTTGCAAGGGATAGGGAGTTTTGTATTGTTTTCCTCTCTACTTCACACCTATCTATAATGATTTTTCTGTAAAGGTCGTTCAGCTGTCTGCCCAAATGCTTTTCGACATATACAAATTTAAAATTTACGTATGTGAATAAATCTATGTTGACCTTGCTTTTGCTAGTAACAGTATCTTTATCGAATTTGTATTTGTTGAAGTTATTGTTTTCTTCCGCGATAAAGAGTTTTGGGTGTTCTGTTCTTATAAACTCTCTGTAGCATTTCAATATTTTATCTTTGGCTGTTAAAGCAAAGGTCGTGTCGCTAGTGTTTACCATGTATATTATGTCGTCATTGTATGTGTTAATAGTACATTACGATACAAGAGCGCAAAGTAGGCGATTCCCGCACGCGCGAGTATTACCGACCGAGCGAAGCGAGACTCGCGCGTGCGGGAATTGCCTACTTTGCGCTCGCGTATCGTATACTATTTTCTCGTGTGAGGTGCGAAAAGTTCGATCGTATTTCACATACCCAATTTGTTTTAAGAGTATGGATATTACATTTTTAATTTAGTTATAAGAATACATTTACGGTATATAAAATAATAAAACCATAGTTTCCAAAATAATGAATAATTGATAAGGAGCGGAAGATTGGTATGAGAAATAAAAACGTATTAAATCATTTCATTTTGAATATATAAAAATGAATTATTAAAATATTATATTTTTACATATGTTTTTTCTATAAATTATATAAAAATACTTTGAAAATTAAGCAAAATCTAAAAAAGTCTTATTGATTTTGGGGCATATTAATTGTAACGTTACAATTATAAAAATTAAACGTAATATTTTTATCTAATTTGAGTGCACTTGGTATATCTATTACACTCGCAGGGTCTTTTGGATTTGGACGTTGCTCTTTACAATTAGCATTTTGAAGAAGTTCAGCTTGATAGTTTGAAGTCGATGGGCGTGGATTATTACTGGTAAGATCTAGTTTTGATTTTTTTGATGCTGGCTCAACTGTGATGCATGAAGTTGACGTTGTTGCGAAAACGCTACCTTCAATCCGACTACCTATTTGATTTTTGTTCGAAATCGAATTTTCAATATACCCTTCTGCAACAGTATTCGACTTCCATCCTCCGTGCCTCTTAAGTGTGGTTATATCTGCTCCAGAGTCGACCAGCAATGTTGCAGACGTTCGTCGAAATGAGTGCCCAGTATACAGCTCAGGATTCTCCAAATTCAAAAATCTAGCTATTTGTGAAGGCATGTGGCCGAATGTATTGACGCCAATGGGTTGCAATATGTATATTCCTTTTCTATAAATCAAGAAAAATCTGTTGGTCTTCGTTCGTTCTGGTCGTTCATCTATATACTTTTTACAAATGTTGTAAAAACTTCCGGTAATGGTGAACGATCTTTCAATTTTAGTTTTTGTCTTTGGTACTTTGATGTGCAAAAACGTCTCATGATCTGTGATGTCTTGGATCTTCATTGCTGCCAATTCTTCGCGTCTGCAAGCACCAGTGATCCCAAAGATAAAAGCTACCTTAAAAATATATTTAAAAATTTAAATTATTGTTAGTATATGTACAAATAGGTAAACAAGAAATGTGTCTATTGTAAGATTTAAATAAAATATTTTTATTAATTTACCTTGATCGCCAAATAATCATTATCTGGGGCTTCTTCAAGAAATTTCAAAACTTCAGTGGATGAAAAAACTTTCGACTTCTTACTTTTGAATCCAGTATTCAATTTCTTCAAATATGCTATTAATTTATTATAATTTCCAATGTCTAAATTATTATATGCTTTAATTGTGGCCTTCAACATTGAAAAACGTGCCCATAATGTTGATGGTGCATAACTGTTCTTCAGTACATCAAAATAAGCTAAAAAGACCTCCTCTGCAAACGAACGGGTATTTTTCGTTTGTCGCCACTTTTTAAATTCATTGTAGACTTGGGTGTATTTTTTTCTGGACGCATCTGGTAACAAATTGAAAACTACGTTTTGAGCAGCTTCGGCAATTTCTACCGGCACTTCCTTAACGTCACTTGCTTCACTCGACTCTGAACTACTCATGTTTACGCAAAAGCTTGTGACAGCTCAACTGCTAGATTTGTACTAATTCTTTTCGCACACAAAATTTTTCTTCTTAAATATAATACAGGGTAGTAACCAAATGCGCCTGTTCGGACTTGAATTTTCATTTTCGCGTTTCAGCTTCATTATCACGTTTTAGTATATTTGAGGGAATCCCCAACTGGGGAATAATTTTCTTCCAACACGTGAAGTTAATGGTAAACAAATCGCGCATGGTTATAAAAAAACGATTGCCCGGTTGACCCTGCTCAGGTAAACGCTTAGCTCAGCTTTCACTTTTTCATTTCCTGCACGCACAGGTAAATTTTTAGGAAGCGTGCGGGAAAGATTTACTTGCAGATATCACTTTCTCATTTCCCGCACGCAGGCAGCGTGCGGGAATAGGTTGCGCATGCGCAGATCAGTTTTTGAGAAGCGTGCGGGAATGATATACTTTGCGCACGGAAAAACGTGTGCAAAATCGAACTTTGCGCACGCTGTACGAGAAAGTATTTTGTTACTGGACCTTTATATAAAATATCGTAAGTGTTAGTAAAACATTCTTCCTGAGGTAAAATGTCCCAAAATGTATAACCCCCGTCAGAGTCTACGCAAGTTGTGTCTGAAAATTTACATATCGTTCCTGAGCTTAAATGTAATTTGTCATTACTCAGAGAAATTTTCGCATAGGCTTGTATTAATGTGATTTTAATTGTGCCTTGAACAAGTACCTTACTCCATGATCCGAACCTGTCTGCGTAGGCTTCGCCGCTGCAGCTTCCTGCATCGCCAGCGAAGTCTATGCCCTTGGTTGTTGTGGCGTTTATTTTTAAATCGGCAATCGTATGAAAATTGTCATACTTAAAAATTCTCGTTTCGTGGATAGTTTGGCATTGTTCATGGCTCAATTCATACAAGTATTCCTGTTCTCCGTTTTGTTCAGGTTCGAGGCGTCCGAATAATCCGCATTGGTATACTGTCCGATGGATTTCAATTTTGCATTGATGTACTGGAATATTTCTAAATTCGGCTGCTTGGATAAGTTCTATATTTGCTATTGTTGAGTTTATGGTTTCGGTGTTAAAGTCGCATTCGTCAGCGTCCAGTAGAGAGAATGTTGTGATGTTTGTGTTTGTGGTGCCGCAGTGATATCCAATGTATGCATAAGTACTTTGAAAAAATGTAATGAATAACGTTATTTTTGAAAAATGATTTGTTTGTCCTAAAACAGAGAAAGGTTTATCAGTTTATATACTTTTGTGTAATATTAATTTATTTGCATGAACTGTATTCGGTTTTCCACCCTTATTTATTATTACATTATATTTGTCTGTGATGTTTAATATTTCAAAAGGACCCAGGTTGTGATTCTTTTCTAAATTTCCTGGTTTAGGTTCTTTAATGAGCCACACTTGATCTCCTATTTTGAAATTGCAAGGGTTTATGTGGCGATCATAATATTTTTTTGATTTTTCTTTTGCTGTTATGAGGTTTTCTCGCGCTAAGCATGCAATATCCTGTATGTTTTGTATAAGTGTTGATAGATAATTATTAAATGTTGGCAATTGTTCTGAAGTTTTCAACGGTTCACTAGATGGTAATCGTGGTGGATAAGCGAAGACCAGTTCATGCGGAGTAAATCTATGTGCGCTGTGAACGCTTGTATTGTAATGAAATTGGGCTAATTCTAATAAATTGTCCCATTCAATTTTTTTACTAGAAAAATTTTTTAAATATTCACAAAGGGGGTGATGTGCTCTTTCTAGGGAGCCGTTTGATTGTGGTGAAAATGCGGTTGTTTCTATTTTTGCAAATTTAAATCTACGAGCAATGGCTTTTAAAATTTTACTTGTAAAGTTTGCTCCTCTGTCGGTGAGGACTACTTTTGGTGAACTGAAAATACATATAAATCTTTTATTAGGGCATCTGCAATTGTTTCTGCCGTTTGATCACTGAGTGGAACAACTATTATGAATTTTGAGAGGAGGTCTTGTATAGAAAGAATGTATTTGTTCTGATTATTAGTAACGTTTAGAGGTCCTACTATGTCCATTGCGATTTTGTCGAATGTTTTCATGGGAGTATCCGTTATTATCATTGGTTGTCTAGTTTTTATTCTTTTTAGTTTGTTTCTTTGACAAATTTCACAATTTTTAATATGGTTCTATATATCAGTTTTCAGATTTTCCCAATAGTATTTGTTCTTTATTCTGTTCCATGTTCTGTTGATTCCTGAATGTCCTCCTAGTGCGTTTGAGTGATACTGGTCGAATATATTGTCTCGGTCTGTGAGTTTTACGTAGTCGATGTAATTTAGGCAAATGATAATTTTAGTTTTAGAAGTTTCGAATGTTGTTGCTAGAGTGTTTTCTATTTCGGTCCAGTGTATGTTTTTTAATTGTAGGTCTTTTGAGATGCTGAATGTTTTTATTTTCTTGCGAATTATTAATGTTCTTAATAATTTGAAGAGGCTTTTGAGATTCTCCTTTATCCTCATAGCGGACTGTCTTGTGTCAAGACAGGCTATGAAGATATTTTTTGTTCTTGACTGAATTATTTCAATTTCCTGGGGTTGTAGATTTCTGTCTGGTTGTATCTGTTTGATTTTTATTAGTCTTTCTGTTGCGTTATCTAATGATTGATGTTTGTTGTCGATAAAATGTATAATGTTGTCTTTTCTTGATTCGATGGGTTTTTTCGTAAATCGAATGTTATGTTGTTTCTGTGTTGTATTTTCGTCATTTTCCATATGTACTTGTGCTTGTGTAATATTTTTATTTCTATTTTCTTTTTCTTTGTCTTGTTTTCTTATTATTTTGATTTCTTCCTCTTGTTTTTCTTGTTCATTTGTTACTATTTCTTTTGATTCTTGTTTTGCTTTTTGTGCTCTGGTAACTGCGTTTATTTTTATATCTTCTATCGGATTTCGTGATAGTGCATCGGCATTTGTATTTATTTTGCCAGGTTTGTAGATAATATCATAATCATAATCTGCCAGTTTTAGTCTCCATTTTTGTACTCTTGAATTGTTGTCTGCTGATTTGAAGGACAACAAAGGTTTGTGATCACTAACGACGGTAAATTTGTTTCCGTATATGTAATTTTTAAATGTTTTTATTGCGAATACTATGCCAAGTGCTTCTTTTTCGTATGTATGGTATTTTTTTTTCTGCTGATTTTAAGATTCTTGATGCGAATGCTATTGGTCTGTCATCACCGATCTCTCCTTGAGATAGTACACAACCCAGCGCGTAGTTTGAAGCGTCTGTTGTAATGATGAATGGTTTTTCCATATCTGGGTATTGAAGAACTGGAGTTGTGCATAGGGCGTTTTTTAATTTTTCAAAAGCTTCCTGTCTTTCTTCAGTCCAAATAAATGGTTGTTCTTTTTGCAGTAAATCTATGATAGGTTTTGCTATTTGTGAGAAGTGTCTAATAAAGCGTCTGTAATAGCTTGTAAGGCCTAAAAATTCTCTGATATTTTTGATAGTTTTTGGGATAGGAAATTTCTTTATTGCTTCTATTTTCTTTGGGTCTGTTTTGATACCTTCTTCACTTATAATGTGGCCTAAGAATTCAACTTCTTTTTGGAAAAATTTGCATTTACTCGTTTCAATTTTTAATCCTGCTATTCTTAATTTTTCTGCTATGAGTTTGAATCTTTCATTATGTTCTTCAACCGTATTTGCAACGATAATTATATCATCGATGTACAGGTAGCAGAACCCTTTTTCCAATAGGTCTCCGAGTACTTTTGTTAGTGCTCTTTGGAAGACTCTAGGTGAGTTTATTAGTCCGAAAGGTAATACTTTGAATTCAAAACGTCCCAAGCCAGGGATACTAAATGCCGTTTTATGTATATCTGACTCTTTCATTTTTAGTTGATGAAATCCGGAAACCATATCGATGGTGGTAAAAATTTTGTTTTTTCCTATGCAGTCGAAAATTTCCAATATATTGGGTATAAGATATGGATCTGGAATAGTTTTTGCATTCAATTTTCGATAATCTATCACCATTCTCCATTTTTTCTTTCCGTCTTTTGTTAATCCCTTTTTTGGCACAATCCATACTGGCGCGTTAAATGCACTTGTTGAGGGTCTAATTAAGTTATTTGTAATTAGCTTCTTTGTCTGATCACATGCGATTTGCTTGAGTGTATATGGCAGAGGAAATTGTTTAACATATACTGGTTTATCATCAGTTAAATTAATTTCGTGTTCTTCTATGTTGCATTGGCCAAGTTTATCTCCTTCTAACCAGCATATGTCTTCAAATGACAGTATTAAATTTTTTATGTTTTCTTTTTTTCGTTGAGTCAGGTGTTCTAAATTTATTGTATCTATCAGTTGCTTTCGTCGTATTGTTATTTCATGTTCTTGTGTCTCTTTTTGTGTAATTTCGTTGTGCGTAGTTGTAAATATATGTATCGGTTTTAAATTAGTTTCTTTAGGTGTGAATTTTTCATTGAGGTTTTTGAAGTTATTTTCTATATCATTTATAATGTGAAGGTTCGTCATTTTGTCATATTTTCTGTCGATCTCTCCTGCAACGTTATCTCTCAACGTGTCGCAAACATTTGAATAATCATTAATAGTATAGTTCTCCTTGGTTTCATTGGATTCGTCTTCCAGGGCTTTATTAATATTTCCAATAAATTGTGTCAAGCTTGAGTTATAGTTAGGTTGAGATATTTTTGTTTCTGGATTCCCATATATTTGATCATTCGTACTATTTTTCGTTTCTTTTTGTATGTTACTTATTATATTTAAGATTTGAATTACATCTTTATGTATTGATACTTCTTTGCTGTGTGTAATCGTATTTGTTTCGATATCATTTTTGCTTACTATGTATCTTTTATCAAATGCTATGGGTTTCCATGTGTCATGATGTTCATTAATTTCTTTTGATGTTTGTACTGTAAATGTGTTTGTTTGATTTCTGCTAGTGATTTCTTTTAATGGCACTTTTTAATTATTTATTTCCAAGTAACCTCTGTCTAATCTTAATTTGTGTTTGGATAAGGCATTTATTCCTATTATTCCATCGTAAGGAATAGAGAAGTTATCTGGTGCTACATGGAAATCAAATGGTTCATCTGCAATATACATTTGTGTTGAACCTATTGTTCTTATTGCGTCTTCTGTGATTCCTCATATAGATATTTGTTCATTTCTATTTAAATGCTTTTGTGAAATGCTGCTATTCTTGATAATATTTAGTTGTGCTCCACTGTCTACTAGTAGTTGCAGTTTGTTATTCGAATTTGGTTCGACTATTTCTATGTACTTGAGCAGGTATTTTAGTTTGACAATGTATATTTTGGTACAGTCATTTGTAATTTGTTGGTTAATATCAGTACTATTTTTAGCTATATCTGTCTGGAGCATGGTACTCTCTATTTCCTTTATATTTTCTTTGAATTTGCTGTATGTATCTATGTGATGTTTTGTTTGTGTTGGGAGAGTGAGTGTTTTGTCGTGGGACGTTTTTATTGTCTGCTCATTCTTTAGGCGTTCCTTCCCAAAGGAGCTCCAGAGTTTTCCGAGTTTGTCCCATGTTTGCGACATTGTTCTGTTGTATGACCGACACCTTTACAGATTCTGCAAAATATTCTTTCTTCTTGTAATCTTTTAATTTTTTCACAGTTATCTATGTTATGTCCTGTTTCATTGCAACCTTCGTATGTGATTGAAATATTTTGAGGTGGATAATTTTTTAGTGCTTGTAGTTTCCTACATTCACTTGCTGTGTGACCTATATTTTTGCAATAAGCGCAGAATTTTTTTCTTTGATCATTGTTAAAATTGTTTCTGTAGCCGTTGTTGTGGTTTCTATTGTAGGTGTTATAGTTTTGCTGATTTTGCTGAGGGTTTGCAGATTGTTGTGTATTCGCGATTTTTCTGCAGAACTTTGCTGTGTGACCTAATTGATCACATAATTGGCACTTGTAACTTGATTTGTTTCTTTGTTCTGTGAAATATATTCGCGCTTCTTCACAATCTTGTTCTTCATGTCCCTGTTCTTGGCATAGGGTGCATATTCTATAAGGTGATCTATTTTTACCTGTTGTGCAAAATTTGATAGAGTGACCTTTTTTATTGCATTTTTTACAAAAGACCTCAGGGCATTCTTGCGTTGAATGACTTCCTTCTTCACAAATATCGCATTTGTTTATCTTTTGTGTGATCTTATTTTTACACTTAATGGCTTCATGTCCTGTTTCTCCACATTTCCAGCATTTTATGTAGTCGGCAATGTAGGGGCATTGACCTACCTCATGTCCTAATTCTTGACAGTATTGGCAATGGATATTTCTTCGTTTGTTCAGTGGGCAAGCGCTTATTGAGTGTCCTTTTTGGCTACAGTATTTGCATATCAAATTGATTTTGTCTACTGAATTTTTACAGTTATTGGAAAAGTGATCTGATCCTTTACAATAGACGCATGCTGCAGAATGGCAAAATAGCGCTTCGTGTTGGGGGTCATGGCAAATTTGACATATCATGATTTTTTTCGGTAGTTCAGGTCTATTATAATAATCATTGTATTCGACATATGTGTTATTAATTGTTACATTGTCTGTTGCTTTTCTAATATTTATGTCATTTTTAATTTCTATGGCTTTTTTGGACATTTCTTGTAATGTTGTCTCGTTGCCCAATTCGTATTTTATCTCCGTTCACATTCCTTTTTTAAAACATTTTGCTGCATCCGCATCTAATTCTTCGTAGAAATTCTTCCTGGCTATTTCATTTGTTACTTGTATTCTGTATATTTCCTTTATTTCTAATACTAATTGACATAATCTATTTGTGTATTGAATAACTGATTCTGTATTTCCTTGTGTTATTTTGCGTATCCTAGCACGCAGTTCGTGTATGTCTTCTTGAATTGGGTATAGACTTCGTATTGCTGTAATTAATTCGTCTATTGTTTCTACACAGCTGTTTCCTAAGGCTTCTTCTGCTTCTCCCTTCATTCTCACTTTCAGTAGTTCTACTACATTATGTTCATCTTGGTCATCTACTAAATTTTTTACTCGTCGTAATCTCCTGATGTACTTTGCGGGTGGCATATTTTTGCCATCGAAGTCCGGAACATAATTTACCAATTCCTTGAGTGATAATTTGATTGGGTGTGAATTTGCCATATTTATTGGGTTTGTTGCTGGACTTGTGATACGTTGGTTTCCTTGAATTTGTCTTTGAATTTGCTGAGTGTTTCTTTCACTCTCCTTTTCGTTTATGTATTGTGTTTTGTTTATTTTTCTAATGTCTTTTCTTGAGTCTTCGATGTTCTGCTGTTGGTTAATAGGTTCGTCAGAGTTTTTTGGTAATGCGTATTTTGTGTAGACAGATTCTTCGTTTGTGTTTATGCTGAATAATATATCTTTTGGTGTCCCTAATATTAGACTTTGTTCACCTAAAAATCCTCCAATGTCTGAATATCTATCGTGTTTTTCTGAGTCAAATGTGTCAAACGTCTGGTCTAATAGTGAATATTTGTCTGAATCAGTGTAGTCGGTTTTATTTGTTTGTTTTTCTGTTAAATCAACTAATTGGTCAACTGTTGGTATGATTTTCTTTATTGCTCCTGTGTTTTTCTCTTTTCTTACGATTTCTTCTTAGGTCTTGGTCTTAATCGGCGATCTTTGTAGCTTGTTACTCTTTTTGAAAGCTATCTCATCCAGTCCTTTTTCTAAAAGGTCTTCTAATTTTGGATTCTTGTCGATTTGTGATCGCGTAAGTTTCCTAATTATGGATGATGTGTCCTTCGTTGTGCTGGACTTCTTGCTCATTTATTGCACTTTCGTAATAAACGGAATAAATAAAGGGAATTCGACAAAATCAAAATAGAGTGAAGCAGGGAAAATATATAAAATAAGAAAAATTATTGTTAGCAAAAAAATTATGGTAGAAGTATATGGAAACACAATTACTTATTGAAATGGCAAAAATAATATAAAAAAGGGGACAAAGAAAAGAAAAAAGGAAATTCTATCTACGTATGGTATTTGACCTACTAGCTGAAAATTATTTCTCGGTCACTTATTCCTGCTGTTGTCTTAATTTCACAATTTTGCAAAATTGCAATTTTGAAATTCGGTCACTATGAAAGAAAGTGACGTGTGCTGTTTACTTCTATAATACAACACCTACTCGTATATCCGCGGTTTTCGAATTCTCTCTTTTTCGTTTAACGTGTTAATTCATTAATAAGAACTATGTATCAAAATAATTTTCTTAATCTCAATCGAATGTATTTTTCGTACCGGAACCAATTGTTACGTCTCGTGCATCAACTACGAATAGCTAATGAATGAGACGTTCTAATATGTTGACTAGTGGTTGGATATGTCTCACTTATAATAAATATATGTGGCAATGTATGTCTGATAATTGTACTACCTTGATAATCGTAGCTTTTAATTGTTGATAAAATGTAGCAGGCTCTAACTACTTGTTGGATTGTATGAGTGTAGCAGGCTCTAACTGCTTGTTGAATTGAATAAATGTAGCAGGCTCTAACTGCTTGTTGAATTGAATAGGATAGGTTGTTAAATAATACTTGCACGATATTACTTTGTAACAGTCGCGAGTTTATTAAGTAAAATGATCATCAATTGTCGGACCGGTGTGTACGGAGTTGAGTCTTACAGGTACTTATTGACTGACTGACGGACTACTGATCAACTGCTTAGAGTAATTTGTTCATTGCTTTTTATATCTTTTATAGCTCTTTTCAGGTCAGTATTGCGATATTGTGTGACATTTTGTTTTCGCTGATTATAAATTCTTGCGTTTTGGTGACTTAGTTTCGGAGTGTGTTTCGACAGCTTTTTGCTGTCGTGTGAATAGCTTAGCAGTTTTGAATGTGTATATGTTACAAAAAGGATGCGTCGTAAGACTTAATTTCGGAGAGTCATTTACCTCGCGTTTAGTTAGCTTTTTGCTGACGTGCGAATAGTTTTAGTAGCTTTGAATTTCGCAAATGTGCATTTTATAAAAAGGATGCGTCGTAAGACGTAACAATAATACTAGACGAGCTTCTAAATTTTCTTAATACTAGACAGCAAAAGATTTTTTTTTTCCAATGTTCAAATGATCAGAGCTCAGTAATTCAAAAATCATATCTTTCACACCAGAACAAGAATCACATTCTTAAAAATAACAAAACTAAATGGCAAACCTTTAGAGCGTGCAATTGAAAGCTCCACACTAATTTAATCGATGACATTGTTCAAAGCAATCAAAAGAAGTTCAAAATTAACACAATATATACATAAGCATACATTATTCAATGGATTGATTGAAACATACTTTAGATACATGGAATAATATTTATATTTCCTGATTTTTATTCTAGGGTTCTCTTCTTTCATTAGGACATGAATTTCTTTCATACTTTGTGTAAAGAAACGCTTTACTTTTTGATCATTATCCATCACCGTTATTACATTTGATTTAGTTGAACTTTGTTTAAAACAATTAAAATCGTCATTTAAAAATATTCTATGACTATATCTTTCGCTTTTGAATTTATTGAATATTCGTTGTATTCATCTGGCTTACGGTGAATTCATACATATTATGAATTCAAGCTCTCACGTGAATTAAACAGAATTAATTACACAGGCACACACACAAAAAGTGATTTGCTACAGATGTAATATGGCACACGTATATTCTCATGTATTTTGACAGGCTGAATCCAAATCCATAGTCAGTTTGAACCAAGCACTTCAGATTCAAGAGCATTTGAACGTCAAATTGGAAAAAAAAGTCGTTTAAAAGAATGTAACTAATGTTTCTATGGTTTTAAAGATTGTTGAATCTGAATCTAAAGTCTCTTTGATATCTTCATGTTCGAATCAAGATCATTTCAAGGTAAAATGTGCATATTACGCAAAAAGTTAAATTTTAACTACAAATTCTGAAAGAACAGAAAATTTTACGTTAAATGCAATACTATTTTTTTTTTTCATGAACTGAAATTACGATTGAAATTCGTAATTTTTACCTCATTTCAAGGTCACTATATGTTGATATTTTGTGACTTAGCATGGCAATGACGTAAATACAAAAGTATTCGTGGAACTAGGCAACTATTTTCATACGTTTCGAGGGTTACTGAATCAAATCCATGATTCTCTTGATAAAATTAAGTCTAGATCGAGATGCGTTTAAAATCAAATCAACGGAAAAGATATCTGGTTTAAAAAGTCATTCTCTCTCTCTTTTTACTGCTTTATGAAAAAAGAAGCATTTAAAAAGAAATAGAGTATTTATATAATAAAGAATACATAACATAATAAAGAAGGAGTCGAGGAGAAACCGGAAGGACTGGGGAAGAAGTCCTAAAAATATCGTAATAATAGTTTAAAACTGTAAAGCTGAGGTAGAGAGGTTTCAAACGCATCTTTACGACCATATAATATATACACGATTAGTTTTTTTAAAGTAACTCACAGAAGGGGCTTTAATATGTCTGAAAAATTATTCTCACTTACTAGGTTCCATGGAAATGGCTTCTGTAACTTTTTCTTTTATTATTCTGCAAGTGTCATATACTGATGTAGCTGGATTGAATTGCATCATTTTTGTTACGTTCTTTTCCGGTATCGATATTCGTAACGATAGAGTAGCCATGGTAGTTTTCCACGTTTATTTTTTGATCTTATACTGGATTTACTAGAATTGAAAAAAAAATTTCATAAATAATATATACACAAACGTATGTTGATATTAGATTAAAAATGAACATCATATTTCAAACATTTAATTCACTTCTTATGAATCATTTGCTAATTTTATTCTTGTACTTGAATGAACCAGTAGAGTAAATAATATGTTTTTGATTAAATAAATGATTTATCCAAAAACTTCTTTACGTACAAATCTCTAACTGTGCCACTCCAATTTTTTTGCTACAAGGTAAGATTTCACCTGTCTGCTTAAAAGATTAAAAATAAATTAAAGTTAGAATCTATTCCGCATACTATTAACCAGATTTCTCCACTTTCAGTATTTACTATATTACAATCACCAAATTTAATGAAATCTTGGGAAAACACTCTTTGTTAAAAATAATATATGCCAAAAAATATATCCAGTCTGCAAAAAATTAATAAAGAATTCACTAAACCAAAGTTGAAATGTTGCTATTGGTAAAAAGCATAAAATATTAATTTATTTAAATGATCACATGGCATCTCGCGCAGTAAATTGTGGGATATAAAAAAAATAGAATCACAAAGTACCTCAAAAAAATCAATATACTGTTAATGTAACGGGGGAGGTTATCTGAAAAATGGGAAATTTATTTAAGAACAAACTCCCACGATGCAGAGCAAACCGCCGCTCCGTTAAACACGTATGATAGTACGTGTATTCGCCTTAACGTCAGATGATTTATCCTAGTTGTCTTCTATCAAACGGAGTTGAACTCACATTAAGTCACGTGTCTTGTGACACTTGATGAGTTTTAAGTGTGAGCGACTTTACTCCTAATCTTCTTAATCCCCTAGAAGTAATCAGATTAAAACCTAAGCCTTTTTCAATTACTTAAGCTACTAGGAAAATTAAATGACGAAAACGGCGACAAAATTTAACAGACTTTAATTAATAAAAATCACTACAGTCTTTGTAGGGCCGAAAGACGTACGCGAATAGGATTTTACAATTAACTATGTTCGGTTTCGGTGAGAAAGAGCGAGAGAGAGAAGATTAGAATTCTACCGTGAACTAACGCTCGACGCAAATACAAAAAATAACGCTAACACGATTAGACAAAATACCGAATGTATTTTGAATCGCATATAATGACGGAAGGTGCACCTACCATGCGGTGCAATTACGGTGATCAGCCGTAATTATTAATGCAAAATTATCAACTGCCGCTGCCCCTCGATTAATCAGCTGCGCTACCTCGATCTGCCTTTATCTGCTGCAATTTGCTGCTTCTACACCGCTGCTTGCTGTTGCAATACTGTCGTTGCACACTTGCACGTAATTGTCTCAAGGAAACTTTCTTTTGGAGTAACTAAGTGCGAAAAACAAATCGGCGGTAAACTCGCGTGAGCAGCTGAGTGGTAACTGCTTATTCAAAAGATCGCGTGCTCCCTCTCTCTCTCTTAATTGTTAGAACTAACGCGTGAGAAGCAGAATCGCGAACGGATCGATTAATTAAATCGACTACCGTTGCACTAAGTATAATATATTATACTACATATCTAATACTGCTATAAAAATTCAGCACCGAATCAAAAGATCTATTCGTATTCTAAATTAGAAATTTTTTATTTCAGAAACTTTTAAAACTATTCTAACATTATGTTTAATCTGTCTTACTATGTGTCAACTGGTGATTGATAAAATCTCGTATAAATAAATATTGTAACGGGACTTTCGCTCGAGGTATTTCGAATAGAAGCCGAAACAAAAATTAGTTATTATTCGCGGATGATTATATGTAGCGAGCGTTATCGCTATCCTGTACAACCTTATGCTCCTGCATGAGCCCGTCCAGGGTCCAGCTGCTTCAGGTTACCTCTTTCGTCAAGAGAGAGAAATCGGTCCGCGGAGAGTATTGTGAACTACGCGAAAATCAATCAGTGAATAACCGAGAGGGAACGGAGCGTGAATCAATAATGTAACTGACTATTATAAATAGAGCGGGAGTGGTTATGCTAATAACTCGGCATAAATTTCAGATAAACAGTAGTTTATATTAGGAAGAGGGAAGTTAATACAAATTTTAGAGTTGTGGAACGCAAATCGAGCAGCGTACTTGTGTCACATAGAACAGTGCAACACAAACACTCATAGACATGCACCCGAGATAAACGAGTATAGTGCACGAACCACGTGAGTGAACCGGATGCGAGTTCACGCCACATTATGAGCCGCCGCCGATAGAAAGCGAACCAGCGCGTCGTATACAAATCTGTAAGTTGGCACGCTTACTCATTCGCAGGCGAACGACAATTGGCGCGACAAAGCACTAATACGTGGCACAAATAACTGATAACATGCGCCCAACGCACTAGACGCAGTAGTAAGCGGATCAAACCAAAAATTATACAAGGCGAGCGTGAAGAGAGAGAGCGTAAAAAAGAGAGAAAACCAAATGACGAGCTAGTACTTCAGTGCTGATCGCTCGTTTAATCCTTCAAGATTCGGTAACGCACTCGCTTCACGGATCTTCCGTATCCGCTTCTCACTAGTAGGCGATCGTCTTAAATTTCTCGCTCGGGTTCTAGTTTATCGCTGCTGATCCTGCTAGTCGTGCACATAGCTGTCTACTTTTCTCCTTGCTACAATTCTTCGTGTAGCACTCGATCGTTCGTCCTCACCAGGTGTGCACTGGTTGCCGGTTTGAAGCTAATTGTTCTGATCGCGTCTATTCTCTCTCTCCTCTCAATAATAATCGCATCTCTGCGAGGTCCGTATCGCGCGCTTACTATCGACTATCGAAGGATTGATGCGTCACTTATCGGTTCGCTGACATCTGCGTTGCAAACATCTCATATAAACAAATACATATCAATATTACAAATATATTTATTACTGGCTTTGTGGAGTGAGAAAGACATAACGAACTACAAGCCGTTCGTTATGATATTTGTACATAAAATTATTACAAAAATTTCCATATTACACCAAAAATAATAGTAGGTTTGGATAACTGCTTCTTTTTATTCTATTTAAGTTCATTCACTATATTTAATTTGTTTATTGATTTATATACTGTGTTTGTAAATTTTTGCATATATTTTTTTAAGGAGGTACATTTCCTCGCTTGAAATTTCCGTTATAATATTAACGTTTTAATTTGTTGCGCCATTAAAATATAAAATTGATGGTTTATGATTCTAAGGTTATAATTTTTCATTAACACCTTGTGAGGTGACGGTTTTCTAACTTTCTGTGCTCACAAAGTGGTAACCGCAAATATTATATTTAATTAATCAGAAATACCGTTTCTTGAGTTGAATTCATTATTGTCGTTATTTGTTACCTAACTTATTCCAATGGGGTTGAAAATAAGGGATGTAAATATGGAGGGATATAAATAGGGGTAAAAAGAATAATTTTTCAGTTTTTTTTTGAGTTTTTATAGTCTGTCAATCAAATATATTAATATGTTCAATGAAATAAAGTTTCAATTAGTATGTTCAATGAAATAAAGTTTTAGTTCAATAATAAAGTTTTAATTAAAATTAAAAATTAAAAATTTTGTTAATAATAATTATTACACATTAGTTTTCCTAGAATCAAATATATTTTAACTCAACCTGAGGTTTGAACTCTTAAATTGAAGAAACCGTAAAACATCGAAATCAAAAATAACAATTTTTTTCATGAAAATCTAAGAAATCACCACACCTTTAACCACTACTTTCTACCCTTTAGGAAGTCCGTTGGCTAGAAATAACAACAGAGATGGAATCAGAGACTCCAAGAAAAATTTATATACAGAATTTGATGATGTTCCAACAAGTAATACTAAAATTATTTCGATTAGTACATATATGATCTACTGCCACTCAAGGGGTTAATAGTCAAAATATTAACTAGTGTGACGGTAAACGTCAAATTAGCGCTGATAACCTAACTTAATTGCTGCCTGGGAGGGCAACACCTACCGGGGGGACGAAATACGTAACGAAGGAATTCGGCGCGCGGGCAGACGGAACGCGCGCGATTGAAACCGAACCAGTGAAGCACTGACCATCATTGCGTTCGCCCGCTTTTGTTTTCGCTATCGCCGATCCACGTGCCGTTAACCCTAATACAATAAGGGAGGAACATTCAGCCCAGTGCCAGGACAGTAACCGCCGTTGACGTGGTGCCATACGTCTACAGAGGGAAGGGACACGAGCCGCCGAAGGAGAGTGTGTGAGGTTTCGCCATCGAGGGCGAAACCGCGTGTGCGCGAATTCGCGACCTGCGAAAATAAACAAAACAGTTCCGCGCAGTGCGACTATTTATCGTCCGCTCCGTACGCCTGCAATAATAAGGTAAGCTGGCCAGCTTAATCTCGCGATCGCGGTTGCATGTTTAATAATTAATTTCCGACATTCGAAGCGTGCATGTAGCGGCTCTAATAACAAAGAGCAGCGAGCGTCCCGACAATACGTGTTGTCGATGAGCGAGCGTCGATGTAAACAAACGCGCGGGCCGACCTTATGTAGTATTTGAGTAATAATAAAAGGTTCTGTTCGTGTTACTAACAAGTGTTTTTCGACTCGCTTACTTCTTTTGCTTCCACTCACTTTCTTATAGGTTAATTAGAATTACTGGTTGACTGACGCCTGTCTCCGCATGCTCTCCGGACTACATTTTGAGCATAGATTATTACGTTCGCCCTTTCAACAAAGTCGCGCGAATAAAAATATAATTAAACGGTCCTACCCCGTTACACTAGAACAAATAAAATTTTCTCGCTCACGGTTTTTCTGTTATGTTGTATATTTTTTTGTTATCAAAATAATATAAATATATTGTATTATGTGTTTAAAACTGGATTTTTCAATATTACATATAATATAATTATAATACTGTACCGATTCAGTCTAATTTGTTCTTTTCTTTCAGTGTGTGTGTGTGTGCATGTTTTGTGTGTATGTGTGAGTATGTAGATGTGTTTGCGAGCCTTGTGTTTCTACCTTCTGTTTCCGTCTGTCCTTATGGTCTTGTAATTTTGTCTTCTTGTTTTTCTTTTTCTTTCTCTTCTTCATTTCTTCTTCTTTTCCATTTTAGCTCCATCATCCACGCTATCTTTTCTTTACTTCCTATTATTATTTTTTCCCATTCTTCCCCTTCCTTTTTGCTTTTTTCACAGTTTTCTACTATGTGCTTCCAAATTTCTTCCTCTTTCATACACATTCTGCATCTCTTATTTTCTTCTTTTTCCCAATACCTACTTCCTCTCGTTTCGTTACCTAACCTAAACCTTTCCCTTATTTGTAGGCATGTATTCTTCCCTCTCCTTGCATTTCCTTTAATCTATACTTTTTCATTTCTTCTTTCAGTTCTTTCCACTCGTTTATGTATCTTCACTTTTCTAGCTTTTCTTATAGTTCTTTTTCTTCTTTTTTCTTTAGCTCTTCTCTTATTTCATCCCAAAACTCTTCTCTCATATCGTCACTCTCTTCCCTCTCTCTGTATATTTTACTTTTTCTAGCCATTCCTCTCTCTCCTCCTTCTTACCCTTTTTATCTTTTTCATTTCTTTCCCTTTTCATTAGTTCTCTCCATGCTTCTTGTTTTATAGAGCCATCTCTTTCTTCTCTTATTTTGTTTTCATACTTCATTGCTCTTTCTAATGCTGTTTCTTTCATTTCTTGTCTTCCTGTTTCCCATCGTATTAGGTAACTTGGCGTGTTTCTATCTAATCCTAATACCCACTTTATGTATTTTAGTTGTAGTCTCTCTATTTCCTCATATCTCTTCCATCCCCAGATTTCTGCTCCATACATAATCACGCTTTTCGCCAGAGCATCGAATAGATTCATCCTTAGCTCCCAGTTTTTTCTAAATAGCTTTTCTCTTAGCCCCCAGAGTCTCCTGAGTCCCATATTTATTTTCTCTTCTATCTTCTTTATCTACTTTTTATTTCCGTTATATCTACTTATCACATATCTCAAGTAGTTGTACTCTTTAACCATGTCTATCTTCTCACCTTCCCATTCGAATTCTTCTTCCGTCCCCCTTCCTCCTCCTCTCCTACATTTCATCATCTTTATTTTTCCTACATTTAGCTCTAATCCCCTTTCTTCCAGGTATCTTTTTAATTTTTTCAGCATCGATTTCATTCCACTTTCACTCTTTACCATCATCACTATATCATCTGCATATTCTAATGTCCATATTTTCTTCCTTCTTATCGCTACCCCTCCTTCTTGCACCTGTTTGACTTCCAGGTCGGCGAAGGCAAGATTAAATAGCGTAGTGCTCAAAGGGCACCCTTGCCTTACGCCTTTGTAAGTCTCAAACTCCCAGATTATTTCTCCTCGAACTTTTACCTTACTCCCTGTTTTCTTATATATTACTTCTATTTTTTTCCTGATTTTCCCATTTATCCCTTTCACTTTCATGTGTTTCCATATTTTCTTCCTCTTTATCTTGTCAAAAACGGCCTTCATGTCGGCAAAGAATACATACAGTTTTTCTCCTTTTTCCCTTATTTCCTTACCTATTATTGTTTTTAATATATATATTGAGTCCATTGTTCCCTTTTTCTTCCTGAATCCCATCTGTGTATCGCTTAGCGTTTCTTTTGCATCTAGTTCTCTTTCCAGTTTTTTCCTCAGTATTTCCGAATATATTTTATATCCCGTGTCCATCAGCGTTATTCCTCTATAGTTTTTTACTTCTTCTTTCCTCCCTTTCTTATATATTGGTACTATTATTCCCTTCCTCCATTCTTCCGGATATTCTTCTCCGTTCCATATTCCGTTTAAGCATTTTGTCATATCTTTTAACAATCCTTCCGTGCCTTCCATCCACACTTCGTTTCCTATACCATCTTCTCCTGTAGCCTTTTTCTTTTTCATTTTTCTTATTACCTCTTTTACTTCTCTTACTTTAATTTCTTCTCCTTCCTATTCTTTTCTATCTTCTGCTATTTAGTCTCTCAATTCCACTTTTACTGGTAAGTGGTCCGACTTTACCCTCTCTTTTATTTAAAACCTTTTTATTGTCTCATCACCTTCCTCGTTACCTACTACATAATCTATCGTTGACTTCCTCTCGCTCCTATATATGTTATTTCTCCCTCTTCATCTCCTTCTTTTCTCCCATTTGTTATCACTAAACTCTTTTCTCCTAGCCATTTTAACATTTCTTCTCCCTCTGCGCTTAACACTTTATACTTAGCCTTTATTTCTTCTAGGTTTTCTTCTATCTCCCATTCTCTCTTTTCATTTCCTGTTCTTGGGTTGAAGTCTCCTCCTATAATTATTCTTTTTCCTCTGTTCTCGTCTATCTCTTCGCTTAGGTATTTATAGTTTTCCTTTTTCTCATGTTGCATATACACCGTTGCTATCATGTATTTCCTCCCTCCGATCTTTATTTCTCCTGCTATTACCTCACTTGTCCTTTCTTTCTTCCATTCAACCTTACTCATCCCTTTCCTCTCTTACCGCCATTATTCCTCCCCCTATTTCTCTCCCCCTTCTTCCTTCCCTTCTTGAGTCTCTCCACTCTATGTTATACCCTTTCAGTTGCTTCTCCACCCAAGTTTTTGCCCCTTGCCTCTTCGCCCAAGTTTCGGTTAGCCCTATTATATCAAGTTCCCTAACATATTCCAAGTCGTCTTCCTCCATGCTCCTAATCCCTGCCGTGTTCCATAAGATCCTCTCTTATCTTCCTCTGCTTTTCTGCCTCAGCTTCTTTTTGCTCTTCATAATTCCTTCTTTTTGTTCCCATGAAGCGCATCTAATTTGCCACATCTTTTTTCCTCTTTCTCTCCGATCATTCCTCCCCGCTGTCCCTTCTATTCTTCTCAGATTCACTATCTCCCCTTTCCTTTCTAGTTCCTCTCTTAACCAGTCCTCTGCCTCACCCTTCTTTTCCCATCTTAATCCACCTTATAAGTCTGTCACTATTATATTGTTTATCCTACTTTCTCTATCCATTTGTTCTCTCATATACTCTAATTAGTTCCTTATTGCCTACTTATGTTCCTCTTTGTATGTCGTTTCCTCCTTCTATACTTTCTTTTAGTTTCATGCACCCTTCTTCCAACTACTTCATCCTCTCTCTCCATTTTTCCTGCAGTTTATTTTCTCTAAGTTCTCTCTCTCTCTCTCTCCTCTCTCTCTCTCTCTCTCTCTCTCTCTCTCTCTCTCTCTCTCTCTCTCTCTCTCTCTCTCTCTCTCTCTCCTCTCTCTCTCTCTCTCTCTCTCTCTCTCTCTCTCTCTCTCTCTCTCTCTCTCTCTCTCTCTCTCTTTCTCTCTCTCTCTCTCTCTCTCTCTCTCTCTCTCTCTCTCTCTCTCTCTCTCTTGTGAGTACCGGCCAGTCGCAAAATTTTATACTCTCCACTTTGACCAAGTATACTTAAATATTCGCCTTCGGGCGGCTGTTTTAGGTTCATCATTGCAAGCTCCTTATTGCAATCTACTGATACAAGCGTATTCATCGCCTGTAGCTGTGTTTGCAATTGTTCTTCATCAAAACATCTTCTTGCGGATTCTTGGAGGTTAGTTCTCTCATCGCCGGTGAATTCGCAACAAGCTTCCACCACACCGAGTTTTCGCAAAATCCCGCCAACACTGAGAGTTTCCTTCAAACTACGCATGCGCCTAGTTTGAATTCGTCAGGCTACACACACATCAGACCTACATCGGCGAGTCCGGAGCCATCGTCTATCATCCTCACCGCCTTCCACACAAGCCACGCCTACCACACACGAGTCCGGGACAACCGTCGACCATCCGGCGTGACATATCTTACCGTACCGATACCAGTGAGTTTTGCGCGCGCAATTCGAATTTAAACTCTCCATATTATAACAGAGTAGTACTACACACATATACAATACACTTTACTGCTGTTTAATTAGTAACTAAGAGCATCATCATTACTACGATCAGGCAAACACTATTTAATCGGCGCCTTTAATGGTCTTAACCTGTGGCTTTTGTGATTCTGTCATAAATCGCAAAACTAGTCGTACCATTACTTGCTCTAATTGTAATAAACTATATCACTCGTACTGTGTGAGTCCAGTCGCGCCAGCTGGTTCCACTATCCTTGGCTGTTGCCGTTCAAGTGTTGCTACATCTCTGCCTCAATCCGCTACCTCAACTTCAAGCTCTCACAGTAAACTCATCCTTCAGTAAGAAGCGGCAAGCTTTTTCCCCTCAATCTCCAAATTTTCGTTTGACGAAGCTTCCTTGTACTTCAACCAACTCATCACAACTTGTTACTACCGATCAATTCGACATGTCGACTCCTCCTACTTGGTTTAGTGACTTTCACAAGGAATACTCCAAGAACGTTGCATTCCAGAACGAATGTATGTCAGAATTCCGGAATATGTAAGCACCGCACGCAAGATGACACTGCCAGGGACATGCTTTCAGTACTTTCTGATGAATGCGAAATCCTAGTCTTCGGTCTCCCTCACTCGTTTACTGGTTCTCACTATGATGCAACCAAAGTTTTACTCGCATTTTTGGGTTTTGGGAATGGTTGCGACTTCCCGCAAATTGTATCCACACGAGAATGGAAACTACTAATACCAGCAGCAAAAATCACCTCTCAAACAGTAATGCTCTTCTTTCGAATTCAGCAACGAATACTACATCCACTACTACTCAATCTCTTACTTCTTCATTTGCTTTTCAATTGTCGAGCAACTTACTTCGTGACAAAGTCATTAAGTGTGCTCACCTGCTGAAGGATAAAACTGCCATTGACATATTTAAATGTGGTAGCAAAAACACCAGTCTACATTCGTCCGCTATGGCCTAAGCCCGTGTTTGATCTTTTCACGGCAGCTCGAAACTTCAGTGTGAAATACAATTTTGCTCGTCCAATTGTTAAAAATCTAAGGGTCTGTCTTCGTAAAACTATTCGCTCTGCTCCGGTACCCATATTATCTGTCGATGATCTTCCCAAATTTATCCCACAACAATCACACATGACCGGCATGGAAACTGATGAGAATCCATCTGCTTCTACTAATAATTATGGAAGTCAACCACTCAATGCAACTCTAACTCCATAACAACTACATCCTTCAACAAATCGTAGCACAAAAAAGTTTATCTCTGTTGGACACATCAACATAAATCGCCTTGACTCATTCTCTCACTTTGCATTACTTCAAGCTAAATGTTCTGCTGTTCACTATGACATAATTGCAATCTTAGAGACCTTTTTAACTGTGAATACTCCCGATTCTCATCTACACCTTGAAGGCTTTGCCTTATTCAGACTCGATCGCTCCGGTAAAGAAGGTGGGGGAGTTGCACTTTATGTCCGCAATAGTTTCACCGTAAATACTCTAGTTACCTCTGATCCACTGTATGATAATACGCCTGAATTTATTATTTGTGAAATAAAAAGTGATAACCTTAAGCTACTTTTCGCTGTCATTTACCGTAGACCGCATGCCTCCTCTCCTTCTCACTTTTTCAATTGTATATCAGCCTATCTTCCACACTATAATGACGTAATTATCTCTGGCGATTTAAATGCTGACCTGTCCTCTTCCACACTATATGATGCCCGTACACTTAGAAACCTTATCGACTCTCATGGCTTGAATGTTGTTTCCCTTGAACCCACCCATCATCTAATCGATAAATTCCCTCCATCTCACACAACACTAGATCTTTTCATTGTCAAAGACCCTAGTCGAATATTATCATTCTCAAAAACCTCTACACCTTTCATAGCTGGTGACGACTTCATTGACCTATCATACTCATACTCCCTTTCTGTTTCACAGCCTAAAACCATTCTCACCAGAAAACTTGATACCATCGACTCCTCAACCTTGTTATCCACCCTTCACAACAGTTTCAACTCCATTCCATATCTCTCCTTTAATAATCCCAAGCCAACTCCTTACCTCTCTGTATCTGTTGATGAACTTCAAAAAGATATCACCAACACTATCATCTCAACCTATGAATCGATTGCCCCTGTCCGCTCTATAATTCTTTCAACCAGACATAAGCCATGGATATCTACTCAACTCCGCTCATTAATGAGCCTTCGTGACCGTGCCTACTCATTAGCTAAATCTACTAAATCCGCCCAGGACGTTCTCAATTACAAATCCCTACGTTCTAAGGTAACTAATAGTATTGCTACCTCGAAAAACTCCTACATAAAGACCGAGGTTCTGACTGCTCCAAATAATAAATCGAAATGGAGAGTACTCAATTCTCTGGGTATCAACAAGCCTTCTAATCCATCCCCTCTACTTTTATTCACTGCTGATGACCTAAATCGCCACTATGCCTCGATTTCAAATCGTCATCCACCACTTACCTTACATGAACTTAACACCATCCTTGCTGAGCCCTTGCCCACCCCTGTCAACCTGCCAGTCTTCTCTTTTCGTCCTGTTACCCAGACAGAAGTTGAGAATACTTTATCACTATCTACTTCTCCTGGCCATGGCATAGATGGTATAAACTCCAAAATGCTCAAGCTAGTCATTAGTGAAATATCTCCATTCTTAACAATGCTTTTCAACAAATCGATTTCAACCAATAGTTTTCCATCCGACTGGAAGCGAACTCTTATATGTCCAATATCAAAAAAAAAGAATCCTTCAACTCCATCAGACACTAGACCAATTGCCAAAATCTGCGAAATGTCCAAGACCTTTGAACGACTTATACATTCTCAACTTTCAACCCATCTTGAGACCAATAACCTACTTTCCCCTCGCCAAGCTGGCTTCAGACGAGGTCACAGTACCGAAACAGCTTTGTTGACAGTGGTTGATGATGTGAGAAAAGCAATTGATCGCCGCATGTTGACCATCCTAATAATGTATGATTATTCAAAGGCCTTCGACTGCATATCCCATACTATCCTTATTAAGAAAATGCGCTCAATAAACATTAGTGACCCTACCCTAAATTGGCTATTCACTTATCTAGCTGACCGAGCTCAGGCAGTAGTTGACTCTGGTGGGAGGCTCTCTGACTGGGTACGTACTTCCTCGGGTGTACCCCAGGGCAGCGTACTTGGTCCCCTACTCTTTGCTATTTTTATTGACGATCTCCCTCGTGTTCTTCAATTTGCAAATCATATACTATATGCGGATGATACCCAGATCTATCTGCACTGTAAATTCCAAGACCTTGGTCACGCAATCTCTGTCATGCAGCTCGAAGCTGATGCAGTTTCCAAATGGGCTCTCGATAACGGTCTAGACCTGAATCCCTCAAAAACTATAGTCATGATCCTCGGTAGCGAAATTTACATCTCACGCATTGATTTTTCAATCTTACCTCGGATACATGTACTAGGAACCCCCATACCCTACTCTTCCACTGCAGTTAACCTTGGCGTCACCCTTTCCTCCACTCTTAACTGGAAATTCCATGTCAACACAATAGTTCGTAAAGTTTATTCTTCTTTATACTCCCTCAAACACTACAAACACTCCCTAAGTCTTAACTTACGAAAGCAACTTGTTGAGACCCTCATATTTCCACACTACAACTACTGTTCCTCTCTCTTTCTTGACCTAGATAAAACTAGATTATCTCACCTACAAATCTCTCAAAATGCTTGTGTCAGATATGTAGTTGGCTTCATTCCACACATACCTACTGGCAATATTCATACCCACGTCAACTACCATCGGCTACGACTCAATTGGCTATCACTTGCCAACAAAAGAGTTCTGTCACTTGGCACCCTCACCTACAAGGCCCTATCAACCCAACTTCCCTCTTACCTCATAGCCCACTTCTCTGATCCCTTACACTCTCATCAATCAAGACCAAATCGTAATCCTCCCACTATATTCTCCTATCCTGCTCCCCGCACTGAGTCTTGGAATAACTCTTTCACAATATCCGGTTCCCGCCTCCTTAACAACCTTAGTGTAACTGACCTATCACTCGGCAGATTGAATGAATTCAAACACTGGCTGAGATCTCTACTATTCATACTTGAGCTTTCCGCTTGGAGGTCTATAGTAATTTACGAAGATCTTACACCTGTTGACGCCCTATCATACCTTCCCTCTCCTATCTTACCATTTCATGCGTCCCAATTTTCATCCACCAATGAATATCTCCAAGTCAAAGGTCGATACCTTAATCCTCATATTCTTCATCCCTCCACTATCCCGGTCGTAACTCATTCTAAATTATAATTATACATAAGTAAATTTGTAACTCAAGCGCACTTTTACACATGTTATTGTATACCTATGTAATCTACGGAATATATTCAACCTAGTTCGTAATATTCGCATATAAGTTTGTTATCTTTAATAACTACTAATTTAAATCATTTTTATGTAATAATTTATATGGTATTTTTTACCATGTATCTTGCCTTTCGCCTAACTTCGTATACTGCTTGCATCACATATGCAAGCCACTGTAAACATAATGTTCATCGTTATAGATATAATATAATGTTCTCTCTCTCTCTCTCTCTCTCTCTCTCTCTCTCTCTCTCTCTCTCTCTCTCTCTCTCTCTCTCTCTCGAAAGACGAAGAATGAAGATTGTTCATAGATTCATAAAACAGAAGTTTGAAAGCTGTATTACTGCACAATAGCAACTATTATGCCTCAGTTTCTATAGCGTACTCCACCACAATGAAGGAAACATACGGTAATCTCAACATTATGCTGCAAAAAATTAAATATGACAAGGATCAATGGCGTATTTGTGGTGATTTGAAAGTTTCAGGAATATTGTTAGGACAGCAGTCTGGTTTTACGAAGACGCCATGTTTCTTGTGCTTATGGGATAGTCGAGATCGAGCAAAGCACTATACTGATCATAAATGGCCTGAGAGAAAATCTCTAAATATTGGAGAACACAACGTTAAAGCTACCCCATTGGTTGACCCTAAAAAAGTTCTCATTCCACCATTGCACATAAAACTTGGTATCATGAAACAATTCGTCAAGGCTTTAGATAAAGATGCTCAGAGCTTCAAGTACTTGGAAAGCAAATTTCCAAGTAAATCGGATGCGAAATTAAAAGAAGGTATCTTTGATGGTCCAGAGATTAGAAAAATGATGGCTGATGATAAGTTTATTAGTTCCATGACCAGCATCGAACAAACTGCATGGCTTAGCTTCAAGGACGTTACCGCAAACTTTTTGGGTAATCGTAGAAGCCCCAATTACACAGAAATTGTATCTCAAATGGTGGAGAGCTTTAGGGTGATGGGTTGTCTCATGAATTACAAATTACATTTTCTACACAATCATTTGGATAGTTTCCCTGAAAACTGTGGTGATTATAGTGAAGAACAAGGTGAACGTTTCCATCAAGATGTGAAAGTGATGGAAAAGCGTTATCAAGGAAGATGGGATACATGCATGTTGGCTGACTACTGTTGGATGTTGAAAAGAAATTGTAAAACGGCAAAAAAACGTAAAAGAAAACCTTTGCACCGTTCATTCGATGAGAAACGCGTAAGGTATAGCAGAAAAAATTAGATGGCATGACTTTCTGTTTGTTTTTGATGAATACTACACTACCAAGGTGGTGTGACAAAAGTAACCCCAGATTTGAATTCAGCGACCCCAAAAACGTATATATAGACTGGAGAAAATTGATTTTCTCCATTTTTGCAAATTTGACCTTCATTTGCCCTTGACCCCGCGGGGGTGGGACAAAAGTCACCCCAGATTTGAATTCAGCGACCCCAAAAACGTATATATAGACTGGAGAAAATTGATTTTCTCCATTTTTGCAAATTTGACCTTCATTTGCCCTTGACTGTGACGTGGTGGGGCAAAACTGACCCCGGATTCGGACTCAGCGACCCCAAAAACATAAAGTCTGCATGGTCTAGTCTGTGGGTTTTGCCACTTTGTTTTTTGTGTGGCTGTGTTATCATATAATCTCCTATCTCTAATCTCGCGATCTCAGCAATTTAATCCAATCATTATGCCATTCATACACTATAAAATTACATCCGTCACACATTTCATTTCTCCATATATTCGTTACATTTCTCATTTACAACATTAAATCATTCTCACAAACTCATTTATTCCAAATTCATACGACTCACTCCATTACATACTATAAACTAAGTAAAATACGAAAGTTACATTATATAATGCGATCACTCGTTATGCGTTATAAAAGAAGATCGGTCACTCCGATTATTTTATAGTTGGTTTTTATAAAACTAAGTCAAATACGTTTTACATTATAATTTGATTACTCGTTACGCTATTTATGTTACAAATAAAATTAATCACTTTATTAATTTCAGATTCATCTTATTTTCCGCGCGAACGGCCTTTTCGTTTCTCATTATATTTTTAAAATTCAAATAGTTCGATTTCAACGGTCTGCAGATTTGAGGCGACTCACGCTTTATCAGGCTAGTTGGGTGGCTGAATTCGTCATTCCAAAAACGATGATGGTTGAGAAATTCTTCTTCCCATGCTGCACTGGTCTCACCGTCCAATTATTATGACTGATTCCACGATTACGACAAACGCCATCTCAGGACTGCCCGTCTTCATCCACTAGGCGAACAGAACGGAGCCCTCTCAGGTGTTGTCGTGTCGACGGCAGAAAACGGAGTCCTCCGCGCTCGGCGGTCCGAGCAACTCCCTAGCGAGCCTCGGCCTGAAGTTGCTCGCGAGACAGTGTCGAGCGAGCCATCGATCGCACTTCTAGCGAGATCATGCAAATGATCTTATCGATTCGTCACAGTATATATTGATAAATATCTTTTCGGAAATTAATCTTTTATTCTTACTAATTTCTTTGTCTAAAATTCGAACATTGTTAAAATCAAATAGGTCCATTGGAGTATTTTTATGTTCCTCAATTCTATGTTTGAGTTTTCTTTTTGTCTGCTCTATATAAACAACTGGACATTCGTTCTATTGAAACTTATAAACAATGTAGTAAACAACTTATAAACAATATAAGTCTCTAACGATTTTTCATTTTTATCCTTACGTATTTATTTAAGTTTAACAATATAAATTCATTTACAACTCAAGTGTGGAACAACACATATGATGATGTATTTTTTAAGGCAAATTTACATGAACTATTAAAATTACTTAAAAGATTGTACCACTGTTATCATTACATCATGACTTACAAAACTCCATGTATGCCAACATTGTATCACTACTATATTAAAAAATTGCGAAGGAAAAATTTCTTGCTGTGAACATATGAGCATTGAAATGATAATAATCTTTAAAAACCATGCACCAAATTTGTTGATCACATATAATGTTATTTATTTTAATGCAATTTGCTATAAAGCATAAAATTACTATTCAATAAGTTATGTAAACCTTCTGAAAGTAATTTACAGCACCCATGCCGTCTTTAAATAAATTTCACAACTTTCAACATTTTCAAAACAATAGTAGGTACTAGTAGGTTTTAAAAATAATAGGAAGTCAGCATTTAATGATTATTAAATAAATATGAAATTAAACAGTTGATTACCAGATTGTAAGTTACAAGTTGCAATTTTCCGATTTACATTTTGATAACTACGCAAGATAAATCTTGAGAATTTTAGTAAGGAACAAAGAGAACGCTTTCATTAACATATGAAAGAAATAGAAAGACGTTATTAGAGTAGATACATTTATTAAATAATATAGTTTTATTAAATTCATTTAACTAATTTTGGTTTGCTCTAGGCTAAGTCTGGTACTCATTATTTTTACTGAAGATTCATTTATAAATTGTTTATATTTTGAAGATTATAAATAGCCAATCATCACGTTAAAAATAGAAATACGAGGCTCGTTTGAAAAGTCCGTGCAAAGTCAGAGAGATGGCGCTACTAGTGCGTATCAAGGTTATTTTCAGTTAGTGGCATATCTTGGAAGAGCACACGCCAAGTTTCAGCCAGATCGGCCAATTATTTTGCGTTTTACATTCGTTTCAATCAAAGAAATCGAGTGGTTGTAAAAAAATGGAAGAAAAAGAATTTCATGTATTGATTAAACATTACTTTTTCAAAGGCAAAGCGCCTCAGGAGATTAAACAGAAGCTTGATAAACATTATGATGATTGTGCACCTTCGATTAGAATGGTTTATAAGTGGTTTTAAAATTTTCGGAGTGGCTATATGAGCTTCAGAAAACATTGATAAAATCCATGATATGGTGATGGCTGATAGAAGAGTGAAGGTGCGTGAGATTGCTAGTACTGTAGGCATCTCGAGCGAACGGGTACATAATATTTTGCACCAACATTTGGACATGAAAAAGCTATCCGCTAGATGGGTGCCGCGATTGCTCACGATTAACCAAAAACGAGATCGTGTGAAGTGTTGCAAGAATGGTTTGCAGTTGTTCCAGCAAAATCCGCAAGGCTTTAAGCGTAATTTCATCACTGTAGATGAAACATGGATACATCACTATACTCCTGAGACCAAAAAACAGTCTAAACAATAGGTTACCAATGGGGAATCTGCTCCGAAAAAGGCGAAGACAATTCCTTCGGCCGGGAAGGTTATGGCGACTATCTTTTGGGATTCGCAAGGAATATTCTTCATCGACTATCCGGAAAAGGGTAGAACCATTACAGGCAAATATTATTCATCATTATTGGATCGTTTGAAAACCGAGTTGCTAGAAAAACGTCCACGATTGGCCCACAAAAAAGTCCACTTCCACCACGACAATGCGCCAGCTCACCCCTCAGCAGATATGGCCGCAAAACTGATGGATATAGGGTTCCAACTCGTTTCACATCCCCCCTATTCTCCAGACTTGGCTCCGTCGGACTACTATTTGTTCCCTAATATGAAAAAATGTCTGGCGGGGAAAAGATTTTATTTAAACGAGGAGGTGATTGCAGAAACGAATGTCCATTTTACAGACTTGGACAAATCCTATTATTTGGAAGGGATTAACAAACTAGAGCAGCGTTGGATGAAGTATATAAGCCTAAAAGGAGTCTATATTGAAAAATAAAAAAGATTTATTAGAAAAAATCAAGCAGTTTTTATTTTTGCACGGATTTTCAAACGACCCTCGTACAGTCAAAATATGTCATTTTTGAGTTACATTTTTAACAAACAAACCCTGATGAGCATTTTTCCATTAATTACCTGGAGAGATGCCAAATGTGGAATCAGTAAACCGATATTTTTTTACGATAAGAATTTTTTTTATTACTCCAAGTTTACTTACAATCTGTCTCAAGTATTAAGACAATAAGTAAAGTTAGTTCGAACGACTAAGACAGAGAGAGAGGGCGCGCGAAAATTTGAAAATAGGCATTTAAGCCTCAGCTGCTTTCGCGAAAGTACCGCCGAAGTTTTTGCACTGTGTTTCGCCGTTGTAAATTGAAAGTTTCCTGGGACGAGTTTTGATACGTGCGTGAGTTACGAGGAAGCAGTAGCAGCAGGATTTTAGCAGCGGCAGCAGCATTGCAGTAGCAGCAAGTAGCAGCGTATTTTTGAACGAGGCAGCACAGCTGATTGACCCGAGGAGCATCTTTCAACTTCGCTTTAACAATTACTGCTGATCACCGTAATTGCACCGCAGGGTAGGTGCACCTCCCTTTATTGTTGCGCGACAAAATACTTTCGAAAGTATTTTATCAATCGCGATCGTAAATTTTTGTATTCGCGCCGAGTATTAGTTTTCACAGCAATTTTCGAATTCTCTCTCTCTCTCTCTCTCTCTCCCCCCTCTCTCTCTCTCTCATACCAAATTATCAAGTGTCGCGGTCGCGATACGCAGGCGAGTAGTCTGCAATAAATAAGCGTCTGACACTCTATACATCAAGATGGCTATATTCGGACCTTCTGAGATTTTTTTATTTTTCTCTGCAGATTTAAAAAAAAAACTGATCACCTTTCCATGATGTTTCAAAGATTATGCTACTACTGTTATTTAAAAAAAAAATAACGTCGATCGATACGATTTTTATAAAGTTTTTTATGTTTTTAGATTTTTTTCTTTTCTTTTTCCGTCAAACTATCTCACACGTAAAAAGTTAAAAAAAGAAATATAAAGAAATGAAGATGATTGAACTTCATAACGAGTATGTAGAAAGAAGATAAAAAGATAACTTATAAAACTAATATTTTATTATATACTAATTGGCTATATTTACTATTTTTATATTGACTATATTATAATTTTATAATATACTTGATATTAATAAGATAATAAGATAACATAGCTGATTTACAGCTACTAGTTATTATTTATATTATAGTTATAGTTATAGTTAATATAGTAGAAAAAGATGCGAAGCGAATGCTCTGCCCCTAGTGCTACTACGGCAATACCACAACTACGGCAACAAAAATTAATCGCGACAGTCTACCACGAGTCTGATCGACAGTTTACCACGAGTTCTTATTAGCGGTTTATTATACTTTAGCTTGAGTTTTTTGGTTGGAAATTTTACATTTCTGTCAAGGTCAGTAATAGTTTTATTTAATTATTATTTTAAACAGCAGATTGGAATAATATATAGTTTTGCATTTTATTTTATCACTCTTAGTCATTAATAACCTTTAAATTAAGCACGTGCACAATGGTGGTCCATGATGGTACTTTAGTAACCCACTAAAATAAAACTGAACTAATAACCACTACAATAGAATTAGATTCAGTGTATTTCTTACAGTCTTGATAATAACTGATTGATAAGAGTCAAAATTTATTTATAGATTCTCTCTCTCTCTCTCATTAATTCATGTATTAATATGTAGTAGTTATATAACGTAACAAAATGTCTTTTTGCTTTTTTAAGGTATAAGTACAAGTAATATTAACAATGCGATATTAATGTGAAAAAAATGTTTCCAAAATAATGACATTGACATAAAAACATTTTAGCATGACTTCTATCAAGAAATTAGCTATAAGCTAATTAATTTATGTATTTATTTGAATAAAAATCGTAGTAATTACTGTGTTTCTTTGATCCTTTATTTCTTAAGGTAATTACTTTTCATTATCACCATAGGATACACTTCATTTTATTATATCACTTAATTTTTTTACAAATTATATTATAAATAATAACAAATTTTGCTCTCAGGTAGATATTGTTTGTTAGTTTTAGGTGTATCAGTTCTTTATTATAGTTTTTTCCAATATAAAATATTCCAGTTTTTATGTAATAGAAAATCATCAAAAAATACATCTTCGTAAACATACTAAAAAAGACCATACAGGGTAAAATTTAATATCGTATTCAGGAAGTCAAAAAAATGTTATCGTGACGATTACCACTGTTTTGTCCGTATCTTACTTAGACTTTATTGTTTGTTTACTACGTTAATTTGTGGATATAAAAAAATTTTTATGAGATTGTAAAAAGATATTTATATAGTAAATAGTGAAGATACTTATTAAAATAAAAGTACAAATTATTATATTATTCAAATACCTAATTTCTTATAGACAACCGCGCTATTAGTACCGTTGTATTCCGCAATAGACAACAACGCTATTAGTATCGCTGTATCTCGCAAATTATACGCATGTTTTCGACGAAATAAGAAACTTTCTGTCTATAAATACTGTCATTCATTATTATATATTCAGCAGTGATGTGGGTTCCTTAATTTACAAAATAGTATTAGAATAAGCTAGTTATTGTTACAGTTGCTGAGTTCTTTTCAAGTTTCTCCGGAAGAACAAAAACAAATTAATTAATAAACGTTCGTCCTTGTCTAACCTCTAACATCCGCCCTGTAAGTTTTGTCTAATCCGTTTTTATATGAAAATTTTAATGTATACAAACTGCCATTAAGTAATAAATACTTTTTTAGTTGCCCTTACTTATAGCAAAAGTGATATGAGTTTACTAATGACAAATGACAGCTCAAGATTCTGTAAATAACAAATGAAAGCTCAGGAGTAACATTACTCTGATGTGTATGTATATACATGTTTATAATTGAAATATTTATTTTATTTCTTTGACTTAGCTGGCACATGAAAATTTAATTTTGAAAAATGTTTATTATTTTTTCAAATTATTGGTTTTCCATTTACTAAAGCTATACTTTGTCGCTCAAGTGTATTGGATTGAATTTATTGACATTACACACCAAGTGCATTGGTTTTAAAGGCGTAAAAAAGTATATAAGTGGTGTTTCTCAAGAATCTATTTAAAACAATTTTGGTGAGTATATGTCTTGAATAATTGTATTATACACAGAGGGGAAAATCAAGTCCAGTTCATACTCTTCAAGAGTTATTATCCACATAAATAATGAATTTGCATTGTTTTGGTTTCATAGCTTTCTTTAGAATAGATGATGAACTTGTATTGTTTTGCTTCTATTGATTTTATTGGAATCAAGTTACACTTACAATGAAAATCTCTCATTGTTATTTCAAGAACTTATCGTCTTTTGCATCTTTGGAGTATGAAAAATAGTTTTATTTTATATTTTTAATTCTATCTCACACATTTTAAGCAATACAATAAGTTTAATTGCAAAAATAATTTATAGCTACTTTTGTTGATTAGAAAAGTATCATCACTTTACGGTAAATGTAAAAAAGCATACATAATAAAGCAAAATTTCATTCCATATCTGCAAAAATTATTAATATCCATTTTTGCTCATTACAAGTATGGTCCTTTTAGAGTAAATATAATCAATATGATCAAGCATATACAATAAAACATCATTTGTAAATATAAAGTGTATACAATAAAACATTTGGATTAAAAATTTTCTGAACATTCGCAAACCTATAAAAGTAGAAAGTTAGACACGTTCCAATATTTGCAATCATATTATGTCAATAAATTATCAGTTGTACTTTATCATTTTCAACGTTCAATCTTCCATGTTATGCAATGATAACAGAATAATGTTCCATAAATCATTAGTTGCCCAGATAATTATATTTTTAATTTTTATATTTCTTGATTGAGTATCTTTAAACATTCTGAAAACCATATTAGTCATAGAAATAACTGTTTTAAATATAATTGATTTCATGAAATACATTCATTAAATAACAAATATTTCTTTCAGTATAGCAATTTCGTTTACTTATATTAAGTCATTTCACATATTTATTTTATTTATATATGTGCAATAATTAGAAATGATCAAATTTCAATTAATGTCATTGCTTTTCCCACAGATATTAAAATATATACATATTAAAAATAAATCTTTCTGACTTTTAATACCAACAAGTAATAAGATTTTTTCTTTTCAGGTTTTCTTTCTAAGGCTGAGATTCAAAGGATTTATTTATTCATTACTTGTAAAAAAACACGATAATTTTTCAGTATATTTAATAAATTTGTTTATATATATGCATAATATTGTTCTTTTAAGAATCTTTGAAAATACACTAGTAGTATGTAGCAAATTTACATTGCATTTTTACTGTGCCTTCATTGTACCATTACTGCACCTATACTGCACCTAATACATATATATCCAGATTTATTGTACCTCTACTGTACCTATACTGTACCTTGTTGCCATCAATACTGTGCCTTTTTTATTGTATGGTTAGTAAACCAAACTTTGTGCAATAAATTTTTATTTGTACGATTATGGTTTCTCTACTGAACCTATACTGTACAGACAATACTTGAACTGCAAAAGTATTTACTTTCAGGACATTATAACCTAAAGTGATTATTATTATTAATATACTGCGATATATATATATTTAAAAAAAATGTATGAGAAATATCATTTGTTATTAGCTTTACGATATATGTCGTATCATAATAATTTTTTTACCATCTTACAATAAATTTTTATATCAATCTTCTACTAGTAAAAAGTTTTGTTTCATTTATTACATCGTCTATTAAACCTTTTGTAATAACCTAAAGTCAATATTTATAATTGAATATTTAAGCTTTTAATGTTGATTCTCATATTTTTATTTTTCTGTAAATATTTCTTTGGATAAAATAAATATTTTATAAATAATAAATATATAATATAATAATAATTTATATAATAAATATTTCTTTGAATAAAATGTTATGGCTGATCGAAATAAAAACGATTGTCTTCAATATAAATTAAGTACTTTGGATAAAAAAAAAATTTTAATGGATCAAACTTAAAAGATATTCATATTAATTTATTTCATAGTATTTTACATTCATGCTCTCTAAAAAAACCTATTTTTAAATCAAGAAGTATTATATCATTAACACAAATTATGCAATGTCCAGGACGACAGTGGCTTGAACCTGTTTCTCGTGATTCATTGCATTTACAAATTCTACATAACTACGATGATGTTTGCCATAATGGTCTAAAGGGTCCTTGGATTTGTTTTTATTACGATACTAACTTTATCTACATTTACGATTCGTCAAATAATAATAAACTACGTATGTGTAGTGAACGATTTTTAAACCAGTTATTTCCATACTTTATTATAAATGGTAAATGTTTAAAGTGAATAGTATAATTATGAATCATGGTTTAAATATTGAATGTGGTCATTACACTAGTGTTCTTTATGAATTTAACCATTGGAAAGTAGCTGACGACTGATATATTAGGACTTTTCATAGTTTTCCATCACAGGAGAGTACAAGTAATGCATATATTATTTTTCTTGAAAATATTATTTCTGAGAATATTAGTGATAGATATCAAATCAAATCAAAAATTTATTCAAACTGTATTATTGGTGATATTTCATCGTGTAACACTAACCAATGTAACATCCAAGAAATTCTTTTTAAAAAACAAACGAAAATTTGATGAACTAATCGATAGCCAAGCGTCTAATGATGAGTTAGAAACTGATAATATATCGAAAAAAAAATGTAAATATTCTTTCGTGGAACCTGGTAGCAACAAGAATTCTAGTAAACAGATGGTATTAAATTTTAATAGATCTTGGAAAATTATTGATATTGAAAACCGTAATAAAGATTCTTACGTAACTTCATGTATACAAAGCTTATTTTACTGTCCGTCAATAAGATTAAAATTTATAAATTATCCTGAAACAAGTTTACTTCAACAAGCTTTTGATGTGTATGCTTCTAGTGACAATATATCAGTTATTGTTATTAAAATATTTGCTGGTTATAGATATATTCAAAATCAAGAGTTAGATATTGCAGATCTCATTACAGAACTTTGTTTGAAATCTCAAAACTTACATTCAAGTGTCTGTTTTGATATTATTACAAATACAAGATGAATACAGTGTGATGTTTCGAAAAAATCAGTTGAAGAAAGCAAATTTGTATTATCATTATACCTACCACGACAAAGAAGATGCGTCAGCGTGCAAGAAATTATCGATTATAATTCGATAGCTCAATGGACTGATGTAGGTATA
Source organism: Phymastichus coffea (assembly GCF_024137745.1). NCBI lineage: Eukaryota > Metazoa > Arthropoda > Insecta > Hymenoptera > Eulophidae > Phymastichus > Phymastichus coffea. The sequence goes on along the minus strand of NW_026706822.1, from coordinate 3,177,628 downwards.
CTTTACGAAGCACAATGTGGTGGTACAGACATATGCAAATTTCTATTGAAAGTATGACAGATATATTGATTCTACGATTGTTAATGGATGAAAATGAATCCGATAGCAAATATCCTAAAATAACTGATTCTCTATTGAATTCTTTGAAAGCCGAAGTAATTTCAATGTCTGAAAAAGAGTACAAAGTAAAAAGCAATGTTCAAACGTATTCGTCTAAGTCACAAAATGCGGAAGGAGCATATGTTATTTTTCTAGAGAAAATTACAGAATTAAATTCAGAACAAATTAAAGACAATCTTTTTGAATTACATTGTGACGAAGTTGATCAACAAAACTGTTCCTTGGACATTCTGTAACAAATAGTGCTCCAGCGGTGTTGTTCCAATCCAATTCGATTGTTGATAGTTTTGAGAATGAATTTCATGAGGAGTTAAATTCATAGTTTAATTCCGTAAATGAACCAGAAGATTCTGATTCGTACATTAAAAGTATAAACAGAAATCTCAACACTTTTTCCTTTTTCGATGCGAGAAGTGATATTCAACACGTTTCCCATAGCGTTCCAACCATTAATTCCATAGAAAAATCAGCAAAAAATTCTGCCAAACGTAGTAGAAAGTATTATGAATCTCACAGACAAAAGATTAATTAAAAAAATTCTACGTAGATTAAAAAAACAAAGAGAAAGAAAATCAGAGAAAAAGAAAACTATCAATAAGATTTATTATCAAAAAATGAAAGAAAAAATCCAATCCATGAGGGCTGTGCAATATAAGCAAATGGCAAATAATATAAGAATAAAGAAAAGAACATATTGCATTTTGAATATAGATACTATTCTCCAAAAGATTTCTAAAAAAATAAAAATATCCAGTCTTCCAACTTCTCAAGGCCAAAAAAAATGTATAAAAATCACTATAAACAAAGGCACTCAAAACCTTTTGAAATCGAAAGAATATTTTGTCAAAAATATTGTAAATAAGATAGATGACCAGTCACTAGCGTCAGTGATAAAAGCTAAAAAAATAGTTACTGATGTTATATATGCAAGAGATAAGGAAACTGATTCAGTAAAAAAATTAATCAAGGCGTGTCAAAATAAAGTTGAAGTTTCGTTGTCTTGTTTAGGAAGAAACAAAATCAGTGAAGACAAAGTATTTGCTGCAGCAGCTTTGTGTGGATTAGCAAATCATTTCGAAAATGGAAGCTTATTTTGCAGAAATATCATATAATTTTGTGGAGGCATTCAAAAATTTACAAAATATCGTGATTAACAATAAAGATCAGTCAACTAATATTCTTTCACCAGAATCATCAAACACGTGGCTATGCAGTGAACATCGTAAAACTTTTGACCCAGATATACTTCGTACAGGCATTAGCTGATTTATTTGAAAATATACTAAATGTATCCTACGATGATGGGTTTCACTTTTATCGAGATATACACCAATGTTCCTATAGGACACGTAATCCCAACAAAATGGGATATCCAAAAATTTGCCATGATCAACCACTTTCGTGTAAATCTCAATTATTGAAGTTATCTTATTTATCGGCGCATTATCCTTATCTGCGAACAATAAAAAGAATCATTTATCAAATAAAATCTTGCTATCAAATAATTTCTCGAATTGATAATGCTCTAAATTCATTCGATATTGACGAGTTGGAAAAATTTTGCTAATTCATTTAATGAGTCACGTCAAAAATTTCATTGCGCAGAAAACTATATGTTTGGATGGATATAAGATTAAAAATCAATTTGAACAAGGTATTTATGCGTTTCATGAAATTGATAGAGATCCCCCTTGCACTCCCTATATTTCATGTGAGAGACTCTTGTGTTTAAGACAATTGAAGCCTGTCAAGAAATGCGTAAATGAAGGAAATGTTTATCGTTTTTATTGGGAATAAAAAATACAGCATTAAACAAATTATTAGAATTATATAATCCAGAAGAAATTGAAAATGTTTATATCTGTAATAATTGTGAGAAAAATTGCAAACAAAATAAAATAGCTTCTAACTGCATTTTAAATAATATGTTTAATGATGAATTTCCGCATGAAATTGTCATTCTCAATGATTATGAAAAAATATTGATTCAATGAGCAAAAAACTTTCCAAACAGTTGTAAAGAAGGATACTGTTATGAAGAAACAAATACCATATTACGTCAAAATTGATAAAGTTGTAGGGGCAACATTTCATTTACCGCTTCCAATTGACGAAACATTGAAAAGAGTATATCTTGAAACTGATGCTTTGTTGAAAAATCAAGAGATATATGTATTAGTAAGAGGTAATTCAACAAAAAATAAAGTTATATGGGAAAATTACGTTGATATTCGTAAAGTATGGAATGTTTGAATTGGTTGAAAGTAAACAATCCTCTATACGAAAACATTTGTCTTCCAATTGATATTGCTAATTTATTGCGTAATCTTACAGAAAATAACAATGAGAATGAAGATAACGATGCTGCTGAGAACCAAAGAAATAACGATATTTTGATTAATGATGATAATAATAATAATAATAATAATAATGCCGGGCTGGTCCAGTGAGTGGTAAAACCTCACTGGGCAAATGCTAGCTTCCAACGTCCACGACGTGCCCGGTGGAAACGATGTCCGTCGCGTCAATGCTCTGAGCAGCAACGCCATAACGGACACGGCCAAGAGGAAGATATGGCTCACAAATGACGCAAAAGATAATGGTATTCTGCCGATGTGTCCAACCATTAATCACTTATACACATACACACTCACACACTACGCAAACACTCACACACACACGCCTTCTGGCAAACCGGGGAAGTGAATGCTCGGCGACCCTATAAACGGGCCTTACCGAAAAGCGAATGGTAGGGGACTCCTATAAACGGAGCCGCCCGAAAGCGAGTGAAGGGGATCTCTCTAAACGGGCTCTCCCCGTGAACGAAGCCCGGTTTTGCCCATGGGCACTTACATACACGCACACACCACAGGGGGAACACTAAACACACAGGGTAAACACACAGGGGGGGGGACCTCAGGGGCCGTGCGTTGTCCCAGCGCGGTTCGTGGAGTCGCGACCACGAGGGACCTCTAGCATAACGGGACAGAAAACTATGGAAAATGCACAAAGAAAACATTGATTTACCTCAAGTGGTAATCCCTTCTCAGGGAGAATCCACCCCGGGTTCCGATCGGGTGAAAGCCCCGGTGGCCACGGGCAGCGGCAAGGATTTTGAGGGTCGTACCTTGTGCATAGCGAAGAGGAGGACCAAACGAAACGATACGAACAAAAATACACTGAACATACCAGAACGACAGAGGGTAGACAGTGTATCAAGTGGCGGCAGCGGGGTGAGTTACGCCTCCGCCACAGACAACCAAGAACAGACGTCAGGACGAACACCCACGATAAACAAAACACGAGACATGACTGAACTGCTAAGGCTAATACAAGAGACGGCGACAAAAATGGCCGAAGCAGCAAACATACAAAAAAACATGAATATGACAGTGAAGACTGGAATCAAGACAATTCTCGAGACTGTGGACATTGCGCTGCACAAGCGGATGGACACAGCTCCGGAAGGACACTGACGAGACAGCAACAAGACAAGCACGACGACGAACAACAACGCAGAGACGCCACAGACGAAACGGAAACGTTCGCTGACCGGAACCACGCCGGAGCCCTCACAAAAGAGGCCACCGACGACAGATTCGACCAAAGACTGGCAGACCGTTACATGGAAAAAAACAAAAAAGAAAACGGTCGCAAGGAATCGACCTGACAAGGACAGACCGGCCCACCAGAAAAGGGGACTCGCTGTCCTCGTCAAACCGGGGACACACGCGTCGTACTCCGATATCGAACGAAAAATCCGGACAACGATCGATCCGAAGGAGAGTCACGTACAGATGACGACCCTGAGGAAGACGAAGAACGGTCTGTGCCTATTGAAGTTGCAGGTAAACGCAGACAAACCAGACGGACGGAGCTATCGTTGCGGGGGATTTTGACGTGAGAGCGACCGAGTGGGGAATGAACGAAACGAATCGACGCGGACGACTACTGCTGGAAATGGCCGCAAGGCTCGATCTAGCAGTGGTAAATACGGTACATACGCCGACGTATAGACGGCCAGGTGTCAGAGACTCTATCCCCGACGTCACGATGACATCAGACAGAATCCGGCCACGGCTGAGGAGATGGCAGGTGATCGAAGACTACACAGCCAGCAATCACCAGTACATTGTCTTTGAAGTGGTGAGATGGACGGGAACGAGATGAACGAGAACCCACCAACCCCCGCGGTGGAATCTAAGTAAGCTCGACGGACGAAAATTTTCGGAAGAGCTAATAGTAGCATCGGCTCCAGAGGAGAGAATTCCCCCCGAACTAACGGGCCGGCAAAGAGCAGAAAGACTAACAGACAAGACGGCTAAATTTATAGACATCTTGTGCAGAAGCACAATGCCGAAACGTCGACAGATACAACAAAGACAACCACAATACTGGTGGACGAACGAGATAGCCAAGCTACGCAGAATATGTCTGACAAATCGGCGACGATGACAAGGGCAGGCGGCGGACCCGAAAAGGAAAACTTCCAAGCCATATACAAAACAGTACGAAAGACACTGACGAAAGCAATACGAGACAGCAAAATGCGATGCTGGAGGAAGCTCTGCGAGGAGGTGAACGAGGATCCCTGGGGAACTGGCTACAAGATCGTGACCGTGAAACTAGGGGCCCGAGTTTCACCGGAACTTAAATATGGTGAAACAGCAGGACGGATTGTTGACGGATTGTTTCCAACGCACCCGATTAGGACAAACGTGATGGATGACGTGGACGCACAAATGCCCCCCGCCTTTGCCGTTGAGGAGCTTATCAGAGCAACGAATGCGATGAAGACGGGTAAGGCACCGGGACCGGACGGAGTACCATCCGAGATCCTCCGGCTTGTGGCTCGTCTACAGCCGGAGATACTCCTCGACCTGTATAACACAAGCTTGACGACAGGAACGTTCAGTGACCGGTGAAAGGTGGTAAGTCTCGTTCTTATCCCAAAAGGTAGGAGCGATCCTGGCACGCCTTCGGCTTACAGACCGTCGAGTTAAAACGAATCTTGGATGATTTTGAGCTTCCGATGCCAAAAAGAAAAAAATTATTTCAAGAACGACAGCAACAAAATTTGGAAAAAGTAGTTCAGGGGATCTATGAAAGAAGTATTGAGAAAATAAATTATGTTTTTCAATCTGACGTACCTGTGAGCTAAATAATGAATTGCAAAGAGATAGTCAAGTTTTAAGTCAAATAATTAACAATCTATGCATGGCATACAACAACCAATCCACCACTTCTGGAAAAATCAAGATTTTAACCTTGTTGCCTGTAGAACTCACTTATAGAGAAATCAGAAAGTACATCTGTTGTTCTAGATACATGATAACAAAAGCTAATCACATTAGGGAAACAAATGGTGAAAATATTCAGATAAATATTCTTTAGCGATAAGATTTACAAGCCGGCTAAAAATAAATTGTTTTCCGAATTTCCGATACTTCCTAAAACATTTTAAACGTTTAATTATCATATGAGTGAATTTACAAAACTCATTTAAACTCATCCAATTCGCTCATTTACAATATTTATTCTAATAATGTTTATATTTTCCGTTCTCCATTCATAATACCTTATTTGTATTTCTCAGAATTATTTGAAATAATAAAAGTACTCATCTTGGTACTATTTTCTGATTTATAATTATTTATATTCCAATTGATTAAGCTGATGATATTAAGCTGGCCAGCTTACTTTATTAGCAGTCGCACGGAGAACGAGAGAAAAAGTTCGTGATTAAGTCTCGGGGTAGTCCGCGTCTGTGACCAAGCGGTTCACGCATTCGGTTTCGCCCTCGATGGCGAAACCCCGCACTCACGCACACTAGCACGCACTCGTCTCAGTTAGGCGAAGGCACAGCTCTTGTCGCTCCTTATCAGCTCGTCTAGGCACTCCAAGAAAACTCGGGAAAAACTCTTATTAATTTCTACTGCAGCTGAGTGTGCGGATTCTAATCCTAGACTGGTTCATTTTCATACGCGCGCGTTCCATCCCGTCGCGTGCCGAATTCCCTCGTCACATTTTCTCCAACCGGTAGGTGCTGCCTTCGCGGGCAGCCGCACGGTTGGGCCGTTAGCGCTAATAAGACGTTTACCGTCACTGCCCCCTTCCAGTCTGGACCTATGGGGTCCTCGACGATAGAATCATTAGCGCTATTCTTTTAGAGGTTAAGAGGGTAAAGGATAATAAAAGGTCATGTTCTCTGTGATATTTCGTTTTTATTGGACGTTGGTGTATGTGTGGCCCTGCGCACGGGGGCAGGGATCTTTAACCTGGCTGGTCACTGGGATATCTCTCGGCCTTCTGGGTCCAAGGGGGGGCGCCCGCGTGCCTCCCATCCCAGCCTCTTCTGGACCAGGTCGACGTGCTGTCGGACACGGGGACAACGATCCGTGCGGGTCACCACGGGGTATTGGCACACGTTGCACCCTTACCACTGTGCGCGGGAGAGGGTGCCACGAGGGAGGCCTCGCTCCTTGGGGGTCAGCGGCAACCCGTCCCGCCGGTTTGGGGCGGACCACAGCGGCCTTTCGACCGTGGGATCCTCACCCGTGGACCCCACCACAAGATTTATGTGGATGGGACCCGTTGCTTGGCCCCCGTTACTACAGTCCACATTTACCACGAGGCTTACCCCGAACGTCCGCTGCTCCCGGTGGGTGGCAGCGTCTAACCTGGCCTCCGGAGTCGCTGGTCTGACTACGGTAGCTGGAGGCCGGATGGGGCAAGCAGGCGCGTCACCGACCGGTCCCTCGGGGGCCTAGCGGTGACGACGCTGCACCTCCTTCAGCGCCTGTGCGAACTGGCGCCGGCGGGACATCACCGTGCTCCAGTACTCCATATCACTGGGGCGGTATCCCGCAGCCGTGTACGCATCGTACTCCGCGTACACAGCTCGTTGGAGAGCATTGAGGGTGGCCCATCCTTGTTCGACCTCCCTTAAGCCCTCCACTATTTCCTCCCAGGTTCGTTCGCCAGGCGAGGATGCCTGGCTAGTAAACCTGGGGCGCCAGGTCGCATCGTCGAAGGCTCCCTCCGTCTGTGTGCCCGTGGAGGTTGGTGGGGCCTTCCTGAGGATTGCTCCCGCTGGTGCTCTGGGTAGTGTCGTCGACTCCTCGCGCACACGACCTCATCGATAATCACGGATGACGAGCTCGCGTGAGCTCGCATCCGTGTTTGCTCCTCTTCCTCTCTCTTCTTTCCAAGGAGGTGCAGGGCGGTGTGCACGACTCCCTCGACAGCGGGACCCAGGTCCAGCCTAATGAGGGCGGCTGCGGCTTCTTCAATCTGCTCGAAGGTGATCTTCATCCTGTAACAATCCCACGCGTCAGTATCGATAACCCTTTCCTCGGGTATCGAAGGTGGGCGCCTGTTCGGCGGCCCAGGGCCTTCGTCGCCGGGGTTGAAGGTGGGGTCCCTTGCGTCGGTCTCCCAGGTCCGTCGTTCGCAGGGCCTCATGCATCCACATCGGTGTTCTCGGCGGTCCACCTCTCTTCCTTTTCCCGATGATGGGAGGGAAGATACGTGGATTCTGTCGATACAGTGTAGTTTGGGCGGTTAGCGCGTTCTTGCGAGATCTCCCTCGTGGGCGCTTTGCTGCATTACTTGGAGGGGCGGTTATCAAGATCTTATCGGAAGGATCGGAAAGGACGTGATGAGGTTGACTCGAAGTTGTCGCGTTGTCATTCCGGATCGCGTTATCCGTAGTAACGGCGCGCTCGTTTCCGCGTGTTGTCGCATCGCTCGCAGTAAGCGGGATGTTCGTCGCTTCGGCTCCCTCGGTGGTAGGTGTATCGTCATCATCTCGCTGTCGGGTTTCATCTTCCGGCAAGGTATCTTCCTGTCCATAGTAGGGTTTGAGGTCTTTGGCGTGGACCAATTCTGTGACCTCTTCCTGCTGGTTGGCAAGGCGGTACGAGTTGATTTCGAGTACTTTCGTGACAATAAAGGGACCTATGAACTTGGCGCTAACTTCGCGGAAATACCCTGCGTCGCACTGGACAGTATGCGATTTTTCTTCCATACCTAGTCCCTTTCCTTAAATCCGGGGGTCATGTGCTTGGCATTATAATATCTCGCCTGCCTCAGGGACTCGTCCGAAGCGCTTTCACGAGCTTGCTGAATAACGAATCGGTTATTCTTCATATGTGCGTTCTATTGTCCGATTCGGAGCAAATCTTCCTCTCGGGACGCAAGCTCGTCCATTTATCTCCGAAGGGTGTTTGGGGCTTCCGGCTGCCTACCGTAGTTAAGCATGGTAGGGCTGGTTGCCGTGGAACTGTGGACGGCAGTGTTCAGCGCGAACACTAGTTCAGGTAACACTCGGTCCCATTCCTTGTGATTTCCGCGCAGGCACAAGGATATCATCGTCTTCAGAGTTCTGTTAACTCTTTCGGTAGGGTTAGCCTGTAGGGTATAGGTCGGCGTAAAGGTCCGGTTTATCCCTTGGTCTCTCAGGTACCCGTCTACCAGCTGGTTATGGAACTCGGTGCCATTATCGGACAGGAAGACCTTAGGCGCACCGAAGCGCAGGATCACTCGTTCCCGGAGTTCCTTCGCGATCGTCTTACCATTGGCACTACGTATAGGTATGCACTCGACCCATCGCGTGAATAAGTCGATGAACACTAATACGTATTCGTGCCCTCGAGGGCTTCTTGGAAAGGGTCCGGCGATGTCGCCCGCTACCACTTGCCAAGGTGTGGACGACATCCGATGTTCTCACGAGTCTCTCATGAGTCCGCGCGGCAATCGCTGTTCGACCTTACACTGCTGACAAACCTGACACCTTTGGACGTAACCTTTAACGTCCGTGTACATCCCTGGCCAATAATAAGATTGGGTGACACGGGCTAAGGTCTTCTCGCGTCCCAAATGTCCCGTGGTCTTAAGGTCGTGGTTCTCGAAGAGGACCGCCTTTCGGTCTTCCGACAGTACGACAAGCTTCCAAGTGGTTCGGACCCATCTTCGCCTTGGTAGTCACAGCTCGGCTTTTGGTGGATCATCACCTTGCCAACTATTTTCCAGTCCGGGTAGTTTTCTAGGTGGTCCTCGACGCGCCAAAACTGTTCCGCGTACCAGGCGTTGTCCCCTGGTTTCCGCTGGTCCATTGCACTAACCTCAGCCTTCGTGGGCTCGAAAGCGCGTGATAACGCGTCGGGCAATACGTTGTCGGCCCCCTTTCGATACTTGATCTCGAAGGTGTGGCCTTGGAGTTGCAAGGCCCATCGGGCTAGACGTCCTATCGGGTTCTTCAGATTGTATAACCATTTCACACTGTTATGATCCGTTACCACCTTGAATTGGTACGCCTCTATGTATGGGCGGAAATTCTGTATAGCCCATACGACCGCCAAACACTTGCGCTCCGTGGCAAAGTAATTTTGCTCCGCCGGGTTAAGGACTGTACTAGCTTACTCGATGATTCGGTCTTCGTCCCTTATTCTTTCAATCAGGACGGCGCCGATTCCCGTAGCGCTAGCGTCTGTTTCCAACACGTACTTCCCGTCGGGCTCCGGTAACCCGAGGCACAGTGCGGATATCATGAGTGCCTTAAGTTTAGCGAAGGCTTGTTCTTGGTCCGGTCCCCACACGTATTCGCATTTCTTCCCCGTTAATTTCGTTAACGGTTGAGCGTGTGTGGCGAAGTCACTCAAGAATCGTCGGTACCATGAAGCAACCCCCAGGAAGGTTAGCAGCTGTCGTACGTTTCCTGGTCGAGGGTACTCCACGATAGAGCGCACCTTTTCAGGGTGTTGCAGGTGATCTTCGAATTTGGACGATACTACGATGATATCATCCAAATAGGCGAAGGCGAAATCGCCAAGCTTAGGTCCGATAACGCTATCTATTAACCGTTGGAAGGTGGCGCCGGCGTACGAGAGACCGAACGGCATTCGTACGAACTGGAAATGCCCCAATCCGAGGACGGTAAAGGCCGTGATAGGTCGAGAATCGGGTTTGAGTGGTATTTGGTGATATGCACTATTGAGGTCGAGTGTGGAGATATAGCGCGCGTTTCGTAAGCGCCTCAATATAACTTGCATAAGCCGTAAGGGATACGTGTTTGGCTCGGTGACCTTGTTGACCTTCCTGAAGTCTATACAGAATCGATACGAGCCATCCTTCTTGCGCATCATAACCACTGGGCTCGACCAGCCGCTCTCAGCTGGCTCGATCACCCCTTGATCTAACATCTCCCTTACCAATCTATACATTTCTTGCTCGACCTTGTGTGATACTGGATAGTAGCGCTAATTGATCAGTTTCGTATAACCGACCCGAATCTCGTGTTCAATGCCTGCCGCACATCCCAGTCCCACGGGGGCCTGCGATAAGACCTCACCGATGGTCCTCTGCAATATCGCCTGTTGAGAGGCTGTCACCTCGGCTAGTCCGATCGTAGCTAATCTCGGACCAGCCTCCAAGTTAGCTACCTCTAGCTTCATCTTGGTTTGTGATTTCTTCAACAGCAACGTATTATCGTCGCGGTCAAGTACCGCTCTAAGCAGTCTAACAAAATTCACTCGTAGGATACATTTATCGACGAGGGTTGGGAGGATAGCTACCCTCGTCGGCATTGTCATATTCCTCACGGTGAACGGCAACATGGCGTGACCAACGATCGTTAACTTACGACCATCTGGTAGTCCTGCCGTATCCGCGTGGGTGGTATCTAACCTGATGCCTAGCACAGACGCTATCTGCAAAGCATTACTACCCATTGCTGTGGTGGAAGATCCCGGATTATAGAGGGCCCGTGTCTGGAAGTCTCCTATTTTCACCGGCAGCCACCAGCGCGTTTTCTGTTCCGGAGAATATTGCGAAACAGATTCAGCGGCTCCACAGCCTTACTCTTTGCACACCATAGCGCTAGCCACTGTGCTCTCGCGTGGTAAAGTGACGCCACTTGTCGTTCGAACCGCCTTAGTTCGGACGATCGGAGTTTCCATAGGGTTACCCTTTGACAGTTTATCTGCCGTTACGCGAGCCCCCGAGGGCGTGCGCGATCCATTCGCCACCACCTCGGCCAGTCTAGGGTCTTGGGCTTTACTAACGTCAACATCCTCTCTCTCCGCGTTCACTTTACCGCCACGTTCATCATTGGCGCCACCAGGCGAGTTCTCGCTCTCGTCGCTCAATACGCTCGCTACTATCGGTGCTGACTGTGTTGTCGAAGGCCGCGAAATCTCGTTTACGGGGTTTATTTTAGGGGATGAAGGAGTGGGGTCAACCCCACCTAATCACTCCTTTCCTCGTTTCCCTTATTGCATTGGAGACAGTACTTTTTGCTGTACCCGAGTAACCCGCACTCGATGCACTTGAGTGGCTTGGAGAAGTCTCTCTCCCGTCTTCGAGGAGTTTCCGGCTTCCTAGTGCGATCTTCCGAGGTCAAGTTTTTTCCAACGAGGTTGTGCTTCATCCTTTCAGATATCTCCTTGAGAGATAATAGCACTTGGCTCAGCAGAGAAGGTTGGCGTGTAGCAGGTCCAGTTGGCAATCAGGCGTCATTTGGGGGTTTAGCCGCTTCACATCAGGCCCATCATGTTGGCGATGTAGACATTCATGGGTTCATCGGGGCCCTCATATCGGCTCTGAATTTCCCTCATTAGACGCTGTTGCTGCTGTACACTGGTCCCAAACCATTCCCTTGCGTCCATCTCGAATTCGGCGTAGGAGAGCCATTCCTCCTTTATGGCCTCGTACCAGGTGAGGGCGGGACCGACGAGTAGCTCCGATACCGTTAGGAGCATCTCGTCTTCCGTGAGTCCCGCGCCGTTCTTTAAGTTATCTAGCCTAGACAGGAAGGTGTCAATACTCGCATTGCCCTCTCCTGAAAACTTCAGTTTCCAACCTCGGACAATGCGACCAACATTCCTTGTAGTCGACCAAGGGTTTGTTGTCTGCTGAGATGACCACGTGCTCGGCGGGTAGTTATTCACTTCAGCATTAACTCCACTGAGTTGATGCTATCAACCCTCTCCGAAAGGGAGCGCCCGGCGGGGGATCCTACCGGTGGCCCTCGTGGGCCTCTGTCCGGGTCCAGCTGGAGTACTGTGAGGTAACCTGGTGTCGTAATGATAGGTGAAGGTATCTTTGAATGTTACGCTCCTACGCGTGTGTTTTTGTTGTCGCGTTTCGTTAGAATTATTCGCATTATCTTGCTGTACATTCCTGTTATCGGCATTTTCCAATGCGCTCATTCTGGCAGATAGGTCGTCCAGTTGGCTCTTAACATTGCTGCAGTTGTTGTATATCTGATCTAATACTTTCGTTAGACTCTACACGTTTACTCTTAACGAGTCTAGCAGCTCGAGCTTCTTCTCATTTTCTCTTGACCGGAAGATGAGGTCTTGGATCATTACCGCAAATGCGAGCGGGAGTTCGGAACTGGCTACCATCATTAGCCGTTATCGTGATATTCTTATTACTACTAGTACTCTCGCCGTCGTCCAGTACGTTTGTGAAGTTTATCGCTGTTTCCTGAATTCGCGATATCACCTCTGCACTTTGCATTAGCTGGGCAAGCGGGTGTTCACCTTCTTGTTCCGATGCTGTGTGTTCCGCGCATATAGATACATACTATGAGCTCCAAGCGTAGGGCTCCCGTTCTTGCTGGATTGCTGTGTTGGTTGTCGACTTCCACGAAATCCACCGCAGAGTAGTTGCCTAACAACCAGTTTTGCAGTGGCCCAGCTCTCGAGAGCTTATTCTTGCTTTTCTTGAGCACCAAGTGTTCAAGGTATTCGTTTATTTCCTCGTCTTGGAGCGTCAACACCCAGTCTTCGACTTCTTTTTGGGTGCAGTCTATTGTCATCTGTTAGTTATGTCGCGACTAGTTTTTGTACAAATTTACGCGCTTATTTTACGGATGATACGAGTGCGAGTGCTATATTTAATATTTACAAACAAACGAGCAAAAATTTTGACTTTACTAGCCGACAATAGGCTCAACAAATGGCATTTAACGTTGTGTTTACCGAAAGACTCTTTGCTCGCTATTGCGCAATATAATGATCCTGCCTATCAGGCGCACTAACTGTTTGTTAGCGCGGCTGTGTTGGTTAGATAGATTCGTAGTGCCATACCTGTAAATAATATCTGTAAACGTATACCAGTTAGATTTCCGGTTTATTGTTGGTAAAGCATTATGCGATGGTACATAATTTACGCTTTTTTAAGATTGACGCCATACAATGTGCAGAAAGCTTAATTCGGCATATTCAAAAATATACTACTTCAATTTAATTAACATATATGAATCAGACGAAATCGAAATTTTTCGTATGTACAGCAGTACTAGCAATAAAACGTTTGGTCTCCCCTTTGGATGGCTCAGACTTCCACATATAGATACCATCAAACTTTCTAGAAATATTTTTCTCACCTATTCTACTGTTACGAAAATTTTCGATTTTGTCTGATATCATATATGTTAATTGAATTGAAGTAGTATATTTCTGAACATGCCGAATTAAGCTTTCTGCACATTGTATGGCGTCAATCTTAAAAAAGCGTAAATTATGTACCATCGCATAACGCTTTACCAACAATAAACCGGAAATCTAACTGGTATACGTTTACAGATATTATTATTTACAGATATGGCACTACGAATCTATAAAAAAATTTAGGCAAAAAAATAGCTTTTTTGCGATATATCGATATTTTTACAAGATGCACTTTTTCGAAAAAGTGCACAATTTTCCAAAAAATGAACTTATGCACATTTTTAACCCTTAAATGCCACACGCGGTAAAATTTACCCCAGCCCTTTTTCAGCGATCTGTACTTCCGTGGCCCTATCCCAAATTATAGTTTTAGCTCCATCTATCGTTAGTTGTGATGTTAGACTACCTGTTCATGCAGTTTTGGCGGGTCAGTCTCTTGACAGCTGCCGAAGAAAGCGAACGAAAAAGAGGGTGGGGTTCAAAGTTACCCGCTGTGTCATTTACGTATATTTGACCGTGGTGAACTGTGATTTTTTTTCGTTTTTCTTGGAAGTAATTTTCAAATTCGAGGCGTAAGTACTACACTATAAGCTATTATATATTTTTTTGAGCCGTTTTTTCAATGTTTTTGCAATATTTTAGATATCGCGTAATTTGCGGAGTTGGGCGTTACTAGCGTTAGCCGATTGCCTTGTTGATGAGACGTCAGCCATCGACGAGATGACATCAGACGATGGTGATCACGTATCAGAGCAAAGTTCTTCTGAGGAAGAATATGAGCCTTCTCGTGAAAATTCATCGGAAAGTGCTGTAGAGATGATGGATGTAGATGAAGATGACTTGGAAAATGCTAGTTTGGATCAGCGTCTGTTAGACGTCGAAAATCAAGAAATAGCAATGGCTGTGCGGGCAGACTAACGACGGTTTTGAGAGGGAAAAATGGCTACAAGTGGAATACAAAGGCTCCCGACAGAACTTCAGGTCAGTTTTATTCATCTATTTACAAGCGGAGCTCAGGTATATACGTACTGTGCGCGTCGTCTCTCTTGGGCGAGTATGGAGGAACGGTAAAGATGAGCCAGCAGGGGGGGCACGCATAGAGAGAGAGAGAGAGAGAGAGAGAGAGAGAGAGATAAAGAGAGAGGGAGAGAGAGAGAGAGAGAAAGGGAAAAAGAGAGAATAAAGGAAAGAAAGAGATCTGGGGTATTTCGGAGCACGGCTTAGTTCGAAGTCGTCAACTTTCACTTTCCAAAAATTATTTCGATTTCAAAATTTCTGATTGCAGATCGTGTATCTCCGGCAGAAGGAGGCAGAATCCCGGATCCTATTGGACCAGCGGCTAATTTGACTGCATTAGAAGATTTTTTGGAGGTGCTGATGGCAAGTGAAATTTTTGAAAAAATTGCCTTGCATACAAATAACCAAATTGAGCACCTATGCGCTTCGATAATGGCCAGCAATCAGTTGTTACAGTCTTATCATCATCTCACGGATATTGTAGAAATCAAAGCGCTGATAGGTTTGTTGTATTATGCCTGTTCGTGAAAAGACTCAAACGTTGATGTTCATAAGATGTGGGACAAAAGGCATGGTATTAGCGTATATCGGTGTACGATGTCGCGAATGAGATTTACATTTCTTTGCATGTGCCTTCGTTTTGATGATAAGGAAACACGAGATAAAAATGACAGATTAGGAGCTATTAGGGAAATTTGGACTATTTTTATTACTAACTGTATGAATTGCTATAATGCTAGCTCAAAAAGAACAGTTGACGAATAGTTGTTGGGTTTTCGTGGGCGATGTGTTTTTCGTATATATATAAAATCGAAACCCGATAAATACGGTCTCAAATTGATCACACTGAATGATGCTGAAACTTCTTACCTTATTTTTGCGATTCCGTACTTAGGAAAAGAAAAAATTATCGATATGCTAAAAGGTGAAAAGAATCCTGAATATTTTTTTAGAAAAGTAACTGAGCCGATTCATGGCTCTCATCGAACAGTCACTTGTGACAATTAGTTTACGACAATCCCTCTGATTGATCGCTTCATAGAAAATCCGTATAATTTAACAATAACGGGTACCGTTCGCAAAAACAAGGTAGAAGTTCCAGCACAATTCAAATTAGCTTCCAAACAAGTTCCTCATACGAGCTTTTGTTATTCTAAAAATATCATGCTGCTTTCGTTTACGCCTAAAAAAAACGCGTCTTCTTATTCGAAATCGAACGAAATCTCTGAAGGAAAACCCAATATAATTTTGCACTATAATAGTATGAAAGGTGGAACAGAATGTTTCGACCAACTCTGTCACGCGTATACGACAGCGATGCGAACAAACCGTTGGCCAATGCGTTTTTTTATGGGCATGCTAGACCAGGCAGCTGTAAGCGCTCGAAAACTATTTAGATGTTCAAAGCATAATGTAAAACAAGATGATACTCTATCAGCGTTTGATTGTCTCCAAGATTTGTCAATGCATCTACTTAAGCCGTATTTGCTAGATAGAATCACAGTGCCCAGCCTTCGAACTGACTTGCGCATAGGAATAAAAATGATTTTAGGTCTCACAGATGAAGTTACCGTCGATGAAGAAAGGCCTTACTTCGATAAAAAAACTAGATGTGGCCTATGTAGTCGAAAAAATGATCGGAAAACAAAAGAACAATGCCCCTCTTGCCTTCGTGCAATGTGCAATGATCATCGCGTATACATGTGCGTTGAATGTGCCGGTACGGATTAATATTTTCATGATTCAGAAATGAAATTATCAATCAGAATTCCTTAAGTACTAATTATATTTCATTTTTATATCATTTAATTCATGTATTATAAGATTTATAATGTAAAAAATATCGCTACGTCAAAAATTTGCATGCTTGCAAATTAGCGAAAATTTATGTCTTTTTTTCTCAAAATAAATATACTTTTTAGAAAATTTCTTGTCACCATGAGTTTCATTGAAAACTTCTATATTTTGTACATGTAACCCTTAATTTTTATTGAAAAATTTTGAAAATTGATAAAGTTACGAGGAATAGAAAAAAAAACGGAAAAATGCTCAATTTTTTTTTTCCTAATTTTTTTTTTAGCGTGAAAAAATTTTTTGTTACAGTGAATAATTCTTACGATAAATTAAGTATTGAATTACATATGAAAAAATTTTCAGACAAAAATATTAAAAACTTCCAGAGTTATGATTAGTTTTTTGAACTGGGCTAAAAAGAACCCCCTGTGGCAAGTATGCGACTTTTTAGAGGTGTGGCATTTAAGGGTTAATTAAAAGGGTTTGTATATCTCTATAACATGGAAAAGGTTTCATGTGATTGCAACTAGTAACAAACGAACTACAGTCAAAATTTATACTTTTTAAATTCATTTTTCATGTTTCATTTTAAAAGTGCATTTTCCAGGTGTATTATTAATGCAACTATGTGTCTGAAGAAAAAAATACGTGTCGGTTTATTTTTGATATAGAACCGTAAAAAATGGTTTGGAATAGTATGCTCATGTTGTCCATGAGCTCTGCATGATCTGAGATGGAATCAGTCGTGTTTATTTTGTATGAATATTAAAAAAATTCATGATTTTTCTAGTTCGTTGGAGATCAGTAATAAAACTGACTTTGGTCAGAAAATGCAGTATTTACATTATTTATAATGCAACCTAGGAATGTGTTAAAAATGTGGGTGTGGGTTTATATCTTTAATTTGATTAAATATTAAAGTTACGTGTACGGATTGATGCAAAAATTTCTGACACTATAAATGTATTACTAAACTTTACTTCATTGATTTGGACGCGTTGTCACATAATCTCATCCAGATATCTTTTGCCTGATACCCTCATTACCGATCTCAATTAAAAACCGGAACACCACACATATTCTTAGCCCTTAGAGTGTTTATTTTAATAGAACTAAAAATATTAAATTACTAACTTGAATATAACTGAATAAAATTTGACATTTGACATCTCAAGCATTTAAACTTGCAAAATATAAATTGTTCAATTGATGAATCCTGAAATAAACGTCGTAAAACTGGTCATCGAGCATGCGGATAACAAAATCAACAACGCACTACATCATTTTTAAAATACAAACTGAATCTCGATGAACCTCAAACTCATGTTTTCTTCTGTGGTTACGTCTCACGTTATGCAAGTTTTTTATTAAAAATTAAATCCTCTGACTACATTTATTTTATTCAGTAATTTTAATATAGATCATCTATATAAATATCTCGTACCCATTAGACATAAAAACAATAAACGTTTTTGATAAGCTCCAGTAATTGTGATTTCTTTACAATGAAATGCGCTGCTCATTCAATCCTATTTCAATATATTTTATAATTGCATTCAAACGTATATCAACATATTTGTTTATAATTTATTTTATTACGAAAAGAATGTAATAAATTCAATGACTACGCATGACAGAAACTTGTTTATGATATAATTGCAATAAATTACATACATGATAGCAATTGATCATCTTTGATCGGTTTCGAATGAACTATCCTCTACTTCAATATAATAAGTGTATTTTTTTCTGGCAAACTACTATGCATTCTAAGTAATATGCATGCATATAAAAAATTGATTTCAGAATATCATCCACGTTATTTTACTCATCTATGAACAATCAAGTATGAACGATTAATCTATTTGCCTACATGAAGCTGACATGCTTCTTGTTTACTGTGAAATTTTCATTTTGTACATTTCCCAATAGAGCTGTTTGATTCAATCAATTATATTTGAAAAAATATCTTGTCAAATTAATGAAATAAATGGTTCTGTTGCGATGAATTGAAAAATATGTACATGATCGTACGATTTCAATATCCACCGTAAGTTTTTACCTTTCGTTAAAGATGTGCGTGGAGGACGGAGCATTTTATATAGCCAAATATCAAGAAAATGAACGTAGTTCTTTATTCCACTAAAGATTTGACTTTATGTAATTCCTGTATTAAAATACTTATCTTACAAGTGGTATATGGATATTTTCCTATAAATATATACTTCACAAATCAAATGTAAGGATTCTTGCGTATGCTAGTGTGTATAAAATTAAAAAATATATATAAAATGAAAAAAAATTCTACGATATTTGTGGCTAGTAATCTTTGATGACATTTATTCTTACAGTTCAAATATTCTGAATTCAACGTTAGTATTAACTAAAAGAAAGGAAAGCCAATACATCAATCTTTTTGAATAAACTTGAAATAATTGTACCTGTAAATTTTATTTTATTTGGTTCTATTCAAATAAGTTCTTCAAAAAAATTTACTTCCACAAATGTTACAAACGGATAGAAATATCGTTTTGGATTTTTTTTTAATATTGAGGTGTGAAAGTTATGTATATAACTACATTGTTTATAATTTTTGATCATAGAAATTCATTGAAACCAGTGGATAACATACTTGAATAAACTTGATAAAATCAGTGGATGAAAAATTATATTTTCACAGTGTTTTGTGGCACTTTTCAATGTTCTCAGAATATAACTATGATGACTCAGTTAATTATTTATTTTATTAAATTAAGATGAAAATAAATTGGTCAATTTTAATGTGTTATGAATACCATCATTATGAATATCTCTTATTATTAATTAGTAAGCAAAATTTCGATGGTGTATTATGTACATAAATATTATCAAATTCTCAATATCTTGCTTCATTTGAGTATATCATTTTCCAACAGAATCAAAATCATGATAATGCATGGCACGCGCTTAAAACTTCTCTAGTAATCGAAAACGGAATACTTACATAGAAACACTCATATTACTTATTGTAAAATATTTGTATCAATTATAGATTACAATAAGATATCGAATAAATGTAATAATTGCTCTATTAAAAAAAACTGATTCGACTTATGATTCACAATTGAAGATCACAGCAAATATCAATGAGCACGTTATAAATGCGTACACTTCTAAAGTTAAAGAAGAAATGATGCATCCTGCTTTCACGCGCAGCATCCCAAGGAAGAATGTGAAACTCATACGCCCACCGCCTCTTTCAGGGTGAGGCTTGATTGGTTGTTCTGCCCTAGTACAACGACGACTATAACATCCCCTCCCATTTAGCACGGATTGTTTCGTAACCTGTGCGGCATGTTTCTTCGTTTGAATTTTTGATTTAAATATTGTAAAAAATGCAAAATCTCACATACAACTATTACAAAATACATATATTGAAATTAAAACGAAGTATTTCATTTATTAAGTAACTTCTATTACACTCCTTTAATATTTTTAATATATAATAATATGAATATGTTCAAGTTTTCTAGTTGATTCTACATCAAGAAATAACATTTTATATTTAAATCAATGGAAATATTGGACGTATTTTCTTGATTGCTCATACACATTATACTAGTAAAAAATGGCATTAATTAATACAATGATCTTTCCATCTGCGAAACTGTAATTTGTTATCATAAATTAAAATTTCTTTAGAAATCATTAATTTACTTAATGCATTAAGTTACTCATTATTTATTTTGTATTGTTGGTAAACAATTAAAAATCAAAAACTTGAAAAATTTATACAAAGGCTTATCTGGATTTCAATACAAAAATTATCATCAAATTTCTATAAAGATTTGATACGTTTACGTAACAAATTGTGAATCCATAAAACTAATGCACAAAGACATATATTTTAAATATAAAATCCCAAATATATCTTTTGGACATTCATTACTTACAATATAATATAAATGATTCTTCATTATTCATGCCAAATATTCAATACCAACAAATTATTATTAAAATCAATAATGATACTTAGTCTTCAAATAGACAGAAGCTTTATTTTTCTAAATCTGCATTGATTTCTAAAAAAATATTTAAAAAAATACTCAAGGTCGTTCCTCTAAATTTTAAACAAAGAAAATTGAAAAATAAATTTTATACGTACAGTATTTATCATTAACTTTCAGATGTTCAATGAAAGAAAATTACCGATCTTATTCAATAGAAATAAATGATTACAAGAATATCTGTTATACATTGCATAGATAAAAAATAAAATCCGCGCGTTCATATGTTCTCTAATAATTATAGTACGTGACAAATTCATTCAGAAAATTATATTATTGTATATTAACATTTACTGAAACTATACCGGAAAGAAAAAATATAGACCATCGAAGTAATAATAAAATATATCTACGTAAAATTGACGTATTCCAAAAGATAAAAACATAATATAGGCTATTTAACAATTACAGTACATTTAAATTCAAGAAAATAATGATTTCTATCCAAATCTATTAGTAATCATATTTCATTAACAAACTATTACGTTATTTAATTTAAAATAGACATCGGATTTTAATACTGATGAATGGATTGTATTAGAAAAAAATATTTATTTTTTTTATACAAGTTTTTATTCGTTTCAAGCATCAAACTGTATATTAATTATAAAACAAGAAATAAGCACGCTAAACTCACTTAATAAAACTAATTCTGTCGAAAAGAACAGTGGGCACTTTATATAGTTTCATGCACTTTCTTCCTTGTACGCTATTTATTTTATATTTTAATGTGGTTTTTCCATCTGTTTTCGAAATCCATAACAAGAATTTCGCTAAAACATTTAATTATTTGATTTTATTTACTATATATACGTTGTAGATGTATAGTAAAATCAAGCTATATATACCGAAACGTTTAGGCTGATAGACCAACGTATCTCGTCTATACGAATAGTTACTTTGATTTCTTTGAACACCCAGGCATTAAATATCACATTTGAGTTTTTAGGTCGATAAATAGATGATTCAAAACTTTTACCTACGTACGTGAAAAACAGGTATTAAACATAATAACTGAACTAACACTCGGCACAATGCACGCTTTCGACATAATACATTATGAATCATAGCACTAATTTCTGATGATTTGAAATGCCTGTTTCAGCATTTATTTATTGGATTTATATTGATATCACCACAAATAATCTCTATATATTTTACAATATTTTTATTCAAGATATTCAATTATTGCCTAAAAAACTTTGAGGTAATGAATACTAATATTGGTGATACCAACATTTACAGGCGTTACGGATTTAAAGCCTACGAAAAATCGAATCATTCTAAAGCATATATTAAACGTAAAAAATGATATACATTTTATAATTTTTGATTTTTTTAGTTTATATATGTACGTGTCCGTGCGTGCGTGTCTACAATCCTGCATGCATGCGTCCATCCGTGCGCATGTGCGTATACGTGCTATATTTATATTTGCGCTTTATAGTGCAAAATTACTCATTGAAACTCGAACAAGTTTTTGTACTTTAATTTCTATGTTATCAAAAAGAACTATGTCTTAAATATACAGATTCAATAAGCAGAACTAAGTATAAGAGTGTACGATCATAGAAATTAAAAAACTCTAACTCATAATAGTAGATATACATCGGTAATAAAATCACATTTAGTATACTACCAATAGAATTTTAAAAAACTGACTATATCTGCTAAAAGCACAATCCGTATAATTTGTATAATTACAAATTAAAATAATTTGTGATTATACAAAGTAAAAGGGAGTTTCAATCTAATGTAATTTTTAATAATAGAATTTTCGGTTTTAATATTAGTTAGGTAATCTGTGTATTTATCCAATCCTACGAACAAGAGGTTTATCTTTTTTTGTGTGGATGGGGCTTGTAATTGATAAGATCAACTTAAAATGCACATTGTGTGTGTGTGTGTGTGTTCGGGTGCGTGTATGTGGTCAATCGTAGTTCAATATTTACACAATTTTCTAACTACCTTGCGAAACAACATATTTACTGAATTCAATTTCTGATTTTTCAATATTCATGATTTTTTCTTGCTCGAAAGGAATTTTAAACGATATTAGTAAAGATTCGTTTTAGTTTTATTAACGTTTTAACTTAGGTTATTGTTAGCTATATAATTTTGAAAAATTTATTGATTATTGTACTTTCTTAATTTAATTTGAGAAATGTATGAAGATGTACACGAATATTATGGATACACTTCCATATAACAATATAGAGAAAAGGACTTCATATTACCATAAAAAAATCTTAATAAGTAAATATATCCAATTTTGAGAGCCAACCCAATGTTAAAAATTCAAATAAAAACATCATTACTTCTCGATGACGTACGTTTCATTCGATAATTACCAAACTCTTCAGATCTTATTAAAAAAACACAAACAATAAATGTCAACATCAATAGAGAGTTTTTCATGTTGACATTTATTGTTTGTTATTTTTAATAAGATTTGAAAAGATTAATAATTATCCAACGAAACGTACGTCATCGAAAAATTAATGAGGTTTTGAATTAATTTTTCAACGTAGCATTGGCTCTCAAAATTGAATTTATTTACTTACTTGAAAAGAACAAGAGGACGATGAATAATATTTTTTTGAATCTTAGTTTCTCATTTTTGTAAGATTATGATAAAAAGGTACAGAAATTTGCTCCATTTATAAAAGAAATATAAATTATAGCTTTGCGAATAGTTTGAAAACAGCATCACAATATAATTTATTATTCAAAATTCAATTCTTTCATGGCATACAGATCTGAATTTATTTCAACTTGAAATTTTCAGACTGATTATGAATGGCAATTTTAGAGAATATGCGATTTTATATAATTAAATGACTACCTGGAAGGACTAAGTAGTAAAAGCTTTGAACATCCCGTTCAGCAATTTGCTATTAAAATAGAATGTGATGAATGTATGATATAATGTTTAAAAATTCATTATTATTATTGGTATTATTTCAAAAATGAACTGAATGAATAATAGTACAAAAGTTTATTTGCCTTATATTTCAAATTGAAATTTTTATTTTTATTCAATTCCGAAAAAGTTTCTAAGTATTTTAAGTCGTTGGTTATTTTTCGATATTTCAAATAAAACTATTCTTTGTTTTTTAAGATATAATGATCAATTTTTATTAAAGCAAATTGAAAACAGTATATTGGTGGTAACGGCGCCACAATGTCGCGACACCACATTTGGCGCCCGTCACTACGTCGCCACTCTTCTCCCTTTTCGTTTTATATCCGTCTATAGAAGCTAGTGTACACCAGAAAATTGTACAAATAGCAATCCTAGCATAATCGAAAGATACACTTTAACAATGTATTACATCGAAACGCTATATAAATAAGCGTGTGGTCTTTAAATCAATTTTTCATACTATAAGTATTCAAAGAAAAAAATAATGTCTTAATGCAAATATCAATACTCATTTATTACGCATCTTTATTACAATGAAAGTTAATAATGTAAATTAAATTTAACTAAACAACTATAATAATTTTCAAGTTTACAATCAAGTCGTCGCAAATAATGTCAATACACTATTAGGCAAATCAAGAGAGACAAAAAATAGCTATTTGGTGTAAAAATTAAGGGATCGATAAAATCTATCCAGGAGTGTTTAGCGTAATATAAATATATAATCTATATTAAATTCAACTCGATATTTTACATTAGTTTATTTTAGAAGGGGTCAACGTTAGCAAAAACACGTTTTTATGGCTCTTTTTTTACGCATTATATATGTATTGCAAAAATAACATTTTTTTAAAACCAATGGTATTGAGTTTCAAGACGGTTCAATCATTTGTTGAAAGGTCATATTTGATATTCTATTTAATATCAATGAAAAAATTCATTTTCAACTTCTTATTTTAGCTCATAAAAAGTATTGATTAAGTTACTCTACAAAAATAAAAATACTAAATAATTTGAAAATCAATTAAAATGAATCAAAATAACAAAATATCTCGTTCTCTCGACGACAAATCTCCTAATATCACTTAGATTTTCTGGTGATTGAATAACAATATTACTAAGTTATTGTCAACGCAGTTAGGGAAGTAAGCTTGAAAGCCTCGTGTCGTAACGGAGATATATTGGAATCGAACCGAGGAGCGAGATTATTCTAAAATACAAGTATATGAATCTCTATCATAGTAATCGATCAAACTTACTCGATTGAGTGTCTAAGCGATCGTGCGAATTTTGTTTAAATGATAGTCAACGTTACCAATGAAGTAACTTTAGCTCAGGAACTTGCTTTTACTTAGTTGAAATAATTTTCTTAATTTTATTTTTTCTTTTAATTTGTCGGAAACTGTTTGGAGTCTAGTCTATTAATTTTTTTAATTTATTGAGTGTTTGGGAGATGCAATGTTTATGACTTTATAAATGTTATTATTTAAATTTTCTATGAAGTCTTTTGTTGTCTTAAGTGGTGTGTTGAAGTTCAATTCGTCTTTTAGTATTTCTCTGTAGGTATCCAAGTTTTTTTATATTATATAAGTTTTTTATTATATTTTTTTATTATTATATATCATATGTTTTATTGTATGACATTCTTCGTATTATATTTAATTATAGTTAAAATTTCTTATGATTGGCGATTGATCTGAGGTTAAATTGATCTGAATTCTAGATGGTCAACTTTAATAACAATTGCAAAGTTTATTAACGCATTAAAGTCCATACCCAAAACTGCATAAGGTAGTACCAAACTATCTGTGCCATTCGTAGCAAAGGGATAAAAACACCCGTATTTTTTTCTTTTTCCATTTGCAACTGTTTATAAAAATTTATTTAAACAAATGACACGAAAAGTTCATATTTTTAAAAAACCGATTGTGGCAATCGAGTCTAGGCGTAAAAAATATTAAAAAAAATTTGTATATAACGATTTTTTTGTCATACTTGAATGTGACAATAGAATATGGTTATAAGACTGTATTTCAGAAACTTTGATACCAATAGTTATCTAAGTACTATAACCTGTTTGGCAAATGAGTTGGAAAAATTTATTTTTGGTATTAAAAATATTTTAATATGATTTTAATACGCTGAATCCAAATCCGAGCTCAGAATTGCGCCTGCACGTCAGGATTTTAAGATATCCTAACCTAAAAGTGCGAAAATCACGTATTTTGGATATATTCGGTACTTTATAACATTGCGAATAAATTTTTTCATGCAAAATTGATAACGGTATCTGAAAGAGCAACTCTTGGCCTACCGATTTTTGTATTTATGTCTTTTAGTAATGTAGATATCGTCGTTTGAAATTTAACACCTATGAATTTGTTTACACTGCGACACACCAGAACGAGTGACCAGACATAGTACACCCGAAGGATTTTGGTGCGCTGAATCCAAATCCGAGCTCAGAACTGCGCCTGCACGTCAGGATTTTGAGATATCCTAACCTAAAAGTGCGAAAATCAAGTTTTTTTTGGCTATATACGGTACCTTATAACATTCCGAATAATTGTTTTCGTGCAAAATTGACAACGGCATCTAAAAAGCAATTCTTATCATACAAAAGCACTAACAATATTTAGTTTATGTCTTGTTTTATCGTCAATTGAAATGTACTAATTATCAATTGGTTTATATGACAACGCAATGAATTTCGACTATTATAACTCAAATCCCTGATATTGGAGCATTGTAACCTGCGGGGCAATAAACCTTGCCCACTTAACCCTAAATCCCTTAACCCCCGAGCCCTGTGACTTTCGATGCAATAATCCCCGTCCCCTTAACCCCAAATATTTTAACCTAAGAAGGTTATAACAAGTGCGGCAATAAAACCTGCCAACTTAACCCCGAATTTCTTCACCTTGGAATCCTGTAACCTGCGATACAATAGCCCTAGATTCCTTGTGGCGCAAATTACTGGGCTCAAGCATTAAGGGATTTGCGTAACGGCATCGAGGGTTATAACATCACAGGATTCAGGGCTACAGGGTTAACTGATTTAAGGTTAAGGGGGCAGTTAATGGTTAAGGGGTCGGGGATTTTTGGGTTAACGGATTTAGGGTTATGGCCACACAGATTATAGCCTTCTAGAATATCTCGGAATACTGACGTGCTGGCGCAATTCTAAGCTGGGATTTGGATTTAGCGCATCGAAATTCTTCGGGTGCGTTATGTATAGTTTTTGGTTCTGAAGTTTGTCGGCCTGTAACAGACAGACAAATATTAGAATTAAAAATTTAAATAATTTGTTTAAATAAATTTAAATGTACAAATCTGACATCAAACTCGTGACTAGTAACCCCCAAAACCATGGAAATGTGGTGCAGCTTGCAAAAATATTCTATTATACAGGAATTTGTTTAATGAAATTTTTTAAATAAAATACATTTTGCAAATCTGATATTAGATTCATAACCAGAGACCTCCAAAATCAGCAAAAGTACGTGCAACTTGCAAAAACATTAGATCTTGCAACATTTGCTTAAATATACTGTTTAAATAAATCTAAATTCACAAATCTGACATCAAACTCGTAATCAGTGACCACTAAAACCATGGAAATGAGGTGCAACTTGCAAAAATATGCAATTTTCAGAAATTTTTTTAAACATGAGGCTTAAATAAAACACATTTTGTAAATCTGATATCAGATTCATAACCAGCGACCTCAAAATTCAGCAAAAGTATGTGCAACTTGCAAAAACATTGAGTCTTGCAAAATTTGTTTAAATAAATCTAAATTCACAGATCTGACATCAAACTCGTAATCAGTGACCCCTAAAACCATGGAAATTAGGTGCAACTTGCAAAAATATTCAATTGTGCAAAAATTTGTTTAAACAAATTGCTTGAATAAAATAAGTTTTGAAAATCTGATATCCGATACGATCAGCGGAATCAAAAACCGTGAAATCTTTCATTCGTTTTTGAAATTCTGTAGATAGATGATGTAGAATATTACGTAACTTGAAATGTATGATTGTATGCTGAAGCTGAGATAACTGATTTTGTGACATGCTAATCCTTCCGTGTTAGAGATCACGTTGGAGTGGCGGGCTAACGGTTGAATTTCCTGTAAATGCTATTATCTTATTTTCTTCTACTTTATTTATTATAAGAATATTTATCATAAGAATATTTTTTATCCTCTTTGTTATTTATTATAAGAAAAATGAGTTCCAGAAGCCCTTGTGCAAGAAAAATTGATACATTTTGTTATGTTTGTGGGAAGTTTGAAACAACTTCTTATCGACGATCGATTAATGATTCAATTAAAACTCTATATATGAAATGTTAGAAGGTTCCGATCGACAATTTAGATAAGATATGGGTACCATCTTCAATTTGTAATTCTTGCAGACTTGCTATGTTGAAGTGGGATGATAATAGCAACAATATGACTGTTATTGAACCGACCATCTGGCGTGAGCCCAAGGACCATGAAACTGATTGTTACTTCTGCTTATGTAATACAACGGGTTTCAATAAACAAAATTCAAATAAAATCATCTACCCTGCGGTAGCGAGTGTAACACCAGGAAAAGTAAGTAAACCCGGAAAAGAAGTTGGTTCGGCAAAAGTTGAACCGATGGATATTGATACAACTGAAGATGTCTCTTTTGAAGATAGTTCTGATGACGAGAGTCCTAAGCTTTTTGACCAAAGTTCGTTAGATGATTTTATTCGAGACCTCAATCTTCCAAAGAATAAAGCTGAACTCTGTGCTTCAAGACTCCAAGAAAGGAAGCTATTATTACCTGGAACAAAAGTGTCAATTTACAGAAACCGAGAAGAGGCGTTCACATAAAGTACTTTACAATGGAGGATGTGATGGTGTACTGTAATAACATCGAAGAATTGATTAACTTGCATATCCAAGATTTGTACAAGCCAGAAAACTGGCGTCTCTTCATTGATTCTTCCACACAAAGTCTCAAAGCTGTGTTACTACACAACGGAAATAAATATGCGGCACTTCCTGTAGGTCACTCAACTGCACTAAAAGAATCATACAATAGTTTTCAATTTCTACTGGAAAAAATAAATTACAAGACTCACAATTGGCTTGTTTGTGGTGACTTTAAGATCATAAATCTTATAGTTGGCTTGCAATCGGGAAATACCAAATTTCCGTGTTTCCTCTGCCTTTGGGACAGCCGTGCAAGAGATAAGCATTGGGTAACAAAAAAATGTCCCACAAGATCAGAATAGAAAATAGGTTCTCATAATGTCGCCTACGTAGGTCTTGTTGATAAAGAGAGAGTATTACTGCCACCACTTCACATCAAATTAGGTTTAATGAAACAGTTTGTGAAAGCCTTGAATAAAGAAGGTAAATGTTTCAATCATTTGAAAGCCACATTTCCGAAATTAAGTGATGCAAAAATTAAGGAAGGCATTTTCGTTGGGCCTGATATACGAAAACTTATGAAAGATGATACATTTATCGAAACCATGACTCTCGTTGAAAAGAATGCTTGGTTGAGCTTCAAAGATGTTATAGAAAAATTTTTAGGCAATAATCGAGACCCGCAGTTTGAAACTATTGTGTCCAACATGTTACAGAATTTCCGAAAAATGGGTTGTCTAATGAGCCTTAAAATACACTTCCTTCATTCTCATTTGGACTATTTCCCAGAAAATCTTGGAGCATACTCGTATAGTAAGAAGATGGGTGAACGATTTCACCAAGACTTTAAACAAAAGGAACAACACTACCAAGGAAGATGGGACGAAAAAATGATGGCCGACTAATGCTGGTCATTGAAAAGGGATGATAATAACCCTACTAGTCACAAACGTAAATCTCTTCAACGATCGTTTGAAATGAAGCGCCAACGTTTTCACAAGAAGAAAGCATAGCATCACAGAATTGGCGGTTATAGGTTTAAGAATATACATTCTAAAGATTGTTAGCTTCTTAGTGTAACCTCTCTAACTACATTGGAGCTTAGGTTGAAATGCTATGGATTACAGTCCACTTAAATTAATTAGTCCTGTGCTTGACCCTCACTGTTCACTGCATTTAGTTTAACCTGTTATGAGTTTAGCGCTCGCAGATCATAGTGAACGTAAGTTCACCTGTAGTGGTCTAGAGCTCGAAGGTTACTGCGCATATAGGTTATACTGTCGTGGATTCTAGTTTGCAAGTTATATCGTACTCAATATACCTGTTGCGGATTATAGCGCGCTTAAATTAACCTGTAGCAGGTTATAGCGAATTTAGGTTAACTTGCCTTGATTTTGAGCTTGCAGGTTATAGCGCACTTGAATCAACCAGCCGCGTATTATAACGCACTTAGCTTAACCTCTCGCGGGTCATAGAGCGCTTAGGTCAACTTGTCGTGGTTTTAAGCTGAGTGTAGGTTATAGCGCACTTAGGCAATCCTGTCATGGTTTTGAGCTTGCAGGTTATAGCGCACTTAAGTTAATCTGTCGCTGGTTCTAGAATTATAGGATTTTCAGTGCATTTAGGTCATAATCATCTGCCTTAGTCTGCCCTAAATTTATAGCTGCCATTTTAAAGTGCATCTAATAAATTCAGCTAGATTCGCCGTAAATTAGTACAATGGTAGACCATTATATGCCAGTGTAAGTTTTTCCTACTACTGAAGATTGCAAAAAAAAATCAAGATTTTTCATACTCCAGTATAAATCAATTGATAAATGGAACATTTCAATTGACGGTATCTCTGCTGGAAAAAGACATAAAAAAATCGGTAATGCATTTTGTCGGCCAAGAGTTGCTCTTTCAGATGCCGTTGTCATTTTTGCATGAAAAAATTTATTCACAATGTTATAAGGTACCGAATATAGCCAAAAAAACGTGATTTTCGCACGTTTAAGTTAGGATATCTTAAAATCCTGACGTGCAGGCGCAATTCTGAGCTCGGATTTGGATTCAGCGCACCAAAATCCTTCGGGTGTATTATGTCTGGTCTCTGGTTCTGAAACTTTGTTGGCCTGTGTAATTTTCAAGAAACTTCTGTTTTAAAAATATCTTTTTGATACATTGAAATTAAAAAGTTTTAAAATAAAAGAATCATTCCAATTCCAAATTCGAAAAACTAAAAAATTGTTTTTTCAAAAATTGTGTGAAGCCTTAAATTTTTAAAATATTTGTAACGATAAATGATAAATTTTTATTAAAAAAAGTTAATAACTTTGTTCTTAAACAAATTTGAATATCTCAAAAAGTGGTTTTCATTTTGAAAAATTCTTACTTTTACATATTTCTAAGGGTTTTTTTCTGTAAGAAACGATTATAAAATTCAAGTATCTAACTACTTTTAATTGAGGTATTTAATTCAATATTTATATTTTAGTTATTTATATTCAATACAAATTATTTTTCAACTCATTTAATTTTATGAGAATATGTCACTTTTACATTAAAAATACGATAGCTAAACGATAATAATAATTTCTCTCTGAGTTTAATCAGACTAGAAACCGACATTTTTATAATTGCGGATGCATTAAAAATATTCTATTATTTAATATAAACTGAAATTAATAACATAATAATAATAATGAAAAAGAATCATATTCATTTATTTTTAATTACTTATAAACTATCTTTATTTCATATTTAGAAGACTGACAAAATCTTTTGCATTCAAATCTTCATTTATTTTCATCATTTAAGGAAACGAAGGCGTGAAATGATTGTGTATGCGATATCGTTTCAGCTTTTTCAAATTTATCTTTAATGATATTTTCATTGCCTCCTGGTCTTCATGATTACAGTATATAAAACTAGTTTTAAGCATCACTTGCAGTGCCTATTTATATAACCCCAATGCTAGCATTTCGAGTAACCCTCTTTACTCTTACTCCGATTCCATCACGAGCACTTTTGCCATGGCAGCTCGCGAACAAATGCCACTCAGCTTTTATTCGGTAATTCACTGTAGTAGCTAATTAAATTAATAAAATAAAATAAATTTTTGTATTGGTTCGATGCTCCATCTAAGGTGTATATTATTTTTTTGAAATTTCGAATTACCGTATACTTTGAAATATTTTTATTATACAGGATGTCCCAAAAGTTGGACATACCTGAATATCTCGGAAAATAAGGGAAAAAAATTTAAACATAAAAGTTTTGAGAAATCAAAACGACCATCTGTCAGTGACCTTGGGTTTTACTTTGAACATGACCTTCATGGTTATTTCAAGGTCAACTTTATTTTTGCAATTGGAAACCCCTATTTTTAACAACAGTAATCAAAAGAACGGGAAATTTTATGTTTAGATAGTCACCCATAACCCAGGCCCACCCATTTCCCCATAACCCCCTCATTAACGTAGAAAATTTCCAAGTTACGTTTTTGAAAAGGTCACCACGTTTCTTTTCAATTTTTATGAGCAATCCATTCTTGACTTTGGGTTTGACCTTGAGCATGATCTTCAAGGTTAGTTCAAGGTCAACTTTGTTTTTAAATGAGAACCCCTATTTTGACCAACGGCAATCAAAAGAACGAAACATTTACAGCCAAAAATGATATTTTAAAGTATGTTGTTTTAAATTTGAGGAATTCAAATCAAGGTTAAATATTTCACAAGTACTCAGTAGCTATTGTTTAAAATTTATTATACTTACTTTTGTCGCTACCTAGAAACAACGACATAGACGTAGTAAATTCTGTTTCCTTTAGGGTATAATACAACTTTACGTATTGTTATTGTTATAATTTCTTTTGTTGATTTTTTGTTGATAATCTCTTTTGTTGATATGAAAAAATTACATTGCAGATAGAAACAGAAAAGGAAGGAAAAGAGGAAGGGAAAATATTACCTTAAGGAGAGGTTACTTAACTATTGTATAAAATACATGCATGTCTGATGCTAGTTATCATATTATAGCCGTTGCTTTGTCTCAATTAAATAGCGAAGGCGAAGAAGTTGTAACATTTGTAACGCGGTGCGTTACATGGCTTTGCCTAAGAGTGTTGCACTATTTGCAACACCTCAGAGAAGCCATCCCCGTCCTTTGCCGCCCCGTAACCAGCCGGATAATTATGGCCGACGCGCTCCCTAATCCAGACACTAATTTATTTCCATATCCGCCTACCCATACCTGAGAAAACGACGCAACAAGTCGAAGAACGCGATCTGACGGATGAGTGAAAAACGGAGCGCACGACGAAGAAAAGAGAGCGCACGCACACACACTCCTGATCACGTGTTGCCGGCCGTAGAAAAAAGCACATTAAAATTTAATACGATTTCCTAGTTAAAAGAAATTAAAAATATTATAATCTTAATCTATGCCCTAAAATCTATATAAAAAATACTTTGTTTCACTGAAATTACTCTTAATAACGCATTTTAATTGAACAATAAAAATTATCATATCTATATCTATAATTAGAGTGACGTCACACTCCTTATATGGTCATGAAATTTGACTCTAGTACTAATACAATCATATAATATGTAAGGTGGCGCCGTTTAATATACTAACTGATATATGTAGATTCATGAGTTTAGCGGGTTGCAGTAATCCAGTGAAAATAAGAGAAGAGCTCATAGATAGGACCGTTACACCTTTTAAGCATTTTCGATACTCTGAATGCGTATTACTATTTTTAACTGTATGTTTTTTTACTTTATTTGCCCTTTTCAAGGGCTCCTTATTTGATATTTCAATACTATACAGTTTACTTCGTAACCAAATGTACTCTCTCCTAATGGAAGCTTTGGGCTCATCCTTCATGATTCCGAGAACTTT
Organism: Phymastichus coffea; assembly: GCF_024137745.1. Taxonomy (NCBI): domain Eukaryota; kingdom Metazoa; phylum Arthropoda; class Insecta; order Hymenoptera; family Eulophidae; genus Phymastichus; species Phymastichus coffea. Next base: position 3,144,472 of record NW_026706822.1, on the reverse strand, counting down.
TTTGTTAGCGAGAGATATACCAAATAAATTTGTTGAAATAAATAAAGTATGAGTAAAAGGGATTATTAATTTTTATAGGTATTTAATATATTTTACAAATGGCATTAGACATACACACTAAAATTAGACGCTTGACTTCGGAGCTTTTATATCCAATAATTGCTGAGTTGTAATTAGATAACTCAGCACTTATGAAAATTTCAAAGAGTGCATCGTACTGCTAAACTATGAATTCTATGCAGTGCATTGTATTGTTGAGCCCAACATAAATTTATTTCATATTTTAACACACCTCCTTAAATTTATGTTGTATGCTCATCACACAATTCGTAATTCTTTTCTAAATTTTTCAAATTAGCTTCATCCGAGAGGTTTTGTGAATATGTCTGCATTATTGTTTTCAGAATCTATTTTTACAATATTAATGATTTTTTGTTCGTAGCATTCATTCACAAAATGGCAATGTATTTCTACATATTTTGATTTTTTAGTCAAATTTCCCAATTTGGCGATAGCAATAGCACCAGAGTTGTCTTCAAAAATATTTATCGATTTTTCTATATTCACTCTAAAATCTTTTAATAAATGTTTAATAAGTTTGACTTGACTAACTTATTCTGATAAAACTACATATTCTGCAGCTGTTGATGATTTAGTAACGCTACTTTGTTTTCTAGATTTCCAATATACATTTCCAAATATTCTAATTACATATCCAGTCGTTGATTTTCTGTCGTTCCTAACTCCAGCCCAGTCAGCATCGATAAAACAATCCATTACTTCTGCACTTAAGTTTCTTGTATAAGTCAGTTTAAGGCTTTTTGTTAAGTAAAGATACTTCAGAATTCTGAATGCATATTTATAGTGAGTGTCATCATAACAGTTTTGGAATCAACTCAAATAATTTACACTATAACTCACGTCCAATCTTGTTTCTGTACTTATGTATAATAATGCCCTTATTATATTTCTATATTTCAGATTATTTAATGCTCCCTGTGCAGGCTCTAAATTTAAGTTTTCTTCTATGGGTGTATAGTATAATTTTGTTTCTAAAATATATTTTTTTGCCAATGAATCTATATAATCGCTCTGATCAAGGGTCATTTAACCCTTTTCAATATTATATTTGATATTGATGCCTAAATAAATATTCACTTGACCTATAAATCTTTCATGGCGAATTTATTTGATAATTCAGTTTTAACCCTTTCTGGTCCTTTTCTATTCTTGCCGCAGATCAACAAATCATCTACAAACAATATCAAATAGATTTCATCTATTTGAAAACCAGATTTTTCATTTTTTCTATACAAACAATAATCACACTTCTTTCGAAATTCAATTTTTTAATACGATCGTCAAAACATTCGTATCAAGCTCTTGGGCTTTCTCGCAAACCATACAGGGCTTTTTCAAGCTTTTACTCGTATACTTTATCTATTCCATCATCATAACCTAATAATTGTTTCACAAATATTTCTGATTTAACGTAACCGTTTAAAAAAGCTGTTTCTACATCCATTTGCATAATCATTAATCTGTTTTGATAACAGCAATACAATAATAATTTTAAAGTTTGTACTCTGACTACTAGTGAGTATAAATCTTCTTATACTTCAGTTTGTTGAACACCTTTTGCAACAAGTCTTGCTTTCTTTCGATTATTAGATTTATTTGTGAAGACCCACTTTAAATCTATTATTTTTCTATTTTTAGATTTTTCAAGTAATTTTCAAGTTTTATTTTTAATTAAGCAATGTATTTCTCTATTCACAGTATCTTTCTACAAATCATTTTCGTGGCTATTAATCACTTCTTCATACGTTGAAGGGCTATCAGCACTTACAACGTTTACATAAATGTAATTTGAACTAACAAAACTTGCAGTATACCGATCAGTCATTTTCCTATCCCTTTTTGACCTTCTTAAAGTTAATATCTTTTCATCGTTTGGGTTTGACAGAGTTTTCGTTATTTATATTTCCATTGTTATTAAAATATTCATAATCAATCTCATTATCATTTTCGTTACCTTCAAATCCAATTAGGTTTTCAGTGTTTTCAATTATGTCAACATGTCTTGTTCTAGTGATTTTATTATCTATAAAAACTCTATATCTCACATGATCATATCCTAATATAATTCCTACATCAGCTTTTCTATCCTGTTTCGTATTTCGTTTAATTTCTGGCACTCTGACAAATACTTTACTTCCGTATATTTGCAAATTGCTGATATCAGGTTTCCTTTTAAATAAAATTTTGAAAGGTGTATTATTTTCGATTGTGTTGGCAATCGTTCTATTTTTCAAGTATGCGGCAGCTTTTACTACCTCTGGCCAATATTTTCGACTTAATTTGGCTTCAAATAATACACATCTAGCCGAATTTATAATTGTTCGATTATATCTTTCAACCGTTCCATTTAATTCGTGTACATATGGAGGACATGATTCTAAATAAATTCCTTTCTCTCTTACAAACTTGTACATATCATTATTCAAGTATTCTTTCCCGTTATCGCATTTCAATTTTTTGATCCTCTTTACCGTTATATTTTCAACTTTATTAACATAAACAACAAAACAATCGTGTATCTCTGTTTTTAATTTTAATGTTTTTTATTTTAATATTAGTGCACACTTGCTATAATTATCGATAAAAGTTATAAAATATTGAAAATCATCAAAACCCACTGTCTTATGCGGCCCGTTTACATCAGTATGTACTATTTCCGAAATTTCATTTGCTCGACTTCTATTATTTTTCAATGGTAAATTATGTATTTTATTTTGAATACACCTGCCACATTTCAAAAATACTGACTTTAAAATTTCCGGCATTTCATCTATTAGTTTATCTTTGCACATTTTCTCTAAGTATTTAAAATTCAGGTGACCTAAAATCTTGTGATATCTTCCCTTTTATGTTATATTATTTTCATTTTTTTTATATTGTAACATTCTTTCCGCTAAAATAACTACTTATTTTGTACAATGCGCTTTCTTTGTAAGCTACTGCAATTAGTTTATTTTGCTTATCATAAATTTTCGAAGAATTTTCGACAGAAATAATTTTGTACTTATTCGTTATTTTTGTAACGCTGTGAGCGCTGCTGGAGAAAGGGAGCTCGAGATGAGAGCGAGAACGGAAAGAGCAAAGAGAGAGAAAGAGAGTAGTTAATTAGCGGAGAGAGGAGGTGAATCGGCGAACTCTTAAGCGAGAAAATTCGCGGGATTTGAGATAGAAATCAAAGGGAGAACTGAGAAAAAGCCAGAGAAAAGATCCAGCCAATAACCAGTAAGAGAGTCCGAAAAGAAAAGGGTGGAAAGAGAGACCACAGAACTCTTGTGTGTCTGAGCTGTCGAAGATACTCTCTAGAGGGACAGTGCCCTGTAGTATCAGGACACGAGTTCGGCACACGGCGATCACTGCCGAGGCAAAAGCCGCCAGGAGTTCTTGGCAAGGCGTCCTTCATTGCAATCTTCGAGGCTGGATAGCGGTGCAGGTGTCATCATCCCTCGAGCTCTTCTGTCAGTTGGGCTGGACTTCCATCGCCTCCGGACTGTCACCTGCAAGCGAAGTACGACGGAACCTGGTGGAGCGCTCTAGAGCATCAAACTGTCTTTCTCTCTCTCTCTGCGCCAGTTCTCGCTTGGAACTTCGAGGCCGTGATTGTATCCTTTTACGTCGAGGACACTGAGCGAATTCGCTCGTGTTCTCTTCGCTTATATTGCGCTCGATTGTCACGATTCCGAAAGTGAGCAAATACGCTCACTTTGTAATTTTGTTATTAATTCAGATTTTGTTCATTTGTTGATCGCGTTTTGGTGTGTGACCGAGTCCGCTTATTCACCCTTTAATAATTTATTTAATTTTGTAATTAATTTTATTGGGCGTAATAAAGAGATCGCCGTTTATACGTGTACCGTTTATATATATATATATATATATATATATATATATATATATATATATATATATATGGTGTATGATATGTCTTAATTGCCTGGCCTCGATTTTTCAGCCATTCGCGGTGAACTTGTGTTTATGGGAGTTAGCGCCAGCTTCCTTAACCTTAGTAGGACCCGAAATCGCGAGGTATAACTGTGGTGCACCGTAGCTATGAAGTTTTCCCCTTGCAAACTTAATGAGTCCGGAAGTGTTCTCAGCATGTAATTTAGCTTTTCTCGTTCGCCCATTTTTCCACTAGCATTTTTTAGTTCGTTTATAGTTTTTTTCGGATTCTGTGAAAAACGACTTTGAATATTCACAATCTTTCAATTTAATTTTATCTAATTTGGTTCTTATATATAACTATAACGCAGATGATTCTTTCAAATATATCTGATTGAGTTTCTTCATTATATATTGAACCGTTTCTTGATCGCTCACAAATTGCATTTGATTATCTGTAATACAACAATATATATAATTTATTTCTTTTAAATTCTTGTCGTCCCGTGCTGTTTGTGTTTCATTGGACTGTTTTTCTCTAGTTGCAGGGTTATCACATTGTTTGCATTCAGATATAATAAGATTCTCTTCTTCTATATGCTGTAATTCTTACCATCAAAAAACTAAGGTTTCATATTATCATTGATTGCCATTTTGTCTTATTTTTATTTTCTTGCTTTGGTTCTTCTTCTTCTTCAATGTTACTATTTTTTATTGTTTCTGAATTCAAATCTTAGGGTTTTCTTTGAAAGAAAATGTTTTTTCCGCTTTTTCTGATTTTCCTATTTCTTTTTTCTTTTTATTTTCTAATGCTCTTTCTATTCTCTGCTTAATAGCCTTCCTTAAATCATCTAGTTCCAAGTCGTTACAAACTTCAACTTCATTATATACTTTCAAAAATTTTAATTAATCTCGCTTTCGGTGCTATCTCAGTTTTTTGTTTTTCTCTAATGTTTTCGCACACTCTTCTAAGATTATCAATATTAACAAAATTTAACACTATTTCTATTCTGAATTTGTATACGTAGTCAATCAATTCTTCTTTTGGAACTGTATAAGCCCATCCAGAACTTTCCCTTGTACATACCAGTATTTGTCTTCAATACTCATCAAGTAACTTTCCTCAGTGTTTGCTTGAACTTGTCACTTGTCCTTGTCACTTTTTAACCATAGAAACTTCGTTTGAACCCGCGCTCTGCTACCATGTTGAAATAAAGTATCAGTAAAAGGGATTATTAATTCTTATAGGTATTTAATATATTTGACGAGTGTCATTAAAGACATACACACTAAAATTAGACGCTTGCCTTTGGAGCTTTTATATCCGATAATATAATTGCTGACTTTTAATTACACAACTCAGTACTCATAAAAATGCTAAGCTATGCATTCTATGCAGTGCATCGTACTGCTAAGCCTAATATAAATTTATTTCATATTCTAACATGATTATCAACTGGATAGTCTGATGTATAAAATTTATCAATAGCTTCTTTCATGATCTCATACATATGAACGTCTTGAATTTCATACATGAACCTGTCTGTATTAGTATAAAGTAATTCTCTCCAATTTGAAAGTTATAAACTAATGTTTTTGAAAGATCTAGTATACGTCGACCAATACATATAGGTTTTCGAATACTGATAGTTGTCCAGAATAATTGAATAACTGCTAAATTTTCATGAAAGATTTGGTTGTGCAATTCGAGCTTCAGCGTCATATCTATCAACTCACTGATTAAATAGTTTAACATCTTTACTTTTCGTTTCGTCTTCCATCGTTTTATCGTATACTACATTAATCATAAACTTGTGAAATAAGCTTTTTTGCGTATTTCCACAAATACCTTTTTGAATGAATAAGACCAAATCTATATCTGTTAACAGTTCCAGCGTAACATTTGTGCATTTTAACATTGCGTCCTACGTTAATCGAGGAGTAGTGTAACAATGTGCGGAGTCGAGCTCGTATGCATTTTTACATATTGTTCGAACATTTTCAAAAATAGCACCTAGCAAAAGCACATCCGTCTTCTAATTGAGATCAGAAGACAACTCTATCTCAGTTAGACTATTTAAATTTTGAACATATTCGTATAGAAAAACTCCTTTTCTTTTAAGTGAATTGATTTGATCGACAATATAATTAACTTTCTCAAATTCTCGCTGTATGATATACAGATGAGGTAAGTAAGACGCCAACTTATTTAGAGATAAGATAAAAAGAATCGATGAATCGAAAGCTAATCCGACTGTTTGCGACTTCTTTTGCAAAAGATACGTAGCACTGCTTATTTTCCGTAATAACAAAAATTTTTCCCTCAAATTCTGGATTGGTAGCAATTTCTATTACAATGAAATCAGAGTCCTAAATTGTAAAGTTATAGAATACTACTGGTATAAATGCAGCATTTTTATAATTCAATTTGCAACAATTGCGAGCTGCACCTCTAAATTTCCCTTTTAAATGTCAATGATCTCTCGAACTCTATTTTCATTCTCTTGGAAATATTGATTACAAATATAATATTTTAACAAATATAACATCCGTTATAATATAACAACAGAGAGTTTTGCTGGTACTCGTAGTGAAATTTGATAATAAAGAAAAAGTATTGGAATGCCGAAGATGCGATGATTTAAGGTTAAAGATAGGAGAATTGGAAGAATTTATGAATAAGGAGTGGCAGGCGCTTATTGTAGAAATGGTAAGTATAAAAGAAAGGATGGAGACGGAACTTAAAAATATTAGGCAAGAAAACGTTACGGAAGAAAAAAATAAAGTATAGATTAAAGCATTGGAAATAGATTTAAATGAAAAAATAGAGAGACTGGAAAACGAACGGCTGGAAGTTAGACTAAAAATGTGCATCAGATTAGATGAGTTCGAAAAGTTAGTCGGTAATACAGTTTCCTCGTGCGAAACAAATAATTTAAGAAACGAAGGCAGTATAGCTAGTAGTATAGGGTCGATAGGAGTACAAGGTGGATCGGTAAATGAGGATACGAAATCGGTGGCCGGTACAAGTTGTCTCTCGGAATTCGAGATAGGCGTAATGAGAAGGTTAGTTAAATGGTAGGATAAGATGGATAGGCAAGATAACGTGGTTTTTAGAGGCCTGTCTCTAACCGGTGAATGGCGTATTGGTTTAAATAGGTTTATTAAAGAAATGGTAGGTGTTAAGGTGAAGATATTACAGGTAAGGAAAAGCGGTAGTGTATATATAGCTAGGTGTGGAAAGAAGGAAGACGGAGATTTGATTTGGAAGAACAAATACAAACTAAAGGGTTGTAACAGGCTGTTTGATAATTAATAATAAAAATCGGTGAATTACTGCAAGGTGGTCTAGGAAAGGTCAGCGACAGCTCTCCGTACTCCGAATTATGCACTAGCACAGTAAATTGTAAAATAATTTACAATTATCAATTTATTTATTTATTTTTTTCATGTGCTGTTACGCGATGAGCACCAGCGGTACTATTATTAAATAATTATTTTAACCTGCTATTCTTCCAAAACCTCCGAAAGTCATCATGCCAATAAAGGTTGTTCACTTCAAGAAGCAGAAGCTCCAACGCTGCCGTAAACATAAATTGCAAGAGAGAAGAATATGGAATTACTGAACAATCACCTCAGATACGCCGATTAACTCAAGAAGCGCGTCCGGAAAATACATCTAACATGTGTTTGATTTTTCTTTAATTTTGCGAAAGCGTAATGTTAAAAACATTTACTTGACTTTGCCTACATGTATACAGGGCAACTTTTCTGTTTGGCCTGCGTACGCATTTAATATTTAATATTTCCAATATCAAAATAAAATATGCGGAAGCGTGTTAATATTTGCCGCATAAGTGTATGTTAAAATATTTAAATTATCTTCTCACAAATATCTATCAAAATAATTATAAAACCTGTTTCGTATATCGTGAGTGTGATAACAATTAAAATGCTGTTTGATATACATATTCATATGCTGCATTAGCCACGCCCATTTATATCTATGCCTATGTTAAATAGAAAGAGATAGCTTAATAGATAGAAAAGGAAGGCGCATCACACTCAACTTGCCTAATAGGCAGACAAACTTGTACATAGCTTGATGCGTTAGAGAGACATAACATTAAGCACAAGAATCATCGAAATTGAAATTATATTGCGACTACGAAAATTTATGACTAGGAGAAAGTGGGAGGAGGAGAATTAGCCCGAGTTTGCCGATGGCTTTTTCCTGATATAGACGTATAGTTCTGTGTCCTTGAATTACTTTGCAGATTTTCCCCGTGATTTTCTTAGAATCGGAGTGCATTTATTTAGAAGCACCATAGCTCGCTCGTGCTCACCATGCCTGATTCGAAATTGTACTAAAATCACGTTGCTAAATACGGAAGCCGCTAATTTGTCGATAGAAAATTTAGATTGAATAAAGATATCAAATCTACTCCAGTCTAAAAGTGAGTACTGCACGACTTATTGTTAACCAGTAATTTCACGTCTATTGATTTCACTGCATTGCACATCAGCGAAATTCAGAGTTAGGTAAATAGTGCAAAGAAGAGTACGTAATAGCGCGTTAGCGTTCGAAACTCATTGTACGTGTGTCTAATTTCAAAGTTTAAATTTTTCATTTTGTTATTAGCCTTAAGTTATGTGTGCCTAACTGAACGGTTATTCCGATTGTTATTAGTTTTACACAAGACAATTACATAGATTGTTATTTAATAAATCGGCTCAATTTTATACCACTCCAATTACTTTACTTATTCCGATAACCTGCTTCCTCTGTCTATCCGACATGGGGTATTATTCAAATCCCACAGAGAACAAAGGAAGTTAGTAAACATGTTGTGCTGAATCTTCTCCGACTGTTTGCTATCAAGGTAAGACACGATTCAGCATCAAATTGAGCTTAGCCACGGATACGTATCGCAGGTATACACATCAATACACCTATTGATTCGCGAATAATATTTTGTCAGCTTCATAGTTCAAATGGATTAGTCTGCCAAAATATTACACTGCTCTATATAAAATTACTTGCAGTGTTAGCTAACATTCTTAACACCAATTATTATTCAGGGCGGCACTCCCCTGAAAAATTACTTATGTCTAATTAATTAGTAGTAGTATCTGGCGCTCAGTAATCTGATAAATTAATTATCGTAATTTGTAATTTATATTACGCCGAGTACCACGGTGACTGTTATTCGGCAATACACCATGTTACAGGGTTCGAAGATTTTTATCGAAAATGACCTCAGCTACGAGGATAGGAAAAGGAAAGAAAGTGTAGCAAGATAGGTAAAAAGTAAGAAAGTGACTGATGCGCAAATAAGGTGCGGTCTTGAAGATTTCTGGATTAACAATAGATGGTATAAGTAACTTGGTGAGGAGGAGGCGGAGAAAATATACGATAAGATCTTCGGCAGCGTTGCACTTCCAAGGGATGGCAGTATTCGGACGAATTGACTGAGGACAAGGTGTGTAAATGAAAAGGCGGGCGATGAAACCGAGCATAGGAAGAAGGTGAATATGCAACGAGGAATCAACAGGAACATAGAAAAATCTTTTCAATAGAGCCTAGAAGAAGGATGCAGATTTAAAATAAACAGACGGTAGGCAATAGAAGCGTTTATAATGATAATAATGTAAATAGAAAGCTAATTTTTCGGAATTGCGAAGGCATTTTAAATAAAGACACAGACTTCTGGAATATACATATAGGTATGATTTTATTAGCTTATGCGAAACATGGTTAGAAGAAAAGAATTGGGAAAGCTTCCACCGCAAGCTGTCAAACAAATTTATATGGAAATGTATAGCCGTAATCAGAGAGAATAAAAAAGGCAGAACAAAAGGCGGTTTTCTACTAGGTGTAAGTAAGAATTGGCTAGATGAGGAAGGTGTATGGAATGTATCTGTTGAAAATAATATTGTAACTAGTAATTTCAGGATAAAAGGCGGCAGCTGTAATAATTATAATGATAATATTGTAAATGTATGGTCAATGTACAATTCCGGTAATTTAAAGGAGGTTTCAGAATTTATAGAAAAGTATGAGTTCTAATAGGTGGAGATTTTAATATTAGAACAGGTAATCTAAGCAATTTTGTAAGGAGGGATTAGAGTGAGTTGATTGAAAGAAAAAGTAAGGATACGGTAATTGGAAACGAAGGAAGACAATTTCTGAAGGTAATAGAAAATAAGGGTCTATATATGCTTAATGGGTGGTTTGAGGGGGATGAGGGTGGGGAATTTACATATATCAGGGGGAGGAGGAGTACGGTAATTGATTATGGCTTAGTTAATATTTATACTTTAGATTGGGTTAAAATTTTTGAAGTAGGGGGCAGAGCGGACTCGGACCACATGTCCCTTTACCTGGAGCTGAACGAAGTTTGTAGAGCCTAGGAGTTGGCGAGCAAGACAAATTCTAAAAAATTAATAACAACTTGGTCGGATATTGTGTGTTTTCGACAGGCGGCTGAGGATTAATGCGTAAAATTTAAGGCTGCGGACTTGGACTCGGTTGAAGAAATCTGGTACGGTATTAGACATGTTGTAAAAAACGTTGTAGTTAAAAAAGAAATTAACTACAAAAAATGTAGGTTAGAGGAAAGAAAGTGGTGGGACAAGGAATGTAAAATGAAGAAAAGAAGAGTTAAAAAAATATATTTTAAAATGAGAAAGAACCTGGTCGATAGAAACACTTATTTAAGAGAAAGAGCTGAATGGAAGGAGCGGTGTAAAGCGAAAGAGAATTTCAAGGAAATGGAAGCGGCACAATTAAGGAACATTAAACATGAGAATGATGTATGGAATTTTTTGGGACGTGGTAAGAAGAGAAATACAATTAAAAATGACATCAAATTAGATGAGTGGAAGAACTTTATAAAGCAGTATGCAACAAGTAAGGAAAGATTAGTTGGTATAAAAAGGATAGTTAAAGACTTGGAATCGAAAAATGTACCGGAAGGAGACATACTACAAGCTGTTAAATCGCTAAAAAGGAAGAAAGCCGCCAGTTTTGATGAGATACCAAATGAAGTAAGGAAATTTTGTGGAGAACAGTTTTTTAACAGACTGATTTCCTTGATTAGGAAGAAATGGGCAGATTAAGGTATACCAGAGGATTGGAAGGTTGCAATTATCGTACCACTGTATAAAAAAGGAGATTTTAAGCAGTTAAAGAATTTTAGAGGGATATCCTTATTACCGACGGGATATAAAATTTATACAGAAATTTTAAGAGATAAACTAATAGAGGAGGTGGAAGAGAAAGGAATACTCCCAGAAGGACAAGCTAGGTTTAGAAAAGGCCGGTCGACAACGGACAATATTTATCTTTTGAACCACATAGTACAAGGAGCTAAGACGAGGAAAAGAATGATTTACGCGTGCTTCGTGGATCTCTCGACTGCATTTGATACTGTTAATAGAGTGAAACTATGGAAGGTGCTGGAGGAAAAAGGAGCTAGTGAATACCTGATTGAAAGGCTAAAGGAAATCTATGAAGAAACGGTTATTACGGTGAAGGTTAACAATAATTACTCTAAAATGAGCTCCTTCTCAATTATCAATGAATATTGACTTGATTAACTAATTAATAAAGATTTAACTAACTACTAAGGATTATTACAAATAAAGTAGATAAGGCAAGCGTAGCTCGCTGGGTGTCGGATTGACTGTGCTTTTTTATTAGACCGAAGCGGTTTTAAGGCTAAGTGATGGCTTTGCAAGTAAAGTGATTGCACTATAGAACGCGCAGAGGATAGCTCGAATATAAAACGGGGAGAGGATGAACCGAATGTAACGTCCGCTAATATATTTTTGAAAACTATAAATGATATAATTTTGAAGCAAGAGGTTTATATAAATCGGTAAATCAAAACCATAGTCATTATTTGTTTTGAGATACGATGCAGTTCACTTATCTCGATTAACAATTGGATTTATACGCTATGAATAGACTATATTTTCGATTTTCAAGGCTTTCAAGGTTCTGAGAAATTTTTATTTGTAAATAGTTCAATTGTTTACCAGTATGTACTGATACTTACCCTACAATACTATTCTTTAAACCTCTGTATCGTTGATGCAAAATTCCTATCGAATAAAAAATATTAAAAAAAGGCTGGAAATACATCATGCTATATATATACAGGGTGACCCATTTTAATCGCTACACCTGGATTTTTCAAATTCCAAGACAGATAGGAAAAAATGGTTCAGACAAAAGTTGTAGGGGACGAAGGGGGCCAAACAATGGTCCTAACAAATTTGACCTTGAACTTGACATTCAAGGTTATTTCAAGGTCAAGTGGTTTTTTTTAATAGGAACACCTATTTTTGACCCCGGATTCGGAAAGAGCGGAAAATTTCACGTTCAAAACCATATTGAGACATTTTTTTCACGGTCATTTCAAGGTTAAATCAAGGTCAAACTCCGAAAAATCCATTTTAAGTCGTTTTTCCACGAGTCACAGGCTTAAGTGGTTCAAACTGATCGTAGATTTAGTTACATCACTTAATTAAAGTAAGTCCCTTCGCCTCACACTGTACGGCGTGCTTGATTTCAGTGAGTCCCTTCGCCCCTACCTTGAAATACTAATTTCCGATTGTCGCACCACGATAATTACTTCAGCTTTCTCCTAAAAGCAACGTCGTGTCAATAATCTTTTTAGGCTGATAGTCAGCCATTTAAGAGCCAGCCATTAATTACTATTAAATTTAAATAGTAAAATGGTATCAAAAATATTAATAATTATAATATTCGCCTGTATGTGATTGCGACTAAAAAAGAAAAACGTTTGTCACACTTTATTAATTGTAAATTTTATAAAAAACTAATTTGATGCTTTTTGTAAAAAACAGAAATGTTGTATCTTTATTTATTTTTTCGAAAGTTATGAGAAAATTGAAGATATGAGCTGTAAATAATGTGATTGTTTAAAAAGAATAGTCATAACTTTCGAAACAATAAATATGCAACATTTCTTTTTTGTACAAAAAGCATCAAAGCTATTTTTTCTAGAATCAAACTATCAAAAATAAAGTTTAATATTAAAAATGTGCGGAAAATATTAAAATCGGTCAGTAGTTCAGATATTATTACAAGAATCTTTGATTGAACAGAATTTATTTGTAAATGTGCTTTTAATGATTACATCATCAATATTAGTATTTTTTAAGTTTGAACGGAAATAATTCACAATATTTAAAATAAAAGCAAGTTTTAGTATTATGTGCAATTCAAATTAGAAATAATTTAATGATTATTACTTTATTATAAAATTTACAATTACAAAAGTGTGACAATCGGAACACTTGTGGCAAATACACTTAGTCAGATAAAGTTACCGTAATCTAGGAACATTTTTCTTTTTTGGTCGCGACCGTATACGGGTGAATATTATAATTATTATTATTTTTTATACCATTTCACTATTCAAATTTAATAATAATTAATAGTTGCCTCTGAAATGGCTGACTACGCGCCCATCAATATGATGAAAATGATAATCGGGTTGTGACTATTCTGGCAATAATTCATCTTGACCCACAGATAAGCGCTCGTCGAGTCGAAAGGGAAATCGGTATTCCAAAAAGTATATTTTTAAGAATTATGAAGGTGCTTAGATATGATGTATATCATATTACTCTGGTCCAAGAGCTACAGTTTGCTCATTTTCAACAGCCTATTGTGTTTTGCCAATGGGCTTTACAAATGACAGTAAATGATCCAGACTTTTTTAATTTTGTTCTTTTTTCTGATGAGGCAAAATTTCAAAGTGATGGGGAATTGAATAGACATAATTGTCATTACTGGTCTGATGTTAATCCTCATTGGGTCAGAACTGTAAACCATCAAAGACGTTGGAGTATTATGGTATGGTGTGGGATTATTAATGGATATTTGATTGGCCCTTACTTTTTCGAAGAAAATGTTAATCAACACACGTGTTTAACGCTAATAAGAGATGAACTACCTGTATTGATGGAAGATGTTGACTTAGAAACGCGACGGAGAATGTGGCTCCAGCAGGACGGCGCAGCACCACATTTCGCACGAATTGTTAGGACTTTTTTGAATAATCAGTATGGTAACAGATGGATTGGTCGAGGTGGTCCGGTTGAATGACCTGCTTGCTCACTCGAGCTTACATCACCAGATTTTTACTTATGGGGGTACTTAAAAAATGCCGTTTTTGCGGAAAGGCCCACCACAAGATTAGACATGATGGACAGAATTCGTCGAGCTTGCGATGCCATTCCAAGGCAAACTTTGCTAAACACCGTTCGACACTTCCAAAGGCGTTTGACTATGTGCCTGGAAGCAAATGGTCGTAATTTCGAACATTTGCTTCGAGGCTAGATAAACACATAAGTGAGAGGCGAAGGGACTCATTTAAATCAAGCACCCCGAACAGTGAGAGGCGAAGGGACTCACTTTAATTAAGCACTCTGAACAATGAGAGGCACGGGGACTCACTCAAGCACCCCAAAGGAAACAGTCCTTACTACGTCCACGTCGTTGTTTCTGGGTAGCGCTAAACGTAAGGTTGACACATTTACAACAGAAGCTTCAATGATCATGAAGTTTCCGTAAAACAAACATCATACATGGGATAGAGATGTGTGGGACTGGGGGATGTCTGGTGTAACAGTTTAGCATGTGAGGCTATGAAGAGAATGCGGTTCGGATGTGCAAGTTCGATTTTTGTTTACTAGGATGTGAAAGTTTTGAGTGTATGGGTTTCCGTTTTAAATCAACGATCAATTTGAACCACTTAAGCCTGTGACTCGTGGAAAAACGACTTAAAATGGATTTTTCGGAGTTTGACCTTGATTTGACCTTGAAATGACCGTGAATAAAATGTCTCAATATGGTTTTGAACGTGAAATTTTCCGCTCTTTCCGAATCCGGGGTCAAAAATAGGTGTTCCTATTCAAAAAAACCACTTGACCTTGAAATAACCTTGAAGGTCAAGTTCAAGGTCAAATTTGATAGAACCATTGTTTGGCCCCTTTCGTCCCCTACAACTTTTGTTTGAACCATTTTTTTCTATCTGTCTTGGAATTCGAAAAATCCAGGTGTAGCGATTAAAATGGGTCACCCTGTATATATAGTTATATTAGTAATGAGTATTGAATTTCTTTGAATTGTTTAATAAATGGAATTTTATAGAAATATTATAAATATATTCTAGAATCATACCGCAGGTAATCATTTACATAATTGCAGAAATATTTATGTAAAAAGATTACAGAAGAAGCACTGCCATCGAAAAATTCTTCTTGACAATTAAGTTTAAATAACTTATAGATTAACGTAGTAATAATCTGAATTTGAATTTAATTATTTTTTTCAATTATAGAAAAATTTTAGATATCGAAACTGAAATGAGATGGCATCGAAACTGAAATGAAATGCCTGCATTTGGAAAACTTAAGTCTTAAATGTAAACCGTCATCCATATATCACAGTCAAAATCGAAAAAATATAGTCTGCGCTGCAATAAATACACAAAAAATATATGATTGGTTGGAGAAGGAGGAAAAGCAAAAACAAATAGAATCGGAAGGGATTGATACAGACGAAAAATTTACAGACGTTTATAATTTTTATAAATATTTAACTGAATATTTTAAAATAACTATAACGAATACTAAACAGAAAGATTATCGACAAAGTGTACTTTACTCATTGTATAATTAAAACTAATAAATAAATAAAAATAAATAATTAATATGTATAATTATTTAATGAATTACAATTGCAAGAAAGAGTACTTTAAATAGATGGGATGGAAGCTTCTTTCCTAGCAGAAATGTTTAAAGGGAACATCTTAAGGAGGAAGCAGTCGAGTAATTGCGCTCGTAGTCTCTCAAAAATGACTAATGTAGGACGTCGTTCGACATGGTCTAGCGGGGATTTAAGCAAGTAGCTCCCTTCCACGGAGAGAGAAAACCAAAATATCTCCTCTACGAAAGTGTGTGAGAGAGAGAATAGTCCCAAGCCACGCTGAGCCAGAACGTGAGAGAGAGAAAGAGAGTACCCGTTTCCTACCACCGTGCATCCCCAAGCCAGAACTATAGACAGCATGTGCTTCCCTTCTCCGCGCGCCGCAAAGCCACGCTGAACCAGAGTGAGTACGCGCTCCCCTACTCGGCACGCCAGCAAGCCCCGCTGAGCCGAGCGAGCAGGCGCTCCCGTCCGCCGCACGCTCAGGTCCTATACCAAATGTGTAGCTAATATACACAATAAAGACTCCTTAACGTACATGTGACAGTGGTTCTAGTGTTAGAGCACTGGCTTGCTGACCCAAAGCACGTGGGTTCGATACCCCGACATGTCCCTTCATTTTTTTTAATCACCCCTTCCTCTACATTTTCAATTTAACATTTTAATATACTACTATTTTACTTATAATTGTAGGAAATAAAAGTGATGCTGCTAAAAGTAAATATGGAATAAATGGTCGAAGGTTAATTGATGTAGACTATAAATATAATTTTGAATAGTGCTTTTTGTAACTCAAAAATTGCTCTTTTAGGAACTGTTGTCAGAATTTTGCAAAAAAATCCTTCGTCATGTTACAGATGGTCAATTATAGCAAAAAAGCGTGTTTTTGATGTTTTAAAGTTAAGATATCTAGAAAACTAAAGGTAATAGAGCAATTCTGAGCCCAGATTCGGAATCAGCGTATGAAAATCTAGTAAGTATGCTGTGTTTGGTTTCAGGGTTTTGACTTTAGTAAAATTTTGTTGGCCTTTGTAATTATTCCAATATATCTTAAAATGAATAAAAGTTCATTCGTTTTTGTGAAAAAAATGGATCTATTCTATTTTTATACATCAATGTATATTAATGCATGTAATCTACTTTAAATAACAAAACTTATTTGTGCCAATTAGAATTTCCAAGTTAACATGTAAAAAGCTCAAATCATGTAATAAATAGCAAAAAAAATACAAAAGAAAGAGCGCGCGATACGTGCTAAATAACACTAGTATACGAGGTGTGTTCAAAAAGTAAGGTGACTTTGTATTTTTAAGAAAAAATATTTATTTATTTGTCAATATTTATGTTATCCCATTCAAAGTAATCCCCCTCAGATACAATACACTTATGCCAACGGTTTTTTCAATCCTCAAAGCACTTCTCATAAGCACTTTTCGGTATAGCCTTGAGCTCTTCCAGCGATGCAGTCTTTATCTCTTCAATCGTTGCAAATCTCCGTCCTTTCATAGGTCTCTTTAGTTTTGGGAACAAGAAAAAGTCACATGGGGCCAAATCCGGTGAATATGGTGGCTGAGGCATGATTGTGGTGTTGTTTTTGGCCAAAAAATCTCTCACAAGCAAAGATGAGTAAGCAGGGGCATTATCGTGATACAAAAGCCATGAATTGTTTTTCCACAATTCTGGACGTTTTCTTCGTATTGCTTCTGGCAAACGGCGCATAACTTAAAGATAATACTGTTCATTGACCGTACGTCCATATGGTAAGAACTCCTGATGCACCACGCCATGGTAATTGAAGAAAACAGTGAACAAAACTTTGACATTTGATCGGACTTGGCGTGCTTTTTTCGGTCTTGGCTCATCTGGGCTCTTCCATTGGGACGATTAGACTTTGGTTTCGATATCATAACCATATACCCATGATTCGTCACCAGTTATGACCCTTTTGAGTAAATCTGAGTTGTCGTTGACGTCATTCAACAGTTCTTGATCGATGCTCATGCGACGGTACTTTTGGTCAAAATTTAGCAATTTCGGAACAAACTTCGCTGACACAAGTCTCATGCCCAAAACGTTAGAAAAATTTCATGGCACGAGCCAAGCGATATACCAACATCCTCTGCAACTTCTCTGATAGTGATTCGACGATTTTACAGAACAATGTTCTTCACTGCTTAAACGTTTTCATCAGTTGTTGACGTGCTTGAGCGTCCAGAGCGAGGTCCGTCATTGGCATCTTCCCTGCCATCTTGGAAGAGTTTGTACCACTTGTAAACATTTTTTTTACTCAGAACAGTTTCACCGTATGCCACCGTCAACGTTTCAAGTGTTTCGGAGCACTTTATTTTAGTTTTTACAAAAAATTTGATGCAAATCCTTTGATCCATATTTTTCGATAGCAAGAAATCGCCGAGCACGCAAAACACTTTACGCCTCTCACAACCAAACAAAAAATGCTATACACTTGAAACTTGGTACAGATGTTCGGGAAGAGTGTACCAACATAACAAAACAAAAAAATCGATAATCGAAAGTACGGTGCCCGTGAAATTTGAAATGTCAGCTTACTTTTTGAACACACCTCGTAATTATAAAGACATGAGAAAAAGTCCTTTGAAAAACAAGTTAAAGGAACTAACAAGGGAACCACCCCAACCCGACCTCACCGATTTAAATGATTTTGGGATATGTTGTAGTGCTTGAAAAAAAATTAGATGTGTTTTTTTTTATCGGCCCATAAGGGCTTTTAAGGGGTGAAATCCACTCTGAAAATCCACCCCTAAAATCAGTTTTTTTAATATTTTTCAGTAAACTCAACGTTAAAAAATTTCTTATAAAAAGGCGCTTTTTAGGACGTAACATTTATACCGAAGGGTTGCAACCCCCTTTTTAATCGGGGTAAATACACTATTTTTTGTACTGTTTTACGACATGTAATATAGTAAATCAGCTCGAGTGATTTGAAAATCGCACTGATAATGAGAAAATACCAAAATTAAATTGACGTGTTTCCGGATTTAAAAAAAAACATGTTAATGGGGCGTTTCACCCCCTAGAAACTACCTCCGTCAAACTATCAACAGGTTAACCCACCTAATCCTGGGTAAAGCAACTTTAGTCGTTTGTTATTTCTTGAAATAATTGAATTTTACACCATAAGCAAGTTATCCCAGCTGTATAACATACCTCTTATCCACCTACCCCTAACATATCTAACCCCCACCCTTATAAACCACTCTTACTGAAACACATGCTGGTTAACCTTATACAGGGTGTCCAAAAAGTTCCGGGACACCCCAATAAGTCCTGAGATATAACTATTTCCGAGGAGATTAAGGTCAATCCTGTAATAACTTTGAACGAGGAATCCAGTGGTGACCTTGATTTTGACCTTGAGCTCGACCTTTAAGGTCATTTCAAGGTCAACTTTTTTTTTCAAATGGGAACCCCTATTTTTGACAACGGTAATCGAAAGAGCGGGAAACTTTACGTCCAAAACGTTATTTTTAAATTTTTTTTCATGGCCTTGAGAAGGTCGATTTAAGGTCAAATGCTTGAAAAACTGCCTAAAAGCGTTATTTTAATTTTTAAGATATCGAAAAATGACCTCTACAAAATTTGTTCAAAACAGAGTGGGCCACCCAATGCACCAAAAACCTTTGACCTTTAACCTCATTTTAAAGGTCATTTCAAGGTCGAAGTGTTTTTTGTAATGGAAACTCCTATTTTTGACCCCGGATTCGCACATAGCGCGAAATCAGAAAGAAACATTCAAAACGCAGTGAGTGGAAAAAACTTATCCGGCAAAAGAACTGTCTCTGCTTGCTCCTCATTTAAAACAACTTGACTTTCGGTTTGGATAACCCGTTACTTAATTATTCAAACAATCAAAGGTGACCTTGAAATAACCTTAAAATGATCTTGAAGGTCAAAGATAAGGTCACTGTAATATGCTCCCAGTAGAATTTAATAAATTTAGCCTGAAACATTTTGTAAATGTTTCGCGAATAATATTGGATCTAAATTTCACATGACCTGGATCAATCGAAACTCAACATAATACCTTATCCAAACGTCGGATTTCGCGCTATGTGCGAATCCGGGGTCAAAAAGAGGGGTTTCCATTACAAAAAACACTTCGACCTTGAAATGACCTTCAAAATGAGGTTAAAGGTCAAAGGTTTTTGGTACATTGAGTTGCCCACTCTGTTCTGAACAAATTTTGTAGAGGTCATTTTTCGATATCTTAAAAATTAAAAAAACGCTTTTAGGCAGTTTTTCAAGCATTTGACCTTAAATGAACCTTCTCAAGGCCATGAAAAAAAAACTACAGGAATGACCTTAATCTCCTCGGAAATAGTTATATCTCAGGACTTACTGGGGTGTCCCGTAACATTTTGGACACCCTGTATAAATAGCGAAAAATAAATGTATTTCTTGAATAACATTCATGTTGCATAACAATATGTCCCAAGTATTACAAATTTTATGTAATAATTATTATTTTCTTTTCATTATAAATACAAAAAAGATAAAAACAATTAATAACGGCTTATAAATATAAGATTTGAGACTAAAATAAATTATAAATAATTATTAACTATTTTGTTTTTTCGAAATTAATAATAACAGTTATAGTATCAGTTTTTTCAAAAATATTTTTTGCATTGTATTACATATAGCTGTGTATAAAAAGGTAATAATAATAGTTATTATTTTTTAAATGTAAAGTTAAATCGTAATAAAGAAAAATAACAAGTAATAACAGTTAAAAATTATTAATTTCAAAAGTGGAAGTTTAATATAGTTATTATTTCTTTTTTAATTATTTACAATTTGTCAATGAGAAAAGAAATTATAACAAATAATTGATTATATTAATAATTATAAATAGTTATTATAGTCTCAATTCCTATACTTATAAACTGTTTACTTTTTTCAATTTTCACTTGTGGTTTATTATTTATTTACAATTTTGTCTTATCAATGGCTCGAAGAAGATAAGGTATATCAAATCTACACCTCTTACGATAATAAGACATCCAATACATATTTCATTATTCATAGTAGTTGAAGAAAAGTCAAGTATTTAAAAAGTTCAAGTTTTCTTATAGTGCTGGATTTATAAATAAACTTATTTCTATATTTACATACGAATTTTCCAAACACGAAAATATGGTACATAACAAGAAGAAAAGTTTTTGCCTACTACGTAAGTATTTATGTCACTTATCATATATAATTTTATTCAAATATTTTGATTTGTAAACATGTGAAATATAACTGTTAAAAACGTATGATCGAATTCTATCTATAGACTAGGTTTTCTTTTGTCTTTTGTAAAATTATTCAACTGCAAAAAAGAGTATTTATATCTTGATTTTGTTTTAGATTAAAACATGAAGATCAATCCTTTGAACGTAGTCAATTTATTATTAGCATATTTTCAAAGTTTACAAATACCAGATAGCGAGATTAATTTCAAAGAAATTAAATTGTCAGAAAAGTTGAAAGAAATATTAATAAATGCCGTGTATGAGTTTAATGATATTGATATGATTGTTGAAGAGACGTTAGATTTTCAGGAAGATTATAAAGATACTGATGCTAAAATAATCGAAGATGAAGTTCAATATCACTTTCCTGATCCTGATTTTGCACCAACAAATCAGTGCACAAATGATGATGAAGAAATCTCATTTGATTATAAACAAAGAGCCGTAGAATTTTGGAGCGGAAAAAACAAAAACTTGAAACTGGATACTGTACAACATAGATTCAAAAAAGTTTCATCTATAAGTCAACTTCAACGTTGGGCGAAAACAATTATAAAAAATGTAACTTACCGAAAAAAAATTGCGCAAATTTGCCAATACACGTTTGATAATTTAAAAGCCGCTATTGCAGCTGGTACGATAGTGCATGATCGAGATATACGGAAATGGGCATTGCAAGCTCAAAAAATTGTTGGCCATGAAGATATAAGATTTAAGGCTTCTCAAAATTGGTTACTAAAATTTAAAAAAGCTCGTAGAATACTATCTAGAAAAATAAATAAATTTATCACCAAAAAAACATTAGAAAATAAATAATAACTACAAACTAATGCTGATGCTTTTGTAGCTGATGTTAAATCACGTATACCAGAAATCGGCATTGCAAACTTTTATAATTCAGATCAGAGTGGTTTCCAATTAGAAATGCACCCGGGAAGAACATTGGCAGTTAAAAGAGAAAAGCAGGTGCAATGTCTGGTACAGTTGGTTTCATCGACAACGCACAGTTATACAATTCAGCCAACTATATCAGCAACCGGGAAACATTTATCACCACTTTTTATAGTATTAAAAGAAAAAAGTGGTCAATTCGGTCCCGTAGTGGAATCTTCATTATTTAGACCAGAAAATGTGCATGTGAAAGCATCTAAATCTAGAAAATTAACGACAAGTTAGTATATTTTTGTTTATTATAATGCAATGACATAAAAAAATTTTGACATTTGTTTATTTTAGATCATTTTAAAATTTGGTTGAAAGAAGATTTTTACCCAAATGTTGTACTTTTACTTGACTCTTGGACTGGACATTGCGATAAAGCTGTAAGGGAAACGATGCCGACAAACAAAATTGTTAATATAAAAAAAATTCCCACAGGAATGACAGGGAACATCCAACCACTTGATTTTTATGGATTTCATATCTGAAAAAACTTCGTTCGATGTTTATCAGATCAAGTTATTTTGATGGACTATGAAATAAATCTACATTTAAGAAATAACATCATAAAAATGCAATCTCTTGTCCATAACCAGCTTTCTTCACCAAGATATACAATTATTTTTAAATACGCTTGGTATAAAAGCGGCTACATTGCTGAAAAACCAGCTAAAACAATATACATTGCGAAGTAGAAGCATGTAAAAATGTTGCTATAATACGGTGTGGTTAATGTAAAAGATCATTATGTTTCAAACACTTTTTTGATGATTATCATTTCCGTAAGAAATTCGTTGAATGATACATTTTAATTTACCAATAAATAAAAAAGAGAAAAAGATGAAAATTATTATGAAAAATCAAAATATATGTAGTACCACGTACGATGGCTCTTACGTAAATATATTTATGTATCTACACATGAATATAAATATATATGTATAGATCTATAAATGATAATTAGACCTCGTGTTATTCTCATGTTTATTTTGAAGAGATACTTCTCGCCATTTTGGTACTATTAAAATGAAATGTATTAAACATATTTTCATTTGTCATAAATTATGTTTGAGCTACAGATATATTTTATCAAAAAAAATGGGATACCCCACGTACGGTGTAGAAATCAATTATTTTAAGAAAAAGCAACTGATAAACTCAATTCTCCCAAAGTTAGGTCTATTAGCCTACATTTGGTTGGGTAAGGGTGGTTTATGGGGGTTTGATGGGTTAGAGGTAGGTTGGTTAGTTGAGTTAGCTCGCTCGGGCGTAGCATTAAATTATTTCAGGAAATAAAAAACGATTTAACTCATGTTTCCCAGGGTTAGGAGGTTTAGCATGCTTGTGTTTCAGTAAGGGTGGTTTATAAGGGTGGGGGTTAGATAGGTTAGGGGTAGGTGGATAAGAGGTATGTTATACAGCTGGGATAACTCGCTTATGGTGTAAAATTCAATTATTTCAAGAAATAACAAACGACTAAACTTGTTTATCCCAAGGTTAGGTGGATTAACCTGCTGATAGTTTGACGGAGGTAGTTTCTAGGGGGTGAACACCCCGTTAACATATTTTTTTTTAAATCCGGAAACACGTCAATTTAATTTTGGTATTTTCTCATTATCAGTGCGATTTTTAAATCACTCGAGCTGATTTACTACATTACATGTCGTAAAACAGTACAAAAAATAGTGTATTCACCCCTATTAAAAAGAGGGTTGCAACCCTTCTGTAAGAAATTTTTTAACGTTGAGTTTACTGAAAAATATTCATTTGATGCTAAGAAATATTAAAAATACTGATTTTAGGGGTTGATTTTCAGGGTGGATTCACCCCTTAAAAGCCCTTAGGGGCCGATAAAAAAAAGACGTATATAATTTTTTTTCAAGTACTACAACATATCCCAAAATCATTTAAATCGGTGAGGTCAGGTTGGGATAGTTCCCTTGTAAGGAATATTCCAGAAAATCGAATACTTGTGTTTAATAAAATATTTTTTGTAATTTTAAATTGTTATAACTAATGAGAACGTACTTCTAAATGAAAGTATTATAAAAACACGAATATTTTTAATATATTTCTAAGTTAGTAGGTATAATTAATATATTAATTTGTTAATATAGACTTTCTTGATTAAAAATGTTTTATGGTTGGAAAATTGCAAAACCTAAAATCACGGCTGTAACGATGAATAGATATTACCGTGTCTACGAATACATATTCGAGGTTCGGCAAGGTATAATATGCTTCGACGTATAATTAATAATATATTACTTTTGTCGACTAAATCTACAATATTAAGAAACTTAATATCTTCAAACATTAATGGTAGATTCAATGATAGTTTTATTAAATTTAATCTTTTGAAGAGTAACTGAAAATGTTTCCGGAACAGGCTAAGAATGGTGTTCTATCATTCGATAAAATGTTAGTCAGAACGAGTATCGACTCAAATTTAAAAACAATGACTTTCAATACACTTGCAATTTATAGCAAAGATTTGAAACGTAATGCTGAAACCGTAAATAAGCAAGCGAATCACGACTTGGTATTTATGTTTTCTTCATTAGCTGCTAATTTCCATGAACCTATTGCGATATTTGCTCCCAAAGAGACAACAAAGAGTAATGTAAAGGAATGTTTGGACTACCGTAGTTGTATTAGCTATTATAAATCTATAAAAAGTAAGTCAAAAGGTACAAAGATTTGTTTGCGATAGAGCAACTACCAACTGATTAAGTGTGGACTGAATTCGAAATATCCGGAGCCTCAGTTGAATGCAAACACTATTTTGAGAATCCATTTAA
This sequence comes from Phymastichus coffea, assembly GCF_024137745.1. Lineage (NCBI taxonomy): Eukaryota > Metazoa > Arthropoda > Insecta > Hymenoptera > Eulophidae > Phymastichus > Phymastichus coffea. The sequence goes on along the minus strand of NW_026706822.1, from coordinate 3,119,747 downwards.
GATAAGCAACGGGTTTATGCCTTCTCAGATGCATCTCATTTGATAAATTGGATTCAAAACAATTTAAAAGCAAAGCAAATGTTTAAGATATACGTATTCTACAAAATTTTAACTATGTATATACGTGTCATTTTTGTTTACTAAAATGTTTATTGTAATATTCTAGACTAATGAAGATGAAGTCCGTTGGAAGCATTATGAACTACTATATCGAAAGGACAGCCAAACTTTATTGAGAGTTACTACAAAATTAACATAGCATCATATTAATGTACAGGGTGTTATAAAAATGGATTTTTCTAAAGATACAGGTACTTATTCAATTGTATTCAATTTTTATTTCATTTAAAAATATAAATAAAAACCATTTTATCATTTCAGTTATTAAACAATTCCGTTCTAGCAGGCTTAAAATTTTATTATCAATAAAAACAAATAGATAATAATGTAATGATTAGAGAATTTAGCAATTTTAAGGTTACTATAAAGTTCATACTTCAAATGAATAACTTATTTGATGTGCCGAATAAATGTCATCCATCACGTTGCATCAGAAAAAATAAGCCAGATCTTGAGATAAGTTTTTTATAATACATTATAGTCCATTCTGGAAAAATTGCAAACAATAACTGTATAAAAGTATATGCAGTGGAGAAAAAGTTTTGTAACAGGCTTCCGTTTAGTCGCAAATCCCCGGCAAATGTAATTATCACTACGGCCAAACGGTGCTTTGTTAGCTGTGTGCTTCGAGCACACTAACTCACCTTGCTCCGGTGTACTCATGCGCCGAGTCCTCTCAGCGATCCAACTTTGATGTGCGAACTCTTCGCAAGGGGCGCTGATGCGCTTGCTTACCAGCGCTCCGTTGGCCACTGCAGACAACTCGGTCGACGAACAGCTCCTTCTATAGCATTCGCGATCTGTGTTGGACTATCGGCGTGTTCGAATCGAAATGTAAACATAACACCGACACCGGACAAGGTGAAACGAAATAATAAGGTCGTCTCTTATTAATATTTAACCACTTTATTGGACGAGATTAATCCTGTACAAAGGACGATTTGCCGAGAGTCGGAACACACGCTGTATCAACACAATAATTCGAATGAGAGAGAGAGAGTTGTTTTCGCGGACGTCGCGGACTAGTCGCACGCACGCTACCTAAAAAACTCACCGCGCACGCTACGCGGGATCGCACGCAATACGAATTACAGAGTGCAGCGCACTTACCGCTGATCTGATGAGGATACGGTGGCCAACCGTATCCGCTTACGCTAAAAAAACGCGCTGCCTCTGCAACCGCCTCTCCTTGCCGATGTTACGCTGCGCAGTGGATGCTACCGAGGTTGTGATCGCTGCTGCCGATGCTGCACACGTTACGCAGTGTGCGCACTCGCCTCACCACTCACAAATTATCTATTTAATCTCCCAGTATATCACTCGGCACGGCTTAACACGTTGTTGCTTCGAATGGAAAAAACTGCGATGTCGCCGGGCTGAAGAACACAGTCATACTGCCTCGCTAGCTCTCCCCTCCCGGTCGTTGCCCCTAACGCGCTCTCTCTCTCTCTCTCTCTCTCTCTCTCTCTAACCTAAGCCGATCACGGCTATTACACGTAGCCACGCTTAACAGTCCACGCGAGGCATAACGATTTTCGACAATCGTTGCAGTTTGTATAGCAGTGCTTGATGAGACTAGCTCAATGGACCAAAAAAGTGGTGCGCGATTAACATATTAGCTAAAAACATGCGCTGAAAAAGTTTTTCCCGTTTTTGAAGTTAAACTTTTAGATATAAAGCTATGGAATTTTCACCCTTTTTTGGCGCTGAGAAACTCTACAAAATGAGAAACTCTATAAAATCCATAAAAATAGTATTTAAGTTATTGCAAAAAACTGTTAAAATAAGCTATTTTAAATTAACCAATAGCTTTGACAATTTGTCAAATATAAATTTCAAACACAGCCTAAACCGAGCGTCTTGTGAAGATAAAATCACGGTTCAAATTTAAAAGAAAAATATTGATATTTATTTGTTCAAAAGCTATTATTATTAAAAAAGGGACTTAATTAAAATCTAATTTCTTGCGATTAGGGGTGTCGTACAACTATCAGCAAGAGCTCAATCTCTTCGTTCGTCGTTCTAGTTCAGCTCAGGCTTACCTGCGTGATCATTTTACAATCTTAGATTGTTTAAAAACAGCTAAACATACACATGCTAAAAATGACCTTATAAATAAATAAAATATCTTTTTTAATGAGCGGGATTATTCTTAATGATGAATATTTTCGGACAGCTAGAATTTTTTGGCAAATTTACAAAAAAAAACAATTACCTCTTTAAGTGTAAAAGGAGCGAAGATAGGATATCTTTTGCAAAAAAATCCCATTCGTTTAGTTATTAACTTATCAAACTTCAAATTATGGTAAAACCGAGCGAAATTTTTCCATTTTCTCCGTAACTACTACATGGATTTTCATAATTTTTTTAACTTGGGGTAGCTTGACGAAATATTAACTTTCGCGTAAACAATTGATACAATAAATAATTATTTAATATCATAATTTTGGCGCTCTCTATTAGCCGTCATTATTTCAAGATTTTCAAACTTTCTTTTTCTGTTCTAGAAACAACTGTTATTTTCTTTACACAACCAATTTATACTTTTCATAATTTATTGTTTTAATAGTTGAATTTGAATTGCTATATAAAGTAATAATTTTGTATTTCTAAGAGGTAAAAAAAAAGTTGGAGTTGAATGAGGATAATATTTTTTTGCTTTTTTATTATGGGTTATAAATACAACTGTTACCATTTATCACTTCTAAACAACTTTATTTCACAATACATCACTTAACGCTTATTTACAATGTTAGAATATTTAAAATGTTATGTCCAATGTGGCAGTAATACTCAAAATGAATTTTATTCAATTCTTCTTTTTTCTGCGATTGCGTAATCGTTGTCCATATTGTTTTCAAATTGATAATTATTGTCAGAATATTTATCTTGCTCGAAATTTTGATGGAAATAGTTAGTAATCACATCATTTATAGTTTCGTTTACTTCGTCAATCTCAGTAGAATCTTCAATATTCAACACGTCATCATTTATAACAATCGTTTCACTGTTGAAATAAATATGCCTTTAACAATCGGAACACAACCTGGTGCAATACATTCCGTGTTTTCGACAAATGCAGGTCTGATTATTACATTCAGGTTAGCAACCACAGCTTATTCTATGTCATAAACTGTAAGGAATTATTTATTTATTGATAATTATTCATTTATTTCTGAGCCACGTTTGTATTTGATAATAAACTCGCCAACAATGCTGCCGAGCTGTATCTTCAGTAGGTGGCAGTGCTTCGATCATTTTATTATTTGCTTTAGCAGCTGCAAGATATTTTATATAACGCAAATCATTCAAAGTTGATTCATTTACAGATTACCTATAAATTACACGTATTATTTTGAGCCCTTTGGCATACGAAATTTTATGTATCTGCGTTTGAATCATAATATACTTTAGCTAGCTCTTGAAGAACTATATTAGTGGCAAAGCTTGCAGTAAGCTTCAATTTTCCACCATTATAGAAGCACGAAGTAGAATCACATCGGGTGATTGCGTGAATGAAAAGTATTGATTCTTTCAATGACAGTTTTTTTAAACTTTATGGACTAAAAAACTTTTGTGCGACTTTTTATTTATCGGGCTTTAGGAGTATTATTTTACTTGTATCAGCTAGGTGTGTCAATATCACTAGCAAATCGACATCTTCACCAACAACTACAACATATCTATCTTGTGACATAAATAAACCAACGGCCGTATTGATAATCAATGTATCAGCATCTACTTCGGCAACTACTGTTTAAGGGAGTATGGTGGGTACGTAGTTAGTCAGTTGAGAGAACACCTCAACTTTATATTGACTCGCTTAGTACCAATCGTAAGTTTGGCAACGTCGCGCATATACTCCGCTCTAAACGCTCAACGTACGTCTGCTACCGCGTGTATTTATTATGCTTGCGGGCTAACCTATAAAAGGTAACCTGATGTTATACAGACTGAAAAAATGAGTGAGAAAAATAACTACTGTTATTTCGTAATAATTATTATTTATTTAATATAATAAATTAAATGTTTATTAAATTAATAAATGTTAAGTTTTTTATTAATATGATATAAAAAAATTTTTATTAACATGAACAGAATAATTTTTAATAAAAAAGTGAGCTTCGCTGTTCAGAAGTTCGTAGCGTCATTCCGAAATCCGCGCCTATACCGAGGCACATGGAGTACATGCGACGTTGCCACGTCGTCAATTCACTGACGAAAATCGTAAATTTACGATATAAATTAGTCAATATCTTTTGTTACAGGCTCTGATTGATAGTTTTGAAAGCACCAATGGATTCAGTATTTTTTTCTATGTCCCTCAGAATTTTTTCATAATTTTCTCATTTTTGAATATCTTTATAATAAAAAAAAACAGCGTTTTCCCATAAGATCACATGTTGTATAATAATTTCTCGGGTTTGAAGCTCTGAAGGGTCACCAAACTTGAACCATAGCTTAAGTGAACCATAATACATATTGTGTCCAAATTACAAGCAATTCTCATTTTTAATAGTCTTAGCCACCATACTCCCTTAAATGCTTTGCTTTTCAAATTCCTCACAAATAATAGTTATTAATTTATCCTTGCTTTTTCACTAACCAAAAATTTGTCTTCAGTTACAGGTATATGAAAATTAATATCTATTTCGTAATCACGACATAAGTTTTTGTTTTGACATCGAAGACGTTCACTTGATTTCGTACTTATTGTTGTTGCTTCATTGCGATACCCATCGAAAACGATATGCGAATTTTTTGAATAATGATCGACAACGTACTTTATATACTGTTGGCAAATGATTTGCGCGGTACTTCCACTAAACTACACGATATAAAAGAAAACCATCGTCAATGATATGTACATACGAGTACAGCGTGATTCATTTTAATCTATGGACTCCCATATCTCAAATTCTATGCATAGTACAGAAAAATAGTTTAGACAAAAGTTGCTGAATACTAAGGGGGCTATATTTTGATAACCTTTAATGTGACCTTGAACATGATGGGTCAAGGTCATTCCAAGGTTAATGTTTTTTTTAAATAGGAACCCTTACTTTTTATCTAGGATTTAGATTCTGCGTTAAATTCTACGTTTAAATCATATAATATGCATGGGGTCCAAATGATCCCGACCCCACCCCCCGTCATTCCGAGGTCATCCTTACTTTTTAAATGGGACCCCTCTTTTTTCGTTGCAGGTTTAAATTCTACGTACATAAGATGGGATATTTATAGGGTCCCAATGACTCCCCACCTTACCCCAAAGTATTTTCAAGGTCAACCTTACTTTTTTTAAAGGAAACCCCTATTTTTCACATCAGATTTGGAAAATGCGAGAAATTATTCGTCCGGAATAATATCTAAAGGTTTATTTTCATGACCTTCTGAGGGTCAATTCAAGGGCAAAATTTTAAAAAGTTAGATAATAATTTTTTCAAATTTTCTGACGAAAAAGTCACAGTAAAAGTAGTTTTCTAAAACATATTGCGAGGTTATTGAGGGGTTATTGAGGTATTATTGAGAGATTATTGAGAGATTACTGAGAAGCATTACAAAAAGGTTGACTCTCACGTTCGGGGTGTTTGTTTAACGTGAGTCCCCTTGCCCCTCACGTTCGAGATGCTTGTTTAACGTGAGTCCTCTTGCTCCTCACGTTCGGTGTGCTTGGTTAATGTGAGTTCCCTTCCTCTCACGTTCGGGGCAAGGGGATTCACGTTAAACAAGCACCCCAAACGTGAGAGTCAACCCTTTAATAACGCTTTTCAATAATCTCTCAATAATATCTCAATAATACCTCAATAACCCCTCAATAACCTCGCAATATGTTTTAGAAAACTACTTTTACTGTGACTTTTTCGTCAGAAAATTTGAAAAAATTATTATCTAACTTTGTAAAATTTTGCCCTCGAATTGACTCTCGGAAGATCACGAAAATAAACCTTTAAATATTATTCCGGACGAATAATTTCTCGTGTTTTCCAAATCTGGTGTGAGAAGTAGGAGTTTCCAGTAAAAAAAGTAAGGTTGACCTTGAAAATACTTTGGGGTGAGGTAGGGGTTATTGGGACCCTATGCGGTACCCTTAACATAAGCCATTATTTCTTGAGCCTTTATAAATGAAGGTAGGTCAAATGTTACAAAAATGGGTTTTTGCCAACGAGCTTTACATCGCGCGTTCACCTCTAATAAAACTGTCCAAATGGAATCGTATATTGTGTAGAATTCATGAAAAACGGCAAAGGAATTATTTTTGATAATTGATACGGCTTCTCATTGGCACACAGCTCCATGAAACCGTTCCAGCCAACGATTTCGTCTAGATTTGTTTTTTTCATACAACCATAAAAGGTCTTTTATAGTCAAAATTGGATTAGCAAGTACTTCGTTTTTAATCTCGCCAATTACTTTGTCGACTACAATGTCTTTTGCTCGTGTTGCTCACATAATGTCGCCAGTTGCATGGAATGTATTACATCTATCTGATATATTTGTATTATGGTCCGCGTTGTCAAATACAAACTGCAGAAAGCTGTTTTTTAATGAATATTGCTCTCTAGTTTGAGCAACACAATCTTCGAACTACAACGTTTCCCGGTAAGATTCACAGAATCCAAGATACGTCAGAGAATCAATCAAATTTCTCGATCCGTGCTTTTTATCGAGAGATGTAGATTATTCCAAGCATGTGCGGATATATAAATGCACGCGATCTCATTGGTGAAACTAAACAATGAATAAACATTAAAACTCTGTTATTCCACTTTTTTTCTCATCAATTTTCTATTTTTTATTGTGACTTTTTATTATGATTTCTAAAAATAGTTTCAAAAAATGAGGACTCTATTCTTCGGTATTACTCAAAAAATAATGCGGAGCTGGATACTCGTCTATTTTATAGTATTTTGCATGCGTTTCATTCAATATTATTTTTGCTGCACTTTTTAATTTCTGTTTTCAACTCTTCAGAATCTCAGGTGAGATATTTTGTTTTACTTATTTGATCAATCCATACTTTTCTTAGAATTTGATTTTTATCGTTTATGAAACAAAAATAGACATCATTTTTGAAAGCATATGTGGATATATTGTCTTCAGAATAACTTTCCAACCGATTTCAAACAGTTCGGAAATCAAATACTTCGTGCGATTTATTAATATTGTTATATTCGATAATTAATTCCTTAACAGAATATTGACATTGGTCTGGATGTATCTCTAGGCAATAAATGATAAACTCAATCGAACCTGTAGTTGCCTCGTCGATCAGACGACCAGGTATCTTAATTTTCTTAATATGTAAAATCTCTTTAAACAACCGCGATGATAACGCACCCTGATAGCTGCAACTCTACATTTCCAATTCGTTTTTAGATCTGTTTATACCAGCTTTCATTAACATTATCTATTATACGCTTATTTCTACCTTTCACTGTTGCAACAATATTTTGTCCTGTTTCTAATTTTTCAACAAAATGTACTAGATCTGACCACTTATTAATATCTTTTCTTCGATGATAATCTATAAACTCGTCAGATGTATTATCACCGCAAAAAAAACAAAGTTTCTCAAACTCGAAATCTCGAGCTCCGACGCTATCTCGACGGAATTTCGCAATAATATTTTGACACGCTTTTAAAGCAGTATCAATGGATCGTTGCCTTTTATAAGTATATTTATAAGTTACGTGTACATGCATGGCATCTTCATTTTTACAAATTTTTTCCAATTCGGTGTTTTTTATCTTTCCGTTTTTTGCTTGCCTCTATTAATAATGCTATATAGCTTCTTTCTGGACTGTTCCTATGGCTTTCTCTTCAAAAGGTTAATCGCAAAGTAAACAGAACGACCTTCCTGATTGGTCATCCATTATTACACAAATAATAATAAATCTGAAATAATGTAACCTAATATTAGATCATGCAATTGCAAAATAGTTAAATATTTATTAGCCGAAAACAAAAATTAATGTTATTTTAACTAGTTCAATGACCTATTGTTGCCATACCAAAAATATTATCTTAATTAGTTATTCATCATATTGATAAAAATGATATAAAAAATTTGATATGGTGTGTTATTCAACACTATGTTAAATAAACAATTTATATTAAATGTATAATTGAGTAATGTAAAATAGTTTACAAAAACTAAACCGTACGTAGTGCTCTATTACTTACTTTCATTTATTCACAGTCAATGAGCAATAATGTCAATTGTAAACATATTAAATTTTCCGTACAAAATTAATAATCAGAGTTCATATGGCATTTCGCCTACTATACTAAGAGCTAATTATTAATTTATATAGCAATTCAAATTCAACTATTATAAAACAATAAATTATGCAAAGTATAAATTGGTTGTGTCAAGAAAGTAACAGTTATTTCTAAAACAAACAAAAATTTGAAAATCTTGAAATAATGACGGCTAATAGAGAGCGCCAAAATTATGATATTAAATAATTATTTATTGTACCAATTGTTTACGCGAAAAGTAATATTTCGTCTACTTCAAATTAAAAAAATGATGAGAAAATGGAAAAATTTCGCTCGGTTTTAATTTAAAGTTTGATAAGTTAATAATTAAACGCATCGGATTTTTTGCAAAAGAAATCCTATCTTTGCTCCTTTTACACTTAGCGAGGACATTTTTTTGTTGTAAATTTGCAATAACTTAAACGCTATCTATCCGATTTTTACGGTCGATCTCTCATTTTGTAGGGTTCTTAGCGCCAAAAAAGAGTAAAAATTTTATAGCTTTACATCAAAAAGTTCAACTTCAAAAACGGGAAAACCGTTTTCAGCACTTGTTTTTCGCTAATTTGTTAACCGTGCACCACTTTTTTTGGTCTATTGAGCTATAATCTCATCATGCACCACGACACAAACCTTTCCTCCATGGCTCATACCTTTGTACAGTTATTGTTTATTTTAATAATTGGACAATTATTAAAGTGAAGTGTATCGATTGGAAGATTGGAATCTTATGCAAATCGAACGTTCAATAAATGAAGTTGAAGAATGTGTCATTTAATTTAGACATCTTTAATTAAAATACTATACAATTTCGAATAATTTCGACTATATTATCCGTGGAGAAAATTAGGCTAAAATATTATCTTATATCTGAACAAAAACAATTCATAAATACTAAACTAATAAGATTTAAACTTAAGATATGGTCTCTATATAGAGCTAATGATTTCATATACTGCTACGATTTATATTGAAAAAACTCGAAATATTCACTTATGCGTAACGTTCTCTAAATTATGAGAAAACTTTCACAATATCATATTTATTTTGATAACTATTATACTTCTTCGGACTTCATAGGTTAATTAAAAAATGTAGGATCATGAGCTACAAGTACTGTTAGATACAACGAAATTTGGGTACTAATGAGATCAATAATAAAGTTCCAAGCGTGATATATGTGGTTAAAAACAATAAATGTGAAATAAATTTTATTATAATAGGGGACTCAAAGCAAGTTTCCATTTTCTCATCTGCAGCTCAAGTAACACCGAAATATCTTATATTTTTACATCTTCAATACGTTATGACAAAATAGATAAACATAAAAACGATATATCTTTTCCAAACACGTTCACTACTTATAATACATATATAGAAGGCATTTACTTCTCGGAAACGAAGCACTTTACGAACAAATTTCTAGAGATACATATGACTAGAATATACTAAGGAGTACACCTGAATTTTTTCAAAACTACTTGAACAATTTCTGCAATTTATCAAAAATTGACAATTGGTAAAATCGAAAAAATTGATCCTAACTTTTCGAAAAAGTTCAGACATTCTTCGGCCAATTCTAAGCAATTTTTATTCTTAGATATTGTTTATAGAAAATGCTTCATTTCCACAAAAAAATCCATGAATATTTTGGCACATATTTTGCACTTCGGGCGGCATTTTGAAGTCTATAATTGATCAACCTCACTTTGACACCCTATATTCAACATTGTGTCCATGATCTTGCCTGGTTTCAAATTCATTCCAAACCAGAACTTTTTGAATACTCGATTTTTAGAGAATTGTCTTCTAATATCATGATTTTTTTTGTTTTGAATTATATTTTGTCATCCAAATAAAACTTTCTCGAGAATTTAAGTGGTACCATTGAAAAAGGCACACTGCAAACTATAAAAATACAACAATTGTTATTTTTTAATCTTGAAATGCTATAGCTGTCAACATGGAAAGAAAATTGTACGAAATTTGCTCAACTACGTATAAATAGGTTCAAAAATGTGTACACATTACAGAGATTTCAATGTCTATTTACATGGTTATTATAGTAACTACTTATCTAACAAATTACTTCTTGCTAAAATTTGATATTCATTTCAATAAGTCCCTATTCAACAAAACTTTATATTTACTCATTCAAAGATGACTACTATAATTTTATTATTATGTTACTTTATTCTTTCAAAAGTGATTATGTTATTAAATTATTTTTATAATTTGTTAAAATAAAATTTGTTAGATAGATTTCAACGTTTATATAATTAGAAAGCTGTACCTTAAATGAGAAAAAGATTTTGCTACTAACTTACGAAATGATAAATATTAATTTATAACCACCAGAGATATATTTCTTATATTTAAGATAAGAGAAAGCAACCGTATTCTAAGAATTTGAATAAAGATATAAACAAGGCATTAAATTCTATAGCAGTTTCCTCATTTTAATTTTAACAGAGTATATAGATGGTAATTAGTTTTGGTTTAAAAAACCAAATTTTCAGTTTAATTATTTGTCTAGAATTGTACATTAGTTTCATGTTTTAAATTACTATTTTTATGAACATTTTGTTATTGCTAAATTTTATCATTTACATATTAAAAATTTTCAAAATGATGAGAACAGAAATCATAAATTTAACGAACTTTTTTTTTAATATGTAGTTTAATTTATATTAATTGATATTATAAAAATTAAAAATCATAGGAAAGGAAAGTATAATGAAAACAAACTACAGGATGAACAAACTTTCGGTTCATTTAAGTTTCTATATTTTATTTTAATACCATAGATTATGTTCAAAGTCCATTTTAAAATAAAATTATGAAATATAATTAACAGTTACATAAATACTGTCATATATAAACAGATTTTTAATTTGCATTTTAATATTATCAATTAAAAAAATTATAATTTCTAATTATAACTTTGAAGTTATAATTACATAATAATATATTCCATTTGAAATACATCTTTCATCATTGTAGTATGTTGAAATATTACAATTGTTGGAGTGTTATAAAAATGTTTAAGTGAACAAAATAGAATGGTTTGCATTTGAGAAAATTCATATTAATTTTATTCTAAAATTGGTTTAGTTATAAAAATATAGATAATAAATCAGTAATTTACATACATTTTTTTTGCAATTCAGCAATTATATGGAAAGAAACCATCAAAATGCCACATCTATATTTTTCATGAAAACCAACTAAATTTACATGTAATTTATGCCAATCTATTATGCAAAGATTCCAATTTTTGAGTAAGTGTACTATAGTCTCATAAGCAAAAAAAAATTTGCTATATACAGGGTTATATTAAAATCTTTCCATACTTTCATACCAATCACAAATCTACCTAAATAAATTTGGAAAAACTGCGTTTTAAAAAAAAGCAGGTTAATACATTGTATATTAGTGGTGGTTGAGGTTAAGTTGATATCAAAATATTTTGAAATGGTTAATAAAAAATCCATTGAAATTGTTTTAAATATTCTTAAGAATTTGAGGACAATATTGAAAAATATATAGAATTACGTTATCATACCTGTAAGTCACAAAAGAAAGACTTAATTTTCCTAATAAGGAGATATCTTTACCAACACACGAATTAGGTAAAAACATGAAGTATTTCACTTACATATTTCTGAATAAATTATCCTTTATTCGATTTGAGATAGACGTCAGGTTTTACCAAGATTTATTTAGAAATATACTCTACAATACTATCTCCATTTGACATATAAATATCAAGTTACTTCTTTAATTACAAGGCCGCATCATAGCCTCACCATATGCTAATGTATATGTATATTAATAAAAGTACTGCTACATATACTCCATGGATTTGATTTGAGTATAAGAATTAAATTCTAATTCCAAGACCGTATACGTAACCAATAAACACGATCGCAGCTCTCCCTCGCTTTCGTTTCCATGAACATATGTGAACACACCCATCCCTCATCTCTAAATCATTCTAAACTCACAGCTTTAAAGAATTATACATCACATGACGAACTAGTAGGTCACTACCTGTTTTTTTTCGCCTGATTGAAAATTTTACAATTCTAATAATCGGAATTCATACAAAAAACTTTTTTCAACGTAAAAATCATCTACTATTTTTCTTAAATATTATATTATATGTTTATACCAATCTGCTTTAATGATTTTTTTCTAAGCTTTAGCAAATTGTATTATCTAAATAAAAAAAGCGTAGATGTTATACATTTCTCTCTATTACCATACATAAATAATTTAGCAAAAAATACGATATGATAACTGAAATTAATTAAAAATTAGATCGGAAAATAGTATCGTTCAAATTGACTAAAATTGATATACTTATTTAGCTATCCAGACTGATTTCTTTTAGTGTCATCCCCCCCAGTATACTTATAAAATAAGTAAAAACGATTGTTATTAACTCCTAAATTTTACATTTGCAAAAGAACGAATGTGCAAATTCTTAAATTAATTATTATTCAAATTCCATTTGTTGAATTAACAAACTTTATCATAAATAGGTCTGTGTATCAGAATTAAGCTATTTTATTGGTGTAAAAAACTTATATAATTTTATTATAAATTTTTTCCTATTCGTTTATTCACTATCTTTTTTTATAGCTTTGTATTACAATTTTTCTATGTTATGCGATTGATATAAATTCTGCGTCTTTAATATTTTTTTAAATAAATATTTGTTAAATATTTTTTTAAATAACTTTTCATTTCGGTGCGCGTTTTTGTGTAAAACTGTTTTTACAAAATTGCAAAAGTAACATTGAAAGGGGAATTCAGCGTGAAAGATTTCGACCACAGGTGTAAAATCGCTCGCCGTTGCAGCAGCCTAGGATTTTTGTGCAGTCTTGCCTAGCAGCGCGAGCCCTGTTTAAAAAGAAAATAAACATACTCTCAGTCTTTTTTAGAGATAAATTAACCGTAAATGAATTAATAAACCATTAAATTCATGCATTTAATGGTTAGCCTTGCCGTCTTCATGACTAGACCTTAACGATTGACTTAGAGCTGAACTCATAGGACCCTATCTCTTATAAGAAAAAAGCAGCTTAAGTCAATTTCCTCTTAAACTGCTTATTACACAAATCTATTTAGTGATTTTTCGAAGTTTTTTCACGACGCTAACTGACTTTTCCTAGATAGATGTGATTGAACTTAGCAAAATTTCAAACAGCTCATTGATGGAGTGAACTGTGTGCTAAGACTAAGCTTAAGACTCAATGATAAACATTACCATTTTATTTACCATTAAAAATTGCTTACTCTTCATCCCGCAGTTGTTTACTCTTCGTAGCTATCGATAAGTGTTATCCTCGCGACTTCGACTTACAAGGAAACCCCCCCAACCCGACCTCACCGATTTCAATAATCTTTTGATATGTTATAGTTCATCAAAAAATAAGACATACGTATTTTTTTTTATCGGCGGAAAAACACTTTGAGGGGGTGAAAACAACCCTCAAAGTTCACCCCCAAAAATAGATTTTCCAATGTATCTCAGCATCTAATTGATATTTTACGACCAAACAAATTTCATATCACTTCTCATGTGAAAAGCAAACTAGCACATGCAATTCCGACCACAAGGGATGCAACCCTTATTTTTTTTATTTAAAATACTATCTATTTCATGGCTATTTTTATGAAAAAAATTAAAATAACCCGAAAAAAATTGGAAAAAATATTACCCTACATAAAATACAAAAATAAAGTTAATCTAGTCAAGCTTTTTTTCAAACTACCCCCTTAAAGTTGAAAAACCACCCCTAAAAAATTGTTTTCAATACATTACAGGTGGTGTTGATAATTTAGTGTAAAATACGTTAAGCATCATTTATACTGTACAAACACAACTATCTCGTGCAGTTTCAACCACAAGGGTTGCAACCCCTAATTTCTGTCATCGAAAATTTTACCTTCTTTGTACCTATTCTTGAAGAAAAGTTCATAATGAGCTTAAAAAAATTAGAAAAAATATTACCATGGATAGAATAAGAAAAAAAAATTTACTTCTCATTTTCAAAACCACCCCTAATTTCGAAAAACCACTCCCAAAAAATTGTTTCCAATACATTACAGGTCCTGTTGATAATTTACTGTAAAATACGTTGCTCATCACTTATAATGTACAAACACATTTATCTCGTGCAGTTTCGACCACGAGGGTTGCAACCCCTAATTTATGTCATCGAAATTTTTACCTTCTCCATTCCTATTTTTGAAAAAAAGTTCATAATGAGCTTAAAAAAATTGGAAAAAATATTACCGTGGATAGAATAAGAATAAAAAATTTACCTGTTCAAACTTATTTTCAAAACCACCCTCTATGTTGAAAAACCATCCTAAAAAAAGTTTCTGACATATCGTTGCAATCTCTTCTAAATCAAATAAGCTATGATTCCATAGCTATTTTGTTGCTCTCTTTTAAATTTTTTACGTTCTATCGTTTATTAATTCTATCAAAAAATAAATAACTTTTATTATATAAAAAAACAAGTCAAGAATAATATAATATTATAAGTATACCTAGAAGATAAGTATAGTTTCTCGGATGCGCAAAAATTTTGGTATATGAATGATAGTATTATCAGAATTTTATTTACGTCCTACTATCAGCGTCTCTGACGATTGTCTGTTATTTTCATGATTGATAAATATGAGTAAGTAATTCTTCATCAGTAGCCAACACAACTTTCTTGTTTTTGGACGTATTGTATCGACTATTGAACTAACAGCATAATAAATAGTAATAAGAATATAAGATTATTAGTACAAATAATAATAAGATACTATTTCGTTAATTCGTATTTCGTAGTACCTGCTACGTAAGTATAACTATAAAATTATTTTTTATATGCAAATAATTTTACGGCTTTTTAATATTTGTTATTAAAAAAATTGAAATTACACTGATTATGAGGATTTATTAATTAATGATATTTATAATTATTGTTTACTTATTGATTTGTTTATTATTATTGTTTATTAATTAATATGTTTACTTTTTAATTTATTAATTAATTTTTTTCATTAATGTTTTCTATAAGTTTGTTTATCATTATTGTTTCCTTATCAATTTGTTTATTTATTTGTTTTTATCCTAATTTGTTTATTTGTTATTCAGTTTATTTCTTATTCCCCAGCGATATCAGGAGAGAACTATACAGAGGAAAAATAAGGAAAAAAAGGGGACGGATGGATGGACGGATGCACGGAGAATTTCGCGCCTTCTGTTTAATATAATAGAAGATATATAAGATATATATATATATTTTTTTTTATTTCAGATTAAAAAATGAAAATTAACGCTCTGAACGTTTTAAATTTATTATTAGCTTACCTTCAAACTCTACAAATACCTGAAAGTGAGACAAATTATAAAGAGATTCAATTGTCGGAAAGAATTAAAAGCATTTTAATAGATTCCGTGAATGATTTCAATGAAGTAGATATGATCGTTGAAGATACTATACATTAGATTTTCACGAAGATTACAAAGATCATGCTGCAAAAATAGTAGAAGATGAAGTTCAACACCATTTTCCTGACGATTTCGAAGCACCCACCGACCATTGTACCAAAGACAATGAAGATGTCAGTTTTGAATATAAGCAAAGAGCCGTAGAATACTGGAGAAGTGGCAAAAAAAAAAATTTAAGTGTTGAAAGTGTACGTCAAAAATTTAAGAAAGTTTCATCTGTGAGTCAGTTGAAACGTTGGGCTCATACAGTCAACAAAGGTGGTACTTATAGAGAAAAAATTGCAAGAATTTGTCAGTACACTTTTGATAATTTTAAAGCAGCAGTAGACGCTGGTTACATCATTCATGATCGTGACATACGTCGATGGGCATTGCAAGCTCAAAAGATTATAGGATCAGAAGATGTAAGATTCAAAGCTTCGGATAACTGGCTTTGTAAATTCAAGAAAGCTCATAGAATAGTATCCCGGAAAATAAATAAGTTTATAACCAAGAAAACACTAGAAAGTAATTCAGAACTAACGATTAAAGCAAATACTTTTATTGCTGATGTTAAAGCAGGCATAAGAATAATTGGAATTCATAATGTGTTTAATTCTGATCAGAGCGGATTCCAACTGGAAATGCACTCCGGAAGAACGCTAGCGGTTGAAGGAGAAAAGCAGGTACAGTGTTTAGTACAGTCAGTTTCTTCAACAACCCACAGTTATACTATACAGCCACTCATATCAGCCGCAGGAAAATTACTGTCACCACTCTTTTTAGTTTTGAAGGAATCTAGCGGTGAGTTTGGACCCATTGTTGAAACCACTTTATTTAGACCCTAAAATGTTTACGTAGAAGCATCAAAATCTGGAAAGTTGACTACAGGTATACATAATCCCATCTAGTTACAATTAATGTCATTATAAATGATTTTACAAATAAGATTTTTGATTTTAGATCTCTTTAAAATATGGCTGCAAAAAGTATATTTCCCTAATGTAGGTTCCAATACGATGCTGTTGCTTGACTCCTGGAGCGGTCATTGTGACAGTGCCATAGAAACTGTAACTCCACGTGATAAAATTATAAATTTTAAAAAAATACCGACTGGCACAACGGGAAAAATTCAGCCACTTGATGTTTTTGGATTTCGCATATGGAAGAACTTTGTCCGCCAATTTTCAGATACCGTAATTTTGATGAATTATGATTTGGATTTACATAAAAGAAACAACATCATTAAACTTCAGTCGTTAGTCCACAATCAATTATCTTCACCAAGATATACTAATCTTTTTAAATATTCCTGGTTCAAGAGTGGTTACCTCACTAAAAAACCAGAAAATTTTGACAATCCTGTTGCTTACAGTTTTGGAGATTCCTGCAATACACATTGTGACATAGAAGGATGCAAAAATGTGGCTATTATACATTGCGGTTGGTGCAAAAAATCATTATGTTTCGAGCACTTCTATGAAGAATATCATTATTGTAAGAAGTATGAACAATAAATCCGTCCTAATTTTTTTGATTGTTTTTAATTGGTAACTGAATGAATTATAGTAACGCATATAAAAATTAATTAAATATATATTACTTGGCAGTTTACAATTTTAGTCACAAGAAAGGAGAAAAACTCAACCAACAAAAACAATGGCAATGCTATCAACCCTTCTAATCACCGAATGGCGATGGTAATAAACCTCCCCCTAATAACCCTCCTAATATCCCCCAATGGCATTGCTTACAACCCCCCATTAACCTCCTAATAACTCCCCCCCCCCCCCCCAATAAGACCCTCCCCCTAATAACCCCAGTAGTTAGCAGGGTTGATAACGTTGCCATTATGTTATTCGGTGGGTTGCAAGCATTGCCATAAGGTTGCAAGGGGGCTCAGCTATGTCTTCGGGCTATTAGTGGGGGGGCTAACGGCATTTTCATTGGAGGTTTTTAGGGGGTTATTAGGGGGGGTTGTAAGCATTCTGATAGTGCGGGTTAGAACGGGAAATTGCCATTGGGATATAAGGCGAGTTTTAGAAATTGCTACTGGGTGATAGATCATTTTTCCGGACAGATTCGGAATCGACGCAACAAAATACTTTGGAAAAACGTTGTCCCAGTTCTGGGTCTTGTTGGATGATATAATCTTGAATTGGTACATATTTTTCGTATTCTATCCACGATAATAATTTTTCCAATTTTTTAAGCTCATTATGAACTTTTTTTCAAAAATAGGAATGGAGAAGGTAAAAATTTCGATGACATAAATTAGGGGTTGCAACCCTCGTGGTCGAAACTGCACGAGATAAATGTGTTTGTGCATTATAAGTGATGAGCAACGTATTTTACAGTAAATTATCAACAGGACCTGTCATGTATTGAAAACAATTTTTTAGGGGTGGTTTTTCAACTTTAAGGGAGTAGTTTGAAAAAAAGCTTGAATAGATTAACTTTATTTTTGTATTTTATGTAGGGTAATATTTTTTCCAATTTTTTTCGGGTTATTTTAATTTTTTTCATAAAAATAGCCATGAAATAGATAGTATTTTAAATAAAAAAAATAAGGGTTGCATCCCTTGTGGTAGGAATTGCATGTGCTAGTTTGCTTTTCACATGAGAAGTGATATGAAATTTGTTTGGTCGTAAAATATCAATTAGATGCTGAGATACATTGGAAAATCTATGTTTGGGGGTGAACTTTGAGGGTTGTTTTCACCCCCTCAAAGTGTTTTTCCGCCGATAAAAAAAAATACCTATGTCTTATTTTTTGATGAACTATAACATATCAAAAGATTATTGAAATCGGTGAGGTCGGGTTGGGGGGGTTTCCTTGTTAGAATGACTAATTTTTGAAACGTAAATCGTTGAGGTTCGTGTAAGAGCGCGTCAAAATCTATATCTAGAAACCACATAACAATTTTTATTTTTATTATTCTAATTAATGTATCCGCATGTCGAATTCTTGCTTACTTTCGCGAAATCCTTCTACATTTGTTTTAAGAATCCGAATCTACTTATTGTAATGAGGTTATGAATCATAAAGTGGTAATGACATGATATTCAATAATTTACTGTTTCTTAAAATCTGAATAACTAAATAATACATGTATATTATATATACAATAACGTGAGTAGCTTCTATAGAAAATGAATTCAATACGAAAATTGATAAAAATAAAAGAAAATAACCGATGTGACTTAGATTTGAACCCTGTTTTATGCTTTACACTTCTGCATGTTTTACTTATAGTCAGTTATGACAATCCAAGATGAATTTATATTTTATAGTATTATAGATAAATTAATGTAATTGATATTTTTAGTGGACTTGAAGTTTAGAAAAAAATCCTGACGTATAATGGGCTGCGGATTCGTGCTCCAGTGGAAACAAATATATAGGAATATCATTACGGCATAAATGGCGCAGAAAAATTTTCTTTTGTAAGCCCGTGTTATCAGTAAATATCAAACATGTAAAAAAATATAAGTAAAAATATCAAATGTAAAAATATAATTTTTTTATCAAAGTTGTTATTCATTTAATGATAAATATAATTTTTATATGAGGTTTACTATGATTACCGTTATTTGTTTGTTATTTTTTCTTAATCTCGAATTTTTCTTATTGTTACTATCATTTTATTTGTTCGTGTAATTAGTCAGCTTCTCAGTAGATTTGTCATGGTCTTTATTACCTTTACCACTTAGCATTTGAATGATCTATTTCAGTTTAAAATATTTTAATAAAAATATTTATATACATTTTAATAAAAAAATCAATCAAGTTACATAATGTAAATGATAAGGTCTATAATTAAATGTCCATATTATTCAACTATTACATTCACAATCTTAATTTTTGAAAATTCTTTAATATTTATAATAGATATATTTATTTCAATGTTTTCACTGAACATTTTATAAGTTGTCAAAATAATATTAAGAAAATTATCCCACGGTAGGCACAAACTGTCAAGTTCAACATTACTAGAAATTTTGTATGCTTTGCAAAATATTAGTCATCCAATGACTCTAACATTTGATTTTTTGTAATAAATTTAGTTTTATGGTGCTCACGGTTAAATTTTTGTAAACGTTTATAAGCGCAATATAGCAACCTATCCCTACTAAAAAGGTTTATTAAAAACACTTAAATGCCATTTAAGACCGCATTACTAATGATATTACTAAATCTACTTCCGTACGATTTTTGAAAGCTGTTTAATTGTTAAATTTCAATCTTTAATTTTAATCTTATTTAATGAATCTTTTTTGGTAGTATTTCTTAATTGAATGAGTTATGGAAATTTTTAAATAATCTCTAATTTCAAAAGTACTCTTGTTAAAACGACGACATTGATCCGGATTGGATACAATTTTAATGGAGTTTGTTTTGGAATTCTACAAATGACTTTTGAACCTTATTAAAATGGAATGGCATTGGTCACACTAATAATGATGGTATTGAGATGGACTCAATGATTTATAGTATAGAATTTCAGTAAATTATATTAAAGTATCACATATATCAATTCTTCTGTATAGAAAAAATCCAACTAGATATCCATGTGATCTATTTTCTCATCTTAGATTCAATAGTGTATTTCATGTAAATAACTAATTCTCACATTTCTATTCTATTTGTACTAATTACTTTAAATATCGCAGTAGATAAACAATGTATGTCCTGGGACACACAGGAACCGACAAAGGATGCCACCAATATATAAGGGATATATGTATGTCCTGGGACACAAAAAGGCCGCCCGATGAAGGTGTTGTGATAAGGTGAGGCCCCATGCTGAGCGTTTCAAACGCAATTGATGTACCTTTGACACCTCCCGCTAAGTATCTAAATTTTGAGACCTCCTTCGACAGAGTGCCCCCCTCTCTATAGAGGTTATTAAGGTAGGACGCTGTAGAACCCCCCTTACCCTAGCCTGCAAAGTGTACTGGACAGTGAAAAAAAAAAATACCATTCGAAACATCTCTAATTGAACCCTCCAAAAATGCTCAATATTTTAATTGAACCCCTTCAGTTGTCCCAAAAAAAATTAAAAACTATGATGATTTTTTCGTTTTTTGCAACTGCGATATCTTTAGTAATACTTAATATTTTTGCAAAAGAAACAAGGCAAAAAATTGAACCTTTGCTCGTTTTAATTGCACCCCTCTCACTTTTTCAAAATTATTAATATATATGTCAAAAACAACAATCTAACTTTATTGTATGTTCTTTCCAAATAACCCAATAACCCAATAATCTATTTGAAAAGAACATACAATAAAGTTAGATTGTTGTATTTGACATATATATTAATAATTTTGAAAAAGTGAGAGGGGTGCAATTAAAACGAGCAAAGGTTCAATTTTTTGCCTTGTTTCTTTTACAAAAATATTAAGTATTACTAAAGATATCGCAGTTACAAAAAACGAAAAAATTATCATAGTTTTTAATTTTTTTTGGGACAACTGAAGGGGTTCAATTAAAATAATGAGCATTTTTGGAGGGTTCAATTAGAGATGTTTCGAATGGTATTTTTTATTTTTACTGTCCATTACACTTGGCAGGCTGGGGTAAGGGAGGTCGCTGTAGAAGTTGGTAGGGCGTTCGGTAAGCTATATGATGGTCTCTCTCTCTCTCTCTCTCTCTCTCTCTTTCTTTCTCTTTCGCTCTTCTTCGACAGTAGGGCGTTTAGTAAGCTTATACTGGCTAACTGTGGGCCCTTGGAGAGGGGGTAGCATTTCCAACATGATGGCTTCTATTTCTTATTTTAAAAATACAGTACGCGATTTATGGAAAGCCTATTACAACTCAGACGCATATAAAGATAATTTTATTAGATGGAAAGATATAGTAATTACTGCTTTGAATTCTCTTGTAGAATATATGTTGCAGCCTAACTTAAGTAAAGCAATACGACAGAGATATCAAACTTGCTCTTCTCATTTAAATTCAATTGAAATCAATTTAAATAATTCCATAAAAGTCGGCGGAAATGTTAATCCATTACGAGTCATTACAAACTAAATTCAAGAGGATGCATTCATAGCCAATCAAGTACATAAAGATATAGTCATTCTTAAAAGTAGCAAATAAACTCTTACAATTAAAAATACCAAAATATCTTACAATTCATAATGCTCTAAAAATAAATATAGAAATGTCAGCTCAATTTGATGTAATAAAAGATAATATAGAGGACATTCAAATAAAGTATTTCATCACTGAAAATGTTTCCGTTTAAAGAACGACAGATCTTAAATTATGGTTTACAGAAAATATTGAAGATGTTCCGGCAAAAGATTCCGGTTGGACATTAACAACTATCATTGGTATTACTGTTAATATAAATAAATGTAATCCTTTCAAACCTGTCTCATATATTCAACTATCAAAACAAATAGCAGATAAAAAAGCATGTATCAATGTTCCAAATACAGATAATGAATGTTTTCAATGGGCTGTGCTTGCCTGTCTCCATCCAGCTAGATTTTATAGCGAAAGAGTTCAAAATTATATGTCCTTTGCGAATGAATTGAAATTCGATGTGATAAGATTTCCTGTTAAGGTAAAAAAGTATTCCTAAATTTAAAAACTTGAATAGTATTTCAATAAACCTATTATACTATAACGTTTGAGTCTTTCTCGCATTATCAAATAGATAGTTCGGACTCTTTCTATTGTATTTGTAATCGCGTTTCCGAGATTAGCAAGAAGTTGACACGTATATATGAGGTGTGATCAAAAAGTAAGGTGAATTTTTATTTTTCTCAAAAAATATTTATTTATTCATCAATTTTTATTTTATCTCCTTCAAAGTAATCCCCTTCGGATATAATGCACTTGTGCCAACGCTTTTTCCAATCCTCAAAGCATTTCAAAAAATCATTTTTTGTGATCTTGTTTAGTTCATCCTTCGATGCCGTCTTTATCTCCTCAATCGTGGCAAAACGCCGTCCTTTCATGGGCCTCTTCAGTTTTGGAAACAAGAAGAAGTCACAGGGGGCCAGATCTGGGGAATACGGTGTCTGTGGCATCGTTACTGTGTTGGTTTTAGCCAAAAATTCGCGCACAAGCAACGATGTGTGAGCAAGGGCGTTATCATGGTGCAAAAGCCAATTTTTATTTTTCCACAAATTCGGACGTTTCTGGCGGATTGCTTCGCGCAAATTGCGCATAACTTGCAGGTAATATTCCTTATTTACTGTTCTACCCTGTGGCAAGAACTCATGATGCACCACGCCCCTGCAGTCAAAGAAAACTGTAAGCAAAACCTTTACATTTGATCGAACTTGGCGTGCTTTTTTTGGTCTTGGTGATCCAGAATGCCTCCACTGGGACGATTGAGTCTTAGTCTCGACGTCATAACCGTATACCCATGTTTCGTCACCTGTTATAACCCTGTTGAGTAAATCTGGATCATCGTTGACGTCATTCAGTAGCTCTTGGGCGATGCTCATGCGACGTTTCTTTTGGTCGAAATTGAGCAATTTCGGAACAAACTTCGCTGACACACGTCTCATGTCTAAAACACTCGTCAAAATTGATTGGCACGAACCAAATTAGATGCCAATATCATCAGCAATTTCTCTAATGGTAATTCGACGATTTCCCAACACTATTTTCTTCACTTCTTCAACATTCTCATCAGTTGTTGATGTGCTGGGGCGTCCAGAACGAGGTTCGTCGTCGGTGTCTTCTCGGCCTTCTTGGAAGAGTTTATACCACTTGTAAACATTTTTTTGGCTTAAAGTAGACTCACCGTATGTCACTTTCAGCATTTCAAGTGTTTTGGAACATTTGATTCCATTTTTCACACAAAATTTAATGCAAACTCTTTGATCCATGTTTTTAGACAGCAGCAAATCGTGGAGCACTTCTAACCTTGATGCCTCTCACAAACAAAACAAACATACTACAAAGCTGAAATTTGGAACGTATGTTCTAGACGAGTGTACCGACATAACCAAATAAAAAAGTCGAAGATCGAACGGACGTAGCCCGCTAAATTTCAAAATTCATCTTACTTTTTGATCACATCTCGTATTGTATAAGAAATGAGATATCAAAATTCATCGAATAGCAAACGTAAAGTTTTCTATTTCGATGAATCGTTTTGAAATATAACTGAGTATGATTACATCTATCGGGGAGAAGCCCGACAGCGCCGCAACCAATACTCAATTTAATTTCTTAACAGTTAATAAATTTGAGGAGAGGAGATATCTAAGGCTACTTTTTTCTCATAAGAGAGGTAGTCTTATGAGTTGAGCATTTAGGTTTCGAAAGAAGAGGAATTAACAGGCTAACCACTAAATCAAGAAATTAGTCTCAGGAAATTACTGAGCTTTTATTTCCAATCAGTGCTCGCGTTGCTAAACAAGGTAGGATAGTGAATCCTCTTGCCGCAGCGGCGAGCGAATTTATACTTGCGAAATCGGCTTCTTTCTACGCTTGGTAGCCCCTACAACGCTATTTTTGAAATTGATACAAACTTTGCACATGTTTTGTCGCAAAATGGCTCGATTGAAATAACAATTTTATGATTTAAAATGTTAAATATGAAATAACGAATTTTTTAACATAAATCGTTTCTCGAGGAAAAATCGCCTTTTAGAGTTATAAGTAATACAGTTTGATAATCAAATAACGCCAATTTTACAATAAATTTACGGAAAATTTTTACATAAAAATATCGCTAGTGATTAGTGGAACATTATTTAATTCAAAAACGATTAATACAGCTATCCACTTTTGAATAATAATTAAAAAACGAATTTGCAAATTTCTTTTTTAGCCATTTAAAAATCAGCAAATTAGTGACAATCATTATCATTAATTTTACATATATATACAATCGACTCGCTATCTAACAACGCAATTTTAATTGTTTAAATAAATTATAAATTTTTTATTTATTGATAACTCAGTGAAAAATTGGTTACTAAAGTGTTAAATTCTTGCTTCTCTGTTTCAATACGTTACGAACGTAATCGCATATTCTAATTAACAATATAATTATTTATTGCAAAATAACTAACATTATTAACTTTTAAATTAAATTAAACTAATAAATATGGATTTGAGAACTATAACAACATGAAATTCTAGATCAGCGCATCAAAATTGACTAAAAAAATGCTTTTGTTCATTTAAAAAACTTTGCAATTGTCGATTTTGCATTGTAAACAATAAATTTCTCACGGTCGTGACGTCACGCTCCTTATATGGTCTTGTTTTCGCTGAGTTGCCCTAACACATTTACATATATGTGAGAAGAGCACCTTTGCTCAATTACCGCTTTTCTTTGATTTTCTCGTGCACGACGGGTTGCTATTTTGCAGAGGGGGAAAAGGGACAAATCAGACTGGACCGTTACAATATATCCCTACTAAAAATTCTTACATCAGTTGTAATGTAAGAAACGTCGCTAGATCCCGTGGGATGTTTTCGCCCCCTATTTCTTATGCTTGAACCTATTCTCATGCAAGATCCAATATAAGAAATATATAAAAATGACTTGTATTCTAGTCTCATGAAAAATCTGATGCATGAAACTGTCCTCACATATGATCTGACGTATGGTTAGATCATATATAAGAAACCAAACTTTTATAAAAATTTATAATAAACAATGGTAATTACTTTGGTAACATGAACACTGTTATTTATTATAAAGTTTTATAAAAGTTTGGTTTCTTACATATGATCTGACCATACGTTAGATCACATGTGTCACGTCGATACGAAAGAATAAGTACGTGACGAATTATGAGTTATGGTAACAAACCGGGTATCGGTAATTTAATTTTCTATTGTACCAACCCTCCCGGGAAGATTTGTAAATCTATGTAGCGGGATAGATTAGTCTAAGCACGTCTCCATAATATTTCCGCGAATATTACTCATCGCATATTAAATTGGCGAAAACACAGGAAGAGGCATATCAGCCTACGGTATAAAAAGGCTGGATTGGAATTCGCACAACACAGTACGTAGTACACAGTTGACAATTCAGTAGTTTGGTAGTTTCGCCAAGTTATTTTCTAAGTCTAACTATCTGGCTACTTAGAACCGGGATTATACTCTGTTAAGTATTGTAATTGTCTTTAAACAATAAACCTAAAATCAAGCGCAAACACCTGAGACTGTTCGTAAAAAACCTCTTCTGAAATTCAATCCTAATAAGGTAAGAAACTATGTTATCTACTTAAAACGCCCTACGTATAATAAAGGCGCTATCCCTTTAACCAACCTCTGCTTAACTCCTGACTAAAATCCAACCTTTACCAACGCGACAATATTTGAATATATTATTACGTCTGGCTGTAACATCTCCTCGCCTAGACATAACACATGTGAGGACAGTTTCATGCATCAGATTTTTCATGAGATTAGAATACAAGTCATTTTTATATATTTCTTATGTTGGATCTTGCATGAAAACAGGTTCAAGCATAAGAAATAGGGGGGGGGAGGAATCCCACGGGATCTAGCGATGTTTCTTACATTAGAACTGATGTAAGAATTTTTAGTAGGGATACTAAAAAAACGGATTCAAATTCGAAGTCTCACCCTATTATATATCAACTTTAAACCGAGATAAGCGTGTCAATCTTTTATTACTACAAAGTGATTGTATTGATGAGAATGAAACAGAAAAATCTAATAGTTCAAATAACAATGACAATTTCAAATTAAAATTCCACTATGTATGGATTAAAAAATTATCTGCTCTTGTTAGAAGTCAAGTAACAAAACATACTTCACTAATTTATCTATGTGAACGCTGTCTCCACTATTTTTATGATAAAGAAAAATTGAATATTCATCAGACAGATTGTTTAAAATTAAATAAATATAGAGTTAATCTACCTAAATTTCCTCCTCTCAAATTTAATCATTACGATAGGAAAGAAATGGTTCCATTTATTATATATGCTGATTTAAAATGCTTATTGAAACCAGTAAATAATGGATGATCCTTTCAAGATCATGAAGCCTTTAGTGTAGCACTTTACATAAAATGTAGTTACGATGATTCTAAATCAATCTTTAAGATGTATAAAAAAAAATTTAATGAAGAACAATCACCAGCACAATGGATCATAAAACAATTTCAGATTTTGTTATATGAAATAGGTAAAATATATAAGAATGCTGTAGAAATTAATCTTTCATGGCGCAATGAAATGAATTTCAAAATTAGTAAATTGTGTCATATTTATAGAAAATATCTTCAACGTGATGAAATAAGAGTAAGAGATCATTGTCATTTGACGGGTTGATTTAGAGGTGCCGCACACGCAGCCTGTAATTTAAATTATAAGAATCCTTATTTTATACCAGTCGTCTTCCATAACCTTACTGGCTATGATTCTCATTTTATTATAAAAGCAATAGCTACTAGCATTGATCTGAAGTATTGGTAGGGAAATGTGACTGTTCTAGCTGAAAATAAGGAAAGATATATAGCTTTCACAAAACACGTGGACGGTAGTGCCATTAATTTTCGATTTATTGATTCGTTTCGTTTAATGCCATCATCTCTCGAAAAACTGGTTTCATATTTAACCAAACTGAATATCGTAGAGTATGAATTCAAGAAAGATAAATATACGAAAACATAAATAGAATTATTCAAGAGAAAAGGCATTTTTCCATATGAGTATGTTAATAGTTTTGAAATCTTAAAACAGACTCAACTACCACCTATTGAAGATTTTCATAGTTAATTGATAGATAGCAGTAACTCTGAAGCTGACTATGAGCATGCAAAAGAAGTGTGATCATCGATTTAGGACAGTATTCTGATCTACTATATACTTAAAAACTGACATATTACTCTTGGCTGATCTTTTTGAGAATTTTCGTAAAACTTGTATGGATGCGTATCAACTCGACCCCGCACACTATTATACTACTCCTGGATTAATATAGGATGCTATGTTAAAGTGTACAAATATTGAGCTAGAACTGTTAACTGATATAGCCATGGTTTTATTTATTCGAAAAGGTATTCGAGGAGGTATTAGCTAATGTTGTAATAGATATTCAAAAGCTAATAATCGATACATGGGCTTAGAATACAATGAAAAAGATCCAAATAAGACTTTGATGTATTTTGATGTTAACAATTTATATGGATGGGCGGTGACGCAATCATTACCATATAAAAATTTTAAGTGGGTCTCTAACATTGATGAGACTAATTTTTTCGATGTTTCTGATAATAATGAGATTGAATATATTTTAGAAGTTGATCTAGAGTATCTAAAAGAGCTACATGACGAATATAAGGACCTTTTTCGTTGTCCAGAACATAGCACACCTCCCGAATCAACGCAGAAAAACCGTTTAACAAGGCTGTATAATGAAGAACGATATGTCATTCACTATAGAGCACTAATTAAAGCAGGCTATCAAATACGGACTCAAACTAAAACAAATACATAGAGTACTACAGTTTAATCAAAAACCGTGACTTAAAACTTATGTAGATTTGAATACTGAAAAAAAGAAAACGAGCTAAATATGAGTTTGAAAAGTTATTCTATAAACTCATGGTTAATGCAGTAAACGGACAGACTATGGAGTATGAAAAGAAGCGAAAAGACGTCAAATTAATTAGTGGATGGGGTGGTAGATATGGAGCAGAAGCACGAATTGCTCAACCTAACTTTCATAGTAGCTCCATCTTTGATGAAAATTTAGTAGCAATACAGTTATCATGGACGTCTATTAGTATTAAGAAACCAATATATATTGGACTTCGTGTGCTCGATTTCTCAAAAACATTAGTATACTACTTCCACTATGCCCTGCTAAAACAAGGACATTCAACCGGATTGAAAATCCAATCCGCTTTGAGTCTATTTCTGAATCCTACAAATGACAATTGAAATTCATTAAAGTACAATGAATCTTAATTCACTTTAATGTATTTTTATCCCGAAATTAATTTTACATATTCTAATAATTAATTTCAGGATAGAAAAATATTAAAGGGGATTCAGATCGATTCCTGTTTGATAAATTTAAATTGTCATTTGTAGGATTCAGAAATAGACTCGAAGCGGATTGGATTTTCAATCCGGTTGATTGTCCTTGTTTTAGCAGGGTGGGTATATTGTGATGTTAATATCACAATATACCGTATTACCATATACCAATTTATCGTACTCTCGTGATCTGTCGCGTTCATGAGTAAGAGTTCGTTTTAACTTTGAAAATGCTTATGAATATTAAGTTTGAAATAAAATTATAAATGAATATCTATAATTATTTGAACTGGGCTTGAGGAAGAGACTTTACTCTAGTTTCTTATGGTGCGAAGTGTCCCATAAGTAGAGCTTAAGGTTTTCTTGTAAAAAGGATGTAATTCAGCCCAAGTTTCTCATAACGTGAAATGTTATATGAGTCGAGGGTAAATTACAATAGGAAAGGAAGAAATTGCTTAGTTAATCACTTGAGAGAAAGAACTTAGGTATAAGCCAAGTTTATTCAATTTCGAGCGCTCACTTTGCAAGGCTAGGAGAGAATGCTAGCCTGTGAAAAAATCAGCGTATTTATACATAGATTTTCCGCCTATTTCACAGGACAGCCCTCTTTGAGCTGTTTACGCAATTGTGCGAAACCATTTTTTTTTATTTACAAGACAATTTACAGTAATAACGAAATTCTAAAACATGTAAAATTTATAGAAGCAGATGTGGATTATTTAAATATACTTTACAATTATCGCAAAAAGTATAGACAAAAGTTATTAACTAATAAAGTTAGTTAATATAATAGCGCAATATTTATATAAAATAATGATAAACTTTTACATATATCAATAGTTTATGGTTAGTAGAAGTAGTTCCAAAAAACTACTCAAATTAATTAATAACATTTGAATTATAATCAATTTTCGTATTTGGAACGGTTTTTTGTAAAATCTTATAATGCAGATATTAAATCAGTTAATGAAAATTAATAAATTATAAAAATGTCGTTGTTAAGTACAAAATTGACGCTTTCGATTCATATATAATTATTTGTTTAAATAAATTATTAATTGTTTATTTATTGATAACAATAATAACTAAGCTGTTATCAATGAAACCAACTCTTACTCATGTTTCTTAGATAGTCATCTTGAATTTAGAATATCCGCTTTATTATAATAAATAATATTTACAATGTAATAAAGATATTAAATTTGCACATTAAAATTCAATGATTTAGAAGTTGAAAGTAATTTAAATTATTGTAATCTAAATCTATGCCATAAAATTTATATAAAAAATACTTTGTTATATTGAATTTACTCTTAATTAACGCATCTTAATTGAAAAATAAATACTATTATATCGATCTATATTTATAAGTAGAGTGACGTCACACTCCTTATATGGTCATGAAATTTGACTCTAGTACTAATACAATCATATCACGTGGCGCCGTTTATATGCTAATTGATGTAAGTACACTTCTCGCATAAATTAAAGAAACAAAAAAATTTCTAATTTTTTGGGCAATTTTCAACAGGCTGTATTTCAGTGAGAAATTGTCGTATAGGAAATAAAAAAATATCGCTTTTGAAGCTTGAAGACTCTAGATTTCGAATTTTTTGGTTACAAATTTTTCGGAATACCTGTAGCTATGCAATTCTTAGATAAAGCACAAAAAAATAAATTTTTCAAAGTTTTAACTTTACGGGCATGAAAAAAATTTTTCGAGTTAGACCAATGCATAGGTCACATAGCCTGTTCATTCAGCTTCAATTTGTTTTTTGCGGGAGTCAGATACGATCATTTGTCTTCGAGATATCGAATTTTGAATGCAAAAGGATTCTTTTACACTCAACTGCCGATATCTCTGAATCTACTGGTCGCCCAGCGAATGGACAGGCGACTACAAAAATCTGTCATGGTTGATTGGAAAAAAAATTTTTTTCCACCTGTAACGTTAACGTGAAAAAAGAGCAAAAAAGTGTCAATTTCCCTATTTTTGGTTAACCGACTGTATCTTCAACAATATTGGGGAAAAACTTGGGTTAGAAAAAAATTTCACGGTCTAACGTACCCCAAAGACTCCCCTAAATTTTTAGATCGATCATTTCAGCGGTTTTCCTGGACCGATTGATTGAAATTTTGAAAAAATTAAGGGAACAAGATTTTTGTTCCTTAAACTTGACTTAATCTTTTTAAAAATCAATAATTTAATTTTTTTTAATTTTTTACTCAATTTTGAGTTTTCTGGAAATTGATTAACGAAAAAAAAAATCCAAAAAAATTTTCTCAAAAATTTTTTTTGAAAATTGGAAACATTTGAAAAAAAAAATTTTTCTCACGCATGAAAACATTTCGTAAAATTTCCTTAAAAAAATATCGAAAAAATTAACAACAAAAAATGTGGAAAACAACCCACCCTAAAGGCCATCCCTGTAACTTCCCATTAATTTATTTTTTTGAAAATTAAATATTAAAAATTTTTAAAATTCAAAAAAAACCTAGAGGCCATTTTTGATTTACCTCGTTGAAGCTATGGACACATTCAAATCTTTTTTTTCCCAAAAAAAAATTTATTGAATAGAATTAAAGTCGATATCCCGAAGGTGCCCATGGTACTCATTGCGCGAAATTCTGAGCGATAAATTTTTTACATTTTCTACAGAGCCATTATGAGACACAAAACAGTTTTCTTCAAAACTTTTCGACTTCTGGTAATAAAAATCAACCAAAAGTTTTTTTCATTATTTTTAAAGAAATTACTGATAGCAGCTTTTAAATTCCGATTTATTCCATATTGCCTTCCAGGCGACATTTATCTGCCCCAGAAGTCTCTCGGCTAGTGACTTTTCTTCAGGAGGGGTACAGATATCGATAGATTGGTAAAGAACTCGGCGTAAGTGCTTCGGTTGTGTCTTATGCGTACAACCAATTCTGGGAAACAAATGGATACCAACGACGTGTTGGACAAGGACGACATCAAGCAACAACTCATCGAGATGATCGAGCAATCATTTGCCAGGCTATCCAAGACCCTTTCGCTCCAGCAAATGTAATCACTCGAATCTTTCCGAATCGTCAACAACAGCGACAACAACAACAATAATAACAACAACAACAACAGCCGCGAAACATTTCTTGATCGACGGTAAGAAATTGTCTTCGCGAATCTGGACTCCATGCTCGAACTGCTGCCCGTGGACCTATGTTCACCGTTGCACATCGTACAGCTCGTCTGAAGTACGCTTACAACCGTGTGAACTGGTCGACGAGAAAGTGGAAGCGCGTTTTTTTTTTCTGACGAGTCTCGGTTTTGTCTGCATGGTAACGACCAAAGACCTCGAGCTTGGCGTCGTACAGGTCATCGTTATCAACAGCGTTTTATTCGTTCCATAGCTACTTACGGTGGAGGATCGGTGATGGTTTGGGCTGCAATTTCACGAGATTCTCGTACTCCTTTAGTGATTATTTGAGAAACTCTCAATGCTAAGCGTTTCATCGATCGAATCTTGCAACCTCACGCGTTATCGTTAGCATAAAACAGGAAAGGATTTATTTTTATGCAAGATAATGCTAGACCTCACAGCGAATATCACCCATCAATTCTTTCAGAGGAATAACATTAGATTGTTGAGGCATCCTGCAATGAGTCCTGATCTAAATCCCATAGAGCACATCTAGGAAATATTCGGCCGCCAATTGCGTCAAAATTATCCCCATCTGAATAATTTAGCAGAATTAGAGAACGCTCTGATAAGAGTTTGGCGTCAGATCCCTCAACGGATAATCCGAAATTGCATTTCCAATATGCTACAAAGGTTGCAAGCTGTAATTAAGAGTAGAGGCGAGAACACTCGATACTGAACACTCATACATTACACACTTTAGAAAATCAGTTTGGAGTCGTAAAATACTGTGGAGCTGACGAACTACGGCGTCTCATTTCTTCTAAAAATTGCTTACACGACACTGACACACACACACACGTCGGAAAAAAAGTTTCAAGTCCTTAAATACTGTGAAACTGACAAACCACAGGGTCTCATTTTTTCCGAAGAATCGAACACACGTGCGTAAGCACAAAAGAAGCGTAAATCCGACCGTGCAACTTCCACATGGTATGGTTTGGATAATGCTAATGCCAGCGGTAAATCAGTAATCAATCAGAAACCTTGTTTGTCATGAAAACGAAAAAAAAAATTTTTTTCCAATCAACCATGACAGATTTTTCTAGGAAATCTTCTGCAGAAAACAAAATCCCCTATCCGTTCGCTGGGCGACCAGTTGTTTGAGAGATTCGGCAGTTGAGTGAAAAATAATCCTTTTGCATTCAAAATTCGATATCTCGAAGACAAATGATCGTATCTGACTTCCGCAAAAAATAAATTGAAGCTGAATGAACAGGCTATGTGACCTATGCATTGGTCTAACTCGAAATCTAGAATCTTCAAGCTTCAAAATCTATTTTTTTTAATTTCCTGTACGACAATTTCTCACTGAAATACAGCCTGTTGAAAATTGCCCAAAAAATTAGAAATTTTTTTTGTTCCTTTAATTTATGCGAAAAGTGTAGATTGACGAGTTTAGCGGGTTGCGTTAATCCAGTGAAAATAAGAGAAGAGCTCATAGATAGAACCGTTACAACATGAAAGAAAGACTAGCACATAAAGCATAATTACTCTATACTGATAGAGATAACCTAGTGTATGAATTTCAAGATGTTGATATATATGAAATTAAGAAAGAAGATATCAATAAATTTGATACATCAGATTACCAAGAAAATA
Organism: Phymastichus coffea; assembly: GCF_024137745.1. Taxonomy (NCBI): domain Eukaryota; kingdom Metazoa; phylum Arthropoda; class Insecta; order Hymenoptera; family Eulophidae; genus Phymastichus; species Phymastichus coffea. The sequence goes on along the minus strand of NW_026706822.1, from coordinate 3,086,069 downwards.
ATCAATTTAATATATCTCTAGTTAATAAAAAAGTTTTCGGTGTTATGAAAGATGAATGCAACGAGAATATTATGAGAGAATTCATAGGCCTTCGAAGCAAAATGTATAGTATACTAATAGAAAACCATCAACCAAAAAAGAAAGCAAAAGGCGTGAAAACACAATGTCATAAAAGCAATTGATTATGAAGATTAGCGAAACTGTTTATTGAAATTAGAAATTATTATGTGTGAGTAATGCAATATACATAGTGTATTACATCAAGTAAGAACGGAAAGAGCGCAGAAAGTAGCACTAATTGTAAGTCCATATGATGACAAACGTTGCATATTTGATAAAAATCCAGATACACTTCCATGGGATCATTACCAAATTATTGAAACAACAAAGCTTAAAATTAGCAGTGCGGTATAACGAAGGAAGAGAAAGATCATAGAAGTGGGGGAAAATCCTCAAGATGCTTTTACAACAAGTAGTAGAGATAACTATAGAAAGCAATACCAAGAAAGTTGTAAACTTCTTCCAACCTCCGATAGAATTCGCTCAGGATAGAGTAACAATAGTGAGGAGGAAGAAGGGTTAGTTAGGAAAAGACATAGGATAGAATAGTGATAAAGTGGGGGTCAACGGTAGACATGGCGACTCAAGTCGAAGGAGTAGGACAATAGAATCAGACGAGAAATTACTGAAGTAGGGATAAGGCGAAACGAGAGGGAAATGACGACGGCTCGAGTTCTTAGAGAGGGAATGCTGGGTAAAAAACGGAGAACACACCTCAGTCCATCGCAGTTGTTCAGCAGCAGCTTGAAGCAGCAGCAGTCTGTTCCTAGTTCTTCTCTTCCAGTAGTAGTAGATTTTCTTTTAAAAGTAAGTTTTTTATATAGCTCTTTAACTATATTCTAGTAGTATCAAACAGTATATATTCAATTAATGATTGATTTTTTTATTGTAGAATGGATGAAAAATCAATAAAATTACAAAATCAACTTTCTTACCTAGAAAAAGACTAGTAGATGACGAATTTGAGGGTTTCTACCGAAGCGAGTAAGCTTGGCGTTAAAAAAAGATGAGGAGATGCTGCAGAAATTGTATGAGACCACGGAGAAGAAGAAATTATTTTTACACCATCAAAAAGGCTCGAATTTTTAATTTAAAAATTAACTTAGTAAATTGTATAAATGCATATAGTAAATAAATTTATATTTTAAATTTTGATCAAGTTTTTAATCCTAATTTAATTATTCTTTCAAATCCTTTTTTTGGAGAGGTTGAAGTAATTACTTATGCTTTCTTTCCGTTGAGTTTCGACTTACAAGTAACACTACCCAACCGTTACTCACCGATCAGAATGACAAAACAAAACACTAAAAAATATGGAACCCCTATTTTTTCATTTTCTCGGAATTAGCTTTTAAGGGGCAGAAACCACCCCTAGAAAATGATAAAGGCGGAAACCTCCATGAACAAAATATAAAAAAATATATATATATATATATCATACAAACTCATTCTTCCAAACCTACCCACAGAACCTACTCAAACGAAACATCCGCCTTACCCCAAATCTTACCCCTTTTCCAAATCAATCATCCCATCCCCTTACCCGAACATAGAGCGTCCAACTAAACTAATTAAACATTTTCGTCTTGACTATACCACTCTCACGTAAATCAATCAAACCTTATCATCGCTTCCACATAAACTAACCCCATCACGATCACCCACCCACTCACCCTGGATAGGCTTTCAAGGGGTAAAATCCAACCCCAGATACTTAAACCCAATTTCCTTGATCCCCGAGCCCTGTAACCTTCGAGGCTATAAACCCCAGACCCTTCATCCCAATTTCCTTATGAGCCCTGTAACCTGCGAGGAACTTGAACCTTGAAGGTCATTTTAAGGTCAGGAACAACGACGTGGATGTAGTAAATTCTGTTCCCTTTGGGGTACTTGTTTCACGTGAGTCCCCTTGCCTCTCTCGATCGGGGTGCTTGTTTCACGTGAGTCCCCTTGCCTCTCTCGATCGGAGTGCTTGTTTCACGTGAGTCCCCTTGCCACTCACGATCGGGGTGCTTGTTTCACGTGAGTCCCCTTGCTTCTCTCGATCGGGGTGCTTGTTTCACGTGAGTCCCCTTGCCTCTCACGATCGAGGTGCTTGTTTCACGTGAGTCCCCTTGCCTCTCACGATCGGGGTGCTTGTTTCACGTGAGTCCCCTTGCCTCTCACGTACTTCACCTATTACATACATTACTGTATCAAGAGATATCCTCTATTTTACAAGTTCGTTACAATAATGAGGTGGGTTTTCTTCACTGATCGCAAAAAAATGCTGTATGCACAAATTTTCAGAACACCAAGCACATTTGATAATTGCAGATTGGCAACAAAATGCACATTTTGTATCAACATTCTGAAAGCAGTATTGCACAGGGGTTTGACATTTATTCGGTTGATCTGTCACGTAGCTTTTTTTTCCACCATCCGTATTTAAACATATTTATGAATCTTGGCGCTGAAAACTGATAATGTGTCAATGACTGTAATTTTAAAATGGTATTTCTCAAATGTAAATTTATTTCAAAATTGTTTAACATGACCATATCAGAAAAACATTTGACGAAATTTTTCCACGGTCTAAAGCCATAGACATCTAAAGGTTGGATCATCCCAGTCGTTCCAGCAGGTATAGTACGAATTTGGACGACTTTATTTACTTTATTTATCTTTTCAAATACTTTTTCAGTTTGCCCTGTCCAAGAATCCAACAATAGTGAAGAGTCCAGACCGGCAAAAGAGAGAAAGACTTTTTCAAACCATTTTGCGGCAATTTGAGATGTCAATTTTCCAGAATTAGAAGGGTAAACAAAAATATTATTTGCTGTATACAAATTCTTTCGTACAATTGGTCCAAACTCGCCATCAGTTTCTTTCAAGACTATTAATAAGGGAGAATGGAGTTTGCCATTAGCTGAAATAATCGGTTGTATAGTGTCACTATGGGTTAATGAGTTTATTGATTGAGCAAGACATTCTACTTGTAGTGATCCCTTGATTGACAACGTACGGCCTGCATGAGCTTCCAAATTGAATCCCGATTGATCAGAATTATAAATATTGGCTACACCTTTCGATTGAATATCTTTGCGAATCCCTTCTACGAATTTCGAAGCCGACTGTGATAATTCAGAAGCATTTGACAATTGTGCAGTAGTAACAAATTTATTGATTTTTCTAGAGACTATTCTATGCTTCACTTTAAAGTTATGTATCCATTTTGATGAAGCCTTAAATAATTTCGAAGATAACTTTACATTTTCTCTAGCTTCGAGCGCCCACCTTTTCAAATCTGAATCGTGAATCGGTAAACATTTATCAGAAGCACTATTAAACTTTTCTAAAACATACTTTGAAATTTTAAGTAGTTTTTCTAACTTTGATTCTCCTTTTTCAATTTGATTTTCCCATCTGTACAGCATCATTTGATGTTTTACATTTGCAAATTTACTTTGTACAGATTCAAGAATTCTTCTTTTTCTCTTACCTGAACGCCAGTAAGTGACCGCTCTTATCTTATACTCCAAATCTGCACTACCGTCTAATGGCAGATGTTTATCATGTTCATTTGAATCATCAGATTCTTCTATATGCAAATCATCAACTTCCAATGCTTCAGCTATTACGCTTTCTTCATTGTAAGACAAACTTTCATAACTGTCAATAAATAATGAGCAATCGGATGCTGTTCTTATAAGATCTGCCAGGTTAGAAGCGAAAGATCGTTCTTCATCAGTTATTCTAGATTCGATGTTATATTCAGCACCGTCGAAAGCAGAACGCAGCAAATTTAAAATATTTTTTGGATTCATCAGCATTTTGAATTTATAAATTTTTGGTCAAACAAAAAGCAGTCTTCAATATATTATTTAACTATTGCTATTTGAAAATCGAACTATTATTTTTAATATGGAAAGAAAAAGAATGAAAACGTGACATATGAAGGCTAATTAACAAAGAAAGATTAATAGGTATATTAAATATCTTTTACTACAAAAATTATTAAGTACATACAAATGTTTATAAAGAGGAGATTTTACTCTAAATGTGTTAAAGCATGAAATTAATGTAGACCGGCAACTTTTTATGAAAATCATTTATTCTTTATAAAGTAATAACTTCGCAGTATATTTTTTGATGTTTTACCGACTTGTGTTATGGGAAAGCCAGAAAATATAAAAAAAACTTATAGTTTGTGTATTTAAATTATACTAATTATGAATGAACAGTTTTATACTTATTTTCATTTCGAAGTATTTTTATTCGAATTTTTGAAAATACATTATACTTATTAATTAATCAGATGTTTCTCAAACTGTTTTGAAGATTAATATGTTTTAACAACACATAAATTATCAAAAATTATAAAAAACTGATATCAATTCTTTTTCAAATTAACATCAAGGAATTTAATATAACTATAACACAGCTAAATGTACAAAACAAGCGGTTTTGGCCTATTTTTGAGGTTATGTAGCTTCGCAACTTCTTTCCTTAAAAAAAACACTTTAAAGTAGACCTACACTGTTCTTCTAAATACCGTTGAGTTTGCTTAAATATTTCTTTCAGCCAACATACTCATTTTTCAAAATATCGAATTTCATGAATTTTCCGAAGATTAAAATATTTGTTCCCATAACTTAAAACGAATATTTAAGGAAGGAAAGATAGGGCAAGTCCACAAACTCGGCTCGGGGGTTAAGAAAATTGGGGTTAAGGGTCTGGGGTTATAGCCTCGAAGATTATAGGGCTCGGGGGTTAAGGAAATTGGGGTGAAGGGTCTGGGGTTATAGCCTCGCAGGTTACAGGGTTCGGGGGTTAAGGAAATTATGGTTAAGAGTTTGAGGTCATAGCCTCGCAAGATGCAGAGCTCTCGGGTTAAGGAAATTGGGGTGAAGGGTCTGGGGTTATAGCTCGAAGATTCTAGGGCTTGGGGGTTAAGGAAATTGGAGTGAAGGGTCTGGAGTTATAGCCTCGCAGGTTACAGGGCTCGGGGATCAAGGAAATTGGGTTTAAGTATCTGGGGTTGGATTCTACCCCTTGAAAGCCTATCCAGGGTGGGTGGGTGGGTGGTTGTGATGGGGTTAGTTTATGTGGAAGCGATAATAAGGTTTGATTGATTTACGTGAGAGTGGTATAGTCAAGACGAAAATGTTTAATTAGTTTAGTTGGACGCTCTATGTTCGGGTAAGGGGATGGGATGATTGATTTGGAAAAGGGGTAAGATTTGGGGTAAGGCGGATGTTTCGTTTGAGTGGGTTCTGTGGGTAGGTTTGGGAGAATGAGTTTGTATGATATATATATTTTTTTTATATTTTGTTCATGGAGGTTTCCGCCTTTATCATTTTCTAGGGGTGGTTTCTACCCCTTAAAAGCTAATTCCGAGAAAATGAAAAAATAGGGGTTCCATATTTTTTAGTGTTCTTTGGATGTGCAAAGTTTCATTCTGATCGGTGAGTAACGGTTGGGTAGTGTTACTTGTTAGTTTAAAGGTCTCATAAGCAATGTTAGTAGCGGAAGTACCTCACAGATGAGAGCGATGGTTCGGGTTCTCACTATTCCCTAACAAAAAAAATAAATAAATAAGAAAGAGAGAAGTGGGTGATTCCGGCGGTTCGAAAAGCGTAGTAGTCGGTTTAGATTCTCAAATAGTGATAAGACGTTAATAGAAAGCCCATTCTGTTAAAACGAGCGGTAAGAAGAAGAAGTAGAAGCTTAGCCATGACAGCTATAAAAGACAACAGGAGATCTCGCTCCCCTTCTAAGCATGTATGGTTTGCGAAGAAAGTTAGAATACATCATCTTCCATTCGAAGAAAAAGACTCTAGAAAAGGTATTTGGGAGAAGATAGCACGAGATCGCATGCGCTTCCAAAAACGTATTGCTGAATTTAATAAAGTTATATCAGGAGCATTGTTCAAGAAATGTATGCTGATGATGAATCGAATACTTGGTCCTATATTATAAAATCATCACACTATATATATATATATATATATGTTAAGTAAAATGGAAATCTAATTCAAAGTAAAGGAAGGCAGTTGTGGCGGCTCAAAAACCAAAGTAGTGGGGAAAGATTTTAAAAGAGCTGCGAGCCTCGAAGAGCTTCATTCTGTCTCAAGAATCGAGTAGTATAAGAGATATACGAGTAGTATAAGATATAGAATAAGAGTTGAATAACATTGAATGAAGCTCTTTGACGTAAAATAGTCATCATGAATTGCATGAAGATCAGAATTACCTAATAACATACATTAGGTAAGATGAATCTCAAATTATTCTTGAACTCGATTGTGAGTTTGAAATTGTTCTACCGGACCGAATTTCAAGAGCAATAATTTATCATTATGATCTTTTTATTGATCTATCCGACAGAGTTCAAAAATGTGCATTATTTATTCAATATCATGGATATGATCGATTTCAATTTATTATTTAAATGTATTTTCATATCTTCTTATATGTCAATAAAGATTATATTGTATAAATTTATTTTCTGTAGAGGTAAATGAGTCATTAGTCATGCTACAGAAGGATATCGTAGAAGAATCAGATAGTCCTTACTCGGCTCCGTTATTAGTAGTTCCGAAAAACAAGGACGCAGCTGGCAAACAAAAATGACAAGTTTTTGTGGATTTTCGCAAAATCAACTCTACCATACATCGACGAAATTATTCAAAATATGAACGGGGCACAATATTTCGGCTTTTTTGTCGTTTACTCAGGATTTTATTACGTCTTATTGGACCCGGAATCAAGAAAGCTTACGGCCTTTTCCACTGCAAATAAGCATCTTCAATTTAAAAGCATACCGATGAGTTTAAAAAACGCGCCCGCAATGAATTACATACTGCGAGGATTGATTGGCAAAATTTGCTCGACGGCATAATTTGGAGTCGCCCTTAAGGAACACAATGAAAGATTAAGAACATTGTTGCAGCGGCTGCAGGATCATGATTTAAAATTGCAACCAGACAAATGTAAATACCCTGCTAAAACAAGAACATTCAACCGGATTGAAAATCCAATCCGATTTGAGTCTATTTCTGAATCTTACAAATGACAATTGAAATTCATTAAAGTACAATGTATCTTAATTCACTTTAATGTTTTTTTATCCCGAAATAAATTGTACATATTATAATAATTAATTTCAGGATAGAAAAATATTAAAGGAGATTCAGATCGATTCCAGTTTGATAAATTTAAATTGTCATTTGTAGGATTCAGAAATAGACTCGAAGTGGATTGGATTTTCAATCCGGTTGAATGTCCTTGTTTTAGTTCCTTACGCCCCGAATTAGAATACTTTGGGCATGTCATCACAAAGAGTGGAATAGAACCGAATCCAAACAAGATTGAAGCTGTGAAGAGTTATAAAACACCTACATAGGCGAAGGAAATAAAAAGTTTTCTCAGACTCGCAGGATATTATAGGAAATTCATCAAGAATTTCAGCAAAATTGCTAAACCACTAATCGATTTGTTGAAAAAGGACAAGCTATTTGTGTGGACTGCAGATCAAAATAACAGCTTGCAGAACTTGAAGGAAGTTCTCATAAGCGAGTCTGTTCTAATCTATCCCGATCATAGCAAGCCATTTATACTTTGTACGGACGCCAGTAACAAGGCTATTGGTGCAGTTCTTTCACAGGTGCAAGGAAAATCGAAAAGTCCATGCGACTACGTATCAAGAAAGCTCAACGATACAGAATCCCGATATAGCACCACGGAAAGGGAGTTCTTAGCAATTGTGTGGGCAGTTAAGCACTTCAGACACTTTTTGTACGGTAAGCATTTCAAAATTATTACCGAGCGTAAGCCTCTAAAGTGGCTAATGAGTGTCAAGGATCCGTTGTCACGCTTAATGCGTTGGAGGTTAAAATTTTAGGAGTACGACTACGAAATTGAATATAAGAAGGGCTCGATCATAACGCATGTTGACGCATTCTCCAGGCGAGTACATGCAATTCAAACATGTTATGATGAAAACCAAGATTTCGAAGAGTATCTGCACACCTATCGAAATACAATGTTTCAGGAGATTACGCATACAAAGCTACCGACCATTGTGATAGGAGCCGAGTACGACATCCTGATAGGAAACGACGAAGAACCACAGGTAGCTTTCAACAAGCTAAAAGGTCACCTGACTAGTATTACCATGTCAACATGCTATGATTTGTCTTTACTGGATAATAATATCAAGTACATAATCACCCGAATGATAAAGTTCATATGTACAAGATTTAACATAGTATCCGACGTGTAGCAGAAGTGAAGTCTGAAGCCGAAAAATTGGAAATACTTAAGTTATACCAAGGGGCAGAGAATAGGCATTGCGATATAAACAAAACCTTTGAATTAATTTCCTCAAAATACTTTTGGTCAAATTACAGAAAGGACGTAGAAAATTTCATCAAGAATTGTAAGGATTGTCAAATAACGAAACGAGCATAATATAACATGCAAGTAGATGGGGTGCTAAACAACCACCAAGATGCTTAGGAGAAAGAATTGCGATCGATCACGTCAGGCCTCTACCAGCTTCAATAAGCAGCAATCGATATACTCAGCATCCAAGATGCGCTCACTAAATTTTTTATATTAATACCGGTAAAGACAGTCTCCGGCCATGAAACCGCCATACTTAATCACTACGTCTGTTTATATGGAGCCCCACAAGAAATAATAATGTAATAATGGATAATACTCAGTGTTTGCAATCGGAGGTGATGAAAGTCTTTACAAAGCACTTCAAGATAAAGCCTATAGTCATAGCTGCAGGTCACCACCAGTCAAATGGGTCATTAGAGAGGGCCCACGTAACGATAAAAAATCAAATAAAGATATTAGTTAAGGACCACGTCAACACCTGGGATCAACAGTTAAAGAAAGTTCAATTTATATTCAACAACTTGCCGAATAGAGAGACTGGATACGCACCAATGGAGGTTATCTATTTTAGAAAAACGCATTTAAAAACACATCTTTTTACTCTTCAGATAAAGTCACAAGAAGCAGCTAGATACGTGAACGAGTTTCAACGACATCATTTCGATAGGCTGAAGGAAATAAGAGCAAACTTGCTCAAGAGTAAAGCTCAATATGAGTAAGAAGTGTCGAAAAGAAAAAAGGGGCCTACGCCGCTATATAATATCGGAGATAAAATCCTAGTGAAAAGTTTAAAGTTGACACCCTTGCCCAATCTATGTGCAGGACCTTATATAGTAACACACTTCAATACTAACATACACATTAACATATAAAGTTACAAATATCTAACACAAAAGATACATTAACCCATTAATACCCAAGCCGAATCTGGTAGAGATAGCCTTAAAATAACTATTGAGTTCATGTTATAGCTCAAAAATAATATACACGTGTTTTTTCTTTTTGCATTTCCAATTGTTTATAAAAAATTATTTAAACAAATTGACAAAAGTTTTAGTTTTTTGAAAAACTATTTACGGCAATCGATTCTACGGGAAAACCAAGGCGAAAACCTCTGTAAGATTTTCTTGTCAGACTCGATTTTGTTGGTGTATATTCGTTATAAACAATTTGAAACTAAGAAGTGATGCTGACAAAAACCTCTCTAACATTATTTTTTTCGACCCAACTGTTTTTGTGAATCATTATGGGTAAAAGAACTACTTTCTTCAAAACAGATCCTTAAAAACAATTATGAATGATTTTCTCTGTGAGTTTTGCAAAAATAAACATCACATTTTGAACAACAATATTCAGTCAATACTGAACAATTTTCGTTGTCACACTTTCTACGTTTCCCAACCTTTATCTGATGTTCCTGTCGGAGTTTCAACTTTTTTCTGTCGTTTGGGTCGATGAGTATTTTCGTGTTTTTGAATATAATATTTACAAACTTCCTCCACAATATCTTTTGAACCTTTCTTCTTATCTGGATGGAGTTTATTGTAAATAACAGTAGCATTAGCTAATGAAGCTTGAATAAGTCTCATGAAGAGACACCACGTCCATTTTTTGCTTCGGATTGTAGGCATAAGTGCATTACAATGCTGGTCGTGTAAGTCTACTCCACCCATGTGCCTATTATACATTAAGAAAGCTTGAGGAAAGAGAATTTTTTGTTTAGTTTTATTATGCCATCTTTTCATTTCAACTTTCGGTTCATCTCCGTATTTAGTTGAGAGAACTGATACGGGTTTAGAGTCCATCACCGTTATGTAATTCAGTTTTAAATTGGCTTCATGAACTGAGATAGTGGTTCCTCTATCAGCTTTCTTTGACATATCGATTTTTGCTTTAACGCGATTTTGACGATGTGACGTCGGTTGACGAAACAATTCTCAGGCGCACTTTTTGGTCTATCCTTGCGGACAATAACCGGGACGTGCGTTACCACTATCGCGGGAAATTCCTTTTTTCGGCGACGGAGGATCGAAGCTTTGCTATACCACACGCTTGGCAATATAGCAATACTTCGCGTTATTTTACCACACTCTTGGCAATAAAATAACGTAAAGGGAGCCTATCTAATATGCACTCGACCACACGCTTGGCAATCGAGTGTAACTATCTAAGAAAGAAAAACCCGTACGCGAAACTAGGAAGAGTAAGAAGAGAAAAGTTAAAGGAGAGTAGTTAGAATGTAAAAATTTTTTATTTAATTTTTCTTACTCACTTTTATAATGGTTTTCCCACACACACACTGAAAGATTAACTGGGTCTGGACGAACTTGAAGAATAGCTAACGAATTCAAAATAGTTGTAAGAACTGAATGAACTAAATCTGAGCTAGAAAATAACTGCTAACTTTGAACGAACTGAATTTAGAAAAAATAATGATCTAATTTTCGTGAAAAGATCTCTTTTATACTTTTTCACAAGAGACTCCCACTCGAAAATCTTTGTCATTTTTGGGCAGGAAGAACTCAAATTTTCTCAACTTAATTGGTTGGAAAATTTGGGGAGTATCTCAGCGTAAGCAAGGTTCGAATCCTAATTGGCCGGGGGCGGAGTGTGCGGGTGTGGCTTCATTTTAGTGTTTTGGGCCCTCTTCGCATAGATGGCCCTCTATGTACTATTCTGGCCTTTATCTATTTAAACTAATTCTATTTAAAATTAATTGTGTGTGTGGTACTCTAATTTTACAAAAATGTTTCTTAATCTATAATAAAACTAAATGATAGAACAAAAGTTAAGAATTACATTTATCTAAGAACAATTAGGATATTAATAGTTTTAACTATTAATTGATTATTAAAAAGCTTTGAGAAATGCTGAAAAAATCAGAGTTAATTGCAACAAACATAATTAATAACTTTCATTCAAGCCATTCTTAAATTGTCTAACGCAAAGTTGAGCGCATCCAACAATTATATATACGAAACTCGTAAAGAAAATGAACCAATAAATACGGGAAGACAAATTTCGCAATTTTTCGAGAGACCTGCAAGCAAATCTGCTTCCTTTAATTCAAAAGAAATTAGCAAAAATGAAAATAAATTATTTAAAATAAAATAATAGTACTGTTGGCAGGATGCACATGTGCGCTACAGATCTCTACTTTCTAAACATGCGCGCAATCTGACTACTCCGGATGACGCGATCGTAAAATCGCCCTGATAGTCTCCAGTACCCGAAAGTCGCCAGATGCGCGAGCGGAAAACTGCCGTTCACAGGAAAAATCGTTTTTATTCATCCGTACGCAGTTTTTCATCTTAATTTACGAGCTAAATGTGTGGTCGGTATTTTTTTTTTTGTCTTATTCTCTCTTTTTTTTTTTTTTTGAACCGCCGTTACAACGACCAGTTCCTGTAGCCGAAAATCCAATATTTCTTAAGTGAATCATGAGATCTGGAGATGTAAAGAAGTTATCAAAAAACAAATGATATTTTGCCAGATATACATTTTTAACCGTCTCCAGGAACCTTTGAAGTAATTTGATAACCACTATCGATCCCAAACAAACAGAAGCTAAAGGATTTTCAGATTCAGTACCAAACTTGCCTGTATATATATCTAAATCATATATATATCCATCTGAAGAATATAGTGCCCATAGCTTTATCCCAAATCTTATAGGTTTGCTCCTAATGCATTGCTTGATGCTGAATCTTCCAAAATATTTGACCATAACTTCGTCAATTGACAAATTATAATCAAAAAATCCATATCTCATACAATTTTCCCTAAATAATTCAAATAAATATCTGACTTTCCAGACTTTATCTTTTTCATCTTTGTCTTGAAGTTTATAAAACCTAATGTTTTTTTTTATTTTTACAAATTTTTCCCATGGCATAAGTTCTTTTATTATTGGACACTGCAAAAGTCGTTTTGTTGGACCAATAGTCAGACTGCTTTTTCCTAGAATTGACTATAGTAATCATAATGATCACGATGAATCGGTCTAAATCATCATTGGTTAATTCAAAGTGGTTTTCGGAAGTAGCTTCTATAATAAAGTTTTTCATTGATTGAGAAAAAAAGAGTTCGAACAATTCCAAAGAACTTTTTGAGTAAAATGATGAAATAGATGAAAGATCATAGTCATCATCTGGAAGATCGTCACAATTCAAAGCATTATCACGCCAATCATACTTATGATTCGGTTCTAGTAACTTCTGGTCACTAGTATAAGAACTCTTTATATGTTCATACGATCCTGTAGGAAGCGACCGAAATGAAGTATATTCTTCTTCTTCATTACTTGAACCTTCATCTGAGCTCTCATGCTCTGTTGGAAGAAATGCAATATCAACATGATGATCACCATCTATATCATCACCGTCAACCATCTCATTCAAATCAGCAATTCTTCGCCTCGTCATGGCATTATAATTTTATATTGAAGTATATAAAAAGAACAAAATCAGTAATTTATTCAATATAATAGAATGGTCTTCTATTTCACTGAGTGACATGCTACCATCGAAATAGTATATGACACCGAACTATTTAGTCGATTTACATTTGAAATGAAGATAGGAATGAAAATTAGAAAGAATTATAAAATTATGAGGAATTTCTACTGATGGTGTAATTATTTCAGTACAACCGTAGAAAATCTTTTTCAAGTTATTTTTAGTTCACATTCGGTTTGTAAAATTCAAATGATGGAAACTGCTTTATGATTTCTAATTACAATTGTATGATAAAAGGCTAAAGAGGTTTTCGTCTTGGGTTTTCCCGTAGAATCGATTGCCGTAAATAGTTTTTCAAAAAACTAAAACTTTTGTCAATTTGTTTAAATAACTTTTTATAAACAATTGGAAATGCAAAAAGAAAAAACACGAGTAAATTATTTTTGAGCTATAACATGAACTCAATAGTTATTTCAAGGCTATCTCTACCAGATTCGGCTTGAGTATTAATGGGTTAATGACACAAAGCCTTTTGTGGAATAACTTTGTTTCTTTAGATGCTGGTGGTACTTCTACTCTTAAGGATCAGCTTCGCATGGGGCCTTAACGAGCTCTATATACTCATCCCCGTGGACACGCCCATATTAAGAGAGGAGTTGTTCAAGACGAGATTTTATCACAAAGTTAGAACGACCATTCATTTTGTGGATCTTCAAGAAGCGGTTAGAGAGGGTAGTCGACTTTCACGTTTCACCAGCGATCTCGAGAGGTATTGTGGTCAACATCTCGAATGTAATCATAGGATAAGTGTGACAACTTTGAAAAGAAAAATTAGTGCAAGGATGACTAATCTTGGTAACCTAATCGATCTAGGCGGTAGAAAAAAAGATGCCTAATTAACGCAGTTGGGTCAATTAGCAAGTTCCTATTCGGAAGGATGTCTCCTGATGATGCCGAAGCAATAAACAAACAGATTGATGACTTGAACAAATACACAACAGGTGTAGTCACTCTATTGAAGAATCAGGCGATCATAATAAAGTCGGTTTTAATGGACTTTGAGGCGTTCTCCAGCTCTCAAAAATGCAACGTAGAAATGCTAGAGCAGCTCGTAATCAATGGCAGCTCTCGAAGAAACGCTAATGCATTTAATTCAAATCTAATGGAAAGTATAACAGCCACGGAAATGCGAATCGATGAGTTCGACCAGTTGATTTCTACGTTAAATAAAAATTTATTAGTATACATCATATAATACATTATATATTAATTATTTTATTTTAAAAAAATTATAAATTTTCACAAAATTCATACAATTTTTGTTCAAGATCTGAATGAGATTTGTATAAGATATGTACAAATCATGTAGAAATTCTACACATGTTTATACAAATCTTTTACCAATCGTGCACATACTCTTATACTCAACTGCAAGTTTGTAATTGTTTGTAACTGCAAATTTCGTATGTACATTTTCAGTAGAGGACTGAATAAAATAATCTTCGCGATGTTTATGCTCCGAGGTAATAAGTGGAGAACCTGATCCAAGCCCTACGGGATATTCTTATAAGCAAACACAATAATTTTTCTTGATCTTTCTTCTTCTTTCTATCATAAGAAATAAAATTATTACAAAGGCAGATAAAATGGACAAAAGAAACGAGGAATCCCGATTTATTACAAATCGTGGCGGAATTCTCACAGCACAATATAAGTTGAAAGGATATTTTAGAAGCGATATATACTAGATAAAAAATCGGGAGATTTCAAGAGAGATTTGAATCACTACTTACGCAATCAACAGGTATAATAGAAGACGCATCAAAACATTTTTCATATTTTATAAAAATGCGACTATAAATCTGAAGATTTTGAATAAAAATCACTAACCGTAATACCCAAAAAAAAATGAAACGAAAAATATATAATTAATAAAAGAAAACGGGGAGGACAAAAAAGAGAAAGTTACAAATACGGGCATGGAATATGATGATACCTCATTTCATACTTTGAAGTCCCCAATCCTAAAACACGTTTCTTTTCTTAACTCGGTTTGCGACTCGCGCTTCAAGTTAATAGCTCAAAATAACGTCGTGCTACTAATTATTTATAAAAGGGGAAGTACGGAAGACACATTCGCTTCGCCGCGGAAGGCGTCGATGGGCTCTCGTCGTTCGGCGGTTCGGAGGCTACAATTAAAAGACAGGAAAGACGCAGGAATAATTCAAATCATTTATCGTTAACAGTCTTTATTTATTAATCTTACAAGGCCAGATGCGACTTCGTATCAGAAAGAAAGCCGCGCGAGACTGTCTCCCTGCGAGTGAACGCAGTAGAGACAAAGCTTCGCCTCACACTCACTCGTCCGGTTGTCTGGCAGATGCGGTGCGGGTTAACGCACGCACCTTTCTGTCCGCGTCCTGTTGATTTATCCGAGAGAGAGAAAGGAAACCGAGGGGCGTATCGATAATACAAAAGAATACCTGACCTAAGAAAAGGGGCGTTATCGGGAACTCAGCGATCAGCTTCAGCCGGTGTCACTCTGCCTCTCCTCGACGTCCCTCTCGCTGTGACTGTACGAAAGATAGAATGACTTATAGAATAATAATAACAATAATAACAATAATAATAATAATAATAATAATAATAATAATAATAATAATAACTTATACGATGACTTCCGGAAGATTCCAGAAAGGGCTGGTTGCTTCTCGTAGTCCTCTCGCTGCCAAAAGAGGGCCGATGAATGCTTTGATCACTCTCTCTCTCTCACTCGATTTCACTTCTTCCTATTGCTCACGACGCTAACCTGGCTAATACTGCCCGCGTTCTCTCATTCCTCGCGGCATTCCTACCCCTTCCTTCAGCATCCAAAATCGGCCGAGTGCCGCCGGCGACACTATTTCTCTTTTACTCTCTATCTCTCTCTTCATTCCTCACACGACTCCAACCATCGACGCCGATCAGAAACTAAATCTGAAACAAAGCCACATTGAGCGTAGATACTTGGTCCGAATCACCAAGATATCGATGTGGCAGAGGCGAAGGGAACGCCACGCGGAAGAGAGAGAGGCAAACAGGGCGAGCAATCTCAACGACTGCCTCACCTGTCACAATCCAAACACTGATTAATAAAATAAAATACCCAATAAGATTCAACGCCATAAGATTCAACGCGTTCTAGATAAAATTCAACTGCCAGTCCAATCAGAAACATAGGTTTAAGAGATTTTTTTAATTAATTTAATTAGCAGTATCAATCATTAAGTAAAAAGTTACGAAATATGTCGTTAAATTTTGTAACAGAGTTAAAACAGTAGCTCATCTAGTGCGGCTGTACGTTGTAACGAGAGGCACTCGTTAATGTCTTCCATCACCGTCGTGAAAAGCCGTGCACAGCCTGTGCTGCTTTACCGTGCGAGATGGCGCGCTGCGCGTGCATCCACGAAAGAGAGAGAGAGTGCGCGAGCAGGCAAAAACCGGGACTCGTTCTACGCCAATCGATGAGAGCTGACGATTTTTGGAGAGACCACCGAGGACGAAGAGGTATTCAAGAGGCAAAGATAGACTATGAGAGGTGCGAAGAGAAACGACGTGAGACAACAAGCGGCGAGATCATTAAGAGCAGGAGAGCTCGCTGCATAGTCACCTAGAAACTCGATCCCGGACAAAGCAGCACTGTCGGTTCCTTGATGATAGATAGTCTCGCCCGTGTCTTCCATCATTGGCGATTATGGCAGTACTCGACCGTTTGACCCGCTCAAGTAAGTCTGGTGATATCGTGGCACAGCGCCGTGCTTCTGTGTCGCACGGCTGCGGTGTGTTGGATGTTAATTGTTCCGGAAGATTGCCTTAGTTCTGTTTCCGTCCGCACCGATGATTTTCTTATCTATGTCGTTTACGATAAATGCGTGGCTTCCGGCAAATAAGTGTTAATGTCGGTATAATGCTGAAAGCTATGATGAGGAGAATTAATAAAACATCACACGTTTGAATCGAGTGTTAAAGTGATTTTTCTATTCAGCACTCCCGATCCGTCGATGATGCGAGTTTTTAACTTATTGACCCTTTGCGCGCGCATTGCACGATTCGCGCGTGACAGTTAGACCAGTCACTTCGCTGCGAGGAAGCGACGGCGCACGAGCGCCAACTTATTAAGAGGCGCAGAGGAGTCACCAAGAATAGTCGGCTACTCAGTAGTCGATGACGTAGGAAAAAGACGAATCATTAATTTAATACCATCCCGTTACAACTTAGAAAATATTACTTGGGATTTGTAAATCAATTAAAAAAGGATGAAGTTTAATTTTTCATTTGAAACTTGCATTGGATAATTAAAACACGTATAGGTTCTGTAAACAATTTGAAAGAAGTAATAGTGAAAATAGTAGAGATAAAACGCAAATTTGCAACGCAAATACCGGATGAGCTTACTTAGATCGTAAAGTGCTCGCTGAGTCGAAAAAGGAACTCACGGGTATAAAAAACGTGAGCATAATAAAAGTCGATCGTTCATAAGTATGTCAAATTTCTAATTCAATAAATTATTTAGCAGACGCCTACGTCTATCACAATAGTAACGATGCAGAAACCAAATTAGGGAGAGTAACTAATAACATGGCAGCAAGGCGGACAGTTAACAACCAACTCATGGTTAATAACGAAAGAAGTACCCAACAAATGGTGCAAAATCAAGTCAATGTTGGTCAAATATCAAAAATTCAATATTATGGAAACATCAATGTAAGTAACAACTGTCCAAGAAATCTAAATAAAGAATTAAAAATTTACGTTATAGGGTAAAAAGTCATTGAAAAATAGAAGAACATTGAGTGCAATAGAATAATTTGTAATGAACAAAAGAAACAGCAGCAGGAAAACGTTCGCTAAGTGACGGGCGAAATTGAAGAAATGAGCAGCCAAGCGGAGCGCCAGGCATTAATAAAATTCCAAAAGGTTGCACAGTCGAAGAAATGAAGTTTTAGTTAATTTTAACTGTAAGTTACTAATCTTTGTTATCTCTGATAAAAATAACAATATTTATTTTTCTAAATATCAATATCTCAATAATAAAAGTCTAACCTAAGTTAAAAATCCAAATTATTAATCACAAGATTTCAATCACAGTGTGTAATGGAACAAGTGCCAGACTCTACATAGGAAGAGATTAACTTATGATATAAGATTCTGAAGAGGTTGCTAACTTTGCAACGAAACATGGAAAAACGATGTGATTATTAATTTGAATTTTTAACCTCGGTTGAACTCTCGTTATTAGAAGATTGATAATAATTATTATATTATGCAGAGTATACATAATGCATATACTTATTTAATTATTTATTATGCTTAATACGGTTACAGGACCCCACTACTCAAAGCATCAAAGAAAACTGCGATCGCGTATATGAATAAGTTGAATTACAGGAAATAACAAAAGATACCAATCTTAAGTAAAGGGGTGATCAATATAGAAAATTTAGATTTTGAATTTCTTATTTTCCTGGATGATCTTTCTATTGTTGGAGATGGATTAATAGTAGCATGAATTTTATGAAAAACTTAATTATGAGAACGATTGGTTAAAAATAGCACACAAAGTTTTCTTCCTATTATTATTATTTCGAAGAATGTTTTGACAGTACAAATTGATCAATCTAATTTCCTAGAAGTGAAAACCAGAACTTATACTAATTGTATTATAGAAGGTAAACTAGCCGTACGAAAACCGAACGATGGAGTTGAGTCGCTAGTTAGCGGAAGAGCAAGTGTAGATATTGAGCCAGATAACTGTAAATAATTTAATGAAGATGGAGTAAATAAACCAAAAATTGAAAGTTGTATTTGTATGTCTTGGTGTGTATGGGCGAGA
Organism: Phymastichus coffea; assembly: GCF_024137745.1. NCBI lineage: Eukaryota > Metazoa > Arthropoda > Insecta > Hymenoptera > Eulophidae > Phymastichus > Phymastichus coffea. The sequence goes on along the minus strand of NW_026706822.1, from coordinate 3,067,289 downwards.
TAGGGACGAGGCCAAACATTTACTTTAAATGTTTGTAAAGCCATGACGTCATAACTGTTAACCATGATTTCCTTCATTTTTATTTAAAATTAAAAATGTTCCAAGTTTTCTCAATCTTGTAATAAATAAAAAGAAAAGCTCATTAAAAAGCAAGAAATTATTTATAATAGATCACATAAATTGTTTAGTTTGTAACGGGGAATCTCATTCGTCCGTCTTCGGATAGCTCGCGACTGCCCGTACGAATTGTTTAATCAGGGATTCGGGAAGCAAGAATCGTTCCCACGGCTAAATAACGCGTCGAGCGCGCGCGTTAATCGTACGCGGACTATTGCACGGGAACAGGAGTGACTGTGAGGGTAAATAAACGAGGCTGAACCTGAATGAGATAATGGTCTTTAATGGTAATAACAATAGAGTAACAATAAACAAACTTGAACGCGGAAAAGAAACTAATCGGACAAAAAGGAACTCAAATTAAAATCAAATAATCGGCGAATATGAACTAAAGAGAATTATAAATAAACTAGGTTACAAAATAATCAAAATAAACAAAATGGTAGAAAATATGAAATAAAAGAAAATTACAAAATAATCGAAATAAACAAAATGGTAGAAAATACAAAATAAAGAAAATTACAAAATAAAAGAAGATTTCGCCGCGTATGAACAACGACCGCCCGAACACAACAAGCACGACCTCGCAATCGGCAGAGCTGCCGAACTGCGAGGTGCCTGTTCGGCGCTTCGGATAAGAGAGAGAGAGAGAGGAAGAGAAACACTGCACCGACCTTGTCTCGAGTCGACTTAGACTCTCTGCCAACGTCCTTGTCCCTGTCAAAGGCGGAATACTCTGGAAAAGAAAAACAAGGCGAGCGGCTAGGTGAATAATCTCCTTCGGCTCCTCGAATGTTCTCTCGGTGAGGCTGGTGTTATTGTCGCTGTTCTTGTTATTGTTCCCGTCCTCGTTGTTAGTGATGTTATCGTTGTATCCCTGTTATCGTTGCTGCGCTCGTTATCGTTGTTATTGTTGTTATTGCTATTGTTGTTGTTAACGTGTTGGCGTGTTGGTGAGTTGGTGACCCCCTTTGGACGTGACTGTATATGTGTGTATGTGTACGTGTATCCGTGTCGGCTCGTGTTTCGCTTCACGCTCCAGATCAGCAAAGGAATTTCCGCTCATCACTTCTAAGATAGCCGCACGCGCGCACACTCCCGCGTCACCTCGCCGTCGCCCACGTGCACCGGTGCCGGTTCCGCTACCTCCGCAGATCGTTCTCAAATACACAAACTCCGCGCACCGGCCACGTGTTTCCAAAATCGTAAATCGTCGGCGAGGGCGCGAGAACTCACAAATCACGGGCGAGACCCAACAGAAAAATTTGTGTGCGCGCGGTGGTCCGTGCGGCTGCTCAACAGGTACTCCCTGTTCCTCCCCTAGCCAACGAGATGCGCGCGCAGATCTGCCTACGCCTCGCTGGCCTGCGTTTATCTTCTGTCTCTCTCTCTCTCTCTCTCTCTCTCTCTCTTTCGATGTGCTCTCTACGTCGGCTCTCTCTCCAACTCGCTGCCGTCGCCGTCGCACCTCAAGAATAGAACAAAAAGAAAGAAACGGAGCGATTAGAGTGTGCTCAACTAGTGCACACTCCCAGCTCGTCAAGACGCACAGGGAATCAGTAAGAGCCCGACGGAAAGCAACGGTCGAGCCGTGATTCTCCGTCACAAGTTAAGTAAAAATAACTTGAATTGAGTATTTTGTAAAAACAGAGCTTTCCAGAAAAAACAAATCGTAGATTTCACAACTTTAAAACCTGATTTGCAAATAAAATTAAAAATAAAAAAAATCGATTTTATCGATCTGATGAAAATTGTGCGTGATATTTTTTAGTCAAGCTACTTTTCTTTATTATCAAACCATTTTTACTATAATGAATTAAAAATTTATATGAATTATACAGCAATTGAAAATGAGTTGAAGTAATAAAAATAAAAGATCGAAAGCAAGAAGCAGGTTGAAAAAGAAAAATCGTTTTAGCATTAATAGTGGCCGAAAAGAAAAACAGGCGAATATTACATTTCAAATAACTTTATACCGACGAGCTCAAGATTTGCTCAACGATCTAAGCTACATTTCTGCAGTCATTAATATTGTAAACAACAAGAATAGTTCTACGCCAGATTCTGAAGTGCAAGAAAAAGATAATCTTCCCAAAAGTCATACGCTTAGTTTAATCTTAACATTTATTATAAAAAATGGTTGTAGTAAACGTCAATGTCAAGCAATAATGAGTGATAGAAAAAGATTAGAATAAAACATTCATCTAAACTACAAAACTATAATAGAAGAAAAAAAAATGTTATCCACGTAATTCTGAAACACTGAATATCGAAGTCTGCGTTTCTTTGCAAGAGCTACTCAACATTACTAGTGAGCGTTGTGTGAAGCATTAGTTCTTAAGTGGCCTCAAAATACATAATGCAACTTATAGATGCGCGTTTTCATAGGATTGAACAGCTCTTCGGGTCATAAAAATCCTCAACAAATATTCAAAAATCAAGAGTATGAAGATAAAAACGCTCAAGTATCAATTTTGTTACCTATATTGGAATAACTCAGCTTTTTCATTCAAGAAATGATGAATATAGTTGGATGAATCCTTCTCCCATGAGCGTTAGGTTTTCCAGATCTGTGAGAATATGTTATGAAAAAAAAATTCCTAAAAATATAGTATACTCCTAAAATATCTATACGAATATTCATTATTTATTCAAGTTAACATGTTACTTCAAATTGAATGATTTTTCAGCAAAATATAAAAAAAGAGAAGATTTTGTCGAAGAGAAATTATATCAAAAATTCAAAATCAGAGCAGATCAATTACTACAAGGTACAAGAACAACAAACACTGGAAATATAGCCTTCAGAGATCCATCAGCTATTGCAGAAGCCTTAGAACTTGACAAAGAATTAATTACACATAAAGCCATTATTCTTGCAATATTCAGATGTAAAATATTGAATTTAGTAAAAATGAGAGCATTTAGTTTTCATACCTATAAACTATATTATACCTAGTACAAATGGGCTAACATAAATCCAATTAACACACATCAACTTCTAATATATGGTTGCCAAATTGCTGAAAATTTTCTTTTTCCTATAGCAATATTAGCTGAAGATGTTTTAGAATTATCGCACAAATATTATAGATCGAATGCAACTGATCATTGTCGGCAAAATTTCCGACTGAATGGTATACAAGATTTATATAATAGGGCTATTCAAATAACTGATCCTTTAATATCATTGAACGGCACAGAGAAGAGATAACAATTTTCCGTAAGCCATCCATAGCAGTTAAAGTTGAAAAATATATAGAGGAAAAGTAAGTATTCTACCTAAATATGTTATGCCCGTGACTTTCATAATTAAAAATTATAAAATGTGATATTTCAGTCTTCTCCAATCGGTATTTCATGAAATGGAAATCAGTGGATTGAGTGGTTCAGAAGAAAACGAGCTCAGCGATGAGTGGTAAGTAATTGTAGAAATTAGGTTTACAATTTTCCAATTGAATATATTGCCAATAATCTGATTAATAAAATCAAATTTACATTTATCAATTCTTGTATGTATATATAAACATTAAAACTAAATGCCAGGATCTAACGAACTTATCGAAATGGAATTTAGGTAAATGTTTTTTTACCATCTCTTAATGACATATTGTAGCCGAATTATGTACAATTACGAGATGAACTGCGTAAGCTAGATATATTAATTGAAATTCTTTTAATATTAAATATGAATACGTTTATAACGATATTATTTGTGGATAGTAAATATGCAAATATGCAAGCCCTGATATATATATGTCTGTATGTACGTACGTATGTATTGACTAATACTAAGGAAAGTATTAGGGAAGACTTGCTTATTAGTTGACACTAGAAAGCAGGCATAAAATCCGATCAACGCACGTCATTATATTAACCATCAACACCATCCTCAGTAAATGGTAACGTAGTGTTTTGTACGAGTACTTACCCGGAAAACATACTATAAAAGTGAACAAAAGCCTAGAAATCTTCATATATATCCGAATTTTTTTCATGGATGTTCAAAAAACGATCATATATTTCAAAGTCTGTATCTCCGCTAGTTTTTAATGTTGTTTCACGCGCGACCTATTTGACCTCTCATTTTTATTGTTCTTTTTTGTTTACCTTCACAAAAAAATTATAAGTTGTCAAAATTTTTCCATAACTAAACGCATTCTGAAGAAAAATGCTCAAAATTTCAAATATTGCAACTTTGACCTTGAAATTCGAGGTTGAATGAACGTTTTTCAGAATTAATTCTTTTGTTTTATATTTAGTGACACTTCAAGTTTAAAATGCCGTTGGGCTCATATTTCTATCTTTATCCGATTGCTAGATATTTGATTTTGAAAAACTATTTTTGATTTACCCCACTGTGCAACGTTGACCTTTCTTAGCAGGTGGTAAGTTCCTGAGTGCAAAATAGTGTCTCGTCGGACTTGACTTCAATTTCTCTAAATGGTCTTCTCTATTCTCGGCTCGCGCCTAACTGCCTTTTTATGATTTATTGCCTCGTATTTTGTCTTTCGTTGCCACGCGCGCCGCTTCTCTTCCCTCCTTTTCTAGATTAAAATCTTCATCGATATCTCTCTCTCGCTCTTCTTGCTATTGCTCGCGAGACGCTACTCCCTTCACTCCCGGCCCTATAATAACACGAGCATGTACACTTTTTCACCATACACGTTGGGTTGCTGCGTTCGAGCGAGGAGATTGCCGCACACAGGGCCAGAGAACCTGCTATATTCCTATCACATACTACACAATATAATTTTTATAATAAAAAATAATAACATTTTTTTAACAAAAATGAGATAATTGGGACATCTTCGTTTAATGATTTGTTTCACCTCGTCTTCAAGGTCCTAAATGTCATCTGAAACAAAAAATAACAAAATATTTTATAAATATACTCAGTAGTATAGCAATGTATATTTCAAGCCACCCTGCGGGGGGTCCATAACCCTTTGGTCCCTTGGCCTAACCCTCCCAAATTAATTATTATTAATGTTAATAATTATTTATAATTTTTGAGGAAGGGTTTTATATTGAGAAAGGTTCCTAGGGTCCCTAGTCCCTAGGTACTCTATTGCTTTATTTAAATTTATTTGAAAAAAGTGATAAAAATATATTATTGATTATTTAATTGCTACACTGAAAATGAATATAAAATGATAATTGAAAAAATGAAGAGACTGATCGAAGAATAGAATCGGCGTCCTCTGGATTGGCAAGCTAGCGCTCTACCACTAAGGCCAATGTTACATGTACCTTATAGAATGCTTATTGTGTATATTAGCTATACATTTGGTATAGGGCCCAAGCGTGCAGAGGAAGGGAGCGCGTGTTTAGCTTGGCTTGGCGGCGCCCTCTCTCTTTCTCTCCAATCCTCTCTCTTTCTCTCTCTCTCTTGATCTGGCTCAGCGTGGCATGGGACCACGGCGCAGGAAGGAGGAAGGAAGTGCATGCTGTCTATAGTTCTAGCTTGGGTTTGCTGCTATAGTAGTAAACGCATGCTCTCTTTCTCTCCACGGAGGGAGCTTCAATTGCTACCATAGCTCTTTTCGTGAGAATGCTAGAGACTGCGAGTACAGTCACTCGACTGTCACCTCCTTGAGATGTTCCTCCTAAACATCTCTACTAGGAGAGAACTTTATTTCCATCCATTCACCCTTTCTTACTATCGCTTGGTTGTTCACTCCTTGGGATATAATGTCTCTACTAAGAGAGTACCCTATTATTCTCACACATTTATATTATTGTAATTAGTTTTATATTATAGTAATATATTATATTATATATATTATATTATATTATTATATTATATATATTATATTATATTATATTATATATATTATATTATATTATTATATTATATTATATTATATTATATTATTATATTATATATATCATGTTATTATATATATTATATTATATTATAGTAATTAGTTAAATATTAGTTGAATAAATTCATATTTTTATTGCTTACTTAATATTTATTAATTTTAATTATACATTGGGGTAGAGTACACTTTGTCTATAATCTTTATGTACAGTATCCGACATAGCTATTTTAAAATATTCAGTTGAATTTTTATACAAAAAATAGTCGTCTGTAAATCTTTCGACTGTATCGACCTCTTTTAATTTTGCTTGTTTTTGTTTTTCCATCATCCAATCGTATATCTTTTGTATATTTACCGCAACACATACTATATTCTCTCGATTTTGACTACGATATATGTATAATGATTTAAATTTAAGACTTAAATCTTCCAACCGCGGGCATCTCATGTCAGTTTCGATATCTAAAATTTTTCTGTAATTAAAAAAATTATTATATTCCAATTTATAAATACATTCTACTGTAAATTACACAGGCCGATGGTCAAAAAAACCTAGACACGTGACTAGATGTACCCGAAGGCTTTTCATACGCTGAATCCAAATCCGGCAACAGAATTCGTCCATCACCTCTGATTCTCAAGATATCCTAACCTAAAAGTGCCAAAAACGCTGTTTTTGGTTATATATGAGGTTACGTCACACCTTGGATAGTTTTTTTTCTCCAAACCGGAAAACCCACCTTTTAGTGTAACTCTTACTCTTTAAAATCCTCTTTCCAAGCCTCAAAAATCTTTTTTTTCATCGAGATATCGTTATTTGAAATTCTGTATTTTAACGATTTCGAGAGTGACTTCAAATGCCAGAAATTCTTACTCAATCTTTTTTAAAGCTGAAAGAACTGAACTTGGATGCAAGCGATCTATATACTCGTATATTCCACTGGCAGTAAAACTGGACACTTACAACCCGATTTCTTTCTCCCACGAATCCTGTAATTTCCACGGCAATAACCCTGAATCCTTATAACCTAATTTCCTCCATCCACGAGCTCTATAACCTGCGTATCAATAACCTCGGACTCTTACATCCCATTTTTTTTAACCTACAGATCCTGTAATTTGTACAGCAATAACCCTTCATCCTCACAACTCAATTTTCCCAAAATCACTAAAATACACGGGCTACGACTCAATCACTACCATATGAGGGCTTTAAAAGGGTTTCAAATGTAGACGAGTCAAATTTTTTCAATGTCGCCGATGACAGTGAAGTTAGCTACCGTATTTTCCGGTGTATAAGACGCACCTTTTTACCGTCAAACCTGACTCCAAAACCAGCCTGCGCTTATACACCGAATGTAAGACACCCCAAATCCATTAACCTAACTAAAACGTGCGCCTGAATAGTAGCAATTAGACAACCCTCACTAACTATGAATATCTTTCAAAACTAGCCAATGACAGAGTGATTACTTATTTAATAGGTAAGTTCTTTATTATTTCAATAATATATAGTAAACGTACTTTATGTCTGAGGATGATAAAAAATACCTATTACCTATATGCACTTGGGAGCAAAAAACGTCGCATAATATACTAGATAATTAATACGAGATTTTTTATAAAAACGGTATTTTTGTTGCATCGTTTATTTCAATATAATTTTGAAAGTGTTTTTTGAAGTAAGAGACTGACTTGAATTCCAATATGAGCGAAACTAACAAACGAAAATCGTACACAGCGGGCTACAAATTGAATGTGATCAAATTTGCTGAAGAACATGGCAATAGAACTGCCGAAGATCATTTCGGCCCACCACCGAAGGGAAAAAACTAAGGAAAAAAGGCTTTGGCGTTCGCAGAAGAGTAATTTGATTAAAATGCATAAATCAAAGCATGCGCAATGTGGTAAAAAAGCAAGTGGCTTATATTAGAGGATGAAGTTAAACAATGGATTGAAGATAATCGTTCCAAAGGCTTAGCTGTTTCAACGAAAATGATACGCATACATACACAAAAAGTAGCTTTAAAAAGTCAAATAAATGATTTTAAAGGAAGTCCTTCATGATGTCACCGCTAGATAAAACGCAATGGTTTAGCTATACGAGTGAAAACAAAAATTTGTCAAAAAATTCCAAAATAGTACGAAGACAAAATTCTCTCTTTTCACCGGAATATAATTCACCGTAGACAAGCAATGAGTTTTGAAATCGGACAGAAAGCAAATATGGATGAAACACCTATGAACTTCGATGTTCCGTCAACTAAAAGTGTTTCGAAAAAAGGACAAAAAACGATTACGATAAAGACAAGTGGTCATGAACAATTCCACTACACCGTGGTTCTTGCTTGCTGTGCTGATGATGTAAAGCTACTTCCAATGATCATTTTTAAACGTAAAACTATGCCTAAGGATAAAATACCGACAGGTGTAATAGTGCATGTATACCCAAAAGGATGGATGGATGAAGGTGGTAAGAAAATTTGGATACATAAAGTGTGGTGTAGAAGATAAGGCGGCTTCTTGAAGAAAAAAGCACTTCTGGTTCTTGATCAATTTCGGTCTCATTTGTTAGATTCTGTAAGATAAAAATTTCATCAAAAAAACAACAAAAATAAATAAAACACAACAAAATCAAAAAATATTTTAAAAATGCAAAAAAAACTTTAAAAAACAACAAAAATCGAAAAAAATAATAAAAAAAAACAATAAAAAACAAAAAAAATAGAAAATGTCTCTTTTGATTGTCGACCTCCCCGTGGTAAGAGATATGCAACGGCAATGTATCTAATCATCGTCGGCTAACAGATATCAATATTTTTTTATCATCCCGTAATTAACTTTAATTCACAAAAAAGACGTGCTTTATTACAATTAAACGAATTTTTTTCCTCAAAACTAAATTTTTATCAAAATTTTCATTTTTTCTCAAAATGTGCCTTCAAATTTTGGGGTGCGTCTTATACACCGGTGCGTCGTATACACCGGGAAATACGGTATATTTTATAAGTAGATCTAGAGTATCCGCAAGATCTACATGATGATCATAAAGACCTTCCTCTTTGTCCTGAACATCTTGCCAAGACGTTTCAAATATTGTAAAACATAATTGATTTTATTTGTTTTTTGTACAACTTGTGACGTCATAAACAAATTGTTTTTTTTTAATTTTTTCACATCAACTTCGACCCCGATTTATTTATATAACGGATTCTACGATGGAAAAACTGTATAAGCCATTCGATAGAGCTTTCAAAAAGCTACAAAATCCATATCCGGAAAATTTTTTTACCTTTATTTTTTATGAGCTATATGGTGTTTTATACAAAAACAAAGATTTTCAAAAAATGGGCTGTATTTTTTTTATTTTCAACTCTAAAGAAAAAACTCTCAGAAGAAAAAATATAGTATTTTGCAAGAGCTATCAAATGCGCCACTCAATTTAAAAAAAAAATTTTTTTTTCACGTTTTTTAGAATTGAAATTTTTCTAGAAAAAAAAACTAAAATTACATATATTTAATAAAATTAGTAAGTAACTAGTATTTATAACTGAATGGGCTTACAAACAATGATAACAAGATACATTTATTGAACCATAATTTATTACTTACTCAGAATAGATTAACATAATTTGGTTACAATTTTTCTACAAAATTTATTTATTACAACGTTTTAATAATAATAATAAAATTTTGGAAATCTCATTATTACTTTTATTCACTTTATGCAACGCTACTATCTCAGATCGCTCTTCAATGCTTAAATTTCTTTTTTTCGTCATTTTTAATGAACAAAAAATACATGCATAATTTACTGACTAGATTGGACACATTGATACTTCACTCATTAAAGCTGATAAGAGACTGAATTTCCATACGTATTCTCTGCTACATGTATACATTCATGAAAGTCAAGTAAATCAAACCACGTAAACACTCAGTGATTATCACAGTGATTATCGGTGAGCACAATACTGTACAAAGCCATTAAAAATGAAAACAATGCAAATTCCTCTGTTACAAACGTCGAATACAATAAATGTATCTTGTTATCATTGTTTGTAAGCCCATTCAGTTATAAATACTAGTTACTTACTAATTTTATTAAATATATGTAATTTCAGTTTTTTTTTCTAGAAAAATTTCAATTCTAAAAAACGTGAAAAAAAAATTTTTTTTTTAAATTGAGTGGCGCATTTGATAGCTCTTACAAAATACTACATTTTTTCTTCTGAGAGTTTTTTCTTTAGAGTTGAAAATAAAAAAAATACAGCCCATTTTTTGAAAATCTTTGTTTTTGTATAAAACACGATATAGCTCATAAAAAATAAAGGTAAAAAAATTTTTCGGATATGGATTTTGTAGCTTTTTGAAAGCTCTATCGAATGGCTTATACAGTTTTTCCATCGTAGAATCCCTTATATAAATAAATCGGGGTCGAAGTTGATGTGAAAAAATTAAAAAAAAAAACAATTTGTTTATGACGTCACAAGTTGTACAAAAAACAAATAAAATCAATTATGTTTTACAACATTTGAAAGGTCTTGGCAAGACCTTTCAAATGAGACCCCGCAGAATTTTCTAGCTCTTATAGAAACTGAGCCATAAAACTCTAAAGTTTTGATGATTTCAGCAAGGGGATGGCAAATCTTTATGGACGGTAGTGTATATCCACGAATTGTACGATTTGTCGAATCCCAACCATTTGATATATTGCTGCTGACCAACGTATACCAAAAAAAAATGATTATAAATATGATTACCACATTTCTTTAGAACTTTTTCTATGAGATAAATATCAGGATACCTAGCTTTCTGCAGTTCTTGCTCTTGAAACCCTCCAACAATTCGATTGCTTTTGTAATCTTTTAAGTGATAAGTAACATCTCCATAGACCAATTAGCAATGTATCCTCTTTCAAAAACGTGTTTAAACTTGCTCATACATACTTTATCGCCTACTCATAATTGAGGGCTCTTGACGAAAACGTTGGTCGTAAGAGAATCATCTCAACACTTACATTTCATTCTCTTTAGTCAAGTCTTTAGGCTTCATATCTATTGTACGATGTTTTCGATTATTGTAAGATTTCAATACATCAGCTAGAATGTCGATCTATTTGTAATTTCCTTGTAGACTGAATTTTTTCCACAAGACATTTATTGCCTGTGATTGTAATGTTTACAAATATATACCTTAAGATTGCTATAGATCAAATATAGATTTATTTTATATTTTGTCATTAGATTTTGAAAACTTGAATTGTAGAACTCTTTCCCACGGTCCACATGGAGATTTCTAGGAGTGCGTCCTTTTTTTAATATAGACTCCATTGCACAAGTAACATCTACACCAGTTTTTTGATTCATAGGAACTGCCCAAGCATACTTTGAAAATATATCAATGACAGTTAATACATATCGAACGTTTTTGTTCTCTTTCGAGTAGCCTTATATCTCTACAAGATCAGCTTGCTATGTATCATCTATGCCGTGTTATCAACTTTTCGACGTGAATAGTTACAACATGCTGATTTGTGTAGCTCATCAACGACTTTTTAATGTTTTATGTTTTATTGATTATTAATTATTTTATTTGGTTTATTCAGATATTATTTTTTATTTTTTTGTGAAATTCATTACATTGTACCAGCAGATAATCTAATACATGGTTTACTATTGCAACTTCCTTCTTAAATTTTTGTTGTACTTGAGTAATTTTTTCGTTAATATTTCTAACCTCTGCTTCAATTAATCGAAATACGAAGTCTAAATTTACTGCGTCTTCAGTTTGCAGAAGCTGAGCAACATTATAGATCTTTTTCCGTCTGCATCGAAGTGACCATCTATAGTGACTTTATACCCTATAGCAGGAGGACCGCGACAGCCCTTTTCTTTGTTCAATGTATGTCCAAACATGTCAACGCTCATGTTAATACTGATAGATCGATCAAGCTCTCCTAATATACAGGGTGACCCATTTTAATCGCTACACCTGGATTTTTCGAATTCTAAGACAGATAGGAAAACATGGTTCAGACAAAAGTTGCAGGGGACGAAAGAGGCCAAACAATGGTTCTATCAAATTTGACCTTGAACTTGACCTTCAAGGTTATTTCAAGGTCAAGTGGTTTTTTTGAATAAGAACACCTATTTTTGACCCCGGATTCGGAAAGAGCGGAAAATTTCACGTTAAAAACCATATTGAGACATTTTATTTACGGTCATTTCAAGGCCAAATCAATGTCAAACTCCGAAAAATCCATTGTAAGCCGTTTTTCCACGAGTCACAGGCTTAAGTGGTTCAAATTGATCGTTGATTTAAAACGGAAACCCATACACCCAAAACTTTCACATTCTAGTAAACAAAAATCGAACTTGCACATCCGAATCCCATTCTCTTCATAGCCTCACATGCTAAACTGTTACACCAGACATCCCCCAGTCCCACACATCTCTATCCCATGTATGATGTTTGTTTAACGGAAACTTCATGATCATTGAAGCTTCTGTTGTAAATGTGTCAACCTTACGTTTAGCGCTACCCAGAAACAACGACGTGGACGTAGTAAGGACTGTTTCCTTTGGGGTGCTTGAGTGAGTCCCCGTGCCTCTCACTGTTCAGGGTGCTTGATTTAAGTGAATCCCTTCGCCTCTCACTGTTCAGGGTGCTTGATTTAAGTGAGTCCCCGTGCCTCTCACTGTTCAGGGTGCTTGATTTAAGTGAGTCCCTTCGCCTCTCACTGTTCAGGGTGCTTGATTTAAGTGAGTCCCCGTGCCTCTCACTGTTCGGTGTGCTTGATTTAAGTGAGTCCCTTCGCCTCTCACTTATGTGTTTATCTAGCCTCGAAGCAAATGTTCGAAATTACGACCATTTGCTTCCAGGCACATAGTCAAACGCCTTTGGAAGTGTCGAACGGTGTTTAGCAAAGTTTGCCTTGGAATGGCATCACAAGCTCGATGAATTCTGTCTATCATGTCTAATCTTGTGGTGGGCCTTTCCGCAAAAACGGCATTTTTTAAGTACCCCCATAAGTAAAAATCTGGTGATGTAAGCTCGGGTGAGCAAGCAGGCCATTCAACCGGACCACCTCGACCAATCCATCTGTTACCGTACTGATTATTCAAAAAAGTCCCGACAATTCGAGCGAAATGTGGTGCTGCGCCGTCCTGCTGGAGCCACATTCTCCGTCGCGTTTCTAAGTCAACATCTTCCATCAATACAGGTAGTTCATCTCTTATTAGCGTTAAATACGTGTGTTGACTAACATTTTCTTCGAAAAAGTAAGGGCCAATCAAATATCCATTAATAATCCTACACCATACCATAATACTACAACGTCTTTGATGGTTTACAGTTTTGACCCAATGAGGATTAACTTCAGACCAGTAATGACAATTATGTCTATTCAATTCCCCATCACTTTGAAATTTTGCCTCATTAGAAAAAAGAACAAAATTAAAAAAGTCTGGATCATTTTCTATCATTTGTAAAGCCCATTGGCAAAACACAATACGCTGTTGAAAATGAGCAAACTGTAGCTCTTGGACCAGAGTAATATGATATGCATGATATCTAAGCACCTTCATAATTCTTAAAAATGTACTTTTTGGAATACCGATTTCCCTTTCGACTCGACGAGCACTTATCTGTGGGTCAAGATGAATTATTGCCAGAATAGTCACAACCCGATTATCATTTTCATTATATTGATGGCGCCCACGTTGACGAACCATGTGTCCACCACGAGCTCTTTGAGTTAAACGTCTGATAGCCATAGCTTCGAGGTGTCGTTTGTTTTGATAGCGTTCAGCATAAATTCTTGCCGCAGCACGATAATTATTTCGGCTTTCTCCTAAAGCCAACGTCATGTCAACGATCTCGTTGGGCGCGTAGTCAGCCATTTCAGAGGCAGCTATTAATTATTATTAAATTTGAATAGTGAAATGGTATAAAAAATAATAATTATTATAATATTCACCCGTATACGGTCACGACTAAAAACGAAAAATGTTCCTAGATTACGGTAACTTTATCTGACTAAGTGTATTTGCCACAAGTGTTCCGATTGTCACACTTTTGTAATTGTAAATTTTATAATAAAGTAATAATCATTAAATTATTTCTAATTTGAATTGCACATAATACTAAAACTTGCTTTTATTTTAAATATTGTGAATTATTTCCGTTCAAACTTAAAAAATACTAATATTGATAATGTAATCATTAAAAGCACATTTACAAATAAATTCTGTTCAATCAAAGATTCTTGTAATAATATCTGAACTACTGACCGATTTTAATATTTTCCGCACATTTTTAATATTAAACTTTATTTTTGATAGTTTGATTCTAGAAAAAATAGCTTTGATGCTTTTTGTACAAAAAAGAAATGTTGCATATTTATTGTTTCGAAAGTTATGACTATTCTTTTTAAACAATCACATTATTTACAGCTCATATCTTCAATTTTCTCATAACTTTCGAAAAAATAAATAAAGATACAACATTTCTGTTTTTTACAAAAAGCATCAAATTAGTTTTTTATAAAATTTACAATTAATAAAGTGTGACAAACGTTTTTCTTTTTTAGTCGCAACCACATACAGGCGAATATTATAATTATTAATATTTTTGATACCATTTTACTATTTCAATTTAATAGTAATTAATGGCTGGATTTTAAATGGTTGACTATCAGCCTAAAAAGATTATTGACACGACGTTACTTTTAGGAGAAAGCTGAAGTAATTATCGTAGTGCGACAATCGGAAATCAGTATTTCAAGGTAGAGGCGAAGGGACTCACTTAAATCAAGCACGCTGTACAGTATGAGGCGAAGGCTTACTTTAATTAAGTGATGTAACTAAATCTACGATCAGTTTGAACCACTTAAGCCTGTGACTCGTGGAAAAAACGACTTAAAATGGATTTTTCGGAGTTTGACCTTGATTTGACCTTGAAATGACCGTGAAAAAAATGTCTCAATATGGTTTTGAACGTGAAATTTTCCGCTCTTTCCGAATCCGGGGTCAACTAATAAGTGTTCCTATTCAAAAAAACCACTTGACCTTGAAATAACCTTGAATGTCAAGTTCAAGGTCAAATTTGTTAGGACCATTGTTTGGCCCCCTTCGTCCCCTACAACTTTTGTCTGAACTATTTTTTCCTATCTGTCTTGGAATTCGAAAAATCCAGGTGTAGCGATTAAAATGGGTCACCCTGTATAAATAGGTGAAAAAATGAGCCTTTTTTGGCCATTTTTGAAGACCCATAACTCCGTGAGTTTTGAAGATATCATGATGGATGACCTCTCATTAGATTCGTCTTTTCATCTTCTTTTGAAAAAATTGCGGTCCAAAATCTGAAAATACACTCTGCTGGATGTGCCCGCTGGTTCATTGCACTCATAATTGCTTGATTTTAAATCATATTCACGGGCTCGTAGTTCCGTCAGTTTGACATTTTTTGAAAAATTACAAGATATTTTTTTGTTTGCATTGAAAAGAGATTTCATTTTCGACCCCGGCCACCTCGCTAGCTTAATTAGGACCAAAGATATGCGTATTCAAAGTTTGCTGTTATTCCGAAAATAGCAAAATATTACAATCTTTAAAGTACATTTAAACAATACGAACATCATCTTTTTCATCAAACAAGGTTTTTCTAAGTAGCTCTAGTATTGTAGAATATAATCCTATAATAACATTGGAGGACTTTTGCTTCCTTGTTGACTTATGTGATTTTTCAAAATCACTAATTTCTGGTATTTTAAAAAATTATCTACGGTTTACTATTGTAATTAAAATTGTAATAATGACTTGATTTCATGGTATTTCATTTTTAGTTCCTGCTTCACAACTAGAACTGCATCAGCACGTTTTGCTTTTACTGTGGTTTGCACGTGCTATTGGGGTTTGACCTGTAGAGTGACGTGACTTTTCGTGCCGATAAGCAGAAACAAATGAAATTATGGCTCAACATGGGCAGGAATGGGAACAAATAGTAATTGTTGAAAATTATTGATATCGGACGAAATGTGTAAATTGACGATGTCAATGATAAATGAGGGCGATTTAGTGGAGATAGGTGAACACCAATTTTTCCTACAAAAAAATCGTGTATCATCGTTAAAGTGTCCCTATTACATTTTTACATCAACCAATTTACATATTTCGTTACAAAATATCAATAATTTTATTTATTTTTTCTTTTACATATTCATGAGAAATCGAGCAAACCAAAACAACCTATGATCATTCGATTGACCAGCTTAAGATTATTGAAAAAATCATTTTATTAGCAGAGCGATTTGTGTTTGCTTCATTGCTTGCAGCTGATCGTAAGTATCAACCAGGGAGTAAGAGAGAAGGAGACCCAACGCCATATACGAGAAGTAGGACGTTTTCACCAGCAAAGATCGCCAGGCTCGCTCATCGGAGTAGCTGACACTAGCTATCGTCAGACCCCTCTAGCAAGCGCCATTCGTACTACGTAGCAGGTTGATTTTATCTACCGTTCCCTGTCAACTGATATGCAACAACGTATATGAAATTATGCTTCAAAACTGTGCTTAATTATGATGACGATATGATTTGAGTTGACATAAATGATAAGTTAGCTATTAAGAGACTCAAATTCCAAATACTATAACCATAAACTTAATCACAAGCCCCTCTCGGTAACTTAAATATAACTTTTGACATTTATACAGTGATATAAGCACGTTAGCCGAGAGGCTAAGGTTTCTGCTTTGAATTGCTAGGATTACCGGTTCGAATCTTAGAGATGAATTTTTTTTTTGTCACTATGGAAAATTTCGGAATCATATAAATTCATAAAACTAAATTAAAAATGCAAATAACATATAATTATTGATTCTGTGTTTAAATGATAAAGCACATACAAATGAAATTTTTGAAGATGATATTTAAAAAAAAATTAGCATAGACTTTCACCATTTTTTCCTGTACCTATTCCAAATATAAAATAATAGAAAACGTCCATGAACATTTGAAGAGTTTACTGGGGCATTTTTATCAACAATTTGATATATTTATCCTTAACTAAAATGCGTGCCACAAAAACTAAGCTTTAGCGCTTTTAACATGAATGCTGAAAAAAATAATAACACTATGGTATTATACGACAAAATGAAAAATATCGCCGGTTAGAGGCATATAACACATTCTTCAAAATATAAGTTCATTGCGCTTGAAATTCAAAGAAGTAAAACTAACGTATCAACATTTCTTATAATTAATTGATAGTGCACAGAAAATGTAATGTATAGGTCAGTAAACAGTAGCTTATAAAGATTGCTCTTTACAAAGGATATAAACACACAGGAGCAGCTTGGATTGGGTAACTCTATTTTTATACCCGCGCTAGTTATCCCTTTCTATAACAATAACCTATCTAATTTAAATTCTAGTGTATACTCCTAAAAGTTACAAAATTGTTATTGGCTCGCATAGTCGATTTACATTATTATATAGGGTGACTCATTTTAATCAACAAGTCGAGATATCTCTTTGTTATGTAACGGACCATTCTTTTTTTTATTTTATGCTTAAATGTACAAAGAGAGAAAGAGAGGTTACCTGCAAGAGTGTGAAAAAGCAGTATTGAGTTTGTCAAAATCGATCGGTTTATTGAATTTACTGGACCTCTTGGATCTATTCAATTCATTTGAATTATTGGACTTATCGGAATAATCGGATTTAATAAGACTAATATATAAACATATTACTTTTTACCAAAACCATAACTCGAAGAAGTGAGTACTCACCTAGTTTCTCTTGGTAATAGACTCTTTTTGGTATAATTATATACATCCCTCTCTCTCTTTTTCTTTAAATATTTTACTGTGTGTAACGGCGGCTCAAAAATAAAAAAAAAAAACAAAAAAAAACCGGCCACACACTTAGCTCGTAAATTAGGATGAAAAACTGCGTACAGCTGAGTAAAGAAAATTTTTCCTGATAACGGCAGTTTTCGGCTCGCGCATCTGGCAATTTTCGGATGTTGGAAACAATCAGAGCGATTTTACGGCCGCGCCATCCGGAGTAGCCAGATTGCGAACATCTTTGAAAAGTAGAGATCTGCAGCGCACATGTGCATCCTACCGATAATACCGTTATTTTATTTTAAATAATTTATTCTCAATATTATTAATTTCTTTTAAATAAAGGGAAGCGCATTTGCTTGCAGATCTCTTAAAAAAATGCGAAATGTATCTATTGTAAGCAACATTCAAGTAATCAACAAGGACTATTTTAATTAATAGTTTTTGTTTATTGCTCGGATAGTCTTAATTTTATACCTAAATATAAATATGGAAATAATGCACTATATTTCCGTAATTATTAAGATTTTTTTTACTGCGAATTTTATATGTTTAATCGTTGAATGCGCTCAACTTTGCGTTAGAAAATTGAAGAACGGCTTTAACAAAAGTTAATGACTATATTTATTATAATTAACTCTGATTTTTCAGTATTTCTTAAGGCTTTTTGATAATTAATTAATAGTTAAGACTATTAATATCTTGTTTATTTTCAGATAAATATAATCCTTAACTTTTGTTCTGTAGTTTAGTTTTATTATAGATTAAGTAACATTTTTGTAAAATTAGAGTACCACACACACAATTGAATTTAAATAAAATTAGTTTATATAATTAAAGGTTAAAATAGTACATAGAGAGCCATCTGTGTGAAGATGGCCCGAAGCAGTTGAATGAGGCCACTCCCGCACACTCCGCCCCCGGCCAATTAGGGTTTGAATTTCGCTTACGCTTGAAATACTCCCCAAATTTTCCAACCAATTAAGTTAAGAAAATTTAAGTTCTTCCTGCCCAAAAATGACAAGGATTTTAGAGTGGGAGTCTCTTGCGAAGAACATAAAAGGAAGCTTTTCAAGAAAATTAGGCAGTTATTTTTCTAATTTAGTTCGTACAACCATTTCAAATTCGTTAGCTATTTTTCAAGTTCGTCCAGTTTAGTTAGTATCAGTTATTCTTTCCAGTGTGTGTGTGGGAAACTAAGATAAAAGTGAATAAGGAAAATCAAATAAAATTTTTTTATTCTAACTTCTTTCTATACTTTTTTCTCTCCTCATTCTTTCCTATTTTAGTTTCGCGTACGGTTTGTCTTTTTAGATAGTTACACTCGATTGCCAAGCGTGTGGTCAAGTGCATATTAGATAGGCTCCCCTTTACGTTATTTTATTGCCAACAGTGTGGTAAAATAACGCGAAGCATTACTATATTGCCAAGCGTATGGTATAGTAAAGCTTCAATCCTCCGTCGCCAAAAAGAGAATTTCCCGCGATAGTGGCAACGCACGTCCCGGTTATTTTCCGCAAGTATAGACCAAAAAAAAGTACGCCTGAGAATCGTTTCGTCAACCGACGTTACATGTGTATAGCTATAAGCATGATCAATACCCACATGTTTACGTATGAAATCAATGTTTATGAATTAATACGGACGTATCAAATTGATAAAAATTCTGATTCAATTGCGCTTACTACTTTCTGTTACGTCTTGCAACGTATTTTTCGCAGAAGTTTTAATCTTAAACATTGCACACATGAAATTCAAGCTTTTAATGAGACCAAAATTATGCAAGCGTTCGCAAGAACCGTAGATACTTTTCGGAATAACATGCTGATGTAACAAAAAATTGCTAGTTCAGCGTGACACTAATACCAAATTTTGAAAATGATTGATGTAATAAAGACGACATAAAAAAGTTTGCATACGATTTCGTAGGCAGTTCAGAATTAGAGCTCCGAGTACTCCATCGTTCGTCAACGCGGTAACTTACATATTACTTTCATTTGCCTTGTTAATTTTCTTTAACAAGGCAAATTAATTTAATAACAAGTCGTAACAGTTGGTTCCAGTATCTAACTATTTAAACAATTTTTTAAACAAATTATTTTAATCAAAATTAAATAATGAACCCATAAATCGTAGCTTCACACAGTAATTAAGCATAAATCGAAAAATCGTAACTTTACATGAACGTAAGCCGCAAAATCGTAGCTTCATACTTTTCATAATAGTAAACGTAAATCGTAAAAGTCTTAGCTAAAGAGAAAAAGAAAAGAAGATCAATAATCACAGGTATAAAAATAATAGGTCATTTTCTGTATCATAAGTGAGCTATAATATTTCCGAAGGATTTTGGTGCGCTGAATCCAAATCTGGCCTTAGAATTGTTTCATTATGTCAGGTTTTTGAGATATCCTAATCTAGATGTCCAAAAACCATTTTAATGAATGAAAACAAACTTTTACTATACACAACTATACTCAAACTAGAATGGACCGACAGCATTCGATTGTGGGGTGCTTCTTCAAATTCGAACGTTGAAATTCTGGAAAGATTCCAATCGAAAGTACTTCGTAATATTGTACGCACGCCTTGGTTTGTCCCAAACGAAATCACTCAAAATAATCTAAAGATTCCAACAGTAAAAGAAGAAGTTATAAATTTCTATGCAAAATACAATACTACACTTCAAAACCACTCAAACGAACTTATCAGCAAACTTCTCAAAGATTCAATCAAAAACACCAGACTCCTGAAACGTAAAATAATGAAAGTTTAAACAGAATATTATGTAATGTCTCTCGATAATTTTAAGAACTAGTAAGAATACTCACTGGAGTAATTTTCTGTATCCATGTAAATTAATCATACAGTTATAAAACTCTAATTATGGTCTTTATGTAGACAGATTGTAAAGTACCTTAGGAGTAAATAAAAAAAAAACTGTATCGTATGATCCAAATCAATGACACCTTTTTATAGAATCTTTCAAAAAAAGCTTAAAAACAGTCCTTTTGCACAACAATAATAAGTATGCTTCTATTTCAGTTGCCCATTCAGCATCTATGAAGGAATCATACAATAGTATGAAGGAATTTCTTGATAAAATTAAATATCACGAACATGATTGGCTTATATGTGGAGATTTTTAAATCTTCGGTATCTTGCTCTGGCAACAATTAGAGTAAACTAAAAATCCGTGTTATATTTGTATGTAGGCTAGTCGCGACAAACAAATATTGCAAGCAAACCAGCTGGACCTTACATACATTTCATAGTCAGGATTATGTTATATTTTAACCCCTTCACTAGCGATGGATCATACATGTAAAAGAAAGTCATGTCTAAACTAGCAATGTATCATATGTACAGTAGTGCTCAAAATTATAAGGCACCCCTGATTTCGCTTTATTTTATTTAGGATTTTTAAGCTTTACAGAGCCTTGGAGGTTTCAATTTTCTAGTAGTCACTCCCAATATTTTTTTTAATAAAAATTGGTGTTTTTCTAAACAAACGAACGTCAATCCGATGTAGGTTTGATCCACTACAAAATTTTCATGCAGATTTGAATTTAAAAAGTAATGTTTTTTAAAACAACGAAATATCGTCGATTTCGTTACACTTAAAACATTCTATAAATGTTGTATCAGTATATGACGACATGATTCTTTTTTCCTCGTATTTTTTCAACTTTCAGCTTCAACTGATGAAAATTTCAAATGGCTATGTATAAAATTGTTTAAACCACATAAAAATAAGGTATAATTTTCATATTTAAAAATTACTAATTTTATTGCATTTAACCCATTAACGACCAAAATGCTCAATTTTTTTGTCAATTTTTAACGCGTTTTTTTTCGGTAGTCCTAGCCCTAAGAAATTTTTGCAAACACGTATTTGGATGGGAAATTTAACGCTCTTTCAGAATCTTTTGTCAAAATTGCGATTGATTGCATTATAAAAAAGTTATAGCCAATTAAACAATAAAAACCTGAAAAATTTTGCGAAAAATCAAGTTTTGTTTTTAGCAATGATACCGCTAAAAAATCATCAAACAAATATGATCAAAGGTGATCACGGCTATCAAAGTATCTCCAGGAATTTTGTTGGAATTTTTGAACCACTTCTTCCAACAAAATGGTGGCAAAATAAAAAAAAATCCATAAAAAACATTTCTCATTTTTTATCTCGGAAACCATTAAGTTTAGATAAAAAGTTCATTGAACAAAAAAGTTTTAGAATTAAACGAGAAATACGCCTGAATTTTTTCACAATTTTCCGAGGCGATTTTTTAATTTTCGGAGAATACGGAAAATCCATTTTTCGAAAATCATCTCCAAAAATTCTGAAAAAATTCATGCGTGTTCCTTGATAAATTCTAAGACTTTTTGTTCCATAAACTTTTTCTCCAAACTCAATAGTTTTCGAGATAAAAAATGTTCTACTCTTAGCATGACCCAGAGATAACGACGAAGACGTAGTAGAATTTTGTCTCCTATGGGGTGCTTGATTTGAGTGAGTCCCCTTGCCTCTCACTGCAATACGAATTTTTCAGTGTTTTTTTTTTGAAACATTCAACACAAATCGATAAATCACATTTTTCACAGATAATTCTCGTTCTTACGGGACAATAAAAACAAAGTTTGAGTTTTGTTTGTTTGGACATATTGTGTTTCTCTTTTTTGCATTGTCTCTGCGTCATGTAATTTTAGCTATTGAAAGTGCAAAATCTTTTGTTCCAACCCTTTTTTTCTCATCATTGACAGCATTGAATAGTACAGTAACATTTACAATCGAAGCTTGAATTAGTCTTAAAAAAACTACCCACATCCACTTTTTAAACGAATACTCGGAAGTAAATTGTTACAATGCTCGTCGTGGACATCATTGCCACCCATAAAACTGTTATAGACGCTAATAACCCTCGGAATAGGTATTTCAACTTTTTTTCCTTCTTGCTTACTGTATCTCTTTGAAAAGGATATTGGAGTTACCCCTGCAGCAGTAGAAATAATCAAAACTGGTTTTGAATCCATCACAGTGATGTAATTTATACCACTGTTCTTATCGTGCTTCACAGCATACTCACCTCTTTGAGCTTTTTTATTTAGAACATTTTTATCTTTGACTCTATCTTCTCTAATAATACCTGTACATTTTAGCCCAAGCTTTTTCAAATTCACAGCGAGATCTAAGCTTGTGAAATAATTATCCAAATAAAGATGGAACATAGATAATAATTTTCCCGGAGGTATAACACGAAAAAACTTTTCTAGTAAATTCATGACAACGCGAGAACCTAATGCACATTTACTAAATTTACTTCCCGTTGTAGAATTTTTTCCGCAGTATAAGTCAAGACCTAATACAAAACCATCGAAAGTACAAAGACCCCAGAATTTGAGACCAAATCGTATGGGTTTTCCTCGAATGAATTGTTTTAGAACCGTCCTCGCATAAGACTTAGCCATCATTTCATCGATGGAAAGAGCAGTTCTCCACACACCGAACTTCATAATATTAATTTCAAATAGGTTTAATAGTGAACGGACACGCCAAGCATAGTCAGTTGGATTTTTATCATTCGTTTGTGAATATTTTAATTTTGATTTGATCTCTTCAAACTTATTACGT
Source organism: Phymastichus coffea (assembly GCF_024137745.1). NCBI lineage: Eukaryota > Metazoa > Arthropoda > Insecta > Hymenoptera > Eulophidae > Phymastichus > Phymastichus coffea. Next base: position 3,043,867 of record NW_026706822.1, on the reverse strand, counting down.
GACATAGCAGAAGAAACAACGTTACAAGATAAAAAGGGATCACGTGACCAGTAATCCCTCTGAGATTTCCTTTTGTTGAATGAAGTCAAAATGATTATTCCCACGAATGTATTTAAGTCTTTTAACTTTAAATCAAAATTATTTTCTTTGCAAGCATCTATAATATATTGCTTCATTTCAGTTGAGAAAAATGTTTCAAACAGTTCTACTCGCTCCATTTCTTTTATTTTATTTTTTACCGAGTATCTTTCAATAAAATTTTGTCTTTCAAATTATCATTATACTTTTTTTTTCCTTCCATCCACTGGAGTTTATGCGTTCTTTCTAATTTAGTTTGAATTTTAGTATATGTTTTACAAGCTTCTGTGTACGTTATATTAGAAATTTCATCATCCGAATCAGTATCGAAATCTGATCCATCAGAACCAGAATTGTCAGGATTTGGAAGGGTAACTATATCATCGTAAGTGTTCTTTGAAGTATCAATTTCGTACATTTCATGGGAGCGAGTGGAACGTCTTTTACGTTTTTGCGACATGTTATATAAAATAATAAAAATACCTAATGAAAATAATTACTACAGTTTTCCATGCTTCTTGTCAAACCTAGACTTTAGAAAGCGAAAATAATCTTTTCGATTCGATTTACTGTGTGGTCTCAAAATAACAAGAGACTAGTAAGTAATAAAAATGAGCTCACATACAATTTTCTGAATTGCTTTTTTGATATGCATATATTAGTATACGCTATACAAACTGCACTTGTATACACATAAAAAGGCAAAACATTATTATATTATTGTTGAATGGCTGTTCTTTATTTTGTATCAAAAATATTAACGCTGCTAGGATTATAACCTAACTCACTTTTTATCTCGAAAACTATTGAGTTTAGAGGAAAAGTTTATGGAACAAAAAGTCTTAGAATTTATCAAGGAACACGCATGAATTTTTTCAGAATTTTTGGAGATGATTTTCGAAAAATGGATTTTCCGTATTCTCCGAAAATTCAAAAATCGCCTCGGAAAATTGTGAAAAAATTCAGGCGTATTTCTCGTTTAATACTAAGACTTTTTTGTTCAATGAACTTTTCATCTAAACTTAATGGTTTCCGAGATAAAAAATGAGAAATGTTTTTTATGGATTTTTTTTTATTTTGTCACCATTTTGTTAGAAGAAGTGGTTCAAAAATTCTACCAAAGTTCCTGGAGATACTTTGATAGTCGTGATCACCTCTGATCATATTTATTTGATGATTTTTTAGCGGTAACATTGCTAAAAAAAATCGCAAACTTGATTTTTCGCAAAATTTTTCAGGTTTTTATTGTTTAATTAATTATTGGCTATAATTTTTTTAAAACGCAATCAATCGCAATTTTGAACAAAGATTATGAAAGAGCGTTAAATTTCCCATCCAAATACGTGTTTGTAAAAATTTCTTAGGCCTATGACTACCGAAAAAAAACGCGTTGAAAATCAAGAAAAAAATTGAGCATTTTGGTCGTTAATGGGTTAAGGCCAATTTTTTTTTAAATACCCAAGTCATTTTTAAATTAACTGCACACAAATTGCAGAAAAATACATTTTATATTCGTTTTAAACCAATTGGTTTTGAAACAAAAATAAGGGTATTCCAACATTTTCTTTACGATTTACAAAGGTTAGTAGAGGTTTGGAAGTCAGGATACGAGACTTCAAATTCTTTTCAAGCAAACGCCTGTTGACTGTTTGTCTGGATATTTTAACCTTTAATTCTAGAGCTAGTCGACTTTTACTACTATTTGCTGTTATAGTACGATTTTATTTGACTTTTTGAATGATAATTCTATCAATTCGAAAACTTGTTGCGCGCGGTCTTCCTGTATTTTTCTTCCCTGTTGAAAACGTCTCATAAAATCCGAATCTTATAAAAAATTTTTTGTATTGTATTAACCTATTAAGGCCCAGGCCAAAACTGGAAGAGATAGCGTCAAACTAACTATGCGATTCATAGACCAATCGAAAAGAAAATACTCGTGTTTTTTCTTTTGCCATTTGCAATTGTTTATAAAAAGTTATTTAAACAAATTACCAAAAATTTATTGTTTTACGAATCTGATTGCGGAAATCGATTATACGGGAAAATACATGAAAAAAATATATGTAACATTTTTTTACCGGACTTCAATTTGTTAGTGTAAAACGGGAATAAATAATTGCGGCTCCGACAGTCAAAGTTTCTTCGCCAAATCCCAAGCAAAATCTACGCTAGATAGCGAAAAACTAACTAAGCCATAGGCAAATCGAAAAAAAATAATACTCGTGTTTTGTCTTTTGCCATTTGCAATTGTTTATAAAAAGTTATTTAAACAAATTATCAAATCGATTTGCCTATGAAGGGCATAGTTAGTTTGACGCTATCTCTTCCAGTTTTGGCCTGGGCCTTAATGGTTTAAGCAGTAATTTGCACCCGAAACTTCTGATATAATCTTATAAAACATTTCTAAAAATTCATTCATGATAAATTTGTCTCATTGTACAAAGATTTATAAATTTAATAATTTGCTGAAAGAGATTATGAGTTATTTAGAATATATTTAAAAACATTATTAAGATTAAAAAAGTACTTTCCATATTATTTATCTCACAATAGTTGCATTGATTTTATAAGTTTCATAAAAAATAATTTGCTTTGAACAATTTAACAGTTTCAAAGAGTGTATATTCATGTAACATTAAATAAGATTTTATAAGTTTTGCTACTCTACGTTATTTTAATTCTTAAAAGATTTTATTTGATACTTGTAAGTCATAATATTCGTACAAAAATTTAATATGGTGTACTTATTTTTTTACTTCCTTTGTTTTTTATTTTTATTTTTAATATTTTTTTACTACTATTTTTTACACGTGTGATGGTAAACGTCAAATTAGCGCTGATAACCTAACCTAATTGCTGCCTGGGAGGGCAGCACCTACCGGGGGGACGAAAAACGTAACGAAGGAATTCGGCGCGCGAGCAGACGGAACGCGCGCGATTGAAACCGAACCAGTGAAGCTTTGACCACCATCACGCTCGTCCGCTTTTATTGTCCCGCTACTACCGATTTACGTACCGCCGATACCGGAAGCCTACAAGAAAAATACGTGCCAGTGATCCAGAGAAGTGACCGCCGTTGTCAAAAGTGTCGTACAACCGCACGAGGGAGAGACCTGAGCAGACGGAGGAGTGTCACCCCCCCGACGAAATCAAGAGAGCGTGTGTGAGGTTTCGCCATCGAGGGCGAAACCGCGTGTGCGCGAATTCGCGACCTGCGATAAATAAACAAAAACAGTTCCGCGCAGTGCGACTCTTTATCGTCCGCCTCGTACACCTGCAATATCAAGGTAAGCTGACCAGCTTAATCTCGCGATCGCGGTTGCATGATTAATAATCGATTTATCATATCCGAAGCGTGCATGTAACGGCTCCAATAACAAAGAGCAGCGAGCGTCTCGACAATACGTGTTGTCGATGAGCGAGCGTCGATGTAAACAAACGCGCGAGCCGACCTTATGTAGTATTTGAGTGATAATAAAAGGTTCTGTTCGTGTTACTGACAAGTGTTTTCGACTCGCTTACTTCTTTTTGCTTCCACTCACTTTCTTATAGCTTAATAGATTTACTGGTTGACTGACGCCCATCTCCCCATGCTCGCCGGATTGCGTTTTGAGCATAGATAATTACATTCGCCCTTTCAACAAAACCGCGCGAATAAAAATATAATTAAACGGTGTTACCCCGTTACACACGATTTTATTGATTTTTTCAAATAAAATAAAATTTTTCATTTAGTTATTACTATTAATTTTAACAGGATTATATCAGAATTTTTAAAATGAACCTTTAGTAAAATATCAGTGTGACTACAATTTATTACGTAATTTTTTTTCGAAAGATTTTATTTTGTATTTGTGGGTAATGTTACGAAAATATAAACAGTATGTATTTGTTTTACTACAAAATACTAATTTGTAGTTTGAAAGAAAAAGAATTTTTCAGGTAACCGTCTAATAAAATTTAAAAACTTTGTTTTATTATATCTTAGCCAACACTTTTCCAGACTAGGGATAAGCTATTATGGTAAGTTATTTCAATAATTGATGATTATTTTTTGGATAATCGATTATTTTTTCGATTATTTTTCTAACCGAAACATCAATTATCTTTTTTTTAATAATCGATCAATTTTTTTAATTACCTCTCAAATTTTATACTTTTCATTTATACAAGTACAAATACGTAATAGAAAATAAATAATTTATTTAACTTATTAATGTTAATTTATTGTACAGCACAAAATGAAATCCAAAGTGTAATAGAAAATTGAATATACATATGACATGTGCATATTAAAAATAAAACATTGTAATACAAGTGAAAGTATCTTAAAAAATCGAATTTAGGACGATATTGTCCTTTTTAATTAAAAAAAAATTATTTTTTTTTATCTTTTGAAGAAAAATAAATGTAAGTGAGTGTTGTATACATTTTTTTACGCCCATAATAAGGTTCTTCTAATAAAACTTTTGTAAATTTATCAATTTGAAATTTTATTACTAATGTGACGTCGGTTGACGAAACAATTCTCAGGCGCACTTTTTGGTCTATCCTTGCGGACAATAACCGGGACGTGCGTTACCACTATCGCGGGAAATTCCTTTTTTCGGCGACGGAGGATCGAAGCTTTGCTGTACCACACGCTAGGCAATATAGCAATACTTCGCGTTATTTTACCACACTCTTGGCAATAAAATAACGTAAAGGGAGCCTATCTAATATGCACTCGACCACACGCTTGGCAATCGAGTGTAACTATCTAAGAAAGAAAATCCCGTACGCGAAACTAGGAAGAGTAAGGAGAGAGAAGTTAAAGGAGAGTAGTTAGAATGTAAAAAAATTTTTATTTAATTTTTCTTACTCACTTTTATAATGGTTTTTCCACACACTAAAAGATTAACTGGGTCTGGACGAACTTGAAGAATAGCTAACGAATTCAAATAAATTGTACGAACTGAATGAACTAAATCTGAGCTACTAACTTTGAACGAACTGAATTTCGAAAAAAATAATAATGCCTGAATTTTCGTGAAAAGATCTCTTTTATACTTTTTTACAAGAGACTCCCACTCGAAAATCTTTGTCATTTTTGGGCAGGAAGAACTAAAATTTTCTCAACTTAATTGGTTGGAAAATTTGGGAAGTATCTCAGCGTAAGCAAGGTTCGAATCCTGATTGGCTGGGGGCGGAGTGTGCGGGTGTGGCTTCATTTTAGTGTTTTGGGCCCTCTTCGCATAGATGGCCCTCTATGTACTATTCTGGCCTTTATCTATTCAAACTAATTTTATTTAAAATTAATTGTGTGTGTGGTACTCTAATTTTACAAAAATGTTTCTTAATCTATAATAAAACTAAATGATAGAACAAAAGTTAAGAATTACATTTGTCTAAGAACAATTAGGATATTAATAGTTTTAACTATTAATTGATTACACAGGACCACAAATGGGAACCGGAAAAAGTCCTTCGGCAAAATTGATACCCTATATGTATTTCGACGCGCTGATTCCAAATCCGAGGTCCACATAACCCCAGCACGTCGTGTTCAAGGACATTTGAAGGTCAAACGCATTTACTACGGGAAAACATAAAATCTGACCACGGATTCGGAAAGAGCGGGAAATTTTACGTCCAAATATGTATTTTCTATTTTTTCCAACATGACCCTCCAAGGTCATCTGAGGGTCAAATGACTCACCGATAGATCAAATTCGTATTTCCCACATACATCATCACAACTAAAGACATGCGTACAAATGAGTCAGGTATCTTTAGGTTTCTCGATGCGCTGAATCCAAATCCGAGGTCCACATAACCCCAGCACGTCGTGTTCAAGGACATTTGAAGGTCAAACGCATTTACTACGGGAAAACATAAAATCTGACCACGGATTCGGAAAGAGCGGGAAATTTTACGTCCAAATATGTATTTTCTATTTTTTCCAACATGACCCTCCAAGGTCATCTGAGGGTCAAATGACTCACCGATAGATCAAATTCGTATTTCCCACATACATCATCACAACTAAAGACATGCGTACAAATGAGTCAGGTATCTTTAGGTTTCTCGATGCGCTGAATCCAAATCCGAGGTCCACATAACCCCAGCACGTCGTGTTCAAGGACATTTGAAGGTCAAACGCATTTACTACGGAAAAACATAAAATCTGACCACGGATTCGGAAAGAGCGGGAAATTTTACGTCCAAATATGTATTTTCTATTTTTTCCAACATGACCCTCCAAGGTCATCTGAGGGTCAAATGACTCACCGATCGATAAAATTCATGTATTCCATATACATCATTACACTACAGATTTTTAACTATAATTTGGTCACGTATCTTTAGGTATTTCGACGCGCTAAATCAAAATCTGAGGATCCTCGGTCTCAAATTCAAATATGAGTTACGGTGAGAACTTAGTTCATGGTTGTGTTAGCTCTCTTTATGGTTTTCTCGCGCGGATATTGCCAATCGATTCCAGCAATTAAAATTCAACTAGCTTGATATATAGACTTGATTTCAGATAGTGATGTCGATCAAAAAGATTTACGAATGACGCGTTCTTTTATTAGCAAATGTAGGTGCTGAAAATATAGAAATGCAAACAGAAGAATCAACGAGAGAGGGGCCAAGTAGAAGAGGTTGCACTGATGGAATGGAAGATATAGAAGATGATGAGCAAGACCAGACATTTCATGGGTTTAATCATTCTTAGTTCGAGACACAGGACTTTCAAAAGAACTTTCGGAACTATTAGCAACTAGATTGAAAGAAAAAAATTGTCTGGCTCCTGGTACTTCCATCACATTTTACCGAAATCGTGATCAACAATTTAGAAAATTTTTTTCGAAAGAATGCGATTTAGTTTATTGCAACGACGTTGCAGGACTGATAAATGAATTTGGAAACGTAGAGTATGAAGCTATTGATTGGCGTCTGTTTATTGATTCTTTTACGAGAAGCTTGAAAGCAGTTTTACTCCATAACGGTAACATATACGCCCCTATACCAATTGGTCATTCCATTGTCTTGAAAGAGGAATATAGTAATCTCGATTTACTGCTACAGAAATTGCATTATGATACTCACGGGTGGCAGTTGGTTGGAGATTTGAAAATAACAATAATTTTGTTGGGTCAACAAAGTGGCTTCACGAAATATCCATGTTTCATTTGTGAATGGGATAGCCGTGCCCGAGATCAACACTATGTGAGAAAAGAATGGCTACTTCGACAAAATTTGATCCCAGGTAATAAAAATGTTTTACACGAAAGTCTTATACCTGCAAATAATGTCATCCTCCCACCCTTGCATATTAAGCTTGGTTTGGTCAAACAGTTCATTAAAGCAATGAAAAATTCACAAGACGAAAGCAGCGCTTTTATGTATCTCTTCGAGAAATTTCCAAAACTTTCGGAAGCAAAGATCAACGAAGGAGTCTTTGATGGTCCACAAATAAGAGAACTATTACGAGATGAAGAATTTGAAAGAAGAATGACGATAAAGGAACGCAACGCGTGGCAAAGCTTTAGAGAAGTTCAGCATAAATTTTTAGGAAATAATAAAGACGACGATTACGAAGATATAGTAAATGAGATGTTGGGTAATTACAAAATAATGGGTTGCTTGATGAATTTGAAAATTCATTTTCTTCATTCTCATATTGATTACTTTCCTGAAAATTTAGGAGACTTTAGCGAGGAGCAAGGAGAGAGATTCCACCAAGACTTCAAAGACATTGAAAGAAGATATCAAGGCTATTGGGATATGAACATGATGTCAGACTATTGTTGGTCTCTTAAAAGAGACACTACTACTCCACACAAAAGAAAAGCGCTCCGCAGATCGTTTGCTAATAAAAGAACGCGTCATTCGTAAATCTTTTTGATCGACATCACTATCTGAAATCAAGTCTATATATCAAGCTAGGTGAATTTTAATTGCTGGAATCGATTGGCAATATCCGCGCGAGAAAACCATAAAGAGAGCTAACACAACCATGAACTAAGTTCTCACCGTAACTCATATTTGAATTTGAGACCGAGGATCCTCAGATTTTGATTTAGCGCGTCGAAATACCTAAAGATACGTGACCAAATTATAGTTAAATATCTGTAGTGTAATGATGTATATGGAATACATGAATTTTATCGATCGGTGAGTCATTTGACCCAACCCTCAGATGACCTTGGACGATCATGTTGGAAAAAATAGAAAATACATATTTGGACGTAAAATTTCCCGCTCTTTCCGAATCCGTGGTCAGATTTTATGTTTTTCCGTAGTAAATGCGTTTGACCTTCAAATGTCCTTGAACACGACGTGCTGGGGTTATGTGGACCTCGGATTTGGATTCAGCGCATCGAGAAACCTAAAGATACCTGACTCATTTGTACGCATGTCTTTAGTTGTGATGATGTATGTGGGAAATACGAATTTGATCTATCGGTGAGTCATTTGACCCTCAGATGACCTTGGAGGGTCATGTTGGAAAAAATAGAAAATACATATTTGGACGTAAAATTTCCCGCTCTTTCCGAATCCGTGGTCAGATTTTATGTTTTTCCGTAGTAAATGCGTTTGACCTTCAAATGTCCTTGAACACGACGTGCTGGGGTTATGTGGACCTCGGATTTGGATTCAGCGCATCGAGAAACCTAAAGATACCTGACTCATTTGTACGCATGTCTTTAGTTGTGATGATGTATGTGGGAAATACGAATTTGATCTATCGGTGAGTCATTTGACCCTCAGATGACCTTGGAGGGTCATGTTGGAAAAAATAGAAAATACATATTTGGACGTAAAATTTCCCGCTCTTTCCGAATCCGTGGTCAGATTTTATGTTTTCCCGTAGTAAATGCGTTTGACCTTCAAATGTCCTTGAACACGACGTGCTGGGGTTATGTGGACCTCGGATTTGGATTCAGCGCATCGAGAAACCTAAAGATACCTGACTCATTTGTACGCATGTCTTTAGTTGTGATGATGTATGTGGGAAATACGAATTTGATCTATCGGTGAGTCATTTGACCCTCAGATGACCTTGGAGGGTCATGTTGGAAAAAATAGAAAATACATATTTGGACGTAAAATTTCCCGCTCTTTCCGAATCCGTGGTCAGATTTTATGTTTTTCCGTAGTAAATGCGTTTGACCTTCAAATGTCCTTGAACACGACGTGCTGGGGTTATGTGGACCTCGGATTTGGATTCAGCGCATCGAGAAACCTAAAGATACCTGACTCATTTGTACGCATGTCTTTAGTTGTGATGATGTATGTGGGAAATACGAATTTGATCTATCGGTGAGTCATTTGACCCTCAGATGACCTTGGAGGGTCATGTTGGAAAAAATAGAAAATACATATTTGGACGTAAAATTTCCCGCTCTTTCCGAATCCGTGGTCAGATTTTATGTTTTCCCGTAGTAAATGCGTTTGACCTTCAAATGTCCTTGAACACGACGTGCTGGGGTTATGTGGACCTCGGATTTGGAATCAGCGCGTCGAAATACATATAGGGTATCAATTTTGCCGAAGGACTTTTTCCGGTTCCCATTTGTGGTCCTGTGTTATTAAAAAGTTTTGAGAAATGCTGAAAAAATCAGAGTTAATTGCAACAAACATAATTAATAACCTTCATTCAAGTCATTCTTAAATTGTCTAACGCAAAGTTGAGCGCACCCAACAATTATATATACGAAACTCGTAAAGAAAATGAACCAATAAATACCTGGAAGACAAATTTCGCAATTTTTCGAGAGACCTGCAAGCAAATCTGTTTCCTTTAATTTAAAAGAAATTAGCAAAAATGAAAATAAATTATTCAAAATAAAATAATAGTACTGTTGGCAGGATGCACATGTGCGCTACAGATCTCTTCTTTCTAAACATGCGCGCAATCTGACTACTCCGTATGACGCGATCGTAAAATCGCCCTGATAATCTCCAGTACCCGAAAGTCGCCAGATGCACGAGCCGAAAACTGCCGTTCACAGGAAAAATCGTTTTTATTCATCCGCACGCAGTTTTTCATCTTAATTTACGAGCTAAATGTGTGGTCGGTATTTTTTTTCTTATTCTCTCTCTTTTTTTTTTTGAACCGCCGTTACACCCCCACACTTAAACGATTGCTTAAGGAGTGAAACGAGGAAAAGCAATCTAAACTTAAGATATGGTTCTAAGGATCTTGTCACACAAAATTATAGACATGAAGAGAATGAAATTAAAGACATATATATAAAAAAAAAATTCCTTGGCTTCAACATGAAAGAAACCCAAATGATGGCTTGAGAGACGTAGATTGAGTTGGTGAAGTAGGATTATTTTGCTTATTCTCAGTTGTTTCATTTTTTGTAGGGTGCAAAGATGGATATAGATAATCCTTTTCCGGCGCTGAAGCGTCATTCTTTGCTGGTTCTGTGGTATTTTCTGTCACCGTAACTTTCGGTGCTAAGTGTATCAAAAGCGTAGTTAAGCTGTTCCATATGGCGCCGATTAAATGGAAAGACCATCCATAAATGCTGTGGAGAGTTATTCCATTTATGAAAATCTCTATTAGTTTCTTAATGGTTTGTATAATTAACAAAATTGCAAATATTCCGGCACTGAATGTTCCGAAAGTCATAAATTTAGTCCACATTTTGTTCCAAGTATTGATCACAAACTTTTCCATCACATTTTCATTCAAAAGTCCTGTAATTATTTCTTCACGATCCTTGATGGCATGTCCACGAATCACTCGGACTACGTCGTTCACTGTTGTGGGTCGTTCCATAGGAAACATGATACGATTGGTCAGATCTTGTAAGTCTTTTTCCGTGTATATTCCACTGGTAGCAAGTGCGGGGATATTCTGATATTTCCATGTTAATCCAGAAAAAGGTTTGAGAGTAGTAGGAACTTTAGCCTCTACTGCTCTAGGTAATAACTTATACCAATCTTCATTGAAATAGAAAAATGTGGGTAGCAAAACGTTGCAATCAACTATTGTTCCATGTGCTTTCAAAATGTGAGTTTTCGGAGATAAAAATTTTGTATGATTATTATGAATCACTTTCAGTTCAGCATAACACTCTTCACTTTGCGAGACTTTCACATCAACAGGTATGCATTTAACTATATATACTACTTCACCTGCCGTCACAGCCATATATCCAGGTCCTTTCATGAGATTGTAAGCAAATTGATCAGGAGATTGCGTAGCAATAGCAAGTGCATTTTTCAAAATATCTCTTTCTTGACTACAACGTTGTACAACAACATCCCTATACAAATTTGTTATTTGTAACTTAATATAACGCTCCACAAATACAAACTTTGAATTTATATACGCAAATATATCTAAATTACTTAATGAAATTTTCTTACTAGGAAATAACATATCGTTCTTAACCTTGTGTATGAACAATTTTGGATGTTCGGTATCACTAATCTCATAACCGCATGTATATCGCTTAGACTTTGTTATTAATGCAAAAGTGATATCTTGCGTAGTTAAAGAGAACAGAGTTTGTCCAGTTTCACTTGTAACTTCATTAGCTACACCGTTATATAACACATTATATCGATTAATAGAACAAGAGTCGCGTGGTGTCCTTTCCCAAAATGTATATCCTCCCTCTGAATCGATACATTGTTCATTCCCAAATTTACATCTAACACCGCTACGCAAAATTATTTGATCGTTATTTAAATCGACGGAAGCGGTATATTCTTGGATGGTTATTTTGATCTTGGCTTGGACTAACACGCTACTCCAAGTTTCATAAACATCGGAGTAATTACCGGAGGTACACTTCCCATCTTGATTTACAGAGCCGGCAAGTATTGCTGGTCTAATCGAAGTTTGATTAATTTTTATGTCGCGAAATATATGTACATTATCGAAATACAAAGTACCGCTTTTATATAAATCATAACAATTTTGTCGGCTTACATCCATTAAGTATTCGATCGCACCATTTTCTACAATCGAATTGTGCGAGTGCATTCCACAATAATAAACCGTTCTATTTGAATTTTACATTGAATTACATGTGTATCTTCGAAGTTGTTTAATTGTAACAATTGAATATGTTGTCTCGTTATATTAATATTCGTGGAAGGCACTTCACACTCTCCTACATCTAATAAGGATACAGTTGTTATGTTAAGTGATCTTCCTCCACAGTCGTATCCTATAATGGCCGTTACTGGAATAGCTATTGTAAGAGATAGCAGTAAAAAAAAGAAGAATGAATGCATCTTTCGTCTGTAATCAGAAAAATATTTTATTATATGTTCTTTCCTTTTGTTATTCATGTTCTATCAATATGTGAAACCCGAAGTCTATTCGCGTGTACAACTTTACTACCCTTTTTTATTTCTATTTTGACATTATTTCTCGGTAATATGGCTATAATTTTAAAAGGACCCGAATAATGATCACCAAATTTCCCGGGCTTGGGTCCAGATTTCAAAAATACATAATCACCTAACTTAAAATTAACTGGATTTATATGTTGATCGTAATATTTTTTTGATTTGAATTTGGAAGCTATTAAGTTCTCGTATGCTAATTTTTGAATTCCTGTGAGTCGTGTTACTAAGTCAGTTATATATCCCTTATAAGTCGGCACCATGTCAGCTTCACGTAAGGGGTTACTGGATGGCAATCGGGCTAATCGACCGAAAACAACTTCGAATGGGGTATGTTTAGTGCTTTCTTGAACGCAGGTGTTATAATTTAACATGGCTAAGTCGAGCCATTCGTCCCAATTATTGTCTATTTCTGTGTATTGTTTTAAATACTCAGCAAGAGCGTGATGTGATCTCTCTAAAGAACCATTAGACTGCGGTCGAAAGGCGGTGGTTCTCAATTTCTTTATCTTGAAACGTTTAGCAATTCTGGTCATCAGTGAACTCAAGAAGTTCTTTCCTTGATCTGTAAGCACGGCTTTGGGACAACCGAAGACGCAAATGAATTTTTTAATAAAGGCGTCAGCTATAGTGGACGATACCCTGCTATAAAAGTTCCATTGAAAACCATTGAAGAATTTCTGAATGGTTTTCAATCTTCGATCTGAACACTCCAAATGACCATTGAATATGATTCCTCATCCAACAAGAAATGTCAAGATATTAAATACTATTGGTTCCAATAATATAGATTACTATTGATTCCTAATCGAGATTAATCATTATCAATAGAAAAATATACTATTAAAGTAATGGTTTTCAATAGGATTCAATGAAATTTCTCATGTATGTTACCCAATCGATTTCAATGGTAAAATTCGTGGTCAAATCGAAGATTTGAAACCATTCGAATGCGATAATCAATATGATTGAATTGATATCAATGGTTTGTTATTGCAACATTCAAGTCTCGTATCGTTGAATAATTTTCAATAGTTTTGAATACGAAAGTCGTAACAACTCAATAATATCCAGTAGAAAATATCAATCTAATTGAATGGGGATTAATGGTTTGTTATCGCAGAATCAACTTTTTTTCTGACGTTGAATAATTTTCGATAGTTTTTAATGTGAAAATCACATTAATCCAATATTATGCAATAGCAGAAATTAATCCCATTGAATAAGTATGAATGGTTTGTTATTGCATAATTAAGGATTGGTCCATGGTTTACAAAAAGTGTATTTATAAAAGCACTGTATATCACAGTGAAGAATACAATCGAGCGAAGAAAACTGATGATACTGTCGTTAGACTTACTAGTGGACAATACGCTAGAATAACAAAAATTCTCGAACATGACGACGATTCATACATTGTTGTACAAACGTACAACGTATTTCCAGAATATCCATTTGAAGGAGTGACTCATATCCGAAAAATTCAAAGCGAAAACGAGATTGATCTCATCAAACCCATTGGTGAAATAGATTGCAAAATAATTTTGGTAGACGTTAGAAATGCTAGATATTTATGCAAAATGCCCAATTCATTTGAAATCCAATAATAATGTTCATGTCAATTTTTGTAATTTGTTGATGTACATAAAAAACCATTTATTTACAATTGAAAAAAAATCGAATACCCATTAAAAATTATATTCGAATATGTTTTTACTTAAAAACTATTAAAATTGATAAAAGTCTATTCAATCAAATCATATACGGAGTTTTTTCATTCATGACCTATATAAAATTATAATATCCAAAGCATAAGATACGATTCTTCAATTATAGTATCGAACAACTATTCAAATTTATAAAAAATCATTCAATTATGGAAATTTTTTCTTTCATCATCTAATGAAAAATTATAGAATAAAATTATATTTGATAAGTTTGTAGAATGAAGGATTATTCAAAACTATACAAACAACTTCTCAATAGAATACGATTGAGTTTTACTTGCATTTACCAATCATTAGATTTCATTAAAAAATATTCCATTGAAAATATTTGAAATTTTTTTGTTTGCCTTTCATAAGAAATTATAGAATACTATACCTCATTGAATGCGATTGGGTTATTTTTATATTGACCAATCATTAAGATTAAAAAAAACTATTAAATGAAATATTGCTAAAGTTACAGTATTGCTTTTGCTCATATTGGCATATATGGAAAACCATTCTATAAAATATTATTGACCAACCGTGTAATTGGATAAAAATTAATATCCATATAATATGATTCAATAAAATATGATTGGACAATTATTGTATCGAAAAATTATTAAAATTCATAGAAAGATATACAATAAAATATCATTGATTAATTATTTTATTGAACTGTGATTGATATTCATTCAATGCAATTGGATAGATTATCATTGAAACCATTCCTATACAAAGTATTATTCAGAAAGATTGAATTCTATTAAATTTAATGGTAAGTTTTACTATTAGTTATGCTTACCATGAAGTATTATTGAAAATCATTCAGTTTCAATCGTCATCGGAACATTGAACCATTCAGTTCATTGATTACCATTGAATATGAATGATCCCGAATAGGAATGAATGGAACTTTTTTAGCAGGGTAGTGTATCTGTTAGCGGAGCAGCTAGACAAAACTTGCTTAACTGATCTTGTAGAGTTAAGACGTACTCATATCCTGTAGGGGTTTTCTTGAGTGGACCTACAATGTCCATAGCTATTTTATCAAATGCAGTTGCGGAGGTATCAGTGATTATCATTGGTTGCTTCGTTTGTAGACGAGTGAGTTTCTTTAGCTGACATTCTAGACACTGTTGTATTCGTCGTTGAATATCATCTTTTAGATTTTCCCAGTAATAATTTTGTCTAATCCGGTGAAAAGTTTTGGAAACGCCGCGATGTCCTCCAATAGGGGATTTATGAAGCTCATAAAATATTGTATCACGTTGCTCCAAAGGTACATATATTAAAGTATCTTTACAAATTATTACTTTAATACTGCAATTCTTAAATACTTTATTAATTACATATTTTATTTCTATCCGCTCTAAATTTTCTATACATTTACTTTTAGCTATACAAACTTCGGCCTGATTTAAATTAAGTAATAAGTTTCTTAAAATTAACAAAGTCGAATAAATTCGATCTTTAATATAGCTCATGGATTCGGAGGTTTCGCCTCGAATGTAAAGTCCAAATTGAGAGTATTTCTTATTTTTCTTTTCTCTCGTGACTTCTCCTAAACTAACTAATTGTTTACTAATTATCTTATTATTGTCTATAAGCTTGCGGGCACCTTCATCGCAAGGTTCACCTGTAGTACTTATAAAATAAGCTACATTATTTTTTTGTGTATGGAGAGATTCTTTAATCTCTACAATGTTTTCGCTAATCTTATCTAAATCACTTGATTCATTTGAATCGCTAATTTCAGAATCATCCTCGAGGTTATTATCTTCAAAAATAGGGGAATTTTGATGTATAGGTTTTTCGGGTACTGCTTTTGTTTTTCCTTGTATTTTGTCTTCATCTTCACCAATATCACTTTTTTCATAATCAGGTAATTTCTTTCGAGTTCTTTGTGGATATCTTCTGGGGGTGACGGTATTTTCATCGTTGTGAAAAGATTCCTTTGTCGCAGGATCTAGGTTAGATAACTTTAAGGCTTGATCCGAAGGGACCTTTTTAGGTCTACCTCGTGGTCTCTTGATTTCGCTATTTTGAGGCGGTGGTTCAGGTTGGAGATCTGGTTTATCGGGTGATTCTAATTGTTTATTCAATTTACTTTGTCTTCTAGTAGTAACGTTTACATTTAGAATCATATTATCTTGGTTTGCTAATTCATGCGGATTTCTCGATAAGGCATCTGCTGTTGCATTGGCGGTTCCTGGACGATAAATGATTTGGTAGTCGTATTCAGATAACTTAAATCTCCATTTAAGTATTCTAGTGTTAAGATCGGCGGTTTTAAACCAAACTAAGGGCTGATGGTCGGTAATAATAATTATTGGACTACCGTAGACATAAGACTTGAAAGCGTTAACACTTTGTACCACTGCTAAGGCTTCTTTTTCATACACTTCATAATTCAATTCGGGCCCGCGCAAGACCCGTGAAAAGTATGCGATAGGTCGATCAGTGCCAATTGGTCCTTGTGAGAGGATCCCTGCAATGGCATAACCGGAAGCATCAGTTCTGATGTTATATCCTTTAGACAAATCCGGGAATTGTAGAAGAGGAGCATTACAAAGTAACTCTTTTAATTCACAAAATGCTTTCTCAGTCTTCTCGTTCCATTCAAATGGAACATCTTTACTTAAAAGTTTCGTAAGGGGTTTAGATATTTTGGCGAAATCTTTAATGAATCGTCTGTAATACCCGGCTAAACCTAGAAATTGGCGAATATTTTTAACGTTTCTTGGCCTGGGAAACTCTTTAACAGCTATGACTTTCTTTGGGTCAACTTCTAGACCCTCTGCGCTAATAACATGCCCTAAATATATAACCTTATGTCTAAGAAACTTACATTTAGTAATTTGTAATTTTAATCCTGCTTTTCTCAATCTATCTGCTAATAATGCAAATTTGCGGTCATGTTCATCAATAGTATTAGCATAAATCACGATATCATCTAAATATACAAATAGGTCTCATCCTTGTAGGCCGCGAAGCAGCGTATCCATTAGACGTTGAAAAGTTGCGGGTGCATTCTTCAACCCGAACGGCATACGAACAAACTCATAATGGTCGAACGGAGTACTAAAAGCAGTCTTATGTGCATGCTTAGGATGCATTCTAATTTGGAAAAAACCCATGGCTAAGTCTAAAACTGTGTACCATTTAGCGCCACCAATTTGATCAAAAATATTACAGATATTTGGTATTGGATAAGAATCAGCGATTGTTTTCTCGTTGAGTTCTCTCATATCAAGTACCATTCTGCCATTTTCATCAGTGGCTTTTGGCACTATCCAAATAGGTGTGTTATAAGATGAATTCGATTCACGAATTATTCCGGCTTTCAACAACTTATTAACGTGATAATTTAGTTTATCTTTCATGGCATGCGGAAACTGATATTGTTTACAATTGATTGGTATTTCATCCACAGTATTAATTTCATGCATAACTAAATCAGTGCCAGGTAAATCGTCACCAGGTAGTTAGAATACATCTCTGAACTTATTTACTAATTCAACAACGTATTCTTTCTCTTCTTTATTCATATGGTCTAAATCCAAATGTTCTTCTATTTTGATGTTAGACCTCTTATTTTCGTCTTCAAAAAGTAAATCCGCTATATGGAAATCATCCAAATCGTCTGTTTGTTGAATGTCCAGATCTTCATATGCTTTGTTCGTTGCTATAGTTAAAACGTGTTTAATGGCCATACTATTAGGCAAATCAAGCGACACTAGTTCATCAAGAAGTCTATCAAATTCATCACTAGTCATTTTATCAATCTTTATGGCTTTTACTTCACGTTCGTCGAGTATCATAGGTACTACAAAGTTTCTTGCTTTGAATGTTTTATGATTAAAATCGAGTACAGCATTTGAGTCTTCAAAAAATAGTGCGCTTAGTATACCTTCACTTATCATACTAAAATTATCATCAACTACATGAAAAACTGTATTAGTCCCGAATAACTTTATTTCTGTAATTCCTAATGTCATTTGCAAGTTGTTTCCAATACCTCTTATACAAATTACTTTCGTGGTATCTATTTCATTTCCCGGAGGCAATAGGTGTTGTTTTACAAGATTAACTTCTGAACCTGTATCTAATAGGAAGTATTCTTTTGAGTCAGTAGGGGGGTTAATTATTCTGATTTTAGGTGATACTTTATCTATATCTTTTATACTGGCATTGTGAACAAAACAGAAACTAGTATGAGCGGGATAATTGATTTCTTCGAAATAGAGTTTATGATTACCAACAAGGAATTGACGGGTAGAGAAATCGATAATTGCTTCATTTTCCAGCGAATATCCGGCTCCGAGTACTGCTTCATAGGGTATTGGGAAATTGCTTGGAACAATTTGAAATTCATTGGCTTTTCCGAAAATTGACAAGGTAATTACGCCAAGTGTGGGTACGGTTTCTAAGCCAATTCCTTTCAAAAAGGTACGTTTCGAATTATCTATGTGTTTTGTATGGTTTTGTAAAAGGGTCATTTTGAGTATATTAGCTTCTGATCCGGTATCAATCATTATTTTCATTCGTTTATTTCCTAAAAAGTTAGCACTTATTATAGGAACTTTTGCAAAAAGCCTTGAACTTAAGGGACTAGGCTGAGCAACATTTCGCTGTCTTCGTTCGATTGGCGCATTTGTGGTGTATTGGTCCTCTGCATTGCGCTCGACTGCGGGGACCATGATCCGTTTCCCTGATTCTGATTTCGGGCTTCATTGACCTTTCTTTTTATACATTCGGCTATCATGTGTCCAGGTCTCTTACAATAAAAGCATATAATATTTGACTTGTTAAATGTGGGGTTCTTATTACTGGCAGATTCTATCTCTGAATTATTTCGGCATTGTTTACCAGTATGTCCGACTCTATTACACAGTTGACAAACGATTTCGTTGATCGTATTAACTTGTGCGCGATGTGTACAGGTTTTCGCTATATGGCCTATTTTATTGCAAATTTGACACTTCAGTTGTGATTTACATTCACGAGCGTTATGACCTTTCTTATCGCAAATTTGGCAGATAATATTGTCATTGCCCCTTTTCAAGAAGCAATCCTTTATTTCATGTCCAATCTTCTTACAATATATACATTGTTTTCCAAGAGGCTTTGTAATGTTAAGGCAATTCAGTGCCTCATGCCCTTCCTTATTACAAAGTTGACATAAATTGATAATTTTTGGATTTGATACTTTATTTTTAAATCCTGATCTAAGTACTGACTGTATTTCTAAGTCTTTTTCTGCTTTTATGGCGAGCTTTAGTATATTTGTAGGGGTGACTCCGGGAGCTAGATTTAATTTAATTTCTGATTTCAATCCTCTCTTGAAACATTCAAAGATATTCTCTTCCAGGGCATGCTTATATTCATTCGTGACTGATTCGATTCCGTCAATTTTTCTTTTAGCATCAATGATTTTTGTCGATAGTAGTCGCAGCCTATTAGCGAAAGTTAATACTTTTTCGTCATCATGTTGAAATTCATTTCCTAATTCACCTAAAAGCTGATTAAGCGTTTGGGCAGATCCGAAAATATCTGCTAGATGTTCTAGCAATTCATCTAGAGTTCCGAAATTAATTCCAATTACTGTATCTCTAGCTTCTCCTTCTAATTTTGACCTTATCAATTTTACTAAATTACCTTCTATTGGTTTCGGGATCATTGCCAAGGCTTCCTTGCATCCTTCTGCAAATGGAGTCCATTGATCAGGTTTCCCATCAAATCGCGGAACAACGTTCAGTGCGTCTTTCAATGACACAACCTGCCCGTGGACAGTAGGTATTTCTTCCTTTTTTTCGTTTTCACTCATTTTAGTAGTTTGCGAGTTATTACAGGGTGGAATATCTATAATAGATTGTAGCTTTTGTTTTGGACTCTTAATTTTCTGATTTATATCTATTGGTTGGTTTTCAGTTACAATTTTATCTGAATTAATCTCACTCGGGCCCGGACTAATTAACTTTTGGTTTAGATCCTTATCGGTTCTTTCAAGTGTTGTCGAAGTACTGTCACGATCTTCTAATTGAGTCAACTTCTCGGTTGATCTTTTCAAACTACTAGGTTTTACTGAAACGGTCCAAGTAAGTCCTCTAACTTTACTGCGCGTAAGGCGTTGGTTATCACTCATTAAGTTCAATAGGGCAGATTATACTCCGAGCGAAAGCTTATCAAATAAATAGCATAATTCTTGGATTTTAAAATCAAAACTATTAGTAATTACACTTAAAACTCTATTATGTTGTCTAATAAGTTTATGAGATTTCGCAAGCTTTTTGTTTAAAACACTATTTGCAAGCTTTAATTGGGCAACTTGATTATTTAAGCGATGCAAATGAGCGAAGTCGGTTTCTACGGTCTTATCTAATTCGTCTATTCTATCCTTAAGAATATTTTCACGTTTAATATTTAAATTAATCCCTTTTTTATGTGATTCTATAACTTCAGCAATTTTTACAAACTCGGCTTGAATACTAGGTAATCTATCGGTTAAAATATTATTAACGTTATCAATTATTTCAATTTGTTTATCTGCCACTTCATGGACTTCTACCGTTATTTCTTCGAGTAGGGCATTATTAACCGAAATTTCTGGTGTTCTAACTAATGGAATCATTTGAAAACAAGGGCTTCTAAAATACAAGGAATAAAATATAGGTTAAAATTCAATTTATAGATTTTATTGATAATAATTCGTTTTCTCTTTTATATGTGAAAATATTACAAGTTAAATTCTTTTTTCATTTTCTTAATTTCTTCTCGAGTCTTCTGTATTTCCTTTTCCGTATCTAAAATTTGTTGTTCCAATGAAGTTGTTGTTTTTCCGGGGTTTTTTGATTTCGCTCTAAGTGAGGTAGTAGGAGGGACTTTTAATCCGGCTGGTAAATTTTTTATTAAATAATTGGTACGCTGAATTTGAATATATTTCTTCCGATCCTTCTTATTTTTGCTGAATAATAATTTTTCGATGTCAGTTACGGGTGTTATGTTCAAATTCACCTCTTTCAGCTGACAGTCCTTTTGCTCGCTCTTGCGCGGTATTCTAAATTTACCTGAGAAATCACTGATACAGGACGAGCAATATTCGGGTTTATTACCGTGGGTGCAAATCCTTTCCCGAAATATTCTAATTTTTCTTCAATACTTTTTGGGGCTACTGTGGTTGTTTTCGGAGGTGATATGGGTGTTAATCCTGGCGACGTCTGTGATAACTTGCCATATGTGAATCTATATTTTTCATAAACTTCTTTGCTAAGACCGTCGGGATGGTTTTGAAGTGCCCTGGCGCGAGCTTTCCTCTTATTTTTCGGCAATCGTTTTTTTATTAATCCGGAATTCACTAAAAAAAGAATCCAAAATTTGGCATACGATGAGGGAAAATTTCTCGAATAGAGCAAAACTTAGTAGCAAAAATTTTCGATTGACTTTACTTTGGAACGACCGTTTTTTTTTTTTAAATGCACGAACTAAAATACTCTAATGAATTCAAATAAATTATTTTTTTTTTTTACGACTATCCGAACGAACTAAATTATTAGGAAAAATTGAAGGAAGAGAAAACTTTAGGCCTACAGAAATTTCTCGATAGTGGCTTTAATCCCTCCGGGGCCTCCAAAAAATTTTATGTGACGTCGGTTGACGAAACAATTCTCAGGGGCACTTTTTGGTCTATCCTTGCGGACAATAACCGGGACGTGCGTTACCATTATCGCGGGAAATTCCTTTTTTCGGCGACGGAGGATCGAAGCTTTGCTGTACCACACGCTAGGCAATATAGCAATACTTCGCGTTATTTTACCACACTCTTGGCAATAAAATAATGTAAAGGGTGCCTATCTAATATGCACTCGACCACACGCTTGGCAATCGAGTGTAACTATCTAAGAAAGAAAATCCCGTACGCGAAACTAGGAAGAGTAAGGAGAGAGAAGTTAAAGGAGAGTAGTTAGAATGTAAAAAAATTTTTATTTAATTTTTCTTACTCACTTTTATAATAGTTTTTCCACACACGCACACTAAAAGATTAACTGGGTCTGGACGAACTTGAAGAATAGCTAACGAATTCAAATAAATTGTACGAACTGAATGAACTAAATCTGAGCTACTAACTTTGAACGAACTGAATTTCGAAAAAAATAATAATGCCTGAATTTTCGTGAAAAGATCTCTTTTATACTTTTTTACAAGAGATTCCCACTCGAAAATCTTTGTCATTTTTGGGCAGGAAGAACTAAAATTTTCTCAACTTAATTGGTTGGAAAATTTGGGGAGTATCTCAGCGTAAGCAAGGTTCGAATCCTAATTGGCCGGGAGCGGAGTGTGCGGGTGTGGCTTCATTTTAGTGTTTTGGGCCCTCTTCGCATAGATGGCCCTCTATGTACTATTCTGGCCTTTATCTATTCAAACTAATTTTATTTAAAATTAATTGTGTGTGTGGTACTCTAATTTTACAAAAATGTTTCTTAATCTATAATAAAACTAAATGATAGAACAAAAGTTAAGAATTACATTTATCTAAGAACAATTAGGATATTAATAGTTTTAACTATTAATTGATTATTAAAAAGTTTTGAGAAATGCTGAAAAAATCAGAGTTAATTGCAACAAACATAATTAATAACCTTCATTCAAGTCATTTTTAAATTATCTAACGCAAAGTTGAGCACACCCAACAATTATATACGAAACTCGTAAAGAAAATGAACCAATAAATACGGGAAGACAAATTTCGCAATTTTTCGAGAGACCTGGAAGCAAATCTGTTTCCTTTAATTTAAAAGAAATTAGCAAAAATGAAAATAAATTATTTAAAATAAAATAATAGTACTGTTGGCAGGATGCACATGTGCGCTACAGATCTCTTCTTTCTAAACATGCGCGCAATCTGACTACTCCGGATGACGCGATCGTAAAATCGCCCTGATAATCTCCAGTACCCGAAAGTCGCCAGATGCACGAGCCGAAAACTGCCGTTCACAGGAAAAATCGTTTTTATTCATCCGCACGCAGTTTTTCATCTTAATTTACGAGCTAAATGTGTGGTCGGTATTTTTTTTCTTATTCTCTCTCTTTTTTTTTTGAACCGCCGTTACACTAAAAAAATACTCCTTATTCCATACTAAATACATTTGTTTAAAAAAAAAATTTACACAAAATTACAGTTAAGTACAAAAATATTGATAAACATTAGCAATGTTCGTTTAACACAAAAAGTAGTAGGGGCTAAGGGGATCCTGAACCACTTACCATGCGAGTTTTCGATGTCTACTCTAGCGACGATCGGTAACGTTATAAATCCTCATGTTGGCGATCTGTGAACTGCTTCATCGACAAATTTTTATCGACCTGCTTGACTGGAATCGTTTGTGACCGACTGTGTGCCGACGTGCAGACCCCATGAGCCCCGCCGGCAATTACCGACTCTTGTATCGATGTGCAGACCCCATGCCCCCCGCCGGCAGTTACCGACTCTTGTATCGACGAGCATGCCCTCGGCCCCATGACCCATGCCCCTTGTTCCATGCCAAAATAAAAAATGTTTGCTTTATGTTGATTAATTCTGATTGAGTAGAAAATGAATGAAAAAAAATGTAGGTCTGTGTAAGTATAAAAGCTTTTTTATTATAAAATTTCAATTCTCTATATAAATTCAATCAAACATCCACCGAGAGATTTTAATTTTATATCCCGCTCTGTTACTTCTTTCTTAAAATTCTCATATGAAGATTCATTCTGGACGAGAAGTTCGTTGACTTTATTGGGAAGAAAAATATCAAATGATGCATCCAATTCTAGAACGATCTTCACACCATATTTATTGTTTACTTTTTTCATGCCGGTGATAGCGTAGAGAATATTTTGCTCCAAATCTTTAAGTTCTTTTGTGGGTAAAAAGTTTGGAGTTTTTGCAACTAGGTTGATAGCATCCATGGTGTTCGATCCGTGAACCGATCAAAGGAAGAGAAAACGTAAGTTATATGTATTACAAAAATAACGTATTGAATATTTAAGTATTGTAGTTATAAAGTCAAAGTTTTTACATACATATTCTTTTTAATATTGAATTAATATAATTATGCTTGATACTAGACACGATGTAGAAAACTGAATGAATGTTCACCTTATCAATGATGCATATATAACCTTGTCCCCACCCCTAGTTTTTGGTGACATACCCCTCCTCTACATTCTCTAAAGATAATCTATCCATCACATCAATATACATTTCATCGTCACTATTGGATGCTAAAGTCACTGAAGTATTTTCTGATGTATAATATGCTTCATTAATATAATACAAATTAAAATAATATAATTAATATATACATCATTCAACTTGAAAACGTGTACGTCAACGACAATTTGCAGAGCGAATCTACAATGAAATAGCGGAAAAAATTAGTCTTTTTTTATGAAATGAAGAGTTAGAGTATGTATTGAATTTTTTCTTACTCTATAAAAGGTAGACAACATGCCATGTTTGATATGCTCAATCGAATGAATTAATGATTAATAAGTCAATGAAATTTATATATTTTTTCCCCACTCAATCTATAATCCCTATGACAGTGCTTGGTTATATCCTTTTTTACGCATGAAAACATAAGAAAAAAATCCAAGTTCTTATTATAGTGCTTGTTGTGATAAGTAGTACAGCTCTAATCACCTTGCGCGCGCATAATACAAAGTTACTTTCAGTACGCGCTCTTCGTCGAAGCGACTAAGATCTTATTATATTTAACGCGTACATGGTCAACTGCCTTTACGCATAGGAAAGTCGATCTCGTATTCTGATGACTAAGTCCCCGCTCTACACCGCTCCTTGTGTTAACGAAGTACTACAACGTTAATCAGTTTGCTTGCGCGCAGAGTTCATATTTCATCTTAGCGAATAAGACCATACCAATTGCATTCGCAGCTAAGTCTTTTACACATATGAGAGTCTATCACATGCTCTGATGACTAAGTATTGGCGAGTGTGAGGAAGCAGTTGTATCACAGCTTTATATTAACCCCTCCCCCCGCTCCACTTGCACATTTTTTACACTTTTTTTACATTTTTTACACTTTTACACAAGATAGTTTGTCCTGCAAGAAAAAAATTTTTTTCGAAAATGTACCAAGGTCTTATATGAGACCGACAGAAAACAATTTTCATGCGCACGCGGCTAAGTAAAAATTAACACTTAATTTCGTTAACATATACACGTTTGAAAGAAAAAACTTAAGTACGCGCCTACAAAACGGCAACCCAACCTTTCTATAGTGATACACTAATTCTATGCGCTCAGCATACAGCAAAGTCCCTTTCAATGCGTTTGAATGGCGCACAACTAGTTTGTCGCGGCTAGGTCAGAATGGACTTAGCTCGTACGCCAGCACTCGCCACTCATAAGAGAACTTAGTCACGTTAGTCTAATACGAGGGTGGTCCGATAAGTACTTAGCCTACAAAAGAAAAACGAAAATTTTGGAAAAGTGGCGTTTTATTTTTCAACATAGTCTCCTTTTAGTTCAATACACTTGGCCCAGCGATGCTCCAACTTCTTTAACCAGTCTGAAAAATACGTTTCCTCGAGGTCTGAAAAGTAGGCTTCCGTGGCAGCGATTACCTCCTCATTCGACTCAAATTTCTGCCAGGCGAGTGACTTTTTCAAGTTTGGAAACAAAAAGAAGTCACACGGGGCTAAATCTGGAGAATACGGTGGATGGGGCAGCAGTTCGTAGCCTAATTCGACCAATTTGGCCATGGCGACGGTGGAGGTATGAGCCGGTGCGTTGTCATGGTGGAAGAGCACTTCTTTTTTCGCCAAATGGGGCCGTTTTTTCTGCAATTCGACGTCGAATCGGCCCAATAATTCGGCATAGTACAGCCCTGTGACCGTTTTGCCCCTCTCCAGGTAGTCGATGTAGATCACACCTTGTGAATCCCAGAAAACGGTGGCCATCACATTTTCGGCCGATGGGGCAGTCTTCGCCTTCTTCGGAGCACTTTCGCCGGGTAAAGTCCACTGTTTCGACTGTTCCTTGGTCTCTGGTGTATACCAGTGGATCCATGTTTCGACGACTGTCAGGAAACGACGCAGAAACTCCTTCGGATTGCGCTTAAACAGCGTCAGACATTGCTCTGAAGTTGTCTCACGGTTGCGCTTGTTGTCCAGAGTGAGCAAACGCGGCACCCATCGCGCCGACAGCTTTCTCATGCCTAAAATTTCATGCAGGACATGACCCACGCGGTCTTTTGAGATGCCTACGATCTTAGCTATCTCGCGCACCTTCAATCGTCGATCTGCCAATACGAGATTGTGAATTTTTGTCACGTTATCCTCCGTGGTAGCCGTTTTCGGAGCACCTGGACGTGGCTCTTCAAAAATCGACGTGCGACCACGTTGAAGCTCGTTAAACCAATTTTTGACGGTCGCCATCGAAAGAGAATAGTTACCGTCCACAGCATCCAAGCGCTTTTGGATTTCGCTGCGCGATTTCCCTTCCAAAAACAAGAATCGAATCACCGACCGATACTACTCTTTTTCCACTTTTCAAAAATCAACGGACACACTTGCTTTCACACGCTCTCAAAAATAAACTACAACTCCGATCCGGCTGAAATCTTGACAGTAACCATCGAGCAGGTTGTACTACGTGATAGAATATTTCTTTTGCGAGAGTGGCGCCATCGGGCGGTGAGGCTAGGTACTTATCGGACGACCCTCGTAGATACTCAGTATGGGGTCTCACCTTATCGCGATAAAAAGATGTTGCGGTAGTGTGATACCAAGACACTTTCATCGGGCGGCCTCTTTGTGTCCCGGAACATACACATATCCCTTATACATTGGCGGCATCCTTTGTCGGCTCCTTTGGGTCCCTGAAATCTTGACAGTAACCATCGAGCAGGTTGTACTATGTGATAGAATATTTCTTTTGCGAGAGTGGCGCCATCGTGCGGTGAGGCTAAGTACTTATCGAACCACCCTCGTATAGTGTTAGCCGTATAGGCTGTGCTTCTCCTATACTACACAAGCTGTCTATGTAGCTATGAGTCACGTGCTCATGTTTACATCCCCACCCCTACACATGCATACATTTATAAATTATTATAAATGAATGAACATCGTGCGCACACGTCAATTGACGATCGAACAGCCTCATGTCTGCACCATTCGACTGTATGGTCAGTGCGCTTAATTTTACTATGAAAATTTTAAAAAGTTCATAAGCATTGGTACTTATAAATTAGCAGTTGGATTACACCTTGATGATTATAAGTATCAATGCACTCGATGTAATAGACTTTCTCTTGAAAATTTTTTGAAATTCACGAGAAACTTCTAATTTGAAAAAAGGTCTTATTAGGACTTAGCGCGAACATGCATAAAAATAAAAAGATCTTAGTATAAGTGTGTATAGCCGCGAAAGTATAAGTGGTCTTAGTTGTGTGTGAGCATATAGCAATAGTACCTTACACATGAAAATTTTCTAAGTCCACGAACAGATCACGTCATCCTCTCGCTGCGGGAGCTGAGATCTGAATGACTCTAACTGCAGCTACGCGCCATGAAGTAGCCTATGACATTCTATATATTTTAATTTTTTTCTCTCTTAGAAAATTTTAAATGCTTTTTCGAAACTAGACTTAGAAAAAAATCAATGCTGCACACGCATACTCACACATGTTTGCACCAGTGCGAGCACGTATAGTTTGAATAGTAAAAATTTGAGACGCTGCTCTATAGCTTGATTGTTCAAAAATTTTCAAAACAAAACACTCCATGCTTTTTCTCTTTTTAAAGCGTAGTTCGATTTGAAAGAAATCGAAATCTAGCGTCACTATAAAATAGTTCATTACGCAATTCAAACGTGTGTGAAAGACAGAAAGAAAGAAAAAAAATGCGGCGTTTCTTTATTACTGATATATGTAAACATGCAAATTGTGAAAGATCAAGTAAACATAGGATTGATCTAAGAATTCATCATTTGAAGATATCTCCTTTACATCTACTTACTATAAGTTTTATTCACGAACTAAAAATTTACAATTTGAAGGGTAGTTTTCAACAGCAACATGATTAATTTATATTTTTAGTCACAGCGTGAGCAGCGGAGGGAATTTCTCAAATGGAAAAAAATTATAAACAGGTAATAGACTGATAATAAATTTCAAATGTATGTGTGTATACATAAATATAATACTTTCTCAATCATTTATCATTTTTTTCAGAGCTGTGATATAAAAACAGTTGAGGAATTTGAACCATACGTTCCAAATAATCGTATGGCCCTTGTACGTCGCATCCCTAAAAAGTCTGGATCACAAAATAAAATAGTAAAAAAATGTACAAACACATCAAACACAGATTCACAGTTACTCGTACAAAAAAATATTCACAATCCAAAGAAAAACTTAACAAACAAGAAAACAGATAAAACAAAAAATAGATCAACCGAAAATTCAACAAATGACAAGACTAATAAAAAACGTATAGAACTCTATAGACAAACAAACAAAACTAGCAAGGGACATTGAAAAATAATTAGTGACATTAAAATAACACGAGACGTGGAAAATAACAAATTAGACAAAAAGTCAGACGCTAAAAGTACACATAAAACGACACCAAAAACTAGAAAGCGAAAACTTCCTCCACGTTCAAAATCAATCATTAGTACGACTTCTGATTTCTCATCCTCAACCACTTCTTCCTCTTCTAACAGTTCCAATTATGACACAAAAACACATACACAACCATACACCACCCCTCAGTTAAATCTGAATCGAAAATGCTCGAGCTCAGGCTCATCTGTCAGCACAAAACGATCGAGACTTCATGAACTTGAGGGTTGCAAGATTCTCGAATTAACTGAGTTTTTAACTTTTAAACCAAAAAAATGACTAGATAAAGTTGTGATCATTTTGTATGTTTTTATACTGATTTTATAATAAAATAAAATAGTAAATAAGTTGTGATAATTTTGTATGTTTTTATACTGATTTTATAATAAAATGAAATAGTAAAGATTCGTTCTGTGATTCGAATAAATATATATTGTCAGTCCTTTTTTAAATACATTTTTTTTAATTATGAAAGATAAGCTTCAAATATAGCTATTATTTTCACACGGCAAATCGGACAATTCTCAAATTTGACAGCACATCGCGATATCCCCCGACTCATTTGAAAGATGTGTATATAAAAGAAATTGCTAGTGATAATGAAATCATTCTTTCACAATGTGCTACCCGAAACATGCTCAAGACATTAGTGAAAAGGAAATTCCACATAATCGACCATTAGCAGAGTTGCTTTTGGAGTTGGCGATAGAATCAAACGAAGAAATGTTTAATGAGGATGATAAATTGATCAATAAAACTTATGATAATTATATTCAAAGTCCAATGGATGAAGACTTGGAATATTCTTCGGATGATGACATATTTAAAGAGTCGTCTGATGAAGATTTAATTGAGCCTTCGATTTGTGATGAGTGTGAGGAGGAAGTATATATTTTTGGATCAAGCAGCTGTGAAGAGGACTGATACACATACATATATATGACAGTCCACATCGGTGGTCGCTAATTCGTGTTTGATCTCTGCTACATTCATGTACATACCATAAGAATGGAAATCTTAAATGATTGTTTGGAACATTTTCATGCGGTGGAAGAAGCTACAAACCTTATTATTTCAAAAAATATACGTGATGAGAATCTTATAGAGAGATGGAAGAAACAATGTATTTTTTCATTGCGAACTTTGAATAAAATTTTAAAGCAATCATCACTTAGCGTGTAGCAAAAGAAATCACTGCTTAGTACTATTGGCAAACTTGAATGCCTTAACTTACTGTTAGAAAATTGAACAGTTCGTGGAGCAGGTTTGGGTAGTAACATAAAAAGTCGTGGGTTAATTTGGATACTGCTTTCGAAAATCGTTTGAAAACTAGCATTATAGCTAACATTCAGCACATTGATGTAGAATCATTTTTGAAAGATGCATGCAGTTTGTTTGTAAGTAATGTTAAAATTTTTTTAAAAAAACATAATGTTTGTAATGTTAATGTTGTGCTTTCATACAAATTTTGGAAATATTCGAGCAACCAAGATGAGTTGGAAAAGACTTATAACACAAAGCACTTTACTACGCAAAGCATTGAAATGTATGTTTCAACCCCTCTCAAGCAATGGTTCAATGATAATATCAAAAGTCTATTGCTAATAGAAGTAGAGATATTTGAGAGTAACGAATCCTGATGGTCTTTGGATTCTATTATCAATCTTCAGATTAATATCAATAAATGCATGCCAATGCGTAGTGGAAGCTCTTATATACCTTTACCAAAATTTTTGAGAAATAAGCATGCATGCATAAATGTGGAAAATAGTGATAATAAATGTTTTGTACGGTCAATTTTAGCAGCCATATGTAAAATTTCATATACAGATCACCCTCAAAAAATAAGTCACTATATATCACATGAGAATAAACCGATTTTGGATAGAATATCATTTCCAGTCTTCTTGAATCAAATAAACAAATTTGAAAAATTAAACAGCATATCAGTTAATGTGTTTGGGTTAGAGGGCAAAAGAATTGTTCCCCTTTATCGTACAGAAAATAAAAAATCAAACCATGTAAACCTTTTACTAATTGATCAAAGTGTTTGTGATGATGATGAAATAATTTCAAATAATTATCACTATGTGTACATAAAAGACCTTGCAAAATTAGTAGGAAGTAGTTTGTCACGTAGTAAAAATTAAAAAAATATTTGTGATCAATGTTTGCATTATTTTAATACTGCAGAGAAACTTGTTGTACATGATATGAAGTGTCAAGAAATAAATAAGTGTAAAGTACAGATGCCAAAAAAAGGTCAAGATGTGATTGGATTCAAAACTGGATTCAAATTAAAATCACCGTTTATTATCTATGGATATTGTGAATGTTTATTGAAGAAAACAAATTTTGACCAGCAAGACATTGATAAAAATACTGTCACAAAACAACTTGTTTCAAAACCTAACTTTCATAGTAGATCAATTTTTTATGAAAACTTGACAGCGGTTCAATTGCGTAAAACTCAAGTATACGTGAATAAACCCATTTATATTGGTCTTACAGTATTAGACGTATCCAAAACATTAATGCACAGCTTTCACTATGATTATATGAAAAAGATGTATGGAAAAAATTGTAAGCTCCTCTATATGGATACTGATAGTTATACACTTCCATACATTTCTGTATGATAGTTATACACGTGGTAAAGTGTTTGAATTTTTATGCTGATATGAAAGCTAACATCAATTATTTTGACACTTCTGACTATCCTGCTGAAAACGTATGTCAATATGCCAAGAGTCAATAAGAAGGTTGTCGGATTAATGAAGGATGAGCGTAATGGAAATATACTAACAGCATTTATTGGGTTGAGGAGTAAAATGTACTGTACTCGTGTAAATGGTATTGGTGCTTCAAAAAAAGTCAAAGCTGTGAAGACTTCTGTTGTCAAGAAAACTATTGACTTTGATCATTATTTGGACTGTTTGCAAAATTTAAGTATTCATAAAAGAGAGCAATGTATGATCAGATCTAAATTGCACAATGTTGAAACTATTCGACAGAGAAAGATTGCATTCAGTCCTTATGATGACAAGAGACATCTAATTTCTAACAGTACTGATACATTAGCACATGTACATTACAAAATTGAGTAAGCTTTATATTTATATTTTTAAAACATAGAACAGATATATAATTAGACTTAATCAGTGTTATTTAATTTGAGAGAAAAGACATACAAGTCTGTACGTTTTCAAGAAAAAATTCAAATACATCAGATGGTTACGTGGGCATATGCACATCGAACTGCTCGACAAGGAGAATGAATGCGGATGGCTTGCAATAGAGAACATTTAAAAATGAGAATTCATCGTTTGAGTGAAATTATTACACCAATACTATTACAGAAATGTAAGGACTTTGAAATAAAGAAACATGAAATATAGTTAGTTTATTTATTTACAACTTATATGTTACATTACTTTACATCTCTTATATTACTATTTGTGTCTCGTATCCAGTTTGTTTAGTTGATTATGTATGTGTGTGTGTGTGTATGTGTGTGTGTGTGTGTGTGTGTGTGTGTGTGTGTGTGTGTGCGTGCGTGCGTGTGTGTGTATATATGTTGTGTAAATATGTGCCTTTGTAGGTGTGTCTGCAACTCTTGTGGCCCCGTCTTCTACGCCTGCCTGTTCCTCTTTTCTTCTCATTTTTCTTCTGATTACTCTTCTCTTCCTCTTTCTCTCTCTCCAAGATCTGCCTTTTCCTCTCTTCTGTTTTTCTCTTTCTTGCATATTTTCTTTTGCCTTTTCACCTTTGCCTTTCCTTTGCTTTTGCTCTCATTCTTGCTAATCATTTCCTCTATCTTTCTCCTTATTAAGGCATTGACACCTTTTACTTGTTTCCTATTGCTCCCTCTGCCTTTCCTTTCCTCAACCTCACTTATTTTTCCTTAGTATCTTATAATTTGCCTTTTTCTTTCTCTTCTTCGAATCTTCTTCTTTTCCATTTTGCTCCGTCCTCCAATACTGCTTTCTCTCGCTTATGTAGTTGCTGTTACTTGTGTCTTGTGTGTGTGTGTGTGCATGTGTATGTTTATGATTGCGCGTATGTTTGTGTTTTGTGTGTGTGTGTGTGTGTAGATGTGTCTGCGAGTCTTGCTTCTCTGTCTTCTGTTTCCGTCTCTCCTTAGGGTCTTGTAGCTTCGTCTTCTTGCTTTTCTTTTTCTTTCTTCTCTTCATTTCTTCTTCTTTTCCATTTCAACTCCATCATCCACGCTATCTTTTCTTTGCTTCCTATTATTATTTTTTCCCATTCTTCCCCTTCCATTCTGCTTTTTTCACATTTTTCTACCATGTACTTCCAATTTTCTTCCTCTTTCATACACTCTGCATATCTTATTTTCTTCTTTTTCCCAATACTTGCTTCCTCTCGTTTCATTACCTAGCCTAAACCTTTACTTTATTTGCAGGCCTTTTATTCTTCCCTCTCCTTGAATTTCCTTTAACCTATACCTTTTCATGTCTTCTTTCAGCTCTTTCTACTCGTTTATGTATCTTGATTTTTCGAGCTTTTCTT
This sequence comes from Phymastichus coffea, assembly GCF_024137745.1. NCBI lineage: Eukaryota > Metazoa > Arthropoda > Insecta > Hymenoptera > Eulophidae > Phymastichus > Phymastichus coffea. The sequence continues at coordinate 3,010,556 of NW_026706822.1, read as the reverse complement.
CTAGTTCTTTTTCATCTTTTTTCTTCAGCTCATCTCTTATTTCTTCCCAAAACTCTTCCCACATTTCATCTCCCTCTTCTCTCTCTCTGTAAATTTTACTTTTTTCCAGCCTTTCCTCTCTCTCCTCCTTCTTACCCTTTTTATCTTTTTCATTTCTTTCCCTTTTCTTTAATTCTCTCCATGCTTCTTTTCTTATTGAGCCATCTATTTCTTCTCTTATTTTGTTTTCATACTTCATTGCTCTTTCTAATGCTGTTTCTTTCATTTCTTGTCTTCCTGTTTCCCATCGTATTAGGTAACTTGGCGTGTTTCTCTCTAATCCTAAAACCCACTTTATATATTTTAGTTGTAGTCTTTCTATTTCCTCATATCTCTTCCATCCCCAGATTACTGCTCCATACATAATCACGCTTTTCGCCAGAGCATCGAACAGGTTCATCCTTAGCTCCCAGTTTTCTCTAAATAGCTTTTCTCCTAGCCCCCATAACTTTCCGAGTCCCATATTTATTTTCCCTTCTACCTTCTTTATCTGCTTTTTGTTTCCGTTATTTCTGCTTATCACATATCCTAAGTAGTTGTACTCTTTCACCATCTCTATCTTCTCATCTTCCCATTCGAATTCTTCTTCCTTCCCCCTTCCTCCTCCTCTTCTGCATTTCATCATCTTTGATTTTCCTACATTTATCTCTAATCCCCTTTCTTCCAGGTATCTTTTTAATTTTTTCAGCATTACTTTCATTCCACTTTCACTCTTTGCCATCATCACTATATCATCTGCGTATCCTAATGTCCATATTTTCTTCCTTCCTATCACTACCCCTCCTTCCTGCACCTGCTTGATCTTCCCTTCCAGGTCGGCGAAGGCAAGATTAAATAGCGTGGTGCTCAAAGGGCACCCTTGCCTTACGCCTTTGGAAGTCTCAAACTCCCCAATTATTTCTCCTCCAACTTTTACCTTACTCCCTGTTTTCTTGTATATTTCTTCTATTCTTTTCCTAATTTTTCTATTTATCCCTTTTTCTTTCATTGTTTCCCATATTTTCTACCTCTTTATTTTATCAAAAGCGGCCTTCATGTCTGCAAAGAATACGAACAGTTTTCCTCCTTTTTCCCTTATTTCCTTCCCTATTATTGTTTTTAATATAAATATCGCGTCCATTGTTCCTCTTTTCTTCCTAAATCCCATCTGCGTATCACTTAGCGTTTCTTTAGCTTCTAGTTCTCTTTCCAGCTTTTTTCTCAGTATTTCCGCATATATTTTATATCCCGTGTCCATCAGCGTTATTCCTCTATAGTTTCCTACTTCTTCTTTCCTCCCTTTCTTATATATTGGTACTATTATTCCCTTTCTCCATTCTTCCGGATATCCTTCTCCGTTCCATATTCCATTTAAGCATTTTGTCATATCTTTTGTCAAGTCTTCCGTGCCTTCCACCCAAGCTTCATTTGCTATACCATCTTCTCCTGTCGCCTTTTTCTTTTTCATTTTTCTTATTACCTCTTTTACTTCTCTTTCTTTAATTTCTTCACCTTCCTCTCCTTCGCTGTCTTCGGTTTCTTCCCTTTGATCAATTTGAGAGTAACGAATTATAAGCCATAATTGTATCTTTACAAATATTCTTAATGTATATATTTTATATATACATTATTATTATTAATAAAATAATACATTTCTTTACTTTCTTCCTGTTCTTTCTCTCCCAGTTGTTCCTTGAAGTGCTTTATCCATTCTTCTTTTCGTATATTTTCATCTTATCCAATTCTTTTCTTCCTATTGCTATTCACTTTATCCCAGAATTTTCTTCTCGTCTTATCTGTTCTTATTTCTTCTGCCAATCTTTTCCCTTCCTCTTCTTTTGCTTTTCTTATTTCCTCTCTGTATTCTCTCTTTGCTTCTAAATATTTGCTTCTGTCTCCTTCCCCCTTTCTTACCTTATTTAACTCTGCCATCACCCTATCCCTTTTTGCCTTACGTTCTTTTCTCCACCAGCTTTTTTTTGATCCTTTTTTTTTCCTTATCTTCTTTTTTACAACTGCGTTCTTCACTCTATTTTTTATATTTTTCCATTTATCTGTTCCCTCTATTGCATCTATCCATCTCTGATACTCCCTTATACCTTCTTCACTCCAGTCGTCTATCATTCTTTCTTCCTCTTCTTTTCTTTCTTCCGCTATTTCGTCTCCCAATTCCACCTCTATTGGTAAGTGGTCTGACTTTACCCTCTCCTTTATTTGAACCTTTTTTATCGCCTCATCACCTTCCTCGTTACCTACTACATAGTCTATCGTTGACATTCCTCTCGCTCCTATATATCTTATTTCTCCCTCTTCATCTCCTTCTTTTCTCCCATTCGTTATCACTAAGCCCATTTCTCCTAGCCATTTTATCATTTCTTCTCCCTCTGCGTTTAACACTTCATCCTTGGCCTTAATTTCTTCTAGTTTTTCTTCTGTCTCCCATTCCCTTCCTTCGGTTCCTGTTCTTGCGTTGAAGTCTCCTCCTATAATTATTGTTTTTCCTCTGTTCTCTTCTATATCTTCACTTAGGTATTCATAGTTTTCCTTCTTCTCATGTTGCATATACACCGATGCTATCATGTATTCCTTCCCTCCGATCTTTATTTCTCCTACTATTATCTCACTTGTCCTTTCTTTCTTCCATTCAACTTTATTCATCACTTTCCTCTCTCTTACCGCCATTATTCCTCCCCCTATTTCTCTCCGCCTTCTTCCTTCTCTTCTTGAATCCCTCCACTCTATACTGTACCCTTTCAGTTGTTTCTCCACACCAGTTCTTGCCCCTTGCCTCTTCACCCAGGTTTCCGTTAGCCCTATTATGTCGAATTCCCTAACATATTCCCAGTCGTCTTCCTCCATGCTCCTCACCCCCGCCACGTTCCAGAAAAGTATTTTTACTGCCTTCCTCCCCCCTCTTTCCCTTCTCTTCTCTCTCTCTCCTTTATCCCTATTGCTTTCGAAACCCTTCCACCCCTTTTCCTACCATTTTTCCCTCTCTCTCACTCCACCACCATTCTTCTTCCTCTGATTTCACCCCGTTATGCCACATCTTTACCTCTTTACCTTTACTTCTTATTTCTTTCGCTTTCCTTCTTACTTCCTCTCTTATCCTTCTCTGCTTCCACGTCCAGTCCTGATCTATGTATATCTTTTTCTGTGCCAAATTCTTTTTCTTCTTCATAATTCCTTCTTTTTGTTCCCATGATGCGCATCTAATTTGCCACATGTTTTTTCTTCTTTCTCTCCGCTCATCTCACTCCGTTATTCCTCCTATTCTTCTCAGATTCACTATCTTTCCTTTCATTTCTAGTACCTCCCTTAACCAGACCTCTGCCTCCCCCTTCTTTTCCCATCTTAACTCACCCTCTAGGTCTGTCACTATTATATTGTTTATCCTACTTTCTCTATCCATTTTTTCTCTCATATGCTCTAATTCTTCCTTATTGCCTACTTCTGTTCCTCTTTGCTTCTTGTTTCCTCCTTCTATGCTTTCTTTTAGTTTCACGCATACCTCTTCCAACTAGTCCATCTTCTCTCCCCATTTTTCCTGCAGTTTCTTTTCTCTACGTTCTGCTTTTTCTCTTTCTTCTTTCATCTCTTTCCTTCTTTCTTCTCTCTCTCTCTCTCTTGTTCTTTCCTAACTTTTCCTATTTCCTTCTCCCACCTTTCTTCTCTTCTTTTCCCCTCTGCCTCCATTCTTTCCTTTCCTCCTCCCATACCTCTCTTAATTCCCTTATGTCTGTCCGTATCTTTTCCATTATTTCTTCTGCACCACTACTTTTTCCCCCTTCTCTTATCGTGTTGTCCAGTCCTTCTCCCCCCTCTCCGTCCATCTCGCTTTCCTCGCTCTCACTCTTGCATCTCTTTGCCTCCCTCATTTCTCCTCTAATATTCTCCCTCAGCCCCTCCCCGCTCTCTCTCCCCCTCGCCACCTTAACTCTTTTCTTCTTTTCCTCCTCTGGGCCTTTCTTATCTAATCTTCCACCTTTATCTCTTAATTTTTCTGTTGTCACAAATCTTTCCATCCTATCTCGTACGCCTTAATTCGATTCTCTATAACTACCCGTGATCCCACCTTTATTCTCTGTCCTACCTTTTCTGTCTCTGCCTTTACTTCTTACCGCCCCTCCTCTCTGCCTGTCTTTCCCGCTTTCTGATTTTCTCTCTTAACCTCAACTTTTATTTTTTTTCTTTATTCCTTTCTCTCTGCTTTTTCCTGCTCCTCTCCTGGCCTCTCTCTCTCCTCTCCACTCCTCCTCCACCTCCACGCTCTTTTCACCTCTATTTCTCTCCTCAAACACTTTTCCTCTTTGACACATCCAAGACACGTCCACACTTCCCTCAAGTCTAGATTCACCAAGATGAAATATATATTTTATAATATTTTATTCATTTACTATTCACATATCATTTTTATGAACATAGTTATTATGAGATTCATCAAATCCCAACCATTTAACATAATAATGATCACCACGTTTTCTTACAACTTTTTCTATTAAATAAACATCTGGATATTTTGTCCTGAGTAATTCTTCTTCATAAAATCCGGCAGCAATAGGTTTGTCTTGATAACCTTTCAAACGGTAGGTGAATGGAACTGTTTTCATAACTCTATCAATTGTGAAAATTTCAGTCGACCAATTGGGTGTATAACCTTTCTCAAAAATCTGCTTACTTTTGTTGACTCGTAGTTTATCACCAACTTTGAATTTTGCACGTTTTGTTAGAGGTTGATGTTTTTTCAAAGACAATCGATTCAATATATCTGATACTTTGGCTGCAGTCACTTCACTGGGCTTCATTCCAATTGTTCTATGTTTAGAATTATTGTATTGTGAAACTCTTTACTCAACTCAAACCTATCAGAAATGGTTTGAAGAAAAAGTACAAGAACCTCTGATGACTATGATGGAAAAATTTGCACGTAACTATCCTTCTGACTCTTTCGAATTTATGACAAAGGCAGTTGTTAGCTATTATAAGTAGCGCAGCTTGAGCATCATCAGATCATTCAGCACCAAACATTCAAATATGGACCGCTATCCAAACATGAAGTATATCTCGTCTTCCGCAAGAAGATCCAGATGAAAATGAACAATCTACATGGAAACAAGTCACTTCAAAATTTTCAAGCAACACCAGTAATTTTCCGGAACAAAAAGGCTATCAACAGTTTGATAACAGAAAAAAAAATAATCATATGTAGATATATAATCATTGTAAACATATAATCATCATGCTCAACCTCAATAATTGTTCAGTTGTCTATAATTTATGATAATAAATAGATTTATTTTCATGTAATTATATCTCTATTTATTTAATAAACCTAACCCCGAAAGCTGATAATAAAAAAGCTTTTATACTTACACAGACCTACACTTTTTACTTAATCACAATTTATCAACATAAAGCAAACATTTTTTATTTTGGCATGGAACAAGGGGCATGGGGCATGGGGCCGGGGGCATGCACGTCGATACAAGAGTCGGTAATTGCCGGCGGGGCCCATGGGGTCTGCACGTCGGTACACAGTCGGTCGCAAACGATTCCAGTCAAGCAGGTCGATAAAAATCTGTCGATAAAGCAGCTCACAGATCGCCAACATGAGGATTTATAACGTTACCGATTGTCGCTAGAGTAGGCATCGAAAACTCGCATGGTAAGAGACTCTGGATCTTCTTATTACCCCTTTGAGGTTGCTGATCATTCTGCTCGTTTTCGCGTTGTTATAGATCGTTATAACATCAATTTTTTCATTCTCCATCCAAATATTCCTTATTATTACTCCATATTCCCATTCTACTATCTCCGTGTTTTTACATATCTCTATCTTAATCTCTATCATACCCTCCCCCCCACTAGCTCTCCGTCTCGTTTTCACTTTGCTCGCCGCCTTCATTTCCCACATATATTTTTTGTTCAATTATTTAATTAAATTTAGTTCTTTATTTTTTTCTACCCACGGCTCCTCTAATAAAATAATGTCAAACTTGCTTAAAAAATCTTTAAATTTTATTATATTTTTACTCCCAGCTACATTCCATAATACGCATTTATAATCTACACCTCGTTATTCGCCGATCTCAGCCCTAGTATACCTGTTTAACATTAAAGAACCGAAAGGTAGATTAGGAAGATGGATATGTGACCTAATGCAAGAATGTGTGAACTTTATACACCGTAAAGGCACAATGCATAAGGTACCAGACGCCCTGTCACGAATCGACGAAGAGACTAACAAAATCGCAGCCTTCAGAACAGTACAAGACAATTGGTACCTGAAAAAACGTAAAGACGTAAAAGAAAAACCAGACAAATACCCTGACTAGAAAATTGAAGAGAGCATGCTATACAGGGTGTCCCATTTTAAAGGAACCACCCCGAAATTTTCGGCGGTTGGCGTTGTACAAAAAAATTGTTCAGACAACAGTTGTTTGGGACAATGGGGGCAACCATTCTGTGAAATCCGATTTGACCTTGAAATTTATTTTCAAAGTCATTTGAAGGTCAAAGACATTTTTTGAATAGGAACCCATATTTTTGATCCAGGATTCGGAAAGAGCGGAAAATTCTACGTTCAGATAACGTATTATGTGTGGGGTGCGGTTAACCCCCCCCCTCGCCAAAGGTCATGTAGGGGTCAAATTTATGATTTTTTTCATCTATGCACAGGGATGATCGGGCAAGGGTAAGGTTAATTGTAATAACCCAATAACTCCAATAACCAATAACTCGATAACCCCAATAACCCTAATAACCTAATAACCAAGAGATATTTTGAATAAGGACCCCCATTTTTTATCCCGGATAAGAAAAGAGTGGGAAATTCTACGTTTAGATAAAGTATTATGTTGGGGGAGCGGTTCACCCCCCCCCCCCCCCATCCCACCGGGGCAAGGGTGAGGTTAATAAGGTATTGATTACCCAGCCAGTGAAGGCAAGGTATGGATTACCCAGCCAATGAAGACAAGGTATTGATTACCCAGCCAGTGAAGGCAAGGTATTGATTACCCAGCCAATGAAGGCAAGGTGGGAATGCTCAGCCGATCAAGACAAGACGTTGACTACAGATAGAGTTATGGTGAAGATTGCAACACAAACATTTATCTCATAAGATGTTCAAAAATACCCCCGTTTAAATTTATGCAGTGTTGAATTCTACGTTCAAAATTTTCAACTGTGGACATCAAAACGTGACGCGGAATAGCTCTGCAAGTTTATATGATGCGTTGCATCATATCTTGCCGTGTTGTTGGTTGCTGTGCATAAACAACATTTTTCAAATAGCCTCATAAAAATAAATCTGGACTTGTCAGATCTGGTGATCTTGGACACCACTCAGTAATGTCACTACCAATGCCTATCCATCGTCTTTGGTATCGTTGGTTCAAGAAGTGACGAACCATTAGTGAGCGATGACACGGTGCACCATCCTGTTGAAGCCATAATCGTCTTCTGGTTTCCAAGTCCACATCTTCCAATAATTCTGATAATTCATTCTGCAGGAAATCAAGATATGCTGCACCGTTGACATACCCATTGAAAAAATAAGTTCCTATCAGATAACCATTTATTATACCGCACCAAACTACGAGGCTCCATCTATGGTGATTATCAACATGACGTACCCAATGAGGGTTTTGGATAGACCAATAATGACTATTATGGCGATTGAGTTGCCCATTACCATGAAATGTAGCTTCTTCCGAAAACATGACGTATCTGAAAAATTCAGGATCTTCACGAATCCTTGTTTGTGCCCAATTGCAGAATTCGGCGATCATTTGGCATCAAAGCTTGAGTCAAAGTTATGTGATACGGATGAAATCTGTACAGCCGCAAAAATCTAGCGGCTATTGATCTTGGGATTCCAGTACGTCTCTGAATTTCACGCAACGAGATATGATGATCCGAATCAACCATTGCTAAAACGACGAGAATTCGTGGATCATCGTTGTTCGGCATCATAATGCGACGACGATTTCTGCGTATTCGGGGTCGACGTCTCTCTCTTTGCTCGATGATTCGGATTCTCACGTGGTTCGGGTAGTGAAGCCTCCCTGGGTAATTTTGGCGGTAATACCTTGCCGCAGCACGATATCGGCCTTGACATGCCCCGAGAGACAACAGAATATCAACAATTTCGTTTCTCGAATAATCCGACATATACCCTCCTTTTAAGTCGACTAAGAAAATTACACTTGAACTATCCTGAGAAGCACTGTTCGCGAATCACTATTGTCATAAACAATACTAAAAAAGTGTTATTAAACAATTTAGTTGAAACTTTGTAGGCTTGTCCGGAATCACACCAGAAAAAAGAATGGAAATAACATGTTATCCCACAAAATGGAAAATGACACTTCTCATAAAGGCTTTGAATACATGAAGTCGACTTTGAAAATCAACCTGAAGTTTAAGCTTAAGATCACTGTTATTTGACCCTACAAATTTTTGGGGATATTGGGGTTATTGAATTATTCGGGTTATCGGGTTATTGGATTATTGGGTTATTTAGGTTATCGAGTTATTCGGTTATTACAATTAACCTTACTCTTGCCCGATCATCCCTGTGCATAGATGAAGAAAATCATAAATTTGACCCCTACGTGACCTTAGGCGAGGGGGGGGGGTTAACCACACCCCATATATAATACGTTATCTGAACGTAGAATTTTCCGCTCTTTCCGAATCCTGGATCAAATATATAGGTTCCTATTCAAAAAATGACTTTGACCTTCAAATGACCTTGAAAATGAATCTCAAGGTCAAGTCGGATTTCACAGAAAGGTTGCCTCCATTGTCCCAAACAACTGTTGTCTGGCAATTTTTTTGTACAACGCCCATCGAAGATTTCGGGGTGGTTCCTTTAAAATGGGACACCCTGTATTATAATAGACCAGACCCAATTATGGACCCGGTAACAAACGGAGAACCGGAATGGAAACTGGTAGTACCTGACGAATACCGAATAGAAGTCATGAAAAATGCACACTACCTTCCTGTAGTCGGACATCTGGGTTTAGAAAAGACATACGAGGTGTGTTCAAAAAGTAAGGTGACTTTTCAAATTTCACGGGCAACGTACTTTCGATTATCGATTTTTTTGTTTTGTTATGTTGGTACACTCTTCCCGAACATCTGTACCAAGTTTCAAGTGTATAGCATTTTTTGTTTGGTTGTGAGAGGCGTAAAGTGTTTTGCGTGCTCGGCGATTTCTTGCTATCGAAAAATATGGATCAAAGGATTTGCATCAAATTTTTTGTAAAAACTAAAATAAAGTGCTCCGAAACACTTGAAACGTTGACGGTGGCATACGGTGAAACGGTTCTGAGTAAAAAAAATGTTTACAAGTGGTACAAACTCTTCCAAGATGGCCGGGAAGATGCCAATGACGAGCCTCGCTCTGGACGCCCAAGCACGTCAACAACTGATAAAAACGTTCAAGCAGTGAAGAAAATTGTTCTGGAAAATCGTCGAATCACTATCAGAGAAGTTGCTGAGGATGTTGGTATATCGCTTGGCTCGTGCCATGAAATTTTTTCTAACGTTTTGGGCATGAGACGTGTGTCAGCGAAGTTTGTTCCGAAATTGCTAAATTTTGACCAAAAGAACCATCGCATGAGCATCGCTCAAGAACTGTTGAATGACGTCAACGACGACCCAGATTTACTCAAAAGGGTCATAATTGGTGACGAATCATGGGTATATGGTTATGATATCGAAACCAAAGTCCAATCGTCCCAATGGAAGAGCCCAGATGAACCAAGACCGAAAAAAGCTCGCCAAGTTCGATCAATGTCAAAGTTTTGCTCACTGTTTTCTTCGATTACCATGGCCTGGTGCATCAGGAGTTCTTACCATATGGACGTACGGTCAATAAACAGTATTATCTTGAAGTTATGCGCCGTTTGCGAGAAGCAATACGAAGAAAACGCCCAGAATTGTGGAAAAACAATTCATGGCTTTTGCATCACGATAATGCCCCTGCTCACTTATCTTTGCTTGTGAGAGATTTTTTTGTCAAAAACAACACCACAATCATGCCTCAGCTACCATATTCACCAGATTTGGCCCCATGTGACTTTTTCTTGTTCCCAAAACTAAAGAGACCTATGAAAGGACGGATTAAAGAGATAAAGACTGCATCGCTGGAAGAGCTCAAGGCTATACCGAAAAGTGCTTATGAGAAGTGCTTTGAGAATTTGAAAAACCGTTGGTATAAATGTATTATATCTGAGGGGGATTACTTTGAAGGGGACAACATAAATATTGATAAATAAATAAATATTTTTTCTTAAAAATACAAAGTCACCTTACTTTTTGAACACACCTCGTATATGAGAATATTATTGATGAGAAATAGATACTGACACTTACAACTTCGTCACAAAGTGCCCATTATGTCAAAAATTTAAAACCAACCAACTAGATCAACAAGGCCTTATGAGATGACGAAATATAGACCAACCATGGGTAATAGTAGCGGTTGACACTATGGAACTTCCTTAAAGCAAGACGCAGAATAAATATCTTTTAGTTTTCCAAGATCTCTCCACACATTGGATAGAATTGAAACCGGTACGCTCCGCGGACGGAAAGACCGTCGCGAAAGCGTTAGAAGAACTCATTATATTCCGATGGGAAACACCTGACTACCTACTGACCGACAACGGGAACGAACACGTTAGTAAACACTTAGACAGCATGTTACAGGAATATGGCATCAAACATAACACGACAGTACCATATCATCCACAGGCCAATCCGGTTGAAAGAAGTAATAGGACGATAAAAATGATGATAACGATGTATGTCGAAAATGACCACCGAAATTGAGATAAACACCTTAATGAGTTCCGACACACTGTAAACACAGAAGTACAATCAGCCACACAAGCGTCTCCATCATTCTTAAATTACGGCAGACAACCGAAACCAATAACAAGTTTACGAAGAAAAGTAGAATCAACCGAACTAGAACTGACACTGAAACCAGAAGAGTGGACGGAAAGGCAGAAAAGATTAAAAGACTTACATGAAATGGTTGAAAGGAATATGGAGAAAACACACGAGAAAATGGCTGACCGATTTAATGTAGGGAGAAAAGAGACCAATTATAAAACCGGTGATCTAGTATTGGTGAAATGCACTATCATATGCAGCAAATAAATTTTCGACCAAATTAGATGAAAAATATGAAAGACCTTTCAAATTAATAGATAAACTCTCAAACACAATATTCACCATTCAGACACTGACAAAGAAAAAGGTCGGTAAAGTTCATGTTGAACAACTCAAATCATTTAGAAGCTTTGACAACAATAATTATGACCTTAAATTGAATCAAGAAAATAAAGAAGTAACCAAAATCAAGCTAAATGAATTAGAAACTGACACGTACAACCCCAAAACAAGGGGAAGTACAAATATAAAAAGAAATTAGATAATCTGACCAATCTGACCATACCCTGTGTTGACCTATTCATGGGAGTTTAACTAGCGTACTAACAAGATTACGGTGTTGGGATCAATTACGCGCATGTCGGTAACTGACTTCCCTGAGTACTGTCCTAAGCCTACAGGCTAGCCTCACCAGGCTAAGAGGGGGGGTGTAGTCGTTGACTAAGCTGCACCCCTCGTCCTACTACCAGATAAGTGCATGCACTGTGCTGTCCTGACATTGCCCAGAGACCCTCGTACTAATTTGACTTGTTTTCAGATCTATCATGGCCCCAAGAATCCTCGTCGCCAAAAAAAAAAGTCTGAACCTGATGGTGATGATCCCGCTGTCCGCAGTCCCCAGGAGTACCTCGGGGATCAGTATGCGGGAGCCCAAACCAGCTCATACCCGAGAACCTGACAGCTGTAAGGAGAGCCTTCGCTTGCAGACACTCGCCACCATGCCCGGGAACCAGCGAAGGGTGGGGGCTCAGCCCATCAATGAGCCCCACCCGACGGAAGACCCATCAGCCTGGTACATCTAGGACATGGTAGAAGAAATAAAGCAAAAGAAGGCTCGCCTGGAAACCATGGAAACAGCAGCCCAGAGACCACCACACCATCTCCCGGTAGAGCAAGAGCGAGAGCTCCTCCTTCGCTGGGCCCTCACGTTCCAGACTCGCGTCCCCGAGGCAGATTGGTGGCATGAGGAGCGTCAGCAGATGGACGTGGTTCGAGCCATCCGGGAGAAGGACAACGCGGCCGCAAACTTATTGTATCTTTATTTTTATTTGTTTTCTTTTTTACTTCTAGTAAAACGATCTTTTAGGCCCCGAGGGAGTATATCTAAAAATGTAACATATAGTATATGTATAATAATAAAAAAACTATTCATTACTATTACTTATTATTTATTGAAATACATTACTTTTAGATTTTAATACAATTTCAATTATATCTATGAACAAAACTCGGACCTATCAATATATTGTGAAAATTGTTAAACACCTCTATATACACCTTACGGAACCCTTTACAATATACGCGTAATTCATAAAAAAATAAATTAAAAAGATGCCTAGCTTCTTTATATGAACCATACTTCTCAAGATAATATGAACTGCAAGTGCACTCACTCGTTTGTCCATTCGGTGATTTACATATTACTTTCATTTGTCTTGTTATCTTTCGCTATAAACATGAACCAACCTTTGTTATTTTTCAATAAATATTACTTAGTGGTTATAAAGTGAAACTTGCTTATTCTAACATCATCCGACCTGCTTGGTAGACGTATTCAACAAAAGATCTCCAAGGTATAGTAATAAACAATGTGAAGTTACAAATCATTTATATTTAGCTTGTATTCTCATGATCTCTCACGTTATTGTATAAGAATTCATTTGAATTGATTAAAGTGAATATATAGATATATATCTATGAAAAGAAATTCTAATGAATAATTGTAATATGGAAATTGAAAATCAAATTCATGAAATATATATATATATATATATATATATATATATATATATATATATATATATATATATAAGTAAGGTGAATTTTTATTTTTCTCAAAAAATATTTATTTATTCATCAATTTTTATTTTATCTCCTTCAAAGTAATCCCCCTCGGATATAATGCACTTGTGCCAACGCTTTTTCCAATCCTCAAAGCATTTCAAAAAATTATTTTTTGTGATCTTGTTTAGTTCATCCTTCGATGACGTCTTTATCTCCTCAATCGCGGCAAAACGCCGTCCTTTCATGGGCCTCTTCAGTTTTGGGAACAAGAAGAAGTCACAGGGGGCCAGATCTGGGGAATACCAATTTTAGCCAAAAATTCGCGCACAAGCAACGATGTGTGAGCAGGGGCGTTATCATGGTGCAAAAGCCAATTTTTATTTTTCCACAAATTCGGACGTTTCTGGCGGATTGCTTCGCGCAAATTGCGCATAACTTATTTACTGTTCTACCCTGTGGCAAGAACTCATGATGCACCACGCCCCTGCAGTCAAAGAAAACTGTAAGCAAAACCTTTACATTTGATCGAACTTGGCGTGCTTTTTTTGGTCTTGGTGATCCAGAATGCCTCCACTAGGACGATTGAGTCTTAGTCTCGACGTCATAACCGTATACCCATGTTTCGTCACCTGTTATAACCCTGTTGAGTAAATCTGGATCATCGTTGACGTCATTCAGTAGCTCTTGGGCGATGCTCATGCGACGTTTCTTTTGGTCGAAATTGAGCAATTTCGGAACAAACTTCGCTGACACACGTCTCATGTCTAAAACACTCGTCAAAATTGATTGGCACGAACCAAATGAGATGCCAATATCATCAGCAATTTCTCTAATGGTAATTCGACGATTTCCCAACACAATTTTCTTCACTTCTTCAACATTCTTATCAGTTGTTGATGTGCTGGGGCGTCCAGAACGAGGTTCGTCGTCGGTGTCTTCTCGGCCTTCTTGGAAGAGTTTATACCACTTGTAAACATTTTTTTGGCTTAAAGTAGACTCACCGTATGCCACTTTCAGCATTTCAAGTGTTTTAGAACATTTGATTCCATTTTTCACATAAAATTTAATGCAAACTCTTTGATCCATGTTTTTAGACAGCAGCAAATCGTGGAGCACGCAAAACACTTCTAACCTTGATGCCTCTCACAAACAAACCAAACATACTACAAAGCTGAAATTTGGAACGTATGTTCTAGACGAGTGTACCGACATAACCAAATAAAAAAGTCGAAGATCGAACGGACGTAGCCCGCTAAATTTCTAAATTCACCTTACTTTTTGATCACACCTCGTATTGTGACGGTAAACGTCAAATTAGTACTAATTGCCTAACCTAGTGGCTGCCTGCGGGGGCAGCACTTACCAGGAGACGAAAAATGTAACAACGGAATTCGGTACGCGCGCAGACGGAACGCCCGCGATTGAAAACGAACCAGTGGAGAACCAACTACCGGTGCGGAAGCCACAAAAGTCGAGACTCTCGAATTAATTACCTATACATGCCCCAGAGTCCAGGATAATTGTTATCGAGCTACACGGCGTGCAGACCTGAGCCAGCTGAAGAGCAACGTTCCCTGCGTCATCCAGAGTGTGTGTGTGTGTAAGGTTTCGCCATCGAGGGCGAAACCACGTGCGCGCAAATTCGCGATCCGCGACTCAAAATAGACAGACTTTCCCGCAGTGCGAATCGAGCCCTTCGTCTTCGTACGCCTGCAGAATAAAGGTAAGCTGGCCAGCTTAATCTCGCGACCGTGATTGCATGCGTGATAACTAATTTTCCGTACTCGAAGCGAAGCGTGCATGTAATAGCTCTGCTAACAAAGAGCGGCGAGCGATCCGACAGTGTATGTTGTCGTCGTGCGAGCGCTACCGTAAACATAAACACGCGGGCCAATGTTAGTGTAATATTCAGAGAGAACAATAAAGAGTTTTCGTTCGTGATATTAACCAGTGCTTTCGACGTGTTTATTCCGTATTGATTCCACTCCTGTAGATCTGTTGGTTGACTGACACCCGTTCCCTCTTGCTCTCTGACTTTCGTATTTGATATAGGTGATTACGCGCACCCATCTACGCGATCGTCCGAATAAAAACAATTAAATGGTATTAACCCCGTTACAATATATATAAGCCACATATTTACTTATTGGCAGTCAAAACCGGATTTCCACGATACTATTTAATTTCAATAATAACCTATGGTAAGGAAATAATTTTCCTTGAAATATGAATAATCAAGATTCGCTGTTTTATGGAGGGAATAGATGGTTCTAGTGCATATTTGTAATAGAAATGTGTGGCTAGTACCATTCAGATAAGGTAACTTCATGTAACCGTATTTCGGCGACAAGGAGTCCAATGTTCGGTGACCTTTGGAAATGGGGACTTTACATGTTGACTGAATATTGAACAACCATCCCAATCCTTGAAATCGAAATCCTGGCGTCAAATCAATGCCAATCTAGATAGAATCCGATGAGAAATGAAGTCGAAATTCTCACGGAGCCGTAGATTCCGGGTTACTACGATACTAGAAGTTTCTAGCCAACGTCTAAAAAATTATTTGACGAAGGAAAATTTGACCGTCTAGGATGATTTCCAATTTTCAAAACCAATTATTTACTTATTGTCAATAAAACCAGATTTCCGCGACACGATTTACTTTCAACGATAACAAATGATATGGAAGTATTTTTCCATGAAATATGGATAGTTATGATTTCCTGTCTTTTATGGAAGGCACAGATGGCTTTAGTACTAATTGGTAATAGAAATGTGTGGCTTGTACCAGTCAGATAAGGTAACTACTCCATGTAACCGGATTTCAGCGACAGGTGGTCATATGTTCGGTGACCTTTTAGAATGGAAATTTTTTATGTGCACTAAATATTAAACGCTCATCGCAATCTTTAAAATCAAAAGCATGCCCTTCGGGCTAGCGCGTACGCTGACGTAACTTTCTAACGTCTTATCGACAGCGAGATAAAGTTCGAACTCATCCCATTCACTTTTGCTTATCTCGACATCATCGTGATCTCACCGCGTTTCAAGTAGCACGTCGAGAAGCTAAAGCTTGTGCTGTCTCGCATTCGTGAGGCGGTCCTCACAATAAGCCCAATAAACCCCAACAAATGCGAATTCTGTCGGCCCAAAGCATGGTATCTGGGATTTATCGTAGACCACGAAGGACTGAGACTCGACCCCGAGAAGATTTACGCCATGACAGAGTATCCTTGGCCGAAGAATCTAAGGGCGCTACGGATCTTTCTCGGTATAGCGTCGTGGTACCGGTGCTTTCTCTCGAACTTGGCTTCGGTCGCCGAGAACATCACAAAGCTGACGAAAAAACAGCAAGAATATGTCTGGAGCCAAGCGCAAGAGTTCACCTTTCAGCTACTAACATCGAGCACCTTATCTCTATCCTCTGGATCCTGAAGGCTAGTATAAACTTGAGACGGGCGCTAGCGCGACAGGTTTGGGAGCAGTGCTATTGCAGCGCGTGAACGAATAGTTGCAAATACGCGTATACGCGAGTGGCGTGTTGACTTCAGCCGAGCGCAACTACTCGACGGTCGAAAGGGAGGCTCTCGCGGTAATTTAGAGCATTCGCAAGTTTCGTTAGTATGTAGAAGTTTACGAATTTACCATAGTCTCGGACCATCACAGCCTGAAGTGGCTTATGAGCTTCAAAAACCCGACCGGCCGCCTCGCCCGATGGGTGCATACCTGCATATTCAATGTAGTGTATCGCAATGGCGCGCAGAATCAGCTTCCCGACGCGCTCTATAAAGCATTCGAAAATAAAGGAGAACCAAACATGTTGCGTAGCGTTGCTGCTGTCACACGCTCGCAAGGAGTCCGAGGAAACTGCGCCGAGCTCGTTTACGTGGGGAAAAGACACCATAGACGCGTGGTATGCAGAAAAGGGACGACAGGTCGTTGAGCCCACAGGCGACCATCCAACTTGGAAAGCGATCGGCAGCACGCTGTACGCATACTCTGACGACAATTTAGTGGGAGTCATCGAGGACAAGGACGCGTGGAAACTCGTTATCCTAAAAGAAAAGAAAGCGGAGGTTCTCCACGAGTTCCATGACCATACCATCAAGAAAGCACTCCACGAGCGAAGTCATGCGGTTCAGTGCGCTGATGGCTTTTTTATCAGACAATAGCACCGAGTTCAAGAACCAGACGGTGAGCGACTACTTGCGAGTGGTAAGCATAAGCGACGCATTTACGCTAAAATACCACCCGCTAGTGAACCTGACCGAGCGGGTGATTCACACGTGAAGGCCATGATCAACGCTTTCTTGCACGACACACATAGAGAATGAGACGAATATCTGCCTGAGTTTACTTTTGCGCTGAACACGGCGATACACCGCACAACTGGTTTGAGCCCGGCTATGTTGAATTTTGGGAGGCAGCTCGACCAACCTAGCTACCTGCGCCGGGTGGTCGATCGAACCGCCGCCGAACGTGGAGAAGTGAACTCGCAGCCGCAGTGGGTAGAACATCTGACCGAAAATATCATCCTAATCCAACAGCCAAGGGACCACGTGCTCAAGGAGAGAAAGCGGCATACGCGCGTTCACAACGGAAGGCGTCACCCGGAGAAATTCAAAGTCGGCGATTGGGGGTTGGAGAAAAATAGAGTATTCCAACGCCACACAGGGGTTAGTCGCAGGACTGGCACCCGCGTATGCTGGTCCATACATCATCAGAGACTTCGTGGGATATAACACTTAGCGCCTCGAAAATCAACAGGAAGAACTACCAGGACTAAGACATGCCAAGGACCTCAAGAATGACTATCGCTCGGCTAGATAAGAGGAAGAAGATACCGCTCACGAGGAAATCCTTGCGCCACAATCATCGAAGAATGCGACGGTAATACGCAACCCGCCGAATAAGCGTACGAGCAATCTGAGCGATTCTAGTGAGACCGACGGTGAAGGTTAAGTGAAACGCGTAGTAACAAGAGGCAGACGCGGCGCGTCACCAAAACAGCTACCACCGGTAGATGAAGAACCGGCGTAAACCGAGATTTTACCGCCCAAGAGAGGGTGAGGCCGCCCGTGGAAAGCCGTACGACTTGTTCGTGGTGCGCGAATAAACCATGCGTCGTTCCTTCCGTCGTTCGCTCCAAAAGAAAACCCGGGCGCCCGCGGAAAAATTAGCGACGCCCACCCGTCGGGCGCGCGTGAGCGATCGCTTCTCGCGAGAACGATCGACGGTGCTGTAGCAGCGAAGGAACTGGGTCAGACCGCAAAGACACCGGATACACAGAGGCTAGCTTCCGCCACTCTCGGAGGGATAGATTCGCAGATTCACCCTATGGGCCGAACCTTGCCCTCTGTCCGAAGCGCGAAATGGCCATACAGGTCAACTTCGGCGGTAATTCCTGAATGTCTTTATTCTTCTGCTCCCCACTACAGGAAGACGCAACGGGAGAATGGCGCCGCGTTAGGACTGGCCTGGAAGAGTTGTGCCCCGCTGAGGGCAGCTGAAACTACTCCAGAATAGTCCTCGGTGCCTTCGACAACCTGTACGTCAACCCGACTTCGACTTCGGAGACCGCTCCCGCTGGACCGCAGAACGAAGGGCAATAGGGAGGGCGATCAGAAACAGAACGTCAGAGCGTATGACCCCGAGTTCGTCGAGTTCAAGATATACTTGCCCGCGCTGAGGTGAGTACAGCGGATGAGCGTCGATTGCGGCAGCGAGAGCCAGCAGTGTCTTAAGAGAACACCGACAGCGTCTCCGGTGAGTGCCGACCAAAGACTTTTGTTCGCTGGCCAGCGAGAAAACGTATTTCGTAGCAGATGTTCTTTTTTGCTTTCCGCGAGCAAATGCGCTCGCGCATCTCCGTAGAATCGCGACGTTTCTCTCTCCCATACCTGCGGCACATGCAAGATTGCGTGCGCCCGGCCTGGCTTATCTTTGACGAACTTACGGGGATGGTTTGATAAGTCCATGACTTCTAAATAAAAAAAAAGCAATTTATTGAAACGTTTTTTTTTATTTTTCAATATAGTCGCCTCCCAACTCGATACATTTATTCCAGTGGTATTCAATCTTTTTAAGCATTCCAAAAAGTAACTTTTGTCAAAATCCTGACAATACTCATTTGTGGCAGCCATAATTTCTTCATTCGATAAAAATCTTCTATCACCAAGCCAAGTTTTTATGTTTGGAAATAGAAAATAATAAGATGGAACTAAATCTGAAGAATAAGGTGGATGAAGAAGTAATTTATACTGTAATTCTAATAATTTGGCTGTTGCAATAGCGCTCGTGTGAGCTGGTGCGTTGTCGTGGTGGCAGAGCACTCTTCTTCGCCAGATGGGGTCATTTTTAATTTAGTATGACTTCAAACCTATCCAATAATGAAGTATAATATTGTCTTGCAGTCGTTTTTCCTTTTTGTAGGTAATCGATGAGTATCATATTCTGTGAATCCCAAAAAACTGTAGCCATGATCTCACCGGCTCATGGAACAGTTTTTGCTTTTTTCGGAACAGTTTTTCCATATTCAGTCCATACTTTTGACTGCCCTTCCATTTCTGGCGTATAGTAACGAATCCATGTTTCATCAACAGTCATATAACGGTGCCAACACTCAGTTGGATTACGTTGAATCATGTCTAAGCATTGTTTAGATGCAACAACGCATAACCGTTTATTGTCGACTGTGAGCAAACGTGGTACCTATCTTGGAGATAGTATTCTCATTCACAAAATTTCATGCAAAATATAAAATACGCATTCAGTCGAAATTTCTACAGTGTCACTGATCTCGCGTATCTTAACTCTACGATCTTCGAGTATCATATCATGTATTTTATTGGCCATATCTTGAGTAGTCATCTCTTTTGGGCGGCCAGAATGCTTAGCATCACTTGTATTCATACGACCACAATGAAATTCAGTAAACTACTTGTGAACCATTTCATGTGGTAGAGCACAGTTCTTATAATATTTTTCAAGATTTTCTTCGATTTCCTTAAGTGTTATTCCACGCAGAAAATAATGTTTAATATGCTTTCGAAATTCGTCTTTTTCCATACTTTTGTAAAAAAAATGAAACACTAAATTCAAAAGACTATGAAAAATTTTCTAATTAACGTATTAACTTAAAACTTTGTATATGCACTCATACTAGATGAGACTCTTAAAATATAAAATAAGTTTATAACGGAGAATCTCGGCTAGGCCGATTTCGTCCGTTTGGCTCTCGCAAATGTCCGTGCGCCGCGCCAAGCTGAGAGTGTGTGCATTTGGTACACACACTCATGCTTGGATCTTTTGTTTGAGCTGACGACTGGAGCGATGCAGGTGGCGCAGAAGAAAGGAGAGAAAGAGAAAGAAAGATAGAGAGAGAGAGCGCAAGCGGCTCAAGCGCGTGCGCAGTAAAGTTTTGGCCTGGTTGTCGACTAAGACGCAGTAATGCGGTGCGTGGTGATTGGGGCACTGCTGCACAGGGGCGAGCGGGTACTGCTGGAGCTAGGGGAAGGCCCATCTTGCGAGGTAGTAGTTTTTCAGGATTTCTAGGTTGTTTTTCCGAGGTTTGTGGGTTGGTTGACTCGTTGAGTCCCTTAGAACACAAATAAAGATGCCGCTAATTTCAAGGAAGCCGGAGCTTTTTATACGGCACCTGTCGAGACAGCCGGAACTTCAGCTGATGAGGATATGGGGACGAATCTGAGCTTGCCCAACGTACTGGAACAGGCGTTGACGCGTGAGACTCAATCGAATCCCTTGGGATGTTATGAACTCTCCTTGTTCCGTCCTTCCGAGTGTAAGGGGATGGAGCACTCGATTCCGATTTCAAGGTCGACTGACCCATCCGACATTGCACAGTGGACCTTTGGTGAGAAGGGTGCTGAACGCGAGTCGAACGCATCGGAGGTAGAGAGGAGAAACGAGACATCCGTGTTTGCCTCGAACATGCCGCGGGGTGGTGCGAGGGATTCTGGTATTGGGGCTGGAGATGTGGGATTGCCGGGCCCTATTTTGCCGCCGGCCATCGCGCAGTTGGACCTAGCAATGCCTGATCAGCTAATGCTGATCTTGCAGGCATTCGAGTTCGGTGCAGGTGGTCGAGCTGTGGCAGGCAATATGGCTCCGGCAACGCAGGATCCCACGGTCCCAGTTGTTTCTCAAGTGTCGTCGGCGCGTGCGGAAATGGCGTCGCAGCAGGGAGCGAGTCAGCCCAGGCTATTCCAGCTCTCAGGTCCTGACACAACTTCACAGAAGCTGAGACGGGGGTCAATGGTTTCAGCGACGAGTGATAGGGAGCATTGGGCGAGACCGGCCAGAAATTCGGGTCTGCCGACGTCTTCGCTGAATTCGTCTAGTGAGACGTATCAGAGGCGACCACGTTACAGGCGGAGGCCAGGCAGGAGGCAGCGAAATAGGCGCGTGAGCTCTTCAGAGTCGAGCGAGGTGAGTAACATCAATTCCACCAGCGAAGACGAGAGATCATGTGCTCGTTGCTAACGTCAGTCACACCGTGACAATCAAGCGAGATTGAGCTCCAGTGAGTGGCCCCCTCGAGGCGAGAGAAGGCGCTTGAATGGGAGACGGGCTGATGCGGTGACTGCGTTCCGTACATGGAACCTGAGATTCACCGGAGCTTCAGGATCGTCAGCTGAGCGTTTCTTGGAGAGGTTGAAGCGCTGTATACAGATGTACAGGCTACCAGATCGCGAAGTGCTTCCAGCTCTGTATGCCATCTTTTCCGATCGTAAAAAGGTGTGGCTGTCCAACAAATTTGGAACGTGGCGTACGTTTCGAGAGTTTGCTTCCAGTTTCCGTCATCACTATTGCCGGACACTGTCGAGGAAGGAATATTACGACGTGTTGGCTCGTCGAACGCAGGGTGAGGATGAATCGATAGGGGATTACCTGACTGCGTTCGAGAGCGTCGTAAGGCGAATTCCTCCTCCGTCAGAGAGAAAACAAGTCCGATTGTCAAAGTCGGGACTGAACCCGGAGTACGGGAGGTACAATCGGGAGAAGACGGTATGCACTCTGCGCGATATAGAATATTACGGAAAGAAGCTGGAGAAGCATCGTGAGTGTGAGAGGAGGTGGCACCCTCCTTCTGCTAAGGATAACTTGCCGGTTGAGGACGCTGTTTATTGAGGAAAAGGCAAGAAGAGCCACGTGGCAGTCAGTGCCGTGGTTACCCAAGGAGAGGTGTCTCCGGCGGGGAAGCCGAAGGCCAAGAAGAAGAAGCAAGGGAAGTAGAATGCTTCTGACACTGCCACTTCCGGACGTTCGTCGGGTAGCACCTCGGGAGTGTATCAGTGCGCAGCGAACAGTTTTATGCAGCCCGTACCAGTACAATTACCCAGTCCTAGGACCAGGGAAGATCTGGCGGAAATATGCAGGTCGCTCAACGTCGGAATAGCCGAAGGAACGGGCGAGATAGAGTTGTTCTTCAGGGTCGATGCTATGGCTGCAATGGAGAGGGCCATAGGATCTCGGAGTGCTCTGGTTCTGATCGGGGACAGACTGGCCAGGCACAGGGGAACTCAATTTGTTTCCCGTGTCGTCAACCGGGACATTATGCTTTGAGTTGTCCTCTGGGCCAATCGAGAGAGTCATGCCAGAACTTCCAGGCGCGGAACTGTACGTTCCGCACCTGTGTGAACTGCGAGCCGATTCGTAGGTTGGCTGGAAACCGGCCCACAGGGAGTGGAAATCCAACGCTCTCAACGATAGTTTGTAGTGGGCTACAGGGTTCGGGCACGACGAGCTTGACCTAAGGGTGTGAGATCAGGAAACGCGCGAGATGGTTAGGAGTGCCATAGGCACCACCCGTGTGAGGCAGTGCCCGCGAGTGGTCCTCGCAGTGGGTTGCCCATCGAGGAAGGTGCCGGGCCGGTTCAAAGAACTGGCGTTTCTCTTTTGGGTCGTTGTTTTTGTGTTTGTCAAGTTCGTCTGGTTTTGGTTCTAGCTTTAGTTCTGGGTTTTTCTTTTGGTTTTGGGTTTTGATTATTTTATTTTATCGCTATCAGACAGCTCACTCGTGGCCGACGGAAAGGCCCAGCCATGGCGAGGCGCCCGGACGGCGAGAGCGGGAGACAGCCCCCGATCCTATGGAAAGGATCGGTGGCTTCGGGGAGGCTGTAACGGAGAATCTCGGCAGGGCCGATTTCGTCCGTTTCGCTCTCGTAAATGTCCGTGCGCCGCGCCAAGCTGAGAGTGTTTGCGTTTGGTACACACACTCATGCTTGGATCTTTTGTTTACGAGGTGCTGAACACGGGCTGAGCTGACGACTGGAGCGATGCAGATGGAGCAGAAGAAAGGAGAGAAAGAGAGAGAGAAAGAGAGCGCTCAAATTGCGGATCGCCGCGGAAAATTCGGGAGAGTTTCTGCTAAGCTATAAGCAAAGGAAGTCATGCGCGTAGATAAAACTAATGGGACACGGTTTTCCAAGTTAGCCCCGCGACCTCGCCGACGTTTTATTCGTTTTCGGAAACACGCCTGGTGCGCGGACGAGTAATAGAGCGTGAGGCTGGGTCGCGCCCAGTATCACTCCAGCAGCATCTGTAGCAGCAGCATCTGTAGCTCCAGCAGCAGCTGTATCACTCCTCATCCCGATTTCGAATCTGTGCGTTTAACGTGTTTATGCTCGACGCGTTATTCAGTCGTGGGAACGTCTTTTGCTTCCCGAATCCCCGAATAAATAATTTGTGCGGACGGTCGCGAGAAACCCAGATGGGCACGGCCAAAATTCACCGTTACACGTTACGATAATAGCGCCAACTTTTCAGAAATCACGGACTTATCAAACCACCCTCGTATTTTGTAATGTTTGCCCATTGGGCGATACATTTGGTTTTGTAGGCTTACAATAAAGCCTAAGTATTGAATCGCAACGGCCAGCTAGCAATTTCTTCGCCATCCAATCTTACCCGATCCTCGCCGAACGAATTCACAAACATAGAGTGTATCTGCCGCGATCGCGAATCTGCGCGATCCCTCCCCCCCTTACAGCATTCTTTGAGCATCAACTCCACAACTACTCTTGTAGGGGAGCATTCAACGGGTTAGTAGCGGCTTCGAATCTCATCGCTCAAGCATGTAGCCGGCAAAGCTGCAGAGCGACGAGCCAACGTCCCCCTTGTGCACACGACCTTACACACGGGTATCGCGCCCTTCAGGTGCAGCCCATCGTTCGCGGTAGCCTATTCCGTAACATTCCATTTCCCCGAATAATAGGTACGTTACAATATATACAGGGTGGTCCATTATAATCGAGGTCCGCAAATTACTCCGTTCCTAAGCGTTATATCAAAAAAAAGTTCAGACAAAAGTTCCTCAATATCAAGGGGGACATCTTTTGGTGACCTTGGATTCGACCTTGGTCATGTTCCGTCAAGGTCATCTCAAGGTCAATGTTTTTTTAAATGGGAATCCCCATTGTTTATCATGGATTCGGATTCCTCGTGAAATTCTACGTTTAGATAACATAACATGTCTGGGGTCGGGGTGACCCCCCACCCTCAAATAACCCCCCGAAAGTCATTTCAAGGATAACGTTGTTTGATTAATTTTAACCTTGATGTTACTGCGAATTCAGATTCTACGTTAAATTCTACGTCCAGATGATGTGTAACGTACAGGGTCCCGATGTCCCCCCCTATTAACCCGAGCCCCCTGAAAGGTCGTTTAAAGGTTATCGTTATTTTTTAATGGTAACTCCTGTTTTTATTACGGGTTTGGATTCTTTGTCTAATTCTGCGTTCAGGTAACCTAATATGTCTGGGGTCGGGGTGACCCCCACCCTTGAATCCCCCCGCAAGACATTTTTTTAAATGGTAATCCCGATTTTCACTCCGGATTCAGATTCTTCGTTAGATTCTACGTTCAGATGATGTTTAACGTTCGGGGTCCCGATGACCCCCCCATTAACCCCCGCCCCTTGAAAAGTCGTTTAAAGGTGATCGTTATTTTTTAATGGTAACTCCTATTTTTATTACGCGTTTGGATTCCTCGTCTAATTTTACGTTAAGATAACGTGACATGTGTGTGTGCGGGATAACCCACCCAAAGGTCATTTGAAGGTTAACGTTGTTAGCTGAATGGCAACCACAATTTGTATCGTGGATGCAGATTCTACGTAAAATTCTATGTCCTGGTGACGGCACAAGTGTGGGGTCCCAATGACCTTCCCCCCCCCCCCCCCTCCTGTATTGTGTATTTTTTTTACCGAAGAGGTAATGCACCGTAGAGATCCGCTCGATACTCCCCGTGTGTGGGACTCGCCATGACCACTAAATTCCCACTTCTTATGCTTCTATGATGTTTTATCCCCCCACCACCACCCTCCCCTTCCACTGTGTGTGTGTGTTTGTGCGTGTGCGTGTGTGTATTTTTTTTCTATATTTCCCTAGCACTCCTGAAGCATTCTCCATTGCGACACTCGCTGGGTTTCCTACTAGTGTGCTCGGTTGTTGTTGTGCGTATCATCACCTGTGAACTAGGCTGTGTATCTATATTTTAATCTACGTTTGGGTTTTTGATTGAAGACGACGTCATTATTCTCACGAGACACGGCTAGGCCTTGAGGGTCCATCCAGTCCGCCTACCTAGACAGGATAAGGCATTTCTTTGCTCAACCGCCCTTGCCATCGACACGGAGGGAAACTGTTTGCGGCCGTTCCGACCTTTCAGGTATGAGCACAGTTTGCTTTTACACTTCCATAACGCAGTCTCGAAAAGACCACAATTGCTCGGGATCCCGGGTGCGCCAATACCCGTCTTCGACGCAGCAAAGCTCACGCCGATGCCTTGGGACGTGTGTGTGGGCGTGCGTACGTGCGTGCGTGCGTGTGTGTTTGTTTGTGTGTGTATGATTACTTTATTTAGCTATTTAGTAAATGTTCTAAATTTCTTCCATTAGCAACAATGCACAAATGAAGTCCTCTCTGAAATTGTCTCACCGTGCTCAACAAAATATTTCTGGGTATAGTAGCACACGCTTGTCGGATCCGCTCCATCATATCCTCTCTTGTGGTTGGTGCTACTTGGTAAACTACGTTTTTTAGCAATCCCCACAGATAGAAATCGGGTGATGTCATATCTGGCGAACGAGCTGGCCATGCGACTGGCCCACGGCGACCAATCCATCTCTGAGGATATTCATTATCGAGGAAACCTTGGACTATGCCAGAAAAATGTGGTGGTGCTCCATCTAGTTGTATCCACATTCTCTGTCTAGTAGCTAGATCCACATTTTCTAGTAATCTAGGCAAATGATTGCGGAGAAACTCCAAGAAAATTTGTGCAGTTACGTTTCCATCAAATAAATAAGGTCCAATCAAGTGACCATTCACAATTCCACACTAGACATTGATAATCCAGCGATGTTGATGATCTATTGGTCGATACCAGTGATGGTTTTCATTTGACCAATAGTGGCAGTTATGCCGATTCAATTTACCATTACTTTTGAATGATGCTTCATCGGAAAAAAGTACGAATTGGAAAAAGTTTGGATCCAACTCAAGCATTTGCAAGGCCCATTGACAAAAACGAGTACGTTCTAACATATCATTAAGAGTTAAAGCTTGTGTGAGTGTAATATGATACGGGTGATATTTCATGACTCGTAAAATCCGAAAACTGTGGTTCTTGGAATACGGCTTTCCCTGGCTATTTGACGTGAACTTATGTGAGGATTTATATGTACATGTGCTAGTATGACCAAAACTCGAACGTCATTTCCACCATAGTCATTGTGTTGGCGTTGGCGACGCAAATTTCCACCTTGTGCGCGTAATTTTAGAGTCCTAATAGTATTGGCGTTAGGGTGACGTCTATTTTGGTATCTTTCTGCATAAAGTCTTTCAGCTGCGTTATAATTTCCCTGACGCTCTCCCAAAACCAACAACATATCAACGATTTCAGCAGAAGTGTAGTCAACCATGTTCAGAATGGTAGTGTACAATGAACCCTGCAGTAAACAATAGTAATATAAAAATTTCGAATTTCTCACATAACAAAATTGTAATAACTTATAATTTTTTTTCGCTTTACTTACTTCTCACTCAAGTAAAAGCAAGTGAAAAATATTTTAAACAACTTAATAGTCTCGAATCGGCCGTAAGTATCTTGAAAACCGTTGTGCCCAATATACCCTACAGTGAACACCAGGGCTCCGGGATTAAGAAATTTGAAATCAAGGACTTTGAGAATTAACGTTCTGGGCTTATCCTTGTTGGTTATTGAGTTAGGTAGTAGAGGAATTGGGGGTAAGGTATAAGGATTTAGGGTAATAGAGCTAAAGGATCAAGGAATTGAGGACTGTAAGCCTGGTGAACAAAATAAGAGGTCTTTTTTTGGAAAATACCGTCAACCGTATAATGACCTCGGGAGGGGGGGGAGTGAGAGGTCATAGGGACCCCACACTTGTGCCATCATAGCAGGACGTAGAATTTAACGAGGAATCTGAATCCACAGTGAAAATCGGGATTACCATTCAAATAAATGACTTTGGGGTGGATTCAAGGGTGAGGGTCACCCCGACCCCAGACATATTAGGTTACTTGAACGTAGAATTAGACAAGGATTCCAAACCCGAAATAAAAATAGAAGTTACCATTAAAAAATAATGATAACCTTTAAACGACCTTTTAGGGGGCGGGGGTTAATAGGGAGGGATATCGGGACCCTGTACGTTAAACATTATCTGGACGTAAAATTTAACGTAGAACCTGAATCCGCAGTAAACATCAAGGTTAAAATTAATAAAACAACGTTATCCTTGAAATGACTTTTGGGGGGGTTATTTGAGGGTGGGGGTCACCCCGACCCCAGAAATGTTATGTTATCTGAACGTAGAATTTCACGAGGAATCCGAATCCATGATAAAAAATGGAGGTTCCCATTTAAAAAAAACATTGACCTTGAAATGACCTTGACGGGCCATGTCCAAGGTAGAATCCAAGGTCACCAAAAGATGTCCCCCTTAATATTGAGCAACTTTTGTCTGAACTTTTTTTTGATATAACGCTTAGGAACGGAGTAATTTGGGATCCTCGATTAAAATGGACCACCCTGTATAAATGATCATATGCCATTCATTCGTAAAATTAATGTACCATTTACAAAGAATTATATGCATTTATAGACTTTTTGAAGGTTTTGAACAACATTTTCACGTTTTTGTATTCCTCAAAAATCTGAATGGCATTTTGAAGGGCAGATGCTAATGTCACCTTTTTAGGCATTTCCAGTTATAGGGATCCCCCTCTTTAATGTTCACAATTTGACATTATTTAGAAAATTTTTGAAAATTTCACATTTTTTGGTGAAAAATTCGTCGTCTCTTTTTCCAGAAAAATTTTAAACTAATTTTAATGATGGCATTCGAAAGACGAGACTTTAAACTGTCGGAATTGATACATCTTGATTTTTTTCTGACGCGTTTAGTTAAAAAGTTATGGCGTTGAAAACTCAGTAAAATTTTTGTCATCTTAGTACGAAATACGAATAGGTTACATAGCAGAAATTTGAATGAAAAATTGCTTATTTGACTTCAAATGACTAAAAAGTTTTAAAATGCAAAAAATAATCAAAGACCGTTAGGAGCTGGTTTTAGTGAT
This sequence comes from Phymastichus coffea, assembly GCF_024137745.1. Lineage (NCBI taxonomy): Eukaryota > Metazoa > Arthropoda > Insecta > Hymenoptera > Eulophidae > Phymastichus > Phymastichus coffea. Next base: position 2,981,939 of record NW_026706822.1, on the reverse strand, counting down.
GCTTTCATGAAAATATAAAATCATCTTTTTCAAAAGACATTTTTAAAAAAGCTATGTCATCAGATTATTTCTCGATATTTTTCATTAAAAAAATTACAGGATATGGTTAAGAAGATGCTTTATATTGTACAATTAATTATGAATAAATGTTCTTTATCTATATCTCTAAAAAAAGTATTATTTTTGTCAGTACTCCTCTCCTCCATAATATTACTATATGAAAAATCTGAAAGAAAATCATTCAAGAGGGAACAATAGTATAAGGAACACAATGTTGAAAAATACTGAATATCCTAGGATAGAAGAGGTTTTCGATTGTAATGGATCATTTTATTTGTACATTTTATGGAATATATTATTTAATATAAATATTAATTGACATAAACTGAAACTTCATTACAGTTTATTATTAACTATTCGAAATTTATTGTTACACTACATTTTTGGTTATTTTATATGTAGATAAAATTCGAATACAATTGCCTGAGCATTCATTTGAACAATATTATAATAAAACAATATCAATACTATGGAATCTCATTTATGTTTGGAATTTTCCTCTATAATAGGGAAGATATTGAAGTACAAGTCTCCAATCAGTGAAATATAGCAATCCAAGGCTAGCTCCAGTGCTATACATAGCTGCTGATGGAATCCTGTAACGAATAACTTAATTAAATCATACTTAAAAATAACAACTTTATTTATTTCTATAATATATCAGGTATGTGGTAGGACTTATTTGAATAAATAAAATATACTGTAGAAGTCGGATGGTTTAAGCAGAGAAAATTGTCTTAATATATTATAAATGTCTTATTTGTACATGTAAAAATAGTGCTAATTGCAATAGTAGAGCCGTATCTACTGAAGTTCAAGTAGCTCGCAACTTATCAATACAAATTTTCTTTATTAAACGGAGGCAAAATGATAGTTCCCACCGCCTGATGCTGCATTGGGTGAATGCAGCAAAAGAACGAGATTCGCATGCAGATCGTATTATTATTATTATTATCCAGAGTATATATACATAATTACATACAATGATTGTATATATACATTACAAAAATTTTTTACAAAATTTCCAATCCACCAGCGGAAAACTTTCTGTTCGCCGGTTTGGATAGAGTTATTATTAACTTAAAACTAATATGGTACTTTAGATAAATTTTTTATTAAATATTTGAATTTTTTCAGTATTCTTCTTCACCAGAATCTAAAAAGTTTTGATCTAGCTATTGCAACGATTAGCGTAAATCGTTAGACTCGCGCGAGGTTAATGAGCGGCTGATCGAGAAAAGCCGCGATCGGTTCGCGAGAGAGAGAGAGGGGCAATGACCGGGAGGGGAGCGTTCAACAGGCAGTATGACTGTGTCACTCAGTCCGCCTGTGTCGATCTAACCTTTTGTTCCCGAGCCATTTTGAAGTTTTCGTGTGGTGGTGCTAAGGCGAACAGTGCGAACTTTGGTGCGGTGTGCTGGGTGCAGCAGCAGCAGCAGTAACAGCAGCAGCAGCAACAGCAGTAACAGCAGCAGCAGCAACAGCAGCAACAGCAGTAGCAGCGACAGCAGCAACAACAACAGCAGCAACAGTAATCGAGGCGGTGCGGCAAGCAGCGAAGCAGCTTATTAGCCGCGTGTTGATCGGATACGGTTGGCCACCGTATCCTCATCGTCCTTGCGGTAGGTGCACCTTCCCCTATTATTGTTATAGCAAGCGATCCCGCGCAGCGTGCACGAGGAAGTTAATTGTTGCGTGCGAGCGGTTAGTTCGCGGTGATCGCGGTTTTCTCTCTCTCTCTCATATTGCGTAGATTGTCATTCGCGCAAGCGTGCGCAAGACTCTCGGCAGATTCTCCGTGTATTTGATCTAATCGAATAAACCGATTAATAGTTTTAAATAAACGAGTTATCGTTATTTGTTCTTTCCTTTGTCCGGAGGTCGCTAGTGTTTACATTTCATTCGAATTCGCCGGTAGCGTAGCACGGATCACGCGGATACCGGTAGACTGGAATCGTCAACTTAGTTTCCAGCAGCGGCCGCGCGAGCGCTACTAGGTAAAGGCGACAGCGCCGCCAAGCGGTGAGTTGGGGGAACCCAACTCGGAGTATCGAAGAGACTCTGCGCAGGCGCACTCCGAGACAAGGTAGGTTGCTGTGCTTTGAGCACAGAGATAACTAGGCGTCGTTTAGTAGTTATATAGATACGTTCCAAAGGTATTATAGACTAAACGGCAGCCTGTTACACTATGGTATAATATCCTATTAAGGCATTTTGACCCATAATATGTTTTATTCTTTCACTGTGGTTGAATCTTGTTGGGCAAGTAATTCCTATTGCACATGTTGTTCTATATAGGAAAATTCTCTGGTGTTGCTTTATAGAAGTACGAGTACGATGGCAGGTCGAAGTGAATATAACATCATCAAGTTCTACGAGTTCTTTGTATTTCGGTTGAAGTTCAAGTGAGTAAACAGAGTTGACAAAAGTTTATTTACCTTGTAAACTTCTCTTAAAATAGAGTAGGGTTTTGTTATTTCCTATGTAGTTTATATCTCTGTAAGTCATCCTATAGCAATTTGGTTGTTGGATTGGATTACTAGGGGCTGATGCTGGTTTATTTAAAGTTATTTTATTGCTATTACCTTTAGTTATTTTGTCTATTACGACTAAGACAGTTTCAATTGATTTGTATTTTATTTTGTCATTTGGTATTGTAGATTCTGATTCGGAGTGAGAAGATTTTACACGGTATTTGTGACGGTAAATGTTCGGTTTGCGCTACCGTCTCGATCGCGTGGCTGCCTGCGAGACAGCACCTACCGGCCCGGACAAGTCGAAAACGGGAACTCGGTCCGAAATGGGAAGGAACGCGCAAAAAGAGAAAAGGACCAGTGGGAGAGCGCCTTTGACACCAGCAACAGCGTGCAGGAGTCCAGGAGCACTAACGCTAGAGTTATGCGGTTACCCGAAAGTCGCGAATAGCGTGTCCGAACCTAGAAGTGCCTCTATCACCGGCAACGACGTGCGTACGTGTGAACGCCACAAGAAGCATGAACGTTAACCGGCCGATAGTTCTTTGTTGCTTCTGCGAATTCGAGTGGCTAGCCGAGACGCCATCGGAGGCCATCCACGAGGTTGCTGAATCCATCCGACGGAAGCATCACGACGACAGAGAGAGCCTCGTCTTTAATTCGGAAAAGTGGCAACCTGAGTCACGCGCAAAACTACGACGTTGAACTTTTCCCCCTGACAACGCGGCTAATCGCATAAGGTAAGCTGGCCAGCTTCGCGTTATTGTTTTCGATAAGCGACCGCGCATAACATCTTAGCTCTCCCGTCACACCTGCGAATACGAGGAAATCGGTAGCGAGCGAGCATGCAAGCGAATAACTCGATCAACCGATCGTACACATCCGTGAAATGGTCGAAAATAGTTATAGCAATTGGATCACTGTGATTCAGTTGTTTGTATATAATATTTGTTCCATAATTTAATGTATCTTTGGTGCTTTTGTTCTTTTGGAAGCCAAATTGTTTACTTGATATTAAGTTGTAATCTTTTTTAAGCTTAAAAATCTTTTGTGGATAATTTTTTCAAATATCTCGACTATGCTAGAAATGAATGATATTGGTCTGTAGTTCTTAGGTAAGTGTTTTTCTTTAGATTCGTGGATTGGTTTAATTTCTGTTTTTTTTCGTGCATCTGGCCAAATTTCATTTTCGATGCTTAAGTTTATTATGTGTGCTATGGGAGATGTTATAACTTCAGTTAATGTTTTTATTACTTTCGTGTTAATGCCACCGACTCCACCATTTTTATTTTTCATTTTGGCAATGATCTCTTCTATTTTATATGTGTATGTAGTGGTGCGTTTATTTTGCTACTAAGTTCTATTCTAATATTGCAAAAAAATTCATTCATTATGTCTGCTATTGTTGTTGGTTCAGTAATTTTGGCGTTATTATGAATGATGTAGTCAATGTAATTATTTTTATTTGTGTTTTTTCCTAATTTATTATTAATTATTGACCATAGGTTTCTAGGATTGTGAACTGTGGCTTGGATAAGATTTGTATCAAGTTTCTTTTGCTTGTTTAATGACTATGTCAATTGTTTTGACATAATTTTTGTAATTTTCTTTTTTTATTGTATTAATTTGGACGGTTTTCCCGATGTTTTAAGTTTTTCTTTAGTTTTAAATGATATTAGTAATTTAGTTATTCATACTTTTCTAGGTTCTATTTTATTGTTCTTTTTACTTATGTTGTTAACCATTTTAGCTTTTTGTATGCATTGTTTAATGTTCATAAGAGTCAAGTTAGCTTGGTTTAAATCTGCTTGTATTTCTATTTCACCCCAATTTATAGTTCTAGCTATGCTGTTTAATTTTTGGAAATTTATTTTAATGATATTTGTATCTTGTCGAATTTTCTTTTTTAAACCCTTCAATGACACTATCAGTGCATAATGGCTGTTGAATAGCGTGCTTAATAGATATGTATTGTAATTTTATCCTATCAAACTTCATGAAGAAATTATCAATGCATGAACTTTTATTGTTATTATCAATGGATGGTCTGATTATACCGTGAAAATCAGGACAATAGCCATTTTTTAAAAGTACTTGTAGAAATTCTTGGTCCATTATTTCTTGGCTAAGTATATCACAGTTAAAATCACTAACTATTATACTATTTTTCTTATTTTGATTGAGTTTTAAAAACTTTTTAAAATTAATTATGAATTCGGTTTTATGAATGTCGTGAGATCTGTAATCAGAGGACAAATTTAATTCTTTACTGTTTAGTAATATTATTTTCGAGATAATTATTTTCAAGTTATTGATTTGTATTATTTCTGTGTTTCCTTTGATGTCATTGTTAATATAGATTACTACACCATCTGATCTGTTTAGTTTACTATTATTATAATAGATGTTATATCCATCTATATTTAGAATTTGTTCATGTTGCAGATTCCAAATTTCTGTACATATTATAATGCTAAGTCTTATTAGGAACCTGTTTATGAAAACTATTAATTTTTTGTAATCTGCATTCAAGCTTCTAATGTTTATGTATATTATTATTTTTTTCTATTTTTAAATATTTATGTAAGCTGCATACGATGTTAATTGTTTTTTCTTCAGTAAGTAGATTACTTTCACCATCATTATCCATGTTTATCGCTTCAAGGCTATACCAGAAAATGCTTACCAGAAGTGCTTCAAGGATTGGAAAAAACGTTGGCACAAGTGTATTATATCTGAGCAGGAATACTTTGAAGGGAACAAAATAAATATTGATGAATAAGTAAATATTTTTCCATAAAATAAAAATTCACCTTACTTTTTGAACACACCTCGTATATTCTAAAAAGATAAATCAGATACATTACTTTTCATAAAATATCATTTTATATGCCAAAATTTATAATGAAATTGAAATTGGTCTCAGATGTGATAATTTTACTGGTTTGGAAATATAAATGATTCCTGTTTGCATTTTTGTATAAAAAATGCAAACAGGATGCAATTTTTCTCCGTAAAAAAAAATTAAAGTTTAATAGTTTTTAAAATAAGTACCTAACTCAAACAAACGATTTAGTTTGAAAATGAGATATTTTTACATAAATGCCATTTTTTTTAATAAAACTTCAACAGCTGGGATGAATTTGCAATAGAAAGTAACATTATCCTTGTAATTTGAAACTGCTGTAAATTTTCTAAAATTCTCAGTGTACTATTGATGAAGTAGTAGGGAAGATTTATCAAAATTTATCGATGCTTGATTGCCAACGTGTAGTAATTAACCGTTTCTAGTAGTAGTAGTAGTATTTTATTGCTCATGTGTAGCCTTCACGGCCTTTTACAAAATTTTCCTTTTAATATTCCTTTTAATTTCTTACATTCTCAAAACGCTTACAAAAAAACTATCTTCGCATAACCGCTTCGCTACAATAAAATCCGCTTATAATTCGCATTAACAATATAAATATTTGCACATGTATATGTTGCCTCTCCTTTATTTGCTCTTTGCCCTACTACCTCTGCTCTTATTCAGGATGCTCACTATCTCTCCTCAATTTGGCCAATTTTTCAAAAATGAATACATAGTTACAAATTGCTCTATTAGGACTCCCTTTTAATATTTCAATCAATTTATTGTTGTATGCACTAATTTGACACTTTTTGCGAACCCTATTTCCTTGCTCGTATCTTTCTCCTTTTGCATGAACTTTCTTATATCCTTTTCTCCGCTGTTTTCCTTCTTCTCGTTTCCTACTTTCTTTGGTCTGCCCCGTCCCTTTTTTATCCACTCTTGTTCTCCGCTTTTCGTCTCTTCCTTCCTGCTTACTGCCGCCATAACCGCACTTTTACCGATCTTCGTACTTTCACTCATTTTCTTCTCACTCGCCCTTATCTTTCATTTCTTTAACACTCCTTCGCAACCTACCCTTACACTCGTCCTGCTAGTCCACTTTTCGATTGTTTATTCTCTCTTTTATCCTAATATCACTACCTCAATTGCTATCTTACACCGCACACGTCTATCCCGTCTGAGCTCTCGACCGGAAATCCCTAACTGTTTCTATATTTTCCGAGTTTTCATACGTAAAGTAATATTCATTTCATTATTTATATACAAAATAAGTACAAATTTTATAAGCCTTCATCATTGTGTCAGGTATTATTAAAATTTTGTTTATTGAATAATAAGATATTTTTGTCTGAAGCACCATAAATATATCATGTATATGCAAATAGAACAAAATGTCTATAAATGACAATTAATTTGATGCTACTACCCTCATTTTTGATAGGGAGGATAATATCTATAAAATAATACACAAATTATTATCTCAAGTAGCTTCACAAAATTATAATTATTATATAATAAATAATTATTCATGTTTATTAACTGTATTTATGTCGACTTAAACACTGAATTAGATAACATTAAATTAGTTGTATCATTTGTAGGCATCTTCTTTTATTATCTGATGAATAACATAGTACGATGTTAGCTACACCAAGTTTTGCCCGGTCTTTAGTAGATAAAATAAAAATGTTATAATAACTTTAATAACTGATGAAATATGAGATATTCATTGAGGTTGTGATGTTCGTATCACTTATAAATAAAATAATTCGAACTCTTGTAATCTAGCTAATGAGTAAGAATTTGTTTCCAATGATTTTACTCTAATTGTCAAGAAAATAGATAAATGAATCAAATATAATAAATAAGTAAATCAAATATACATAAGTAAGTGCAATATATCGAGGAAAGTCAGACAATGCCCTAGTTTCTTATGGTGCGAATTGTCCCATAAGCAGAGCTAAAGTCTTTCTTTGATAGGATATAATTCGGCCCAAGTTTCTTATAGCGCGAGATGTTCTATAAGTCGAGCTCAAATTATAAGGAAAGGATAGTCTTGCTTAGTTAATCACAATGAGAGAAAGAACTTAGGTATTAATCCAAGTTTATTCAGACTCATGCGCTCACCTTGCAAGGCTAGAAGTGAATGCTAGCCTGTGCAAAGGTAGGCCTATTTATACATAGATTTTCCCGCTTATTATTGCAGGAGAGATTTCATCGAAAATTCGAGAGACATTCGCGAATTTTGAGAAATAAGTTTTCTTAATTTACAAGTAAATAACCATTAATATTAAGTTTTTAACACATGTAAATTTTACAGAATTTGTTATTTGTTGATTTTATACAATATACAATTATCGCCAATAGTGTCGTCAAAAGTTATTAACTAATAAAGTTAATTAACGTGATATTACATTATTTACAATAGAAAATTATTAAAATTTCATATAACTTTATAGTTGATTAATTTTGGAAGTATTTTCCAAAATTAATTATTTAAATTAATTAATAACATTTGAATTATGACTAATTTTTCATATTTGTAACGGTTTTTTCTAATCTTAATATGCAATTATTAGATTAATTATCTAAGATTTCTAAATCATAAAGTTATCATTATCAAGTATTAACTTAATATTTTCGTTCTATATATGGCTTATTGTTTAAATAAATTATTAATTGTTTATTTATTAATAACAGTTATTATACAGCTGTTATTAATGAAACCAATTCTTACTCATGTTCTATGTTTATTCACTTTGCGTATAAATTATTTATATTTTTCTAATATTTCATATGTTAATAAATAAATTAACTTTACATATTGATATTCATTATTAATTTATAATTGAATAAGATATTGTGAATCTGTATGTTAAAATCTATGTAATCGATACTTTGTTATATTCAAATTATCTATAGTTAACATATTTTTCTCAATATTATGGATCATTATATCTATGTCTATTATTTGTGACGTCACGCTATTTGTTTTGACTCGACTCTTATTTGTCTACAGTCGCGTAAACAGTGAGGTAGCGCCGCTTAATGTATTGTTTTGACTAAACAGATAGATACGTTAGACTAGTTGCAGTCATTTAGTGATTTAATAAATAGCTCATATATAGTACCGTTACAAGGTATATAAATTATATTGTTTATTCTTTCTTATTATTATTTTTTAATATAATTTAATTTAACAATTGAGGAGCACAATGAAGCTGCAAATTGCACCGAACTGTTCTAATCATATTCTTAGGTTTATGGGGTCGCTAAATACAAATATGAAATACAAATTAGGCAATTCAAGATAGCGGCACTCAAGCAAAAAAAAACTGAAAACTTGGCAAATGAAAAAAAACTACTACATTCTACATAAAATTCCAAATTAAAAAGCTCTCTTGACATTTTCTTGGATATGTCATAAATTTTGAGAAAAAAATATTGAACTTTTCGAAAGACATAGCTGATTAGAAAAGTTATAGTCATTTCGTAACTACTTTGCTCAGAAGTAACTTGTCATAGTCTTATGTTTTTAAGAGAAATGATTTGAAATATGAAGTCAAAATTTGAAAATCCATGGTGATGGCAACAATATAGCGGACCCCAAGGAAAAAAAGTTAAATATTTGCAAAAATAAAAATACTACTGTGTTTTGTATAAAATTTAAAAGAATATGCTCCTTTGATTTCGTTTAAAATTGTATATTTTTGAAGAAATATATAGGTTATCAGGAATGAATGTATCAATATTCGAAAATACGATTATAGTAACATAGAGGTGTATTCATTGTGACGGTAAACGTCTTATTAGCGCTGACAACCCAACCGTGCGGCTGCCTGCGGGGGCAGCACCTACTGGTAACGAGGGAATCCGGCACGAGACGGGACGGAACGCGTGCGTATGAAAATGAACAAGTCGAAGATTAGAACCCGCACACTTAGTTCCAGGAAATATTAATTAGAGTTTTCCCGAGGTTTCTTCGAGTGCTGAGAGGAGTCAATTGAATCCATCGAGAGGAGCGGTGCCTGAGCCAGACCAGAGCGAGTGCGTGCAAGTGTGCGTGAGTGAGGGGTTTCGCCATCGAGGGCGAAATAAAAAAAAACGCGTGATACCTCGTCACAAAGACAGACTTTCCCGAAGCTAGAGTGCGAACTTTTTCTCTTGTTCACTGTGCGACTGCTAATAAGGTAAGCTGGCCAGCTTAGTATCACGATTGCTAATAACTAATCTCTCGTACTCCATAAGAAGCGTGCATGTATTAACTCGGCGAACAAAGAGCGGCGAGCGATCCGACACTGCATGTTATTGTCGCGCGCGCGCTTTGTAAACATAAATACGCGGGCCGAATACATTGTAGAGATAAGAGGAAATAAACGATCTCACTTGTGATATTGACCGTAATTCTGATGTTATTATTTCTCGCTAGTAGAAAGTTAGTTGACTGATGCCGTTCCTTCCGACTTTCCGGTTTTCGAATTTAAACGTTTAGATAATCCCGCGCGCTCTTTGATTCGATCGCGCGCATAAACAAAAAGACGGTTATCCACCCCGTTACATGGCGCCCAACGTAAAAGAACCTACAGCGTTTATAATTATTCAAAACGCCGGTTCTAAGCATTGACCTTGCGCTCAGTCAACCAGCGACTTAGGTGGCAATCAATGTGTTGTTTTGCACACTTTGAGTTAAAGGCCACATAAGAAACATCGCCTCTCTGTTAGTTAGCTTGCGAAGGCCCGCCCCTTGTTGAGCCTATTGCCGGCCAGTAAAGTCTAAAGTTTTGCGTGTTTGCTTATAAACATTAAATATAGCACTCGCACTCGCATCATCCGTCAAACAAGCGTATAAATCTGTTGAAAACTAGTCGGGACATAACTAACAGATGACAATGGACTGCACTCAAAAAGAAGTCGAAGACTGGGTGTTGACGCTCCAAGACGAGGAAATAAACGAATACCTCGAACACTTGGAGCTCAAGAAAAGCGGGAATAAGCTCTCGAGAGCTGGGCGACTGCAAAATTGGTTGTTAGAAGACTACTCTGCGGCGGATTTCATGGAAGTCGACAACCAACACAGCAATCCAGCAAGAAGGGCAGCCCTAGGCTCGGAGCTCATAGTATCCATATGCTCGGAACACACAGCATCCGAACAAGAAAGTAAACACCCGCTAGCCCAGCTAATGCAAAGTGTAGAGGTGATATCGCGGATTCAGGAAACAGCGATAAGCGTCACAAATGTACTGGATGACGGCGAGAGTACTACGACGGCAGTAATAAAAATATTACTATAACGGCTAATGATGGTAGCCAGTTTCAACTCCCGCCGGCATTTGCGGTAATGATCCAAGACCTCATTTTCCGGTCCAGAGAAAATGAGAAGAAGCTCAATTTGCTAGACTCGTTAAGAGTAAACGTGTCAAGTCTAACGAAAGTATTAGACCAGATATACAACAACTGCAGCAATGTTAAGAGCCAACTGGACGACCTATCTGCCAGAATGAGCGCATTGGAAAATGCCGTAAACAGGAATGTACGACAAGATAATGCAAATAATTCTAGCGAAATGTGACAACAAGAAAACACGCGCTCCCTTTCGGAGGGGATGGATAGCATTAACTCAGTGGAGTTAATGCTGAAGTGAATAAACACCCGCCGAGCACATGGTCATCTCAGCAGACAACAAACCCTTGGTCGACTACAAGGGATGTTGGTCGCATTGTCCGAGGATGAAAACTGAAGTTTTCAGGAGAGGGCAATGCGAGTATTGACACCTTCCTATCTAGGCTGGACAACTTGAGGAATGGCACAGGACTCACGGAAGACGAAATGCTCCTAACGGTATCGGAGCTACTCGTCAGTCCCGCCCTTACTTGGTACGAGGCGATGAAGGAGGAATGGTTCTCCTACGCCGAATTCGAGATGGCCGCAAGGGAATGGTTTGGGACCAGTGTGCAGCAGCAACAGCGTCTGATGAGGGAAATTCAGAGCCGATATCAGGGCCCCAACGAACCCGTGAATGTTTACATCGCCAACATGATGGGCCTGATGTGTGAAGCGGCTAAGCCCCAAATCACGCCTGATTGCCAATTGGACCTGCTGCACGCCAACCTTCTCCCGGACATTCAGGGCCAGGTGCGGAGATCCGAAGTGAGCTCCATACGAACCCTGAACGCGCTGGCCACGGCGGCATAAAACAGCTTGCACCAGCGAAAGGTAGAACAGGTGGTACCTGATCCACAATCAACTCTGTACCCGGAGTTAGCGTACCACCCTCGCACCGATGGAAGCAAGGGCCGCAAGGGTAAAGTGGCATCAATGTCCAACGATAAGCCGGAGGTCAGCGACAGGTTGAACCGTATGGAGAAAGTGCTCGAGAAGGTGACGCACTAGATCATCTACACACCGACGCCCTCGGGGGCGACATCTAGTCCGAGCCTAGAGGCAGTTGATGGCGAAAAGAAGGCTCCACCCGCCGATCTACTGAGCCAAGTGCTATTATCTCTCAAGGACATATCTGAAGGGATGAAGCACAACCTCGTTGGAAAAAACTTGTCCTGGGAGGACCGAATTAGGAAGCCGGAAGCTCCTCAAAGACGGGAGAGAGACTTCTCCAAGCCACTCAAGTGCATCGAGTGCGGGTTACTGGAGTACAGCAGAAAGTACTATCCCCAATGCAACAAGGGAAACGAGGAAAGGAGTGGTTAGGTGGGGTTGACCCCACTTCTTCATCCCCTAAAATAAACCCCGTAAACGAGATCTCGCGGTCTCCGCCAACACAGTCAGCACCGATAGTAGCGAGCGTGTTGAGCGACGAGAGCGAGAACTCCCCTGGAGGCGCAAATGATGAATGTGGCGGTAAAGTGAACGCGGAGAGAGAGGGTATTGACGTTGGTAAAGCCCAAGACCCTAGACCGGCCGAGGTGGTGGCGAATGGATCGCACACGCCCTCGGGGGCGCGGGTAACGGCAGATAAACCGTCAAAGGGTAACCCCATGGAAACTCCGATCGTCCAAACTAAGGCGGTTCGAACGACAAGTGGCGTCACTTTACCACAAGGTGGTGTTCCGTCGGCGCCAGTTCGCACAGGCGCTGAAGGAGGTACAGCGCCGTCACCGACCGGGCCCTCGAGGGCCATCCCATCCAGCCTCCAGCTGCCAGAGTCAGACCAGCGACTCCGGAGGCCAGGTCGGAGGCCACCACTCACCGGGAGCAGCGGACGTGCGGGGTAAGCCTCGTGGTGAACGTGGACGGTAGCAACGGGACCCATACACATAAATCTTGTGGTAGGGTTCACGGGTGAGGACCTCACGGTCGAAAAGCCGCTGTAGTCCGCCCCGAACCGGCGACACGGGTTGCCGCTGACCCCCAGGAAGCGAGGCCTCCCTCGTGGCACCCTATCCCGCGCACAGTGGGAAGGGTGCAACGTATGCCACTACCCCGGGATGATCCGCACAGACCATTGCCCCCGTGTCCGGCATCACGCCGACCTGGTCCAAGAAAGTCTGGGATGGGAGACACGCGGACGCCCCCCGTTAGACGCAGAAGGCCGTTCATTTTAGTGCTGTCTTAATCCTACTAGCGAGCACTTGAATTTCTCAACGGTTTCATATGTAAAAAATGACAAGAAACATGATGATGCAAAAATTAAAAAAAAATATCATTTTTTGAGATATCGTCGATTTTTTGAAAAAATTGTTTATAACAATGGCATAAATAAATGATTTGGTATTTTACTATTTACATTTTAAAAGTGGAACTCTTTCCGCGTCATTGAAAAAAAGAATCATGTCCATCTCTTTGTTAGTCTCCGAGAAATCGAATTAATAAAGAAAAGTTCAATATTTTTTCAACAGTTGATAAGTCAGCCCCTTATCAATATTTTGATCTAAAACTCTGCACAGATGTTGACCTCAGTATAGGTAACAAGTCTACCAACTTTGAACAAAATTGGTGATATGATGTTTTAAACTGTTAGAAATAGCCAAGAATCGCCCAGCTGTAAAATAATTTATTATCAATTAGATTAAAGTGTATTTTTGTCGTTACAACGAGTATCTATTCTAATCGATCTTATTCTATGTGACATACTTAAAAACAAATTTATATATCGAGCAGGAAGAGAAATTACATGTCGCCAAAAGCAAATAAAGTAACTACTGTTAGAATATATGAATTCATATTTCCCGCCGAGGTATGTTGGGTAGTGCGCATGCACAAAGAATAGAGAAGTTGTATGAGTGCGCAACGCCGATATAGTGTGCGTGAGAATAGATGTGTGATGAAATGAAGTAGTGAGGAGAGAGCGGCTGGATGAGGTAGACCGTCTCTTAATATATAACTTTGTACATATTCTACATTTTCTTTTTTTTAAATCGATAATTATTATTTTAAAACAAATGTTGGCGTAATGCTCTTTTTTTAACAACTACATATCGGACAATGAAGTTCAAACGACTATTCACGTTTTGTACCATACGCAAGATATAGTACAAAACGATATACTCACAATGCCGGACCTTCTTGTACCACTCACGAAAAAGAAGTGGCAATGCTTTCGAGAGGTTTGGCGAGATCCTCTCTAGGTTATCGATTTCGGTGTGTTGTCCTAGCTCCTTCTCAACGTTAATTATCTCCGGAGTTATTTCAGTGATGATGAAGGTGTAGTTTACCTTCTAGCGAGCAGTGTAGACAAAAAAAGAGAAATAGGCTAGACATCGCTAAGCAAGTTGAGGCGATGAGCTGATGTTGAAGGAAGCTTTATAGCTTTGAAACAGTAGCTAAAAGGTGGATATGCATGGAGTTGGCGATGCGCGCATATTAACAGCATATCATGACCACATCATAAATATACGTTACAATTTAGATCCATTCTTCTGACAAAGGTCCACACTTGTTAAAATTTGAATTTCATGAAAATTAGACAAAATTGGATTGGTTTTTTATCCATCCATTTTATCTACCAAACACCTTCGTTAGATGTACGGAATTCCTCGCACGTAGTTTATATCTTTATAAATCATCTAAATTTTTGTCAGATCAGACCTATCTTTTTTTACGGTTGCAGATGCAAAAATATTTTCATTGAATAAAGAAATCATAAAATTTGTGATTGAAAAATAATTATCAAAGTAAACGTAATTCTTACTCACAAAATTTCTTGTTAGGTCTTTTCCAACTCTTTTACCAAAACATTTTTCAGGTTTCTTTCCAACCTTTCCAATATATTATAATTGGAATTAACATAATTATTAGTCGAAAGATTCGGAAAGATTTTCGAGATAAATATTGATTGTGTACAGCTTGTCGAAATTTAGTTAACCTTTTTTAGGTTCCGTCGCATTATCATTCAAATGAATTTTCGACAACAAAAATGAAAATCTTTTCACTGGCATAGCATAACTAATATAAAAATGCATTTGCAAATTGCTAGACCAATAGTCACGGTAAGACGGAAGCTTTTTAAGCTCATAAGCATGTTAATTCCTAAAAAATATTTTATCTCTTCACATGTAACATGCTTGTCGGGCAAAATATTTTTTTAGCTTATATATAAGGTTGTTTATTACAATTAGATTAATATTTTTTTCAATAAACAAAAATAGAAAAAGATCACCAGGTGTTTTAATATTTTGAAGAATATTTTTGCGACCAATATGTTCAGTAAATAATAATTCAGCACTTTCTTTACATGTACGACTCCAAAGTTCTTTGTTCGAATTTTCATTTTTGTGTATTTTTTTCTTGAGAGGATTTAAATTGACAGTATGTTGAATAGTTGTTACTCACCGCAACTTTTGATTAGAGACATCTTCGTTATCGCTGATCTCTTCACCATCATCCGATTCATTGTTAGATGGTAGATAAATGACATAATCGAATTCATCTACTGATTCATACATTTTTTTATTTATAGAACAGTCGTTGGAACAGTTGCAAATAGGATTCGAACAATTTATTTCAATTGTTTTGAAATCAGTGATTATACAATATTATTGTAAAAAGAACTTGCTTTTTCATCTCGAAAATTTTCAAGTCTAAAAATACGAAATTGGCAATTTGAATTATAAAAATAATAACAAATTGAAATGTTTATTTCCTATCTTTTATATTATTAGAAACAGATTTTTTCAAAATGTAAATTTGTAGAAGATTTATCCGGTTGATCATTTGTATTTTTTTTTATCTTTTATCATTTTAAGACTATTATTTCCATATTATTTCAAAAGCATGCAACCTAGGTTCTTCCCTATTGTGATGGTAGGCAATGCAGTTTTTCTTACAATCTGACAAAATCCCTGGGAAATCACCGACCTTGGATACGTAATTAGTAACCCAAGACACCTTTACATGAATTTTTTTAGATTTTTCTGGAAGGTTTTACAAAACTAACCTTGCATTGACACCTGAATGATTTTAAAATAACCTCTACAAGACCCTTCAAAGTAAAGCACATGACATATTCGGATTGAGCGATCTAAAAAAATATATATGGGTGATTCCAGCAGTTTTTTTAAATTGGCTGCGCAGGGGGGTTAGACGATCTTCTCGGCGATTTTTTCTATGATAGAGTATGTCAAAAGAAGCCTTTTGGCTATCTCAGATTTTCGTTAAAATATATATATGTCCATATATATTTTTTCAAAGTCTGAAAATCTGCCTGTTTTTGGCTATTTTTGAAAAATCGTAGCTCCGCGAGTTTTCAATATTTTTCAACGTGCGACATCTCATTTGATTCGTCTACTTTTATACTTTCAAGAAAAAAATTGTTCAGTTATAAAAAGTGACAGCTATCGGGTGTACTCTAACGATATTCGTACGCTTTTTAGGGTCAATTTGATGCTCATATTCCGAGTACTGTAACTTAGTCAATTTTTAATATTTTTGAACCAACCGCGTGTCATTTTTTTTTGTCTTTTTAAGACCTTTCATTTAAGATCCAGGGCATCTCAATCGATGCATTAGAACCAGAGATATAGCCGATAAAAGTTGGCCGTTTTTTCAAAAATAGACATTTTCAAAGGCGAAAAAAAAAAAACGCATTCAATTTTTTTTCTACTTTGAGGCGGTGTTAGTTAGCTCAAATCGAGTAGAACATGCTCTGAAATTTTCACGATATGACCCTTTTTTATTTTCAAATAAAACGATTTCAAAAATTGGCGATTTCGATTTTTTCAAAAAATGGTCATTTTCAAACGGCTATATCTCTAGTTTTAATGCGTCCATTGAGATGCGCCGGGTCTCAAATTACAGGTCTTAAAAAGACAAAAAAGATGACACAGTTTCAATTTCAATTATTTTTAATATATTACCTTTCCGTACTTCCCCATTTCTGTCAAATATCAATTTCTATTAATATTATTTTTTTATAAATTTTAAATTGAAAATTACATACGCTATAATAAACAAGTGTTTTTTTGAAAAATTTGTATCTCAGAAAACTTTTCATATTTTTCGACATGCGGGGAGTCATTTGATACGTCAACTCTTCTACTTTCAAGAAAAAAATTGTCCATTTATAAAAAGTGACAGCTACCGGGTGTACTCTGACGATATTGGTACGCTTTTAGGGTCAATTTGATGCTCATATTCTGAGCACTGTAACTTGGCCAATTTTCAATATTTTTGAACCAACCGCGTGTCATTTTTTTTTGTCTTTTTAAGACCTATAATTTGAGACCCGGTGCATCTCAATGGACGCATTAAAACTAGAGATATAGCCGTTTGAAAATGATCATTTTTTGAAAAAATCGAAATCACCAATTTTTGAAATCGTTTTATTTGAAAATGAAAAAGGGTCATATCGTAATTAGATAAGAGGAAAGAAAATCGTTTCACAGGCATGACTGAAGAGATGTATGGATCATTCATCTGAAAGTTCTTAGACCAATAGTCTTTATACGATGGTGACCTTTTGATCTCCATTATTTAGCCCCAGAAACTACTTTATCTCATCATTGGTAATGCGTTCAAATTTCAATTTTTTTTATTACAACAAAGGTTTGACTGTTTCACTAAAATTTCAATCAATTTTCATGAAAACAAATATATAGTAAGAATACATCTCCTGGAGTTTTCACGCTATCAGGGAGATTCTTTGTACCTACGCGTTCAAAAAAACCAGGTTCAGAAAACGATCTTTTTTTGCTTCCTAGATACTATCTGTCCTTTTAAGTCGAGAATTCTACTCCCTGAAAAATTTTTTCTTTTGTATGAAAAATTCTACGCTGTTCCAATTTCAAGAATACCTGACTATTTTCTTGAATAGTTTTTTAATTCTCGAGTGATTTAGGATAATGATCTTTTCAGAAATTTTGTATTTGTTGAATACTTCCTTCAAATAAAAAAAGTAGCAGGACAAGATCGGATAAAAATAAGTAGTAATAATATTCATAATCAGACACTGTCAGAGATCGAATACTTTCTTAGACAAAGGGTATCAGAGTCATGGATTATGAATCTGAAATCAAGATTTCGGACCTCACGATGGTGAAGCCAAAATAGCAACTTATCGATATATGTTTAATAGATTATTCTCTATTAATTTTTCAAACACGAATCACATGTAAAACGTTTAGAAAATTATGAATGTCTAAAGTCGGAACTCAGATGTATGATCGGCGACCAAAAAAATCCGATAGAGCCGCCATATAGGGTGTACTTTTTTGAATTTGAAAATTTTGATACTGGATCCGTAATCAACGATCCTGAAAACACCGTTACAACTTTTTTCCAAGTGAATTACATAGAAAAGTGCAATTTTAACCTAAAATAGCCGCTATATTGGGTCCGCCATTTTGACTTTTCAAATTCTGATAACGGATTCGTGATTGGCACCTTCAAAAGCCCTTTTATACAAAGTTTCATAAAATTATCTTGAAAACTCTGTCCAAGATCGGATTTATTCAAAAAAAAACTGCGAATTTTCCGCCTTTGATTGTTTATAAATAATTGATTAAATAAATTTTACAAATTTTTAATCAAAGCATTATGAAGCCTAAGTACTAATAATGGTATAGAAATTTATTCAAGAGCGATTGAGCTTAGAACGGCCGCCGTATGGATAAAAACAGAAAAAGTTAGGTATATCATATATTATACGCTGCCCCTGAAAGGGTTAAGCATATGTAATAAGTCATGAATATAATAAGATACGCCCACTCCAAATTAGTCTACGCATATATTTTGTCGCTAAACGAGAAGAAGACACAAGGAATCTTGAACCATCCTAACTTATCTAAACTTCAATTGGAGTTCATAAACTTATTAATTTCTTCATTTTTCAGCAGAATAGTTGAAATATGGAACACAAGAAAAAAAATCTGGCGAATTGTGCGAATAAATTTGGAATAACAGCGACTTGAGGAAGGAAAACATGAAAATCATTATTGATGATGCAAATAAATTTTAGATTTATATGCTGCACAAGAGAATGACTCGAAGAAATATATTGTAAGGGCAAGCCGTAATTTAGCTTAATTTAATTTTTTTTACCTAATTAATTTATAGAAATTAATCCGAAGATCAGATGGAAAACCAACATTATATACAGAAGGAGC
Source organism: Phymastichus coffea (assembly GCF_024137745.1). NCBI lineage: Eukaryota > Metazoa > Arthropoda > Insecta > Hymenoptera > Eulophidae > Phymastichus > Phymastichus coffea. The sequence continues at coordinate 2,962,998 of NW_026706822.1, read as the reverse complement.
AAGAGTGTGAGAAACAGTTACTGCCCGATCTTGTTCTTTCTCACTCAACAGAGCTCTCGAGAGTTATCATGATGATAGGAGGAGGGGGCCATGAAAGTAAAATCTATCTTTTCCCACGGAATTTTTCTCTTTGTAAGAAGGTTTAAAATTATCATTGAAACTGAATAAAATCAAATTGTAAAAATCTTTTATACCCCAATTAATAACAAATAATCAGCCCACCCAGAACCTCTCATTAATGTTTTATTGTGAAGTTTTAAGTAATTTCACAAATTATTATAAGACATCAGATAATAATTAATTTTAACAATCATCGTTCTGTGAGACAAACACTTTTGAAATATATTTTTATAACTATGAAATAATTATTAATGTAGTAATAATAGATAATCTTTGATATTTCAACACGAAGTAAAACAAATAATATAACGATAATGAATTTTTCTTAATGAATCTTGCAAATTTTGGAAGTTTTTTTAATTGTTTTATAATAGAACTATTGTATTCTACAGTTATTACGATTTATTATTAATTCTTTAATGTTAAGTAAGTATTATGTATCATTATAGTCAATTAAATCCATAATAATAATTATAAATAATAGACACTCTTACTCTCGAAAATGATACTCTAAGAGAGCCATCATTGAAGAAAAGGGCCCAAGCTTAAAAGGGATCGCCCTCTCTCTCTCTCTCTCTCTCTCTCTCTCTCTCTCTCTCTCTCTCTCTCTCTAAAAACTCATGCTCATAGGCTAATAAAAAAATATTATACAGAATAAGAAAATTTCTCCACCAATACACAATACCTGGCTATAAAAGCTCTGCGCAAGGTCGCGCAACAGGGATGTTCGGAAGTTCGAGATTTCGAGAGTTCAGCACTGCAGTAGTACGAAGAAGAATCAAATAGTGAAGTGGAGAAGGTCAGCAAGTCTGCAAGAAACCAGCTAAAAGAGATAGAGAGTAAAGAGCAAGAGCGATGCAGTTTCCATTACAAACTAAAGCAATAAAATAAAAAGTAAGAACAATTTTATTTAGCTATTTTTCCTTTCTTTGCTAGTACCTTTCTGGAAATTCGTTAAGCTTGAGTTTGGTGAATTTCTATTAGAATCCCTTAAGAATACATTAAGTGAGAATCTGGTGTGATCATAATAACACTTAGTTATTACCTATTCCGTAAAAATACAATTTTCTCTATGCAACAATATTGCTTGTCCCGGCTTATCCGTTGTATGGAAGCCAAATCAAAGCAACCCTGAGCTTACGCTTACTCCAAGCATACCTGAGTGACCCCGACGTCTCAATATATCAAAAAACTCTATCACAATATAAAAGCAATATGAAGATTTTCTCGTAAGGCATCGCTTTTTAGCAAGAGATAGACAACGTTTATGGACAGAACTTTAAGTTCTATATTTACAAATAAAAATCTAGAACTTTCTAAAGTGTCAGTAAACAAAAGTGATCAGCCACGAATCGCATTTAAAGATGCCTAGAAAAACCTAAACATAAAATAGCTGCAGAGAGGGCATTTCAATATAGCGTGCACGCATTAACTCTTGCTCTCAAAATAGCTAAAAAAGCTGCTGCTATGCCGGAAATTGTGAAAGAGGATAGAAACAAGATGATGACAGAATGGAACAATCGACGAACAGGACTGATACATGGACAAGACGTCTGATCGACGATTTGAGACCGTGAATGTGTATGAGATTCGGAGAAGTGAATTTTTTCTTGATCCATTTCTTACCGGTCATATGTACTTCAGAAATTAAATATTTACACAATTATTTACACAATCACACAAATATTTACACAACAGAGGGAAAGTAACTAGAACAAATTTTAAATACTGTAAATACGAACGAGACGACGCAAAGCATACATTTTTCGAGTGGAACCAGTGGAATGCGAAGAGGTGATGACTGGAGCTAAGAATAGGCAGCATCACACCAGAAAACATAGTGACAAAAATGCTGTAAGACAAAAACAACTAAACAGTAACTGCGATGTACGTCGAGGCTATCCTGAGAGGGAAAAAGGTGGATGGATGCCTGGAAGTGGAAGAAATAACGAAAGTATGCGAGTGTGCAAATGTATGAATGAGTGAATGAACAAATATACGTTGACGGATAAGACAATAAACGAAATAGAGGGTAATAAACCAAACGATAGATAGAAATCAGGACACCGTTTTATCCACTGGGTAGTAATGCTAACGTAGTTCCTCAGTGGAAAGCAGACGACGGTAGATAAAAAGTCGAAATGGATTTTTTTATTTGTGATCGATAATTACTCTGAGTTAAATCATCATATAGAGCTTTTTAAAAAAGTAATTCAAGGCTGACTGAATTGCCTAAAACAATTTTAAAATCGCAAGATAGAAATTTTTTTTTTTTTTCAAATATATAGACCATTTTCAACGACGAAGAAAAACTTTGAAAAATTTATTTTCGTTGACTTTTCGATGACTACTCAAAAAATTTCACAACTCAGATCTGAAAACTTAAAATTTGAAGCTATAGTATTCATTTTTTTGTAGATAATTTCACTCCAAATTACTCCTTGTTGAAAATGACCCTAAAAAATTAGATTTTTTTTTATATCCCTTAACTTTTGTGAGCAGTATATATAAAGCAATTATGGCTGAGATAGGATAATGTGTACGAGGTCGAGATCATAGCACGAGGGTGGGTCAATAAGTCCTTAGAAAAAGATAGAAAAACAATTTTTTTTTTGGTAGTAGTATTTTTTTTACATCAATCAGTGGATTTTTTAAAATATTAGAATCGCTTTTTTTGAGGAAAGTAGGAATGGGCCAATTTTTTCTAACATAATGCTGCTCCTTTTTTCTGCTATTCCATAAACATATGAAACATGGATCGTTTGTAAACTCTGACTGTTGTCTAAGAAGCATTCCAGCGATTTTCATATTGAAAAGCTTGGAGAATAATATCGACATTTTCATATGACTCTTTCAAGCGAGTGGAATGAGTAATAGGCAAAGGAGCTTATTTGTTAAAGTTATGTAACAAAATTCCTTTCAAACTCCTTTTAGAGGAGTCAATAAACAACCTCCCATCAGCAGGATCATATGTCAGTCCACATTTTTGCATTAAACCATGAACATTATTGCAATAAAAATAGTTCTTACCTTGGTAAAAGAACGGAGTAAATGATTTTTCTCTATGTCTGTACCAAGATGTAGTTTTAGGGGCAAACAGATTTCTCTTTTTTAGCCATGAACCCAGTAGTTCAAATTTATTATTGGGCAAGCCTAAGTCTCGGACTAACAAGTAACACTACCAAAGTGTTAATCGCCGATCATTCTGTAACTTTCAGATTATTTTTATCACATGTATACAAGAAATTTTAAACCATTTGTAGCGGCCCGTTTCACCTTGGATTCATAAAATAATGATTTATTGTCTGTAATGCGGTACATTACAAGGCTTTGCCTGAGAGTATTGCATTATTTGCAACACCTCGGGAGAGCCATCCCCGTCCCTTGCCGCCCCGTAACCAGCCATATAATGCGAACCCAGACGCGCCCTAACACAAACACTTGTTTCTTTTTATGCCCGCACGTCAACACCGGAGAAATTAACGAAGCAAGCCGACGAATGCGATCCGACGGATAATCGAAAATGGAGCGCACTACATAAAATAAGAGAGCGCACGTACACAACACTCACGACCATGTGTTGCCGACCGGAGAAGAAAAAACGGGAAACTTAACTGGGAAATGCAACGGAAATGCAACGGAAATGCATGTTGATGATACATGCAGGTCCGTTACACTCCCAAACACTAGCACTGATACCCGTAGAACGCTGGCACACCTGGGGCCAGCAGAAAATCGCTAATGAAGCGGCAGCCGGTAATCAGCTGTGTCAGGCTGCCGCGCACCATCGGCGACATCCTGAGCGCCACACACTCACTAATGCTGACCACTAGTGACACCCGGAGACATGAACACAACACTCAAACACACACATCACATGACCGAAACAGGAGCGCTCCAGGAGGCGCTCCAAAGACCGGTATCAAGACACGAGGTGCACGCGCGAGAGAGCGAGCGACCATTTTGAAGCGCCGAGTCAGACTGAACATGAGCGAGTGAGACAGACTAAGCGAGAGAGAGAGCGAGACAGACTGATCGAGAGCGAGCAAGACATACTAAGCGAAAGCGAGCGAGATAGACTATATGAAGCGAGCGAAATGATAAATACTATAGAATTAAATGTAAATGCGAAGATGAGGGCGCTACGAATGAAACGACTTTAATTATTTTATTATTCACAATTAATTAAAGTTGAATTTCAATATGAAAAATGGAAAAGTACAGAAGTAGGAAAATTGGAATGCGACCGACACACCACTTTATTATAATGATAAGCGACAAATATTTCGACAAATTAAATTGATAAATTGACTGACAAAATTCGAACTTCAGACGAAACTTGCTGGTGATGTCACGACAAAAAAGCGGATTAGAATAAAATTTGATTTCCGTTCGCATCGAAAAATAGATAAGAGTAGGGGTAGATCTTTCTGATCGATCAATCCTAACCGAAAATCGTCAGTAGGCACAGTGCCACTCACTATTAGTAATTGCGGAGTGCTGCCGTGAATTTCTCGGCCTAATAGGTCGCCGCGACGCGTGGATCCGTCGGCGCCGATCTCTTTTGTACGTAAAGTGATTCGAGCTGACCATTCCGCCATTTCCCTGAACTGACGGGATTAGAAAAAGGTGATCGAAGAGGAAATCAGTGATCCAGATAATTCGTGTTGACCTTCGCTATCTCCCCGAATCAGAACGTGAGTGTTAGAATCGAAGTTATATAAAATCAGTGCTTAGTTCATTCGCGCTGACCTTTCGTCTTTATCCGAATTTAATGCGAGTGTTAGATTAATCGGAAGACAGTTAGTGATTGAGTTAGGTCGTCTTAACCGATATCTCGCTTATCAGAACGTAAGTTGAATGTTAAACTTAATCAAATCAGATATTAATTCTTCGATTACGTCGCGCTAACCATTTCGCCATTTTCTTTTAATCGAAGACCAAATGAAACGAATTTTAGTCTCTATTAATTAAACATATTACGGACGAGAGAACGGAAAGAAACCAAATTGTTGGACATCAAAGGCCTGAAATAAAGGAGATCGCGGGTCCACGTACATTTGCCCACACTGCGCAGTCACATTGAAAGCAAACCGGAATACGTCGCGAAACTAGGCCCTATCTCCGACGATAGCCCTAATCACACGGCGGTCTGGCGTCCTAATAAATAATCAGAGATGAAGGGCCAATGAGGCCTTGTGGCGGAAGAGCTTCGAGAGTGTGGCTAACAAGGAAACCATCCCAACCCGACCTCACCGATTAGAATGATTTTGGGATATGTTGAAGTACTTGAAAAAAAATTAGATACGTGTTTTTTTTATCGGCTCATACGGGCTTTTAAGGGGTGAAATCCACCCTGAAAATCAACCCCTAAAATTAGTTTTTTTAATATTTCTCACCATCAAATGAATATTTTTCAGTAAACTCAACGTTAAAAAATTTCTTATAAAAAGGCACTTTTAAGGACATACATTTATACCGAAGGGTTGAAACCCCCTTTTTAATAGGAGTAAATACACTACTTTTTGTACTGTTTTACGACATGTAATATAGTAAATCAGCTCGAGTGATTTAAAAATCGCACTGATAATAAGAAAATACCAAAATTAAATTAACGTGTTTCCGGATTAAAAAAAAAATATGTTTAAGGGGTGTTTCACAGCCTAGAAACCACCCCCGTCAAACTATCACCAGGTTAATCCACCTAACCGTGGGATAAACGAGTTTAGTCGTTTTTTATTTCTTGAAATAATTTAATCCTATGCATGAGTGAGCTACCTCAACTAACCAACCTGCCTCTAACCCACCAAACCCCCATAAACCACCCTTCCCGAACCAAATGTAGGCTAATAGACCTAACTTTGGGAAAAGCAACTTTAGTCGTTTATTATTTCTTGAAATAATTGAATTTTACACCATAAGCGAGTTATCCCAGCTAAATCACATACCTCTTATCCACCTACCCCTAACCTATCTAACCCCCATCCTTATAAACCACCCTTACTGAAACACAAGCAGGCTAAACCTCCTAACCCTGGGAAATACGAATTAAGTCGTTTTTATTCCCTGAAATAATTTAATCCTACGCCTGAGCGAGCTACCTCAACTAACCAACCTACCTCTAACCCAACAAACCCCCATAAACCACCCTTACTGAACCAAATGTAGGCTAATAGACCTAACTTTGGGAAAAGCAACTTTAGTCGTTTATTATTTCTTGAAATAATTGAATTTTACACCATAAGCGAGTTATCCCAGCTAAATCACATACCTCTTATCCACCTACCCATAACCTATCTAACCCCCATCCTTATAAACCACCCTTACTGAAACACAAGCAGGCTAAACCTCCTAACCCTGGGAAATACGAATTAAGTCGTTTGTTATTCCCTGAAATAATTTAATCCTACGCCTGAGCGAGCTACCTCAACTAACCAACCTGCCTCTAACCCACCAAACCCCCATAAACCACCCTTACCGAACCAAATGTAGGCTAATAGACCTAACTTTGGGAGAATTGAGTTTATCAGTTGATTTTTCTTAAAATAATTGATTTCTACACCGTACGCGGGGTATCCCATTTTTTTTCATAAAATATATCTTAGTTCAAACATAATTTATGACAAATAAAAATATGTTTAATACATTTTATTGTAATAGTACCAAGAAGGCGAGAAAGATCTCTTAAAAATAAACATGAGAATAACACGAGGTCTAATTATCATTTATAGATCTATACATATATATTTATATTCGTATGTAGATACATAAATATATTTACGTAAGAGACATCGTACGCGATACTACATATATTTTGATTTTTCATAATAATTTTCATCTTTTTCTGTTTTTTATTTATTGGTAAATTAAAATGTATCATTCAACGAATTCTTTACAGAAATGATAATCATCGAAAAAGTGTTTGAAACATAATGATCTTTTACACCAACCACACCGTATTATAGCAACATTTTTACATGCTTCTACTTCGCAATGTATATTGCAAGAATCTCCAAAACTAAAATCAACAGGGTTATCTGTTTTAGCTGGTTTTTCAGCAATGTCGCCGCTTTTATACCAAGCGTATTTAAAAATAATTGTATATATTGGTGAAGAAAGCTGGTTATGGACAAGAGATTGCATTTTTATGATGTTATTTCTTAAATGTAGATTTATTTCATAGTCCATCAAAATAACTTGATCTGATAAACATCGAACGAAGTTTTTTCAGATATGAAATCCATAAAAATCAAGTGGTTGGATGTTCCCTGTCATTCCTGTGGGAATTTTTTTTATATTAACAATTTTGTTTGTCGGCATCGTTTCCCTTACAGCTTTATCGCAATGTCCAGTCCAAGAGTCAAGTAAAAGTACAACATTTGGGTAAAAAACTTCTTTCAACCAAATTTTAAAATAATCTAAAATAAACAAATGTCAAAATTTTTCATGTCATTGCATTATAATAAACAAAAATATACTAACTTGTCATTAATTTTCCAGATTTATATGCTTCCACATACAAATTTTCTGGTTTAAATAATGAAGAATCCACTATGGGACCGAATTGACCACTTTTTTTAATACTATAAAAAGTGATGATAAAAGTTTCCCGGTTGCTCATATAGTTGGCTGAATTGTATAACTGTACGTTGTCGATGAAACCGACTGTACCAGACATTGCACCTTCTCCTTTTCTCCTTCAACTCCTAATGTTCTTCCCGAGTGCATTTCTAATTGGAAACCACTCTGATCTGAATTATAAAAGTTTGCAATGCAGATTTCTGGTATACATGATTTAACATCAGCTACAAAAGCATCAGCATTGGTTTGTAGTTCTTCTTTACTTTCTAATGTTTTTTTGGTGATAAATTTATTTATTTTTCTAGATACTATTCTATGAGCTTTTTTAAATTTTAGTAACCAATGTTGAAAAGCCTTAAATCTTATATCTTCATAGTCAACAATTTTTTAAGCTTGCAATGCCCTTTTCCGTATATCTCGATCATGCATTATCGTACCAGCTGCAATAGCGGCTTTTAAATTATCAAACGTGTATTGGCAAATTTGCGCAATTTTTTCTTGGTAAGTTCCACTTTTATTAATTGTTTTCGCCCAACGTTTAAGTTGACTTATAGATGAAACTTTTTTGAATCTATGTTGTACAGTATCCAGTTTCAAGTTTTTGTTTTTTCCGCTCCAAAATTCTACGGCTCTTTGTTTATAATCAAATGAGATTTCTTCATCATCATTTGTGCACTGATTTTTTTGTGCAAAATCAGGATCAGGAAAGTGATGTTGAACTTCATCTTCGATTTAAATTATTGTTAATTTTTTCCACTCCTGATGTTTGATAATTATATTGGTAATCTTGATCTTAGGAGTCGTCCCTATATAGTATATATACTATATAGGGACGACTCCTAAGATCAAGATTACCAATACAATTCATCTTCGATTATTTTAGCATCAGTATCTTTATAATCTTCATGAAAATCTAACGTCTCTTCAACAATCATATCAATATCATTAAACTCATACACGGCATCTATTAATATTTCTTTCACCTTTTCTGACAATTTAATTTCTTTGAAATTAATCTCGCTATCTGGTATTTGTAAACTTTGAAAATATGCTAATAATAAATTGACTACGTTCAAAGGATTGATCTTCATGTTTTAACCTAAAACAAAATCAAGATATAAATACTCTTTTTTGCAGTTGAATAATTTTACAAAAGACAAAAGAAAACCTAGTCTATAGATAGAATTCGATCATACGTTTTTAACAGTTATATTTCATATGTTTACAAATCAAAATATTTGAATAAAATTATATATGATAAGTGACATAAATACTTACGTAGTAGACAAAAACTTTTCTTCTTGTTATGTACTATATTTCCGTGTTCGGAAAATTTGTATGTAAATATAGAAATAAGTTCATTTATAAATCCAGCAATATAAAAAAACTTTAACTTTTTAAATACTTGACTTTTCTTCAACTACTATGAATAATGAAATATGTATCGGATGTCTTATTATCGTAAGGGACGTAGATTTGATATAACTTATCTTCTTCGAGCCATTGATAAGACAAAATTGTAAATAAGATAAAGTGTACAGCAAAGTAAAGTACCAACAAAAAGTAAACTAAACCACAAGTGAAAATTGAAAAAAGTAAACAGTTTATAAGTATAGGAATTGAGACTATAATAACTATTTATAACTATTAATATAATCAATTATTTGTTATAATTTCTTTTCTCATTGACAAATTGTAAATGATTAAAAAAGAAATAATCACTATATTAAACTTCCACTTTTGAAATTAATAATTTTTAACTGTTATTACTTGTTATTTTTCTTTATTACGAATTAACTTTACGTTTAAAAAATAATAACTATTATTATTACCTTTTTATACACAGTTATATGTAATACAATGCAAAAAATATTTTTGAAAAAACTGATACTATAACTGTTATTATTAATTTCGAAAAAACAAAATAATTAATAATTATTTATAATTTATTTTAGTCTCAAATCTTATATTTATAAGCCGTTATTAATTGTATTTATCTTTTTTGTATTTATAATGAAAAGAAAATAATAATTATTACATAAAATTTGTAATACTTGGGACATATTGTTATGCAACATGAATGTTATTCAAGAAATACATTTATTTTTCGCTATTTATATAAGGTTAGCCCGCATATGGTTCGGTAAGGGTGGTTTAAAAGGGTGGAGGTTAGATAGATTAGGGGTAGGTGGATAAGAGGTATGTGATTCAGCTGGGATAACTCACTTATGGTGTAAAATTCAATTATTTCAAGAAATAACAAACGACTAAAGTTGCTTTTCCCAGGATTAGGTGGGTTAGCCTGCATGTGGTTCGGTAAGGGTGGTTTATGGGGGTTTGGTGGGTTAGAGGCAGGTTGGTTAGTTGAGGTAGCTCGCTTATGCATAGGATTAAATTATTTCAAGAAATAACAAACGACTAAATTTGTTTATCCCAGGGTTAGGTGGATTAACCTGCTAATAGTTTGACGGGGGTGGTTTCTAGGCGGTGAAATACCCCTTAAACATATTTTTTTTTAATCCGGAAACACGTCAATTTAATTTTGGTATTTTCTCATTATCAGTGCGATTTTTAAATCACTCGAGCTGATTTACTATATTACATGTCGTAAAACAGTACAAAAAGTAGTGTATTTACTCCTATTAAAAAGGGGGTTTCAACCCTTCGGTATAAATGTTATGTCCTTAAAAGCGCCTTTTTATAAGAAATTTTTTAACGTTGAGTTTACTGAAAAATATTCATTTGATGCTGAGAAATATTAAAAAAACTGATTTTAGGGGTTGATTTTCAGGGTAGATTTCACCCCTTAAAAGCCCGTATGAGTCGATAAAAAAAACACATATCTAATTTTTTTTCAAGTACTACAACATATCCCAAAATCATTCAAATCGGTGAAGTACGGTTGGGGTGGTTCCCTTGTAAGACCCCCTGAAATTCCCCGCCACATATCTTAACCCATTAACGCTCAAAACATAGATCCAAGATACCGTATCTTATATTTTTGGACGTTTTAAATATGAATCCGAGCCAAAAATTTAAAACTATTGAATACAAAATTAAATATATCAGTTTGTTTATAAAAAAATCTTTAAAAACATGTTTTTCTCATTATTGTTCTTTGTCTCAGAAACTATAAAGTTGAGCAAAAAGTTCCAAAGGCAAAGATGTATAAGTCGTCAACGAACTCTCTTGAAATTTTTTATATTTAAAGAAATTTTTTTTGATAATTTCATATTTCATTCATACGCGATGAATAAGTAACATTTTCGTACCCCTTTAATTCAATTTTTAGTTAAATTAGTTTTTAACATTATCTTAATTTTATCTTTTACATTAGTACAATAATTTGGTAGTTCATCATATTCTAGACGGAAAAAAACTTATTAATATTTAAATATATTTTTATAAATTATTTACATATATTTTATTTAAATATATTTTGCAACGGTAGTCGATTCGATCAATCGATACGAGTACGTTCGCGATTCGGTAGCACTCGCGATGCTAGAGCGAACGATTAAGAGAGAGAGGGGGCGCGCGAGAGTTCAATTTTCAGTTAAGCCTCAGCTGTTGTTTGGGAAAACGCCAAAATTTTCATCTTATGTTTTGCCGTTTGCCGAAAGATAGTTATTTAGTTGGGATACGTACATGAGTGTCAACGAGGTACGAAAAATCAGCAACTGAGCCAACAGCAGAGAGTACTTAAACGCGCAGCAACCGATTTAGTAGCAAGGAGAACCAGCGCAGCCTTTCCAGGGTGAAGAATTCGTTTGCCAACAACAATGACGGCTGATCACCGTAATTGCACCGCAAGGTAGGTGCACCTTCCTTTTTTTGCGCGATAAAATACTTGCGAAAGTATTTTGTTAAACGAGACCGTTTTTGCATTCGCGCCGAGCATTAGATTTCGCAGCAGAATTTTGAATTCTCGCTCTCTCCGTTTAATTGTAAATCCTATAAGCGTGCACAAGTCTTTCGGCCCAACGAAGACTAGTTTTTTTTGTTATAAATATCTTGATTTTATTCGCCGCATTACGTTATTTCGTTCCCTTTAGTTTAACGGATCCGTCACCGGTTATTTTTTTAAACCGAATTTATCTAGGGAATATTGGAAAGGAACATTAGTCTCCGTACACCAAAAAGTAAGCAAGTGTCACAAGTGAGGTGACTTAAGGCGAGTTCAACTCTGTTGGTAAGGAGACATTGGAACGAAAATTTCAAACGTAAAGGCGAATACACGTATGCTCATACGTGATTAACGGAGTGACGGTTAGCTCTGCATCTTGGGAGATTGTTCTTTAATAAACCCAAGTTGCATCAGTTAACCCTTTCAGGAGCAGGTGCCAGTATTCTGGCACCCTATTTTTCTTCAGTTTTTTCTTTATAACTTGAATAATCTGAGCTCTAGATCGCATTAATCTTTTTTGTTTGAACGTTGGATGCTTTCTTAGGTCAAAATTCAGAATAGCGCTATATATAATTCTTTATAAACAATTAAAAAACAAAAAAAGGAGAGTTTTTTAATGAAATTTGGTTCGAGCTCATTTTACGACTGAATTCGCTGATATTTGGTATACGGGGGCTTTCAAGGTCGCTGATTACGAATCCAGTATCAGATTTTGGAAATTCAAAACGGCGAATCCAATATAGCGATTTCGTCACAAGAAAAGTTCACAAAGTTCAATTATTTCAGCTGGTATTGCCTGTACATGGGTTTTCGAGGTCGCTGATTACGAATCCAGTATCAGATTTTAAAAATTTAAAATGGCGGATCCAATATGGCAGCCTGATTGTAAGGAAAATCTAAAAAAATTTAATTATTTGAGCTGGTATCTATGTAGGGGTTTTTGAAAGTGCTGAGTGCAGCCTTATTGTAAGGAAGATTTACAAAATTCTGTTATCTTGGCTGTTATCACTTGTTTTTGAGGTCGCTGATGATGAAATAAGTCTTGGGTGTAGAAAACTCAAAACGGTGGTTCAAATATGGTGGTAAAGTTTTCATAAAATGTACTTATTAATATGTATTTGTTTTCGGCTGGATATTTGATTGCATCCGAATTATCCCAATAGAACAGATAACATTTCTTTTATGACGGTTTTTAATATACTAGAAAAAGAATATCTGAGAAAGAAAAAACAAGCTTTTATGTAAGTGAAATTTTGTCCGTGTTAGAGATTACGTTTAAGTGGCGGACTGACGGTCATAATAGTGTGATGGTGGTTTTCACTTTGTGATATATTCCTATTTAATTAGTTGAATAAAAAAGGCAAGCAATTTCGATAAATCAAGAAACTTTGGCTGTGTTAGAGATCACATGTGAGTGGCAGGCTAACGGTCAAAATAGTGTGATCATAGTTTTCACTTTGTGATATATTCCTATTTTATTAGCTGAATAAAAGAGGCAAGTAGTTTCGATAAATCAAGAAACTTTGGCCGTGTTAGAGATTACATTTGAGTGCCAGGCTAACGGTCAAAATAGTGTGATCATAGTTTTCACTTTGTGATATATTCCTATTTTATTAGTTGAATAAGAGAGGCAAACAGTTTCAATAAATCAAGAAATTTTGGCCGTGTTAGATATCACGTTTGAGTGGAAGGCTAACGGTCACAATAGTGTGATCCTAGTTTTAACTTTGTATTGAATTTTCTTATTGATTAGTTGAATATAAAAAACAAATAATTTTGAATAAAAATTATTTGTGATTTTGAAGAAGAATATGAAGGAGATCAAATCCCATCAGACGATGAATCTGTCAATGGAAATGACATAAGCAATGAAGAAGGCTGTGACCTGAATGTAGACTCTGGAAAACATTATGAGAATGATTCTCGTAGGTTCGAAAACAGTAAAATTTCATCAGATGAAATTTGTTCAAACCAATCTTCACCTTTCTATAACTTACCTTTCACACAGAACGTTGGGCCAAAAAATATTCCTGGTACTGTCCGAACACCTGGGGATATTTTCTTGATGCTCTTATCGGTAGAAAATATCGAAAACATGGTTCAACAAACAAATCTATATTATTGTGACGGCGGGCCATATATGATTAAAATTTTTAAATTTCACAAGAATAATTTTTCTAAGACCAACGGCAGAGTTGAAACAATTTCCCATGAGCTGTGAGAATCGAGCCGAGTGTCGCAGGGAATTTTTTCTTGATAGTCTCCAAGTAATAGAATCTACGAGGGTGGTCGGATAAGTACTTAGCCTCACCACCAGATGGCGCCACTCTCGCAAAAGAAATATTCTATCACGTAGTACAACCTTCTCGATAATTACTGTCAAGATTTTAGCCGGATAGGAGTTGTAGTTTATTTTTGAGAGCGTGTGAAAGCAAGTGTGTCCGTTGATTTTTGAAAAATGGAAAAAGAGCAGTATCGGTCGGTGATTCTATTCTTGTTTTTGGAAGGGAAATCGTGCAGCGAAATCAAAAAGCGCTTGGATGCTGTGTACCGTGACTTTTCTCCTTCAATGGCGACTATCAAAAATTGGTTTAACGAGTTTCAACGTGGTCGCACGTCGATTTTTGAAGAGCCACGTTCAGGTGCTCCGAAAACAGCTACCACGGAGGATAACGTGACAAAAATTCACGATCTCATATTGGCAGATCGACGATTGAAGGTGCGCGAGATAGCTAAGATCGTAGGCATCTCAAAAGACCGCGTGGGTCATCTCCTGCATGAAATTTTGGGCATGAGAAAGCTGTCGGCGCGATGGGTGCCGCGTTTGCTCACTCCGGACAACAAGCGCAACCATGCGACAATTTCAGAGCAATATCTGACGCTGTTTAAGCGCAATCCGAAGGAGTTTCTGCGTCGTTTCGTGACAGTCGACGAAACATGGATCCACTGGTATACACCAGACACCAAGGAATAGTCGAAACAGTGGACTTTACCCGGCGAAAGTGCTCCGAAGAAGGCGAAGACTGCCCCATCGGTCGGAAAGGTGATGGCCACCGTTTTCTGGGATTCACATCGACTACCTGGAGAGGGGCAAAACGGTTACAGGGCTGTACTATGCCAAATTATTGGACCGATTCGACGTCGAATTGCAGAAAAAACGGCCCCATTTGGCGAAGAAAAAAGTGCTCTTCCACCATGACAACGCACCGGCTCACACCTCCGCCGTCGCCATGGCCAAATTGGTCGAATTAGGCTACGAACTGCTGCCCCATCCACCGTATTCTCCAGATTAAGCCCCGTGCGACTTCTTTTTGTTTCCAAACTTGAAAAAGTCACTCGCCGTGCAGAAATTTGAGTCGAATGAGGAGGTAATCGCTGCCACGGAAGCCTACTTTTCAGACCTCGAGGAAACGTATTTTTCAGACGGGTTAAAGAAGTTCGAGCATCGCTGGGCCAAATGTATCGAACTAAAAGGAGACTATGTTGAAAAATAAAACGCCACTTTTCCAATATTTCCGTTTTTCTTTTGTAGGCTAAGTACTTATCGGAGCACTCTCGTATAGTCTAAATTTATACAAGCGTACATTCCCTTCATTATGCTCTTCTGCCCCTCGTACCTTCGCACTTACATATCAATCTCCAAACACGTGAGCTCTAATATGCCGATGAGAGAAGAGGGCCATGGAATTGCGTCTGCATCCTATTCACATCATATCTAATGAATTTTTCCCTTTCATATTAGAAATTAGGCATTAGAAATTATAAAATAATATTTTTTGAACTTGAATATTTTTATTTCAACAATATATCAAAAATAATTTTGGCCTCTCAAAACCTCTTATCGAGTTTTCGCTCCGGAGCTTAGTTCAAGCAGAAAATAGAAAAAAATAAAAAAATATGTTAATTTTAATGAATTCACTGTTATTTAGTGTACTTTTATTATAAGAAATTATTCTACGAATTTATACAACGTGGCGTGCGAGATAACAAGCATCGCTCTATTTTTATTATATTTTATTATTATATAATTATTGATAACTGTATTTTGCGGCGAATTTAATTATAATATTGATTGTTAATATAAGTAGTGTATATGTTATGTATTGGTCGATTATGCTTGTTCCAACTTCAATTAATTAATAATTACGAAATGTTTAATTAATCTTGGCTGCGAATGATACTTGCAGAGCCATCTTACGAGCTAAGGCCTGTACCTTTGCGTCCGCTCTCCCGATTTTCTCCACGCCCCCCGCTCCAATCAGGGCCGGAAAATCCAACGAGAAAAATCAGAAAAAACAAACGGACCATGTAACACATCATTGCCGGCTCCACTCCTCCCAAAACCGAGAGGCTAAGAGAGAGACTCATCACCCAAACACTCACCTAATATGAAAAGGGCTGCACAAGACCCAAAGAGCAAGTTCAAATCCTAAAAGTTATTAGAGAAAGTTTAAGTCCTAAAAGTTATTAGAGAAAGTTCAAGCTGTTAGAGAAGTGCTAGAAAAGTTGTTCGAGTTCGAGTCAGTTGCAAGAGTTGTATTAGTTCCAGTCAATGATTGTAATGACTGTCCAAAGCAGAGATTGAAGGAAGTACAGAAATCAGTAGTGTCAAGAAGTCAGCCAAGAAGTTAGCAATATTCAGTCAAGAAGTCCGTCAAAGAGCCAAGCAGCCAATCAACGGAACAAGAAAAACAAGAAAATTAAGTTAATGTAAAATAAAGACGAGCAGGCCGAAAGAGTGAATTACAAAATAAAAAAAAAAAAGAGTAAGCAATCAAATTTTTAATTATTTTACTTATCTCTCTCTCCTCTCTTTTAGAAGTAGGTTGCAAATCAAAAATTTCCCCTTGTCGTATTTGGAGACTACTTTTGATAGGCTCCAAATACAATTTGTATTAGGAAAACCGGGTTCTACTATTGATAGGACCAAGGGTACTTTGCGCTCCCGGATTACAACTATTGATTGGAATCTAAGAGCAGAAGTACAGGTTTAGTGGCACTGTCCCCTTCGGTATTTTTAATTTTCGAATAGTGATTCCGCTAGTTTATACGAGAAATCGCAGACTAGCAACAACAGAACCCTGAGACTGCGCCAAGCCTCAGGTGCACTTGAGATGTGTCGTTGCCTCGACGTCACATTATCAACAGGATAAAATTAAGAATGACGTTCCCGTGACTGCAAATGAGATAAAGAAATTTATTGGAGTGAACATAATGATGGGTGTTAAACGTTTACCGTCTTATCGTGATTATTGGTCTTCAAATCCTCAGTTGAATGATGCTTAAATAAGCTCGTCAATCTCGGTCAAAAGATTCTCTTTCCGGCTTAGTAATTTTCATTTGAATGATGAAACTAAAGAATCTAAAAAAGGAGAAGCTAATTTCGACAAATTATACAAAATAAAGCCAATCATTGATAGAATTTCTGAAACTTATATGCAATATTATGATCCAACCAGAGAGCAATCTATAGATGAGAGCATGGTAATGTTCAAAGGCAGAAATACTATGAAACAATACATGTCTCAGAAACCCATAAAACGAGGATATATAAAATTTAGGAGAAAGAGTAGTCATGAGTTTATCTCAAACTCTGAAAAATAAAAATTACCATATCTATTTTAACAATTACTTTACAAGTACTAATTTAATGATAACATTATTGAAAGATGGAATTTCTGCCTGTGGGACAATTCAAAAGGACAGAAAAGGTCTTCCTAAAAATCAAGGAAAAGATAAAGGCATGAAGATGGGTGACAGCTAATACCGTATGTCAAATGAGGGCATCAGATATTTGAAATGGGTAGACAGAAAACCAGTTCATTTTTTATCAAATTTTCATGATCCATCTGAATTGTCTGAGGTAGAAAGAATACAAAAAGATGGTTCATCGAAGACTATAGCTTGCCCTCAAATGGCGAAGGATTATAATACTCATATGGGATGTGTTGACAAATCAGACCAGATGAAATCATTCTATGGAATCACAAGAAAAAGTAGAAAATGGTGGCACCGCTTACTATGGCAATTCATAGATGTCACTTTTGTCAACTCTTTTATAATTTTCAAATTACTTAATTCTGATAAAGATTTGAAATTGAAAGAGTTTCATTTATTAGTTGTAGATGAGTTGATAGGACTAAATTGCCAAAAGAAGCGAGGAAGACCATGTTCAAATAATCCCAAAACTCCTGCTACAAAAAAAAATCAAAACACCTGAAAGTATCAGGATGTCAGTACAGAAACATTTGCCTGGTGTTTATGAAGGACTACAAAAATTGTGAGTTTTGTAGTACTAAAAACAATCGAGTTCGATCCCAATTCTACTGCACAAAATGCAATGTGACTTTATGCATCAAGGCGAAGAAAAATTGCTTTGCTGAATATCATAAATTGACAATGAAAATTAAAGTCATGGAGAGAATCGTGCAAAATCCAAGGAAGATAACATCATAAAAAACAAAGCACCCCCAATCTTTGTCTATTACGTAGAGAACATACATCCGCTGGAAAACGTTCTTAACACGGTAGCCAAGGACAGTTACACTTTGAAAGTGTTAGCTAACAACAAAGTGAAAATACAACCGACGACGTCCAAAAAATACTTACCAATCATAAGCGCATTAAAAGAGAAAAACACTCAATTCTACACCTATTAGCGCAAAGAGGACAAAGGTTTCAGAGTCATCCTGAGAAGTATGCATCCATCAGTTGATATTTATGACATTAAAAAAGTTATTGAAGAATACGGACATAAGTGATAAGTATTCATAATATGCTACACCGAGTTACAAAAATCCTGTTGCTATTATTTACTGTTGAAATTGAACACAACCACAATAGCCAAGAAATATATAAAATTAACAGATTATTAAATTCAGTAAATAAATTTAAACCAGTAAACGTAAAAAGAGACATCCCTCAACGTCAAAACTGCCAAGAATTCAGACACACAAAAAATTACTGCTATAAAAGAGCAGTACGTGTCAAATGTGTATATAATCACAAAACAAAGGAGTGTCTAATCAAAGAAAAAATTAAAGAAGTAACATGTGTAAATTGTAAAAGTAACCATACAGCAAGTTACATGTCATTAGTAGTCATTTAGGATGTCAAATTCATAAAGAGTTACAACAAAAATTATTTCCCAGATTAAGAGTAAAAACAGTTACAAAAAACAATAGCCAAGCTCAGACTAATTTAAATACGACGTTACGGGCAAAAGTGTCCGGCCAAAGTTGTTTTTATGTTTTGATCATGTATAAATGATGCAAAGTAGCAACACAAACATATCTTAGTAAAGTACTTTTATTATGCATTCAAATCAAGTTGTCCAACAATTTGTTATAATGCTTAACAAAATTTTATATCGATAATAGAAAATATGGCTTATTCATAAGTATCCGGCCAACTATTACGTAGATCCAATTCGCATGGCTTTGTTTACATTATCGGTCACAAAGGTATGTAAGCGCTGGAACTGTCTATCAGTTATGCTCTGACATCAGTATTAATCGGTAAACATGCCGAAACGCACGTCTGTAGATATTCGACAAGTCGTAATTAAATTACACAATGAAGGAATGGTTTCTCGTGATATATCTAAAATTCTAGGCATAGGAAATTCGACTGTGAATGATATAATTATTAGATTCCACAGCACTAACACTCTGAAAGATAAAAAAAGTTCTAGGAGACCAAGAAAAACCACTAATCGTGTTGACAAATTGATTAAAAGAAAAGCTGTCGTAGATGTCAAAAAGAATGCTGCCATTATTGCACGCGAATTACGCGAAGAAAATGTAGCAGACGTTAGTCGTAGTACTGTATCACGTAGACTGAGAGAAGTGGGACTTGTTGGACGCGTTGGTGTGAAAAAACCACTTATTAGTAAGAAAAACAAGAAGGCCAGACTAGAATTTGCTAAAAAATATGAAAGCTATACTGTTGAGGACTGGAAAAAAGTGCTGTTTTCGGATGAAACTAAAATCAATCTATTTGAAAATGATGGTAGAAGGTATGTGCGGCGACCGGTAGGTAGTAGATATGATTCAAGATACCAAATACCGACTGTGAAGCATGATGGAGGTAGCATAATGCTATGGGGTGCATTTTCATGGAAAGGCGTCGGTCCAATCTTCAAAATAGAAGGCAATATGGACTCTGTCATGTACAAGGATATTATATTGGAGCAAATGCTACCTTATGCTCGACAAAACATGCCTAGAGGATGGATATTTCAGCAGGATAATGATCCAAAACACAGGTCGCACCTCCTTCAGCAAGTTTTTAGTAAGAAAAAAATTTTTAGTTTTACAGTGGCCGAGTCAGTCTCCAGACTTAAATCCTATTGAACACTTATGGTAAGAGCTAAAAATGAGATTAGGAAATCAAAACTATGCTAATAAAGCCTCCCTATGGCAAAAAGTGCAAGAAGAGTGGAACAATATCTCTCATGATAGGATTGTGACACTTATTGAATCGATGCCTCACCGATGTGGTGCCGTGATAGCTTCTAAGGGTATGGCTACGAAGTTCTGATGACTATGTTACATTTAAAACCATTTCTAGTTTGTTTTGTTTCATGTTACTATATTTTTTCTACTTGTCATTGCCACATTCATAGTTGACCGGATACTTATAAATAAGCCATAATTGTTATTATCAATATTAAATTTTGTTGATTGTTAAAATGAATTGTTAAATTACATGTTTTGAGTATATAATAAAAGTACTTTACGATGATGTATTTGTATTGCCACTTTGCACCCTTTGTATATGATTAAAACATAAAAACAACTTTGTCCAGACACTTTTGCCCGCAACTGTACAAACGGAAACAGAGTGAAATCAAATATATCATATGCCCAAGTAACGGCAAATTAAAATAAACAGAATACGACAGAGTAATTAAAACAAACAAACAATCAGTCAGAAACAAATAATCACATAAAAGAAGAATATACAAATAAAGTCAAACAAATGATGGTAAAACTAATGCAAAGGATGGACACTCTGTTAAATCTGTTAACAACATTAGTGAGTAAATTAGCTTAATGAATTCATTGAAAATAAGTATCTGGAACGCCAATGGATTAATGCAGAGATTTCTAGAATAAAAAGCATTTTTAATCTACGAAGATATTGACATCATATTAATAACAGAAACACATTTTACCAACAAAAACTACCTACACATTCCAAATTACACTGTACATAACACAAATCACCTATCCAACAAAGCCCATGGAGAAACAGCGATGATAATTAAAACGAAAATAAAACATTTTGTTTACGCACACTTAAGTGAAATTTATCTTCAAGCAACTAGTATCATCATAAACGATAACAACGGCCCCTTAACCGTATCAGCTGTACGAGTATACTGTCCTCCTAATAAAGTAATAAAAAAAGAAGACTACGAAGACTTCTTCAAAACATTAGGAAATCGCTTTATAGCTGGAGGTGACTACAATGCGAAGCACCCGTGGTGGGGATCCAGATCATCAACTCCTACTTATAGAAGCAGAATACTTTACAATGCTATATAAAAAAACAACTGTTTTCTAATATCAACCGGTGAACCAACATACTGGCCAACTGATATCAACAAGTTACCGGACTTAATTGACTTTGTAATAGTACAAGGTATAAACAAAAAATATTTTAAAACATCTTCATGCTTAGACTTAACATCAGATCACTCTCCAGTATTAATCACTCTACACTCGCAAGTAAATTAAAATAAAAACAACTTCACAATAATTGACTGGAATAAATACACCCTCTTTATCGAGAAACGTTTAACATGCAATGTTCCACTTAAAACAGCTACTGACATAGAAAGCAGCATTAAAACTTGAAAGTCACTCTTAACTGAAGCTATTTGTAAGTACTCCACTACTTCAAATAGTAACAAAATACAGCAAATCATACCGAAAAATATTGCTAAAAAAATAAAAGAAAAGAGATCACTCAGAAAAAGGTACCAAATAACAAGATCGACTCAAGACAAAAAGAAACTAAACATAGCAATTAAAGATTTAAAGAAAATGTTATACGAAGACAAAAATAAACAAATGCGAAATAGTCTAAAAACTCTCAGTCCAACAGAAATAACAGATTACTCATTCAGCAAAATGATTCAGCAAAAATACCGGTTTCTTCTAGCGCTAAGTTCGTCGGAATAACGTTAGACAAAAGTCTTTCATGGTCTGCTCATTTAAATCATTTGATTGGGAAAACTTCTATCAGCATAAATATGATCAGATCGCTGCGCACTACTTGGTGGGTGGCCATCCAAGATCGTTACTATTGATTT
Organism: Phymastichus coffea; assembly: GCF_024137745.1. NCBI lineage: Eukaryota > Metazoa > Arthropoda > Insecta > Hymenoptera > Eulophidae > Phymastichus > Phymastichus coffea. The sequence continues at coordinate 2,941,069 of NW_026706822.1, read as the reverse complement.
ACAATGCATATATTTCGGCAACTACTGATTTTGGCCTTTGTTGCATTCCCCCCAGCTCATCAAATTTTTTTAAGAAATATAACATTATTCAAAGACATGCACTTAGGTTTGCGCTAGGTATGAGAAATTCAACCTCCAATTGGATTGTCTATGCTGAATCTCGAATTCATCCCGCACATCTCAGACAAAATAAACTCTCCTTCAACTATATTCTCCGCTCGCTATCAATTACCAACCATCCTTCTATTTCTGCTATATTCCTCTTCTTATTGCATACTTTTGTTAGAGCTAAAACCATTCCGAAATAAGTTATATTCAAGCCCCATCCCTCCCTGTTACGTTTTCTCTCTTAAAGTTCAACAAGTCCGAGCATCCATTATTTTTTATAAATTGTAATGCGGTAGATTACAAGGCTTTGTCTGAGAGTATTGCATTATTTGCAACACCTCAGGAAAGCCATCCCCGTCCCTTGCCGCCCCGTAACCAGTCGTATAATGCAAACCCAGACGCGCCCTAACACAAACACTCATTTCTTTTTATGTCCGTACACCAACACCGGAGAAATGAACGAAGCAAGCCGACGAACGCAATCCGGCGGATACTCAAAAATGGAGTGCACTACATAAAATAAGAGAGCGCACGAACACACACACTCACGACCACGTGTTGCCGACCGGAGAAAAAAAAACGGGAAACTTAACTGGGAAATGCAACGGAAATGCAACGGAAATGCATGTTGATGACACATGCAGGTCCGTTACACTCCCAGACACTAGCACTGATACCCGTAGAACGCTGGCACACCTGGGGCGAGCAGAAAACCGCTAATGAAGCGGCAGCCGACAATCAGCTGTGTCAGGCTGCCGCGCACCATCGGCGACATCCTGAGCGCCATACACTCACACTGATGTTGACCACTAATGACACCCGGAGACAAACAACATTCGAAAACATATCACCTGACCAAAACAGGAGCGCTCCAGGAGGCACTCCAAAAACCGGTATCAGAACACGAGATGCACGCGCGAGAGAGCGAGCGACTATTTTGAAGCGCCGAGACAGACTGAGCGAGAGTGAGCGAGACAGACTAAACGAGAGCGATCGAGATAGACCACATGAAGCGAGCGAACTGATAAGTACTATAGAATTAAATGTAAATGCGATGATGAGCGCGCTACGAATAAAACGACTTTAATTCTTCTATTATTCACAATTAATTAAAGTTGAATTTTAATATGAAAAATGGGAAAATACAGAAGTAGGAAAATTCGTATGCGACCGACACACCCCTTTATTATAATGATAAGCGACAAGCATTCCGACAAATTAAATTGATAAATTGACTGACGAAATTCGAACTTCTAACAAAACTCGCTAGTGACGTCACGACCAATAAGCGAATTAGAATAAAATTTTATTTCCGTCCGCATCGAAAAATAGGAAAGAGTAGGGGTAGATCTTTCTGATCGATCAATGCTAACCGACTTAGTGGGGGGGGGGGGTGAGATAGGGTAAATAGCGACAAAAGTAGGAGATAAAATTAGGGCGCTATATCTCTCTAATTTACATACTGACCTATGATGAAATATTCGGAGTACGCTACCGATATCCGAATTAGCATATCGGCCAATAATGCCAATAATAGGTTTCCTTCTCGGAAAGAGGAGAGGAAGGGTGATCTTTTACGGTGAAAGCCGATTCTCGTCCATTTTGCCGCTATCTCTCGAGCTGGAACGAATAACCGGTGACAAACAGCCTCATTTTCCAATTTCGCTCAAAGAATCTTCCACCGAAATCGTAAGTAGGCAAAGGGCCACTCATTATTAGTAATTGCGGAATGCGGGCGTGAATTTCTCGGCCTAACAGGTTGCCGCGACGCATGGATCACTCTGGTACGTAAAGTGATTCGCGCTGACCATTACGCCATTTCCCTGAACTAACGGGATTAGAAGAAGGTAATCGAGTGATCAGTGATCTAGATAATTCGCGTTGATCTTCGCTACCTCCCCGAATCAGAACGTGAGTGTTATAATCGAAGATATAGAAATTCAGTGTTTAGTTCATTCGCGCTGACCTTTCGCCTTTATCCGAATTTAAAGCGAGTGTTAGATTAATCGGATGTCAGTTAGTGTTTGAGTTAGGTCCCGTTAACCAATTGCTCGATTATTAGTGCGTAGCTTGAATATCAAACCTAATCAAACCAGGTATTGATTCTTCGATTATATCGCACTGACCATTCCGCCATTTTCGTTTAATCGAAGATCAAATGAAAAGAATTTTAGTCTCTATTAATTCGCGTCCTTACTGTTGCGTAGAATCGTGTTGAGTTATACTGACCTTTCGCTAATTAGATCATCTGTATACGAGGTGTGTTCAAAAAGTAAGGTGACTTTGTATTTTTAAGAAAAAATATTTATTTATTTATCAATATTTATGTTGTCCCCTTCAAAGTAATCCCCCTCAAATACAATACACTTATGCCAACGGTTTTTCCAATCCTCAAAGCACTTCTCATAAGCACTTTTCGGTATAGCCTTGAGCTCTTCCAGCGATGCAGTCTATATCTCTTCAATCGTTGCAAATCTCCGTCTTTTCAAAGGTCTCTTTAATTTTGGGAACAAGAAAAAGTCACATGGGGCCAAATCCGGTGAATATGGTGGCTGAGGCATGATTGTGGTGTTGTTTTTGGCCAAAAAATCTCTCACAAGCAAAGATAAGTGAGCAGGGGCATAATCGTGATGCAAAAGCCATGAATTGTTTTTCCACAATTCTGGGCGTTTTCTTCGTATTGCTTTTCGCAAACGGCGCATAACTTCAAGATAATACTGTTTATTGACCGTACGTCCATATGGTAAGAACTCCTGATGCACCATGCCATGGTAATCGAAGAAAACAGTGAGCAAAACTTTGACATTGATCGAACTTGGCGAGCTTTTTTCGGTCTTGGTTCATCTGGGCTCTTCCATTGGAACGATTGGACTTTGGTTTCGATATCACAACCATATACCCATGATTCGTCATCAGTTATGGCCCTTTTGAGTAAATCTGGATCGTCGTTGACGTCATTCAACAGTTCTTGAGCGATGCTCATGCGACGGTTCTTATGGTCAAAATTTAGCAATTTCGGAAGAAACTTCGCTGACACACGTCTCATGCCCAAAACGTTAGAAAAAATTTCATGGCACGAGCCAAGCGATATACCAACATCCTCAGAAACTTCTCTGATAGTGATTCGACGATTTTCCAGAACAATTTTCTTCACTGCTTGAACGTTTTCATCAGTTGTTGACGTGCTTGGGCGTCCAGAGCGAGGCCTGTCATTGGCATCTTCCCGGCTATCTTGGAAGAGTTTGTACCACTTGTAAACATATTTTTTACTCAGAACAGTTTCACCGTATGCTACAGTCAACATTTCAAGTGTTTCGGAGCACTTTATTTTATTTTTTACACAAAATTTGATGCAAATCCTTTGATCCATATTTTTCGATAGCAAGAAATCGCCGAGCACGCAAAACACTTATAACCTTTACGCCTCTCACAACCAAACAAAATATGCTATACACTTGAAACTTGGTACAGATGTTCGGGAAGAGTGTACCAACATAACAAAACAAAAAAATCGATAATCGAAAGTACGTTGTCCGTGAAATTTGAAAAGTCACCTTACTTTTTGAACACACCTCGTATGTAGGGTGAAATAAAATTAATAAAGAGTGATCAATTTTTTTATAATTTTTGCTTCTTGTTACCCTACCCTCTTTGCATGCTGATTATTTTCAGCCGCGGACGGTTGTAATTGGAAAACACTGGTTCGTCATTTTTCAGTCCCCACGATAGATAATATACGCGCAAATTTGAACGAACTTCCGACCCGAGGTAAAGTGTTACAACCTGAGCTGCCGGCATATTACGGATAAGAGGACGGAAGGAAACCAAATTGTTGGACATCAAAAGCCTGAAATAAAGGAGATCGCGTGTCCACGTACGTTTGCCCACATTGCGCAGTCGCCTTAGAAGCAAACCAGAATACGTCGCGATTCTAGGCCCTATCCCCGACGATCGCCCTAATCACACGGCGGTCTGGTGCCCTAAAATAATCGGGGATAAAGAGCCAATCAGGCCTTGTGGCGGAAGAGCTTCGAGAGCGCGGCTAAGACCCCCCGAAATTCCCCACCACAAAAGGTTTTGTTATTGCTAAGGCTGACAATCCTGACAATGAATTAATATACAGTTTCATGACTCTCACACACCCTTCTACACTAATGGATCGGAAAATGGTCCTGGGCTTTACGTCGGATTAGCAATCTGTTTCGAACCTCTTAATGTTAATTTATAATTTAGGATAGACCCTTATGCTTCTGTATTCTCCGCCGAAGCTTTTGCAACCCAGCTAACACTGGAATTCATCATTTTACAAAAAAATGCAAAGCCATAATTTTGACTAACTCTTTAAGCTGTCTCAGGTCCATTTCACAAAATAGATGCACGATTGAGTCTTCTCACATCACAATTTTTAGAATAAAACTTCGACTTTCGGGATTACTAGAAAACAATCAAGAGGTCATCTTTGTTTGGATCTCGAGCCACAAAGGTATTTCTGGCAACGAAATAGTAGATGATTTTGCTAAAAAAGCGATAGGTATAGGCTCTTCTCCATCCTTTCTCTTACCATACACCGACCTCCAACAGTTCATCAGTGAGCATTGTAAAGATCGTTTTTTTGAATATTTGTTGAATCATCGATAATAACAAAGGGTTACAATATTTCCAAAACTACTTTAATAAAGCTTCAAAACCTTGATTTTTTAACAAATACCATTGTATAACACAGATAGTTTCTATCACACGTATGAGAACAAATTATTATAATTTAGCTTTTAGTCTTCACAGAAAGAATTTAGTAGATTCCTCCATTTGTGCATGTGAATCAGACGTAGAAGACTTTAACCAAGTTTTTTGGTCGTGCGAACTCAACAAATTGAAAATCTATCTTCCTTACACCATCTCCCAATTTCTTGGAGATCCTAAACCGCATATCATTGACCTTCTATATAAATTCCTTAAAAATTTAGAAATATTTCTTTAACTTTTCTATTTAATAACATCCACTTCTACTTCTATGTTCAATTCACCTATTCTCGCCTTTCTTCAGTACATTAGACTTGCTTGCCTTTTCTCTTTTTCCGTTTTGCTCTAAAATGCCAATAAAATGCCAATTGAATCATATGCGCAAGTGCATCAAGTCAGTTGATGGTCGTATGAGACACAGACTCGCTGCTGTGAGTCGATGCCAGAACCAACGAATACCAATAGAATAGAATAGAAGCTTGATTCTCAAGCGTGATTTGGTCCAAATAGCTTAGCATGTTTAGAATAATTTTCATATTTTTTAGTTATATAATAAAAACATAGATTAAATTAAAAATATTCTATAATTTTACTACTCATACTTCAATAGAAAAATACATCAAAATTTTGTTTTGGATTTCTGAATTATACTTAAAAATTGAAGCCATATTTTTGAAGGTTGCTAGAAGTACTTTTTATTATTTCCAACGAGTGAGAATTTTTTTTATCTATCTAGCATTCCTTAAATATCATTAAAAAAATTAAATACAAAATAATTTTGAGATTTCTTGCAGTTTAGAATAATAAACTGTTTTTCTTATTCAAGATACATACATTTATGAGCTTAAAAATAGTAATTATTTTGGAAGGCAAAATTTTTTTCATAAATTCTCTACTCCTAAAACTTCAATAAAAAAATTAAAAATTAAATATTTTTTGAATGTTTCGAAACTACCAGCCTTAAACCTTTTTTTCTACAACAGGCATATGTTTAAGAGGTTGTAGAGATAGTCATTATCATTTCCAAGGGTTGCAAAATTATTTTCAGCTCCCTTTTAGAGAATTACCTGTACTTTAATAATAAGAAAAATTTAATTCTTATCTGTTTCTTTTGAGATATGAATGATAGATATATGTTTTTTGAAAAGTGACATATGTTTTAATGGTAATAGAGATAGTTATTTCTGTTGTTTTTTTATCATTTGGTCACCTTGAACATAATATATACTATCCAATATATACATATTTATGCTTTTTAAGTATAAACTTTCAATACATTATATTTTTCCCTAACACTTTTATTAATTAGATAACTTAGGCATTGAAAATTTGGAAAGTAAATCATCGAATCGTCAATACTGTCAAACATGACATTATGTAAAGGTGACTGTATCAAGGGCTTTATATTAGTTTCATAATGCAATACCTTAATAAACATATTTTCATTACCTGAAATCTAAAAATTTGATTTGTTTCTTTAAATGTACCCTAATAAAAATTAATTCCTACCTTACTATCTCTGGCTAATTATAAATCCGATAGAAAAACTTTAATTTTCATGGAAACAGTGTATGTGTAATGAACTATCAGTGGTTTTGTAAATGTTTTCATCGAGTAAAAATTTTTTTCTGAGCCTCTAGTAATTCTATCTTTGATTTAAAATAACTCTCACTTCAATTTTTTTGGCTAATGAAAAACAATGAATATAATAGTAACATATAGATGTTATAACATATAGGGATCGGCTGTAAAGGTCATAAAAAATCAAAATCAAACTTAGCCAACATTAATTTCATCAAAATATTCAGTAAATAACATCTTTTATTCAATAAATTGTAACTAACAAATGTATACAAACAATATAATTCTATGTCAATATAGCTTGATATGTAATGAACTACCATAAGAGTAGTTTAAAGGATAAAATTTATATAGTGACTTATTATGGTTTTATATCAATCTAGTATCTATTAGAAGCAATAAATATAGTTATTTAGTCATTTTGTTTTTATGATTTTTTCATTATCAGATGATGTTACAAATTTGAGATTCATAAACTAATGTAACTAATGCACAAAAAACTGTTACAGAATAATCACATTATTTGAGTAATGAAATTTATATTTTTTTCTTAATCTTGAATTGGCAGAGTCATTGCAGGTTCAAGATCTCCTTTTATGTTATATTTGTAAGAAAATCATCATCAAAATTTCCCAATATATGATTTACAATAAAAAAAATTAAAATGTTTAAAACAATCAAAATAATTATAAAGAGTATAATTAAATAAGTTATAAATGATAAAATTTGTAATAATGGAAAGAAGAGAAATAGTGAGAGCTGGAAATTCACTTAATTTTAATTATATTCAGCAACGTTTTGTCAGCAAATTTGCTGACCTCTTCAGGCTGATTTCTTTCATAGTCAAATTATTATAGGCTAAAACAAATATCTCGTAGCCAGTCACATTACAATAGAGTCCTACTGGCTATGAGCTATTCATTTTAGCCTATAATAATTTGACTATGAGAGAAACCAGCCTGAAGAGGTCAGCAAATTTGCTGACAAAACATTGCTGAATATAATTAAAATTAAGTGAATTTCCAGCTCTCACCAGCTGATTTCATAAAAACACAATAGAGTAGACAGGCAATCTTAAAATAAATCATTTTTATTGTAATTTTTTTAATAAAAACATCAAAGAAAAAAATATTCTATTTTTAATAAATCAAAGAGACTACTTGGTATACTTGGGGATCTTCTGTAAATTTGAAAATTTGTTAGGAATATTTGGATCAGATATTAATGTTATGGAATTGAATACTTCTAATACATTAGATGTATACAGATGTACAAAGATAAAGACTATTTTTTTAGAAAAAGAAAAATATCATATTATATATAACTCAACAACAATTTTATTGTTTCATTCTGAGTTTTGAGTTATATACAATATGATATTTTTCTTTTTTTAACAAAATATTCTTAATAAGGTTCATTTAAATACTTGTTCCACTAAAAATTTAAATGATACAAATAATAGAATAATGAAATTATGAAATGATAATGTTATTTAAACTTTAATTGTCATTTAACTTTACAGCTTGTATGTGTGGAAGGAATATTGTTTCAATATTGTCAATACTGTTTCATTTAGATAATTAGCTATACAAAATTGAATAGTTCTTAAAGATATTAAGTCTTTATCTTATAAATAATATTTGTAAATAGAGTAATATTTTTGTTTTATTTATTCATATATATCATAATTATTATATTATATCATAAATTCATATATATTTAAAATATACAATGCATTAGACAATATTTTATTTCATGTTTTATAATACTACTAGTTCATTGTTAAACCTTACCACTTCAAAGCAAGTTCAATATGTTTTCTACCCACAGCCATCATGATTATTGCATGTAATTGTAGATGTTTAATAAATGTTTAATATAATGTGGTGGAACGTTATTAATTTTCTTGTTTTGCATAAAATAATAGGCGTGAGAAACGAATCTTAGTATTCTCTAGAATGCTGTATGAATATTACGTAATATACAAATGGATTATTAATATACACTCACATGCCAATAAGACAATTTTCTAAAAACTAAAAAAATATAGTAAACAATCGATAGTACATCAATTAATTAATTATAATTTTTAAAATATTAATTGTCTGTACTTGTTGAATATTGAAAAAACTCTAAAAGGTTACATTCATGGTGTTGCTCCGTTAGTGTTCACCTGTTTTTGAATAAATTATATAATTATTAAAAAACTTGATTAGAATTAATATTTATTTTAATAATCGTTACTGTTACTTCTAAATTAAATAAAAAGAATTATTCAAGAATTTTATTCATATGCATCCTTTTACGTTAGTATTAACTTGTATGGCCATCAACGGTTTGAGCGCAAGCGCATTTTGAGGTTTGTGCTGATGGTAGATACAAATTGAAAAAATGTGCGTATAAAAAAAAAAGTTTTCGTACTTGAAAGAGAAAATTTACGACGTCCCTTGGTTCTTATTTAAGGATGGATAGGACTGTTGATACTGTTAAAATAGGGAGGACGCCTCAGGTGATTCAAGTGCAGAAAAATTCATTCATCAGGCCAGATTCATTCTTGAGTCCAGGGGGCCTATTCTGAAAAAAAATTTTAGCACATGTCATAAGCATTTATCACATCTAAAGTGATTAATTCTGTGGTAAACTGAAGTAACAAACTGATTTACCACAAAATTTTTTTTCAGAATAGGCCCCCTAGAGCTAGATTAGGGGGTGAAATTTTAAATTATAACGAGTGCGATTATTATTCTTTATGTCTCTCTCCTCTCTCTCAACCCGTATCATCTATCTATCTATATATCTATAACTATTTTCATTATATTACGTTCTTTTTTATAGCTGGTGCTTAAGATGGGTGAACAAGTCAGCACGAAAAAGCGCGATCCTGAACATATGGTCACATACAGGCTCGCGAGTGATGTGTAACGTTTGATTCTATCTCGCGTTAGTCAAATAAATAGTTCGGACTCTTAATGTTATATTTGTAATCGCGTTTCCGAGAGTAGCAAGAAGTTGACACGCATATATGCTCTATAAGAACTGAAATCTCAACATTCACCAAATAGCAAACACAATATTCGCTGTTTCGATTAGCCGTTTTGAAATATAATTGGGTATAGTTGCATCTATCGGAGAGAAGCCCGACAGCGCCGCAACAAACACTCAATTATATTTCTAGGCAATTATAATGATTTTATAGAGAGGAGATATCTAAGGCTACTTTTTCTCAAAAGAGAGAGAGAGTCTTATGAGTTAAGCGCTTAGATATCGTAAGGAGAGGAATTAGCAGGCTAACCACTGAATAATGAAATTAGTCCCAGGAAATTGCTGAGTCTTTATTTCGATTCAATGCTCGCGCTGCTAAGCAAGGTAAGATAGTGAATCCTCTTGCCGCAGCGACGAGCGAATTTATACTGGTATGGTAGCCCCTACAACGCTATTATTGAAATTAACATAAACATTATACATGTTTTGTCGCAAAATGGCTTGATCGAAATTGGAATTTGATGATTTAAAAAATTAAGTATGAAATAACAAATTTTATAACATAAATCGTTTCTCGAGGAAAAATCGCTTTTTAAAGTTATAAGTGATATAATTTTGATATTTAAATAACACAAAATTTACAATAAAATTGCGGAAAATTTTTACATAAAAAAATCGCTTGTGATTAGTAGAACATTATTCAAAACAAAAACGATTAATTTAATTATATAATTTTGAATAATAATTAAAAAATGAATTTGTAAATTTCTCTTTTAGCCATTTAAAAATCAGCAAATTGGTAACAATCATTATCATTAATTTTATAGATATATATAGTCTAATCGCTATCCAGAAACGCAATTTTAATTGTTTCAATAAATTTTTTATTCATTGATAACTCAGTGAAAAATTAATAATCAAAGTGTCAAATTCTTTCTTCTGTTATGTCTAGACGAGGAAATATTATGGCTAGACGTAATAATGTTTAAAATATTGTCGCGTTGGTTAATGTTGGATCTTAGTCAGGAGTTAAACGGAGATTGGTTAAAGGGATAGCGCCTTTATTATATGTAGCGTGTTTAGGTAGATAACTTAGTTTCTTAGGTTTCAGAAGAGGTTTTTATAAACAGTCTTAGGTATTTGCGCTTGATTTAAGATTTATTGTTTAAAGAAAAGTTTATAATGCTTAGCAGAGTATAATTCCGGTTCTGAGTAGCCGGGTAACAAAACTTAGAAATAACTAAATCAGTATAAGTACGAGTACTAGAGTATGAGTATTAATCTGAGCTCGAATACGGACCATAATATGAACTTAATCTGAACTGCTAATATGAGTGCTACCGCGGACCCTCATCCAGCCTTTTTATACTATAGGCTGATGTGCCCCTTCCCTTGTTTTAGCTGAATTAATATGCGGTGGGTAATATTCGCGGAAATATTATGGAGAAGGTGCTTAGACTAATCTATCTAGCTAGATAGATTTACAAATGTTCCCGGAAGGGTTGATATGATAGGAAGTTAAATTACCGATACCCGGTTAGTTACCATAACCCGTTGTGTGTGACATTTACTTATCAAAGTTCGTCGCGTACGTTTTCTTAGTATCGTCATGACATGCCCACCCCTCGGAGTCCTTTTCTGATAAAGCAAGGAACTAGCGCTCTCCGAGTGCTGCTGCAATTACTTTGTTTATGTGTTCTTGTCTCTTTTATATATATATTTTTTGTTACATTTTTTATTTTTTGTTATCTCTTTGTTTGTGTCTTATACATATTTGTATTATGTCTTATTATTCTATGTATATATATATATATATATTTGTATTGTGTCTTATTATTCTATATATATTTTTTGTGTTATGTTTTGTTATCTTTTTGTTATGTATATATTTTTTGTGTTGTGTTTTGTTATTATTATTATTTTTTTTTTGTCTTATTATTCTAAAAATAGGAAGGATTTGGGAGAGGATTATAGCAGCTCCAAACGGTGAACCTGCAAACTTTTCTAGAACCTAAATAAAACCGCCTTGCCGGTACACCTTGCGCAAGGAGCATTGCTAAGCATGAAATGTTCTGGGCGGACACATTCGGCCTCAATGGCCAGTTGCTGGTCCGTTGATACAGCCACTACGCGTGCCCGGCAGAAAAAACGTCCCTGCCAATGTGCGGTGTCTTGTCGGCAGAGGTGACATGGATGGAATGGAGCTCGTCCGAACCTCTTACCTCCGTAAGTTTCCTCGAAGAGGAACTTTACGTGGAGGTGCCCGTGATGAGCCTCCTGGAAAATGTACTGCGTGAGCTGGTGGTGGCTCCAGTCTCCATCGTCGTCCAACTGTGGTAACTCAGGATGTCCCATGCTCATCTGAGCTTCCCGGTTCTCCCATCTTAGCATTAGTCGGTCCATGGCTGCTGCCGACGTCCGGTTGTTCAAGATCTGTTCCATCGTCCAGGATCTGTTGGCCCTCTTGTGCGGCGGGTCGAGTGCGATAGTTGCGGTGCGCTTCATTATGCTGGTTTATGGTGTATCTGACATGACAGGGGGTATTTTAGTGCTTTTATACCTTTTTTTTTAGAAAGTGGGAGAGGTGGTGGAGTGTCTGTTGTTTCGGATTCTTGTAGTAGGATTGCTTGCACCGCCATGGGTGGGGAGTGAGGAGTGTCGTAGTTGATTGGTAATTTAAAATACTTTCCGTCAAGTAATGTCTGTGCAGATTTGCAGATCATTCTTTTTTGAGGGTTTAAGAGCTGATTCAGTTCTTGCATTGGTATATTTTCGAACCTATGGCCTTTGTCACTGCACACTCTATATTCGCAGAGTATGCAACTTACTGCTATTACGGATGCGATAACGATTACAATGGTTACTCCTAACGCTAAATACGCGTGTAATAATTTCACTCGGTCCGAGTGTTCGTGTCTGTTCTGATTATTACTTATTTTTGGGCTTTTTATTATTATTTTGTTTGTAGTTATCAGAGAAATTTTCGAAATCACAAAATTTTCTACCTTTAGTTTTTTCTTAGCCCCCAAATAAATATGGTGGTCCGTTCTAAGTTCGCACAGCTGGGGAATCTGTATTAATACAGTGCCATTCAAAAAAATGGTCTGTACTACGCCGTTACAATTTACATCAAAAGAAGTATTGAGAGTCACTGAATATAACAAAACATTATTTTGTAACGTCGGTATAAGATAGTCAGTTTCGGAGCTAGTTTCAAGTTGGCAAAATACAAGATTTGACTCTTCCGGTGATGTTAACAGACTAAACTCGCAGGCATTATTGTTTGACTTGCGTATAGTTGGGCGCGGGCACAGATAGAAGGAAAAGATACGTTTACACTCGTTATCAATTAAATTTTTGCTTACACAGGCATGGGTAGCTTCTCCCTCTGTCACTGTCAGGTAATCACTTTGTGGTCTAATGAATTTAACGACTTGGTTAGTTTTGTTAAGATACTGAAATACTGGTAGTGAATATAATTTGAAACTCTGCGTATTGCTGCTTGCTACGAGGGGAAAAATTACTTCGACAATGATGTTCTTACGAAAGTAATCTACGTTAACTTCTGCAATTTATTATAGTGTTATGATATTGATTTTTGACATATATACTGGCAACTTTGAATTAGTAATTGCCCTGATAGTTTTTATCGCGTTTAGCAAAAATTGCGGATTGAAAGAAAATTGTTTGTTACACAGGAGTTGACGTACTTCAGTTGATATGTAAATAAATTTATGTAATATGTCGTTAATTTCGGCTAAAATAAGGCTAATGTGTGTAGAATTATATACTGGTCTCATTGCGCTTGTAATGAAATCTGCGCGAGCTTTTCTAAAAAGCAAATGATTTGTTTCTGATTGTAAATTATTTTCGGTAATATAAGATAAGTCATACTCTCTCATTTGTTCGGTCAAATTACTCTCGCGCATATACAAAACATCTTCAAGGGTCTTATCGGAATGTTCGAGTAAGAGGCTGTCTGGCGATGCTAGGGCATCCCGCCCCCCGTTGGGTGTGTCAAAAGCATACGCGTTGAGAGGTGCTGACTGCTTCGTTGACGTGGTGGAGTTTTTTTGTTTCTTCGTAGGCTGTGTATATAGAACTTTTGATGAAATCGTTTATCTCGATAGTCTTGCAAGCTGTAGATATTTTTTCCAGTGTTTGGGAGAAATTGTAATGTGAGTTAAGTACTGAGTTGATGTAAAGAGCGGTGATAATATTCCATTTTTCTTGAATGAATCATATGGTAGGTCCTTTTTCAAAAGCGATTCCAGGTTGACTATCATATTGCTTTATAGTTGGCTTATTTTGGCATATAGCGGTAGTTAGTAGATTGATAAAAAGTACTCTGGGTAAGAGCATTTTGCTGGTGTTAGCTGGAAGAGTTGTTTTTTTTTTTGAATTTTTGTCTAGCGTTGACAGCGATTTTGTTAAAAAGCTCAATCCATTCCCAATTGTCTATTTGGTCAAAAATGTTTATTAGTGTGATTGGGGAGGTGTTATAATTTCTACCAAGCAGGAGTGGTGCCACTCGTGGGGGTGTGTCAGAAGGGTAATTAGTAATGGGTTTGAGTAGCTCGCTGAGCATTGTATTTTTATCTTGGACGTCGCAATGATGACTCGTGGTGTAATGTGTCTGTGTAGGGGCGTTTTTGTTATTGCATTTCTCAAAGATATCTCTTATCTTTGTTATATACTTCACGGCTATGTGTAAGCAGTTAGAGTAGTGTTCATGAAATTATTTTGAAGAGCGAATGTTTTTTGTTCGGAAAGGTAAAAGGCTGTTAATGCCGGGCGGTTTAGGAAATGAGTCTATAGGCAATTCGAGGTTGGGATAGTGTCGGACGACATGATGTATGCAGTCTGTGCATTTAATGCATCGTATAGCGTATGGTGGTTTGTCAGGGCCGATGATTGTGACGTAGACAAGGTTATATGATAATTGTTGTTGTATGGGTAGGGCCCGATGACAGTTTGTGCAAGTAGGTAAAAAGCTACTATTTACGTAATAAGTAACTTCTGCTTCCATTAAATTTGGTTTGTTATGTAATATGTTTTCAGTATGAGGTACTTTTCTGGGGGGTAATTTTTCATTAGTGTTATTTTTGTGCATTTTTGTGGGATTTTACGGAAGGAAATTTATAACAGGTAAAGTCTTTCGATGTTTAGCGGCTATTGGCTACTGCAATGTCTTGTAGTTACTTGTCAGTATCCTAAAAAAAAGAAAATAATGTAAAATAATCTTTTTTTGTGTAATGTTCAGTGTTGTTATTTTCTAAAAGACTCTGATGATGCGACTGATGTCTATTAGATTTCTTTCTATTTGTACGGCATGTAAGCATGCGTCTTGTAATTTGTCGTAAAAGGTAAAAGGGCAAACGTAACGTCTGATTTCATGTTTGAGGCTCTTAATAAAAATGTAAATAGCTAATTTTTCTCTCTGAGTTTCGTCTTCTGTAACTTCAAATAAGAACATTTGCGCGGCCTTTCTCATGACAATGTATTTTTGTAAATATGCATTTATTCTGTGTCCGAACTCCATTTCGGTTTCTTCCTGCGTTTGTGTTGATACCCTTAGTCTCTTTTTTTCTATTATTAAGTCTTCGAGTAATTTTCTTTTGGCTCTGTGATCCATGCTTTGAGACATATAGTTATTGTTGATTTTTATGTTTTACTGATTAACGGTGGAATTTCTGGTTCCGATAATACTGGATAGATCTGTCTCTGTATGTAGCTCGGTTTCTAGGTTAATTGATCGTCACATTCGATTTTAAAGATAGCAGTTCGCTCTTCGGGCTGTATTGACGGCGGGGCTTCCTTGTTCAGCTTGTCTGAGTTTGTTTCTCTTTCAGGTTTCCTAGCTAGGTAAAGTAGCAAGTTAGTCCAAGAATTCCAGAATGCGCCAAACAGCTGTATGTTAAAGCCATAGAGGGAATGAAGGGCATAACCATGTATAATGGTATCAAGGACAAATTTAATTGCTCTAAATATCATAAGGATGCCCAAAACAGAGGCGCTCGCTGATCCGAACGTAATGAATCGACTCCATAGCGATTCCCACGTGGAATTCGCAATACGATTAAGAGTATCTTCGACAAGTAGTTTAGATATGGAAATTCCTGGAGCTAAATTGGATTTTCCATCGAAACCGAGCACGATTTGATTAAGGACCGCGTTCCGTTCTGTAGGGAACATGATAAACGGACGAAGGTGTTCGATATTGTTATATGTCTAGATTCCGCTTATTGCCGTGTTTATGGGGCTATTATATTCCCAACTTTGCTTGGCCTGAGGTTTGATTACGTGCGGAGCTTCTTGGCTAGTGACATCCAGAATAACCTTTACCCATGTGTCACCGAATTTATACATTACCGACATTTTAGTATCGCAAGCTGTTTTAGTTCCGTGATGTTTTATTATATGCGTACGAGGTGTGATAAACATCGGAGTCTCGCCGCGCGTGACCGATAGTTTTTGGTAGCACGTTTCGGTCTTTCTAGCTTTGACTTCTGCTGATACGCATTTCATAATGTGTACTACCTCACCCACCGTCATGGCCATGTATCCGGGTTCTCTCATTAAATAATATGCTAAAAGATCTGGTGATAAAGTTGCAATATTTAATGCGTTTGTAATAACTTTTCTTTCTAATTCGCATTGCTGTAGTAGTATATCATGGTATAATTTTTGCAGGTGATTTTTAATATGTTTTTCAACGAATAATATTTTCGAATTTACATAAGTGAAAAGATCTAGATCGTGCATATTTTTAACTTTGTTAGAAATGAAGTGTTCACCGAGCCTATTTTCTAATATGAATAATCTCGGGTGTTCTGTTTTAATAATTTCAAAACCGCACTGTATCATTTTACCGAGGTCTTTGAAAGCAAAAGATATATCCTCAGAATCCAATACATAAAGTGGTCTTCATTACTTTAGTGACGGGTTCTGAATATAGATTAATATACTTGCTGGCTTGGTATGTCTAAGACTCGATTTTGTCCCAGAATGCGTATCCGAATATGCTATCAATGCAACGTTCTTTGGTAAATTAACAAGTTCCCTACTCGAGTTTAATTTTATTTGTTTCCAGCATTACGGAATTAAATCTTTCTTCGAGTGATACTTTAACATAGCCAGTAACGTGTACATTGCTGAATGTGCCAAAAGGGTCGGAGAAACTTCCCGCGTTAGTGAATGTGCCGTCTGGGGCAATGTATCCTGCTAACTCTATCGGCTGTACGGTTGTTTGATTTATCATTAAGTTTTGTACTAGATTATCTCCGATCATTATTATTCGATAAGAGTGCATTTTAATGTATTCTTCTCGTGTTACTTCCTTAATGTATTCTATTTCGGAAAAAGGTGGAGACCATTCATGAGAGAGTGCGCCGCATATCTTGGCTGATCGTTTGACCTCTATTTTGCAATAATGAACTTTTACAGTTGCAAAATCATTAAGTTGGAGGAGGGATGTTTTAGTTACAGTAGAATTGATCATCGGATTAGGAATGTCGCATTTAGCAATGTCTACACGAGAGAAGGTAGTAAAGTTAGTAAAATGTTGAAAACAATCGTAGTCTATGAAAGAAGTGACTATTTTGAAGTATTGTTGGAAAATAATGCTGAGAATTACTGCTTTCATCTGAAACATAATTTTTCAATTGCTACTTGTTTCGATGTATGATTTTTTCAAACGATTGGCGTGGACTGTTTGAGTTTCTTTTTCGTTTATTTTTATTTTAATATTTTCTTTTTCTCCCACTTCCAGGACCAAATAGGGGCCGGCAAAGTGACTGCCTGTGAGTTTATGTATGGCTTTGGGCCACTTTTTAGAAAAACCCATTGACTGACTTTGAATTTGCTAGGATTTGTTTTTTTATCATATTGCATTTTGGTTTTTTCTTTAGATGTTATTAATTTTTCTCTAGCTATTTCATGTATATTATGTAATTGTTTGACCAAGTTTTCCACGTAGCCTTCGTAGGTAGGTAGTAAATCTTGCTCTAGTAGGGGATCTACGCTTGGTAGGCGTAGCTTACGAGCAAACAGCAGTTCCCATGGCGAGAACTGATGGCTGCTGTGCCAGCTCGTATTATAATTAAATATAGTAAGTTCGACATACTCGTCCCAATTTTTGGTCTTGGAAGTGAACATTTTTAGATATTTAATTAGTGATAAATGAATTCGTTCAACATTGTTAGCCTGCGGGTGATAAGCCGTTGTAGTAATATGCTTAATTTTGAAGCGAGCTGCAATATGTTTCATTAGTTTTGAAGTGAAGTTAGTGCCTCTATCACTTACTATGACGTTAGGTGCTCCAAAGGTACATATTAGTTTTTTAATAAGGTTATCAGCTACAGTAGTAGTTGTTTGGTCTGGCATGGGTGCCGCTATGGCGTATTTGGTAAACGTGCACATACAGGTAAGTAAGTAAGCGTTTGCCGTTTCAGTAGGTTCGAGTGGGCCTACTACGTTATGCTGACTTTAAAAAAGGGAACCGACGGAGTATTGGTTATGATCATTTTTTGTTTGACATTATGTCTATTTAATTTTCTCAATTGGCATGATAAGCATTTTTGAATGAATTCTTGCACATCTTCCTTTAAATATACCGAGTAGTATTTATTCTTGATACGTTTGTATGTTCTATTGCAACCGTTATGACCGCATATCCCTGAAAAGTGGGCCTCTTCGATTATTTGTTGACGATGCTCGATAGGGGCGAAGAAGATATGTCCCTGACATACTATAATCTTGACTTCAGAAGGACTCAGTGTATTTTTTATCATTCGTAAAATTTCAAAGAATTCGACGAGTTCAATTTTTTTACTTTGGGCTATACTGACGGTTTTAATTTTCTTTTAAGTTAAATTTATTACTAATTGCTTCAGTGCCAGGTATGTATAATTTCTAATGTTTTCAGTAGTCTCTCTGTTTTCATGACGGATTGGGATAATAAAATGCATCTTGTTCTCTATTTTGATTACAGTGGGAACAGCTAATTGTAATTTGTCCATTTATGGTAGTTTATCATATTTAAATAAGCTGAGTGCCCCTTCATCCAGGGAGTTACTAAAGGTGTCAATGAAGTATAAGTAATAGTGTCGCCTCATAAATAGTGCGTCCCGACAATAGATAATGTTTTCGTTAGGTAACGTCACGAGTTTGTTAGGGGAGTTGACTGAGTCTTCAAGCATCACGTATTTTAAAAAGGTCATATCCTGTTTTGGTTGTGTATCCTGTTTATTATTAGAGTCTTCATTATGCGTATTATATTGTATTATATTATTGCCTTCGGAGCAGTACGTGTTTTCGGTAACTGAATTAATATGCTTGTCTGGTTTTGTTACTGGCGTGTCTACTTCCTGAGGAGGCGGATTCTTTTTCTGACAACAGGAGGGACTTGATGGCTTCCAGGTATTTTTTACTTGGTTGTCGGCCCCTCGTACGTCGCGTGGTCATGGCGTGCGTATTTCCTGGACTTTTGGTGCCATTATCTAGTTAAGCTGTTAAGACCAGCGTTTGAACCGGATCTTGCCTAGTTACTTGCAAATGCTTATTAAGCTGTTCGACTTCCTGTATAGGATTTCGAGATAGTGCGTCTACATTGACATTCGACCCGCCTTTTTTATATCTGACTTCGAAATTAAAATTTTGTAACAATAGTCGCTGATGAGTTACTTGTGAATTTGGGTCGCTTATCGAGTATAAATGTACCAAAGCTCTATGGTCAGTAATGATGATGAATTTTCGGCCGTACAGATATGGTCTGAATTGTGAAATACTCCATACTATTGCTAATCATTCGAGTCGAATAGCAGGGTAATTACTTTCAGTAGGTGTGAGGGTACGTATGTATGGTACAGCGTGTTCTCGGTCTTCGACATCAAATTGAGAAAGCGACCCTGCGATTCCGATTTTGGATGCGTCAGCGGTAAGCAAAAATGTCCTGTCGAAATCCGAGTGTTTGAGTACCGGAGGTTTATATAATATATCACGTAGTGTCTGGAAAGCTCTTTGCTGCTCTTCCGCCCAAACGAACGGCTGGCGTTTCTTTAATAGAATAATAAGTGGTTTAGCGATTTTAGCAAAATTTTCTATGAATCTTCTATAGTATCCTGCCAGACCGAGCCATTGTTTAACATTCATTGGCGTGCGCGGGACCGGGAATTTTTTTACTGCGCGCAGTTTGTCGTTGCACGGGCGTAATCCATCTTCGAGATTATATGACGGAGATATTCAATTTCCGGGCGTAGAATTTTACATTTCTTCGTATGAAGAACCAGATTAGTTTCACGAAGGCGTTTCATTAACTCAACGATGCTCTCGCAGTGTTCGTCGAATGTTTTAGAATATACGCAAATATCATCGAAAAATTCTACTACATTTTTTAAGTTTGGTACTAGTATATTTATTAATAACAGAAAAACTGGTGCGCTAGTTTTCAGTCCAAAGGGCGAGCGACAAAACTGATATAGACCTAACTCGCATTGGAATACCGTTTTATGCCTGTGTTCCTTTTTAATGCTTATCTGATGATATGATGAATACATATCGAATGATGAGAATAGCTGCGCACCGGCCATCCGTTCAAATAAGTCGACAAATAGAAAGACTGTAAAATTATAATCCGAAATAATTTTATTTAGCGAGCGATAGTCAAATACGATGCGCGGCGGTTGCGGTTCGCCATCTTCCGTATTCTTTTTAGGCACGCAAAAGACTGCTGCGCAGTATGCGCTAGTTGATTTTTCGATAATCCCTCTTTCTAATAATTCCTGCATTTGTTCATTTATAAATTTACTGATCTCCGGGGGGGGGGGGGTACCTGAACTGTCGGAGTCTGGTACTTCGGAGGTAGTATAGATCTCGTGCTCGATAATACTCGTGGTTCCGAGCTTGTCGCCCTTAACAAAAAATCTGTAATTTTCGACAATTATTTCAACCTTTATCCGTTGATCTTGTTTCATATGTTCCAATTTAATCAATTGAAGGAACTGTTTGACTCTTTCGTCACGATTATTAATTTCTGTGTTAACAAGTAGTGCTGCGTGATGCGCTCTAGGTACTTTTCCCCTAATAATCAAGCGGACTGTTAATAATGCATTTAGTGCATTACTAACTACATTTTGTTTTTGTAAGTTATTTTGTGATTTAATAATTGGATCGAGGTATCTATATGGTATTTCGAGTAAGTATACGCGATCACTATTAATTTCAGATTCTTTATTATTTAAACAACTAATAATACTGTTAGTTACTTCTTGTATTAGCGGATAATCTGATTCTTCTGATTTTTTAATCATTTCTGATGTTTTGTTTAAAGCGTAGAGTAAATCGGATTCGTTTTCCAGAGTTTGCATGCGCATGCCAGAAGTTACAAATACAGAGTTAATTTTTTTTGATTTCTCGGAAAAGTCGTTAACAGACAGGTTGTACAGACTGTCGGATTCTGATTTCTTTTGTGTTTCTCGGATTTTATTTTCAAACAGCTGAGGTATATATACTCTTTAGGAGTCAGTGTGTCATTCTGTTTTATAGCATCATGATCATTTTTTTACATGGGTTTTGTATACAGGCGCGATCGTCCTCTGAGTTTCGACCGCTAGGTCCGGCAGTTTCCCGCTAGGGCCGTCGACCGAATACGACGAGTTATCGCCAGGCTGTGCCTGCTCTTCGTTTAGAAGTGGTATCTTGCTGGATGCCTGGTTAATTTTTTTTACTACGGGAATAGCTCCAATGTAACAGGATTTATTTTCGGTGAGAATTGGGAAAAAGAAGTCGTTAATTTTTAAGAGATTCCTGGCGTAATCAATATGCGCTCTGTACTTTTTTAATGATTCGCTTCCTATTACACCGTCTTCTAATATAGGAAAATTTTCCGGTACTAGGTGAAAATCTAATACAAAGTTATGAAAGGTTAATGAAATTTTTCTTAATGTTGAGATACTTTCTTGCGAGATTCCTCGTAGTTCGTATCTATCTAAAATATTTATGTGGACACCATCTGGTTTGCTTGAAATTTTAAGTATTGAGACTGCTGCCCCGGTGTCTACGATAAAGCTAAATGTTTGTTTAGTTGTATTTATTTCAAGCTCTATTGTGGGTGACTGACTGTTAAGATGCAAAAGGATGATTTTTTGTGCGTGCGAAGTTTGAGGCGCTGTATTTATAGGGGTTCCCGGGCAGCGCCGAGTGTCTGGGAACCCTTGTCTTTTTCCGCTTATTGCAATTTTTGATTTCTGAGTTTTCGTTTTTCGCAATCACCCTTCCAGTGTCCCGCTTCTTTACAGTAATTGCAAATCGAGAAATTAGTTTGTTGCAATTTCGCTTACGAATTTAAATTGGCCGGGGCGCTTGTTTTTACTTGATTTTGGGCGGCCCAAAATGTGGCTGCTGGTTGGAGCTGGGACTAGTGCTATTGTTAGCTGCCGCGCGAGGCTCCGCCCACGCCTGCTGTTTGGGCTGCTGCCGTTGCTGTTGCGTAGTTAGCCTAGTCTGATTTTGGTTCTGCGGTATCCGATACCAACAGTCTTTAGCTGTGTGTTTTGGCTTATTGCAAATTTGGCAGATGCTACTATCCTCTACTTTCATTAATCAAACCGGCTCTACTTTAGGTAGGTTTAGCGCTTTTACTGTTTCTGTTATTTTCTCAGGTTCCTGTACGTTGAATTCTCGTTCAATTTCTATTGCTTTAGTTGTGGCTAATTCTAAATTTTAGGCTTCTCCATACGCGTCTTGATGACCCAATATAAACCGCGGATGAAGAATTTTACTTTATCTTTTTCAAGTTTGCTTTTAAATCCAGCATAGTTTCGATTTTCCCTTACTGCTGCTTTAAAAAGTTCGTCAGTTACTGTTTTCACGCTATTAGGAAATGTGACTATATTCTCACCACGTTTTTGTTTTAAGGTTGCTAATTCGCCTGTTAATTGATTACAAGTTTTTGCTGATCCAAATAGTAGGTCTAAAAATTTAATCATTTGTTCTACATTATCAAACGTTTTTCCTTGCACGCTTTTAAGTGCTTCACCGCTTAGTTTGATTTTAATTAACTTGGTAAGATCATTTTCATTGATTGCCGGGACTATGTTGCGTGTCTCCCGACAACCGTCGATAAATAAGTGTAAAGATATGTTGAATCCATCGAATTTTTTATTGGCGATACTATGTTTTGTGTGGAATTCATTAGTCCTGTTCTGAAAGTCCCCGGTGTATAGTACGTAGTAAATGGTCTGCTTGCAAAATTAGTTTTGTTTGTAGTGGCAAAATGTCGAGTTGGAGTGAAATCAACTTTTTCTGATTTATTATGAGTCATTTCTGGTGATTTGGAAGCGGATGGTGTATTAGTTATAGACACGTTTGTAGTGGGCGCGTTATACGTGCATTTTCAATTGCTGTTTCGTAACCTGTTTGATTTTCAATGAGCTCAAGTAATGGAATTTCAGTTTTATCTAATTTTAATTTTTCGAAGTTTATATCCGTAATAGCGTTAAGAAGGAATGCTGGATTTAAATTTTTACTAGTCATTTCAGTGAAGATGTCGAGTATTAGGTCATCTTTACATAGAAAGTCCATTGGATTTGTATCAATGTAGTCTTGTAAATTATGTTTTAATCTTAGTAATTCCTCGACTCGGGTAATTTACTTTATTTGGGCGGGTGGATGGCTTTGATGCAGATATGCGGGACATTCTGTAAGCGTAGGTTCCCTGTTTGTCGCAGAGTTTGGTTTTATTTCGCGAATTTTTTTAATTAGTATTTTGAGTGTAATTAGTTTTCGTTCGTAAGGTTCTAATTTTCTAGTAATTTTCTTTTTTTCACAGTTCTAATTTTTTTGCGATAAGATCCTAATTACCAAGAATAAGGGGCCCCCAATTGTTATCTATAGGCGAGGAGATGTTATGGCTAGACGTAATAATGTTTAAAATACTGTCGCGTTGGTCAAAGTTGGATCTTAGACAAGAGTTAAGCGAAGGTCAGTTAAAGAGATAGCGCCTTTATTATATGTAGCGTGTTTAGGTAGATAACTTACTTTCTTACCTTGTTAGGGCTGGGTTTCAGAATAGGTTTTTATAATCAGTGTCCGGTGTTTGCGCTTGATTTAAGATTTATTGTTTAAAGACAAGTTTATAATGCTTAGCAGAGTATAATTCCGGTTCTGAGTAGCCGGGTGGCGAAACTTAGAAATAACTAAATCAGTATAAGTACGAGTACTAGAGTATGAATGTTAATCTGAGCTCGAATACGGACCATAATATAAACTTAATCTGAACTACTAATATGAGTGCTACCGCGGACCCTGATCCAGCCTTTTTATACCATAGGCTGATGTGCCCCTTCCCTTGTTTTAGCTGAATTAATATGCGGTGAGTAATATTCGCGGAAATATTAAGG
The DNA here is from genome assembly GCF_024137745.1 of Phymastichus coffea. Classification (NCBI taxonomy): domain Eukaryota; kingdom Metazoa; phylum Arthropoda; class Insecta; order Hymenoptera; family Eulophidae; genus Phymastichus; species Phymastichus coffea. The sequence continues at coordinate 2,917,259 of NW_026706822.1, read as the reverse complement.
AAAACGTGCTTAGACTAATCTATCTTGCTAGATAGATTTACAAATGTTCCCGGGAGGGTTGATATGATAGGAAGTTAAATTACCAATACCCGGTTAGTTACCATAACCCGTTGTATGTGACATTTACTTATCATAGTTCGGTCGAGTACGTTTTCTTAATATTGTCGTGACATGCCCAGCCCTCGGAGTCCTTTGCTGATAAAGCAAGGCACTAGCGCTTTCCGAGCGCTGCTGCAATTACATACTTTGTTTGTGTGTTTTTGTCTCTTTTATATATATATATATTTTGTTACATTTTTTTGTTTTTTGTTATCTCTCTTTTTGTGTCTTATACATATTTGTATTATGTCTTATTATTCGATATATATATTTGTATTGTGTCTTATTATTCTATATATATATATATTTTTATGTTATGTTTTATTATCTATTTGTTATGTGATGGCTAGCCGTAACTTAGTTTTTTTTTAAATTAAATTATTAAATATGACGAACGGAGTGGGAACCTTCCTGATTTCCCACGATGAAAACGCGTTCGAGATAAAGTGTTTATAGTGGCCCGAGCCTGCGTACTCGGCCTTACAATCAACGCTCTATCCTACTTTGTCCCACGCGCATGTGTTGACAGGAGCCTACGATCATCGCGTATACATCGTGCTATCACGCTGATAATGGAAGGGGACCATAAAAATGCAATCTATCTTTTTTTTCCCACCGAATTTTAAGAAAATATCCGTAATATTAAATAGATTTTCATCAATTTTGTAAGTTATTATAATGCGCATCTTTTTGTCACCGAATAACCAATAAATAATTTTATATTAGAACAATAATGTATTTTATAATAAATCGTAAAAGGTTTGGATTTTTCTGAATGTTTATAATAATCACTATGTATCGTTAAAATTAATTAAGTTTAGTACGATTTTGTATAAGTAATTCTAAACTATAGCGTTACTCTTGCTCTTAAAAGTGGCACTCCGAGAGCCATCTCTGGAGAAAAGGGCCCAAGTTAAAAGGGGACCGCCCTTTCTCTCTCTGAAAATTCACGCCCCCAGACCAATAAAGAAATCCTAGATATGATTAGAACATTTCCCACCAATACAAAATTTGGCCGTTATCGCTTCATGGGCCTGAGGAAAGGGATTTTCACCCAACCACCCACTGCTTATAAAAAGCTCTGGACAAGACTGGAGGGCAGAGTGGAGTGGGCACCAGGAAGTGCCTAACAAGAAGTGATTACCAGTGAGTGAGTGCTGGAGGAAGCATCAAAGAAGATAATTTTGAAGAAGTCAGCCAAAATTCAATTAAGAAGTCACCCAACTACATCCAGAATAGAGAGAAAGAGAGAGAAAGAGGTCAAAGAGCAGAGAGAGCGCAGTCTTAATAATAAGTAATTAAATAAAATAAAAGTAAGTAAAACCTTATATGTGGCCATCCTTTTCTTTCTTTAAGCAATCCGTTTTTTGGAAATTCATTAAGCTTGAATCTGGTGAATTTTCATTAAAGTCCCTTAAGAACACAGTAAGCGTGAGTTTGGTGTGTTCGTAATAACATTTGGTTATTACATTTCGCTCTAGCATAGAGTTTTCTTAACGCAACAATATTGCTCGTCCCGGCTTATGTGTTACACGATAGCCAAATCAGAGCAACCCTGAGATTACGCTTACTCCAAGCGTACCTGAGAGTGACCCCGACGTCACATAAAAATTTTGGAGGCCCCTGAGGGATTAAATTGTTGCAAGAAAACTGTTAGGTCTTTCCTATCTTGAATTATATCAGTGATCAGTTAGAGAAAAAGAAAATTAAAAATAGATACTACTTAAAGTAGTTTGTTAAATTTGAAATCTGTGAAGAATAAAATATAGTAAAGAGATAAAATTTTTTTTTGAATAAGAATAGAAATTTATTAGTCAGAAAATCACTGATTTAATTGAGAAAATAGAATATAAGTTTTGTGTTAAACAAGGAGTATAACGAGTGAGATTGCCAACCCGTTATATCTCTCTCTCCCTAGTAATGATATGTAAATATAACATATTTCTCCGAACTTATCCTATATATTTATGAATTTATTATGTTTATATTCATTTATTATTAATATCTGTATATGTAATTACCCTTCGGTTCGAATATAAGGTAAGAGAGAGAGAGAGAGATGCGAGTACGCAGGGATACTTCCGTGCGCGACCGCGAGGCGCGGAGAGAGAGAGAGAGAGATAGTCGCGCCTTAGCGAGTGACCGCGGGCACTAATCGACTAGACACAGGGCAGAAAGAAATCGAGAGCCGAGCAGGCAACACGCTAGAGAGCTGCTATCGTGCGGATTTGTCAGCGGGCAGGTAGATTCCTCTGTCTCAACGACTCTCCCTGCTCACATCTTCGTAGTGACCTGGTGCTTCCCTTTTCTTCGATCTTGGAGCTTGGGCCTTCATCCAGAGAAGAATTGCGACGTCGCCCGGCCCAGGAGAGGACCTACGCTCGCGTATTGTAGCTGGTAGCGCAGGATTTCGTCAGGAGGAAACGAGCCGCGGAGTGCACGTGGTGCCCGATAATTTGTGCGTGTGCGTTGACGCAAACTGTGCGATTCGTTCGCGCATCTAGAGGACGAGCACCGTCATTGTAAGTACCGGCTGGTTGGTTTACTCTCTCTCTACCCGTTCTCTCAGCGTACTCTCTCCCTCCTTCCGACCACTTTTGTTAACTTCTACTGATTAAAAATACTGTTTACCGTGAGTCTCTTTTATTTAATCGTGTCCCGACGCCTTATTCAAACGCTCCGCCCTTTCGCGCCTACACCCGCCTTCGAACCTTCAACTTTTGCGTTCTTCGGCCAACACTACGAACCTGCGCGGATCCGGCTGTCCTGTCACCGGCGTGACGAACACCGGACCTGAGAAGACGGACAGTCCAGGAGGCTCCAGACTTCGCTCGGACATTCCTCATTTAACATTAGTTATTTCCTTTTTTTATATTTACGGGGCTAACCGGGCTAAATCCCCGTTATAGGAGATAGCTTAAATTGAAAGTGAAAATTAATTGGAGTTTATTTGGATTGAACTTAGGAAAATTTTGGAAAATTAATGGGAATTTATTTTGTAATAAAGAATAGTGAAATAATTCAGAAAATTATTGAAATTTGAACGAGTAAATTAATAGAAGAGTTAGAGAAAAATAAAGAAAATTAAGTTGTTTAAGAAAAGGCTTTGAAAAGTATTTGAAATTTGAAGAAAGTTTTCTGAGAGGAATCATTTTTTATGAAATTAAAATTAGAAATCAGAATAGGAAAATTGTCAGAAAAAAAAAAAAGTCTTTTGTTCTTGAAGAGAAAAATTTGAAAAAGTATGTTAATTACAAAAATTATAAAAGATTCAATATAGATAGAATAAAATCCGTCTTGGGTTTAATATAGAAAAGAATCAATTAATGAAAGATATATTTAAAACTATTAATCAAAGTAAGTTTTGAAAAATTACAAAATTGTGGTTATTGAAAATTGAATTTGAATTTGAAAATTATTGACTAAAATATACATTTATTTTACTCAGAAATAGGGAAAGATTAACGAATAAGTTTTAATAAAATTTTGTTGTTAGATAGATAAAATTTTTGGTCTTTCTTTTAGTTGTAATGCCACCGTTCGTAAGTTTTAATACTTTTTCTAACGAAGTAGTCGACACGGTAGATGAATTAATCGAAGACATTACACATTTAAAGGACAGTCAAATATCCGTAATTAATAGGGTGTAACAGGCTGTCATTTAGTCAATCAATCGTTGAATCCACCTAAAAGTGACTATACGACGCCTTGTTATCTATGCGCTCGATGCGCATTAACCTACCTTGCCTCGGAGTGCGCCTGCGCAGAGTCTCTTCGAAGTTCCGAGCTGGGTTCCCCCAACTCGCCACTTGGCGGCGCTGTCGCTCTTGCTAGTAGCGCTCGTGCGGCCGCTATCGGAACCTAGATTGAGGATTCCCGCCTAACGTCTCGCACACTTCGTGCTGCGTTACCGGCGAATTCGAATACCAATGTAAACAATGCTAGGCGCGACCTTCGGACAAGGGAATGACGAAATAACGACTAATAAGTTCGTTTAAACGGAACAAAGGATGATTTATTTACTCAAATCGATTACACGGAGGGTATGCCGAGAGTCTCACGCACGCACGCGTGAATGACAACACACGCTTTTCGAGAGAGAGAGAAAAAAAAACCGCGATTGCCGCGAACTACCTGCTCGCACGCAAAACAATAAACTCTCCGCGCTCGCGGCGCGGAATCGCACGCAAAATCAACGACAATTAACACAAGGAGAAAGAAGGTGCACCTACCGCAATGACGGCGTGGATACGGTGGCCAACCGTATCCAAATAGCACGTAGTTATTAAACTGCTCCGCTACTCTGCCTCTAACGCTGTTGCCGCTGTTGTTGTTGCCGCTACTGTTGCTGCTGTTATTGCTGTCGCTGCTGCCGCAGTTGTTGTTGCCGCTATTGCTGCTGCTGCCGCTGATGCTGCTGTCGCAGTTATCGCTGCTGCTCCTGCTGCTGCTGCTAACGCACCCACGCACTCACGCTCGCAATGTCACCAGGGAAAACAAACGAGAACGGCACGGAGAATATGGAGGTTAGGCGCACGGACCGACTGAGTAGCACAGTCATACTGGCGCTCGGAGCCTCCCCTCCCGGTCGTTGCCCCTTACGCGCTCTCTCTCTCTCGCGAACCGAACGCGGCTCACCTCGCTTAACCGCTAATTACATCGCGCGAGTCAAACGATTTTCGGTAATCGTTGCAGCCCCCTCCTAGCTTCGAACTACCGGATCGAACTACCCTATTGACTCGCGGCCCCAAGGATAGGATTGGGAAAGGAGAAAAACCAACACATCCTATTCTCAATGTACCCATTTTATTGGCCCATCCCGGACCACCGATGCCCCCCCGTCACCTGCCGGAGCCCCCTGGCGCCTTGTGCCTGGGATAGCGCCAGTGCTCCGCTTTGTTGGGGCATTTCGATGTCGTCGTGATGCCGGGATGGCCGCAAATGTAGCAGCCCCTGCCCGGTCTCCTGGTGAGGCTGGGCTCCGCCCCATGGCCCTGGCCTCCTGATGGCTGCTGGGGCGGCGTGGCTGCTGACGCCGGGGCGGCGATAAAAGTAACGCCGCCCACCGTGGCGGATGTGCGTCCCCCCTCGGTTCGCACCACCACGGTAGGGTCGGTGACCGACCCGTCCACCCGGACCACGAACTCTTGTCCGGCGCCGGGGGCCCCCGAGACCCTCTTCGGTTGGGTCTTTGTCGGGGGCTTGGCCGGAGCCCTGGCCGCGTCCCTATTTGTCGGGGCCGCCGGCGGCAACACTGCCGGCGGGCCCGCGGCCTCTGGGGACCCCAGCCCCCGGTCGACGTACAGGAGGGCCTCACCGTAGGCCCTCTGCCGCCGGACTACCGGAGCCCATTCCCCCAGCATTGCCTGGGCGCCTCGGAAGTCGAGGAACTCCCCCAGGTGCGCGTGTACCTGGCGCTGGAGTTCCCCGACAAACTCCCAGGCATTCTCGAGTTCCTGGAGGCCCAACCTCACGTGCCTCCAGGTGTTTTCGAGTCCTACCTGCTGGGGGACTCGTGGGTGGGTGCAGACCCAGTGCTGTTGGCCGCAGGCCTCCCTTGGCCCGGGGCACTGGGTCGAGCTCTCCGCTGTTGCCGTGCTCGACCCTTGGGTCTGCACGCCCTGGTCTGTGGTGGACTGAGACCGACGGCCCTCTTCGGATGGGCCGTCGGTCTGGGTGGAAGCTTCCCGGGTCACAGGCCTTGAGGTTTGGGCCCTCATGCCTTCCCGGAGGAAGTCATCCACCCGCTGACGTGAGCGGCCCTCTCGAGCGGTCGCCTCGACCTGGGCCCGGACAAATCTTCTCAAGTCGCCGATCAGCCGATCGGCGCCCGGGCCCAACCCCAGGTCGAGCAGCAGCTGGGTGGCCGTCTCGAGGGCCTCCTCACTGATGACCAGCTTCCTCTCCATCTGTAAAAGAGAAGAAGTGGGGTCAAGGGATTTCTCAGGTTCAGCCCTTAACCTACCCGTCGCCGTGTAACGCTCGGCGCTATTGTTTACGAGGACGCCCCGGTCCCCGGCGCTTTCCTCGCGAACATGGCCCATTTGCGGGGGCAGCTGGCAGCACCACCTTCCGCACGTGCTGAGCGGTTTTACGTGGCCTGCCCCTTCCCCTTACCGCATTGCCATCCAGGTCGTCTCCACCTGGTTCTCGAGGTTCGCACGCGGGGTTTTTGCGCGGCCTTCCTCGGCCACGCTTAACCGGCGCCTCGATCGGTACTTCCGGAACTGCCGCGGGTTTCTCACGCTCGTTCGAGGGGGCTGCATTCGCGATGCGCTCGCATATCGAATTCTCGCTGGATTCCTCGATCTTCGCTGGCGGGTCGCCTACGCCCTCCTCCTCGTCCAGCGGTGCTGAGTCCCCGCCTCCTGGTTCCTCGTCGTCCTCGTCAGAGTATGGGCCGAAATAGGGCTTGAGATCCTTGGCGTGGATCAGCTCGGGCAACTCTTCCTGCTGGTTACCTAGGCGGTAGGTATTCGTCCCACATACCTCCAAAATCACGTAGGGACCAGCGTATTTCGGTGCCAACTTCGCCGAAACGCCCTGAGCTGCGGAAGACAAGATGCGGTTCCGCTTCCACACCCAGTCCCCAACCCTAAAGTCGGCCTGACGTCTTCTCCGATTGTAGTAGACCGCCTGACGAGCCGCCTCCTCCCTGGACTTAGAGCCAGCGCGTTCCCACAAGTTTGGTAACTGGCGCATGTGCTCGCCCCATTCGGTCAGTTCTTGGCCCTCGGAAGCTTCCCGAGCCAACTGATCCTGGGCCCTTCTAAAGGTCGAGGGGGGAGTAGGCTGTCTACCGAAGACCAGCATGGCCGGGCTATACCCTGTCGCGCTGTGAGTTGCCGAGTTCAACGCAAAGTTGAACTCAGGCAGGTGCTCGTCCCAGCTCTTATGGTCCCGCTCCACATACGATATGAGCATGGCCTTGAGGGTTCGGTTCACTCGCTCCGTGGGGTTTGCCTGTGGGTGGTAAACTGGGGTAAGGGCGCGCTGGATGCCGTTCCTCGACAGGTAGGCATCGACCTCTTGATTTTTAAATTCGGTCCCGTTGTCCGAAAGAAAAATCTCTGGCGCCCCAAACCTGGTGACCACCCTCTCGTGCAATTCCCGTACGATGGTCCTTCCGTTGGCCTTACGTACGGGCACGCACTCCACCCAACGAGTGAACAGGTCTAAAAAGACCAAAATATATTCGAACCCTCTCGAGCTCTTTGGGAAGGGGCCAGTGATGTCACTGGCCACCACCTGCCAGGGTCGCGAGACCTCTCGACGACCCATCAGCCCGCAAGGCGGCCTTTGCTCTGCCTTGCATTGCTGACATACCGGGCAACTCCGCACGTATTCTCTGACCTGATCGTACATCTTTGGCCAGAAATACAGGTGCCTAGCCCGGGAGAACGTTCGTTCTCTCCCCTGGTGTCCCGCTGCTGGCGCATCGTGCACCTCCTCAAGCACTTGATGCCTCTTCTCGGCAGGAACCACTAGCTTCCAGGCTTCCTCGTTGTCGATGGACCCTTCGCTCTCCTCAGTCGGATGGTAATGGTACAGTCTCCCACCCACTACCTTCCAGGTAGGCTGAGAATGTGGGTCCTGGCATACCTCCCTGTATCTCTGAAGGTACCAGGCATCGGCAGTTTCCGGCTGATGAGTCATGGCACCCACTTCTACCACCCCCTCCTCATAGGCCCTAGATAAAGCGTCTGGCACCACGTTGAGGTCTCCTTTTCGATACTCTATATCGAACACGTGTCCTTGTAGTGCTAACGCCCAACGCGCTAGCCTTCCTGTAGGATTCCTCATACTGTGGAGCCACTTAAGGCAACTATGATCGGTGATGACTTTGAAGTGGTGCCCCTCAACATAAGGCCGGAACTTCCCGATAGCCCATACTACTGCCAGGCACTCTCGTTCGGAGACTGTATAGTTCCTCTCCGCGCTGTTCAAGGAGCGGCTGGCGTACTCAATTACGCGCTCCTGTCCATCGACTTCTTGCGTCAATACCGCGCCTATCCCGCTATCGCTCGCGTCCGTTTGTAACACGAACTGCGCGTTGGGATCTGGCGACTGCAAGATCGGTGCCGAGACCATTGCATCTCGCAACCGTTCGAAAGCCTGTTCCTGTTCCTGCTGCCAAGCAAACGGGACACTCTTCTTCGTCAGGCGGTTTATCGGCTCAGCGATGGTTGCGAAGTCGGGTATGAAGCGACGATACCACGACATCATCCCCATAAATCGCTTCACCTGTCTGATCGTCCGTGGTACTGGGTACTCCATGATGGGCTTGATCTTCTCTGGATCTGGCCTTACCCCTTCACGGTTCACCAGGACCCCCAGGTACTTGACTTCCGACTTACAGAAGTGGCTTTTGGTCTTATTCACAGTGAGGCCCGCACCCAGGATTCGTTGTAAAACCAATCCCAGGTGTCGCTTATGCTCCTCAAAAGACGGCGAGATAATAATCACGTCGTCGAGGTACGCAAAAGCGAAAGGATCTAAATCCGGGCCAATCACTCTGTCCATCAACCTCTGGAAGGTCGCGCCGGCGTAGGACAATCCGAAGGGCATTCTCTTGAACTGAAAATGCCCCAGGCCGGGGACTGTAAACGCCGTAATTGGGCGCGACTCCTTTTTAAGAGGTATCTGGTGGTACGCGCTACTCAAGTCCAGTGTCGAGATGAACTTAGCATCCCTGATCCGTCGCAGGATGTCGCTCATGAAGGGCAATGGGTAGGCGTCTGGCTTGGTTACTGCGTTTACCTTCTGGTAATTTACGCAGAACCGATATTTGCCGTCTGCCTTCTTAACCATCACCACTGGACTTGACCACCCGCTGGTTGCTGGTTCAATGACGTCGTTGTCCAGCATGGCCTTGACCAGCGCGTGCATTTCGTCTCGCACCCTGTCAGAGACCGGGTAGTATTTCTGTTTACAGGGTCGAGCGTCTCCGATGTCAATCTCATGCTCGACCCCCACAGCACAGCCTAAACACTCGCCTCCGTCTGGAATTAATCCATCGACGAGGCTAGCCACTTCTTGACGCTGTGCTTCCGTGGCTTCTACCAGGCCTACGGGTGCGAGGCACGACGTACCAGTGACGCTTGCCACTTCCAACGGTACCGCCACTTTGGCTTTCGCCAAGTACAGCTGGTCCGTGTCAGGGTTCAGGTTGGCGCTGAATTCCCTCACGAAATTCGCGCCGACGTAGCAGTCATCAGACAGCAATGGCGTTATAGCGACCCTTACATCTTTTGTGATTCCCCCTACTGTGAAGGGGAAAATCACATGACCCAAGATGGGACATGGGCGACCGTCAGCGAGCTTCGCTTCTCCCGCTCGCGTGACGTCCAGGCCCAGCCCCATATCAGATGCCAACCTAAGCCCGAGTTGACCCATTACCGTTGATGAGGCCCCGGTGTCGTAGAGTGCCCTTAATTTATAGGCACCTATTCCCACCTGAAGCCACCACCTGGTCTCATCCTCGGGTCTGTACCTGCGGGGAGCTTTCGCCGTCTTTCTCCCCTCTGTGGACGGGAGGCTTTCACGGCTCTTCTTGCCTTGGGCAGCCGCTACTCGTGTCGACGTGCTCTCGCCCGCAGGTGTCTGGGTCGCCGGCGTATCCTCCGGAGCGTCAGGTGGTCTCCTGGAGCTTTTGTGTCTGGTGGTCTCCTCTCCGGCCCACTCAAACCCCTGCTCCACCACCTGAATCCGGCCTCCGTACCCTTCGAGGATACAGAATGTCCGGCTACCCAGATCAGGCATCTGTTCGGTCGCTGTCGCCTCTAACGCCGCTGCACTGCTGGGTCTCGTGGGGTCCGATACCCCTGTCGAGACCTCCCTGAACCCTGAGGTCGTTGACGGGCTCCTGCCACGCTCAAACGACCTGCGACGAGAGGTCACCTTTACTGGGGACGCGGAGGGGACCTCCGTCCTCCGCTTCCCTGCCCGTTTCCCTTGTTGCAATCCGGGCAGTACCTTCTGGTAAAGCCCAGTTTGCCACAAGACGAGCACTTGATGGGTTGGGAGTAATCTATTTTCCTCCGCTGACCCTCTCGTCGCTGGCCAGGAGACCCTGGGGGGGTTTTATTCCTCCCCTTCTCTTGTGGCCGACCCCTCGGCCGCCTGGGAGAGTTAGCCTTCCTCTCCTTAAAGTACCGGTCCATATCGCGCCGCAGGGTCGCAATTTGCGACGACAGATCCTCAATGGGGTCTGTTGCCTGCGCTGCAGCGATTGTGGGCCGGTCCTCGGGTCTCTTGGCCGGGGTTTTAACCGGCGACTCGGGTTGCCGTTGCTCCCTACCCCGAGACTTGCTGGACATGGCCGCCGTTCGGAGTCCTGCCCGGGGCGGTGGTGCCTTAGCTGACACCCCCATGTGCTCGGGGTATAACGTGGACGTTGGTTCCAACCTGGTCCTCGGGCGCTCGTCGTCCCGCAAAGCGGTTTCGATCTCGGTCGCCCGGGCGTGAAACTCGTCCACGTTGGAGAACGCGTTCCTTCGCAGCTGCATCCGGATGGCGGGTAGGAGATTCGCATATAGCAAATCTAACTGCCTCTGCTCTGGTAACGGCGGACGCAGCTGGGCTAACATGAAGAGAAGGTGGCAGGCGTATTCTCTTACCAGCTCTCCTTTCTCCTGGTACCGAGCTTGGGCCTCTTGCAGCAACCTCTGTTGCTGAAGCTCACTCGACCCAAACCAACGTCGAGCGCCTGCCACGAAGTCGGCGTAGTTTCTCCATTTAAGCTTGTTAAGCTCGTACCAGGTCCTCGCAACGCCTTCGAGGAGCTCTGATACCGAGCACAAGATCTCGCCGTCCGTTAGCCCAGACCCCGCGCGTAGATCTTCTAGCCTAGACAAGAAGGTGTCTACGCACTCTGAAGCCGTACCAGAGTATCGCAGCTTCCACCCTCTCACAATCCTACCCGCGTCCCGAGTCGCGTAGTACCCCGACGCCGCATTGGCGTCGTACCAGGCGGATCCTTCTGGGATCATCTGCTCTTCTTCAGCGTCGGAGTCTCTTGGACCTCTTCTCCGTGGCTGTTCCGTCCTTGGAGGCATCTGCCGTTGGGGAGCCTCTCGAGGTTCGCCAGGGATCGATCGCTGGGGCTCAGGGGTACTACCTGGTACCCTTGGGTCGTAGTGGCACGTATACGTGGACTGGAAGTCCACGGTCCTGCGGGGCCGCTCTGGTATGACCGTGCATCGATTGGTGGGGTCCCGGTCTCTAAACTGCTGGAACTCCACCTGCAGAGCGGTCAGCTGGTCGCTCCACCGAGCGCATACCTGGTCGTGCTTTTCCAACATCTCCAATATGCGGTTTATCCCGACCCGGTTGCACTCGATCTCCTCCTTGAGTCGCTCGGTCACGCACCGCTCTTCCTCTTCCTCTGGAGGATGTAGCTCCGCGTTCTCGAAGCGACGGGCTCTTCGCCTATCCGGCGATCCGGTGGAACCCTTGTGCTCATTACCGACCCCCTCCGTGGGCCCCTTGGCCTCGCCGGTCCCCCCTTCCTCTGCGGGCTCTCGCTCCCCCATCTCGCTCTGGCTCTCCTCTTCCAAGTTCTCGTAGACGGCGAGAGTCCGCGTCAGGTTCGCCTCCACCGCCTCATCCCTATATAGCAGCATGAGTGGGTGGGCGACGAGATCCTTGGCGTCGGCTGCTTCCAACTCCCGTCGCTTGGTTTCCAGCCACCTCTCTCGGCTCCGTCGCCTGCGTTGTGTGGCCTCCCTATCCAACGCCGCTCCTTGGAAGTCTAGGTCGATGTACTCGCCTAGCAACCAATATGCTAATCGGACTGCCTGCATCAGCCTGGGACCATCTGTGCGCAACTCTAGTTGCGTCAGGTATCTGTCCAGCTGTGTCGAAGGCAGTTCCGAAGCCCACCGGGTTATCGCGTCGGCGGTATCCTCCATAACGCTTATGTTAGGGCGTAGGTGACGGTTGAGGTTAGTTTTCGTACTCGATCGCTACCGCCTCCTATCGCCCAAGGCGTGAGCGGGGTGTTGCGATTTTTATCGCCAACTACCCAGTTACGCCTTTATTTCCAAGGCAACAATACGCGTGGCTTGTGGGTGTGTGCAGGTATCGCGTAGTCTAAGGAAGTACTAACTTCCGCTTCGCAGCTACCTGCCTATAGGTGGAGGCTAACTGTTTGTTAGCTCCACCGGGTTAGTTAGTCTAACCCTACACACACCCTTATTGCGCGCTCTGCTGGTACTGTCGCTCGGTGACTAACCCCCACTTAACTACTTTAATGTGTAATGAAACACTTAAAAAAGCAAAAAGTTAACCTAAATACAATTAGTCACCTTTTGTTTTCAAGTTAGAGCGACTACGGACGTCTCTTCGACCCCTGGGGTTAGTGTGCTCTCGGCTCACAAAAGCAGTTATTATTGGGTCGGAGAGGCGTCTTTCCCCTACCGCAGAGCACGTACCGGACGAGCCACGCGTTATTTTACCCGCTCGCACCTTACTACGCACGCGCGCAAACGTCTCTCTCTCGCGCGCGTTGCTCTCTTTTTTTTTTTCGTGCAAATTCTCTCGTGTGTGAGTCCTAATTCTAGTTGGGCGCCATGTAACAGGCTGTCATTTAGTCAATCAATCGTTGAATCCACCTAAAAGTGACTATACGACGCCTTGTTATCTATGCGCTCGATGCGCATTAACCTACCTTGCCTCGGAGTGCGCCTGCGCAGAGTCTCTTCGAAGTTCCGAGCTGGGTTCCCCCAACTCGCCACTTGGCGGCGCTGTCGCTCTTGCTAGTAGCGCTCGTGCGGCCGCTATCGGAACCTAGATTGAGGATTCCCGCCTAACGTCTCGCACACTTCGTGCTGCGTTACCGGCGAATTCGAATACCAATGTAAACAATGCTAGGCGCGACCTTCGGACAAGGGAATGACGAAATAACGACTAATAAGTTCGTTTAAACGGAACAAAGGATGATTTATTTACTCAAATCGATTACACGGAGGGTATGCCGAGAGTCTCACGCACGCACGCGTGAATGACAACACACGCTTTTCGAGAGAGAGAGAAAAAAAAACCGCGATTGCCGCGAACTACCTGCTCGCACGCAAAACAATAAACTCTCCGCGCTCGCGGCGCGGAATCGCACGCAAAATCAACGACAATTAACACAAGGAGAAAGAAGGTGCACCTACCGCAATGACGGCGTGGATACGGTGGCCAACCGTATCCAAATAGCACGTAGTTATTAAACTGCTCCGCTACTCTGCCTCTAACGCTGTTGCCGCTGTTGTTGTTGCCGCTACTGTTGCTGCTGTTATTGCTGTCGCTGCTGCCGCAGTTGTTGTTGCCGCTATTGCTGCTGCTGCCGCTGATGCTGCTGTCGCAGTTATCGCTGCTGCTCCTGCTGCTGCTGCTAACGCACCCACGCACTCACGCTCGCAATGTCACCAGGGAAAACAAACGAGAACGGCACGGAGAATATGGAGGTTAAGCGCACGGACCGACTGAGTAGCACAGTCATACTGGCGCTCGGAGCCTCCCCTCCCGGTCGTTGCCCCTTACGCGCTCTCTCTCTCTCTCGCGAACCGAACGCGGCTCACCTCGCTTAACCGCTAATTACATCGCGCGAGTCAAACGATTTTCGGTAATCGTTGCAAGGGTTAATAATCATAGTTCCGATATCACAAGAATAAACAATAACGGTCGTAGTCTTAGCGCACGTGGCGCGAAACTTGAATTATAGAATAAGCATAGAATTGAACAAATAGCTAGTTTGGGAAATATTTGTGTAGACTTAATCAAAACAAATACTGCCCTAAAGAAACAAGTTAAAAATCTTAGAAAGCAAGTAAAAATTAATAACAAATTAATTAATAGGAACACGATTTCAAAAAGGGCTTTAGCAAATAAAGTAGATAAATTAGCAAAGTCATTTGAAAATTTAAAATTATAAATAAAATAATTCGCGATAATTCTTAGTTTATATACAGAAATAGATAAGGTTTTATTACAATAAATTAGATTGAAATTTCTAGTAAAAGTATATGAAGTTCAGACTTTTTTTAGAATCATTCTAATTATTGAAATATGGTATTAAAATAAGTTTGGTGTCTTTGATTCGTTTTGTTCTAGTGGAATTAGGATATAGAACAACTAGAAAACGGCTAACTAAAACACAACGTAAAGTTCTCCGTAGAGAAATCAACAAGCATGAGTTTGGATTGACCAAGGAAGCATATGAGAACGGGTTGAAAGCAAAATTCGCCCAGGATAAAAAGGAATTAACCCGTCGTGTGGATATTGTTTCTACACCAAGCTTGGAACTACCAAAAAGTCAAGAGTTATCCGAGTTTCCACAACATTTTGCGCCCTTAGTTAATAATTAATTTAATTTAAGCTTCCAGAGAAAGGTCGCTAAATTTCGAGAATCTCTATGCCCTCATTTGTTAAATTTAGAACATTGCGTTAGATGTCAGCAATAATTTCAGAAGAGATATTAAATTCCAATTTGTAAAAATCAGAGCTTGAAATAGAAATATAATATTAAGGATATCTCAATTAAAGTTGAACGAAACAAAACTTCAACAAAAAACTTAAGTGACGGTACGCAAGTAAACCCGGAAGTTTACGAAGTTTTAGAAAGATCCTTGCGCGCGATTAAAAAAATTAAGATACAAAAGAAATCTTCAGAGCCTCCTTCTATCCCCAAAGCTCTTTTAAGTCTGCCTTTACCACTGATAACAAAAAAAAATGTAAATTGTAAGGCTTCTCCCAATTTATCCTCTGCTAGTGAGCCGATATCTAGAATAAACAAATTTTTCGCATTAATAAAAGATTATAAAAATTCCTTAATTAAGTTGTAATTACTTAACGATTTATCAACATAAAATTATGTAAAAATATATAAATACTTGTAATATTTAGCAAAATAAAACATCAAATAAACTTACACCTTCTAGTACAAATTTCATTTTTTTTTACTTCTCCCTCTGTCTAACATATATAAATGCACATAAGTATATTTATTAATGAGCGAAAACAAGAATAAGCGACTTACACGCAGCCAGTCGAAAACCTCGAGTGTTAGCTGGACAATTAGTCAAGTTGGCGGAGGTCTAAGGCGATCAACCGAGTCACTCCCTGATTTAAATAATATTCAAGACAGCCCTTCTTTAGATCCAAATTTTAATTCCAACAGAGCTTTACGTCAAGCCGAAACTGCGTCCACTTCACATATCTTAAGCGACCCTATTATTGATTTACCGATCCCTTTTATTAATTATAACAAAATGCCGCCGAAAATCAATAATAATAGCGAAGCAGAAACATATGCCGAAATGAAAGTAGTTCCAGGACATGTAGTATCATTAAATGATGCATTAAGTGTGGTGCCAACATTTGATGGAAGACCAAGCCAGTGGACGCAATTTGTAGAAGGATGCAAAGAAGCACTAAGTATAATACCACCAAATATAGAGGAAAATTTAACCATACGCTCAAGATCGAAATTAGAAGGAGAAGCACGTGCTACAGTAGTAGGACAAACATTTTCTAGTGTAGACGAATTATTAAATCATTTAGCTGACATATTCGGTCCTATCCAAACACTAAATCAATTATCACGTGAATTAGGCAATGAGTTTCAAAGGAACGAGGAAAAGGTATTAACTTTTGGAAATAGGTTACGACTGTTAAGTAGTAAAATTATTGAAGCCAAAAAGAAAGAAGAGAATCTAGAATCTTTAACGCCTACACAAAAACAGATAATTGAACAAAACATATTTGAATGCTTTAGAAGAGGACTAAAGCCCGAAATTCAGCTAAATTTACCTAGTGACACCACTATCCTAAATGCGCTAAAGAATGCCATAAAAGTCGAAAAAGACCTAGAATTACAATCAACATTGCGAGCACGAGCCTCTAATAATTCTCGTTCTTTCAGATCAATAACCCTCTGTCAAAATGCAATAAAGAAGGCCACAATGCCCTAAATTGCAATAGTATAATTAGAGAAAGTAATAAAAAACGATGTAATTTCTGCAAAAAGGTCGGTCACGAAGAAAATTCATGCTTCTCCAAGTTAAGGAATAATATTACAACATGTCAAATTTGCAATAGGAAAGGTCACCGGAAAGGTCATCTCAAATGTCAAATATGCAACAGAAACGGCCATATAGCTGCAGATTGCCGAACTCGAACACAAATAAGAATGATAAATCAAGTTATTTGTCAAATTTGTGATAAACCTGGCCACTCAGCGAAAGAGTGTCGCAAAAACTTAAGCAACAACCGTGATACAGAAGTTATTTGCCAAGTTTGTCGTAAGTCAGGCCATTCAGCAAAAGAATGTTATAATAGTAATAGTTACTCCAAACACTAATTGTTTTTATTGCAAGCAACCAGGCCATTATATCGCTAATTGTCCAAAAAGACAACCATATCGCCATCATTTCAGGGAAACGGGCAGCAGTCCTCTCATCAGAGCGCGATGCAGAGGACCAATTCGAATCAAGCGCATCAATTATAAGAGACGGAGGTATCGCTCAGTCTTATACCGTAACAAATGAACCAAAAATTTCAGCTAAAGTCCCAATAATTAATGCAAACTTCTTAGGTGATATCAAATTTCAAATTATGATTGATACAGGCTCAGAAGCTAACATAATGAAAATAGGAATGATTCAAAGTTACACAAACATATAAATAGTACTAGATGCAAACAGTTAAAAGGAATAGGCTCAGAGGTGTTTATCACATTAGGAACAATTACACTATCAATATTTGGTTTACCGACGGAATTTCAATTAGTACCAGATAATTTTCCAATACCTTGTGAAGTAGTTTTAGGGGCTACATATTTTTCAGAAAGCAATTCTGTAATAAATTTCACAACACGATAATTTATTGTAGGAGATCATGTCATACGATTTCAAGAAAATAATGTTCAATGTAGCAATTTTTGTTATTTACATAGTACAGAAGAAATAGAAGAAGTTAATATAAATGCAATACAAAAGGTTTCTCCAAAAGTCAAAGTTTTGAATCCATCAACTAGTACCAAAGAATATTTCCTAATAGACACCGGGTCCGAAGTCAATCTAATAAAGAAACGTCTTCTGTCACCTGGAAACGAAATTGATACCACGCAAAAAACACAAGTCCGAGGAATAGGAAAAGAAATAATATCAACTCTTGGTACAACCGAAATAAGGATATTTGACACTTACACTATCTTTCATGTAGTCGATGATACTTTTGGAATAACTTACGATGGAATATTAGGCGCTTTATTTCTCGAAGAAGCTAAAGCCATTATAGACTTTGGATTTAATAATTTTAGAGGAGAAAACTTTGTTGTACCTCTATTATTAGAACGAAACCTCGGAAAAATCATGCCAAGACCATAAGTCAATAAAGTGCAGCTTAGTCCTGATGAGTTTGACAGAATATTAAACGAATTGATACCCTTAGATTTAGGAGTACCGTTTAATTCGGCCGTCAGACACGTTTATAGTATTGCACAAGACAGCGTTAACGAGGAATTAGATATAGAAGATATAGATAATGATTTAGGGATAGCCGACGTAATCTTAGACGAAGCCAACGAAGATAGTAATAAAAGCATAGAAGATTATTTAGATTTAAGTCACCTGAACGATACTGAAAAGAGTTACATTGTTAATCTCATTAAGGAAGTACGAGATGTCTTCTATCTTCCTAGCGACAAGTTACCGGGAACCGATCTTGTCTTGCATGAGATAAGAACAATCGATGATGTACCAGTAAATAGTAGACAGTATCAATTTCCTCACGCGATGAAGGATAAGATCAACTATCATGTCGAAAAATTACTAAAAGCCGGTATAATACAAGAATCTATTTCACCATACAATATCCCCATATGGATTGTATCTAAAGCAACAGACAGTAATGGAAGAATGGTGTTGGACATGAGAGGATTGAACGAAAAAACAATTGCTGATTCGTATCCAATACCTAACATTACACAAATTTTTGACCAAGTAGGAGGTGCTAGATTCTATTCCGTGCTCGATCTCGCCATGGGATTTTACCAAATCAAGATGCACCCAAAAGATACGCATAAAACGGCTTTCAGTACTCCTTTCGGCCACTATGAGTTTGTGCGTATGCCATTCGGTTTGAAGAATGCACCCGCGACTTTTCAACGTTTAATGGATACGTTGCTTTGCGGACTTCAAGGGCTAGATCTGTTCGTGTATTTAGACGATATAGTTATATATGCAAATACACTTGAAGAACATGATCGCAAATTCCGAATGTTAGTGGAAAGATTACGAAAAGCAGGATTGAAATTGCAGATTGGAAAATGCAAATTTTCAATGCGACGAGTTAATTACTTAGGTCATATAATAAGTGAAAATGGTCTAGAGCCAGCTCCGAAAAAAAATTGAAGCAGTTAAGGAATTCCCAAGACCAAAGTCGATTAAAGCTGTACGTCAATTTTTAGGGTTATGTGGCTATTATCGTAGATTCATTAAAGATTTTGCGAAAATTACTAAACCTTTGACCAGACTTTTGCAAAAAGATACGGTGTTTGAATGGACAGATTCCATTATTACAATTCCCAAATCTTGATAAAGATTACATAATTCGTACGGATGCCTCTGGAATTGCAATAGCAGGAATACTTTCACAAGGCACTATTGGATCGGACCAACCTATCGCATACACCTCTCGAGTACTACGTGGTCCGGAGTTGAATTACGAGATTTACGAAAAAGAAGCGCTCGCAATTATTCACAGTATCAAAGCATTCAAATCATATGTCTTCGGAAGGAAAATCACCATTATTACTGATCACCAACCTTTAGTTTGGTTTAAGTCAGCCGACCTCAATACCAGGGTTTTGAACTGGCGTTTCCAAATTTCTGAATATGACTATGAGATAATTTATCGCCCAGGTAAAGCCAATGCGACAGCCGATGCATTATCACGGAATCCGATAGAACCAGTTAATGTAAAACATATACGTCAGAATGATAGAGAAATTAAAAATCTAGTTTACTCTTATATTAGCAAACAAACAGGTGAAGAGTTTCAATTCTTAATTGATTCTACTTCCACTACCAATATCATTAAATCCTGTTGTGTACCGGACGATATACCTATCCAAATGTCCAATATCTTACCCATGCAGAGTATTTTTGCTGAAGATGATTACCAAGAATGTGGATTATTCAAGTTAACAATAGTCGGAAATGAAATAGTATTTTATGTTGTTGCAAATTGTCAAATGCCATATCACGGAATCATAGGTAAAAATTTCTTATACAACACCAGTACTAGGATAAACTATAATAACAATAGCATAAACGAAAGTAACGCAATAAAACCTGTTGTTAGTGATAGTAACATGCAAAAATATAGAAAAATTTATAATTTATATTCGCCACTCGTTGACGAAGAACCTCCTTTATTGAATATATGTAATCCAAAATACGGATGGACACAGTATATGATTAATAGTTTATCTGAACAGAGTCTAATAAAGAAAAAGTATGCTTTAGGAATTCGTGATGAGACCGATCAAATTGACCTAATAGATATTAATGGTTTAACCCATAGAACTTTAGGATCAATAACACTGAAATTATTTGAGATACCAATGAAATTCCATATTGTACAAAATGACTTTCCTGTTAATTGCGAAGGCATAATAGGATCTAATTTCCTTTTTTCTAGTAAAGCAAGTGTTAATTTTGACACAAAGACAATAAAAATAGGAGACACTTACATTCCTTTTAGAAGACGGAAAATACCAACACAAGAGAATGATCGTTACATATCAGTAATCACCGAAGCAGACAAAACACATCAAATTCCTGAAATAAATGTAGTTACTAGAAGGCAAAGACAACAAATGGAACAGTCATCTGACCCTTTGGTAGTTTAAAAGGAAACTGAAGAAATAAAACCAATAAAACGTCCACGTGGACGACCCCGGAAAATTCCTGTTAATAATGATAATAAAAATATTATCCCACACCCAAGAACACCTCCTGTAGAGAAGTTGCCCATACCTGAATCTGTCGAAGTTGTTTCAAAACGTTACCCCAAAAGAACTCGAAATGAGATACCTGATTACGTAGAAAGTGATCTAGACGATAGTGAACTTGAAGGTGAGGCACGAGTTATACCCAAAATACCTGTGCAACCCAATCAGTATCTGCCTCACAATATACAAGATACTGATTCCGAAGAGGACTCAATGAATAATAGTTCGGGTGAGTCCGTAAATAACAACAACGACACCGCTAATATAGTTAAGGTTAAAGAAGCCATACGTGTGCGCAACGACAATGTTGCTTATTTTATAAGCAGCAATGGACAACCTTGTGATGAAGGCGCTCGAAAATTGATAGAAAATAAGAAAATTAATACTAAGGTAATCTTACAAGCGGGTGAAGTCTCAAAAGAAAAGAAGAAGAAGAACTATCATCAATTTGGACTCTGCATACGAGGAGACCGCCCAGAATCGTTAACTTATATTAAGGATTATATACATATTACTTTTAAAATATTAAGAGATTTGCTAATTAATACTAATCAAACTGAAGTCTGTATTGCTCAGAGTAAACATGTAAAGAATTTAAGTTGGTTAGAAATAGAGTATTTATTAGATAGTGTCTTTAGAAATAGTGGAATAAAATTAATAATTTGTACAGATAAGTTAGAGTATGTACCCTTAGAACAACGCGACGGAATCTTTTATGAATTCCATAAATTCCCAATTGGAGGACATCGTGGCGTTTCAAAGACCTTTCATCGGATCAGGCAAGAATATTATTGGGAAAATCTAAAAGACGATATACAAAGGCGAATCCAACAGTGTCTAGAATGTCAATTGAAGAAATTAACTCGTTTACAGACCAAACAACCTATGATAATAACTGATACATGTGCTACAGTGTTTGATAAAATTGCTATGGATATTGTAGGTCCTCTAAAAAGAACAATAAAAGAAAATGAATACATTTTAACCTTACAGGATCAATTAAGTAAATTTTGTCTAGCTGTCCCATTAGCAGACACCTTATCATCAACAATAGCGGACGCATTTCTTAAGAAATTCATTTGTGTTTTTGGATGTCCGAAAGCTGTGCTTACTGATCAAGGCAGAAATTTTTTGAATTCACTAATGACGCGTATTTCCAAGCGATTCAAGATAAAGAAATTAAAAGCCACAGCATTCATGCCTCAGTCGAACGGTTCCCTAGAGAGATCTCATCACGTATTAATTGAGTACTTAAAGCAATACACCGATCTTGACAACGATTGGGATGATTGGCTCGACCTAGCTATCCTAAACTACAATACCTGTGTAAAAGAAAGTATCAAACATACGCCGTATGAAGTTGTATTTGGCCGCTTAGCACGAATGCCCTCAAATAATCCCCTTCGTGAAAGCGATACGTTACCTACATATAAAGGATATATAATAGATTTAGTTGCGCGTTTATGTAGTATACGAAAATTAGCTTACGAAAATGTAGTTAGCTCTAAAGAAAAATCAAAAAAATATTATGATAAACATATAAATCCAAAAGACTTTAGTTTAGGTGATTACGTTTTCTTAAAATCAGGACCTAAACCAGGGAAATTCAGGGATCATTACTCAGGGCCTTATAAAATAGTTGGTATTCTTCCAAAACATAATGTAAAAATAGAGACTAAAAAGGGCACAAAAATAGTTCATTCAAATAGACTTCGAATTTCGCATATAAACAAATCAACCAAAGAAAATAAGCCGAAATAGAAAAAAGGGGAGAGAGGAAAAATATAATATAATATAAAATAAAATGAGATAAATCATAAAACAAAATATATATATTATGAAACAAACAATAGATAATTGAACAAAAAGAACATATAATGAAATATTTTCTGATTACAGAACCGAAAACATGATGCATTCTTCTCTGTTATCACTGATATTTTTAACAATAACTAATCCAGTTACAGCCATCATAGGATACGACTGCGGAGCAAGATCTCTTAATATTGTAACGGAATTATTTAAGCCGACTACTCAAA
Source organism: Phymastichus coffea (assembly GCF_024137745.1). Classification (NCBI taxonomy): domain Eukaryota; kingdom Metazoa; phylum Arthropoda; class Insecta; order Hymenoptera; family Eulophidae; genus Phymastichus; species Phymastichus coffea. Next base: position 2,895,116 of record NW_026706822.1, on the reverse strand, counting down.
GGAATATTTTGCTCGCGGCCGTCCGCACAGTATTTATCAAAAGGAGGGCTCGGGAGGCACGAATGCTCCCACAACTAAATGGCACACCGAGCATGTGTGCCAATCGCGCACGAATTAAAGGAAAGTCGGGAAAACGAACGGGTTGACGCAATAACATATGACACATATATGTATAACAAAATTTATTAATACGACACAATAAAAGAAAGTAAAAGAAAAGAAACACAAATTAATAAGTAGACGGAGCACGCACGCTCCGTCTCGCAAATCGGCCTAACACAAAATTCGCTAATCCGCTTAATCCGCTTAATCGGATTATCGGCAATCACTGCCCGATAATCCGACTAAGCCCGCTCGCTCGCGAATGCACCCGCGACCTCAAAACCCGGCAACGGGGGCCGGCATCACTGCCCGACCTGCACCGTTGCACCCGCGAACACCCCCGGACATGCAAGAGAACGAGAGAAAGAGAGGGAGAGAGAGAAAAAAACCGGCACCGACCTCGCCGACGGATACTGCTCGCTACTGCTACTACCGCTGCTACTCGCTGTTGTTGCTGTTGTTGACAACCGGCTGCTGCTACCCCTGGTTGTTGCTGCTGTCGACCGTTGTTGCCAACCGGCCGCTGCTGCTCGCTGCTGCCGTCGGCTGTTCCCCAGCCGCTCGCCGAACGCGCGCGCGCCGGCGGTACGGGCTTCGCCGTTACCCGCGCACACCGGTGTTGGGCGACAAGGCTTGGCTGGGCGCGACCCAGCCACTCACTCCACGCACGAGAGACAAAACCACCGATGCGCGCCCACACACCGGGTGCGCATCCACAAACAAAACGACGACGAAGTACCGCACCGCTTCCAAAACCAAGGGAAAACCAACCAAAATCGGCGACGAACGAAAACAACGCGCGCACGCGATCGGCCAGCCCAAACGATACTGCCGATTTTCCCCCCCGGCCGCGTACGCGTCGGATGCGTGCGTAGCCCGCGCTCTCTCCATCCCGCTCGCCCTCCCGCATGACGATCCTGGCAACGGATCATCGCCTCGTCGGCCGCCTCCAGCTCCGCCAATGTCCGCTCACCGCACCTCAAACAGAGAAAATGCAGGCATGAGAGTGGATACAAACACACTCTCAGCCCGGGCGCAACGAACGGACGAGAGAGAGACAAAGGAGAAGCCGGCAAACCGAAATTCTCCGTCACAATATAACCACTATATCTTTATTAAGCGTGGAAGAATGTGAAATGCCTTCTACAAAAATAAACGTAACCAGAAAATACATTCAATTATTACAGTTAAATAACTATGAAACTGCTCAAGTGATTCAATGTAAAGTCCAAGTAGACCGAACTGTTTATTATTGTGGAATGCATTCACATAATTCCATAATAGAGAATGGCGCAATAGAATATTTAATGGATGTAAGCCAACAAACGTGTTATGATTTACACAAAAGCGGTACATTTTACTTTGAAAATTCACATGTATTTCGAGATATTAAAGTTAATCAAACCACAGTTAGACCCGCTATACTTGCAGGAAGCGTAGATCATAATGGAGAATGTACCTATGGTAGTTATTCCGATGCTTATGGAAGCTGGAATTCCGTAGTTGTCCAAGCTAAAATAAAAGTAACTTTACAAGAATATACCGCTTCTGTCGATTTAGATAATAACCAAATAATATTACGTAGTGGCGTTGGATGTATTTTAGGTAGCGAACATTGTATAGATTCTGAAGGAGGATACACTTTTTGGGAAAGTATACCTAAAGATGTATGCAAATTTAATCGGTATCAAATATTGTATGAAGGAACAGCTAATCAAATTGAAGGTGAAATAGAACAAACTTTATACTCGTTAGTAACACAAGACATTGCTTTTGCGTTAATATCCAAATCTAAACGTAATCTATGTGGTTACGAAATTATAGTTACTGAACACCCAAAATTATTTGTTTATATTGTCGAAAATAATGCATTTTTTCTAAGTAAGAAAATATCAATGAACAACCGAGATATATTTGCGTATGTAAATTCTAAGTTTGTATATGTAGAACGTCATATAAAAGTACAATTAAGTCGTATGTACAAGGATGTTGTCGTACATCGCTGTAAGCAAGAAAGAGAAATTATGAAAAATGCACTTGCAATTGCTAGTCAATCTCCCGATCAGTTTGCCTATAATCTCATGAAAGGACCCGGATACATGGCTGCGACAGCAGGAGAGGTAGTGCACATCGTTAAGTGTATACCCGTTGATGTGAAAGTATCGCAAGGAGACGAATGTTATGCTGAACTAAAAGTAATCCATAACAACCATACCAAATTCTTATCTCCCAAAACACATATTTTGAAGGCTTATGGGACAGTAGTTGATTGTAATGCTCTCCTACCCACATTCTTTTATTTTAATGATGACTGGTATAAGTTTTTACCAAGAGCAGTAGAAGCAAAACCTCCCACCATTCTTAGACCTTTTTCTGGATTAACCTGGAAGTACCAGAATATTCCCTCACTAGCCACCAGCGGAATATATACAGAAAAGGATCTACAAGATTTAATGAACAGAATCCTGTTCCCCTTGGAGCAACCTGCAGTAATAAATGATGTAACCCGAGAAATTCGTGGACACACCATAAAAGACAATAACGGAATAATTGGAAGGTTAATGAACGAAAATGTAATGGAGCAGTTAGTAGTCAATACCTGGAACAAAATGTGGATGAAATTTATGACCTTTGGTACTTTCAGTGCCGGTATACTTGCAATTATACTAATTGTCCAAACTACAAAAAAATTAATAGAAGCCCTCATCAATAGAATAACTCTACATAGCATTTATGGATGGTCTTTTCATCTGATGGGGGCCATATGGAATAGTTTAACTACGTTTCTGATACATTTAGCACCAAAACCCACAGAAGTGAAAAGGGATGTAGAATCACCAGCAAATATTGCCACCGCTCCTGGACAGGAGTTATATCCAACTCTACGTACAATAGAAAATGAAATAACACAACACAACCAGAGTAATTCGATTCCAGCATTACAATTTCAAGCAGTTAAACCATCGTTTGGGTTCCTCCCATGTTATGGCAAGATCTTCGAGATTAATAAAATATCAAATAAAATGATAAAACCTTGATTACAGCATGATACGACAAGATCTTTATAATTAGAATAAAAATTTCGATTGCTCTTCCTCGTTGCACTCCTCTAGCAATCGTTTAAGTGTGGGGGTGTGACGGCTAGCCGTAACTTAGTTTTTTTTTAAATTAAATTATTAAATATGACGAACGGAGTGGGAACCTTCCTGATTTCCCACGATGAAAACGCGTTCGAGATAAAGTGTTTATAGTGGCCCGAGCCTGCGTACTCGGCCTTACAATCAACGCTCTATCCTACTTTGTCCCACGCGCATGTGTTGACAGGAGCCTATGATCATCGCGTATACATCGTGCTATCACGCTGATAATGGAAGGGGACCATAAAAATGCAATCTATCTTTTTTTTCCCACCGAATTTTAAGAAAATATCCGTAATATTAAATAGATTTTCGTCAATTTTGTAAGTTATTATAATGCGCATCTTTTTGTCACCGAATAACCAATAAATAATTCTATATTAGAACAATAATGTATTTTATAATAAATCGTAAAAGGTTTGGATTTTTCTGAATGTTTATAATAACCACTATGTATCGATAAAATTAATTAAGTTTAGTACGATTTTGTATACGTAATTCTAAACTATAGCATTACTCTTGCTCTTAAAAGTGGCACTCCGAGAGCCATCTCTGGAGAAAAGGGCCCAAGTTAAAAGGGGACCGCTCTTTCTCTCTCTGAAAATTCACGCCCACAGACCAATAAAGAAATCCTAGATATGATTAGAAAATTTCCCACCAATACAAAATTTGGCCGTTATCGCTTCATGGGCCTGAGGAAAGGGATTTCCACCCAACCACCCACTGCTTATAAAAAGCTCTGGACAAGACTGGAGGGCAGAGTGGAGTGGGCACCAGGAAGTGCCTAACAAGAAGTGATTACCAGTGAGTGAGTGCTGGAGGAGGCATCAAAGAAGAAAAAGTCAGCCAAAATTTAATTAAGAAGCCACCTAAGTATATTCAGAATATATAGAGAGAAAAAGAGGCCAAAGAGCAGAGAGAGCGCAGCCTTAATAATAAGGAATTAGAAAAAATAAATGTAAGTAAAATCTTATATCTGGCTATCCTTTTCTTTCTTTAAGCAATACGCCCTTTTTTTGGAAATTCATTAAGCGTGAGTCTGATGAATTTTCATTAAAGTCCCTTAAGAACACATTAAGCATGAGTCTGGTGTGTTCGTAATAACATTTGGTTATTACATTCCGCGCTAGCATACAGTTTTCTTAACGCAACAATATTGCTCGTTCCGGCTTATGTGTTACACGATAGCCAAATCAGAGCAACCCTGAGTTTACGCTTACTCCAAGCGTACCTGAGAGTGACCCCGACGTCACAGTTATGTATATATTTTTTAAAATATAAAAAACTTTGCAATTGTTGATTTTTCATTGTAAACAATAAATTTCCCACGCTCGTGACGTGACGCTGCTTATGTGGTCTTGTTTTTGCCGAATTGCCCTAACACATTTACATGTATGTGAGAAGAGCGCCTTCGCTCAATTACCGCTTTTCTTTACTTTTCTCGCGCAGGACGGGTTGCTATTTTGCAGTAGGAAAAGGGATAAATTAGACTGGACCGTTACAGATGATTCCCTCTTTGCCGAGTCTAGGAAAGGGACGTGCGACTCTTGTTACTTGCGGTCACGTGTGGACGTGCTTTCCTTTTCCGACACCGCAACTATTCCGACTGTGAAACCCGGAATTTTCCGCGTATCGTTGAACAATATGTTTAGAGCGTATCGTGTGTTATGTGCTATACTTTGCGAACTGATATTGTGCCTCTCGCCCCCCCTCCTCCTCTATTGCTTTAAGAGAGCACACCGTATGGCGCCTACAGTCAGTACTTGCGACGATGATGGCCACCCAAAAGTTATTACAGGTGACGAATCATGGGTTTATAGTTATGATCCTGAAACAAAACAACAATCTTCACAGTGGAAGCATTCTGAATCGCCAAGACCAAAAAAGGCACGTCAAAGTCGGAGCAATGTTAAGTCAATGTTGATTGTTTTTTTCCATTGTGAAGGTGTTGTACATCATGAATATGCACTAACAGGTCAGACAATTAATACAAAATACTACGTTCAAATTTTGAAACGTTCGCGTGATGCAGTAAGAAGAAAGCGGCCGCACTTTTGGGAAAGTGGTGATTGGCTTCTCCATCACGATAATGCGCCAGCGCATTCATCCAATCTTGTGCAGCAGTTTTTGAGCAAACACAATATTGCATTGCTTCGACAACCTCCATACAGTCCCGACATAGCCCCTTGTGACTTTTGTCTGTTTCCAAAACTAAAAAAACCACTCAAAGGACACCGATTCGATGACTAAACAACGGTTGAAAACAATGCGACGAGTGTACTGAAGGCTATCCCTAAAAGTGAGATCCAGGACTATTTTGAAAAGTGGAAACATCGATGGAACCATGTTATTCAATCAAGTGGGGATTACTTTGAAGGATACCACCCACCAGATGATAAAGAATAATGCTAGAACGAAAATATAAAGGTAGGCCCGATACTTTCCGGATAGACCTCGTACATACAAGATCAAGTAAGTTTAGCTGATTATGGTATTAATACTATTTTTTATGTTTATCAAAATGATCAAGCAACATCAAAATCAAACGAGCATTTCTATACGTACATTATCATCGAGGGTAAAGCTGTCAAATTTGAGGTTGACTCTGGTTCTGGCTACATATTTTTGCCGAAGGATCCATTTTCTAAGCTCAACTTAAATGTACCAATACTTCAAACATCCATTGGATTTCGTTCTTATACTCAGAACATTTTTGTGCCATATGGCAAAATTAAAGTATGCACCGAATTCAACGGAAAATCAATCGTAGATGAAATTTATATTGTACCAGAAAAATACTCTGCATTACTTGGTCGAAGCTGGATTAAACAACTGGGAATCGACTTGACTAAAATAGATCAAGATGGAACATCAAGTTCTTCAAATAATATGATAAAAAAAGTTATCAAAAATGATATTGTTGAAATAAACAATATGTTTCAAAATACGTTGCGTACGTAATTTTCAGGTTAGTTTGAAATTACGTGAAAATGCAACACCAGTTTTCAATCGACAAATCGACATTCCTTATGCACTGTTGGAACGAGTTGACAAAGAACTTGAGGCATTAGGAGTGGATGGCATCATCGAGAAAATTGAAGTGAGCGATTGGTGTTCTCCGTTAATGGTGATTCCGACAGCAGACGGAGGTGTGCGTTTGTGTGTTAATTACAAACGTGGAGTCAATCAACGTCTTATGAAAGCACACTATCCAATTCGAAAAATTGACGATATATTCAACAGCCTGTGAAATTCTCGCTGGTTTTGCAAACTTGATTTATACAAAGCGTACTTATACATTCCCGTAGATAAAGAGTCAAGCATTATTCAAACAATTACTACTCATCGAGGCACTTTCCGAGTAAACAGATTATCTTTCGGTATAAAAACAGCTCCATCTGAGTTCAATCAAATTTTGCATCAAATTCTCCAAGGATGTCCGAAAACTGAAAAATACTTTGACGACATCATCAAACAAAACTTGATAGCATGCTTGAACCGACTACAAGAGCAGGATTTGCATGTCAACTTTCAGAAATGTTCTTTTTTTCAAGAAGTTATCAATTAGGGCACATTATCAAGTTCAATCAAATTTCCAAATCACCTGAAAAAGTCAAAACTGTTTTGGAAATGCCAAGGCCTACATCTAGTGATCAGAAAAACTTTTTAAAGCATGGTAACTTATTATATTCGTTTCATTCCAGATCACTCTTCTATTACTGCACCGCTACAAACGCTTTCGAAAAAGAACACCAAGTTCAAATGGAATGTTGAATGTGAAACGGCTTTTATTCGTTTGAAACAAGAATTAGCAAGCGATCAAGTGTTAATGCCATATAATCCTGAATTACCTCTATGTTGAATTATAAAGGCTTCTATGCTTATGTGATATATAATATATCTCGGCGCATGCGCCATACGCGCGCCTATAGAGATCTCGCCGCTGCGCGGCATTCTGAGCTGTTCCTCCGTCCTGGTTAGACGTGCCTGTGCTCTATTCAAATAAAGTTAACTTTTTACTAAAAGTTCCTGTGCTGTGTTTTTTCACCTGCCGCTCTGCTTCCCAGTTTCCAACAGGTTTTGGACCGCAGCCACGCATCCGCTGCGCAAAGGTAAAAACCAGCAAAAAGTAAGTAATTAAAAGCACTAGAGTTTAGAGTGAAATGAAGAGTCGATTAGAGTAACGTCGTGTTCTTCCCGCGAATTCCCATATTAATAAAATAAAGATTTTACAAGTTAAATCTTAAAAGTAATAAAGTAACATGTTCGCGTCGATAATAGAACAAAGAAGTAGAAGAGGGAAAAGAAAATTGGAAAAAGTGAATGGACGAGACATGAATTTCTGATGCAATCTGCATCACCTTAGAATCACGGGAGTGCCGGGAAAAACACGCGACATCAGTGCTGGATAATAGCAAAAACATCCGCGAACGAATTTAGAGAGTGTCAGCACGTATATAAAGAGTTTTATGTAAATGCCGGTGTCGAATAGTAGATGACAGTCGAACAAAAGATTCGACGCCATGACACCTGGCAGCAACAGGTGCGAACACGCGCATGAGTAAAATTGGCGCGGAAGGTCCGCCATGTTGAAGTGACGGCGTCAGTCAGCGCGAAGTAGAGAAGGAGAGAGATAGAGAGCGCGCGATATAGAGAAAGAAAAATAGAGAGCGCGGACCATGCCTCACCGAGAGACCGCTCGCAAGCGAGCGTAGATGTAGCAAAGAGAAAGAAAGCGCGCATCGATCTAATAGAGAGCCCCTTCGCAATGAATACGTACAGTATAGAGCGTATACTAAAGAACGTATACAGCATGTATAGAGCATAAACGAAAGAACGGCCATTTGCTATATACACAGAATAGATTAGAATAGAATTGAATTCGAATTCAGAAGTGAAATTTAAATCGATACGTATCATAAATGAATGCATTCACTAATTACATTAAATGACAAACTACTATATATAACTATATATAGAATATTAACATATACAATATGTACATATATTCAAATATAATTATGTACATGTATAATTATAATAAACTAAAAATAGCTTGACGATTAGAAATATTTAGATGATACGAATATAGAGTAAATTAAATTGAATAAATCCTCGAAAGTCGAGTTTCTTGCACTATGTACAGTCGGCAGCTCATGTGGCTTTCGCGTTCATTGGAATCATTGACATGGTGTTGTGAACGTGTACGATCGGCTCTCCTGTGTACTCTGCACTTAGTACAGTCAGTCGGAAAGGGAGAGAGCACGTGAGCAGTGTCCATCAATGAGGAAAATGAATGCAGATTTCGGACTAAGTCTGTCGGATGTACCCAGCAGATTTAGAATGAAATCAAGTGACAACTCTCATACTAAAATAGAAATGCTTGGTATTTATAGATGTCAAACCAAGAGAGAGAGTCGAGGATTCAAATGAAGTGGCAGGCGGAGGAGCAGTAGGAAGTCAAATTAGTCTGCTTGGGCCTACAGCTTGGACAACATCCAACGCCCAAACAACAGGTACCGTAACCACAGGTGAAAAATTACAATATAGAGCTATGATAGCATACTGGAATAGTTTAGAGATTAGAGAATGGATCCATGAATTTGATAGAAAATTGAATTAGAGTTAAATGTAAAACCAAGCATTAATTTAGAATACCATTCCAGCGAATAGTCAAGCAGGTGGCAGTACCACCAATGTCACCACTTTTACTGCTGCACCATCCGCCTCTTCTTCAACCGCTGCCAACATCACCGGCACTCAAACCTTGAGCTCCAGGTTTGATGCTCAGCAAAGGTCTGAGGCTCCAAGAAATCAGCCTCTGACTCCAGAAGAGACGATTATAAAAATGATGGAGCTCCAGAAAAAAATATGGCCGAATTTAAATAAGGCATTAGAGATTGCTAGAGACATACAAGCAAAGGAAATAGAGAGATTTACGGTAAATAGAGAATTAAAAACTACCCAAAATAATAAAGATAATAATAATGCTACCTCCACAACTACAACAGCCACCTCAACTCCTCAGCCCGTAAGAAGAAGAGTAGAAAATCAACCCAACAATATAATAATACCCCCTTTAGATGTTAGACTGATAAATACTCCACTAAGCTACGAATCTCTAATTCCAGATTCTGGTAACGTTTCTATACTTGATAACACTAATTCGCAACAAAATCTAATATTAACTCAAACAGTAGATGCACTGACAATAACATTAGAGTCAACAAGCGCAGTTACAAAATCTTCATTTAAAAGAGACTACACACTTACTAGTACATCCAATATTAATGTCTGGTTAGACAGACTAAACTCAGAATTGCTTGCGAAAGAGCTACTAGATGTTATAGATATAAAAACGTTACCGAAAAGAGTTTTCAACTTAGATGAACAAAAGAAAAGAAAAGGAGTAGTTAGAGACATAATTGTAAATCACATAGACGAAAATTATCATAAACTAGTTCTGAATATAACTAATCCCTTAGAAGTTCTGAATAAATTAAAAGAGCAAAGAAGAATAGAGTCTAACAAAGATGATTCGGCAGTAAGGGAAGAGCTGTATAACTTTAAACTAAATTCAAATGATAAGGTTAGTAATTTTTTAGATAAGTTCGATTCTCTTATTCGAGATTACGAGTTAACTGATACATCTATTCCCTTAACTGATGCCGAAAATAGAGTTGCTTTTAGGAAAGCAGTCAAAAATGCGTACCCGAGAATCGTGGAGTTAGATTTCTTAACAAAACAAAACAAAGATAAAAGTTTGACATTAGAAGAAATGCGTAACTTTATATTATAGTTAGAAGCTGATAGATGCGACGGAACTAGAGGTAGAGTTGCTGCAGCCTTAGTTAACATGGCCAGTGGAGGAAACGCCTCTGGCTCTGTGGCTGAGACCTGCCACCGCTGCAACATAGCAGGACATGTTGCAGCACACTGTCCCTTGGCTCAGTATAACCTGTGGTACTGTTTTGCCTGTAAGCAGACAGTGCCACACAAGAGCAACGAGTGCGTATTTTATAATCAACAGGAGCACAACAGACACCAGGCCCGCAAGGGAAATAGAGGCGACAGGTATGAAGCATATACTAATAATTTCAATAAAAGAGGCTCGAGAGGAAGTGGCGGTAGCACAAATTTTAGAGGAAGAGGTAATTTTAGAAGTAAAAACAATAGAGGTAGAGGTAGGGGAAATTCATTTAAAAGAGAATCAACTCGTCCCTATGTTCCTCGAAATTCCAACAGCCAACAGAAGCTGGCCAAAGCAACTCAGGAAACTCTACAAGGTAAGAGTCTAACTAAAATAACCAAAGATAAGGTAATCTTTCTGGCTGATTCTGGTGCTACAGAGCACATTATAAATAAAGGACTTATTTTACGAAACTTCACAAAAGGTAATGGAGGCGTAATAAAAAGCGCAAATAAAAATAAAGAAGCTGACATAGAGATAGATGGCAAAGGAGATTTATATATAAATAAATTGGACAAGGAAGGTTACCCTATCAAATTAACAAATGTACTAGTAGCCACAAATATTTCAGAGAATTTAATATCACTTAGACGATTTGCTGATGCAGGATTAGCTATATATTTAGATGACTCAAAATTAAAAATTTTTGATAAAGAAACAGGGATAATTTACATTACTGGAACTTAACAAAAACCAAATTGGTTAATTCAATTAGAAGTTAAAAATTCCAATAAAGATAAAAAAGGGTCAGGTTTTCAAGCATATTCTTGTAATGCACGAATGGTTACTCTGGACGAAGCAACCCAACAATCTCAGCAAACAGAGGAAATTAGAGATAATGAAAATTCAAATTCTGAGGTTGGAAGGGAGCAAAGTTCAGATAGCCTAACTCCAACATTAAGTCAATATAGTGAGTTCGCGAACTTTGATGTAATAAATTTAGATAACTATAAAGAAAACGTAGAGGTAGACGATTTATTCGATTCGTTTGAACTTGAAAAATTATATACAGAAGGATTAGATGAAGGCATGCTTTGGCATATTAGATTAGGTCACCCTTCACTTAGTTATTTAGAAAAATTACAGAGGATAGATAAGAATCTTGAGAAAGTTAAATTTAATAAAAATAGAATGGATTGTGAAGTTTGCATAATGGCAAAAATGTGCAAACAACCCTTCTTAGAAGTAAGAAGTAGAGCTGATCAACCATTAAAACTCACTCACACTGATATAATGGGTCCGTTCAAACCCATTTCTTATCCCGGAAATAACAAATACATTATCACTTTTATAGACGATTATTCTAAATTCGCTAAAGCCTATGCTATTAAAAATAAATCCGACTCCGGTGATTGTTTAGAAGATTACTTAAAAACCATGAGAAATTTAGTAGGTAAAGATTTGAGAGCGTGTTATATTAGAGTAGATAATGGCACAGAATTTACGGGAGGAAAATTTAAAGAGATAATGGAAAAGGAGAATATAGAGTCTAATTTTTCAAATCCATACACACCCCCACACAATAGTATAGCTGAGAGATTTAATAAAACCCTACAAGAGAAAATTAGATCCCTAATTTTTGATTCTGGTCTCCCAAAGAGCATGTGGAATTTGGCCTTAGAAGTAGCTATAGATTTATATATTAGAACGCCATCCACAGAGTTCAAAACCCCTTTGAACATGATATCTCCCAACAGTAAATGCCACATTAACAAAATTAGACGTTTTGGTAGTGTAGCATACGTTAAGAAACCAATTACAGAGTCAAAATTGTCAGATAGAGCAATAAAAGCTATTTTAATAGGCCAAAATCCAAATGGATATATATTCTGGCACCCTCAAACAGGCAAGATTATACACTCAAAACATGTAAAAATCCTAGAAAAACTAACTTATAAAAATATACAAAAAGGCAAGGATCAAAATATAGGTATCAACCCTACTGAAAAATTAGAGCAGGAAATTGACAAGGATGATTACATAGAGCTTCTAGAAGAAAATCAAATCGAAACAGAAAGCAGTATATCAAATGATTTAGAGAAAGATAAAAGTAAAATTAGGTCAAAACAAAATAAAAGAAAAATAGATAAAAGTATAGACAACAGAGAGATAGAAGTACTACCCCGAAAACAACCAAAAAGAACGGTTAAAATTCCAAAAGACTATAAAGCTATGTCAGAAGGCAAAGCAAAACTAGTAGATACTAGCTTTGCATATATAGTCTCTTATTCTAAAATGGAAGATCTCGATGAAGATGAAAAGGACTGTATTTTATTAGCAAAAACTAGTTCAGATCCTTCGAGTTATAAGGAGGCTATGGATAGCGAATTTTGGGAACAGTGGAAAGCTGGTGTAAATAGAGAATTAGATTCATTAGATGAAAACGGCGTATTTGTATTCGTAAAAAGACCAATAGTAGACTCTAAAGGAAAGAAACCAGTAATTATAGATTGTAAATGGGTTTTTAAAACAAAATTGGATGTAAACGGGAAAGATGAATTTAAGTGTAGAATAGTAGCTAGAGGATTTAAAGACACAAATCAATACGAACTCAGAGAAACTTATGCCCCAGTAGCTAGACTTTCAATTATTAGAGCAGTACTAGCAATAATTAATAAACTAGACGTTAAAACCGCATTTTTAAATGGAAAACTAGATGAAGAAATATATATGGAAATTCCAGAAGGTGTAGAAGTTAATGAAGAATTTAGAAAAACACATGTCTGTAAATTAAGTAAAGCTCTGTATGGACATAGAGTTAGTCCAAAGAAATGGAATGAACGTTTCACTGTAGAAGCAGAAAAATTAGGTTTGCAAAGAGACTTAAGTGAACCTTGTCTATTCACTTATAGAAAAATGGGCATTTTAATACTACTTTTGCTGTATGTATATGATATCATATTAGCTGGAAACAATATTAAAAAATTATTAGAAATAATCAAGCACCTGAGCTCTGTTTTTAAAATGAAAAACCTTGGAGAACCTAAGGAATATTTAGGCATGTAAATCACTAGAGATAGAGAAAATAGAATAGTGACTTTAAATCAAACTAGATACATAAAGAAAATATTAGCAAGATTTAATATGAAAGAATACAAACCCCAAGATACATCAATGATAACAAATCAAGCTAGAAGTAGAAACCCACAGAAAGCTAGAACTCAGGCAGTAGAAATTAGAGAAACAAAAGTTCCATATAGAGAAGCAATAGGTAGCTTGTTATATCTGGCAAATGTCACTAGACTAGACATTTCTTATGCCGTTAACTATCTTTCTCGAAAACAAACTGATCCTAAAACCGAAGACTGGGTAGATGTAAAAAGATTATTTAGATACCTTAGAGGAACTTCAAATTTAAGATTGACATTCAGAGGAAAGACAGAAAACTTAGAGATATACACAGATGCTAGTTTTAGAGATCATACTGACTCAACATCAACGAATGGTATGGCAATTTACGTGTTTGGTGACACAATTATGTGGAGAAGTCACAAACAAAATATTGTGAATTCATCAACTTGTCATACTGAATATTATGCCATGAGTGAAGCTTGTCAGGAAGCTATTTCTTTAGATAAAGCTCTTAGAGACATACTAGGCAAAACAATGTATCCCATCACCTTGTTTTGTGACAATAGATCAGCTAGAGACTGTACACAAAAGGAGGGTAGTCATAAACTTAAAGGTTTCGATGACGACTTAGAGACAATAAAAACAAAACTAGAGGAAAGAGAAAGAACAGGAGTAAAAGGAAAATTGTCCAAAACTCATGGGGATTACATTAAACAGTGTGTACTAGAAGGTAAAATAGAAGTTGTATGGATTTCCACGAAAGAAAATGTAGCAGATGTGTTTACAAAGCCTCTCCCCTCTTGCGACTTTAATAAATTTAGAGGTAAATTGTTAAATAACTAACATGAATTGTGTACTTGTATGGTTTCAGATCCTGAAAAGAGACAACAACAATTAGAGATGGAAAATTAGATTTTTTTGATTCATAGAAAAATTGACATATTTTTATTTATAGAGAGTTAGAGAAACTTTTGTACTGTTGTATACTTATATCTTTATATTTCATTAGATTAAGAAAGATGGAACATGTGTTCAAAATTTAATAGTTTAATCAACCAAAGAATAATGTATTTTTTTGCTAAAACAACATAAGTATTATGTGATTTAAGTTCAGATTATCACAAGTGCACAGAAGGGAATGAGTGTTGAATTATAAAGGCTTCTATGCCTATGTGATATATGTATAATATATCTCGGCGCATGCGCCACACACGCGCCTATAGAGATCTCGCCGCTGCGCGGCATTCTGAGCTGTTCCTCTGTCCTGGTTAGACGTGCCTGTGCTCTATTCAAATAAAGTTAACTTTATACTAAAAGTTCCTGTGCTGTGTTTTTTCACCTGCCCCTCTGCTTCCCAGTTTCCAACACTCTACAACTTGCCTGCGATGCTAGCCCTTTTGGAATTTCAGGTGTTCTTTCGCACGTCGATAATGGTGCGGAAAGACTTATTTCTTTTGCTTCTCGATTATTGACTTCAGCTGAACAAAATTATTCACAATTGGATCGAGAAGCACTCGCAATTGTATTCTCTGTGGATTATTTTCATCAATATTTATTTAGAAGGCAATTCAAACTTATAACTGCCAATCAACCTCTTGTTCGAATTTTTCATCAACATGCCAACATTCCACGCATGGCAACAGTATGTTTACAACGATATGTAGCATTTTTATCAGGATTTAATTATGAAGTTGTATTCAAACGAGGTATCGAAAACGCAAATGCAGATTGTTTATCTCGAGCACCCATTCCCTCAAGTTCAAAAGTAGAAGCTGTTATCAATGAAAAAGTCCATAAAATTTGTGAAGGTTTGATCTCGAATATTTCAATGCTCAATATATCTTTCGAATCAATTCGGAATGAAACACGTAAAGACGACACTTTATCAAAAATTTTATAAGACCTTAAAAATAATTCAAACTGTGATTCTGAATTTACAATCGATAATAACATTTTATTCAGAGGTCAACGAGTTATCATTCAATCGAGCTTACAACTTTTAGTTCTACAAAATTTACATCGAACGCACGTTGGCATATCAAAGATGAAACAGTTTGCACGACGTTACGTTTATTGGAAATCAATTGACAAAGATATCGAACACTCAGTTAGAGTTTGCGAAGCTTGCGTGCCACTCAAAAATAGCCCAGCCAAAGCACCTTATCATCCGTGGGAAGAACCTGAAAGTAACTGGCAGTGCATTCACATTGCTTACGCAGGACCATTTCAAGACCATCATTTCTTAGTTATAATTGATGCTAAATCAAAATAGGCAGAAATTGGACTAACTTCAACAGTGCCAACATCAACATCTACATTCGAATTACTTAAAGAAGTTTTTTCACGCAATGGTTTATTAAATGTGATGGTTTCCGATAACCCTACTATATTTACGAGTGATAAATTTCAAAACTTTTGCAAGGAGTGTGGTATTTTTGAAAAATTCATTGTACCAGGACATCCAGCTACCAACGGTTTAGCTGAAAGGAACATTCAAACCTTGAAAAAGTGACTTCCAGCTGTGATCGAGGAGACATTAACTATGCGCCAAAAAGTTCGAGAAATTCTATTCAGGTACCGAGCAACATCCTTGAAAAATGGTAAAACACCTGCAGAATTATATTTACATCGTCAAATTTGTATTCATTATGATGCACTAAAACCAACTAAATTTGAGAAACCTTCTGCGCCGGAATAAAACAGTACGTCATTTAAATATTGGAGAGAGAGTACAAGCACGTTACTAGTCCAATAACAAAACACAGTGAAAACTTGGTACTATCATCAAGAAATTCGGTCATTTTCATTATTCGATAAAACTAGATAATGGGCATGTTTTCAAGCGGCATATTAATCAACTTCTTCGAACAAACGTTAATAAAAAAAAATCAATAAGTTTTGCACCAGTTACAAATGCAGTATTACGACTACGGTCAAGATTATCAAGAAATATCCAACATTCAAGATTTAGTTACTTTTACATCAAATACATTACAGCATCAAGAAGAGCAAGTCCTACAAGAAGATCAACGTCAAGAACAACGTCAACGACAACCGCCAGAAGAACCAGTTCTTCTTCGTTGGTCAAGTAGAATGCGACAACAGCTTACACACCTGTGAGATTTTTATACATGTTACTGTATTATATTCAATTCATTTTTTTTCAATTTTCAATGATTAACAATATTAATATAAACTTAATTATCAAAAAAATTATAATTCCAAAATAAGCGTGGGAGAATTATAAATATTCGAGTATCAATATTAACTTTCAAGCATCACGCTGTTTTCGTTTGTTTTAGTAGACAGATTCTCGACATTTAACACACCAATCGTTAATTTTTTTATAGAATAAAGCTCATTTCTTATATCTTAAAATATTTTTAATTCACGGAATACAGCAATTTGACAACCAAATTTTTATTGTGGTTATAAAGTGTTTGAATTTTTGTATATATTTTGACTGTCATGGTATATAGAGTACAGTGTAGGTGTTGTTATTACCCGCGATGCGGATTATTCATTTGTAACGGAATTGACCCAGCCGACAATTTCAATAAATTTTTGCTCGCAGCCGTCCGCAAAATATTTAAAAGAAATGAGCTCGGGAAGAACGAATGCTCTCACGACTAAATAACACACCGAGCTTGTGTGTTAATCGTGCGCAAAATAAAGGAAAAAAGAATGTGAAAAAGATTAACTTATGACACTCGCGAAATAACAAATACGAGGACCGATATACTGCCGAGCTACACGCATATATATAAGCTGATGCTCGAGCGATGCAAGAGAGAGAAAGAGAGAGAGAGAGAGAGAGAGAGAGAGAGTGTAACATGTGCCGCTGACTCGAGCGCGAGAGCGACCGATCCTGCTGGTAGCGCTCGTGAGCCATGTGTTCGGTTGCGAGCGGGCTCGCGAGGCCGTCGTAGGGGAGTGTTGCTTGCGCGCGTTTGCCGACGGCACGATTGGTTTCGAGTACTCTTCGATCAGCGCTCGCCGGGCACGGACCTTCCATGGATAGAGTGACATTTTCCTCGGACCTTCTCTGGATAGAGTGACGTTTTCCTTTCATCAGGAGAACACTTTCTGTGTGCGACGATCTCAACATCGAGGTGCTTGTCCTGCCCGGGAAGCCGTTCTTTCTTCTAAGTGACACACGACTCTTCCTTTCGATTGTATCGATGGAATCATCCGACAGAAGTACTCACTGGAGCTCGGGTGGTGACCTTTTGGATGGATGATCCTCCCCTGGATATCCACGTTAACATGGTGCGTTTAGAAAATGAGGCGATATCAGGTTCTATCCTCGTTATCATGTAAGTGAGCGTGTGAACCGAGAAAATTGACGACATAGCGAAGAAATTCGATATAAAGACTCATGCGAATAAGAGAAGTCGGATTATGATGAATAATTTAATATACGAGATGAATTAGATTTATAGACTTTTGCGAGTGAAATTGAATTTAAGTTGTATATATCTATGATAGCGATTTTGAAAATGTAAATAGTAGCCGTTTGGTCTGTGCGGATACGCGTATGTAAATTAAGCCGACAGCGACGTTTAGACTGTAACGACAGTACAAGATAAACAAGCTTAGTATAATAAATTTGAATAAGATGACAACGTATTGGGAATGAACTTGTATATCCCGAATTATTTCACATATCGTCCCTTCCTATCTACTCATACGAAATTATATTTACATATTTGTATTTTTCTCGAGTCCATGGTTGGATTTGATAAAGTACAATTACAAATGGCGCCTAACTAAGTGGATAATTGAATATTTGTTATTCAATTATTTGAACCCTGCATACACGTATGAGTGATAGAGTGGGAATATATATAACAAAGTCCGGCCGACCATCGAAACAAAAAATAAACAACCTCAATTACTCCCGTGGGAGAACAATCGTTAAGCGCAATACTAACATAACAAATATGGTTTTTCCTCGTGACGAGCATGATGCACAGCCAAGTGGACGACACAACGATCCGCTTAATATGGAACAACTACAACAGCTTGCTGAACAACAAAGGCAAGAATTAGAGGAGCGGGATTTACAACTTCAGGAAATGAGAGCAACTCTTCAGAAGCAAGGCGATGTGCAGGAGATGAGACAACAACTTGAAGCTCGAGAAGCCGAAGTTCGCAGGCGGGAAGAAGCCCAAACGAACGCTACTAGTTCACAACAGAATGACGGCCGCGATAATGGACAACAAGCACCGTTGCTGCGAGAAAAAGATTATACGGCGGAGATTTGCACGATTATGGGTAACGTTACGAGTATGCATATCGATGTTAAAATGCCGGAATTCCATGACGAGAATACGTCAAACCCTTTACAGTTCCTTGACGACTTTGAAAGATTTTGTTCGATTAAAAATATTAAAAACGAAGATAGGTTGAGGATTTTGAATATAGCTTTGAACGGTAAGGCTAGACATTGGTACGAGTTGCAGGCCCCTTTCATAACCTTTGATCAATTCAAAGAAAACTTTCAAAACGAATTTTATAGTTTAGCGATTCAGATTAATTTCAAAGATAAATGGTCAAGTAGAAAGTTCAACAATAGGGAGGATAAAAATTTACAAACATACTATTATAAGCAAATGAAACAAGCCAATTATTTGAGACCTCCAATTACACAATATGAAAAAAATTTAACAATAATTAAACAATTTCCTCTCTCTGCGAGGCCCTTATAGATTATAATAAGTCAAACGATATAATTAAAGCAATAATTAGTCTTGATGGCCTGTACAGTGAAAAGTCCAAAGCTTATGAATACGAGAACTGTTATAATAGAGTAAATTCAAATAATTTCGGTTACTACAATTCAAAATATAACAATTCAAACTATAAAAATAAAAATCATAATGATCAACAGAATGTACAAATTAGCCAATTTAAAATTCAAAATAAACAGCACACGTCAAATTATCGTGGCAAGGGGAACTTTTATAAGTTTAGGGGACGCGGAATGGCACACGGCACATTTACTCAAAACTTCCAGAATCATAACAATTCAGAAAACAATAAGCCTCGGTGTTCACAGCAGTTCCCAAGATTAGAGCCCGATACACCCTTTCCCCCACCCGCAATGAGTAACGTTAGTACTTGCGCCGAAGTAAACACGCAGCATCAGCAAAGTCATTTAAACGAAAGATAGGCGCGTTGAGTTGTGGTCCGTCAGCGCGTCAATATCACGACGACGTAGTAAATGAACTATCGAAGGAGATAAATAATGAGGACCGCGAACTTGAGAAAAATTTATTAAAGAGAATCCCCCCATCACCTCATTTATTATGTACTATAGATAATAAACAGATTTGGTCACTGGTTGATACGGGTAGCCAAATAAGTGCAATTTCAGATGAATTTTATAATGAGATAAAGAATTCTCAAAGTCTTTTAGAATTACCAGTCACAAATATGGTCGTGTCGGTAGCCATTGGAAAAAAACCAACTACAATAAAAAAACAAACCATGTTAAAAATAAGTATAGATGGAGAAACTTTTGAATTTATTTTTTTGGTGGTGCCATCTCTAACAAGTAAATTAATTTTGGGAAACGATTTTCATGTGAGGATTGGATTGATTATCAATTATTGGCATAGAATAATACAAATAAAAAACAGAATAGTAAAAGCCTCATCGATATTGTTCGAACCGAGCTCCTCGGAGAGATTGGTCTTAACAGAAACAAAAGACAAAACATGCATATATATATTAACGTCAAATCGAAATATGATCGAAAATGACATTATCGATGCGTCCGAGACTGAATCGCAATTACAAAAAAATCAAGAAGAAGATAATGATAAAATCTCTTACAAAAAATGTAGTATTGATATGATTGAAGATATAAGAAAAGAAATATCCGAAGGTAATGTAATGTCAAATATAGATGATTACATGGATGATCTTGATAATTTATTAAATAAGGGTAAAGTTAATGCATGTACAGTCGAGAACAACAGTGATACTAATTTCGCTGAGGAGTTTGATTTAATCGCGAGAAATCTCACAATGATTGATGAGGGAAAAAAGAATATTTTCATGAAGATGATTATACAATTTAAAAAACTATTCTCAGACAAACCTGGATGTGTCAACAATTATACTCATAAACTTCGCTTAAAGTCTACAAATTCGAAAATAAATCAATCATATCCCGTGCCATACGCGTTGCGTGACGAAGTAGAGATGTGTTTGGAGAAAATGTGTCAAGCAAGAATCATTGAACCAGCTATAAGTCAGTACTGTAATCCCCTTCGAATCGTACGTAAAACCGACGGTGCGATACGGGTGTGTCTCGATGCAAGAAACCTAAGCAAATATTTGGAAGAGGACCACGAAGCACCACCAATAATAACAGACATCATGCAAGTGTTTTTCAAATGTAAATATTTCTTGAAGATAGACATGACGATGGGCTACTGGCAAATTTTACTTGATAAAGAATCACGACCACTGACTGCATTCGTCTTTAAGGGTCGAATGTATCAATTCATACGCGTACCTTTCGGTATAAGCACAGCGAGTAGTGCTTTCATTCGAGCTTTTACAATGGCGTTATCGAGCCAGGCTCCCATCATGAACATTTTCGAAAGACAACCAGAGGTAGAAAGCAATACTGAGAAAGAAAACAATCAAGTCAGTGTTCCAAACGGAATAAATATACATAAATACTCAGCAACTTATGTCGATGATTGCGCAATCGGTACTAAAACATTCGAAGAACATATTTTGGTTTTGCAAGTCATTTTCTCAAAATTGATGGCAAATGGTTTTACAATAAATTTAAAAAAATGCAAATTTTTATTAGATAAAATAAAATTCCTAGGATTTATCGTGTCATATAACGGGATAATTCCTGACCCAGAACGTGTCGCGATAATAACTAATTTTGAAAATCCTAAAAACAAACAACAATTACAGCACATACTTGGAGTATGTAATTATTACCGACGTTTCGCAATAAAACACAAAAATTTTATATCACCGTTTCGAGAGTTATTAAAAGATAATTCAGAATGGTTATGGACCAAACA
Source organism: Phymastichus coffea (assembly GCF_024137745.1). Taxonomy (NCBI): domain Eukaryota; kingdom Metazoa; phylum Arthropoda; class Insecta; order Hymenoptera; family Eulophidae; genus Phymastichus; species Phymastichus coffea. Next base: position 2,873,775 of record NW_026706822.1, on the reverse strand, counting down.
ACATACTCGCGCCTTTGACGCACTAAAGCGAAATTTTACTCATACTGTTTGCTTGAGTCATGTTATTCCGAACATCCCATTTAAAGTTCAAACAGATGCAAGCAATGGTGGTATAGCAGGTATTTTATATCAAATAGATGAAAATAAGGAACATGGCATAATTTCTTTTGCCAGTAGATGTTTAACACAAACTGAAACAAAATATACGACAGAATTAGAGCTTCTAAGCATCGTATTGCGAAATTCAGAGAGTTTTTAGTGGGCCGGACTTTTGAGATCGTAACGGATCATAAAGCGTTAACATTTCTGAATTCGACCGTATTTCACAATTCACGGCTGATAAGATGGTCTCTGTATTTACAGCAATACTCATACACCGTAGTACACTGTAGAGGCAAGGACAACACAGTAGCTGATTTTTTGAGTCGTAATCCCGAAAGTAAATTCAAGGAGTATACACAGGAAACTCTCATGATTTCATCCCTTTATAATTATAGTTTACCAATGATAAAGAGTGACGAAGTATCTTCATTGATAATAATGGCATTGTTTAATGCAGATACCTCATTAAAAAAAATCATGAAGAATATAGCAGAAAAGCAAAATCAAGACCCAGCTTGCCAAAATTTTCTTAAACAACTAAATAATAAAAATAGAAAACACGAACATTTACAGGTTTACGACAATGTATTATTCATGAAAGAGCATAAATCGGAAACATGGCGTATCGTAATACCAAAGGAAATAAAAGACGAAATAGTGAAGCTCACCCATTTTCAATTAGGTCACCCTGGAGTATTCAAAACAGTGTCATATCTAAAAAGGTACTATTATTGGCGTACTATGACGAAAGACGTGAAGACACATGTGTTAAGTTGCGACCTTTGCCAGCGCGTTAAATATCTCACGATCGCGATGGAGGGGCCATATCAGCTCGTCGGGGCCGAAAAGCCATCAGATCTGGTGACGGTTGATTTTTATGGCCCTTTTCCTCGCGGTCGGGGGGGGGGGGGGGAGTGGAGTACATATTCGTGGTATTAGACGCGTTTTCAAGGTGAATTCGTCTTTACCCCATGAGGAAAGCCACGACAGGCGCCGCACTTAGGAGACTTATCGAAGAATATATTCTGGAATGCGAAAAATTCGAAAGAATTTTGAGCGACAACGGTAGTCAATTTACGTCCAATAAGTGGAAAATCGAATTGGAAAAGCTCGGAATAAAAGTTGTATATAGTTCAGTTAGACATCCCCAATCCAATCCCACCGAACAGGTAATGAGAGAAATAGGCCGATTTTTCAGAACATATTGCGAAAATAAACATACCTCCTGGCCATTATATTTATCTAAAATGCAGGAACTATTCAATATAACGACTCATTATAGTACAGGCTGTGCACCTAATGAATTGCATTTTTGACAAAAAATTCAAGATAAAATAACTACGTTTTTAAAGTTTCCACAATCAAATCCCATTAACCATAAATACCTTATAACCTTTGCAAAGAAAAACATTGAAAAAAGTCATGCGGCTCGTACCAAGCATCAAAAGCCATCTAAGGTTGTGATAAAAGAAGGAGACCTGGTACTTTTGAGAGTGAGACATTTGTCTAATGCGTTGGATAAGGTTACCAAGAAGTTTTTCCATTTGTTTGAAAGGCCTTTCAAAGTCGCGAGGGACCTGGGTCGCAATGCTTACGTTTTAGTTGATCCGAACGATCATAGTGTTGAGACAGGCGTCTATAATCGTGCAAATCTAAGAAAATATTATAAGGCTTAGTTTAAAGCGTTTCGGTGTTGGTGAAAATAAGAGTGATCCTTCAGGAAGGATGTGCTTTAATCAGAGATTAAAGTAATACCAAACGGAATTTGAAGGACGCGCGTGTAAGGCATGGACATACTTAGTTATGTGAGAATTAGTTTAAATTGTAAGCGAATCGAATAATTTAGGTGCACCTATATGTATAAAGTGTACGAAGATTTGCGAATTAATTGAATTGTAAAAAACAAGTAAGCGTGAAATGCGTGTGTGAGTGTCTTTGATTGCGTGATTTTGGCGTGGTGTGAATGTTTTGCGTGAGCGTGCATATCGGGTGTTCCGATTGGCATGGCTCGGAGAGTGTACGGGGTCGCGGCCTCCATTTTCGGTCTGGATGGTTGTTTGATTTTCTAGGAACGATTGCGGATTTCCTGCTTAGTTTTTTTTGTTTTTGAGCGGTTGACTCCAACCACTAAAAAGGGGAGAGAGTTGTAACATTTGCCGCTGACTCGAGCGCGAGAGCGACCGATCCTGCTGGTAGCGCTCGTGAGCCATGTGTTCGGTTGCGAGCGGGCTCGCGAGGCCGTCGTAGGGGGGTGTTGCTTGCGCGCGTTTGCCGACGGCACGATTGGTTTCGAGTACTCTTCGATCAGCGCTCGCCGGGCACGGACCTTCCATGGATAGAGTGACATTTTCCTCGGACCTTCTCTAGATAGAGTAACGTTTTCCTTTCATCAGGAGAACACTTTCTGTGTGCGACGATCTCAACATCGAGGTGCTTGTCGTGCCCGGGAAGCCGTTCTTTCTTCTAAGTGACACACGACTTTTCCTTTCGATTGTATCGATGGAATCATCCGACAGAAGTACTCACTGGAGCTCGGGTGGTGACCTTTTGGATGGATGATCCTCCCCTGGATATCCACGTTGACATGGTGCGTTTAGGAAATGAGGCGATATCAGGTTCTATCCTCGTTATCATGTAAGTGAGCGTGTGAACCGAGAAAATTGACGACATAGCGAAGAAATTCGATATAAAGACTCATGCGAATAAGAGAAGTCGGATTATGATGAATAATTTAATATACGATATGAATTAGATTTATAGACTTTTGCGATTTTGAAAATGTAAATAGTAGCCGTTTGGTCTATGCGGATACGCGTATGTAAATTAAGCCGACAGCGACGTTTAGACTGTAACGACAGTACAAGATAAACAAGCTTAGTATAATAAATTTGAATAAGATGACAACGTATCGGGAATGAACTTGTATATCCCGAATTATTTCACATATCATCCCTTCCTATCTACTCATACGAAATTATATTTACATATTTGTATTTTTCTAGAGTCCATGGTTGGATTTGATAAAGTATAATTACAAGAGAGAGAGAGAGAGAGAGAGAGAGAGAGAGAGAGAGAGAGAGAGAGAGAGAGAGAGAGCATAACGGACACCGACCTCAACCGCTGTCACGAATGCTCCGCGGCTGACCAAACTTGTATCGCCGCTATTACCTCGCCCAGTGCTTCATGCTTCTGTTTTTCTCGCTGCTCCTTGCTGCTGCATACGAAGACCGTATGTGCGTTATCGATGCGGGTTTCGCCGATGAGACCCCACACACATCGGAGTTAGGCTGCGGGAGTTTCGCTGGGCGCAGCCCAGCCAACCACAAACAATGAACAACAGCTTTTTCTCACGCAGACGCCTGCACACCAGATGTATGTTCTTGAATCCCGCATCGCTTCCTAACTCGAAACAAAAGAAAACCCAGCGGTCGAATGAAATGAACAAAGCAAACCCTCACGTCGGATGCTTGCTCAACTCGAGTATGGCTCCTCTTTTTCCTGGTCGCTCCGTCGATATCTATAAGCTTGATGCTTGCTCGCCGCACCTCAAACTGAGAAAATTTAGGCACGAGAGTATGAACAAATAGATTCTAAGCCCAAATGTAACGAACGAAGCGAGTGAGAGCCAACAAAGAAACCGGTGAGCCGGGAGTCTCCGTTATAAATAGGTCTAGAGTATATTTCAGTATTTTTGTTGTTTTCGGCTTATCCGTTGATGATAAGAACGTATAATTATTCTGTAGAAGCTCTGATGCACGTAATTATGAAAGACCACGGCGTCCGGGTGTTGAAGCGATATATCAACGAAACTCCGGTGTAGCATCGCTACATTTTATTATCGACAAGCGATCCAGTGTCTACGCGCGCAAGTCGTAATATATGCGTGTACATGTGTGTGAGGGTGCTAGGACCCTAGAAATACCTAGAGTGGCGGCAGCACCTGCTGATGCTGTCGTCAATCATTGTGGGCACCTCGAGCTCTTCCAGCTTGACCGTCAGTCGTCGACGACATCGTCCTACGTGCGGAGCTCCCTCGCGAATTACCGTATAAGGTACAGCGTGCATTTCTCGTGCAAATTTCTAATCGTTAGAAACGATTTTTAGACCAGCTACGTGGTCACCGACACTTCGTGTATGTAAAAAGGTTAATAATTATTCTTGTGACTGGCGCATGAGTGTGTGTGAAAGTATCACTGAGAGTGTAAAAATTTCGAACACGTGCGTGCGTGCGACGCCGGCATTGTCCTCGCCGTGACGTCATTCGCGAATAAAAATTCATTGTTCTCTTCGTTTCATTTTTCTCTTGCGTGAGTGATTTTTAAATAAAAGGGTTTTTTATACCGTGATAGGCTTTTTCCCTTATATCTTCGTGTTAGTTATTTTACCCTTCCGAACATTCGGGCTTCGAGTAATTTCTCCTTTTTCCAAAATTTTAGCTTTAATTTTGTTTAACGGTAAATCATCGGGAACGTTTTCAAGAACTGAGCTCACCTATCTCGCCGGTAACGAGTCGCGATTATTCATCCGGCCAATGAGTTGCGTGGAATGCTCAAGAAGAATAAATTGAGCAATTTCGAGGAACTGTAGGGGAAACTACCCGAGGTGTATCTTATCGACTTACCTCATTTTTTGATATGTTGTAGTACGTCGAAAAATATTTGACCGGCGTCTTTTCGTTCGTATTAATTCAGTAATTTGAGGAGTGGAAACCACATCTAAAGTTCAGTCCTAAAAACGGATTTGTCAACATTTCTTGGAAACTATTTCGGATTTCTCGGTAAAACGAAGTAAATATTATTTGTTATTCAAAAATAAGTATTTGTGTATTATTTTTAACTATAACAGTTGCATTATCTTATTCATAAGTTTTAAGGGTGAACTTTAGAGGTGGTTTTCACTCCTTAGCTCACCGAATTATCACGAACGAAAAAACATGGGTCAAAACTTTTTCAATATACTACAACATATTTAAAAATGAAGAAAATCGGAGAAGTATACACTTGGGGTGGTTTTCTTGTAAGTTACTTCTATACGTTTGTATCCTTTGTACTTTTCTTGAGCAATCTTTATAAGCTTCTACTTACTAAGTTATATTATATTTTTTGGATGCTGTTAATTAATTGTAACAGCTCATTCACTTTTCTTTATTGTATATCTTTTAACTGTTTGCTTAATTGTTAAAAGTAGCTTGCATTTACATGAAATATATCGTGTTCGCATGCGCTAGCGTGAGTGAGCGTGTGCTGTGCGCGGCACTTCTAGTCCGTGCACTCAACAGAAATCAACTAGTACTAATAAGTTCTTCTGTGAAAAGTCCGGTCTTTTTGATTTCATCTTCCTGTTACCACACCCCTGCATCTAATATCAATGAAAGAATCTCGTTTAAGCCTACAATCTCTCGAAATTATCAGCAGATACCAATCTCTGAAGAAAAAAATCAACCTGGCTTTCGTCACTCATTCCAAGTAACAAAGAACTAAGGATTCATGCATTTTGTAAGTGTAGTTTACATATATATTTAGTTATTATTTATTTTGTTTCTTTGCGTCAATTAATTCTTTATCATATTATCGCAAGCGTTCCTCACGGTTTAGTCCTAGCAAATTACTTACCTGTATAGAACCATACTACCATTATATTTTTTCTAATTATTGAATTCATGAATTCAATGAGCAATATTTAGATTGACAAGTTAGAAACTGGTGGTTATGACAAAATAATATTATTTTGTGTTTAACGAAATTTGCATTAACCTAAAATTGTAATCAATTTAAGCTTTAAAAATATGAACAAAAAGACCGATGCGAAGACAGCCCGACACAAATAACATTTTAGAAAAAAAAATGATCACATCTCACGTATGTCTAATTGTACTTCTCGAAAAAATAATTATTTGTTATTGTACCATTATATTTCTCATAAAAAATAAGAAATATCCTTATCGATATTTCACCTCCTATTTATTCACGTAAAAGACATAATTAAGCAAAAATAAATTCACAGAAAAATTGTACCTTCTGTAGCCTATAGTAAATTGTACCATCAGTACAATTCCATAAATTTGTTTCTAAAAGAAATAATAGGACAATTACAAATTACCACTATTTGTTACATCTTACAAGGATGTCATCCGGAAATGCACTTTGCGCAGGCGTAGAGCTTTAAACAGCGGAAAAATTTTGAAACCAACAATATTACATACATAAATTTATATAAATTCAATTGATGATTTAGTATAGAAATAATTTAACTTGTCAGACAAAATAATTTTCTTTCATCTAACTAATTATTTTTATATTATAAACCTCGAAAATCATTGACAAAGAGAAAGATAACAGCTACACCGATTTGATTTCATGCTAATGCTTACTTTATCCAGATATAGCAATTTAAAGACAACTGTACCTCATTCATCGAACATCCGACTTAATTGTACCGCAATTAGTTTTTCAAACAATTAATTTTTTGCTTACTACTTATCGATTATTAATGAAAAATTTTCGATGCAGATTCGAGGTTAGGTACGTTGCGCCGACGCCGTCGGAAGCGGGGAAATTCAAAATATTGCAGGTGGAGAACTTTCAATCTGTTGAATTTTCGTTCAAGTATAGATATTTGGAAATAACGTTGATAGAACCACTCGTGGGCACAGTTTATTCAAATTGTATCGATCATTATCATATTATGTTTCCCGAAAATCAGTGGCAAAGAGAAAGATAACAGCTGCACCGATTTGATTTCATGCTAATGCTTACTTTTTCCAGATATAGCAATTTAAAGACAACTGTACCTCATTCATCGAACATCCAACTTAATTGTACCGCAATTAGTTTTTCAAACAATTAATTTTTTGCTTACTATTTATCGATTATTAATGAAGAATTTTCGATGCAGATTCGAGGTTAGGTACGTTGCGCCGACGCCGTAGGAAGCGGGGAAATTCAAAATATTGCAGGTGGAGAACTTTCAATCTGTTGAATTGTCGTTCAAGTATAGATATCTGGAAATAACGTTGATAGAACCACTCGCGGGCACAGTTTATTCAAATTGTATCGATCATTATCATATTATGTCTCCCGAAAATCAGTGGCAAAGAGAAAGATAACAGCTGCACCGATTTGATTTCATGCTAATGCTTACTTTTTCCAGATATAGCAATTTAAGGACAACTGTACCTCATTCATCGAACATCCGACTTAATTGTACCGCAATTAACTCTAACTAGTGTAAATTAAAAATTATTATCAAGATTATGAAGAGAGATTAATTTTATTTTTTAAATATTTTGAAATCAAAAAAAAGTAAAATGTTAAATAGGAAAATATATGATTGATTCTGGAAGCAAAAGTTACATGTTAAAAAAGAACGTTTATTTATTAATGTCTTCTCTAAAATAGTAATACAATTATATACATTTCTCGTCAACTTCGCACATGTATTAGCTCAAATCACAAATATTGCAAACATCAATTAAATAAACATAGATCTTTCAATGCAAGATCGAAAACATCTAGTTTAGAGCTCAAACTTGTTTCTGATGAGCTCGAAGCATCAGGTCTTTCAAGTATAAGTACATATTAAAATACAAAAGCTTTCAAGTATAATTATGCTAATTTTATGTGAAGCAGTTACGAATTGAAGGGCTTCAGAGAACAGAGGCGTTTGAAAAAGAATTGGAATTTTATTTAGGAAAAAGATGGATGAAAATTTACATGCCAATTAGGCATTGTATTTAAATTAATTCAAAACTACTCAACACTTTTACATACATTTGCAAATGTTTCACAACTATTTGCATCACATTTTTCCAGGGAAAGTGTAGCTAGGTACCTAATAAGACTTAAAGAAGTAGAAGACATAGATTCATTACTGTTAATGGCATATATTTATCATCTATATATGGATCTACTAAGTGATAGGATAATTCTTAGAAAAAAAGGGCTATTCTACAAAAAAATAGTCCATTTCAAGATACATCAAATGGTGGAAATAAATTTACAGACTTCGGTGAATATAGTATTTACGAATTAAAACGTGAATTGCGCAACACATTATTGTTACTTAAACTATTCTAGTCGGTAGACATTGTAAGGAAAGTAATTTATTCCAGAACAAATTTCATAATCAAAAAAATTAAACTATGTATTATAAGAACAGCTAATATTAAGTACAGCAATTTATGCAAACAATGAATTTGAGCAGTTTTTGCAGAAATGTTAGAAAAAATAAAGAACAAGTTGAGCTTGTCATTTATGTATTTTACAGAGCCAATTTAGAATTTTTATATTTCCTCATTCACTTATTTAAATCAACGTTTTTAACTCAATTCACGTATTTAACTCAAAAATATATTGTTGATTAATACATCTTATGAATTATGTTCAACAGGTAATTTTCTAGTTATCATTACATATCACACGCAAAACCACCGTAGTTGTTTTACTTACATTTATCAAATAAATACCTTCTTAATCTTTATCAAAGGCTTACCGCTGCCATCAAAAATACTTAAAAATCAATATAATGACAATTATCAATATTTGTTTCGTTATCGTCATTAATTTGATAAATTAATATTAATATAACATAAGAGATAAAAGTAGTTTGGCAGTGAAAGCTAATAATCAAATGATACATTAATGAGATCACAGAAGTTTTCTATACTTAATTGCTTCTTATACTATTTATTTTATAAGCAATTAAGTATAGCCTTTTTATCGAATTTAAAATTCGCCCAAACTTGCGATCTAAAATCAAATGCTCCAAAATCTCTTGACCACTGTTGCACTGTTTTCTCCGTCGATTTTCTAGCTGATTTCCCAGAGTTCAACTTAACATTTTCTACAAAAAAAGTACTTGAATTAGATAAAATACTATAAAAACAAATGGTCCATGAATTAATTACTCACCTTTTTTTTTCCTTGTTGCCCGTTGGCGACTTACTAATGTTTTCTGGATGCTTAACTGGCAAATTTTTTGCATCTTTTAATAAAGCGTTAGACTTGTGCTTTAATGAGCTTTCTGTCAATTGTTTTGCTAGAGATGCTGGAGACTGCTCTCCGTTTTGTTCACCAAACAAGTTGCGTTCGAATGGTCCTCCTTTAGTAAATGTATTTTTATAGTTGTGAGTTCTTTGGCGATTTTGCACAGGAGCCGTATTACCTTGACGTTGATATTTTATATCTATTCCATCGTTCTACAAATAGAGATTTATATCGAAATTGAATTAAAATCAATAGAAATTTAATCCTCATACGTAAATGAGAGTTTAAAAAATGTACCTTTGTTACAGTTTATTTTTAGTACCAGAGTTGTTGATGCACTTTTTTATTTTTGCATTGAGTTGCTAAAGTTTCATTTTTATTTTTTTTTTTTTAATCTTTGAACATCTGAACATTTCTATATGAATTACTTAGTACTTCCGTTATAGAATCAAATGGACAGGTATTATATAATGTTAATAACGTACCATTAAGAGACCTAGGCTTTAAACAATTTCCATTCTGTATAACAGCTTTACTAGGACATTTCATACTAGGTCTTTGCATAATTAATTTTATTTCTGGTTCAGCTTTAACATATAGTCCTCTTGATTTCATTTTGATTAGCATACTATCTTCGTTATTTTTTATTTCTTTTGTATTTTCATCATTTACATTTAAACTAACTTCATCAGCTTCAATATTTATAATAGAATTAGAAGAAATACAAATATCTGTTTCAAAGTTTTCATACTCGATAACTGATGAATATGAATATTCCTCTACACTTTTAGAGTAGTCATGATCCCCAATTTCTGTCGAGTTAATACTAATTTCTTTATTAACTTGATTACTATGGCTATTATTTTGTTCTTCTCCTTTGATTTCACTAGTATTGATGTCATCTACAAATAACTCGTATGATTCTTCCATTTTTTTCTTGTGGGATGTTTTCCACATTTCAATTTCATTCAAGAAACTTGTTTCTATTTTATTAATATTTGTGTTGTGCATTGGCAATTCATTTTTATCTAAACTTTTTAACTTTCCTCCACTTTTTTCTCACATTCATAAAATTGTATTTTTTTAACAAGATAATGTAATGCTTCTGCACATTTTTTGTCATTCAATTCTCTTTTTGGAACAGTGGGCATCTTTATCAAAAATACTGAAAATTCTTCTAAATCATCAATAGTCGTCATGAAACCAATGCATCTTACGTATAATTGCTTTAACTTTGGAGGACTGGAGGAGAAGCAATCCCACCTGGTCACCGCGTGTAACAAATGTGCAATATAAATTCTCAGTTGCGTATTTAAATTGAAGCAGCATTCTTTATTTAACATTATTGTTAAACAATAGTTGTTATACGTCGAAAACGGTATAGAATTAAACGACAAACTAGCTGCATTGAGTAAGGCTCTATCCATATCTATCACCAGATCTTTTGGAATTTTAGCTCCACTTCTCAGTCACTCCTGGAGCCAGTATGACAGAAAAGTGTTGTCATTTTTCGCGGACATCACTTGTGCCCGTGGTACAATGATGTTATCTAATTGTGTGGATATCACGGATAGAAAAATATCTCGGCTGGGTCCATAAATTTCATCAATTTTCTTCACAAATGATCCAGTGGCATCGATGGAAATTCCATTTCCCAGTTGCAGCAGTTGGTTATGTTGTGCTACTTGATGGGGTGACCAATACATGATATGAAATGGGTCATATCCATTAGCTCTAATAAATTTACTTACCTCCTCATTGTTTCGTAACTGATCAATAGATTGGAATAAGTTGATACCTCTCTTGATTCCTAACTCTTCCATAACAATTTCTTGCTTAGCTTTTTGTAAAACTGATGTCTTATAAAGTAAGAAGGATTCAGGATCTCCAAATTTCATTGTCTTGTTGACCTCTTGTCTTCTCCACTGCTTAGGTTTAACTAATTTTAATTGCTAACTTTGATCAATTTTCTGCGTGGACCAGCCAACTTCCTCTTCTGGTTGTGAGGAATGTCTCTGGTATCAACAGTCTTCACATGAAAAATAACGTTTTCTGTTTCTGTTGGTTCTTTTAAACATTTTATGATTATTTTTCCCAAACACTCTCTACACGCTCCAAAAATGGTAATATAAGGGCTTGATACTCCCACAGCATGTCTCTTAACATTATAAACTCACGGAAGAGCAATCACTTCATAAATTTTTAACACAACATCTGGCCAACCACTTTGCAGAACTTCGACTTCTCTACCATTAGAATACACTTTTTTAGAGGCATTTATCTTACTCCACTATTCAGTAGCCAAAAGTACATCAAACTCAATCTGATTCTTTTTTTTAAAATATTTTATTTTTTTCAGACATTTCACTTGTATATTCACTTTTTATGCTTCCATCACTCACTTCCTCAACTTCCTTAATTTCTACACTTTGTTCCTCACATATGTTGACGTCGAAATTTTTAATACGTCTATATTTTGACAGAATATTATTCCTATCATATTTCACTTGTACATATACATTTAAAGGACTAATTTTATCATTAACTGACTTGGCAACTTCTTTTCACACACTGTTATTTTTTGATTTTAATAAATTATTTTCATAAATATCGAATTTTAATAAACTATCCAATAATTGTGTAAATTTGACTGCTGGCTTTGGCCCAACCATTGTATAAAAAATGTTCTCTAGCTATATTCTAATATAAACTAATAAGTAACAAACTAATATGTAGAAATAAAATGAAATTGTCTATAGCTCATGGATCGTGTGCTGATGTCTTTTGTTTCACCACATTTTCTAGTTTCAATAAAACATTTGACAGTCGACCTCCCAAGAGAGAGAGAGAGCAGATAATAGAAACTGCGGAATGAACAATTAAAGATGTGATTCAATACCATAGCAATGACAGATCCAGCTGTTCAGATCCAGCTAAATGATAAAAAGAATGTGATAATGGATAAGATGGATATGTGTAACGATCCTGTTTGATTTGTCTCCTATTTTCCTCTGCAAAACGGCAACCCGTCACACACGAGACAATTAGAGAAAATCGGTAATTGAGCGTAGGCGCTTTTCACACGCATATGCAAATGTGTTAGGGCAACTCTGCGAAAACATTACCATATAAGGAGCGTGACGTCACGACCGTGGGAAAATTTATTGTTTACAACCGAAAATCGTTAATTATAAAGTTTTTTAAACGAACAAAAGTATTTCTTAGTTAAATTTGATGCGCTGATCCTGAATTTCATGTTAATTTAACTCTCAAATCGATATTTATTAGTCAAATCTAATTTACAAGTTAACATTGTTAGTTATTTTGCAACAAACAACGATATTGTTATTTCAAGTATGCGATTACTATCTCGACATATTAAAACAGAAAAGCAAGAATTTGACACTTTGATAACCCATTATTAACTGAGTTATCAATAAATAAACAATTTATAATTTTTTTAAACAATTAAAATGACATGGTTAGATAGAAAATCGATCATAAGTATCTGTAAAATTGATGATTATGATTGTTACTAATTTGCTGATTTTTAAACCGCTAAAAAAGAAAATTGCAAATCTGTTTTTTGATTATTATTCAATATTAGAGAGCAACATTAATAATCTTTTATATGGATAATAATCTTCTAACCACAAGCTATTTTTCCATGTAAAAATTTTCCATAATTTTATTGTAAAAATGGCGTAATTTGATTATTAAATTGTATAGCTTATAACTTTAAGAGGCGATTTTTCCTAGAGATGCAATTTACATTAAAAAATTCATCTTTTCCAGTTTAATTTTTTAAATCGCACAATTGTAAATTCGTTCGAGCCATTTTGCGATAAAACTTGTATAAAATTTGCGTCAAAGACAAAAATAGCGTTGTAGGGGTTACCAAGCGTAGAAAGGAGCCCATTTCGCATGTATAAATTCGCTCGTCGCTGCGGCAAAAGGACTCACTTTCCTACCTTGCTTAGCAGCGCGAGCACTGTTGTTGAAATAAAGCCTCAGCTATCTCCTGAGGCGAATTTCTTGATCAGTGGTTAGCCTGTTAAACTCCCATCCTACAGATCTCTAAGCGCTCAACTCATGAGACCATCTCTCTCATGAGAAAAAAGCAGCCTTAGAGATCTTCCTTTCTGAAATATACTTGCTGTTGAGAGATCAGATTGAGCAGTAATTGCGGCGCTGTCGGGCCTTTCCCCGATAGATGCAATTGCTCTCAATCGCATCTCGAAAACAACTCATCGAGTTAGGAAGCCTCGTGGTTTGCCACTCGAAAGACTTTCTTTTGATCATTTAGATTGCGCGCGTGTCAAATTCTTGCTTTTTTCGGAAACGTTATTGCGAATTTACTGTAAAGAGTCCGAACTTTTATTAACGCGAGAAACACTCAAACGTTACATATGAGTATGAAGGTAAGAGCATTAATTGAGTATTTACACCCGTTGCATAGAAATAAATGTAAGGTTAACATATATAATTATTGAAGAAATTTGTAAAGTTACATTTTGATCTTATAATAAATAATTAATCTTTTTCAGCTGTTTCATCACCAACATTCCTGAAGAAGAATGAAAAGATCAAATTGGTATATTTTTTCAAATAGAATTGGCTCATTGGTTCTATTTAGATTTTTATTGCACGGAAGAATATCCTAAATTACAATTATGTGGGATAAAGCAGTTCACAGCTCATGTATTTAGACATATTCCATTTTTTAAACCACATGCTAATCACGTTGAAGCAATTATAGACCAACGGTGTGAATATAAACAAAATGTGCCAATGTTTGGAGCAATAAGATGCAACACATTTGGCAGTTAAGCATCCAGAAAACATTAGTGCGTAAACAGTGTGTTCTAATGGTAGAGAAGTCGAAGTTCTGCAAAGTGGTTGGCCAGATCAAAAAATAATAGTGAGTGGAAAGAAGTTGCCAAGTCAGTTAATGAAAAAATTAGTCCTTTAAATGTATATGTACAAGTGAAATATGATAGAAATAATATTCTGTCAAAATATAGACGTATTAAAAATTTCGACGTCAACATATGTGAGGAACAAAGTGTAGAAATTAAGGAAGTTGAGGAAGTGAGTGATGGAAGCATAAAAAGTGAATATACAAGTGAAATGTCTGAAAAAAATAAAATATTTTAAAAAAAAGAATCAGATTGAGTTTGATGTACTTTTGGCTACTGAATAGTGGAGTAAGATAAATGCCTCTAAAAAAGTGTATTCTAATGGTAGAGAAGTCGAAGTTCTGCAAAGTGGTTGGCCAGATGTTGTGTTAAAAATTTATGAAGTGATTGCTCTTCCGTGAGTTTATAATGTTAAGAGACATGCTGTGGGAGTATCAAGCCCTTATATTACCATTTTTGGAGCGTGTAGAGAGTGTTTGGGAAAAATAATCATAAAATGTTTAAAAGAACCAACAGAAACAGAAAACGTTATTTTTCATGTGAAGACTGTTGATACCAGAGACATTCCTCACAACCAGAAGAGGAAGTTGGCTGGTCCACGCAGAAAATTGATCAAAGTTAGCAATTAAAATTAGTTAAACCTAAGCAGTGGAGAAGACAAGAGGTCAACAAGACAATGAAATTTGGAGATCCTGAATCCTTCTTACTTTATAAGACATCAGTTTTACAAAAAGCTAAGCAAGAAATTGTTATGGAAGAGTTAGGAATCAAGAGAGGTATCAACTTATACCAATCTATTGATCAGTTACGAAACAATGAGGAGGTAAGTAAATTTATTAGAGCTAATGGATATGACCCATTTCATATCATGTATTGGTCACCCCATCAAGTAGCACAACATAACCAACTGCTGCAACTGGGAAATGGAATTTCCATCGATGCCACTGGATCATTTGTGAAGAAAATTGATGAAATTTATGGACCCAGCCGAGATATTTTTCTATCCGTGATATCCACACAATTAGATAACATCATTGTACCACGGGCACAAGTGATGTCCGCGAAAAATGACAACACTTTTCTGTCATACTGGCTCCAGGAGTGACTGAGAAGTGGAGCTAAAATTCCAAAAGATCTGGTGATAGATATGGATAGAGCCTTACTCAATGCAGCTAGTTTGTCGTTTAATTCTATACCGTTTTCGACGTATAACAACTATTGTTTAACAATAATGTTAAATAAAGAATGCTGCTTCAATTTAAATACGCAACTGAGAATTTATATTGCACATTTGTTACACGCGGTGACCAGGTGGGATTGCTTCTCCTCCAGTCCTCCAAAGTTAAAGCAATTATACGTAAGATGCATTGGTTTCATGACGACTATTGATGATTTAGAAGAATTTTCAGTATTTTTGATAAAGATGCCCACTGTTCCAAAAAGAGAATTGAATGACAAAAAATGTGCAGAAGCATTACATTATCTTGTTAAAAAAATACAATTTTATGAATGTGAGAAAAAAGTGGAGGAAAAGTTAAAAAGTTTAGATAAAAATGAATTGCCAGACTTATTAGAATCAGATCACAATGACCCGAGAAGTACTCTTATTTCTAATTTTATCAATTCAATTGATAGAAATATTGATCTGAATAAGACAGCAGATCAGGAGGATTTATTGTGGCAAGATAATTCTTATTTCCATCTGGATTTTGCCAAGAAACTATGTAGACTATGCAAAATGTTCCCATGCATAACTAATGTTATGAATCAATATTTTGGCCAAAAAAAATTGGTTGCAACGTCTGCACGGTCGGAGACCTATTTTGGTGACGTGAAAGCCAATTTGAGAAATAGTAATAGAACTTCAAGGGCAGATAAAGTATTTGTGAATCATTGCAAGCAAATAAATTCCGAAATTATCATTGCACAAGCAGCAATCGATAAAAAAAATTGCCAATGCACAACACAAATATTAATAAAATAGACACAAGATTCTTGAATGAAATTGAATTGTGGAAAACATCCCACAAGAAAAAAATGGAAGAATCATACGAGTCATTTGTAGATGACATCAATACTAGTGAAATCAAAGGAGAAGAACAAAATAATAGCCACAATAATCAAGTTAATAAAGAAATTAGTATTAAATCAATAGAAATTGGGGATCATGACTACTCTAAAAGTGTAGAGGAATATTCATATTCATCAGTTATCGAGTATGAAAACTTTGAAACAGACATTTGTATTTCTTCTAGTTCTATTATAAATATTGAAGCTGATGAAGTTAGTTGAAATGTAAATAATAAAAATACAAAAGAAATAAAAAATAACGAACATAGTATGCTAATAAAAACGAAATCAAGAGGACTATATGTTAAAGTTGAACCAGAAATAAAATTAATAATGCAAAGACCTAGTATGAAATGTCCTAGTAAAGCTGTTATACAGAATGGAAATTGTTTAAAGCCTAGGTCTGTTAATGGTACGTTATTAACATTATATAATACCTGTCCATTTGATTCTATAACGGAAGTACTAAGTAATTCATATAGAAATGTTCAGATCTTCAAAGATTTTCTAGAAAAAAGTAAAAATGAAACTTTAGCAACTCAATATCTTTGCTACGCTAACACTGTTATAAAGTATGCTATATTAGGACCTAATGTAGAATTTTATACAAATAGAGCTTATATTTTAGCAAACCTAAATAAAGAGAAATTAGTTGGACTCACTTCTATAATTAACTGTGCTGCAAATGTGAGTGAATTGTTCTCCAATTTAATGAAAGATTATGATTCCATTTTGCACATTTTGAGATGTACAGTCTGCAAGAAGGAAGAAATAAATAAACATTTTGTTGTTCCATTGCCAAATATAACTATTGTGACAAAATATCAATTTAGTAATTTGGAAGAAAGACTCACCTCTTATTTGATGATAAGAAATTGTTTTGTACAAATTGCAAATCAAATACAGCCATTCTTAGCAAAAATTTAAATTGCTACATGTTCATAGACACTGATGATGCATACAATAATATATTTTCCAAAGATTCTGACAAGTGCACATCCAGATTAGACGACATTCCCAAGAAGTTGACTATTGGCAAAAAATTATTTTTATTAAATGGTGCAATAGAGTATTTGGCTGGTGGAATAGGGCACTATGTAGCATATTGCTACAAATTAGAAAATAACAGTTGGGAAATGAAAAATGATTTGTACAAATTTAAAAAGATATTGAGTCATTCCGAAGTTCAAAACAGACATTTACAGTTTAGTGCTATAATGTATAGTCAATTTGAATGATTTATAATTCTGTAAAATTAGATATAAAATGGAACGTTAATAACTACGAGCACGTTTTTATGTTGATTTTAAAAATTCTGTTAATGTAAACTACATACTAGCTTAGGTTAGAAATATAATAGATAAAAAAATTATTATTTGTGTATAAACATTATTTTAATATTATACCTTCTTTTAGCATGCTTCTCTTATTGTAATTTGATAATTATAAAATATTAAAATATAAAATATATTATCCCTATTGAAAAAATCCAGCTGGAAATCCAGGCTGGATTTCCATATGGATATCCAGGTGGATTTCGAGGTGGATTCATATGGATTCCATATGGATTTCATATGGATTTCCAGGCTAGATTTCCATATGGATTCCAGATGGATTTTTTTGGAAATCCAAGTGGATTTATCAATGTGGATTTGACGTGAAGTACAATTTCAAAAAATGAATAAATAACGTATTGGTTATCAGTGTATAAAATTCTACTAATAGATTCTATGGAGGATGAATTATAAAAAAAAACAACAAAAAAAAAGTGTCTTGACCAAGGCTTGAACCCGGGATCTTTATATTATCAGACTTGTCCTTTACCACTTTGCTATCGATGACTTTTGGGATGCATTCGTTTTCTTTCCTATATCACGTGCAACTTGAAAGTTGCGAATAAGCCATATTTCTACTTATTGTATTGTTCATCTCTGATTATATGCATGAGTTTCAAATTAAGGACGTCGTCTGGTCCATTTCAAATAATGACAGAATTTACTGAAACTCAAACTGATCATCGTTTGAAGTCTTCTGTACTCACACCAGTTTTTTTGGGACATATAGTATAGTACTACATAAAGAGAAATATGATGTTTAACATGTGCTCTTATGAGACGGCGTCGAAATTATGCGTAAAAAAATAAGTGCACTTATGGGGCAGTGTCAAAACTATAAGAAAAAAATGTAAGCTGCTAACGCCGAGACTGCGATGATGACTTAAGAGAGCCTTCTTATAATAAGGAAAAAAAAGTAAAAATAATGAGCGTTAGACTCGCAGGGTACTTCGGTTGTGGCTCTCGTGGTTTACCTGTCTGAGTTGTAGCGCTGTTACAGATTACGGTTTTCTTTCTAAAAGAAAAAAAATAAAATAATAAGCCTAAAACTCGCAGGGTATAGGGTTAGAAAAGAAAAGCACTAATCTGAAACAACGCTACAACTAAGAGAGGTCAAACTCGAGAGCCAAAATCCAAGTACCCTGAACCCTGCAAGTTTTACGCTACATATTTTTTCTCACGCTCCCGGTGGATTATAAAATTTTACGCTCGATATTCTTAAACGCATTTTCCATTAAGAAAAAAAAAATAGAGCCGACGCTACACCTACGCCGGCTATTTCCGGGAGCCGATACCAAACTACCCTGGACCCGCCGAGTTTTACGCTCATAATTTTCTATTTTTTCCTGTAGAAAAAAAAACACTAATTTGAAACAACGCAACGACTCAGAGAGGTAAACCACGACAGTCATAACCCAAAAATTTTGTACCCTGCGAGTTTTACGCTCATGATTTTTACTTTTTTCTTAAAAAAAAACACTAATCTAAAACACCGCTGTAATTTAGACATGCAAACCACGAGAGCCAAAATCCAAGAACCCTGTACCCTGCGAGTTTGGTGCTCATATTTTTTTTTATATTATACCTAATATTTCGTAAGTATATGTTATATTTTCTGTAGGTATTTCTATGAAAGCAAATAATTTTTGAATAAATAGAGCTAAATTTCTTAAAATTTTATTGTTGATCTTGATCATCAATTAAAAGCCGAGATCAAATTCTTCAGAGTGAACAAAATTTGTTCAAGAAGAAAGAAAAACTCGTGTAAAAGTCTGGAGCATAAAACTCGGCGGGTCCAGGGTGGTTTGGTTTCGGCTCCCGGAAATAGCCGGCGTAGGTGTAGCGTCGTCTCTATTTTTTTTTTCTCAATGGAAAATGCGTGTAAGAATATCGAGCGTAAAATTTTATATTTCACCGGGAGCGTGAGAAAAAATATGTAGCGTAACACTTGCAGAGTTCAGGGTACTTGGATTTTGGCTCTTGAGTTTGACCTCTCTCTGTTGTAGCGTTATTTCGGATTAGTGTTTTTCTTTTCTAACCCTATACACTGCGAGTTTTAGGCTCATTATTTTAATTTTTTTCCTTTGGAAAGAAAACCGTAATCTGTAACAGCTCTACAACTCTGACAGGTAAACCACGAGAGCCTGCGAGAACCGAAGTACCCTGCGAGTCTAACGCTCATTATTTTTACTTTTTTTTCCTTATTTTCAGAAGGCTCTCTTAAGTCATCATCGCAGTCTCGGCGTTAGCAGCTTACCTTTTTTTCTTATAGTTTTGACGCTGCCCCATAAGTGCACTTATTTTTTTACGCATAATTTCGATGCCGTCTCATAAGAGCATATGTTAAACATCATATTTCTCTTTATGTAGTACTATACTATATGTCCCAAAAAACTGGTGTGAGTACAGAAGACTTCAAACTATGATCATTTTGAGTTTCAGTAAATTCTGTCATTATATGAAATGGACCAGACGACGTCCTTAATTTGAAACTCATGCAAATAATCAGAGATGAACAATACAATGAGTAGAAATATGGCTTATTCGCAACTTTCAAGTTGCACGTGATATAGGAAAGAAAGAGAATGCATCCCTACAGTCATCGATAGCAAAGTGGTAAAGGACAAGTCTGATAATATAAAGATCCCAGGTTCGAGCCTTGGTCAAGACACTTTTTTTTTGTTGTTTTTTTTATAATTCATCCTCCATAGAATCTATTAGTAGAATTTTATACACTGATAACCAATACGTTATTTATTCATTTTTTGAAATTGTACTTCACGTCAAATCCACATTGATAAATCCACTTGGATTTCCAAAAAAATCCATCTGGAATCCATATGGAAATCTAGCCTGGAAATCCATATGAAATCCATATGGAATCCATATGAATCCACCTCGAAATCCACCTGGATATCCATATGGAAATCCAGCCTGGATTTCCAGCTGGATTTTTTCAATAGGGATATTACCGATATGCGAGTAAAGTTCAGGAGACGAGTTACTCGTTACTCAGACTTAATGGAATCGTTCCAGAAATTTCTATGCTAGTTTCCATCTCTTATGTTTATATAGTATTCTAACGCGTCATATCGTCACAGGATAAAAAATGACATATCCACAGCTGCCCAGTGATGGACAATCTGGTCACCCATCCAAAATAGGTCATTCTTATATCGTGTACACATTCCGCGTTTCAATTTTGTTTGGCTTGAAAGTCAGAAGAGGTGATAAATTAGCTTGACATTTTTCTAAAGGGTTTTCGAAGTATTCTTTGTAAGCAAAATCAAAAACAGTTGTTAATATTAATTTTTCATAATTTTCATTTCTAAATATATTAAGAAAAGAAATTATATTTTGGTCAACCTAAGTCAGTAAGTAACAATGATTTTCAAGTATTTTTGATGGCAGCGGTAAGCCTTTGATAAAGATTAAGAAGGTATTTATTTGATAAATGTAAGTAAAACAACTACGGTGGTTTTGCGTGTGATAAATAACGATAACTAGAAAATTACCTGTTGAACATAATTCATAAGATGTATTAATCAACAATATATTTTTGAGTTAAATACGTGAATTGAGTTAAAAACGTTGATTCAAATAAGTGAATGAGGAAATATAAAAATTCTAAATTGGCTCTGTAAAATACATAAATGACAAGCTCAACTTGTTCTTTATTTTTTCTAACATTTCTGCAAAAACTGCTCAAATTCATTGTTTGCATAAATTGCTGTACTTAATATTAGCTGTTCTTATAATACATAGTTTAATTTTTTTGATTATGAAATTTGTTCTGGAATAAATTACTTTCCTTACAATGTCTACCGACTAGAATAGTTTACAGTAACAATAATGTGTTGCGCAATTCACGTTTTAATTCGTCAATACTATATTCACCGAAGTCTGTAAATTTATTTCCACCATTTGATGTATCTTGAAATGGACTATTTTTTTGTATAATAGCCCTTTTTTTCTAAGAATTATCCCATCACTTAGTAGATCCATATATAGATGATAAATATATGCCATTAACAGTAATGAATCTATGTCTTCTACTTCTTTAAGTCTTATTAGGTACCTAGCTATACTTTCCCTGGAAAAATGTGATGCAAATAGTTGTGAAACATTTGCAAATGTATGTAAAAGTGTTGAGTAATTTTGAATTAATTTAAATACAATGCCTAATTGGCATGTAAATTTTCATCCATCTTTTTCCTAAATAAAATTCCAATTCTTTTTCAAACGCCTCTGTTCTCTGAAGCCCTTCAATTCGTAACTGCTTCACATAAAATTAGCATAATTATACTTGAAAGCTTTTGTATTTTAAAATG
Source organism: Phymastichus coffea (assembly GCF_024137745.1). Taxonomy (NCBI): domain Eukaryota; kingdom Metazoa; phylum Arthropoda; class Insecta; order Hymenoptera; family Eulophidae; genus Phymastichus; species Phymastichus coffea. Next base: position 2,852,035 of record NW_026706822.1, on the reverse strand, counting down.
TACTTATACTTGAAAGACCTGATGCTTCGAGCTCATCAGAAACAAGTTTGAGCTCTAAACTAGATGTTTTCGATCTTGCATTGAAAGATCTATGTTTATTTAATTGATGTTTGCAATATTTGTGATTTGAGCTAATACATGTGCGAATTTGACGAGAAATATATATAATTGTATTACTATTTTAGAGAAGACATTAATAAATAAACGTTCTTTTTTAACATGTAACTTTTGCTTCCAGAATCAATCATATATTTTCCTATTTAACGTTTTACTTTCTTTTGATTTCAAAATATTTAAAAAATAAAATTAATCTCTCTTCATAATCTTGATAATAATTTTTAATTTACACTAGTTAGAGTTAATTGCGGTACAATTAAGTCGGATATTCGATGAATGAGGTACAGTTGTCCTTAAATTGCTATATCTGGAAAAAGTAAGCATTAGCATGAAATCAAATCGGTGCAGCTGATCTTTCTCTTTGCCACTGATTTTCGGGAGACATAATATGATAATGATCGATACAATTTGAATAAACTGTGCCCGCGAGTGGTTCTATCAACGTTATTTCCAAATATCTATACTTGAACGAAAATTCAACTGATTGAAAGTTCTCCACCTGCAATATTTTGAATTTCCCCGTTTCCGACGGCGTCGGCGCAACGTACCTAACCTCGAATCTGCATCGAAAATTCTTCATTAATAATCGATAAATAGTAAGCAAAAAATTAATTGTTTGAAAAACTAATTGCGGTACAATTAAGTTGGATGTTCGATGAATGAGGTACAGTTGTCCTTAAATTGCTATATCTGGAAAAAGTAAGCATTAGCATGAAATCAAATCGGTGCAGCTGATCTTTCTCTTTGCCACTGATTTTCGGGAGACATAATATGATAATGATCGATACAATTTGAATAAACTGTGCCCGCGAGTGGTTCTATCAACGTTATTTCCAAATATCTATACTTGAACGAAAATTCAACTGATTGAAAGTTCTCCACCTGCAATATTTTGAATTTCCCCGTTTCCGACGGCGTCGGCGCAACGTACCTAACCTCGAATCTGCATCGAAAATTCTTCATTAATAATCGATAAATAGTAAGCAAAAAATTAATTGTTTGAAAAACTAATTGCGGTACAATTAAGTTGGATGTTCGATGAATGAGGTACAGTTGTCTTTAAATTGCTATATCTGGATAAAGTAAGCATTAGCATGAAATCAAATCGGTGTAGCTGTTATCTTTCTCTTTGTCAATGATTTTCGAGGTTTATAATATAAAAATAATTAGTTAGATGAAAGAAAATTATTTTGTCTGACAAGTTAAATTATTTCTATACTAAATCATCAATTGAATTTATATAAATTTATGTATGTAATATTGTTGGTTTCAAAATTTTTCCGCTGTTTAAAGCTCTACGCCTGCGCAAAGTGCATTTCCGGATGACATCCTTGTAAGATGTAACAAATAGTGGTAATTTGTAATTGTCCTATTATTTCTTTTAGAAACAAATTTATGGAATTGTACTGATGGTACAATTTACTATAGGCTACAGAAGGTACAATTTTTCTGTGAATTTATTTTTGCTTAATTATGTCTTTTACGTGAATAAATAGGAGGTGAAATATCGATAAGGATATTTCTTATTTTTTATGAGAAATATAATGGTACAATAACAAATAATTATTTTTTCGAGAAGTACAATTAGACATACGTGAGATGTGATGATTTTTTTTTCTAAAATGTTATTTGTGTCGGGCTGTCTTCGCATCGGTACAAAAAATTTTGTATGCGATCCAACCTCCCTTACCCTTTGCTGGCAGGTACAAGGAGGGTAGGCGACCACCCTTACTCCAGCCAGCAAATTTAAATTATAGCCAAAAAAAAAATACCAATGGGAAGGTATGTAACTGCACCCTCCATATACGCTGAAACATCAATCTGCACCTTTCTACATTAATGAATAAAAATTAAAAACCAATGGTAATATTTTCATATTTTCAAACAGCTATAACTCCAAAAATACTCAATATTTCTGAATAAAACTTTTATAAAAAAACTGCACCCAGACTGATTCTAATTGCACCCTACTTAATTTGTCCAAATTATCACCGTTAGTTAAAAAATTGGTAAAAAAACAAATTCCCCATATGGAGTGTGCACAGGTTGCTCAATGAGCATGCGTGGATGCCATCTCGTCATCTATAGTAAAGTTCAAAGATAAAAAAATATGTAAATTTGAAATTGCATTCAGTGTTCCAGACTGGGGAACACCTGATCGGACCGACGTTGTTTACATGTGTACTTTAGGCCCCGGTCCATGGAGACAAACACCTCTTAATCTTTGAAGTGAGTCGAATACGCTTTCCCCTGATTTTAATCCTAACTTTTCATATTTTACCTCATGCCTAGTTTTTTGTATAACTTCTTGGCTATAAAGAAATGGTGGATCAGGATCTCCATATTCCATTTCCCTATTAACTTCTTCTAGTTTCCATTGTCTTGGTTTTCTAGATTCTAAATGTTCTTTTACTTTTTTTCTCTGTGGACCAGTTAAACGTCCCTTTGTTAAATGGGATATTCCATGAGAATTCAATGTTTCTACACTGAAAGTAACAGGTTTTCCATCGACAGGTTCATAATCTACTCCCTTTAAAACTGGAAAGTATTGTGAAAAAGTCTAACAACAGAACCAGTTTGAGGAACTTAAAATAAATTTACAAAAGTATCGACGACATCAATTAAAATGTAATTATTATATTATTAGATTAAGGGAGTACGGTGGGAGATAGAACTAAAAATGAGAATCGTTTGAAACTTCAACTATATCTTTACTAAAATGCTTTAAAGCTATGGTTCAAATTTGGTAATCGTTCAGAGTTTCAAAGCCGATAATTAATTATTGAAATTAACATGTAATCTTATGGGGAAATGTACTTTTTATCGTTTATTAAAGCTTTCAAAAATGAAAAAATTCCGAAAAAATTCTAAGTTGTGTAAAAAATGATTCTACATCCATATCCGTTTTCAAAATTATCAATCAGAACCTGGTTTGATCGTAATTAAATAATTTCTACCGCAAAATCATGAGTGACGTCAGCGAATAGGAGATACGGCAACGTCGTATCTAACCTGCGCTCCCCGATTCAAATATGTATGCTTGAGTGACGCATTGCTTTAAAATATACAACTGTTTGGCTTGATTACAATTACTTAGAAAAAGACTATTAATAAAAAAACAGTAACAAATTGAATAAAATCTGTATTTATTGCAACAATTCTTATTAAAAAAAATTAGAAACAGTAATTAAAAAATATTTTCCGAAGTAACAGTCTTCAAGTAATCACTCAACTTGTGAATTATTTTCTTATTCTTAGTGACTTGTCCATTCGATAATAGCTGATACAACAATAACACACTAACAGGGCAACATGTGAGAGCCAGCATATGTGCGACGTTGCCAAACTTACTCTTGCTACTATGTGAGTCAGTGAAAAGTCAAGGCGTTCTCTCAACTAACTAGTTGCGTACCCACCGTACTCTCTTAAAATGATCATCTTGCTTTAAAGATTTTCAACGTCTAAAAACATGGTTTCTTTTAATCAGAGGATCATACCACCGAACCACTTTTCGAAAGATATCAAAAATATCATATTAAAAACTACATCGATTGAATACACTCACGTTAGTTGCTTAAGCGAAAAAGAGAGCTTTGGTCTGGAGTTGTTTTTGAAAAAATCTCCCAAGTCAAATATATTTATTGCTTTTTTGAATAAAAGAATATGTTCCTTTTTATGAAATTACTTTGCAAACATGATTGAATAATGAAATAACTGTTAGTTACGAAAATTTGAAATGTAATCCTAACAGCAGTAAATATTCGTCTAATCAAACCTTCCAAGGCAGCGAAGTACACTGAATTAATTGCTGTGATAACTTACCTAAACCAACTGCAGTGACATTATTTTGTATGCCCTCTCACTTGGCCGGATTCTTGGCAAGCAGCTAATTTTACGTCGTCAGTAACAGCTTCTCCCGTTTCTCATCCTCTCGCAGCTTTCTAATCAACACTTTGCACTTTGCTGGCTAAAGTACACATGTAAACAACGTCGATCCGATCAGGTGTTCCCCAGTCTGGAACACTGAATGCAATTTTGAATTTATTTTTTTATCTTTGAATTTTACTAGATGACGAGATGGCTTCCGCGCATGCTCATTGAGCATCCTGTGCATACTTCAAATGGGGAATTTGTTTTTTTTACCAATTTTTTAACTAACGGTGATAATTTGGACAAATTAAGTAGAGTGCAATTAGAATCAGTCCGGGTGCAGTTTTTTTATAAAAGTTTTATTCAGAAATATTGAATATTTTTGGAGTTATCGCTGTTTGAAAATATGAAAATATTACCATTGGTTTTTAATTTTTATTAATTAATGTAGAAGGGTGCAGATTGATTTTTTAGCGTATTTGGAGGGTGCAGTTACATACCTTCCCATTGGTATTTTTTTTTTGGCTATAATTTAAATTTGCCGGCTGCGGTAAGGGGGGTGGGTAGGCGATCCATTACATTCAACGTTACGCACAAACTGTGCACACATGATACAAATATGAGTTAATCAGTTCAAGAATAGTTAATCAATGTTTTTAAAAAGACTATCTGATCTTATTATACAATTGCGCAAATTATACCTAGTCGGAAATTTATGTTTTGGGAGTTACTTAAATTCAAAATATTCATTAATAATTAATTGGAAGTCATCAGCTATTCCAATCATAGTAACAATTTTTTATGAAAAATCTAAAACTGAGCAAATAAATCTGATTAATATTTGAATCAAGCTAATCGAAATTTATTAAATAAAATTTTTATTTTTAATTTGACATAAATTATTCAAGCTGGATGTTGTTATTATTCTTAGGGCCGTTACAGAACGATTCTGACACCATGACATGACACCAATTCTGACATATATTCTAGTAGAAAACGACACGATCCACTGCGCAGCAAACCAACGCAGGTCACTGCTAGGGAATTTGTCGGTGGCGCATATTTTGAAAGTTCCACAATAAAAATGAACACAAATAAATAATATTTTTTCTTTTCTTCTTTTTTTTTTGCGCGTGTACTATCTACAAACTCGGAAGAAAATCTGAAATACGTTGTCGATCCTATCCATAATTTATTATTATCGCATTTGTGACTCATCATAAGGAGATTCCTTTCGGGAATTATTGGTTGGCTTTTCGATCTACCAGATTATTTTAATAATCATGACTGCGAAAGCTTGCCGGCGCGCGCGCGCTTCTAATTCAAATAAACATAATCTGCATGAAAGGCGTACGAAAGACTGTGAAAAGAAATTAGTCGATGATTAGTTCCCTGCCGAGTCGGGATGAGGTGCCGATTGAACGGTAGTAAAACTGGCTCCCGCAGGTCAAAACAAACCAAAGATCGAGTGGCCTGGCTAGTTGCATGCCTCTCCTCGATCCTTCCGACCTTGGCTTTTTTTTTTCGTCTCCTCCGCTCGTGCGCGCGTCAGAACAGCGGCTCTCCCGGGAAACCGCAAAAAAAATGCCAATGTGTTGGGCCTACTGATGGTAGGTAGACCAACCCTTCGACTATGCAGGCTACTTGCATCTCATTCTCTCTCTCTCTCTCCCTCTCTCTCTCTCTCTCTCTCTCTCTCTCCCTCTCCCTCTCTCTTCCATTACGTATCGGCCACTTTCTCCTACGCATGTGCACTCATCCCCGGGGTCGAGAGATCATAAAATTTTCGCTTTTGAAAAATAAGCACGATTCATAGTTCGGCCCGCAGTTGCTGGTAGTAGCTGGTAGTATATAGCCACGCGCTTTTACTGCTTGCTTCAGCCGCTTTCAAAATTTTCTGCTGCATTTCATCCGTCCGGATCACAATCTTTTCGTTATTCGCCCAGTGTTTCTCGCGCTTGTCTTCGAGCTCATATATTATACACACTCGTTGCATCGACTTGGCAAAGTATACTCTCGGTAAGTATAAACAATTTTACATCACGTACTACACTCATCGATTATTCAATTCTCCGACGCTGTATACTTTTCATACATTTCGTTTTGCTACAATTGAATAATTTCACAGAGTAAGGTTCATTATTACAATTGTTGGAATAATAAATATTTGCACATATCGTTCAACACAGATTATATCTTTATCAAATACTATTATTACAATGTTTTTTAAAACGTGAGCTCTGCGATCAATCTTTTGCAACGTTTTTCCAGACATTTGAAATTAGAATTCAATAATTTTTTTATATCATTTTATGACATTGAACTGTAACTGTCGATCAAAGTTATGAGTATTAATATAAATTGTGAAGTTTTCATTTTTTCCGCTACAAATTAATCGAGAAGCACTTCTAATTGTTTTGTTAGGATACATTAATCAGTTTTTTTATTCCAAATGAGTAGAAACAAATTATTATGAGTTTTTTTAATCGAGCTCCTTTGATACAGAATCACATACAAAGATGAATGAGGATTATATGGTTCCGAAAAAAAGGTGTGATGTTATCGGCATTGATCTATATTTTACAAAGTACTGTTTGATTTCTAGTGCAACAATGGAGCTTGACTTAGAAGATGAATTGCGAAGATGTATGATGGAATTGGATGATTCTATGGAAGAAGTTATTGCTATTTTCGATTACGAACGATCAAAGCGGTGGAGAAACAGGCGGTTTTGGATGCACCCATTGAATCAGGGAAGATTATATGGTGACGGTTTCTTTGTTAATGAGTTTCAAGAAATGAAGGAATATCCAGCCAGATTTAAAAGATACACAAGAATGTACTTAAGCTCGTTTGAGTATTTGTTGGATTTACTCGAGCCTGAAATTACTCCGCAAACTAGTAGACCCACCGATATTTGTGCTGAGCAACGTCTAGCTATAACAATAAGGTAATGAATATAACATTATTTTGAAAATTTAACTTGGAAATTAAAATTTTTAATAACAAGAGAATGAAAAACTGTAGGTACTTAGCGACCGGCGATCAAATAAGCTCAATTGCTCAAGTCTACAAAGTTGGCGAATCAACACTGTCTGGAATAATTAAACATACTTGTGCCGCAATCTCTAGAGTTTTATGTCCTAGATATTTAAGGTTTCCTACGGAACCCATATGGCATAATATTAGTAAATGTTATCATCAGAGATGGAATCTACCTCATTGTTTAGGTGCCGTCGACGGCAAGCACATTCACATAGAAGCTCCTCTTCATTCCGGCTCTCTCTTTTATAATTATAAAAAAACCTATAGTATTGTTATGATGGCAGCATGTAATCACAGGTACGAATTTACGTGGGTAAATATAGGATCTTTTGGCGGAGAAAGCGACGGTGGGGTTTTTTCGAGGAGTGCTTTCGGCAGACACCTAATAGCCGAAACTTTGCCGATTCCACGGAATTACACGAATTTGCCAGGATCAAATATTAAAGCACCATATTATTTTATCGGCGACGATGCGTTCGCTTTGAGAACTGATTTTATGAAGCCGTATTCTGACAGAAATCTGACTCAAGAACAACAAATATTTAATTACAGAATTTCTAGAGCAAGGAACTGCATTGAATGTGCTTTTGGAATTTTAGTTAGGCGGTGGCAAGTGTTAAAAGGGCGAATAGCAATCCATCCAAACGCCGTAGACAATATTGTTCTAGCCTGTGTATGTTTACACAATTTTGTAATGTCTAGAACACAAGCACAAGAAAGAACTTGTGATGATGCTCAGCAAGAACGCCAAGTTTTTGTCGAACATGAACCAAATGTTGCACCGGCAGCTGTTCAGCTTCGTCATGACTTAACTAGATATTTCATGAGTCAAGAAGGTCAGGTTCCATGGCAACTTGATTACGTTAATCGCGGTAGAAATCAAGAAGATTAGCTTGTAAGAGCTTGTAATAGTCGGTGTTACAAAATTTAATTACAAGTGCTTTTTATTTATTATACTTTTTTTTAATCTCCAAATAAGTAGATAGTTATTTTGAGAAAGTTCATTGCGTGTAAGAGTATTATTTAAAAAATATACGCTTTCTTTATTATGTAATGAGTTATTATATTTCTTTGCGTTTGAATATCATGTTTTTGTATTATATACTATTGTTGATAAATCAATGTAATACGTAATAAAATACAGTTTTTAAAGCATTCAAATAACTTCTCACTATTTATTATATACTATTAGTATCCCCTTGAATAATGTAAATAAATCGCGAAAAAAGAACAACAATTATTTTCAAAATTAGCAGAACACAAGATTTATCCCGCGTCGCAGACGCCATAGCTGCCGGCGTTCTCGTTCGATCCTCGAACTTCGAGGTTATGTCATACGAATACACAATAACAACCTTCGCCCACCTCGTTGTTTTTTAATAGATTCAGCTTCTTAATTGTTGTTGAGTCTATGTATTTTCGATGTAAAAAACTTATTTCTCATTGCATTGCATATATTGAGAAAGAAACGTGTCTGATTTTCCAGAAGAAGTTGAGACAAATAGTGATCTTGAAAATGTTGATATAACTGTAAATGGCAATATAAACGACGATTTTTTGAATATTCTACGCCAATATCCTCATATTTTTGAAAAGGACCACAGAGACCATAGCGATCGAATAAAAATAAACAATTCCTGGAATGAAATTGCTTCTCAAATGCACGAAGATGGTATGTAAAATAAGTTTAATAGTGTTGACATTGATGATAATTTGTTTCAATAATTAGTTGATATTATCTTTTTATTAGTGTCTCTTAGTATAGACAGATGGACACGTTTGAAGTCTGCATACATGAGAGAAGAAGCAACAAGAAACAAGGAGACTCGCAGTGGCAGTGCAGCAGCAACCAAAAGAAAGTCAGCTTTTGAATTCTACGATGCCATTAAAAATATGTTGTCGAAATCACAATGCCTCAGACAGTAAGTTCAAAATTATAATAAGTTACTTGTTCTCACCGTAGTTGTATGTAAAACAATATCTTTAATTTGCAATTATGTTAATAGAGAATCAAGTAACTTTCAATATAACAGCGTTGATGATGCTAGTATGGGTTTTGGCTCGAGGCCTTTTACTACAAAAACTTTCAGCAAGAAGGACAGAGGTCAAGCTCTTCTCATGAGTGTTATAAATAGCCATCAAGAAACTAGGAACCGTATTGAAACAAGAATCAATAATGTATTGAGCAGTGAATGTCCCCGAGCTCCAGCTGCTCATGATCCCAGTGCTACTATAAAAAATCTGGTTCAAATAGAGTTGAATCGGCTTAGTCCCACAAGTGCAGCAACGAAGAGGAGAAAATTATTACATTTGTGTGCTGAAGTAGATACATCAGTTGACAGCGACAATTAATATAAGTATATATTCAAAGAATTGACAATAATCAGTGTTTCCGTTCTCACTGCATTAGGCTTTGAAAAAAAGTGACAATGAAAAGATAATTTGCAATTACGATGTACCATTTATTTTTAAAGATAAGATTTATTTTAAGATGTTATAAAAATTTATAAGTATATCTAGTTTGTCAGTGACTGATATAATGCAACGTTTGTGTGAATATTCCAATTATTTGTAAAACCAATTATGTGTCACATTTTACCAAACATGAATCAAAGAAGGACACTGTATGGGAATGACTTACTATAAAAAATCTATTATTGAATTAAAAATGAAAGAAGTTTTAAAAATAATACTACAAATTCAGATTGACTCTAATATAATAAAAAATTTATAACGTGAATAATGATTTCTCATTTTACATACATGTACATAACATATGAAAATACATCAGAAAATTGATAAACTAAATATTAAATGTAAACTTACGATTTTCATGTACTTAGCCGCGCGTATCAATTCCAATTGTTTATTAAAATATGAAATTATTTTTCAGATTTATATAAAATATCGAACACTTGAGATGCTACAAATTTTCTTTTAGTCTCTGACCTAACTGTCGCTAATATCGTTGCTACAGTATTAGCACACGTTTTATTTCGTTGAAAAAAGATGGCATTTTGTTTGTCTTGCATTTGTCGTTGTTCCTCTATTTGTTTCTGCATTTTCCTGTCTTCTTCAGCCTGCTTGTCGTGATAGTCCTTCAGTATTCTGAGTTCTTTTTTTCTTCGTTGCAATTCCAGTTTTCGATTCGTTTCTCTTATTTCATTTTTTACTTGATTTGCAACAACATCGTTAACATATTTTCGATTGCTTCCGTTTATGTCATTCTCTTGGGCCACTGGCCCAATTTCAATATCGTCAGACAATTCTTCTTTACAATCAAATCCAGTACTGATATTATTTATCGGCTTAGTCTTCACAACAACATTATAACAATTTCTATTGTGACTATTGACAACAGAAGGATGTATCGATGCAAAACCATTGTCGTAATTGAGCATTTGGGTTTTCGATTTTTTGCGAGCACCTCCTGCGGCCGTGGATGTTCGTTTTACTCTACAATAGATTTAATTTCTTTGTTACAACATGTAAAAAATTTTGCTTTTTTAATTATTAATACCGATATACGGACGGCTTTGAAAAAATATAAGGTGTCAAAAATGCCATATCATCGTATAAAGAAAATCCTCCTTTGACATTGCCAGTTTCTCGCTTAATCCTTTCAGCAGAAAAATTTTGGCGGAGTGTTCGCCACCTATGCCTAACTTCCGCGACTGTCATCGTCGTAGTCAAAGATTGATTGATTATTTCCGCTGAAAATGAATACATTGAAAGTTTTTTAATTTTTTTCTAAAGGAATTTGATATTGACTAATCCAGGTTTCTTAATTTTATTATTATTTAAAAAATAGTTGTAGTGGTATTCAATAAATCCGCCTACCAAAGCAGTGGGAATTCTTTGAAAATAAAAAAGGATTGCCACTAAAAATGTATGAAGGTGGAATTAATTGATCACACTTTGTACGATAATTACTATTGCGGTAGAATCCGGAACATATTAGACATATAAATCAACACTTACGTGGACAACCCTCACTGAGTTTTAGAAAATCAGCAATCATTTCCTTAACGACGGCCTCCCATGTACGGGCTGTTATTTCGCGTTTTCCATGATTGTCGTCGTTGGAATCGAATAACAATTTGTACTGTTTGATCTTGGACAACATAATTTTATCAGTGTTAGGTAACTTGAAAGATCTCATCTTTGAGGCAGAACTTTGGTTGTCATCGGGCTTCAGGTAATTGAACTCTGGCGGGATTGCATAAGAGTGTCCATTAAAATCCATAGTGACACTAATTAAATGGAAATATTGTTCATAATGTTTACGATGTTACAATGTTAAAATTTGTACGTATAGTGAAAATTTTTTTTGTAAGTTCGATTAAGAATTGTGAAACGATTGAAATAAAAAAAAATAGCATCGATGACTATGAAGAATGTAATATGTTGTAATGAAATATTCGCTACAGTATGCTTGCGTGTTACCGAAATATTTTCGCGTAAAAATTTGACGCGCCCTACATAATGCACATGTACAGTCGGCGGACATTGAATCTGAACCCTCAATCTAACATAATTTTATTTCCACTAAACTAGTGATAAGATAGATAAATTATTGAATTCTAATTTCAAATGTCTGGAAAAACGTTGCAAAAGATAGATCGCAGAGCTCACGTTTTAAAAAACATTGTAATAATAGTATTTGATAAAGATATAATCTGTGTTGAACGATATGTGCAAATATTTATTATTCCAACAATTGTAATAATGAACCTTACTCTGTGAAATTATTCAATTGTAGCAAAACGAAATGTATGAAATGTATACAGCGTCGGAGAATTGAATAATCGATGAGTGTAGAACGTGATGTAAAATTGTTTATACTTACCGAGAGTATACTTTGCCAAGTCGATGCAACGAGTGTGTATAATATATGAGCTCGAAGACAAGCGCGAGAAACACTGGGCGAATAACGAAAAGATTGTGATCCGGACGGATGAAATGCAGCAGAAAATTTTGAAAGCGGCCGAAGCAAGCAGTAAAAGCGCGTGGCTATATACTACCAGCTACTACCAGCAACTGATGAACTATGAATCGTGCTTATTTTTCAAAAGCGAAAATTTTATGATCTCTCGACCCCGGGGATGAGTGCACATGCGTAGGAGAAAGTGGCCGATACGTAATGGAAGAGAGAGGGAGAGGGAGAGAGAGAGAGAGAGAGAGAGAGAGAGAGGGAGAGAGAGAGAGAGAATGAGATGCAAGTAGCCTGCATAGTCGAAGGGTTGGTCTACCTACCATCAGTAGGCCCAACACATTGGCATTTTTTTTGCGGTTTCCCGGGAGAGCCGCTGTTCTGACGCGCGCACGAGCGGAGGAGACGAAAAAAAAAAGCCAAGGTCGGAAGGATCGAGGAGAGGCATGCAACTAGCCAGGCCACTCGATCTTTGGTTTGTTTTGACCTGCGGGAGCCAGTTTTACTACCGTTCAATCGGCACCTCATCCCGACTCGGCAGGGAACTAATCATCGACTAATTTCTTTTCACAGTCTTTCGTACGCCTTTCATGCAGATTATGTTTATTTGAATTAGAAGCGCGCGCGCGCCGGCAAGCTTTCGCAGTCATGATTATTAAAATAATCTGGTAGATCGAAAAGCCAACCAATAATTCCCGAAAGGAATCTCCTTGTGATGAGTCACAAATGCGATAATAATAAATTATGGATAGGATCGACAACGTATTTCAGATTTTCTTCCGAGTTTGTAGATAGTACACGCGCAAAAAAAAAAAAGAAGAAAAGAAAATATATTATTTATTTGTGTTCATTTTTATTGTGGAACTTTCAAAATATGCGCCACCGACAAATTCCCTAGCAGTGACCTGCGTTGGTTTGCTGCGCAGTGGATCGTGTCGTTTTCTACTAGAATATATGTCAGAATTGGTGTCATGTCATGGTGTCAGAATCGTTCTGTAACGGCCCTTAATGTGTACTCAGTATGTTGACTATGTACATTCAGCAGCCTCGCTACATTTGAAATCATTGTATTGTATTATATTATTAAAAACAAGTTAAGAACAAGTGAACCATAAAATCGAAGTAAATTTTATTTTATAAAATTACTTTTATGTTTGATATATTTACTGAAAACAATATATACATATTGAATTTGAGTTTATATACATATTGAATAAGGTAATAGTCGTATGTGATTATAACTATTTTTATAATTTTAATGAATAATCTCTATTTTTATAGTTTTATGTGTACCTTAATGAATATATTTTGATGACTTTAATCAACCCTTTCTCGAATTAAACAAATGAAAAATATTTGTTCTAATGTAGCAATTTTTACACCATTTGAATATAAAAAAGAATTTTGATTTATAATCTTGGAATTTATTAGTTGATTACAAATATGCTTATCCAAAAATTTAAGTAGCCGAAAAATAATTGTGCTTTGTACATTTATTATTAATAATTATAATTATTAACTAATAATGAAGAATTATCCTTTGTTTTGATTCTCAAAAATATGTTATATTTTCTACAAGTTTTGAGCTTTTCCTCAAAATATTTTTTGTATTCAATGTTTGATAAACTATTAAATAATTAAACTTAATCATTTTCAGTTATGAAAAGGTTGTTTAACAAAATTCGTACATACCATTCATAAACTATACAGCATGTTATTATTATATTCAAAAGTAAACACAGTTTTCTTCAGTGTTTAAAAGTTATTGTATATCATAACACTAATTTACAATATACTTAGATACATTGAAATTATAATCTTACTTAATTATTAATAACTAAATTCCAAATAAATAAGTATAACTTATACATAAAACAAATACCTGAGAATTGAATCGGATACAAATTAATACTCCAATGAAAACCATTAGATCAGATCAAAATTCAGATCTTAACAGAGCTCACAAGTTGGGATCCCAGATGACAAAACGATATCTTAATAATGATGTATTTTGGAGTTTGAAGACAGATTATTTGTTGTTTTATATATTATGTTTTTATTGAGATATCAAAATATCAAAGTGGTACAAACTGGTTGTTATTCAATATCTTATTTGCAATATGTTAAAAGAATTACATCTAGATGTAAATCTTAGCAATCAATTTCTGTAATAGATTTTTATCTAGAACATTGATGGAAAAATATTTGTTCATCAGTACAGTTATCATAAAATTTATTACAGGGCTTAATTATTAGACAGGAAAATTAAGTTCTTTCAATTTATATAAATCATCAAAATATAAATCATCTAAATGATTTCTTTATTGGAATATTAAAATATGGAACTTAAAAATATGAATATATTTTTGTATTTTTTTATAAGTTCAAAACAGACAGGAATCAAATATATAAATATATTAGTTTTTATTAACTATATCAAAAATTTTTGATTAATTTTCTATATATTTATTAAACATTTCGAAAAAAGTAATATAAACATGAATATAAATTAAAATTTAGATTGATATACAAAATTTAATTCTTTATTTAAATTTACTATACCTTTCGCTGGATAGCAAGACTTATAAAAGAACTATCTATACATAAGATCTGTAGATTATAAATCAAATAAAAACAAATTAAAAAAAAGGAAAAGCTAATTATCAAAAGAGATAAATTATTGCACAATTACTATTTATTTCAGCAATCTGCATTTGTTTAAAATGTCCATCTCTAATAGTACAGTTGTATTGTATATAAAACTGATTTTTTGCTTATGTACTCATAGGACAGGTCTCTTCTATCAAATTAGTAACCATATTTGGTGAGTATGATTTTCTGCCCATTTGGGTTGCTTGGAGAAGTATAAAATTACTGCTTTAGGGAAATCATGTTATTGTTAGTACACTATAGTATCAACACTTTTTATTTGTTTTCCCATTTATTGTTTAAAAGAGATCATCAAAAGTATTCACAAAAATTCAAAAACAATTCATCAGGTGGGAGAAGATAGATTTAGTGTAGATTTCATAACAGTATCTGAATTTCAGAAGTACTCAAAGTTATGTAACTTTATACTGCACCCATTATTTTTAATATTAGTATAGGCTCTTACAGAAATGATCAATATTTTCTTTTTTTATCAGTCTAATCTAATTTGTGTTCCCTTGGAATAGGTATACTTATAATTCCTTCATAAGGGTAGGAAAATTTTTCGGGTATAACGAATAACTTAAAAAGCCACCTATGAATATTTTTGAACAATGAGCAGAAAAGTGCAACTTTGCTGCATGCTCAGTAGAAGACGTATCCTATTTGCGATTTCCTTATGTTACCATATCTTTCACATTCGACAGAGATTATGTTTTATATATTTTTCTATCTTCATTTTGCTCGGGCATAAATTTCACACCAGACAAGAATCATCCTTTATGCATTAGTTGTATCATGTAATACAGTTTCAACGCACTTCGTTTATCAATAATATTAATAATCCAATCAATTTTAAGCCATTTTTAAGATATCAATTTAAGATATCAAATATTGATTAGAAATTTGATATTTTTTATTTCTTTTCCTATATCCTAAGACAAAGCTCATACAATTCTTCTATAAAATTCTATAAAATATTATTTCTTGTGCGATTGAATATATTTATTAGATGCTTAGATATTTCAATTTGTTAACTAAGAGGTGGCTAAAGTACAGAGTTATAACTTTTTTTGGCAGATGGGATTGAATTGCAAAATAGTTCACTCTCTTTGTCAAACGACAATTTTGATAATTCACTAGTGGTGAATGAAAAGATTTTATTTCAATCCCATGTTCTTAGCATAAAAAAAATACAACAATTTTTTTAGTCATAAATAAGTGCATTTGTGATTTCCCTATATATTACAGAAATTTTTCACCTGACAATTTAGATAGCTGAATTCACGACGGATATTTAAAAACATTTTATTTTATTAAATCAATTAAATTTTATTTAATATGTAATACAGAATACGTTAGAGTAACTTATACATATTAAATAAAATTTAATTGATTTAATAAAATAAAATGTTTTTAAATATCCGTCGTGAATTCAGCTATCTAAATTGTCAGGTGAAAAATTTCTGTAATGTATAGGGAAACCACAAATGCATTTATTTATGACAACAAAAATTATTGCATTTTTTTTATGCTAAAAACAAGGGGTTGAAATAAAATCTTTTCATTCATCACTAGTGCATTATCAAAATTGTCGTTTGACAAAGAGAGTGAACTATTTTGCAATTCAATCCCATCTGCCAAAAAAAGTTATAACTTTGTACTTTAGCCACCTCTTAGTTAACAAATTGAAATGTCTGAGCATCTAATAAATATACGAGTATTCAAGAGATTATATTTTATAGATTTGTAAGAGCTTATTCTTAGGATATAGGAAAAGAAATAAAAAAATTATAAATTTGCAATAAATATTTGATATGTATCTTAAAACTGGTCATTTACGATAGTTATTGATACTTTTTGCAATAATTAATAAAGGCATATTATCATGTAATAGCTTAAAATGTAACTTTTGCATTTCTCTACAACTTATATCTAAAAATTTGCTACCTAATATGTATACCGTAGCTTAGAGACTTCAAAAACCTGTTTTTGCAAACTTAACCTCTTAAAAAAAAACTAATGCAAAATCTCGAGTTACATGGCGTATGATGCATATATTTACATTATTTCTGCCATATTTTTGTTGAGATTTTCCACCTCTGAATTTTTATCTGCAATTTTTCTCTATTGATTGGACTATATTCGTAATTTCCGATAGGAATTATCATGTTGAGGGTACTAAACTATTTTTTATGATATTTATTTGAGACCCTCTGTCGCAAGTAAATTCAAATTCATAGCTGCGAAAACTTATTTTCTTTCTTATTATTTGAACTTTTCCTATTGTCAGAGAGACCTGTGTACGATACCCTATTATTCTGCCCCACGCTGATGAAGAATGGCTGAAAAGAAAAAAATATGCTGCTTTATATTGAAAAGTCGATGATTTTGATTGGATAGAAAATACAGGTGGGGATATGTAATTTTTTTAACTTTTTAGTGTGAGAGTAAATTTCTATGAATTTCATATCAAGCTCTATTCGGTAAATATCAATTAATCCATCCGATTCTTCTATACGAAATTATAATTTGGATAAAGAGTCATCTGAATTTGTAAGTTCTTCTAAAAGAATATTCTGAACAGTCTTTAAGTTTCCAACGTCAACAATATGAATAGCAGTACCCACATTACAGAGTCGTTTATTTCCTAAGTCATACTGATTCTCCTCTGTAATTTTATATCCTCTACCAGATGGATGGCTATTACTCTCAGATCCACCCAGTTTACGTCCGGACACATCAATGCTCGTAGTTAAAGATTACATATACCCAGTATTATACAATACACAGTATTTAGAAACAAGTTTTTTTTATTTTTGATAAAAAAATTATTACACATATTGATCAATATAGTTATACAATTTCACAACATTTTAAAGATGACAGCAATAGATAAATATATATATTAATTTTTCACGATTTTTACATTTCTTCTTCTTTTTATCTGAGTGATGTTTACGTTTGAACCGAGATTCTACAGGAACTGAATGTTTCGTCGTGTTAGCTATCTGTCGATGACTGACTTTCGGAGTACATGGTGGTGTATTTATATAGCTACTACCTACTTTGGGATTGTGAACTATTGCAATTATGATACTGTTTTTATATATAAATGTATTGTGATAATTTCATCTCGAAAATTAATCAAGTTTCCGTCTTGATCTACCAAACGTAGACCTATGATCAATAACATTAACAGTCAAAGGTAGATATATAATCTGTTTGGGCACTTCATTGATTTTGTAGTTCGGTGATACAGCAGGAAAAAACTTATATTGATTAATATAAGCTTCTGATATTATATTGCATTCTATACGTAAGGTGTTCATTTTGAGAATGGCCACAGGCATGTCAAAGACATAACTTCTAACACTCTTGCAGTAAAATCTAGTAAACGTCCGATTAAGTTACATTGAAAGTAAATCGTTTTATTGCAAGTAATTTTGCTAAGCCTAATAGTATGTATTATTATTAGGCTTGATAGTACTGTTAAATTTGTGGATCGGAATGTATAAATAATTTAAAATAATTTAATTTCAAACATAAATTAAGCTATTAATTTTTCTTTTCCAATCAATCTCAATGCTTGTCTATTTGTGATAAATCTTACTTTGTCGAGACTTTTAGTTAACATATCTGCTAAATGAAATTTTGTATCTATTTTAACAATATCAATAATTCCCTCATCATAATTTTCATTAATTTAATGGTGCTGCACTTCAATATACTAAAAATTCTTCGTGAAATTACCAAATTTTGCAATTAATGCGCTACATTATCGCGCCTACATTATCTTCATACATATTTATTGATTTATCAAAATTTAAATTAAAAGAATCAATCAGTAAATTTCTTATCAACAAAATTTCTGTTACTGCTTCTGATATAATCAGTATACTCAGCGAAAGTTCAACATTTTGTAACATTACTTTGTTCATATGTTTTCCAATAATTTACATTTCCATATAACCTAATTATATAATTAGTTGTAGATTTTTTATCTGTATTATCTCCTGCGTGGTGTCAATCTAAAGTCTTGGTTTTTATATTATCGCTATAGGTTCATTTTAGATCTTTAGTTTTGTACAAATATTTGAGTACTCGTAGTGTGTTGCTTTGTAACAATTCTGATAAAAACTGTAACGGGGGGGAATCCTTGCAAAAATGGGAAATTTATTTATAAGCAAACTCCCACGATGCAGAGCAAACCGCTGCTCCGTTAATCACGTATGTAAGTACGTGTCTTCGCTTTAACGTCAGATGATTTCTCTTTGTTGTCTTCTATCAAACGGAGTTGAACTCACCTTAAGTCACATGTATCGTGACACTCGATGAGTTTGAAGTGTGAGCGACTTTACTCCTTCTCCGCTTAATCCCCTAGGCGTAATAGGATTAACACCTAAGCCTATTTCAATTTCTTAAACTATTAGGAAAATCATATGACGAAATCGGCATATAAGTTGACAAAGTTTATTCATAAAAAATCTATACAGTCTTTGTCGGGCCGAAAGACTGACGCACGCGAATAGGATTTACCATTAAATAATTTTCCGGTGAGAAAGAGAGAGAGAGAAGATTCGAATATTGGCGCGATCTAACGCTCGGCGCGAATACAAGATTATCAACGCTAACGCGGCTGAGCAAAATAATAAATATATTTTGACACGCGATAGTAAAGGGAGGTGCACCTACCCTGCGGTGCAATTATGGTGATCAGCCGTAATTGTTGATGCCAATAAAATGTATCAACTGCCTCCGGAACTGTTATATCAGCTGCGCTGTCTCGTACCGCCTATCAGCTGCAAATATGCTGCTACCGTGATGCCCAGGGCCTACCCTCCAGGGCCTACATCATCTTTTGGCTAGACCTGGCGCTCGATGTTTCGGGTAGCGCCAGTGTGTAGCTTTCTTCGGGCACCGCTGGGAGTTGGTCACCCCGGGCTCCCCGCATATATTGCAGCCCCTCAGCAGCGATCGGAATTGAGCATCCTCCCGAGCATGTGTAGCCTGCTCAGCAGACCGAGGGGACTGCTGGGTGCTGACTCCCTGGTAGGCGGTAATAGTGACGCCTCCCACCGTGGCGGTCGCACGTCCATCCTGCGACCTAACCACGATGGTGGTATCAGGAGCCATGCGCCCGTCCACATGGACCGTGAGCGTCGGTCCAGCGTCAGTAGCTCCCGGGGCTCTCTTCTCTTGAGCCGGCGCCGGGAGCGCTGCGGAGGACTCTTCTCCGTTATCCACCCGCAGCAGGGCCTCTCCATAGGCCCTCTGACGCTGAGCCATCCCTGCCCACTCCCCGAGCAACTCTTCTGCGCCCTGGCGGCTCAAAAAGCGTCTCAGGTGCTCCTGCACCTGAGACTGGAGTTCTTGAGCGAACCGCCAGGCACTCCCCACCTCGTTGATCCCCAGACGCACGTGTCTGAAGTCGAGGAGGAGAGTAGGCTGCTCAGGGATCCGGGGATGATTGCAGACCCAGTGCGAGGCCCCACAGGTTTCCCTGGGTCCTGGGCATTGGCTCGCACTGTCCGACGTAAGGGTTACGCCGGACTTGAGGGTCTGCACCCCCTGGTCCATTGTAGACTTGGGACGTTCGACACTGTCCTGGTCCTCGGTCTGTGTCGAAGCGTCCCGAGAAGCCTTCTTCGGGGCGACCCACGACGAATCCCGGAGAACCTCTGCCACCGAGGCATTACGCCGATCCCTTCGGGTGGTCCCTTCCAACTGGACCCTGGCGAAGCTCCGCAGATCTTCAATTAGCCGCGTCGCATCAGAGCCCAGTTACAGATCTAACAGCATCTGCGTGACCACCTCGAAGGTCTCCTCTTCGACGACGATTCTCCGGTCCATCTGAAACATCCAAAAAACAACAAATTTCGGATGAATCTCCCTGCGCGAAGAAACAATCCTAATAATAGCCGCATCCCACCGAGTTATACGCTCCCTCGCGATTCTTTGTGGGAACGTCCTGACCCTCGTCGGTTACCGCTCGGTTTTATCGGCCCAACCGTCCTTTGTACGACGGGCACGGTCCTTCGAGGCCTACCTCTCCCTCTATTCACCTTCACGGGAGAGTTGTTGCCCCTCGCTGGACCGGTGACCGTCTCTGGAACCTTTCGAGGTCGACTTCGACCTCTCTTAGTTGGGGCAGATACCGGTAACTCCGCCGTCTCGGTGGGAACTTTATCTACGACCGTGGGGGCTGCTAACTGGACCCGCTCGCTATCTGATAAATCCCCTCCCGGATTTTCGCGCGTATTCGCGGAATCGTTCGCATCCTCCGACGGCAGTTCTTCTGGCGGCTCGCGAGGTTCGATGACCTCCTCGCTTTCCTCATCCTCACCCGGACCGTAATATGGTTTAAGGTCTTTGGCATGGAAGAGCTCAGACAGGATCTCCAGCTGATTGCCTAGCCTGTACGTGTTGGAACCACAAACCTCTTCAATCACGTACGGACCGGCATATTTCGGCGCTAATTTAGCTGAAATACCTTGAGCAGCTGAAGATAGAATCCTGTTCCTCTTCCAAACCCAATCTCCGACCTTAAACTCGGGTTGCCGTCTCTTCCGGTCATAATAAGCCGCCTGATGCGCAGCTTCCTCCTTTGACTTGGAGTTAGCCCTCTCCCATAAATTAGGAAGCTTCCCCATATGTTCGGCCCAATCTTCTACAGCTTGACCCTCCGAACATTCAAGGGCTTGCTGATCTTGGGCTCTTCTGAACGTCAAAGGGGGTACTGGCTGACGCCCAAAC
This sequence comes from Phymastichus coffea, assembly GCF_024137745.1. Classification (NCBI taxonomy): domain Eukaryota; kingdom Metazoa; phylum Arthropoda; class Insecta; order Hymenoptera; family Eulophidae; genus Phymastichus; species Phymastichus coffea. The sequence goes on along the minus strand of NW_026706822.1, from coordinate 2,830,665 downwards.
ATGAGCATCGCAGGACTATATCCGGTGGCGCTATGAGTTGCCGAGTTCAACGCGAAGTTGAACTCTGACAGGTGTTCATCCCAGCTCTTGTGATCACGGCTTACATAAGACGTGATCATGGTTTTGAGTGTCCTGTTTACTCACTCTGTGGGATTCGCTTGGGGATGATACACGGGAGTTAAGGCGCGCTGGATGCCGTTCATCTGGAGGTATGAATCAACCTCCTGATTCTTAAACTCGGTTCCATTATCCGATAAGAATACTTCTGGCGCGCCAAACCTAGTGACAATCCTCTCGTGTAATTCCCTTGCGATTGTCTTCCCATTGGCTTTGCGTATTGCAATGCACTCTACCCAGCGAGTAAACAAGTCTACAAAGACTAGGATATACTCAAAACCTCGAGAGCTTTTGGGAAATGGACCAGTGATATCACCGGCCACCACCTGCCAGGGTCGTGACACTTGTCTACGACCCATCAGTCCGCAAGGTGCTCTTTGTTCCACCTTACACTGCTGACATACCGGGCAACTCTTTACGTACTCCCTGACCTGATCATACATTTTAGGCCAGTAGTACAAGCGCCTAGCCCTGGAGAACGTACGCTCTCGTCCTTGATGTCCTGCTGTAGGAGCATCATGGACTTCCTGGAGCACCTGGTACCTTTTCTCCCTAGGTACCGCAAGCTTCCACGCTTCATCGTTGTCGATGGACCCTTCACCATCCTCATCAGGCTGATAATGATACAGTCTCCCTCCCACCACCTTCCAAGTGGGGTAAGAGTGTGGATCCTGGCATACTTCCTGGTATTGTTGCAAATACCAGGCGTCAGTGGTCTCCGGCCGACTATTTATAGCACTCACTTCAATCCCCTCCTCCTCATAGGCCCTAGATAAAGCATCTGGCACCACATTGAGATCCCCCCTTCGATATTCGATATCGAAGACATTACCTTGCAATGCTAGCGCCCATCGCGCTAATCTTCCAGTGGGATTTCTCATATTGTGGAGCCATTTCAGGCAACTATGATCGGTGACGACCCTGAAGTGATGCCCTTCAATATACGGCCGGAACTTTCCAATGGCCCATACTACTGCCAAGCACTCTTTCTCGGAGACCGTATAATTTCTCTCAGCACTGTTGAGTGATCGGCTGGCGTATTCTATTACGCGCTCCACTCCATCGACATCCTGTGCGAGAACCGCCCCGATCCCACTATCACTGGCATCAGTTTGCAATACAAACTGACCGTTCGGATCGGGTGATTGCAGTATTGGGGCGGAAGTCATCGCCTCCTGCAATCTCGTGAAAGCTCGCTCTTGCTCCTCCTCCCAAGAGAAACGTACATTCTTCTTTGTCAGGCGGTTTATAGGTTCAGCGATCATGGCAAAGTCGGGTATAAAACGTCTATACCACGAGGTCATTCCCATGAATCGCTTCACCTGTTTGACAGTCCGGGGTATTGGATATTCTAATATCGGGCGTATTTTCTCGGGATCTGGTCTTACTCCGTCCTGGTTCACAAGAACTCCCAAGTACCTGACTTCCGTCTTACAGAAGTGACTTTTGGCTTTGTTGATGGTTAGGCCCGCACCTAGAATTCTTTTCAATACCATTTCTAGGTGCCGCTTATGCTCCTCAAAGGACGACGAAACCACAATTACGTCGTCAAGGTAAGCAAAAGCGAATGGATCCATATCCGGGCCTATCACCTTGTCCATCAACCTCTGGAAGGTCGTTCCTGCGTATGACAGTCCGAAGGGCATTCTCTTAAATTGAAAGTGCCCTAATCCAGGAACTGTAAACGCTGATATTGGACGCGATCCTTCCTTTAAGGGAATTTGATGGTACGCACTGCTCAAGTCCAAAGTAGATATGAACTTTGCATCCCTTATCCGTCTTAGGATGTCGTTCATATATGGTAAAGGATAGGCATCAGGTTTGGTAATTGCATTTACCTTTTGATAATTCACGCAAAACCTATATTTTCCATCAGCCTTCCTTACCATTACTATCGGACTTGACCATCCGCTGGTCGCTGGTTCTATAACATCTTTTTCCAGCATATCTTTGACCAGCGTGTGCATTTCCTCTCGCACTCTATCTAAGACTGGGTAGTACTTCTGTTTGATGGGTTGAGCATTTCCAACATCTATTTCATGCTCAACCCCCACGGCACAACCTAAAGTCTGACCTCCGTCAGGAATCAATCTTCCGACGAGGTCTTCAATTTCTTCAAGCTGTGACTCCGTGGCTTCCCATAGTCCTACCGGTGCGAGAAATGCCGTACCATCAATTCCAGCCACTTCCATTGGTACTTTCACTTGGGCGTCCTTAAGCCATAATTCATCCTCATCGGGATCCAAAACTGCGCGGAACTCTCTTATAAAGTTCGCGCCTACATAGCAGTCATCTGTGAGCAGCGGCGTAATGGCGACTCTGATTGCCTTCGTGATTCCCCCTACTTTAAAAGGGAACATCACGTGACCAATTATAGGGCACTGGCGTCCATCAGCAAGCCTTGCATCGCCCGCCCTGGTCACATTCAACCCGAGTCCCATCTCCGATGCTAATCTCAGCCCTAATTGACCCATGACCGAGGATGAGGCGCCGGTATCATAGAGTGCTCTAATTTTAAAGTCACCTATGTCTACCCGCAACCACCACCTGGTCTCATCCTCTGGGTCATATCCACGAGTTGCATCTTTGCCTCCCTTCGTCGTGTTTTTCAGCAGTTTTTTTCCTTCCGCTGCTGCGACGACGATAGACTTGCTTTTACTTGTGGATTTCTTCGGCAGAGGAGCTTTTTGTGTGGAGAGGCCTTCCCTGGAATCTTCCCCCTCCTCCACAACATGTATATGGCCATCTGGTCCTTCCAGAATGACCACTGCTCTGTTCTGCCGAGGGCTGGCATCGGGTTCGATCGCCTTCTGCTCTAACGTACTGCTAGGTCCTGGACTCTCTTGATGCCCTTCCAGGACCTGTTTGGATCCCTGGGTCGCCGACAATTTGCTGTTTCCCATCGGCGACCCGCGGCGAGAGGTCGAATCTAGTGGAGGCGCGAAGATGACCTCTTCTCTTCGCTCTCCTTGCCGTTTCCCTTGTTGCAATCTGGGCAGAACTTGCGACTGAATCCCAGCTTGCCACAAGCGGAACACTGGAGAGGCTTGGTGAAGTCGATCTTCCGCCTCTGCCCATCTCGCCGCTCGCCAGGAGACCTGGGAGAAGGGGAATTTTTCCTTCCCCCACGCCATCGGCTCTTACGCTGTTCTGGAGGGCTGCCTTGCTTGTCAGTGGCCAGCTTGCGTAACATCCGCTCGATGCCCTCCAGACGTTCTTCCATCTTCTTATCAGAAGTGGGAGCTTGCGTAGCCGATACCGACGCTTGTTCGGTAGGCCTCCTGGCAGGGTTCTCCACTCCCTGTCCGCGCTGCGGATCTCCCTCCTTCTTCGCACGCTCTTTCCCTTCGCTGGCCATTGCAGCGGTTTGGGATTTACTACCAGCCGTTCTTTTGCTCGGCTGGTAGGCGTGCTGAGGGAAGATCGTCGAATTGGGGTCAGCGAATACACGTGGACGACGACCGTAAGATAAGGTGTTCTGTACTTCGGTCGCCCTCCTGTTGAATTCGCGTATCGACTTCATCTCGCTCCGACGCAGCTGAATTTGGATGATTGGAAGGAGGTTTGCATGGAGTAAGTCTAATAACCTCTCCAAGGGCATGGGTGGTTCTAGTCTATTGACAAGAGCCACCAGGTTGGACACGTAGTCTCGCACTAGTTCGTCCTCGCCCTGGAACCGGTTCTGAGCTTCCTGCAATAGCCTTTGTTGCTGTTGCGTACTTGTGCCGAACCAGTCCCGGGCGTCCGCGACGAACTCTGTATAACTGAGCCACTGGTACTTGTTATTATCGTACCAGGTCCTCGCGTTACCTTCGAGGATCTCTGATACGGAACAAAGTACTTCGTCATCAGTTAGCCCTGCACCTACGCGCAGATCTTCCAACCTTGACAGAAACGTATCTACGCTCTGTGCCCTACTGCCCGCAAACCTCAATTTCCATCCGCGGACAATTTTCCCAACATCTCGGGTTGTGGAGAGCCCTGAGGATATTTGATGTCCGGTGCCAGCTGATCCGCTTCGACTCCTCTGTCGAACAGGTTCGGATCTACCATAATCTTCTGGATCTTCTTCCTGTCCTCTTCTTTGGAGGACTTCCGGTGGGGTGACTTCCCTCCTTCTGGGTTGTGGTCTTGGAGGAGCCGGTGTGCTTCTCGGGATCCCAGAGTCGTAGTGACAGGTGTATGTGTCCTGAAAGTCCACATTACGTGCGGAACGTGGTTGAACCGAGTCGCGCAGAGAAGAATGACTTGCATTGGCCATATCATGCATTGTCTCTTCCAGCTCTCGTATTCGCAGTCTGTAGGGTTTCCAGGATTCGACCTACCAGTTTGTGGTTACGGTCGACTCCTTCCTTCAGGTACTCTATTTCTCGGAAGGCTTCTCTCAAGGACAATTCTTCCTGAGGCTCCTTCCGGGTGCAGGTTTCCTGCGACCTGAGATCCGGATTGCTCCGCCTCCTTTCTCCCTCCTTCTGTTCTTGCGTGTGGAGGGCCTTTTGGACGAGTTCATCCTCTTCATGGCGGCTGGCTTCACCTTCAGAGTCCTCATCTGGGCAGGTGAATGTTCTTGACATATCAGTCAATGCTATTCCCTCCCTATTGATGATTCTGAGGGGATGGTCGCTGTTATCATCCGCGTTGGAGTTTTCCAACTCGTCACAGACTTTGTCGAGCCACACTTGTCGGGATCGCCTCCTGCGTCCCGCCACCTCTTTGCTGTGCGTGGTCTCTTGAAAATCTGTGGCGGTGTACTCACCCAGCAACCATCTCCCAAGCCTAGCCGCCTGTTGCATGACACTTCCATCCTTGCGCAGTTCCAAATCCGCTAAATAATGTTCGCGCTGTGCGGAGGTCAGCTCTAATGCCCAATTGTCGATTTGAGCTGACAACAGAGCCATCTAGCCTCCGCACGGGTGTAGGATGCGGTTGAGGTTTAAAATTTCGACCTAATCGACCACTACCGCTTCCTATCACCCAAGGTATGAGCGGGGTATACACTATTTAGTGTAACTACCCTTATTGCCTCCTTTTATAAGGCTCAAATTCGCGAGATTATGAGCGCGTGCAGTTCCGCAAACTTTCTATAAATATTATAAAAATATCCTACCTAAGGTCGGAGCCTGCTGTTTGCTTGCTCCGCCTGGCTAATAATTGAACTGCACGCTTGGGTCGCGCTCTCTGCCTTTATCGTCGATCAGGTGCTACCAACCCCCCTTTATCCACCAAACTGTGGCTGAAATGGGTTAACACCTGATTATCCCGTACGACCTGAAATCACTTCGACCTATCAATAATTATCGCTTTCGGCCCTTATTACAATATTTTTAACAATTTTTAGCTAAAGGTTCGAAGTGGTTTCGTTTTTTCCCCAGCAGAGGGCGTACCGCTCACGATCTCGCTCTACCACCCGCTCAAACCTCCCTAAGCGCTCGCGCAATCGTCTCTCTCTCTCGTGCGTCGATTACCTTCGACGCACAATCCTATTCGCACGACACGGGTCTTAATACCAGTTGGGCGCCATGTAACGGGGGGGAATCCTTGCAAAAATGGGAAATTTATTTATAAGCAAACTCCCACGATGCAGAGCAAACCGCCGCTCCGTTAATCACGTATGTAAGTACGTGTCTTCGCTTTAACGTCAGATGATTTCTCTTTGTTGTCTTCTATCAAACGGAGTTGAACTCACCTTAAGTCACATGTATCGTGACACTCGATGAGTTTGAAGTGTGAGCGACTTTACTCCTTCTCCGCTTAATCCCCTAGGCGTAATAGGATTAACACCTAAGCCTATTTCAATTTCTTAAACTATTAGGAAAATCATATGACGAAATCGGCGAATAAGTTGACAAAGTTTATTCATAAAAAATCTATACAGTCTTTGTCGGGCCGAAAGACTGACGCACGCGAATAGGATTTACCATTAAATAATTTTCCGGTGAGAAAGAGAGAGAGAGAAGATTCGAATATTGGCGCGATCTAACGCTCGGCGCGAATACAAGATTATCAACGCTAACGCGGCTGAGCAAAATAATAAATATATTTTGACACGCGATAGTAAAGGGAGGTGCACCTACCCTGCGGTGCAATTATGGTGATCAGCCGTAATTGTTGATGCCAATAAAATGTATCAACTGCCTCCGGAACTGTTATATCAGCTGCGCTGTCTCGTACCGCCTATCAGCTGCAAATATGCTGCTACCGTGATGCTGTAATCTGCCGATCACGTTGTTGCACTCGCGCGCGTAATTACTCTGGAAAAACTATCACTCGGCAAGAAAACAGTGCAAATAAAATTCCGGCGATATCCTCTCGTATCAACAGCTGAGGCGTAACTGCTAATTTAAAAGATCGCGCGCCCCCTCTCTCTCTCTATACTTAGAACTAACGCGCGAAATTCAGAATCGCGAACGGTGCGATTAATTGAATCGACTACCGTTGCAAAACTTAATTAATTTACGCCATAAGTAATGTTAGGTCTTGTACTTTTACTATTGTATAATAACTCTCCAATTAAATTTCTGTTTTATATTTTTATTGCATTCTATAGTTTTTTCTAGTTTTAATTTTGATTCCATTGGTGTATTGTATAATTTCGCATTTTTTAATTTATATTTTTTGGCTAAAGATTTAATATACTTTGTTTGGCTTAAAGTCATTCTTTTTCTATTATCACTGTAATTTATATTAATTCCAATGTCATTTTTAAATTTACCTAAGTCCATCATGACAAATTTATTCATTCAACTTTGCTTTACTTCATTTATCTTATTTTTATCTTTATAACAAATCAACAAATCGTCAAAAAATACTAAAATATATATTGAATCTTTGCCTTCATTATTTATGTATAGACAATAATCGTAATTACTTTTAACATAATTCTAATTTTTTATGTAATTGTGAAGATAATCATACCAAGTTCTTGGACTTTCTATCAAATCGTACAATGCTTTTTTCAATTTTAAAACTTTATTCACACCAATTTCATAACTTTTTGGTTAATTCACGTAAGCCTCTGATGTTACTTGGCTATTTAGAAATGCCGTTTCTAGTTCCATTTGGTCTTTGTATAGATTGTTTTTATAACAGTACGATAATAACATTTTTAGAGTTTGTATTTTTCCTACAGGTGAATATACATTTTCTAAAATCTTTTTTTTTGAAAGTCTCTTACCATTAACCTAGCTTTGTACGTATCGTCACTTTTTCTTTTATAGATCGATTTTACATCGATTACTTTTTTGTCTTTGGGCCTTTCAAGTAATTCCCATGTACCATTTTCCTCTAAACTTTCCATTTCTTTGTTCATCGCTATTTTCCAATTTTCAAATTTGTCGTAATTTATCGCCTCTTCAAATTTATCGGGAATATTCGCATTAGTACAATTTTTACATGCCTTACATTTATTACTCTATCATTTACTAATACTCTATAGCCATTTATATTGTATCCAATTAATACACCTAATTCCGATTTATTATCAAATTTATTTTTTCTACGTATTTCTGTCATTTTTACAAAAACTCTAGTTCCATAAATTTTTAGATTTTTAACATTTTATTTTTTACCAAAAAATATTTCTTATGGAGTTTTATTTTCTATTGTATTATCAATAGTGCGATTTTTCAAATAAGCAACATTGCTCTTTATTTCTGGCCAATAGCCTCTATGAATTTTGGCTTCGTTTAATAAACATCTCCCAATGTCCATAGTCGATCTATTATAACGTTCGGCTATGCCGTTAAGTTTGTGTACATATGGTGAACATGGTAACATTGAATTCCTTTTAATTTAATAAAATTGTAAATTTTTTTATTTAAATATTCTTTACCATTATCACATTGCAGTTTTTTAACTCTTATTTAATTGGTTTTCGACAAAATTAACATAATCAATAAAACAACTAGCAGCTTCAGCTTTACTTTTAATACAATAAATTCTAATGCACTTACTATAATCATCAATGAAAGTTACGAAATATTTTTCGCTATAGTAACCAATTGTGTGATGTGGTCCATTTAAATCAGTATGAATTAACTCCAAAATTTCTTTGGCTCTAGTTCTATTATTCTCAAAAGGTTCATTAGCTATTTTCCTTTCAATACACATAGCACATTTCAATCAATATTTTCAATTTTATCTGACAATGCATTGTAACGGGGTTGCTTACCGTTTAATTATATTTATTACGGTGGTCACGTAAACGCGCTCACTATCACCTATGTCAAATAAGAAAGTCGGAGAGCAAGAGGAAACGGGTGTCAGTCAACCAATAAATCTACGAATCTACAAGGAGTGGAGTCATTACGGAATAAATACGCTGAGAGCACTTGTTAATATCACGAACAGGACCTTTTATTATTTATCAAATGCTACATTAGATCGACCCGCGTGTTTACGTTTACATCGGCGCTCGCTCGACAACAACATGCAGTGTCGGGACGCTCGCTGCTCTTTGTTCGAAGAGCTACTACATGTACGCTTCGGACGCTGGAAATTAGTTGTCACACATGCAATCGTATCGCGACCGCGAAATTAAGCTGGCCAGCTTACCTTTATTCTGTAGACGTACGGAGACGGTGACAACAATTCGTGCTGCGAGAAAATTGTTTATTGTTTCGTGTCGCGGATCGCGCACACGTGGTTTCGCCCTCGATGGCGAAACCTTACACACACACACTGTCGATCTCGTAGAGGACGACGCTTTTCCGTCGGCTCAGGTCTGCCCCTTTGGTAGCTGTACGGCACCTCGGCAACAGCGATCACTCCAAGTTATCACTGGTACAGGCGTTCTCCTTTTGGTTTTCGGTCTTTGCGGCTCGCGGATCGGTAGTTGCTAGCGAAAAAACGGACGAGCGTGACGATGGATGAACCCTCACTGGTTCGTTTTCAATCGCGCGCGTTCCGTCTGCTCGCGCGCCGAATTCCTTTGTTTCATTTCTCGTCTCCCCGGTCGGTGCTGCCCCCGCAAGCAGCAATTAGGTTATATTATTAGCGCTAATTCGACGTTTATCGTCACAGCATCTAATAATTTATTTTTAACAAGGTTATTTAAATATTGGAAATTTACATGACCGGTGCCATTTCTATTTTTCAATTAAGTGTGTTACATTGACATATACACCATTACATTTATTTTCTATGAATCCTCGTAACGGAGTGCAATCGTTCGTACAAAATTATTAAAGGTGGGGATTAGAGAAGTGCGAACGTTTCCACGACTGAATGAGCCGTCGAGATAAATGAATTAAATGCGCGTTAATATATTTTACAGAATGTATTTAACAAAAATAATGATAAACTTAACTAACAAAAACAACTCAAAAACGCAAACATAACGATAACAAACGCCCGCTCGTCACACGATCGATAAAATTTCTCTGCGCCCGTGATTTTCTCTCTCCTCTCTTCTCTGTTCCAAATGAACAGACTCGCAGTTTGGCACGACGCCGTAAATTTTTGCATTATTATTTTTTTCTATAATTGTACAATTTTTTTTAGTAATTTTAGAAGAACTCAAAATATTTTGTTTTATACTTTCTACATAATATACATTCTGAATATTACTTACATTTTCATTATAATATATTTTAAAAAGTACTTGAACATTTTCAATTTTTGTCGATTTCAAAATTGTACTATCAGCTACTTTTACATCAATGGGATACTTCAAATTTACATATTTTTTGAAAAATTTACAGTTAGGAATAATATGGTCTGTACAACTGCTATCGAGTAAGCAATTAATATCGCAACAATTTTCATTTGCACTTTTATTACACTGAATAACCTTTTTATCACTACACACTCGTATGAACCAAGTATTCGCCTCGATTTAATCGTTGCTTCGCTGAGGTCTTGAGTTGTCGTCTCTGGGCTGAAAACCTCTGCCTTGACCGTCTTTCTGGAAATTTTCCTGGTTGTAGTCTCAGTCACGTTGATGTTCGCCTTGCTGCTGATTCCCTCATTGGTTACCGTAGACGTGTCTAGTATAACTGTTTGGCTCTGCATACCAACGTTCCTTTTTGAGATGGCCTTGTTTGCCACAGATGTAGCACGTTCCTTTCGTTTTTGTTGTGAACGTACTCAGATTCTTTCTTCTGTTGTCGGTTTGATTTCAATTTACGTTTTTTTTCTTTGAGTTTTGACTTTACATAATCAAAAGTCCTCTCGGTTTCCGGTATCACATCGATAGTCTCCAATATAACTGTAGTTTTGTGAGCTTTAATTAAATATCTTACTTTTTTAGTATTATTTATTTTTTCATAGCACTTTTGAATTCATTTCTTCTTTCTCAAACGCTATGAAAAATTCTTAGACTATTTCATAATTTTTCAATTTAATATCATCTATTCTATTTCTTTTCAATATTTGTAAAGCAGTAGACCTTGTCGTGTACAAAGGGTATACGACAAAAGGTAGCCCCTTAAGGTAGTTAAAAAGGCACCCTAAATGGATTCTAAAATAAAGTTTGCAGTGTAGTTTAAAATGCAGGTTTACTGTATTTCTTTGAAAGTCGCAGAAGTACGGTAACTAACCTAAAAAAATTAATAAAAATCCAAACCGCTCTCAAATTAAGTCATATTACGTTGCCGACGAGATTTTTGGTTTTAAATTGTAATTTTTACACATTTAATCAGCCTGAATTTATCCAGATTTTTTGGAGTGATGCGCCATTTTTTTTTAAGCAAAAAACGCGTTTTTACGGTTTTTTGTGATTTTTGACTCCTGATACGTAAGCGTATACAGTTGCGATAAAAAGAAAAGCACCAGTGTACGAGGTCTGTCCGGAAAGTATCGGATCTACCTTTATATTTTCTTACTAGCGTTATTCTTTATCATCTGATGGGTGGCATACTTCAAAGTAATCCCAACTTGATTGAATAACATGGTTCCATCGATGTTTCGACTTTTCAAAACAGTCCTGGAACTCACTTTTAGGAATAACCATAAGTACACTCGTCGCATTGTTTTCAACCGTTGTTTTGTCATCGAATCGGTGTACTTTGAGTGGTTTTTTTAGTTTTGGAAACAGCCAAAAGTCACAAGGGGCTATGTCCGGACTGTACGGAAGTTGTCGAAGCAATGCGATATTGTGTTTGCTCAAAAACTGCTGCACAAGATTGGATGAATGCGCTGGCGCATTATCGTGATGGAGAAGCCAGTGACTACTTTCCCAAAAGTGCGGCCGTTTTCTTCTTACTGAATCACGCAAACGTTTTAAAATTTGAACGTAGTATTTTGTATTGATTGTCTGACCTGTTGGTGCATATTCATGATGTACAACACCTTCACAATGGAAAAAATAATCAACCTTGACTTAACATTGCTCCGACTTTGACGTGCCTTTTTTGGTTTTGGCGATTCAGAATGCTTCCACTGTGAAGAATGTTCTTCTGCTCTGCTGTGAGCAATTTTGGGATGAATTTCGCACACGCGTTTCATTCCTAAATTTTCGGTTAAAATTTCTGAAATGAGTTTTTGGTATCCCAAGGTCTTCTTCTAGTTCTCGCACAGTCATACGACGATCTTGTTCGATTGCTAGTTGCACCCGCTCAATATTATCTACGGTTTTTGTCGTCGAAGGTCGGCCGGAACGAGAATCACTATCGACAGAAGTGCGACCACCCTTGAACCGTTTATACCACTCTTTTATTGGTGTTTTGCTCATACACTCGCTTCCGAAGGCCTTTTGCATCATTTCAATAGTTTCCGAACTCGTTTTTCCGAGTTGGAAGCAAAATTTCATGCAAATTCGTTGATCTCGTTTTTCAGTCATTTTTGACCATATCAAAATCCGACGAACGCGAAAAAGGCACTGTAAACAAATACACGCTGCGCATGAACTAACGTCCGGCAGGTGTTAGTAAGTAACCAATAGATTCGTGAGGCTTTACTGTTGACGTTTCTGTCCGGTAGAGATCGCTCGAACACTATGGCGCGGAGATATAAACGTAGGCCCGATATATTCCGGACAGACCTCGTATTCTACGGTAAAAAATACATCAAAAACATATATAACACGGCTCAATACGGTTATCTGACTGTGTAATCTGTAACGGAGTTATATGAGCCGACTATTCGTTGAAGAATACTTGCTCGCGGCCGTCCGCACAATATTTATCAAAGGAGGGCTCGGGAGGCACGAATGCTCCCACGACTGAATGGCACACCGAGCGTGTGTGCCAATCGCGCACGAATTGAAGGAAAATCGGGAAAACGAACGGGTTAACGCAATAATATATGACACATATATATATATTATTAATTTATTAATACAAACACAATAAAAGAAAATGAAAGAAAAACACACAAATTAATAATTAGACGGAGCACGCGCACTCCGTCTCGCAAATCGGCCTATTACAAAAATCGCTAATCCGCTTAATCGGATTATCGGCAATCACTGCCCGATAATCCACTTAAGCCTAAGCGCCCGCGAACGCACTCACGACCTCAACACCCGGCAACGGGGGCCGGCATCACTGCCCGACCTGCACCGTTGCACCCGCGAACACCCCGGACATGCAAGAGAGCGAGAGAAGGAGAGAGAGAGAGAGAAAACCGGCACCGACCTTCCCAACGGCGACCTCAGGTGGAGATGGCCGCTCCCGGTCAACGGATGCGGCCTGCTGCTGCTGCTGCTGTTGATGTTGCTGCTGCCACTGTTGCTGTTGCGGCTGTTGCGGCTGCTGCCGCTGCTGGTCCCACTGCTCAGCCGCTCGCCGGACTCGCTCGCCGAACACGCGCGCGCCGGCGGCACGGGCTTCGCCCCTACCCACGCACACCGGTGCTGGGCGGCAAGGCCTGGCTGGGCGCGATCCAGCCACCCACTCCTCACTCACAACAAAAATGAACCACCGATGCGCGCCCACACACCGGGTGCGCATCCACAAAACAAAAAAAACGTGGCGAAGCACCGCACCGCTTCCAAAAACCCACGGAAAATCCAAAAACGGCGACGAACGAAAACAAAACGCGCGCACGCGATCGGCCAGCCCAAACGAAACTGCCGATTTCCCCCCTCGGCCGCGCTCTCCCCATTCCGCTCGCTCCCCCGCATGACGATCCTGGCAACGGATCGCCAGCTCGTCGGCCGCATCCAGCTCCGCCAATGCCCGTTCGCCGCACCTCAAACAGAGAAAAACCAGGCATGAGAGTGTATACCAACACACTCTCAGCCCGGGCGTAGCGAACGGACGAGAGAGAGACGAAGGAGAAGTCGGCGAGCCGAAATTCTCCGTCACTAATCAAATAATCAACATAAAAAACTGCTCATACGGGCATATCAAGAAGCCCTACTTTTCACCCTTTATTTCCTTGCAACAAATAAATATCTATACCAAGTATTACAGATATTTTCCACGTACGTTGACACTACGATCGGCCAGAAATATATATTATCTGAATGAAACTATAAACATCTATTCAAGTATCCGGCGTCACCATCACTAATGAATATAAATAATGCCATCTACGCAGGCGCTGCCGAGCGACAGAAGTTAATACTCGTACTGATATACGCTGCGAACGGCGATTCATTTCATGGTATATACCCTCTTATACTCTTCTCTTCTTTTCTTTTAAGTCTAATAGTCTCTGCTTATGTGTAATGTTTCATTCCAACAAAGTTTATTGGTTTTTGTTTGTGATTTATAAGTGGAAAATAATTATTTGTATTGTACGTAGTATTTGATAATATTTGTTTCTGCCGGTTTATTCGTAATATTTTTTCCTTTCGTTGTAGAATTATTAAATGTGAGTAATATTTATATGGTGATACGAAAGTGGGTTTCGACTCGGGGAAGGGAGTGGACGTGTCTTGACTGTGAGTGCGAGTTTTGGTGAGAAAGTTAGAGAGGAAAAGTGTTTGAGGAGAGAGATAGAGGTGAAAAGAGCATGGAGGCGGAAGAGAAGTGGAGTAGAGAGAGAGAGAGAGGCTTGGAGAAGAGCAGGAAAAAGCAGAGAGGCAGAGAAATAAAGAAAAGTTAAGCTTAAGTGAGAAAATTAGGAAGCGGGAAAGGCAGACAGAGAGGAGGGGCGGTAACAAGTAAAGGTGGAGACAGGAAAGGTAAGACAGGGAATAAAGGTGAGATCACGAGTAGAATTAGAGCGATGAATTAAGGCGTACGGGATAGTGATGGAAAGATTTGTGACAACAGAAAAATTAAGAGATAAAGGTGGGAGGATGGATAAAAAAGGCTCAGAGGAGGAAAAGAAGAAAAGAGTAAAGATGGCGAGGGGGGAGAGAGAGCGGAGAGGGGCTGAGGGAGAATGTTAGAGGAGAAATGAGAGAAGCAAAAAGACGCAAGAGTGAAAGTGAGGGGAGCGAAATGGAAGGGGAGGTGGGAGAGGGATTGGACAACACGATAAGAGAAGTGGGAAAAAGTAGTGATGCAGAATATATAATGGAAAAGATACGGGTAGATATAGGGGATTTAAGAGAGGTATGGGAGGAAGAAAGGAGAGAATGGAGAGAAATGTTTATAGAAATGATGGATAAAATGGAAAGAATGGAGACAGAGGGAAGAAAGATGGTAGAAAGAAATAGGAAAAGTTAGGAGAGGGAGAGGGAGAGAGAGAGGGAGAGGGAGAGAGACGAAGGAAGAAAGGGAAAAAGCAGAACTTAGAGAAAAGAAACTGCAGGAAAAATGGGAAGAGAGGATGAACTAGTTGGAAGAAGAGTGCGTGCAACTAAAAGAAAGTATAGGAGGAGGAAACGAGAAGCAAAGAGAACAGAAGTAGGCAATAAGGAAGAAATAGAGTATATGAGAGAAAAAATGGATAGAGAAAGTAAGATAAACAATATAATAGTGACATACTTAGAGGGTGGGTTAAGATGGGAAAAGAAGGGAGAGGCAGAGGACTGGTTAAGGGGAGATAGTGAATCTGAGAAGAATAGAAGGCACAGCGGGGAGAGATGATCGGAAAGAAAGAGGAAAAAAGATGTGGCAAATTAGATGCGTTTCATGGGAACAAAAAGAAGGAATTATGAAGAGGAAAAAGAAGCTGGGACAGAAAAAGATCTCGATAGATCAGGACTGGACGTGGAAGCAGAGGAAGATAAGAGAAGAAGTAAGAAGGAAAGCGAGAGAAATAAAAAGTAAACGTAAAGAGGTAAAGATGTGGCATAACGGGGTGAAGTCAGAGGAAGAAGAATGGCGGTGGGGTGAGGAGGGGGGAAAAATGGTAGGTAAAAGGGCTAAAAGGTTTCGAAAACAATAGGGAAAATAGAGAGAGGGGGGAGGGAGAGAGAGGGAAGAGTAAAGATACTATTCTGGAACGTGGCGGGGATTAGTAGCATGGAGGAAGACGACTGGGAATGTGTTAGGGAATTTGATATAATAGGGCAAACCGAAACTTGGGTGAAGAGATAAGGGGCAAAAACTGGAGTGGAGAAGCAACTGAAAGGGTATAACAGAATGGAGAGACTCAAGAAGGGAAGGAAGAAGGGGGAGAGAAATAATACGAGGTGTGATCAAAAAGTAAGGTGAATTTTTATTTTTCTCAAAAAATATTTATTTATTCATCAATTTTTATTTTATCTCCTTCAAAGTAATCCCCCTCGGATATAATGCACTTGTGCCAACGCTTTTTCCAATCCTCAAAGCATTTCAAAAAATCATTTTTTGTGATCTTGTTTAGTTCATCCTTCGATGCCGTCTTTATCTCCTCAATCGTGGCAAAACGCCGTCCTTTCATAGGCCTCTTCAGTTTTGGGAACAAGAAGAAGTCACAGGGGGCCAGATCTGGGGAATACGGTGCCTGTGGCATCGTTACTGTGTTGGTTTTAGCCAAAAATTCGCGCACAAGCAACGATGTGTGAGCAGGGGCGTTATCATGGTGCAAAAGCCAATTTTTATTTTTCCACAAATTCGGACGTTTCTGGCGGATTGCTTCGCGCAAATTGCGCATAACTTGCAGGTAATATTCCTTATTTACTGTTCTACCCTGTGGCAAGAACTCATGATGCACCACGCCCCTGCAGTCAAAGAAAACTGTAAGCAAAACCTTTACATTTGATCGAACTTGGCGTGCTTTTTTTGGTCTTGGTGATCCAGAATGCCTCCACTGGGACGATTGAGTCTTAGTCTCGACGTCATAACCGTATACCCATGTTTCGTCACCTGTTATAACCCTGTTGAGTAAATCTGGATGATCGTTGACGTCATTCAGTAGCTCTTGGGCGATGCTCATGCGACGTTTCTTTTGGTCGAAATTGAACAATTTCGGAACAAACTTCGCTGACACACGTCTCATGTCTAAAACACTCGTCAAAATTGATTGGCACGAACCAAATGAGATGACAATATCATCAGCAATTTCTCTAATGGTAATTCGACGATTTCCCAACACTATTTTCTTCACTTCTTCAACATTCTCATCAGTTGTTGATATGCTGGGGCGTCCAGAACGAGGTTCGTCGTCGGTGTCTTCTCGGCCTTCTTGGAAGAGTTTATACCACTTGTAAACATTTTTTTGGCTTAAAGTAGACTCACCGTATGCCACTTTCAGCATTTCAAGTGTTTTGGAACATTTGATTCCATTTTTCACACAAAATTTAATGCAAACTCTTTGATCCATGTTTTTAGACAGCAGCAAATCGTGGAGCACGCAAAACACTTCTAACCTTGATGCCTCTCACAAACAAACCAAACATACTACAAAGCTGAAATTTGGAACGTATGTTCTAGACGAGTGTACCGGCATAACCAAATAAAAAAGTCGAAGATCGAACGGACGTAGCTCGCTAAATTTCAAAATTCACCTTACTTTTTGATCACACCTCGTATAGTACGTAACGAGGAAGGTCATGATGCGATAAAAAGGGTTTAAATAAAAGAGAGGGTAAAGTCCGACTACTTACCAGTAAAAGTGGAATTGGGAGACAAAATAGCAGAAGAAAGAATGATAGACGACTGGAGGGAAGATGGTATAAGAGAGTATCAGAGATGGATAGACGCAATAGAGGGAACAGAAAAATGGAAAGAGATAAAAAATAAAGTAAGGTACGCAGTCGTAAAAAAGAAGATAAGGGAAAAAATGGATAAAAAAAAAGTTGGTTGAGAGGACAATGTAGGATTAAAAGGGCTAGGGTGATGGCAGAGTTAAATAAGGTAAGAAAAGGGGAAGAAGACAGAGACAAATACGAGGGTCGTTTGAAAAGTTCGTGCAAAAATAAAAACTGCTTGATTTTTTTTAATAAATCTTTTTTATTTTTCAACATAGTCTTCTTTTAGGCTTATACACTTCATCCAACGCTGCTCTAGTTTGTTAATCTTTTCCAAATAATAGGATTTGTCCAAGTCTGTAAAATAGGCATTCGTTTCTGGAATCACTTCCTCTTTTGAATAAAATCTTTTCGCCGCCAGTCATTTTTTCATATTAGGGAACAAATAGTAGTCCGACGGAGCCAAGTCTGGAGAATAGGGGGGATGTGAAACGAGTTGGAACCCTATCTCCATCAGTATTGCGGCCATAACTGCTGAGGCGTGAGCTGGCGCATTGTCGTGGTGGAAGAGGACTTTTTTGTGGGCCAATCGCGGACTTTTCTCTAGCAACTCGGTTTTCAAACGATCCAATAACGATGAATAATATTCGCCTGTAACGGTTTTACCCTTTTCCAGATAGTCGATGAAGATTATTCCTTACGAATCCCAAAAGACAGTCGCCATAACCTTCCCGGCCAAAGGAATTGTCTTCGCCTGTTTCGGAGCAGATTCCCCCTTGGTAACCCATTGTTTAGACTATTTTTTGGTCTCAGGAGTGTAGTGATGTATCTATGTTTCATCTACAGTGATGAAACGACGCTTAAAGTCTTGCGGATTTTGCTGGAACAGCTGCAAAACCATTCTTGCAACACTTCACACGATCTCGTTTTTGGACAATCGTGTGCAATCGTGGCACCCATCTAGCGGATAGCTTTTTCATGTCCAAATGTTGGTGCAAAATATTATGTACCCGTTCGTTCGAGATGCCTACAGTACTAGCAATCTCACGCACCTTCACTCTTCTATCAACCATCACCATATCACGGATTTTATCAATGATTTATGAAGTGGTAACCTCAACAGGGCGTCCAGAACGTTCAACGTCTTTTGTGCTCATATGGCCACTCCGAAAATTTTGAAACCACTTATAAACCATTCTAATCGAAGGTGTACAATCACCATAATGTTTATCAAGCTTCTGTTTAATTTCCTGAAGCGTTTTGCCTTCGAAAAAGTAATGTTTAATCAATACAATATATTCTTTTTCGTCCATTTTTTTGCAACTACTCGATTTCTTTGATTGAAACGAATGTAAAACGCAAAGTAATTGGCCGATCTGACTGAAACTTGGTGTGTGCTTTTCCAAGATATGCTACTAACTGAAAATAACCTTGATACGCACTAGTAGCGCCATCTCTCTGACTTTGCACGGACTTTTCAAACGATCCTCGTACCTAAAAACAAAGAGAGAATACAGAGAGGAAATAAGAAAAGCGAAAGAAGCTGAGGAGAAAAGAGTGGCAGAAGAAATAAGAAAATATAAGACGAGAAGAAAATTCTGGGATAAACTGAGTTGCAATAGGAAGAAAAGATTTGGATTAGATGAAAATATAAGAAAAGAAGAATGGTTAAAGCACTTCAAAGGACAACTGGGAGAAAAAGAAAAGGAAGAAGGCAAAGGGGAAGAAACCGGAGACAGCAAAGGAGAAGAAGATGAAGAAATCAAAATTAAAAAAGTAGAAGATGTAATAAGGAGAATGAAAACGAAAAAGGCGACAGGAGAAGATGGTATAGCAAATGAAGCATCAATGGAAGGCACGGAAGGCTTGTTAAAAGATATGACAAAATGCTTAAACGGAATATGGAACGGAGAAGGATATCTGCAAGAATGGAGGAAGGGAATAATAGTACCAATATATAAGAAAGGTAGGAAAGAAGAAGTAGAAAACTATAGAGGAATAACGCTGATGGACACGGGATATAAAATATATGCGGAAATACTGAGGAAAAAGTTGGAAAGAGAACTAGATGCAAAAGAAACACTAAGTGATACGTAGATGGGATTCAGGAAGAAAAGAGGAACAATGGACGCAATATATATATATATATATATATATATATATATATATATTTACAACTTATGTTACATTTGGCTTACAATTCTTCTTTACTATTTGTGTCTCATGTCTAGTTTGTGTAGTTGTTAATGTATGTGTTTTGTGTGTGTATGTGCGTGTGTGTGTGTGTATGTGCATGTGTGTGTGTTTTGTGTATATGTGTACGCATGTAGGTGTGTCTGCAACTCTTGAGTCTCTGTCTTCTGCCTCTGTCTGTTCAGCTTTTCTTCTCATTTTTCTGTTGCTTAATCTTCTCTTCCTCTCTCTCTCTCTCTGAGATCTATCTTTTCCGCTCTTCTGTTTTTCTCTTTCTTACTTATTTTCTTTTTTCGACTTCTTCCTTTGCTACTTTCTTTTGCCTTTTTACCTTTGCTTTTCTTTTGCTTTAGCTCTCCTTCTTGCTAATCATTTCTCTTGTCTTTCTATTTATTGGTGCTTTGACACCTTTTTCTCATTTCCTATTGCTCCCTCTGCCTTTCATTTTCTCAACCTCACTTATTTTCCTTAGTGTCTTATAATTTTATCTTCTTGTTTTCCTTTTTCCTTTTCTTCTTCGTTTCTTGTTCTTTTCCATTCTTGCTCCGTCGTCGAATACTTGCTTTCTCTCGCTTGTGTAATTGCTAGTACTTGTGTTTTGTGTGTATGTGTATGTGTATGTTTGCGTATATGTACGTGTTTTGTGTGTATGTGTGCGTATGTAGATGTATCTACGAGTCTTATGTCTCTGTCTTCTGTTTCCGTCTGTCATTATGGTCTTATAATTTCGTCTTCTTGTTTTTTTTTTTCTTTCTCCTCTTCGTTTCTTCTTCTTTTCCATTCCAGCTCCATCATCCACGCTATCTTTTCTTTGCTTCCTATTATAATTTTTTCCCATTCTTCCCCTTTTTTTTGCTTTTTTCTACTATGTGCTTCCAATTTTCTTCCTCTTTCATACACATTCTACATCTCTTATTTTCTTCTTTTTCCCAATACCTGCTTCCTATCGTTTCATTACCTAACCTAAACCTTTCCCTTATTTGTAGGCCTTTTATTCTTCCCTTTCCTTGAATTTCTTTTAATCTATACTTTTTCATTTCTTCTTTCAGTTCTTTCCACTCGTTTATGTATCTTGACTTTTCTAGCTTTTCTTCTATTTCCTTTTCTTCTTTTTTCTATACCTCTTCTCTTATTTCTTCCCAAAACACTCTTCTCTCATATCGTCTCCCTCTTCTCTCTCTCTGTATATTTTACTTTTTTCTAGCCTTTCCTCTCTCTCCTCCTTCTTGCTCTTTTCATCTTTTTCATTTCTTTCTCTTTTCATTAGTTCTCTCCATGCTTCTTTTTCTATTGAGCCATCTCTTTCTTCTCTTATTTTGTTTTCATACTTCATCGCTCTTTCTAATGCTGTTTCTTTCATTTCTTCTCTTCTTTTTTCCCATCGTATTAAGTAACTTGGCATGTTTCTATCTAATCCCAATACCCACTATATGTATTTTAGTTGTAATCTCTCTATTTCTTTATATCTCTTTCATCCCCAGATTTCTGCTCCATACATAATTACGCTTTTCACCAGTGCGTCGAACAGGTTCATCCTTAACTCTCACTTTTCTCTAAATAGCTTTTCTCCTGGCCCCCATAGTCTTCCGAGTCCCATATTTATTTTCCCATCTACCTTCTTTATCTGCTTTTTATTTCCGTTATTTCTGTTTATCACATATCCCAAGAAGTTGTACTCTTTAACCATCTCTATCTTCTCACCTTCCCATTCGAATTCTTCTTCCATCCCCCTTCCTACTCCTCTCCTGCGTTTCATCGTCTTTGATTTTCTTATATTTAGCTCTAATCCCCTTTTTTCCAGGTATCTTATTATTTTTTTTATTCCGGGTATCCTTCTCTGTTCCTTATTCCATTTAAGCATTTTGTCATATCTTTTAGCAAGCCTTCCGTGCCTTCCATTGATGCTTCATTTGCTATACCATCTTCTCCTGTCGCCTTTTTCGTTTTCATTCTCCTTATTACATCTTCTACTTTTTTAATTTTGATTTCTTCATCTTCTTCTCCTTTGCTGTCTTCGGTTTCTTCCCCTTTGCCTTCTTCCTTTTCTTTTTCTCCCAATTGTCCTTTGAAATGCTTTAACCATTCTTCTTTTCTCATATTTTCATCTAATCCAATTCTTTTCTTCCTATTGCAATTCAGTTTATCCCAGAGTTTTCTTCTCGTCTTATATTTTCTTATTTCTTCTGCTACTCTTTTCTCCTCAGCTTCTTTCTCTTTTCTTATTTCCTCTATGTATTCTTTCTTTGCTTCTAGGTATTTGTCTCTGTCTCTTTCCCCTTTTTTTACCTTATTTAACTCTGCCATTATCCTAGCCCTTTTAATCCTACATTGTTCTCTCCACCAACTTTTTTTTGATCCTTTTTTCCCTTATCTTCTTTTTTATGACTGCGTACCTCACTCTATTTTTTATCTCTTTCCATTTTTCTGTTCCTTCTTTCTATTGCGCCTATCCATCTCTGATACTCTCTTATACCTTCTTCGCTCCAGTAGTCTATCATTCTTTCTTCCTTTTCTTTTCTTTCTTCTACTATTTTATCTCGCAATTCCACTTTTACTGGTAAGTGGTCGGACTTTACCCTCTCTTTTATTTAAACCCTTTTTATCGCATCATGACCTTCCTCGCTACCTACTATATAATCTATCGTTGACATTCCTCTCGCTCCTATATATGTTATTTCTCCCTCTTCATCTCCTTTTCTTCGATTTATTATCACTACACCCATTTCTCCTAACCATTTTATCATGCATAATCACGCTTTTCGCCAGTGCGTCGAACAGGTTCACCCTCTGCCTCCATTTTTTCCATTATTTCTTTAAGCATTTCTGTCCATTCTCTCCTTTTTTCCTCCCATGTCTCTCTTAAATCCCTTATATATGCCCGTATCTTTACCATTATATCTTCTGCATCACTACTTTTTCCCACTTCTCTTATCGTGTTGTCTTATCGTTCTCCCCCCTCCCCTCCATCTCGCTACCCTCACTTTCACTCTTGCATCTTTTTGCCTCTCTCATTTCTCCTCTAATATTCTCACTCAGTCCCTCTCCGCTCTCTCTCCCCCTCACCACCTTTACTCTTTTCTTCTTTTCCTCCTCTGGGCATTTCTTATCCATCCTTCCACCCTTATTTCTAAATTTTTCTGTTGTCACAAATCTTTCCATCCCTAACCCATACGCCTTAATTCGTCTCTCTAATTCTGCTCGTGATCCCACCTTTATTCTCTGTCTTACCTTTTCTGTCTCCACCTTTACTTCTTACCGCCCCTCCTCTCTGCCTGCCTTTACCGCTTCCTGATGTTCCCTCTTCACCTCAATTTTTCTTTTTTCTTTATTCCCCTCTCTCTGATTTTTCCTGTTCTTCTCCAAACCTCTCTCTCTCTCTACTCCATTTCTCTTCCGCCTCCACCCACTTTTCACCTCTATCTCTCTCCTCAAACACTTTTTCTCTCTAACTTTCTCACCAAAGCTCGCATTCACAGCCAAGACACGTCCACTCCCTCCCATGAGTCGAAACCCCACTCATGTTATATGTATATATATATAATGTATCATGCAGATGGCGTTACGTAAACTATTAAAGTTTTTTAATATTTTACGAAGTACAAAAAGAATAATATTCAAACTACTATAACGATAAATAATAAATGAATGAATATTATCTTGGAATAATTATATAGATCAATAATAAAATTGTAATATTTTGTATACATTTTTGAAAATTAATTTTTGTAGACATGAAGGGATTTTAGCGAATTTTAATTTTAATTATTTTAGTATCATTATTTTTTAATTAATATGCTTCATTTAATTAGAATTGGAGTATTAAAAATACATTTGAGATGGGAATAATATAATATATCATAATATTTATTTCAGTTTATTTATATTATTTTGAAATCCAGAGTGAAAACATACATAACATTCTACATAATTACAAAATACTTTATCGATACATATTATTAGGAGAAATACACAGAAAACTAATTAATGAAATGTTTTAAGCTTACACTCTGAACTCTATATAATGCATTCATATACATTCATGCAGTTCTGAAAACTATTCTAACCAGTCTCAATATTAAATGCATACGTCCACATGTAAAATTCTCTTTCGGGATACCGTAACGTTATTAATATTTGTAAAAATTTTTTATTTTTACTACTTAAATAGAAAAAACATGTGAATGCTGCAAAATGATATTAAGTTATACGGAAAGTTTCTCTAATCAGTCATCATTCTTATATTTATATCCCAGAATTATACACTTTAAACAAATATAAATTGTGACGGTAAACGTCCGGTTTGCGCTACCGTCTCGATCGCGTGGCTGCCTGCGAGGGCAGCATTTACCGGCCCAGGGAAGTCGAAAACGGGAACTCGGTCCGAAATGGGAAGGAACGCGCGCGAAGAGAAAAGGACCAGTGAGAGAGCGTCTTTGACACCGGTAACAACGTGCAGGAGTCGAGGAATAACGCGAAGTCGAGGAATACCGTAGACTTTATCAACTACGTACAATGTGTGAGAGTCTAGGAGTGCCTCTAGCATCGGCAATGGCGTGTGTGCGTGGGGACGTCGCAAGGAGCGTGAGCATTAGGCGGCCAATAGTTTTTGTTGTTGCTGCGACTTCGAGTAGTTAGCCAAGACGCCATCGGAGGCCAGCCACGAGGTTGCCGAATCCGTCCGGCGAAAGCAGCACAACCACAGAGGTAGTCTCGTGTTTAAGTGGAAAAGTGGCAACCTGAGCCATGCGCTGAACTACGACATTGAACTGCTCTCCTTGACAGCGCGACTAATCGCATAAGGTAAGCTGGCCAGCTTCGCGTCATTGTTTTCGATAAGCGACCGCGCATAACATCTTAGCTTTCCCCTCACATCTGCGAATACAAACAAATCGGTAGCGAGCGATCATGCAAACGAGTAAGCGAACGACTGTAAACGAAATGACGGTATGTAAGATTGTCGCGCACACCATATAAGCGTAAATGCGCGGGCCAAATGCGTTGTAGGTTACACGATAAATAAACTTGTCTGTGCATGATTGAAACGTTAATCTATTGTTGTCTTTGCTATTAGTAAGTTGGTTGACTGATATCTGTCCTTCCTGCTCCACGGTTAGCTAACAAAATTCGATTATTTCGATCTCGTCGCGCGCATTCCGGTATGACTGCGCATCGGGCGAGAGAAAAAAATTAAAACGGAATTCACACTCCATTACAAAATATTAATTGAAATTGTCCAGCATTTTTCAATATATAATATCAAACGTTAAACAATTAAGTACTTACGAATAATGTTTGGTTAATTTTTTTTTTCTAAAGAAAATAGCTATTCAGAAAATATTTACTTTTACAATAAATTATTAAATTTATATGAACTACAAAAACTAACGCATAATATGATTTTCTTTATTTTTACATAATCGTCTTTATGTTTAAAGTTACAGAAAAGAGGCCTGCAATGGCTCGGTCGGTAGGGCGACGGACTCGCACCCGGTAGGCCCGGGTTCGATTCCCAGTTCCTGCTGATTGATACAAGCACCACTGAAAAAAGTTTCATGTGCTTTGTTCTCAAACACATTGCAAGCCTCCGTCGCTGATGAAGGATAAATAGAGCGACGTTAAATAACAAAAAAAAAAAAAAAAAAAAGTTACAGAAAAACAAATTCAATTAAATTTTAACGCACTCATCATATCATAATAACGGCAAAAATGCATAATTGTTACATATTAGAACACTGGAAGTTTTTATGTCATCATAAATTTTTCTTTGCATTAGTTTTTTACTTTAACATTCATTGTTATAGTATATCATAAACTCTCGAAGACGATAAAGACTACGAATGCATAACTTACATTTATTTTAAATAAATAAAGTAGGCTTTCATTGAGCCAGTTGAAAAATAGCATGCATTAAGAAGAGTACATTTTGATAAAATTCTTTTAAGCAAGAAAATTATTCTAATCTAATTAAAAATTAAAATTTTGAAAATTAAGTATTTAAAGCTATGAATTCCGCAACGTTACAGTTTTTTAAGTTATATGTTATCAATATAAAAAATGAAAAATTATTAATTGTAGAAAAAAATATCAATGAAATATTGAAGTATAATTTAAATAAAATAGCATAATGTTAATAAAATGTGTAATATTTACACAGATGTTTTCACGTTTAAAGTTGATTCAGATCCATTTTCCACCTTGTTAGACATGTTCTCATTACTATTTTTCTTCTGGTCATCATAGTCTTCCTCTAGGGAAGAACAGCGTTTCAATGGCTTATTAGCTTTCTTAACAACTTTCTCAGGTAGTGGATCATTTTCTTTCAAAACTTACATAGAAGATATATGGTTGCAGATAAAAATGATTTTATGACCTAAAAAATACAGTCATTAATTGATTATGTTGATGATGTTAATTAAATTGTGTACCTACCAGAGATATTTATATGTTCTCTAATCAACACAGAAGTCCCCTTTGTTAATACGAGTATCTCAGCATCGGCTTCAATAAAATTGCTTATTTGTAAATCGACCTTGTGTTAGCCTTCTGTTATCATCCCCAATGCAAACGACATAGGTCCATTCTTATCTAAGGCAGCAGAAGGCACAGTTTTGATGTATGCTTGAACAACTGCAAAAAGAAAGGAATAATTTTATTATCATAACACAAAAAAAAGAATGAAATGAAGAATTATAAATACCACTCACTTATTTCTCCTTCAGTTTTAGCGAGTTCATGAAATGGAATAGTTGTTACTGGAGGCTCTGGTTTTTCTCAGCTTTACGTATACCTGTAAAATTAACTTTAGTCTTCTTCTCGTATGATAAGCTCGTAGTTCAAGCATTTCATTTCTCGATGATATTTTTGCTGCTGAACTACTTGTCCTTGTGCTCCATCCACACACATAATCTGAAAAAAATACACACACACACACACACACACGACACGCACACAGACACATAAATCTAAACTATATAAATCGCTTTACTCCATACCATGCCTAAAATAAGATTGTCATAATATTTATCGACAATAGTTTGGTCCCAAATCAGCAAATTTAATCTCTGAGTGCCATTACTGATTATTGCTTTGAACATATTCTTATTATTATTCCCCACCTGTTGAACATCAAGAATCTCACAGAGAAAGCCAGTGAATTCCCTTTAAAATAATATATATATTTAAAATTATCACTGTTCTATAAAATTCAAGTTTATCTACTAATTTAAATACTAACACACAATAATCAACATCTTGTGCTTCCATCAAATATTGAACTGTCTTGTCAGAAGTAAATTCAACATCATTTTTATTAGCCATTACTAAGAATAAAGATCGAACCTGTAAAGAGTTTTTTCAATCAAAAATATTAAAAACGCTCGATAAAAGTAACAAATGATTTAAGAGTGAAAAAAGAAACGGGGGTTCCAACAGTAACATCATGGACTACCCATGTGGCGCATATTAAAAAGAGTTTTCTAAAACGTTTAAAACGATCAACACAAAACTAACAAATGATTCAAAATACTTACCAACAATATTCAAATGAGTATGTCAACACAAGAAGCACTACTATCAATTAAGTAATGATATTACTTAAAAAAGTCTTAAAAACTATCTAAACTGTAAATATGAAATGCCGGTAAATATGAAATGCCAGAAGCCGAATGTCCGAATGACCGAATTGTCAGACCCTCTGGCAAATGATACAAGCGGCGTTGCAAGCGTACATTACTTTGACTTTTTTCTCTAAATTCTCATCTCAATCTCAAATAAATCTAAAATCAAAAAATTTTATTAATCATTATTTGTTGTTATAGGTGATAAATAAATGAACTATGTATGATTGTAAATCTCGAGCAGAGTTTTATTTGTATATAATACTAAGTCGTCTATACGTCCGAACTGCAGCTCTGACGAATAAGGTGTGTGTGCCGGCCGGCTAAGCTCACGCTAGAGCTCTCGTAACAGAAAAAGTGGGAGGGGACAAGCGTCAGAGCGCAACAAGAGCAGGGGTACGCCACCTCTCTGCCAATATTATTATCAAAATTTTAAATATAAATTATAATTTTATAAATAAAATAAATTTAATTTTATTAAATAATAATATAAAAAACTATGAGCATATACAATTTTAAATCTAGCGCCATATTCATACGTCAGAACTCAAACTGATCAATTAAAATCAATAGAGGCTTCAGTCTTCATCGTTCTCTCTTTTAACAGGGATTTTGTTTATATTCTGGAGCACGCAATGTTGTATCATAACACTATCAAAAATAAACATACCGAAATATTTTGAAACCAAATTTCTTTTCTTATCTTTTCTACAATTTAATTCAATAACATAATTCATGATAATATGTATGCGTATACACACACACATACATACATGTGTAACGGTGGCTCCGAACAAAAAAAAAAAGACAAAAAAATACCGGCCACACACTTAGTTCGTAAATTAAGATGAAAAACTGCGTACAGCTGAATAAGGAAAATTTTTTCTTTGAACGGCAGTTTTCGGCTCGCGCATCTGGCAATATTCGGATGTTGAAAACAATCAGAGTGATTTTACGATCAGGCCATCCGGAGTAGCCAGATTGCGAGCATCTTTAGAAAGTAGAGATCTGCAGCGCACATGTGCATCCTGCCGATAGTACTGTTATTTTACTTTAAATAATTTATTCTCAATATTACTAATTTCTTTTAAATTGAAAGAAGCGCATTTGCTTGCAGATCTCTTAAAAAATTGCGAAATTTATCTTTTGTAAGTAACATTCGAGTAATCAACAAGGACTTTTTTAATTAATAGTTTTTGTTTATTGCTCGGATATGTTTTAATTTTATACCTAAATATAAATATGGGAATAATTCATTATCTTTCCGTATTTATTAGGATTTTCTTTTTACGAATTTTGTATGTTTAATTGTTGAATGCGCTCAACTTTGCTTTAGAAAATTTAAGAATGGCTTGAACGAAAGTTAATAACTATATTTATTATAATTAACTCTGATTTTTCAGCATTTCTTAAGGCTTTTTAATAATTAATTAATAGTTAAGACTATTAATATCTTGGGTGTTTTCAGATAAATATAATTCTTAACTTTTGTTCTGTACTTTAGTTTTATTATAGATTAAGAGATATTTTTGTAAAATTAGAGTACCACACACACAATTGATTTCAAATAGAATTCGTTTAAATAATTAAAGGTCAAAATAGTACATAGAGAGCCATCTATGTGAAGAGGGCCCAAAGCGCTTAAATGAGGCCACTCCCGCACACTCCGCCCCCGGCCAATTAGAGTTCGAATTTAGCTTACGCTTGAGACACTCCCCAAATTTTCCAACTAATTAAGTTGAGAAAATTTGAGTTCTTCCTGCCCAAAAATGACAAAGATTTTCGAGTGGGAGTCTCTTGCGAAAAGTATAAAAGTATAAAAAGAGAACTTTTCAAGAAAATTGGGCAGTTGTTTTCCAGTTCACTCAGATTTTTCTAGATTCTCTAATTCGTTCAGTTTGTGTAACTTTTTCGAATTCGTTTATTCAAGTTCCAGTTAATTTTTCGACTTCGTCTTTTCAAGTTCCGGTTAATTTTTCAGTGTGTGTGGGAAAACTATTATAAAAAGTGAGTAAGAAAAATTAAATAAAAAAATTTACACTCTAACTACTTTCCATTAACTTTTCTCTCCTTACTTTTTTCTTTCCTAGTTTTGCGTACGGGTTTTTCTTTCTTATATAGTTACACTCGATTGCTAAGCGTGTGGTCGAGTGCATATTAGATAGGCTCCCCTTTTACGTTATTCTATTGCCAAGAGTGTAGTAAAATAACGCGAAGCATTACTATATTACCAAGTGTGTGGTATGGTAAAGCTTCAATCCCCCGTCGCCGAAAAAAGAATTTTCCACGATAGTGGCAACGCACGTCCCGGTTATTGTCCACAAGGATAGACCAAAAAAAAGTGCGCCTGAGAATTGTTTCGTCAACCGACGTTACACATGCATACATACATAAATATGGATCACCTGTGGAAAAGTTGAGAAATTATTGAGTTTATAATGAAACCGTCCTCTTAGAAGTAATTTAATGTTGTAACTAAATTCCTGAGATAGTACAGTATCACACCTGCTCGGGCTAATTTCATAAGTGGTCCCAGGATGCTTCTATTTTAATCAATAGAGTGAAGGAATTGCGAAGATAGTTAAAGTTATCTGACTACGTGATCATTGCTACGTGACTCAGAATATATATCGTAAACTTCCTAACAGCGCGTAACACTTTTGTCTTTCAGCACTCGCTTGGTGTGCATCGCACTTAGGTCTGTGTACCACGAATCATTGCTTTTTGCCTACCACGATCATCATCGTCGAGTCCATGACGATCAACTATGTAACCGCAGTTTTGTAGGAATGCAAATTTTACAAACTTTTACAAAAACGCCGGAATACTGAATGAAAATCCTTAGGCGCAGAGTCATGTGCTAGGCTTCTTTAAGATGAATAAATTCCTGAACTTGCTATATTGCAATAATTAAAAACATCAAAGATGAAAGAGTAAGCTCCAGTTAAATAAAATTAAATACAAACAAATAATTCCACTGATAACATTCCCCTAATCATTTTAGTCTCTTCAGATCAATGATCTTACAAATTACTTCTAATGGACAGGAAAGTAAATCAATAAAATTTTCTAGTCAAGAGAACAATAGTCATATTAAGTTCGTCTGTTAGTCATTTCGCTACACTTGTTGGACTTGTACTGTAAGCATGACTGACAAAGGTAATATGACTATTATTTTCTTGACTAGAGAATTTTATTCTCTTACTTTTCTGTCTACGATAATTAATTTATCAAATCATTGATCTGAAGAGGGCAAAAATAATTAGCGAAACGTTATCAGTGAAAAGATGTGTTTGCCTTTAATTTTATTTTAATTAGGACTTACTCTTACATCTATGATGTCTTTTTCTTTGATTATTCTTTCTTAACCCATTAACTACCAAAATGCTCAATTTTTTTGTCGATTTTCAACGCGTTTTTTTCGGTAGTCATAGGCCTAAGAAATTTTTGCAAACACGTATTTGGATGGGAAATTTAACGCTCTTTTAGAATCTTTATCAAAATTGCGATTGATTGCGTTATAAAAAAGTTATAGCCAATTAAACAATAAAAACCTGAAAAATTTTGCGAAAAATCAAGTTTGCGATTTTTTTTAGCAATGTTACCGCTAAAAAATCATCAAACAAATATGATCAGAGGTGATCATGACTATCAAAGTATCTCCAGGAATTTTGGTGGAATTTTTGACCCACTTTTTCCAACAAAATTGTGGCAAAATAAAAAAAATCCATAAAAAACATTTCTCATTTTTTATCTCGGAAACCATTAAGTTTAGATAAAAAGTCCATTGAACAACAAAATTTTAGAATTAAACGAGAAATATACCTGAATTTTTTAAGAATTTTCCGAGGAGATTTTTGAATTTTCGGAGAATACGGAAAATCCATTTTTCCAAAATCATCTTAAAAAATTCTAAAGAAATTCATGCGTGTTCCTTGATAAATTCTAAGACTTTTTGTTCCATAAACTTTTTCTCCAAACTCAATAGATTTCGAGATAAAAAACGTTCTACTCTTAGCATGACCTAGAGATAATGACGAGGACGTAGTAAAATTTTGTCTCCTTTGCGGTGCTTGATTTGAGTGAGTCCCCTTGCCTCTCACTGCAATACGAATTTTTCAGTATTTTTCTGAAACATTCAACACAAATCGATAAATCACATTTTTCACAGATAATTCTCGTTCTTACGGGACAATAAGAACAAAGTTTGAGTTTTGTTTGTTTGGACATATTGTGTTTCTCTTTTTTGCATCGTCTCTGCGTCATGTAATTTTTAGCTATTGAAAGTGCAAAATCTTTTGTTCCAACCCTTTTTTTCTCATCACTGACAGCATTGAATAGTACAGTAGCATTTACAATCGAAGCTTGAATTAGTCTTAAAAAAACTACCCACGTCCACTTTTTTGAACGAATACTCGGAAGTAAATTGTTACAATGTCCGTCGTGGACATCATTGCCACCCATAAAATTGCTATAGACGCTAATAGCCCTCGGAAAAGGTATTTCAACTTTTTTTCCTTCTTGCTTACTGTATCTCTTTGAAAAGGATAATGGAGTTACCCCTGCAGCAATAGAAATAACGGAAACTGGTTTTGAATCCATCACAGTGATGTAATTTATACCACTGTTCTTATCGTGCTTCACGACATACTCACCTCTTTGAGCTTTTTTATTTAGAACATTTTTATCTTTGACTCTATCTTCTCTAATAGTACCTGTACATTTTAGCCCAAGCTTCTTCAAATGCACAACGAGATCTAAGCTTGTGAAATAATTGTCAAAATAAGGATGGAACATAGATATTTTGCCCGGAGGTATAACACGAAAAAACTTTTCTAGTAAATTCATGATAACGCGAGAAACTAATGCACACTTACTAAATTTACTTCCCGTTGTAGAATTTTTTCCGCAGTATAAGTCAAGACCTAATACAAAACCATCGGAAGTTCAAAGACCCCAGAATTTGAGACCAAATCGTATGGGTTTTCCTCGAATAAATTGTTTTAGAACCGTCCTCGCATAAGACTTAGCCATCATTTCATCGATGGAAAGAGCAGTTCTCCATACACCGAACTTCATAATATTAATTTCAAATAGGTTTAATATTGAACGGACACGCCAAGCATAGTTAGTTGGATTTTTATCTTTCGTTTGTGAATATTTTAATTTTGATTTGATCTCTTCAAACTTATTACGTGACATAGCAGAAGAAACAACGTTACAAGATAAAAAGGGATCACGTGACCAGTAATCCCTCTGAGATTTCCTTTTGTTGAATGAAGTCAAAATGATTATTTCCACGAATGTATTTAAGTCTTTCAACTTTAAATCAAAATTATTTTCTTTGCAAACATCTATAATATATTGCTTCATTTCAGTTGAGAAAAATGTTTCAAACAGTTCTACTAGCTCCATTTCTTGTATCTTATTTTTTACCGAGTCTTTCAATAAAATTTTGTCTTTCAAATTATCATTATACTTTTTTTCTCCTTCCATCCACTGGAGTTCATGCGTTCTTTCTAATTTAGTTTGAGTTTCAGTGTATTTTTTACAAGCTTCTGTATACGTTATATTAGAAATTTCATCATCCGAATCAGTATTGAAATCTGATCCATCAGAACCAGAATTGCCAGGATTTGGAAGGGTAACTATATCATCGTAAGTGTTCTTTGAAGTATCAATTTCGTACATTTCATAGGAGCGAGTGGAACGTCTTTTACGTTTTTGCGACATGTTATATAAAATAATAAAAATACCTAATGAAAATAATTACTATAGTTTTTAATGCTTCTTGTCAAACCTAGACTTTAGAAAGCGAAAATAATCTTTTCGATTCGATTTACTGTATGATCTCAAAATAACAAGAGACTAGTAAGTAATAAAAATCAGCTCACATACAATTTTCTGAATTGCTTTTTTGATATGTGTATATTAGTATACGCTATACAAACTGCACTTGTATACACATAAAAAGGCAAAACATTATTATATTATTGTTGAATGGCTGTTATTTATTTTTCTGTATCAAAAATATTAACGCTGCTAGGATTATAACCTAACTCACTTTTTATCTCGAAAACTATTGAGTTTAGAGGAAAAGTTTATGGAACAAAAAGTCTTAGAATTCATCAAGGAACGCATGAATTTTTTTAGAATTTTTGGAAATGATTTTGGAAAAATGGATTTTCCGTATTCTCCGAAAATTCAAAAATCGCCTCGGAAAATTCTGAAAAAATTCAGGCGTATTTCTCGTTTAATTCTAAGACTTTTTTGTTCAATGAACTTTTTATCTAAACTTAATGGTTTCCGAGATGAAAAATGAGAAATGTTTTTTATGGATTTTTTTTTATTTTGCCACCATTTTGTTGGAAGAAGTGGTTCAAAAGTTCCACCAAAATTCCTGGAGATACTTTGATAGTCGTGATCACCTCTGATCATATTTGTTTGATGATTTTTTAGCGGTAACATTGCTAAAAAAATCGCAAACTTGATTTTTCGCAAAATTTTTCAGGTTTTTATTGTTTAATTGGCTATAACTTTTTTATAACGCAATCAATCGCAATTTTGAAAAAAGATTCTAAAAGAGCGTTAATATTTCCATCCAAATACGTGTTTGCAAAAATTTCTTAGGCCTATGACTACCGAAAAAAACGCGTTGAAAATCGACAAAAAAATTAAGCATTTTGGTCGTTAATGGGTTAAGATGGTAATCCTAACTAAATAATATCACTAAGATATAATTTAGAAGCGAATGAAATACTTGATTGAGATATAAGTAATTTTAAAGTCCTATTTCCGGAGGTAAACAATTTTTTATAAATACACATATATACACCTACCCAATTATTCACATTTACTCTCTCTTTACCTAAAAAAATTTTCGCTATTTTTAATCAGAATCATTCATATAAATTCATTTTTTTCAGATATCATGAAATAATTATAGAAGTTATCTAGAAGTTAATAATAGCAGAATGAGTGAAGATATTTTGGAAAAACTTATAAAAAGTAAGCATTCTCAAAATATAAACAATGTATCTGAACATAAATTGGAAAGTGAAAAACTCGTATTAACCATTCCGAATTATCTGTCAGAGCCCCAAAGTGTTAATGTTGAAATGAATATTCCTGATGGAGAAAAATCGGTTGGAATAGTTGATAATGATAAAAATAAAGAAAATAAATGTGAAGATAAAATATTCAGTTCATTACAAACTTCAGAAAAGAATATATCAAAATCCAATTCTCGTGAACCAGAGATAACATTCACTGGCATAGTTTCTAAATCACATCAGTTAAAATCAAGAGAGTCATCAATGAGCTCGGATATACTACAAGGATCGAGGTCTTCTTCGCTATCTCTGAATGACACTGTTATTGATAGTGCATCTACAAAAGACTTACTAACGCCACTACTAGAATCGAAGTCGGAATCGATATTAAAATCGATATCAATGGCAAGTTCCGATTCTGATTCGACGTCAGCCGCAAAATGTAGTTTAAATCATGAGAATTCAATATCATCAAAAAATATGCGTAGAAAAAGTAGATCAAGATCAAAATTTAGATCTAGGTCTAGGTTAAAAATGAAAAGAAAGTCAATTTTTAAAAATCAATCAGAACCAAGGTCTATGTCAAGATCAAATACAAGAGAAGAGTCTAGGAGTATGTCAAGATCGGAATCAGAAAGATCGTTATCAAGATCAAAATCGGGGTCTATTTCTGATTCTACGTCGAGATCGTCTTCTAAGTCTATTTCAAGATCAAGATCACCTTCTCGATCAAGATCGAAATCACTTTCTCAATCCAGATCGAGATCTAGTTCATCCAATTCAAAAAAATCAAGGAACGAGAGCGAAAAATATATTAAAAAAATGTCATCCATTCAATTTGACAATGGTGAAGATCAAAGATATAAAATAGATTCTAGAAGTGATTTGGACAGCAAAAGGCAAAGCGATTTAGATCAGAATAATGTTCAGAATGATGAAGAATTGAATGAATTGGACGATCGAAAAAATGAAAGGTTTGACGAGTCAGACGACGATACAAATGCAGAGTTGAATACATAGTAAGTAAAGTCACTCTATTAATATTTCATTAAGGCATACCATAATTCGTACAAAAATATTTTCTATGAAATATACAGTCCTTTCCACGTACTTTCGGACACCCAACACAAATATCGGTAGAGCTGAAAAATATTATCCGGCATTTAAAAGTTGAATCTCAAGAAATCAACAGACCTTCAAAAGCGGAGGTGAAAACCTTTCAAAAACGCTATTGCAGACTTTCAAAACATCAAACTTTAGTTTTTTATAACTAATAAAAAAGATAAAAAAATTTCACCTGGCTTTAAAAGGCTGTAGATTTAGATCTCGTAGGCGGCAAAAAACTATATGCAGGTTCGAAAGACAATTACTTCAGCTTTAAAATAAGAGATTGAGTATTTTTTTCAGAAATTTTTTTTCCAAGTTAGAGCATTTCTTATAAAAAAATGAGGTTTTTTTCTGAAAATGGAAACACTTAAAAAAATATAAGCAATATAGAAAAAAACTCTAATAAGAAAAAATGTATATTTTTATCTATAATAGTATGAAGATCTGCAGTTTAAATTTTATTTGGTGAAAAAAAAAATTTACAATTTGTTAACCTGTTAAAATTGTAAATTAAAATAATTATATTTTTGAAAACTACTATTTTTATTTTATAAAAGAAAACAAAATTTTCACCAAAGTCTAGCCAATGAAATACTTGTAAAACTATGTTTATTTTGTAGTTCTCATACGATACTTAAAATTACTATCTTTTGATGACAAATAAAAAAAACTTAAAACAGCAATTTTTTATTAAATAAAAAATAAAAAAACAAAAATTATTTCAAGTCCGGGTTATATTGTATGAAATAAAAAAAATCAATTTTGGAAAACGTAATTATTTTAATTTACTTTTTTAACAGGTTAAAAAAAACGAAAAAAATTTATTTTCTCATAATCAAATTCAAACTGCAGATATTTGTTCTATAGTTAAAACTATATCTTTTTTCTCTCTAGTTTTTTCTATATCGCTTATTTTCTTATGTCGTTTTAAAAAGAAGCTCTTATTTTTTTACGAAATGCTCAGCTTGGTAAAAAATATTTAAAAAATTGCTCAACCTGTCATTTCAAAGAAGAACAAAATTTATTTCGAACTTACAAACAGTTTTTTCCGTCTATGGGATCTAAATCTGCAGCCTATTATAGTCAGATGAAATTTTGTACATTTTTTTATATTCTTTTATCAATCATAAAAAACTAAAATTTAATGTTTGAAGTTTACAATAGCGTTTTAAAAAAGCTTTCACCTCCTCTTTTGAATATCTATTGATTTTTTGAGATAATACTTTTCGGTCCCGAGTAATAATACTTTTCAGTTCTGTAGATTTTTGTGCTGGGTACACAAATATATGTGGAGAAAAGTATATCATGTGACATTGATTTTATTTAAATGTTACTCTCTTTCTTTTTGGAATTGCGGCTTGAAAATATGCAGCACTGAAATTATAAATTGATGTTACATCCATCGAATTTAATAATGTATAATAAGTGTCTAAATACACACATATAATTTTAAGAGAGGTAATTAGGTCTATAATTTAAAAAGTAACTATTAGAATATTCAGTAATGTGACGGTAAACGTCCTGTTAGCGCTAGCAGCCTAACCGTGCGGCTGGCTGCGAGGACAGCACCTACCGGTTGGGGAAAATGTAATGAGGGAATTCGGCACGAGACGGGACGGAACGCGTGCGAATATAAATGAACTAGTCGAAGATTAGCTATCCGATCATTCAGCCGTTTAACTGCAAGTCAGAGTTCTCCGCCAAAAAATAAAATCCCCAAGGGAAATAAGCAGTGAGCCCGCCGATCTTACAAACAATAAGTGTGACATTTCCGCGCTCGCGACAACTGAGTGTGTGTGAGTGAGCGTGAGTGGGTGTTTTCGCTATCGAGGGCGAAAACCGAGAGCGGACTGTGCTCACGAAGGACGGGCGCTAACGAATTTGCCTCCTTTCTCGTTGCGAGTAGTGCGCTCAATACAAAGGTAAGCTGGCCAACTTGATTTCGCGACTGTGCTTTATTTTTCTCACGATTGCACGGGATTGATTGCTAATACCTCGTAGTCGGTAAGCATCGGTAGCGTGCATATGCTAACGCGGCGAACAAAGAGCTACGATCTCTCCAACGCTGCATATTATTGATGCGCGCGTACTTTGTAAACATAAACACGCGGGCCAAGTGTACTGTAGAGAAAAGGGAAATAAACTAACTCGCATGTGATATTGATTATAATTTCGCTATTATTACTTCCAACGAATAGCAAGTTGGTTGACTGACTCCCGTCCCTTCCTGCTCTCCGACTATTGAATTTGAGCATTTCGATAATACCGTGCGCATCTCGACACGCCTGCGTACCGAACGAATAATCGGATTAAAACGGATCAATCACCCCGTTACAGTAAATATAACTAAATACTTTTAAGACAATTTTCTATTAGTAGTCCAAGTAATTAATTAATGCATCATCATCAGCATTTATTGTAGACTGTATTTTCATGTTACTGAGCATCGGCCTAAAAGTAGCATTTTTCGATCGCGGCTAAGTTGACAATATTTTCGTTTTAGTCACGGTTGACAAAAAATTTTTTTTTTCTAATTTTATTTACAATCTGTCTGATAACAATAAGTAAATGATATAATGTATCGTAAGGAAAAAAAAACAATTTTTAAATGAATAGGTTACATGAGAGTACTTCACCATTGATCCGTATCAGTGATTTTTTTCTTTAATTTATTTGTGTATAAATGGCGATTTATATTTCTTGAATCTTGAAATTTTTGGCGTTATGTAGATTAAACTCTTCGCTAAACTATTAGGATACTATAGCTGTACGCCAGAGTTATATACCGTATTAAGTATATATATGTCCACATTGGTTTAAGTATGTTTACAAAAATATAGTGTACGTGCCATAGCTAAAAAATTGGTAAGCTCACAACTGCGTCTCGGCTATCAATTCTAACATGTTATAGACTTTTCCAACCTGGGCATGTAGTCTACTTACTTTGTGTGACGGATTCTTTCCTAGTAGAATTTTCCACACATCAGTGCTTCATAGAAGCAAGTAAAATATAATAAAGCAAGAATGTACTATTTTAATATTGCTAGCAAAATGTGATATTCATTTGCAGTAATTCTGAAATTTCATTTTAAAATACAATCTTGAATTCTTTTGGATTATACATTTAAAAAATTAAATAGTTAAAAACTATAATAATTGTTTTACAAAATAAGTAATGTATTTTAAAAAAATTTGTGCTTATTTTACCATCTGCTATAGATTATATGTAGTTTACTGGAGGTAAATATACGTTTACTTGCAAGAAAAATTGCGATAGAGGAAGAGGGAGTTGCGAAGATAATCAAAAAAGAAAAATGATCATTTTTATAAAATTTCGTACTTTAAATACATGCAATATTTTAATATAACTTGGGTTATTAGCTTGTGCGTTTTAATCTATTTTTCTCCGAATTCCTTTTTTATTTAAAAACTACTATTAAAAATCACGTTAGTAATTAAGCAATTATCTATCAAGTCACCTCGTGGGGGGTCCAGGTGGCCTGAAACATACAAAGGGGTTTGTTCAAGCATGCACGTGCGCTGCGCACGCGTTGTGGGTAGTGCTTACCGACTACCTCCCAGAGTCGTTCTTTGACCTAGTCGTGGCCCTCCAGAGCTACCCCCCCCCCCCCCAAATAGTTCACTATCTACTACCCCCAATAGTTTACATAAAATAATAAATCTTATTATATCGACTGCCAAGGTAGATTCCTCCTATAGAGGTTATAATACGGTATTTCCGACTGATATTCCTATGTTATTCCGGTGTTCGCTCTTTTACTAATTTTAAGAATTTGGCTGTAGCAAGTCACGAAGGCCAAATCCAGCTTAGCTCGGAGACTTAATTGTAATCAAGGTCGTTTTTCTATCCGATAGTAAATAGTCGGATTTATTCTATTTAGTTCGATTTCTCCTCTATGCGCTTCACAAGGATTATAAATTGTATGATGAAATAACTACATGATAAGGAGGTCAAAAGGGCAAGTAGTATGCATACTAAAAGGCAATTGAATTTTAATTAAAATGTTGAGCCTTTTATTAACCAAAATCAAAATATGTAAGTGTAAGTGTGTAGGTCATAAATTATAATATATAAAGTGCATATGTTGTCTGAGTGTGTCGGCTCTCTTAAACTTAGTTACGACAAATGATTTAATTTGCGTTATAAACTATATTAAGGCAAGATGTAGCGCAATTGGCTTACGCTTAATTTGATAATTATTAGCGTCGCGGAAGTGATATCTAGTACTCCGCATTGCTTTTATTACTCGCAAATTAATTTACAACCGGCACGCTGTACATTTACGTACTATGATGAGATGAACAACTTAATAAATAATGCTGGCTGACTTACGAATCGTGCAGTACTCACTCTAATGTATGGAGAGGCGAATTTGTGTATCTAAATTAATTTCCTTGAATTCTTGAGATGTGTATGGAGGGGGTATGCTTATTAGGGCTGCATCAAGCTTATATTGAAAGACAGAGTTCAGTGCCTCACCTGGACTCACTTCGCGAAATAGTCTTGTCCTACGCTTCTCCACCCACCCACTCTTCCACTTTACACTCTCCCACTTCCCTTAGATATATTTATTTATAGTAAGCAGACAACGTAATTATCAGCAATTATCCTTTTTTTTATATTTATTATTTTATTTGTATAAGTAAATAACAAAATTAATAGTATGTAGACAACGAAATTAATAGCATTTATTTATTTACTTTTTTAATTATACATAGAGTTAAGAACACTCTGTCGATAATCTTTATTTTTTTCAGTTGATATAACTATTTCAAAATATGCAGATGAATTCTTATAAAAATTTTAATCATCTTCAAATGAATCTGTTATGTCGATTCTTTGTGGTTCAGCTTGTTTTTGTCTCTGCTTAATCTAAAAATATAATTTTTGTATATTTGTAGCAGCACAAACGAAATCAGTATTTGTTTTACAATGAAATACGTATGACGTTCTTAATGGATTTGATAATTCTACTAACAGAGGACATCCCATATCACTTTCAAGATCTAATTTCTGTAAATAAAAATGTAATTAAGAATCATCTTCATAGAATAAATATTCAAACATACATTAATAAAACTTACTTTTCAAGTAGTATACTTTGAAGGAAGCCATTGATTTTTCTCTTTCCCTTTCACATATATATTTTTATAAGTTGACAAATGATTTCGTAAAACTTCTAATAACAATTCATATGGTATTACGCCTGATCTCCATAATATTCTATAATGATATAATTCATTCCATCTATTTATATATTGATATTTCTGAAAAAGGTTTCTGAATAAGCTAGTTCTTTGCAAACAAAACGAAAACCTAATACATACTCCATTTTAAACACTTGTCCTCGTGGATATATTCGAACAATATGATAGCTAGCCTAGAAATGAGAAAGTAAGAATGTTGGAATTCAATATATATACTCTATTTAGTTAGATGTCTCTGCAGTTGCTTCCCTCCTTTTCAGTATAAGTTACCCCTTCCATAGGTCTCAGCGCTGCGTACACAAGTTCAGTGTCGCTACAATCACCTTCCTACTTTTCCAGCAGAAGCTATCCCTTTCATAGCTCATAGCGCATGACGCCGTTGCGAACAGCACCACTGCTTGGCTTTAAAAGTCAGTCCGTCGCAATAAAGAGCACAGTCTGTTAAGATCGTCTGTAGTCATAGTTAGTAGTCAACTGCAGTCTATAGAGACTACTAGTAGTTACACCAAAAATTTTTTCTCAGCCACGTGCCGCCGCGCTCCCACTTCTTCCGCAGCCAAAAATCGGCCGATATCGTTCTCTCTCTCTCACTCTTCTCGTTCTCGCTCGCACTCACGGCGACACCTCGCCGACTGTCGCGCTCCTCTCTCCCGGTCTTGCAACGACACAAGCATGTAGCCGTTGTAGGGCACACGCTCGGTCGCTGCGCTCATGCGAGGAGAGTGCCGCGCACAGGGCCAGCGTACTCGCTGTAGCCCTGCCACAACAGATTGTATTGGCATAAGAATTAAATTGGATTGAAACTGATTGATTACTTTGGGAATAAATTCGTATAGAAATCGAATATCTTAGTGTTGGTATTGAAACAGATTGGAATGAATTGACAAGTTATAGATAAATTTGATATTAAAACAGATTGTATTTGTAATAGAATTATATTTAATTGGAACCTATTACATAGCTGACAATAATTTAGTGATGGTATTGGAATGAATTGACATGGATTTGTGACGTCAGAGTCACTCTCAGGTACGCTTGAAGTAAGCGTAGACTCAGGGTTGCTTTAATTAGCCGGGACAAGCAATATTGTTGCTCCAGAAATTCCTAATTATGGGGTTAATAATAACGAAAGGTTATTATGAGCATACCAGACTTCTAGTTTAATGTGCTCTTAAGGGGGCTTGAATGGAGATCCACCAGACTCAAGCTTAATGGATCTCTGAAAAGGGATAACTATTACGGAAGGAAAAGATAGCCAAATAAATTTTGTAACTTACTTTTTTTTATTTGTTTCGAAGTAAGGAAGATTTCTCTCTTTAAAGTCACTCTTGCTCTCTCTATCTTGCTCTCTCTATCTTGCTCTCGCTTTCTCTCTCTAAATCAGGCTAGTTTCCCTCGGGCTAACGATGCTTCTTAAAATAGTTTAGCTCCTTGAACTTAAATCTGACTCTATTAATTTTCACTGGACTGCTTGCAGCGGCCTTGTGCAGGGCTTTTTATAACCTGGGGGTAGTTGGGTGGAAATCCCCTTCTTCAGGACCACGGAATGACAAAGTCAAAGTTTTCCGCATTGGCCGAAGAATTTTCTTGGCCGAAGCGGAATACATAAATGGTCGGAGGACGTGAGTTTTCAGAGAGAGAGAGGGCGGTTATTTTCTAAACTTGGACCCGTTTCTCCAGAGATGGCTCTTAGAGTTTTATTTTTGAGAGCAAAAGTGTCGCTATTATTTTTAAGTAATTAGCGCAAACGAATGTTAATCAGAGTACATAATTGTAATTTTACATTATCACTTAATACTAGGGAATCAATTACAAGTTGAAATAATACTAAAAATGTAAAAATTCTATGATTAATTATTATAAACGAATTTATAATATTTGTAAATTTGTCTGAACTTAGTGTTACGTTATTAGTTACTATATTTCGTAGTTAAATAATAGACTATTGTTACTTATGATCCTATTATTCAACTTAAATTGTATATTTTGATGTTTGAAAATGGTGAGTCGATAAAAGAATGAGGAGAGCTATAATTATTTATAATCTAAGGTGAAAGGTTAATTTTTATAATTTCCATATTTCTATTTCATTCTCTTTGAATGGTAAATTTTTTTTGTCTTTTTAAAAGAGAAGAATTCGGTGGGAAAAATTAGAACGGGAAACAGATTGCAGTTTTATGGCCCTCTTCTCTCATCGGCATCTCAGCGCTCACGTGTTCGGAGGCTGCATGCACTTCATACGCAAGTGCGGGTTTACAAGGGGCAGAAGAGCGTAATGAAAAAAGGAATGCATGCTTACATAAATTTAGACTATAGATTTTATTGCCGTTTGGAGACTATCAAGAAAAATTCCCTGACTCGGTTCCCACAGCTCATAGGAGGCGGTTTCAACTTTGCCGTTGGTCTTAATACTAGGAGAAATTATTCTTTTAAAATTTTTAAAACTTTGATCATATCGCCCGCCGTCTCAGATTGATATAATTTGAATGAATTTCGCATTGGATGCAATTCGATATTTAATATAACTTAACAGATTGAAATAATAATGAAAAATTTTTGTATTAGGTATGCTTAAAGTCCTGCAAACATAAAAAACAATTGAAATACATTAAAATGGATTAAAATTAATTATAAATAAAATATATTAAAATGTAAAGAGTATTAAAATTTATTTAATGGGATAAGATTTAATTCTAACTTTCAGTATTGAAATTGATTCGGCTAGAATGAGATATAATCGGATTCAATTTCTAATACCCAATATTCAGACACCGGGTTGAACGATAATTGCGATGATTGAAATGTATTGAATAAGAATTCACATTTATTCAAATCAGTATTTTCATTTTAGTACGATTAGGTTACCGTTAGGTTTGATTTAGGTTCAAAATCATTTTCTTATTATCCTTCTCAGTCTTTCTAATATTTATATGAAAGTTATCTTAATCTATCATTCTTATTTCTTTAAACTTTATATGAATCTTAATCTTACTCATAGATCTGATTATTCGTTTGAGACTAGCCGTGACTTTAACTACGCAGCAGCGGATTGCGAAGTATTGTGGTAAATGGAGATTACTTCAGATCAAGCTACATCTGTATTTACGTATCTATGTGTGTGTGTATATGCACGCGTGGGTATGTGTGTGTAAGTATAAATATATTTTTCATCGTATGCAGTGTTGGCCTCATTTTACTTGCTTTCTTCAGTTATTTGTTACTTGCTTTCTAAACAACATAAGTATAAAATCAGTAACTTTACGAGCTCAAAACTTTGCTATAAATTGCCGAGATAATTTTTTGAAATATAGTTTGAAATAGAATTTTTCAATCTCTTTCAGAATCTTTTTTTAAAATTATTTTATCTATAATGTTGAAAAAACTACAGCCGATTGAACAAAAATGAAAAAGTACACCAATTTCTGAAGTTTTTTACTCGTTTTAATATTCGTAAAAATACCCTTGAAAAAATTATGACAGCTAAAAAAAAAGCTTTTAGAGAGAGTTTTAAAATGACCGAGTCATTTTTTATATGGGATTCCTAAAAACAATGATATTGTATACGGTTGTTTCGTTATATAAGCGCCAAGTACGCTCATTATCCAATATAGCTCTTAAAAATACAATAAGTTCATAAAACCAAAGTTTATTGTTAGTTTATTGTTAGTTCAAACATGATTTAAAGCAATATTGCAAATAAATAAACAGTTTATGCTAAAAACAATACGTTAAAACAACTAAACATATAACTCCGTCGACTTCTTTTAATCGATTACAGAAATATAAAGTATATATTTCTTGATCATTTCAATATAAATTCCAACCTTATAGCTAAGAAAATTTTACTTTTGGTACGAGTTAATTAATCTTCCGTGCAATTTGATTAAAGACAAACCTATATTGTCAGTACGTACTGTAAATTTCGTTCCGCCGCGTAACAATTTTGTTGACGGAGTGATGAAAAAAAATTTATTAAGAAGAAAATTAGGTTTTAATAAATTTTAATTTTTCTTTAAGGATAAAAAGTTTCTTTTTATTTAGTATTTTCAATTCAATTACTAATATATTACTGATTTACACGCGTACAGTGAAAAAAGTATCAAATATTTTAGAAAAAAATGCGTATTTCAATTATATACGTTAACTCCGTTGAGACCTATTTTTTACAAAAATAATAGTTTATTAGTTTACGTTAATGGTTACCAACTTTGTAGAAAGTTATGTTTACTATTATAAATCTCTGAGATAATATTTATTTCGTTTTAAAACTGAGTTTTTATTGATTTTTTAAATGAATTTGTAACTTCGTTGATAGCACAGCTCCACAAAAAAAAATGAAAGTCGAGTGTCAGAAACCAAACCTACCCTACCCTATGTTTTTCGGGTCGCTGAACACGAATCCGAAGTCCGTTTCACCCCATCAGGTCCTGATTCCCCATAATCTCAAAGTTTAACTCCAAAAACCACTAAAATCGTGATCTATGTAATTCTCAAGCATATTTACCCACTGAACAATATAATTAATCAATACACAAACCATAAGCCCTCAAACTCT
This sequence comes from Phymastichus coffea, assembly GCF_024137745.1. Taxonomy (NCBI): domain Eukaryota; kingdom Metazoa; phylum Arthropoda; class Insecta; order Hymenoptera; family Eulophidae; genus Phymastichus; species Phymastichus coffea. The sequence continues at coordinate 2,785,845 of NW_026706822.1, read as the reverse complement.
GAGACCCTGTGTCGCCGTAACCTCAAAACCCGGAACCCCCGTAACGCCATAACCCCTTAACCCCCAATAACTCGTTTTACAGGCATTCCGGAAAAAAAATTCTGGAAACCAAAACCTACTTACCCTATGTTTTTGGGGCCGCTGAATACGAATCCGAGGACCGTTTCACCCCATCACATCAGGACCTTCCATAACCTCAAAAATCAACCCCAAAACCCCATAACTCGTGACTATGTAATTATCAAGAATATTCATCCACGTGACACACGAATGAATCACAAACCATACGCCCTGAACTCCTTAGACCCCGTAAAGCCGTTACCTATAAGCCCAGTATACCCCCGTTATGCCATAACCCCGTGACGCCCATAAACTCGTTTTACAGGCATTTCCCGACAATATGAATATTAAGTTTCAGTGACTCGGTTACTGTATAACCTTATAGCTCGCTTTGTAACAAAGAATTGAGTCTCAAACACTGCGAGGTTGAAATATGCGCGCTACTCTTTGAAGTGTAGTAATATTTATCAGCTCAAAATCTGAAAACTCCCCAACTTTATCATTTTCCAGAGCCGCAAACCCAAAAATCGAAGAACTCTGAAACGTTCAAGCCTAATCAGCAACAGAGATCTTCAACGCGAGGTTGCAACAGATATTTGCGTCTCCAACGCTAAACTAATGTCCTGTATCTTATTATGTGAGGAACTTTATTAGTTTATGATAAGCGAGAAATATATTCTTTTCTCATGTGTTTAATGTGTCTCGATATAATACCCACATTCAGCCGAGCCCAGGAACGACGACGTGGACATAGCAGGATTCCGTTCCCTTTGGGGTGCTTTATTTTCGTGAGTTCCCCTCGCCTCTCACAGTCGGGGTACTTTATTTTCGTGAGTTCCCCTTGCCTCTCACAAATAGAAATATGAATATAAATTAATAAAAACAAATGTAAGTAGAATAAAAGTAAAGTTTTTCATTCTGTTTTGCATCTTTTATGATATCTCACTTGCTTACTCTCGAAGGATCGACGAAGTGAACGTCGCTTATGAGTTTGGCTATCCACTTGAACATCTTGTTTCAAATTCCAAACGTAATCTGCCATCATATTTACTCCCCAAACTCCTTGGTATCTTTTTTCCATATCTTTGATATCCTGGTGGAATCTTTCTCCTTGCTCTTCACTAAAGTCGCCCAATTTATCTGGAAAGAAATTAATATGAGAATCTAAAAAATGTAATTTAACGCTCATGTTGCAGCCTAGACTTTCAAAATTGTGAATAAGATCACTCACCAGTTCCTTATAATTTGGACTTTTCATATTTCCGAAGAAATTTGTTGAGACGTTGTAAAAACTTGTCCATGCAGCTTTCTCTGTATTCGTCATATGATTTATGAACAATGAATCGTTGAAAAGTTTCCGGATTTGTGGACCATCAAATACACCTGCCTCCAATTTTGCATCACTTAGTTTGTTCATTTTCTGTGCAATATACTTGAAACAGTCTCCTGATTTATCAAGAGCTCTTACAAACTGTTTCATAAGCCCGAGTTTTAAATGTAAAGGTGGTATTATGATTTTCGATGGATGTACAAGCGGTTGATTCGTAACATTCACGGATCCTGGTTTTAACGACGATCGTTCGGGCCAATGTTTCACCTTGTAGTGACTATTACGAGCTCTACTATCAAAAAGGCAAAGGAAACAAGGGAATTTTACATTACCACTTTGCATCCCCAAAATAATCCCAATGATTTTTAAGTCACCACAAATCTGCCACTCATGCTCCGAATATTTAATTTTGTTCAAAAGATTCTGAGCATTTTCGTAATTTTCTTTGAGAACTGTGGAATGAGCGATTGGTATTGGAGCAAAGACATTTGTATTATGGAGGAGGACTGCCTTCAAACTACGAAGTGATGAGTCGATAAAAAGGCGCCAATCTTTTGGCCTGTAAAAATCAGCTTTTAAACTGTTTATAAGACCAGCGACATCGTTACAATATACTAAATGTTCAAATTCGTCATGTGTAAAAAACTGTCTTAGTTCGCTTTCGCGATTTCTGTATATCGTTATTTTAGTACCTTGTTCTAAAAGATTCTTTTCTTTTAACCTAGAAGCTAAAAGTTCATGTGCCTCTTTTGATAAACCCAATTCTCGGCCCAAATCATTTAGCTCATCTTGACTGAATTGTTGTGGAACTTTAGTCGTTTTACAGACGTCATCGCTCAAACTAGATTCTTCGTTCGATTCTTCATCTTCTTCAGTGCCACTGGTACTCACGTTATTTTCATCTTGTTCTACCATCGCTTCTTTACTAACGTTGTTTGATTCCATGGGGCGACAGTATGGGGTTTCCAGGAAGGTAGCAGGCGAAACATTTGATGGGTACCTATACTTTATTTTAGATTTATTTTTCGAATTAAATCCCTTGGTTTCCGTTAAACAGAAAAAACAATCATCTCTTGATTCTGGTTTGCCCCATACGACTGGTGATTTGAATTTTGAATTTGATTTGGCCTTAGTTCTGTGGCACGTAAGTAACATTTTGTGACAATAAGTGCATACAATGTGAGGGACCCAGTCTTCATTTTGATTCGACATATTACGATCGAAGCAATAGAGGTATGAACTCTGAATAGCATCTGTTATGGTTTTCCGACAGCTTGGTACGACGAAAAGACCGCACACATAACAGAAATTGTTTACTTTGTTGGGATTGTCGTGAACATGTATCGATACTTTCGTCTTCGTCGATGCTGGTGCACCGACCTTTTTGGAATTGCGGTTGCTTGATGACGACGCCTGCGGGCCCGCTTTCGCACCCTGACCAGCTGCCGATACTGGGGTTTCCAATCCCTGCATCGTAACTTTACTACGTGTGTTTGCCATGACGGCTCAGACGCCGTTATCCAGGGTCTCTGCCGGATGGCGAAACAACTCCGTTGCCCACCGTCAACCACGTGGAGGTGCCCTGGATTGCAAACACGCGTAGAAAATTACTAGATTTGTCTCACTATCAATTCGTTTACGCCAGCTTCCCGACATTCGATTTCAGATTCCGACATTTGGATCAATTGGTCGTGGGCTTCATTTTTGAGATTATGGGAAATCCTGATCTGATGGGGTAAAACGAGCACAAGATTCGTGTTTAGCGACCCGAAAACTATGGGGTAAGTAGGTTTTGGTTTCCGGAATTTTTTTTCCGGAATGCCTGTAAAACGAGTTCATGGGGGTTAAGGGGTTATGGCGTTACGGGGGTCCTGGGTTTTGAAGTTACGGCGACACAGGATCTTATGGTTTGAGGGCTTATGGTATGTGTATTGATTAATTATATTGTTATGTGGGTAAATATGCTTGAGAATTACATAGATCACGATTTAAGTGGTTTTTAGGGTTGAACTTTGAGGTTATGGGAAATCAGGACCTGATGGGGTGAAACGGACTTCGGATTCGTATTCAGCGACCCGAAAAACATAGGGTAGGGTGGGTTTGGTTTCTGACACTCGACTTTCATTTTTTTTTGTGGAGCTATGTAGTCTATTATACATGTATTATATTATGTGATGTTCGTATCACTTATAATATAATTAATAGTTCGTATTCTCGTTGTCTTGTCGCGTTAATGAGTAAGAATTCGTTTCTTTTCAAATTTACTCTAATTGTCAATATGAAATAAATCGATAAATCAAGTATATATAAATATAAGCAAACTTTCAAGGAAAGTCAGACTTTGCCCTAGTTTCTTATGGTGCGAATTGTCCCATAAGCAGAACTAAAGTTTTTCTTATAAAGGACATACCTCAGCCCAAGTTTCTTATAGCGCGAAGTGTTCTATAAGTTGAGCATGAATTATAGGAAAGATAGAGAATTGCTCAGTTAATTACAATGAGAGAAAGAACTTAGGTATTAGCCAAGTTTATTCAATCTCATGCGCTCACTTTGCAAGGCTTGGAGTGAATGCTAGCCTGTGCAATAATCAGCTTCTTTATACATAGATTTTCCTGTCTATTTCCGCAGGAGAGTTCTTTTCGAAAAGTTTTCGAATCTTCGAGAAATATTCGCAAATTTTGAGAAATGAATTTTCTTAATTTACAAGTAAATAAACATTAATACTAAAGTTTTAACACATGTAAACTTTACAAAATTTGTTATTGATCGATTTGGTGTAATTTACAATTATCACAAATCATATCGTCAAAAGTTATTAACTAATAAAGTTAATTAATGCAATATTACAATATTTACAATAGAACAATATTAAATTTTTACATAAATTTATCATTTATTAATTTTAGAAGTAATTTCTAAAGAGAAATACTCAAATTAGTTAATAACATTTAAATTATAACAAATTTTCATATTTGTAACGGTTTTTTCTATAATCTTATAACGCAATTACTAGATTAATTATGTAAGATTTATAAATTATAAAGCTATCATTTTTTTTTTTTTTTTTTTTTTTTTTTTATTTTTAACGTCGCTCTATTTATGCTTCATCAGTGCTAATCAGCGACGGAGGCTTGCAATGTGTTTGAGAACAAAGCACATGAAACTTTTTTCAGTGGTGCTTGTATCAATCAGCAGGAACTGGGAATCGAACCCGGGCCTACCGGGTGCGAGTCCGTCGCCCTACCGACCGAGCCATTGCAGGCCTCTAAAGCTATCATTATTATGTATAAAATTAAAGCTTTCGTTCTATATATAACTTATTGTTTTAATAAATTATTGATTATTCATTTATTATGTAACGGGGTGTAAATCTGTTTTATTTTCTTTGTTTCGTTCGATGCGCAGTCGTACCGGATGCGCGTGGCGAAATCGAAATGATCAAGTTTTGCTAACCGGAGAGCAGGAGGGGACAGGAGTCAGTCAACCAACTTACTACTAATTACAACAGTAAATTATCGTTTCAATTAAACATGGACTAGTTTATTTTCAATAAACTCTACAATACACTTGGCCCGCGTGTTTATGTTTATACGGCGCGCGCGACAATATCATGCATCGCCAGTTCGTTCACAATTCTTTGTTCACGACATTCGCTTGCATGTACGCTACCGATTTTCTTATAATCGCCGATACGAGGGGAGAGCAATTAAGCGCGGTCGTTTATCAAAAATCGCGACGCAAAGCTGACCAGCTTACCTTAAGTGTACGGTCGCACTATCAGAGGGAACAGGTTATTATCGGCTCCGGTATCTCTCTCTCTCTCTCTCTCTCCCTATAAAATGTTTTTTCTATAGGGTGGAGGGGTTCCACAACCTCATGGATGGCTTACCATGGCGCTGTCTCCACTCACTCCGCACGATAACAATCATGGGAATTATTTATGCATTCAGTTTATTTATTCACTTCCACACTCTCAATTATTCGTGTCTGCGTCTGAATTGATCCGGCCCTTCTCTGCTTCCACAATATTTCTTTTCAACAACAACACCGGTCCTGACACAAACACCAATACCAACATCAATACTCACACCAACACCAAACCCGACACCAACCCAACACCAACCCCGACATCAACACCAATACCATCACTATCACCAACCTCTTAAGCTTGTGCAGTCATCCTTTATGATAAAAGCCTGAGCATCATCCAGGAATATACCAGTGCATTATTGTTTATCTTCGATGACTTTCCTCGTAACAGATAATATTCTATTTACTTGCTCAATCGTGGAATGGTTACACCTGAAACCAAATTGATGGTCAGGGATAAGTTTCATATGTAATATTATTGGGTTAATTCTAGCTAGCATTAGTTTTTTAAATACTTTAGAAAGTGCTGATAAAAGGTTAATCGGTCTATATAAAGTTACCTGTTTTCGTTCTTTACCGACTTTGGGTATTAAAACAATCTTTGCTACTTTCCACTTGGAAGGAAAATAAGAAATGCTAGCGTGAATTGAAAATAATTAAGTGTCTTATTCCAATTAAAGGTAACATTTTGATCATTTTTCCTGTGATATTATCAGAACCAGGAGCTTTTCTATTCTTAATATTATTAATATTTTGTAATACTTCTTTTATTTTAATTGATTTGATTAGTGTACTGTTGTACACAGAGCCTTCTAGTAAGATTTCTTCTTCTTCTTCAGTGATTATTCTTTGGTGAGGCTTGAATACTATACTAAGATAATTTGCGAACGTTTCAGCTCGTTCGATCTAGCCTAGTTACCACCTAGTTTTCTGATAGATGGTATAAATGTAGTTGGTCTTTTAAGTCGTTAAGTAGCTTTCCATAATGAGTAATTTGTTGCTTCTATAAGACTCCGTAACCTGAGATAATTCTATGTTTGTGTGTTTTTATCTTCTCATAACATTTTCTGTAGATCTTTGGATGCTTAATTTCCTTTAGTTTTGTCTTGACTCGATCTAGTTATCTGATATCTTTTTTTTAATAATCTCTTTTCTTTGATTTTTTGGGATATTTTAGTGGACTTGATTTGCTGTGGTTTATTTTGATATATTACAGGAGAGCATTTGTTAATAGTTTCAGTTAGAATTACGTTGAGTGATTTGATGCTGCTTTCTACATTAGTAGCTTTTTTAAGAGGAACGTTATGCGTTCCTCTATGTAAAGAGCATATTTTTTCCAATTGACTTTAATGTTGTTTACGTTATTAAATACTTGGTGGTGTAGAGTATATAGTACTGGCGAATGATCTAATGATAAATCTAAGCATGATGACACTTCAAAATAATTTTTGTTTATACCTTTTACTATAGCAAAGTTTTTTTGACATTTCGGATATCGTGATCACTCGTCCCGGCATACATTGTGTTACGCTACAAAACAACTCGCGTATGTGCTACTGTGAACGATCCGTCAATCTCCAGAACCGTGCCACTCGGGTCAGTAATAATTATTTATGGAATTTACGGGAATGACACTATTAAATTTTAATTAGTTATCTTCGGCATATTATTGGAAGGACTAAATGCAATATTTATTTACCCGTTGGGAATAAACCATAACTTGGCTCAGCTATGGCTCAGCAATAGCTCATGGCTTATCTTCATAGCAAATAGTCGGATTACAATTTATGTAGACGTTTATTTTGATCTTTTGTTCCATCCTCGCTAGAGTGTTGAAATTAATATTTAAATTCGGGTATGATCAAGGGCAATGTAGGTCATAATAAAATATTTGACGTAACATATAGTATAAATTGATAAGCTGGTTCATTAAATACAATATATAACGTATAATTGTAGTGTATAAAAATATAAGAAAACTTTTATATAAAGTGTAAGCGTATGTATAAATGTGCAGGCTCGGTACTTATAACTACAAATAACAAAAAAACCAAAATAAAATAAATTCGAACAGAAAATTTATTCTACCAATTGCAAGAAATAGTCGGCAATTAATGATGAGTGGCGAATGCAAAAGCACTATTATGTACTTCTCATTGCACTACTTTAAAAATTTCAATTTCGCCGACACACAGTGCATTTACGCAAGACGGTTAAATAAATAAATAAATTTATTTATTTATTTATTTATTTAAGTCCAGAGTAAATATACATTAATAATATTTAATAAGATACAATTACATTACATATACATGTAATCCAGCAGAGGAATTTCTTCCTGTACGCTGGTCTGGCATGTTTAATAAACTAATACTAATACTTAAAACTAATTAGTAATTTGTATAAAGAAATTCGTGATTTGTTGTTCTAATCCCATGTTCTATTTAGCATCTGTCTGGCTGTAGTGAAATATCCTGTTGTTGCATTCTTGGTTCTTCTGTAGATGACACGTTCTAAGCTTGTTAATCTTGCTGGACATGTTAGTCCTATTGCGCAAATTTCTCTATAGTGTGGAAAAATTTCTTTGTGTTGTCTGTTCGTGACACATTTGCAAGTTGAGGTGAACACTATGTCATCGACAACTACAATGTCTAGGTGTTGTGGTTGATATTCTAGAGGTGATGCTGAGTTCTTGAAAATTTGTGCTCCTTGAATACCTCTGTCAAAATTTAACAGGGCTTTATTGTTGCCTAGATAGTTTATGTCTCCATAGGTCATTCTGATACAATTTGATTGTTCTATCAGTTTTCCAGGGGCTGGCATCGGTTTTCTTGACAGTGCTCTATAGATATTTTCATTTGCCATCTCATCAATGGCATCGAAAACTGTTTCTATGGACATTTTGTTATTACTGTTTATGTTATGTTCTTCGAGTGTGGACTTAGTGAATTTTATTCTGTTGATGTGTGTAGCTGTCGTTGTTTTCATATTATTCAAGAGGCTGTTAGCTAGCTTTGCGATCCTGTTGATTTCTTGTGTTGATCCTTTCAGCATTTTTTCATAGTTATACTGGGTGATTCTTTTGTGTGATCTTTTATGAGATAAATTGCAATTGTTATTTGCACAAATAAATGTTCTAATATCTAGTATTAATTTGTTGTGGTCTACTGCATCCTCATGGACTTCCGATGTCGGATACAGAGTACCATAGAGATCAATTAATTGTTTTATATTTTTGCAGTTTAATCTATTTGCCATATTGGGTTTCCTTTGATCCATTTTTTAAGTTTGTTTTTCCTAGTTGTCGTGTTGCTAATTGTTTTCAAGTCATTTGGTAGTTTATTGTATAACATAATTGCTCTTACATAACTGTTTTTTATGCTGATAGTTAGTGTTCTTTTTGGGTGTTGGATTGAGGCGAATCTTGTTTTTCTTTCTTTTCCAATATATTTGTCTTTAAAAGTATCGTAGTGGAATAATAGAGATTCCAATGAAAAGCATTGTTCTAAGTTAAGTGGGTATTCATGTGTCACAAATTGGTTTTTATAGATTATTTTTAGTAGTCTGTTTTGCAAGTTTTGTATTACTTTAATTCGACCTGTGTACGCTCCTCCCCAAGCTATAATTCCATAGGTCGTTATGCTGTGAAAGAGTGCGTAGTAGATCATTTTTAATGTACTAGTATTCATTATTTTTGATAGCTTATATAGGACAAATGTTAGATATTTTGTTTTTTGGTATAGGATTTGTAGATGTAAATCCCATTTCATATTACTGTCAAAAGTAACTCCAAGATATTTTGTGTTTTCAACTCGGTGTATTGGATGTCCTAAGATTTCAATTTTCAGGTTTTTTGGCGTACTGTCATGATAATTTCCAAATTCCATACGTTGTCTTGTCTATATTCAAAGATAGTTTATTAAGAGCAAGCCAAATTCCCACTATTTTTAGATAACTGTTCATATTAGTTTCAGCTTCTTTCCAATTCTTACCTTTTGCTATGATTGCTGTATCGTCTGCAAAAGATAGTATGGATTTTTCTGGTAGTATCGTTAGTATAGTAGATCATTTATGTATAGTAGGAAAAGTAGCGGACCCAGTATAGTTCCTTGTGGAACGCCCATTTTTACTATTTGTTTATCGCTACTTGCATTATTTACCTTCACACATTGTTTTCTATTTATTAGATAGCTTTTGATAAGGTTATAGGCACTACCCCTAATACCATAGTTGTATAATTTTTGTAACAGTATTTTGTGGTCAACTGTGTCGAAGGCTTTGGCAAGATCCAGAAAAGTTATTGCTATAGGTTTACTTGCATCTAATTGTTCATAAATGTTGTTTGAAATATAATTTAGTGCATGTTTTGTGCTTCTGTTTTTTCGAAAGCCAAATTGATTTGTGGAAAGCAAATTACAGTTGTCAATGAAAGATTGAATTCTTCTATGTATTATTTTTTCAAAGATTTTAGCTATGTTGGAGATTAGAGAAATAGGTCTGTAGTTATTTGCTAAATGTTTTTCTTTTGATTTGTGGATTGGTATAATATCCGCTTCTTTTAAAGCATCAGGCCAAGTTTCATTAATAATGCACTTATTTATAGCAAGTGCAAGTGGTTCAGATACGTAGTGGATTAATGATTTTAATTATAATGAATTAATTCCATCAACTCCTCCTTTTTTGTTTTTTAGTCTACCAATTGTTTTCTTTACTTCTTGTTCATTTGTAAAATTTAAAAATATTGTTTTCGGGTTTTTTTTTGGGAGGTTGAGCGTTGCATTTTGCGGTTGTATTATATTATTGCTAAGTTTCGTTCCGATTTCACAAAAAAATGTGTTCATTTTGTTTGCAATTTCTTCTGGATTGGTGATTCTATTATTTTTGTCCGTGATGTAATCAATAGTTTTGTTATTCTGAGTATTTCTCCCTAGTTTGTTGTTGACAACTGACCATAATTTTTTAGGATCATGTTGCACCATTTCTATGATTTTTTTATCGTAATTTTCTTTTGTTATTGTAATTATCTTATCTAAAATTTTGATGAAATTTTTATAGTTATTTTTTTTTGTTGTATCGTGAGGATTATTTTTCCATTCAATATATAGGTTTTCTTTAGTTTTACATGAGTTTATTATGCCTTTGGTGATCCATTTTTTTCTTGGCTTCAAGCTATTAATAGTTTTGTTTGTGACATTTTTCTTTTCTGCCTGTTTAAGGCAATATTGTATTTTCATGATTAAGTTATTGATAGATTGATTTGTATCATTAGTTTCACTATTTTCATTCTAGTTTATAGTTTGAGCTATATGTTGAAGTTTTCGGCAATTAATTTGTTTTTTATTATGTGAGTGATTTATGCTTTTTGTTTGGTTCTGCAACGCCATTATTAGTGGATAATGGTCATTGAACGGGGTGTTGACGTTGAAAGTTTTGTATGCGTTATTTTCCATTTTTATAAAAAAATTATCTATGCATGTTCCACTGTTGTTGTTGTTTTCCAGCGAAGGTCTGGTAATCGTATTAAATCCTGGATGGTGTCCTTTTTCCATTAACATTTGCAAGAATTCTTGATCCCAAGGATCTTGGCTTAAAATGTCGCAGTTGAAATCTCCTATTAGTATTGAATTTTTTTTCTTTATGTGTTGAGTTATGTATGTTTTGATCGATTGTATGAATTGTGGTTTGTGTAGGTCATGTGATCTGTATATAGCTGCTAACAGTATAGTTTTTTCATTTTCTAACTGTATTGTAGTTTGTAAAATTTTTAAATTTTGTATTTGAATTATTTCTGTTGATTCAATTATGTCGTCTCTGATATAGGTCACCACGCCATCAGCCTTATTAATACTACTGTTGTTATAGTACATACTGTATCCTTCAATATTGAAGACTAGGAAATGTTGTAAATTCCATGTTTCAGTACATATTATAACACTTGGTTTTTTTTGTAGGTTGTTTATAAATGTTAGAAGTTTGGTGTAATTGGCATTCAAACTTCTGATATTAACACAGATAATAATTTCCTTTTCTGTTATTATGTGCTCATTTAATTCATCAGTGTTATTAATAATAATTTCGTTGCTAATATTTTCATCGATGGGATGCATTTTTATTTGTATTTCGTATTATTGTTACCATGTAAGTTGAGCGAGGATATGGAGGCTAATGACGCTAATGATGCGCCGCTTGATAGAGCAGGACGCGCGTTAATTGTTGGTCTTTCTGCAGCCGGGTGTTCTATTTTTCCGAAGTAGCGTTGGTGCGTTGGCATTATCGGGTAGTCTGTCATTTCAATGTATTTGTTTATTTTTGCTTTTAAAATTTCACAAGATTGGCTGTCAATTGCACTGTGTTTAGTATCAAATTTAGTTTTGTATTTAGTATTGTGGTATGTGCAATTAGGACATGTTTGTGTTTTATTGTTGCATTGACTACCAGTGTGATTACCGCCGCATTTGTAACACGTGGCTTCATTTTTACATCTGCTCCCACTATGTCCAAACCTAGCACAGTTATAACAAGGGCTTGTATTTATAATGTCATAGACTTTGCAGTTTTGGCAACCAACAAAAAGTCTGCTTTTATTCTCTCTAATGTGTTTGTACAAATTAGCTGATACGTCCATTATAACTGTCATAGTTTGCAATTTCTCATTTGTGTATGTGTGTATTACTTTACCTTTGTCATCATAATTGTGGAAATTTCTTTGGTTTATATCTGACTCAATGTCTCGCATATTTTGTGTGAAAGATTTGCTGATGCCAGTAACTTTAACTGTTGGTTTCCTAATTTGCTCTTTTTCAATTTTAGCAAAAGTGTGTATTTTTTTGTGTAATGTTTTTTGTATAGTGTTAATACTCTCTTCATTCATGCAGTTAATTATGACAGTATCGTTATTTACTGTTTTAATTTTTTTTGTTTGTATTGTTTTATCTTTGATAAGATAATGAGCTACGGTATTTTCTAAATTAGTGGTATCATTTTTATTAGTTCGTTTGATAATAAGTCTTGGTACCTTTTTTGGCTTAGGCTTTGGTAAACTCAATGTTTCTGCATATGAATTTTTAAATATGTTATTTGGTTTATTTTTCTTTTCTTTTGCTAATAACTCATTCCTATTTTGCTTTTCGTTTAGTAATTCATTTTTTTCCTTTGTTTCTTTGTAGAGTTCTTTCAATAAGTTATTTTCAGCTTTTAGTTGTTGTATTTCATCTAATTCACTTACTTGTGTTAAATCCATATGTTCATCGTTTTCATTCATTATTTGTTTCTCATGCACGAGCTCATTTAGTATTTCTTGTTTTATTTCCTCTCTGCTTACAAGTTTAAATTGTGTTATAAAAGCACTAGCTTGTTCACTTAAGTCCCCATATGGCAAGTTTGATGTTAGTGCAAAATTTGGATGCTCCTGGCATATTATGAATGAGCTGTTTATTAGTTTGATTGCATTTCCTGCATTGATTTTTGCTACTATTTCACTCGTATGATAGAAATTTCCACATACTAAACACACAACTGCTCCTACTTTTGTATTTGGATGACACTTGAAATGCTTATGTAGCGATGATGCGTCAGGCGGTTGCACTTCCGCACCGCTTGACGGCGACATCGCGACTGATTTTAATCAATATTACTGATTAAGGAGCAGTATTCACTTTTAGGTTTAGGCAATGTTTATAACTTGCTGATAACTGTGAGTATGAGCAAGCTATGGTGCACTTATACACATGCAGTCGAATTTAAATAATTATGGTAAGAAGCGCAAAGTAATTATAAGAAAGTCAGAACTATACGAGGGTGGTTCGATAAGTACTTAGCCTCACCGCCCGATGGCACCAATCTCGCAAAAGAAATATTCTATCACGTAGTACAACCTTCTCGATGGTTACTGTCAAGATTTCAACCGGATCGAAGTTGTAGTTTATTTTTGAGAGCGTGTGAAATCAAGTGTGTCCGTTGATTTTTGAAAAATGGAAAAAGAGCAGTATCGGTCGGTGATTCGATTCTTGTTTTTGGAAGGGAAATCGCGCAGCGAAATCAAAAAGCGCTTGGATGCTGTGTACGGTGACTCTTCTCCTTCGATGGCGACCGTCAAAAATTGATTTAACGAGTTTCAACATGGTCGCACGTCGATTTTTGAAGAGCCACGTCCAGGTGCTCCGAAAATGGCTACCACGGAGGATAACGTGATAAAAATTCACGATCTCGTATTGGCATATCGATGATTGAAGGTGCGCGAGATAGCTAAGATCGTAGGCATCTCAAAAGACCGCGTGGGTCATGTCTGCATGAAATTTTGGGCATGAGAAAGCTGTCGGCGCAATGGGTGCCGCGTTTGCTTACTTCGGACAACAAGCGCAACCGTGAGACAACTTCAGAGCAATGTCTGACGCTGTTTTAGCGCAACCCGAAGGCGTTTCTGCGTCATTTCGTGACAGTCCATGAAACATGGGTCCACTGGTATACACCAGAGACCAAGGAACAGTCAAAACAGTGGACTTTACCCGGCGAAAGTGCTCCGAAGAAGGCGAAGACTGCCCCATCGGCCGGAAAGGTGATGGCCACCGTTTTCTGGGATTCACAAGGTGTGATCCACATCGACTACGTGGAGAGGGGCAAAACGGTCACAGGGCTGTACTATGACGAATTATTGGGCCGATTTGATGTCGAATTGCAGAAAAAACGGCCCCATTTGGCGAAGAAAAAAGTGCTCTTCCACCATGACAACGCACCAGCTCACACCTCCGCCGTCGCCATGGCCAAATTGGTCGAATTAGGCTACGAACTGCTGCCCCATCCACCGTATTCTCTAGGTTTAGCCCCGTGCGACTTCTTTTTGTTTCCAAACTTGAAAAAGTCACTCGCCGGGCAGAAATTTGCGTCGAATGAGGAGGTAATCGCTGCTACGGAAGCCTATTTTTCAGACCTCGAGGAAACGTATATTTCAGACGGGTTAAAGAAGTTAAGTTGGAGCATCGCTGGGCCAAGTGTATCGAACTAAAAGGAGAGTATATTGAAAAATAAAACGCCACTTTTCCAAAATTGTCGTTTTTCTTTTGTAGGCTAAGTACTTATCGGATCACCCTCGTATGTCCGTACTTTACTAAAGCCATCGGCAAACTTTTCCCTAACCATGAATATTAATCAGCAAACAATAAACATTTTGATTGTGATTATTTTAGCATGAAATGCCGTTTTTCTCTTTTATCTTAATCTTTTATCTTTTATCTTAACTATTGGTCTGTCTCTGTATACTAGTAAGGTTTGACGAATTTCGAGCAATGCACTGTTCTTTTCTACTTATCAAGCTATTTCTAACTAACTATGATATGAATAGGCACCAGTAGGCGCATTTATCGTAAGATATATGTAGGTATACTCAGCAGCATTGCAAATGCTCTCACGCTTAGAATTATTAAGAACAGATTTTTAAATAATTTGAATAATTTATAGACTTTTATATATATTTTGAGATAATTTTTAATATATAACACATGGATCAATAAGTCCCGAGACTACCAATGAAAACAACATTTTTTTTGCAAAATTTTTTTTTATTCATCAACATAATAACCTTTTAGGGTGATACAATGGTTCCAACGCTTTTCCAATTTTTCAATACCATGTTTATAAAAAAATTTATCTTTCGCTTCAAAATAAGCTTCAGTTTCAGCGATGACCTCCTCATTTGAGCAAAATCTTTTTCCCTGGAGCATTTTTTTATGATCCGCAAAGAGCCAGTAGTCGCTGAGTGCTAAATCTGGCGAGTATGGGGGGTGGGGAAGCAGATGAAAGCCCAATTCGTTCAATTTTGCCATTGTTTTCATCGACTTGTGGCAGGGTGCATTGTCTTGGTGAAAAAGGATTCTTTTTCTCTGCATGTGCGGTCGTTTTTTTGCGATTTCCTCCTTCAAACGCACCAGTAAGTCAATATAATAATCACTGTTGATCGATTTACCTTTTTCGAGGTAGTCAATGAAAATCACGCCATGCGTATCCCAAAAAACTGACGCCATGACTTTGCCAGCTAACTGCTGCGTTTTCGGACTTTTCGGACGGCTTTCGCCAACTGTGCGCCACTCAGATGACTGCCGCTTCGACTCTGGAGTGTAGTGATGTATCCATGTTTCGTCCATGGTCACGTAACGACGCAAGAAATCTTTTTAAGATAAGTAAATAGCGATTAAGTAAGTAGCGATAAACAGCTTTCTAAATCATCGACTCGTTGCTGTTTTTGTTCCATCGAAAGCAATCGCGGCACCCACTTGGAAAAAATCTTTTTCATGCTCAATTTTTCATGAAGGATAGTAAATACACTTCCATATGATATCTGTGTCATCTCAGCAATCTCACGGAGCTTCACTTTACGATCTTTCATTATAATTTTTGTCACTTCACTCACATTTTCCGGTGTAACGGCTTCCACAGGTCTACCCGAGCGTTCCGCGTCATTTGTGTCGGTACGACCACGTTTAAACTCGGCAAACCACCGACAAATCGTTGCTTTTGATGGACAAGAGTCCGGGTAACATTTTTCAATCCATTGTTTCGCTTGCACGGTGTTTTTACCCATTAAAAAACAATGTTTTATCAGAACACGAAACTCGGTTTCTTCCATTTTTTAAACAAACTACAAAACGACTTTACTCCAACCTCGATAACTCAGCTGTTTCTGGTCCGATCGACTTAAAATTTTGACTCGTTTCAAGCAAAGGTTAGTACTCTAGAAAGACGTGGTTACTGGTTTACTACGAGCGTCATCTCTGGGTTAGTCTCGGGACTTATTGATCCATGTGTTATTTTACATATAAATGCAAGCTAATATCTTGTATTTTAGTATCACAATAAAATAAGGAGAGTAGTGTATTTGTATTTGAGATGTATTTTATATACAGGGTGTCCCATTTTAAAGGAACCACCCCGAAATTTTCGACGGTTGGCGTTGTACAAAAAAATTGTTCAGACAACACTTGTTTGGGACAATGGGGGCAACCTTTCTGTGAAATCCGATTTGACCTTGAGATTTATTTTCAAGGTCATTTGAAGGTCAAAGTCATTACGTTTAGATAAAGTATTATGTTGGGGGAGCGGTTAACCCCCCCATCCCACCGGAGCAAGGGTGACGTTAATAAGGTATTGATTATCCAGCCAGTGAAGGCAAGGTATTGATTACCCAGCCAATGAAGGTAAGGTATCGATTACCCAGTCAATGAAGGCAAGGTATTGATTACCCAGCCAATGAAGGTAAGGTATTGATTACCCAGCCAGTGAAGACAAGGTATTGATTACCCAGCCAATGAAGGCAAGGTGGGAATGCTCAGCCGATCAAGACAAGACGTTGACTATAGATAGAGTTATGGTCAAGATTGTAACACAAACATTTATCTCATAAGATGTTCAAAAATACCCCCATTCAAATTTATGCAGTGTTGAATTCTACGTTCAAAATTTTCAACTGTGGACATCAAAACGTGACACGAAATAGCTCTGCAAGCTTATATGATGCGTTGCATCATATCTTGCCGTGTTGTTGGTTGCTGTGCATAAACAACATTTTTCAAATAGCCCCGTAAAAAGAAATCTGGACTTGTCAGATCTGGTGATCTTGGACACCACTCAGTAATGTCAATACCAATGCCTATCCATCGTCTTCGGTATCGTTGGTTCAAGAAGTGACGAACCATTAGTGAGCGATGACACGGTGCACCATCCTGTTGAAGCCATAATCGTCTTCTGGTTTCCAAGTCCACATCTTCCAATAATTCTGATAATTAATTCTGCAGGAAATCAAGATATGCTGCGTCGTTGACATTCCCATCGAAAATATAAGGTCCTATCAGATAACCATTCATTATTCCGCACCAAACTACGAGGCTCCATCTATGCTGATTATCAATATGACGTACCCAATGAGGGTTCTGGATAGGCCAATAATGATTATTATGGCGATTGAGTTGTCCATTACCATGAAATGTAGCTTCGTCCGAAAACATGAAGTATCTGAAAAATTCAGTATCTTCACGAATCCTTGTTTGTGCCCAATTTCAGAATTCGAGTCTGCGGCGGAGATCATCTGGCATCAAAGCTTGAGTCAAAGTTATATGATACGGATGAAATCTGTACAGCCGCAAAAATCTAGCGGCTGTTGATCTTGGGATTCCAGTACGTCTCTGAATTTCACGCAACGAGATATGATGATCCAAATCAACCATTGCTAAAACGACGAGAATTCGTAGATCATCGTTGTTCGGCATCATAATGCGACGACGATTTCTGCGTATTCGGGATTGACGTCTCTCTCTTTGCTCGATGATTCGGATTCTCACGTGGTTCGGGTAGTGAAGCCTCCCTGGGTAATTTTGGCGGTAATACCTTGCTGCAGCACGATATCGGCCTTGACATGCCCCGAGAGACAACAGAATATAAACAATTTCGTTTCTCGAATAATCCGGCATATTCCCTCCTTTTAAGTCGACTAAGAAAACTACACTTGGACTATCCTGAGAAGGACTTGTGGGGACAGAACCGACGCGCTCTGGCCCCGCTTCGCGGCAGCACCGTCGAAAACAAGTACTGACGCCGCGGAGTTGCCGCTCTGCTGTCTCTTCGACTGACTTCAGCAAGATGGCTAGAGAGCGAGCACGCCTAGTTTTTGCCTCCCGAGTTTCATGGCATAGAAGTGTCGTTGCCTAACTGTGTTCAATAAATATTAAGTCTATTTACCTCTGCCTACCGTGTCGAATCATTTCTACCTCGAACACGTCCCCAAAGACTGTTCGCGAATCACTATTGTCATAAACAATACTAAAAAAGTGTTATTAAACAATTTAGTTGAAACTTTGTAGGCTTGTCCGGAATCACACCAGAAAAAAGAATGGAAATAACATGTTATCCCACAAAATGGAAAATGACACTTCTCATGAAGGCTTGGAATACATGAAGTCGACTTTGAAAATCAACCTGAAGTTTAAGCTCAGGTCACTGTTGTTTGACCCTACAATTTTTTTGGGATATTGGGTTTATTGAATTATATTGGGGTTATCGGGTTATTGGATTATTGGGTTATTTTGGTTATCGAGTTATTGGGTTATTACAATTAACCTTACTCTTTCCCGATCATCCCTGTGCATAGATGAAGAAAATCATAAATTTGACCCCTACGTGACCTTAGGCGAGGGGGGGGGTTAACCGTACCCCACACATAATACGTTATCGGAACATAGAATTTTCCGCTCTTTCCGAATCCGGGATCAAAAATATGGGTTCCTATTCAAATTATCTCTTGGTTATTGGGTTATTGGGGTTATTGGGGTTATCGAGTTATTGGGTTATTACAATTAACATTACCCTTACCCGATCATCCCTGTGCATAGATGAAGAAAATCATAAATTTGACCCTTACATGCCCTTTGGTGAGGGGGGGGTTCACCGCCCCCACACATAATACGTTATCTAAACGTAGAATTTTCCGCTCTTTCCGAATCCGGGATCAAAAATATGGGTTCCTATTCAAAAAATGACTTTGCCCTTCAAAAGACCTTGAAAATAAATCTCAAGTTCAAATCGGATTTCACAGAAAGGTTGCCCCCACTATCCCAAACAACTGTTGTCTGAACAATTTTTTAGTACAACGCCAACCGTCGAATATTTCGGGGTGGTTCCTTTAAAATGGGACACCCTGTATATAAATTTTCGAATTGCCTTACAATCTTTTTCAGCGTTGTTGTAGATTTTTCTATGCTCCCTGGCTTTTATGTATTAATTGTTGTTTTGGCTCTCGAACGGAATTACGGAAGAATATCTAGTTAAAATATTTTTAGACGAAAGCAATGCTTATCGCGTAACAGCATATGAAAAAAAATTGTTAATGGTAATTTTTTGTACTGCACTAGTGCAATTCGAAGTATGGAGAGCCGCCATTGGACTTTTGGATCACTATGCAGAAAAATTATTTAAACTTAATTATCGTGATATAATAGGCCGTAACACGCTGTTGTATATATAATCTTGGAGTATTATATATTGTATGAAAGTATTGCATGGTTCAATTTCATTCTATATCTAGATAAAAGTGTTATGAATTATTTGCACATTAAACGTGATTTGATAATCGAGAGACTTTGAAACCAGCCTCCTAGATAGTTGTATTTTTCAACACGGAAACTATATTCGTCTTTGATTGCGCTGTCGCTTTTATCTTAGGCTTGCAAACAGCTTCGGATTCGGCTCTGCTGCGGAGATGGCGATGGCTTCCAATTTTTGTCTGACTCGGCAGTTTCTAATTTTTGAACTCGGCTAAGAAGTTGGGATACCGATGTAATGCTGTATTGTTGCTTGAATTCCTTTTTTAGCTTGAAGATTATGTTGTCAATTGCCATATTGATTTGGTCAAGGACCCTCCATGTTCACTCGAAACGACTAAATATAGAGTTTATGGTTGACAGGTATTCTCTCAATAGACCGATTATGTTCCTGTGTCCTTAGATACATTTCCACTGACATGTTACGATTATAGCAGAGTGATTAGCTATAAGTCGTTAACTCTGTGTCACGAAACTTTTATATGTGTTCCACGTTGGTTTCAGGAACTGATATCAACGGAACGCT
Organism: Phymastichus coffea; assembly: GCF_024137745.1. NCBI lineage: Eukaryota > Metazoa > Arthropoda > Insecta > Hymenoptera > Eulophidae > Phymastichus > Phymastichus coffea. The sequence continues at coordinate 2,765,978 of NW_026706822.1, read as the reverse complement.
TGTTCTATAAATAGCGTTCATAATGAATTTTAGCCTGAGTGATCTGGTTTTAGCAGCAATTTTCTTCCATTCGCTCTAGAAACTCTTCGATATTGGTGCTTGAATCATCCGAGAACTGGATATTTTAATTCCGTACAGTTTTTCCTAAGTGTCTCGTCTAAGCTCACGTGTTGTCTAAGCTGCTTATATTAGTCCTTCAATTTGAACGTCCATACCTAGCTGTAGTTTGTTGTTGGGTCATGTTCGTCGGCTGCATTCCTATCGCATGCGGAAGTGAATATACTTCTTTTCCTTGAACCCCGCCTCCTCCTTTCCAGCTTGAGCATGCGGGGAGTAGAAGTCACTCTGCAGGGCCTAAAGTCTTGTGTATAGTCTTGTTATGAATTGTGATCATGTTCACAATCAGTGATGGATTTCTTAAAATACTAGTCATGTTGACTTGTACTTGCGTTCTTCTTGTTGACGAGAATAATGCTGTTTCTGGGTTCAACCGTGGTTATTCTTTAGTAGTCGTTAAATCAGATTTTGGGTTGGTGATGCTGTATGTATCTCTGATAATAATGATCTTGTCTTGTCTTACTGATTGTAAGTTATTATTGGCCTCTGTCATAACTTGAATTTGTTAGCGTAGATTTTCGATTGTATTTTCAAGCTTTGTTTTCACCTTGAAATCTTGACACATAATTTTCTAGTTTTTCGACCTTTTTACATAGCATTTTCGAATTAAATTAAAGTTCCTTTAATTGAAGGTCCTTTAACTTCTTTTTCCGTTTATCCTAGTATAAATTGTACTTTTCCTAATGGTAGCATGCACCAAACCATTTTTTCGGGTATTTTTATCGTCTGTGACAATCATTTTTCATTCTCGTATTTTCTGTTGTCGACATTCTCAACTAAGTGTTAACTAAACTTGTCGTTATCATCGTTTGAATCATATATGTCGTGATTGAATTCGTATATCTATTGTTGATTCTTTTGTCATTATTATTGTTGTATTAGAAACTGATGTTAGCAATATGTTTCTTTGTTCTATGTGTTCTTCGGTATTCATTTCTTCTATGTCGTCCAATTCATCGTTGATTTCCAGCTCTATAATATTTATGAACTCATTGTGTAATGATTTTGGCATAATATTTGACTGTATTATATAATGTAAGTGTCATTACATAATCTATCATACGAGGTCTGTTCAAAAAGTATCGCGAATTTTGTATGTTTCCAAAAATTATTTATTTATTCATGAATATCTATTTTATCTCCTTCGAAGTAATCCCCCTCGGATATAACGCACTTGTGCCAACGTTTTCTCCAATCCTCGAAGCACTTAAAAAAATCAGTTTTTGTGATCTTGTTCAGCTCCTTCTTCGATGCCATCTTTATCTCCTCAATCGTGGCTTAGCGTCGTCCTTTCATAGGCCTCTTCAGTTTTAGGAACAGGAAAAAGTCACAGGGAGCCAGGTCTGGGCAATACGGTGGCTGCGGCACCATTACTGTGTTGTTTTTGATCAAATATTCGCGCACAAGCAACGATGTGTGAGCAAGGGCGTTATCATGGTGCAAAAGCCAGTTTTTGTTCTTCCACAAATCCGGATGTTTTTGGCGAATAGCTTTGCGCAAATTACGCATAACTTGCAGGTAATATTCCTTATTGACCGTACCATCCTATGGCAAGAACTCACGATATACCACGCCCTTGTAATCAAAGAAAACTGTGAGCAAAACCTTCACGTTCGACCGAACTTGGCACGCTTTTTGCGGTTTTGGCTCATGCGGCAGCTTCTATTGGGATGATTGAGCTTTGATTTCCACATCATAATCATAAACCTATGATTCATCACCAGTTATGATCCTCTGGAGCACATTTGGGTCGTCACGGACCGAGTCCAACATCTCCTGAGCAATGTTAACGCGATGCTGTTTTTGGTCGAAATTGAGCAGTTTTGGTACGAATTTCGCGACGACTCAACTCATGCTCAAATCATTGGTTAAAATCGAATGGCATGAGTCAAACGATATGTTTATATCCTCATAAACTTTTCTAACGGTGATTCGACGATTGACCAATTCTATTTTCTTCACTTTATCAAGGTTTTCGTCTGTTGTTGACGTGCTCGGGCATCCGGCACGTTGTTCGTCGTTCACATTTTCTCGGCCCTCTGAGAACATTTTGTACTACTGATAAACGTTGCTTTGGTACAAGATAGCTTCACCGTATGCCACAGTCAACATTCGGAATGCGTCCGCGCACTTTATTTCGATTTTCACACAAAATTTGATACAGATTCTTTGATCCATTTTTTAGAATAGGCAAAAATCGAAGACGAGCCCAAATACATCCAAGGAAAACAGCTGTCAAAAATTAACTAAACATTCAAAATGGCCGACTTTATCGGCATGATTAAGGGACATGAGTACCAACATAACGCTACAAAAAAATCAAATATCAAATTTACGTAGCCCGCGGAAATTCAAAATTCGCGATACTTTTTGAACAGACCTCGTATCTATCTTTCACTTGGAGCGTCAAATTGTCGATCGTTTTCACGAAATTATAATCGCCTTGTAACCGTTTATATAATTTATTCGCACATTTATAAATCTAGCCATTGTTATTAAGATCACGGTCATCTAGAATATTATTGAGAGTATCGCTAAGATGTGCTTTCCTTAGGATAAATCCATTCATTTGTCCTGTTAGTTACATCAGTTTCAAAAATTGTTAAATCGGTGATATCTTATATCTCGTCTTCGCTTATAAACATTCTTCGATCTTTGTCGTTTATTCTATTACTGAGTATTGATTTTGTTTATTATAATTTTTTAATCCATTAAGATCCGTACTAAAACTGGATAATATAGTATCAAACTAGCTGTGTCATTCATAGGCAAAATGAAAAATAAACAATTCCCTTGTTTTTTCTTTTGCTATTTACGATAAATATAGAGGCTGTTTCAAAATCACCGTAAATACGATTTTCCGACAGAGTATGTCTGTGCGCCTTAAATACTCTGCGTTATTCCGCACGAACGTTTATATTATAAGAAACAATGATGTTTTGCTTGCTTAGCTTATTGGATTTAGAGTCGCTTGCTTCAAGTTATTCAATAATTAATTCTTGAAGCTCGTTGGGCATCAAAATGTAATGGAGTTTTAGCTCGAGATCACTTGAGAAAAGCCAATACAGACATATTTAATAAATTCACAGATGAACTTCAAAATCTATGGTAATTATCGTTAGATACGCTTTTCAAAGTGTCTGGGTCCAGTTGCATCAGATTGCCTCGTCCTTCCTGTTGAAAACTACCCCATGGAGAGTCATGAGCAACGAGTGAGTTAACAGAGGGAAACTTACGAGCGAATAATAATGTTATCTTGTAAATGAGGAAAAGATTTATGATAGATCACTCACAAAAAAATGTATAACAAATATTCTTTATAAATAGTCTGTATAAAATTATAGAAAAGAAAAAAGTACAGTGTGCATGAAAGTATTTGTGACTAATCTAAATATTGCAACAACGTAATTTAACGCGACAAAGAATGTACAACAGTATCGCTTTATAGAAAGCAAAGGATATAATCCAAGTAAACAGGACCGATCGTGTACGTAGGCAGGACCTAGAGGAGAGAGAAGAGAGAGAGAGTCAGATAATGAGTCGGTACTTACAATGAGTGTGTCGGTCGCCGGGTTCTCTGCGTGTATGCTTGTCGAAATAGAGATTGACACCATTCCTTCCACGCAACAATAAGAGGTGACTGTGGTGATATCGCTTCTAGCATGATGTTACTTGGTCGTGTGCCTGTCGTTTCGCTTGCCGATAAAGGTTATACGTGTCAACTGACCAACATTCATTAGTCAGCTCCCTAATTATTTGCGTATTATTTCTCTTCCCTCTCCGCGCTTATCGCTTCTTCGCAAGGTCCACGCTGCGAGTTCGCGATCGATGATCGATCGAAACATTCGTCACTTATTTGCTAACGCTTGCTTCTAGCTACAAAAAATTAATTGTTTACAAGTATACAAAATATTACATATGTAAATTACGAACTGACTTTAGGGAGGAAAAGAGATAGAGAGACATAGCGAACAAAGGGCCACTCGTTACTGGGTATTTTTGGAATAATTCTAACGTTGGATTCGGAATCAGTGACCCTCGAAACGTATGAAAATAGTTACCTAGTTCCATGAATGCATACTTTTCTATTTTTACAATAGTCATACTAGTTCTCAAGATACAGTAACCTTGAAATGACATTTGAGGTCGTGATAAAAGAAATCAAAAATATTTATATCTTAGCGTAAAATTTTCCGTATTTTTCCGGACCTACCTTTATACAGTGCCGCTCAGCCACTTTTACCCCCCCACGGGCAAAATCAGTCTAACTTCAAAGTTTTATATCTCTGGTATAAATTAACGTACAGAGACGCGCGTGAGTGCGTTTGAAAGGTCTTTCGGAGAGCTTTCAAATGATATGACTCACGGTTGCCATCGATTGTTTTTTTAAATTTTGCAACAATTATGCAAAATTGAAAATTCTGAAATTTTTTTATTATTTTTGACAATTAGCCAATTTTGGAAAAAAAATCGTACGAAAATTTGAAGTACACCATTTTTTAGCTATTACCAAGCCCTATCTGAATCACTCATCAAAAATTTATTTTCGTCAAATATGACGCGCGCACGGGCAGTTTTTCCTGGAAGTGACAGTTTTTTTCAACATTTTTTATCTCCGTCAAATTGTAACAATCGAAAAAAATTTATAGGAGAAAAAATGTTTGTTTTTTCACGTAGAATACTGCAATAATTTTTTTTTCGGTTTTTCGAAAAATTTTTTTTTTCGGTTTAAATTATTTTTCAAGGTCGAAAAAAAAAAGATTTTTTTTTATGTAATTTACGATACTTGTTATGTAGTATTATTGAATGGGTGGAAAAAAATTTTTTTTTGTGGTTTCTCATCTTTTTAGCGTACCGACTGTGAGAAAAAAAAATTGAAAAAAACCGAAAAAAAAAATTTTTCGAAAAACCGAAAAAAAAAATTATTGCAGTATTCTACGTGAAAAAACAAACATTTTTTCTCCTATAAAATTTTTTCGATTGTTACAATTTGACGGAGATAAAAAATGTTGAAAAAAACTGTCACTTCCAGGAAAAAATGCCCGTGCGGGCGTCATATTTGATGAAAATAAATTTTTGATGAGTGATTCAGATAGGGCTTGGTAATAGCTAAAAAATGGTGTACTTCAAATTTTCGTACGATTTTTTTTCCAAAATTGGCTAATTGTCAAAAATAATAAAAAAATTTCAGAATTTTCAATTTTGCATAATTGTTGCAAAATTTCAAAAAACAATCCATGGCAACCGTGAGTCATATCATTTGAAAGCTCTCTGAAAGACCTTTCAAACGCACCCACGCGCGTCTCTGTACGTTAATTTCTACCAGAGATATAAAACTTTGAAGTTAGACTGATTTTGCCCGAGGGGGGGGGGTAAAAGTGGCTGAGCGGCACTGTATTTTCGTGCTAGCGTTATTCTTTATCATCTGATAGGTGGCATCCTTCAAAGTAATCCCCACTTGATTGAATAACACGGTTCCATCGATGTTTCCACTTTTCAAACAGTCCTGGAACTCACTTTTAGGGATAGCCTTGAGTACACTCGTCGCATTGTTTTCAACCGTTGTTTTGTCATCGAATCGGCGTCCTTTGAATGGTTTTTTTAGTTTTGGAAACAGCCAAAAGTCACAAGGGGCTATGTCGGGACTGTATGGAGGTTGTCGAAGCAATGCGATATTCTGTTTGCTCAAAAACTGCTGCACAAGATTGGATGAATGCGCTGGCGAATTATCGTGATGGAGAAGCCAGTCACCACTTTCCCAAAAGTGCGGCCGTTTTCTTCTTACTGCATCACGCAAACGTTTTAAAATCTGAACGTAGTATTCTTTATTGATTGTCTGACCTGTTGGTACATATTCGTGATGTACAACACCTTCACAAAAAAACAATCAACATTGACTTAACATTGCTCCGACTTTGACGTGCCTTTTTTGATCTTGGCGATTCAGAATGCTTCCACTGTGAAGATTGTTGTTTTGTTTCAGGATCATAACCATAAACTCATGATTCATCACCTGTAATAACTTTACTAAGCACATTATCATTATTATTGACCGTTTCCAGATTGTCCAGAGCGATTTCTAAGCGAATGTTCTTCTGCTCTGCTGTGAACAATTTTGGGATGTATTGGGTGTATTTCGCACACACACGTTTCATTCCTAAATTTTCGGTTAAAATTTCTGAAATGAGTTTTTGGTATCCCAAGGTCTTCTTCTAGTTCTAGCACAGTCATACGACGATCTTGTTCGATTGCAAGTCGTACCCGCTCAATAATACGAGGGTGGTCCGATAAGTACTTAGCCTACAAAAGAAAAACGAAAATTTTGGAAAAATGGCATTTTATTTTTCAATATAGTCTCCTTTTAGTTCGATACACTTGGCCCAGCGATACTCCAACTTCTTTAACCCGTCTGAAAAATACGTTTCCTCGAGGTCTGAAAAGTAGGCTTCCGTGGCAGCGATTACCTCCTCATTGGACTCAAATTTCTGCCCGGCGAGTGACTTTTTCAAGTTTGGAAATAAAAAGAAGTCGCACGGGGCTAAATCTGGAAAATACGGTGGATGGGGCAGCAGTTCGTAGACTAATTCGACCAATTTGGCCATGGCGACGGCGGAGGTGTGAGCTGGTGCGTTGTCATGATGGAAGAGCACTTTTTTCTTCGCCAATTGGTGTCGTTTTTTCTGCAATTCGACGTCGAATCGGCCCAATAATTCGGCATAGTACAGCCCTGTGACCGTTTTGCCCCTCTCCAGGTAGTCGATGTAGATCACACCTTGTGAATCCCAGAAAACGCTGGCCATCACCTTTCCGGCCGATGGGGCAGTCTTCGCCTACTTCGGAGCTCTTTCGCCGGGTAAAGTCCACTGTTTCGACTGTTCCTTGGTCTCTGGTGTATACCAATGGATCCATGTTTCATCGACTGGCACGAAACGACGCAGAAACGCCTTCGGGTTGCGCTTAAACAGCGTCAGACATTCTTCTGAAGTTGTCTCATGGTTGCGCTTGTTGTCCGAAGTAAACAAACGCGGTCCATTGCGCCGACAGCTTTCTCATGCCCAAAATTTCATGCAGGACATGACCCACGCGGTCTTTTGAGATGCCTACGATGTTAGCTATCTCGCGCACCTTCAATCGTCGATCTGCCAATACGAGATCGTGAATTTTTGTCACGTTATCCTCCGTGGTAGCCGTTTTTGGAGCACTTGGACGTGGCTTTTCAAAAATCGACGTGCGACCACGTTGAAACTCGTTAAACCAATTTTTGACGGTCGCCATCGAAAGAAAAGAGTCACCGTACACAGCATCCAAGCGCTTTTTGATTTCGCTGCGCGATTTCCCTTCCAAAAACAAGAATCGAATCACCGACCGATACTGCTCTTTTTCCATTTTTCAAAAATCAATGGACACACTTGATTTCACACGCTCTCAAAAATAAACCACAACTCCGATCCGGCTGTAATCTTGACAGTAACCATCGAGAAGGTTGTACTACGTGATAGAATATTTCTTTTGCTAGAGTGGCGCCATCGGGCGGTGAGGCTAAGTACTTATCGGACCACCCTCGTATCTGCGGTTTTTGTCGTCGAAGGTTGGCCGGAACGAGAATCACTATCGACAGAAGTGCGACCACCCTTGAACTGTTTATACCACTCTTTTATTCGTATTTTGCTCATGCACTCGCTTCCGAAGGCCTTTTGCATCATTTCAATAGTTTCCGAACTCGTTTTTCCGAGTTGAAAGCAAAATTTGATGCAAATTCGTTGACCTTGTTTTTCAGTCATTTTTGACAATATCAAAATCCGACGAACGCGAAAAAGGCACTGTAAACAAATTCACACTGCGCATGATGTCCGGCAGGTGTCAGTAAGTAACCAATAGATTCGTGAGGCTTTACTGTTAACGTTTCTGTCTGGTAGAGATCGCTCGAACACTATGGCGCGAAGATATAAACGTAGGCCCGATACTTTCCGAACAGACCTCGTATGTATGTTGTTTTTGAGACAGACTTTTTTTTTGTATTGCTGTGCAATTTTTATGTAGTTACAAAGTCGGTCCAATAAGTACTTAGCTTTACTGTCGAAGGGCTCCAATATCGAAAGAGAAATATACTATAGTGTAATACCTTCCTATAAACGGCTACTGACGACAACTTAGACTTGTCGTTTTGTTTTGAGAGCGTGGGGAGGCAAGCGCAAAACTACTTGGAGGAGGGAAAAATGGTGACAGAGCAGTACTATGTCGAATTATTGGGCCAATTCGATGCTGAATTAAAAAAACAACCATATTTGGCCAAGAAAAAAGTGCTCTTCCACCCCGACAATGCACCGCCTCATACCTCCGCATTCGTCACGGCTAAATTTTTCGAGTTGGACTATGAACTACTGCCCCATTCACCGTTCTCTCCAGATTTAGCACCGTGCGACTTTTTTTTGTTTTTCAACTTGAGGAAGTAATCGCCGCCATGGAGGCCTACTTTGCAGATCTCGAGAAAACTTTTTTTACAAATGGATTAAAGAAGTTGGAGCATGGCTGGGTCAAGTATATCGAACTAGAAGGAGGATTTTTTTTCATTTATAGGCTAAGTACTTATCGGAACGTCCTCATGTATGCATACAAAAAACTTTGGTCTATAATAACACGATATTATACTCCAATACGATGATGTTGCTTGAATCCTGGAGCGGTAATTGTGACAGTGTCATAGAAAAGACAACATTGTATAATAAAATTATAAATGTCAAAAAAAATACCGACTGGAATAATGGGCAAAAGTCAATCATTTGATGTTCTTGGATCTCATATATGGAAGAACTTCAGCCGGCCATTTTCAGATACTGTATTTTTTATGAATTACGATTTTGATTCACATAACATAAATAATATCATTAAACTTCAATCAATAGTTCGCAATCAACTATCTTCAAGATATACTATTGTTTTTAATATTCCTGGTTCAAGAATTGTTATACTACTGAACATCCAGAACATTTTAATAATAATCCTGTTGCTTATAGTTTTTGAGATTCCTGCAATACGTATTCTGACATAAAAGGATGCAAAAACATGGCTATTATACGTTGCGGTTAGTGCAAAAAACCGTTGTTTCGTGTACTTTTATGATGAATATCATTATTGTAAGAAGTATGAAGAATAAATAAATCCTAATTTTCTTGATTTTTTTCGAATCTCGACTAAATGTATCATAGTGTCGCATATAAAAAGTTCAATATCATTTTAATGCATTTGAAAATACTATACTTTACATTTTACAAATTGAGGCACAAAAAAGGGAAAAATTTTAACCAAGAAAAATAGAGGTTGTAACCCGCCTAGTGGAAATTACACATAAGAGTTGTATTCGTATATTAGAAATGATGCGCAATGTATTTTATAGTAAATTATCAACTAGAACATGTGTCTATAAAAATCATTTTGTTTAATTTTAAGGGTGGTTTTTTAATTTTAAGGGTGATTCAAAAATAATCTCGAACAGGCTAACTTTGATTTTGTATTCGATCCACAGTAATATTTTTTTGTTTGCTAATAAAATTTTTTTAAAATATATGCACGAAGAAGGAAGAAATTTTGATGAAACAAAATAGAGATTGTACCCTTTGTGGTCAGAATTGCATGCGCTAGTTTCGTATTTACATAAGAAGTGATATGAAATTTGTTTCATCGTAAAATATCAATTAAAATCTGAGATATATTAAATATCGTTTTAAACAATGTGCGCCGCAAAGGATAAAGAGTTAAATTATAAAATAATAATTCACGAATTGCGATTGACGTTTCAAAGCAAAAATTTCGATGCGAATTCTCGACGGTGTCTTGTAAATACTGTTTTTATTTGAGTTATTTCAACTTCCATTGTTGTATCTTTCGCTCCCGGTGCCATGATGGAGTTGATGATCGTCCTTGTCCTATAATGTTCGTAAAATTCTTGTAAAAATAAGCGTTTCTTCTCACACTCTTCATTCTTTCTATCTAATTCTCACTCTGTATTTTCCAAGTACTTTCTTTGCAAGTAACTGTTCACTAATCTTTATGTTTTTTCCATACAACGATATTTATTTCTAATTTTTCCTACTATTACTTGTGCAAATGTGGACTTTGGTTTCTTATCACTAAATTTATTTTAATTTTTTTTTCAGTTGTTCCGAAAAGAACAATCGATCATACATTGCTTTTCTTCATTTTCTCATAATATTCCTCACATCGTCTTTTAAATTTTGTTTCACAAATTTGTTCTTTAGTCTGCTTTATTTACTTTTGACCTGCAAGATAACTTTATTTTTCTTAATGCATACTCAATTTTTCACATATTCGCCCAAATTTTACTTTCCGTTGTAATCCAGTATGTAATTGTGATTCTAATTCAGAAAAATCAGATAACAATGGTATAATTTCTGTTTCGAGTGATGCATCTTGCATAGTGGGCTTTTTTCACATAGTTAAGTGTACGAAATTTGTGTTTTCGGTCATAATTTCTCTGAATTTTGAAATAAATTAGATTCAACATTTTTTCTTCTATCATTATCGGGTCATAATTCGTGCGCAATACAACATTACTTATTCTTATGTTCGCGTTGTTAAGATATTTCCGTCCTTTTTGCTATCACTCGTTCTTATTTGGTTTACAATTTTTTTTGTCTTATAAATTAATTATGGTAATGTTAATCAAGAATAATAACGACGTCACACAACCAAATTATAAATCAATCTTTTACACACACAAAAATAATTGTAAGATCTTCACAAACTGATATCCATGTATGGTTCCATTATTATATTAATGTTTCGACACGGACCTCTGAAAAAATAATTTTTTCATTCACCGACAATGAATAATCTTTTGATATAAATAAATAGTATTAATATCTATTTACAAATGCATAGTTGCTATAATATATATAATATACAAAGTGTGTGAAAAGTTCCGGACATCATGATAAGTCGGTGGGAACCATGTTTGGAAAAAATGTTTAATATAAAAGTGATACGATTTTTCCCTGGCTATTCAATGGTGACCTTGAATTTGACCTTGGGCTTGACCTTCATTTCATTTAAAAGTCAAATTGATTTTTTTCAATGGGATGCCATCTTTTTGACTTCGAAGAGAAAAAATTTATTTAATGTTGAGATAATTCTTCATTTTTCTCAATTCAATCTTGCATTGTAGTCAAAGTCAAATATCGCTAAGGCAGAATATCTCAATGAATAATATTAAAGTAGGGCTTTATGAGTTCTCGGAAAAATTAATTTGGTTCGGGTCAATTTTTCCCGATTTCGGTTCAATAATTGGATTTCAGCAACCATCAAAACATGTATAACGGTTACTTGCAAACTTTGAATGAGCAAACAAATTTTCTGCAACGACCGTATTGGATTCGCCATTTTGTAAAATAATAAATTAATCTGATATTTAAATACTGCAACTACCAAAATATGAGTAACAACTACTCGCAAGCTTGGAACGAGCAAGATCCAACCTTGAATGGCTGGATCGTGAAAGTTTTTGCCTTAAATGACTTTGCCGAGAAAGGTTTTGCCTTGACTGGTTGAGCTGTGAAAGGTGTTACCTTGACTGCATGGACTGTGCAGAATCTTGACTTCACTAGCTGCACTCTACAGAATCTTGATTTCACCGGTTGGGCTGTAAAAAGTTTTGCCGTAACTTAACGTCATGACCATTTTGTTCAGATGTTCTGCCTCAGCGATATTTGATCTTGACTGTTACCTTGCAATGTCTAATTGGAAAAAAATTAAGAATTATCTCAACATTAAATAAGTTACTTTTTTCTGTCCGAGGTCAAAAAGACGAGATCCTATTAAAAAAATTAAATTTAACCTTCTAGTGACCTTGAAGGTCGAGTTAGAGGTCAAATTCGAGATCACCATTGAATAGCCAGGAAGAAAATCCCATCACTTTGACATGAAATATTTTTTCCGAACATTGGTTCCTACCGAGTTATCATGCTGTTCCGGAACTTTTCAAACACCTTGTACAACGATACTATAGCCCGATCAAAAGTTCACACTTGACTGACAACATAAGAACGACTGAAGCCAGCTCAAGTTTTTTATTTATATAATTTGGTACGATGTTGTACTTTCATAATTGACCAAAGATATACTTATTTATTTAGAAATGTTAAAATCATTAAAAAATATTCATGGAAAAGTGTGATGAATTTGACAACTGGAGTGACCTGTTAATAATGATGCTACCGAGCACTTCTTCTATTGATTTTTTTTTTCTTATTGTCAGTGATATCGCGTTCGCGACAGTCGATGGCTTCTCTTTCTTCTCTTTTTGAGGCGCGCGTGTGGAAGATGGAGAAATATGCAGGAAGAAAAGTATATAATAAAATAAAAAGGGGCCGAGTTAAACTAACTTTCTTTTAATAAACTTAGAAATAAATTACTCCTAGGGGTACACTGTTTAACCTTCCGAAATAGTTTCTCGATAGACAAGCTTCTTATCGTAGAAGACTCATATTATCTACTTATAACAGCGCTAAATAGTATTATTTCTCACGTTAGTTTATGAATGTAAAACAATAAAGGGTAAAAGTACATTACATGTTTACCCTTTAAGCAATGGTTCGGTTAAATTCGCATCACATACCGTTATTTGACATTTTTTTCCTTCTGTTTTGGTGTTTTTTTTATCATAATCGTTTGTGCTTCTAGTTTCTAATATCTTTTATGCTCTGTGAGATGTAGTTTACATTGTATCATATTAATAAGAATAGTATAAAAACATCATTGTAGTGTAACATTACTCAATTCATATTTTTTTATTTATAGTGATGACTGCTTATCAGATTTCGATCGTATGCTGGCTAAACGTAAAGAGGAGCAGTCTCGGCGACGGAAAAGAAAAGATATCGATATTATCAATGACAATGATGATATAATTGCTCAACTATTAGGAGATATGAAGAATGCTTATGATGAAGATAGAAAATTAAACGAACTTGGTAAACCAGCTATGAATAAGATAGCAATGCTACCAAAAGCATTATCTCAGTTAAAAAAGCATGACCTACAATTAGCATTTCTAGAACACAACGTTTTATCAGTTCTTACAGATTGGTTGTCACCTATGCCCGATCGATCACTTCCATCTCTTAAAATTAGGGATTCTTTGTTGAAACTATTATGTGAGGTTAGTATATATATATATATATATATATATTTAGAGTGAGAAAGAATTCTTTTATGTACAGTGAATGAATGAATACAGGTTCCGTTTTTTTTCTGTTGTGAGATTAAATTAGGCTAGCACGATTTCTATTGCGTAGTTTCTAATATTTTCTTCAATGATCTTAGTCGCAACAATTACCGAGATCTCGTCCATGACGTTCTCTATCGTTACCCTATTTTAAGTCGAAATCATAGCAGTTTATTATAGGTAACAGAGTAGTGGGCCCAGAACCGGTCACTGTGGTACTATTTTAGTGATGTTGTAGAAGCTATATATATTTCCCTCCTAAGTTGTATAGATTAGGATATCTTGTTAGAAATAACTCGATTCAATAGCAGTAAGGTACTTGTAGTTCTAGGTCTGAATAATGTAGGTTCTTATCCTTGACCGAATTGAAGGCATTAAGGATATCCATGCAGTGATAGTGCACGTGCGCTTTCTGCATCGGCTGCAATCGGTAGTTTTCATAACCATCAATGATATGATGGTCATTTCTATATCCTATGAATTACATTACACGACGTGACTGATGTGGATTGAGAATGAATAGTTATATCGCGTAGATTTTGGGTAACTGAAAACGAATCTGACCATGAAAAAGTTCGTTGACTTCAAGTTTTTGATATACGAGGTCTGTCCGGAAAGTATCGGGTCTATGTTTATATCTTCGCGCCATAGTGTTAGAGCGACCTCTACCGGACAGAAACGTCAACAGTAAAGCCTCACGAATCTATTGGTCTTACTGACACCTGCCGGACATCATGCGCAGTGTGTATTTGTTTACAGTGCCTTTTTCGCGTTCGTCGGATTTTGATATTGTCAAAAATGACTGAAAAACAAGGTCAACGAATTTGCATCAAATTTTGCTTTCAACTCGGAAAAACGAGTTCGGAAACTATTGAAATGATGCAAAAGGCCTTCGGAAGCGAGTGTATGAGCAAAACACGAATAAAAGAGTGGTATAAACGGTTCAAGGGTGGTCGCACTTCTGTCGATAGTGATTCTCGTTCCGGCCGACCTTCGACGACAAAAACAACAGATAATATTGAGCGGGTGCGACTTGCAATCGAACAAGATCGTCGTATGACTATGCGAGAACTAGAAAAAGACCTTGGGATACCAAAAACTCATTTCAGAAATTTTAACCGAAAATTTAGGAATGAAACGCGTGTGTGCGAAATTCATCCCAAAATTGCTCACAGCAGAGCAGAAGAACATTCTTCACAGTGGAAGCATTCTGAATCGCCAAGACCAAAAAAGGCACGTCAAAGCCGGAGCAATGTTAAGTCAATGTTGATTGTTTTTTTCGATTGTGAAGGTGTTGTACGTCACGAATATGTACCAACAGGTCAGACAATCAATAAAGAATACTACGTTCAGATTTTAAAACGTTTGCGTGATGCAGTAAGAAGAAAACGGCCGCACATTTGGGAAAGTGGTGACTGGCTTCTCCATCACGATAATTCGCCAGCGCATTCATCCAATCTTGTGCAGCAGTTTTTGAGCAAACAGAATATCGCATTGCTTCGACAACCTCCATACAGTCCCGACATAGCCCCTTGTGACTTTTGGCTGTTTCCAAAACTAAAAAAACCACTCAAAGGACACCGATTCGATGACAAAAGAACGGTTGAAAACAATGCGACGAGTGTACTTAAGGCTATCCCTAAAAGTGAGTTCCAGGACTGTTTTGAAAAGTGGAAACATCGAAGGAATCGTGTCATTCAATCAAGTGGGGATTACTTTGAAGGATGCCACCCATCAGATGATAAAGAATAACGCTAGTAAGAAAATATAAAGGTTGGCCCGATACTTTCCGGACAGACCTCGTATATATTCACTCAGTCAGTCCATCTTCCCTCTCTCCTTCCTCCCTCATTCACTTACTCACTTTCTTCCTCTCTCTTTCCTCCTCTTGCCTCTGAGTCAGAGAGAAAATTTTATATGGGATAGCATGTGGGAAACGTGACAAGCCCCGTGGTATCAATTTTCGAACCAGAACAACGTTGATCCCTGTTTTTCTGGGTGGACCAGCCATCCTATGTCGGATCTTTTTTATCAAGAAGAGTCAGTCTAGCTGGGGTATCGCGTCTAAATTGTACAATATTTTTTAGATAAGCAGTATATAAGATATTGTTCAGTTTCTAGCTTATCTTTTTATCATTCCCTTTCTTTTGAGAAATAAACATCTTCAGCCATACAAGTATAACTGTCAGCTTCACGCATACTCATTTTACAATTGACGTTTATTCCGAATTATTAAAATAAATAAAATAATTATTATTTTATGTAATACGTAACATACTGTCTTGTTTTATATACTCAAACCAGAGGCTCACGTAGAAACAACATATTTTCAGAAAACGTAAACAACTAAGGCTGAATTAAGAAAAATGTACTGGCTCGTAGAGGAAAATAGGAGCTCACAATCGAAAATAAAATAATGTTTTACAAGGCTATAATTAAATCAATCTGGACTTATGGCATTTAATTATGGAGTGCCGCTTCAAACTCGGTTAATAAAATCCTGGAAAGATTTTATAGCGTCTTACGAAATATGGTACAGGCTCCATAATTCTTATCAACGACATCATCTGGAATGGCCTAAAGAAACCATCAATAGAAGAAGAAATTAAAACGTTCTATGAAAAAACCATCTAATATTTTTTTTTAACAAACTCATCTAATAAAACTGATCAGCAAACTTCTCAAATGTAAAATATGCTTTACAGGGTCCAAAAAATCGATTATTTGAAAATAGTTGCAATCGATACTAAAACTAATCAGCAGCATCCACCCAAAATTTCAAATCGAAACGGATAACAGTTTTTGAGATATAGCTCGTCAGAGTCCGACGCATCAGGTATATTTGTGCTTACGTACGCGACGAGACGATCGAGTGCGCTCGGCCCGCTTCCAATTTTGAAAAACATCATGTCGAATGCTTATTCAAAAGTGCCGTGTGGATCATCAAATCATTTATCGAGGTCCAGAAAAAGACGCCAATATTTCAACCCATCTTTGCAACAAGATCGAGATGAAATCCAGTTATGCGCCTCGGCGAAGAAGTTGCGTATGTCAGATTATATTGAGCCTAGTAACAATTCAATGCATTTTTATCGAATTATTGAATTTGTAATTGTTTTTGGAGCCATAACGGGCATGTTAATCTGTGAATCTTGTCATGAATTAGTCCAGTTTTCAGATAAAGATAGCCGTAGTTTTGGTTTTAAAATAGCAGTGGAGTGTTCGTGCAGAGCCCAAGAAATCAATTCCTCTCTATGTGTTAATACTTATTATGAAGTAAATAGACGACTGGTTTTTGTTATGAGACTATTAGGCCTCGGTTGAGAAACCCTAAATTTATTCGGAGACATGGTCCAGAGGTTAAGTATAAACAGATACGATAAAATCGTTCAGCATTTATATTCTTTCATAAGTACCATAACAGAGTACTAATACTTGCTTGATGTAAAGTATAGCAAAGGCAAGTGAAAATTGTAGTTAGGCTATTCACACCCAAACTTGAGCATTAGCCATGCTCATGAAAATAAGGTAGCATATTATTTAGCACTAAACAAATTTTACAACTCCTACAACATAGAAAGAACAAAAAGATAAAAGCGATTGAATATTTTGTTTAAAAACAATAGATCGTATAAAGTTTGTAAACAATGTATTTTTGAAAAGCTTAAAAAGAATCAAGAGATATATTTGGTCATTCGTTAAATTAAATTAATGTACAAGAAACTAGTTCAAGTGATAACGCTAGAAATTAGGAGAATTTTTCCTCTATACAATAATAAAGAGTATGTTCCTATCGATAAAGAGCGAACTGTTGAAAAATATGATCAGAAAAGTCCCAATGATTTAATTAGAAAGATTGGTTTAACTAAAGAATAATCGAATTTACTAGCTTCAGACTTAAAGAGAAGAAATATGGCGACGAAGGGTACTAGAGTAAGTGTATACCGTAACTGAGAGGAAAGGTTTTTTAAGTATTTTAATAAAAATGCAGATCTAGTTTACTATATTAACGTAAAAAGACTTATCGATGAATTAAAGCCAGACGTTTACAAACCTTAGGATTGACGACTATTTATTGATCCATCACAGCGCAGCCTTAAAGCAGTATTTCTTCACAATAAAAACAAGTATGCTCCTATACCGTTAGCTCAGTCAACTACGCTCAAAGAGTATTCAAATCTTTAATTGGTTTTAACAAAAATAAAGTACAAAGAACATAATTTGCAAATATGTGGAGACTTGAAAATTTTATCCATGATATTAGGACAACAATCTCAATTCACAATATATGCATGTTATTTGTATATGTTGGATAATAGAGATAGAAAAAATCATTACAAAAAACAGAATTAGCCACCAAGAGAGTCATTTGAACCTGGAAAACAGAATATTTTTAAAGAACTTTCGTGAATCCGTCTAAAATTTTAATACCTCCTCTGCACATAAAGCTTAGGTTGATAAAAAAAATAAGTGAAGGTATTGGACAAAAATAGCCAATGTTTTAAATACTTAGAAAAAGTGTTTTATAAGAAATCAGATGCTAAATTAAAAGAAGACTTCTTTGACGGTCCTGAAATCCGTACTTTATTTAGAGATAAAAACTTTGACACAACTATGAATGAATCCGAGAAAGCAAGTTTTAAAGAGGCGTCAACAAAATTTTTGGGTAACATAAAAGACGTAGATTACATAAATATTGTAAAAAGAATGGTACGTAATTACCAGAAATTAGGCTGCCTAATGAACTTAAAACTTCATTTCCTTGATTCTCATCTTAATCAATTTCCTGAAAATAAAGGTGACTAGTGAAGAAGAAGGTGAAAGGTTTCACCAAAAGAATTTGAACGTAGATTTCAAGGAAGGTGGGATATAAATATGTTGGCAGATTACTGCTGGATAATACAAAGAGACAACTTAGACAAGGAGAAAAAATGTGCCAGAAACCCTTTACACCGATCATTCGATGAAAAACGTGTGCGTAAGCGAAAATTATGTAATACTATAATATCTGTAACGGGGGGATAAATCTACAAAATGAGAAATTTATTTAAGAGAAAACTCCCACGATGCAGAGCAAACCGCCGCTCCGTTAACACGTATGTTAATACGTGTATTCGCCTTAACGTCAGCTGACTTAACTTAGTTGTCTTCGATCAAGCGGAGTTGAACTCACCTTAAGTCACGTGCCTTGTGACACTCGATGAGTTTCAAGTGTAAGCGACTTTACTCCTAATCCACTTAATCCCCTAGCTGTAATCGGATTAAAACCTAAGCCTTTTTCAATTGCTTAAACTACTAGGAAAATTATATGACGAAATCGGCGAATAAGTTTAACAGATTTTATTAATAAAAAATCTCTACAGTCTTTGTCGGGCCGAAAGACTGACGCACGTGAATAGGATTTACAATTAAATAATTTTCGGTGAGAAAGAGAGAGAGAGAAGATTCGAATATTGGCGCGATCTAACGCTCGGCGCGAATACAAAAAAAATTAACGCTAACACGGTTGGACAAAATACCAAATGTATTTTGTCACGTGATAATTAAGGGAGGTGCTTCTACCCTGCGGTGCAATTACGGTGATCAGCCGTAATTGTTGATGTCAGTAAAACTATCAACTGCCTCTGGTCCTGGATTATCAGCTGCGTTGCCTCGTACCGCCTATCAGCTGCAAATCTGCTGCTACCGTAACGCTGCAATCTGTTGATCATGTTGTTGCACTCGCGTGCGTAATTGTTCTGGATAAAACTATTACTCGGCGAGAAAAACAGTGCAAACAAAATTCGGCGATATCCACTCGTATCAACAGCTGAGTCGTAACTGCCAATTCAAAAGATCGCGCGCCCCCTCTCTCTCTCTCAATACTTAGAACTAACGCGCGAAAATCAGAATCGCGAACGGTTCGATTAATTGAATCGACTACCGTTGCATATCTTAAAAATAACTAAAATTACCTCACCTGGTCTCACTAGTGTAACTGATGATCAATTTCAAACTTAATTTACATCTAATATTCTAAGATAATCTTATTTTCATGTACTGTAACGTTTGAATCTATCTCGCGTTATCAAAACAATAGTTCGGACTCTTTGTATTGAATTCGCAATCGCGTCTCAGAGAAAAGCAAGAAGTTGACACGCGTGTAATCTAAATAACATATGAAAATCTTTCGAGTAGCAAACCACAAGACTTTCGAACTCGATGAATTGTCTCGAAATGCAATTGAGAGTGGTCGCATCTATCGGGGAGAGGCTCGACAGCGCCGCAATCACTACTCAACTTAATTTCTCAATGTATTTTGGGTAGGAAGATGTCTAAGGCTGCTTTTTTCTCATGAGAGAGATAGTCTCATGAGTTGAGCGCTTAGATATCTGTAGGATGGGAGTTTAGCAGGCTAACCACTGAATAAGAAATTTATCTCAGGAAATTGCTGAGGCTTTATTTCTCTAACAGTGCCCGCGCTGCTAGGCAAGGAAGGATAGTGAGTCCTCTTGCCGCAGCGACGAGCGAATTTATACTTGCGAAATGGGCTCCTTTCTACGCTTGATAGCCCCTACAACGCTATTTTTGAAATTTACACAAATTTTGTACAAGTTTTATCGCAAAATGGTTCGATCTAAATTGCAATTATATTATTTAAAAAACTAAACTTGAAGTGACGAATTTTTTGACATAAATTACTTCTCGAGGAAAAATCGCCTTTTAAAGTTATAAGTGATACAATTCAATAATCAAATTACGCCACTTTTACAATAAAATTATGGAAAATTTTTACATGAAAAAATCGCTTGTGGTTAGAAGAATGTTATTCAAGTTAAAAATGATTAATGTAGCTATCTAATTTTGAATAATAATTAAAAAATGGATTTGCCAATTTCTTGTTTAACGATCTAAAAATCAGTAAATTAGTAACAGTCAAAATCATTAATTTTATATCAATGTATGATCGATTCGCTATCTAACAATACAATTTTTATTGTTTAAAAAAATTATAAATTTTTTATTTATTGATAACTTAGTGAATAATTAGTTATCAAAGTGTCAAATTCTTGCTTTTCTGTTTCAATGCGTCGAGGTTGTAATCACATACTCGAAATAACAATATAATTGTTTATTGCAAAATAACTAACAATATTAACTTGTAGATTAAATTTGACTAACAAATATCGATTTGAGAGTTATAACAACATGAAATTCAGGATCAGCGCATCAAAATTGACTAAAAAATACTTTTGTTCATTTGAAAAACTTTATAATTGTCGATTTTCTATCGTAAACAATAAATTTTCCACGGTCGTGACGTCACGCTCCTTATATGGTAATGTTTTCGCAGAGTTGCCCTAATACATTTTCATATACGTGAGAAATGCGCCTTTGCTCCATTACCGCTTTTCTTTGATTGTCTTGTGTGTGACGGGTTGCTAATTTACAGAAGAAAATAGGAGATAAATCAAACTGGACCGTTACAGTACCACATTATGAACAACCATTAAAATGGATTTAAAACAAAGATTTTCCAGAAAATCATTGAATTTCTCCCATATGTTACAAGTTAACGTCTGCTGGGATTGGACTTTTAAAAAATCTGACGTCAAACATATAATCAGCAACCTCAAAAACTCCCAATATACCATTTATTATGCTTACTAATTATTTTGAAGGAACAGAATCAAATTTAGCATGAATTTCGGCTTTATTCGTTTTTTTGTAGTTTCACCTCAGTATGTCTGGTTGAAAAATAGTTAAAAATATATTTAAGACATAGTTTTAATGTACTTTTTCCCGTTAAATTCAATTCTGTAGTCAAAATAATTTTATTTTCACTCTTTTTATTTTTCATTTCGAAAAACGCTAAACAAACCTCAAAAAATGAGGTTTTTCGTCATATACTTCAAAATATGCGTGGAAAGGCTATTTTATTATTGTAGATTCCGATTCAGCGTCGAAAAATACGTAAGAAAAAGTATGTCTGGTCAGAAGTACATATCCTTTTTTTGTGGGCTTCTGTAATTGATTTAGATATAAGAAGTTCATATTGCCAAGGATGCATATTTTGGAATGGAAAAAAAGATACTGACGCCTACAAAAAATGGTATAAGCAGCATAAAGAAGAGTGTTCAACAAATCACAGTAGATCTATAGGAAAAATGGAAGTTTCTTGCAATATCTAAGAGATCTGTTGTGAAGTATGGTTTAAAGTTTTTGAATTATATTGGAGATGGTGACTCAAAAGTATTCAAATTACTATTAAGTTAATTACCACATAGACAGCTGTATCTTATAAAAAAAGTAAATGTATAGGTCACGTAGAAAAAAGAATGGATACACTACTGCGAAATGTGAAAAAACCAAGAAAGACGGAAAAGGGAAGTTGACGGATGTAATTATAAAAAGTTAACTGCTTATTATGGATTGATGTTTTAGTGACATATGGATTCTGTAGAATACATGAAGAAAGTTATAAAAGCTATACTAGATCATTTTACTTCCACTGACAAGAAACCAAAACACTAGTCCATTACGATACAAGTAACGCTGCGCGCGCTCGTGCTTCACGCCGTGCCAGAATCCATCGTTTCAGACACGTGTATCGTATACTATTTTGTAGCACGAGTGTCTTATATGCGCCAGATGAGTCTGTACCAAAATGAGTTCTATAAAAAATGATATTTTTTTAAATCAAATCTGAAATTTAATAAGTAGGAATTAAAAAACATCGTCAATTTCCAGTTCGTTCTGATAGTCATTTTTTCGTCGTTCTGACAGTCATTTTTCCGTATCGTGCGGCCGATCAGTCTTTGTGAATAAAAATACAAAGTGCAGCAAACAATAAAATAATAATGAAAAACTGCACTATTACTTACGAAAAGTGATGAAAGAATTTAAATTATTAATTCTAAGTTTCAATTAGACATAGTTTCATTAAATAAGTGATTTTTCCATTTTGGGCCTCATTGGTCAATTTTCAGATAATATGCTCTATCTTCAGATGTAATCAACAAATAGAGCTGAAATATGATTTCATATTTCAAACCATTGAAAGAAGGTAAAAAACCTTCAAAAAGTAGAATTTTCATAAAATTTCTTATGTCGCTGAGAAAAAAGTTGATTTCAAAATAACTTTTGAAATTATGAACTTAATGCTCATTAAAGTTCGCGTTCTCGAAAAATGGAGACAACAGTTAAAATTGAAAGTTTCAAGCAATATGAAGAACTGTATGGAGCTGGAATTGCAGATTAATTTTTATCGATGTAAGTACACCAAATGCAAAAATTTTTCATGTGTCTAAGCTTAAACGTGTTTTTTTCAGAACTACAATATAATTTTTTAATTTGCGTAAACGATTGCAAAAATATTATTTGTCCTATCGATTTGGTGGAATTCTTATTCTGAAGATATTTAGATTATCCACAATTCGAACGAAAAGATTTTGCATAAAAATTATTTAAAATATTTTATAAAAAAAATCAAAATTTTTTTACCGTAAAATACATTTTTTTTAAATGTCCAAATTTTTTAAATTTGACTATTTTATTATTTTTGTTCATTAATATTGTGCTAAATGGAGTATATTTATAAAATATTTTGTTCTTTTTTGTTTCAGATGACATTTGGGAGCTTGAAGTTGTACGAGATGAAACAAGTCATTGAACAAAAACATCCCGATGATTTGATTTGTTGTTAAGAAATTATAAAAATTAAATTGTTTAGTACAAATCTTTAATAAAACTCACCCAAAGTTTCAAAATAATTGGTTTTATTACGGCTGAGACAAAAATATGAAAATACGGTATTTTCGGGCTTCCAAAAGCAAGTTCACATCTTAAACAACGATCAGTTTTATGAGACTTAAGAAACATAAATTTATGAAAACATAAATAAACGAAAATCTATGTGATATGCAAATAATCTAAAAAACAAATATAGAATACTCACTAGAGTATCCTGTTGCATATCATATTATCTTACCATGATAGCAGTAACATTTACTTATTGTTAAAATTTAATAAACAGAATATACACTTGATAAAAAAAGGAGTGATAAAAAAAATGTGCATTAATTAGAACAATTTTCCTATTATATTATTTTAATAATAAATTGCAAGTAAAGTAAGAAGTCTGTAAATTTAACATAGCTTAGTACACTACGAGCTTCGTTTTCAAATGCGTTCCATAAGTGATGTAATTTTGCTAATGTCTAAAGCTTAATTGTTTTTAATTAAACATGCCGCGAAAATTTGTCCGTTCATATAATTGCCTCGAACATTTTTTTATTTCTATGTACGGCAATTTTATATTCATATAATTACACTGACTTATCTTGCGATCTGAGTAATAATTTCTTTGGTGCCCTAGTCGGGATAGCAAATTCAACTCTACTTACTGCTGCTATGCTGTCTTGTGCCTAAAAAATGATGATCCCGATGAGTTTCAAATTATTGAGTAATTCGCTTAATTTCAAATTATCCATTTTTTGTTTAGTAACTGAGCTATTTTCAATTTTAATAAATATATTTTATATAGCAGTTTCGTTAACTGTTATGTTAAATGAACTATTCAGCAATAACATTGATATATTAAGTTTAATAATTGTTACGTTCCAAGCATGAACAGACAGCGGGCACTGAGATGTCGCTGAATAATTCTTTGACGAGTTGTGCCTGTAAACAGATATCGTTTTTCGCGGAAAATGAGAAGTATGCATAGTTATGCAGATAATATGCACTTTTGCAGAAAAGTTCATTGTAAGAGTAGAAGAGAAAAGAATTTATTTTTTTTCTTTCACACTCTTGCAAGAATCACGGAATAAGGAAGGAGACTCTCTTGCAGCTGATCTTGCAGCAGTAGTGTTGAACAATTAGCTCATTTATCGGTAACA
The DNA here is from genome assembly GCF_024137745.1 of Phymastichus coffea. Lineage (NCBI taxonomy): Eukaryota > Metazoa > Arthropoda > Insecta > Hymenoptera > Eulophidae > Phymastichus > Phymastichus coffea. The sequence goes on along the minus strand of NW_026706822.1, from coordinate 2,741,741 downwards.
ATTATTATCACGTCAATGAGCGACCTACTTTTACCTTCGCTGCTGGGAATAACACTTCTCCAATCCATTTCGACTTGCGCAGCGTGTGTAGTTATGAACGGTACAGATTTGACGTCATCAGCGTAGTCGTTAGATCGAATAATGCCGATGCCTCGCAGAGTCTCTACAGGAGTGAACGAAACTTGCTGCAGGAAATAGAGGTAGTGAAGAATATCCTGCCACCCTAGATTTTTTTTTCGATTACACAGGCTGACAAAATTTAAAAAATGGAAAAACCCAGAAACCAGACAGTACGTTCCCAAAGGTTTTTGGTACGCTGAAACCAAATCTGACCTCAGAATTGCTCCATCACCCTAGGTTTTCGAGAAATCCTAACCTAAAAGTTCAAAAAACACGATTTTTCACTATATTTCGCGTAGTATTACGTAGTAAGCCAATTTTATTTTAAAAAACGAGTAATGCTATCTCAAAGTACTACTCTTACCCTTTAAAACCCTTTTTTCAGATTTAAAAAATATTTTTTTTCCATCGAGATATCGTAGATTGAATTTGAGTGATTTAGCGATTTCGTTACAGCACGAAATAGTGGCGAATTTCCGAATAAGGAGCTATAGTGTAATTATATGTTTTTTGGGTCACTGAATCCAAATTTAACGTAAGAATGACTCTATAATCTCAATTCCCTTAACCCTAGAGCTCCATAACCTGCGACGCTGTAACCCCTGACCGACATACTCCAAAGTCCTTAACTCTCGAGCCCTTTAACCTGCTGCGGTAGAACCCCCGACCCTCACACCCCAATTTCCTTAACCCTCGGGCCTTCAACCTGCGAAGCTATAACCCCCGGCCCTATCGAGGGTTAAAGAAATTCGGGTTTGGTGGACGGGGAATACCGCTGGGTCAATGGAACAACTATAGACGTCATTTCTGCGGTAAAAGAAGGTAGAAGAATTTGTGTCTGTGATAGGAAACTTTTTCTGGTCTACTAACGATGAAGAAAGTACCTACATTAGCAGATACCGGAGTCACTTAGGGCCTATATTTCCTTACTTGAGGATAACCGTGTATGACATTGCTAAAAAACTACAAATTTTTGTACTTCGCTCTACATCCGTGTTAGGGATCATGTTTGAGCGGCAGGCTAACGGATAAGTCATTGGAATTGAATTTTTGGTATTATTTCTCGTACAACATTGCGTGCAGTACTTTCATTGATTTTTATCATAACTTCATTTTTCAGAAATTTTATTATTACCCCATTCCGGTATTAGAATAAGTTTATAATATTATTCGTGTTTTAACACTGCTCGAAAACTCCAAGTTTTTGTGTTCTACTCTTCATCCGTGTTAGAGATCGTGTTTGAGCGGCAGGCTAACGGAGAAGTCACTGGAATTAAATACTTTCTATTATTTCTGATATAACACTGCGTGCAGTACTTTTACTGATCTTTATTATTACTTTGTCTTCTAGAAATTTAATTATATTTACCCATTTCGTTATTAGAATAAGTTTATAATATTACTTGTGATTTCCAATTAACTTATAAGTTATTGAAGATGTCGGCATGTAGAATTCCATGCAAAGGAAAAATCGAGTCCTTTTGTAATATCTGCGGTAAATTCGAGGTAGCTCGACTTCGTCGATCAATCACTGATATCATTAAAAATCTGAAGAATGTTACGAGACACCTATGAAGAATTTAGACAAACCATGGGTTCCTAAATATATTTGTGAAGACTGTCGCCGAAGTTTGAAAAACTGGAATAAAACTAAAACCGAAGTTGTTCTCCAACCAACAATATGGCGTGAATCTAAAAATCACCATGATGACTGTTACTTTTGTAAATGTGATACTTTAGGTTTTAATCATAATAACAAAGCTTCTCTCCTTTATCCAAACGTTTCTAGTGTAACAGCAGCTTAGTATGGAAACATAGAAAGAAAAAAAAATTCTGATTCTGAGCCAAAAAAATTTCAACTAATAGAAGTTCCGGTAACAGACAAAAGCAGCAGTAGTGATGAAGAAGATCAAAATTCTTTGGATGATCTGATCCGTGATTTGAATCTTCCGAAAGATTCTTCAGAACTCTTAGCTTCAAGACTAAAAGAAAGAAATCTTTTATTACCTGAGACAAAAGTTTCTATTTACAGGAAGAGAGATATTAAATTTCGGCCATATTTTACTTGCGTGGATAACCTTGTTTACTGCAACGATATAAAGCATCTCATCAGTTTATATGGAGTGCAAGGAGGTTATAATTCAGAGAACTGGCGACTCTTCATGGATGCATCTGTACAAAGTCTTAAGGCAGTACTTCTGCACAATGGGAATGAGTATGCAGCTATTCCCATTGCTCATTCCACTGTGATGAAAGAGTCTCACGATAACTTTCGATTCCTTCTTGAGAAAATCAATTACAATGAACACAAATGGCTCGTTTGTGGCGATTTCAAGATCATCAATATATTAGTTAGCTTGCAATCTGGAAATACGAAGCACCCCTGTTTTTTGTGTCTCTGGGACAGTCGTGCACGAGAAGAACATTGGGTTCGGAAAGAATGGACGAAAAGAATCGGAATGGTTGTTGGATCACACATTGTCGTCCATGAGAACCTTGTTGATACTAAACATATCTTGTTATCTCTACTCCATATAAAACTGGGCTTGATGAAGCAATTCGTCAAGGCACTAGATAAGGAAGGCGAATGTTACAAGTATCTTCAGGGCAAATTTCCTAAATTGTCTGAAGCGAAAATTAAGGAAGGCATATTTGTAGGGCCAGACATTCGAGCACTTATGAAAGATGATGAATTCCTCTTGACAATGACGACTAATGAGAGAAATGCTTGGATAAGTTTCAAAAGTGTCACCGAGAATTTTCTCGGAAACCACCGGGACCCTAAATACAAAACTATTGTGTCGACAATGCTACAGAATTTTCAAAAATTAGGGTATTTGATGAGCCTGAAAATACACTTTTTGTTTTCACATTTGGAATACTTTCCGGATAATGTTGGGAAGTTCAGTGAAGAAATGGGTGAAAGATTTCATCAAGATTTCAGAAACAAAGAGGAATATTATCGAGGTAGATGGAATGAGAGCATGATGGCTGACTATTGCTGGGCTCTACACCGACACGATACATTGACAGATCATCATAGACGCAAATCTCTTAAACGTTCATTTCAAGATAAACGACAGCGTTTTCATAAAAAAAAGAAGTGAAAAACTGTAGGGTTGCAGATATTCAGATGCAACACTCACAAACTGAATAAATGAGATTTAAAACGCGTAATTGAAAGCTGCGTAGAATACAAGGCTTGGATATTGAAGGGATTGAAATGTAGAGACTTACGGTTATACGATAGCAGCTTGAAGTGCTGATTGAGGAAATTCTGGCAAAGGAGTCTGAGGTTGCAGACTTGCAGGGCTCGGGGGTTGAATATAATTTAGAGGCTTGAGTTATTCTGCGTAGCGAATTTCGGTATGAGGGTTGGGGGTTATAGCGTCGCGGTAATAGTGCTCGAGGGTTGAGGAAATTGGGGTGTGAGGGTCGGGGGTTATAGCTTCGCAGGTTCAAGGCTCGAAGGTTGAGGAAATTGGGGTATGAGGGTCGGGGGTTATACCGCAGCAGGTTAAAGGGCTCGAGGGTTAAGGAAATTGGGGTGTGAGGGTCGGGGGTTATACCGCAGCAGGTTAAAGGGCTCGAGGGTTAAGGAAATTGGGGTATGTCGGTCAGGAGTTACAGCGTCGCAGGTTATGAAGCTCTAGGGTTAAGGGAATTGAGATTATAGAGTCACTCTGACGTTAAATTTGGATTCAGTGACCCAAAAAACATATAATTACACTATAACTTCTTATTCGGAAATTCGCCACTATTTCGTGCTGTAACGAAATCGCTAAATCACTCAAATTCAATGTACGATATCTCGATGGAAAAAAAAACATTTTTTAAATCTGAAAAAAGGGTTTTGAAGGATACTTTGAGATAGCATTACTCGATTTTTTAAAATAAAATTGGCTTACGACGTAATACTACGCGAAATATAGTGAAAAATCGTGTTTTTTGAACTCTTAGGTTAGGATTTCTCGAAAACCTAGGGTGATGGAGCAATTCTGAGGTCAGATATGGTTTCAGCGCACCAAAAACCTTTGGGAACGTACTGTCTGGTTTCTGGGTTTTTTTCCTAGTCGGCTTGTGTTATTCATTAACTTCATCTTATTACTCATTTAATTTACGGTATTATGTTTATTATTTATTATTATAACCAAAGGACTTATATATGAATTTCATTCGTTGCAATCAATATACATATATTTTATATATAATAAGTTATTCAGCAGAGGAAGAAAAATTCCTGTTTATTGGTTTCACATATAATTACAAAAAAAAACTTACAATTAAAAAAAAGAGAAGACATTTTTTGTTTGTTTTACCCCACTTATGATCTAGTAGCGTAACACCACCAGAGCAAGGAGACAGATAAGTATTGCACTTATATACTTCAATTTTTCCTCATTTTTAGTATCTGATGAGTAGTGACATTGCCATTGTAAATGTCTCAGAGTTGCATTTCTGCTTCTTGCATATAGTATTTTATCTAAGTTATTTAGTATTGCCGGACAAATGACTATGGCATAAATAACTCTGTAATGTGGAAACATTCATTTATGTTGGATAATTGAGTCTCAAATAGAGGATTGTTACGTCCCAAGCAAGCCAGACAACAGACGCTGAAATGTTGCCGAAACAGTATTTACGTGTAACTATCTGTCTTTCTCACGCAATCGGCTAACTGAGTAGTTCTTCGCTCTCGGTAGCTTTGATACGGATCGACCTCCAGACGAAATGTGCATATAAGTCGATGCCGTTTCCCGCGGAGAGTGAGAAACACGCATAGCCTTCCGCCTAATTTACGCTTTTGACAAAAGCACATCGTGAAAGTGGAAGAGAGACAGTCCTCTTCTCTCACGCTCTTGCAAAAATTAATGAATAGGATAAGAAACGACTCGCGAAGCTGAATGAGCAATTAGTCCATCGGCCGGTGACATTAGTTATCATGCTAGTGGCGAGCCATTGCTGGCTTTTTTTCGATTACAGAAAGGACTGGAAGGGCACTCCGCGACTGCGAGTGAAATAGTAACAAGCTACGCGAAATGTTTAACTTTCTTGTAAGATCAACAATGTAATAGTAATAAAGATATCGATACCATCAAAAATCAGTGAAGTTTCAACTCGAACCGAAACATTTCGTCAATCTCTCTCGATCTGTGAAGTATGACTAGCTGTGAGCGGCGCTTTAGGCACATTCCACTATTCTTGTGAACGCCAAACTGTAGTTCGATAAATCGTAGGAGAATCTACAAGCCAAAGGTGTCGAAGGGTAACCCACCACGACAGGATTTTTCTTTCGATAATCCTGCCCAACTTCGCGGGCTCTAGATCAGTTTTCCCGGTAAATTACGGATATACTCGAAATGAAAGAGGAAAAGTAAATTTTTATAAATTCCGGACGTAAAAAGTATACTTTAAAGACTATGTCATCAACAACTATCAAGTCTTTGTGTTTTAGTTGTAATTTTATTGAATACTTCGAGTTAATAAAAATTTATGTTCATTTTTTAACTTACAAGGTACACTAATGTTTTGACATTACCTAGATATTTTATATCTCTGCAAGTCATCAGATAATAGTTACGTTACTGTATTGGTTTTTTCGGGGCAAACTATGCTACTTTAGCTTTATCCATATTACCGTATACTTCAACAAGCTTATCTAGAGTGTCAAAAACTGTTTCAATTCGTTTATATTTTAGCTGTTACAGTTACTTGATGTATCAGATATCTAATTCAATTTGCAATTAATATACATATTATATATATACGAGGGTGGTCCGATAAGTACTTAGGCTCACCGCCCGATGGCGCCATCTCGCAAAAGAAAAATTCTATCACGTAGTACCAACTTCTCGATGGTTACTGTCAAGATTTCAGCCGGATCGGAGTTGTAGTTTATTTTTGAGAGCTTGTGAAAGCAAGTGTGTCCATTGATTTTTGAAAAATGGAAAAAGAGCAGTATCGGTCGGTGATTAGATTCTTGTTTTTGGAAGGGAAATCGCGGAGCGAAATCAAAAAGCCCTTGGATGCTGTGTACGGTGAATCTTCTCCTTCGATGGCGACCGTCAAAAATTGGTTTAACGAGTTCCACCGTGGTCGCACGTCGATTTTTGAAGAGCCACGTCCAGGTGCGCCGAAAAGGGCTACCACGGAGGATAACGTGACAAAAATTCACGATCTCGTATTGGCAGATCGACGATTGAATGTGCGCGAGATAGCTAAGATCGTAGGCATCTCAAAAAACCGCGTGGATCATGTCCTGTATGAAATTCTGGGCATGAGAAAGCTGTCGGCGCGATGGGTGCCGCGTTTGCTCACTCCGGACAACAAGCGCAACCGTGAGACAACTTCAGAGCAATATCTGACGCTGTTTAAGCGCAATCCAAAGGAGTTTCTGCGTCGTTTCGTGACAGTCGACGAAACATGGATCCACTGGTATACACCAGAGACCAAGGAACAGTCAAAACAGTGGACTTTACCCGGCGAAAGTGCTCCGAAGAAGGCGAAGACTGCCCCATCGGCCGGAAAGGTGATGGCCACCGTTTTCTGGGATTCACAAGGTGTGATCTACATCGACTACCTCGAGGGGGGAAAAACGGACACAGGGCTGTACTATGCCGAATTATTGGGCCGATTCGACGTCGAGTTGCAGAAAAAACGGCCCCATTTGGCGAAGAAAAAAGTACTCTTCCACCATGACAACGCACCGGCTCACACCTCCGCCGTCGCCATGGCCAAATTGGTCGAATTAGGCTACGAACTGCTGCCCCATCCACCGTATTCTCCAGATTTAGCTCCGTGCGACTTCTTTTTGTTTCCAAACTTGAAAAAGTCATTCCCCGGACAGAAATTTGAGTCGAATGAGGAGGTAATCGCTGCCACGGAAGCCTACTTTTCAGACTTCGAGGAAACGTATTTTTCAGGCGGGTTAAAGAAGTTGAAGCATCGCTGGGCCAAGTGTATCGAACTAAAAGAAGACTGTTGAAAAATAAAACACCATTTTTCCAAAATTTTCGTTTGTCTTTTGTAGGCTAAGTACTTATCGAACCACCCTCGTATATATATATATATATATATATATATAACAAGTGATCCAGAAAATGAAATCAAATTCTTATTGACTGATCTGACAAATAATTACAAATAATAACTTACAACTATAAAAAAGAAAAATTACTTTAACACTGTTACAGTTACTTCGTATATCAGATACCTGGATTGGTGCTTTAACAAATAATACTTTATTAAAGCCCTTGTAATCGAGTTTATTGAAGTCATTATTGTTTGTTTTTTGTTTGAATTTATCTATTTCAATATTAAAATGTATTTTCTTTTCACATATGTTAGTAAACTCTTTGCTATTTTAAGTATCTTGTTGAATTCTTCAGTGGATTGAGATTTCATATTTTTTAAATTACATATTATTCTTCTGTGTTTTTATGGTGTAAATGATACATACTAAGTGCACATAAGTATGTTCTAACATGTAAAATAATAAAATATCAGAATAAGCAGTTTTCTCCTGGACATACAAAGAAGGATCTACATCTCAGTTATAGTTTTCTTGCTGTAACAAAAATATTAACTAATTGTACTTGTATTTTTTCTTCACGTATTAGGTTATAATGGGAATTGTTCAATTGATCTCTCTTATTCATTTTTTTTATTGTATTTTATTTTATTTTTTTTTTTCTAGTTCTCTTAGTAGCTATTGTTTTAAGTTTATCTGGTAATATGTTGAAGTATTTAATAGCTCTTATGTAGTTATTTCTTATGTTTATTTGCAAGCCTTTTTTGTCAATCGTAGGCTATTGTATCTTACTCTATTAGTTTTACTGATGTATTTTTTATATAGTTCTTCATCATGGTAAAGTAACGTTACATATGTGAATATTTGATCTACACATATTAAACGGATTTTCATATATTATAAATATGTTTTTATTAATTAGGTTCAGTAGTCTTCTTTCTAGATTTCGTATTTATTTTAATTTGCCAACATACTCCTCCATACAATTATTTCATATGTAACAATATTCTGAAATAGAACATAGTAAAGTATTCTTAGTAACTTAGTGTATAATTATAATAACTTCATAATTTATAAAATATAAAAATTAGAAATTTGATTCGATTATAAAAATTTTGTGTGTGCATGTTCCATTTCATGTTACTGTTAAAATTAAAACCTAGATATATTGTGTTGTTTACTTTACTCATTTTTTTACCTTGTATTGTAAGATTCATATTTGTTGGTGTACTATTGAAGTTATTTATAAATTCCATATATGCTGTCTTATCTATGTTTCATGATAATTTGTTTAAAGCTAGCAAATCATCCACAATCTGTAGGTGATTGTCTAATTTTGTTTCTACTTTTTACCTATTGTTGCCCGTTATAATAACAACAGTATCATCAGTAAATGCCAAAATGCTATTATCTGGCATTAATGTAAGTTGATCGTTAATGTACTCGTACATTATGAAGAATGGCACTCCTCTAATTACTATTTTAGGATGTCTCTGTGCATCTTTAATTTTTGCATTTTGCTCTCTGTTTTTAAGATAGCTTTTGAGCAAGTTGTGTGTCTTTTCTCTCCAAGTCTACAATTGTATACTTTACTTAATAAAATTCTATGGTGAACAGTATCAAATGCTTTTGCAAGATTAAAAAAAGTAATAGTATATGGTGCACTTAAATCAAATTGATTTTAAATTGTGTTAGATATGGAATTTCATACATCTATAGTGCTTTTCTTTTTCTAAAATCCAAATTACTGGTTAAATATTAAAAATAGTGTCATCAAGCGCTCTTCGCGCGCTCATCTCTCGTTTGTATTAATATTGAATTTCATGTTTGAATCAAAGAAAAACTATTATAAAATACACTGTATTTATAAAATAGTTTTCTATGCTTTAACACGCTCAATATGCAACAACATTAATTCGTGAAAATTGAATTATGTTGATATTGATATTATATAATATCAAATCTAATAACGTACCAGATCTTTAGACGTAGCTTAGTAATTAGTCAAAGATGATGAGTAATGTATTACATTCATCTCTATTTAAATACCTGGTACTGTCAGCGATGCCAAACAATTTAATTTCCTTTATAGTTTAATATATTTGTCTACGATTAAAAACTTTTTATAGTATATCATCATATCAACATATGATTCTTCTTCCAGATTTTGGCTAGTTTGGAGCATTATTTTTCGCGAACTCTTTTTCAACATTTTTACTTTCAGCTACATTATTGTTATCGTGCATCTATTCTTCCGTAACAATTAGAAGATTTTATTTATATTTATAAATTTGAAGAAGAGTGTCCGATCTAGTATAAGTGCGCATACAAAGTTTCAAGTCAGTACGTCGGTTTGGAAATTTTTTAGTCATTTGAATTTAGTTTTTGATTGTGTAAACAAAATCATGGAAAAAATGAGTTCCGTCTGCTTATCACGCATTATTTTCTACGAGGAAAATCAAACAAAGAAAATGAAGAAAAACTCAGGAAATATTATGAAGACTCTGATTCATCGCATGGCATAGTTCAAAAGTGATTTACAGAATTTCGTTGTGGCCGTAAGAGAACAAGTGATGCTGAGCGTCCTGGTCGTCCAAAAGAGGTGACTACTCAAAAAGACATGATCGATAAAATTCATGATATTGTAGTCGCAGTTCGTCGAATAAAAGTGCATGAGATTAGTAAAGCTCTATAACGAGCGGCCAGACCCTCGTTATGTCTCTCTCTCCCCACACATAATTATAATTATTTTTATATAAATATATTTGTCATATAATTATTTCACATGTATGGCAGCCAAAGGTAAGTCAGAGAGAGCGCTAATAGAGGGCGAGCTAGAGAGAGAGAATTCGGGAGACCGGCGCGACGCGCGCGAGTAGGAGAGTGGGGCAGGAAAAAGCCCCGCGATAAGAACTCTCTCTTGTACCGGCGACTTCGCAGCACGTGGACGTGTGACGAGCAGATATACGCGCTTGCGACCTTTTGTGATCAGCGACTTTTCCGTGGTGTTTCTGGCGAGTACGCGAGTGCCCACTCGGTGCGAGGTTTGGTTTCGAGGGTGCCCCAGTGTTTTTTGGCAAGCTATTTCCAGCGACTACGCGTGCGAGCTTTCAAAGCCGCTCGCCTTTTGACCGCATTCGAGTTGCGTAATGCGCGTCCTCGCAGACCACGTGCGAGGTCGAGAACACCGTCTCCAGGGCTGACTCCGAGACGTCATTGGAAGTACCACCTCGAATACGTGTCTCTTTTGCTAGCTTTTCGCCGCTCTCTCTCCCGCTTACGCTGCGTATTAACTTTGTACTATTCTCTGAAGTAAACTCAGTGCTGCTCATATATCTGTTTTCTTCCTTTGCGCTTCCTTTTTACCTATCGTAAGCAATCCCGTTCCGTCCGGCTTTCGCACCTGAATTTCGTGATCGCTCCAAAGCGCCCATAGGACTACACGACGCTCTCCGCGGGCCAAGGTAACATACGCTGCACCACGACGTTCCTGTTGCTGCTGGGCTAGGCTTTGCACAGCCTATTACAAGGCCCACACCGAGCTGTCTTTAATTCCCTCGTAATTTATATAACGAATGACCCACGCTGGGTCAAAACCCCGTTATAGCTCTTAATATTTCAGTAGGTTGCGTACGAAACACTTTACATGAATGTTTTTGGCATGAGAAAGTTGTCAGCAAGATGGGTAGCGTGCTTGCTCACAGCTGATATCAAACGAGCTCGTGTAGTTGCGTCTGAGCAAAGTTTGAGCATCTTTCAACGCAATCCAAAGGAGTTTCTGCGATGCTACGTTACTGTTGATGAAATATGGCTTCATTATTATACGCTAGAAACAAAAAATCAGTCGAAAATATGGATTGGACTAGATAAATCTACGCCAAAAAAACGAAGACGGTACGATTATCCGGAAGTCATTGCTACAATTTTTTGGGACTCAAGTGGTATAATATTAATCGATTACATATAGAGTGGAAAAACTATTTCAGAAGAATACAATGCCTCATTATTAGACCGATTTGATGCCATACTGAAGGAAGCGTCCTCATCTAGCGAAAAAAAATTTCTTTTCTACTACGACAATGCACCAGCTCACACGTTCCATTGCAACGGCTAAATTATTCGATTTACGCTAGGAATTCGTCATCCACCTTATTCTCCAGATTTGGACGCTTCTAATTATTTTTTGTTTCCTGACATGAAAATTTGGCTTGCGGGTAAAAGATTTTCATCCGATGAAGAGGTAATTGCTGCGACAAATGAACATTTTGAAGAGTTAGATTAAAAATTAAAATTAAAAATAAAAAAAGAGTTTATATTTAAAAATAAATTGGAATTATTTTAATAAATATTTTTTTTTTATTACAGTCACTGACTTATTGAAAGACCCTCGTATTTTCTATTATCTCAATTAATAAATATAAAATCAATGTAAAACAAGTCGAGTTATTTATTAGCATGAATTTGTTGAATATGTCAGCTGCTGTGTTAATAATGATTTGTATACATTGTAACAGGCTGCCGCCTAGCCGCAAACCTCGGGTAATAACAATCCTAAATACAGCCAGACGGTATCCTGTTAACTGTGTGCTCCTTCAACACTTGCTCACCTTGTCCCGGTGTGCGCCCGCGCCGAGTTCTCTTACCGATCCAACCTGGGTTCACGATCTCTCCGCCAGGGGCGCTGTTACGCCTGCTTTACAGCGCTCCGTCGGCCACTGCCACGGTTGGCAGGCAGCTTCTCTCGTTGCTTTCGTGATTCGTGCTAAATTACCGGCGCGTTCGGATCAAACGTAAACAATCACACCGATTTCGAACAAAGGGAAGACAAAATAACGAGATCGTTTCATGTTAATCTCTAACCACTTTATTGACTCAAAACTAGTATAAGGGAGGGATTTGCCGAGAGACTCACGCACACTATTTCGATATGACAATTCAAACGGAGAGAGAGAGAATGAATATCGGGGACGGCGCACTATAGGAATTTTCGCCCAACTTTGAACGAAATCAAATAACTCAAGATCTAAAAGGGTTAGAGAAAATCGGGGAACGGCATTTTGAAGCTTTTGTTAAGTAGATTAAGGGAAAAATAGTCCAATTCGAGAAAAAAAAAATTTTGAGCTCCAAATCGAAGGTCAAAACACGAGTTTTTAGGAAAATAAAGCTTTTTTATTTTTTCTAACATACTTACACCATGAAATTTGAAAAAGCAATGCAACAGAAGTGTAGCTCTTGAAAAAACAAGGCAGATAGCATTTTTTGTTTTTTTTTTTTACTTCAAGGTCAACGAAGTAATATTCGTCAAATCATCCACTTACCTATCGTGAGTGATTTAATTGACTTAACACAGTTTTTAGTTCTAGTACGGGTTACGAAGCTCTTGATGTGTGGCAAAAGTTCAAGAAACCATTAATAATAATTTGAAAGTCATTAATACGTTGAAGTATACACACAATTTGAGATAGCTACATTTTTTTACATGAAATAATTTGTTACAAATTCTCGAAACTCGTTGCTCATAAGACTGCGCGCCTGTAATGAACTTATAACCCTATTCATCTTCAGTGTCAGAGTATTCGTCGGAATCTACAATTTCAATTGATGACTTGAGAAGACTGGAAATCATATTTATTCATTCATTTATTGTTTCCATAAAAGTATTGTATCTCTGATTCAATGTTTGATACTCACTTCTCTTGAATATACTTTCGAATATTTGCTGGGATTCCATGTTTTCTGAGAATGGCCTTTCTTCTGATTATTCTCTTCTTTATGCCCATCAGAGATATTGCAGGATCACTCATTTCAATTGCTCTATTGTATAAATCTATTGTATAAATTCACGAGAACTTTGACGACAATGATGAGTTGTGTTTGATCTGAAGTATTTATGCCATGATTCCAAACCATCTTCAGCAAAATATGCGATTGGAAGAGGAAAATTTTCTGCTATTTGACATCCATGAATCAATAACTTGTGCGTAGTTGGATTCATTTTTGCCCAGGGGTACAGCGAATAGTATAATTTGTAAGTATCGAAAGTAAAATTTTTCATTTTATCTAAATCGAGTACTTTTTTACTTTTGAATGCGGCAAGAACAGTTGCTATATTTTCGACTAATTTTTCGTCGAGTTCTAAGGCTTCTGCGAACGCTGCTGGATTTCCAAAGCATATCCTAGCTAAATTTCCAGTATTTGTCGTTCCAGTACCTTGGAGCAATTGATCCGCTCGAATCGTTAACTTTTTGTACAAGTTTTCTTTGACAACATTTTCTCTGTCCTTGTATTTATCTGTAAAATAATAGTATTTCATTGCTAGCAATCTGCTTTACAAAACTATTAATCTGTATGTAATCTGGAGAGTGCTAAATGACTCGTGACTTTTTCCATCAATTATAAAGTTTAAGTCATGTTAAACAGTTGAAACGCTGCCCCAAAATATTGAAAACTTATTTATGATAAAAAATACACGTACCTTTGTCTTTGTCGATTCTTTCCCACTGTTGAAAAGGCTTGCGGTAACTCAGATTCATCAAATGCTCAAATGCTTTTATTTGACAGTGTAAAATACCTAATCCGAAATTTAGTGTATCTCCTTTTGATGTAAATTTATTCTTCAAATTACTAAATGTAGATGTTGTGAGCTGACAGCAAGGGCATCTTGACGCAGATGGATTGTTAGTAATAATATTCAAACACTTTCCATCGAACAAAGTAGGGTACACTTCAAACTTGACACGAACTTGTTTTTCATTTGATAAAATGAATTTATGAGCAGTGAGAAATTGTATCTCTTTGATCAACCGATCATACTCGACTTTCACGCTATCAGTAGTTTCTTGTTGATAACAAATTCTCACTGGTCTAAAAAATCTCACACTCATGGGAGTTGGGTTTATCCAACTGTGCTCGCCATTTTTCGAGTCAAAAAGCTGAATTACTCCGATGTACGTTACGAATAGTGACAGTTGAGCATTTTTGTTTTCTAATTCTCCATTTTCAAATTTTTGTTGAGGATTTTTATGACCCGAAGAGCTGTCAAAGCCTATCGATACACGCATGTGTAAGTTGCGATATGTATTATTAGGCCATCCGAGCGCTACAGCTTCACATAATCGCTCAGCAGTTATATTGAGTAGCTCTTGCAAACGTACACAAACCTCAATGTCACTCTCAACTTGATAAGCTCGCGGATGACACTTTTTTTTCTCTTGCAGTAGTGCTTGATAGCTGGGATAAATATCGTATCCTAAGCTTTTTGTATCAGATATTAATGCTTCGTATTGATTTTTACTGTAGTCATTTTCTAAAAAAAAACCCAAAGCCGAACTAAGTGTATGTTTTCTTGCCAGTACTTCTTTTTCTCCTTCTTCTTCTGTCTGATCTTCTATGATCTTTTTTGCATTCATCTTTTCTGCCATCGATATCACTTCATCATTGTACTTGGGATCATTCAACAAATCTTTAGCTCGATTTCTTAAAGTAGTTCTTGAAACACGCATCTCACGCACATTGATTTTTTTCCGACCACTGTTAATGACATCTCGTCGGACTTTTTTTGGTCTGCCTCTTCCTTTCGGTTGTTTATTTTTATTCTTTCGGCCCATGGTGAGTTACTACTTATTTGAAAAAAGTCGTGTCTTGAAATACCTGGTGATGTAAGTTTCGTATCGTACAATATTCAGAATACTCATCACGAATTTTCCATTCGTTTACCGTATTACGAGCAGATTTCTTACACGAGATTGGCGAATAAAAATCATAGAAACGCTAATTTAAACTTACCATCAGTTTATGAAACGTCAAATTAGACCATACAATTTTACGGAATTATTACACTCTATTGAACACTGGAAATTATTGATAATCGCAGTTCAATCGTAATGAATATACGTGCTGTAAAACTATTCTCGTACAAGTTACTCACTTGAATGAATGTAAAATGTCTTATATCAGTTTCATCAGGACAGAGGTGAATGATAAAGTCAAGCATGTAAACATTGTATACATTACGATTTCATTCTACTGACCTACTGTTGTACAGTGAAAGAGTTTCTAAGAGAAACTATATAGATATACATTTTTTCAGTAATTTATTTTTCTATTATAAATCTTTCAATTATAAATATCAGTCTATATTTTATGAATCAGGTTTTCAACTATTATTTCAATACTCATTTCGATAGCATCATATAATTTTGTGTATTTTGTAAATCTAAAATTATAGTTTATGCAAGATTTGAAAATGATAGGAGTTTGTGAGTTTGAGATATTTTTTTGATCAAATTAAAAAAAAATTAAAAGTGGTTCAATAAAGGTTCGAATTTCGAGAATTTGTAACAAATTATTTCATGTAAAAAAATGTAGCTATCTCAAATTGTGTGTATACTTCAACGTATTAATGACTTTCAAATTATTATTAATGGTTTCTTGAACTTTTGCCACACATCAAGAGCTTCGTAACCCGTACTAGAACTAAAAACTGTGTTAAGTCAATTAAATCACTCACGATAGGTAAGTGGATGATTTGACGAATATTACTTCGTTGACCTTGAAGTAAAAAAAAAAAACAAAAAATGCTATCTGCCTTGTTTTTTCAAGAGCTACACTTCTGTTGCATTGCTTTTTCAAATTTCATGGTGTAAGTATGTTAGAAAAAATAAAAAAGCTTTATTTTCCTAAAAACTCGTGTTTTGACCTTCGATTTGGAGCTCAAAATTTTTTTTTTCTCGAATTGGACTATTTTTCCCTTAATCTACTTAACAAAAGCTTCAAAATGCCGTTCCCCGATTTTCTCTAACCCTTTTAGATCTTGAGTTATTTGATTTCGTTCAAAGTTGGGCGAAAATTCCTATAGTGCGGCGCGGACTATTCGCACGCTCGCTATCGATAAACTCGCCGTGCTCACTGCGCGGGATCGCACGCAAATATCAACAAATAGTGCAGTGCACCTACCGCTAAGTTGACGAGGATACGGTGGCCAACCGTATCCGACTAACGCACTGCTGTTGAACTGCCTCTGCGGTTGCTGCTCTGCTGTTGTTGTTGCGTGGCTGCAGAAGACGCAGAGGTTGAGCTCGCTGGAGCCGAGGTCGCGTACGTCCAACAATGCGCGCACTCGGCACTCCACACACAATTGTCACTAACGGCGACGGTGCCACACACGTCGTGCAGTGCGTGTCCTCGTACTACCGTGCCGATCGTTGTTGTCGGTCGCCGATGCACACGTTGCGCGGTGTACCCTCCTACCTCACGACTCGCTAACAACGTGCACTGCTCCCTGGATCTCACTCGTAAAAAACACTCGGACTCTCTGTTGCCTCTAACTCGGATGCGATGTAGCTAGACTGAAGGACACAGTCATACTGGCTAGCTAACTCTCCCCTCCCGGTCATTGCCCCTAACGCGCCCTCTCTCTCTCTCTCAAACCGATCGCGGCTGTTACGTTCAGCCGCTTAGTAACCCATGCGAGTCTAAACGATTTTCGGCAATCGTTGCAACATTAATAAAGTACGTACAAATACACATATATACTGCCACATGATGGCAACTTACGTGACTACCTTTCAGCCAATCAAATCTCGAATAAAAGGCTTCACTTGCCAGGCTGTCACTTTTTTATATAGGAATAAACAGAAAAGCTCAAAAATCTTTTAATTATTTTTTTTTCAAAAATGTTTTCTAAGTTGGAGATTAATGATATTGGTCTATAATTTATTGTTAATTATTTTTCTTTCGATTTATATTTTGGTATAGTATCTACGATTTTGAGAACGTCAGGCCAAATTTCTTTTTTATAACTGTGACGTCGGGGTCACTCTCAGGTACGCTTGGAGTAAGCGTAAACTCAGGGTTGCTCTGATTTGGCTATCGTGTAACACATAAGCCGGGACGAGCAATATTGTTGCGTGGAGAAAACTGTATGCTAGCGCGGTACGTAATAACCAAATGTTATTACGAACACACCAAACTCACGCTTACTGTGTTCTTAAGGGACTTTAATGAAAATTCACCAGATTCAAGCTTAATGAATTTCCAAAAAACGGATTGCTTAAAGAAAGAAAAGGATGACCACATATAAGGTTTTACTTACTTTTATTTTATTTAATTACTTATTATTAAGACTGCGCTCTCTCTGCTCTTTGACCTCTTTCTCTCTCTTTCTCTCTATTCTGGATGTAGTTGGGTGACTTCTTAATTGAATTTTGGCTGACTTCTTCAAAATTATCTTCTTTGATGCTTCCTCCAGCACTCACTCACTGGTAATCACTTCTTGTTAGGCACTTCCTGGTGCTCACTCCACTCCTCCAGTCTTGTACAGAGATTTTTATAAGCAGTGGATGGTTGGGTGGAAATCCCTTTCCTCAGGCCCATGAAGCGATAACAGCCAAATTTTGTGTTGGTGAGAAATTTTCTAATCATATCTAGGATTTCTTTATTGGTCTGTGGGCGTGAATTTTCAGAAAGAGAAAGGGCGGTCCCCTTTTAACGTGGGCCCTTTTCTCCAGAGATGGCTCTCGGAGTGCCACTTTGAAGAGCAAGAGTAACGCTGTAGCTTATAATTACTTATACAAAATCGTACTAAACTTAGTTAATTTTAACGATACGTAGTGATTATTACAATAATTCAATTATTATAAATATTTTGAAAAATCCAAAACTTCTACGATTTATTATAAAATGCATTATTGTTCTAATATAAAATTATTTATTGGTTATTTGGTGACTAAAAGATGCGCATTATAATAACTTACAAAATTGATTAAAATCTATTTAATATTACGGAT
Organism: Phymastichus coffea; assembly: GCF_024137745.1. Lineage (NCBI taxonomy): Eukaryota > Metazoa > Arthropoda > Insecta > Hymenoptera > Eulophidae > Phymastichus > Phymastichus coffea. The sequence continues at coordinate 2,723,804 of NW_026706822.1, read as the reverse complement.
ATTTTCTTAAAATTCGGTGAGAAAAAAAAAGATAAATTGCATTTTTATGGCCTTCTTTCATTATCAGCGCGATAACGCTTCACGATGTATACGCGATGATCGTAGGCTCCTGTCAACACATCCGCGTGGGACAAAGCAGGATAGAGCGTCGCAGGCTCGGGCCACTATCAAGTTTTATATAAACTCTTTATCTCGAATGCCTTTTCATCGTGGAAAATCAGGAAGATTCCCGCTCCGTTCTTCATATTTATTTCTATTAATTAATATGGAAAAAGAACTAAGTTACGGCTGTCCGTCACATAACACTTAGTGGTTCACTAATATAATTTGTTAACATTTTTAACACTTAAGTGTTTGATGCCATCGATACCCCTATTTTTGTTTTTCATATAATGAATGATTTTGTTGATTTATTAAGTGTTTGTTTCTTTGAAGAATATATTTTTACTATTTATAACTGGTATTTTTATCATTGCGTTTATTGGTGCATTTATTAAAGAGCAATAAACCAATGGTCTAATCTATCCTACCATCTACTCTTTTCTCTATTATTATCTAATCTCTATAAGAGAATAGATAATCTTTTTTGCCAAAATAGCGAAGACTCTGTAGAATAGGCTCGAATCCAAAGAACCCATAAGAACGTGTTAAGTGACAGTCATGGAAAAATTACAATACCCCACAGCTATTTGATTAATTTTGTTATAAATTTTAAAAAGTTCTTTTTTTCAATTACTATTGAATTGTACAATCATACATCATTTTTTATACTAAAACTTTTAAAATCGTATTTTTATGTATTTTAGTTTCCTCGAGTTGATCAGTCTTCTCTTAAGCAATCTGGTATTGGAAAAGCGGTTATGTATATTTATAAGCATCCAAAAGAAACCAAAGAAAATAAAGAACGTGCTGGTAAACTTATCAATGAATGGGCAAGACCAATTTTTAATTTATCGGCTGATTTTAAAGCTTTGTCAAGAGAAGAACGACTTCAACGAGATTTAGAACAAACTCCCATGAAAAGAAGGAAAACTCAACATGAAATTACTTTACAAAAGTCACAAGATATCAATAAAGCTTTAAAAGGCGATTCCAAGTGAGTTTTTTTAACATATACTATATCATAGTTTGAAAAATAAAAAATAAAATATATAATGATTCGATAGGATTCAGAATTTTAAATTAGAGAAGTTTTAAGTTATTTTAGATACACGTTTACCAGTGAATTTAATTTTTGAACTCCTCATTCCTCCTTTATGGCTGAGAATAGAGCCGAAGTTTTAAATGCAAGAAAAAGTTTACAAAATCTGTATCTTTTTATAAACGAGTTTAAATGCTGCAAAATCTTTATCTGAGCATTTTTATTCTAAACATGCTGTTTTCAAAAAGAAAAGTTTGTGTTAATGTGTTAAAATGAATTAGAGTCAACATTTATGTAGGAATGATTTTTATTCGTAAAATGTCTTTTTCCAGTTATAACGGGAGAGTTTCAACTTTAAAATTTAATCCGCGACTATTTACAAAAATTATTTGCGCGGAAAAAGGGACGCGTGAATGCTTGGATAATTAAGTTCCTATTAAGGAACTTGCCGGACATGCAGGTCGCAACGTTCGGGCTCGTGATAGCTTAAAATCTGGGAAAGAGAGAAAACATACGAAAAATCATCTTGGCAATATAAATAATAAAACAAAATTTATTGCCGGCACATTTGAAAAAATTAAAAATATATTGAATAAGCACAAAGAACAGAAACCCATTTTGTGACCTAGCAATAACGTGCCTTCCACAGCGATCGAACGAGGTGGCATCCTCGGAGGGGAAATCAACGACTGTAGATCGGCATGAATGCTTGCTTGCGCAGCATCGAGCCTCTCTGTTCAACCGTAAAAATCACAAATTGCATAACCATGGCACTAATATTAAGAAATAGCACCTCAGGCGACACTTGCGGAATCCACGCGCGCAATGACAGATGAAAGATAGAAAAGAGAGAGAGAGAGCACAAGTTGCCGAGACATAGTTCTTTAAATCATAATAACAATAACATTTTTGTTGTATATTCCGATATCGTTAACATGCTTCAAAATTTATTGTATTCGTTTTAAAAATAAGTGCATTTTTATGTAATATATACGCTCTCCCAAAGTTTTCAAACAGACGCATTATTGTGTTATATATAAATTGTATCCCTTATGATTTTCGGAGTCTCAGCATAAGCCAGTCTAAAAACTTGCCATTTGGCTGACGAGAAAAAAAAAGGTGTAGATCACAAAGTTATCCTCATTGAATCGCCGTAAATCGGAGTGTACCTGATGTTGCTGGCTGTCACCATTTGACAGATGAATACAAATTTGACGATTGTTGAAAAACTTTGTGATCTTTATGTGATGAACTTATGCGGATGCTTCGAAATAATTTTCTTAATCTACCATGGATGGTATCAAATTAACTATACAATAAAGGCAAGTATATAATAAATAATTACTGTTTTCTTAAAGTTATGAGAGTAAGTCCATAAATCAAGAAAACAAACATAATGACTCAGCTATCATAACGTTTCGCTCGTCTAGTATTTTTCTGTTTGCATTACTGTATACAGATTGTCTTATTCAGGATTTGGAATTATTGCCCTTGATTCCCACCATGGATACTTTGCATTGTAGTCACCTTCCGTTATGAAGGGATTTTTCAGACTATCAAAGTATTTTTTCGAGCAAGTCTGTTAGGAACAATAATAAAACTCCACTTACAGCAAATTGGTGGTAATTATGATGATAAGGAACTTATCAGAATTACGAGTGGTGAGTTTTTTCTTTCGTGTTTTCATTGCTTTCCTTTTCTTTAAAACCATCTAATTAATATTTTTGACTCCAATGTGTTGTTAGGATCTCCAAGCCTCTGTTGTGGGTTTGTCTTTTCTTAATAATTCTGCTTATTTGTTACTAGTGTCATCTGTTCTGGGTGTGAGATAACAGCCATATTAACTGGTTTTATTATTGTAGTTGTGCGTCTATAAATTCTTCAGATTGTTCAATTTGCATTATTTTACAAAAATTTGTAATGTACACTTGCTAGAAATTGTTCGGATTTTGGAGAACGTTTAGTCACACATCCGCATGAAGCCAGCACTACTAGCTGAGTGACTAACAAGAAAAGTGCCCCTGGTGTACCTCACCAATTTTCTTCATTTCGTGATATATTGTAGTACATCGAAAAATATTTGACCCATATCTTTTCGTTTCTGCTATTTCGGCGATTTAAAAGGTGAAAACTATCTCTGGAATATACCCCTAAAACCGGTATTTTTTACAATTCTTGAAAACTATTTTGAACCTCTCACAAGGGAGAGCTACTTGCCCTCTGCCTCCGATTTTTCTGAAACTTGAGAGCGAGGTAGAGTTTTGAAAAATATTTGACACATATTTTTTTTTATCTGTGGGAACTCATATTTGACGAGTGAAAACCACCCTCAAAGTTCACCCCCTAAACCTGTTTTTATTCAATGTCTCAATGTTGAATCAACATTTTTTTACGAAATCCAACGCCTATTCTTATAAAAAGACAAGTATTTGGATAAAGTTTAGAAGCCCGAACGCTCATGTGTACTCGTAAGTATGTCTAGGGATGAAAAATCACCCTTAACCCTTAACTGCTATGTGGGGTAGATTTACCCCAGACAATTTTTAACAATAAATAAAATTTATTTTTTTCTTTTCATCAATTTTTTGCAGTGTGTGTAACATTAAAAATTGTTAACCTGAATTTTCTTTTGTAGTAAAAGGTTTGAAATATACTAGAAAAAATTTTTCTTTTGTACCATGCGTATTTAAAAACATTTTGGAATCTTGGTGAAGGAAATTGGTTATGTGTTAACGATTGAATCTTGATTATATTGTTTCTTTCGTGTAAGTTGACATTGTAATTCATAATAAAGTGTTATGTCAGATAATTTTCTTATAAAGTTCTTCCATAATTTAAATCGATATATATATAAAGAAGCTGTATCTGACCAATTGTGCCTTCTGGTATTGTTTTCAATACGACACTTCTGTCATATAATATAGCTTCGTTAACGGTTTTTTCACATTGTCCGCTCCATGAATCTTATAGCAATATGGATACATTGTTACTGTGAACTAAAAATACATTTTCAATCCAATTTTGAAGTAGTTCCTTGGATAATTTTCCAGAGGTGCTTCTAGGTATATATTTCGTGGTCTAAATAAAGTTTGTACTACTCTAGGTACTAATTCTCCTTTACTCTCTTTTAAAACTATGTATAAATGCGACATGAGCTTTCCCTCTGCTGATATAGTTGACTGTATGGTATAACTATATGTTGTTTAATGTACCGACTGAACGATGTTTTCAACTTTTTTCACCCCTTTATAATAAGGCGTGCGGCCACTATGTATTTCTAAATTAAGCCCAATCTAGTCGGAATTAGAAACGTTTTAAGCACCATGAACTCTTATAAGATTTTTAACTTCGTTAACAAATTTTTCTTTGTTTTGTTCTTGATCTTTTACCTCCTGTGTAGATGAAGTAGTAACAAATTTTATTTTACGTGACACAATGTGATGTTTTTTTGAATAGTTGTATCTATCTATGTGAAGCTTTAAACCATGAAATTTTGATTTCTGCTTTGAAACAAGAGCCTATATTTTTATATAAATATCATGCAAAACCATTTTTCCTTCAATGGCTTCTTTAACTTTTTCAAGTACATAAGTTGTTATTGCATATAGTTTAGTTTTTCTATCTCCTCCTGCTTCAACTTGCGATCTCTACTCTCGCAATTGACGGACGTAACTTTTCTATACTTTGACTGTACATTTGTCAAGGATAGTAATGGCTTTCTTTTTCTACTTTGCCAGTAGTCCACTGCTTATTTTTTATATTCAAAATCTACGCCCCTTCTTCATTCCGTAAACAAGTAGCTACTTCTGCATAAACTTTATATAATTCGCCATCTTGTGGAAATGTATCACTATAGTCTTCTTCAAAGCGTAAAGTATATTCTTCTTCTGTATGCACGTTATAATTGACACTATCCTATATTATATTTTCTAAAAGCCTATATAACGCTAATTCCCCTGTATTAGCCTCTGATTCTTTAACTTTATCGTTGCTAGGATTGAACGTTACAGATAGTAATGCTAATATAACTACTGGACTGATAGCCATTTTAATTAAATTTCAACAAACGAAGATTATTCATTTTGCAATTGATATTTTACTTAAAAAAACTTTATAGTATTTATTATTACATAAGTTTAATAACTTTATCTTCCTTTTTAAAGGAAGTATTATATTTCCCTATGTGATGTTCGTATCGCTTATAAATAAAAATAATTCGAACTCTCGTAATCTAGCTAATGAGTAAGAATTTGTTTCCGATAATTTTACTATAATTGTCAAGAAAATAGATAAATGAAATAAATATAATAAATAAGTAAATCAAATATACATAAGTAATTGCAAAATATCGAGGAAAGTCAGACAATGCCCTAGTTTCTTATGGTGCGAATTGTCCCATAAGCAGAGCTAAAGTCTTTCTTTGATAGGATATAATTCGGCCCAAGTTTCTTATAGCGCGAGATGTTCTATAAGTCGAGCTCAAATTATAAGGAAAGGTTAGTCTTGCTTAGTAAATCACAATGAGAGAAAGAACTTAGGTGTTAATCCAAGTTTATTCAGACTCATGCGCTGACTTTGCAAGGCTAGAAGTGAATAGCCTGTACAAAGGTGGGCCTATTTATACACAGATTTTCCCGTTACACCTAAAACAAAAATATTATACTTAACAATATGTAACGGTCCTATCTATGAGCTAGTTTATTATATCACTGAATCACTGCAACCAGTCTAACGCATCTATCTGTTTATTCAAATCAATACATTAAGCGGCGCTACCTCACTGTTTACTCGATTGTATACATATAAGAGTCAAATCAAAATAAATAGCGTGACGTCACAAAGTAATAGATATAGATATAATGATTTTGGATATTAAGAAAAATATTTTAATTACAGATAATTTTAATATAACAAAGTATTTATTACATAAATTTAAGTACGTAGATTCAGAATATAATAACACAAATTGCATTTAATTATGAAATAATAATGAATTTTAATATGCAAAATTGATTTATTTATTACGCGAACATTATGAAATATTAAAAAAATGTAAATAATCCATATGCAAAATGAATAAGTATAGAACATGAGTAAGAATTGGTTTCATTAATAACAGCTGAATAATAACTGTTATTAATAAATAAACAATTAATAATTTATTTAAACAATAAGCTGTATATAAAACGAAAGTATTAATTTTATACTTGATAATGATAGCTTTATGATTTAGGAATCTTAGATAATTAATCTAATAATTGCATTATAAGATTAGGAAAACCCGTTACAAATATGAAAAATTAGTTATAATTCAAATGTTATTAACTAATTTAAATATTCATTTTTATAAAATACTTTTAAATTGAATCAACTCTAAAGTTATATAAAAATTTATTAATTTTCTATTGTAAATATTATAATATCACGTTAATTAACTTTATTAGTTAATAACTTTTGACGACATTATTTGCGATAATTGTATATTATATGAAATCAACAAATAACAAATTTTGTAAAGTTTACATGTGTTAAAAGCTTAATATTAATGGTTATTAACTTGTAAATTAAGAAAACTCATTTCTGAAAATTTGCGAATGTCTCTCGAATGTTCGATGATATCTCTCCTGCAAAAATAAGCGGGAAAATCTGTATATAAATAGGCCCACCTTTGCACAGGCTAGCATTCACTTCTAGCCTTGCAAGGTGAGCGCATGAGTCTGAATAAACTTGGATTATACCTAAGTTCTTTCTCTCATTGTAATTAACTGAGCAAGACTGTCCCTTCCTTATAATTCGAGCTCGACTTATAGAACATCTCGCGCTAAAAGAAACTTGGGCCGAATTATATTCTATCAAAGAAAGACTTTAGCTCTGCTTATATGACAATTCGCACCTTAAGAAAATAGGGCATTGTCTGACTTTCCTTGAAACATTGTACTTATTTATATCTATTTGATTTATTTATTATTATTAGAGTACATTTGATTTATTATTTATTTTATTGACAAGTAGAGTAAAATTATTGGAAACAAATTCTTACTCATTAGCTAGAGACGAGAGTTTGAATTATTATTATTTATAAGTGATACGAACATCACAAATATTATGTGACAGAAAACAATATACGTGCACACGCATGCATAGATAATTATTAAATCAATACAAAAAATGAAAACATACCCTAAGGGGCCGCTCACTCTTTTAAGGATTGAATTCCTGAGCAAAGAAATTAAAGGATTTTTCTCAGTATTACACAGGATAAAAAACAAGGTTCGCAATAGGATTGAGAAAATTTTCGTAGAATTACGAAGAGTTTTACATAGGATAGTCAGGATTTATACAATCTTCAAGATTTTCAGTAAGAGAAAGAAGTTTGTATAATAATATAAATTATATAATTTTATATAATTATATAAAATATAAGTTATATAATACATAATATAAATTATATAATATAAATATAAGTTTATATAATTATATATAATAGTAAATAAGCAATGTATGTTCTGGGACACAAAGGAGCCGACAAAGGATACCGCCAATGTATAAGGATATATGTATGTTCTGCGACACAAAGGAGCCGCCCGATGAAGGTATCGCAGTAGTGATACCTTTTAATTTAAGGTGAGACCCCATGCTGAGTGTTTAAAGGGCATTTGATGTTCGTTTGACACCTCCCGCGTGCCAGTGGGCCCCTTCGACAGTGCCCCCCCCCCACCCACCCACAGAGGTTGTTAAGGTAGGATGCTGTAGAAGTCGGTAGGGTGTTTGGTAAACTATATGATTGTCTCTCTCTCTCTCTCTCTCTCTCGCGCTCTCGCTCTCCTTCGATAGTAGGACGCTTATGCTGGCTGAGTGTGAACCCTCGGAGAGGGGGGTAGCGTCTCTAGCTTATTAGGCGCGTATGCCGTATAGTGTGGATGCCGTTCTCTCTCTCTCGCTCTCCTTCGATAGTAGGGCGCTTAGTAAGCTTAAGCTAGTTGAGTGTGGGTCCTCGGAGAGGGGGTAGCGTCTCTAGCTTGCTAGGCGCAGCAACAACCCACCCACCCACCTCCTACCTATCGTCTGACTACCCTCTCTTCAACCTACAGCGCCGAAACCGCAGCTTTCAGCGCCACCATAGTGCTTAAAAGCCGTGCTCGATTGGAAAAGAGCGCAGTCTTTCGAGACAGACCGCTTCACTAGCTTTCTTAGCAGTGACAAGCAGTATTAGTAGTAGTAGTAGTACTAGTAGTAGTAGTAGTAGTATTAGTAGTAGTAGTAGTAATACTAGTAGTAGTAGTAGTAGTATTACTAGTTATCCTACGCGCATTTTCATTACAGCGGCTTCTATTTCTTATTTTGAAAATACAGTACGCGATTTATGGAAAGCCTATTACAACTCAGAAGCTAATAAGGATGATTTTATTAGATGGAAAAATATAATAATTACCGCTTTGCATTCTCTTGAAGAATATATGTTACGGCCTAACTTAAGTAGAGCAATACGACAGAGATGTCAAACATGCGCTACTCATTTGAATTCAATCGAAATTAATTTAAATAATTCCATAAAAGTCGGAGGAAATGTTAATTCATTACGAGTCATTACAAACCAAATTGAAGGGGACGGAGTTATTTGGCGTGAAATAAATTCAGCATTTGAAAAACGTATCATTACTGCATTCATAGCCAATCAAGAACATACAGATATAAAGTCATTCTTAAAAGCAGTAAATAAACTATTACAATTACAAATACCAAAATATCTTTCAATCCATAATGTTCTAAAAATAAATATAGAAATGTCAGCTTAATTTACCGTAATAAAAGATAATGTAGAGGACATTCAAGTAAAGTATTTCAACACCGAAAATGTTTCTATTTATAGAATGACAGATCTTAAATTATGGTTTAAAGAAAATACTGAAGATGTTATACTTAAAAATTTAGAAGAATTTCAAGAAAAATATTCCGATTGGACATAAAAAACTATCATCGGTATTACTGTTAATATAAATAAATTTAATCCTTTCAAACCTGGCTCATATATTCAACTACCAAAACAAATAGCAGATAAAAAAGCAATTATCAACGTTCAAAATACAGATAATGAATGTTTTAAATGGGCTGTGCTTGCCTGTCTTCATCCAGCTAGATTTCATAGCGAAAGAGTTCAAAATTATATGCCCTTTGCAAATGAATTGAAATTCGATGATATAAACTTTCCTGTTCAGGTAAAGAATATTCCTAAATTTGAAAAATTGAATAGTATTTCAATAAATCTATACATATTAAAAAAATACGGTTTTAAATTCGAAGTCTCACCCTATTATATATCAACTTTAAAACAAGACAAGCATGTCAATCTTTTGTTACTACAAAGCGATTATATTGATGAGAATGAAACAGAAAAATCTAATGGATCAAATAACAATGATAATTTCAAATTAAAATTCCACTATGTATGGATTAAAAACTTATCTGCTCTTGTTAGAAGTCAATTAACGAAACATACTGCACAAATTTATCTCTGTGAACGCTGTCTCCACTATTTTAATAATAAAGAAAAATTGAATATTCATGAGATAGATTGTTCAAAATTAAATAAATATAGAGTTAATCTACCTAATTTTCCTCTTCTGAAATTTAATCATTATAATCGAAAAGAAATGGTTCCGTTTATTATCTATACTGATTTAGAGTGCTTATTGAAACCAGTAAATAATAGACTATCCTTCCAAGATCATGAAGCGTTTAGTGTGGGGCTTTATATAAAATGTAGTTATGATGATTCCAAATCAGTCTTTAAGATATATAGAAAAAAACTGAATGAAGAACAATCACCCGCACAGTGGATTATCAAACAATTTCAGATTTTGTTAGATGAAATGAATCAAATATATAAGAATGCAATAGAAATGAATATTTCATGGCGTAATCAAATGGATTTCAAGATGAGCAAAATGTGTCATATTTGTAGAAAATATTTTCAACATGATGAAACAAGAGTTAGAGATCATTGTCATTTGACGGGTCGATTTAGAGGTGCTGCTCATGCATCCTGTAATTTAAATTATAAGAATCCTTATTTTATACCAGTCGTCTTCCATAACCTTACTAGATATGATTCTCATTTTATAATAAAAGAAATAGCTACTAGCTCTGTTCTTGAGGGAAATGTGACTGTTTTAGCTGAAAACAAGGAAAGATATATAGCTTTCACAAAACACGTGGACGGTAGTACTATAAATATTCGATTCATTGATTCGTTTCGTTTTATGCCATCATCTCTCGAAAAATTGTCTTCATACTTAACCAAACTAAATATCGTAGAGCATGAATTCAAGATAGATAAATATACAAAAACATAAATAGAATTATTGAAGAGAAAAGGCGTTTTTCCATATGAGTATGTTAACAGTTTTGAAAGATTAAAACAGACTCAATTACCACCTATCGAAGATTTTCATAGTTAATTGATAGATAGCAACATCTCTGAAGCTGACTATGAGCATGCTCAAAAAGTCTGGAATGCATTTGACATCATTGATTTAGGACAGTATTCTGAATTATATTTAAAAACTGACGTATTACTCTTGGCCGATATTTTTGAAAATTTTCGTAAAACTTGTATGGATGCGTATCAACTCGACCCAGCACACTATTATACTACTCCTGGATTAACATGGGATGCTATGTTAAAGTGTACAAAAATTGAGCTAGAACTTTTAACCGATATAGACATGGTTTTATTCATCCAAAAAGGTATTCGAGGAGGTATTAGTCAATGCTGTAATAGATATTCAAAAGCTAACAATCGATAAATGGGCTCAGAATATAATGAAAAAGAACCTAGCAAGACTTTGATGTACTTTGACGTTAACAATTTATACGGATGGGCGATGACGCAACATTACCATATAAAAATTTTAAGTGGGTCTCTAACATCGATGAGCCTCATTTTTTCAATGTTTCCGATAATAATGAGGTTGGATATATTTGAGAAGTTGATCTAGAGTATCCAAAAGAACTACACGACGAACATAAGGACCTTCCACTTTGTCCTGAACATAACACACCACCTGGATCAAGACAAAAAAAACTTTTAACAACACTGTATAATAAAGAACGGTATGTCATTCATTATAGAGCGCTAAAGCAGGCTATTAAATACGGACTCAAAATAAAACAAATACACAAAGAACTACAGTTTAATCAAAAGCCGTGGCTTAAAACATATGTAGATTTGAATACGGAAAAAAGAAAACGAGACAAAATGAATTTGAAAAGTTATGCTATAAACTCATGATTAATGCAGTATACGGAAAGACTATGGAGGATGAAAGGAAACGAAAAGACGTTAAATTAATTAGTGCATGGAGTGGCAGATATGGAGCAGAAGCACGGATCGCACAACCCAACTTTTATAGCAGTTCAATCTTTGATGAAAATTTAGTAGCAATACAGTTATCATGGACGTCTTTTAGTATTAAAAAACTAATATATCTTAGACTTTGTGTGCTAGATCTCTCAAAAACATTAGTATATGACTTCCACTATAGCTACATAAAAGAAAGACTACCTTATAAAGCAAAATTACTTTATACTGATACAGATAGCCTCGTATATGAATTTGAAGATGTTGATATATATATGAAATAATGAAAGAAGATATCAATAAATTTGATACATCAGATTACTCAGAAAATAATCAGTTTTATATGCCGTTAGTTAATAAAAAGGTTCTCGGTATTATGAAAGATGAATGCAATAGTATTATTATGAGAGAATTCATTGGGCTTCGAAGTAGAATGTACGAGGTGTGATCAAAAAGTAAGGTGAATTTTGAAATTTAGCGGGCTACGTCCGTTCGATCTTCGACTTTTTTATTTGGTTATGTCGGTACACTCGTCTAGAACATACGTTCCAAATTTCAGCTTTGTAGTATGTTTGGTTTGTTTGTGAGAGGCATCAAGGTTAGAAGTGTTTTGCGTGCTCCACGATTTGCTGCTGTCTAAAAACATGGATCAAAGAGTTTGCATTAAATTTTGTGTGAAAAATGGAATCAAATGTTCCAAAACACTTGAAATGCTGAAAGTGGCATACGGTGAGTCTACTTTAAGCCAAAAAAATGTTTACAAGTAGTATAAACTCTTCCAAGAAGGCCGAGAAGACACCGACGACGAACCTCGTTCTGGACGCCCCAGCACATCAACAACTGATGAGAATATTGAAGAAGTGAAGAAAATAGTGTTGGGAAATCGTCGTGCCAATCACTTTTGACGAGTGTTTTAGACATGAGACGTGTGTCAGCGAAGTTTGTTCCGAAATTGCTCAATTTCGACCAAAAGAAACGTCGCATGAGCATCGCCCAAGAGCTACTGAATGACGTCAACGATGATCCAGATTTACTCAACAGGGTTATAACAGGTGACGAAACATGGGTATACGGTTATGACGTCGAGACTAAGACTCAATCGTCCCAGTGGAGGCATTCTGGATCACCAAGACCAAAAAAAGCACGCCAAGTTCGATCAAATGTAAAGGTTTTGCTTACAGTTTTCTCTGACTGCAGGGGCGTGGTGCATCATGAGTTCTTGCCACAGGGTAGAACAGTAAATAAGGAATATTACCTGCAAGTTATGCGCAATTTGCGCGAAGCAATCCGCCAGAAACGTCCGAATTTGTGGAAAAATAAAAATTGGCTTTTGCACCATGATAACGCCCCTGCTCACACATCGTTGCTTGTGCGCGAATTTTTGGCTAAAACCAACACAGTAACGATGCCACAGGCACCGTATTCCCCAGATCTGGCCCCCTGTGACTTCTTCTTGTTCCCAAAACTGAAGAGGCCCATGAAAGGACGGCGTTTTGCCACGATTGAGGAGATAAAGACGGCATCGAAGGATGAACTAAACAAGATCACAAAAAATGATTTTTTGAAATGCTTTGAGGATTGGAAAAAGCGTTGGCACAAGTGCATTATATCCGAGGGGGATTACTTTGAAGGAGATAAAATAAAAATTGATGAATAAATAAATATTTTTTGAGAAAAATAAAACTTCACCTTAGTTTTTGATCACACCTCTTATAGTGTACTAATAGAAAACCATCAAGCAATAAAGAAAGCAAAAGGCGTAAAAACACATACTGTCATAAAAACAATAGATCACGAAGATTTTCGAAACTGTTTATTGGATTTAGAAATTATTAGACGTGAGCAATGCAATATACGAAGTGTATTGCACCAAGTAAGAACAGAAAGAGTGCAGAAAGTAGCACTAAGTCCATATGATGATAAACGTTGTATATTTTGATAAAAATCCTGATACACTTCCATGGGGTCATTACAAAACTATTGAAACGTCAAAGCTTAAAATCAAGAGTGCGGAACAACGCAGGAAAAGAAAGATCATAGAAATGGAAGAAAATCCTCAAGAAAATTGTAAGCTTCCTCCAACCTCCGATAGAAGTCGCTCAGAACAGAGTAGTAATAGTGGGGAGGAAGAAGGCTTAGTTAGGAAAAGACTAAGGATAGAATAGTGAGAGAGTGGGGACAACGGTAGAGTGGGGAACAACGGCAGACATGGCGACTGAAGTCTGAGGAGTATGGGCAATGGAATCATATGAGAAATTACTCAAGTGGGGATAAGGCGAAAAGAGAGGGAAATTACGGCGGCTCGAGTTCTCAGAGAGGGGACGCATGGTACAAAACGGAGAACACACCTCAGTCCGTCGCAGTTATTCAGCTATAGGTTGAAGTAACAGCAGTAGTCTCTCTTCCTAATTCTTCTATTCGACTTCTAGATTTTCTCTTAAAAGTAAGTTTCTTGTATTCGAGTAGCTCTCTAACTATATCCTAGTAGTACTAATTATTGATTGATTTTTTTTATTGTAGAATGGATTTTTCATCAATTAATAAAATAGCCAAATCGGCATTCTTACCTAGAAAAACAATGTCGCAATTAGAAAATAGCTGCACCTATATGATAACGAAATTAAGATGGCTGAATACTCGTTATGGATTCAGTGTTGATATAACCGTAGACGACGAATTGGAAATTTTTCTACCTAAGCGAGTAAGCTTAGCGTTAGAAAAAGATGAAGATATGTTGAAGAAATTATTCGAGACTATGGAAAAAAAGGAGTTGTTTATTTACCACCGAGAAGGCTCGAATTTTGCATTTAAAAATTAATTTAGTATAATGTGTAAATGTATACATAGTAAATAAATTTATATTTAAAATTTTAATTATGTCTTTAATCCTAATTTAATTATTCCTTCAAATCCATTTTTTTTTGGAAAGGTTGAAGTAATTACTTATGCGTTCTTTCTGCCGAGTTTCGACTTAGTGTAAACTCATAAGCAATGTTAGTAGTGGAAGCACCTCACAGGTGAGAGCAATGTTTGGGGCTCTCACCATTCCCTAACAAAAAAATAAGAAAGAGAGAAGGGGGGCGATTTCGGCGGCTCGAAAAGCGAAGTAGTGGGGTTATATTCTAAAATAGTGATAAGATGTTAATAGGAATACCATTCTGTTCGAAGCAGTGGTAAGAAGAAGAACTAGTAGTAGAATCTTAGCCATGCCAGCTATAAGAGACAACAAGAGATCTCACTCCTCTTCTAAGCATGTATGGTTTGCGAAGAAAGTTAAAATACATCACCTTCCATACTAAGAAAAAAACTCTAGAAAAGGTATTTGGGAGCAAATAGCACGGGATCACGAACGTTTCCAAAGACGTATTCCTGAATTGAATAAAGTTATATCACGAGTATTACTCAAGAAACGTATATTGATGATGAATAGAATGCTTGGTCCTATATTAGAAAATCATCACACTATATATATGTTAAATAAAATGGAAATCTAATTTAAAGTAGAGGGAGGCGGTTGTGGCGGCTCGAAAACCAAAGTAGTGGAGAAGGGTTTTAAAAGAGCTGTGAGCCTCGAAGAGCTTCATTCTGCCTCAAGAATCGAGTAGTAGCAGCAGCAGCAGCAGCATCAGTACAAACAGCAGTGAGAACAGTAGTAGAAGTACAAACAGCAGTGAGATCAGTAGTAGAAGTAGTAGTAGAAGTAGTATTAGAAAAAGAATACGTAACATTCTAGATCTCTTTACCTACAGCAAGATAAATTTTGAAATGTTGAATAACATTGGAATGAAGCTTTTCGATATACTTCCTGAAAAAAGTCATTATGAATTGCATGAAGATGAGAAATATCTGAGTTAACATGATCGTTGTAAATTGTGTAATATTCTTTATCTAACTTTTTTTATGTCTTCCCATACAGAAGAATGCTCTCACGTTGTCCTGCTTTTCAGTGGCTATATCATGATGGAATTTGGATTAGCTTTATCCGGTGAAACAAATGCCTCATGCTCGCTGAATGCATAATACTGTATACCATCAATCGGTTCCAATAAATCTTTTAAAAACTTATACTTTGGTTGATTGAGGGACTTTGAATAAACATAAATGTTTTCAAATCTAAGTCCATTAGGATGTGTGATTAGTGTTAGCTAACAGTTAGTTTTCCCACAGTTACTAGGACCACAGAAAACTGCTCGTATACTGTCAGGCAGTAGTTCACCATGTCTTTTTTCTCGTTTTTCCGTTTCAACCACATTATCAAAATTTATGACTTGCAACTTAAGTGGTTGCTCTTTGAAGTCCATATTGTTTTCTAATCACCGGTCGAACGACGATGAGACTACTAACTATAAAAAGACTGTTTATATATTTTTTAGTTTCATTAAGACTTTGACTTCTGATGAGGTATGATCATTTGTTACAAAAGAAAGACTGGTGGTGCTGGCTTAGTGAATAAGATCATTAATAACTTACCATTCGAAGCTCATTTGCCTGGTTATCAGTATTGCGGGCCGGGAACTAAATTGAAAAAACGACTTGCTTGTGATGATCCTGGAAAAAATCCGCTAGACGCTGCTTGTAAAGATCACGATATTGCTTATTCTCAGAATCGAGAGAACATTGAGGCGAGAAACGAAGCCAACAAAATTCTAGCTAAACAAGCCTGGGATAGAGTGCAAGCGAAAGATAGTAGTTTTGGTGAGAAAGTTTCTGCGTTTGCTGTAGCCAACATAATGAAAGTTAAAAGTAAACTTGGTATGGGTGTTAACATTTTAAAACGAGGAAAGAAACGAGGCAAGGGATTAAAAAATCGCTAACAACAACGACAGCGACGAAAGACACATGTAAAAAGTAAAAATCTATCAATTGCATTGAAAAAAATTATTAACGCTACCTCGAGAAGTGTTGTACCTAGTAATAAATCACTCTTGGTCATTCGTTCGGCTATAAAAGGCGCTAAAGAAGCTGTGAAGAAGGCTGGAGGAAGAAGAAAAATAAATATTTCTCGTATTCTACCAATTCCTAGTAAAGTGGGTGGAGCTCTTCCTTTTTTAATTCCATTATTTGCCGCTTTGAGCGCCACTGGAGCTTTAGCTGGAGGAGCTGCTTCAATAGAAAAAGCCGTTAACAGTGCTAAGGCCGCTCAAAATCAATTAAAAGAAGCTCATAGACACAATAAAACTATGGAAGCTATTGCTATTGGTAAAGGACTTTATTTAAAGCCACATCGTAAAGGTTATGGTCTTAGGATATTTTTCACGGAAAATTACAAAATGGCGTCTTGAATGTTGATGAAAATTTAGTATTACATTAGAATTTTTCTTTCAGAAATTACTTGCTGAAATTTATAGAATCAGGATGAAAATGTAGATTTACATTGAAAATGTTAGTTCTTTGATAAACCTAGGCATTACGAATTTTCCTGGAACATTTTTCCAAGATGGCGGCCAGCAACATGTTGACAAGCGGGGAAATCTAAAATTTTCTAAATAAAAGCCGATTTAGAGAATGAATATATACTACCTATACTTTCGATGTCGCTGAATACAATGCTAGTGTCAATTTCAATTTTACAATGGCGGATCCAATATGGCGTCGGTAATACCAAAATCAGTTTGTGTTGATAAAATCGCAAATTTAAGTGCTACATTTTGTCTTGAATTTTTAGCACTTTTTCTAGTATTTTCCAAAATAATTGATGCAATAGTGGAAGAAATTATTCATCAAGCGTACCTGTTTTTTCAAGATGGTAAGAGTCAAAACAATTTACACATAGATACTCTTGACATTGTTCGCAATAAATATTCGTACGTTTCTTGCAGTCATTGCTAGCTTTGCATATTCTTTGTGAAGATTTTGTGGATTTATTGTGGATATGATGATACTCTCTGAAACAAGTATCACAGAAATAAGTTTTGCACTCATAGCAATAAAATATTGTTCTTATGGTACACCTTATACACATCCGTCTACAATCAGGTATTGTGAGTTTCAAATGCTTTGATAACTTTTCAATCGGTTGCTCTAAATAAGACTTTGCAACACTTTTTGCAAAATCTTTACTAGACATTCTCTTTTTGTTCACCATATTGTACAAAATCAAAGTATTTGTCAGTGAAGACTCGATCAATCTACATAAAATAACCCATGTCCATTTCTTTGAACCAATATTCGTTTTTAGATCACTGCAGTATTGATCATGAAGATCAACTCCTCCCATAAATTTGTTGTATGTCTTGAATGCTCCAGGAAATTCAATTGGTACTTTACGTTTAGCTGTTTTATCGAATCGTTCCATTGGAATAGTAGGTGTAACGCCAACGGCTGTAGATAATATGGACACTGGTTTCGAGTCCATTACCGTAATGTAATTTATACCACTGGTTTTATCATGACTTACAACATAAGATCCTCTAACAGCTTTCTTTTTATCTAGTTTATGTTTATCTATCAATGTCTTCTGTTCGGGATTTTTGATCAATGTTTTCGAGTTTTTACTTGATTTATCCAACACTTTTGGAAACATCTCCTTTGTAAAAACACGATCATCTCTAACCGTACCTGTTGCACGCAGGTTTTGTTTTTTCAAGTGTACCAGTAAATCAGGGGATGTGAAAAATCTATCAAAATATAGATGATATTTAGCTACATCATTCTTATCGACCGATGTTAGAAAAACATGAAGCATATTCATCACTGCCCGAGATCCTAAGCTACATTTAGAGAACTTCGTGTCACTTTGACAATCATTTTTTCCACAATAGATATCTATTTCTAAAACAAATCCATTAGAAGTACAAAGGGCTCATAATTTTATTCCAAAACGTATTGGTTTGTCTTTGATGAATTGTTTTAGAAGCGTGCGACCGAAAAATTTAATCATCATTTCATCTATTGATAAAGAAGAGCAAAAAAATCCAAACTGTTTTACATTTTCTCTGAAAATGTTTAAAATTACACGAACCTTCCAAACTTTGTCATTATCAGTCTTATCCGAATTTTTCGAAGTTTTCAAATTAGACTTAATTTTTTCAAACAAATTTCTATTCATCGTTTCTGAAACAACATCGGAATGCCACATTTCATCAGTCGACCAGTAATCTCTATAGCTTTTACGAATATTGGAAGTGGAAAAAATGATAATACCTAAAAATTTGTTGAAATGATCTGGATCTAATTCAAATCCATTTTCAGTTGTCGCTTCAATAATGTTATCTCTCATTCTATCACAAAAAAACATTTCAAATAATTCTCGAGGTTCCTTTTCTAGTACATTTTGTTTTATTGCTTCAAAATTATATATTTCTGATTCAAGTTGAACATCGTATGGTATTTCTTGATCTATCCATTCGTATTTATGTGAGGCTTCTAACTTTTTCTCGTTCGCGAAAAAATTTTGATACACTTCTTCATAAGATAAGGCTACTGCATCAGTGAATCTAGAAGTTCCATCAACTTCTCCGTCATTATCGAGACCTTCTACGTCACTATTATCATCATCGGGTACCCACATAACTTCATGATCATTTTCATCTTCATCACTATGATCATTGTTTTCTACAACACTGCTATCAACACTGGTATTCCTCGTCGACTTACGTTTCGGCATGATTTTGCCAGTTTTATGAAACTTCTTTTAGAGTCCGAATCTGATAAATATTTATCTTGAAAGAATACTCGGTGAATAGTAAAGCTCTCCAATTATCCTGAAAAGGACTGTTGGAGAGACAGCCGAAGAATAGAGTGAATATGCTCCAACTATCTTGAAAAAGACCGTTAGAGAAATACGCACTTTTCAATCCTCCACAAGATGGAAAATCTCGCCAATTATCCTGAAAAGGACTATTGGAGAGACAGCCGAAGAAAAAGAGTGAATATGCTCCAACTATCTTGAAAAAGACCGTTAGAGAAATACGCACTTTTCAATCCTCCACAAGATGGGAAAGTTCGCCAATTATCCTGAAAAGGACTATTGGAGAGGCAGCCGAAGAAAATATGAATATGCTCTAACTATCTTGAAAAGGACCGTTATAAAATACACACTTTACAATCCAAAGATGGACAAAGAATCCAGAAAAAAATATAGTAATTAGATTCGCAATTTTATCAACATTACCTGATTTTGGTACTACCGACGCCATATTAGATCCGCTATTTTGTAAAATTGAAAACGGACATTAGCATTGTATTCAGCGATATCGAAAACATAGGAATTGAGTACCCACTCACTGGTTCTCATCATTTTGGAATTAACGCCGCCATATTGGATCCGCCATTTTGTAAAATTGAAATTGACACTAGCATTGTATTCAGCGACATCGAAAGTATAGGTAGTATATATTCATTCTCTAAATCGGCTTTTATTTAGAAAATTTTAGATTTCCCCGCTTGTCAACATGTTGCTGGCCGCCATCTTGGAAAAATGTTCCAGGAAAATTCGTAATGCCTAGGTTTATCAAAGAACTAACATTTTCAATGTAAATCTACATTTTCATCCTGATTCTATAAATTTCAGCAACTAATTTCTGAAAGAAAAATTCTAATGTAATACTAAATTTTCATCAACATTCAAGACGCCATTTTGTAATTTTCCGTGAAAAATATCCTAATTCTGACTGCAAATTCGTAAAGAGCGGGAAATTTTACAATAGAAAAGTGACTTCTAGTATACATTTTCGATTATTTTGAGGTTTTCCTCGGTCAAAAACAAATCGACTATAAAATGGCGCCTTGGGAAGAAATGGGTTAAGTCACCTCACTTGTGACACTCGATCTATCTTCAGTGTGAGTTACCCACTACTTAGTCCGCCTAATCCCCTAGACGAAATCGAATGAAAACTTAAGATTTTATAGATATATTAAGCTAATAGGAAACGAAATGACGTAAGCGGTGAATAAAATTAATGAAGTTTTAGCTTCATTAATTGCTGCTTAGCTTCCTACCTGCACACGCATGTATTAAACAAATTCCAGGAAACTTTATAACTTTATAACTAATAACGGTGAATCACAGTGCAAAAACTAAAGTGGCGGTATTCTCGCGAAAGCAACTGAGGT
Source organism: Phymastichus coffea (assembly GCF_024137745.1). Lineage (NCBI taxonomy): Eukaryota > Metazoa > Arthropoda > Insecta > Hymenoptera > Eulophidae > Phymastichus > Phymastichus coffea. The sequence continues at coordinate 2,703,249 of NW_026706822.1, read as the reverse complement.
TTAACTGAATATTCAAACGCTCGCGCGCCCCCTCTCTTTCTTAGTCGTTCGAACTAACATTACGAGTGTACAAATCGCGAACGGATCGATTAATCGAATCGACTACCGTTGCAACAGGTAATAATTATGTTCTGAAATATATTCTAATTTTTTAACAGGAAACAACTAATTTTTCTATAAGTGAATAAATTTAAAAACAATATATTTGAGGGAGTCTCTCACCTCTTTGATATATTTGAGTCAATAAACTATTCCTGAATACTTACTATTTTATAAAAAATAAACAGGTGTTGATTTTATCAAGAAATTCCGATCCAATCTTGAAATATTAAAAAAATTGGTTTTTGGGGGTATTAAGGGTAGTTCTCACCCTCTGAACATATTTGGATCACTAATTTCTGCTTAAATACTCATTTTTTATAAGAAAAAAAAATAGGAATAGATTTTATCTTAAAGAATCCGATCAAAACTCGAAATATTAAAAAAATCTGTTTCGGGCGTAAGTTTTAAAGGTGGTTTTTCCCCCTTAGACATACTTACATATGATCGTTCGGGCGCCTAAACTTTACCCAAATACTTGTTTTTTTATAAGAAATAAGCAGTCGTTGGATTTCGAAAAAAATGTTGATTCAACTTTGAGACATTGAATATAAACGGGTTTAGGGGGTGAACTTTAAAGGTGGATTTCACCCGTCAAATTTACGAGCGTGGTCCGATAAGTACTTAGTCCAGGTGCTCTGAAAACGGCTACCACGGAGGATAACGTGACAAAAATTCACGATCTCGCATTGGCAGATCGACGATTGATGGTGCGTGAGATAGCTAAGATCGTAGGCATCTCAAAAGACCGCGTGGGTCATGTCATGCATGAAATTTTGGGCATGAGAAAGCTGTCGGCGCGATGGGTGCCGCGTTTGCTCACTCCGGACAACAAGCGCAACCGTGAGACAACTTCAGAGCAATGTCTGACGCTGTTGAAGCGCAATCCGAAGGAGTTTCTGCGTCGTTTCGTGACTCACTCGCCGGGCAGAAATTTGAGTCGAATGAGGAGGTAATCGCTGCCACGGAAGCCTACTTTTCAGACCTCGAGGTAACGTATTTTTCAGACGGGTTAAAGAAGTTGGAGCATCGCTGGGCCAAGTGTATCGAACTAAAAGGGGACTATGTTGAAAAATAAAACGCCACTTTTCCAAAATTTTAGTTTTTCTTTTGTAGGCTAAGTACTTATCGGACCACCCTCGTACACTGAGATACATCGGGTACATGGAAACTAGCGTAGAGAAACTTTGTAATTCATGGCGGGCGAGAGAAGTAAGGTATGAACAAAAGATTGAAAGTATGGAAGAGAATAGAGTTGTAAAATTATGTTGGAAAGAAAAGGAAAAACTAGAAGAGATAGATGCGTACAGTGTGGAAAGAAAAAAAATTTTGTAATTCGATAGGTTTATGCACCTCGGTTGTAAATGTAAAACTAAAATCAGAAATGGATGTGGCTGCAGAAATTGTATGTAGGAAGAAAGATATCGAAAATCAGGTATTAGATGGCAAAATTAGGGAGTCTCGATATAGTGTAATTTTTAAAAACATAATGTTCAAAGATGTACCGAGATACCTAGGTAGATGTAAGAAAGACAGTGATATAGGTATAATTGCGAGAATAAGGTGTGGAAACCTGGAAATATGTAATAAATATTGGCTAAAGCGGAGGACAGATTATGCAAACTTTGTAAAAGAGAATACGGTACTATTGAGCATTTGATAAACAGGTGTGAAGTGTGTATGAGCTGGAGGGAAAATTTAAATAAGTATTCCTATAGTGAACTAGGTACTATTGAAGTGATAACGATGTTTAAGTGAGTTGGAAAAGAGTACGAAAGAGCTGAAAAACGCAAGGAATCATGCGAGACTCGTAGTAAGGAAAAATAAATAAATAAATAAAAATAAATACAGGTCGTATGCGAAGATATTTAGTGTCATGTTGTCACAGAGTGTATAAGAATGTATAAGAGTGTACAAAAGTGTATTAAAATGTATATAAGAGTATAATAGAATGTATAAGTATATATAAGTTATATATATGTATAGAGTATATATGTATTTCACGTAGTATGTAGTATGTGTGGAGTTCGGTGGTTTTGGGCTATGAATGTTGTGTATATGTTTCATTAAGCTAGGGTATTATATGTAAACCAAGTCCTTTTTCTAGGCCTGTTTGGCTGGTTAATAAATAATTATTATTATAAAACACTTTTGACTTATTTCGATAAAGAAGACGTCACTAAAGCGACTATCACGAGGTAGCTTCATACAATATTGGAACATTTTAATTTTCAGAATGCAGCTGAGAGCGTGCCGTTATTTTCAGATATGTTCCATGACATCAACATAGCAAAGCATTTTAAATTATCTAAAGATAAACTAGGATATACAATTGTACATGGATTGTCTCATTATTTTCTCCACCAATTTAAAGATCCATGAGAAATTAGTAAATAAATTGTGGTAAACTTTGACGAGAACTTCAACAAAGTAGTATCCAAATCACAGATGGACGCAGCCACCAGATATTGAGATCATGAAAAAAATGAAGTTAAAATTAGATACTTTTCATTAGTATTTTTGCTCAATTTTAAAGCTGTCGATTTAAAAAATGGTGTAATGGAAGCTGTTGGCATTCACAATTTATCAAAGATCGTCCAAATTGGAATGGATGATGCGGATATCAACTTTATTATATTAAAAATCCTCAAACTAGAACTTAATGAAATGAATCCTCAAAAACTGTACTACTAGACATTGGAAGTTGTGGTTTGCATAATGTTTATAGAGGCTTCAAAGCAGGTAACAAAGCAGGTAACAATTTCGTTGAAATATCTACATATTTTTAACGTGTCTGTACTATTTATTTTGGTAATTTTCCATCCGAAGAGGTAATTATACTGCAAATATCAATTCCAATACTTTTCCATTGAAATTTTGCTCTGCGAGGTGGGGTAGGTTGAAAATGAAAATGTAGCTAGGATAGCTATAACAATGATACCGCACTTGCAAAAATGGGTTAAGATAATACTGGAGGAAGGAAGAAAAAATCCTCTCAATGAGAATAATAAGAATTACAAAGCGTTGCTGATTTCGTCAGAAATCCACGGACTGAAGTTAAATTTGCATTTGTTATCTCATTTTTCATTTTAGTACAACCATTTTTGAGAGAATTTCAATCAGATCCTTTAGGGCCTTTTCTTTATCAAGAAATCTTATTTGATGACCACTATTATAAGAAGGTTTGTATATCTAAAAGTTCTCGAAAAAAATACTTCAACCATCAAAGTTAAATTAACGTACAATAATTTGATCCCTGAGAGTATGATCGATTTTGGATTTGAAACGAAAAATGTCCTATCAAATCTCAAACCAAAACCGAACGAGGGCAAAATAACTGGTTTCATAGAAGATGCAAGGGAGATTGGAAAAAAATTACAAAAACGATTCCCACTTTTGTATGGATTTACCAGAGTTATAAGTTATCTTGAACCTCACTTCATCAGTGAATACCCAATAATAGCCGGAAAAAGACTCTTGTTTAAGTACCTTACAAAGTAACTTCTGGATTTCCAGCTCTTTCGTCGATAAAGTGAAATTAGAATATATGGATGTTTGTAAATTGAGTAATAGTGTAGAGACAATGAAGTTTTACAATCGCAATTAAAAACCATTAGATAAGTTTTGGATAGAAGTGATTACTAACTGAAGATATTCAACTGAGCATATAGCACAATTCATTAAAATGAGTCTCATATTGAGTCATGAGAATACTGTGTGGCTTTTCAATAAATAAATTCAATAAAATAAATTCAATAATATAATTTCAATAAAACAAATTCTGAATGTGTAATAGAAAATCAAAACGAAAAATGTCTTGTAGCATAAAGACGAGTATATGAGGTCATAAAACCATTAGAAAATGCTCGGAAGATATGCGTTACTAAAGGTATTTTAACGGTCCAGTCTGATTTGTCTCTTTTCCTATTGCAAAATAGCAACCCGTCATGCACGAGAAAACTAAAGAAAAGCGGTACGTAGGTCCAAAACAATTTTATAAATCCAGTTGTCATCAGCGTAAAAAAGGATGGATCTGTTAGGTTCTGCCTAGACGCTAGACAATTGAACAAAGAAATTAGTAAAGGATTATGAAATTCCATTACGTATGGAAGACATTTTTCAGCAATCCTTTGGGATTAATTATATGTCCAGTTTCGATTTAACTAGCAGCTTTTGGCAAGTCCCACTAGACGAAAAGAGTAAGAAGTCTACTACCTTTATAATTGAAGGAAATACATATGAATTTAACATCGGAAATACGTATGAGTTTAACGCCCTTTGGAACTTGCATTAGTACAGCTGCTTTACGAATAGTAAGGGCTTTGAATCTATCAATTAGCGATTTAAAACAGTTTATAATTCCATTTGTAGATGATATTCTCCGTATCTCGAAAACATTCAATGAACATATGTATCATGTTCGAGCGTTATTCACTTGTCAAAATTGTCAAAATCAAAGCTAGTTCAAAATGAGATAGAATTTTTAGGTCATATCATTACACTCTCGAGTATAAAGCCCGAAAGAGAAAAATTACAGCTTCTGAGAGACTTTAAAGCTCCTAAAAATCTAAAGAGCTTGCAGAGCTTTCTCAGTTTCGTTACTTTTTATACAAAATTCGCTAAAAATTATGCGGTCGTCTGCCGACCTCTGATGGACTTGTTGCGGCGAAGTAATGGCTACCAATGGTTACCTGAGCACCAAATGGCTTTTGAGGATCGTAAAAAATTATTCATTAAGAATATCACTGTGATATATCCAGATCCTGACAAACCATACATTTTAACCACTGATGCTAGTTACCATACGGTGGCTGCAGCTCTGTCGCAACTAAATCAGTAAGGTGAAGAAGAAGTTATAACTTTTATTTCGCGAACATTAAAAGGTACTGAGCTAAATTATTTTACAACCGAAAAGGTTTTAGCTATCGCATGGTCTTGTCGAAACTAGACACATATTTAAGAGGTGCGAAGAAAATTATCGTTCGTACTGATAACGAAGCACTTAAATTTTTGTCGACATGTAAGTTTACTAATTCGCATTTGATGCGTTGGTGCCTATTCCTACAAGATTATAACTTGACGTGCGAGTATTTGCCAGGAAACAAGAATAAAGGAGCAGATTTTTTCTCAATATATTTATCTCACAATCGCAACGATGAAGAAGGCGTAATCAGTATCGCAAGTTTGATGAAAAAGCCCTCTCCAGCTCTTATAAAAAATGTATCAACCTTTCTCATTTCCAAGAACAGGACGCTTTCATTAATAAAATTAAAAAACAAGAAAATTTTTTCAACCGATTTGTGGTCCAAGAAAAATTGGTATTCAAAAAGGAAAATAGTAAAACCAACTAGTGCTTCCAGAACAAATGATCAACGGTATAATTACTGAACTTCATGAAATGTACGGGCATATACGATGTCGCAAAATCTTCAAAATGTTACAAAAAGACTTCCACTCGTATATACCGAAAGTACGGAAAAAAGTTAGCAGCGTAATTCCATGCTGTGACTTGTGCCAACGTACCAAGTATTTTAATTAAATAATAGATATAATTATTCAACCAATTTTAGTAAATCAACCTAACGAACTATTGTCAATTGATTTTTATGGTCCTCTGCTAACTTCAACAGGAGGAGTCCAATATATTTTGACTACCATCGATGTTTTTAGTAAATACGTCGTAATGTATCCAATAAGATGTGCTACCACCTACACAACCATTAAAAAGATTTTTGAAGACTACGTGCCCAAATATGGAACGCCAAAATCTGTCATTTGCGACCATGGCACTCAATTCACGTCGAAAAGTTGGAAAGAAAAGCTGGCATCTATGAACGTCAATTTGATATTCTCTAGCATACGCCATCCGCAAAGTAACATAGTAGAGCGTATACATAGAGAACTGGGACGTTTTTTAAGACCGTATGCTCACGAAAATCAAAAAGTTGGGCTTCGTTAATACCAAAAGTACAAGATATAATGAATTCTATTTATCATAATACAACCGAAATCACTCCTATGGAAATCCACCTAAGACAGAAGCCAGATCGTTTTTGGCATCACTGGTTTTCCCCAAGTGACTTAACTATATCTAACAAAATCACGGATCTTCGTAAAAAGGTCCATAAAAAACTAAACAAGAGAACTCTAGCGCATATTAATTCAAATCATAGATCTTACAAAATAAATGACGTTGTAATACTAAAACGTCTTACCTCAACGGATAAATCGGAAGAACCCTTTGCCCAACCTCCCAAACAAATGGCGAGGGAAGCACCCCTTACTTTTCTGCCCTCCAGCATCCCACGGCCCGTCAACCCTGAGCCTGCTGCAGAAGAGAAAAAAATCTCGAAGCAGCAGCTGCGCAGAGTACGAAAACGGATCGCTAAACTGGGAGCAAGGATAGCCGAGAAGAAGAGGAAATAAAGAGGCTGAGAGAGAAAGCGACCACCAACACCAGGAGCAATAAAAATAAAATGTAAATAATAAAAAAAAAAAAACAACAAATCAGACCCTATTAGTCGTATTAGAATGGCTCGTCTTTTTTGCCATTCTACTATGGGGCTATGTAACGGTCCAGTTTGATTTGTCTCTTCTCCTACTGCAAAATAGCAACCCGTCGTGCACGAGAAAACTAAAGAAAAGCGGTAATTGAGCGAAGACACTCTTCTCACATACATGTAAATGTGTTAGGGCAATTCGGCGAAAACAAGACCATATAAGGAGCGTGACGTCATGAGCGTGGGAAATTTATTTTTTACAATGCAAAATCGACAATTGCTGAGTTTTTTCTAATGAACAAAAGCATTTTTTTAGTCAATTTTGATGCGCTGATCTCGAATTTCATGTTATTATAGTCATTAAATATGTTTTTGTTAGTTTAATTTAATTTATAAGTAAATAGTGTTTAGTAAATTATTTAGTGGTTAACCTGCTAATTCTTTTCCTTACGATATCTAAGCGCTCAACTCATAAGACTCTCTCTCTTATGAGAAAAAGTAGCCTTAGAATATCTCCTCTCTATAAAATCATTAATTCCCTAGAAATAGAATTGAATATTCTTTGCGGCGCTGTCGGGCTTTTCTTCGATAGATGCAACAATACCCAATTATATTTTAAAACGGCTCATCGAAACAGCGAATATTGTGTTTGCTATCCGGTGCATATTGAAATTTCAATTCTTATAGAGTATATGCGTGTCAATTTCTTGTTACTCTTGGAAACGCGATTACAAATATAACAGAAAGAGTCCAAACTATTTACTTGGCTAGCACGAGATAGATCAAACCATACAGTATGATGCAATCTACAGTACGTATAGCTCACTCTAATTATATTGATTATTTGAATAATAAAAAAAGTGAAGTTAAAAACAAAGCTCAAAAAGTAATAGAAAAAGAATGAAAAGCTCCAGAAGTTAAAGACCTGGAAATGAAAGGAATGAAGGTATAAAAGAAACTGCAGAGATAGAGAAAGAAAACAAATAAATAAATGATTATTTTATGTAAAAGAAAAGATTATTATACTATTTATTAAATGTTCACCTATTAATTTTACCATATCATAATTTAAGCCAGTAAATCTGTGCATCTAAAAAATCTTCATATTTTATCAATCTAATGCAACCCGTTTGCTTTATAATATTTCTGCTTATAATTTTTATTTCACATGCCAGTTTATCAATAACATATCGTCGGGAAAATTCTGTTTTCTATCGGAAAAAATCAGAAAAATATCTAAAAATTAATATTGTTTGTAGATTAGACACCCTACTTTAGTACTGCTGTACTCGCTGTAACATATTTTCTAATGATGGATTTGGAGGTATCGTCCAGTGACTTCTCGAAACTAGCTTGTTCTTCTTTCAACAATTTATGTTTGGGTCTTCACAAGCTTTAGTCACCTGCATCAATATATTATTTTTCTGTTCAAATTTAGACACGTTAACTATTTAACGTCTCAACACATAACGATTTTCTGATAACTAGGGAGTTATAATAGCAAAACAGGCAAAAGCTTTCCTGCACCTGCCATGAATAATTACTCTGTCTAGGTTGATAACAATGAAACCATATTTGTCATTTTGCCGCTATCTTGCACAAGTTTCTATGAATTTAATTAAAGGTATATTTGAGTTTCCACGGTCGTCGTAAATATATTGTAAATTATCATCATCTTGACGAAATATAGCCAACAAATTGACGTTGTCTCAAATGTTTTGACCGCGTCTGATCAAATATTTTAGAATTTTCGTGTATGATTAACACGGGTAAAAACAATCTACGTTTTTATATCTACCTATACAAAAGAATGCTTTAACGTTGTTTTTTTCAGTGGCAATGTCGACGTACTCGTATATCATGATGGAGTTAGGCCGAGCTTTATCCGGTGACAAAGATGACTATCTTCTTTTGTACTCGCTGAAAGAAAACAATTGACGCCATCAATCGATTTTAAAAGATTCTTAAGAAACTTATATTTTGGTTAATTGAGCAACTTGGAGTAGACGTAGATGTTATTAAACCGCAAACCATTCAGATGAATGATCAAGCTGAGTAAGTTGTTTGTTTCTTCACAGTTTGATAGAACATAGAGAGTTGCACATATACTATTTGCCAGCAACTGCCTATGCCTTGTCCGCTTTCTCTTATTCTCTTGTTCTATCACTCCATCAAAGTTGACAACTGGAAGTTTCAGCAACTGCTCCTCAAAATCCATGTATATTATTCGATATCTTGACTACTATAAATCTAAATATAAATATAAGTGCTTATATACCGCAATGCTCAGTAATACAGCAATTGCCGGACAGTGATGATTAAATATCACAGACGATAAGGACGTGGTATTGTCAAGAAACTCATCAACTCACTTTTATTCGAAATTTATTTACCAGGGGGTTATTAATACTGTAGTCCATAAACTGCGACTAAGAAATGACTGGCATGTGGTTATCCGGGCATCAATGCCCTTGACGCAGCATGTAAGGAGCATGATATTGCATACTCGCAAAACTAAGAAGACCTTGCAGCAAGAAACGAAGTAAATAGCGCTTTGGCAAATAAAGTTTGTAATATAGCATTATCAAAAAATAGCAATAGAATCTTTGTTGAAAAAGTCGCAACATACGTTGCGAAAAATGCTATGACGATTAGAAATATTTTGTATTGGTCTCGAAAGAAAACAAGGCTATACTGTAAAGAATAAGAAAGGTGTTGGAAAAAAAGATCGTTTACAGAAAGAAAAACATTAATGCTGATAATGCCGGATTGTCAAAAAAGAACATTACACTGAAAAAAAGTATCAGCACCCCTTTGAAAGTTGCAGCAATACCGATTAATAGACAAATCAGTTATCCACTCGGCTTTAAATGCTGTCAGTAAAGCTGTGAAGATGGCTGATAGTGAAAGTTGAGTCATCATGCCTCGAATATTGCCAGTTTCAGCGAAAATTCGTAACCATTGTTTATTTCATTATTTCTTGGTTTAAGTTCAACTGGTGCTCTTGTTGGAGGTGCTGTTGGTATAGCAAAGGCTATCAATAATATAAAGACAGCTCGAAAACTTGGAGAAATCTCAATAACACAATCAGATAATAAAAACTGTCGCTATAGGTAAAGGGTCCGCCCGCCGTGCTAAGCTGCGAATCTGTGCATTGAGAGTCCACACTCATGCTTGTTTCCTTCATTGTTGAGGTGTGGCGCTAGGGCGGGCGGCAGAAAAAAGGAAGAGAGAGAGAGACAGACAGACAGACAGAAGAATGATGAGAGAGATAGAGTGAGGGTAGAAGAGGAAAGAAAAAGATTGTGAGTTGCGTGCGCATCCTCGCGCTAATTTTCGGTAGTATATGCTGAGTTTTAGCAGGGGCTGTTCCGCTCGCCGTTTTTGTTGAGATCGTTTTCGAGAGTTTTCCCGGCACCCGAGTATATTGGTAGAGACGCGCCCTGTGCGCGGAGTGAGTGTTTTATTGGCTAAATCGCGCTCAGCCACAGAATTATCTTGGTTTCTCGGCACCGATGCGCGTGTGATTGCGGCGAGGCGACGCGGGTACGTGCCTGAGTTACCATTACCGTGCTCAGAGCGATAACCGGCAGCGAAGAGCGGCTGAAGCAACCAACAGCGAGAAAACAACAGGAACGATAACAACAGAATTAACAGCAGAATTAACAGAATTAACATATCAACGATAGGGATAACGACCACGATAGCAAGGACAGCAACAACGACGAATACCGAGGAGATGACATAACAACATCGATAGAGATAGCATCGGAGCAGGGAATCAGCAAACGAAGTCAGTGTTACTTTTTTCTCTCTTCTTTCTTTCGCATATTACAGGCGTTCACATCTCGCAGGTAGTGTAGCAGACTTGCCATCTATCCCGTCGGCCGCGATCGCTGATTGAATTTTGTACAGGCGTCATCGTTTCTGTTATGTTGGTTGTAAGGATAAAAAAAAGCGAATCGGGTAGCAGTCCTGCCACCGATTCGTTTCCGCGAGCGCGAGACCTGTTGTCAATCGTAGCTGTGACGATGACGGGCTCGCCATTTTGTATTGTTACTTTGTTTTTATTTCTTGTTTTCGTTTTATAAAATTTTTTCTTTTGTTGTTAAGTCACTATTACAGTTACTTGACATTTCACTTACTCCTCATCCCGAAGTTATTAACGCACTATTTATGCGTTGCACTCGGCGCGTTATTCAGTTGTGAGAGAATTTATGCCTTCTGAATCCCCTCTTTAAAGAATTTGTTCTCTACCTCTCGATGGAAACGGTCGTATTTCCGTTACAACAGAATTTAATTAAGTTGACAGCTAGTTGATTACACTCCAGGTGTATATAACATAATGAATGGCAAAATTACATATGAAATTAGAGTCATAAAGGGAAAGAAATGAGTGGGAGAATGAAGAAAAAAAGAAAAGTTAGCCGTATTAAAAATTGTCAAGAAGGTGAGCTGGATGTAGAATTAAGACCAAAAGATTCGAGTTTATTTATCAAACAGAAACAAGCAGATAATCAGAATTACATGTAAAAAATCAGACAACAGTTGTTTGGGACAATGGGAGCAACCTTTCTGTCAAATCCAATATGACCTTGAGATTTATTTTCAAGGTCATTTGAAGGTCAAAGTCATTTTTTTAATAGGAACCCATATTTTTGATCCCGGATTCGGAAAGAGCGAAAAATTCTACGTTCAGATAACGTATTATGTGTGGGATGTGTTTAACCCCTCCCCCCTCGCCTAAGGTCATGTAGGGGTCAAATTTATGATTTTCTTCATCTATGCACAGGGATGATCCAGCAAGGGTAAAGTTAATTGTAGTAACCCAATAACTCGCTAACCCTAATAACCAAGAGATTTTTTGAATAAGGACCCCCATTTTTTATCCCGGTATCGAAAAGAGCGGGAAATTCTACGTTTAGATAAAGTATTATGTTGGGGGAGTGGCTCACCCCCCATCCCACCGGGGCAAGGGTGAGGTTAATAAGGTATTGATTACCCAGCCAGTGAAGGCAAAGTATTGATTACCTAGCCGGGTTCTGCGGGTAATACCTTGCCGTAGCACGATATCGGCCTTGACATGCCCCGAGAGACAACAGAATATCAACAATTACGTTTCTCGAATAATCCGGCATATTCCCTCCTTTTAAGTCAACTAAGAAAATTACACTTGAACTCTCCTGAGAAGGACTGTTCGCGAATCACTATTGTCATAAACAATACTAAAAAAGTGTTATTAAACAATTTAGTTGAAACTTTGTAGACTTGTCCGGAATCACACCAAAAAAAAGAATGGAAATAACATGTTATCCCACAAAATGGAAAATGACATTTCTCACGAAGGCTTTGAATACATTAAGTAGACTTTGAAAATCAACCTGAAGTTTAAGCTCGAGGTCACTGTTGTTTGACCCTACAATTTTTTTGGGATATTGGGGTTATTGAATTATTGGGGTTGTCGGGTTATTGGATTATTGGGTTATTTGGGTTATCGAGTTATTGGATTATTACAATTAACCTTACTCTTGCCCGATCATCCCTGTGCATAGATGAAGAAAATCATACATTTGACCCCTACATGACCTTAGGCGGGGGGTGGGGGGTTAACCGCACCCCACACATAATACGTTATCTGAACGTAGAATTTTCCGCTCTTTCCGAATCCGGGATCAAAAATATAGGTTCCTATTCAAAATATCTCTTGGTTATTGGGTTATTGGGGTTATTGGAGTTATCGAGTTATTGGGTTATTACAATTAACCTTACCCTTGCCCTATCATCCCTGTGCATAGATGAAGAAAATAATAAATTTGACCCCTACATGACCTTTGGCGAGGGGGGGGGGGGTTAACCGCACCCCACACATAATACGTTATCTGAAGGTAGAATTTTCCGCTCTTTCCGAATCATGGATCAAAAAATATGGGTTCCTATTCAAAAAATGACTTTGACCTTCAAATTACCTTGAAATTAAATCTCAAGGTCAAATCGGATTTCACAGAAAGGTTGCCCCCATTGTCCCAAACAACTGTTTTCTGAACAATTTTTTTGTACAACGCCAACCGTCAAAGGTCGGGAAAATGAGTGACTCAGCAAGTTTCTTTTTTAAATCAATGGATAATGATTTTTTGTAGAATCTAAGGGAATGTAAAGATTCGTATACCCTGCGAATAACCATACTGTAGTGCTGCTTCCAATCAAGTTTATCGGGTAATATCAATTCAAACATTTTTACTAATGAAGAATATTCTATAGCTATGTCATTGAATGAATGCTTGGTAGTGCGCTCAAGTTCAGTCTAGAAATATAAAGTTCGCTGCCAAAGATGATAGTTTTAGTCTTGTTGGTATTTAGGCAAAGGCCATTGGCATGTGCCTATTCAGCAACACGGTCAATTTTTGCCTGTGCTCAGGTGATTACAGACCGAAAATCATCAAATTTACCATGAAGGTAGATTGTAAATCATCGGCATACATCATAAAGTTTGCTCTATTCAGTACTTTGGGAGGTCATTTTTGAAGATGGAAAAGAGGAAAGGTCCAAGAACGTTACCATCAGGTTCACCAGATAATGTACGCGGCCCATCGTATGTATTACCGTCGTTGTAATGCAGCATGGAGACGATTAGTGAGGTAGGAATGGAACCAAAAAAGTGTGATGACATCAAGGTTAAAAGAGTGAAGCTTTTTTATAAGTGCTCAATGAGTAATGGAGTCAAAGATTTTAGAAAAATCAAACAGTAATAATAAAGTTAATTTTCTATTTTCTATTCTTAGACGTATATATATATTATGAGTAACAGGAAGGAGGGTAGTTTGTATGCTATGTCTTCGACGAAAACCAGCTTGACAAGGATCAAGGAGATTTGATTCAAGGTGGTTCGAGAGTTGAATATGCACTTGATGTTCAAGGTTTTCAGAAAAGCTTAATAATGAAATAGAGTGAGTATCAATAGGAGAGGTTAGTTTATTTCTTTTAAGTAAAGGTCGTATCATGGGGTTTTTCCAGAACTCAGGGAAAACACCTATTTCAATCAATTCATTAAAGAGAATAATGAGATATAGAGTATGAAGTTGAGAATTAGTTTTATCATTTTTCCAGAGATGCGATCAAATCCTTGATCGGAAGAGAGTGAGCAATTCAGTGCTTTGCATAACACTTTTAAAGAAGAAAATGGTGTCAATATTAGTGTCTATTAGGATATTTATAATTATGGAGGAAAAATCTTTTTGATATACTGAAAGATAGGTTGTAGAGATAGAAACATAATGTTAGTTAAGTTCATTAGTGATAAAAAGGGTGAAAAGAGAGTCGTAGGTTTTATCTAAAAGAAAATGAAATCCCTGCCATTTTGTTTCGATGTTTGAAGCTTAATCAAGTTGTTTTTGATATAATTATTTTTAGCTGTGTCTAGTATATTTAAAATCTGGAACGAAATAACTTATATATGTGAAGTTGATACCTTATAGGCATTATCACGACGTAAAATGAGAGTACGAATATCTGTGATGATCCATGGTTTGTGCTTGGAGAAAAACTTGATGGTGCGAACTGGTGCTACTTGATCAAATGTAGAGATGTTCAGGGAAGTAAAGAAGATTCGTATGAGCTTCAATTTAATGTGGAGCTAAAAAAACCTTAATAAAAACAGCAGTATTTCCACGACAATTAAAAATAGCAGAGGCACACTTATTATGGAGCTGAACAGCCCTTTAAAGTATTTTATATCGCACAATAGAGGGGCATCAACCTGGAAGACAAAGAAATTTGTAATGGGTTGCTGCAAACCTTCATGAACAGCCTTATCAAACGTCATATAAGCGATATATAAATTGTCAGACGACAAAAGCAAATGTCAATAATTTGAAAGCAGTCGTGAGAGAGAAAGAGAGAGAGAGAGAGAGAGAGAGAGAGAGACTAGTTGCAGAAGTCGGGACTAGTAGTATAGTTTGATCTTCACATGAGAATACTTCTTCCGTTGTGATCCCAAATAGCCTGCTCGTTACGCCTAAAGAGTCACAAGTTCCTCAAGTCCACGTATTCCTAGTGCAAGGTCTTTCGTGCGGATCAGAATGGAGTTGGTAGGTGTTTTCGAAAGCGAGAAGAGGTGAGTATAGTCGAAAGCTTTGCACCTGTCGAGACTGAATCTTCTAGCGCGGCACGTAGCTACCCTAGAGACAGTTACGTCGTTTCCAATAGGCAGGCGGCGAGCTTCGACATCATCTTCTAGTTTGCTGACCAACATCTGGAAGTGAGCAAGATAACGCCCGATTGCAAGTTTGTGCTTTATGTTTAACCATGAGCGAATTGCCTGTTAGAGCCGCGTGCGAATTTTCTCTCTATCCTGCTCTAGTCAAATTTTCGCATGCGCCCAGTTGTGGTTTCTTTGTTTTGCGTTCGAGTGTATGTCGCCCACAAGGCAGCGTTCCGAGAGTTAAGGCCGAAATAAAGCTCTAGTATTTAATCATAAATATACGACCTGCGATTCTTCATCAGCTCAATTTTTTTCCCAACCCAACCCAACCCGCACACGCGAACGTTCACACTCCTTTCAGCACATCGCCGAGTGAGCATCTCGACAGCGAAAACAAGTACTTCAATGAGACAGCAACGATTTGAATCTCATCGAGGAAGATTAGCAACGAGAAGGAGCAAGGTCCAAGAAATTCGCCGCTGGTGTACGAATCTTCGCTTCTTCGTTAGTCACGAGCGTACATGACCTTGTATGAGGTCGGCTCGCCCAATAGGCGACACGCACAATCACGTACGCGCGCCTTGCTATTCGGCCTAATATTCGCCTAATTACAAAGTTAATAATTAATTCATTGTGCTTTGTTATTTCAACAGTTCTGTAATGACCCCATGGAAGTGTATCTGAATTTTTATCAAATATATATCTTTTGTCATCATATGGACTTAGTTCTATTTTCTGCGCTCTTTCCGTTCTTACTTGATACAATGCACTACGTATATTGCATTGCTCACGCATAATAGGTTCTATTGTCAATAAACAGTTTCAATAATCTCCATGATCAATTGTTTTTCTGACAGTATGTGTTTTCGCGCATTTTGTTTTCTCTATTGGTTGCTGATTTTCTATTTGTATACTATATATTTTACTTCGAAGGCCGAAGAATACTCTGATAATATTCCCATTTCATTCATTTTTCATAATACCAACAACTTTTTTATTAACTAGTGGCATTTTAAATCGATTATTTTTCAGGTAATCTGATGTATAAAATTTATTAATATCTTCATTCATAATTTCATATATATCAACAGCTTGAAATTCATACACGAGGCTATTTATATTAGTATAGAGTAATTTTGCTTTGTGATAAATTGTGCTAGTCTTTCTTTCATATACCCATAGTAGAAGTGAAATTATATGAAATATGATATATATGAAATTGTAACGAGTGTCGCTCGTTAAAGGTAAAGCCTAAGCGCCTCCATCGCGTGGGGCGACGCAAAAGCCGGCCCATGAAAATAAATCAGAGAAGAAGCGCCCGCGAGACGAACGAACGAAAAAGTGAGAGAGAGGAGAGAGATTAGGGCGCCGGCCAGCGCGTGTTAGGCGCGCGTAGACGGGACAGTAGGAATATGGGGAAGGGGAATGAGAGCGATTAGCCCGCCGGCCGGCGTGCGTGAGAGAGGAGTGAGAAATGCGTACGAGCAGTCAAGTCCGGACCTGCGGGCAAGAAAAACACGAGTGACGAGTGAGTGCATTGGAAATTGAAAGAGCTTCTCGACCGATATTACGCGAAGACTCGGTGGTTCCAAGGTCGCTGAGAATCACGCCCCAGGGAAAGGTCATTCGCTGCCCATTACTGCCAGTTGCCCAGAGCGATCTGAGGCAACAGTCGAGGATCGCGGGCAACTGCGAACCCGGGTAGGGAAAACCTTGCCTGAAAGGCGTGCCGCGAGGAAGGGCCGGAAACCGACGCAAGTCGCGAATACTGTCGAGGAAACTTTCGGCAGTAGCAACTCGACCCCGCAGCGTAAGTTCTCGACATTAAATGTAAGAAAGCGAAACTAGATAGTGCGCGTCTTTCTCTCTCTCATCGCGAGCGCGATATACCCTGCGAAATCTCTCGGCCACGGCGTTACCTTTGTATGATCTAACGCGGCAAAGGTGAATAAATCTGTAAATCTTGTGACAACTGGCTGAGACTTTTCCTTTCGAACTCCTTTTAGTTTTCCTCTCCTATCGCCCATAACAGAATCTGCCCGACCTTGAGTCACTGGGCAACCCGGAATCGCCGCACGTGTCCTTCACGTGTGGGCTTTCTCGGGCTCTAGGGCGAGAGGTCAGTAGATCGAGCTGATCCGAACGAGCTGATCGAGGTGGCGATCAGCCTCGCAACGCAAGGAATATCCTTTCTCTAACGGGTGAGATTTCCATTCGCGCCCCGAACGAAATACCCCGTTACAAAATATATATCAACATCTTAAAATTCATACACGAGACTATCTGTATCAGTATAGAGTAATTTTGCTTTATAACTAATTGAATTAGTCTTTCTTTCATATACTTACAGTGGAAGTCGTATATTAATGTTTTTGAGAGATCGAACACATAAAGTCCAATATATTGGTTTCTCAATACAAATAGACGTCCATGATAACTGTATGGCTACTAAATTTTCATCAAAGGCGGAGCTTCTATGAAAGATAGGTTGAGCACTTCTGCTTCATATCTACGAGTACCACCCCATCCACTAATTAATTTGACGTCTTTTTGCTTCATTTCATTCTCCATAATCTTTCCATATATTGCATTACCAATGAGCTTATAAAATAATTTTTCAAACTCATTTTTAGCTCGTTTTCTTTTTTCAGTTTTCAAATCTATATAAATTTTCAGCCACGGCTTATGATTAAACTGTAGTGCTCTATGTATTTGTTTTAGTTTGAGCCCTTATTTGAGAACCTCTTTTAGTACTCTATAGTGAACGTTGTTAAAAGTTTTTTCTGCGTTGATCCGAGAGGTGTGCTATGTTCAGGAAAAAGAAGATGGTCCTTATGTTCGTTATGTAGCTCTTTTGGATAGTACTTCTAAAATATAACCAACCTCATTATTATCAGAAACATCGAAAAAATTAGACTTATCAATGTATAGACCTATTTAAAATTTTTATATGGTAATGATTGCGTCTTCGCCCATCCATATAAATTGTTAACATCAAAATACATCAAAGTCTTGCTGGGTTCTTTTTCATTGTATTCTACGCTCATTTATCGATTATCAGCTTTTTAATATCTATTACATTGACTAATACCTCTTAGAAGACCTTTTTGAATGAATAAACTTATGTCTATATCAGTTAATATTTGTACACTTTAACATAGCATCCCATGTTAATCTAGGAGTAGTATAATAGTGTACGAGGTCGAGTTGACACGCATCCATATGAGTTTTACGAAAATTCTCAAAAATATCGGCTAAGAGTTAAATATCAGTTTTTAAGTATAGATCAGAATACTGTCCTAAATCGTTGATGTCAAAAGCATTTCACATTTTTTGTGCATATTCATAGTTAGCTTCAGAGATGTTGCTATCTATCAATTAGCTATGAAAGTCTGCAATAGGAGGTTTTAATAAAGGTTTGTGTCTATTTTAATCTTTCAAAATTATTAACATACTCATATGGGAAAACGCCTTTTCTCTTCAGTAATTCTATTTGTGTTTTTGTATATACGAGGGTCGTTTGAAAAGTCTGTGCAAAAATAAAAACTGTTTGATTTTTTTTAATAAATCTTTTTTATTTTTCAACATAGCCTCCTTTTAGGCTTATACACTTCATCCAACGCTGCTCTAGTTTGTTAATCCCTTCCAAATAATAGGATTTGTCCAAGTCTGTAAAATAGGCATTCGTTTCTGCAATCACCTCCTCGTTTGAATAAATTCTTTTCCCCGTCAGCCATTTTTTCATATTAGGGAACAAACAATAGTCCGACGGAGCCGAGTCTGGAGAATAGGGGGGATGTGAAACGAGTTGGAACCCTATCTCCATCAGTTTTGCGAACACAACTGTTGAGGCGTAAGCTGGCGCATTGTCGTGGTGGAAGAGGACTTTTTTGTGGGCAACTCGATTTTCAAACGATCCAATAACGATGAATAATATTCGCCCGTAATGGTTTTACCCTTTTCCAGATAGTTGATGAAGATTATTCCTTGCGAATCCCAAAAGACAGTCGCCATAAACTTGCCGGCCGAAGAAATTGTCTTTGCCTTTTTCGGAGCAGATTCCCCCTTGGTAACCCATTGTTTAGACTGTTCTTTGGTCTCAGGAGTGTAGTGATGTATCCGTGTTTCATCTACAGTGATTAAACGACGCTTAAAGTCTTGCGGATTTTGCTGGAACAACTGCAAACCATTCTAGCAACACTTGTGTTGCTAGAATGACCAAAAACACGATCTCGTTTTTGGTCAATCGTGAGCAATCGCGGATAGCCATCTAGCGGATAGCTTTTTCATGTCCAAATGTTGGTGCAAAATATTATGTACCCATTCGCTCGAGATGCCTACAGTACTAGCAATCTCACGCACCTTCACTCTTCTGTCAGCCATCACCATATCATGGATTTTATCAATGATTTTTGAAGTGGTAACCTCAACAGGGCGTCCAGAACGTTCAGCGTCTTTTGTGCTTATATGGCCACTCCGAAAATTTTGAAACCACTTATAAGCCATACTAATCGAAGGTGCACAATCACCATAATGTTTATCAAGCTTCTGTTTAATCTCCTGAGGCGTTTTGTCTTTGAAAAAGTAATGTTTAATCAATACACGAAATTCTTTTTCGTCCATTTTTTTCAACCACTCGATTTCTTTGATTGAAACGATTGTCAAACGTAAAGTAATTGGCCGATCTGGCTGAAACTTGGTGTGTGCTCTTCCAAGATATGCCACTAACTAAAAATAACCTTGATACGCACTAGTAGCGCCATCTCTCTGACTTTGCACGGACTTTTCAAACGACCCTCGTATGTACAAGTAGATTGATCACATACACACACACACACACACACACACACACACACACACACATATATATACATACACATATGTACATATATATGCATATATATAAACCTCATGATATGATAGCTAGTGTAAGGAAACAGTATTTTTTCATGTAAAATATTAAAATCGTATGGTGGCCATATTGAATCTACTGTTTTCGATATTCGCCATATTGGATCCGCCTTATTGAATTCACATATCAAATAAAATCTCTATATTGAATAGCATGAAAGATATTGAATGTATAAGAATATGTTTTTCAACTGAATACGGATTATGAATATAAAAGTCGCCATATTGGATTCACCATAATGTATCCGCCATATTTTATTTCATATATAAAATAAAATCTTTGCATTGACTAGCATAGAAAGATCAATAATCTAGAGAAATTTATACTTTAAGGCAAAAGTACTTTAAACAGTAGTACTTTAAAAACTCGTACGAAGAGGATATAGTCATTTTTTATCATTTCGGCCGCCATATTGAATCCGCCATTATACCTTTTTGGTAATACGATGGTATTAATATTATCTTTGACAATCAGTTAATGATTTCCAAGTGTTTTTCGTACTTGTTCACGATCGTATTTTCTCGCAAACGAATTAGATTCTCGAAAACTCACTTTTTTGCGTACTTATTTGTTTATAATAATAATTAACAATTAAAAATTTATAAAATATCATCAGTATTACAAACACTAAGGATATATGCACTTGAAAATACAAAAAATCTGGAAATCAAGCATGATATTACAAAAATATTGAGGTAAAAAGAAAGAAAAATAGATTGCCAATAGTCTGAAAGCTTCAGAGTTCTGTCACTTTCGGATAATTAACCCCCGCCCCCTGAAAGGTCGTTTAAAGGTGATCATTATTTTTAATGGTAACTCCTATTTTTATTACGCATTTGGATTCCTCGTCTAATTCTACGTTAAGATATCATGATATGTGTGTGTGCGGGGTAACCCACCTAAAGGTCATTTGAAGGTTAACGTTGTTAGTTGAATGGCAACTACGATTTTTATCGTGGATGCAGATTCTACGTAAAATTCTACGTCCTGATGACGGCACGAGTGTGGGGTCCCGATGACCTTCCCCCCCTCCTGTATTGTGTATGAGTGTATTTTTTTTACCGAAGAGGTAATGCACCGTAGAGATCCGCTCGATACTCCCCGTGTGTGGGACTCGGCATGACCACTAAATTCCCACTTCTTATGCTTCTGTGATGTTTTATCCCCCCCCCCCTTCCCCTTCCACCGTGTGTGTATGTTTGTGCGTGTGCGTGTGTGTATTTTTTTTCTAAATTTCCCTAGCACTCCTAAAGCATTCTCCATTGCGACCTTCGCTAGGTTTCCTACTAGTGTGCTGGGTTGTTGTTGTGCGTACCATTACCTCTCCCGGATCCTAGTGACTGCTGTGAACTAGGCTGTGTATCTAAATTTTGATCTAAAGGGTTTGGGTTTTTGATTGAAGACGACGTTTTTATTCCCACGAGACACGGCTAGGCCTTGAGGGTCATTCCAGTCCGCCTACCTAAACAGGATAAGGCATTTCTTTGATCAACCACCCTTGCCATCGACACGGTGGGAAACCGTTTGCGGCCGTTCCGACCTTTCAGGTATGAGCACGGTTTGCTTTTACACTCTTCAATAACGCAGTCTCGAAAAGACCACAATTGCTCGGGATCCCGGGTGCGCCAATACCCGTCATCGACGCAGCAAAGCTCACGCCGATGCCCTGGGAAGTGTGTGCGTGCGTGCGTGTGTGCGTGTGTGTGTGTGTGTTTGTGTATGTGTATGTGTGATTACTTTATTTAGCTATTTAGTAAATGTTCAAAATTTCTTCCATTAGCAGCAATGCACAAATGAAGTCTTCTCTGAAATTGTCTCACCGTGCTCAACAAAATATTTCTAGGTATAGCAGCACACGCTTGTCGGATCCGCTCCATCATATCCTCTCTTGTGATTGGTGTTACTTGGTAAACTACGTTTTTTAGATATCCCCACAGATAGAAATCGGGTGATGTCATATCTGGCGAACGAGCTGGCCATGCGACTGGCCTACGGCGACCAATCCATCTCTGAGGATATTCATTATCGAGGAAACCTCGGACTATGCCAGAAAAATGTGGTGGTGCTTCATTTAGTTGTATCCACATTCTCTGTCTAGTAGCTAGATCCACATTTTCTAGTAATCTAGGCAAATGGTTGCGGAGAAACTCCAAAAAAATTTGTCCAGTTACGTTTCCATCAAAGAAATAAGGTCCAATCAAGTGACCATTCATAATTCCATACCAGACATTGATACTCCAACGATGTTGATGATCTATCGATCGATACCAGTGAGGGTTTTCATTTGACCAATAGTGGCAGTTATGCCGATTCAATTTACCATTACTTTTGAATGATGCTTCATCGGAAAAAAGTAAGAATTGGAAAAAGTTTGGATCCCACTCAAGCATTTGCAAGGCCCTTTGACAAAAACGAGTACGTTCTAACATATCATTAGGAGTTAAAGCTTGTGTGAGTGTAATATGATACGGGTGATATTTCATGACTCGTAAAATCCGAAGAACTGTGGTTCTTGGAATACTGCTTTCCCTGGCTATTTGACGCGAACTTATGTGAGGATTCATATGTACATGTGCTAGTATGACCAAAACTCGAACGTCATTTCCACCATAGTCATTGTGTTGGCGTTGGCGACGCAAATTTCCACCTTGTGCGCGAAATTTTAGAGTCCTAATAGTATTGGCGTTAGGGTGAAGTCTTTTTTGTATCTTTCTGCATAAAGTCTTTCAGCTGCGTTATAATTTCCCTGACACTCTCCCAAAACCAACAACATGTCAACGATTTCAGCAGGAGTGTAGTTAACCATGTTCGGAATGGTAGTGTACAATTAACCCTGCAGTAAACAATATTAATATAAAAATTTTGAATTTCTCACATAACAAAATTGTAATTACTTATAATTTTTTTTCTCTTTACTTACTTCTCACTCAAGTAAAAGCAAGTGAAAAATATTTTAGACAACTTAATCGTCTCGAATCGGCCGTAAGTATCTTGAAAACCGTTGTGCCCAATATACCCTACAGTGAACATCTGGGCTCCGGGATTAAGAAATTTGAGAATTAACGTTCTGAGCTTATCCTTGTAGGTTATTGAGTTAGGGAGTAGAGGAATTGGGGGTAGGGTATAAGGATTTAGGGTAATAGAGCTAAAGGATCAAGGAATTGAGGACTGTAAGCCTGGTGAACAAAATAAGAGGTCTTTTTTTGGAAAATACCGTCAACCGTATAATGACCTCGGGTGGGGGGGGGGGGGAGTGAGAGGTCATAGGGACCCCACACAGGACGTAGAATTTAACAAAAATCTGAATCCACACTGAAAATCGGGATTACCATTCAAATAAATGTCTTTGGGGTGGATTCAAGGGTGGGGGTCACCCCCAGACATGTTAGGTTACCTGAATGCAGAATTAGACAAAGAATCCAAACCCGTAATAATAATAGGAGTTACCATTAAAAAAGAACGATAACCTTTAAACGACCTTTCAGGGGGTGGGGGTTAATAGGGGGGGACATCGGGACCCCGTACGTTAAACATCATCTGCACGTAGAATTTAACGTAGAATCGGAATCCGTAGTAAACATCAAGGTTAAAATTAATAAAACAACGTTATCCTTGAAATGACTTTTGGGGGGGTTATTTGAGGGTGGGGGTTACCCCGACCCCAGACATGTTATGTTATCTGAACGTAGAATTTCACGAGGAATCCGAATCCATGATAAAAAATGGGGCCTCCCATTTAAAAAAAACATTGACCTTGAAATGACCTGGACGGGCCATGTCCAAGGTCGAATCCAAGGTCACCAAAATTGGTGCATGCTATTCAAATGTCCTTTAATCGAGTACAATGATAATATTGGAAGTAATTTTTTTTGTATTCAGCCTCATTTTAGGAACACCGTGATAGTCAGATAATTAAAACTGAATCGAAAACTGGAATGAATTCGTGCTGAGTAATATAGAGCATGTAATATTACGGAGAAAAAAAAGTTGAATATTAAAAAATTTTTCATAATTGTCTTGAATATTAATTGTATACTGTCTTCTGTGTTGTGGTAGCGCATATTGTTCGCAAATAACACAAAATCTATACAAACTATACTGTACCATTATTGATTTGATAACTTGGATATCATTCGCTTTCACCCAGAATAAAAATTAAATGTAAATAAACAATATGAGCTGACAAAATATAAGTTTACCTGAAAACTGAAACAACTGATAATTAATTTAACTACTTGAGATTTAGATTTTAAATAAAGAGAAGGAACAAATATTTTTAGATCTTTTCTTCAGATAAGATGAAACCTGTTGATAAAAAGTGGACTCCAGAAAATCAGCTAAACAGTTGATAAATTTATGTATCTAAAATCTTATTAACAACTGTACTGTGACATCATATTGAAAAAGTATATGGTTTAAGCCCATTATGTTTTAGACTTTCAATGCTCGCTCTGAAATGTTGTATACGCTTACCTATAAACTAAAGATTCTGTTTTGGTTCCTCGTCATAACATAAAAAAATATTTTAAAAATTGTGTTAGTATTAATTGATCAGATGTAGAACATTAAAAAAGAAACAAAATAAGATCTACATGATATGGAAATGAAAATTCTGTATGAAAATAAGTAGAGATGCTATAATATTTTAACCAATAGTAAATATATATTTCCCCAGTCTGGTCACAAATAATGTATTTCAACGAAAATATAAGTTGCTAGATTTATCCATGAAACATGTAATTAATAAGTATTTTATTATTTCAAGTTGCTTTTAAATATATGTGTAATGCATACTTCATTAGAAAGAAGATGGTGAATTTCATATTATATTTTTCTTTACAAGGAGTTGCGAAATCCTTTTTGCGGATTCCCCTTAATCTTTCTGACTAAGGGGATATATGGGACTCCCAAGAAGAACAGGCCTACCCAATAAACCGCCACCTCCTTGATGTCTTTCTCCCAGCAAGGGACTATGTTGATATTACTTCTGACTGAGGGTTCTGCCTGTGTTCGTCCGTTCGTGTCGTTCCTCTGTATCTCGTTACGTCGCGTCACTCTGTCTGCTCAGTCATCTGTCAAGCAGTCATCCGCGTTCTTACGTCTCAGTATGGTTTCCGTATAGATAGTGACTAAGCACCACCATTTGGGTTCATCCAGTATCACCTCCACAATGTTATCGGAGGTAATGCTGCCAATCGTTGTCTCTAGTTCTTGTCTAAGTTTTGTCTAGCGGTTACATGCGAAAAATGTGTGTCCCCGTAACCGTGACCCGTCAAGAGCTGGGTGACGTAAAAATTAACATCGCCAAATTTCCTTCCGAGCCACAACCTCAACACCCGTATCAGTCATCTCGTCCAGTTGCCACTTCATTCTTCTGTCCATCAGCCTTGCCACATGTCAATCTTCCTGTCAAGTTCGGCAATTACCGTGTTTTTTCGTTCTGTGTCCGCGCTGCTCCCGTAGGTCCTTTTACGTTCAAAGGCTAGGAGATCCATAGGTACTACGCCCGCCACCATCGAAACAGTCTAAGCAGAAACTGTTCGGTAGGAACAAGCGATTCGCAATGCGCCCTGTCTCTGTACCATCATCATCGTCTTACAGTATTTCTTTGTCTTCAGGGAGTCTGCCCAGGAGGATCGAGTAAGCTGTCGCCATTAACAATTGCCGTTTCCCCGATCTCGGTCCCGTCGTGTTTGCCATAAGGCGACTGAAGGATGCTATCCTCTGTGCCGCTTTCCGGGTTGTCTTCTGTATATGAGGCCAAAGGGTCATCTTCGTAACGAGGGTTACCCCAAGGTACTTGACTTCCCTCTTGGTCTCCATCTCGCATGTCCCCACCCTCATGTGCCGTATCGTCTGTATGCGTCTTCTCGTGAGAAACATCAGTTCCGTTTTTTCCGTTGTGAGTTGTAGTCTGTGGTCTGTCATCCATTGTCCGACTCGTCTCATGGTCTGGTTCAACGTCAGCTGCGCCAGCTCGGAGAACTTCTTCGTAATCACCGCCGCCACGTCATCAGCGTAGGCGACGAGCGGCATCCCAAGACGAAGCAAGCTATCGTATAAACCATTCCAGAAGTCAGATCCCAGTATCGACCTTTGAGCCACCCCGCGGTGACCTGTCTCGTTTCCTTTCCTTCGATCGTCTCGTACGTTATTCGTCTGTTTTTCAGGTAATCCTCCACAACTCGGACCAGGTATGGTGGGATCTCGAAGTTGCTTTTCAGCGCTTCCAAAACATCCCCCACCTGACCAAGTTGAAAGCATTCCTAATGTCGAGCGTAGCCAGCAACATGATAGGTCGCGCCGTGTGACAGTGTCTGTCTAGTTCCAAGAAAGAGTCAATCACTTTTAGGATCGCTTCAGTCGTCGATCGACCCCTCCTGAAATTGAACTGCAAGTGCGAGAGACCTTCTCCGGCCTATAGTCCATCAATCTCGGTCTCAGCGATTGTTCAAAGAGTTTATCAGTCGTATCAAGTAAACTCAGCGATCGGTAGGCCGAAGGCGTATCAGGATCGCTCCTACCTTTTGGGATAAGGACAAGCCTTGCCTCTTTCCACCGGTCACTGAACGTTTCTGTCATCAAACACGTGATGTACAGGTCGAGAAGTATCTCCAGCCGTAAACGAGCCTCGAGCCGGAGGATCTCAGCCGGTACTTCATCTGGTCCCGGTGTTTTACCCGTCTTCATTGCCTTCGTTGCTCTGGTGAGCTACTCAGTGGCAAAGACGAGGAGCGCCGGTGCGTCCACGTCGTCCGTTACATTCGTTCGAATCGGATACATCGGAAACAATCCGTCAACAACCCGTCCTGTTGTTTCGCTATCTTTGAGTTCCAGTGGGATGCGGGCTCCTAGTTTGCCGGTCATAATCAGGTACGCGGTTTCCCAGGGATCCTCGTTCACCTCCTATCAAAGCTTCCTCCATCATTGCATTTTACTGTCCTGTATTGCTTTCGTCAGCGTCTTCCGTGCTCTTTTGTATATGGCCTAGAGGTTTTCCCTTTCGGATCCGCCCCCAACCCTCGTTGCTCGTTGCCGATTTGCCAAGCATATCCTGCGTAACTAGGCTATCTTGTCTGTCCACTAATATTGTGGTTGTCTTTTTTGTTTTTGTCAACGTTTTGGCATTATACTGTTGCATAAGCTGTATATTAGTTTGGTCATCTCGTCTGTCAGTCTTTCCGCTTTTCGCCGGCCTGTCAGCTCAGGGGTAATTTTTGCCCTTGGAGCTTGTACTGCCATCAACTCTTCCAAAAATCTTCGTCCGTCGAGTTTATGTAGGTTCCAATATCCAATAGATTTCGGAGGTTGGTGGGTTCTCGTTTGTCTCGCTTCTATCCGTCCCGCCACTTCGAAGGTGATGTACTGGTGATCGCTGGCTGTATAGTCTTCGATCACCCGTTACCCTGTCAGTCGTGGTAAGATCCTGTCCGATGTCATCTTCACGTCAGATGGAATCTCCAACCTCTGGCCGTCTGTACCTCGGCGTATGTCCCGTATTTAGCACTGCTAGGTCGAGCCTTGCGGCCATATCTAGCAGTAGTCGTCCACGTCGATTCGTTTCATTTATTCCCCACTCAATCGCCCTCGCGTTAAAATCCCCCGCAACGATGACATCCCCGAGTAGGTCCCTGATCCCGTCTCCTAGGAGTGCCACCTTCCTTTCGAATTCTACTACGGTGCAGTTGGATGTCAGGTAAATGCTGAGATAAGGGTCAGCGCCGATTGTAGCCCAGACGTAGTCGTCCTCGACACCGCGGTTGGAGACTCTCGATTGAGTGGTTCCCCTTACTCAGATAGCAGTTGTCTCAGTCTCGTTCGTAACATATATCTAGGTCGATCTTCTCCTATATGGTTCAACACAGAATCAGAAAGTCCGCGTCATATTCGTCGGCTATCTAAGGTAGGAGCATGTCTACGATTCTACTTTAACTCAGGTTTCTCTGAAATATTCTGTTCATCTTCCTGCCCGTCCCCAGCACTCCTCCTGCGCGGTTCAGAATATGGCACACCTGCCGCTTCCGGCAAGGTGGGTGACGTCCTTGTGCCAGGTCTCGTAGCACAGTGGGCAGACCGGTTTGCTTTTACATTCCGTCGCGTAGTATCTGGATGCGCCGCGCTTGCTGCAGCATTTCGTCCTGTCCTTGCCTGTGCATTTGGGTTTCACGTAGCAGAAGCCCAGGCATCTGTAACATTTCATCACCGTCAGTCTTTTTCAAACGCGGCAGTGCACCCAGACAATTCCGATCTGATCACGTCGAAGCAACGCACCGGCTTCCCGTGATTCCAGTTCGCAGACCATAAACTGCTCAGCACGGTTCGGACTGGAAATGTGAACACAGAATCCCGCGTATCGTTCCGTCTCTCGTCTGAGTACGCCCGTCACGTCTTCTGGAATCGCAACGCAGTCCAGATCCATGATCTCCAATTGGATCTTGGAGGTGATAACCCTGACACTGCCCGCTTCCCCGATCTTATCTCGGATCTGTCGTTTCAACACTTTGCACCCGTTTTCTTTTTTGTCTTGTCTGTTCATTTTCGTATGACCGTCTGCCAGTCATTGGTAAGTTCCGTCGTCGGTGGCCTCTTTTGTGAGGGCTCCGGCGTGGTTCCGGCCGGCGAATGTTTCCGTTTCGTCCGTGGCATCTCTTCGTTATTTTTCGTTGTAATGTCTGTATTGTTACTGTCTTGGAAACGTCCTCCCGAAACTGCGTCCAATCGCTTGTGCAGCGCTATATCCACAATCTCGAGAATTGTCTTAATTCCCGTCTTCACTGTCATATTCATGTTCTTTTGTATGTTTGCTGCTTTGGCCATTTTCGTCGCCAGCTCTTATATGAGCCATAGTAGTTCAGTTAAGTCTCGTGTGTTGTTTGTCGTGGCTAGTGTTCGTTCTGTCGTATGTTCTTGGCTGTCAGCGGCAGAGGCGTAGCTCACCGTACTGTCGCCGCTTGACACATTGTTTCTCGTCTGTCTTTGGTAGGTTCAGTAAAGTCTTTCGTGTCGTTATTTCGTGTCGTCTTCCTGTTCCCCGTACACAAAGTGCGGCCCTCAAAATCATTGCCACTGCCCGTGGCCACCGGGGCTCACACCCTATCGGATCCCGGAATGGATTCTTCCTGAGAAGGGGTTATCACTTAAGATAAATCAATGTTACCTTTGTGCATTTTCATTGTATGCTAAAGGTCCCTCCTGGTTGCGACTCCACGAACCGCCTTGGAATAATACATGGCACCTAAGGAACGCATTCCACCCCTCTGCCCTCTGTGTTCAGTGTTCCCCCTGTAGGATGTGCGTGAGTGTGAGAGGCCGTAGCGAAATCAGGCCTCGTTCACGGGGATAACCCGGTTAGAGCGATGCCCTTCATTTGCTTACGGGCGGATCAGTTTATAGGAGTTGACGGGCATTCGCTTTTTCGGTAAGACCCGTTTATAGGGTCGCCGAGCATTTACTTTGCCGGATTGTCGAAAGGCATGTGTTGTGACATAGTGTTTTGCCGACTAACAATCACCACGGTACTCGGCGTAATATAAATAATAAATTACGATAATTAATTTATCAGATTATTAGTTGCCAAGCACTACTACTAATTAATTCGGCATAATTAATTTTTCAGGGGAGTGCCGCCCTGAGTAATAATTGGTGTTAAGAATTTTAGCTAACACTACAAGTAATTTCATATAAAGCAGTCTAATATTTCGACAGACTAATCCATTTAAACTATAAAGCTGACAAAATATTATTCGCGAATTAATAGGTGTATAGATGTGTTTACCCGCGATACGTATCCGCGGCTAAGCTCAATTTGATGCTGGGTCATAGCTTACCTTGGTAGCAAACAGTCGGAGAAGATTCAGCTCAAAATGTTTACTAACTTCCTTTGTTCTCTGTGGGATCTGAATAATACCCAAGGTCGGAAAGCAGGTTATTGGAATAAGTAAAGTAATTGGAGTGGTATAAAATTGAGCTGATTTATTAAATAACAGTCTATGTAATTGTGTTGTGTAAAACTGATAAAAATTGGAATAATCGTTATAATCCATATACAAGCTTGTCTTTGTCTATTAGGCAAGTTGAGTGTGATTGATGCGATAAAGAGAGATAACATTAAGCACAAAAATCATCGAAATCGAAATTATATTGCGACCACGGAGAGGCCTGCAATGGCTCGGTCGGTAGGGCGACGGATTCGCATCCGGTAGGCCCGGGTTCGATTCCCAGTCCCTGCTAATTGATACAAGCACCACTGAAAAAAGTTTCATGTGCTTTGTTCTCAAACACATGCAAGCCTCCGTCGCTGATTAGCACTGATGGAGCATAAATAGAGCGACGTTAAATAATAAAAAAAAAAAAAAAAAAAATTGCGACTACGAAAATTTATGACTAGGAGAAAGAGGGAGGGAGAGAATTAGCCAGAGTTTGCCGATGGCTTTTACCTGATACAGACGTACAGTTCTGTGTTCTTCAATTGCTTTGCAGATTTTCCCCGTGATTTTCCTAGAATCGGAGTGCATTTATTTAGAAACATCATAGCTCGCTCGTGTTCACCGTGCCAATCACGTTGCTAAATACGAAAGCCGCTAAATTGTTGATCGAAAATTTAGATTGAATAAAGATATCAAATCTATTCCAGTCTAAATATGAGTACTGCACGACTTATTGTTAACCAGTAATTTCACGTCTATTCATTTCACTGCATTGCAACATCAGCGAAATTAAGAGTTAGGTAAATAGTGCAAAGAGTACGTACTAGCGCGATAGCGTTCGAAACTCATTGTACGTGTGCCTAATTTCAAAGTTTAAATTTTTCACTTAGTTATTAGCCTTAAATTATGTGTGCCTAATCGAACGGTTATTCCAATTGTTATCAGTTTTACACAAGACAATTACATAGATTATTATTTAATAAATTGGCTTAATTTTATACCACTCCAAATACTTTACTTATTCCAATAACCTGCTTTCTCTGTCTATCCGACTTTGGGTATTATTCAGATCCCACAGAGAACAAAGGAAGTTAGTAAACATTTTGACCTGAATCTTCTCCGACTGTTTGCTATCAAGGTAACCCACGATCCAGCATCAAATTGAGCATAGCCGCGGATACGTATCGCGGGTAAACACATCTATTCACCTATTAATTCGCGATTAATATTTTGTCAGCTTTATAGTTTAAATGGCTTAGTCTGTCGAAATATTACACTGCTGTATATAAAATTATTTGTAGTGTTAGCTAAAATTCTTAACACCAAATATTATTCAGGGCGGCACTCCCCTGAAAAATTAATTATGCCCAACTAATTAGTAGTAGTGCCTGGCGCCCAATGATCTGATAAATTAATTATCGTAATTTCTTATTTATATTACGTTGAGTATCGTAGTGATTGTTAGTCGGCAAAGCACCATGTTACAAATTGGCGCCTAACGTGGGTGTAAGTGTTTGTGTAGTGTCTGAGTATAGGTTTGTGTAAATGATTAATGGTTAATCACATCGGCAGAATACCCTTATCTTTTACGTCATTTGTGAGCCATGTCTTCCTCTTTGCCGTGTCCGTTATTACGTTGCTGCTTAGAGCATTGACGCAACGGACATCGTTTCCACCAGGCACGGTCGTGGACGTTGGAAGTTAGCATTTGTCCAGTGAGATGTAACCACTCGACCAGCCCGGTGAATGATACATTGTTACTATTATTGTTACTATTATTATTATTATTATTATTATTATTATTATTATTATTATTATTATTATTATTATTATTATTATTATTTTTACTTAAAGAGCTACGTTTATAATGAGCGATGTTGAAGTACAGTATGTACCTGTTGGCTATAATGTTTGTTTCTTATAGATACTAAATAAATATAAAAAATTATAAAATTAAGTGTTATTTTTACGTTAAACCTTATATCTATTTGACTTTATTATAAATATTAATATTATATTTATTCAAGTTCTAATTTGTACTTTATCGTTATTTATTTAGACCACTTCGACCAGGTGATCCCGGATGGGTAGCAAGAGCAAGAGTGCCACTTCCTTCAAATAAAGATTATGTTGTACGACCTGAGTGGAAAAGTGATATCGACATAAGCAGAGTAAGTTCCAAGTTATTCAAATTAGGATAGTGATATTTAGATCCTTATATGGGTAATTCTTGGCTATTTCGATTGACTTGTAACCCTTAGGTTACGGATTTTTTTTTTAATTTGGTACAATTGTTGTACACACAAAACTGAGATTTTTCCCATATTTTGGAGACGATACATTAATTATATCAAAAGTTATTAACAATTAAAGAAAAATGATAAAAAGTTTTCAAACGGCTATATTTTAAAAACTAATAAAGATATCGAAGTCGGATTTTTTTCAAAATACTTATAATACCTTGAACTTTCGAAATAATTACAACAATAAACAATACAAAATTTTTTTCGAAAGTTATTAACTTTTTGTTTAAACAATTGCTAATATCTCAAAAAGTATATCTTTTTTTTGAAAAATTCTTGCTCCTACGTATTCCTGAGGATTTTTGCTATCGAAATCAATCATAAAATTCAAGGGCCCGACATATCGGAAAGCGTAGCCCTAATCAAAAGAAGACGCCTCGGCGTGAGGCTGCGGTAGCGCTCCAGCGGACTCACGGTCGAAAGGTACTTTAGCTTTAATCTAAAAAACTAATAAAGATACCGAATCGGATTTTTCCCAAATTACTTATAATACCTTGAACTTTCGAAATAATTACAACAATAAACAATACAAATTTTTTTTCGAAAGTTATTAACTTTTTGTTTAAACAATTGCTAATTTCTCAAAAAGTATATCTTTTTTTTGAAAAATTCTTGCTCCTACGTATTCCTGAGGATTTTTGCTATCGAAATCAATCATAAAATTCAAGGGCCCGACATATCGGAAAGCGTAGCCCTAATCAAAAGAAGACGCCTCGGCGTAAGGCTGCGGTAGCGCTCCAGCGGACTCACGGTCGAAAGGTACTTTAGCTTTAATCTAAAAAACTAATAAAGATACCGAATCGGATTTTTCCCAAATTACTTATAATACCTTGAACTTTCGAAATAATTACAACAATAAACAATACAAATTTTTTTTCGAAAGTTATTAACTTTTTGTTTAAACAATTGCTAATTTCTCAAAAAGTATATCTTTTTTTTGAAAAATTCTTGCTCCTACGTATTCCTGAGGATTTTTGCTATCGAAATCAATCATAAAATTCAAGGGCCCGACATATCGGAAAGCGTAGCCCTAATCAAAAGAAGACGCCTCGGCGTGAGGCTGCGGTAGCGCTCCAGCGGACTCACGGTCGAAAGGTACTTTAGCTTTAATCTAAAAAACTAATAAAGATACCGAATCGGATTTTTCCCAAATTACTTATAATACCTTGAACTTTCGAAATAATTACAACAATAAACAATACAAATTTTTTTTCGAAAGTTATTAACTTTTTGTTTAAACAATTGCTAATTTCTCAAAAAGTATATCTTTTTTTTGAAAAATTCTTGCTCCTACGTATTCCTGAGGATTTTTGCTATCGAAATCAATCATAAAATTCAAGGGCCCGACATATCGGAAAGCGTAGCCCTAATCAAAAGAAGACGCCTCGGCGTAAGGCTGCGGTAGCGCTCCAGCGGACTCACGGTCGAAAGGTACTTTAGCTTTAATCTAAAAAACTAATAAAGATACCGAATCGGATTTTTCCCAAATTACTTATAATACCTTGAACTTTCGAAATAATTTCAACAATAAACAATAAAAATTTTTTTTTGAAAGTTATTAACTTTTTGTTTAAACAATTGCTAATATCTCAAAAAGTATATTTTTTTTTTTTTAAATTCTTGCTCCTACGTATTCCTGAGGATTTTTGCTATCAAAATCAATCATAAAATTCAAGGGCCCGACATATCGGAAAGCGTAGCCCTAATCAAAAGAAGATGCCTCGGTGTCCGGTCGCAACGGCTCCCGAGGTCCCCTCACAGTAAATAACCTCTTGAATGTCTTTTGGGCCTTTATTTGGTTTTCTTAGAAAAAACTCGATCAAGCAGTTACTCTTCTGTGAATTTGAAAGTTATTTAAGCATTATCTAATTACTCAATTATTCATGAAAATAAAATATTTTTGAAATAGAATATGTTAAATGAATCATAAATAAGACATAATTCGCCCTATTAACCTTCAAACTATCGGCAGTTTATATACATAAACATCTAATACATCTAATTGTAATCTAATACATCTAAACCTATTAAGACCAAATAAAGGCCCAAGAAATAGCCGAGAGGTATCGTGCTGTAAAGCGTCTTCGGAGTCAGCGGGACGTCTTCGTGGTCTTAAGCTGAGGCATCTTCTTTTGATTAGGGCTACGCTTTCCGATATGTCGGGCCCTTGAATTTTATGATTGATTTCGATAGCAAAAATCCTCAGGAATACGTAGGAGCAAGAATTTATCAACAACAAAAAATACTTTTTGAGATATTAGCAATTGTTTAAATAAAAAGTTGATAACTTTCGAAAAAAAATTTTTATTGTTTATTGTTGTAATTATTTCGAAAGTTCAAGGTATTATAAGTAATTTGGGAAAAATCCGATTCGGTATCTTTATTAGTTTTTTAGATTAAAGCTAAAGTACTTTTCGACCGTGTGTCCGCTGGAGCGCTACCGCAGCCTTACGCCGAGGCGTCTTCTTTTGATTAGGGCTACGCTTTCCGATATGTCGGGCCCTGGAATTTTATGATTGATTTCGATAGCAAAAATCCTCAGGAATACGTAGGAGCAAGAATTTTTCAAAAAAAAAAAAAATACTTTTTGAGTTATTAGCAATTGTTTAAACAAAAAGTTAATAACTTTCGAAAAAAATTTTGTATTGTTTATTGTTGTAATTATTTCGAAAGTTCAAGGTATTATAAGTATTTTGAAAAAAATCCGACTTCGATATCTTTATTAGTTTTTAAAATATAGCCGTTTGAAAACTTTTTATCATTTTTCTTTAATTGTTAATAACTTTTGATATAATTAATGTATCGTCTCCAAAATATGGGAAAAATCTCAGTTTTATGTGTACAACAATTGTGCCAAATTAAAAAAAAAATCCGTAACCTAAGGGTTACAAGTCAATCGAAATAGCCAAGAATTACCCATATGTGAATTTCATTATAAAAATCTTGACATAGATCATTCAACCACTGTTAAAAGTATTACTTATTACTTTTAACAGTGGTTGAATTTTTTAAACTTATTACTCATACCCCTGTGACATCGGTTGACGAAACAATTCTCAGGCGCACTTTTTGGTCTATCCTTGCGGACAATAACCGGGACGTGCGTTACCACTATCGCGGGAAATTCCTTTTTTCGGCGACGGAGGATCGAAGCTTTGCTGTACCACACGCTAGGCAATATAGCAATACTTCGCGTTATTTTACCACACTTTTGGCAATAAAATAACGTAAAGGGAGCCTATCTAATATGCACTCGACCACACGCTTGGCAATCGAGTGTAACTATCTAAGAAAGAAAATTCCGTACGCGAAACTAGGAAGAGTAAGGAGAGAGAAGTTAAAGGAGAGTAGTTAGAATGTAAAAATTTTTATTTAATTTTTCTTACTCACTTTTATAATGGTTTTCCCACACACACACTAAAAGATTAACTGGGTCTGGACGAACTTGAAGAATAGCTAACGAATTCAAAAATAGTTGTACGAACTGAATGAACTAAATCTGAGCTACTAACTTTGAACGAACTGAATTTCGAAAAAAATAATAATGCCTGAATTTTCGTGAAAAGATCTCTTTTATACTTTTTTACAAGAGACTCCCACTCGAAAATCTTTGTCATTTTTGGGCAGGAAGAACTAAAATTTTCTCAACTTAATTGGTTGGAAAATTTGGGGAGTATCTCAGCGTAAGCAAAGTTCGAATCCTAATTGGCCGGGGGCGGAGTGTGCGGGTGTGGCTTCATTTTAGTGTTTTGGGCCCTTTTCGCATAGATGGCCCTCTATGTACTATTCTGGCCTTTATCTATTTAAACTAATTTTATTTAAAATTAATTGTGTGTGTGGTACTCTAATTTTACAAAAATGTTTCTTAATCTATAATAAAACTAAATGATAGAGCAAAAGTTAAGAATTACATTTATCTAAGAATAATTAGGATATTAATAGTTTTAACTATTAATTGATTATTAAAAAGTTTTGAGAAATGCTAAAAAAATCAGAGTTAATTGCAACAAACATAATTAATAACTTTCATTCAAGCCATTCTTAAATTGTCTAACGCAAAGTTGAGCGCACCCAACAATTATATATACGAAACTCGTAAAGAAAATGAACCAATAAATACGGGAAGACAAATTTCGCAATTTTTCGAGAGACCTGCAAGCAAATCTGTTTCCTTTAATTTAAAAGAAATTAGCAAAAATGAAAATAAATTATTTGAAATAAAATAATAGTACTGTTGGCAGGATGCACATGTGCGCTACAGATCTCTACTTTCTAAACATGCGCGCAATCTGACTACTCCGGATGACGCGATCGTAAAATCGCCCTGATAATCTCCAGTACCCGAAAGTCGCCAGATGCACGAGCCGAAAACTGCCGTTCACAGGAAAAATCGTTTTTATTCATCCACACGCAGTTTTTCATCTTAATTTACGAGCTAAATGTGTGGTCGGTATTTTTGTTTTTCCTTATTCTCTCTTTTTTTTTTTTGAACCGCCGTTACACCCCTTTCTGTCCCTCATTATCTATCAAAGTAGATAAAAGCTTATCTTGGCAAGCTTTTATGCATTACGGTAGTAATAGTCGAGTTGAATATGCACATGAGTCAGAATTCCGAACATCTAATACGTCAAATATATGAAACTTTTCATTAAGCAGAAGAGATTTCTTGAAATTTGTCCATACAAGATGTTTTTTCATTAAGTCAGCGCTGTTACATGATAGGCTTCCGTATTTATACCTGTATTTAGTAAATAAGTTTATAACGATCTTTAACCTCTAGAGGGCCGGAATGCCACCATCATGGCGTAACCCTAGTTCGACACTTTACCCATGATCAATCCTTAATATTAAATACCTTTTATATCAATTCTCTAAGAGCAATATGCCCCCTGAAATTCCGGCCCTCTAAAGATTAAGAGCAGCTATATCTTTGAAAAACATAACCTATTTCGTATATATAATACGTAGAGCTGTTATTGTAAACAGTGTGTCTGTGTATACATAGGAACAGCTTACGCAATAATAAGGATATATGTTCAACCTATCTTATATTTTAGATTTCTATCTTACTCCAAGATGTTGATACTTATACGTATTATATATATCTACGTGTACATATAGGGCATGTAGGAATACTATATTACGTAGCTAGTGCGGAAAGATAGATTCTTTCCTCGTGTGAAGTTCACATCTGAGCGAACCGAGGTTGAAAAGGCACACGAGACGAGGATTTCTTTTCCGAAGATGTTAGGTATGGTATTTTTCAAAATAAAGTGGGAAAATATGAATTTCTGCACATGTTTTTCAACGACAAAGTCATACTTTCCATAGAACATGTTCAAAAGAATATACTGTCTTATTCGACAACTGTCTTCTTCGAATGATTCATGCCCTCAAGAATCTTACAAAATGTTCGCATATTGCGGTAGAGATACTTTTCACAATGGTATAAGAGAATCGGCTACAATATTTGAGTGAATCAAATTGACGGCAGTATTAACGTTGGAAAAATATGTATAGGTCAATACATTTGAAGTAGTTGTACGGTTATATGAGAACAACAATATCCTATCAA
Source organism: Phymastichus coffea (assembly GCF_024137745.1). Lineage (NCBI taxonomy): Eukaryota > Metazoa > Arthropoda > Insecta > Hymenoptera > Eulophidae > Phymastichus > Phymastichus coffea. The sequence continues at coordinate 2,665,737 of NW_026706822.1, read as the reverse complement.
TAGTCTATGAGGATTGTTTGAAAAGTCCATGGAAAATTAATAGTATTTGATATTTGTTTAATAAATTTTTTTATTTTTCAACATAGACTTCTTTTAGGTTTATACACTTTATTGAATACTGTTTGAGTTTGTTGATGCCTTCCAAGTAATAGGATTTATCCAAGTCTAAAATAGGTATTCGTTCCTACAATTACTTCCTTGTTTGAATAACATTTTTTCTCCGCCAGCCATTTTTTCATATTAGGGAACGGATAATAGTTTGACGGACTCGAATGTGGATAATAGGGCAATGTAAAACGAGTTGGATCAGTTTTGCGGTCGCAACTGCTGAGGTGTAAGCTGATACGCTGTCGTGATGGAGGAGGACTTTTTTGCGGGCCAATCGTGAACGTTTTTCTTGCAGTTCGATTTTTATACTATCCAACAACGAAAAATAATATTCACCTATAATGGTTTGAACCTTTTCTAGGTAGTCGACGAAGATTATCCCTTGCAAATCTAAAAAGACATTCGCCATAACCTTTCTGGCGGAAGAAGTGGTCATTGTCTTGTTTGGTGCAGATTCATCCTTGGCAAATCATTGTATATACTGTTCTTCGGTCTCTAGGAGTGTACTGATGTATCCATGCTTCACTCATAGTGACGGAACAACCCTTAAAGTTTAGTGAATAGCTTTTTCATGTCCAAATGTTTTCATGTTCACCTTCACTCTTCTGTCAGCCATCACCATATTATGAATTTTATTAATGATTTTTAAAGTGGTGACCTCAGCAAGGCGTCCAGAACGTTCAGCGTCTTTTGTGCTCATATGGCCACTCCGAAAATTTTGAAACCACTTATAAGCCATACTAATCGAAGGTGCACAATCACTATAATGTATATCAAGCTTCTGTTTAGTTTCCTGAAGCGTTTAGCTTTTAATATAGTAATGTTTGATTTACAGACGAAATTCTTTTTCATCCATTTTTTTACAACCACTCGATTTCTTTGATTCAAACAAATGTTTAACACAAAGTAATAGATCGATCTGGCAGATATTTGGTACGTAATCTCCGAAGATATGCTTATAACCGAAAATAACCTTAATATACACCAGTAATATCATCTCTCTGATTTTGCACGGACTTTTCAAACGGCTCTCCTAAAAATATATTGTAGAAGTATAATTATACCGGTAAATAACAATTGTTTTAAATTCAATGTAGATTGCTAGAAGTTCAAGCGCTATATATCCAGCATAATACAGACTATAATAACATAGGCGGACAAAATTTGACGAAAATCTAAGTCAAGAGACCAGACCTAGTATATCCGAACGAATTTGATGTGTTGAAACTAAAACTGGCCTTAGAATTGATTCATCGCCCTTAATTTCTGGAATATCCTAATCTAAAAGTATGTTTTTGGCTGTATTTGAACTCTTCTTACATCTTATATCTTACATCTTCTTACATACGTAGTCGACTACTATAAAAAGCACTACCTAATTTTTTGCAATTGAAATTTTTAAAACGGAAATATCGTTCTTTAAAATAGAAAAAAAGTGTAGGGTTTGAGATTTGATTTTGGAGTTAGCTTGTCATAGGTGTAAGGAATCTAAGGTTCTTGAGGTTTGAGTTTAACATTAACTTGTCGGAGTGTAAAGAGATCATATTATTTGTGATTTTGAATGTTTGCAATTCTTATTTCATGCATGTTTTACGTTATTGGATAACTCAGCAATTGAGGTTCGTAATTTATTGCCAATTGGAATTGGCAGATCATATATGGATTAATAATCTATTTTTACAGACCTTAGGTCATTTTTTCATTTACTTTATAGTACCATTGAAAACTCCAATTTTCTCTATTTCAAGGAATGATATCTCTGCTTCAAAATCTTCAATTGAAAAAATTAAGTAGTACCTTTTTAAATTATATAACTTGCCCTTGCAAATGCTTTGTTCAGTTTTTGACTAAAATAGAAACTAGCGATGTGAGAAGAGTTCAAAACAACGGAAAACAGGCACTTTTGCACTTTAAGGTTAGGATATTTTAGAAAGTGCAAGTGATGAATCAATTCTGAAGTCAGATTCAGATTCAGCGTATTAAATTTCTCCGGGTATACTATGTCTGGTCTCTGGGTCTAAAAATTGTCGACCTGTGCAATCTATGACTATGACAATATGATCTATGACAATAACAATGTAAGACTGCTTCCGTTGCTCTTTCGATAATATTTCAAGTTTCTCCACTATTTGTCTTAAGCACTTTGCTTTATACGTAATTTTTCTAAGTGATGCGTTTGTAAAGTTAGTGATATACCGGGTGTTCCAGACCATCCGTACAGCCATTTTAAAATCGAAAATTCGTGTTTTTGTGAAAAATGTTTCAGATGAAAGTTGTTTACGACAAAGGGGGCCATCTATCTGTATAATTAGTTTTGACCTTGATCATGGTTTTCAAGGTCATTTGAAGGTCGAATTGTTTTTTTTTAATGGGAACCCCTATTTTTGACACCGGATTCGGAAAGAGCGGGAAAGTTTACGTCCAAAACGGTATTTAAAAATTTTTTTTCATGGCCTTGAGAAGGTCGATTTAAGGTCAAATGCTTGAAAAACGGCCTACAAGCGTTTTTTTAATTTTTAAGATATCGAAAAATGACCTCTATAAAATTTGTTCAGAACAGAGTGGGCCACCCAATGCACCAAAAACCTTTGACCTTTAACATTATTTTGAAAGTCATTTCAAGGTCGAAGTGTTTTTGTAATGGAAACCCCTCTTTTTGACCCCGGATTCGCACGTAGCGCGAAATCCGACGTTTGGATAAGGTATTATGTTGAGTTTCGCGCTATTTCTTTAAAATAATATCCCATGGGTTGCTGCAGCATGTTTAGGAGTGGTGATATCAATCTTTGAAGATTTGCTCATTTTCGTCTAGGGTGGGCAAAAGTCGTCTGACGCCACACATTGGTCTGATTTCAAGCGTTGGGAAAAAAATTTTGCTCGAGCTGCTGTTGCAAGCTAGGGACTTGGGGTTGGGCTTAAATTGAAGCTTACGACAAAACGAAGAGATTAGGCTACCGCTTTTTTGTTTATACGTACTAAGGGCAAGTCGGCAAGTACCTGAAGTCAGGCGGTTTTGCACAAAATACAAAAAAATCGAACGATTTGACTGGTTATCACGAACGGATAATTAGATGGAAAACGAAAAGTATATAATAATTCCTGGTATCATTTCTTACGTATTTTTGTCCGTAGAACACGATTCCATCGTTTAATTGCAGTTTTGACACCAAGAAATACTTTATTTTTAGCTTTTTGAAAAAAAATCCAAAAAATCGATAAAAAATTTAAAAAAAATACTTTTATTTTACTCTTTCTACTTGGGAAAACTCCGAGAAAAATACATCTTGCACTCCGAAATTAATGTATTTTTGTCCGCTGAACACGAATTCGCACTTTATTTGAGGCTAGGGGGTGAGTAACTGCTTCATTTCTAGATTTTTTCGAAAAAAAAGGAAAATATCGCGAAACATGGTAAAAAAAACTTTCGTTTTCCTCGATTTACTACAAGAAACTCCGAGAAAAATACACTCGCACCTCAAAATTAGTGTATTTTTGTCCGCTGAACACGAATTTGTACTTTATTTGAGGCTAGGAGGTGAGTAACTGCTTCATTTCTAGATTTTTTCGAAAAAAAGGGAAAAAAACGCGAAAGATGATGATAAAAACTTTCGTTTTCCTCGATTTGCTACAAGAAACTTTGGGAAAAATACATCTCGCACCTCAAAATTAGTGTATTTTTGTGCGCTGAACACGAATCTGTACTTTATTTGAGGCTAGGAGGTGAGTAACTGCCTCATTTTGAGCTTTTACTTGAATTTAACGAAAATATTGTTAAAAAGTTTAAAATGAATCTACGTAAATTTGTTATATTTCTATGAATTCAAGTTATTATTTTAATAAGTTTCTTCATCCACTGCATCTTTTTTCAAAGTAGGAATAAAGCTCGAACTGCGAAATTAGTATCAACTCGAGCTTGGATTCAAAAAGAAATGTAATATTTTATCTCGAAAGAAAAAAGAAATTTGCGATACACTCGAGTGGCTTTACAATTTTGAAAGGGGTAACTTCTGAAACGTTTTCTTTCACGTATATTTGAGCTTACTTAGAACGTTTTTGAACTTTGATACAAACTATAACGGCGAAAATATAATTGATTCTAGCGTTTTATACGAAAATAAGTGAATATCCATATAAATACATAAATAAATACAAGCAAACAAAGTTTCAATGAAATCATGAGAATGGTTGTTCGGAAAAGCTATCTCATTTACTTAGTCTAGTTATTATAATATAATTTATTTGTTTAATTGCTTAGTTGATTAACTTTATTTATAATAAACCAATATTTAGAATTTTTATAACATATTTTACAAAATTTGTAAAATTCATAAATCATAATATATGTTTTCTCTATAACTGAATAATCACATATTTAACTAAATAGAATCTTAATAATACTGGCATTTTAAACATAAAAAGAAAATACACTTTGTATTCATAAAACAAAAAAACAAGTTTTGGTTGCCTTGCACTTTTAGCCGTAATATTATTTATTTAAATAAAGTAAGCGTTTCATGTCTGCAGTCAGTTCTTCTCTTGATTCTTCGCAAATTTCGGCTTCAGACAGTGTCACTGGATCGGATGCGATTAAGAGTCTATTAAAAATATCTCTGTTGTTTTCAGTCCTATAAAATTAATTTAATTTTTATTTAAAACGATTTAAATCAGTATAAAAATAATGTTGTAGTATATTTTTCCCTAACGTAATATTTTTTTGCATTTATGTTCTTGAATTAATTATTCGATTTTCAAACAGAACCGTTTAAAAAATAATCTATTTCTTTTTGTAAAAAATTCTACTTCTCTAGAATCAATCTATTTCTTTCGATAAAAAAAACTATGCACACTTAAGTACCTTGATGATCTGCGACTGAAGTGGGCTCTGTATTCTTTGATCAGTTTGTTGCAACTCTCCTGGGCTTCTTCAGAGTACATACCGATTGGCAGATCAAATTGATCAATTATACAGTGACTGTGTATTAGAATAGCGTGCAAGGCGGGTGGTATGTAATACCAGCTGTACTTTTCCTTGTAGATATTGGCTGCTGTATCACAGTAATTTTTGTAAGCAGTAATACGGACTCTTTTTTTTGAATTAAGAACTCCCAAGATAACATAGAACATTTTCAGCAATTGTGCATCAAATCCTAAACAAACAATTAAAATGATATACATTTAATTTTGAGCACATTTGACATGAAAATAAAATGTGTACTAAAGTTTTGAATATAGCTATACTATACTACAGATACTAACTTATTATATTGCTACAATATATATATATATTTTTTGGTCAGAATAATGAATATGTATTTAAAATTTTACAACAAGAATAATTAATATTAATAGAAAATAAATTAATCTGATAAATTTTTCCCATACCTGTTATACGAGCAACTTCTTTATGGTTTCTAAAGAAAATTCTGGCAGTATTGCCGTTATTCGAGCTACCACAACCTTGCTTGGGTTGATCCACATCAAGATTGAGTGAACGTTTTAACTCTTTTTGTATAGCTTTTTGGCGTAGTCGAACTTCTTCTTGATCTTCGCTTTTAACCTACATACATATTAATACTTAAATTTATAATCAAGATTATTATTATTATTTTAAACAACAATAATTGTTTAACGCACTTGCCACTTTTTTATGATTAAACGATATGAGATGTGTAAAACACAATCAAGCAATCTTATCCAGGCGTGTAAAATAGGTAAACCCAATTGTAAAGACTCATCGTCTACATGTTGAGTCCTACATTTGTCCAAATTATTTAAAAATGAGATGGTTAATCCACAAATGTTACAAGCCATACTAGATGTGCCTGTAATATAATTACGAACCTAAAATTTGTTATTATAAATTAATATCCTTGAAATTATAGATATATAAATCGTTTAAACTGCAATAATATGCCTCAATTTTTATATGACAAACGCACGCAATAATTTATTTTTAATGTATCAATTTTATCTTCCTTACTCACCTTTCCATCAATCATAGATATTACAATTTTGTACGAAACTGTGTATCCCGGTAAAACTAAATTCTGTAAGTTGCGGATCTGTTCATCCAAATACTGTTTTTCACAAAGTGTAGTTTTTCGTGTTTCTTTAACAAATTCAAGTTTCACCGGTCTACACAAACGAGTGCTGTTTGGTGTTTGGTTTATCCATACTTGCTCACCATTCACTTCGCCTAAAGCCAATGGAACAATTGATGTAAATAATACGTGGTCATCACAATGATTTTCATCAACCCACTTTTGCCGATGTGGCTCAACTCTTGTTCCATCATAGCCAGCTTTTAGTATGAGCTCCAATTTAACATTATCAAGCGCATCAAACTCTGCGCGATTCGGCATATCAATACTTAAAGTGCGTAGCAGTCGTATGGTGGTATGGTTTAGCAAATCTTGTAGTGGGACTTCACACTTTTTCTCAGTTGCAAAAATGTTTTGGGGATAAAAATTTTGTTTTTCTTGCAACACCTATTAAAATTAATTATAAAAGTGATTGATTTAGTAATAAGGAAAATATCAATTTAGCAGTAGCTTTCTTCTTTAAAATCGGACAAAATTTTAAATTTAAAATACATTAGCACAATTGAGTTTAAGATATTATTGTGTCCAAAATACTTTTAGAAAAGAAAGCTCGAGTAACAAAGTTTTTGAATGGCAAAATTAAAATATTTTATGTTAGAATATCTTGCACATACTATCATAGTAGCTATCATACATTTGTATTTACTTGAAAAGAGATTACTTAAACGAATGATTAAATAAAATAATAAATTGATGCCTAAAATAGTTGTACGAATCAATGAGTTTTTACGCATGAATAAACTTAAATGTTCAAAAAATTATTTAAAAAGGCTTAACTTTCTAAATGACAGTGTTTATGAAGCAGTAATAAAAAATGTTAGTTAATACATATGTATTTTCAAAGAATTTTTGATTTAAAAATAAAAGAAAACAAGTTTTGAATAAATCGTAGTAATAATTGATATTTATATTGTAAAGTCTTAAATCCATTTTTTGTCAACTTTGCGTTCGATATCAGACTCACAGTTTCTTCAGTTGACAATGATTGGTCGAATTTGGTCCCTTTGATTTTTTCCAGTAACTGACTTGATCTCTCTGGATCAAGTATTATGTCCAAGAGCTTGGCACCATTGATGTTACCGTCTTCAATTAATTTATCCTTACACCCAGCAACGAAAAAATTTTCAGAAGTTTCATTCTCGACTTTTCGCCTAAGTTTTTTCTGAGTTGGTTTAGAAACTTCGTTGTACATTGACATATCAGCACTTAGTCGACCTCTTTTCGCAGCTTCTAAAAAATTGATAATTATTTTTGTAAATTTAATTTTATAAAATATATCGTGGTTTTATTATAAAATACCTTATCATATTATATTTTATTTAGAAAAATAGAAATTTAAGCAATCAAGATATGTAATACACGTCTTCACTCTTAGAAAAAAATTAATTAAATAAATTTCAAATAAGTGTGTTCGTAAGATCAAACATTTCATTTTTTTCAATAGTTAATAATTTTTTATAAGTTTCTTCAATTTTATACGATAAAATAAAGTATTTATATTTAAAAATATAACATGTATTTTTTTAATTACAGGAATTAAAATAAATATTTTTACGTTTTTAAGAATTATTCAACGATAAATTAAAGTTTCTCATATTAATATTTTTATTAATACTTACTTGGTTTACGGTTAGATTCCTTTTTATTGCAAGTAACAATAAAATTACTTTGTAGCCAATTTTCATATGTTTTTTCAAAATGCTGTTTGCTCTTATTTAGCTTTCTTACTGCATTCATTTTGTTGCTATAATGATTGAAAAACCCTTTCCTCAATCTTTCACTAATTTGAAATCTCACAGATTTCCTCCACTTAACTCCAAACTTTTTTGACACATGTTGCAGTACCAGCCTTTTCCTTTCACTAAAATCAAGATGACTTTTATCTTTAATTACACTGTACAAATCGTTAACTTTAAACTTTACAGTAAACATTCTGCCGTGTTACGCGAAGTGCTACGTTCAGAAGCTAGGAAGCTACTGAAATATTATAAACTAATAAATAAAAAAAAGCGAATGATTTGTGTTATTGTTTTCAGCTTCTAAACTTAAAAAAATACTTAGAAATTATCTCTATTTATTATATCTTTGTTATTGTTATCAATATTAACTGCCCTTCCACGCTTTGTTTACATTATATCACGCATGTAAACAAAGTAGAGTGAGTGGGTGGAAAGTATGTTTATAGTCAATCATTCTGTAAAACTTTTTTTAAAATAATATTTTTTTCTTTAATATTTCAAAAGTGTTATAAATAAACTCATAATAAGTAAACGAATCTTTTATGAATGCTGATACTTATTTCATATGAATCGTAAATTATACATGAGTCGTAATTGAAAAATGCCCCTACCCGATATGTTGGCTCATTACTCTTGATCTATACTTATTGTTGGAGACTTAAAATTTACTCATGACATTATAATTTACTCCTTAGATATTTAAAATAAAAATGTTTGACTTTAAAATAACATATCTAGATTTTATACACTAAAAAAAAAAGAAAAACGATTTTTTTGAAGAAATGGCTTCAAAATATGTTAATTTTAAAATGAATTTTGCGCAAATTAAAATATTACTTGATGGACCTATTTGATGTTTAAGCAATCAATAAAATTATCGAAAAGTAGAAAACATTTTTTTTGAAATGCTATGCTCAAAAAAAGACATCTCTCAAGAACAATTCGGATACATGCAGTAAAAGAACTAAATTTAAAATGCAACATCAAACAATATTTTTTATGCAATAGAATGATAAGAAATATATTATAATTCCCAAAATAAACCAAATATGATTTCCTATATTACTGAACATTTTTCAGTAATGTCTAATGCAGTAATAAGAGTTCAGCAATATAACTATAGTTTGATTCGATTCATTCATATTTAAATAAATAAAATTCCAAGTTTCATGGTTATTCCTATTTAATTAATTAATGTCTTTACATTATCAAACTTTCATTTTTATTTTTGTTTTCACACAAAAATTTAGAATAAATTTTCGCCGTTATAGTTTGTATCAAAGTTCAAAAACGTTCTAAGTAAGCTCAAATATACGTGAAAGAAAACGTTTCGGAAGTTACCCCTTTCAAAATTGTAAAGCCACTCGAGTGTATCGCAAATTTCTTTTTTCTTTCGAGATAAAATATTACATTTCTTTTTGAATCCAAGCTCGAGTTGATACTAATTTCGCAGTTCGAGCTTTATTCCTACTTTGAAAAAAGATGCAGTGGATGAAGAAACTTATTAAAATAATAACTTGAATTCATAGAAATATAACAAATTTACGTAGATTCATTTTAAACTTTTTAACAATATTTTCGTTAAATTCAAGTAAAAGCTCAAAATGAGGCAGTTACTCACCTCCTAGCCTCAAATAAAGTACAAATTCGTGTTCAGCGCACAAAAATACACTAATTTTGAGGTGCGAGATGTATTTTTCCCAGAGTTTCTTGTAGCAAATCGAGGAAAACGAAAGTTTTTATCATCATGTTTCGCATTTTTTTCCCTTTTTTTCGAAAAAATCTAGAAATGAAGCAGTTACTCACCTCCTAGCCTCAAATAAAGTACAAATTCGTGTTCAGCGGACAAAAATACACTAATTTTGAGGTGCGAGATGTATTTTTCTCGGAGTTTTCCCAAGTAGAAAGAGTAAAATAAAAGTTTTTTTTTAAATTTTTTATCGATTTTTTGGATTTTTTTTTCAAAAAGCTAAAAATAAAGTATTTCTTGGTGTCAAAACTGCAATTAAACGATGGAATCGTGTTCTACGGACAAAAATACGTAAGAAATGATACCAGGAAGTATTATATACTTTTCGTTTTCCATCTAATTATCTGTTCGTGATAACCAGTCAAATCGTTCGACTTTTTGGTATTTTGTGCAAAACCGCCTGACTTCAGGTACTTGCCGACTTGCCCTTAGTACGTATAAACAAAAAAGCGGTAGCCTAATCTCTTCGTTTTGTCGTAAGCTTCAATTTAAGCCCAACCCCAAGTCCCTAGCTTGCAACAGCAGCTCGAGCAAAATTTTTTTCCCAACGCTTGAAATCAGACCAATGTGCGCCAGTGTATATCACTGTAGGAAATAGTTTGATGTAATATAGAACAAGGTGTATACATATATATATACAAATGTATTGTATTTGTATATATACATACTTTTTATAGTACATACAAATGTATATACATAAATTTGTGGTAGACGCAATATAGTAAATTATCGAAAAATAGGAAAAATTACCTAAAATGATTATTAATTTTTCTTCAACATTTCACCAATTAAAAATTTTTGAAAAAATGTGAGAATATCAAAGAACACAAGATAAGCAAAATAAATTTTTTGCAGTCCGAAGATATTTTTAGTTTTTTTTTGGAATATGAAAAATTCAAAACCGTTCTACAAATTTGAATTTGACGCAAAAAATCTGGAAAATTCTGGTTGATAGATATTTTGAAAATAAATTCTTTGCTTCCCGATTGATTTCGCGAACTATCATAATATCAGAGTGATTTGAAAAAAACGTTTTGGACTTTTTGGGGCATACAGGTGCCCTCTGACTACCTAGTCTGAAATTTTAGCCGGAGGAGTTGTAAATCGAGTCCTACAAGAAACCATCTTTCCTTCAGCAAAACACTTAGGGGAGGGCGGTTGGACTATCTTACCCAGCTAGGCTATTTGTTATATAATATTTGTGTGGTATTTGTATTTAGATTTATTATAAGTATTGTCGCTAGCTCACAGTGTTCATTTCCTAATTTGAATATAACTTACTGCTAACATTTTATGTCGAATCTTAGTGATTGTTATAAGTTAATTACCTTTTTATTTTTTCTTTACTTTCATTGATTTTTTTTGCAGCAAATTTATGTCGAACTGCGTTTTTAAACCTTCCTTCGATTATATCTTTTAGTAAAAGCTCAGGTATAATTTCTTTTAGTGCACGAGCATAGAAAAATTAGTAAGGTAAGAATCCTGTAGTTGGATGTATTGTATGGCTGTGACTCATGACTGAGGGTATATGCGATCGAGTGCTTTCCAATGTTCGGATGACTTTATTTTCGAGTATGCCGATAATTCTTTCGCATATTCAATTCGATTGAGTTATTGTGAGTGCAGAAGTGTAATGTAATAATTGCTTATTCTGTGCTCTTCTAATAAAATTTGAAATAATTTTGAAAGAAATAATTATCAAAGAACCATTAACTAACATTATTTTCTTTGACGTTCACTATTCACAGAATAAGTTTTTTAGTATATTAGTAGTTTCAGTAAAATTATCTAATATTATAATTTTTACATGTCTTGATATTGCTTTAATTATAAATTAATTTGAATAAATTTTTAGCTATGCATGATTTATATACCAAATTTTGCGTAAATAGCAAAGTGCATCTGAATAAGCGTGTCAGGGCTATGAATCGTTTCTTTATTTCTTCGTTCCATCAATATTTACAAGGATTGATTTAATATGGAATATTCTGTAGGTTTTACATTCTAGCAGTATTTTCAGAGTTCAATCGTCATTTTATCTTGCTTCCAACGTGTTTCTTCGTGTACTTTGACCAGCGGTATTTTCTGCGTAGCTTAACTACTAACGTTTTATTGTTCTTTACTTTTGATATGAAGAATGGATTGTCTCATTTTCACAATTTTAAAGAATTTTTGTATCATTATTTGAAGGCTGTTTTATTTTCGTCAAATTCATTTTATTGTTTATCTATTATTACAGGCATTGAATTGGGTTAGTTATAAGAGCAGTGGAAGGTTTTAAAATCATATCTCTCTTACATTTGTTATTAGTGATAACGTTCGGTTTTATTTTTGCATTATATTAGATCGAGGCTATCGTTGTGCTAGGGGTAAATTTTAATTTTTAATGCTAGCTCCTGGTAATCATAGTTCTTCATAACTCTCGGAATGTTGAGTGGATGAATCGATGTAATAGACGAATCAGGATTTTGAGCTCCAGATATAACAGATAGTTTTAAACAATAATGTTTCCTTCTGATATATAACTTGATAATATCTATTGTCTTAGCTACTGCTTTAAAAAAATTGATTGAATTTTTAATTTCTTGCGGAGTAAACTCGTTTAATTCGAACAACTTGAGGAGGAAAATGCCACTTGGATCATCATATCGTTTATCGAGGTCCAAAAAATGCGTCAATATTTCAACCCATCTTTGCAAAAAAGTCGAAATAAAACTCCAGAGTTATGCGCCTCTGTGATAAAGTTGCGCACATCAGATTACATTGATCCTAGTAACAATTCTATGCATTTTTATAGAATTATTTAATTTGTGAGTGTTTTTGGAGCCATCGCGGGCATGTTAGTCTGTGGATCTGGTCATTGATCAGTCCAAGTTTCAGAAAAAGATAGCTGTGGTTTTGGTTTTAAAATAGCAGTAAAGCATTCGTGCAGAACCCAAGAAATCAATTCCTCTTTATTTTTTAATACTGGTTATGAAGTAAATAGACGACTAGTTTTTGTTATGATACTTTTGGGCCTCGGTCGAGAAGCTCTAAATTTATTCAGGGCCTTGTGGACATGGGCCAGAGTTTAAGTATAAGCGGATATGACAAAATCAATCAGCATTTATATTCTGCAAGTAATAAAGTTTTTGATACTGTGTGCAAAAAAGCAGTAGAAGAAAAAAAGTTCTTAATGTTAAAAATGTTGACAGTGATTCGCGCTCACGATGTTATTCTAGTATAACACCGGGAAATATCAATTTTATGCGGCTCGCGATTGAACAAGATCGCCGGTTGACTTTGCAGAAACTAGAATATAATTTTAGAATTCTCAAAATCAATATTTGGAAAAATTTAACCAAGAAACTGAGAATGACTAAAAATAACTCGACTTTGTGCAAAATTCATTTCAGAATTGATAACAGAAGAGCAGAGAAGGCTCTGTACTTTTTAATGGAAATCGTTTGTCTATTTATTTATTTATTTAATATTGTATATTTTTTCAATATTTAAAATTTTTTTTTATTATTCTCTTTCTTTTTTTGCATGTAATATAAATGTGCATTTTATAAATTAGATTGACGAGCGAGTAATCACTTTGGTGCGGTAATGATGTTTTTGTAGGTGTACGAGGGATTCAAGAGATGATCATCGTGATTTTTACAGGATAAGACGTTCACAAGTAGTTTTTTGAAAGGATACTTTATATCTTTGACGTTCGCCATAATTGAGCTATAAAAATATAAGTTCATAACTAAAAGAAACTGGACTCTTTAGTCGCGGGATATCTGTTAAGAACGAAGTTCTTTTCGTATAAACGATGGAAGAAGAATCTGTGATATTGAGTTTAATTGAATGTATGAAAGAGGAGAGAGTGAGAGAGAGAGGGAGAGAGAGAAACTGTAATCGGACTCGCTTTCTCTTTTTATGCGGAATACTGTTACAATGCTTCATTTTTTCTCATTTCCTTCGTTCCAATAACGATTATTTCTTGTCGACGAAACTTACTTGGTATTGTAAAGCAATGTATTTTTTTTATGTGCAAATGCGCACGCAATTTTCTCACCAAAATTAAGCTTTATTCATTTTGATTATTCTTCAATCAACGCAATTTTTTAAATCTCTCTATATATATTTGATTTTAACTTAGAGGGAATGAGAAAGGAACGTTACGACTCAAATGATAACTTACGTGTAAAATAATTGTGGCTTTAATGAACAGAGATCGTTTAATTACAAATAAGTAGTACTTAGTCGGTATAAAAACCTCAGTTATAAGTAGGGAAAAGACCTTTAAGTACTACTTTAACAAAGGGTACAAACGTAAAGCAACAAACTAAGGCAGTTAAGTGACTAAATGCAATACGAAACTTACGAATGACTAATTTATAAGAGAGCTACTAAACAAAATCAAGCACAGGAGAACTTATTGGAGGCTCGCTGAATCTTTACAGTATTTGTACGCGTTGAATGGCCATTTAAATGATGTTTGCTTACCCGTTGGCTTCCTTACTTGGATGATGAGGATGAAGATGCTGCCCACAGACACACACATGGACGCACCGTAGCCCTGACGTTTCGGGCACACATGAACTGCGGCAACGTCTAGGTTGCAAATCTGATGGGCAGGCAAGGATTTTAGGCAACACCTCGGGAGACTTGATCATCCTCCGCTGACGCAGTCAGCCCTTGTCGCACAATGCTACCAGGCTCGCGTCGCAACCCTAGTGTCCTTTTCTAGCGGATAGTGATTCTCACTTGCCCGTAAAACTGACGCAAACGCTCAAGGGGAGAACAAGCAGACCTACACACTCAGTCGCGCAGAGAGGACGAACAGCCTAAATATTCCGGAAGGAACTAAACTCGCAATCTTCTGATTCCGTTTAAAAAGAGAAGCGCGAAGCTCTTCCTTTTCTTTTGATCCATCATCCTGGACCAATCATACTTTGACGATTGAGAGGGTGGCCAGATTAGGTCGGCTACCTGCCCGAGAGACCATCAGCGGACCCCTTATTTTTATATGACCTATCCTTTTATTACTGTGCGTCAATCCTAAAGCAATTTAGATTTTCCTCAAACGTACTGAGAACGGACATCTGTTTTTAACAACAAGGAAAAACAAATATGCCACAGTAGGCATGCTCCAGCCGAGAAGTATTGTAAATTATCGCGCGCTTCAGTTCGATCGCTTTTGCTAAGGCTCTTGCAGTCATAAGGCAGACCATTAATGAGCCGAGACACATTTTCGCCACGTGTACACTCTCCTTTTTTTTTCTCCATGCTGTAGCGCAAATAGCGCGAACAACAATTTTTCGCATTTCCACTCAATTATATCAATCAATGAAAGTAATCAATTGCTTTATATAACGTCATCGATTTTAAAAATCAAGGATCATTTGTATTGTCAGTGTTTATTAAATAGAAAATGGCTCAACTATTTAAATATTTACCCGAATTACTCTAGTAATCGTTTCTACGAGTGAACTTAGGTCAAGTTGACATTCGAGTCGTTAATGAGTCATTACATATGAGCAGTTTCCACTGGTCGTAAAGTGAAGTTGCGTGAGATAGCTGACATCGTAAAGATGTCAAAGAACGTGTTGGCTTTATATTGCATAAGCATATATCCATGAGAAAGCTCTGATCAAAATTACTGCCATGTTTGCTCATTTTTGATCAAAAACAACAAAGTGTTGATTATTCTGAGCAGTGTTTGGCCATGTTTAAACGTAATAAACTGTAATTTTTGTGACGATATATAGATGAAATAAGGATCCATCACTTTACTCCGGAATCAATACGACCGTCGTTCAAGTGGACAGTAACTGGTGAACCTCGTCCCAAGCGCCCAAAAGCACAATAATTAGCTAGAAAGTTTATGGCCTCGGTATTTTAGGACGTGCGTGGTCGACTACCTTGAGAAGGGAAATACCATCATCAGTGAATATCATATAGCGTTTGTCGGTCGAAAGTGCAAAAAACGACAGCATATTGGCAAAGAAAAAAATTTTGTTTCATCAAGACAATGCATCGTGTCACAAGTTAAACAAGGTAATAGCAAAACTACATGAATGAAACTTAGAGTTGCTCTGCATCCATCGTTTTTTTTCCAGATAAGGTGGAACAATAACTGGCCAGTAAAAAAAATTCTTGCCGGTAAGAAATTCTGCTTAAATGAAGAGGTTATCGCTGAAAAATGAGGCCTATTTTGAAGCTAAAACTAAATCGTTCTATAAATAGGCCAATCAAGAGAGCTAAAACGTGACAAAAAGTTCAGAATCGATGGGAACGCTTTTTTTTTGTTGAGGATGATATGACAAGTAGTGCTATATAGTTTGTTACTAAAAAGAAACGATGCTCAAGGAACCAGGATGGTGTAAAGTTGACAAAATAATGATTTTTCGTTCTGTAAGCGTAGGAATGCATTTTAGAGAAAAAAGCTTATTGTGAAAGTTGTAAATACGATAAAAACCTATCATTTGAACCGTCACATGATTAATTTCGTTTATTGGTATTGCATAAAGAGCGAAAAAGCGGCTAAAATGGCTATTATTAAGATATTAGTTATTTATTGTGATTTTCACTTTTTTTAACTGTTCTAGCTTGCAAGATGTATCTTGTACCATTTTAAACAAATCAACGTATTGAAAAATTCGAAATTATTTATTAGTTCCTGAGCTATTGCGATTAGTTTATCCCGAGATACCCTAAGCACGAGATCACTACTTTCTATTGGTCAAAAATTGTGAGTTACAGAAGGGTTCAAACTCTTCTAAAAAACGTATATTTTTATAATAAATTAATGTCATGTGAAAAAATCGTTTTTGAATGATATAAAAAACCATTTAAAGCCAAAGTCTCTTTTTTGCTTATAAGCAATTCAATTTGCGACGACCCGAGTCATTTTACAAATTTATAATAAAAGAATTCTTAACACAAATTTCAAGGCGCAAATTTGAAAAAAAAAATAAAAGATTGTTTATGTCCAATAGGAAGCGAGATACGACTTTTTTTTTAATTCGTAGCCCTTTTATTTATAATATTTAAAAACCTAATTTAGAGGCAATTAATACCGTAAACTCTATATTTTCAAAATCTCTTATAGAATTTAAAAACTTGAGGTTTTTTTCAAATGATATTGGAAGGGAAAGTTACCTGTTTATAAAACAAAGGGCTAGTCATAGTGGAGGGGAGACCTGCCAGCGAGCTCTTGCTGCCTCAAAAAAATTACTCTTACCTTCAAATCGGCGACGCTCTGAAAAATTATTGATAACTTCTGAACTAATGGCTGGATTCAATGGTTTTTTTTAATCTAGAGTAGCAAATAAAATTATGAACATTGGTACAGTTTATTTTCATAAGAAACTAAAATTTCATTTATTGTTAACAAAATTTTTACAATGCACTTAATTCTATTTATAAATATATATTTACACGCTGACTCGATTTTTTTTGTTCTTGGTGAATGACAATTTCACTATCATCATTAAAAAAAATATTTGAGAGATTTTCATCAGTCTCACTGTCATCAACCGGCTCTTTTTCCAATTCTTATGATTTTGCATTTGTGCATTTGTTTCCATTACAAAAACCACACAGTCGAGAACATTTTAAACTATATCTACGACAACTACATGCACCCTTGCAAACCAATTTACATTTATATGAAATTTTGTTGGCAATATCACGTGGTATTATTTGATTTAAGAAATAAATAGGTTGTGATCCTGCCTCTGCCTTTTGCCAACCGTAATCAAGTGGATTCCGATAATTGTTACGCCAAGCTTGTATCTGTAAATATACGCGCGTACAGTGCTCGGTGATTGCATCTCCTGTTGGTGGTAAACTTTCGAGATTGACTGACGATGATTTTGTTTGGCTTTGAAAGTGAAAAAATCGTCGATCAGCGAAAGATAAGTTCTCTGAACTTTTCTTTTGTAATATTTTATCCGCGTTATTTATGTATAATGTTTTAATTATTGTTTTGCCGTTTTTAATTAAAGTTGTGCTACCACTTATTGGTTGATAATAACAATTTGCTAAATTAATTAATGAATTGTTACCTATTTTTCCAAAAATTGAATTTTTCCAACCCCATAAAATACAGATGTAGTGTCGCAACCTGTTAATGCATTGCAACGATTACCGAAAATCGTTAGACTCGCGCGAGGTTAACGAGCGGCTAAGCGAGAGGAGCCGCGTTCGGTTCGCGAGAGAGAGAGAGCGCGTAGGGGCAATGACCGGGAGGGGAGGCTCCGACCGGCAGTATGACTGTGCCACTCAGTCTGTCAGCGTCGCGCTAACCTCCATTTTCCCGAGTTTTTCGTTTTTGCTAGTGATATTGCGAACTGGAGTGCGTGGGTGGGTGAGCAGCAGCAATAGCAGCAGCAGCAGCGGTAGCAGCAGCTATTTCGGCGGCAGCCCTAGCAGCAACAGCAATTTAGCGACAGCAGCAACAACAACAACAGAAACAGCAATCGAGGCGGTGCAGCAAGTAGCGGAGCGGATTATTAACAGCGTGTTGATCGGATACGGTTGGCCACCGTATCCTCATCGTTCTTGCGGTAGGTGCACCTTTTCCCCCTTTTGTCATTATAATTTGCGTGCGATCCCGCGCAGCGAGCGCGAAGAATTTGTTTGTTGCGCGCGAGCGCGAAGAATTTGTTTGTTGCGCGCGAGCGGTTAGTTCGCGGCATCCGTGGTTTTCTCTCTCTCTCATTTTTAGCGTGTATTGTCATTCACGCGAGCGTGCGCAAGACTCTCGGCAGATTCCCCGTGTCATTGATTTAATTGAATAAATCAATCATTATTTTTATTTAAACGAGTTTCGGTTATTGTGTCTTTCCTTTGTCCGGAGGTCGCGTCAGTGTTTATTTACAGTGGATTCGAATTCGCCGGTTGCGTAGCACGAATCGTGCGAATACCGATAGACGCGAATCGACAACTTAGGTTCCAGCGGCGGCCGCACGAGCGCTACTAGCAAGGGGCGACAGCGCCGCCAAGCGGTGAGTTGGGGGAACCCAACTCGGAATAGTAAGGAGACTCTGCGCAGGCGCACTCCGAGGCAAGGTAGGTTACTGTGCTTTGAGCACAGAGATAACAAGGCTTCGTCTAGTCGTAATAAAGGCACTTTCAAGGGATTATCGACTAGGCGGCAGCCTGTTACATGGCGCCCAACTAGAATTAGGACTCACACACGAGGGAGTTTGCACGAAAAGAGAGAGCGACGCGCGCGAGAGAGAGACGTTTGCGCGCGTGCGTATAAGGTGCGAGCGAGTAAAATAACGCGTGGCTCGTTCGGTACGTGCTCTGCGGTAGGGGAAAGACGCCTCTCCGACCCAATAACACCTGCTTTTGTGAGCCGAGAGCACACTAACCCCAGGGGTCGAAGAGACGTCCGGAGTTGCTCTAACTCGAATAAAAAAGGTGACAAACAGTATTTTGGTTAACTTTTTGCTTTTTAAGTGTTTACATACTCGTTAAAGTAATTAAGCGGGGGTTAGTCACCGAGCGACAGTACCAGCAGAGCGCGCAATTGGGGTGTGTGTAGGGTTAGATTTACTAACCCGGTGGAGCTAGCAAACAGTTAGCCTCCACCTACAGGCAGGTAGTTGCGAAGTGGAAGTTCGTACTTCCTTAGAGTACGCGATACCTGCACACACCCACAAGCCACGCGTATAGTTGCCTTGCAATTAAAGGCGTAATTGGGTAGTTGGCGATAAAAATCGCAACACCCCGCTCGCGCCTTGGGCGATAGGAGGCGGTAGTGGTCGACTAGGGAAAATTAACCTCAACCGTCACCTGCGCCCCAGCATAAGCGATATGGAGGATACCGCCGACGCGATAACCCGGTGGACCTCGGAACTGCCGTCGACACAGCCGGACAGATACCTGACGCAACTGGAGTTGCGTACAGACGGTCCTAAGCTGATGCAGGCAGTTCGATTAGCGTATTGGTTGCTAGGCGAATATATCGACCTAGACTTCCAAGGAGCGGCGTTGGATAGGGAGGCGACACAACGCAGGCGAAGGAGCCGAGAGAGGTGGCTGGAGACCAGGCGACAAGAGTTAGAAGCAGCTGATGCTGAGGATCTTGTAGCCCACCCACTCATGCTGCTATACAGGGATGAGGTGGTAGAGGCGAACCTGACGCGGACTCTCGCGGTCTACGACAACTTAGAAGAGGAGAGTCAGAGCGAGACGGGGGAGCGAGAGCCCGCAGAGGAAGGGAGGACCGGTGAGGTCAAGGGGCCCACGGAGGGGGTCAGTAGTGAGCACAAGGGCTCCACCGGATCGCCGGATAGGCGAAGAGCTCGTCGTTTCGAGAACGCGGAGCTACAACCTCAAGAAGAAGAGGAAGAGCGGTGCGTGACCGAACGACTAAAGGAGGAGATCGAGAGCAACCGGGTCGGGATAAACCGCATATTAGAGATGCTGGAAAGACACGACCAGGTATGCGCACGGTGGAGCGACCAGGTGACCGCTCTACAGGTGGAGGTCCAGCAGTTAAGGAACAGGGACCCCACCAATCGACGAACGGTCATATCAGAGCGGCCCCGGAGGACCGTGGACTTCCAGTCCACGTATACGTGCCACTACGACCCAAGGGTACCAGGAAGTACCCCGGAACCCCAGCGACCGACCCCTGGCGAACCTCGAGAGGCTCCCCAAAGGCAGGTGCCTTCAAGGACGGAACAGCCACCAAGAAGAGGACCAAGAGACGCCGACATGGGTGAAGAGCAGGCGATTCCGGAAGGATCCGCCTGGTACGACGTCAATGCGGCGTCGGGGTACTACGCGACTCGGGACGCGGGTAGGATAGTCCGAGGATGGAAGCTGTGATACTCTGGCACGGCTTCAGAGTGCGTAAACACCTTCTTGTCAAGACTGGAGGATCTACGCGCGGGCTCAGGGCTAACGGACGGCGAAATCTTGTGCTCGGTATCAGAGCTCCTCGAAGGCGTTGCGAGGACCTGGTACGAGCTTAACAAGTTCAAGTGGAGGAATTACGCCGACTTCGTGGCAGGCGCTCGACGATGGTTTGGGTCAAGTGAGTTGCAGCAACAAAGATTGCTGCAAGAGGCCCAAGCCCGATACCAGGAGAAGGGAGAACTGGTGCGAGAATATGCCTGCCACCTCCTCTTCATGTTAGCCCAGCTACGCCCGCCGTTACCAGAGCAGAGGCAGTTAGATTTGTTGTATGCAAATCTCCTACCCGCCATCCGGATGCAGCTGCGGAGGAATGCGTTCTCCAACGTGGACGAATTCCATGCCCGGGCGACTGAGATCGAGACCGCCTTGCGAGACGATGAGCGCCCGAGGACCAGGCTGGAACCAACGTCCACGTTGTACCCCGAGCACATGGGGGTGTCAGCTAAGGCACCACCGTACCGGGCAGGACCCCGAACGGCGGCCATGTCCAACAAGCCTCGGGGTAGGGAACAGCTGCAACCCGAGTCACCGGTTAAAGCCCCGGCCAGGAAACCCGAGGACCGGCCCACAATCGCCGCAACGCAGGCGACAGACCGCTTTGAGGATCTGTCGTCGCAAATTGCGACCCTGCGACGAGATATGGACCGGTACTTTAAGGAGAGGAAGGCTAGCTCTCCCAGGCGGCCGAGGGGTCGGCCGCAAGAAAAGGGGAGGAATAAAACCCCCCCCAGGGTCTCCTGGCCAGCGACGAGAGGGTCAGCGGAGGAAAATAGACTACTCCCAACCGATTAAGTGCTCGTCTTGTAGCAAACTAGGCTTTACCAGAAGGTACTGCCCGGATTGCAACAAGGGAAACGGGCAGGGAAGCGGAGGACGGAGGTCCCGTCCGCGTCCCCAGTAAAGGTGACCTCTCGTCGCGGGTCGCTGGAACGGGGCAGGGGCCCGCCAGCGACCCCAGGGTTCAGGAAGGTCTCGCCAGGGATATCGGACCCTACGAGACCTGGCAGTGCGGTGGCGTTGGAAGCGACAGCGACCGAACAGATGCCTGATCTGGGTAACCGGGCATTTTGTATCCTCGAAGGGTACGGAGGCCGGATTCAGGTGGTGGAGCAGGGATTTGAATGGGTCGGAGAGGAGACCATCAAACCCAAAAGCTCCAGGAGACCACCTGACACTCCAGGGGATACGCCGGCGACCCAGACACCTGCGGATGAGAGCACGTCGATGCGAGTAGCGGCTGCCCAAGGTAAGAAGAGCCGTGAAAGCCTCCCGTCCACAGAGGGGAGAGAGACGGCGAAAGCTCCCCGCAGGTATAGACCCGAGGATGAGACCAGATGGTGGCTTCAGGTGGGGATAGGTGCCTACAAGTTAAGGGCACTCTACGATACCGGGGCCTCATCGACGGTAATGGGTCAACTCGGGCTTAGGTTGGCATCAGACATGGGGCTGGGCCTGGACGTCACGCGAGCGGGAGAAGCGAAGCTCGCCGACGGTCGCCCATGTCCCATCTTGGGTCATGTGATTTTCCCCTTCACGGTAGGGGGAATCACAAAAGACGTAAGGGTCGCTATAACGCCACTGCTGTCTGATGACTGCTACGTTGGCGCGAATTTCGTAAGGGAATTCAGCGCCAACCTGAACCCTGACACGGACCAGTTGTACTTGGCGAAAGCCAAAGTGGCGGTACCGTTGGAAGTGGCAAGCGTCACTGGTACGTCGTGCCTCGCACCCGTGGGCCTGGTAGAAGCCACGGAAGCACAGCGTCAAGAAGTGGCTAGCCTCGTCGACGGATTAATTCCAGACGGAGGCGAGTGTTTAGGCTGTGCTGTGGGGGTCGAGCATGAGATAGATATCGGAGACGCTCGACCCTGTAAACAGAAATACTACCCGGTCTCCGACAGGGTGCGAGACGAAATGCACGCGCTGGTCAAGGCCATGCTGGACAACGACGTCATTGAACCGGCAACCAGCGGGTGGTCAAGTCCAGTGGTGATGGTTAAGAAGGCAGAATATCGGTTCTGCGTAAATTACCAGAAGGTAAACGCAGTAACCAAGCCGGACGCCTATCCATTACCCTTCATGAGTGACATCCTGCGAAGGATCAGGGATGCGAAGTTCATCTCGACACTGGATTTGAGTAGCGCGTACCACCAGATACCTCTTAAAAAGGAGTCGCGCCCCATTACGGCGTTCACAGTCCCCGGCCTGGGGCATTTTCAGTTCAAGAGAATGCCCTTCGGATTGTCTTACGCCGGCGCGACCTTCCAGAAGTTGATGGACAGAGTGATTGGCCCGGATTTAGATCCTTTTGCTTTTGCTTACCTCGACGACGTGATTATTATCTCGCCGTCTTTTGAGGAGCATAAGCGACACCTGGGATTGGTTTTACAACGAATCCTGGGTGCGGGCCTCACTGTGAATAAGACCAAAAGCCACTTCTGTAAGTCGGAAGTCAAGTACCTGGGGGTCCTAGTGAACCGTGAAGGGGTAAGGCCAGATCCAGAGAAGATCAAGCCAATCATGGAGTACCCAGTACCACGGACGATCAGACAGGTGAAGCGATTCATGGGGATGATGTCGTGGTATCGTCGCTTCATACCCGACTTCGCAACCATCGCTGAGCCGATAAACCGCCTGACGAAGAAGAGCATCCCGTTTGCTTGGCAGCAGGAACAGGAGCAGGCTTTCGAACGGTTACGAGACGCAATGGTCTCGGCACCGATCTTGCAGTCACCAGACCCCAGCTCGCAGTTCGTGCTACAAACGGACGCGAGCGATAGTGAAATAGGCGCGGTATTGACGCAAGAAGTCGATGGACAGGAGCGCGTAATCGAGTACGCCAGTCGCTCCTTAAACAGTGCGGAAAGGAACTATACAGTCTCCGAACGAGAGTGCCTGGCAGTAGTATGGGCTATCGGGAAGTTCCGGCCTTATGTTGAGGGGCACCACTTCAAAGTCATCACCGATCATAGTTGCCTTAAGTGGCTCCACAGTATGAGGAATCCTACAGGAAGGCTAGCGCGTTGGGCGTTAGCACTACAAGGGCATGTGTTCGATATCGAGTATCGAAAGGGAGACCTCAACGTGGTGCCAGACGCTTTATCTAGGGCCTATGAGGAGGGGGTGGTAGAAGTGGGTGCCATGACTCATCAGCCGGAAACTGCCGATGCCTGGTACCTTCAACAGTATAGAGAAGTATGCCAGGATCCACATTCTCAACCTACCTGGAAGGTAATCAGAGGGAGATTGTATCACTACAATCCGACTGAGGAGAGCGAAGGGTCCATCGACAACGAGGAAGCCTGGAAGCTAGTGGTTCCTGCCGAGAAGAGGCATCAAGTACTCGAGGAGGTACACGATGCGCCAGCAGCGGGACACCAGGGGAGAGAACGGACGTTCTACCGGGCTAGGCACCTGTATTTCTGGCCGAAGATGTACGATCAGGTCAGAGAGTACGTGAGAAGTTGCCCGGTATGTCAGCAATGCAAGGCGGAACAAAGGCCGCCTTGCGGGCTGATGGGTCGCCGAGAGGTCTCGCGACCCTGGCAGGTGGTGGCCAGTGACATTACTGGTCCTTTCCCAAAGAGCTCGAGAGGGGTTCGAATATATTTTGGTCTTTTTAGACCTGTTCACTCGGTGGGTGGAGTGTGTACCCATACGTAAGGCCAATGGAAGGACCATTGTACGGGAATTGCACGAGAGGGTGGTAACCAGGTTTGGGGCGCCAGAGATATTTCTTTCGGACAACGGGACCGAATTTAAGAATCAGGAGGTCGATGCCTACCTGTCGAGGAACGGCATCCGGCGCGCCCTTACCCCAGTTTACCACCCACAGGCAAACCCCACAGAGCGAGTGAACAAAACCCTCAAGGCCATGCTCATATCGTACGTGGAGCGGGACCATAAGAGCTGGGATGAGCACCTGCCAGAGTTCAACTTCGCGTTGAACTCGGCAACTCACAGCGCAACAGGTTACAGCCCGGCCATGCTGGTCTTCGGTAGACAGCCCACTCCTCCCTCGGCCCAGGATCAGTTGGCTCGGGAAGCTTCCGAGGGCCAAGAACTGACCGAATGGGGTGAGCACATGCGCCAGTTACCCAATTTATGGGAACGCGATGGCTCTAAGTTCAGGGAGGAGGCGAACCGTCAGGCGGTCTACTACAACCGGAGGAGACGTCAGGCCGACTTTAGGGTTGGGGACTGGGTGTGGAAGCGGAACCGCATCTTGTCTTCCGCAGCTCAGGGCGTTTCGGCGAAGTTGGCGCCGAAATATGCTGGTCCATACGTAATTCAGGAGGTATGTGGGACTAATACCTACCGCCTAGGTAACCAGCAGGAAGAGTTGCCCGAGCTGATCCACGCCAAGGACCTCAAGCCCTATTTCGGTCCATTCTCGGATCAGGACAACGAGGAACCAGGAGGCGGGGACTCAACACCGTTGGAGGAAGAGGAGGGCGTAGGCGACCCGCCAGCGAAGGTCGAGGAATCCAGCGAGGATCCGATATGCGAGCGCGTCGCGATTGCAGCCCCCGCGAACGAGTGTGAGAAACCCGCGGCGGCTCCAAAGGTACCGATCGAGGCGCCGGTTAAGCGAGGCCGGGGTAGGCCGCGCAAAAACCCTGCGTGCGAATCTCAGGCACCAGGTGGGGACGACCTGGATGGCAATGCGGTAAGGGGAAGAGGCAGGCCACGTAGAACCGCTCAGCACGTGCGGAAGGTGGTCCTGCCAGCTACCCCCGCAGATGGGCCATGTTCGCGAGGAAAGCGCAGGGGACCGGGATGTCCTTGTAAGCAATAGCGTCGAGCGTGACACTGCGACGGTTAGGTTGAGGGCTGAACCTGAGAAATCCCTTAACCCCACTTCTTCTCTTTTACAGATGGAGAGGAAGCTGGTCATTAGTGAAGAGGCCTTCGAGACGGCCACCCAAATGCTGCTCGACCTGAGACTGGGTCCGGACGCCGATCGGCTGATCGGGGATGTCCGCAGGTTTTTCCGGGCCCAGGTCGAGGTGGCCGCTCGCGAGGGCCGCTCGCGCCAGCGGGTGGACGACTTCCTCCGGGAAGGAATGAGGGCTCAAACTTCTAAGCCCGTGACCCGGGAAGCGTCCACCCAGACCGACGGCCCGTCCGAAGAGGGCCGTCGGTCTCAGTCCACGACGGACCAGGGGGTGCAGACCCCAGAGCCGAGCAAGCCGGCGACGACTGACGGCTCCACGCAGTGCTCCAGGCCAAGGGAGGCCTGTGGCCAGGGGCAGTGGGTCTGCAACCACCCACGGGTCCCCCAGCAGGTAGGGCTTGAAAACTCCTGGAGGTACGTGAGGTTGGGCCTCCAGGAGCTAGAAAATGCGTGGGAATTCGTCGGGGAACTCCAGCGCCAGGTACACGCACACCTGGGGGAGTTCCTCGACTTCCGCGGCGCCCAAGAGATGCTAGGGGAGTGGACTCCGGTAGTCCGGCGGCAGAGGGCCTATGATGAGGCCCTTCTGCGCATTGACCGGGGGTAGGAGTCTCCAGAGGCCGCGGGCCCGCCGGCGGTGTTACCACCGACGGCATCGACGAGTAGGGACGCGGCCAGGACTCCGGCCAAGCCCCCGACCAAGACTCAGGCCAAGAGAGTCTCGGGGGCCCTCGGCGCCGGACAGGAGTTCACGGTCCGCGTGGACGGGTCGGTTTCCGACCCTACCGTGGTGGTGCGTACCTTGGGAGGACGCACATCCGCCACGGTGGGCGGCGTTACGTTCATCGCCGCCCCGGTAGCCACAGCCGCGCCGCCCCATCCACCAGCAGGGAGCCAGGGCCAGGGGACGGAGCCCGGCCTCAGCAGAAGACCGGGCAAGGGCTGCTACATCTGCGGCCATCCCGGGATAACCACGACCTCCAAATGCCCCAACAAGTCGGAGCACTGGCGCTACCCCAGACACAAGGCGCCAGGGGGCTCCGGCAGGTGACGTGGGGGAGTGGTGGCCCGGGATGGGCAAATAAAGCGTGTGTTAATGAGGATGGATTGTGTTGATTTCTCTCCTTTCCCAATCCTGTCCTTAGGGTCGCGAGTCAGTGGGGTAGTTCGATCCGGTAGTTCGAAGCTAGGAGGGGGCTGCAACGATTACCGAAAATCGTTAGACTCGCGCGAGGTTAACGAGCGGCTAAGCGAGAGGAGCCACGTTCGGTTCGCGAGAGAGAGAGAGCGCGTAGGGGCAATGACCGGGAGGGGAGGCTCCGACCGGCAGTATGACTGTGCCACTCAGTCTGTCAGCGTCGCGCTAACCTCCATTTTCCCGAGTTTTTCGTTTTTTGCTAGTGACATTGCGAACTGGAGTGCGTGGGTGGGTGAGCAGCAGCAATAGCAGCAGCAGCAGCGGTAGCAGCAGCTATTTCGGCGGCAGCCCTAGCAGCAACAGCAATTTAGCGACAGCAGCAACAACAACAACAGAAACAGCTATCGAGGCGGTGCAGCAAGTAGCGGAGCGGATTATTAATAGCGTGTTGATCGGATACGGTTGGCCACCGTATCCTCATCTTTCTTGCGGTAGGTGCACCTTTTCCCCCTTTTGTCATTATAATTTGCGTGCGATCCCGCGCAGCGAGCGCGAAGAATTTGTTTGTTACGCGCGAGCGGTTAGTTCGCGGCATCCGTGGTTTTCTCTCTCTATCATTTTTAGCGTGTATTGTCATTCACGCGACCGTGCGCAAGACTCTCGGCAGATTCCCCGTGTCATTGATTTAATTGAATAAATCAATCATTATTTTTATTTAAACGAGTTTCGGTTATTGTGTCTTTTCTTTGTCCGGAGGTCGCGTCAGTGTTTATTTACAGTGGATTCGAATTCGCCGGTTGCGTAGCACGAATCGTGCGAATACCGATAGACGCGAATCGACAACTTAGGTTCCAGCGGCGGCCGCACGAGCGCTACTAGCAAGGGGCGACAGCGCCGCCAAGCGGTGAGTTGGGGGAACCCAACTCGGAATAGTAAGGAGACTCTGCGCAGGCGCACTCCGAGGCAAGGTAGGTTACTGTGCTTTGAGCACAGAGATAACAAGGCTTCGTCTAGTCGTAATAAAGGCACTTTCAAGGGATTATCGACTAGGCGGCAGCCTGTTACAGCATATAAGAAAGAAACTATTGGTTTTAATAGAGGAAATTTAAATCTTTTACAATTAATATATTTGTTTGGCATTTTACCATGTAATTTTTATGAAAAAGTACTTTATCATTATCAGTTGATTAGCACAAAATTATCAATAAATCTGTATCGTTGCCAACAATCATAATATTTTGTTCATATTTAGAAATATTGATTGCAGAACTATTAACACATCTGCATCTTCACTTGTCTGTTTAGTGATATATCCAATTGTTTCTAAGCGTATTTTAAGTAATTTAATTACATGTTATTTATTTTTATCATTATTGAAAAATTCAGTAGGTTTTAGCGGAGTCTTCGTATTGTCCACGAGTTTAATTTCTTGACCAGTAAAATTATATTTCTGACGAAGACGTTCAAGTACCGTTTTCTTCATAGCCGTCGAAGATAACATAACTATTTTTTGTAAAATGATTACAAACATATTCTATATATTTTTATAATATATCCTCAATACTATCATTTGCTAATCAAGATATTTGATGTATTAGAAAACCATCATCAATCACGTAAATAATCGGGGATTCCAAAGGGCATGTCTCAACATAATTAAAATTATCGGCAAAAACTCTTTAATCGGTCTTTCTTATGCCAGCTTCATTAAATAATGAAAGAGGATAAGGAGCTAATTCGTATTGTAAAAAATATTTTATATTATTTTTTTGAGTTGAATTAAGAGAAATGCGTTGAAATATTAGAAGCGGCGAAACTGTGACAATTTTCTCATTAATTTTTGTTTTATTATGCATAATGCTCAAAGGTACTACTTGGTCTTTTCGTTTACATATAATTTCATCAAATGTTTTACCGAATTTGTCGCTTAACAATACGAACAAAACTAGTTTCATAAACTTTATGACAATTAACTCAAGTATCCCCAACAAGACCAGAAACTGTAGATTGAACTGTGTTAGAAATAGGAAATCGATCGTGTTCATTATAAAAATCAAACAATTATTTTAAATTAGAGTCATCCCTCTTAATTCTATTTACACGGGAGTCAACATGTAGTTCGCTACTACCGTATACAAGGTCTGTCCGGAAAGTATCGGGCCTACGTTTATATCTTCGCGCCATAGTGTTCGAGCGACCTCTACCGGACAGAAACGTCAACAGTAAAGCCTCACGAATCTATTGGTTACTTACTGACACCTGCCGGATGTATAGTTCATGCGCAGCGTGTCTTTGTTTACAGTGCCTTTTTTGCGTTCGTCGGATTTTGATATTGTCAAAAATGACTGAAAAACAAGATCAACGAATTTGCATCACATTTTGCTTTCAACTCGGAAAAACGAGTTCGGAAACTATTGAAATGATGCAAAAGGCCTTCGGAAGCGAGTGTATGAGCAAAACACGAATAAAAGAGTGGTATAAACGGTTCAAGGATGGTCGCACTTCTGTCGATAGTGATTCTCGTTCCGTCCGACCTTCGACGACAAAAACCGTAGATAATATTGAGCGGGTGCAACTAGCAATCGAACAAGATCGTCGTATGACTGTGCGAGAACTAGAAGAAGACCTTGGGATACCAAAAACTATCATTTCAGAAATTTTAACCTAAAATTTAGGAATGAAACGCGTGTGTACGAAATTCATTCCAAAATTGCTCACAGCAGAGCAGAAGAACATTCCCTTAGAAATCGCTCTAGACAACCTGGAAATGGTCAATAATGATGATAATGTGCTTAGAAAAGTTATTACAGGTGATGAATCATGGGTTTATAGTTATGATCCTGCAACAAAACAACAATCTTCACTTAAATTATAAAATAATACATATAATAACTTAAATGATACTTGAATTCTGAATCGCCAAGACCAAAAAAGGCACGTCAAAGTCGGAGCAATGTTAAGTCAATGTTGATTGTTTTTTTCGATTGTGAAGGTGTTGTACATCACGAATATGCACCAACAGGTCAGGCAATCAATAAAGAATACTACGTTCAAATTTTGAAACGTTTGCGTGATGCAGTAAGAAGAAAACGGCCGTACTTTTGGGAAAGTGGTGACTGGCTTCTCCATCACGATAATGTGCCAGCGCATTCATCCAATCTTGTGCAGCAGTTTTTGAGCAAACACAATATCGCATTGCTTCGGCAACCTCCATACGTAACATAGTCCCGACATAGCCCCTTGTGACTTTTGGCTGTTTCCAAAACTAAAAGAACCACTCAAAGGACACCGATTCGATGACAAAACAACGGTTGAAAACAATGCGACAAGTGTACTTAAGGCTATCCCTAAAAGTGAGTTCCAGGACTGTTTTGAAAAGTGGAAACATCGTTGGAACCGTGTTATTCAATCAAGTGGGGATTACTTTGAAGGATGCCACCCACCAGATAATGAAGAATAACGCTAGCACGAAAATATAAATATAGGCCCGATACTTTCCGAACAGACCTCGTACATACGAATAGAAATTTTCCATTTTTGTGCAGACTTCTATCAGAGTAATTGTATAAGCAATCAATTTTGCTATTGTACTTTATATTATAGTACGCCCGTGGGTTATTTCGCCAATACATTTTAAGGCACACATGAGGTCTTGTTCTATAACCATATTAGACCAAATACGACTCCACTGTTTGTTTAAACGACGAATAGTGAAATACTTCTCATTTGCAAACATGTCATATTTAGTGATACCAACTACAGATCGTAATGCAACCAAGTCTTGATAATATAAAAGCGCTGATTTTGCATAATTATTATGTTCCGTCGCAAAAAAAAATGGTATCATTTCTTTAATGCAGTTTAAATGTAATTTGAAATTCCCTGACCTTTCAACATGATAAAAATTCATTATTAATATAATACTATCTAAATATTGTAAAAAGAGTTGAGCGGTTGGTCCATTGTCTTTTAATGCAACGCTTTGTTCTTTAAATTTTAGTAATATGCCAGTAAAAATGGCATTATCGTAAAATTCTGTTTCATCAAATTCATTTTTTTGTTTTAAATTTTCAAGATTTTCCACTTTCTCATTTGTAAAACTACATTTATGCATTATTTGTCGACTTATAGCAACGAGATTCAAGAGATGACCTCTAATAAATCGAGAAAAAGCGTGTTCAGAGAGTGTTTTTTCAGCATAAATTTCAGCAAACAATAACGAAAAGGCTTCCTTTATTCCACAATCTTCCATGAAATAATTCATAGAATTTAAAAAAGATATTAGAGTATGGAACCCTCCTAATCTAACAATTATACTACGAATACCACAAATATCATTTTCAAGTTCAAGAGAGGCAACCATTTTGCGAGCTTTTAAATATAAAAGCTGATCAAATGTAACAAATTCGTAGTTTTGTTCATTTGATTTTGTCTTATCCACTACTTCTATTAAAACTGATAGAATAGTATGCTCACTACTAGCAAGAGTATTTACAATGATTTAGAATGATATTTGATACGCTAAATTCTGTAATGGTTGAATGTACTTCACGGAATCCAAGCCAAGCTTTGGTATTCGATGGAGAATCATTTTTTATATATACCCAAAAGAAATCTAAATCAGAAATATCAATTGAAGAGTTAGAATAATCAATTTTTTTTACTCTAATTTGTTGAATAAATTAAAATATACTCTGATAAATTAAAATGAACTTGTGTAATGGGTAGAAAAGAAAAAGATTTTGCGATTTCACTAGAAGGAAGTTTTTTTAGTTTTTCTATTTTTTTAGACGTTGATACTGCTGAAGGAGTAACAGCCATAATACTACTCATAGCATGAAACGTGTTACTTCCATCGATAGTAGCAGTATTATGATCTGCATTGTCATAAATGAACTGAACAAATGAATCTGTAGAAATCTGAATATTGACTGAATTTTTAACAATGGATGCTTCAAATAAAATTGTATCATAATAAGAAAAACATAAATCTACATTTGAGAGACAATCTATAAGAGATTTTGAAGCATATTTCCTATGCATCATAAACGATAGTCATAATAAAATCGACGATATAAAAGATTTTGACCTAATTGATGAAATGATAATATGTGAAATAGTTACAATACGATTACTCAATTTTTGTGAGGAAATATCAGTTTTGAACCGTTTGTGGGATGTTAATAATAATGTAATCAACGATAATAATGTAGGTGGCACATCTGATTCTGCATTGTTCAATAAAGAAGAGGGATCTGTATAATATGATATATCATAATGATGAAATTGAATATCTTGTAAAATTATATTACCGGCCATCTCAATAATTCTCATTCGTTCTTTTTCTTTATTAATAGCTCTTTTGGAATAGCAGTCATCATTTATTTCGTTCTCGTTTATTCTCTTAAAAATGTGCAAATTTTCTTTAAAGTTATAGAAAACTACTTCGTCATTATAATGCTGTGATTAATGATACTTGACTATTCGAGAACTGACATCAATATTGCCACCGTACTGTTACTAAATTTCATTTAACGAAAATTGACATTCAGCTATATTATTCATTATATAATCTATTATAAATACTATTACATTTGATAAATCTGAATTTATTGGCCTTCCTTTAGTATTTTTAGTTTTATAATTAAAAAATCTTTTGTAACATACTCCGCGATACTGTACTTTTATACTTTCAAAATTTTCTTTAATGTATTCTAACCGAGATAATAATAACTTTTCCTCATTTTGTAATGTATGTTTTTCATCGAATACTTCAAAGATAACAGTAACGGTATCTACTCGTATAGTGGCATTGTATTTGCTAGATACCTGTCTGCCATCTTAATAATAATTTTTTTTTTGCTACACATAAGACAATTTGTTTGAAAATCAAATGATTTTGCAGCTTTTATATTTTCACGCAATAATTTTCGATATGCATTAATTTCTTTAGTTGCCTTCGCAATACTAATTGAGCGTATGTACATCGCATAACAGTTATTATGCAATTTTAACGTAACGCAACTCTGTACCTTTCTAAATTTCAAATCTTTTCTTTTTTACCTTGTCTCAATAATGCTTTCTTTGGCTTTTGAACCCAAACTCCTTGAGTTTATAGGATTCATATTTTTAGAGCAAATAAGACAAACCTTGGTATAATCCATGCCAGTGTCTTCTGACGATTCACCATCTGAATTCTCGTGCATGGTGCTGTTGCCATCGAATGACAGAGTATGATTGTTGTCACTGTGTTCGGCAGGACTTTCTTCTAGTACACTCCTCTCCATTTTTAAAGTAATGGATATTACACATATATTACACACACACACACACATACACAAAATATGTAATATATATGTAAATTTATTACAAAATATATATGTAATTATATTATATATGTAATTGTATTACAAAGTTACAAAAAAATTGGTCGAAAACCATTCCCTATAAGGATTCTGCGGGTACTTTCAAAGATAAATTAGCGAATATTTAAATATTTTGAACGTTACAAAACTAAGTTCGATGCATGTTATAACTATTATTTATGATTATTTTGCAGCAAAAAATGATTCAAATAATGATGGACACTTGATAAGAAATATCTTATAAGTTCTTTTATTGATGTTAGTTTAGTAAAAACTTCTGATTATTTTGCAATACACTGTTGCTGAGAAGTTTTGGCGAGAAAATACACGTCCGTTACTTTCAATAGTACAGATGTTACTGGAGTAGCAATAGCGTCTGACCAGATTGGCGTCGCCCAACTTCCTATAGCTTGAACCGTTCTATTATTCTTTTATATAGTCCCCTCTTAAATAGCATCTACTAACGGTCGCAACTTTCTCTTCTTCTTCAATAATCCTAAAGTTATACGTCAATAAGGATTATCTCACTAAAAGCCTAATTCATTTTGGAGACCCTTATTACGTTAATTTTAGTATTTATTACATCATAAATAATAACAATATTTGTTTTTATATTATTTTAGTGTATCAATTATTTGAATCCACTTGATTACGGTTGGCAAAAGGGAGAGATAGAATTATAACCTATTTATTCCATAAATCTAATGATACCACCTGATATTGCAAATAAAATTTCATGTAAATGTCAAAGGTGTAGTTGTCATAGACATGGTTTAAAATGTTCTCGATTGTGTGGTTTTTGTAATAGAAACAAATGCACAAATGCAAAATCATAAGAATTGGAAAAAGAGCCGGTTGATGACAGTGAGACTAATGAAAATCTCTCAAATATTTTTTTTAATGATGATAGTGAAATTGTCATTCGCCAAGAACAAAAAAAATCAAGAGTAATCGTGAAAAAATATATTTATCATTAGAATTAAGTGCATTGTAAAAATTTTGTTAACAATAAATGAAATTTTAGTTTCTTATGAAAATAAACTGTACCGATGTTCATAATTTTATTTGCTACTCTAAATTAAAAAAAAACATTGAATCCAGCCATTAGTTCAGAAGTTACCAATAATTTTTCAAAGCGTCACCGATTTGAAGGTAAGTGTAATTTTTTTGAGGCAGCAAGAGCTCGCTGGCAGGCCCCCCCCTCCACTATAACTAGCCCTTTGCTTTATAAACAGGTAACATTCCCTTCCAATATCATTTGAAAAAAATCTCAAGTTTTTAAATTCTATAAGAGATTTTGAAAATATAGAGTTTACGGTATCAATTGCCGCTAAATTATAAGTAATATAAATATTTTTTATATATTATGAAATTTGTATTAAATATTATAAATATTTAAAATTATAAATAAATTTTTCTTTTAAATATTATAAATAAAAGTTTTTAAATATTGTAAATAAAAGGGCAACGAATTTTTGGAAAAAAAAGTCGTATCTCGCATCCTATTGGACATAAACAAACTTTTTTTTCAAATCTGCGCCTTGAAATTAGTGTTAAGAATTCTTTTATTATAAATTTGTAAAATGAATTGGGTCGTCGCAAATTGAATTAATTATAAGCAAAAAAGAGCCTTTTTGCTTTAAATGGTTTTTTATGTCATTAAAAAACGTAGTAAAAAACGTAGTAAAAAGTAGTGATCTCGTGCTTAGTGTATCTCGGGATAAACTAATCGCAATAGCTCAGGAATTAATAAATAATTTCGAATTTTTCAATACGTCGATTTCTTAAAATGGTACAAGCTACATCTTGCAAGCCAAAACAGTTAAAAAAAGTGAAAATTACAATAAATAATTAATATCTTAATAATAGCCATTTTAGTCGCTTTTTCGCTCTTTATGCAATACCAATAAACGAAATTAACCATGTGACGGTTCAAATTATAGGTTTTTATCGTATCTACAACTTTCACGATATGCTTTTTTCTCTAAAATGCATTCCTACGCTTACAGAACGAAAAATCATTATTTTGTCAACTTTGCACCATCCTGATTTCTTGAGCATCGTTTTTTTAGTAACAAACTATATAGCACTACTTGTCATATCATCCTCAACAAAAAACAGCGGTCCCATCGATTCTGAACTTTTTGTCACGTTTTAGCTCTCTTGATTGGCCTACAAAGTGATTTTGAATTATTAGAGCGGCGTTGGAAGGATACTATTGCTCTTGATAAAAATCATACTGATGAGTAAAGCCAATTTGTACCGAAAAAAAACGTACGTTCTTCGTTAGGCCCAAACTTTTCAAATCATGAGTTAGTTCTTTCTCCGATCTTACCTGTGTTCGACAAGAAGAAACTTCAAGCTACAATGTATTTATCTAAAATCATGCTGCTTTTTTTAGAGGCACGTAAAATCAAAATTTTTATGAGAGATCTAGTATATACTACATCATTGAAACCACCACATGACGGTTTTGAACCAACGTATCACGAGATTATTACTTCGAACACTGAATCTGCTGTTGCCTCGACATCGTGTAAGGTCTACTTCAAGCAGTAAGTCGTCGTCTGTCATTCGTGCTGGATTATCGCAAAAAACACAATTGTTTGTTGGAGTGAAATAAATAGTGCTTTCAAGGAATCAAGACTGGTCTGATAACGAATGTGAAACATTTAGGTCTACGTTTCTAGAGTAAGTTTTTCACACTCAAATTAGTATAACTTTGAAGAGACATCATTCCATAATATGAATACCGTCTTGAATGGTGAATATACAATCGGGAAAAATAAAGAAGAGATAAGGTACGTCGCCTACTATGACACATTACTATAATTGAGTCCCACTCTGAAGCACGCTTACAATATTTCATTTTATAAAAAATTTAAATTAAATTGGTAAAATAAAATAATACGCTCGTTAACGTGACGATAATATTAACCTAATGATAACATAATGTGTAACGGGGGAGGTCATCTAACAAAATGGAAAATTTATTTAAGCACAAAGTTCCACGATGCAGAGCTAACCACCGCTCCGTTAAATACGTATAATCGCACGTGTATTCGCCTTTACGTCAGTTGATTTCGTTTTGGTGTCTTCTTTCCAACTGAGTTGAATTCACCTTAAGTCACTTGACTTGTAACACTCGATGTATCTTAGGTGTAAATGGCTTTATGCCTAATACGCTGAATCCCCTAGATGAAATCGGATTAAAACCTAAGCCTTTATAAATCGCTTAAGCTAATAGGAAATGAAATGACGTAATCGGCGAATAAAATTACGTAACTTTAATTAATAAAAACTACAGTCTTTTATGGGCCGAAAGACTAACGCACGCGAATAGGATTTACAATGAATTATTAATATTCGGTGAGAGAGAGAGAGAGAAGATTCGAAAATTACCGCGAACCTAACGCTCGGCGCGAATACAAAAAGATTCGATATCGCGGTTGACAAAATACTTTGAATGTATTTTGTCACGCAATAATAAAGAGAGGTGCACCTACCCTGCGGTACAATTACGGTGATCAGCCGTAATTGTTGATGAAAAAATCAACTGCCGATACTCCTCCAATAAATCAGCTGCGCTGCCTCACTCTGCCTCCAATCTGCTGCAATTTACTGCTTCTCTACCGCTGCTTCTTATTGCCGCGAAAACGCCGTTGCACTCACGCACGTAAAATCGTCCCAGAAAAACTTTATAAAACGGCGGAACACAGTGCAAAATAATTTGGCGGCATTGTCGCGAAAACAGCTGAGGCGTAATTGCCTATTTCAAATGCTCGCGCGCCCCCTCTCTCTCTTTTAATCGTTCGAACTAACGCGCGAGTAACAGAATCGCAAACGGATCGATTAATTGAATATACTACCGTTGCAAATGATATTATAAATAAATGATCTCTTATACAATCAAAAAGTAATACGAAAAAACAATTTTTAAAATAAAAAAAATTTTCTTTCTGTGCGACTAAGGTACACTTGAAGCTGGTAAAATCGCTAGTCATTGGTGAATTAAAACTGTTATGGTTTTACTCGTATTTATATCAATTGCCTTATAAAAAGTAATTTATTTTGTAAAAAAGTCCGCTTAGGTGTAATCCATATCGTTTTTTTTCTCCATAATATTAATTTATTAAAAATAAAATGTACGAGGTGTGTTCAAAAAGTAAGGTGACTTTGTATTTTTAAGAAAAAATATTTATTTATTTATCAATATTTATGTTGTCTCCTTCAAAGTAATCCCCCTCAGATACAATACACTTATGCCAACGGTTTTTCCAATCCTCAAAGCACTTCTCATAAGCACTTTTCGGTATAGCCTTGAGCTCTTCCAGCGATGCAGTCTTTATCTCTTCAATCGTTGCAAATCTCCGTCCTTTCATAGGTCTCTTTAGTTTTGGGAACAAGAAAAAGTCACATGGGGCCAAATCCGGTGAATATGGTGGCTGAGGCATGATTGTGGTGTTATTTTTGGCCAAAAAATCTCTCACAAGCAAAGATGAGTGAGCAGGGGCATTATCGTGATGCAAAAGCCATGAATTGTTTTTCCACAATTCTGGGCGTTTTCTTCGTATTTCGCAAACGGCGCATAACTTCAAGATAATACTGTTTATTGACCGTACGTCCATATGGTAAGAACTCCTGATGCACCACACCATGGTAATCGACTTTTTATCGAACTTGGCGTGCTTTTTTCGGTCTTGGCTCATCTGGGCTCTTCCATTGGGACGATTGGACTTTCGTTTCGATATCATAACCATATACCCATGATTCATCACCAGTTATGACCCTTTTGAGTAAATCAGGGTCGTCGTTGACGTCATTCAACAGTTCTTGAGCGATGCTCATGCGACGGTTCTTTTGGTCAAAATTTAGCAATTTCGGAACAAACTTCGCTGACACACGTCTCATGCCCCAAACGTTAGAAAAAATTTCATGGCACGAGCCAAGCGATATACCAACATCCTCAGCAACTTCTCTGATAGTGATTCGACGATTTTCCAGATGTGGCAGAGTCGAAGGGAAGGGCACGTGGAAGAAAGAGAGAGACAAACAGGGTGAGCAATCTCACCGATTGCCTTACCCATCACATGTTGAATCGATTTTACGCTTTACATTTTTCACGTGCGT
This sequence comes from Phymastichus coffea, assembly GCF_024137745.1. Classification (NCBI taxonomy): domain Eukaryota; kingdom Metazoa; phylum Arthropoda; class Insecta; order Hymenoptera; family Eulophidae; genus Phymastichus; species Phymastichus coffea. The sequence continues at coordinate 2,627,595 of NW_026706822.1, read as the reverse complement.
AAACGTCTGCACGTGGTATTTGTTCCTACATACTAACGATATTATGATGTTTGAAAAAAAAATGTAATAAACAAGTCGAAACAACCTAAAGATACAAAACCTGACACGTAATTAGAATACCATAAATTTCATTTCTTTTTAGGCTCTGAGCTGGCGAGAAATTGCCTGGCTTAAGCCTAAAGAAAAAATTGGTAAATAACACATATTCACATACCAGAAAACATCATATAACATAAGCAAAATAATAAAATTCTAATTTTCTAAGTGAAGGGAAACTGACACGGAAAATGTGTTCGCGCCAAGTGTCAAAACAATTCAATGACGTACGCACGGTCACCCAATTCCTTAACCAAGAAAAGGTCATAACAAAGACAATAACAAAGACGTCCGAAATACTAAAAATAAAATTCCTTCGCGAACGTTCGTCACGCGCTATTTTTGTCGTTAGCACACAAAGAAATTCTTTTCTTTAAACAAATAATTCGCAAACTTTGTTAATCTGATCATCCTTCTTCTTCCTTCTTCGATTACTGTTCCCCACAATGGATGCCACATATAACAAAGAGGCGCGTGTTCGTGCTTTTGCCACCGATTCTTTAAAGGGGATATTTTATTCTTCATGCGCCGCACGTCTGCCTAGACTTGTATAGTGTGTGCGATCTTTCTGTCTCTCTCGCTCTCGCTCTCTCTCTCTCTCTCTCTCTCTGTCGCTCCGCTGTTGATTCCATTCTGGTCTTTCCGCTCCTCAGCTATTATCGACTCTAAAACAAAAGGTTTTAGACTCATTTTCTTATATGTGCCCAACACTGGCCAGTGTGCCTTGTCGAGAAAAGAGGGGTGAGGGAAAGAGACAGACGAAGAGTAGGCATACTGCTTATTCTCGTTACATATCTAATCATGTTAGTACTGCGGCATTGAAAATATCATTTAAAATATTTTGTATATTACTTTAAATGGTTAATAATTATTTTTTTACAGGTTTCTAAAAAACAGATGAATAGATTTGAACGTCACATGAAAAATTTTATTGATGGAAAAAGGATGAGGTCGGCTCGTAGAGCAGTAGATATATCTATAGAAGGAAGAAAAATGTCACTGTAATATATCTAATTCCATACATTTCTGTCTTCTAATAAACATAATATTTGATGAAAAATATTACATGGTTTAAAGAAACAAAAGTTTGTTTCTAATTTTCTTAACCTATTATGAGCTACGCAAAGATTGAATGAGATGAAATCGGACTAATTATACCACTTTTAATATAACATGAAAATAATACACCCGTCTGTTCACTAATATAATATATTATTGTATAAGTTATGCAATAAACCAAAGTTCTGAACTCCCGATGTAGTTGCGAATATATCGTGAGATGAAAAGATATCCGGGAAAAGGTTCTGTTATGTAAGCAAACAGCTTTATTGCTTTGCCGTGGGAACACTGATCTTGAATTAGGTATAGAAAAATATTAAATTTTTTGGAAGAGGACTCATCCGTTCAGTTGGTCTCTAGCTTGGTTCTAGCCACAATGATGGACTTGAGGAAGTATTCTGTTTTCTCTCGTTTAACGACAAGTATTTTCGCATGCTTAGTGGAGAGACCAACTACAAGCAAATAGGAACGCTAGAAACCAAGAGCACAGCCAAGCCCAAGCTCCTCGCTCTTATATATCCAATCTCTAGTAGGCGTGTCCTAATATTCTAATGTGCGTGAGCGGATTAATAGGCGTGTTAATACGAGGTGTGATCAAAAAGTAAGGTGAATTTTGAAATTTAGCGGGCTACGTCCGTTCGATCTTCGACTTTTTTATTTGGTTATGTCGGTACACTCGTCTAGAACATACGTTCCAAATTTCAGCTTTGTAGTATGTTTAGTTTGTTTGTGAGAGGCATCAAGGTTAGAAGTGTTTTGCGTGCTCCACAATTTGCTGCTGTCTAAAAACATGGATCAAAGAGTTTGCATTAAATTTTGTGTGAAAAATGGAATCAAATGTTCCAAAACACTTGAAATGCTGAAAGTGGCATACGGTGAGTCTACTTTAAGCCAAAAAAATGTTTACAAGTGGTATAAACTCTTCCAAGAAGGCCGAGAAGACACCGACGACGAACCTCGTTCTGGACGCCCCAGCACATCAACAACTAATGAGAATGTTGAAGAAGTGAAGAAAATAGTGTTGGGAAATCGTCGAATTACCATTAGAGAAATTGCTGATGATATTGGCATCTCATTTGGTTCGTGCCAATCAATTTTGACGAGTGTTTTAGACATGAGACGTGTGTCAGCGAAGTTTGTTCCGAAATTGCTCAATTTCGACCAAAAGAAACGTCGCATGAGCATCGCCCAAGAGCTACTGAATGACGTCAACGATGATCCAGATTTACTCATCAGGGTTATAACAGGTGACGAAACATGGGTATACGGTTATGACGTCGAGACTAAGACTCAATCGTCCCAGTGGAGGCATTCTGGATCACCAAGACCAAAAAAAGCACGCCAAGTTCGATCAAATGTAAAGGTTTTGCTTACAGTTTTCTTTGACTGCAGGGGCGTGGTACAGCATGAGTTCTTGCTACAGGGTAGAACAGTAAATAAGGAATATTGCCTGCAAGTTATGCGCAATTTGCGCGAAGCAATCTGCCAGAAACGTCCGAATTTGTGGAAAAATAAAAATTGGCTTTTGCACCATGATAACGCCCCTGCTCACACATCGTTGCTTGTGCGCGAATTTTTGGCTAAAACCAACACAGTAACGATGCCACAGGCACCGTATTCCCCAGATCTGGCCCCCTGTGACTTCTTCTTGTTCCCAAAACTGAAGAGGCCTATGAAAGGTCGGCGGTTTGCCACGATTGAGGAGATAAAGACGGCATCGAAGGATGAACTAAACAAGATCACAAAAAATGATTTTTTGAAATGCTTTGAGGATTGGAAAAAGCGTTGGCACAAGTGCATTATATCCGAGGGGGATTACTTTGAAGGAGATAAAATAAAAATTGATGAATAAATAAATATTTTTTGAGAAAAATAAAAATTCATCTTACTTTTTGATCACACCTCGTATATCAGTTATATCCTTCGTGGTGTCTTTGACTCATTAATTACTTGTTTACCATTTATAAGTTTGCGCTCGGTCTTTGTATGTATTACAATTGTTTATGAGAAATTATAAAAAATTACGTGTATTGCTTTTTTTAAAAAACCAACTGCACTAATTAATTTTAGGAGAAAATTATGAAGAAACCCTAAAATATAAATTTTTTATTATAATTTGATGTCACTCCAAAAAGGTTCTAAATAACAAATTTTCTATAAATAATGATGTGGATTTCTCAAATAATTCTAAGTAAATAAATTAAGAAAATTCTGACATAAGTTATCTGTATAATTCATCTCGTCGATTCATTTGATGTACTCATGTGTCTAAATGACAAATTACATTTTTTTTAATAATTTTATATGGAAAATGGAAATAATGAAAGAAAAAGTACGAATAATCTACTATACTATAAAAAATGGCCAAATAAACAAATAGGTATCTCTCAGTACATTATGAAGAAGTAAATGCCAAGGATTCGAAAACCAGTAAATTTCGGAATTCGAATTATTAATTCATATCTTGAGTATTTCAGAGCTCAGGGACATTGAGTTTAGACTATTTTCCCTATTTCCCTGGTTCAATTATCCTATTAGGCCAATCAATGAAGCCAAAAATGAGGTATTTTGTGACATTAATACTAACAGCAAACCGACTATGCAAAGTTGTTTATTACTATGCGTAGATGAAAACGTATATGTTTTCAACTCGCAACTTTCATTTAATAACTTTTTATAGCCGTTTGAAATTTGCAAAAACATGTTTTTCACGTATAAAACCAAAACTATTGAAGTTAAATATGTACCTCAATGGAATAAGTTATAGATAATAGAATTATCTATAAAATGAGCTATCGCTCATCTCAATCGGGTAATTAATAATCAATAGAATTGCAAAAAACATCAAAATTGATCAAAAAAAGTAACATTTCAAAAATTCATATCTCCACATAGAGTGATGTTGAAAGAATTAGCTTATAATATTATATAGGTTGCATTGTCTACTTCATGTATACTAAATCTGAGCTATATATAATTATTACTTTCGGCACTACAGTAATGACAATTAAACCTTTTTTTTTTTAGAAAATCTTGCATAATGCCCTGTGGCTCAGCCGTTAGTGTTATACATTATTGAACAAAGTTTTTTAAAAAGCTCAATAACACAGGCCAAAAAGGTATCAGAACCAGAGACCAAACATAGTACACCCGAAGAATTTTGGTGCGCTGAATCCAAATCCGAGCTCAGAATTGCGGCAGCACGTCAGGATTTTGAGATATCCTAACCTAAATGTGCGAAAATCACGTTTTTTGGCTATATTCGGTACCTTATAACATTGTGAATAAATTTTTTCATGCAAAACTGACAACGGCATCTGAAAGAGTAACTCTTGGTCTACAAAATGCACTACCGATTTTTGTTTTTATGTCTTTTGGTAATGTACGAAGTGTGTTCAAAAAGTAACGAGAATTTTTAAATTTCGCGGGTTTGGAGAGTTCGCTTGTATAAAATTTTTTTTTATTATGTTGGTACACATGCCCCTGAAATACGATAAAATTTTCAGCAATATTCATTGCTTACTTTTTAAGTGGCAGCCGCTAACGTTAGACGTGTTTTTCGAGCTCGGCGATTTTCGTTTGTAAAAAAAATGGATCAAAGAATTTGTATTAAATTTTGCGTAAAAAATGAAATAAAGTGTAGTAAAGTTTGTCAAATGTTAACAAAGGCATATAGTGAGTCTGCTATGAGTAAAGCAAGGATTTATGAATGGTATAAGCGTTTCCAAGATGGCCACGAAAACGTTGAAGATGACGAACGACCCGGACGCCCAAGCACATCAACAACCGATGAAAACGTGAAAAAAGTGAAAGAAATGGTTATGAACGATCGCCGAATCACAATCAGAGAAGTCGCTGATGATGTTGGCATATCAGTTGGCTCATGCCATCAAATTTTTTCGAATGTTTTGGGTATGAAACGTGTGGCAGCAAAATTCGTTCCAAAATTGTTGAATTTCGAACAAAAACAGCGGCGAATGGAAGTTGCTCAGAAGTCGCTAAATGAAGTCAATAACGATGCAGAACTACTAAAACGTGTTATAACAGGTGACGAAACATGGGTTTACGGATATGATGTCGAAACTAAGGCTCAATCGTCCCAGTGGAGGCATTCTGGATCGCCAAGACCGAAAAAGGCTCGACAAGTGCGGTCGAATGTGAAGGTTATGCTCACTGTGTTCTTCGATTTTAATGGCATAGTGCATTATGAATTCTTGCCACAAGGTCAAACAATCAATAAGCAGTACTACCTACAAGTTCAACGTCGTTTGCGTGAAGCAATCCGAAAAAAACGCCCGGATTTGTGGCAAAACAATTCATGGCTTTTGCACCACGATAATGCGCCTGCTCACACTTCATTGCTTGTTCGTGAATTTTTGGCCAAAAACGAAACTGTAACGATACCTCAGCCTCCATATTCGCCAGATATGGCTCCATGAGACTTTTTTCTATTTCCAAAAATAAAGAGAACATTAAAATGCCGTCGTTTTACAAGCATAGATGACATTAAAAGCGAATCGCTGAAAGAGCTAAAAGCTATTACAAAGATTGAGTTTCAAAAGTGTTTCGAGGATTGGAAAAAGCGTTGGCATAAGTGTATTGTATCCGAAGGGGACTACTTTGAAGGCGACAACATTAATGTAGATGAATAAATAAATATTTTTTTCATAAAACGAAAATTCTCGTTATTTTTTGAACACACCTCGTAGATATCGTCGTTTGAAATTTAACAGCTATGAATTTGTTTATACTGTGCCACTACAGAACGAGTGACCAGACATAGTACACCTGAAGGATTTTAGTGTGCTGAATCCAAATCCGAGCTCAGAATTGCGCCAGCACATCAGGATTTTGAGATATCCTAACCTAAAAGTGCGAAAATCACGTTTTTTTGGCTATATTCGGTACCTTATAACATTGTGAATAAATTTTTTCATGCAAAACTGACAACGGCATCTGAAAGAGCAAATCTTGGCCGACAAAATGCATTACGGATTTTTTTATGTCTTTTTCCAGCAGAGATACCGTCAATTGAAATGTGCCATTCATCAATTGATTTATACTGGAGTATGAAAATCTTGATTTTTTTTGCAATCTTCAGTAGTAGGAAAAACTTACACTGGCATATAAAGGTCTACCATTGTACTAATTTACGGCGAATCTAGCTGAATTTATTAGATGCACTCTAAAATGGCAGCTATAAATTTAGGGTAGGCTAAGGCAGATGGTTATGACCTAACTGAAAATCCTATAACTCTAGAGCCAGCGACAGATTATCTTAAGTACGCTATAACCTGCAAGCTCAAAACCATGACAGGATTGCCTAAGTGCGCTATAATCTACACTTAGCTTAAAACCACGACAAGTTAACCTAAGCGCTCTACGACCCACGAGAGGTTAAGCTAAGTGCGTTATAATACGCGGCTGGTTGACTCAAGTGCGCTATAAGCTGCAAGCTCAAAATCAGGGCAAGTTAACCTATATTCGCTATAACCTGCTACAGGTTAATTTAAGCGCGCTATCATCGGCAACAGGTATATTGAGTACGATATATAACTTGCAAACTAGAATCCACGACAGTATAACCTATATGCGCAGTAACCTTCGAGCTCTAGACCACCACTGGTGAACTTACATTCGCCATGATCTGCGAGCGCTAAATTCACAACAGGTTAAACTAAATGCAGTGAACAGTGAGGGTCAAGCACAGGACAAATTAATTTAAGTGGACTGTAATCCATAGCATTTCAACCTAAGCTCCAATTTAGTTAGAGAGGTTACACTAAGAAGCTGACAATCTTTAGAATGTATATTCTTAAGCCTATAACCGCCAATTCTGTGATGTTATGCTTTCTTTTTGTTAAAACGTTGGCGCTTCATTTCAAACGATCGTTGAAGAGATTTACGATTGTGACTAGTAGGGTTATTATCATCCCTTTTCAATGACCAGCAGTAGTCGGCCATCATTTTTTCGTCCCACCTTCCTTGGTAGTGTTGTTCCTTTTGTTTAAAGTCTTGGTGAAATCGTTCACCCATCTCCTCACTATATGCTCCAAGATTTTCTGGGAAATAGTCCAAATGAGAATGAAGGAAGTATATTTTAAGGCTCATTAGACAACCCATTTTTCGGAAATTCTGTAACATGTTGGACACAATAGTTTCAAACTGCGGGTCTCGATTATTGCCTAAAAATTTTTCTGTAACATCTTTGAAGCTCAACCAAGCATTCTTTTCAACGAGAGTCATGGTTTCGATAAATGTATCTTTCATGAGTTTTCGTATATCAGGCCCAACGAAAATGCCTTCCTTAATTTTTGCATGTGAAATTTCGGAAATGTGGCTTTCAAATGATTGAAACATTTACCTTCTTTATTCAAGGCTTTCACAAACTGTTTCATTAAACCTAATTTGATGTGAAGTGGTGGCAGTAATACTCTCTCTCTATCAACAAGACCTACGTAGGCGACATTATGAGAACCTATTTTCCATTCTGATCTTGTGGGCCATTTTTTTGTTACCCAATGCTTATCTCTTGCACGGCTGTCGCAAAGGCAGAGGAAACACGGAAATTCGGTATTTCCCGACTGCAAGCCAACTATAAGATTTATCATCTTAAAGTCACCACAAATAAGCCAATTGTGAGTCTTGTAATTTATTTTTTCCAGTAGAAATTGAAAACTATTGTATGATTCTTTTAGTGCAGTTGAGTGATCTACAGGAAGTGCCACATACTCATTTCCGTTGTGTAGTAACACAGCTTTGAGACTTTGTGTGGAAGAATCAATGAAGAGACGCCAATTTTCTGGCTTGTACAAATCTTGGATATGCAAGTTAACCAATTCTTCGATGTTATTACAGTACACCATCACATCCTCCATTGTAAAGTACTTTATGTGAACGCCTCTTCTCGGTTTCTGTAAATTGACACTTTTGTTCCAGGTAATGATAGCTTCCTTTCTTGGAGTCTTGAAGCACAGAGTTCAGCTTTATCCTTTGAAAGATTGAGGTCTCGAATAAAATCATCTAACGAACTTTGGTCAAATGGCTTAGGACTCTCGTCATCAGAAATATCTTCAAAAGAGACATTCAGTTGTATCAATATCCATCGGTTCAAATTTTGCCGAACCAACTTCTTTTCCGGGTTTACTTAGTTTTCCTACTTTAGCTGGTGTTACACTCGCTACCGCAGGGTAGATGATTTTATTTGAATTTTGTTTATTGAAACCCGTTGTATTACTTAAGCAGAAGTAACAATCAGTTTCATGGTCCTTGGGCTCACGCCAGATCGTCGGTTCAATAGCAGTCATATTGCTGCTATTATTATCCCACTTCAACATAGCAAGTCTGCAAGAATTACAAATTGAAGATGGTACCTATGTCTTATCTAAATTGTCGATCGGAACCTTATAACATTTCATATATAGAGTTTTGATTGAATCATTAATCGATCGTCGATAAGAAGTTGTTTCAAACTTCCCACAAACATAACAAAATGTATCAATTTTTCTTGCACAAGGGCTTCTGGAACTCATTTTTCTTATAATAAATAACAAAGAAGATAAAAAATGTTCTTATAATAAATATTCTTATAATAAATAAAGTAGAAGAAAATAAGATAATAGCATTTACAGGAAATTCAACCGTTAGCCCGCCACTCAAACGTGATCTCTAACACGGAAGGATTAGCATGTCACAAAATCAGGTATCTCAGCTTCAGCATACAATCATACATTTCAAGTTACGTAATATTCTACATCATCTATCTACAGAATTTCAAAAACGAATGAAAGATTTCACGGTTTTTGATTCCGCTGATCGTATCGGATATAAGATTTTCAAAACTTATTTTATTCAAGGAATTTGTTTAAACAAATGTTTGCACAATTGAATATTTTTGCAAGTTGCACCTCATTTCCATGGTTTTAGGGGTCACTGATTACGAGTTTGATGTCAGATTGGTGAAATTTATTATTAAATTTAATTTAATTAAATTTATTTATTTAAACAATTTATTTAAACAAATATTGCAAGACTCAATGTTTTTGCAAGTTGCACATACTTTTTCTTAATTTTGAGGTCGCTGGTTATGAATCTGATATCAGATTTACAAAATGTGTTTTATTTAAGCCACTTGTTTATACAAATTTCTGAAAATTGAATATTTTTGCAAGTTGCACCTCATTTCCATGGTTTTAAGGGTCACTGATTAAGAGTTTGATGTCAGATTTGTGAATTTAGATTTATTTAAACAATTTATTTAAAAAAATGTTGCAAGACCTAATGTTTTTGCAAGTTGCACGTACTTTTGCTGATTTTTGAGGTCTCTGGTTATGAATCTGATATCAGATTTTCAAAATGTATTTTATTTAAAAAATTTCTTTAAATAAATTCCTGTATAATAGAATATTTTTGCAAACTGCACCACATTTCTATGGTTTTGGGGGTTACTAGTCACGAGTTTGATGTCAGATTTGTACATTTAAATTTATTTAAACAAATTATTTAAATTTTTAATTCTAATATTTGTCTGTTTGTCACAGGCCGACAAACTTCAGAACCAAAAACTATACATAACGCACCCAAAGAATTTCGATGCGCTAAATCCAAATTCCAGTTTAGAATTACGCCAGCACGTCAGTATTCCGAGATATTCTAGAAGGCTATAATCTGCGTGGCCATAACGCTAAATCCGTTAACCCAAAAATCCCCGACCCCTTAACTTTTAACTGCCCCCTTAACCTTAAATCCGTTAACCCTGTAGCCCTGAAACCTGTGATGTTATAAGCCTCGATGCCGTTACGCAAATCCCTTAATGCCTGAGCCCAGTAATTTGCGCCACAAGGAATCTAGGGCTATTGTATCGCAGGTTACAGGATTCCGAGGTGAAGAAATTCGGGGTTAAGTTAGGAGGTTTTATTGCCGCACTTGTTATAACCTTCTTGGGTTAAAATATTTGGGGTTAAGGGGACGGGGATTATTGCATCGACGGTCACAGGGCTCGGGGGTTAAGGGATTTAGGGTTAAGTGGGCAAGGTTTATTGCCCTGCAGGTTACAATGCTCCAAGATCAGGGATTTGAGTTATAATAGTCGAAATTCATTGCGTTGCCGTATAAACCAATTGATAAGTAATACATTCCAATTAACGATAAAAGAAGACATAAACTAAAAATTGTTAGTGTTTTTGTACGATAAGAATTGCTTTTTAAATGCCGTTGTCAATTTTGCACGAAAAAAATTATTCGCAATGTTATAAGGTACCGTATATAGCGAAAAAAACTTGATTTTCGCATTTTTAGGTTAAGATATCTCAAAATCCTGACATACTAGCGCAATTCTGAGCTCGGATTTGGATTCAGCGCGCCAAAATCCTTTGGGTGTACTATGTCTGGTCACTCGTTCTGGTGTGGCACAGTATAAACAAATTCATAGGTGTTAAATTTCAAACGACGATATCTACATTACCAAAAGACATAAAAACAAAAATTGGTAGTGTATTTTGTAGGTCAAGAGTTGCTCTTTCAGATGCCGTTGTCAGATTTGTATGAAAAAATTTATTCGCAATGTTATAAAGTGCCGAATATAGCCAAAATACGTGATTTTCGCACTTTTAGGTTAGGATATCTCAAAATCTTGACGTGCTGGCGCAATTCTGAGCTCGGATTTGGATTCAGCGCATCAAAATCCTTCGAATTTACTATGTCTGGTCTCTGGTTCTGAACCTTTGTCAAATTTTGTTGGCCTGTGTAATCAAACTACAACTTTGTTATTTGAACTTTTGCACTAAAATCAGTTTAAAAGGGTGAAATTTGCCGTTGAATATCGGGCAAAATGCGCCCGAGCGTCAAAGAAAGCGAGCGGTGGGGGATACAGATCCCGCGGAGGGCAAGTATATATAGTAATAGAAAAGCCAGGCGCTCGGCGTTTGATTTTAATATCAAACGGGGGAGATAAATCTGAAAATGGGAAATTTATTTAAGAACAAACTCCCACGATGCAGAGCAAACCGCCGCTCCGTTAAACACGTATGATAGTCGCCTTAACGTCAGATGATTTATCCTAGTTGTCTTCTATCGAACGGAGTTGAACTCACCTTTAGTCACGTGTTTTCTTACACTTGATGAGTTTTAAGTGTGAGCGACTTTACTCCTAATCTTCTTAATCCCCTAGATGTAATTAGATTAAAACCTAAGCCTTTTTCAATTACTTAAGCTACTAGGAAAATTAAATGACGAAAACGGCGAATAAATTTAACAGACTTTAATTAATAAAAATCACTACAGTCTTTGTAGGGCCGAAAGACTAACGAACGCGAATAGGATTTTACAATTAGTAATATTCGGTGAGAAAGAGAGAGAGAGAGAGAGTAGATTTAAATTATATCGCGAACTAACACGGCGCGATTACAAAAAATAACGTTATCACGAATAAACAAAATATCGAATATATTTTGTATCGCTTAATATGACGGAAGGTGCACCTACCATGCTGCGCAATTACGGTGATCAGCCGTATTTGTTGTTGTAAAAAATCTCAACTGCCGCTGCCCCTTAATTATCAGCTGCGCTGCCTCGATCTGCCTCAAATTAGCTACAAAGCTGCTGCTTCTCCACTGCTACTGGTTATCTTGAAAATACCGTTGCACTCACGCAGGAGATTGTCCCAAAAAAACTAATTATTCGGCGAAAACAAAGTGCAAAACAAATCGGCGGTAAATTCACGTTCACAGCTGAGGCGTAACTACTTATTCAAATGATCGCGCACCCCCTCTCTCTCTCTCAATAGTTCGAATTAACGCGCGAGAAGCAGAATCGCGAACGGTTCGATTAATTAAATCGACTACCGTTGCAAATTACGCTATTTCACTGAAATTTAATTAACAGTATGAGATATTATTTGTAATAATTATATTTATAATGTTATTTACAATAAATTTTAATTTGTTTCATTATACTTAAAAATTATGACATTATTATGGTAATACAATAGATACTTAATTTAAATATTAAAGTTATTCATTAATCTATATCTTTTAGCGCAGTGTACTTGGTCCATGTTTATTACATTATCTAGATTATCACACACACTATCAATTATAGTTTCGCATTCCATTATTTCATCATTTTCGTCATCACTATCGCATCTGATAATAATGTTTTTTTCAAAATTGAAACGAGATTCTTCGTGACAATGTGCACAAAGATTTGTACATTTTAACCCATTTTTCCGGCAAATACAAGAATAATCTACGCAGCCTTTCTTGCTACACGAACAAGATATTTGTTCAAGCAATTTTTTTGGCACAAGTGGCTCTTTAATACCTATAGGTAAAAGACTATTGTTATTTATTTCCCATCCTCAATCTATTGCTTTTACATTTGAATTTCCTAGCCATCTTTGAACTTGATAATAAACTCTAAACGCGTGCTCTTTTGCTGTTCCTTCGGTTGGTGCCAAAGATTCTAATAAAAATTTGGATTTGACTTTGGCCGTGCTAAAATGCAAATAGCGAAGGTCATTTAACGAGAAAGCATTAGATTTTTCTATTAAAATCTTTTCTATTTTACTGCTATAAATACCCATAATTAAAATGAATGCACTGCTCGCAATTTCGTCGTGAGTAGCATCTTTTTTATAAAAAACTGAAGCGAATTCTATTAATTTTTGATCATTAAATATTTCCATCAATTTACTTTTACCTTGTTTGTAGAAAGCAGATGTGGTATCGCAACCACAAAAGGCATGCAAAAAGCCTACAATGCTTAACAAATCTTTATATAAAAAGCTAGTATTACTATAGTATTCATAATTATGAACACCTTTACTGTCTTTTCTGAAAAAGATATTACTCACAATTTGTCCTATTTGCGTTAATATTACTAATTAATCTATATCTGTGCCTATAATAATTGTAATGTTATCACTATCGACGTGCGCATTGTCAATCGCTGTTTCAACAATCAAAATATCGGCATCATCAGAAGCAATTTTTGTTCTGAAACCTATTTCATTTAATAAATGGCATAATATTTCAATTGATTTGATTTTGTTTTTTTCATTACTCAAAAATTATTTCTGATTAACCGTTATTTTCGTATGATTTTTGAATGCTATTTCCCTACCTATATTTTTTAATTTTCGCCGAGAACGCTCAACCGATTTCGTTACATTTGCATCATCTTCTGGATAACCGTCGAAGACTATATAACTATTGGGTTCATTATGGATTTTTGCATACGAAATATACTTATTTAATATGCACTCAATTGTCTCATTACAATTCCAAACGACTTTATGAAGAAAAAATCCCCCGTCTACTACATGAGTAGTTTTGCCCTTGATCTCGATAATATCGACTTTTTCAAAATTTAAATAAAATGCTGATTTTTTTTTGTTTTCCGCATTTCATTTTCATCGAATAATGACAATGGCACTGAAGATAGTTCAAGTTTGCTGCTATATTCCCTAATATCTTCTGGAGTTTTTATATTTAACGCTAGTTTTTGAAATATTAATTCCGGTGATATATGAACTACTTCGTTGCTGACATTTTTTATTATTGAATTAGTGGTTTGTAAATTAACAACTTTACTGCTCCACTTAAATTTTAAGGATGAATATGTTTTATTATCTGTATTTTTCATTAATGCATTCCCCACTTCGAAAGCTTTAAAACAAATTTACAGAAGACAAATCACCAACATAGCCAGAAAATATACCAATAATTTTGTCTGTGTCTGAGAATGGATTAAAGAATTCGAAAAAGTTTAATAGTTTATTTAAATCATCAGCATCTCGATTAATACGAGACACCCTATTATCTACGTGTTGCTCAGACGTGGCAAATGTAACGTTACAGAAATGTTCCATCGCACTACTAACTTCTAATACAGCTACTCTAGACATAACCCATTTTCCTACAACCGATTCTGTCAAACCGCGACCATGTGTCAAACCTCCAGTACATTTGATTGGCCTCATTAACATCTGCTCTATGGTCATATCTGACCATATGTCAGACCAAAATCTGTTAGACCGCCTAATCGTGAAGTAGCTTTGATTACAAAACTTATCATACTCAACAATGTCCATAACATCTTTTAATTTTAGCATATGCTGTATATACAATAAGCTAGCTTTGGCATACAAATGATGCCCTGAAGCATAAAAAATTGGAATCATTAATTTAATAATTTCCAAATGCAACGGGAAATTGCCAGAACGTTCGGCATCTATAAATCGTTGAATGAAATAAACTATTTCAAAATATTGCACCCACAGTTGATACGTTGGTCCATTATTTTTTATATAATTGACTCGTTCTACAAATTGTTCCTTTATATTTTAAACTATAACAGATTCAAGTTTATTGTTAAAATTATCCCCTCCTACGTCTAATAGAGATTGATTTAAAAACTTTTTTTCATCATCATCAAGATCTATTTGTTTAAAAATGATAGAAGCAAGTGCTGCTTGGACTAGCAGATGGCCTCTCACAGCTCGAGAGAAAGCTTAGCCAATAAGAGCTTTATCAGCAGATAATTCAGAATAAATTGAACTAAAAGCTTCTTTAAGGCCACTTCCACCCATTATATATCCGACAGATGAAATATAAGACATTAATAGATGGAAGCCGCCTAAACGAGGAAATACTGACATCAGGTTATGGGGATCGTTATCGGGATCAATAGAGGAAACGATTTCCATTGCTTTCATAAACAATGGCAAGTCGAACGTAACAAAACAATGTTTTTGTTTGTTAATATCGGCTCTTTGCCTAGCATCGATTAATGAGGTTAATATAGTTTTATGGTCGCTTGGAGGAGCATTGATAAATGGCAAAGGGATAATTTTTGATGTATCAAATTCATCATTCAATAAATGAAATTTGTTCATGAATCCATTCCAGTTTGGTGTTTGTTGTGGTGCACTAAATTTTCCATAGAACCACAACAAATCGATAGGTTTGAATCTACCAATTATATCGATACTATCTAATGCTAAATCATCTACAGTTATAGAACTCAAATTAAAAGGCTTCTTATTATTAAAAAATCTTAATGGTATAAACCCGAATATATTAGTTAAATCAAACGAAAAGGCTCCTTTTAAACGTGGAATACAAGTATTTGAGCGTACTGACGCTGATGGCGTCACACACATTATACCACCCATAGAATGAAAAGTATTTTTTCCATCAATAGTGCAAGTATTGTGATCTGCATTGTCATATACGAATAGCAAATACAAATCGGAGATGAAATCTATAGTTTCTGGACAGTTCACAATCGATGTTTCAAATTGAGTTGTCTTAAAATATGCAGCACAAAGACCTAAATTATGAAGAAAATCTATGATACCTTTAGCAGCATATTTAGTGTGGAATCATACAAGAAAGTGCTAGTAATATTGAAGAAGAAAACGACCGTGGTCTAACGACAGACATTAAAATATGGCCTAAAGTACTAATTTTATTATCTAATTTGAAATCAGGGCCTTTTTTGGGAGTAAAATAATTTACTGAAATAAACTTGTAGAGCGTTAAATTTGCAACAAAGTAGCATAGTTTAAAATCGTTAGAGTCAATTTAGCGCGACTGTAGCGGCAAAACAAAAATACAAATTTTTTTTTGATAAACGTTTTCTGCGACTAAAAATGTTAATTGTTAATGACTTCGTACATTTTTGATAAATATTCTATAAAAATATACTATATCTAACAAATAATTAAATTATTAAGTTATTAAATTATATAAAAAAGCATGCTTTCATTACAACTCGTTAACTAATTAGAATACAATTAATGTAATGTCATATTTCAGTTTGTGAAGATTTTCTATATCAATTTAAAAAAAAAACGTCAAATTTGGTTAATTAGAAGCAGAGATAAGTCGATGTTCACGGCGTGATTCGATTTTTAGCAGCTCAATCAATTTTTCGACTCCACGCTAGGATACCCCAACCACCGCACGCAAAAATTTAATGAATATCAGGTAGCAGGATTCTTCTCGAACGGTCAAACTTTCACTTGCCTTTCAAGGGATATACTAATTTATGTCTAAATCTCTAATCCCATTTATTATAAATTTTATGTTATATTATAAATATTATAACTTTCATTTGTCTTTGAAAGAACATCCTTTATTACAGATCCAGTTTCCTAAGCTGCTTACTTCTTTCTAAAATTTACGTTGAACTGTCTACTATCGCGAAATGTACTGAAATATTAGAAATAAGTAATCATATATTTATATATATATATACAAATACACGTGCATATATATAAGTATATACTGTACTGTACTGTATACTGTATGAAGTATATATTATATTTCTAAAATTTAAATTTAAAGAAATATTTACACTTCCACTTTTATTCTACGATTCTACACAAAACAAATGTCTATATATTAAATATAAATAAAATTTCAGAAGCTTACCTAAATGTTATGTGGTTGATTTAAAGAAGGTGCTATGACCAATAATAATTAATAATTGCAGATTTCGGAATAGTTAGAACACAACCAGCCAGACTAAATGTTCCAAAGGAACTGATCAGCTGGCCTGGATCGCTCCAAAACTAGCATATTCTATATGTATATACTATACTGTATATACTGTACATTCAAAAATAACCGTTACGTTTTAGGGACACTTATAATGTGATAAATACAAATATATAATTACCAAAAATGATTATGTATTTTGTTTAAATGTTAATGAAATAACTACATTTTTTATGGGGATAAATGTATTATAAATAAATATAAATTACTAATTGCCTACATTATAATAAAATATACACATATATTTATATGTTTCGTATTATTTATTTAACAAAGATCGAATGCGTACTTAATTAACTTGAAAAATAAAAAAAATTTCAGTAAAATCCGCTAAATAATATCAAAATAAGTAATATTAAAGTCAAACGCCGAGCGCCTGGCTTTTCTATTACTATATATACTTCCCCTCCGCGGGATCTGTATCCCCCACCGATCGCTTTCTTTGACGCTCGGGCGCATTTTGCCCGATATTCAACGGCAAATTTCACCCTTTTAGACTGATTTTAGAGCAAAAGTTCAAATGACAAAGTTGTAGTTTGATTATTAAGCTTTAAAAAACTTTTTTCAAATAATGTATAACTCTAACGGCTGAGCCACAGGGCATTATGCAAGATGTACTAAAAAAAAAGGTTTAATTATCATTACTGTAGTGCCGAAAATAATAATTATATATAGCTCAGATTTAGCATACATGAAGTAGACAATGCAACCTATATAATATTATAAGCTAATTCCACCAACATCACTCTATGTGGAGATATGAATTTTTGAAATGTTACTTTTTTTGATCAATTTTGATGTTTTTTGCAATTCTATTGATTATTAATTACCCGATTGAAATGAGCGATAGCTCATTTTATAGATAATTCTATTATACTTATTCCATTGAGGTACATACCTAACTTCAATAGTTTTGGTTTTATACACGAAAAACATGTTTTTGCAAATTTCAAACGGCTGTAAAAAGTTATTAAATGAAAGTTGCGAGTTGGAAACAAATACGTTTTCATCTACGCATAGTATTAAACAACTTTGCACAGTCGGTTAGCTGATAGTATTAATGTTACGAAAAAATCTTCATTGATTGGCCTACTACGCTTGTTAGGTACTCTACTTCTTTGCAGAAAACTAGGAGTTCGCCAAGTCTGCGCCAATGAAAACTCGTGATCAAGGATCATATTATCTAACCATTTTTACAGGTAATTTTAATGAGAAGTACTTTCGAGTTTCCTCTTGCTCATTGCACCATCTACACAGGTTTCTGTGGGTCTGTGTTTTGTCTAGCATCGTAGCTCATTGTGTCTGTTAAGTAATCCAAGAGTAGTGCGTGTCTAATGTTTCTTCATGTTGATTACGTCCTTAGCCCACTTGTTGATATGGTCTCCTAATAGTAACCTCTCAATTATTTCCGTATGACCTATTTTTGTTTCGTCAGATACCTGTTGATTGTGTTACATCGTTCCTGGAATGGCTTTCTTACATCCCATTCCGATAACATGCTCGATTTCGCTCCCTGTTTAGCGAGTTTGTCAACTCATTCATTACCTTTCTATTCCAAGTGTCTCGATATTTTCGTTACGATGGTTTTATTTCTAGCTGTCGACTGATTAAGGATTTCGTTTACCTCCTTGACTACGGCAGAACTGGTCGTCGGGTTTTTCAGTCATTATTGACATTTGGTTGTTGGAGCAGATTCTAATACATCTAGAAAATTAAATTAAATTAAAATTCTAGCTTTATCATTTCCCTTACCACATGCACACATTGCTATGACGGCCATTTCTGTCTAAACAACTGTTATAGATTCTCAAGCTGTACCTTAAGTCTTGCCTTTGTTTGGGCCCACAGATTCTAAAGGGTGTGCTCTGTTCTTTCGATCCATCCGTAAAACAGATATCTCTGTTTTTCAGGATTTCGTTATTTTCCATTTCTCCCTATCTAGTATCTAGTCATCTGTATGTAGTCTTAACGGCACACTCCTTCATTTCAAGGTCTAGTCCCATTTCGTCCAGCTTTACTCTGACCGCCGTCGTAGGTATTCATTGTTGGACTTTCTGTTGTAATACTCATGGCTACCTGGACGATTGTTTTCTTGATAATAATAGCCTTGATATCGTTTATCATTATGGTAGCTGTCGTATTTGTTTCTCGGAACATTGTAACGTGATCTATTGCAATAATTGTTATTCCTTCTTTCACTGTTGTAACTGTCGAAATTTCGTAACCCACCGTCATTGGTATATATACTTCGATTATCTCGATTACTATTGTAATTGCAATATTATAAGTAGACTATGGGGATCCTGAGCCTCTTATCATGCGAGAATTAATTCTTTTTTTTATCAGTTATCATCAACGTAATCAATCCTCACTTAAGTGACCTGTGGGCTGCTTTATCAGCAGATGTTTATCGACGACCGACCTGCTTGACTGGCATCGTTTGTTACGGACTGATATATGATAAATATAAGCTCCTGATGTTATATTATATTCTACACGTAAGAGATTCACTTTGAGAATGACCACAGGTATGTGAGAGACATGACTTATTGGCTTCCAGCACACGTAGAATGAAACCTAGTAAACGTCCGATTGAGTTGGCTGGTTGAAAACCAGTCATTTCATTATAAGTGATTTCACTACGCAATGTATTATTATTAGGTACGAGGGTGGTCCGATAAGTACTTAGCTTCACCGCCCGATGGCGTCACTCTCGCAAAAGAAATATTCTATCACGTAGTACAAACTTCTCGATGGTTACTGTCAAGATTTCAGCCGGATCGGAGTTGTAGTTTATTTTTGAGAGCGTGTGAAAGCAAGTGTGTCCGTTGATTTTTGAAAAATGGAAACAGAGCAGTATCGGTCGGTGATTCGATTCTTGTTTTTGGAAGGGAAATCGTGCAGTGAAACAAAAAGCACTTGGATGCTGTGTACGGTGACTCTTCTCCTTCGATGGCGACCGTCAAAAATTGGTTTAACGAGTTTCAACGTGGTCGCACGTCGATTTTTGAAGAGCCACGTCCAGGTGCTCCGAAAACGGCTACCACGAAGGATAACGTGACAAAAATTCACGATCTCGTATTGGCAGATGGACGATTGATGGTGCGCGAGATAGCTAAGATCGTAGGCATCTCAAAAGACCGTGTGGGTCATGTCTTGCATAAAATTTTGGGCATGAGAAAGCTGCCGGCGCAATGGATACCGCGTTTGTTTACTTCGGACAACAAGCGCAACCATGAGACAACTTCAGAAGAATGTCTGACGCTGTTTAAGCGCAACCCGAAGGCGTTTCTGCGTCGTTTCGTGCCAGTCGATGAAACATGGATCCATTGGTATACACCAGAGACCAAGGAATAGTCGAAACAGTGGACTTTACCCGGCGAAAGTGCTCCGAAGAAGGCGAAGACTGCCCCATCGGCCGGAAAGGTGATGGCCACCGTTTACTGGGATTCACATCGACTACCTGGAGAGGGGCAAAACGGTTACAGGGCTGTACTATGCCGAATTATTGGGCCGATTCGACGTCGAATTGCAGAAAAAACGGCCCCATTTGGCGAAGAAAAAAGTGCTCTTCCACCATGACAACGCACCGGCTCACACCTCCGCCGTCGCCATGGCCAAATTGGTCGAATTAGGCTACGAACTGCTGCCTCATCCACCGTATTCTCCAGATTTAGCCCCGTGCGACTTCTTTTTGTTTCCAAACTTGAAAAAGTCACTCGCCGGGCAGAAATTTGAGTCGAATGAGGAGGTAATCGCTGCCACGGAAGCCTACTTTTTAGACCTCGAGAAAACGTATTTTTCTCCAAAATTTTCGTTTTTCTTTTGTAGGCTAAGTACTTATGGGACCACCCTCGTATAATAGTAATTTTTGCTGCTAATGATTAAAAATTTTCTTGCAGATATCTTTCAATATCTTCGATCTCATAACTACCAGTGGGTAGCTCGATTTCTTTTCCAACAACTTTAATTTAACTATATCCAAAATCTATATTTAGTATTGAATTGAATGTAAGTAATTCCATCAATCCAAGAACATATCTTTTATTTTTGTCAATAGATGGAAAATAATACGTTTTACTAGCACAATGATGTGTTGGATTAACTGAAGGTTAATGATTCAACCATCTTCAATGATCATATCAAACTAAATATTTTATTTGGCATTATTTCTATTTATATACAAATAATAATTATTTATGTGATTTAAGTGATAATCATCACTTAAATTACATAAAGATTTCGAACATAAATTACCACAAACGTAAGTATTATAATTTTGATACATTTTGGTAATTATACTTGATGTTAGTAACTTCGAAATATTAGGTTGGTGCGTATGAAATGTCGGATTCTCTTTACATGCGGACGTTTATCTCCCTGTTTTCGTTATACTTTTGTCTTTGGCATAACCTCATTCATAGTCGTATTGTCCATTGCCAGAGACTCATTTCAGCAAAATAAGTTTTCTCGAAAGTCTTCCCTTTTGTTATTTCTTTTGAGTTTATTGCCGATATGAATTCTGCTGACATTCGCGTCATTTTCTTATATGAGTACAAACTTGGTAATAGTGCAGCGTTGGTTTGAAAAATTTCGGACTGGCGATTTTTCACTGCAAAATGAGCCGCGCGGAAGACCCAAAACGTCTGTGAAGAATGATGACCTGAAGGCTCTAGTGGAAGCGGATCCAGCTGTATCCACGAGGGAACTTGCTATCAGGATGAAAGTTGACCATACAACGATATTGAGACACCTTTCTGAGATTGGCAAGGTTAAGAAGATGGACAAGTGGGTACCGCACGCACTGACAGAGCGAAATAAGCTGGATCGGTTAAACGTATGCTCATCATTGCTAACCCGATTTCACCGAGAGCCATTTTTCGATCGGATCATTACGTGTGACGAAAAATGGGTTCTTTATGACAATAGAAAGAGGTGTGCTCGGTGGCTTAACAAGGATGAGGTTTGTGCCCATACTCCAAGGCCATCGCTTCATCCACGGAAGATTTTGTTCACAGTTTGGTGGAACGCGGCTCGGGTAATCCATTATTCGTTCCTTCGACCTAGGGAGACAATTACGGCCGAAAAGTACTGCCAGTACATTGATGAGATGCACGATAAGTTAAAAATTGTACGCCCATCGCTTGTGAATCGGCATGGCCCGCTACTGCTCCATGACAACGCTCGGCCGCATACATCGCACAAAACAATTGCGAAACTGAACGAACTGGAATATGAAGTTTTGCAGCATCCACCATATTCACCGGATCTCTCGCCGACCGATTTTCATTTTTTCAAGCATGTAGAGCTGTTTTTAAGGGGCAAATACTATGAAAATAAAGACAGTCTAAAAAACTCGATATCAGAGTTTATTAATTCTAAAGACCAAAATTTTTTTAAGACAGGCATCTACGCTTTAAAATCTCGTTGGGAGAAGTGTATTGAAGCGAATGGAGCTTTGATACTTTGATTGAATAAACAGCTTTTGAAGAAAGATATGCAGTTTTATACAATCACTTAAGAATCCGACATTTCATACGCACCAACCTAATATTTCATAAGCTCTAGCTAAGTTTTCAAGTCGCCAAAACTGTCAAAGTAAAAATAATTTTTGCCATTCATTTAGTAAGCAACCCAATGAATACCAGGTCTAGAATTATTATTAAAATTTACTACAGCATATTCTTTAACTAATGGATCTTATTTTGGTAGAGTTTCTCATAAAAACTTCTCAAAAATGGAGAATCTGTAGTTCACTAGCATGGTTTTTTATTAAATCTTGCGAAATTATAGAGCAAAGAAATAAGAAGTGACTTATACTGAGTTATAAATAAAAACTATCTCCATTCAATTTATTTTCGACAACATTTTGTTGGTTTGTCTTCCAGTCTCATCAGATCCTTTATTAGAAAAAAGAAATTAATCCCTTCTACAAACATAATGATAATTTTACAATGAAAATGCTATTAATTTAATCGAATAACAAAAAATACATACCAACGCAACTGAAGAATTTTTCAAGATTACATTACCGATTGCTACGAGTCAACAAAAAATTTATTGTAAATTTTGTTAAATAAAATAAACAATATAGTCAAGTTACTAATCATATGTATTATAATATAATACATAGCAATCAGAAAACGCAATATAAATTACAAGCGAAAAGTTATACGACACAAGTCAAGTTGAGAAACAATGAGAAAACATGAATATGCAACAAAATTAATCCTATTAGTATATGTAATTATTAGCAAAACTCAATTTTAATAAAAAAAGGATAAGAAAATATTACATAAAACAATAGCAATAATATGTACTAGTACTAACAGTATTAAATATTACAATAATGTAATATTTTCTTATCCTCGTTTTATTAAAAATGGGCTTTGCTCATTTATACTCATCTTATATACTAATAGGATTAATTTTGTTGTCTATTCATGTATTCTCATTGTTTCTCAGCTTGACTTGTGTCGTGTAACTTCTCGCTTATCATTTCTTTTACATTTTTTGATTGCTATGTATTATATTATGAGTAGTTACTTCAATATATTGTTTATTTTATTTAACAAAATTTACAATAAATTTTTTGTTGACTCATAGCAATTGATAATGTAATCTTGGAATGTTCTTCAGTTGCTTTATTATGTGTTTTTGTCATTCAATTTAATACCATTTTTATTGTAAAATTGTCATTATGTTTGTACAACGAATTGATTTATTTTTTTGAATAAATAACCTGATGAAGCTGGAAGACAAATCAGCTAAACGGTATCAAATATAAATTGATTGAAAATATTTTTTATTTATAACTCAATATAAGTCACTCTCTTATTTCTTCGCTCTATAATTTTGTAAGATTTAATATGATTGAGAGTAATGATATAATTCATTATCCATACTTTTTTATATCATAATCTGTTAAAGGATGATGAAATAGTCTTTCTTTCAAGGTTTTTATTATGTCTGGCTTTTTTTTTCTAATTGTCATTTTACAGCAAATGCTCAATTTACAGCCTATTCTATCCCTGCTGTTTCACCTACCTGCCTTCAATGATCCCAAAGCACTAATTGTAAGTCCTGCAAAAACTGGTATAAGTGCTGGAAGAAAACATCCAAATTTAAGAACCGGCAATACTCTTTGTAAACTTATATTTTTCTTTCCGCCAATATTGTTCAAAGCTGTACGTGCTAAATTTAAAGCACTCTTTATAAACGTCTGTGAATCATTGCAAAGAGTCGTATATATTTTTGTAGTACTAAGCAGATTTCTTAGACTCAAAACCTTTATCGTTTTTCTTAAAGTCTGTTTTTTCTTGTAAGTCTTTGTCTTTGCAAGCCCCATTCCAAACGATGATTTTGCCTTCATAATGTTTGTAGCAGCATATGTAGCAGATTGTTCACCTAAACTAGAATTAGAATACGCACATGTTGCCGAGCTTTTTCAGCTAATATTCTATCTGCAGCGTTTCGCCCTGGAATATCTTTATTTTTAAAGTAAGCAATGTCATAATCTTTACACGCAGCGTTTATAAGATTAATGCCGGGATCTCCCCGAGCTAGCTTCTTAAGTAGCTTCGTTTCAGGTTCATAGTACAGATAAATGAGTGTGTGGGCTTCAAAAGTTAGATAATTTATTAACTTATTGACCAAACCTCAACCAATTTTCTTTTTTTTTTCTCGTAGGCAAGTATTATTCGCTGACTGTTCATTGACCAATGAGTAAAAGTTTATAAATATGAGTATTTGCAGTTGGATCGTCAATTTTTATCGGAACTTAGTACTCGTACGATATGGATTTTGAAGAACAACCATTTAAGCTTCCAGCAATAAATGATTTGATGGTTTGACTGAGAAAAGTAATAGAAAGAAAAAATGTCATGGAGATTAATTACCTGGTAGCATATGTGTAGTGTGCTGTGGGACTTCTAACTATGAAAAGAGAAATGCTTTTCTAGTTCTTAACTCATCCCAATGGCTTGAAGTCCGATCCCTCCATCCACAAAAACGTATGTTTCTTAAAACACTTCTTAGGCCTATTAAAAGAAGGCCGGCGCTGAGAAAAATGAGGTGCGCGAGACAGTTAGTGTTTGCGTTTTTCACACTTTTCCGTTTTGAGGGAAGCACAGCGTAATCAAACATTACCACCCCTCTCCCTGGGCGCCGAAGGTTGGCATAGCCCACTGTCTTTTACTCCTTCGCTTTCAAATATATTTTAAGGATCTGGAAGTCAAGTTTGCTACGACATCCCTGACGCTCACAGGGAGTCGGAGCCTTGTTAATCTAAGACGGCGACCTCCTCGAAAGGAGTACCGATCTTTTCAAGGTTCGATGCTCAAGGAGAGCAGAACTAAAGGCTTGACCCTCGGTTTGGGTGCGACGGGACTCTAGTTGTACCGACGTCTACCGCGTTGGAAGCGCGCGGCATACAAATCTTACGAGATTTCCTTGACCAGGTATAACTACCCCGCAGAGGCTAACCTAAATTGGGATGTCAGAAGAAAGACCCAGCTAGGATAGTCAGAGGAAATAAGACGATCAACCAGCTAAGCTTCCCCTCCTGGGCTCATTCAAAAACATCCTACCCTGCGTACCTGTATTGAGGGATTACGCTCACGACTCACAGGTCCCTCGCTTCGACGTACCATGGCACGTCTCCCCATTGCGTTTCGGTCATCCCTGCTCACGCTGGTGGGTATCCGTCATGCGTGCGCGAGACAGTTGAGTTTGGGTAGTTAGCAGGAGAGAGAGTGAAAGGAGCCCCAAGTCGCTGTCACACAACAGTTAACTTCGCCTGCAGTAATAGTCAACTCTACCCGGCGGTTCTCTGCGACTCTTTCCCAGACAGCAGCCTTGCCAAAAGCAGCTCTCCAGGACAGCTGCCTCACTAATAGCAGCTTTCCACCAAGTGCTCAGCGACTAAGCATCCAACAAGGTCGAGTTTCTTTGTTCCCTGAATCCCTCTCTTGAACTATACTCTCTTTCTTTCTCACCGGTAATGCTAATACGTGTGCATCTTTAAGTAAGATAGATACATAACGTGCCGGCTATCTTGAGGTTCGCGCATAGTTTAATTTATTTGTCTTAGTGTTAGTTGCGACCGGCGAATTGTCAAGGCAATCATTTGCCGGGCAATTTCCAGGTATATTTCTCCTGGGTTATTGTTAATTTCGTTGTAATAAGGTAAGACACACACACACACACACACTCACACACACATATACGATGGAGCTCAATAAGTCTTTACAAAAGGAAGGAAACAACAGTTTTGCGTATGTAATTTTTTTTTACTTTTCAACATAATCTCCTTGAAGGTCGATACGTTTTATTAAACGACTTTCCAGTTTTTTTAAGCCATCAGAAAAATATGATTTCTGAAAATCCTCAAAATAGGCATTTGTTTCGGCGATGACGTCTTCATTCGACGTGAGTCGTTGACCTGCAAGCCATTTTTTGAGATTAGGAAATAAGAAAAAGTCACTGGGAGCCAAATCAGACGAATATGGTGGATGATCAATTAATTCGAACTTTCAATCGTTAATTTTTGCCATCGAAATTGCACACGTGTGAACTCGTGCATTGTCTTGAAGAAAGAGACATTATTTTTTGTTCAAGTGAGTACGTTTTTCTCTGATTTTTTCTTTCAGCTAACCTAATAATGACGCATAATACAGTCCAGTGATTATCTGGCCCTTTTCTAAGTAGTCGATGTAGATGATTCCATATGAATCCCAGAAAACCGTGGCCATAATCTTGCCAGCTGACTTTACTGTCTTTGCCTTCTTTGGGGCTGGTTCTCCTGAGGTAATCCATTGTTTGGACTGTTCTTTGGTTTCAGGAGTATAGTAGTGTACCCATGTTTCGTCTACAGCTACGAGTCGACGCCAAAAGTCTTCCGGATTATGACGTATGCGTGCCAAAAGAGCCTCAGAGGTGACCACACGGGTTCGTTTGGGTTCGTTTGGGTTCGTTTGTTTTCAACAGTGAGCAAACGCGGCACCCATCTTGCCGATATTTTTTTCATCCCCTATTTTTCATGCAAAATTGAAATGATTGTACTCTTTGATACCCCTGTGGCCTCAACTAATTGTAGTAATTTTAATCTTCTATCACTCAAGACCATATCGTGGATTTTGTTGACCATTTCGGGCGTACTCACTTCTACGGGGCGTCCTGAACAAGGTTCATCTTTTATTGTTGTACGGCCGCGTTTAAATTCATTTACCCAGTTATAAATAGTCTTAAACACAGGGACAGACCTGCCATAAACAGCGTTCAACTCAAATGTGATTTCTTTTGGTGTAAGGCCTTTCAAATGAAAATGTTTTATCACCGATCGAAACTCTGTTTTTTCCATTTTGCAAATAAACCAATAAATTTTTGTTCAACGAACGCTCACAAAAAAACGACTTAAGGGAGTTGTACAGGCACCGTAGTAGTCATAATAAAGCTTGACTCCTAAGTGTCTCAAGTAGTACTCGATCTGGCAATGTCGCTTTTTCAAGCATGTGTCGCGTGTCCGTGTATACCATTTGTGCAGCTCGTGTAAACAAAATCGAAACCTAGTCAGAATATTCAGATATTAGTATGCCTAAAGAAAAAACAAAAAGATTGTATTGGAAAGGTAAACGCGTTTCTGAAAAAGTCTACAATGCTCGTTTGAATCAGCAAAAATCTAGGAGAAATGTCCGTTCAATATACGGAACGAAGAACAGTGAACTACATAACCTAGCATTTGATACAAAATCTCATTTGAATCTAAGATCGAACCGAAAGTTTATTGACCTCAAAGATGAAGGCTACAGAATCATAAATGTTGAAGAAACTGCTCGTCAACTAATTTGCAAAAAATGCTGCAATATATTATCACTGCTGGACGCAAAAAGTTGCGTCGCTTCTGGTTTGGGAGCTACCTACTACGTTGAATGCCGAAAATGTTTTTTCACTAACGACGTCACCACAGACAAACAGCACAATATTGGAGCATCGCAGAGAAAAACCTTCAACTCTAATATGAAAGCTGTCCTCGGTAAGTAAGGATTGTATGTACTATACCTATTGTATAGTAACTAAACACATATACTAACAGCATATAAATAATGCGATTTACTCTTGCTACACATACGCCTGCAGTATAAAGTCATTGCATACGTTGTTTACAAAATATTGTTTGTTATCTATTCTCACTCGATTGTTTATCGCAGGTACTCTCAACGGAGGAGGGGGCCGTACTTCATTGAACAAACTTCTTGCTGTAATTGGTGTTTCCCCAATGAATCCAAATACATTCAAAAACCATGAAAAAGAAGTTGGAAAACTTGTAGATGAACTGGTTGAAAAAAGTTGCCTAAATGCTGCTCAAGAAGAAAGAAGATTAACTATAGAAAATTCTGAAAAGCTGAAAAAGTTATTGTAAGTTGTTTAAAAAACTGTTGGTGACTCCGTTAATGAATCAATCATGTACCTCATTTTATAATCTTTTTTTTTATGTGAGATCGAATTTACAATTTTTTACGTATCGTAACTTCAATGTAAGAAAACTACGATTCACTTTTAATATTACGCCAGTTTTTCTGATTGTACACGACTTTTTTGTTATTCATTTATTTTTAAAGAGATATATTTTCTTCTCGTGATTTATAAAATTAAGCTACTTTCTAACGTACATAATAAAGTATATAAGATTAATCGATAATATAATTGATTGCAATTTTTTCAGCTTAATCATGAAATAACTGATCTATACACAATATATTTTGATTTTTACGTAATAAAGAAATTAGAATGAAATTTAAAAAATCTGCGACGTCTACATTATTTTTTCTCCGACATTTTCAGGCCTGAAAATTTGCAAGATGATTTTTTATTTCCTGACTCATCGGTTCATGACAAAAAGAATAAAAATATTCCCGCGAATAATATTGTTCGAGTAACAGGATCCTTCGATATGGGGTGGCCTACTAAAGGTTCAGAAAGAAGCTATGACAGTTTATCTGGCACAGCAGGCATAATAGGCTTTTTTTCAGAAAAAATAATATCACAAGTAATCTTGAACAGGAAATGCCGGTTATGTGATATCGGACATGACAAAAATGATCATGCTTGCAAAAAGAATTTTGTAGGAAGCGCAAAGGCAATGGAGCCAAGAGCAGCTGCTATGCTAGTCGGTGAAAGTAATCAAATTTTGTCGAAGACTAAAATACAGCTTGGAATTTTCATAGGAGATTGTGATTCTTGTGCCATCCAGTCAGCTCGTAATGCTGTAGATTATGAAATAGTCAAGCGAGATGATACCAACCACACTGCTAACACATTAACTTCGCAGTTATATAAAAATATTAAAAAATTTAAGGAATTGAATTCCAACAGCATCAAATATCTCAGTAAGTGCTTCAACTATGCCGTAGCGCAGAATAAAGGCGACATTGGCAAATTGGCTGATGCGATTAGGAATATCCCATACCATTCTTTCAATATACATCGACAGTGCGGAGATTGGTGTCGCTATTCTGAAGATCCCGAAGCATATAAGCATTCAGCTATTGGAGAAGGGTTTCAAGATCCCTATTTATTTGATTATCTTGTAGATATTTTCGACGTGATGGCCAATAAAGCTAGTAGCTTCGCTGCAGGAGTATCAAGCAATACTAATGAGAGTTTTAATGCCATGATCGCAAGTAAAGCTCCCAAAGCACACTTATATGGTACTTCGATATCATATAATACTCGAGTTGGCTTGGCTGTCTTGAAGAAAAATGAAGGTGAACAGTTTTTAATACAATTATTGCATAATTGTAATTCATCTCCAACGAAAAAACTGAGGAAATACTATGCAAATGTAGATACATATCATAAAAAAAGATATACTAAAGCTAATACTACTACTTTCAAGCGGCGACGTTTATTATTAAAACAGCAAAAGTCGGAACTTAGGCATAAAGTTGAATTGACGGAGGATACTACTTATAAATCCAAAGCTTTTTTGGTGGATAATATAACAGCGAGGATTAAAGTAGCTTCTATAAAGGAATCCTCAGAAGTCATTGTTGTATTATTCGATTTAGAGACGGGAAGTTTATCTGGCGACTGTGATATATTACAAATTGCTGCAAAACATGAAAAATATGATTTTAGTACTTACATTAAACCTACTAAAAAAATTTCTGATAAATCTAGCGAGGTACATGGCTTAACATTTATTGATGGATGCATGAGAGCCCATGGAAAAAAGGTTGTTGCAGTCACTCTACAAGAGGCATTGATAGGGCTATATCAATTTTTATTTGCATTTAAAAAAAAGTGCGTTTTGACAGCTCATAACTGTGCTTTTGATTGCCCCAGATTGATAAAGGGTGTTGATAAAACTTTCTTGACCAAGTATTTTCAAAGTATTGTTTTCGGATTTTCAGATACATTACCTATCGTACGTGGTATGTCAAATATAAAAGGTGCTGGGCATAACAAACTACAAAATATTGCTGCACGTTTGAAGATAGAAGGTTATGCAGCTCATGATGCTTTAGATGATATAGCAATATTAAACGAAATTTTAACCAAGTTGAAAATTACTAACGATGAAATAAAAAATCGTGCTATACAATGGTCTGCTGCGAAAGATAAAATTGCTTTGACTGATAAGTGTCAATCCAATATGAAATTATACGACGAACTGAAAACCTGTACATCAGTACAAATGAGAAAAAAAATGATCGCATGTGATATTAGTGTAGATATGATTATTGATAATTATAAACAAGAAGGATATGACGGGTTATCACGTTTATTAGGCCGTGATGAAAACGGCAAGGTCCGTGTAACGAACAATAAAAATGTTATATACAAAATTATTAATTGCTTGAAAAGCAAGTATTAATTATTGATAAGCTGCAAAAGTGATTTATTCAATAATGTTAATAATCAAATTATTATCGTCAAATTATTGAATAATTTAATTTAAAAAAATGTATAATTCAGCAATGTTCATGTGATACTATTGATATTACAACTCAAATTTTAGTAGATTTAAAAAATTATAAAGACTCTGTATGTATGTGTACTTCTTGCATTTCATCTTAAAAAACAAAAGTATGTTAAGTATAGTATATGTTAAGTATATAAAGTTTGTAAAGTGATATTATGAATAATAAAAATGTTTTCACATTTGTTTATAATATTATTACTGAATCTATTATTTAATTGGCATGAGTTAATTACTTCATCATTTCAAATATAAATGATCAAAGCCTGCAGAGTTTGCCAGAGTTGTTTGTTTCGTTCAATTTCAAAGTGCGCGCACATAACCCAATTCGCGCGGCGTTGCCATGTCGTGTAAGATAACTGTCTGAAACCGTTTTCAGTACTACTTATTACATTTATCTTTACTGAAAGAAGTAAGCTTCACTAATTATTAAAGCTAATAAATAATCCTCAGATATCCTTCTACCTACTATCTCCATTTCGATTCAACCTATCCATCAGTTACAGAAATATCGATGTTAATGTGCAGTAAACTCTACGACTTCTCATAAGACTCCATGTTAAATTGACGCGTGGAGCACAAAAAGAAATCGCGAATAACTCTTGTTCAAGCTAACCTCGGCCCTTGAAAATTTGTGTAAGTCATGATTTTACTATCTTTCAACATTCTGCAAAGTTTGGTATTTTTCTATCCATCAATTCTATTTCCTGTACAACTCCCTTAACGAATCGAGCTGTAACATTGTACGATATCTAGTTAGTAGTATTGCTTGCCAAAAACATCAGAATTTAAGCATGACACGCGCCATCTCTTGGATTTTGTAAAGACTTATTGACCGCCCTCGGATATAGTTTGATGGGAAAGATCGCGTTTGTCATCGTCTTATCGTCATTGGCTGGGCATTCCCACCTTGTCTTAATTGGCAGGGTAATCAATACGTGGGTCGTTTGAAAAGTCCGTGCAAAAATAAAGACTGCTTGATTTTATTTAATAAATCTTTTTTATTTTTCAACATAGTCTCCTTTTAGGCTTATACTCTTCATCTAACGCTGCTCTAGTTTGTTAATCCCTTCCAAATAATAGGATTTGTCCAAGTCTGTAAAATAGGCATTCGTTTCTGCAATCACCTCCTCGTTTGAATAAATTCTTTTCCCCGTCAGCCATTTTTTCATATTAGGGAACAAACAATAGTCCGACGGAGCCGAGTCTGGAGAATAGGGGGAATGTGAAACGAGTTAGAAACCTATCTTCATCAGTTTTGCGGCCATAACTGCTGAGGCGTGAGCTGGCACATTGCCGTGGTGGAAGAGGACTTTTTTGTGGGCCAATCATGAACGTTTCTCTAGTAACTCGGTTTTCAAACGATCCAATAACGATGAATAATATTCGCCTGTAATGGTTTTACCCTTTTCCAGATATTCGATGAAGATTATTCCTTGCGAATCCCAAAAGACAGTCGCCATAACCTTCCCGGCCGAAGGAATTGTCTTCGCCTTTTTCGGAGCAAATTCCCCCTTGGTAACCCATTGTTTAGACTGTTCTTTGGTCTCAGGAGTGTAGTGATGTATCCATGTTTCATCTACAGTGATGAAACGACGCTTAAAGTCTTGCGGATTTTGCTGGAACAGCTGTAAACCATTCTTTCAACACTTCACATGATCTCGTTTTTGGTCAATTGTGAGCAATCACGGCACCCATCTAGCGGATAGCTTTTTCATGTCCAAATGTTGGTGCAAAATATTATGTATCCGTTCGCTCGAGATGCCTATAGTACTAGCAGTCTCACACACCTTCACTTTTCTGTCAGCCATCACCAAATCATGGATTTTATCAATGATTTCTGAAGTGGTAACCTCAACAGGGCGTCCAGAACGTTCAACGTCTTTTATGCTCATATGGCCACTCCGAAAATTTTGAAACCACTTATAAGCCATTCTAATCGAAGGTGCACAATCACCATAATGTTTGTCAAGCTTCTGTTTAATCTCCTGAGGCGTTTTGCCTTTGAAAAAGTAATGTTTAATCAATACACGAAATTCTTTTTGTCTATTTTTTTACAACCACTCGATTTCTTTGATTGAAACGAATGTAAAACGCAAAGTAATTGGCCGATCTTGCTGAAACTTGGTCTGTGCTCTTCCAAGATATGCCACTAACTGAAAATAACCTTGATACTCACTTGTAGCGCTATCTCTCTGACTTTGCACGGACTTTTCAAACGACCCTCGTACCTTACCTTCATTGGCTAGGCATTCCCACCTTGCCTTAATTGTCTGGGTAATCATTACTTCGTTTTCATTGACTGGGCATTCTAACCTTGTCTTAATTGGCTGGGTAATCAATATCTCGGTTTCATTGGCTGGGCATTCCCACCTTGCCTTAATTGGCTGGGTAATCATTACCTCGCTTACATTGACTGGGCATTCCTACCTTGCTTTATTTGGTTGGGTAATCAATACTTCGCCTTCATTGGCTGGGCATTCCTACTTTGCCTTCATTGGCTGGGTAATCAATACCTTGCCTTCATTGGCCTTCAACGTCTTGTCTTGATCGACGCAGCATTCTTACGTTGCCTAGATAGACTGGCACTCCCTTTTTGCATACATTGATTAGATTGGTTTCACGTTACTAAATGTGGCACGAACACACGTAATGATTAAATCAAAAACTTGATAATCGAACTTTCATTTATCTTGAGTATTGGGTCATTATTATTATTATTATTATTATTATTATTATTATTTTTTTTTATGGTGGTAAAAAAACAGGATAAATCCTCATGGACCATAACGGTTGGAGTGTGACGGCAGTTCACCGAAGCTACCCACCTACACTCTCCCACCCGCCGTGTGACGTGACTCGCTGATCCTCTCAGACCGGGCTGTTTCAAGCGATCTATCAATCGAACGCAAGGAGCCTCCGGGTCGTCGAAGACCAGCTGACCGCCCAAATCCCGCTTCTCTTCAACCGGAGGGTAAACCATCCGGGGAAGAGTAGTAAAGTCCACCTACACCATTCTCCAGCGGGGAATCGCGTAAGCATTACTTCCCGCTGGAGAACCGCGTCAAGTCCTCTCGTTGTCCACGGGTCCTGTATCGTTTCGTTACGTCCGTTTATTCACATTCATCCATTTGTTCATACCATTTACTCTCGCATTCTTCTCGTCTAACACTCGACTTCCAGGCAACCGTCCGCCTTTTTCCCTCGTAGGATAGTCTCAACGTATGTTGCCGTTACCGTCCAGTAGTCTTTGTCTTGTAGCATCTTTGCCACAATGTTGTTGGGCGTGATGTTTCCAAGTGTCGTCTCCAGTCTTTGCCTTTCGTCGTTCCAGTGTGAGCATTTGAAAAATGTATGCTTTGCGTCATCACATTTGTATCCACAGTATTTACAGTCGGCGCTGTTAACTTTGTTTCTGTCAAACAGATATTTCCTGAAGTACCCGTGGCCGGTAAGAAACTGGGTCAGGTAAAAATTCACTTCCCCAAATTGCCTCTCCGTCCACGGTCTCAGGTCGTCAATGAGTCGTCTAGTCCATGCTCCGTTCGTGCTCATCCTCCATTGTTTGTTCCAGTCCGTCATCGTCCTAGTTCTTTCGTCCTGGGCAGCTTCCGTTCTGGTCATGTCGCTGTTTCGTTCGTACACGCGTTTCCGCTCTCTGGCGAGCAGGTTTATCGGGATAACCCCCGCCACCACCAGGACAGCCTCAGCCGAGACTGTCCTGTAGGCGCAGGCTATCCTCAGTGCTCCCTGTCTTTGTACGTTTGTCAGTCGTTTGCAGTATTTCTTGACCCTCAACGCGTCGGCCCACACCTCCGCCCCGTAGAGCATGATCGAGTGGGTCGTTGTCATCAGTAGTCGTCTCTTCCATTGTCTCGGTCCAAATGTATTTGCCATAAGACGACTGAGAGCGGAAGTCCTCTCTGCCGCCTTCCTCGCTGTCTGTTGTATGTGCAGCCAGAAGGTCATCTTCGTATCTAGGGTCACCCCCAGATACTCGACCGCCCTACTGGTCCGCAGCGATACCTCTCCGACTGTCATGGGAATCAGGGTATTAATCCTGCTTCCCGTCAGAAGGATGAGTTCTGTCTTGGCCAGGGCAAGGCTAAGTCCGCGTTCAGTCATCCATCTATTGATTCGTAACATCGCGCGGTTCAGAAGCATTTGCGCCAGCTCCGGGGTACGGGCTATTATTACCACAGCCACATCATCGGCGTAGGCAACCAGCTCCACCCCCGGTGGCATCGGTAGTCTTAGTAGTGCGTCGTACAGTATGTTCCAGAAGTCGGGTCCAAGGATTGAACCTTGGGCGACTCCTGCTGTGATTCGTCTGGTCACTGTTCTGTCGGTCGTCTCGTATCGAATCCATCTGTCGTGTAGGTACTCCCTCATCACCCGCATCAGGTATTCGGGAACCCTGAAAGTTTGTAGGGCCTCCAGAATATCCCCCCACCGAGCGGAGTTGAAGGCATTCCTGACATCAAGAGTCGCGAGAAGTACTATTGGCCTCACTCCGTAGCACACGAGCCTCGTCCGCCGAAAGGCGTCGGTCACTTGTCGAATCGCCCCTATAGTTGAGCAGCCCCGTCTGAATCCGTACTGGTTTCCTGCAAGTCCTCCGTTTGCAGTTACCGCGTTCGTCAGTCTTGGTTTCAATAACGCTTCGTAAAGTTTACCCGCTGTGTCTAGAAGACTCAGGGGCCTATAGGAAGACGGACTATTCGGCTCTCCTTTTCCTTTATGCAGGAGAACCAGTCTAGCAGTCTTCCATCGTCTGGGAAAAATGCCCGCACGTAAGACCGCGTTATACTTATCCAGGGGGAGTCCTGGACGTACGCCCACGATCTGCTGGAGGATCTCTCCCGGTATACCGTCTGGTCCGGGTGCCTTACCAGGCTTGATCGTGGACACAGCCTTAATAAGCTCTGCCCCGACAAACTCTGGCACTGTCGTCTCTTGTTCGTTCGTCATTTTTTCCGTCTCTGGTTGGTTTGGGAAAAGTCCATCTACTATTGCTTTCATGGTGTCTTTGTCTTTTGGTTCAGAAGGGTCAAGGGCCCCCAGTTTCTTGGTCACAATCTTGTAGCCAAGTCCCCAGGGGTCCCGCTGCACTTCTTCACACAACTGTCTAGCGCATCGGTTTTTACTGTCCTTTATTTTAGTAGTCAGTCTCTTACGTGCCATCTTGTACGCTGTCGATAGTTCGTCCGCGTCTGGTCTGCTCTTTTTCCGTGCGCGGTTCATCCTCCGGCGGCAGGCAATGCATTCCCCACGGAGGAGGCCAATCTCGTCCGTCCACCAGTACATTGCTCGTTTGTACGTTCGGCCCTTGCGTCGAGTCATCGTGGCGTCGCACAGTTCCGTTATCAGTTCCATTGTCTTGTCCATTATCCATTCGGCACGCTCCCGCAGACCAAGCTCTGCCGGGACAGACTCGGCGGGTAACGGTGCCTCCCTTAGCAGTTTGTCAAACAGCTCTCTATCTTGTCGTCGTAAGTTCCAATACGTTGAAGTCCTGTCTCTAGTTTGTCCGTTTCGTGTGTTCGTCGATTGATCTGTCACCTTAAAGACGATGTGCTGATGATCGCTGGCTGTATAGTCCTCGGTCACCCGCCATCCTCTTATCCGCGACGAGATCCTGTCTGACGTCATCGTCACATCGGATATTGAGTATCCGAAGCCCGGTCGTCTATAGGTCGTTGTCGTCCCTTGGTTGACCACTACCAGATCAAGCCTTGCGGCCATTTCCAGAAGCAGCCTTCCTCGTTTGTCCGTCGTTGTCATACTCCACTCGACCGCTCTTGCGTTCATGTCTCCCGCGACGACAAAGTCACCCGGGAGACCTGTGAGGGCGTCTTCCAGCTTACCGACTTTTTCCTCGTACACTGCCATCGTGCAGTTTGGGGTCAAATATACGCTAACGTAGGTGACGGAATCTACCCTCACCCACGCGTAATCTTCCCCCCTGCCAGACGCTTGTATTCTCCTAGCCGGTTTGCCTTTGACCCATATGGCCGACGTACCGAGGGTATTCGAGAACCAGCCGTCCTGTTCTCGTAAGTCCCACAGTTGCTCGCTCAGTATCAGTATGTCTACGTTTCGTTTCTTCGCTGTCTGTGATATAAGCAGCTGGGCTGCCTCGCACCTACGCAGGTTTCCTTGTAAGATTCCTGTCATTGTCGTGTCTGCTTCCGGCACTCCTCCAGCGCTGCCCGGTAGGCCGCGCACGCTCCCGTTCCCGGGACGTGCGCCCTCTCCGTTGCACGCGCCTCGGAACATAGGAAGCACGTCGGCTGTTTGGTGGGGCAGGCTCTCCCGACATGGCCGGTCCCCCCGCACCTCCAACAGCACTGTCCTCTGTCAGGTCCTGTGCAGTCCGTTCGTCTATGTCCGTATCCGAGGCACCGGTAGCACCTCTGGACCGTCAATCTTTCTCTCAGCCGACAGTTGACCCAGCCGATCTTGATTCTGCCCTTCTTGAGCAGTTTGTGGGCCGTGTCTCTGTCTGCTTCGAATACTGCCATATAAACGTCGTGTTTATTCGGTCCGAAAATGTGGATCTTAAAGTCCGCATCTTGTCCTGTTTCTCGTTTCAATGCGTTCTGTACATCATTCGTGTCTGTAACACAGTCGAGGTCTAGTATCTCTAGCGTCTGTCCGTGTGTCATGTCTCGTACATTACCCTCATTTCCAAGAGTAACCTGGAGTTTCTCCTGGAACTTCCGTCTTGCGTCTGCGTTACAGCGAAAGCGCATGAGGAGTCCTCCGTCCTTAGTCTTCCGATATCCCGAGATACTCACTTTAGAGCCCTCGGGATTAATCTCCGTCTTTAGTCGGCGCAGGGTATCCGCGTACGTTCGTCCGTCGTTTGGCCGTACCAGTATAACGTTGGTCCCCCCCTTCCGGCGGGAACCAGCCGCCCTGGGCCGGTTCTTGTCTAGTTCGGGCCGTTTGTTCCCGTGGATAGGCGCCGCCGCTGCGGATGTCGAAGCTAGTGGCCTCTCCCTCCGCGCGCCCAGCGCCACCACAGGGGTAGTCTGTTGCGTCTTCTGTTTGAGGGAAGTCGTCTCCGTCATTTGGTCATTAGTCTTCTGTTTAGACTTCCTCTTTTTTCTGTTCGCGGAGTTCACCGTGGTCCAGCCTGACTCGTCCGCAACCCTTTGATAGGCCACGGCTTGCTCAGGGCTGGCCCCCGTGTCCTCCCTCTTTCTTTTCTGTCTTTCTGTCCTCCTATCGTTTACGGACTCCAGGAGGGGATTTAGGCGGTCGCATTCACTCCATGCAATCTCCACCGCCTCCTTTATTACAGCCATACTAGTCGTTATGTCCGTACTAATATTTCTCTGTATCTTAGTCCGTGCCTCCATCTTTTCGAGCGCGGCATCAATGCGCCTGAGCTGCGTGCGAAACAGCTGGAGGTTTTCTGTCATATGTCCGTTGTCATTGTCCACGTCTTTCATGTCGGCGTCAGTGTTGGAGGTCTGCTTTTCGGAGCCCTCGTTTTTTCGCGCAGGTGGCACTTTTATGCGCCGCAGCGGTACCGTCACGTCTCGTGTATCACTAGTTCTTGTCGGTGTTCGTCCTGTCGTTGGTTCTTGGCCCTCAGCGGCAGAGACGTAGCTCACTCCGCTGCCGCCGCTCGACCCACTGTCCGTCCTCTATCGTCTCGGTATGTTCAGTAGTTTCTTGTCATTTTTTCCTGTCTTTCCCCCCATTCCCATGCACAAAGTGCGGCCCTCAAAATCCGTGCCGCTGCCCGTGGCCACCGGGGCTTTCACCCGATCGGAACCCGGGGTGGATTCCTCCTGAGAAGGAGTTACCACTTGAGGTACATCAATGTTTTCATTGTGCATATTCATATTGTTGGTTTTGTCCCGTTGTGCTGAAGGTCCCTCGTGGTCGCGACTCCACGAACCGTGCTGGGACAACGCACGGCCCCTGAGGTCCCCCCCCCTGTATGTTTACCCTGTGTGTTCAGTGTTCCCCCCTGTGGTGTGTGCGTGTACGTGAGTGCCCATAGGCGAAACCGGGCTTCATTCACGGGGAGAGTCCGTTTAAAGATATCCCCTTCTCTCGCTTTCGGGCGGCTTCGTTTATAGGAGTCCCCGACCATTCGCTTTTCGGTAAGACCCGTTTATAGGGTCACCGAGCATTCAGTTCTCCGGTTTGCCAGAAGGCGTGTGTGTGTGAGTGTTTGCGTAGTGTGTGTGTGTGTATGTGTATGAGTGATTAATGGTTGGACACATCGGCAGAATACCATTATCTTTTGCGTCATTTGTGAGCCATATCTTCCTCTTGGCCGTGTCCGTTATAGCGTTGCTGCTCAGAGCATTGACGCGACGGACAACGTTTCCACCGGGCACGTCGTGGACGTTGGAAGCTAGCATTTGCCCAGTGAGGTGTTACCAGTCACTGGACCAGCCCGGCATTATTATTATTATTATTATTATTATTATTATCATTATTATTATTATTATTATTATTATTATTATTATTTTTCTTTTTTTTTTTTTTTTTACAAGGAGTTGCGGAATCCTTTTTGCGGATTCCCC
Source organism: Phymastichus coffea (assembly GCF_024137745.1). NCBI lineage: Eukaryota > Metazoa > Arthropoda > Insecta > Hymenoptera > Eulophidae > Phymastichus > Phymastichus coffea. The sequence continues at coordinate 2,588,344 of NW_026706822.1, read as the reverse complement.
TTAGTCTTGATCTAAGGAGGTATGTGGGACTCCCCAAAAAAAAAAAAAAAGACAGGCCTACCCACTAAACCGCCATCTCCTTGTTGTCCTTCCCCCAGCCAGGGACTATGTTGATATTACTTCTGACTGGGGGTTCTGTCTGTGTTCCTTCGTTCGTATCGTTTTACCGTGCGTCGTTACGTCGCGTCAATCCGTCTGCTCAGTCGTCCTTCAGACAGTCGTCCGCGTTCTTACGTCTTATTATGGTTTCCGTATAGGTAGCGACTAAACGCCACCATTCGGGTTTATGCAGCATCACCTCTACAATGTTATCGGGGGTGATGTTGCCAACTGTTGTCTCTAGTTCTCGTCTGAGTCTTGTCCAGCGGTCGCACCCGAAAAACGTGTGTTCCGCGTCGTCTCGTTCGTGTCCACAATACTTGCAGTCGGGTGTTCGTACTCGGTTCATATTATGGAGGTACCGTCGAAAGTACCCGTGGCCCGTCAAGAGCTGGGTGACGTGAAAATTCACATCACCAAAATTCCTTCCAAGCCACGGTCTCACGTCCCGTATCAGTCGTCTCGTCCATTTGCTACCTCGTTCTTCTGTCCATCGGTCTTGCCACATGTCGATCGTCCTTTCGCGTTCAACGATTGCCGCGTTCTTTCGTCCTATGTCTGCGCTGCTCCCATAGATCCTTTTGCGTTCCGAGGCAAGAAGATCCACGGGTATTACGCTCGCCACCACCAGGACAGCCTGCGCAGAGACTGTTCGGTAGGAGCAAGCGATTCGCAGAGCGCCCTGTCTCTGTACCATCGTCATTGTCTTACAGTACTTCTTTGTCTTCAAGGAATCTGCCCATATTTCCGCGCCGTATAAGAGGATCGAGTGAGCTGTCGCCATTAGCAGTCGCCGCTTTTCTGGTCTCGGTCCCGTCGTGTTTGCCATCAGGCGGCTCAAGGATGTTATCCTCTCTGCCGCTTTTCGGGCTGTCTTCTGTATGTGAGGCCAGAAGGTCATCTTCGTATCGAGGGTTACCCCAAGGTACTTGACTTCCCCTTTGGTCTCCGTTTCGTATGTACCCACTCTCATGGGTAGTATCGTCTGTATGCGTCTTTTCGTGAGAAGCATAAGTTCCGTCTTTTCTGTTGCGAGTTGCAGTCCGTGTTCTGTCATCCATCGTCCAACTCGTCTCATGGTCTGGTTCAACGTCAGCTGCGCCAGCTCGGGAGATCTCTCCGTGATCACCGCCGCCACGTCATCAGCGTAGGCGACGAGGGTCACTCCGAGTGGCATCCCAAGCCGAAGCAGACTATCGTATAGACCATTCCAAAAGTCGGGTCCCAGTATCGACCCCTGAGCCACCCCAGCGGTGACCTGTCTCGTTACCTGTCCTTCGATCGTCTCGTACGTTATTCGTCTGTTTCTCAGATAATCCTCCACAACCCGAACCAGGTACGGTGGAATCCGAAAGTTGCTTTTCAGCGCCTCCAAGATATCCACCCACCTGGCCGAGTTAAAAGCATTTCTGATGTCGAGCGTCGCTAGCAGCACAATGGGTCGCGCCGCATGGCAGTGTCTGTCTAGTTCCAGGAAAGAATCAATCACCTTTTGGATCGCTCCAATCGTCGACCGACCCTTCCTGAAGCCGAATTGCAAATCTGAGAGACCCCCTCCGGCCTGTATCGCGTCCGTCAGTCTCGGTCTGAGTAATTGTTCAAAGAGTTTACCAGTAGTGTCAAGTAAACTCAACGGCCGGTAGGCCGAAGGAGTGCCAGGGTCGCCCCTACCTTTTGGAATAAGAACGAGCCTCGCCTCCTTCCACCGATCGCTGAACGTTCCTGTCGTCAAGCACGTATTGTACAGGTCGAGAAGTATCTCCGGCCGTAGACGAGCCACGAGCCGGAGGATCTCGGATGATACTCCGTCCGGTCCCGGTGCCTTACCCGTCTTCATCGCATTCGTTGCTCTGATGAGCTCCTCAGCGGTAAAAGCGGGGGGCATTTGTGCGTCCACGTCATCCATCACGTTTGTCCTAATCGAGTGCGTCGGAAACAATCCGTCAACAATCCGTCCTGCTGTTTCGGCATCTTTAAGTTCCGGTGAGACTCGGGCCCCTAGTTTCCCGGTCACAATCTTGTAGCCGGTTCCCCAGGGATCCTCGTTCACCTCCTCGCAGAGCTTCCTCCAGCATCGCGTCTTGCTGTCCCGTATTGCTTTCGTCAGCGTCTTCCGTGCTGTTTTGTATATGGCCTGAAGGTTTTCCCTTTCGGGTCCACCTCCAGCCCTCGTCGCACGTCGCCGATTTGCCAGGCATATCTTGCGTAGCTCGGCTATTTCGTCCGTCCACCAGTATTGTGGTCGTCTTTTTTGTATCTGTCGTCGTTTCGTCATTGTGCTGGTGCACAAGTTGTTTATTAATTTCGCCGTCTCGTCTGTCAGTCTTTCCGTTCTTCGCCGGCCCGTTAGATCAGGAGGAATCTTCGACCCCGGGGCTGATGCCGCCGTCAACTCCTCCGAAAATTTTTGTCGGTCAAGTTTGTTAAGGTTCCACCGCGGGGGTTGGTGGATTCTCGTTTGTCTCGTTTCTGTCCGTCCCTCCACTTCGAAGACGATGTATTGATGGTCGCTGGCTGTATAGTCCTCGACCACCCGCCACCCCCTCAGCCGTGACAGGATTCTGTCCGACGTCATCGTCACGTCAGGGATGGAGTCTCCAATCCCTGGTCGTCTGTACGTCGGCGTGTGTCCCGTATTTACTACTGCTAGGTCCAACCTTGCGGCCATTTCCAGCAGCAGTCGTCCACGTCGGTTCGTTTCGTTCATTCCCCACTCGATCGCCCTCGTATTAAGATCCCCCGCAACGATGACATCTCCGGGCAGGTCCCTGATCCCGTCCTCTAACAGCGTCGCCTTCCTTTCGAACTCCGCCGCGGTGCAGTTGGGTGTCAAGTAGACGCTGACATAAGTGACAGCGCCGACTGTAGCCCAGACGTAGTCGTCCCCGACTCCGCGGTTGGAGACTCTAAATTGAGCGGCGCCCCTTACCCAGATAGCAGTGGTCTCTGTCCTGTTTGTAATGTATGTCTGGGACATCCTTTTTCTGTATGGTTCACACAGGATCAGAATATCCGCGTCATGTTCGTCGGCTATCTGCGGTAGGAGCATGTCTGCAGTCCTACTTCTATTCAAGTTTCCTTGTACTACTCTGTCCGTCTTCCGGCACGCCTCCTGCACTCCTCCAGCGCGGCCCGGAACACGGCACACCTGCCGTTTCCGGCGAGGTGGGCGACGTCCCCATGCCCGGCCTCGGAGCACAGTGGGCAGACCGGTTCTCCTTTGCATTCCGTCGCGTAATGTCCGGATGCGCCGCATTTGCGGCAGCATTTTGTCCTGTCCTTGCCCGTACATTCGGCCTTCACGTGGCCGAAGCCCAGGCACCTGTAACATTTCGTCATCGTCAGTCTTTTTCGGACGCGGCAGTGCACCCAGCCAATTCCGATCCGACCGCGCCGCAGCAGCGCCTCGGCTTCTCGCGATTCCATTTCGCAGACCGCCATATACTGCTCAGCGCGGTTAGGACCGAAAATGTGGACCCGAAAGTCTGTGTCTCGCCCAGACTCTCGTCTGAGCGCGTCCGTCACGTCTTCCGGAGTCGCAACGCAGTCCAGATCCATGATCTCCAATTGTACCTTGGAAGTCATAGCCCTGACACTGCCCGCTTCCCCGATGGCCTCCTGGATCTGTCGCTCAAACACGTCGCGTCCGTCTGGTTTGTCTGCGTCTACCTGCAGCTTCAATAGGCACAGACCGTTCTTAGTCTTCCTCAGGGTCGTCACCTGTACGTGACTCTCCTTCGGATCGATCGTTGTCCGGATTTTTCGGACGATATCGGAGTACGACGCGTGTGTCCCCGGTTTAACGAGGACAGCGAGTCCCCTTTTCTGGTGGGCCGGTCTGTCCTTGTCAGGTCGATTCCTTGCGTCCGTTTTCTTTTTTGTTTTTTTCCGTGTAACGGTCTGCCAGTCTTTGGTCGAATCTGTCGTCGGTGGCCTCTTTTGTGAGGGCTCCGGCGTGGTTCCGGTCAGCGAACGTTTCCGTTTCGTCTGTGGCGTCTCTGCGTTGTTGTTCGTCGTCGTGCTTGTCTTGTTGCTGTCTCGTCGGTGTCCTTCCGGAGCTGTGTCCATCCGCTTGTGCAGCGCAATGTCCACAGTCTCGAGAATTGTCTTGATTCCAGTCTTCACTGTCATATTCATGTTTTTTTGTATGTTTGCTGCTTCGGCCATTTTTGTCGCCGTCTCTTGTATTAGCCTTAGCAGTTCAGTCATGTCTCGTGTTTTGTTTATCGTGGGTGTTCGTCCTGACGTCTGTTCTTGGTTGTCTGTGGCGGAGGCGTAACTCACCCCGCTGCCGCCACTTGATACACTGTCTGTCCTCTGTCGTTCTGGTATGTTCAGTGTATTTTTGTTCGTATCGTTTCGTTTGGTCCTCCTCTTCGCCATGCACAAGGTGCGGCCCTCAAAATCCTTGCCGCTGCCCGTGGCCACCGGGGCTTTCACCCGATCGGAACCCGGGGTGGATTCTCCCTGAGAAGGGATTACCACTTGAGGTAAATCAATGTTTTCTTTGTGCATTTTCCATAGTTTTCTGTCCCGTTATGCTAGAGGTCCCTCGTGGTCGCGACTCCACGAACCGCGCTGGGACAACGCACGGCCCCTGAGGTCCCCCCCCCTGTGTGTTTACCCTGTGTGTTCAGTGTTCCCCCCTGTGATGTGTGCGTGTATGTAAGTGCCCGTGGGCAAAACCGGGCTTCGTTCACGGGGAGAGCCCGTTTAGAGAGATCCCCTTCACTCGCTTTCGGGCGGCTCCGTTTATAGGAGTCCCCTACCATTCGCTTTTCGGTAAGGCCCGTTTATAGGGTCGCCGAGCATTCACTTCCCCGGTTAGCCAGAAGGCGTGTGTGTGTGAGTGTTTGCGTAGTGTGTGAGTGTGTATGTGTATAAGTGATTAATGGTTGGCCACATCGGCAGAATACCATTATCTTTTGCGTCATTTGTGAGCCATATCTTCCTCTTGGCCGTGTCCGTTATGGCGTTGCTGCTCAGAGCATTGACGCGACGGACATCGTTTCCACCGGGCACGTCGTGGACGTTGGAAGCTAGCATTTGCCCAGTGAGGTAATACCACTCACTAGACCAGCCCGGCATTATTATTATTATTATTATTATTATTATTATTATTATTATTATTATTATTATTATTATTATTATTATTATTATTAATCTCACCCTTGCCCCAGTGGGATAGGAGGAGGGGTTAACCGCACCCCACACATAATACCTTATCTGAACGAAGAATTTCTTGCTCTTTCCGAATTCGGGATCAAAATTATAGGTTCCTATTCAAAAAATGACTTTCACCTACAAATGACCTTGAAAATAAATCTCTGGGTCAAATCCGATTTCTGGGAAAGGTGTCCCTCATTGTCCCAAACAACTTTTGTCTGAACATTTTTTTTGTAGAACGCTAACCATAGAAAATTTCGGGGTTATTCTTTTAAAATGGGACACCTTGTATGTTATTAAGAGAGTGGCCAGATTTGCAGCCACCGTTGCACTCGGGCGATTTTGCGTCAAGCCGAATTCCGGATAGGCTGTACAATGAACAAGAAACAACGGTGAGTAGCGCGCGGAACGCCAACCTGGGCGATGAATTCGCAGTAGCTGCACCGGCTTTGGCGACCGAGTTACCACGTGAGCAAGAGCAGGCGACACAGACGAAAGTAGGTGTTGCCGTTCCTTATGAACAAATTCGGCCGCCGGGCGAAAATGCGGTTGCGCTCGGTATGAACAATGCCTTACCGACGACGGCTCGCTCGCCGTCGGATAGCAGGACCGAACGCGCACGCAAATAAGACGCGCAAAACCAAGTCGAGCGTAGCAACAGCGCGATAAGCCAAATCTGGGGTTCCTCACAGCAATACCGCGTTGGATACATAGGCGAGAAGTGCGACAAGGTATTACGGATGGTGCGAATACGGTTTTTAGGGTTGAAAAATATGCAATGAACAGTAGAGTGGCTCAGTCCGAGCAGCAAGCTTCATTGCCGTCTCAGGCCAAGCCGTTCGGTGATCGCGTGTCGCTAAACGTGCCAGGGGTTGCTTGTAACTAATTTACTGAACAAGTAAATAAACGCGATTCGTTACAGTAAGGCGCGGAAAGTTTTAAAAAAAATCGAGCTGCTAGATTTCAAAACAGCGCTGCTAGATTCAGGTGCTCAGGTATCAGAAGTGGGACCGAATCTTGGCTTACGCTTTTGGGACCGGTTAAAGCAGCCTGCGATTTCTGTGCAGGGCATCTCAGGTGAGAAGCCGCAAACGTTGGGCGACTTAAAGCTACGTTTTGAAATTGGTGGTAGGATGGATTGGTTAATTGCGACGGTAGGATCTACGTTTAAGCACGACTTGATTCTAGGAGCCGACTTTTGAATTGCGTGGGACATAAATATTAACTACGGTAATCGCGCTTGGCGAGCAGGCGACCAAGGCGATTGGTATCAGCTAGCGGAGCAGAGTAGTAAAACAGTAGACGTTTTTGCGGAATGTGCAGGTTTGAGTAGCTACGAGGAAGCTCAACGAGAGACAATCCTGGCGTTAGTTCGCCGGATTATCCCGGAGCCTGGTGAATCTCTGGCGGTTATGAAAGTTATCGAGCACATCATAGGTGATGCGCGTAGGTGATGATAAAAACGCCGTTGCGCCGTATGTCGCCTCCTATATTAGCGTTCCCGCAAGAAGAAACTATGCAGCTATAGAAGGCGAAAATAATGAGGTCATCGAATATTCAGCGGAGTAGCGCGCCGGTAATATTACGTAAACCGGACGGCGGCTACAGGTTTTAAATAAATTTACGAAATTAGACGCGTATCCCATGCCTAGCGTTGATGCTATCTTGGACAGGTTGCGCGGAGCAGTCTACCTATCGAAAATAGATCTGCAAGCGGCGTTTTGGCAAATTCCACTTTCGGAAAATAGCAAACAATATACGGCGTTCGCGGTTCCAGGTTTTGGTTTATGGGAGTTTGAGCGAGTGCCGTTTGGTTTGTTAAACAGCGCCGGCTATTTTCACGCTTCTGATGGATGCACTTTTCGGTTCAGAATATGAGCTGCACGTTTTTTAGTATCCCGATGATTTTCTGGTAGTTAGCGCGGATTTTGATAGCCATGTGATCTGGTTAGAGAAAGTTTTGAAGCGCTTAGTAAGCATCGGTTTAGAAATCAACTTAGAAAAGTTTAATTTCTTTTGTACCGAGGTAGCTTATTCAGGGTACAGGTTAGATAGCGAAGGTTTGCGTCCGGATGATGACAAGGTAAAGTCAATAGTGGATTATCCTGCGCCAAGTAACGTAGCTCAATGGCGCCGTTTCCTAGGTATGATAGAATGGCACGCGAGAGTGAGTTAAACGTCTCATTGACCAAGCTCATTCGGAAAGACCAGCCATGGGAATGGAAAAAGGAATAACAAGTTGCATTTGAGAGATTGAAGCGCGCGTTAACAGAGGCACCGGTACTCGCGCGCCCTGATTATGCGCGCCCCTTTTACTTGCACTGCGATGGCTCTTCCTTCGCGGTTAGCATCCAATATGTTACGCCAGTCGGATGCTAAACGCGCATGAGCGAAATTACACGGTGAGCTGAATCGAGTTTTTGGCATTACTCTATGCGGTAAAAACGTTTAGACCTTATATAGAAGGTTCGCATTTTGTTATCGTTATGAATCACAGTGCCGTCACTAGGATTTCAAATAAACGGGAATTAACGGGTCGCTTAGAAAGGAATGTACTAGAATTCCAGCAATTAGACTGCGAGATAGTATATAGAAAAGGAGCGCTGCATCACGTGCCAGATACACTTTCAAGTTTCTGGCGGTATTATTCGCGGTTAAAAAGTTTAGGCCGTATATAGAAGGTTCGCACTTTGCCATCGTTACTGATCATAGTGCGATTACTAGGTTAATAAAAGCGAGCTCACAGATCATTTGGAGAGATGGGTATTAGAATTTCAGCAGTTAGATTGCAAAATAGTACATAGAAAGGGAGCGGTGCACCACGTGCCGGACGCAGTTTCGCGAGAATTCGAGGACGAGCTTGAGGTCTGCGCATTCGATAAGATACAGGATACTTCGTATCTACAACGCGTGAAAGACGTTCTTCAAAGACCGAAGAAATTCGAGAATTGGAGAGTAAAGAATAACGTCCTGTATCGGTTCATGCGCGATCACTTGCTCGACCCGGTAACTAATTCCAAACTAACCAAATTCTGCTTCGGATAAGGTCTCTGCATGTAGCTTTTGGCAGGGAAAGCTTCATACCCGGCCAAACAGTATGGTAACGGTGTTGGTCTTTGGGTAGAAATTGGATCCGGTTCGGGAACATTCATATCGTTCGACTCGAATTTCTGCCCAAAGACACAGTCGCTGAAAATTCCACCGTCGCTTCTACGTCCGTATGCGCCAATATCCACACACCGGATAAGATAATTAGTATCTCAAACGGCTAATAATACGATGCTGTGGTACCCTTTGTAATTAAAGTTTTAGGAACCTGCGTTTGGAGGACATGAAAAAAAAATTATTTAAAAATTTGTTAATCTCAGTTTAAAGAGATTATGTATCCCCCAATACATCAATGAAAATAATTCCTTTACTACATAAATCTAAAGTGTAGTAGTATGCTATCAAAATTTCAAATCATAAGTCGAAGCGGTTCAGCCGTTATTGAAAGATACCCTTTTAAAAGTCTCCCATGAAAGTTTTCACTTCTGTACTCGATTTTTTTTTTATTCTTTTTTGTTATAAAAGTATGACTTTTACTTAGTTGGATCCGTACATGTTTCTCGTCAATGGCACCTATACAATTTGGAAATTGCCAAGTATCTTGAAAACCACGTGTGATTTTTAGCCACTCCTTCGTTGGTATATTCGCTGGTAAAACAAGTGGCTGAAGTACAGCCCAAATGGCTTGGCAAGTCTGATAAACAATATTGCTTACAGCTGGTCCTGACACATAAAACTTTTGCGATATCGACTGCATATAATCGCCGGAAGCTAAGTATCTAAAATGAGTTGTTCATGCTATTTTATGTATAAATAACAAATAATTATTACGAATAAACGTCAATAAAGAAAAATGTTGAAATACCTTAGTGTTAAAGCTAATCTCTCGTTTGGTGGTATTGGCTCTCTAACTACAAACTGCTTAGTTATGTACGGTCCGACTATTAAAAGTAACTCTTCCATCTGCATTGCTGACATTCTAAAGTGGTTTAGATGCTGTGAGGACGTAAGTAAAGGGTACCACGCTAAAAATCCAAGATTTTTCCGTTGTACGAACAACGGCGCACTATAGGAATTTTCGCCCAACTTTGAACGAAATCAAATAACTCAAGATCTAAAAGGGTTAGAGAAAATCGGGGAACGGCATTTTGAAGCTTTTGTTAAGTAGATTAAGGGAAAAATAGTCCAATTCGAGAAAAAAAAAAATTTTGAGCTCCAAATCGAAGGTCAAAACACGAGTTTTTAGGAAAATAAAGCTTTTTTATTTTTTCTAACATACTTACACCATGAAATTTGAAAAAGCAATGCAACAGAAGTGTAGCTCTTGAAAAAACAAGGCAGATAGCATTTTTTGTTTTTTTTTTTTACTTCAAGGTCAACGAAGTAATATTCGTCAAATCATCCACTTACCTATCGTGAGTGATTTAATTGACTTAACACAGTTTTTAGTTCTAGTACGGGTTACGAAGCTCTTGATGTGTGGCAAAAGTTCAAGAAACCATTAATAATAATTTGAAAGTCATTAATACGTTGAAGTACACACACAATTTGAGATAGCTACATTTTTTTACATGAAATAATTTGTTACAAATTCTCGAAATTCGAACCTTTATTGAACCACTTTTAATTTTTTTTTAATTTGATCAAAAAAATATCTCAAACTCACAAACTCCTATCATTTTCAAATCTTGCATAAACTATAATTTTAGATTTACAAAATACACAAAATTATATGATGCTATCGAAATGAGTATTGAAATAATAGTTGAAAACCTGATTCATAAAATATAGACTGATATTTATAATTGAAAGATTTATAACAGAAAAATAAATTACTGAAAAAATGTATATCTATATAGTTTCTCTTAGAAACTCTTTCACTGTACAACAGTAGGTCAGTAGAATGAAATCGTAATGTATACAATGTTTACATGCTTGACTTTATCATTCACCTCTGTCCTGATGAAACTGATGTAAGACATTTTACATTCATTCAAGTGAGTAACTTGTACGAGAATAGTTTTACAGCACGTATATTCATTACGATTGAACTGTGATTATCAATAATTTCCAGTGTTCAATAGAGTGTAATAATTCCGTAAAATTGTATGGTCTAATTTGACGTTTCATAAACTGATGGTAAGTTTAAATTAGCGTTTCTATGATTTTTATTCGCCAATCTCGTGTAAGAAATCTGCTCGTAATACGGTAAACGAATGGAAAATTCGTGATGAGTATTCTGAATATTGTACGATACGAAACTTACATCACCAGGTATTTCAAGACACGACTTTTTTCAAATAAGTAGTAACTCACCATGGGCCGAAAGAATAAAAATAAACAACCGAAAGGAAGAGGCAGACCAAAAAAAGTCCGACGAGATGTCATTAACAGTGGTCGGAAAAAAATCAATGTGCGTGAGATGCGTGTTTCAAGAACTACTTTAAGAAATCGAGCTAAAGATTTGTTGAATGATCCCAAGTACAATGATGAAGTGATATCGATGGCAGAAAAGATGAATGCAAAAAAGATCATAGAAGATCAGACAGAAGAAGAAGGAGAAAAAGAAGTACTGGCAAGAAAACATACACTTAGTTCGGCTTTGGGTTTTTTTTTAGAAAATGACTACAGTAAAAATCAATACGAAGCATTAATATCTGATACAAAAAGCTTAGGATACGATATTTATCCCAGCTATCAAGCACTACTGCAAGAGAAAAAAAAGTGTCATCCGCGAGCTTATCAAGTTGAGAGTGACATTGAGGTTTGTGTACGTTTGCAAGAGCTACTCAATATAACTGCTGAGCGATTATGTGAAGCTGTAGCGCTCGGATGGCCTAATAATACATATCGCAACTTACACATGCGTGTATCGATAGGCTTTGACAGCTCTTCGGGTCATAAAAATCCTCAACAAAAATTTGAAAATGGAGAATTAGAAAACAAAAATGCTCAACTGTCACTATTCGTAACGTGCATCGGAGTAATTCAGCTTTTTGACTCGAAAAATGGCGAGCACAGTTGGATAAATCCAACTCCCATGAGTGTGAGATTTTTTAGACCAGTGAGAATTTGTTATCAACAAGAAACTACTGATAGCGTGAAAGTCGAGTATGATCGGTTGATCAAAGAGATACAATTTCTCACTGCTCATAAATTCATTTTATCAAATGAAAAACAAGTTCGTGTCAAGTTTGAAGTGTACCCTACTTTGTTCGATGGAAAGTGTTTGAATATTATTACTAACAATCCATCTGCGTCAAGATGCCCTTGCTGTCAGCTCACAACATCTACATTTAGTAATTTGAAGAATAAATTTACATCAAAAGGAGATACACTAAATTTCGGATTAGGTATTTTACACTGTCAAATAAAAGCATTTGAGCATTTGATGAATCTGAGTTACCGCAAGCCTTTTCAACAGTGGGAAAGAATCGACAAAGACAAAGGTACGTGTATTTTTTATCATAAATAAGTTTTCAATATTTTGGGGCAGCGTTTCAACTGTTTAACATGACTTAAACTTTATAATTGATGGAAAAAGTCACGAGTCATTTAGCACTCTCCAGATTACATACAGATTAATAGTTTTGTAAAGCAGATTGCTAGCAATGAAATACTATTATTTTACAGATAAATACAAGGACAGAGAAAATGTTGTCAAAGAAAACTTGTACAAAAAGTTAACGATTCGAGCGGATCAATTGCTCCAAGGTACTGGAACGACAAATACTGGAAATTTAGCTAGGATATGCTTTGGAAATCCAGCAGCGTTCGCAGAAGCCTTAGAACTCGACGAAAAATTAGTCGAAAATATAGCAACTGTTCTTGCCGCATTCAAAAGTAAAAAAGTACTCGATTTAGATAAAATGAAAAATTTTACTTTCGATACTTACAAATTATACTATTCGCTGTACCCCTGGGCAAAAATGAATCCAACTACGCACAAGTTATTGATTCATGGATGTCAAATAGCAGAAAATTTTCCTCTTCCAATCGCATATTTTGCTGAAGATGGTTTGGAATCATGGCATAAATACTTCAGATCAAACACAACTCATCATTGTCGTCAAAGTTCTCGTGAAAATCGTACCCAAGATTTATACAATAGAGCAATTGAAATGAGTGATCCTGCAATATCTCTGATGGGCATAAAGAAGAGAATAATCAGAAGAAAGGCCATTCTCAGAAAACATGGAATCCCAGCAAATATTCGAAAGTATATTCAAGAGAAGTGAGTATCAAACATTGAATCAGAGATACAATACTTTTATGGAAACAATAAATGAATGAATAAATATGATTTCCAGTCTTCTCAAGTCATCAATTGAAATTGTAGATTCCGACGAATACTCTGACACTGAAGATGAATAGGGTTATAAGTTCATTACAGGCGCGCAGTCTTATGAGCAACGAGTTTCGAGAATTTGTAACAAATTATTTCATGTAAAAAAATGTAGCTATCTCAAATTGTGTGTGTACTTCAACGTATTAATGACTTTCAAATTATTATTAATGGTTTCTTGAACTTTTGCCACACATCAAGAGCTTCGTAACCCGTACTAGAACTAAAAACTGTGTTAAGTCAATTAAATCACTCACGATAGGTAAGTGGATGATTTGACGAATATTACTTCGTTGACCTTGAAGTAAAAAAAAAAAACAAAAAATGCTATCTGCCTTGTTTTTTCAAGAGCTACACTTCTGTTGCATTGCTTTTTCAAATTTCATGGTGTAAGTATGTTAGAAAAAATAAAAAAGCTTTATTTTCCTAAAAACTCGTGTTTTGACCTTCGATTTGGAGCTCAAAATTTTTTTTTTCTCGAATTGGACTATTTTTCCCTTAATCTACTTAACAAAAGCTTCAAAATGCCGTTCCCCGATTTTCTCTAACCCTTTTAGATCTTGAGTTATTTGATTTCGTTCAAAGTTGGGCGAAAATTCCTATAGTGCGGCGGCCGCTGGCACATTAATCGCCGCGCGGCCGGCCGACGGATCGGCCTGCAACGGACGTTGAGCCTGTTGCGCAGCCTGATCCGTTCCACCCTGCACTGCTTCTCTCTCTATCCTGTACAACGCATTGGTACCATCGGTGATACCTTGCTTCACTTCCCGTCGGTAAATCCATCGCGGGACTGCTGTTATCGCGTCCCAAACCTGACTAAAGGTACCATTGCTGCGTCTTTCCAACTCAGGCGCGGTCGATGTGCGTACTCCCGCCTCCGGTGCCACCGCACCAGCGGCGACGGTGGCGGGTAAAACTTCTTCCTCTGGTATGGGAGTGATAGCCCTGTCACCCGGCGGCCGAATGGGCTCAGGCAGGACGGCAACACGTTCAGGTGATCGCATCGCCTGTCCTGGTGATCGCCATTCTGCCGCCTTCGGCGGCGCAATCCTAACCGATTCGACCGTCCTATTCTCGCTCTCGTCGCTATTAATTGCCGTATGCATCGGCTCGTCGCGCGATCTATCAGGCATGCGACCCGACGCAAAATCACTCGGCTGTAAGGGCGACCCAAGTTCTGGCCTCTCCGACGCAATCGTGAAACGCAAGTACCTCTCCCTAAGTTCGTCCATGTCGCCGTGCAACGCTAGCCCGCGGTAACGCATTAATTCGAGTAGGGAAACTGGCTCCGTCGAATCAATGCGGCGCTTGACTTCCTTAACGCGGACATCGCGAAGCAACCTACGCATCGCAAGCCGATCCTTGCACGCGAGCGGCATGTTGTCTAAAAAAAAAAAAAAAAAAAATTCTTTTTCTTTCGACGGCGCAGATGCAATAGCAACGAACAGTCAAGCAAACGCGCGGAACGCGGTAACTAACACGCTAGAAATTCAATAACACACCAAAACAAAACAAAAATTATGAGAGTAAACTAAGCAACCCGAACTAGCCGCGCCTTCTTTGAGTCATATGCTGGCAAGTTATCGCCTCGCACGAGACCACAAAGGAATGCGTCACGCGGGTGTAAATGAACACCTCAACTAGCCGAATTCCACAACAAAACACGCCACAGCACGAAAGAGAAAAAAAAACTAATTGAGAAAAAAAAAAAAAGGAAAACCAAAATCGAAAGAGAATTTTGTTCCTTCACTGAACTAGGCTGGCAAGTTATCGCCTAGCCTAGAATCACAAAGGAATGCAGCGCTCGAGTGTAAACAAACTCGGGCGCTCGAATTCTCTATGGCGAACACGTGTTAGCGCGAGCGACCTTTCCGCGCCGCAACCCGATACACTAATGCTTTCAATTTTTATGCGTTTTCTATTTTCTATTATTTTTTTTTCTCGTCAAAGACGCGACGTTTCGATGCGCTTTGCCCTTGCTAACAAAAGAACGCGACGAATCACTCACAATTTCACTCACTGCCGACTTTAATAAATACAAGTTTCACTTCCGCTTTGCCCTTCCCCACAAGGGATGCCATGTAATAGCGTCGGCGTGCAATGCCGATAAACCCACCACTATTACCAATTATTTAAAGGGGGAAGGTAAGGGAGGCGGTGTGTCGCTCCAGACAAAGCAGGAAGGAGAACAACAGGCAAATAACTTCGCACACACACTCAGTCTCATTAACAAACCCGTTTATTACAAAACACTTCCTTGAGTGCCGACGAGAGTACAAGTACAAATCGCTTATCACTACTAACACGCGCACTTATATTAAACGAGATGACCGATACGTTAGCGCCATATCACCTCGTTAACCGGCTTAAATAACAATTATATTGAACTAAAGAGTGCGCCGGCTCAAGGGGAAGCCTGGCGCAGCAACACGAACCACGACCAATCGCCGAGGAAAAGAGAGAACTAGAGAGAGAGAACAATGACCTGACCGTTGCTGATGAGTATCGCTGTTGCTGGCGGTTCTGCAGATGGCTTCGCAGAAATCCTCGTTGGCTGCGTTGCTGGTGGTTCGTCGAGGGAGTCGCAGCTATATATCGACAACGAAACCGGCCCAACTCTTGCCTGGCTGCTGGCTGCTTAGCTGCACGAGGAGAGACGGCTGTGCGACTGCGGTCACTAAACTGTCTTTCGTCAAAATGTGGCCGGTTGCTAATGCGTGCGTCGCATCACTGTCGCGAGTGCGTGAGAGCCGGCTTCTCACGCCTTCTCCCACCACTCGCCTAATCGGCGGCACGCGGCAATGCCCGTCGCGACAAGTGCCGCGGGCCAAGCCCAACCACCGAACTGCATGCTACTTCTCTCTTTCTCTCTCTCACACTCTCAATACTCGAGCGTTGTTGCCTCTGGCCTCGCCTTCTGCTCTCGGGTGTTGCTGGAATAAAGAAGGAGGCATCAGGCACGTGAAAATTAACGTGCGTTTGATGCCAGCCGTGTGCCTTCGCCTGGGAGAGATGACGCAGGCATACACGGTGTAGGCTATGACCAGCCTACACCGTCACAAAATCATAAATTTTTCCTATCAAATCACCTTTCGTACTGAATTAATTTTCATACGGAAAGCACAGTCATTGTGCTAATGAAACAGTAGCCGAGAAATCGTTGGTGCAGTGTCTTCTCTTTGCTAATAATCGCTTTGCTAAAATCAGTTGTGCTCTGTAAAATCGTCGCAATCGTTGCTGCAGTGTGATCTGATAACTACTTAAACCAGCAAAACACTCGTCAAAATTGATTGACACGAACCAAATGAGATGCCAATATCATCAGAAATTTCTCTAATGGTAATTCGACGATTTCCCAACACTATTTTCTTCACTTCTTCAACATTCTCATCAGTTGTTGATGTGCTGGGGCGTCCAGAACGAGGTTCGTCGTCGGTGTCTTCTCGGCCTTCTTGGAAGAGTTTATACCACTTGTAAACATTTTTTTGGCTTAAAGTAGACTCACCGTATGCCACTTTCAGCATTTCAAGTGTTTTGGAACATTTGATTCCATTTTTCACACAAAATTTAATGCAAACTCTTTGATCCATGTTTTTAGACAGCAGCAAATCGTGGAGCACGCAAAACACTTCTAACCTTGATGCCTCTCACAAACAAACCAAACATACTACAAAGCTGAAATTTGGAACGTATGTTCTAGACGAGTGTACCGACATAACCAAATAAAAAAGTCGAAGATCGAACGGACGTAGCCCGCTAAATTTCAAAATTCACCTTACTTTTTGATCACACCTCGTATAATATAATATAATAATATAATATAATAATATAATATAATATAATATAATATAATATAATATAATATAATAATATAATATAATATAATATAATATAATATAATAATATAATATAATAATATAATATAATAATATATTATAATAATATAATATAATATAATTAATATAATCATTAGAAAAGCAAGAAAATAAATAAGAATAGCAGCTAATTGCAGGCGTGCAAAGAACGAAGAACACTTTACCCAGTTATCTTCAGTAACGCCGTGGAGATGACTCCAGACCCGCGGTGAGCGTAGTGGATTTCGTGACAGGAACTTGTATTATAATATTAAGGCTGAGCGCATGCAAGTTCAAAAAAAAGATAGTGTGAAGAAAACGCGTTTATGCAGTAACTGAAAGAAAACGAAGTGTACAGAGTGACGGCACAGAGATAAAATCAAGCAAGCGAGAGAGAGAAAAGATCGAGCAGATATTTACAAAGGATGCTCTGATCAAATCCTCGAAAAGACGCAGATACGCGTCGCCGCTCACTCGGTACTTCCAAGCCTCGTGACCGTCGCAACAACGATAGTGACAGCGGCCTTGCACGATTGCACTAACAGTTCTTGTAGTGCACGCACAAAATTACCTATCACACCCCTACAGTTCGGAAATGTGCTCGAAAGAGACAAGAAACAAGGCCACACAATAAAATGCACGAAAGAACCGCCAAAAGGGGCACACAAAAAAAAGAATGCTCCGAGGCGCGTAATACGTGCCGCTGCCCCATCCCCCGTATTCTCCAGATTTAGCCCCGTGCGACTTCTTTTTGTTTCCAAACTTGAAAAGGTCACTCGCCGGGCAGAAATTTAAGTCGAATGAGGAGGTACTCGCTGTCACGGAAGCCTACTTTTCAGACCTCGAGGAAACGTATTTTTCAGACGGGTTAAAGAAGTTGGAGCATCGCTGGGCCAAGTGTATCGAACTAAAAGGAGGCTATGTTGAAAAATAAAACGTCACTTTTCCAAAATTTTCGTTTTTCTTTTGTAGGCTAAGTACTTATCGGATCACCCTCGTACGAGTATATACTCACTCATACTCACGGGTCTCTCTCTCTCTCCCTCTCTCCCTCTCTCCCTCTCACCCTCTCACCCTCTCTCCCTCTCTCCCTCTCTCCCTCGCTCCCTCTCTCCCTCTCTCTCTCTCTCTCTCTCTCTCTCTCTGCTTGTCCTCGATGCATCTGTCTCTTACCTTTTGTCTACTACTCCTGCTGCGCTATACATATATAAAATAAGAAATAGAAATAATATAACAATAGTAATGATAGTGAGGAGTGAGAGAGACATAACGAAATAACTCATTATAACTGTTAAAAAGATGTTCATTGTTCGTGGGTAATAGAGACAGTGGAAATAACTGTCGTAGTGGAGTGAACATCACTATTAATTGAAAGTTAAGAAAGATCTGTGAATATATATATATATATATATATATATATATATATATATATATATATATATATATATATAGTGAGTTAAAATAAATGTTTAATTCGTTAATTAAATTTTCAATTTTAAACCTGTTGCTCAGCTGTGCTCATTTGATTCTGTCGTTCTTTTTTCAGTGCTGCAACTTCATGTTCATGATGAAAATTGTATACTTTTATCACATTTATTTTTTATCAACGAATGTCCCTCTATAAGCCAAAAATCATTTTGTTTATCAAATTTCTATAGGTGGTCAATCGAAAGGTCTTGAAGTATACCTTTGAAATTCGAGCAGCCTTTTCTCTGAAACTTTACATCTGATCAAATAAGACCCTCAAAACCACGTAAGTCTATTTTTTTGTTTATTAAATTGATAGTAAAACCAGCATCATGAAGCTGATTGAGATCTAAAACGTTCCAAATAAAAAATATTGAGCTCTACTTTCAAAAACCATGTGGTAAACATTTTTCCTTTTAGGGTAAAATCTAATATGGCGCCCAAACCACGTGACACGTAGAGATTTTTGAAAAATCAATCGTTTCTCATCGAATTCGGTATATAGGGGCTTTGGTGGTCACTGATCATAAATCCAGTGATTGATTAGCTGCAAGATGGCGGATCTAATATCGTGTTTCATTTTTGATTCATATTCATCACATTTTTTTTCATATTAGTCACATTAGATCCACCATTTTAAATTTTTTAAACATGAACCTGAATTCGTAAACAATAACCTCAGAAACCTATATACACCAAATTTGGTAGAAATACGTTGATTACATACGTTGAATATATAAGAATACCTTTCAAATAAATAGAGTATCAGCGAGTACTTCCTTTCATGATCAACAGATGGCGTATTCCGAACCACATTCATGTTGTAACTTATCCAATTCTTGATTGAATTTTGAAAATAAAAACTTACATGCTTGAAGTTTCTTTCCAAGATTATAAAACTTAAAAAACGAATTTATTATTCAAACCATCTTGTTTAAATTTAATGCTTTATATGAATCAATTATAAGATGTCATCTACAAAAAATTACATAACGATAGATGTAGTAATCCTTATGGTTTCAAAAATTATAAAGCTAAAAATTTACGATTGTTGTCGTCTAATATACGATATAATATCTTTGTTTGCATAATCTGCAAAAACTTGTGGTATGTGCAGAAAAAATATCTCTAATAAAAAGAGTACCAGTTCTGAATCATAAAATGATAATGCGTCACATTGTTCTTTATAAAAAAGTGATAAAGATAATATAAATAGTAATAATTCTTTTTCTTTTTCAAGAACAACTGCATCATCCGTTCCTTCTGAACGAGAAGTAGAACTTGAAAATATATTACAAGGTTTGAATGATTAATTCAGTTCACTAGAAGTTAATAATCCTTTAAAATTACGTATCCTTACTGTAACTGCAGATAGCTGGAGTACACATGTAATCGCCCAAAAGTTTAATTGCAGTTGGAATTTCACAAAAATATCAAAACATTAAAAATTTCTGAGTAGAGTTTTAGACAAAACTACTAAAATGAAAGGTCATGGTTTGCATTCAGTAATTATACAAAAAATTATACCTCTAATAATAGAGTCATGCCCGAAATAAAAAACGTTGTATTTGTTAAAACTGCTAATAGTCGCACTTATGAACAAAAACACCTTCTTTTATTAAACCTTAAAGACCTTTATTCAACTAATACAGAAGAACATTCATTCACCGGTGCCAGCGGTACTCACACCGGTTATGTATGCACGATACATGAAAATGAATGATGCCATTTACCTAAAAAAATTAACAGCTGATTCAGAACTTGGATTATCGGATTATAAAGATTGCTTAGAAAAAATGACTTGTCAAAGATCTGATGAAAAATGTTATTTCAATCATTGCGAAAAATGCAGAAATGTAAAAATTTAACGAATTACTTGCAAGTAAGATTAAGTAAAAGAAATATTTTCAAGGTGGAATTTTCATCGTGGACAACAACCGATAGAAGTAAAATAGTCACTCAAATTCTTCCTTCAGACGATTTTGTGGAACTTCTAATGCAAAAATTGATTACTTTAAGAATTCATTCATTTATTACCAAAAACCAACCGGAATTTTATGAGTAGAAGAAAAACAATTCGAAACCATAAGAGCTGTTACTTGTTTTAGATTTTTCTGAAAATTATAAATTTGTGGCACAGAATGCTACCCAAGCACTTAACTTTAAAAATAACCAGGCTGCCGTATTTCCAATAGTTTATTATTATGTTACACATTCTGAACTTAAACATAAAAGTTTGATATTTCTTCCGAGTCTTAAAATTATGACACAGCGGCTGTTTACACTATCCAAAAAAAATTGGTTCCTTACCTTAAACAAAATTATAAACCAAAAAAAATAATTTACTTTAGTGACAGTACTAAACAACTGTTCAAAAATAAATATCAAATCGTGAATCTAGTCAATCACGAAAGAGATTTTGGTGTCATGAATATAGAATTGTCTTCCAACCGCGCATGCTAAAGGTCGTTCAGATGTAGCAGGAGCTTCATTAAAAAGAGAAGCTATAAGATATAGTCTATTTATGTGAACCCAAAGAAGCAATATTCAGCGCTCAAAGATTTTTTAAATAGTCGAAATCGAGGTTTCCAAACACCATGAAAATTTTTTATCACAGTCAGCAGGCCTATCAAAAGAATTTCAAATTTTTGAATAAATGATTTGGCAATGTCCCAGCTGTACCGCTAATCATGAAAAATTATGCCTTCATTGTTAAAAACGAATCATTAATGATTAAAAGATATTCGACTGATAGCAAAATCACTGAACTACAGGATAAATTATATCAATGTCAAATCTTCCATCCCAGTAAATAAATAAAAAAAGTACATAAAAATATGCAAAGTTAAAATAAAAATATGAAAAATTTAAAAAAATAAAAAAAA
Organism: Phymastichus coffea; assembly: GCF_024137745.1. Classification (NCBI taxonomy): domain Eukaryota; kingdom Metazoa; phylum Arthropoda; class Insecta; order Hymenoptera; family Eulophidae; genus Phymastichus; species Phymastichus coffea. Next base: position 2,567,480 of record NW_026706822.1, on the reverse strand, counting down.
CCTATTTTAGATCCGCTAAAAATATTAAAAATCAAGCATGTGTTCAGAGTTTAATTGCCTCCTTTGTACAGGGTGAGTCATTTTATGTCATCTATGGACCCCCATATTTCAAATTTATACATAATACAGAAAAATAGTGCCGACAAAATTGCTCAATACTAAAGGGGCCATATTTTCGTGAACGTAAATTTGACCTTGAACATGATGGGTCAAGGTCATTCCTAGGTCAATGTTTCTTTTAAATAGAAACCCTTACTTTTTATCTCCGATTTGGATTCTGCGTTAAATTCTACGTTCAAATCATGTAATATGTATGTGTGGTTCAAATGACCCCCACCCCACTCTCAGTCGTTTCGAGGTCAATTTTACTTTTTAAATGGAATCCCTTATTTTTCGTCGCAGGTTTAAATTCTACATGAAATTGTACGTTCAGATGATGTGATATGTTAGGGGTCCGAATGACCGCCCGCCCACCACAAAGTATTTTCAAGGTCAACCTTACTTTTTTAATAGAAAACTCTATTTCTCACACCGGATTTGCTAAACGCGGGAAATTATTCGTCCGGTTTTAAAGGTTTATTTTCGTGACCTCCCGAGGATCAATTCAAGGACAAAATTTTAAAAGGTTGTCTAATAATTTTTTCAAGTTTTCTGACAAAATAGTCGCAGTAAAATTAGCTTTCTAAGACATATTGAGAGGTTATTGAGGGGTTATTGAGGTATTATTGAGAGATTATTGAGAGATTCTTGCGAAGCGTTATTAAAGGGTTGACTCTCAGGTTAGGGGTTCTTGTATAACGTAAGTCCCCTTGCCTGTCATGTTTGCCACAATTGATATCATTAGCTACGGATAAACTGTTCAAAGTTTCCTCCGTTGTTTTCAATACACAATCGTATTTGTCTTTCAAAACTATCCACAGTTTTAAGCAACATCGCTCGAGGAATGGCTTCACAAGCTATTCAAATTCTGAGCATCATATCGTCTATGGTCGTGGGCTTTAGAGCATAAACAGCATTTTTTAAGTATCCCCACAAATAAAAATCAGGCGATGTCAGATCCGGAAAGCAAGCAGGCCATTCCACTGGGCCTTGTTGACCAATCCATATGTCATTGTAGTTTTCATTCAAAACCTGACGCACAACGAGTGAAAAATGCGCTGGAGCACCATCATGTTGAAACCACATTCTTATTCGTGTTGTTAAGTCAACGTCTTCTAACAGTCTCGGCAGGTGAAACCGTAGTAACTCTAAATAAGCAACTCTAAGTATGTTTATCAATGTTTACGTCAAAAAAATAGGGTCCAATCAAATAGCCATTTACAACTCCGCACTGTACCGGTAGACTTCATCGATTCTAATGGTCCAAAGCTCTATACCAGTAGGGATTTTCGTCCGACCAATAGTGACAGTTATGTATATTGAGATGTTCATCGCTATAAAATATATGTTCATCTGAGAAAAGTACATATTGAAAGAAATGATGATCATTGTCTATCATTTGCAAAGTTCATTGACAGAAATTAACACGCGCCAAAAGATAATGTGGTCTCAAGGCTTGCGTCAGAGTAATGTGATAAGCATGAAAGCGATTGATTCTTAAAATTCTTGAGACTGTACATTGTGGTATTCCTGTTTCTCTTTTAATCTGCCCGATACTAATGTGTGGATCGAGATGAACAGATGCTAGAACAACCAATACTCGCACGTCATTGTCGTGTATTGATTATGTCGGCGTTGGTACACCAGCTGTCAGGTACGTTATAAGACAAGTTTCTTATTGTCATCAGTAGGATGTCTTCGGTCTCAGTACCGTTCAGGGTACAGCCTTGATGCAGCGACATAATTGTTATGATATTTTCCTAAAATCATCATCATATCGACAATTTCAGTAGGTGTACGTATAATCTGTCATCTTTATTGAGTACGCGTCCACAAAATAACTCAAGGACTTGGAACTTTAATTTACATATGTAATAATCTGAAGTTTTAATAATGAATACAAGATTTTAGAAAAAAAGTAATATCAATTAGAAACTTTCTAGTTTACAATCATGAAAGTATTAAGCATGACTTTGCGTATTAACAATATTACTGGAAAATTTTTTATTCCTCGGAATTTATTATTTTGTAATGCATAACTAGAAGATATTTACATCTACACATTTTTACATTGAAATTAAAATTAAATAAATTTAATTAAATCTTAAGTTCTTTAAGATGAAACCAATAATTTTCAATTTATTCATCTTTTAGGTCGAACACGATTAAACAGCTTCATATGACTAATCACATGAAGTAAGAGGGAGGAGGAAAGAGGAGTGAGATAATACGAGACGTAGGGTAGGGAGAGGGATGAATAAGGGAGGGAGTAGAAAGAAGAGGATGGGAAAAGGAAAGGAAGAAGGGATAGATCAATATTTTCTTATTTGAGTTACTGTGGAGGTCAACAGTGTTACACTTAAGTTAACATGTTTCAAATAGATAGTTTCACAACGACTGCTTTGTTAGAGAACTTAAGAAAATTGCTATCCAACTTTTCAAACTTTTGCTCTTATAAATAAATCTTTGAATATTATTCCGGACGAATAATTTCTCGCTTTCTCCAAATCTGGTGTGAGAAATAGGGGTTTCTATTAAAAAGGTAAGGTTGACCTCGAAACGATTGGGAGTGGTGTGGGAGTCATTTGGACCCCACACATTACATGATTTGAACGTAGAATTTAACGCAGAATCAGAATCCGAGATAAAAATTAAGGGTTCCTATTTAAAGAAAACATTGACCTTGGTATGACCTTGACCCATCATGTTAAAGGTCACATTTAAGGTCACCAAAATGTGTCCCTCTTGGTATTGAGCAACTTTTGTCTGAACTATTTTTCTGTATTATGCATAGATTTGAGATATGGGAGTCCATAGATTAAAATGACTCATCCTGTATTCAAGACTCAATTTTCAAAAATGAAACACGATATCAGATCCGCCATCTTGGATGCTGCAAATCAACCATTGGATTCATGATCAGTGACAACAAAAACCCCCATATACCAAATTCAATGAGAAACGATTGATTTTTCAAAAATCTTTACATGTCACGTGGTTTTGGGCACCATATTGGATTTAACTTCGAACGGAAAAACGTTTATCCTCTCGTTTTTGAAAGTAGAGCTTAAGACATTTCATTTAGGATATTTTAGAGCTCAATCAACTTCGTAATGCTGGTTTTATTATCAATTTAATAAACAAAAAAGTAGAGTTATGTGGTTTTGGCTGTCATATTTAATCAGATGTGAAGTTTCGAGGAAAAGGCCATTCGAATTCAAAAAGTACACTTCAAGATCTTAGATAAACTAAATGACTTTTCGATTGTAGGGAAAGTATTCGTAGCTTGTATTCGTTGAAAAAATGACTCATATGTATAATTAATAGCAAAAATACTAATTTTTATTTCCACGTATTTTTCGGTAATAGTTTGTTGATTTCTTGACTTTTTCCATAGTAAATATTGTTCTTGTTGTATATCCTGCGAATATTTCAATTTAAAAAAACATATAATTCAATAAATATTACTGATTAATAAAATAGTTCATAATTTTTTAAGAAAATAGCATATCTGTATAAAGGGATAATTCATCGCTCTTTCCAGCTTCCTAAATTTTGTAAAATTCATTCTACCGAATATATATTTCATTGCATTATTAGTAGATTAATTTATTTAATTTTTATATGTGCTTACGTTTTCTGCTAAAACAGAATTTTAATCCAAAATTTTCTTATAAAAAAAATAACATTTCTCAAAATATATAAATAACAATCCTCAAAAAATTGACTTTTCAAAGGTTCGTAATTTGAAACTTTCATTGAGAAAGTAATGTGTAAAAATAAGGTAAATAGTAAGAGAATAATATACGATGCATGGCGTATGATTTGACTCTCAGTATTTCAGTTGTAAAACTAGAGCATGCGTGTGTGATAAATACAAAACGAGCTAGAAACAAATTTTTCAAAAAATATAGTTTCATAAGACATAACTTTCGTCACAAGGTACATCATTACTGGATGCAAAATCAGTTTAAGTTGCATCATCAATTTGACATATATTAATCTGCGATGCACAATCAGATTTCATGCTTTCCTTACTTTACGTTGCAACATGACGTGGCTATCATACAAAAAACAATTTTAACTGAAGAGCGCTTAGTACGTGTCAAAAACTCATGATGGTTCGAATCTGAACTATTGGAACAGAACTTACCAAAATTTTTTCATACCAAATGTTTACCTATATATATAGTTTATTTATTTACAACTTATATGTTACATTTGGTTTACATTTCTTATATTACTATTTGTATCTCGTATCCAGTTTGTGTAGTTGAATATGTATGTGTTTTGTGTGTGAGTGCGCGCGTGCGTGTATGTGTGTATGTGTTGTGTAAATAAGTGCCTTTGTAGGTGTGTCTGCAACTCTTGTGTCCCTGTCTTCTGCGCCTGCCTGTACCACTTTTCTTCTCATTTTTCTTCTGATTAATCTTCTCTCCCTCTTTCTCTCTCCAAGATCTGCCTTTTCCGCTCTGCTGTTTTCTTTTCGGCTTTTCCTTTATTACTTTCTTTTGCCTTTTCACCTTTGCCTTTCCTTTGCTTTTGCTCTCCTTCTTGCTAATCATTTCATCTATTTTTCTCCTTATTAACCCGTTTCCGCCGAAAACGCCACTCAAGTTACCCTGGTATTTGAGAGCTTATAACTGACGTTGAAATTGCCAAAAAAAATTGAAAGAGAAAGAAAAATTGAAATTCTGAAAGTTTAAGATCTGCTCTTTCCGATGGTGCTCTTCTCAATTTTCCAAAAAATTTTTTACTATTGCAAAATGCAGTTTTAAAAAAAAAATCATGATTTTTTCACTCCTTTTTTTTTTTAAATCGAGTTTTCAAAAGGTTTCTCCAGTGGAATCGACCCGGAACCTCTGTAACTGGAGGAATAAATGTCTGAATATTAAGGTCTCATCGTTTTCGGATCGATTTTTCACCTGGGGAGTTTCAAAATGGCGCCTCGATTGCAAAATTTTTGTAAATATGTTTATGAATTTTTAACTCAACAACTATGGGGTTATGGAAAAATTGCCAAAGAAGAAAATGTTCTTAGAATTACTCAAAGAATGCACCTAAATTTTTTCAAAAGGTATCAAGAAAATTTTTTTATTTTTGCAAACTGTAAATTTACGCAAAATTCAAAAGTTGCTCAAAAAATCCAAAATAATTCCCACGTATTCTACAGTTTATTCTAAGAATATTTTATTCTTGTCGATTTCTTTGTAAATATAATAGTTTTTGAATAAAAAATTTTTTTAAATCAACTTTATTTCAAGTTTTTGTTTTTTGTTCCCGAGATAACTAAATCCAAATCAGTTGACTACGTTTACATTTCAACTAAGATTTTTTATTTTTATGCAATATAAATGTGCTGCAGATTGTCTTTCGATATTTTTTACATTTTAACTGAACAATTATTTATGAAATAGGTCTGACCTATGAAGCGTTCTTATACAGAGCGATTCTGTATTATTTCCGGTAGTTTGCGAAATTTCCAATTTTTCACTCGATTTGTGTGAGAGAATTTGTAGCAGCATTTTCTCTTCATTAATGCAGACGTTTTATCTTGTTATTGGATTCACAAGATAAGTGTGGGCTTTTGAAACTATAATAGTTCCTTAGGTTTATCATACATAGATGACAGATTATTAATAAAAAATGCCAAAGAGAAAAGCATCAGAAATTTCAAAAACCAAAGAATCTGAAACAGCTCGTGAGTATGACGATTCAGATGTAGATTCCGAAGAGAATGATGAGTTCGTGGTTATACCTGATCCAGACAACTCAGGTTCTGAAGGAGAATATGACTCAGATGATGAGAATTTGGAAGAAGAAATCCCAAAACCAAACATTTCATACAGATCTACTTTTCATAACTATTCAGCAGTTCAAAAAAACTAGAACCAGATCATGAATTTTCATGGTGTAATTCAAAAAAAGTATGCCCTGGAAATGTAGAGAATGAATTACTGTTGAGTGATTCTGTAAAGAAAAAAATATGTTCAATGTCACCTGTGCAGTTATTTGAACTTTTTTTCTCTAAAGAAATAAAAAATTATATCATTGAAGCTAGCGAAGCAAATGGATTGGATTTATCCGTACAAGAACTTAATACTTTTATGGGAATATTACTGCTATCTTCGTACAACATACGAAATGAGCTAAGGGAGTATTGGGAAACTGACCCTCTTGTGAAGTGCTCTGTAGTTTCTTCAGCAATGAGTCGTGATAGGTTTTGTGAAATAAAAACAAAAATAAAATATTCTAAACCTAAAGATAAAAATGACCATGACAAAGCTTGGAAAGTCCGGGAAATATTAAATCTATTCAAAACAAATATTCAACAATTTGGCTTTTTTATGACAGCTCTTTCTGTAGATGAAATGATGGTCAGATTTTTTGGACATACTTGCCTAAAACAATATTTACCTTGCAAGCCTGACAGATATGAACTAAAGCTCTGGGGATTGTGTGGAGCAAATGGGTATTTGTTCAATATGGACATTTACTGTGGTAAAAATGATACTAGCATTGGAATAAATTTAGCATCATGTCCACTTGGATCCAGAGTAGTTGTACAAATGATCAATCCTCTTTTACTTGGCATTTCAAAAAGAAAGCTATTAGACTATCACCTCTATTTCGATAATTATTTCACTAGTCCTGATTTAATTGTACACTTGAGCAAATATGGATTGCGATCGACAGGAACTGTACGCAAGGATAGAGTGAAAGTAAAGCATACTTTTGAAAAAAAAGCTCCGCGAGGAACATTCAAAGTGGACCATGACACAAACAGTGGTATGAACTTTATTACTGTAATTGACTCCAAAGAAGTATCTGTTTTATCTACAGCAGTTGGTGTTACACCTATAAAACCAATAAAAAGGTATTCACGAACTGCTAAAGATAGAATAGAAATAGGATTTCCTTTTGCCTTCTCACTGTACAACAAATTTATGGGAGGCGTAGACTTGCACGATTTTCTATGTAAAAAAGCTTGCCCAAGTATTAGCTCAAAAAAATGGACATTCAAAATTTTCTCGCGTATCCTTCAAGCTTCAGTTACAAATATTTTAACACTTTGGAACATTTGCAATACCGACAAAACTAAACATGTTACAACAAAATATTTATGTAAAGAAATCAGTAGAATGTATTTATCCAATTCTAAATTGGGCGATTTCCAATCTTTCAGTATGAAACTAGAACTAGAGCAGTATGTAACTACAAGGAGTGTCGTCAGATTTTGCATTGATTGCGACAAGTACTATTGCTTGCACTGTTTTCCTCTTTTGCATCAAGCGAAATAATTTTTTTCTCTAAAGTAATCATAAATAATTAAAAAAAAAACAAAAATACAAAAAATAACTAAAATGTAAAAAAAAAAAGAGACTATCTATATTCGTCGACCTCCACGATGGTGATAGTTGGGCAACGTAAAAAAATGCATTTTACGGCGAACAGGCGAAATATGCACTTTGATACCACATTGATACTAATGGGAAAATTTTCACAAGAAATGCACATACAAAAAAATTTATAAGAATAAAATATTCTTAGAATAAACTGTAGAATACGTGGGAATTATTTTGGATTTTTTGAGCAACTTTTGAATTTTGCATAAATTTACAGTTTGCAAAAATAAAAAAATTTTCTTGAAATCTTTTAAAAAAATTTAGGTGCATTCTTTGAGTAATTCTAAGAACATTTTCTTCTTTGGCAATTTTTCCATAACCCCATAGTTGTTGAGTTAAAAATTTATAAACATATTTACAAAAATTTTGCAATCGAGGCGCCATTTTGAAACTCCCCAGGTGAAAAATCGATCCGAAAACGATGAGACCTTAATATTCAGACATTTATTCCACCAGTTACAGAGGTTCCGGGTCGATTCCACTGGAGAAACCTTTTGAAAACTCAATTTAAAAAAAAAAGGAGTGAAAAAATCATGATTTTTTTTTTAAACTGCATTTTGCAATAGTAAAAAATTTTTTGGAAAATAGAGATGAGCACCATCGGAAAGAGCAGATCTTAAACTTTCAGAATATAGCTCTTTCAATTTTTTATGGCAATTTTAACGTCAGTTATAAGCTCTCAAATACCAGGGTAACGTGAGTGGCGTTTTCGGCGGAAACGGGTTAAGGCTTTGACACCTTTTTCTTGTTTCCTATTGCTCCCTCTGCCTTTCCTTTCCTCAACCTTACTTATTTTTCCTTAGTATCTTATGATTTGCCTTCTAGTTTACCTTTATCTTTCTCTTCTTCGATTCTTCTTCTTTTCCATTTTGCTCCATCCTCCAATACCTGCTTCCTCTCGCTTGTGTAGTTGCTGTTACTTGTGTCTTGCGTGTGTGTGTGTATGTGTATGTTTATGTTTGCGCGTATGTTTGTGTTTTGTGTGTATGTGTGTGTATGTATGTGTGTGTAGATGTGTCTGCGAGTCTTGCTTCTTTGTCTTCTGTTTCCGTCTCTCCTTAGGGTCTTGTAGCTTTGTCTTCTTGCTTTTCTTTTTCTTTCTTCTCTTCGTTACTTTGCTTTTGTTCTCTTTCTTGCAAATCATTTCATCTTTCTCCTTGTTAGGGCTTTGACACCTTTTTTTTATTTCCTATTGCTCCCTCTGCCTTTCCTTTCCTTAACCTCACTTATTTTCTTTAGTATCTTATAATTTGTCTTCTTGTTTTTCTTTTTCTTTCACCTCTTCGTTTCTTTTTCTTTACCATTTTAGCTCCATCATCCACGCTATCTTCTCTCTGCTTCTTATTATTATTTTTTCCCATTCTTCCCCTTCCTTTCTGCTTTTTTCACATTTTTCTACCATGTGCTTCCAATTTTCTTCCTCTTTCATACACATTCTGCATCTCTTATTTTCTTCTTTTTCCCAATACCTGCTTCCTCTCGTTTCATTACCTAACCTAAACCTTTCCCTTATATGCAGGCCTTTTATTCTTCCCTCTCCTTGAATTTCCTTTAACCTATACCTTTTCATTTCTTCTTTCAGCTCTTTCCACTCCCTTATGTATGATTTTTCTAGCTTTTCTTATAGTTCTTTTTCATCTTTTTTCTTCAGCTCATCTCTTATTTCTTCCCAAAACTCTTCCCTCATTTCATCTCCCTCTTCTCTCTCTATATATATTTTACTTTTTTCCAGCCTTTCCTCTCTCTCCTCCTTCTTACCCTTTTTATCTTTTTCATTTCTTTCCCTTTTCTTTAATTCTCTCCATGCTTCTTTTCTTATTGACCCATCTCTTTCTTCTCTTATTTTGTTTTCATACTTCATTGCTCTTTCTAATGCTGTTTCTTTCATTTCTTGTCTTCCTGTTTCCCATCGTATTAGTTGTACTCTTTCACCATCTCTATCTTCTCATCTTCCCCTTCGAATTCTTCTTCCTTCCCCTTCCTCCTCCTCTCCTGCATTTCATCATCTTTGATTTTCCTACATTTAACTCTAATCCCCTTTCTTCCAGGTATCTTTTTAATTTTTTCAGCATTGCTTTCATTCCACTTTCACTCTTTGCCATCATCACTATATCATCTGCGTATCCTAATGTCCATATTTTCTTCCTTCCTATCACTACCCCTCCTTCCTGCACCTGCTTGATCTTCAGTTCGAGGTTGGCGAAGGCAAGATTAAATAGCGTGGTGCTCAAAGGGCACCCTTGCCTTACGCTTATGTAAGTCTCAAACTCCCCAATTATTTCTCCTCCAACTTTTACCTTACTCCCTGTTTTCTTATATATTTCTTCTATTCTTTTCCTAATTTTTCTATTTATCCCTTTTTCTTTCATTGTTTCCCATATTTTCATCCTCTTTATTTTATCAAAAGCGGCCTTCATGTCTGCAAAGAATACGAACAGTTTTCCTCCTTTTTCCCTTATTTCCTTCCCTATTATTGTTTTTAATATAAATATCGCGTCCATTGTTCCTCTTTTCTTCCTAAATCCCATCTGCGTATCACTTAGCGTTTCTTCAGCTTCTAGTTCTCTTTCCAGCTTTTTTCTCAGTATTTCCGCATATATTTTATATCCCGTATCCATCAGCGTTATTCCTCTATAGTTTCCTACTTCTTCTTTCCTCCCTTTCTTATTTATTGGTACTATTATTCCCTTCCTTCATTCTTCCGGATATCCTTCTCCGTTCCATATTCCATTTAAGCATTTTGTCATATCTTTTATCAAGCCTTCCGTGCCTTCCACTCACGCTTTATTTGCTATACCATCTTCTCCTGTCGCCTTTTTCTTTTTCATTTTTCTTGTTACCTCTTTTACTTCTCTTTCTTTAATTTCTTCACCTTCCTCTCCTTCGCTGTCTTCGGTTTCTTCCCCTTTACTTTCTTCCTGTTCTTTCTCTCCCAATTGTTCCTTGAAGTGCTTTATCCATTCTTCTTTTCCTATATTTTTATCTAATCCAATTCTTTTCCTCCTATTGCTATTCACTTTATCCCAGAATTTTCTTCTCGTCTTATCTGTTCTTATTTCTTCTGCCACTCTTTTCCCTTCATCTTCTTTTGCTTTTCTTATTTCCTCTCTGTATTCTCTCTTTGCTTCTAAGTATTTGCCTCTGTCTCCTTCCCCTTTTCTTACCTTATTTAACTCTGCCATCACTCCATTCTTCCTTCTTACCGGCCCTCCTCTCTGCCTGCCTTTCCCGCTTTCTGATTTTCTCTCTTAACCTCAACTTTTATTTTTTTTCTTTATTCCTTTCTCTCTGCTCTTTCCTGCTCTTCTCCAGGCCTCTCTCTCTCTTCTCTACTCCTCCTCCACCTCCACGCTCTTTTCACCTCTATTTCTCTCTTTAAACACTTTTCCTCTTTGACTTTCTCACCGAAATTCGCGCTCACATCCAAGACACGTCCACACTCCCCTCGAGTGAAATCTAACCTCTCTCTCTCTCTCTCTCTCTCTCTCTCTCTCTCTCTCTCTCTATATATATATATATATATATATATATATACACTTTCATTAATAATTTCTGTGTTTACGTGCTCTATCGCAAAATTCACCGGCTGCACACATTTTAGAACATATGTATCGAAACTTATATATTTTTTGACTGAATCAATTTTATTTTTTTAGAAACTGATACAGGATGCTAGTCAGAATACTAAAACCAAATCTCGGCTTATACTAACGGAATGCTCGATATTTTTTTCTTAAATATAATGTATTGACCTTTAAATTGGTAGAGGCATATTTTATTTTGGGAAAGATAAGACAGTACCAGTGTAATAAAATAATGACACATTTGAAAATTGCAAATATATTGAAATACATCGTATGGTGCGGATATATGTGTGTGTGTGTGTATATGTGCATGTGTGTGCACGCGTGCGTTTATTTATATTATTTAAAATCTCTTGATAACATTTTTTACAGCTACAAGCATATTCATTCAAACGCGTATGAACACAGATATGAGACAGATAATGAGACAGATTTCCAAGTGCGTGAAACCTTTAAAATCTTAGATCATTAGAAATCACACTTGTAATTATGTACTACGTTAATAGAGTGTGATGTTAATATCACCTTTTAGTTATAATATTGTTTGTACTCTCGTGATCTGTCGCGTTAATGAGTAAGAATTTGTTTCAATTTTGAAAAATGTTTATGAATATTAACTTTTCAAATAAAATTATAAATGAATATCTATGATTATAAGAACTGGATATTAAGGAAAGATAGACATTACTGTAGATTCTTATGGTGCGAAGTGTCCCATAAGCAGAACTTAGGTCTTTCTTATAAAAGGATGCAATTCAGCCCAAGTTTCTCATAGCGCAAAATGTTCTATAAGTCGAGCGTAAATTATAGTAGGAAAGAAAGGATTTGCTCAGTTAATCACTTGAGAGAAAGAACTTAGGTATAAGCCAAGTTTATTCGAATTCGAGCGCTCACTTTGCAAGGCTAAGAGTGAATGCTAGCTAGTATTTATTTATAGTTAGTATTTATACTGCTAGTATTTATACACAGATTTTCCCGCCTATTTTCGCAGAACAGCTCTTTTCGAGTTATTTAGGCAATTGTGTGAAATCATTTTTTCTAATTTACAAGAGAATAAACAGTAATAATGACATTTTAAAACATGTAAAATTTACAGAAGTAGATATAAATCATTTAAGTATTATTTACAATTATCGCAAAAAGTATAGTCAAAAGTTATTAACTAATAAAGTTAATGTAATAGCGCAATATTTACAATAAAGAAATGATAAAATTTTATATACGAGGGTGATCCGATAAGTACTTAGCCTACAAAAGAAAAACGAAAATTTTGGAAAAGTGGCGTTTTATTTTTCAACATAGTTTCCTTTTAGTTCGATACACTTGGCCCAGCGATGCTCCAACTTGAACCCGTCTGAAAAATACGTTTCCTCAAGGTCTGAAAAGTAGGCTTCCGTGGCAGCGATTACTTCCTCATTCGACTCAAATTTCTGTCCGGGGAATGACTTTTTCAAGTTTGGAAACAAAAAGAAGTCGCACGGGGCTAAATCTGGAGAATACGGTGGATGAGGCAGCAGTTCGTAGCCTAATTCGACCAATTTGGCCATGGCGACGGCGGAGGTGTGAGCCGGTGCGTTGTCATGGTGGAAGAGCACTTTTTTCTTCGCCAAATGGGGCCGTTTTGTTTGCCATTCGATGTCGAATCGGCCCAATAATTCAGCATAGTACAGCCCTGTGACCGTTTTGCCCCTCTACAGCTTTCTCATGCCCAAAATTTCATGCAGGACATGACCCACGCGTCTTTTGAGATGCCTATGATCTTAGCTATCTCGCGCACCTTTAATCGTCGATCTGCCAATACGAGATCGTGAATTTTTGTCACGTTATCCTCCGTGGTAGCCGTTTTCGGAGCACCTGGACGTGGCTCTTCGACGTGCGACCACGTTGAAACTCGTTAAATCAATTTTTGACGGTCGCCATCGAAGGAGAGTCACCACATTCAAGCGCTTTTTGATTTCGCTGCGCGATTTCCCTTCCAAAAACAAGAATCGAATCACCGACCGATACTGCTCTTTTTCCATTTTTCAAAAATCAACGGACACACTTGCTTTCACACGCTCGCAAGAATAAACTACAACTCTGATCCGGCTGAAATCTTGACAGTAACCATCGAGAAGGTTGTACTACCTGATAGAATATTGCTTTTGCGAGAGTGGCGCCATCGGGCGGTGAGGCTAAGTACTTATCGGACCACCCTCGTATATCAATAGTTTATTACTAGTAGAAGTAATTCCTAAAAAGAATTACTTAAATTAGTTAATAACATTTGAATTATAATCAATTTTCGTATTTGTAACGGTTTTTTGTAAAATCTTATAATGCAAATAATAAATCAGTTAATTTAGATTAATAAATTATAAAATTGTCGTTGTTATGTACAGAATTAATGCTTTCGATCTATATACAACTATATGTTTAACTAAATTATTAATTGTTTTTTTATTCATAACAGTAATAACTGAGCTGTTATTCATGAAACGAATTCTTACTCATGTTTCTTAGATTATCATCTCGAATTTAGAGTATCCGCTTTATTACAATAATTAATATTGTATAAACAAATTAACTTTGCACTTCAAATTCAATATTATTTAGTAGTTAAAAGCAATTAAAATTATTATAATCTAAATCTATAGGTAGGTGAAAAGAAGAATTAGATCGTATAGCCTGTTTGGGGATTGGTAGGGATGATTTATACGGGTCGTAAGGGTTGTGGCAATGAGGTATATCAGGGTTAAGCAGGGTTAACCTATCTATGGTTGAGATCTTAATTTTCTTATAGAAGAGCAGTTAATTAAACTCGCTCTACCTAGAGTAAGGTGGGTTGGAAGTGATGATTTCCATCCCTAAAAAGTGGGTTCCGCTAAAATAAAAAAAACACGGATTCAATAACTTTTAGCGTTCTAACGATATGCCAAGTTTGGTTGAAATCGGTGAGTAGCACTTGGGTCCGTACTAACAACTTGATTACTTGTTAGTCGTAGACGTATTTAGGGAGCTTTGCTGTAAGCACGCTTGAGGAATATAGCCGTGTAAGCGTAGAGTGTATGAGTAGCATACTCTTACATTAAAGATGTAGATATTGCGAGCGGTACCACTCAAATCATGAGACATAAAAATCTGACAAGCGTAAAATTTGCAAGTGTCAATACTTATGGTATCTGAAATTCTAAGATAAAAAAGCATTAACATGTATAAGGGTATATATAATTATGGTTGCACTATTGTTATCCGATATTCGAATGACGCACATGCGAATGATCACTCGGTCAAGCTGGTAAGAATGAAATCAATAGAAGTCAGGAGAAGTATGCATAGAGCTCCAGAGAGTGCGTATACTTACGTAAGTTATAGTACATAGCTGCACTGACTTATATGGCTCATAGTTTGCGTAGGGGGGGCTGATTCATTCATCTTCAGCGCTGTTTAAGATTGAACTTATACGAACTGAGCAATTTATGCATATACGGACTTGCTCTGGCAGTCAGCACTGTAGTAGAAAAAAAACTTTAACGTGCGCGCACTCAAACAATGACAGCCGCATAGACGTGTTTCGACACTTAGCCGCTATGCTATATTGATGTAGCGTAATACAGCTAAGTCTAGACTTCGCAACATAAGAGATCGTCTTAGTTGTTGAAATGAACTGATATGTGTGAGTAAAGCGTGTAATACTGAGTCATCACAGCGAGCACTATAATGAGAATTTTTTTTCATACGTAAAGGAAAACGAGGATGTTGTCATATGCGCGTAAACTGATTACTTCGCGCATAACTAGAGGACTTTGTATTATTCGTGCGCAGGGTCGGGCATTAAGATCAATTAAACATGTATGAATAATTATGAACTTGTCTTACGGTATGTTAATGTAATTGACTTACTTTTGACGTATACATCACATTTACAATTTTTTTAGTAGTAGTAGTAGTAGTAGTAGTAGGGATTGCGAACGAAGTAGGGAAAAATTTATAAATTTTATTGAGAATAAATCACTAATTCATTTATAAACACTAAGTATGGGATGAAAATTATTCTACCGTTGGATGCATTATTTAATCTTTTCCTTCTCAATAAAATCAACGAATTTCACGTCTAGAACGAATCTTCATATGCGAATTTTAAAAAAGAAGCAGAAGAGCAGGATATAAAATTAAAATCTCTTGGAGGATGTCTAATTTAATTTGTGTAGACAATTTAAATTTGATAAAAAAAAGCTTTTTCGACACTCCGTGCGGAAAGTGCGTTTTTTCCGCACGCTCGGCAAAAAACGTGTGTTGAAAATCGCACTTTCCACACGTCGTATCAAAAAATACGGTACGGCACATGTTCGGGAAAGAGTTTTTCGTCTCGTGTACCTTTCCACCCTCGCTTCGCTCGGGCGTAAACGCCATACGAGACAAGACTCTACTTTCCCGCACTTGTATCGTAATGTACTATTATACTTACACCGACCTATATATTTTTCTTTCATTTTGACTAAGATCATGAAAAAATTAATTATCCTCACTTTCTATTCAATTCTTTCTATTCAGTCTATTAGAAAAAAGAAAAAATCAGACTGATGCTGTGAAAAAATATTAATACAACCGATTATCCTCGTAGACGAATTTGAACGATTATATTATTTGCACACAAGCGGAACAATGGCTACGAGAAAGATGAATATAATTTATGAAAAAGCCTCACTAACTAAATGAGTGTCTGAAAGCATCGAAGTTTTAAACACAGACGTACTATATCGGGAAATCAGAAATAATAATAAGGATCAAATTCGTACAACATTAACATTTAATTATGTTATTTCTTGGTATTAATAAGAAAATATAGTTTTTGGCATAATTAATTATTTAATATAAAAATCTGGAAAAACATAAGTAAAGCTATAAAAATCAGTTTTCCCTAATTTGATTTTGTATTCAGATTGGTCGTTAAAAATTCATATATATAGCTTCATATACAGCTGTTTTTGTCGAAAAACGCAATATACTTTCAATTAAACATATCGGAGCTTTATAATATTATCATATTAGAAGTTGATAAAGTTTTGACGACCTTCAAAGTTCAACAAGGTTTGAATTTTGATAAAAATAATGAAATACGGTTTTTGATTATTTTAATCAGTAAATTTTTTATTTAAACTCAAATTAACGTTTGTGTTATTTATTTTTTTTTATTAAACTTCCAAAACTATAGAAAATCGCTAAAAATTTTGGTTTGGGAGTAAACAATTCCTAATGTATAGGGCATACATTGAGAATATTTTCATATTCAATAACTCAAAATATATAAAAACATCATATTCACGTCAATAACATATTTCAGGACTCAAAAGAAATTTAATGTTTAGTGCTATTAATAAAGCTCTATAGTACTATAATTATCTATAATTATCTATAATTCTCTAATCTAATCTCCCTAATCTATAATAATCTATAATTATCTAAAGAATATAATTTCATTTTAAAAATAATTTACATTATACGGAATTTAATAATTACTAGATAAAAATTTTATTCGAGAATTTACTATTCTTATTCAAAAGCATATACAATAAGTCTGAACAGTTTCATTAAGCTTGCTTAACAAGATTCTGTAGATCATTAATGCAACGTGTAAGAACAATTTTTTCTTGTTCTGGAGTGAATGCTTTCCTTACATTTTGTACGATCCATTGTACCATGTGTTTTTGTGATAGATTGCGCTCAACGTTCTGTACCTGCATTTGATAATCAAGACGTCTTTTTATTTCATGATAAACATGAGCTAAACGTTCTCGATAAGCAGCTTCAAGTTGCATATTTATGTTGTCTTTCTTTATATCAAGTATCATTTTTTGGCCATCCGTTCGCCATTGTTCTTTCTTTTCGTGATCAATTAAATCTTCCAACTCCTTAATTTGATTAGTTCTCGACGATTCCCAATCATTTTCATATTCATCAATCTCTTTGTCCAAAATTTTAGCAAAAGATGGACCTAGCTTCTTAATACCTATTATTAATACTAGTGCAAGAGAGAGGCCAGTATAGTATTCATGTTCTAGTACATAAATTTCCTTTGAAAGTAGATAAGTGGATAATCCAGCAGCAAAAACATAAGGTCCTAGAAATGTAAATAGTATTATTAATTAACTTCATATAATAAATATTTCTTCAATGAGAATGAATGAATTTCAATATGCCATTTAATTTATATAATAACAAATTATGAACAAATATTTTTACAGTTATGTAGCGGGGGCAAGTAGTTTGCTTGCCCATTGCCTGCTGTCTCTCTATTTACCCTGCTCTCGGCAAGGCATAGCGGCCAACGTTGGGCGGATATAGAAAAAAGAAAATGTGTTTAACTAGTGGTCTTTCAGCCACCAATGAGCGCCGAACGAGATCGATCAAGCCCGAAAGAAAGTGCCTCAAAGAAGCAGCGAAAGAGAAAGCGAGAGAAAGAGAAAGAGAGAAAGGTACGCGCCTACTATGCAGGTATAGGGGGGCGTGCGACGCACGACCGATAAGCGTTCCGTCGTATGCCACTCAAGATGTAGGTCAAAAGGGAATGAGAGAAAGAGCATGTCGATGACCGTGAGTAGGCCACGGCTGACAGTTATTAAGCAGTTCGCTCATGGGCTACTTGACGCGAGAAGGTAGAACAAATAGTAGTATTCACTGGTTCGACGCAATAAGGTCTACCAGCTTGTGTGGAGAGAGACCCTTCATTGGGAAGGAACATCACGAAGAAGACGTGGAAGCCACATTTGTTGACCCTGTAGAGACGCCCAATCATGACGTGGACGACGGCATCCCTTCGTGCTTTGGCCCTCCAGTGAGATCAGCATCCCCCGGCAAGCCAAAGACACAGAGGTCAGTTTATCTTTCTTTCTTCGCTCTCTCTCTCTCTCTCTCTCTCTCTCTCTCTCTCTCTCTCTCTCTCTCTCTCTCTCTCTCTCTCTCTCTCTCTCTCTCTCTCTCTCTCTCAGATTTCACCGGTTAGGCTAAATTCGGCAATAGTCGGTAGCCAGGCGTTTACTTGCCGGTTACCGAGATTCTTTATACGTGCAGCGGCTGTACCAAAACGTGGATTATTAAGGCGATTCTGTTGCCGGGCGATACGCGATTATTCGTCATCGGTAGTAATAATAAGGTCCACGCGTTCTTGGTATTATATGTTAGTAGTAAGTCTTGCGAGTTTTTTAGTGTGGTTTATATTAATAATGATTTTGCATTAAATTTCGAAAGTTTGCGCGCGAAATCATTTATTGACCCATCCTTCTTCCTCCTCCCCCTTTTGATCGTTGAGGGCGAAAGCGCCTCTCTTATTCATCTTTTAAAGAATTGGTGGCAAAGCGCCTCTTTTTCCCCCTCTATTAAAGAATTGGTGGCAAAGAGCATAAATAACGCGACAACCTGTGTTACAGATGAAGTACACTGAACGAACTATCATTAAAAGAATAACTCTTGGGCTACAAAAAGCACTATTCAAAATTAATTTTATAATTTTTTTAACGGAGATATGGTCGTTTGAAAAATGTTTGATCTGAACATTCTACTATAGACTTATAATAACACGAAACTCAACATTCATTTCTCATGCCTATAAATGCACATGCATAATAGCATCAGAAGTACGAAAATTCGCGTATAGCATAGTGTCTAGTTTGCTGAAACCCCTTAAACTCAATATTTCCTAAGCCAGTAGGTTTTCACATGTCATTTATTGTGTAATCCTAAAAACAGAACATTTGATAGAATCACATGAAGCCAACACCCAGTTGGGCACTGCTCGTCGAGTTTCGAGAGCATGGTAATATTGAGTTTCGCGTTATTATAAGCCTATAGTAGAATGTTCAGAAACAAGATTTTTCAAACGACCATATCTTCGTTGAAAAAATTATAAAATTAATTTTAAATAGTGCTTTCTGTAGTCCAAGAGATGCTCTTTTAGGAACTGTGGTCAGAATTGCGCTGAAAAAATCCTTCGTCAATTTACAAGTGATCAAATATAATAAACGAACGTGCTTTTGACATTTTTAGGTGAAGATATCTGGAAAACCAAAGGTGATAGAGCAATTCTGAGCCCAGATTTGGAATCAGCGCATGATAATCTATTAAGGGTGCTATGTCTGGTTTCAGGTTCTCTTAATTATTGTTCTGTGTAATTGGCAAGGTTTTTTGGATATGTATCGAGCTGAAAAGAAACTACAAACTGTGACGGTAAACGTCCGATTTGCGCTACCATCTCGGTTGCGTGGCTGCCCGTGAGGGCAGCACCTACCGACCTGGGTAAGTCGAAAACGGGAACTCGGTCCGAAATGGGAAGAAACACGCGCGAAGAGAAAAGGACCAGTGGGAGAGCGCCTTTGACACTGGTAACAGCGTGAAAGAGTCCAGGAGCACTAACGTTAGAGTTGTGCAGCTAGCCGAAAGTGAAAGATTAGCCATCCGAGCATTAAGGAGTGCAGAGGAGTCAGGCGCAAATACGGACAAAGAAGAAGAGTACGGAAGCGAGTGTGCCGATAACTTCTATGAAAGTTTTCCATTGTTACCGTTCGGAGTGAGTGGAAATATCGCCATCGTAGGCGACCACGAGGTCGCGGAATCTCTCCGACAGAGTCGACAGGACAACAGAGAAAACTCCACTTCCAGCAGAGAAAAGCGGCAACTTGAAATACCAGAGCCGATACTGATTTGCTCCCCCTGATAGTGCGACTGTACACTCAAGGTAAGCTGGCCAGCTTTGCGTCGCAATTTTTGTTAAACGACCGCGCCTAATTGCTCTCCCCTCGTACCGGCGATTATGAGAAAATCGGTAGCATGCATGCAAACGAATGTCGCGAACGAAAGATTGTGAACAAAGTAGCGATGCATGATATTGTCGCGTGCGCCGTACAAGCTTAAATGCGCGAGCCAGATGTGTTGTAAATTACTTCATGAATAAACAAGTCCGTGTATGATTTAAACGTTAACGTATTGTTGTCATTAGTAGTAAGTTGGTTGACTGACTCCTGTCCCCTCCTGCTCTCCGGTTAGCAAAACTTGAATATTTCGATCTCGCCACGCGCATTCCGGCACGACTGCGCATCGGACGAAACAAAGAAAATAAAGCGGATTTATACCCCGTTACAAAACATTGGTACTTTTCGCAACGACTACCAGGTTGAGGTAGGTTTTCTAAAATAACCCAAAAAGCCATTTTTCATACTTTTTTCAATAACCAATGAATTGGGTTTCTAGGTAATTTATTCTAGTTTTTAGAACTGTCTTTTTATTTCCTGTACAATTCTTAGTTGCTGAGATATTGTCGATTGAAGGAAAACGTACTATTTTTCAATTAAAGCTCGACATCTCAGTAATAAATGGACATGGAGAGATGAGAAAAAAACGAAATTGAAACTGAATAAATAAGCTATCTGAAAATTAAGTTCCTTTCAATGAAACAAATTTTCCGAAGGTTATGGATTTAAAAAAAGATCCATAGTCAATATGTTTCTAATATAAATTATAAGTTGTCTATATGCTGTTATTTTCAGACTCTATGAGTTTATTATACTATTAGCGTAGGAATTTCAAAAAGCTCGAAACATGTTCCTATGCATAAATTAGTTCATCACTATAGAGAAGAATTTTGTTCCACTTTATTAGTCCTCCAGCATTTAACCGGCTCAGATTATACGAGTAATGTCTAGGCGAAGTATGCTGCGCTTAATTTGTAGCCTTAAAACTATTTATTGAACTTTTCTGATGGTAATATTTAATTCATTTTTCACAAATTTCCAAATTTTTATAATGAATAATTTTGATTTTAAATTAGATTAGTCTGAAAGTTCTATTGAAAGGGATATAAAACGAGCAGAAGAGTATTTGGTTAAAGTATGGAAAATAATGTCGAAATGTAAAACTTTTGATGAAAAAAGAACCTGGATTTATAATTGATCACAAAAGAGTTCTTTAGTTGAAGGTTTGCCGGGTGTAAGTTAATCAATGCACTTGCATATTCGAAGAGCTATTTATGTGGGTTTTTTAGAAAAACAGATATTGAATAAGAGGGCAGATTTACTGAATCCATTATAGTTCGGTTAAAAAGATGGCATGCTTGTTCCTCAAACTATACAAATTTTATTGACACCACCCGATAAATTAGTTTTTAATCGCAGTGGTGAAACTTACCCCACACAGTTATACATCTACGTTATAAATGGAATTCCTTGCTATTCATTTTGTGAATGTCAAAAATCTAAAACTTGCAAAAATAAATACAATTAAATATGAGCCTATTTTCACTTTTTAAATATTGTACAGATTTTTTTTTTTTTTTTTTTTTTATTTCTCCTATTTAAATTTACAATCTGCAATTCAACATTTGGTAAATTTTATAACGTATTATAATAAAGCATTTTGACAAGGTGAGCTTCCCAGTGGAATACTCGGTCCTGGATTAGATGGTTACGTTACTTTGATTTTATAATATCAAACAAAGATTATAATTACGTTACATTAGAAATGAAAATAAATGAAAATAAATAATTAAGTTGTTATAAGTTGTTTATGTTTTTTGAGACGAGAATTTCTGATGTAATCCTGAACAATGCGAGCTGCTAGTGGGTTAGGATGGGTTTGTAATCTCTCTTTGTAATTGTTGAAAAATGTGCTAATTTCTTCCTTCACTGTTGGTATCATTGTGTCATTTCTTATAATATCATTTGGAATGAACCAAGGTGCATCCACAATAGCCCTTAATGTCTTTGATTGAAATCTTTCTAGTATTTCGATGTTGGAGTTGGATGCTGTTCCCCACAGTTGAATTCCATATGTCCACACAGGTTTGAGAATAGACTTGTATAGAAGTAGTTTGTTATCAAGGGCTAGCTGAGATTTTCTTCCTATCAGCCAGTACATTTTCCTTAGTTTTAAGTTAAGCTGTTTTCTTTTCGTCCAGATGTGCACTCTCCAATTCAATCTTCGGTCTAGGTGCATTCCCAGATATTTTGCATGCTCGCTTTGTGGAATATTTTTACCATTCAGTAGGACTGGTGGGCAAGTTTTCCTTTTAAGAGTGAATGTGACATGGTTACATTTGTCCTCATTCACTCTTATTCTCCAATTATTCAACCAGGTTTGAATCTCGTTGAGATATCTCTGTAGAATATGCGATGCCTCCTCGCAGTCTTCATGAGTGGTCAGTAGTGCCGTATCATCTGCATACGTTCCTGTTGTGATGTTTTGCGTGACTGGGATATCCGCTGTGTAGATTGTGTAGAGTACAGGCCCTAGTACACTTCCTTGTGGAACACCTACATTGATTGGGAACTCATCCGTGATTACATCATCCACCTTGACTCTAAAATATCTATTTGATAGATATGAATGCAGCAACTTTGCTAAGTTGGTTGGAAATACTTCTCCAATCTTGTAGACTAGTCCTTTATGCCAGACTCTATCGAAAGCTTGCTTTATGTCGAGAAACACTGCTGAGCAAAATTTTCTGTCCTCAAGCGCTTTCCGGATCTGAACTACTATGCGATTAACTTGTTCTATTGTTGAATGTTTGCGTCGAAATCCAAATTGGTGATCAGGGATCAGATTTTTTTCATCTATAAACCCATTCATTCTGGCAAGGATGACTTTCTCAAAGATTTTAGAGAAAACTGGCAGTAGACTAATAGGTCTATAAGAAGTAACTTGTTCCAATATTTTCCCTGGTTTAGGAATGACGATAACTTGAGCCTTTTTCCATGTGGATGGGAAATAGCAAATTCGGAGACAAGCATTAAAGATGATTGTTATGTGCCTCAGTGCTTCAATGGGTAGTTCCTTAATCATCTTTCCTGTTATATTGTCTATTCCTGGGGCTTTTTTATTTTTAATTTTACTTATTAACTTGGTTACTTCTGTTAATTTGACTGATTTCGTCTGACCATTCTCCTCATTTCTTGAGTTATTTAGCAACTGTCTTTCTTCTGACTCTGTAATATTTCTTTCGTTTGGTGTAAATATTTTGCTAAGATGGTTTGCAAATGCTTGAGCTTTCTATTTATTGCTCTTTGCCCAACTTCCTGAGGACTGACGAATAGGTGGAATGAATTGTGTTGGATTCCTGAGATTACGTGTGGCTTTCCATAGTGAATAATCTGTGGATGCTGTGGGTGTAAGATCGCTCAGGAATTTTTCTACTTCTCTGTTTTTTTCAAGTTGGAGCAAATTTTTTAGTTCTTTTATTGCCGTATTTAGCTTTGCCTTATCTTTCCAGAGCCTAGAAATCTGCCAGTTTTTTTTGAGCTTTCTTTTTTCTTGAATTTTCTTTGTTATATTGGTTGATGTGTGTTGCTCGCTTTTCCTCTTTGCTTTGGTAGTGAATTTGTTGTAAGCTATTTTAATTAGTGTATTAAATTGTTTAATGCTTTTCTCTATATCGCTATTGGACTTTAACGGTATATTACTATTTATATTGTCTTTAATGAATTGTTTGTATTTGTTCCAGTTAGTGGTTTGAATTGTTGATTCTTTCCTTATTATCTTGGTATGCAATACTATTATTATTGGTGTGTGATCCGATGTTAATTCTAAGCTTGTGTTCGCCGTAAAGTAGTAAGTATTTATTCCTTTAACTATTGCAAAATCTATGAGGTCCGGGAGCTTGTTTAAATCTGTTCGCCAGTAGGTAGGTTCCCCGCTTGAAATGGGAGAGCAGTTATTTTCCTTCATAGACTCGTATAATTGTTTGCCTCTCGGAGTTGGAATGGTTGATCTGGAGCCCCACCAGGGGTGTTTGGCGTTGAAACCACCACCAGATATGAACCTTCGTCCTAATGAGGTAAAGAAGGAGTTGAAGTCACCTTTGTCTATTGTGTGGTTGGGAGGACAGTAAATGGCTGATAGTGTAATCGGCCCTGAATTGTCCTCAATCACTATGCTTGCTGCTTGCATATTTATGTCTTGATGATTGACAATTGCATGATGTTTTATAGAGTTTTTAACTGTAACAAAACTCTTTCCTTTGTTGCCAATTCTTTTGCGGGGTAAGTGAGGCACTTTCGCTCATGACAATTGTGGGAGAAGAACGAGGGGAGGTTGATAAATAAATTATAGAAAGACAGAATTCAAATCTCACTTACAACCTATTATTATTAATAATTATTCACACTGAACATACGCGCGCATAACATAATCTAAATTACCGACCAACAAACTACAAACAGAACAATAAACTACTTAAGATAATCACAAATGAACATTTCGCATTTCACTAATACCTAATCGCGTACTTAACCTATTACAAACTCACTTAAAACTACGCGAACTAATACCGGGTAAATTGCCGGGCACGTGGGCGCCTGGACAATTCACGGGTCGCAGGTTACGTCACTATGAATTAAACCTAGCGCGAACCTTCAGATAGCCGGCACGTGAGTGCCAGGCTATCTCTTTCCACGCGCACCGGTCGTCGCATCAACAGAGAGAGAGAGTGTAGAGAGAAAGAAGAAAAGGAAGGCTTGACCTTTTATCTCTTGTTCCTCGCAACGTCGAGAATCCTGAGCGATGCGCTGCCGCAGGAAGTACCGGGTGTCGTCGCTGGTCAGATCGTCGCTAACCGCTGTCGCTGACCAGGTATCCGTAGGCGACGTTGACTCTCTTGGCAGGTGGGCTGGCTGCAGTTGCTGGCACGCGACGCGTCGCTTATCGGTCACGCGTTGCGCGCCTGCCAATCCCTGCATGGGCCTAATACTCTCTCTCTCTCTCTCTGTCTCTCTCTCTCTTTCTCACTCTCTCTCCGCGCTCTTCAACTTTTCTTGCGCTCAACTGCGCTGGCTCCTCCTTGGCGCTGAAACAAAAGGCCAAGTGTTAGACGCATACTTAAATGCACCCAACGTTGGCCACCACGCCTAGCCGAGTGGGGGAGGGAGAAACGCGGACGAGAGACCGGCATATGGCCTGATCTCGTCACACCCCCTTCCAAGGCCAAAGTTCGCACCCGCGAACGGCCTGACTCCGTTTCTCCCTCTCTCTCTCTCTGTCGACCGGCAGTGGCAACCAACGATAGACGCTAAATTATATCATAATATCTTAGACTTAGCTTAAATCATAATTAATTCTAAGTTGGTAACAACCATATCAACTAAGAGCAAAGTCTAACAAACCCAATAGTCTAATCCGAGTGGTATGCCTAACCTTTCGTCATAGCAAGCCGACTAATCCACTGCGCCAAGATCGCGACTAACTCAGTATCCAATTAAACCAAGAATCTTACCATTCACTGCCGCTCCAACGACTCCAAATACCGGAGCCTGAGCGTTCGAAGCTCCTCCGCCAAAGGAAACGAGGCACTTACTCCGGATAGTCTTTGGCCGGCATCATCAGTCGCCTCGGACCCAATCACCTCGGCGCTCCGATCGCTCGGCTCACCCGCGGGGACCGACGCCTGCTCCGTCCGCGGCGCGTCTCCCATCCCCGTAATTTCAGTCGAACCGGCTTCAGTCCCGGCTCCCTCTGCAGCAAGCGCCTGTGACCTACGCGCGAGCTTAGCGCGAAAACGCTTGCCACATCGGTGCCTGGGCTTTTTCGCCTTGGGCTCCCCGACGGAGGATTCAGGGCTGGTTACCTCGGGCATTGACCTAGAAACTTCGAGCTCCGGCCCTACAGTCTTTTCCTGCTATGCCGGGAGCTCTACTGGTTCGCCCGGGCGAGCCCGAACTCTTACCTCCTCCACCGATCGTGCGCGCGTCTGGTCTGCCATGAAGGCGTCGCGGTAACGCGGACAATCTTGCACGCGGACATCGAGTCGCCCACAGTTTCTACAAACCGGACGCGAGAGAGGCGGGTTCCTGCAGACCGACCTGGGATGTGACCCCGTTCTGCAATTGAAGCAGCGGAACGAGGGCACATCCAATTCCTCATCCTAGAGGACCGGAGCCAAGTTTTGCAGGAAGCTACCTCTTACCAACCGAAACCCTGTTTCGTCGACCCAACACGGCGACGCAGAGGACGAGGCCGGGCTCGCCACCTGAGGAGTCGGGACAGGTCGTACCGGCCTAAGGGTTGGTCGCTCCGGCACGACCGGCTCCACTCTTCGTGGAGTCGGCGGTACCACCACTTCCATCCTTGTGCCTGCCTCTCCCGTCTTCTCGGTGACTATGCTCGTACTAACTCCCGAGGCTCTCCCTATACCAACAGCCAACGAAACCGGTGGCTGGAGGGCGCCTGTTGCCTCAGCAACGGCTCCCTCCGCCATCTTGGGTAGAGTCGGTGTTGAACTGGAGGATGGCCTCTCAAAATTACACGCGGATAGGTTGAAACGCATCGTGCGCTTCCTCCTACCCGAATTCTGGCGAGTCTCAGCCTCCTTCCTTCTCTCATCCTCCAAATACCCCGCTGGGTAGAATTGCGCGGGCCCACCCCTGCGGACGAATTGGTACGCGGGGTCTAACCTCTGTAACGCGAGCGGTTTGAAAGGGAGGTTAGGATGGATGTGTGGCTGCGGAGCCACTCGAGGCAGCTCCTGCACCGGCATCGCCTCATCCTCGGAGTCGCTCGAGCTTAGCACCACCTCCAATATACCGTTGGTGGCGCCTCGCTTTGTGGGACTCCAGTTTCCCCTTCCAATACAAGCCCTCGCGGTACGGCTCCGATTTGCCGCCCTACCCGCGAGATATCCTCCCGCGGCAGCTCGAGAGCCCGGCGATTTCTCGCCCTGGCTACTCGTGCCCGCCTACGAGAAGACAATTCCCTCTTTTGCGGCGATAACTTTCGACTTCTCGGATGCTTCGCGTATGCAAAGCGTCGTGAGCCGAAACGCTGCGCTGCGACGTACCGCCTCGTTCCAGGTACGCGTGGGCGCAGCCAGACGAATTATCGAACCCGCACGGCGATTTCCCGTTAGCAAACGGACCCCTCGCCGGTCGCTCACGAACGGCGTCGGGGGCAAAGGCAAAGGCGGCGGCAAAGGGAACCCCTTCGCCTGCCCGTCACCGCTTCCGCCAACCGACGCCTGTGACAACCATGAAACACAGGAGGCAACCTCGACGTCAAAGGAGGCCGCCTGCCCAAGGCCTGAAAACCGGGCGGCAAACTCCGACGCTCGGTCTACCTCCATAGCCTCAGCAATTCCCGCCGAGTTCACCGATGCGGTCACGTCGCCTGTAGGTGTTTGAGCCTCGGCGACTTGAGCGATGCGGCCCGACTCCTCGGTTTCAGCCATCATCACCTGACGTCGATGAACCTCTTGTACCTTAAAACAAAATAATTCAGTTATTACACCTGTCCTATTTCGCACACTATTTATTTACCTTACGCGGTGGTATATATCGCTTAATTTCCGAGACGTGTACCCTAGCGGTACGATGCTTACTGTTCGTCGTTAGCTCGTAGATCTCGGGCGAAATTACTGAAATAATTTCAAACGGTCCGTCAAATTTTGGATCAAGTTTCGCGTTTTTACCATCCGCTGCGCTCGAAAGCGTATGCACTTTGCGCAAAACCAAATCACCTACCTGAAAAAGTACCTGACGCCTACCCTTATCGTAGTGTTTCTTTTGCCTTTCCTGAGCTTCATCAATGTGCCTAGCTACCAAGTCGCGTAATGCATTTAAACGTGATAGCCTATCTTCCCACGCCTTCGTATCTATCTTAACAATAGGGGCCTTTGTCTCGATCTCGCGCCTTAAACTCTTTACCGGCCGCGGATCTCTACCAAAGTTTAGAAACGCCGGCGATACCTTTGTAGACGCCTGAGTCGCCGTATTGATAGCATGACGGAATACATGCAAATACCTATCCCAGCTCCTGTGATCGGCATCTACAAACATCGCTATCATCGTCTTTAGCGTTCGATTTACGCGCTCAACCGGGTCACTTTGCTGATGATACGCAGGACAAAATATATGTTCGATACCATATTCTCGCAACCTGTCTTGAAATACTTTGCTCCTATATGTCTTCGCATTATCACTAACGATATATTCCGAAGTTTCCCACCTGAACAGGATTAACTCCTCAAGCGCGGCAACAAGAGCAGGGCCGTCCGCCGATCGCAGTGGTTTCAGCTCGACCCACTTAGTAAATAAGTCTTGAAAAACCACCAGGTATTTAAACCTATTTTTGCTACGGGGCAGCTCTACGACGTCAGTCGCTACTACGGCCCATGGTCTTTCTACCACGCGTTTACCCATTAGACCTTGGGGTGCCTGCTGGACTACCTTATACTTCTGACATTGAGAGCACTCACTTACGAACGTCCTCACATCATACCATACTCCTGGCCAGTAATACTCACGAGCAACTCGATCGTAAGTCTTTTCACGACCGAAATGTCCAGCGAATGGCTCGCAATGAGCGTCTCTCAACACCCTTTCTCGGTACTCCAGCGGCACCACCATGCGTCAACATTCCTCGCGATTAGTTATCGGATCGAGCAGGTGATCGCGCATGAACCGATACAGGACGTTATTCTCTACTCTCCAATTTTCGAATTTCTTCGGTCTTTGAAGAACGTCTTTCACGCGTTGTAGATACCAAGCATCCTGTATCTTATCAAATGCGCAAACCTCGAGCTCGTCCTCAAATTCTCGCGAAAGTGCGTCCGGCACATGGTGCAGCGCTCCCTTTCTATGTATTATTTCGCAATCTAACTGCTGAAATTCTAGTACCCATCTTTCCAATCGACCTGTAAGTTCGCGTTTATTAAGAATCCTAGTGAGCGCACTATGATCCGTAACGATGACAAAGTGTGAGCCTTCTATATAAGGCCTAAACTTTTTTACCGCAAAAAGTACTGCCAAAAACTCGATTTCGCTCACCGTGTAATTTCGCTCGTGCGCATTCAGCATCCGACTGGCGTAGCATATGGGATGCTCGCCGTCGTCGAATACCTGGACCAAACACACGCCAACCGCGAAGGAAGAGCCATCGCAGTGCAAGTAAAAGGGGCGCGTAAAATCAGGGCGCGCGAGTACCGGCGCCTCCGTTAATGCGCGCTTTAGCCTCTCAAATGCAACTTGCTGTTCTTCCTTCCATTCCCATGGCTGGTCCTTTCGGATGAGTTTAGTCAACGGGACCTTTATCTCACTCTCGTGTTCGATAAAACGCGCATACCATCCTACCATACCTAGGAATCGGCGTAATTGAGCTACGTTATTCGGCGCAGGATAATCTACTATCGGTTTCACCTTGTCGTCGTCCGGACGCAGACCCTCACTATCTAACCTGTACCCCAAGTAAGTTACCTCGGTACAGAAGAAATCGGACTTTTCTAAGTTAATTTCTAAGCCAACGCTTACTAAACGCTTCAAAACTTTCTCTAGCCAGATCACGTCGCTGTTAAAATCTGCGCTAACTACTAGCAGATCGTCCAAATACCAGAATACGTGCGGCTCATACTCTGGACCGAAAAGTGCGTCCATGAGGCGCGTGAAAGTAGCCGGCGCATTTACCAAACCAAACGGCATTCGCTCAAACTCCCATAAACCAAGACCTGGGACCGCGAACGCCGTATATTGTTTGCTATTCTCTGAAAGCGGAATTTGCCAAAACGCCGCTCGCAGATCTATTTTCGACAGGTAGACTGCTCCGCGCAACCTATCTAAAATAGCGTCAATGCTAGGCATCGGATACGCGTCTACTTTCGTCACCTTATTTACTGGTCTAAAATCGAGACAGAACCTATAGCCGCCGTCCTGTTTACGTACGATTACCGGCGCACTACTCCACTGACTGTTCGATGGCCTAATTATTTTCGCCTTCCATAGCCGCATGGTTTCTTCCTGCGTGAATGCTAATATAGGAGGCGACATTCGGCGCATCGGCGTCTTTATCGGGCGCGCATCGCCTACATCTATGACGTGCTCGATAACTTTTGTAACCGCCGGAGATTCACCAGGCTCCGAGACAATCCGGCGAACGAGCGTCAAGATTGTCTCTCGTTGAGCCTCCTCGTAGCTGCTTAAACCTGCGCATTCCGCAAAAACAACTATCTCTTTACTATTCTGCTCTGCTAACGGATACCAATCGCCTTGGTCACCTGCCCGCCAAGAGCGATTACCGTAGCTAATATTTATATTCCACGCTATCCAAAAGTCGGCTCCTAAAATCAAGTCGTGCTTAAGCGTAGATACTACCGTCGCAATTAACCAATTCGTCCTACCGCCAATTTCAATACTTAACCTCAAGTCGCCCCACGTTTGCGGCTTCTCGCCTGAGATGCCCTGTACAAAAATCGTAGGCGGCCTTAACCGGTCCTTAAATCTTAAACCAAGATTCGGCCCTACTACCGATACCTGAGCACCTGAATCTAGTAGCGCTGTATAGACTTGCCCGCCTATGTCGACCTTAATAAAGAACCTATTCTCTACTACTGCGACTAACGCTGCATCTGATTCATCTGCCGTTTTCTTCGGGATTTCTGAGTTCCACTCAGACCCTTTCCTCACTAAAACGGAAGGTGCGTCGGCACCGACGACCGAACGTCCAAACAACAAAACCCTAGTATCAACAAGCTCACTTCTATCGCGCGTGACCATGACCTTTGTCGCAGCCCACTCCGACGGGAGCGCAGCGCCTGAGCTCGCTTCCTTACCAAGTGATTCTTTCACAGATTCACCCTGATTTCCTAAAGCAACGGCCTTTTCCGAAGCCTGCCCAACCGTGGACGAAATACTTGAACCTGCCTCATTCGTGTTCGTGCGCGACGATGGCAACTCATTTTGCATCGCTGGGCACTTCTCAGGCGAGCTAGCTATCGCGCAAAATTTATTAAACCCTATCGGATCACGCATATCCTTATCGGGCAAAGTTTTTCGCGCGATAGTGTGTCGATCTTTTTGAAGACTTTCCGCGTCCTGCTGTAACGAGTCACGTTTATTTGCCTCTTCAGGCTATCTCTTTCCACGCGCACCGGTCGTCGTATCAACAGAGAGAGAGAGAGTGTAGAGAGAAAGAAGAAAAGGAAGGCTTGACCTTTTATCTCTTGTTCCTCGCAACGTCGAGAATCCTGAGCGATGCGCTGCCGCAGGAAGTACCGGGTGTCGTCGCTGGTCAGATCGTCGCTAACCGCTGTCGCTGACCAGGTATCCGTAGGCGACGTTGACTCTCTTGGCAGGTGGGCTGGCTGCAGTTGCTGGCAAAGCCGTTGCCGGTAGAGTTGATCTTCCTTCCTTCCGGCTATCCCAAACTGCTCTCTCTGCCGGGCTCGGACTTCCGCACTCTAGCAGAACTAGGCTTAGACTCCCTCACTCTAGTAAAACTCGGCTACGACTCTTCTCACGCACTAATTCTTGCACGCATCTTGCAGCCGCTCAGCGGCGCTCGCTCCTCTCCCTACCTTGACCTATTAGTTAGGCGGCAAGCGACGCGTCGCTTATCGGTCACGCGTTGCGCGCCTGCCAATCCCTGCATGGGCCTAATACTCTCTCTCTCTCTCTCTCTCTCTCTCTCTCTCTCTCTCTCTCTCTCTCTCTTTCTCACTCTCTCTCCGCGCTCTTCAACTTTTCTTGCGCTCAACTGCGCTGGCTCGTCCTTGGCGCTGAAACAAAAGGCCAAGTGTTAGACGCATACTTAAATGCGCCCAACGTTGGCCACCACGCCTAGCCGAGTGGGGGAGGGAGAAACGCGGTCGAGAGACCGGCATACGGCCTGCTCTCGTCACATAACTATTATTGCTGCGCCCTCATGTGCTTTGTTATCCGGGTGGTCTGCTTGATAAATTGTATATTTTAGTATCTTAAAATAATGCTTACTTGTGAAGTGAGTTTCAGAAATAAGAGTGACGTCTATGTCTTCGCGAATGAGGAAATTTTCCAGTTCTAATTTCCTTCTACTTAGTCCATTTGTGCATTCCAGATGACTATTTTCAATTTTTTATCTTTGTCATGATTCATTTTACTAATTTATCAATCAGTGTTGTCAGTAGATTGGTCATCGTATTCATTCTATCCATGTATTTCTGAAATAGTGCTTCTATTTTTGATTCGCTGTTTTTATTGTCTGGTTCAGATTGATAGTTCGTGGTAGTTAAGTCTATTGTGTTGGTGGAATCTGTCCTTAGAGTGCCAGCTGTCGCTTGTGCATACGTGATGTTTGGATTAGTTGTTTGTGTTGCTAAAGTTTCCTTTCTTTGATTTGCTACTTTGCTGTTCAGTGATGTTGCCGTTTTATCCCTTAAGGCTGGGAATAACTTTTGCTGGAGCTGTTTATGAACCGGGCAGCCTCTGTAGCTGGCAGGATGGTTTCCATTGCAGTTTGCACATGTCATTTTTTCTTTCTTTGGACAGTATTTAGAGCTGTGATGTTCGGCGCATTTGACACACACTATTGCCTTACTACAGTAGTTTTTAGTGTGACCAAACTCTTGACAGTTTAGACACTGTGGAATTTCTCGCCTTTTTCTCAGTGGCTCGAATGTTACTACCGAATTGAGCAGCCTGTTGATTTCGAAAATATTTCTGTTATTACTTCTTACCTCCAATTCAATTGTGAATAGCGGAGTTGGTGCCTTGGTGATTCTACTGTGGATGTTGTCGATTTTCATGATTTTATGTCCACTTTCTTCGAGTTCGCTTATCACTTCTTCGGTATTGATTGAAGGGTGCAATCCCCTCAGTACGACCTTATAGCCTTTATCTTGCTTGCGTTGAAATGTGTAGAATTGATTTTTCTTTTCTTTCAATGCACTAACAATCGGCAAGTATTTTTCTGAGTCAGCAGGCTGTATACGTACTTTGTTTTTGCTCAGTACTTTGATAGTATAGCTATTCTTTGCTATACTATTTAACAGCTCTTCTAGAGGCTTAATATCCTCTACATTTTCTATGTATATTGGCGGTGATTTGAATACCTGTTTGTTGACATCCTTGTCTGTACAATTTTCCGTAGAGTTCAGCGGTGTGAAACGGTTTGAAGTTTCAGTTACATTTGCTTTCGCGCTTAGCCAATTGTCCAGTGTATGTGCAGGACGCTTGTTTATTCTCTCACTTGATTGAGGGCTATGCCTTGATCTTTTTCCACTCACTGTTTTCCACTTTTCATTGACTAGTTTATCTGGAGTTCTCTCCATTTTAATTTTAGTTTGACTTAGGTATCCAACTTATAATTTGTTTGTTTATGATATCAGTTTCAAGGATATCAATTTCACTGCTTTTTAATTTACGTATGTTATCGATATTTAAATTCTGTCTAGCACTGTATTACTAATACCCGTATTTACTTGGGTGTCAGTTTCACTAATCCTTCAGCCTATAATACCGGAGCAAACATAAACACGTCCGATCCGTACAGTGGCTGACGAACGAATGATTGTACAGATTAATAATAATTAAGATTATAATAAAAGGTGTACTCTACAGTACGTATAAAAATTCCAAGTAACATTATATTATTTATCTCAACTTACCAACTTTAATTTATAACTAGACCATGAAAAAAGATATTTACAGCTAGGTAAGTTTTAATTAAAATAATATAAGCAGAGAAATATTGTGTTTTCGCATCATTCTTTAAAAACTTGATAATTTTTGAACACAGAAAATATCGAATACAGTTAAAGATTAGAAACTATGCGCTGATGGCAATGTAGAATATTTTACTATATATTTTTTTATTATTTTATAAACATAGTATAGTATAGTTGCACGATATGTTAAGACTGTTTTGACCTCATCGAAATGTAAAAATATTATGTAGAGGCAGAAATGTGACGAGTTAATTAAAGTAACTTGAGAACCGCGTACCGCTACACGCGAACGCGAGCTGCGTTTGCCATGATCGATATAGCCGCATTTTGCTCTCGAAGTAATTTTGTCATATCTTGAGTTCCAGTCATTTTTTTACATCTGCCAAGAAAAAATGGAATCTTTATGAAATTTCAAATCATTTAGTTGCTTTATTAAACTTATAACTAGAGTAGAAAAAAGGTGACAGCGGTTTAAATAAATAACTTTTATGGCGGCACCCTTTTTTGTTTGTTACATTAAAATATCTTTGCTTCTAATAAATATTTTTGCAATTGGAAAAAAGTGGCGGGTTTCTCGTAGAATAACGAATAATTTTCATTGGTCATCGATTTCGGGAACTTTTTAGAAGTAAAGTTATAATGATTCAAACAAATAAAAAGTCCAATATCACAGGACTTTGTTAGTTAAACTGTCATACTTCGGCTTCTAATTGATATTTTTTCAATTTGTAAAATCTTACTTCTTTACTATGAATTTTGCCATCGTTTTTTATTTCCACCTCGTTCACCTAAACACCTTCAAAATTCGGATTCAGGAGGTCAAAATATGTCTAGAAAACGTAGATTTTCTAGACGTATTTGTTGATAACACTTGTTCAATGGCACATCCATCGGCCATGGGAAAGTCCATTGCCCCTAGATTACAAAATACAGCCCTTTAAAAATCGCCAAAAAATTTTTTTCTGTTCTCTTTATTTTTTCCAGTAATATATATACTTTACACTGTAGAAAACAAAATATTACCATGAAAGCTATATAACTACAGAATTAGAGATATTGCTTTTAATGTTATAGTAAGTTATTTAAAAAATATTAAAAACAGAATGATCGTTAGTAATGTGCTAAGCTGATTCCAACTAGTAAAAGTACAATAATAGGCATTCTACACATTATCATGTATATCAACAATATACTACAACATACAGGATAACACTATATTGCACTATTATTCATAGATGATCACTACAGGAAAAAATTGGCAAGAAGATGAAAAAAAATGAATAACCAAGTGCAGCAGTGAGGATTACGGGTGAAACTAAAATAATAGTTAGCAATAAATAGAAATCATTGGAAGTTAAAGAAGCGAATAAAACAAACAACGCAGCGTTAGGATCACTGACAGTCCTCGAGCCACCAAAATCAAAGCAAATATAATGTTTACAAATTCTGATAGGATAATGTGATAAATTGTGTTAATGTGAATGAGTATTATGTTAAAATGGAAACAATTTTTTATGATAAAAACACATATAAGAAGGTTTTTCAAATCCGTTAAGTTCGTTATAAAAAAGGTTTTTCGTATAATTGAACAAAAATAATTATTTAGAACAAAATATTATAAAAACAATCTTATACCAACCAACACAGTTTTAGCATTAGCATATGGATTACCAAAAATTTTCAAAGAAAGTATACCATATAGGCTTATCATTTTTATTATTAGAAGCTCATTAGATTTTCAGCAAAGCAACTATTTAAAAATTTGTCTACAATTTTACCACAACCAGAATCACACGTTAACAATAATTTTCAAGTAAAAGAAAAAATCGTAGACATATAAATTCCATCTGATTATATGGCTATAATAATAAGCCTATATGTCAATCTTTAGATGTTATTTCTCTTTTTAATAATATTCCACGTGAATTAGTTATAAATAACTTAGACAAAAAACACTCTCATATTAGTCAATATTCAAAAATTCCATATATAAATTAGTTAAATTCATTTTTGATAATATATATTTTCAATCAAGTGGAAAGTTTTATAAACATTATTTTTAGTAGCTGTATGAGCTCATAAATCTCACTTCCATTTGCAGATTTAATAATGGTAGACTTGGAAACAAATTGTGTGCAATAGTTGAAAGACAAAATTCAATTGTATTTCCCTATTTTATTTTCACTATGTTGATGATACTATATTATTTACATTAAGAAAGAAATTTCACAACCCAATTTAAAAGTATTCAATTGTTATATTTATCTGCAGTTTACTCATGAAACGAAAATAAATAATAGAATCAAATTATAACGGTTTTGCAGACCATGTATTGTTATATACAGGGCGTAACAAAAGTACCTAAACGGTCCTGTATTTTTTCAGGTAAGGTATTTTTGAAAAAGG
Source organism: Phymastichus coffea (assembly GCF_024137745.1). Lineage (NCBI taxonomy): Eukaryota > Metazoa > Arthropoda > Insecta > Hymenoptera > Eulophidae > Phymastichus > Phymastichus coffea. Next base: position 2,531,562 of record NW_026706822.1, on the reverse strand, counting down.
TCAGGTCTTTTGTAACTTTTTGCAAGGGATTAATTCAATGGTGACCTTGGATTTGACCTTGAACCTCACCTTCAAGGTTATTTCAAGGTACCCTTTTTTTCAAATGGAAACCCCTCTTTTTCATAGCGGCAATTGAAAAAGCGGAAAATTTTACGTTCAAATATGTATCGAGGTCCAAGGTCAAGGACAACCCTAGAGGTCAATGATTCGAAATGACGTTGTTGAAGACGACTGGAGAACGAAGTGGATTCAAACCCCTGAGGAGAGGGATACAAGATTGTAACATAAGCTTGGCTTAGGGTACCTGCCTATCTCGTGCGAATTGTAAAGAACTGCCTATGAGATTGTTATCTGATATATGAGACTACGGATAGTACAAGAGACATCGACATTGAAAGTTTCGCAGGACTCAACCCTGGGTTCTGACTTCTGGAACACGAGGAACAAGACAGAGCAGACGAAGACTACTCATGAGCGTCACACATTTATTTATGATCACTCTATGAAACCGACAAACGCGTTGAGGGTAAAGAAACGGACGGAAACTTTCACGAACGTACAACGAACACGTGTCTGAAGTTTGGATCGTTCACAGTGAACGAAAATTTCAAAATTTCAAGTTTCAATTTTCAATACGACATATTGCTTCTTAGCAATGCTATATTGATATGAACAACGATTTCATGTCATTAATTTAATTACAACCCCTATAAACTACCCTTAGAGTATTAAATTAAATTGTTTGATTCTACTGTCAGTAATAATTGTAAAATAAATAATTTAGACTAGGCGGGCTATACTGTCAAATAAATTGTTTTTATTATGTCGACGACGTTTCGGTTACATTTTTGGTAACCCTTTTCAAGTCTCTACAACATTTAAACATGTACATAAATTTTATTACAGATCCTTTTTGATGTATAGTATTTTTTTCTTACACAATTATATTAATGCTTACCAATCATTTTTTGGACGCGCAAATATTACCACATTGTTTTTGTTAAAAATTAACAAAGTCAGACTTAAAAAGTAATTTTCATATTTGCGACGTTATTGCGAGTGAATGAGTGACTGAAAATATTCGGACTGTAACAGAGTAGTATCAGGCTTATGTTGCAATGTTATTATGGAGAATGACAATCAACCGGTCAGTCCACAACGGTATAGTAATACAAAGGAGAGTTTAAAGCAATTTACTGATATGATTCTTAAACACAGATTTTAGGTTTTGTGTGTCTTGTATTTTATTTACGCTATTAAATTTTGTGATACAGATCATTTTTGAAATTAAACGTTTAAAGTATGATTGTTCTACGTCTAAAATTTTAATATTTTTGTGATCGAAATTGAAATTGTGGCCTGTTTCTTTCATGTGCATAACAAGAGCTGATTTATCTCTATTATGTATACAATCCGAAATATGTTCCTTCACTCTAGTTAATACTGTTCTACTAGATTGTCCTGTATAACACATATCACAATCTTGGCAATTTATCTTATAAACTGCACAGGATTTATACATTTTCGGGATTGGATCCTTCCCTAAATTATTGAACATTTTTGATTTTGTAACGGTCCTATTTATGAGCTGTTTATTAAATGACTGCATCTAGTCTAACGTATTTATCGGTTAGTCAAAACAACACATTAAGCGGCGCTACCTCACTGTTTACGCGACTGTATACAAATAAGAGTCGAGTCAAAACAAATAGCGTGACGTCACAAATAATAGACATAGATATAATGATCCATGATATTGAGAAAAATATGTTAATTATAGATAATTTTAATATAACAAAGTATCGATTATATAGATTTTAACATATAGATTCATAATATCTCACTCAATTATAAATTAATAATGAATATTAATATATAAAGTTAATTTATTTATTAACATATGAAATATTAAAAATTTATATGTAAAATAAACAAACAAAGAACATGAGTAAGAATTCGTTTCATTAATAACATCCGAATAACAACTGTTATTAATAAATAAACATTTAATAATTTATTTAAACAATAAGCTATATATAGAACGAAAATATTAAGTTAATACTTGATAATGACAATTTTATAATTTAGAAATCATGAATAATTAATCTAATAATCGTATATTAAGATTAGAAGAAAACCGTTACGAATATGAAAATTTAGTCATAATTCAAATGTTATTAATTAATTAAAATAATTAATTTTGGAAAATACTTCCAAAATTAATCAACTACATAGTTATGTGAAATTCTAATAATTTTCTATTGTAAATAATGTAATATCACGTTAATTAACTTTATTAGTTAATAACTTTTGACGACACTATTTGCGATAATTGTATATTGTATAAAATCAACAAACAACAAATTCTGTAAAGTTTACATGTGTTAAAAACTTACTATTAATAGTCATTTACTTATAAATTAAGAAAAATCATTTCTCAAAATTCGCGAATGTCTCTCGAATTTTCGATGAAATCTCTCCTGCAATAATAAGCGGGAAAATCTGTGTATAAATAGGCCTACCTTTGCACAGGCTAGATTCATTCACTTCTAGCCTTGCAAGGTGAGCGCATGAGTCTGAATAAACTTGGCTTATACCTAAGTTCTTTCTCTCATTGTGATTAACCGAGCAAAACTGTCCTTTCCTTATAATTTGAGCTCGACTTATAGAACATTTCGCGCTATAAGAAACTTGGGCCGAATTATATCCTATTTGATTTTCCTCATTATATTACAATTACTTATATATATTACATTTACCTATATTTATAACTTACATTTGATTTACTTATTTGATCAGAAATTAGAGTAAAATCATTAGAAACAAATTCTTACACATTAGCCGTATTACAAGAGTTCGAATTATTTTATAAGTGATACGAATATCACAATTTATTGCAACATTTGAAGATTACATTTAGATTGAATCTATTAGCTATTTTTTTGATAGTTATATCATTATGTTTAATGTACGGTAGAACTACGAAGTCAGATTTTTTAGGCAAGTTGGTTTCTGGAGTTTCAGTATTGAAATTATTGAGTTTTTTTAATCTAATATTTATAAATTTTTTAATGAAATGTAATGGATAGTAGTTAGCTTGTAAAAGAGAGCAAATGTGATCTAAATTTTGATAGTGAAATGATTTATGTGACAATTTTACAGCTTTATCAACTAATGTGTAAACAGTAGCGATTTTTTGTTGAAGAGGAGTGTGGGAAAGGAAATTTAAGTACATGCCAGCATGTGTTGGCTTATGAAACCAATTGGTAATTATTGATCTATCGTCTGTAATTGTCAAAGATAGATCTAAAAAGTTAATAGTATTGTTGTTAGGTTTTTCGACTGTAAATTAGATATTAATGTCATAACTATTTAAGTAAGACAAAATCAAGTTAATCTCGCTTTCTCGTACACAAGCTAATCCATCATCGACGTAAACTTTCCAAAATAGAATTTCGTATGGACAACAGATTAGACAATCTTTAATTAAGTCAGTTAAAACAATGTCGGCTAGTATTGAGCTAATCGGGCTCCCCATCGCACTGACAAACTTTTGTTTGTAAAATTGTCCATTAAACGTAAAATAATTGTTAGTCATGATAAACTCAATAATTTCGCAAAAATCTCGTAATGAGAGGTTAATTTTACACATCAAATGATGCCATCGTCTCTCAATTGCTCTTTCAACGGCTTCATAATATATAGTATTGTAGGCCTGCAATGGCTCGGTCGGTAGGGCGACGGACTCGCACCCGGTAGGCCCGGGTTCGATTCCCAGTTCCTGCTGATACAAGCACCTCTGAAAAAAGTTTCATGTGCTTTGTTCTCAAACACATTGCAAGCCTCCGTCGCTAATTAGCACTGATGGAGCATAAATAAAGCGACGTTAAAAAAAAAAAAAAAAAAAAAAAAAAAAATATATTATTGTACAAAGATACTACATCAAAGCTAACTAAACAAAAACCATGTGGGACTTTGAAATCGTCAATGAACTTTTTAATTTCGAGGCTATTTTTAACGTTATATGGAGATTTTGGTAAGTGTTTTTGTAAAAATTTTGAGAAAAATTTTGACAAATCATATAAAGGGCTATTTAAAGCGGAAATTATCAATCTACATGGGTTTCCTTCTTTGTGAACCTTGATTAAACCATAGCATCTAGATAGATTGCACTTGTTTTTTTTAGTCCAAAAAATCTTTTCATCATTACCAAATAAATTAGAATTGTTGATAATTTTAGTGAATTTATCAGTTCTTGTTTCAAGTGCTTTAAATGGATCTGATTTAATTTTTTCATACATTTTTTCATCTTGTAAGCAAAGTTCTACTTTTTTTATGTAATCTGTTTTGTTAATAATTGTGAAAGAACCACCTTTGTCAGCTTTTGAGATCATAATATTGGAGTTATTCTTTAAAAATTCAGAACTTTTAGAGAGAATATTGTTTATAATGTTGTCTTGTAGTTTTGAATTTTTTGATTTATTATTTTTTAAAAATAGCAAAATCTCACTTCTAAATTGGTTGCTTTTTTCATTATTAATTTTCAGATTTTTATCTAATCCTTTAAAAAATTCTAAAGTTACTTTTTCATTGATGTTGGTAGTAAAATTAAAATTTCTGCCTAAATATAAAGCTTGTAATAAAAATGAGGGTAATTCAATAGAAGTGAAATTGTTTATCCATTTTTCTCTAATATTCTGAATTTTTTCACAATTATTGGTGGTATTATTTGTGCTAATATTATTAGGACTGTGTGTGTTATTTAGATTTTGAAAGAGTTGTGTATTACACAGGCCGACAAAATTTGACCAAACTCCAGAACCTGAGACCGGACCTAGTGTACCCGAAGTATTTTGTTGCGCTGAAAACGAATCCGAGCTCAGAATTTAGCCTATACGTCTGAGTTCCAAGATATTCTAACCTAAAAGTGCAAAAAATACCGTTTTTTGCTATTTTTGAGGTTACATAGCACCTTGAATAAATTTTTTTTTCCAAAACGAGGAAAAGCATCACAAAGGAGCACTCTTGTCCTTTGAAATCCATTTTTTAGATTCAAGATGGCTTTTTTTTTCATCGAGATATCATTGATTGAAGTTAAATATTTTCGCAGTTTTGTAACAACGTTGAAACAGCCTATGTAGCATATGTGAGGCTATAAGCCCAATTTATAAGTGATCGTATTCGATCGAAAAAATCTATATATGGGTTTTTGAGGTTGCTGTTAAAGAATATAAGGACAGATTTTGAAAATTCTAATTTATGATAACTTAAAATTTATCACATTTTTGAATATTCTAAGAAAATCAAGTCTCATGATCCAACTCTAGTAAAGTTATGATAAAAAAAATTGAAAATCGATTAAGTTCAGTATTTTTTACAATGTTTAGCATATGGAGTCATGTAATTTTCAGACAATGTTGGAAATAACATTTCAATTGTCAACTATTGGTTGGTGACATTACCAAAACTAAAGTATGATATACCGTGCGATTATGAGAAAACTGGCTATAGGCCATCCCGTGTTGCCATTTAGTTTATATGGGAGAGCAGGTATAAATTGCAGGGGGTCTTTTCAGGTCACCTACCTGCTTTTCCATGTAAACTAAATAGTAACACGGGATGGCCTATGGCCAGTTTCCTCATAATCGCACGGTATATCATACTTTAGTTTTGGTAATGTCACCAACCAATAGTTTTGGATTGGTGATTACAACCAATAGTAAAGGTTTTGGACTCTAGGGCGGCAAGATACTGGTTTTGTAGGTTGAGTAAGTGGGGGTGTAGCGTCTTGGGGTCGCAGGTTACAGGGCCCGGGGGTTAAGGAAATTGGGGTTAGAGGGTTTGGGGTTATAGGGTCGCAGGTTACAAGGTTCGGGGGTTAAGGAAATTGGGTTCACGGGGTTTGGGGTTATAGCCTCGCAGGTTACAGGGTTCGGGGGTTAAGGAAATTGGGGTCAGAGGGTTTGGGGTTACAGGGTCGCAGGTTACAAGGTTCGGGGGTTAAGGAAATTGGGGTTAGAGGGTTTGGGGTTATAGCCTCGCAGGTTACAGGGTTTAGGGTTGCCTCAGTTTCAAAATCTGACTTCGTACTCGTGATCAGTGACCCCAAAAACACATGTATACAATTTATCGGTCGAATGAGATCACTTATAAAATTTTAGGTGCGCCATATTGGATCCGCCATTTTGAATTTTCAAAATCTGTCCTTATATTCTTTAACAGCAACCTCAAAAACCCATATATAGATTTTTTCGATCGAATACGATCACTTATAAATTGGGCTTATAGCCTCACATATGCTACATAGGCTGTTCTAACGTTGTTACAAAACTCCGAATATATTTAACTTCAATCAATGATATCTCGACGAAAAAAAAGCCATCTTGAATCTGAAAAATGGATTTCAAAGGACAAGAGTGCTCCTTTGTGATGCTTCTACTCGTTTTGAAAAAAAAAATTTATTCAAGATGCTATGTAACCTCAAAAATAGCAAAAAACGGTGTTTTTTGCACTTTTAGGTTAGGATATCTCGCAACTCAGACGTATAGGCTAAATTCTGAGCTCGGATTCGTTTTCAGCGCACCAAAATACTTCGGGTACACTAGGTCCGGTCTCAGGTTCTGAGATTTGTTGGCCTGTGTTATTAATAAAATTGGTTTCGTTATTGAAATTGAAATCATAATGTAAATTATACTTATTAAAATACAATTGTGAGAACTTTTTATTTAATGTACGTTCAATGTTAACTGCGTATAGGCAACTTTTTTTCTCAAAGAAATTTTCAAAACATTCAAACATTGATATGCCCATTGTTGTTATAATATTTTTTTCTAATATATGAATATTACACAGCCACACAAAAAAAAAGTGGCAAAACCCACAGACCAGACCATGCCGACTTTATGTTTTTGGGGTCGCTGAGTCCGAATCCGGGGTCAGTTTTGCCCCACCACGTCACAGTCAAGGGCAAATGAAGGTCAAATTTGCAAAAATGGAGAAAATCAATTTTCTCCAATCTATATATACGTTTTTGGGGTCGCTGAATTCAAATCTGGGCTGACTTTTATCCCACCCCCGCGGGGTCAAGGGCAAATGAAGGTCAAATTTGCAAAAATGGAGAAAATCAATTTTCTCCAGTCTATATATACGTTTTTGGGGTCGCTAAATTCAAATCTGGGGTTACTTTTGTCACACCACCTTGGTAGTGTAGTATTCATCAAAAACAAACAGAAAGTCATGCCATCTAATTTTTTCTGCTATACCTTACGCGTTTCTCATCGAATGAACGGTGCAAAGGTTTTCTTTTACGTTTTTTTGCCGTTTTACAATCTCTTTTCAACATCCAACAGTAGTCAGCCAACATGCATGTATCCCATCTTCCTTGATAACGCTTTTCCATCACTTTCACATCTTGATGGAAACGTTCACCTTGTTCTTCATTATAATCACCACAGTTTTCAGGGAAACTATCCAAATGATTGTGTAGAAAATGTAATTTGTAATTCATGAGACAACCCATCACCCTAAAGCTCTCCACCATTTGAGATACAATTTCTTTGTAATTGGGGCTTCTACGATTACCCAAAAAGTTTGCGGTAACGTCCTTGAAGCTAAGCCATGCAGTTTGTTCGATGCTGGTCATGGAACTAATAAACTTATCATCAGCCATCATTTTTCTAATCTCTGGACCATCAAAGATACCTTCTTTTAATTTCGCATCCGATTTACTTGGAAATTTGCTTTCCAAGTACTTGAAGCTCTGAGCATCTTTATCTAAAGCCTTGACGAATTGTTTCATGATACCAAGTTTTATGTGCAATGGTGGAATGAGAACTTTTTTAGGGTCAACCAATGGGGTAGCTTTAACGTTGTGTTCTCCAACAGTTAGAGATTTTCTGTCAGGCCATTTATGATCAGTATAGTGCTTTGCTCGATCTCGACTATCCCATAAGCACAAGAAACATGGCGTCTTCGTAAAACCAGACTGCTGTCCTAATAATATTCCTGAAACTTTCAAATCACCACAAATACGCCATTGATCCTTGTCATATTTAATTTTTTGCAGTATAATTTTGAGATTACCGTATGTTTCCTTCATTGTGGTGGAGTGCGCTATAGGAACTGAGGCATAATAGTTGCTATTGTGCAGTAATACAGCTTTCAAACTTCTGTTTGATGAATCTATGAACAATCTCCATTCTTCGTCTTTATACACATTAGGTTTAATTTCATTCATTAAACCTTTTACGTCTTTACAATATACTATTTTATCACCATCACGATTCATATCTTCAAAGTATGGTTCGAAACTTTTGCTTCTTTTTCTGTAAAAAGATACTCTAGTAGAATTTGCCAACTGATTCATATCTTTCAAACTAGGCTCTCTAACAAGGTCGTTCAGTTTACCTTGAGTTCATAACTTTGTTATTTTTTTTTGATCCGCCGGAAGGAAAACATTGTCATCGTCATCATCGTCTTCTTTAGTTTCTCCATCGTTATCACTTTCGTAGAATTCAACCTTGAATCATCATCCGAGTCATCACTTCTATCCTCATCATTGCCGCCACTTACTTCGGCGTTATGTTCTCGACAATTTCAGATACTTCATAATTTGGGCTTCTGCTACCCCCCAAAAAGTTAAAAATCATATTTATTTCTTTCATATTTGTGAAATCGTACGTTCAACAATTTCCTAAATGCATTAGAGTTTTCGTTGTTGCATTGAAAAGTCCACTGATTCATTTGTTCGCTACTGCCAATATTGACTGCGCGAGGCAAATAATAATTCTCTTTCGTTGTTGCATTAAAAAGTCATCTGATTTATTTTTTCGCAACTGACAATACCGACGGTGCGAGGTAAAGAAAAATTGTTTTTCATTGTTGCATTGAAAAGTCCACTGATTCATTTGTTCGCTACTGCCAATATTGACTGCGCGAGGCAAATAATAATTCTCTTTCGTTGTTGCATTAAAAAGTCATCTGATTTATTTTTTCGCAACTAACAATACCGACGGTGCGAGGTAAAGAAAAATTGTTTTTCATTGTTGCATTGAAAAGTCCACTGATTCATTTGTTCGCTACTGCCAATACCAACTGCGCGAGGCAAATAATAATTCTCTTTCGTTGTTGCATTAAAAAGTCATCTGATTTATTTTTTCGCAACTGACAATACCGACGGTGCGAGGTAAAGAAAAATTGTTTTTCATTGTTGCATTAAAAAGTCATCTGATTTATTTTTTCGCAACTGACAATACCGACGGCGCGAGGTAAAGAAAAATTGTTTTTCATTGTTGCATTGAAAAGTCCACTGATTCATTTGTTCGCTACTGCCAATATTGACTGCGCGAGGCAAATAATAATTCTCTTTCGTTGTTGCATTAAAAAGTCATCTGATTTATTTTTTCGCAACTGCCAATATTGACTGCGCGAGGCAAATAATAATTCTCTTTCGTTGTTGCATTAAAAAGTCATCTGATTTATTTTTTCGCAACTGCCAATATTGACTGCGCGAGGCAAATAATAATTCTCTTTCGTTGTTGCATTAAAAAGTCATCTGATTTATTTTTTCGCCACTGCCAATACCGACTGCGCGAGGCAAATAATAATTCTCTTTCGTTGTTGCATTAAAAAGTCATCTGATTTATTTTTTCGCAACTGCCAATACCGACGGCGCGAAGCAAATAATAATTCTCTTTCGTTGTTGCATTAAAAAGTCATCTGATTTATTTTTTCGCAACTGACAATACCGACTGCGCGAGGCAAATAATAATTCTCTTTCGTTGTTGCATTACAAAGTCATCTGATTTATTTTTTCGCAACTGACAATACCGACGGCGCGAGGTAAAGAAAAATTGTTTTTCATTGTTGCATTGAAAAGTCCACTGATTCATTTGTTCGCTAATGCCAATATTGACTGCGCGAGGCAAATAATAATTCTCTTTCGTTGTTGCATTGAAAAGTCATCTGATTTATTTTTTCGCAACTGCCAATATTGACTGCGCGAGGCAAATAATAATTCTCTTTCGTTGTTGCATTAAAAAGTCATCTGATTTATTTTTTCGCCACTGCCAATACCGACTGCGCGAGGCAAATAATAATTCTCTTTCGTTGTTGCATTAAAAAGTCATCTGATTTATTTTTTCGCAACTGACAATACCGACTGCGCGAGGCAAATAATAATGCTCTTTCGTTGTTGCATTACAAAGTCATCTGATTTATTTTTTCGCAACTGACAATACCGACGGCGCGAGGTAAAGAAAAATTGTTTTTCATTGTTGCATTGAAAAGTCCACTGATTCATTTGTTCGCTACTGCCAATATTGACTGCGCGAGGCAAATAATAATTCTCTTTCGTTGTTGCATTAAAAAGTCATCTGATTTATTTTTTCGCAACTGACAATACCGACGGTGCGAGGTAAAGAAAAATTGTTTTTCATTGTTGCATTAAAAAGTCATCTGATTTATTTTTTCGCAACTGACAATACCGACGGCGCGAGGTAAAGAAAAATTGTTTTTCATTGTTGCATTGAAAAGTCCACTGATTCATTTGTTCGCTACTGCCAATATTGACTGCGCGAGGCAAATAATAATTCTCTTTCGTTGTTGCATTAAAAAGTCATCTGATTTATTTTTTCGCAACTGCCAATATTGACTGCGAGAGGCAAATAATAATTCTCTTTCGTTGTTGCATTAAAAAGTCATCTGATTTATTTTTTCGCCACTGCCAATACCGACTGCGCGAGGCAAATAATAATTCTCTTTCGTTGTTGCATTAAAAAGTCATCTGATTTATTTTTTCGCAACTGCCAATACCGACGGCGCGAAGCAAATAATAATTCTCTTTCGTTGTTGCATTAAAAAGTCATCTGATTTATTTTTTCGCAACTGACAATACCGACTGCGCGAGGCAAATAATAATTCTCTTTCGTTGTTGCATTACAAAGTCATCTGATTTATTTTTTCGCAACTGCCAATACCGACTGCGCGAGGCAAATAATAATTCTCTTTCGTTGTTGCATTACAAAGTCATCTGATTTATTTTTTCGCAACTGACAATACCGACGGCGCGAGGTAAAGAAAAATTGTTTTTCATTGTTGCATTGAAAAGTCCACTGATTCATTTGTTCGCTACTGCCAATATTGACTGCGCGAGGCAAATAATAATTCTCTTTCGTTGTTGCATTAAAAAGTCATCTGATTTATTTTTTCGCAACTGACAATACCGACGGCGCGAGGTAAAGAAAAATTGTTTTTCATTGTTGCATTGAAAAGTCCACTGATTCATTTGTTCGCTACTGCCAATATTGACTGCGCGAGGCAAATAATAATTCTCTTTCGTTGTTGCATTAAAAAGTCATCTGATTTATTTTTTCGCAACTGCCAATATTGACTGCGCGAGGCAAATAATAATTCTCTTTCGTTGTTGCATTAAAAAGTCATCTGATTTATTTTTTCGCAACTGACAATACCGACGGTGCGAGGTAAAGAAAAATTGTTTTTCATTGTTGCATTGAAAAGTCCACTGATTCATTTGTTCGCTACTGCCAATATTGACTGCGCGAGGCAAATAATAATTCTCTTTCGTTGTTGCATTAAAAAGTCATCTGATTTATTTTTTCGCAACTGACAATACCGACGATGCGAGGTAAAGAAAAATTGTTTTTCATTGTTGCATTGAAAAGTCCACTGATTCATTTGTTCGCTACTGCCAATACCAACTGCGCGAGGCAAATAATAATTCTCTTTCGTTGTTGCATTAAAAAGTCATCTGATTTATTTTTTCGCAACTGACAATACCGACGGTGCGAGGTAAAGAAAAATTGTTTTTCATTGTTGCATTAAAAAGTCATCTGATTTATTTTTTCGCAACTGACAATACCGACGGCGCGAGGTAAAGAAAAATTGTTTTTCATTGTTGCATTGAAAAGTCCACTGATTCATTTGTTCGCTACTGCCAATATTGACTGCGCGAGGCAAATAATAATTCTCTTTCGTTGTTGCATTAAAAAGTCATCTGATTTATTTTTTCGCAACTGCCAATATTGACTGCGCGAGGCAAATAATAATTCTCTTTCGTTGTTGCATTAAAAAGTCATCTGATTTATTTTTTCGCCACTGCCAATACCGACTGCGCGAGGCAAATTATAATTCTCTTTCGTTGTTGCATTAAAAAGTCATCTGATTTATTTTTTCGTAACTGACAATACCGACTGCGCGAGGCAAATAATAATTCTCTTTCGTTGTTGCATTAAAAAGTCATCTGATTTATTTTTTCGCAACTGCCAATACCGACGGCGCGAGGCAAATAATAATTCTCTTTCGTTGTTGCATTAAAAAGTCATCTGATTTATTTTTTCGCAACTGACAATACCGACGGTGCGAGGTAAAGAAAAATTGTTTTTCATTGTTGCATTGAAAAGTCCACTGATTCATTTGTTCGCTACTGCCAATATTGACTGCGCGAGGCAAATAATAATTCTCTTTCGTTGTTGCATTAAAAAGTCATCTGATTTATTTTTTCGCAACTGACAATACCGACGATGCGAGGTAAAGAAAAATTGTTTTTCATTGTTGCATTGAAAAGTCCACTGATTCATTTGTTCGCTACTGCCAATACCAACTGCGCGAGGCAAATAATAATTCTCTTTCGTTGTTGCATTAAAAAGTCATCTGATTTATTTTTTCGCAACTGACAATACCGACGGTGCGAGGTAAAGAAAAATTGTTTTTCATTGTTGCATTAAAAAGTCATCTGATTTATTTTTTCGCAACTGACAATACCGACGGCGCGAGGTAAAGAAAAATTGTTTTTCATTGTTGCATTGAAAAGTCCACTGATTCATTTGTTCGCTACTGCCAATATTGACTGCGCGAGGCAAATAATAATTCTCTTTCGTTGTTGCATTAAAAAGTCATCTGATTTATTTTTTCGCAACTGCCAATATTGACTGCGCGAGGCAAATAATAATTCTCTTTCGTTGTTGCATTAAAAAGTCATCTGATTTATTTTTTCGCCACTGCCAATACCGACTGCGCGAGGCAAATTATAATTCTCTTTCGTTGTTGCATTAAAAAGTCATCTGATTTATTTTTTCGTAACTGACAATACCGACTGCGCGAGGCAAATAATAATTCTCTTTCGTTGTTGCATTAAAAAGTCATCTGATTTATTTTTTCGCAACTGCCAATACCGACGGCGCGAAGCAAATAATAATTCTCTTTCGTTGTTGCATTAAAAAGTCATCTGATTTATTTTTTCGCAACTGACAATACCGACTGCGCGAGGCAAATAATAATTCTCTTTCGTTGTTGCATTACAAAGTCATCTGATTTATTTTTTCGCAACTGACAATACCGACGGCGCGAGGTAAAGAAAAATTGTTTTTCATTGTTGCATTGAAAAGTCCACTGATTCATTTGTTCGCTAATGCCAATATTGACTGCGCGAGGCAAATAATAATTATCTTTCGTTGTTGCATTGAAAAGTCATCTGATTTATTTTTTCGCAACTGCCAATATTGACTGCGCGAGGCAAATAATAATTCTCTTTCGTTGTTGCATTAAAAAGTCATCTGATTTATTTTTTCGCCACTGCCAATACCGACTGCGCGAGGCAAATAATAATTCTCTTTCGTTGTTGCATTAAAAAGTCATCTGATTTATTTTTTCGCAACTGACAATACCGACTGCGCGAGGCAAATAATAATGCTCTTTCGTTGTTGCATTACAAAGTCATCTGATTTATTTTTTCGCAACTGACAATACCGACGGCGCGAGGTAAAGAAAAATTGTTTTTCATTGTTGCATTGAAAAGTCCACTGATTCATTTGTTCGCTACTGCCAATATTGACTGCGCGAGGCAAATAATAATTCTCTTTCGTTGTTGCATTAAAAAGTCATCTGATTTATTTTTTCGCAACTGCCAATATTGACTGCGCGAGGCAAATAATAATTCTCTTTCGTTGTTGCATTAAAAAGTCATCTGATTTATTTTTTCGCCACTGCCAATACCGACTGCGCGAGGCAAATAATAATTCTCTTTCGTTGTTGCATTAAAAAGTCATCTGATTTATTTTTTCGCAACTGCCAATACCGACGGCGCGAGGCAAATAATAATTCTCTTTCGTTGTTGCATTAAAAAGTCATCTGATTTATTTTTTCGCAACTGACAATACCGACGGTGCGAGGTAAAGAAAAATTGTTTTTCATTGTTGCATTGAAAAGTCCACTGATTCATTTGTTCGCTACTGCCAATATTGACTGCGCGAGGCAAATAATAATTCTCTTTCGTTGTTGCATTAAAAAGTCATCTGATTTATTTTTTCGCAACTGACAATACCGACGATGCGAGGTAAAGAAAAATTGTTTTTCATTGTTGCATTGAAAAGTCCACTGATTCATTTGTTCGCTACTGCCAATACCAACTGCGCGAGGCAAATAATAATTCTCTTTCGTTGTTGCATTAAAAAGTCATCTGATTTATTTTTTCGCAACTGACAATACCGACGGTGCGAGGTAAAGAAAAATTGTTTTTCATTGTTGCATTACAAAGTCATCTGATTTATTTTTTCGCAACTGACAATACCGACGGCGCGAGGTAAAGAAAAATTGTTTTTCATTGTTGCATTGAAAAGTCCACTGATTCATTTGTTCGCTACTGCCAATATTGACTGCGCGAGGCAAATAATAATTCTCTTTCGTTGTTGCATTAAAAAGTCATCTGATTTATTTTTTCGCAACTGCCAATATTGACTGCGCGAGGCAAATAATAATTCTCTTTCGTTGTTGCATTAAAAAGTCATCTGATTTATTTTTTCGCCACTGCCAATACCGACTGCGCGAGGCAAATAATAATTCTCTTTCGTTGTTGCATTAAAAAGTCATCTGATTTATTTTTTCGCAACTGCCAATACCGACGGCGCGAGGCAAATAATAATTCTCTTTCGTTGTTGCATTAAAAAGTCATCTGATTTATTTTTTCGCAACTGACAATACCGACGGTGCGAGGTAAAGAAAAATTGTTTTTCATTGTTGCATTGAAAAGTCCACTGATTCATTTGTTCGCTACTGCCAATATTGACTGCGCGAGGCAAATAATAATTCTCTTTCGTTGTTGCATTAAAAAGTCATCTGATTTATTTTTTCGCAACTGACAATACCGACGATGCGAGGTAAAGAAAAATTGTTTTTCATTGTTGCATTGAAAAGTCCACTGATTCATTTGTTCGCTACTGCCAATACCAACTGCGCGAGGCAAATAATAATTCTCTTTCGTTGTTGCATTAAAAAGTCATCTGATTTATTTTTTCGCAACTGACAATACCGACGGTGCGAGGTAAAGAAAAATTGTTTTTCATTGTTGCATTAAAAAGTCATCTGATTTATTTTTTCGCAACTGACAATACCGACGGCGCGAGGTAAAGAAAAATTGTTTTTCATTGTTGCATTGAAAAGTCCACTGATTCATTTGTTCGCTACTGCCAATATTGACTGCGCGAGGCAAATAATAATTCTCTTTCGTTGTTGCATTAAAAAGTCATCTGATTTATTTTTTCGCAACTGCCAATATTGACTGCGCGAGGCAAATAATAATTCTCTTTCGTTGTTGCATTAAAAAGTCATCTGATTTATTTTTTCGCCACTGCCAATACCGACTGCGCGAGGCAAATTATAATTCTCTTTCGTTGTTGCATTAAAAAGTCATCTGATTTATTTTTTCGTAACTGACAATACCGACTGCGCGAGGCAAATAATAATTCTCTTTCGTTGTTGCATTAAAAAGTCATCTGATTTATTTTTTCGCAACTGCCAATACCGACGGCGCGAGGCAAATAATAATTCTCTTTCGTTGTTGCATTAAAAAGTCATCTGATTTATTTTTTCGCAACTAACAATACCGACGGTGCGAGGTAAAGAAAAATTGTTTTTCATTGTTGCATTGAAAAGTCCACTGATTCATTTGTTCGCTACTGCCAATATTGACTGCGCGAGGCAAATAATAATTCTCTTTCGTTGTTGCATTAAAAAGTCATCTGATTTATTTTTTCGCAACTGACAATACCGACGGTGCGAGGTAAAGAAAAATTGTTTTTCATTGTTGCATTGAAAAGTCCACTGATTCATTTGTTCGCTACTGCCAATACCAACTGCGCGAGGCAAATAATAATTCTCTTTCGTTGTTGCATTAAAAAGTCATCTGATTTATTTTTTCGCAACTGCCAATATTGACTGCGCGAGGCAAATAATAATTCTCTTTCGTTGTTGCATTAAAAAGTCATCTGATTTATTTTTTCGCCACTGCCAATACCGACTGCGCGAGGCAAATTATAATTCTCTTTCGTTGTTGCATTAAAAAGTCATCTGATTTATTTTTTCGTAACTGACAATACCGACTGCGCGAGGCAAATAATAATTCTCTTTCGTTGTTGCATTAAAAAGTCATCTGATTTATTTTTTCGCAACTGCCAATACCGACGGCGCGAGGCAAATAATAATTCTCTTTCGTTGTTGCATTAAAAAGTCATCTGATTTATTTTTTCGCAACTGACAATACCGACGGTGCGAGGTAAAGAAAAATTGTTTTTCATTGTTGCATTGAAAAGTCCACTGATTCATTTGTTCGCTACTGCCAATATTGACTGCGCGAGGCAAATAATAATTCTCTTTCGTTGTTGCATTAAAAAGTCATCTGATTTATTTTTTCGCAACTGACAATACCGACGATGCGAGGTAAAGAAAAATTGTTTTTCATTGTTGCATTGAAAAGTCCACTGATTCATTTGTTCGCTACTGCCAATACCAACTGCGCGAGGCAAATAATAATTCTCTTTCGTTGTTGCATTAAAAAGTCATCTGATTTATTTTTTCGCAACTGACAATACCGACGGTGCGAGGTAAAGAAAAATTGTTTTTCATTGTTGCATTAAAAAGTCATCTGATTTATTTTTTCGCAACTGACAATACCGACGGCGCGAGGTAAAGAAAAATTGTTTTTCATTGTTGCATTGAAAAGTCCACTGATTCATTTGTTCGCTACTGCCAATATTGACTGCGCGAGGCAAATAATAATTCTCTTTCGTTGTTGCATTAAAAAGTCATCTGATTTATTTTTTCGCAACTGCCAATATTGACTGCGCGAGGCAAATAATAATTCTCTTTCGTTGTTGCATTAAAAAGTCATCTGATTTATTTTTTCGCCACTGCCAATACCGACTGCGCGAGGCAAATTATAATTCTCTTTCGTTGTTGCATTAAAAAGTCATCTGATTTATTTTTTCGTAACTGACAATACCGACTGCGCGAGGCAAATAATAATTCTCTTTCGTTGTTGCATTAAAAAGTCATCTGATTTATTTTTTCGCAACTGCCAATACCGACGGCGCGAGGCAAATAATAATTCTCTTTCGTTGTTGCATTAAAAAGTCATCTGATTTATTTTTTCGCAACTGACAATACCGACGGTGCGAGGTAAAGAAAAATTGTTTTTCATTGTTGCATTGAAAAGTCCACTGATTCATTTGTTCGCTACTGCCAATATTGACTGCGCGAGGCAAATAATAATTCTCTTTCGTTGTTGCATTAAAAAGTCATCTGATTTATTTTTTCGCAACTGACAATACCGACGGTGCGAGGTAAAGAAAAATTGTTTTTCATTGTTGCATTGAAAAGTCCACTGATTCATTTGTTCGCTACTGCCAATACCAACTGCGCGAGGCAAATAATAATTCTCTTTCGTTGTTGCATTAAAAAGTCATCTGATTTATTTTTTCGCAACTGACAATACCGACTGCGCGAGGCAAATAATAATTCTCTTTCGTTGTTGCATTACAAAGTCATCTGATTTATTTTTTCGCAACTGACAATACCGACGGCGCGAGGTAAAGAAAAATTGTTTTTCATTGTTGCATTGAAAAGTCCACTGATTCATTTGTTCGCTACTGCCAATATTGACTGCGCGAGATAAATAATAATTCTCTTTCGTTGTTGCATTAAAAAGTCATCTGATTTATTTTTTCGCAACTGACAATACCGACGGTGCGAGGTAAAGAAAAATTGTTTTTCATTGTTGCATTGAAAAGTCCACTGATTCATTTGTTCGCTACTGCCAATACCAACTGCGCGAGGCAAATAATAATTCTCTTTCGTTGTTGCATTAAAAAGTCATCTGATTTATTTTTTCGCAACTGACAATACCGACGGTGCGAGGTAAAGAAAAATTGTTTTTCATTGTTGCATTAAAAAGTCATATGATTTATTTTTTCGCAACTGACAATACCGACGGCGCGAGGTAAAGAAAAATTGTTTTTCATTGTTGCATTGAAAAGTCCACTGATTCATTTGTTCGCTACTGCCAATATTGACTGCGCGAGGCAAATAATAATTCTCTTTCGTTGTTGCATTAAAAAGTCATCAGATTTATTTTTTCGCAACTGCCAATATTGACTGCGCGAGGCAAATAATAATTCTCTTTCGTTGTTGCATTAAAAAGTCATCTGATTTATTTTTTCGCCACTGCCAATACCGACTGCGCGAGGCAAATAATAATTCTCTTTCGTTGTTGCATTAAAAAGTCATCTGATTTATTTTTTCGCAACTGCCAATACCGACGGCGCGAAGCAAATAATAATTCTCTTTCGTTGTTGCATTAAAAAGTCATCTGATTTATTTTTTGGCAACTGACAATACCGACTGCGCGAGGCAAATAATAATTCTCTTTCGTTGTTGCATTACAAAGTCATCTGATTTATTTTTTCGCAACTGACAATACCGACGGCGCGAGGTAAAGAAAAATTGTTTTTCATTGTTGCATTGAAAAGTCCACTGATTCATTTGTTCGCTACTGCCAATATTGACTGCGCGAGGCAAATAATAATTCTCTTTCGTTGTTGCATTGAAAAGTCATCTGATTTATTTTTTCGCAACTGCCAATATTGACTGCGCGAGGCAAATAATAATTCTCTTTCGTTGTTGCATTAAAAAGTCATCTGATTTATTTTTTCGCCACTGCCAATACCGACTGCGCAAGGCAAATAATAATTCTCTTTCGTTGTTGCATTATAAAGTCATCTGATTTATTTTTTCGCAACTGACAATACCGACTGCGCGAGGCAAATAATAATGCTCTTTCGTTGTTGCATTACAAAGTCATCTGATTTATTTTTTCGCAACTGACAATACCGACGGCGCGAGGTAAAGAAAAATTGTTTTTCATTGTTGCATTGAAAAGTCCACTGATTCATTTGTTCGCTACTGCCAATATTGACTGCGCGAGGCAAATAATAATTCTCTTTCGTTGTTGCATTAAAAAGTCATCTGATTTATTTTTTCGCAACTGCCAATATTGACTGCGCGAGGCAAATAATAATTCTCTTTCGTTGTTGCATTAAAAAGTCATCTGATTTATTTTTTCGCCACTGCCAATACCGACTGCGCGAGGCAAATAATAATTTTCTTTCGTTGTTGCATTAAAAAGTCATCTGATTTATTTTTTCGCAACTGCCAATACCGACGGCGCGAGGCAAATAATAATTCTCTTTCGTTGTTGCATTAAAAAGTCATCTGATTTATTTTTTCGCAACTGACAATACCGACGGTGCGAGGTAAAGAAAAATTGTTTTTCATTGTTGCATTGAAAAGTCCACTGATTCATTTGTTCGCTACTGCCAATATTGACTGCGCGAGGCAAATAATAATTATCTTTCGTTGTTGCATTAAAAAGTCATCTGATTTATTTTTTCGCAACTGACAATACCGACGATGCGAGGTAAAGAAAAATTGTTTTTCATTGTTGCATTGAAAAGTCCACTGATTCATTTGTTCGCTACTGCCAATACCAACTGCGCGAGGCAAATAATAATTCTCTTTCGTTGTTGCATTAAAAAGTCATCTGATTTATTTTTTCGCAACTGACAATACCGACTGCGCGAGGCAAATAATAATTCTCTTTCGTTGTTGCATTACAAAGTCATCTGATTTATTTTTTCGCAACTGACAATACCGACGGTGCGAGGTAAAGAAAAATTGTTTTTCATTGTTGCATTAAAAAGTCATCTGATTTATTTTTTCGCAACTGACAATACCGACGGCGCGAAGTAAAGAAAAATTGTTTTTCATTGTTGCATTGAAAAGTCCACTGATTCATTTGTTCGCTACTGCCAATATTGACTGCGGGAGGCAAATAATAATTCTCTTTCGTTGTTGCATTAAAAAGTCATCTGATTTATTTTTTCGCAACTGCCAATATTGACTGCGCGAGGCAAATAATAATTCTCTTTCGTTGTTGCATTAAAAAGTCATCTGATTTATTTTTTCGCCACTGCCAATACCGACTGCGCGAGGCAAATAATAATTCTCTTTCGTTGTTGCATTAAAAAGTCATCTGATTTATTTTTTCGCAACTGACAATACCGACGGCGCGAGGTAAAGAAAAATTGTTTTTCATTGTTGCATTGAAAATTCCACTGATTCATTTGTTCGCTACTGCCAATATTGACTGCGCGAGGCAAAAAATAATTCTCTTTCGTTGTTGCATTGAAAAGTCATCTGATTTATTTTTTCGCAACTGCCAATATTGACTGCGCGAGGCAAATAATAATTCTCTTTCGTTGTTGCATTAAAAAGTCATCTGATTTATTTTTTCGCCACTGCCAATACCGACTGCGCGAGGCAAATAATAATTCTCTTTCGTTGTTGCATTAAAAAGTCATCTGATTTATTTTTTCGTAACTGACAATACCGACTGCGCGAGGCAAATAATAATTCTCTTTCGTTGTTGCATTAAAAAGTCATCTGATTTATTTTTTCGCAACTGCCAATACCGACGGCGCGAGGCAAATAATAATTCTCTTTCGTTGTTGCATTAAAAAGTCATCTGATTTATTTTTTCGCAACTGACAATACCGACGGTGCGAGGTAAAGAAAAATTGTTTTTCATTGTTGCATTGAAAAGTCCACTGATTCATTTGTTCGCTACTGCCAATATTGACTGCGCGAGGCAAATAATAATTCTCTTTCGTTGTTGCATTAAAAAGTCATCTGATTTATTTTTTCGCAACTGACAATACCGACGGTGCGAGGTAAAGAAAAATTGTTTTTCATTGTTGCATTGAAAAGTCCACTGATTCATTTGTTCGCTACTGCCAATACCAACTGCGCGAGGCAAATAATAATTCTCTTTCGTTGTTGCATTAAAAAGTCATCTGATTTATTTTTTCGCAACTGACAATACCGACTGCGCGAGGCAAATAATAATTCTCTTTCGTTGTTGCATTACAAAGTCATCTGATTTATTTTTTCGCAACTGACAATACCGACGGCGCGAGGTAAAGAAAAATTGTTTTTCATTGTTGCATTGAAAAGTCCACTGATTCATTTGTTCGCTACTGCCAATATTGACTGCGCGAGGCAAATAATAATTCTCTTTCGTTGTTGCATTGAAAAGTCATCTGATTTATTTTTTCGCAACTGCCAATATTGACTGCGCGAGGCAAATAATAATTCTCTTTCGTTGTTGCATTAAAAAGTCATCTGATTTATTTTTTCGCCACTGCCAATACCGACTGCGCGAGGCAAATAATAATTCTCTTTCGTTGTTGCATTAAAAAGTCATCTGATTTATTTTTTCGTAACTGACAATACCGACTGCGCGAGGCAAATAATAATTCTCTTTCGTTGTTGCATTAAAAAGTCATCTGATTTATTTTTTCGCAACTGCCAATACCGACGGCGCGAGGCAAATAATAATTCTCTTTCGTTGTTGCATTAAAAAGTCATCTGATTTATTTTTTCGCAACTGACAATACCGACGGTGCGAGGTAAAGAAAAATTGTTTTTCATTGTTGCATTGAAAAGTCCACTGATTCATTTGTTCGCTACTGCCAATATTGACTGCGCGAGGCAAATAATAATTCTCTTTCGTTGTTGCATTAAAAAGTCATCTGATTTATTTTTTCGCAACTGACAATACCGACGGTGCGAGGTAAAGAAAAATTGTTTTTCATTGTTGCATTGAAAAGTCCACTGATTCATTTGTTCGCTACTGCCAATACCAACTGCGCGAGGCAAATAATAATTCTCTTTCGTTGTTGCATTAAAAAGTCATCTGATTTATTTTTTCGCAACTGACAATACCGACTGCGCGAGGCAAATAATAATTCTCTTTCGTTGTTGCATTACAAAGTCATCTGATTTATTTTTTCGCAACTGACAATACCGACGGCGCGAGGTAAAGAAAAATTGTTTTTCATTGTTGCATTGAAAAGTCCACTGATTCATTTGTTCGCTACTGCCAATATTGACTGCGCGAGGCAAATAATAATTCTCTTTCGTTGTTGCATTAAAAAGTCATCTGACTTATTTTTTCGCAGCTGCCAATACCGACTGCGCGAGGCTAATAATAATTCTCTTTCGTTGTTGCATTAAAAAGTCATCTGATTTATTTTTTCGCAACTGCCAATACCGACTGCGCGAGGCTAATAATAATTCTCTTTCGTTGTTGCATTAAAAAGTCATCTGATTTATTTTTTCGCAACTGACAATACCGACGGTGCGAGGTAAAGAAAAATTGTTTTTCATTGTTGCATTGAAAAGCAATGTCAAGTTAAACTTTCAATACTTTTTAACTCACGGAGGATCAATTTTAAGAAAAACTTTTATAGAACAAAAAGTGTTTAGAATCATGTAAAAAAATAGGTATGAATTTTTTCAAACTTTTTGGAGATGTTTTTGGTTTTTTTTTCAAAAAAAAGGCCAAATCCAAAAATCAAAAAATTTTGAAAAAATAAACACTTACTCTATGAATAATTTTAAACAACTTTTGTTCTATAAATTTTTTTCCTAAAGTTGATTTCCTTTAAAATCGTCATAAATATAGAGAAATAGCAAAAATAACTAGTTTCTTGATTTGTTAAAGTTAACTTAACGTTTAACATTACTTAACGTTTATTTAGCATAGAAACCGTGGACTGAGTGCGCTGCTAAGCTTAAATATTTTTTATGTTGCGGGTAATGATAATTATAAAAAGAATATTTTAAATAATGTTGATGATCAATACCTAGAGCCCAGCATGCGGAAACGAGAAATATTGCGGAAGTATACTTCATTGCGGTACATGAAACTTAAGGAGTTTCCCTACTGCCAGGGTTCTCAACTACGGCTCCCGCGCATTGAAAAAGCGTTTCTTGTGATTAACTCGATCGTATTAAGAGAATTCTTGATATTTTAAAGCGAAAAAATTTTGAATCATACCTTGGATGGCCAACTTTCTAATAGTCTTTGTTGGAATTCGATATGTACTTTTGTTTATCTGGAAAAAATTATAACCTCAGAAATTACAAAATACGTCATTTCAATCGACGAAAGTTTGTTATGAAATTTGAAATATTCAAATTTTATCAATACCACAGTATTTATTAAGATTTCAAGAATGCGAGTATCCATTTTGAAGTCTTAATAATAATTAGAAAAAGTTAGAACATCGATTTAGTGACTAGGCGTTCCGCCGCGAAACTGATTTCTATCGACATTTTTGTCAATAACTTTTGATGCACGTTCTGACCTATTCTTTTTAACACGGTGGTCGCTTCAATATTTAATGAGTTTGATTTGTTCAAAAGTTGTTGAAATTATGATCATTGGTTCTATCTTATTTTTTAGTTAGAAAGTAAGAAAATACTAATTTCAACTTATTGTCCCATGAAGAACAAAATTTTCAATTTATTTTTATAAAAATAATATAGAACCAACGTTATTAACAAAAATATTAATAAAAATCGTTGCCGCGGCGCAACGCCTATGTACTAAATTAACGTTCTATTTTTTTCTAATCAATATCAAGACTTGGAAATAGATAGATGAATTATTTAAGTCATAATAACGTGTAATTGATACAATATTTGAAATTTTATAACACACTTTCGTTAATTGAAATTATGAATTTTGCAAGTTTTGAGGTTAAAATTTTTTCCAGATAAACAAAAGTATATATCGAATTCCGACAAAGGCTGTTAGAAAGTTGGCCATCCAAGGTATAATTCAAATTTTTCTCGCTTCGAAATATCAATAATTCTCTTAATACGAGCGAGTAAATCACCAAAATAGCTTTCTCAATGCGCGGGAGCTGCAGTTGAGGATCCTGACAATAGGGAATCTTTTCAAGACTCGCCGACACATGAGAGAGAGAGAGAGAGAGAGAGATGGAGAGAGAGAGAGAGACAATTGCTAGAAGCGAAATGACGATCGTAACACCGCCAACACATAGTATGGCATAGTTCGAGAGAGTGCTCGATTTTCATTTCTTTCCAAACGCGACAGAAGACGCACGTACAGAAACATAAAAATGGGCCAGAAGCATTCAAAAGACGAGGTAATTATACGATTTCTTTATTATAATTATATTATATATTTTCATTTACAACTAATGTTACATTTGGTTTTTTTATTTCTTACATTACTATTTGTG
Organism: Phymastichus coffea; assembly: GCF_024137745.1. Lineage (NCBI taxonomy): Eukaryota > Metazoa > Arthropoda > Insecta > Hymenoptera > Eulophidae > Phymastichus > Phymastichus coffea. The sequence continues at coordinate 2,507,104 of NW_026706822.1, read as the reverse complement.
TCTCGTGTCCAGTTTGTGTTTGTGTAATTGATGATGTATGTGTTTTGTGTGTGTATGTTTTTCGTATGTGTGTATGTATTTAGGTGTGTCTGCAACTCTTGTGTCTCTGTTTTCTGCGCCTGTCTGTACCTCTTTTCCTCCCATTTTTCTGTTGATTAATCTTCTCTTCCTCTCTCTCTCTCTCTCTCTCCAAGATCTACCTTTTCCGCTCTTCTGTTTTTCTCTTTCTTGCATATTTTTTTTTCAACTTTTTCCTTTGTTACTTTCTTTTCCCTTTTCACCTTTGCCTTTCCTTTGCTTTTGCTCTCATTCTTGCTAATTATTTCATCTATCTTTCTTCATATTAGGGCTTTGACACCTTTTTCTTGTTTCCTATTGCTCCCTCTGCCTTTTCTTACCTCAACCTCACTTATTTTTCCTTAGTATCTTATAATTTGTCTTCTATTTTACCTTTTTCTTTCTCTTCTTCGATTCTTCTTCTTCTTCATTTTGCTCCATCCTCCAATACCTGCTTCCTCTCGCTTGTGTAGTTGCTAGTACTTGTGTTTTGTGTGTGTGTGTGCATGCGTATGTTTATATTTGCACGTGTGTGCGTGTTTTGTGTGTATGTGTGTGTATGTAGATGTGTCTGCGAGTCTTGCTTCTCTGTCTTTTGTTTCCGTCTCTCCTTAGGGTCTTGCAGTTTCGTCTTCTTGTTTTTCTTTTTCTTTCTTCTCTTCGTTTCTTCTTCTTTTCCATTTTATCTCCATCATCCACGCTATCTTTTCTTTGCTTCCTATTATTATTTTTTGCCATTCTTCCCCTTCCTTTCTGCTTTTTTCACATTTTTCTACTATGTGTTTCCAATTTTCTTCCTCTTTCATACACATTCTGTATCTCTTATTTTCTTCTTTTTCCCAATACCTGCTTCTTCTCGTTTCATTACCTAACCTAAACCTTTCCCTTATTTGTAGGCCTTTTATTCTTCCCTCTCCTTGAATTTCCTTTAACCTATACCTTTTCATTTTTTTTTTCAGTTCTTTCCAATCGTTTATGTATCTTGATTTTTCTAGTTTTTCTTCTAGTTCTTTTTCTTCTTTTTTCTTTAGCTCATCTCTTATATCTTCCCAAAACTATTCCCTCATTTCATCTCCCTCTTCCCTCTCTCGGTATATTTTACTTTTTTCTAGCCTTTCCTCTCTCTCCTCCTTCTTACCCTTTTTATCTTTTTCATTTCTTTCCCTTTTCTTTAGTTCTCTCCATGCTTCTTTTTTTATTAAGCCATCTCTTTCTTCTCTTATTTTGTTTTCATACCTCATTGCTCTTTCTAAAGCTGTTTCTTTCATTTCTTGTCCTCCTGTTTCCCATCGTATTAAGTAACTTGGCGTGTTTCTATCTAATTCTAATACCCACTTTATGTATTTTAGTTGTAGTCTCTCTATTTCTTCATATCTCTTCCATCCCCAGATTTCTATTCCATACATAATCACGCTTTTCGACAGTGCATCGAACAGGTTCATCCTTAGCTCCCAATTTTCTCTAAATAGCTTTTCTCCTAGCCCCCATAGTCTTCCGAGTACCATAATTACTTTACCTTCTACCTTCTTTATCTGCCTTTTATTTCCGTTATTTCTGCTTATCACATATCCCAAGTAGTTGTACTCTTTAACCATCTCAATCTTCTCACCTTCCCATTCGAATTCTTCTTCCTTTCCCCTTCCTCCTCCTCTCCTGCATTTCATCATCTTTGATTTTCCTACATTTAACTCTAATCCCCTTTCTTCCAGGTATCTTTTTAATTTTTTCAACATTGCTTTCATTCCACTTTCACTCTTTGCCATCATCACTGTATCATCTGCATATCCTAATGTCCATATTTTCTTCCTTCCTATCACTACCCCTCCTTCCTGCACCTGCTTGATCTTCACTTTCAGGTCGGCGAAGACAAGATTAAATAGCGTGGGGCTCAAAGGGTACCCTTGCCTTACGCCTTTGTAAGTCTCAAACTCCCCAATTATTTCTCTTCCAACTTTTACCTTACTCCCTGTTTTCTTGTATATTTCTTCTATTCTTTTCCTAATTTTTCTATTTATCCCTTTCTCTTTCATTGTTTACCATATTTTCTTCCTCTTTATCTTGTCAAAAGCGGCCTTCATGTCGGCAAAAAATACAAACAGTTTTCCTCCTTTTTTCCTTATTTCCTTCCCTATTATTGTTTTTAACATATATATTGCGTCCATTGTTCCTCTTTTCTTTCTAAATCCCATCTGCGTATCGCTTAGCGTTTCTTGAGCTTCTAGTTCTCTTTCCAGCTTTTTCCTCAGTATTTCCGCATATTTTTTATATCCCGTGTCTATCAGCGTTATTCCTCGATAGTTTTCTACTTAATCTTTCCTCCCTTTCTTATATATTGGTACTATTATTCCCTTCCTCCATTCTTCCGGATATCCTTCTCCGTTCCATATTCCGTTTAAGCATTTTGTCATATCTTTTAACAAGCCTTCCGTGCCTTCCATCCACACTTCGTTTCCTATACCATCTTCTCCTGTCGCCTTTTTCTTTTCCATTTTTCTTATTACCTCTTTTACTTCTCTTACTTTAATTTCTTCACCTTCCTCTCCTTCGCTGTCTTCGGTTTCTTCCCCTTTGCTTTCTTCTTTATCTTTCTTTCCCAATTGTTTTCATCTAATCCAATTTTTTTCTTCCTATTGCAATTCACTTTATCCCAGAATTTTCTTCTCGTCTTACCTTTTCTTCTTTCTTCTGCCACTCTTTTCCGCTCAGATTCTTTCGCTTTTCTTATTTCCTCTTTGTACTCTCTCTTTGCTTCAAGGTATTTGCCTCTGTCTCCTTCCCCTTTTATTACCTTATTTAACTCTGCCATGACCCCAGCCCTTTTTATGCTACATTCTTCTCTCCACTACCTTTTTTTGATCCTTTTTTTTCCCCTATCTTCTCTTTTACGACTGCGTTTCTCACTCTATTTTTTATATCTTTCCATTTTCATGTTCCCTTTATTGCGTCTATCCATCTCTGATACTCTCTTATACCTTCTTCGCTCCAGTCGTCTACCATTCTTCCTTCCTCTTCTTTTCTATCTTCTGCTATTTAGTCTCCTAATTCCACTTTTACTGGTAAGTGGTGCGATTTTACCCTCTCTTTTATTTAAACCCTTTTTATTGCCTCATCACCTTCCTCGTTACCTACTACATAATCTATCGTTGACTTCCTCTCGCTCCTATATATATTATTTCTCCCTCTTCATTTCCTTCTTTTCTCCCATTTGTTATCACTAAGCCCCTTTCTCCTAGCCATTTTAACATTTCTTCTCTCTCTGCATTTATCACTTTATCCTTGGCCTTTATTTCTTCTAGGTTTTCTTCTGTCTCCCATTCTCTCCCTCCATTTCCTGTTCTTGCGTTGAAGTCTCCTCCTATAATTATTGTTTTTATTCTGTTCTCCTCTACCTCTTCGCTTAGGTATTCATAGTTTTCCTTCTTCTCATGCTGCATATACACCGATGCTATCATGTATTTCCTCCCTCCGATCTTTATTTCTCCTACTATTACCTCACTTGTCCTTTCTTTCTTCCATTCAACCTTACTCATCCCTTTCCTCTCTCTTACCGTCATTATTCCTGCCCCTATTTCTCTCCCCCTTCTTCCTTCCCTTCTTGAGTCTCTCCACTCTATGTTGTACCCTTTCAGTTGTTTCTCCACACCAGTTCTTGCCCCTTGTCTCTTCACCCAGGTTTCCGTTAGCCCTATTATGTCGAATTCCCTAACATATTCTCAGTCGTCTTCCTCCATGCTCCTCATCCCCGCCACGTTCCAGAATAGTATCTTTACTGCCTTTTTTTCCTCTCTCTCCCTTCCCTCCTCTCTCTCTCTTTTATCCCTATTATTTTCGAAACCCTTCCACCCTTTTTCCTACCATTTTTTCCTCTTTCTCGCTTCACCACCATTCTTCTTCCTCTGACTTCATCCCGTTATGCCACATCTTTACCTCTTTACCTTTACTTTTTATTTCTCTCGCTTTCCTTCTTACTTCCTCTCTTATCTTCCTCTGCTTCCACGTCCAGTCCTGATCTATATATATCTTTTTCTGTCCCAACTTCTTTTTCTTCTTCATAATTCCTTCTTTTTGTTCCCATGAAGCGCATCTAATTTGCCACATATTTTTTCCTCTTTCTCTCCGATCATCCCTCCCCGCTGTCCCTCCTATTCTTCTCAGATTCACTATCTCTCCTTTCATTTCTAGTTCCTCCCTTAACCAGTCCTTTGCCTCTCCCTTTCTTTTCTCATCTTAACTCACCCTCTAAGTCTGTCACTATTATATTGTTTATCCTAGTTTCTCTATCCATTTTTTCTCTCATATACTCTAATTCTTCCTTATTGCCTACTTCTGTTCCTCTTTGCTTCTTGTTTCGTCCTTCTATACTTTCTTTTAGTTTCACGCACTCCTCTTCCAACTAGTTCATCCTCTCTCCCCATTTTTCCTGCAGTTTCTTTTCTCTACGTTCTGCTTTTTCCCTTTCTTCTTTCGTCTCTTTCTTTCTTCTCTCTCTCTCTCTCTTGTTCTTTCCTAACTTTTCCTATTTCCTTCTCCCATCTTTCTTCTCTTCTTTTCCCCTCTGCCTCCATTCTTTACATTTTTCCCATTATTTCTTTAAACATTTCTGTCCATTCTTTCCTTTCCTCCTCCCATACCTCTCTTAATTCCCTTATATCTGTCCGTATCTTTTCCATTATATCTTCTGCACCACTACTTTTTCCCACTTCTCTTATCGTGTTGTCCAATCCTTCCCCCCCTCCCCTTCCATCTCGCTCCTCTCGCTTTCACTCTTGCATCTCTTTGGCCTCTGTCATTTCTCCTCTATTATTCTCCCTCAGTCCCTCTCCGCTCTCTCTCCCCCTCATCACCTTTACTTTTTTCTTCTTTTCCTCCTCTGGGCCTTTCTTATCCATCCTTCCACCTTTATCTCTTAATTTTTCTGTTGTCACAAATCTCCATCACTATTCCGTACGTCTTAATTCAACTCTCTAATTCTACTCGTGATCCCACCTTTGTTCCCTGTCTTACCTTTTCTGTCTCCGCCTTTACTTCTTACCGCCGCTCCTCTCTACCTGCCTTTCCCGCTTCCTGATTTTCTCTCTTAACCTCAACTTTTCTTTTTTCTTTATTCCTCTCTCTTTGCTCTTTCCTGCTCTTTTCCAAGCCTCTCTCTCTCTCTCTACTCCACTCCTCTTCCGTCTCCACGCTTTTTTCACCTCTATTTCTCTCCTCAAACACTTTTCCTCTTTAACTTTCTCACCAAAACTCGTACTCACAGCCAAGACACGTCCACACTCTTCCACCGGCCTTCCTTCTCTCCGATTTCTTTATTATAATAAATATTAAATAATAAATTTATATAATATGATAATTATGTGTTTGCAGAAAAACGAGCCCAAAAAGGACAATGGGCAAGACAATAAGCCACAGCAGCGGCCATCACAAACTGAATAACCACCACAGCAGCTCTTATCACAAGCTCAACAACAGCCGCCGTAGTACCCACTGATACCTGGAATGGCTTATACGATAGCTTGCTTCGGCTTGGGATGCCGCTCGGAGTGACCCTCGTCGCCTACGCCGATGACTTGGCGGCGGTGATTACGGAGAGGTCTCCCGAGCTGGCGTAGCTGGCGTTGAACCAGACCATGAGACGAATCGGACGATGGATGACAGACCGCGGACTACAACTCGCAACAGAAAAAACGGAATTGATGTTTCTCACGAGAAAACGCATACAGACGATACTGCACATGAGGGTTGGGACATGCGAGATGGAGACCAAGAGGGAAGTCAAGTACCTTGGGGTAACCCTCGATATACGAAGACGACCTTCTGGCCTCATATACAGAAAATAACCCGGAAAGCGGCAGAGAGAATAGCATCCTTGAGTCGCCTGATGGCAAATACGACGGGACCGAGATCGGAAAAACGACGACTGTTAAGGGCGACAGCTCACTCGACCCTTCTATACGGCGCGGAAATATGGGCAGACTCCCTGAAGACAAAGAAATACTGTAAGACGATGATGATGGTACAGAGACAGGGAGCACTGCGAATCGCTTGTTCTTACCGAAAAGTTTCTGCTTAGACTGTTTTGATGGTGGCTGGCGTAATATCCGTGGATCTTCTCGCCTTTGAACGCAAAATAATTGTAAATATGTTATTCAATATATAATATTTTGTATAAGGTTTGTATATAGGGGTTTTCGAGACCGCTCTTTACAAATCTGATATCAGATTTTGAAAATTTAAGATGGCGGAACAAATGTGGTGGACGAAAATGTCGAAAAAAAATGTTAACTTTCTTAAAAACTTGTTTACAAATGTGTGATCTTTGTAGCCTGTACATGTGAACTAAAGAGCCTTAAACCCTAAACCCGTAAACAACAAAAAGGCTAGATGCTATGCTTTTTAACGAAACCACCTCAAATTCCTAAATTTGTAAACAAGAAAATTCTGTGTGTGAAGCAGTTTTATAATTTCCGTAGAAATTGTTATCAGAATGTTCTTGAAATTCCTTTATTATAAATTTAACTTATAATGTATTTTTGTTTATAATATTAGAGTATAATAATAATAATCTACAATCTTTTATTTTTTGCCATAGTGCATTTTTTGTATTGAGCATAAAATTTTACGAAGTTATTACAATAATGGTAGTCCTCATAAAAGTGTTTAAAGCAGAATGCTTTTTTACACCAACCATATCGTACACTGAAATCTATAGGATTATCAAATTTACCTGGTTTTTTCATTGACGTAACCGCTTATATACCAGGAATATTTAAACAAATCTATATATCTCGGTGAAGACAGTTGGTTGTAAACCAATGATTCAAGTTTAATTATATTATTTCTCACATGTAAATTCATATCATGATCAATTAACATTACATTATCAGAAAATGTTCGGACAAAGTTTTTCCAAATACGGAATCCATAGACATCAAGTGGTTGTATTTTTCCTGTGTTTCCAGTTGGAAATTTTTTTATGTTAATAATTTTATTTTGTGGCATCGTTTCTTCTATAACTTTGTCTCAATGACTACTCCAAGAATCAAGTAATAATATTAAGTGATGGCTTAGATGGGGATAAATAATTTTTTCCAACCAGATTTTAAAGTGATCTATAATTAAACGTCTTACTAATTAACTGATCAACGATATTACAATGTAAAAATTGTTATTAGTTCCCTTACTTACTATTAATTTTCCAGATTTGGATGCTTCCACAGACACGCTTTCTGGTCACAATATGTTTTGTTCTGCAATAGGGCCAAACTTGCCACTTGGTTCCTTTAAAACTAGAAATAGCGGTGACAACAGTTGTCCAGTAGCTGATATTAGAGGCTGTTTAGTATAACTATGCATTGTTGCCGAAATTGACTGTACCAGACATTGCACTTGCTTTTCTCCTTCTACTGCTAATGTTCTTCCAGAATGCATTTCTAGCTAAAATCCACTCTGATCTGAATTATACAAATTTTCTAGTCAAATCCTTGGTTTACACGATTTAACGTCATCAATAAATGCTTCAGCTTTAGCCGTTAGTTCTGTACTACTTTCTAGCGTTTTTCTTGTTATGAACTTATTTATTTTCCTAGAAACTATTCTGTGTGCTTGCTTAAATTTGAGTAACCAATGTTTAGAAGCTTTGAATCTAATATCATCAAAACCAATTTCTTTCTTAGCTTGTAAGGCACATCGAATTATATCTTTATCATGGGAAATTGAACCACTGTTGAGAGCTGCTTTAAAATTATCCAAGTATGCTGACAAATTTGTGCTACTTTTTCACTATACGTGCCACCTTTATTAATTGAATGAGCCCAACGACATAGCTGACTAGTAAATGATACTTTTTTGAATCAGTTTTGCACTCTTTTGAGACTTAAATTTTGCTTCGTTTTGCTACTTCTCCAAAAATCTACAGTTCTTTTTTTGTATTGAAAATCTAGTTCTTCATTACCTGCTGTACATTGATTTGTTGGTGCTATATCTGGATCAGGAAAATTATGTTACACTTCATCTTCAATTATTTCCTTATTATGGTCTTTATACTCTTCTTGAAAATCCAAAGAGTCATCAGTAATCATTTCTACATCGTTGAAATCATGTGTTACATCTATTAAAATTTCTTTTATTTTTTCGGTCAACTCCGTTTCATGATAATACGTGACACTATCTGGTATGTTTAACACTTAAAAGTATGCTAATAATGAGTTTAGAACGTTTAACGGATTAATTTTCATTTTTCAATCTAAAATAAAAACAAGCGGTAAAATTTATACAAGCTGTGTTTTTCCATGTAAGGCACGACTGCTAAATTTCTACCAGAATAAAACGAGTGAATGTAACTTGAATCAAATCATTCATTTATGCATTGGAGAAGAATTCTCGTTCCACTTTGTGATGTTCGGGAAACTCAATTTTTGGTTCACTTTATAGGCGCTGACAATAGTAGTTTTTATTCAGATGTTATAAAAAAACTCTTTGAGTTTGTTAAAGAACTTTATTACATACATGTACCATGGTTACATACATGTTGAAAATATCTTTTTGTCCTGCCTCCACCGAAAGTATGCTGTTCTACGAGGTCTGTCCGGAAAGTATCGGGCCTACGTTTATATCTTCGCGCCATAGTGTTCGAGCGACCTCTACCGGACAGAAACGACAACAGTAAAGCCTCACGAATCAATTGGTTACTTACTGACACCTGCCGGACGTATGCAAGGGTGGTCCGATAAGTACTTAGCCTCACCGTCCGATGGCGCCACTCTGGCAAAAGAAATATTCTATCACGTAGTACAACCTTCTCGACGGTTACTGTCAAGATTTCAGCCGGATCGGAGTTGTAGTTTATTTTTGAGAGCGTGTGAAAGCAAATGTGTCCGTTGATATTTGAAAAATGGAAAAAGAGCAGTATCGGTTGGTGATTCGATTATTGTTTTCGGAAGGGAAATCGCGCAGCGAAATCAAAAAGCGCTTGGATGCTGTTTACGGTGACTCTTCTCCTTCGATGGCGACCATCAAATATTGATTTAACGAGTTTCAACATGGTTGCACGTCGATTTTTGAATAGCCCCGTCCAGATGCTCCGAAACGGCTACTACGGAGGATAACGTGACAAAAATTCACGATCTCGTATTGGCAGATCGACGATTGAAGGTGCGCGAGATAGCTAAGATCGTCCGCATCTCAAAAGACCGCGTGGGTCATGTCCTGCATAAAATTTTGAGCATGAGAAAGCTATCGGCGCGACGGGTGCCGCGTTTGCTCACTCCGGACAACAAGCGCAACCGTGAGACAACTTCAGAGCAATGTCTGACGCTGTTTAAGTGTAATCCGAAGGAGTCTCTGCGTCGTTTCATGACAGTCGACGAAACATGGATCCACTGGTATACACGAGAGACCAAGGAACAGTCGAAACAGTGGACTTTACCCGGCGAAAGTGCTCCGAAGAAGGCGAAGACTATCGGCCGAAAAGGTGATGGCCACCGTTTTCTGGGATTCACAAGGTGTGATCTACATCGACTACCTGGAGAGGGGCAAAACGGTCACAGGGCTGTACTATGGCGAATTATTGGGCCGATTCGATGTCGAATTGCAGAAAAAATGGCCCCTATTGGCGAAGAAAAAAGTGCTCATCCACCATGACAACGCACCGGCTCACACCTCCGCCGTCGCCATGGCCAAATTGGTCGAATTAGGCTACGAACTGCTGCTCCATCCACCGTATTCTCCAGATTTAGCCCCGTGCAACTTCTTTTTGTTTCCAAACTTAAAAAAGTCACTCGCCGGGCAGAAATTTGAGTCGAATGAGAAGGTAATCGCTGCCACGGAAACCTACTTTTCAGACCTCGAGGAAACGTATTTTTCAGACGGGTTAAAGAAGTTGGAGTATCGCTGGGCCAAGTGTATCGAACTAAAAGCAGACTATGTTGAAAAATTAAACGCCACTTTTAAAAATTTTCGTTTTTCTTTTGTAGGCTAAGTACTTATCGGACCACCCGCGTACACATCTGATTAACTGTCCGAAAATTCTCTGGGAGCATGAATTAACGGCCCTATAAACGGGTTATTGGGTTATTGCGGGTTATAAATGAGGGGGCTCTATAAACGGGCATCTCCCGAATGGATGTGAAACCAGAGGAATTAAGGATTAGTCAATAAGACAAAAAGCAGAACTTTACCAGACGGTGGCGAGAGCAATCACGAGAGAGTTTACCCTAGATTGTGTGTGTGCCGACTCTGGAGGGTACAATCGTAAAACCAGTCTCGCACTCCGGGGTTGCCAGTAGTTGGAAGGGGTCGGACCCAGCTCAGCCAGCATGGGAGACTCGCCCTACACAATGGTAAAGCGCCTAATAAGCGCCAAATTTCGCTCTATGTAGTAATGCCGATTGGCGATCGGAAGGGCCCACTATATCTGGTAATTAGTTCTGACCACTAACACATAAAACACATAATAGAATGAAGGAGATGAAAATGAGATGAAAGCTAAAAAAATTTTGCAGGTACTAGAGTGCCGCCTGCGCCCATCAACTCAGGAGAGTCACTGGAGCTGCCCAGCTCCCCCGTTACACCAGTAGGAAACCTGGCTGGTGAATGGATAATTGCGAAAGGAAAAAGGACAGGGTCGACGTCCCCAGAATCCTGGGACGCTGTGGAGAGTAAGATGCGAGAGCAACTGCTCACCATACACAACGTCCTAGGACAACTGACGGAGAAGACGAACGTCCAAAGAAACGTGAGTCGCGTGATTACGAACGGTATGGCTGACATACGAGATCTGTCCGGAAAGTATCGGGCCTACCTTTATATTTTCGTGCTAGCGTTATTCTTTATCATCTGGTGGGTGGCATCCTTCAAAGTAATCCCCACTTGATTGAATAACACGGTTCCATCGATATTTCCACTTTTCAAAACAGTCCTGGAACTCACTTTTAGGGATAGCCTTAAGTACACGTCACATTGTTTTCAATCGTTGTTTTGTCATCGAATCGGTGTCCTTTGAGTGGTTTTTTTAGTTTTGGAAACAGCCAAAAGTCACAAGGGGCTATGTCGGGACTGTATGGAGGTTGTCAAAGCAATGCGATATTGTGTTTGATCAAAAACTGTTGCACAAGATTGGATGAATGCGCTGGCGCATTATCGTGATGGAGAAGCCAGTCACCACTTTCCCAAAAGTGCGGCCGTATTCTTCTTACTGCATGACGCAAACGTTTTAAAATTTGAACGTAGTATTCATTATTGATTGTCTGACCTGTTGGTGCATATTTGTGATGTACAACACCTTCACAATCGAAAAAAACAATCAACATTGACTTAACATTGCTCCGACTTTGACGTGCCTTTTTTGGTCTTGGCGATTCAGAATGCTTCCACTGTGAAGATTGTTGTTTTGTTTCAGGATCATAACTATAAACCCATGATTCATCACCTGTAATAACTTTTCTAAGCACATTATCATCATTCTTGACCATTTCCAGGTTGTCCAGAACGATTTCTAAGCGAATGTTCTTCTGCTCTGCTGTGAGCAATTTTGGGATGAATTTCTCACACACGCGTTTCATTCCTAAATTTTCGGTTAAAATTTCTGAAATGATAGTTTTTGGAATCCCAAGGTCTTCTTCTAGTTCTCGCACAGTCATACGACGATATTGTTCGATTGCAAGTCGCACCCGCTCAATATTATCTGCGGTTTTTGTCGTCGAAGGTCGGCCGGAACGAGAATCACTATCGACAGAAGTGCGACAATCCTTGAACCGTTTATACCACTCTTTTATTCGTGTTTTGCTCATACGAGGTGTGTTCAAAAAGTAACGAGAATTTTTAAATTTCGCGGGTTTGGAGAGTCCGCTTGTATAAAATTTTTTTTATTATGTTGGTACACATGCCCCTGAAGTACGATAAAATTTTCAGCAATATTCATTGCTTACTTTTTAAGTAGCAGCCGCTAACGTTAGACGTGTTTTTCGAACTCGGCGATTTTCGTTTGTGAAAAAATATGGATCAAAGAATTTGTATTAAATTTTGCGTAAAAAATGAAATAAAGTGTAGTAAAGTTTGTCAAATGTTAACAAAGGCATATAGTGAGTCTGCTATGAGTAAAGCAAGGATTTATGAGTGGTATAAGCGTTTCCAAGATGACCACGAAAACGTTGAAGATGACGAACGACCCGGACGCCCAAGCACATCAACAACCGATGAAAACGTGAAAAAAGTGAAAGAAATGGTTATGAACGATCGCCGAATCACAATCAGAGAAGTCGCTGATGATGTTGGCATATCAGTTGGCTCATGCCATCAAATTTTTTCGAATGTTTTGGGTATGAAACGTGTGGCAGCAAAATTCGTTCCAAAATTGTTGAATTTCGAACAAGAACAGCGGCGAATAGAAGTTGCTCAGGAGTCGCTAAATGAAGTCAATAACGATGCAGAACTACTAAAACGTGTTATAACAGGTGACGAAACATGGGTTTACGGATATGATGTCGAAACTAAGGCTCAATCGTCCCAGTGGAGGCATTCTGGATCGCCAAGACCGAAAAAGGCTTGACAAGTGCGGTCGAATGTGAAGGTGTGTTCTTCGATTTTAATGGCATAGTGCATTATGAATTCTTGCCACAAGGTCAAACAACCAATAAGCAGTACTACCTACAAGTTCAACGTCGTTTGCGTGAAGTAATCCGAAAAAAACGCCCGGATTTGTGGCAAAACAATTCATGGCTTTTGCACCACGATGATGCGCCTGCTCACACTTCATTGCTTGTTCGTGAATTTTTGGCCAAAAACGAAACTGTAACGATGCCTCAGCCTCCATATTCGCCAGATATGGCTCCATGTGACTTTTTTCTATTTCCAAAAATAAAGAGAACATTAAAAGGCCGTCGTTTTACAAGCATAGATGACATTAAAAGCGAATCGCTGAAAGAGCTAAAAGCTATTACAAAGATCGAGTTTCAAAAGTGTTTCGAGGATTGGAAAAAGCGTTGGCATAAGTGTATTGTATCCGAAGGGGACTACTTTGAAGGCGACAACATTAATGTAGATGAATAAATAAATATTTTTTTCATAAAACGAAAATTCTCGTTATTTTTTGAACACACCTCGTACACTCCGTTCCGAACGCCTTTTACATCATTTCAATAGTTTCCGAACTCGTTTTTCCGAGTTGAAAGCAAAATTTGATGCAAATTCGTTGATCTTGTTTTTCAGTCATTTTTGACAATATCAAAATCCGACGAACGAGAAAAAGGCACTGTAAACAAAGACACGCTGCGCATGAACTATACGTCCGGCGCGTGTCAGTAAGTAACCAATAGATTCGTGAGCTTTACTGTTGACGTTTCTGTCCGGTAGAGGTCGCTCGAACACTATGGCGTGAAGATATAAACGTAGGCCCGATACTTTCCGGACAGACCTCGTACAGAGTAGTAGAATGGGCCCTTAGCGATTGATTTACAATATTGTGCTAAAGAAACTAGAATTCTTAGTTCAGAGATAAAAAACAGAGATACCAGGAACACAATAGTAAATGGACTCTTTCCGAACCAACCAGTAACGGACTACATTACGGATGACCAGGAATCGATAGTACAGGTGTTCAGAGAAGCGGAGCTCAACCGAACTATCTTTAGGCATAAACCCAGCAAAGTACTAGGGTCAAACTGTGTACTGGAGAAGATTCTTAATAGATCGCAGGTACACGGTAAGGACATTTCATGGAATTGTAAAACGCGAACTTGCAGGTTAGTTCCCCTAGCGATGAAATACAACCAGACTAATTCTTCTGCCTAAAAGAAAAGGAGAGCCAAATGCACCGTATTTCTGCATCCCCTGAGGCTCCTAGACAGAGCGGCCAAATTGCATCAAGCGCTACTGAAACCGAAACTTACAAAGTATTGGCAGATAACCAGCTCGGATTCCGAAGGAGTCGGTCGAGAATAGGAACGATACGAGAAGTCACGGATGTTTGCATGAGCTCGAGGTGTATCTCCTACGGCACGAAGCCGTGACGTCTCACAACACTAGACATTAGGACCACCTTTAACACGGCTGGGTGAAGGGAAATCCTATAGGCTTTTCAAACCTTCAAGGTCTCCCTACCTGATACGGATGATGAAGGAATACCTACGGCATAAATGGATTGTGTATGAGATGACAGATGGGACGGCAATCGGACGAATTACTGTAGGTGTCGGCCAGAAATCTATCTTGGGCCTAAATTTCTAGAACATACTGTACGACGCACTTTATCAAGGAAACCCCCCATACCGATATCACCCATTTCAATAATCTTTTTATATGTTGTAGTACTCGACAAAATAATAGACAGGTATTTTTCTTTTTGTGCCGACATTGACTTTAACGGGTAGAAAGTCATCCCTAAATCTTATCCCCAAAGCCATTTCCTTATTATATTTCAGCATCTAATAAATATTTTGAAGAATATTTGCTCTAAAAATTTTGAGATATTAGGCGTTCTGATGACCCTGGGGGTTGCAAACCTTATTTTATATTTTTTAGAACTAGCATTTTATTCACTTATTTCATAAAAAACCAAAGTATGAACTCAACAAAATTAAGAAAAGTATTTCTATTTACCATATCGAATATTTGAGTTAACTTGCTTTATAGTCTTTTAAATAGACACCTCCAAGCACTGTTAAACAGTCCTCAAATTGGTAAGCCATATTTGGTGATTATGTTAACTATGTTCCTGAGATCTTTTCGGAACAGAATATAATTTATACCAAAATTAAACATATTATAAATTTTTTATAATAATAGTATGAAACGGTCACCCTTAATACAGAATTATCAAATTTCCTCAATATTTCATATTCATCAAATATTTATCGAAAATTTTCGGATATTACAACATATCCAAAAATCATTAAAATCGGTAGGATTGAGTTGGGATGATTCCCATGTCAGAGGTCATATATAATGTTTTATCTAAATAATGAATTTCCCATTCTTTGAGAATCTCGGGTAAAAAATAAGGGTTCTCATATAAAAAACTAAAGTTGACCTTCAAATAACCTTGAAGGTTACTCTGAAGGTCACATTCAAAGTCACCAATGGAATCCTCGTAAAAAATTACTTCAATGATTGTAACCATTTTGAAAAATAATCTTGTGAAAATTTTTTAGTGTTTCCGAACTTTCTGGACACCCTGTATACTGCCGATCTCGCACTTTGATTTCCCTTCCTTTCTCCCAAAGGAAAATGAGTTAAACTTTAAAGTTCTATATCTTCGGGGAAAATAAATCTACAGACATGGGCAAAGACGCATTTGAAATCTCTTTACAAGAACTTTTAACCAGTATTGAGTGATATGTATTACAAATGTAATAAAATGTTTTTTTTTTAAATTTTTCAAACGGAAATTCAAAAAGTAAAATTCATTATTTTTTCCATCTTCGATTTACCGTCAATTATCGAAAAAGAATTAGTAAAAAAATTAAAAGTACATGATTTTAAGGCTCTTTCAAATTCCCATCTAAACATTAATTAAAAAATTATTTCCATCAAATTTGACGTGCGTACAAGCATTTTTCCTGAAAATTAAAACTTTTTTCCAATTGTTCATAACTCCGTAAATTTAAATAATAGAAAAAAATTTATAGAAAAAAAATTGTTTATTTTTCAACGTAGAATACCATAGAATTTTTCCAGATTTTTTTTAAATTTATTTTTATTACAACTGGTGCGTTAGAAAGGATTAACAAAGAGCCCTGCCGGGTAAGCATGTCAAAAATGCCCTTGAGGATATCGGATTCCGGACTGGAGGGACTTTTTTGTCATTAAAAGATATGACTTCTCTCAAATTTTCAGACCCCTAGGTGCATGTGGGACAAGATGGGACGGGGTAATATGGTTTTTGGTTTTCGAACCATATCTTGGTCAATTTTTGAGCTACGTAAAAATTTTTTTTTGGAAAATGTGTCGTTTTTTAAGCCCTACAAGACTGTCTAGTTGAAAAAATTTTTGGCGCGAAATTCAAATTTTGGCGGCCATTTTAAAATTTGAATTTGCCGCCATTTTGTCTGTTTTATAGGTGCATAGCTAAAAAAAAATCGTACAATACTTCTTATGAACGAGAAAGTATGTGTGAATTTTTTCAGATTTTTAAAATTGGTGGAAGGAGGTCAAAAAAATTAAAAACCACATTTTCGATGATTTTTCGTACGTACGTGGCCCCTAAATATCCGTAAATTGTTTTCCAAGTAGTTTTCACGCTAAAATCTATTTCATTTGCCTCTTTCATACATTAATAAGCATATCCGTTTTTCAGAACAATTAACCAACGTGTTTTTCACGAATATTCTTCGAAAATAATAACCCACGTGACTGATAAATCATTGAAAAAATAGGTTAATTAATTAATATTTTAGAGAAAGGGTGGGCTAGCGTTATTCAAATAATTTCAAAGATTTTGGTTTCTTATAATAGTGGGAAATCACGTTTTTTTCATGTATCAACTCTACTTTTCATGTATCAATTCTAATCAATATTTTTCAAATCTAAAAGAACCGACATATTCGTTATGAAATAAGGGATGTTGCTAAAAAATGTTGCTAAAATAATAAATGGACTTTTTATGGTTTATAACTAATTTTCTGTTAAATTTTCGCCAATCTACTTTCGAGATTTGTGTTCAGCATGTTAAAGTACATAAAATAACTCTTAGATTGTAAATTTTTACCCCCATCGGCCAGCGCCTGAACAAGAAAATCTATTCTCACTTCTACACTACTCGTAAGATGTAAATTAATATGTAAAAAAACTAGACATAATTTAACAACTTCTCAACTATACAAAAATCAAAAACATAATTTTCTTTCAATTTCAGTTGATTTTTACGTATTCAGGGCCCAGGAAATTTTTTTTTTATGGAATTCATGCCTTTTCCTATGCTAGTTTTCAAACTTTCAGGCGTTGCTCAGTTTTCTTTCTTGGCCACCAGAGCGGCGCATTGGTATCGTTGAATTTGTTGAATTGCCAATCGGAACTCAGAATTTATAACGGATTTTGATTTGTTCAGGTGTAAATGAATAACGCACAAATGGTTTTGTAATTATATTCTACGTTGAAAGAGATGCACAATCAGAAAAAATTATCAGTTTTCGAATTATCTCACATTTACTACTGTGGGCAAAAAGTAAGGTAAATTTGTTTGTAAAATGAAAAATCTTTATTTATTCTTCTACATCAATGTCATCCCCTTCGAAGTAATCCCCTCCCGATAAAATACACTTATGCCAACGTTTTTTCCAATCCTCGAAACATGCCAAATAGTCCCTTTCCGGTATAGCCATCAGCGCCTTCTTCGATTCAGCTCTTATCTCCTCAATCGACTCGAAACGCGTTCCCCGGAGTGGTCTCTTGAGTTTTGGGAATAGCCAGAAGTCACACGGAGCCAAATCAGGCGAATACGGTGGTTGCGGAACGATATGCGTCGAATTTTTGGCGAATTTTTTGCAAGAAATTGAGCGTTTTCGGTACCAAACGAGATTTGACTTTTCGTAGGCCCAAATGGTCTTTCAAAATTGTTTTCACAGATCCTTCTGATATTCCGATCATATCAGTAAGGTCTCTAACAGTCAACCGACGATTTTCGAGCACTAATTCCTTCACTTTATTGACGTGTTGGTCATCTGTTGACGTCGATGGTCGTCCGGAGCGCTCCAAGTCATCAACACGTTCTCGACCCTCATTGAAGTCTTTGTACCACTTATAAACATTTTTCTGCGACATGGTAGAATCACCAAAGGCCTTCCGCAACATCCTCAACGTTTCCGCAGCCGAAATTTCATTCCGCAAACAAAATTTGATGGCACTTCTTTGCTCAATTAAATCAGACATTGTAAAAATCGAAACATGCACTCTTGGTCGTTTGGTAAACACAAGCGTAAATATATTACTGATGATGACATTGACATGAAATTTGTCCCAGATGTCATTCGCAGTCCTACCAACTCAAGAAAAAAAGAACTAGCCCGAAATGTTAAGCCCGCGAAGTTTAAATTGAAACTTCACCTTACTTTTTGCCCACAGTAGTATTATATCCGAGTGACAATTTCAAAATTCGTTATGGTACACCTGTTGATGTCGTTCATGACATGTATACAGATTTTTAAAGAATCATTTCTTATGTTATTCTTGTTTGTCCATTGCTGAAAATATTTTGATCACAATTTATCAAATAAAGTATATATCATAAACAGTATTGACATAAGAGTTGGAAGTCAAGTGTTATGTTGACAATAACAAGTTTATGATTGTGTAACAGATCCTATCAATTGAATATATTTTTCAAGCTTCAAACGGAATTGATGTTAATAAAAGTGAGCTTTCAAATTAACTGAGTATTTTATAATTAAATAGAAAATGAACAGCATATAATACAATTTAAAAAGGTTTCTGAATTCTGTTAAAGAAGCTTTTTGTCTAGTAATTAATAATAGTCTGAAAAACTATAATTAGTTTAATCTCATAAAGAGCAAAGAAATGTATTGAAACTTTATTATATTATAACGTACGATAAATATGATAATTACTGCATAACATTTCTGAAAAAAATTAAAATGTCCATTTCTTATTGAACTACTATTCAAATTGATTCAATATTTGCCCAGTCTGAGACAACATTCATGTGAACATTTATCTGAAAAAAATAAAGTTAACAACCTAACCCCTTTCTTTACACAGATTATTCTACATGGAATGAATTAGTAAGACTTTACTGTTAGTACTGTTTTTTATGGCAATTGGTATAATATAGAACCATGTAAGATAGAAACTGAAATGCGTATTGTTGTATACTTAGAAAAAATATTATAGACTCATGGAAATAGTAACTAGTCTCATATTAGTTTCTGAATTAATTTTAAATCTAGAACTCGGGTTCAAGATTTGCAATTTATCGATATTTCTTGTCACCATTCTTTATGAAAATTTGACTTGAGGTTTATAATTTAATGGCAATATTTATTATGTACCAGTTCCTAACAAAGGTACTCATGAAGCTATTTGTGTCTTTATTTTACTTCTTGCCTTGAGCTTGCCTAAGCTACTTTTGATTAAAACATACTATAGTTTACTCCACATGTTGAATAAAATTTACAATTGTACTATTTGCATCTCACTCGCTTAGTTTCTAAACATTGGATTCTATACACTGAATACTCATTGAACTGTAATTTCACTTTAACAACCCATTGGACGGCATTTCTTACAATTGTTTTAGTTCACAAAAATTATTTTCTATGACATGCTGCACAGAACTTTTTAAAATTTTTTATCATACCATTTTTTCAACTTTTTTCCAATTCTTTGTTGTATTACTAATTTTATAACCATTTTCATCGTCAATCAAATATCACAGTTTACAATATACTGTTTGGAAAGCTTTAATAGTTTTACTTTTATGAAAACATGATTTGTTAGTTAGTTTTCAATGTCAACATGTAGTTCGAAATATATTTTAGATATTCTATGATAAATAAAGCAAATATGATTACTTTTCTCGCTATTAGAATGCTCACTCGCACGTAGTAAAAACAGTTTATTTCGCTTCATTGTCATGTGATCACATTCTTGATCTTGAATAAAACTTTTGATGATATTCTTGAGATTTTTCAGCTGTGATTTATCTATAACATCATACCATTTAAAAGATTCTCTATAAAAATTCTTGGGTAATCATGTTTCTAACAGTAGGACAATTCTTATTTCTTTTAGTCAAATCAATATGTACATTATCACAAGGTTTGTTTGAAGCAAAAATTATATTTTGTTTCTCTCAAATAATCACTCCGACAACTGAATATTTCTTCAACTTCATATTTTTCATTTTTTATCAAAATGTTAACACCGGCCAGTATTCTTATTTATTCAGAGCCATTATATTTTTCAGTTAGCTGCATTTGAAAAGTTTATTTATTTCAAACTAATCACTTTACAATTCAGTTTATTGAACACTAGTATTGAACTGCAAAATTTAAAACATTTCTCGGACATTTTGTTGTATTGAATGAGAAATTTTACGGTCTTTGAAATAAGATGTGTAAAGAATTAGAGATATATTTTACGAATGCTTGTTAAAAATTATTATTTACAAAAACAGTGAAAAAATCTAATCATTCGAAAAAATTATGCTTTTTTATGCAGTATTTCATTGCTCTTTAGAGATTGTTTGCTTTTTTTTTCAGTTGTATCAGAACCTTTTTTATTCATACACTAATTTTCTTAAATGAAAGATTCCTTTTTTGATTTCGAAAATTTATTTACAGATTAGCATGTCAGAGCAAAAGAAAAAACAAACAAAGTGTCCAGGTTGCAGCATTCCCCTGAAGAAACTTTCAGGATACAAAAAATCGTTAGATACTGATGAAGAAATATCTCAATTTCATGCAATATTCGATGAGACAGTAGATCTCAATACTATAATATGTTCAAAATGTTTCTCGAAGATGAGGAAATTCGTGCATCAGAATAAAGAGAATTAAGTCAAAACTGCAGTTTTGGAAAACGCAGGAGAATTATTTTCAGAAACACCTCCTACTGAAACCCAGTCATCTCTATCATCTACAAATAGTCCAGGAGTTTTTTATCCAGAAGCAAAACCGATGGAAGAAGTCGAATTAGTTGAAATGTCAATTACAAGAACACTCAGCACTCATGCTTACTGCTGTTTATGCAAATCAATTAAAAACATTGTGTTAGTTCCAGATCAGGCTCGGATGCAAGTTTATGCAAAAAAGAGAATATATATTCCTAACGGTAATAGATGTTGCATTAAACACCTGATAAACAAGAGGTTTTATGACGAAGAATTGAAGAGCATTGAGGTTTTCTCATCGACAAGTATGATTCCAGTTCCGGAATTATCAAAACTACTTGAACAATTATCTATTCGAGTAGATTCTGAAATTCATGACAGAATTGGAGATTTTTCTTTTCCGGAGGAGCGCTTGAACGTGCTGACTGCTGGGTTGAGTTGGGAAAATATTATAGAATTACGCGATATGATGATATCCTTGAGAGATTCGGAATCTCGAAATGTGACACAAGCATTGATTGTTTTTCTGTTTAAATTAGTAAGTGGAAATTCAAATAAAGTCATTTGCGCTGTTCTGGGTGTTCAACGCGAGCAGCAGGTTTCGGCTTTCTGTCAATCTATTTTAACAGCTTTTGAAAAAGATGTACTTCCAACACGTTTTGGTATTGGTGCACTAAGTAGGGAAGAATTAATAAGTCATAATACTCCAGTCGCCAAAGCATTACATAATATTCGGGAAGATCAGCTGGCTTTGATTGGGGATGGAACTTATCTCCGACACGAAAAGAGCGCAAATAATGAGTATCAAAGGAAATCTTTTTCTGGTCAGAAAAAAGTACCTTTATGCAAACCGTTTACGATCTGTGCTTTGGATGGATACATTATAGACTCAGCAGGCCCTTTTGAGGCTAATCTGAATGATGCACAAATTTTAGATCACCTACTGAAAAAGCCAGATGGTCTGAGAAAATTGATGATCAGTGGAGATATCTGGGTTCTAGACAGAGGTTTTCGTGATGTAAAAGACAATCTTGAAAGTATGGGATACAAAATATTAATGCCAGCTCTCAAAGGAAAACAAAAACAGTTAACAAGACAAGAATCTAACGACTCTCGTTTTGTTACTGCGGTCCGGTGGCCAGTTGAAGTTGTACATGGTGTGATCGGTAATAAGTACAAGTTACTTCGTCATAAGTTTTACAATACAATGTTGCCAAAAGCTGGCTTGTATTGTAAGATAGCGTGCTTTTTACAAAACAAGTTCGGAAAGCGATTCGTAGCAGACTCTTCCATGACGGATGAAATTGTTTCACGTATGCTTCAACGAAAAGATGTGGAGAATACTTTAGCTTCAGAAGCTGAAAATGGTCACTGGAGTAGAAGAAAATTACCTTTTCGACCAATGACATCCAGTGACGTTCTAGATTTTCCAGAATTAACTGAAAGGGATTTGAAGATATTGTTTTCAGGAACATACCAATTGCAGCAGAGCGTATCTTATCTGGCGAAGATGGCGAGCTTGAACTTTACTATTTAAAAGCAACAAATGAAATTCTAAAAGTGCGTGTGAAGTCGAGACACGTTAATAGAAATACGTATAATTGTTTCGTTCATTACCGCCCACAAACAAACGGCTGTGCAGGTATCGTTAGATACTGTTGCGAGTGCGCTAACGGCAATCGCACGATCGGTTGCTGTGCTCACGTTGCTGCTGTGATATATTACCTCTCGCATGGAAGATATCTTGCGAAAATAATACAACCGGCTAAAATTTTAAGTTCCCTTTTTGCAGTTCAACAAGTACCGCCCGTCATTAACGAAGACAGTGATGAAGATTAGGACAAAATCAAAATTTTTTTCAATTCAATCTCTGTACATATGTATTGGAAAATATATTACTCTGAAATTCCTTGAATACACCAAACCGAAATCTTCGAATTTATTTGAATAACGCTAGCCCACCCTTTCTCTAAAATATTAATTAATTAACCTATTTTTTCAATGATTTATCAGTCACGTGGGTTATTATTTTCGAAGAATATTCGTGAAAAACACGTTGGTTAATTGTTCTGAAAAACGGATATGCTTATTAATGTATGAAAGAGGCAAATGAAATAGATTTTAGCGTGAAAACTACTTGGAAAACAATTTACGGATATTTAGGGGCCACGTACGTACGAAAAATCATCGAAAATGTGGTTTTTAATTTTTTTGACCTCCTTCCACCAATTTTAAAAATCTGAAAAAATTCACACATACTTTCTCGTTCATAAGAAGTATTGTACGATTTTTTTTAGCTATGCACCTATAAAACAGACAAAATGGCGGCAAATTCAAATTTTAAAATGGCCGCCAAAATTTGAATTTCGCGCCAAAAATTTTTTCAACTAGACAGTCTTGTAGGGCTTAAAAAACGACACATTTTCCAAAAAAAAATTTTTACGTAGCTCAAAAATTGACCAAGATATGGTTCGAAAACCAAAAACCATATTACCCCGTCCCATCTTGTCCCACATGCACCTAGGGGTCTGAAAATTTGAGAGAAGTCATATCTTTTGATGACAAAAAAGTCCCTCCAGTCCGGAATCCGATATCCTCAAGGGCATTTTTGACATGCTTACCCGGCAGGGCTCTTTGTAAATAAAAATAATAACATTTCCAAAATTCTAATATAAACATATATCCATCGAAAAATTGTTTAATTCTCATGAAACAATAAATTTCAAATCCTCTCTTGCCCGTTTCTATAGATTACTTTTCACTAAAAATATAAAATAGATAACCAACTTTAACTTTGCTCGTGGGGATATGGGGGGAGATGGTAAAAATATATGTAAATGTTTATATATATAAATATAACCGGCAACGTATACATAGAATATCAAGAAGATAAGTAGCGAGTCAAACATATTTTTTATTTATGTGCATATATTTTTTTGCAAGATTTCCACCTTTTAAAGATTACAAAAGCCGATATTCGAATAAAACCAGAAGCGCGATAGTAACTCTAAAGGTATTTGATGGGTTGAATCCGAATCTGGCTTCAGAATTAATGTATCAACTAAACTTTTCAAACTAACCTAAACTAGCCTTAAAGTGCAAAAATTATGATTATTTGCTATGTTTGAGGTTATGTAAGACTGTGAATAAATTTTTTTTTTCAACAATTAATAAAACCATCAGAAAGCAGCACTTTTGCCATTTAAACTCAAGTTTGTGGATTAGAGATATCTTGTTTTTCATCAAGATATTATTGATTAATGTTAAGTAGTTTAGCAGTTTCGCAATAACATTAAAATCACAGGTTAAAAGAGTCAGAGATTAAGGCAACTGGGGTTCACGGATCTGGAGTTATAGCCTCGCAAGTTACAGAAAGTTAACCTATTAAGGGCCAATGCCTAAACTAGAAGAGACAACATCTAATTAATTATGCTATTCATAGGCAAATCGAAAAAATATACCCGTACACATTTATACATTTTTACCCGTATCCGTATACATTTTTTTGTACTTTAACCTGTAGAATCTATTGCCGTAAGATTTAAAAAATAATAACTTTTTAGGTAGGGGTTTCGACTCGTGGAAGAGAGTAGACGTGTCTTGACTGTGAGTGCGAGATTTGGTGAGAAAGTTTAAGAGGAAAAGTGTTTGAGGAGAGAAATAGAGGTGAACAGAGCGTGGAGGAGGAAGAGAAGTGGAGTAGAGAGAGAGAGAGAGAGGTCTGGAGAAGAGCAGGAAAGAGCAGAGAGAGAAAATAAAGAAAAAAAGAAAAGTTGAGGTTAAGAGAGAAAATTAAGAAGCGGGAAAGGCAAGCAGAGAGGAGGGGTGGTAAGAAGTAAAGGCGCAGAAAGAAAAGATAAGACATGGAATAAAGGTGAGATCACGAGTAGAAATAGAGAGACGAATTAAGGCGTACGGGATAGTGATGGAAAAATTTGGACAACAGAAAAATCAAGAGATAAAGGTGAAAGGATGGATAAGAAAGGTACAGAGAAGGAAAAGAAGAATAGAGTAAAGGTGGTGAGGGGGAGAGAGAGCGGAGAGGGGCTGAGGGAGAATATTAGAGGAGAAATGAGAGAGGTAAAAAGATGCAAGAGTGAAAGTGAGGAGAGGGAGATGGAAGGGGAAGGGAGAGAAGGATTGGACAGCAAAATAAGAGAAGTGGAAAAAAGCAGTGATGCAGAGAATATAATGGAAAAGATACGGGCAGATATAAGGGATTTAAGAGAGGTATGGGAGGAAGAAAGGAGAGAATAGACAGAAATGTTTAAAGAAATGATGGAAAAAATGGAAGAAATAGAATATATGAGAGAAAAAATGGATAGAGAAAGTAGGTTAAACAATATAATAGTGACAGACTTAGAGGGTGGGTTAAGATGGAAAAAAAAGGGTGAGGCAAAGGACTGGTTAAGAGAGGAACTAGAAATGAAAGGGGAGGTAGTGAATCTTAGAAAAATAGGAGGAACAGCGGGGAGGGATGATCGGAGAGAAAGAGGAAAAAAGATGTGGCAAATTAGATGCGCTTCATGGGAACAAGAAGAAGGAATCATGAAGAGGAAAAAGAAGCTGGGATAGAAAAAGATCTTTATAGGTCAGGACTGGACGTGGAAGCAGAGAGGAAGTAAGAAGGAAAGCAAGAGAAATAAAAGGTAAAGGTAAAGAGGTATAGATGTGGCATAACGGGTTGAATTTAGAAGAAGAATGGTGGTGGAGCGAGAAAGAGGGAAAAATGGTAGGAAAAAGGGCGAAAGGGTTTCGAAAACAATAGGGAAAAAAGAGAGAAAGAGGAAGGAAGGAAGAGAGTGGAAAGAGAGGCAGTAAAGATATTATTCTGGAATGTGGCGGGGATTAGAAGCAAGGTGGACGATGACTGGTAATATGTTAGGGAATTTGATATAATAGGGCTAACCCAAACCTGGGTTAAGAGGCAAGGGGCAAAAGCTGGAGTGGAGAGGCAAATGAAAGGGTATAACATATAGTGGAGAGACTCAAGAAGAGAAGGAAGAAGAGGGAGAGAAATAGGGGGAGAAATAATGGTGGTAAGAGAGAGGAAAGGAATGAGTAAAGTCGAATAGAAGAAATAAAGGACAAGTGAGGTAATAGCAGGAGAAATAAAGATCGAAGGGAGGAAATACGTGATAGCAACGGTGTATATGCAACATGAGAAAAGGAAAACTATGAATACCTAAGCGAAGAGATAGAGGAGAACAGAGGAAAAACAATAATTATAGGAAGTGATTTCAACGCAAGAATAGGAAATGAGTGGAGAGAATAGGAGACAGAAGAAAACCTAGAAGAAATAAAGGCCAAGGATAAAGTGTTAAACGCACAGGGAGAAGAAATGATAAAATGACTAGGAGAAATGGGCTTACTTACAAGTAACACTACCCAACCGTTACACACCGATCAGAATGAAACTTTGCACTTCCATAGAACACTAAAAAATATGGAACCCCTGTTTTTTCATTTTCTCGGAATTAGCTTTTAAGGGGTAGAAACTACCCCTAGAAAATTATAAAGGCGGAAACCTCCATGAACAAAATATAAAAAAAATATATATATATATATATATATCATACAAACTCATTCTCCCAAAACTACCCACAGAACCCACTCAAACGAAACATCCGCCTTACCCCAAATCTTACCCCTTTTCCAAATCATCCCATCCCCTTACCCGAACATAGAGCGTCCAACTAAACTAATTAAATATCTTCGTCTTGACTATACCACTCTCACGTAAATCAATCAAACCTTATTATCGCTTCCACATAAACTAACCCCACCACGACCACCCACCCACCCACCCTGGATAGGCTTTCAAGGGGTAGAATCCAACCCCAGATACTTAAA
Source organism: Phymastichus coffea (assembly GCF_024137745.1). Lineage (NCBI taxonomy): Eukaryota > Metazoa > Arthropoda > Insecta > Hymenoptera > Eulophidae > Phymastichus > Phymastichus coffea. Next base: position 2,480,640 of record NW_026706822.1, on the reverse strand, counting down.
CCCAATTTCCTTGATCCCCGAGCCCTGTAACCTGCGAGGCTATAACCCCAGACCCTTCACCCCAATTTCCTTAACCCCCGAGCCCTATAATCTTCGAGGCTATAACCCCAGGCCCTTAACCCCAATTTTCTTAACCCCCGAGCCGGGTTTGTGGACTTGTCCTATCTTTCCTCCCTTAAATATTCGTTTTAAGTTATGGGAACGAATATTTTAATCTTCGGAAAATTCATGAAATTCGATATTTTGAAAAATGAGTATTTTGGCTGAAAGAAATCTACTTTAAAGTCTACTTTAAAGTGTTTTTTTTAAGGAAAGAAGTTGCGAAGCTACATAACCTCAAAAATAGGCCAAAACCGCTTGTTTCGTACATTTAGGTTAGGATATCTCGAAAGCCTGAGCCACCAGAGAAATTCTAACTTCGAATTTGGATTCAGCACTTGGCAAAACTTCGGGAAAGTATACTCGTGTTCTGGTAACATATTTTTGCCAACCTGTGTTATAGTTATATTAAATTCCTTGATGTTAATTTGAAAAAGAATTAATATCAGTTTTTTATAATTTTTGATAATTTATGTGTTGTTAAAACATATTAATTTTAAAAACAGTTTGAGAAACATCTGATTAATTAACAAGTATAATGTATTTTCAAAAATTCGAATAAAAATACTTCGAAATGAAAATAAGTATAAAACTGTTCATTCATAATTAGTATAATTTAAATACACAAACTATAAGTTTTTTTTATATTTTCTGGCTTTCCCATAACACAAGTCGGTAAAACATCAAAAAATATTGTAAATATTAAATTTAAATATTATTGTATTTATTCGAATTATGACATACTTGAGGTTTAGGAATGCACGAAACAAGAAAGTCAATGTCAAAATTTTAACAATGAACATCTTAGTATTTATTCACCGATAGAGCAATGAAACACAAATAAATCAATTCTGATATAAGATTAACACTAAATCCGATTTCTCTGATCCGGCAATATAATTAATCCAATCCGATCATGACGCTATTTGTATACGGTAATATTACATCCGCTACACACCTATTTCTTCACATGTTCATTATTTTTTTTTATTTCAATATTTCGTATTTACAGGCGACTCACGCTAAATCAGATTACTTATCTCTGTTGAATTCGTTGAATCCACGCCAATAGCGATCATGGAGAAATTCTTCTTCGATGGTGGCACATACTCCAACTATCCAATTGTCTCCTTGATCTAAAAGAATGCAGCAAACACTATCTTAGGACTACCCATCTTCTTCTACTATGGAATAGTACGGAGCCCTTTGCAGCTGTTGTTACATCGGTAGCGGGAAAACAGAGTCTGCCACGCTCCGCGGCCCCAGCAGGTCGCCAGCCAGCCTTGGCATGAAGTTGCTCGCGAGACCGCATCAAGCGAGCCATCGATCGCACTTCGAAACGCGATCGTTCAACTGATCTTATCGATTCGTCACAATATACTGCGAAGTTATTACTTTATAAAGAATAAATGATTTTCATAAAAGTTGCCGGTCTAGATTAATTTCATGCTTTAACACATTTAGAGTAAAATCTCCTCTTTATAAACATTTGTATGTACTTAATAATTTTTGTAGTAAAAGATATTTAAAATACCTATTAATCTTTCTTTGTTAATTAGCCTTCATATGTCACGTTTTGATTCTTTTTCTTTCCATATTTAAAATAATAGTTCGATTTTCAAATAGCAATAGTTAAATAATATATTGAAGACTGCTTTTTGTTTGACCAAAAATTTATAAATTCAAAATGCTGATGAATCCAAAAAATATTTTAAATTTGCTGCGTTCTGCTTTCGACGGTGCTGAATATAACATCGAATCTAGAATAACTGATAAAGAACGATCTTTCGCTTCTAACCTGGCAGATCTTATAAGAACAGCATCCGATTGCTCATTATTTATTGACATTTATGAAAGTTTGTCTTACAATGAAGAAAGCGTAATAGCTGAAGCATTGGAAGTTGATGATTTGCATTTAGAAGAATCTGATGATTCAAATGAAGATGATAAACATCTGCCATTAGACGGTAGTGCAGATTTGGAGTATAAGATAAGAGCGGTCACTTACTGGCGTTCAGGTAAGAGAAAAAGAAGAAGTCTTGAATCTGTACAAAGTAAATTTGCAAATGTAAAACATCAAATGATGCTGTACAGATGGGAAAATCAAATTGAAAAAGGAGCATCAAAGTCAGAAAAACTACATAAAATTTCAAAGTATGTTTTAGAAAAGTTTAATAGTGCTTCTGATAAATGTTTACCGATTCACGATTCAGATTTGAAATGGTGGGCGCTCGAAGCTAGATAAAGTGAAAAGTTATCTTCGAAATTATTTAAGGCTTCATCAAAATGGATACATAACTTTAAAGTGAAGCATAGAATAGTCTCTAGAAAAATCAATAAATTTGTTACTACTGCACAATTGTCAAATGCTTCTGAATTATCATAGTCGGCTTCGAAATTCGTAGAAGAGATTCGCAAAGATATTCAATCGAAAGGTGTAGCCAATATTTATAATTCTGATTAATCGGGATTCAATTTGGAAGCTCATGCAGGCCGTACGTTGTCAATCAAGGGATCACTACAAGTAGAATGTCTTGCTCAATCAATAAACTCATTAACCCATAGTTACACTATACTACCGATTATTTCAGCTAATGGCAAACTCCATTCTCCCTTATTAATAGTCTTGAAAGAAACTGATGGCGAGTTTGGACCAATTGTACGAAAGAATTTGTATACAGCAAATAATATTTTTGTTTACCCTTCTAATTCTGGAAAATTGACATCTCAAATTGCCGCAAAATAGTTTGAAAAAGTCTTTCTCTCTTTTGCCGGTCTGGACTCTTCAGTATTGTTGGATTCTTGGACAGGGCAAACTGAAAAAGTATTTGAAAAGATAAATAAAGGAAATTAAGTCGTCGAAATTCGTACTAAACCTGCTGGAACGACTGGGATGATCCAACCTTTAGATGTCTATGGCTTTAGACCGTGGAAAAATTTCGTCAAATGTTTTTCTGATATGGTAATGTTAAACAATTTTGAAATAAATTTACATTTGAGAAATACCATTTTTAAATTACAGTCATTGACACATTATCAGTTTTCAGCGCCAAGATTCATAAATATATTTAAATACGGATGGTGGAAAAGTGGTTACGTGACAGATTAACCGAATAAATGTCAAACCCCTGTGCAATACTGCTTTCAGAATGTTGATACAAAATGTGCATTTTGTTGCCAATCTGCAATTATCAAATGTGCTTGGTGTTCTTAAAACTTGTGCATACAGCATTTTTTTGCCATCAGTGAAGAAAACCCACCTCATTATTGTAACGAACTTGTAAAATAGAGGATATCTCTTGATACAGTAATGTATGTAAGAGGTGAAGTACGTGAGAGGCAAGGGGACTCACGTGAAACAAGCTCCCCGATCGAGAGAGGCAAGGGGACTCACGTGAAACAAGCACCCCGATCGTGAGAGGAAGAGGACTCACGTGAAACAAGCACCCCGATCGTGAGAGGCAAGGGGACTCACGTGAAACAAGCACCCCGATCGTGAGAGGCAAGGGGACTCACGTGAAACAAGCACCCCGATCGAGAGAGGCAAGGGGACTCACGTGAAACAAGCACCCCAAAGGGAACAGAATTTACTACATCCACGTCGTTGTTCCTGACCTTAAAATGACCTTCAAGGTTCAAGTCCCTCGCAGGTTACAGGGCTCATAAGGAAATTGGGATTAAGGGTCTGGGGTTTAAAGCCTCGCAGGTTACAGGGCTCGGGGATCAAGGAAATTGGGTTTAAGTATCTGGGGTTGGATTTTACCCCTTGAAAGCCTATCCAGGGTGGGTGGATGGGTGGTCGTGATGGGGTTAGTTTATGTGGAAGTGATAATAAGGTTTGATTGATTTACGTGAGAGTGGTATAGTCAAGACGAAAATGTTTAATTAGTTTAGTTGGACGCTCTATGTTCGGGTAAGGGGATGGGATGATTTGGAAAAGGGGTAAGATTTGGGGTAAGGCGGATGTTTCGTTTGAGTGGGTTCTGTGGGTAGGTTTGGAAGAATGAGTTTGTATGATATATATATATATATTTTTTTATATTTTGTTCATGGAGGTTTCCGCCTTTATCATTTTCTAGGGGTGGTTTCTACCCCTTAAAAGCTAATTCCGAGAAAATGAAAAAATAGGGGTTCCATATTTTTTAGTATTCTATGGATGTGCATAGTTTCATTCTGATCGGTGAGTAACGGTTGGGTAGTGTTACTTGTTAGTGATAACGAATGGGAGAAAAGAAGGAGATGAAGAGGGAGAAATAACATATATAGGAGCGAGAGGAATATCAATGATAGACTATGTAGTAGGTAACGAGGAAGGTGATGAGGCAATAAAAAGGGTTTAAATAAAAGAGAGGGTAAAGTCGGACCTGTAGAAGTGGAATTGGGAGACAAAATAGCAGAAGAAAGAAAAAAAGAGGAAGAAAGAATGATAGACGACTGGAGCGAAGAAGGTATAAGAGAGTATCAGAGATGGATAGACGCAATAGAGGGAACACAAAAATGGAAAGAGATAAAAAATAGAGTGAGGAACGCAGTCGTAAAAAAGAAGATAAGGGAAAAAAGGATGATATGAATAATGTAGGATAAAAAGGCCTAGGGTGATTGCAGAGTTAAATAAAGTAAGAAAAGGGGAAGGAGACAGAGGCAAATACCTAGAAGCAAAGAAAGAATACAGAGAGGAAATAAGAAAAGCGAAAGACGCTGGGGGAAAAGAGTGGCAGAAGAAATAAGAGAAGATAAGACAAGAAGAAAATTCTGGGATAAAGTGAATAGCAATAGGAAGCAAATAATTCGTATAGATGAAAATATAGTAAAAGAAGAGTGATTAAAGTACTTCAAGGGATAACTCGGAGAGAAAAAAAAGGAAGAAAGCAAAAGGGAAGAAACCGATGACAGCGAAGGAGAGGAAGGTGAAAAGATCAAAGTCAGAGAAGTAAAAGAGGTAATAAGAAAAATGAAAAAGAAAAACGCGACAGGAGAAGATGGTATAGCGAATGAAGCGTCGATGGAAGTTACGGAAGGCTTGTTAAAAAATATGACAAAATGCCTAAACGGAATATGGAATGGAGAAGGATATCCGGAAGAATGGAGGAAGGAAATAATAGTATCTATACATAAGAAAGGGAGGAAAGAAGAAGTAGAAAATTACAGAGGAATAACGCTGATGGACACGGGATATAAAATATATGCGGAAATACTGAGAAAAAAGCTGGAAAGAGAACTAGAAGCTAAAGAAACGCTAAACGATACGTAGATGGGATTCAGAAAGAAAAGAGGAACAATGGACGCAATATATGTATTACAAACAATAATAGGGAAGGAAATAAGGGAAAAAAGAGGAAAACTGTTTGTATTCTTTGCCGACATAAAGGCCGCTTTTGACAAGATAAAGAGGAAGAAAATATGGGAAACAATGAAAGAGAAAGGGATAAATAGAAAAATTAGAAAAAGAATAGAAGAAATATATAAGAAAACAGGGAGTGAATTAAAAGTTGGAGGAGAAATAATTGGGGAGTTCAAGACTTACAAAGGCGTAAGGCAAGGGTGCCCTTAGAGCACCACGCTATTTAATCCTGCCTTCACCGACCTGGAAGTGAAGATCAAACAAGTGCAGGAAGGAGGGGTAGTGATAGGAAGGAAGAAAATATGGACATTAGGATATGCAGATGATATAGTGATGATGGCAAAAAGTGAAAGTGGAATGAAAGCAATGATGAAAAAATTAAAAATGTACCTGGAAGAAAGGGGATTAGAGCTAAATGTAGGAAAACCAAAGATGATGAAATGCAGAAAAGGAGGAGGAAGAGGAAAGGAAGAACAATTCGAATGGGAAGGTGAGAAAACGGAGATGGTTAAAGAGTACAATTACTTGGGATATGTGATATGCAGAAATAACGGAAATAAAAAACAGGTAAAGAAGGTAGAAGGGAAAATAAATATGGGACTCGGAAGACTATGGGGGCTAGGAGAAAATCTATTTAAAGAAAATTGGGAGCTAAGGATCAACCCGTTCGATGTATTAGCCAAAAGCCTAATTATGTATGGAGCAGAAATCTGGGGATGGAAGAGATATGAAGAAATAGAGAGATTACAACTAAAATACATAAAAAGGGTATTGGGATTAGATAGAAACACGCCAAGTCACTTAATAAGACGGGAAACCGGAAGACAAAAAATGAAAGAAACAGCATTAGAAAGAGTAATGAGGTATGAAAACAAAATAAGAGAAGAAAAAGATGGCTCAATAAAAAAAGAAGCATGGAGAGAATTAAAGAAAAGGGAAAGAAATGAAAAGGATAAAAAGGGTAAAAAGGAGGAGAGAGAAAAAGGCTAGAAAAAAATAAAATATATTGAAAGAGGGAGGAGGGAGACGACATGAGAGACGAGTTTTGGGAAGAAATAAGAGAAGAGTTAAAGAAAAAAGTAGAAAAAAAAACTAGAAGAAAAGCTAGAAAAGTCAAGATATATAAACGAATGGAAAGAACTGAAAAAAGAAATGAAAAAGTACACTAAAGGAAATTCAAGGAGAGGAAAGAATAAAAGGCCTACAAACAAGGGAAAGGTTTAGGTTAGGTAATGAGACGAGAGGAAGCAGGTATTGGGAAAAAGAAGAAAATAAGAGATGTAGAATGTGCATGAAAGAGGAAGAAAACTGGAAGCACATACGAGGGTCGTTTGAAAAGTCCATGCAAAGTGAAAGAGATGGCGCTACTAGTGCGTATCAAGGTTATTTTTAGTTAGTGGCATATCTTGGGAGAGCACACACCAAGTTTCAGCCAGATCGGCCAATCACTTTGCGTTTCACATTCGTTTCAGTCAAAGAAATCGAGTGGTTGTAAAAAAATGGACGAAAAAGAATTTCGTGTATTGATTAAACATTACTTTTTCAAAGGCAAAACGCCTCAGGAGATTAAACAGAAGCTTGATAAACATTACGGTGATTGTGCACCTCTGATTAGAATGGTTTATAAGCGGTTTCAAAATTTTCGGAGTGGCCATATGAGCACAAAAGATGCTGAAAGTTCTGGACGCCCTGTTGAGGTTAGCACTTCAGAAATCATTGATGAAATCCATGATATGGTGATGGCTGATAGAAAAGTGAAGGTGCGTGAGATTGCTAATACTGTAGGCATCTCGAGCAAACGGGTACATAATATTTTGCACCAACATTTGGACATGAGAAAGCTATCCACTAGATGGGTGCCGCGATTGCTCACGATTGACCAAAAACGAAATCGTGTGAAGTGTTGCAAGAATGGTTTGCAGCTGTTCCAACAAAATCCGCAAGACTTTAAGCGTCGTTTCATCACTGTAGATGAAACATGGATACATCGCTACACTCCTGAGACCAAAGAACAGTTTAAACAATGGGTTACCAAGGGGGAATCTGCTCTGAAAAAGGCGAAGACAATCCTTCGGCCGAATATTATTCATCGTTATTGGATCGTTTGAAAACCGATTTTTTAGAGAAACGTCGATGATTGGCCCACAAAAAAGTTCTCTTCCACCACGACAATACGCCAGCTCACGCCTTAGCAGTTGTGGCCACAAAATTGATGGAGATAGGGTTCAAACACGTTTCACATCACCCTGTTCTCCAGACTTGGCTCCGTCGATTGTTATTTGTTCCCTAATATAAAAAAATGGCTGGTGGGGAAAAGATTTTATTCAATCGAAGAGGTGATTGCAGAAACAAATGCCTATTTTACAGACTTGGACAAATCCTATTATTTGGAAGGGATTAACAAACTAGAGCAGAGTTGGATGAAGTTATAAACCTAAAAGTAGACTATGTTGAAAAATAAAAAAGATTTATTAAAAAAAATCAAACAGTTTTTATTTTTGCACGGACTTTTCAAATGACCCTCGTAATAGAAAAATGTGAAAAAAGCAAAAAGGATGGGGAAGAATGGGAAAAAATAATAATAGGAAGCAAAGAAAAGATAGCGTGGATGATGGCGCTAAAATGGAAAAGAAAAAGTAACGAAGAGGAGAAAGAAAAAGAAAAACAAGAACACGAAATTTCAAGACCCTAAGGACAGAAGGAAACAGAAGACAGTCATATCTATATACGCAAACATACACACAAACACACACACATATGCAAACATACACATACACATACACACACAAAACACAAGTACTAGCAACTACACAAGCGAAAAGAAGCAGGTATTGGATGCAGGAGCAAAAAATGGAAAAGAAGAAGAATCGAAGAAGAGAAAGAAAAAGGAAAATAAGAAGACAAATTATAAGATACTAAAGAAAATAAGTGAGGTTGAGGAAAGAAAAGGCAGAGGGAGCAATATGAAATGAGAAAAAGGTGTAAAAGCCCTAACAAGGAGAAAGACAGATGAAATGATTAGCAAGAAAGAGAGCAAAAGCAAGGTAAAGGCAAAGGTGAAAAAATAAAAGATAATAACAAAGGAAGAAGTCGGAAAAAAGTAAGCAAGAAAGAGAAAAACAAGAACGGAAAAGGCAGATCTCGGAGAAAGAGAGGAAGAGAAGATTAATCAACAGAAAAAGGGAAGAAAAGCTGAACAGACAGAAGCAGAAGACAGCGACGCAAGAGTTGCAGGCACATGTTCTGTATACGTACACATATACAGAAAACATACACACACACATACACACACACACAAAACACAGACATCAATTACACAAACTGGACACGAGACACAATTGTAATATAAGAAGTGAAAACCAAATGTAACATATAAGTTGTAAATAAATAAACAAACAAACAAAAATTTGTAGGTAATTTGTTTAAGTAACTTTTTATAATCAATTCCAAATGGTAAAGAAAAAACACGGGTATTTTGATAATTACCTATGAATGGTATAGTTATTTTGGTGCTATCAGGAGTAGATTTGGCTTGGGATTTAGTAAAGTCATTTTGACTGACGAAGCTAAGATTATTTATTGCCATTTTACACTAACAATACGAAGGTCAACAAAAAATGTTCTATACATTTTGTCCATACTCTTCCCCGTGGAAACTATTACTGCAAAGAGATCTGAGAAATAATAACTTTTTAGATAATTTGTTTAAATAACTTTTTATATATAATCGCAAATACCAAAAGAAAAAACACGTATTTTTTTGGATTTGCCTATGAATAGCATAGTAAGTTTGATGCTATTTCTTCCAATTTTAGCATGGGCCCTTATGGGTTTAGGCAGTCGAGGTTCAAGAATCTACCAATCCTGTAACTTGTAATCTTAATGATGTTGCAAAACTGTTAATATACTTAACTTTAATCAATGATATACCGATAAAAAGAAAAGATAACTCTAATTCAAAAAATGAGTTTTAATAGACAAGAGTGCTGCTTTATCATTGCTACTTATTTTTGGAATAAAAAATATATTCGCGGTATTACATAACATCTAACATAACAAAATATCGTGGTTTTCGCACTTTTAAGTTAAGATATCTCGAGAACCATAGGTGATAGATTAATTTTGAAGCCAGATTCGGATTCAGTACTTCAAAAACCTATGGAAATATACCATCGCGTTTCTAGGTTTTTTCATTGTGAAATTTTTTCGATCTGTGTTACGTAGATGTTTGGTACAAATTCCTAATATTACTATATTTATTCATATAATTTTATTTTCTAATAGATATACATTATATACATGTCATATTATCCCCTTATAAATGTACAATCCCTATATACGAGGTATGATCAAAAAGTAAGGTGAACTTGAAATTTAGCGGGCTACGTCCGTTCGATCTTCGACTTTTTTATTTGATTATGTCGGTACACTCGTCTAGAACATACGTTCCAAATGGTACCCCCCATTAACAATGGTGAAATGCCCTCTTTCGAAAACCTCAAAATAACCTTTGGCTATCTTTAATATAGTGTTTAAGAAGTGCTTTGCCCATATAATTAGCCTCCGACCTCCCCCCCATATATATATATGCAAAAAACGATTTTTTTACGAATTATTTTTTTTCTCGAAAAATAATAGCGATATCAGTACAAAAAAAAATCATGGATATACTACTTGCCAAAAGGAATATACCTGATTTTTTTCACATCTTAAGGTGATGATTTTCTAACCTAAAAAAATTCCTGAAATTTTCAAAGTGCGATAACTTTACTTAGAAAAGTGGCTACAGAAAATTGTTTTTTTTTTTAAATTACGTCTTTTTTTCTGACAAATTCAGTGGTATTGTTAGAATTTTGAAAATCGTAGTGGGTCATTGAGAAAAAGTCAAAAAACTGAGTTTTTTCGACTTTTTTCGTGGTTTTTGGTCGCTAATTCTTCGCAGTCGATTTCTATGCCAAATCTGATTACACCATTCGATTCTACAGGAAAAATTACATCGAAAACATATATAATAACTTAGAAAATAATAATGGATCATCGTTGAAAAAATTCAGTAAGCTGCGTACAGGTACCTAGTGTACCTCTGCAGAGTTCAGAAATGAACTAAGTATTGCAGTAAATAAATAAATAAAATAAATAAATAAATAAATGCACACACACATATATATATATATATATATATATATATATATATATATATATATATATATATATATATATATATATTAACTATGCGCAGCTGGATGGACTTACAGATTGACAATATGTCGGCCGTGAAGGGCCAATAGCAAAGCAGTCATGATACCGTCATGCAATGTCATGGTGCTGTTTTATAACCATAGCAGAGCAATCTAATTACGGAATCCGGAACGGAATAGAGAGGGGAATCAGAACATAGAAATCTCGGATGTTAGATGGTTTCACCTTTTGACACTCGTTGCATGTTGAATGTTTTTTTATTGAAAAAAGCACTGATCCGATTGAACTCTCAACTTAAAATTAAATAGGAATTAAATTGGAAACTTGAATAGGAAAATTAAATAGGAAACTTGAAATTAAATAACCAAAAATTATACTTGTCAGTTAGTTTGCCAAGTTGACAACCCAATATAAAAAAGACATACCATGTGAAAACACTGAAGACATTTGGATATTTGGATTGAAAAGTATATATAATTCAAACGGTATGATAATGTCAATTTTTGCGACTTTAATATCAGTATTAATTATTCAATATACATTAATACATTAATGTAGTAAATTAACCATCACACACAAAACTTGGTATCAATATAGTTTGAATGGCAGACGATAATTTTTAAATTATTGTAGGAAAGAAATTACGATTCCATTAATTATATTCTATTTATTAATTTATTTCAACAGTTTTAGGTACCTTGGAATACATATTTCTGGTACTCTTCAGGCTATAGTACTATTAGTTGAGTTTGTTTTCATTTCCTTGGATAATTTCAAAACATTTTTACATTATCCATAGTTGAATATGAAATTGTAATCCTACTTCTGAATATAAATCATTAAAACTGTATTATTCCAATATTATTTTTTTTATAGTAAACAATAAGTTAACAGTTATTGTACTGCATATTTTAATAAAATAATTTTTTTTTCATCAAATAAAAAATTCTATCGAAAAATTCTTTTCTCATCTTTTATAAGTTTGATAATATATCAAAAAACTTTTCTTTACCTAAACTTTATATTATAAAATTTGTTGCATCTACTTTTAACTTTAAGATTGTTACGAGAGTCTTTTTTTAATTTTCTTGTATGTTTTAAATATTGGAATTATATTAAATTAACTAATAGCCAATAGATTTTGCAAGTTATTTTGACACATCAAATAAAGCAAAGATTTTTTCAAGCAATATATTACTATGAGTGCTACCATAACTATGTGTGATTATTTAATAGTAATTGGTTTTGCAATCGTATAAATTGTGATACACTTGTTGTAAAATAGTCAAACAGAACTATTGAAATTGCTTAAGGTTTTATAATATTCTGTAATTTGTACAAAATTAACTTTATCGTTTGTATGGTAGCTGATTATCGTAAGAACTTTTATTTCTTCCTCGTTTTAACATAATTTATATGTTTTCATGTTGGACCATGGAAAAAGAGTTTGACATAATAAATATACTCAGTTTTTGACGTGTGCAATTATGTTTTAGATTTCCCTTTTCTGCAATTTATACTTTCATGATCTACAGGAATGAATATTTAACTTTGATTGTTTATTTTCATTTTCTTTTTAATTATCTCTAACAAACTTCCATATAAAAATATATATGCTATGAAAATTCCGGTGGTGATTTTCCAAATAGTTAGAAAAATAAGTATTAGAGCATTTGAATGTTTCAAAGATAGTAAAAGAAGTCTCGAGCTTTTGATTATTTACAGAAATGTTTACTACTAAATATTTCGTTAAAATTGTACTTGTTGTGATATTAAAATCTAGTAATTTGACATTATGAAAATTAAAATATAATCCTTTTTGTTATTACAGACACGTAAGATGTCTTCTGATGATGAGCCTTCAGTCAAAAAGCCTCGTTCAAGAGATGAATCAAAATGTATTTCGTGCGACAAACATATAAGAAAATTGAGTGGATCCCATTTGTATATTGATAGTCGGGAAAAAGCTTCGGATTTTAATAAAAAGTATGGACAATTGGTCCTTGTGGATGATACAGTATGTTCCAAGTGTTACGCAAAATTGCGAATTTCGAAATCTTCAAAAAATACTGACAACGAGAAGTATAAAGCTCAAAAATCTGGAGATTCGTCAGAGTCGACGGCAACTTCTTCAGCAGATGTTTTAGGTGAAAATACTGTTCAAGAAGATGAATCTGAGTCTCAAATTGAAGAACAGACGTCAAGAATTTCACTGGAAAATACTCAAGAAAGTAACACAGAGAGTAATACACCTTCATGGGATACAAAGCTTGGAGAAAGTAAAAGTAGTCAAGATACAACTACAGATTATAGTCAAACATCAGATTCTTCCGGAACAGATCCAACATATGTGCTTATTAATACTATTGAAGTTGAATTGGTAGTCATGCCTTTTCCAAGGACAATTATATCTCACCAGTATTGTTTTATGTGTAAAGAAACTAAGGATCTTCAAGACGTACCATTCGATGCCCGAATATACGTGTTCACAAAAAGGAGAATATTCATTCCGAGGAGAAACAGATGTTGTAAGAAGCATTTAATTAAAAAACGATTTTATAATGAAGATTTGTCAATTATAACCTGTGCTAGCAGTGAATGTGAAATTGAATCCAAAGAATTGCCCAGATTCCTTGAAGCCTTATCAGATTCAAGTAATTCTAGTCTGCATGATAAAATTGGTGAGTACGCAATTTCTGAGGAAAGAATAAAAGCATTAACAGGTTATACGTGGAAAAACATAATTACTCTTAAGGAAATGATGATAACTATGCGTAGTTCAGGTAATCGAAACGTTACACAAGCTCTAGTCGTATTTTTAATTAAATTAAGAACTGGTAACTCGGATCTTTGTATATCTGCTATACTGGAAATTGAAGAAAAAGTAGTGCAACAATCAATTAGTGCTGTTTTAAAATGTTTTGAAGAAGAAGTATTACCCAAAAATTTTGGATATGGGGCTTATTCGAGAGAGTTCTTGTTGACCCAAACCTCACCAATAGCTAAAATATTATTTAATTTAGGAGATAGACTGGGTTTAGTATGTGATGGTACGTATTTACGGCATCAAAAAAGCAGTAACAATATGTACCAAAGGAAATCCTATTCTGGGCAGAAGAAAACAGCACTATGTAAACCTTTTACAATAACAACTACAAATGGCTTTACAGTTTATGTCGAAGGACCATACAATGCTAACCTCAATGATGCTGCAATTTTAAAAGAAATTTTGTGCTCTGCTGGTGGTCTTAACAACATTTTAGAAAAAGGAGATTATTTCATTTTAGATAGAGGTTTTCATGACGTGGTTCCATACCTGACGAGTAAAGGTTTCAATGTACTTATGCCAGCTTTAAAAGGAAAGCGAAATCAATTGACGGTTGAAGAATCAAATCAATCGCGATTGGTGACCAAAATTAGATGGGTTGTCGAAGCTGTCCATGGGATAGTAGGGCAAAAATGCAAACTTCTTCATAATCAATTTCATAATGCCAGGTTGCCCAATGCTGGATTGTACTGTCGAATTGCATGCTTTCTCATTAACTTATTTTGTAAACGACTTAATTCAGATGTTGGCAAAAGTGATTTGATAATTGCTAGAATTCTTAAAATGATCAATGTCAAAAATACTCTAGCAGAGTTTGTTGAAGAGAACTACTGGAATAAAAAAGTTAAACCTTTCAAAATAATTTCGTCAAACGATTTGCTAGATTTTCCAGAACTGACTGTAGATGAGCTACAAATTCTTTTTACGGGTACATATCAATTATCTCAAGCTATTTGTTACTTAGCGGAAATGTTGGGCGAGAATGAATCTTTAAATCTGAAGTGTTCTATAGAAGAAAATTGTATCATTAGATTTGAAGTCAAATCAAGACACATCAATAGTAAGACGTACAAGGCCTATGTAGAATACGAACCTCAAACTTATGGCATAAAAGGTATCAAAAGATATTGTTGTAATTGTTCTAACGGCAACAGGACCGTTGGCTGTTGTTCACATGTGGCATCTATTATTTATTACTTGGCTCATGCCCGATATTTATCACGCATCCCGAAACCAGCAGAACAACTAACTAAGTTGTTTGATGTTAATAGTACAGTTCCTGTCATCGATGAAGACAGTGATGAGGACTAAAGTGATTTTCAGTATTGCTTTTCAACAATTATCTGTAAATACTACGACACATTGTAATTTTAATGGTTTATTCAGCTAATAAATCATAACAATTATCAGTAAATATGTCCAATAATTTCAGTTGTTTTATTTCATAAATTTTTTTTACGATTAACCGTTTTCTTCCATAAGTTGTTTTCTATATAATTTCTTTTGATTTTCAAAAGATTAATTTTTAGGTACTCTGATAACACTGAAATGCATTTACACACTCACTCGCTTACACACTCATATATATCTAACTATATATATATATAGTTGTAAGGGCGCCTTCGGAAGTAGACCCTCCCCCCCTCCCCCCTGATTTGTTCCCCTCCCCCCTCCCCTTTTCAATATTACGTTTTTGGTATTTTTGTACTAAAAAGCTTAATATTTACGGTGTTTCTACCGTGTTTTTGTTGATTTTTGCTAAACTAAAACAAATATTTTATTTCTTATGCCACCCCCCCCCCCCTCTCCCCTAACTTGGCCCCCTCCCCCTCGATTTTGAAACTTTTTTTGTCCCTTTCTTTTTCAATTTCATGGCATTCATGAATTTATATACATGACCATGTAATTGATTATAACATTTGTTTCAGAATTTCAGTTCTTAGATTATAGCAATTTATTCTCAATTCAGTTAGCGAGTTTGGTTATTCAATGAGTATTGTAATATTAATCAGTTTTTTTTTTAAATATTTAATAAGCACAATGTTTTAATTGCTGCACGAATTCATAAATTTAAAGTTTACTAAACTTATAGATATTGCCGCGGGAAGCGCTGTGATCGCTATGTGCTACCGTCAATCTGATGTGTTTCACTATAGTTTCTCATGCTTTCGACTCGTGACAACAGCCGTTGTTGTTGTGTGTTTTTATAGTTCTATAAATTTAGTTCATATCACTTATTTATTGGCAAATTTGAAGTATTTATTAAACGTAAGTAGTCCCTATATTTACTACTATATCTATTCTACTCATACTTTCGACTCGTGACAACAGTCGTTGTTTGTTTATATTGAGAAAATGTTGTATTACAACTGCAGGAGTGCCAAAGAAGAATATATCCAGTAGGTAGGCAAATGGCACTAAGAATTACCAGTGCATTTAGGACTGTCTCCAGAGACGCAGCACATGTAATTTCAGGGCTATTACCCATCGAGATTTTGGCTGAAGAACAGACGCGGCTGTACGAGCATCGGAAAGCCAGGCAGTTAGAAATAGATGACTGCAGGAAAAGAGAAAGGCAGAAAAGCATTCAACGTTGGCAGGCACAGTGGGATAGCTCCGGAAAGGGCCGATGTACCTATCAGCTTATCCCAGAGATAGCGAAATGGGTGAACCGCCAACATGGAGATCCCAGCTACTACCTGACACAGTTACTGACTGGGCACGGATGTTTCCGCAAATACTTGCACAAGTATAAACATGAGGACTCACCAGAATGCCAAAAATGTCGAGGAATAGAGGAGGACGCGAGGCATGTATTTTTCACATGCCCAAGATTTGAAACACAACGACGAAGGCTCGAAAGCACACTTGACACGACGATCAAACGTGAAAACCTTGTCGAACAGATGCTAAGTTCCGAGAGCAGTTGGAATGCCACAGCGGACTATGCCAGAGAAGTAATCGAAGAATTACGAAAAGAAGAGAAGACGAGAAAAGAACAACGAACCCAGGGCGCTCGCACTAATGCGATTCCCTTGTAGTTAACTTGACAGATTCTTCTCGGATGAGAAAAAAACACAGAAGAAGACGACCGGACGATGCGGTAAGAAGAAGACGACCGGACGATGCTGTAAGAAGAAGACGACGTAGGAGTCTGACAAACCTGAACCCTCGATCAATCAACGACGATCGGGGGACGTAGGGAAGGACAACAAGGAGGAAGAGCTAATCAGCTATTGCCACCCCCGCGAAGTAATACCTAGCGGCAGTTCCGCGGGGGGTTCCTGCATCCTGCAGTTGTGGTCACCACTATAAAAAAAATGCGCCATGATATTTACCTCAACGGTGGTGTGGAAAAAATATCAGTAATGTTTCTTTTATATTTTCATTCACTAAAATGGGGGGTTGGCGAGCGGAGCGAGCAGGGGGGCGGAGCCCCACTAGTATATATATATATATATATATTATGTAGGGTCATTAATTTCTTTAATAAGACAAAAATTTCAAGTAAATACGTCCGATGTTCTTGATTTTTTTCTTTACTGAATTTTTTCAACGATGATCCAATATTATTTTCTATGTTATTATACATGTTTTCGATGTAATTTTTCCTGTAGAATCGAATGGTGTAATCAGATTTGGCATAGAAATCGACTGCGAAGAATTAGCGACCAAAAACCACGAAAAAAGTCGAAAAAACTCAGTTTTTTGACTTTTTCTCAATGACCCACTACGATTTTCAAAATTCTAACGATACCACTGAATTTGTCAGAAAAAAAGACGTAATTTAAAAAAAAAAAATTTTCTGTAGCCACTTTTCTAAGTAAAGTTATCGCACTTTGAAAATTTCGGGAATTTTTTTAGGTTAGAAAATCATCACCTTAAGATGTGAAAAAAATCAGGTATATTCCTTTTGGCAAGTAGTATATCCATGATTTTTTTTTGTACTGATATCGCTATTATTTTTCGAGAAAAAAAATAATTCGTAAAAAAATCGTTTTTTGCATATATATATATATATGGGGGGGAGGTCGGAGGCTAATTATATGGGCAAAGCACTTCTTAAACACTATATTAAAGATAGCCAAAGGTTATTTTGAGGTTTTCGAAAGAGGGCATTTCACCATTGTTAATGGGGGGTACCCTTTCAGCTTTGTAGTATGTTTGGTTTGTTTGTGAGAGGCATCAAGATTAGAAGTGTTTTGCGTGCTCCACGATTTGCTGCTGTCTAAAAACATGGATCAAAGAGTTTGCATTAAATTTTGTGTGAAAAATGGAATCAAATGTTCCAAAACACTTGAAATGCTGAAAGTGGCATACGGTGAGTCTACTTTAAGCCAAAAAAATGTTTACAAGTGGTATAAACTCTTCCAAGAAGGCCGAGAAGACACCGACGACGAACCTCGTTCTGGACGCCCCAGCACATCAACAACTGATGAGAATGTTGAAGAAGTGAAGAAAATAGTGTTGGGAAATCGTCGAATTACCATTAGAGAAATTGCTGATGATATTGGCATCTCATTTGGTTCGTGCCAATCAATTTTGACGAGTGTTTTAGACATGAGACGTGTGTCAGCGAAGTTTGTTCCGAAATTGCTCAATTTCGACCAAAAGAAACGTCGCATGAGCATCGCCCAAGAGCTACTGAATGACGTCAACGATGATCCAGATTTACTCAACATGGTTATAACAGGTGACGAAACATGGGTATACGGTTATGACGTCGAGACTAAGACTCAATCGTCCCAGTGGAGGCATTCTGGATCACCAAGACCAAAAAAAGCACGCCAAGTTCGATCAAATGTAAAGGTT
Source organism: Phymastichus coffea (assembly GCF_024137745.1). Lineage (NCBI taxonomy): Eukaryota > Metazoa > Arthropoda > Insecta > Hymenoptera > Eulophidae > Phymastichus > Phymastichus coffea. Next base: position 2,462,362 of record NW_026706822.1, on the reverse strand, counting down.
TTGCTTACAGTTTTCTTTGACTGCAGGGGCGTGGTGCATCATGAGTTCTTGCCACAGGGTAGAACAGTAAATGATATATGATTGTATATGATATTTGCACCTTTTTCAGTTGTATATGATATTTGCACCTTTTTCAGTTTCTTACCTCTTCTTTTTTCTTTTCTCTATCTTACTACTCTCCCGTGTATTCTCCTCTCTATTTGTCGACTGTCAGATATCAGTATTCCTTAATATATTTTCTATCTTCCTCAAAAATATAGAAGTGTTGTACATTTTTGTATTTTTACCTCTATAGTCGGCATTGAATTCCTTTCTCTTTATACCCTTTTTTCCTATAAGCTTATATTTCGTACTTTTATCCTTGCTCATTTCTTTTTGCCATATCCAGATATTCCAAGTTCATGCCAATATCCCTTTCTTACTATTACGGTCTTTTATTTTTTATAATATTTTCAGTAGTCCGATTTATCTATTTGGTTCCAACTTATATGAATACTTGCTCTACTCCTGTTTTCAAAATATTTTCCTTATCTTCAATCAACCTTTCCCTACCTATATCTCTTTTTATATGTTCCATATGGATACCATTACCTGATGATTCTATGAGTTCCATTCATTCTCTTCCACATTTAGACGAATTCTTATTTTATTCCTCTGATTTCTTCTTTTAGTCATGTTTTTCTTAATCTTCCATTTCCAATATTTCTCATACATACTTCATTGTCGTATTTATTCTTTCAAGCTTTGAGCTTTCTACTACTGCTTCCACTTTCCATATGTGCTCCAGAGTATTTGTATTCAGACCTAATGCTATTTTTAGTTTTTTTTCTTGAATTCTTGTGATTTCTTCCTGTTGTGTTCATCCCCAAATCTCTGCTCCATAAAAGCAGCCAGCTCTCTTACTTGTGTTCATTATAAGGAATCTTTTTTCCACTGTATTTAGTTTCGCCCTGTTCATTAGTTTCCGTTTTGTGTTAAGTACTTTCTAGGCCATTCGGTGCATCTTTTTGATGTGTATACCATATGACCCTATCGTCGAGACCTAGATATCTACTTATATTCATTTACTATTTTGATATTTTTATTTTCATAGTACTATACATAGTCGCGTTAGCTAGGTGCGAGTTGACGCGCTGCCAGCACCGTCATGAAGTAGGCAAAAAACGTGCGAACCAAGAGTTGTTAATGCGCATAAAATTTAGAAAATTCACGTTTTGTTTTAACACCACAATACTCTAATTATAATTAATTTCCTTTTTATGAACATCTGCATACGTCTATACAACGCGTCTCAAACGTGCTAATGATTTACGTGATTTATGATACTAATTAAATGATGAACCAAAATCTCAAGTCAAAAAATGTCATGAATCCGCCTAGCAGTTTATCCTTTTCCAACTGACATTTTCCATGTATAATCAAAATATAGACGGAGTTGATCTTCGTTACAAACATTGTAATGCATTAGACCATAAAAATAATACCATTAGAAGCAAAAAATGGACATGGTGTTAATTTGCACGACTTGTTCAAGCTTTATTATCCAATTGTACAGTTGTTCAAAATAAGCTATACCGATACGAGCGAAGCAGTACTAAAAATATTGTAGAAGAAGTTGTTGAATATTATCTGGGAAAATTTAAGAATAAACATTCTAGTAAATAAAATATATCAAGTGATTCTTCATCGTATGAACACGAGATCAAACAGGGTTGTAAAAGACAATTGGAATATCATGTGAGATAAGAAGTGAACTGTATTGCCAAAAATATAGTATAACTTTGTGTAAGACACAAAGAAAAATACATAAACACCACCAAAAAAAATTCAATGCTACATCAGATTATCTAGAAATAAAATAATAATATAATCTTTTGACTATGTATTGCCTACGCTTATTTATTGACGATTTACGCTAACAAATTATGGACTGCTAAAAAAATGTACATATTTTAGTGATAATTTTTCCCGTAAAATTAATTGGTGCAATTAATTTTTCAGAACAATGACTTTTTGTGCAATTGTTTAAATAATTTTTTATAAACAATTGAAAATGGCAAAAGAAAAAATATGATTTTTTTTTCATTATATTCCGTATCTGGGTAATTCTTGGCTATTTCGATTGACTTGTAACCCTTAGGTTACGGATTTTTTTTTAATTTGGCACAATTGTTGTACACATAAAAGTGAAATTTTTCCCAAATTTTGAAGACGATACATTAATTATATAAAAATTTATTAACAATTAAAAAAAAATGATAAAAAATTTTCAAACGGCTATATTTTAAAAACTAATAAAGATATCGAAGTTGGATTTTTTTGAAAATACTTATAATGCCATAAAATTTCGAAATAATCACAACAATAAACAATAAAAAATTTTTTTCGAAAGTTATTAACTTTTTGTTTAAACAATTGCTAATATCTCAAAAAGTATATTTTTTTTTTTTTGAAAAATTCTTGCTCCTGCGTGTTCCTGAGAATTTTTGCTATCGAAATCACTCATAAAATTCAAGGGCTTGACATATCGGAAAACGTAGCCTTAATCAAAAGAAGACGCCTCGGCGTAAGGCTACGGTAGCGCTCCAGCGGACTCACGATCGACAGGCACTTTAGCTTTAATCTAAAAAACTAATAAAGATATCGAAATGGGATTTTGTTGAAAATACTTATGATGCCTTAAAATTTCGAAATAATCACAACAATAAACAATAAAAAATTTTTTTCGAAAGTTATTAACTTTTTGTTTAAAAAATTGCTAATATCCTACCGCAGCCCTACGCCGAGGCGTCTTCTTTCGATTAAGGCTACGCTTTCCGATATGTCGGGTCCTTGAATTTTATGATTGATTTCGATAGCAAAAATCCTCAGGAATACGCAGGAGCAAGAATTTATCAAAAAATATATATACTTTTTGAGATATTAGCAACTGTTTAAACAAAAAATTAATAACTTTCGAAAAAAATTTTTATTGTTTATTGTTGTGATTATTTCAAAATTTTAAAGCATTTTAAGTATTTTCAAAAAAATCCACCTTCGATATTTTTATTAGTTTTTAAAATATAGCCGTTTGAAAATTTTTTATCATTTTTCTTTAATTGTTAATAACTTTTGATATAATTAATGTATCGTCTTCAAAATTTGGGAAAAATCTCACTTTTATGTGTATAACAATTGTGCCAAATTAAAAAAAAATCCGCAACCTAAGGATTGCAAGTCAATCGAAATAGCCAAGAATTACCCATCTACCAGTGTAACGTCGGACAATTAATAGTGCCATTTTATTTTAATTTTAATTTTTTTTTGTATTACGACTTCAATGCATCAAACTGCACAATTTCGAGAAGCGAAAATACATTGGAAAGTTTGTCTTCTCAAGGTTTCTTCAAATTCCAAGAGAAGACAAGCTGACCAAATAGTTTACGATTAGAAAATAGGTATAAAAAATTTTACGACTTTGTTATGTGCGTCCATATGCTTAGGATGTCCTTGTACAAACAGCATGGACTGCCGACGCCCAAACTCTATACGGAATGCAGAAAAAAAAGAGAAAGCTCCTCTTATGCGTTTTCCACCGAGTTTTCATTTTTTCAGTTTAGCTTAGTCATCAAAAGTTAAAAAATTATTTTATTCTATTTAGTAGTTTGTGCAGTTAGATAAATTAAGTCGTACGATTTACCATTTAAGCTACGTTTTATTTAAGTTCCATTTTATATTTACAACGATTGCCGAAAATCGTTAGGACTCGCGTGAACTGCTAAGCGTGGCTAAGCGTAACAGCCGTGATCGGTTTGGGTATGAGAGAGAGAGAGAGAGAGAGAGGGCGCGTTAGGGGCAATGACCGGGAGGGGAGAGCTAGCGAGCCAGTATGACTGTGTCCTTCAGTCAGGCGACCTCGCAGATTTTCCCATTGGAAGCAACAACGTGGTTTCCCATCCGAGTGACATACCGGGAGTTAGAACAGATAGTTAGTGAGTTGTGAGGCGGGTGCACACACTGCACAACGTGTGTGACACCAACAACCGGCAACAGCAATCAGAGTGGTGGGACGGGTGCACACACTGCACAACGTGTGTGACACCGGCTCCGGCAAAGTCAACTAGAGCAGCATCCACCACACGGCGTAGCAACAGCCGCAGAAGGCGTCGTAGAGGCAGCTCGTGATCCGCGCAAGTGGATACGGTTGGCCACCGTATCCTCCTCTAATTAACGGTAAGTGCGCCGCACTTTTTCCTGCGTTTGCGTGCGATCCCGCGCAGCGTGCGCGGCGGGTTTTGGGTAGCGTGCGTGCGACTAGTCCGCGACGTCCGCGAAATATACTCTCTCTCTCCATTCGAATTATTATATCGACACAGCGTGCGATAAGACTCTCGACAAATCCCTCCTTGTACAGAATTAGTTTCATCTAATAAAGTAGTCAAATACCAATAAGAGACGATCTTATTATTTCGTCTTCCCTTTGTCCGGCATCGCTGTTATTGTTTACATTCGATTCGAACGCGCCGGTAATCCAGCACGGATCGCGCGAGCATAGTAGGAGCTGTTCGTCGACCGAGGTGTTTGCGGTGTCCGACGGAGCGCTAGTAAGCTAGCGCACCAGCGCTACTTTGCGGAGAGAACGCGCACCCAAGTTGGGTCGCTGAGTGGACACGGCACATGCGTACACCGGAGCCAGGTGAGTAAGTGTGCTAGAAGCATACAGCTAACAGAGCACCGTTTGGCTGTATTGAGGACTACAATTACCCGGGATTTGCGGCTAGGCGGCAGCCTGTTAGAATTTAAAGATGTACCGTATTTTCCGGTGTATACGACGCACCGGTGTATAAGACGCACCCCAAAATTTGAAGGCACATTTTGAGAAAAAACGAAAATTTTGATAAAAATTTAGTTTTGAGGAAAAAAATTCGTTTAATTGTAATAAAGCACGTCTTTTTTGTGAATTAAAGTTAATTACGGGATGATAAAAAAATATTGATATCTGTTAGCTGACGATGATTAGATACATTGCCGTTGCATATCTCTTACCACGGGGAGGTCGACAATCAAAAGAGACATTTTCTATTTTTTTTGTTTTTTATTGTTTTTTTTATTTTTTTTTTTCGATTTTTGTTGTTTTTTAAAGTTTTTTTTTGCATTTTTTAAATATTTTTTGTTGTTTTTTTGTATTTATTTTTTATTTTGTTGTGTTTTATTTATTTTTGTTGTTTTTTTGATGAAATTTTTATCTTACAGAATCTAACAAATGAGACCGAAATTGATCAAGAACCAGAAGTGCTTTTTTCTTCAAGAAGCCGCCTTGTCTTCTACACCAGACTTTATGTATCCAAATTTTCTTACCACCTTCATCCATCCATCCTTTTGGATATACATGCACTATTACACCTGTCGGTATTTTATCCTTAGGCATAGTTTTACGTTTAAAAATGATCATTGGAAGTAGCTTTACATCATCAGCACAGCAAGCAAGAACCACGGTGTAGTGGAATTGTTCATGACCACTTGTCTTTATCGTAATCGTTTTTTGTCCTTTTTTCGAAACACTTTTAGTTGACGGAACATCGAAGTTCATAGGTGTTTCATCCATATTTGCTTTCTGTCCGATTTCAAAACTCATTGCTTGTCTACGGTGAATTATATTCCGGTGAAAAGAGAGAATTTTGTCTTCGTAATATGTTGGCATTTTTTGACAAATTTTTGTTTTCACTCGTATAGCTAAACCATTGCGTTTCATGTAGCGGTGACATCATAAAGGACTTCCTTTAAAATCATTTATTTGACTTTTTAAAGCTACTTTTTGTGTACGAGGTGTGTTAAAAAAATAACGAGAATTTTCGTTTTATGAAAAAAATATTTATTTATTCATCTACATTAATGTTGTCGCCTTCAAAGTAGTCCCCTTCAGATACAATACACTTATGCCAACGCTTTTTCCAATCCTCGAAACACTTTTGAAACTCGATCTTTGTAATAGCTTTTAGCTCTTTCAGCGATTCGCTTTTAATGTCATCTATGCTTGTAAAACGACGGCCTTTTAATGTTCTCTTTATTTTTGGAAATAGAAAAAAGTCACATGGAGCCATATCTGGCGAATATGGAGGCTGAGGCATCGTTACAGTTTCGTTTTTGGCCAAAAATTCACGAACAAGCAATGAAGTGTGAGCAGGCGCATTATCGTGGTGCAAAAGCCATGAATTGTTTTGCCACAAATCCGGGCGTTTTTTTCGGATTGCTTCACGCAAACGACGTTGAACTTGTAGGTAGTACTGCTTATTGATTGTTTGACCTTCTGGCAAGAATTCATAATGCACTATGCCATTAAAATCGAAGAACACAGTGAGCATAACCTTCACATTCGACCGTACTTGTCGAGACTTTTTCGGTCTTGGCGATCCAGAATGCCTCCACTGGGACGATTGAGCTTTAGTTTCGACATCATATCCGTAAATCCATGTTTCGTCACCTGTTATAACACGTTTTAGTAGTTCTGGATAGTTATTGACTTCATTTAGCGACTCCTGAGCAACTTCCATTCGCCGCTGTTTTTGTTCGAAATTCAACAATTTTGGAACGAATTTTGCTGCCACACGTTTCATACCCAAAACATTCGAAAAAATTTGATGGCATGAGCCAACTGATATGCCAACATCATCAGCGACTTCTCTGATTGTGATTCGGCGATCGTTCATAACCATTTCTTTCACTTTTTTCACGTTTTCATCGGTTGTTGATGTGCTTGGGCGTCCGGGTCGTTCGTCATCTTCAACGTTTTCGTGGCCACCTTGGAAACGCTTATACCACTCATAAATCCTTGCTTTACTCATAGCAGACTCACTATATGCCTTTGTTAACATTTGACAAACTTTACTACACTTTATTTCATTTTTTACGCAAAATTTAATACAAATTCTTTGATCCATTTTTTTTCACAAACGAAAATCGCCGAGCTCGAAAAACACGTCTAACGTTAGCGGCTGCCACTTAAAAAGTAAGCAATGAATATTGCTGAAAATTTTATCGTACTTCAGGGGCATGTGTACCAACATAATAAAAAAAAATTTTATACAAGCGGACTCTCCAAACCCGCGAAATTTAAAAATTCTCGTTACTTTTTGAACAGACCTCGTATGTATGCGTATCATTTTCGTTGAAACAGCTAAGCCTTTGGAACGATTATCTTCAATCAATTGTTTAACTTCATCCTCTAATATAAGCCACTTGCTTTTTTACCACATTACGCATGCTTTGATTTATGCATTTTAATCAAATTACTCTTCTGCGAACGCCAAAGCCTTTTTTCCTTAGTTTTTTCCCTTCGGTGGTGGGCCGAAATGATCTTCGGCAGTTCTATTGCCATGTTCTTCAGCAAATTTGATCACATTCAATTTGTAGCCCGCTGTGTACGATTTTCGTTTGTTAGTTTCGCTCATATTGGAATTCAAGTCAGTCTCTTACTTCAAAAAACACTTTCAAAATTATATTGAAATAAACGATGCAACAAAAATACCGTTTTTATAAAAAAACTCGTATTAATTATCTAGTATATTATGCGACGTTTTTTGATCCCAAGTGGCATATAGGTAATAGGTATTTTTTATCATCCTCAGACATAAAGTACGTTTACTATATATTATTGAAATAATAAAGAACTTACTTATTAAATAAGTAATCACTCTGTCATTGGCTAGTTTTGAAAGATATTCATAGTTAGTGAGGGTTGTCTAATTGCTACTATTCAGGCGCACGTTTTAGTTAGGTTAGTAGATTTGGGATGTCTTACATTAGGTGTATAAGACGCAGGCTGGTTTTGGAGTCAGGTTTGACGGTAAAAAGGTGCGTCTTATACACCGGAAAATACGGTAAATAAATAAAATTTAAAAATTAAATATAACTCAGATTGTTATATATATATATATATATATATATATATATATGGGACGATCCATGTCAACCGGATCACTGCTGTGTCCAAAATTTGATGTGACCAAAAAAATCGTACAACGGCTCGTTTTAAAGCTTAGGATATCTACTTTCTGATGCTGTGTGCGCCTTTGCAAAATCCAACATGGCGGCTCCAATATGGCGGCTACAAGAGACAAACTCGTAAACAAAAAATTTTATTTTTCAAATTTTTAGTAATAAATGTTAAAAAAATTAATATTTCATATTTTTTTATGAAAATCTGGCTCATTTCCTACAAAAAAGTAACAGAGACCATTTTCGCTAAAATGAAAAATAAAAAAGTTATAATTTTTTGAAAATTTTCAAAAATAAAAAACTTTGCGATTTTTTTACTCAGAAGGAAATGACTTTGGAAAAAAAATTTAAACAAAATTGCTTGAAATTCATCAAAACACAAGTGTGAATTTTTTCGAATTCCTTTGAGCGATTTTTTGCTTTTTGGATTTATCGGATTGTTTGAAAAATTAAAAAACTTCCCAAGATCTTTTACAAAAATTCATACGTAGTCTACGACTAATTATAAGATCTTTTTATTATATAAGATTGTTCAGTAAAGGCGATCCTTTTTGAGTAAATCGAAAAAGTAACTTGGACCGCTAGACACCAACCAGATAACTCGCGCAAGCTCAGGAGAAGCTGTTTATAAATAAAAATGTAAGAAAACTAACCCCAAGCTATTGAACCTGCGTGCTCAGGGGCAGCAATTTTTAAATTATAATGAGAATAAACTAGTGAGGCCAACAACCAAATAACCCATACAAGCTATGAGGCAAACTGTTTGCCATTAAAAATTCAATAAATTATAACCCCAAGGCGTTAAACATGTGTACCCGGGGGACAGCTGTTTTTAAATTATACTGGGAATAATTCAGTGGTTAGATATGGTGTAAGATATTGTCCAATTCATGTACAATTGTTGTTAATTCTAATATTGTATTATATCCACATTATCTTTTGCAGCCGCGTAGCGTTTTACTATCAATTTATTGTCAGTATTTGAAATAAACGCATGGCTACTTTGAATCTTGGTTATAGCAGGTGGGTTGGGGAATTTTCTTTTTAATGTATCAGATAACCTCTTATGTTCTTCTTTTGTATAGTAAAGAAATTGTATGTTCTTGAACTTTTCCTTAGCCCATTTAAAGAGAGTTATAGAATTTAATATAGCATTTTTTGGTTCAGCTTGTAAGCTATATCGGGTTGCCTCATTCTTCAAAGAAGCACCTAGTCCATCACAGATGCATTTACCATGAGACGTTGCATAACAGTGCCATTCCGCATCAATTTGAAAATCAGTCTTGTGATGGCCATGTGCATCATTTGAGTTCTATTCTTAAAATGTTGCTTGGCACCATCAGATATATAATAAATTTTTGTACTTTTTGGACACAACATTTTAATTATCGGTATCACTTTCTGCTGCAGTCGTTTTTCCAATATATTGGGTGGTACTCAGCATCGGTAGAAACTCAGTAACGGTCCTTCTCAGGATAGTTATTGAGATAATTTTCCAGGTTTGTGCGGAACATCGGTGGTCAATTTCCAACAGTCCTTTTCAGAATAGTTGGTGTATTTCCTACTTGTTTCATTTCTTTTAATTTTCTTATTTTATTTCCATTGTTTTTACAAGTACGTATTCGCATCCTTACTGTGGACATGGCTGATTCGTCACAAAATCTCCATTCTAAGAGATGTTGTAACCTACTGGGTAAAGATGGTCATGTGGGTAAAAACTTGCGGAATATTCCGTAAGGTATTTTTGAGTCCTATCCAAATTTGCATCCACTATGCATTCCACTCGGTCCTCTCGTTGAAAAACGAGTTGTATAGACTTGATACAATAGTTTAACGCTCAGAACTTGGATCATTAGGATCTGTATAGGTCTGAGTGGAATCTATAATTGATAATTCCCTGTGCCTTCTGAAAAGATTGGCGCTAGAATAATTGATTTAGATTCAGGGATTAGAAAAGCACCCGCACCGAGCGCATCAAATTTTTCTGTATTTTAGCCAATATCAATCTTTCCTTACCCGGGTAAAGTGAGAAATCACAGCCCGAAAAGGATTAGAAATTTCCACCTCACAAAAAGTGAGACATAAGACCAGTCACTTTAATGCTGTTGGGCGTAGATTTTGTTTGAGATTTCATGAGGACACTGACTGCTTAGCTTTCGGTTATTTGTTGCCGATTTACACTAACAAATTTCGGACTGCTAAAAAAATGCAGTACACATTTTCGTGATAATTTGTCCCATAAAATCAATTGGTACAATTAATTTTTCAAAACAATGACTTTTTTTGCAGTGTGTTTAAATAATTTTTTATAAACATATTGCAAATGGCAAAAGAATAAATACGTTTTCTTTTTCACTATGCTTCGTTTCCAATAGTTAGTTTGAAACTATCTTACTCAATTTTGGCTTGGACTTCAATGAGTTAATAGAGTGGTCAATAAAATCTGCAGTTTTGCAGGTAAGTCAACAGAACGTAACTTAAGATTAATAGCTCACCTATTGGAGTAAATATGTTTTTTCAAGTCGTATATTTGACTGTTATTAAAATCTTACCCGTTACACCAGTTTTCGGATAAAAGAATGTAAACCACTCTTCAGGAATAAAACCATGTCTCACTGGAGCTGGATATTCTGGTCGCAAAGGCTTTTCTATTTCTAAGGTACCAGTTGAAAAGTATTGCAGACTGGATCCATTAGTACGAAATATCTTGTAACCTAAGAAAAAATATTGAATAAATTAATGATAATTAAAAATTATTGAAAAAAAGTTGTTGTACTACTTAATAGTGATGCTCTAGCTAGACTGACTATCGCTAACAAAAACTGCATCGCGAAAGCGTTAATTTTCCAACTTTGGCTCATCGTGAGTTAGGGAAATTTGATATTTGGCACGTGGAGGTAGTGCACTCCGCTCTTACTGATGTTCATGCAGGCGGATTCATTTTGCGTCTAGCGCGCATTCGCGAAGCAGTTGTGATTTTTGCAGCATTCATTAATTTCGCCTGCTTTTCCCGATCGATTTCGTGAGAAGATTTTTTAAAAGCTCTCTCACAGAGTCAGCAACTAAGACATACGAATTTACGATGTCCTTATATCGACCTTGTCTGAGTAAACCTTATACCAGAGGAAAAGAAGTGTGAAGAAAATTTTCAAACCGATATCCTATTCCATGCTTTTTACAAAATATTTTTTTTTCTTTTCCTTCAAATAATTATTCAAAATCAAAATATATAGAGGATTGTTAAAAAAAAGTCATCCAATCTTCATTTCATTTTATCTTAACTTTATTATTTATTAGAAACAAAAATACTGCTCAATTTAAATCAAGAAAATTGTTCAATAATTTATGTACTTGTTCCATGAACTAATGATACCTTCTAATTCATATAACTTTTTATAAACTAGGTATTCCTAATATCAATTTATTTTATATGTATTAAAAAATTTATAAAATTTATTAAGATTTTAGTAATAAATAACTGAATTCAGTAGTTGAAAACTTGTTATGTTTTATAATGTAACATAATAAAACTTAATTCTTTAATATTTCAGCTAGTTTATAGATATTTGATATTTTATTTCACTGTTAAGATTATTTATGGGATAACTGCATTTTAAATTGCCGCATATAGTGACACCCATAGTGATAAACAAGTATCAAGCGCAAAGTATTCTATTTTATCGATACTTAAAGATTATTTGAGAATTATAAATTTATTATAAACAAATATTTGGAAGCCCGATGGGCTCACCTATCTCTCCTTTACTAGCTGATATGGTTATGAAAGACTTAGAGAAACATTGCCTGAGCGTATGGCGGAATGAATATCAAATAAATCCTGTTTTCTATTACAGATACGAGGTCTGTCCGGAAAGTATCGGGCCTACCTTTATATTTTCGTGCTAGCGTTATTCTTTATCATCTGGTGGGTGGCATCCTTCAAAGTAATCCCCACTTGATTGAATAACACGGTTCCATCGATATTTCCACTTTTCAAAACAGTCCTGGAACTCACTTTTAGGGATAGCCTTAAGTACACTCGTCGCATTGTTTTCAACCGTTCTTTTGTCATCGAATCGGTGTCCTTTGAGTGGTTTTTTTAGTTTTGGAAACAGCCAAAAGTTACAAGAGGCTATGTCGGGACTGTATGGAGGTTGTCGAAGCAATGCGATATTGTGTTTGCTCAAAAACTGCTGCACAAGATTGGATGAATGCGCTGGCGCATTATCGTGATGGAGAAGCCAGTCACCCCTTTACCAAAAGTGCGGCCATTTTCTTCTTACTGCATCACGCAAACGTTTCAAAATTTGAGCGTAGTATTCTTTATTGATTGTTTGACCTGTTGGTGCATATTCGTGATGTACAACACCTTCACCATCGAAAAAAACAATCAACATTGACTTAACATTGCACCGACTTTGACATGCTTTTTTTGGTCTTGGCGATTCAGAATGCTTCCACTGTGAAAATTGTTATTTTGTTTTAGGATCATAACCATAAACTCATGATTCATCACCTGTAATAACTTTTCTAAGCACATTATCATCATTATTGATTATTTCCAGATGGTCTTCCTCTAGTTCTCGCACAGTCATACGACGATATTGTTCGATTGCTAGTTGCACCCGCTCAATATTATCTACGCTTTTTGTCGTCGAAGGTCGGTTGGAACGAGAATCACTATTGACAGAAGTGTGACCATCCTTCAACTGCTTATACCACTCTTTTATTCGTGTTTTACTCATATACTCGCTTCCGAAGGCCTTTTTTATTATTTAAATTGTTTCCGAACTCGTTTTTCCGATATTGTTTTTCAGTCATTTTTGACAATATCAAAATCTGACGAACGCGAAAAAGGCACTGTAAACAAAGAGACGCTACGCATGAACTATACGTCCGGCAGGTGTCAGTAAGTAACCAATAGATTCGTGAGGCTTTAATGTTGACGTTTCTGTCCTGTAGAGGTCGCTCGAACACTATGGCGCGAAGATATAAACGTAGGCCCGATACCGAAAGATAAAATTGATTTAGTGACCAATTTGGATAGAAAATTTAGAGGGCTATTAACTGTTGAGACAATAGGACGAAACGGTGTGTCAGGCTTGTGGATCTTTGGTAGAGCATAAGCTCTTGCTAATGACATGTGTGTTTGTGATAAACCTTCATTATTATATTTGAAATTGCCAAGATATCCATTTTCATTGAAGTCCTTAAGTATATTGTACACAGATGACTGTAATTTTTTCAAAGGGCACTTGTTAACAACCCTATAAATGTTCTGGTCACTAAAAAGTAATTCCGTTTCGGAGATGTATTCATTTTTATTAAGATAAACCGTGACATTCCCTTTATCAGCTTTAGTGAAAAACACTTCAGGATTATTTTTACAAAATTGTTTGGTAAACTTAACATCGTTAGCAAGATTTGCAAGAATACTATTAATAGGCAAGAAGATACCAATTTCTTGAGTAAACAATAGCAAAGAATGTATGAATATTCTGTAAATTAGTTCTATGTAGATGGGGAAGAAATTGGAAAGGTGGGTAACATTGTTATCTGTTTTGCCTGTTTTCTCTGTCTCAGTAATTTTCTGCTTGATTGCTGCTCTGTTTTGTATATACTTTGCGATATATTCAGTGCAATACAAAGTGGCGATACGTTCTCTTGGGTGATCATAATGAATTATTTTTTAATTGTAAATTCAATTTGTTCTTATTTTGTTTGACTGCCATTTATTGAATGTATATTCATAGTTTTTGCTGGTATTTATGTATAGCATGATATTTTTCAAAATTTATTTAGTTTGTAATTTGAATGTATTATATATTGACCTTGTTTGTAAATGTAGTTTAATAATTATTTGTATTGTTAATAAAGATCTGAAGAGGGCGGTGTCCAGGCCAAGGAAACGTTATCATGAAAAAGATTTGAATTTATTTATTGGTTGGGTTTCTCAAACTTACTCTTCCATTCTTGTACTTTCTACATACTTAACAATGATGAGTTCTAATAATATCAATTACACCTCTGAATGGCCTGCGTCCAGGTCGCCGTAGGCGCCTTCAGCCTTAACAAGGTGGGACGAGGCGCTGCGCGCAGACGTAGTTTAACGCCTCGGTCGACATCGCCACACACCTTGGGGCCCTCGGACAGGGGCGGAGGTATTGGAATCTCCGGCTTCCCTGTTCGAAGCTCGCTCAAAGCTGGGCTACCTCCACACTTTCTCCACCGGGTCTCTCGAAGGGCCACGAGCTTTTCAGGAAGGGCCGGCGAAGTAGCTCCACGGGCCTCTACCCCGAGCTCAAGAATCTCCGCAATCTCCATCCTCGTCGGCTCCTTGAGAATGACTAATGGTGCAGTCGACACGGACGAGACTGAAGTGGATGAATCGCTCTCAGTCCCGCCGTTACCGACCAGCTCCCGAAGCGAACCCGACGACTTCTCGTCAATCAGATCCGGCAACTTACCGTCACTCACGACGACACCCGCCGTGAGAGTGGCGAGCTGAGCCACCTCGTCCTCCATTTCCAACCTGTAACAAACACATACAATTTACCCTACAACCACTCACCACCATACATGATCAAACATCTCTAAATACACATCCACACTACATTTACGCCTTTACGATCACACCAACTTATTTACTCTAACAGTGCTGGGGTGTATCTCTTCAACTCAGACACATGCACCATCGCGGCCTGGCGCTTATTATCGGTGTCCAACTCATAAATCTCGGGGAAGACGACTTTCAGTACCCGGTATGGATCAACGAATTTGGGTTCGAACCTCGCATTTCTTCCCGCGGCCGCGTTCGAAAGCGAATGCAACTTCCGCAGCACCAAGTCGTCAACTTGGAACATCGTGCTCCTTCAAGTTTTGTCGTAATTACGCTTCTGCTTTTCTTGCGCCACCTCGATATGTTTCGCGACCAAATCGCGCAACGCGTGCAATCGTAGCAAACGGTCCTTCCAGACTTCTGGATCCATCTTCAGGATGGGTGCACGCTTTATCACCTCTCGGCGCAAGCTTTCCACGGGCCTCGAATGGCGACCGAAGTTCAGAAACGCAGGCGAAACCCTCGTCGTCGATTGTATCGTGGTATTGATCGCGTGCCTAAACTCATGGAGGTGTTGATCCCACGTACGATGATCATTTTCAACAAAAATTGCTATCATAGTCTTTAACGTTCGGTTCACGCATTCCACCGGGTCGCTTTGCTGGTGATAGGCGGGACAGAGCACTTGCTCCACATCATATGCCTGCAATGTTTCCTAAAAAATTTTGCTCTTATAAGCCTGTGCATTATCGCTAATGAGGTAGTACGGCATCTCCCATCTAAAAAGAATATGCTCCTCAAAAGCGCAAGCCAAGGCCTTCCCATCTGCCGACCATAAGGGTTTCAACTCGATCCATTTCGTAAACAAATCCTGAAAAATTACCATGTACCGAAACCAATTCTTGCTCTGGGGCAACTCCACAACGTCGGTCGCAACTACAGTCCACGGATGCTCGATCGCGCGCTTTCCCATTAACCCTTTCGGTGCTTGTTGCTGAACCTTATACTTCTGACATTCGATACATTCTGCAAAAAAGCTTTTCACGTCATACCACACTCCGGGCCAATAGTATTCGCGCGCGACTCGATCATACGTTTTCTCCTGTCCGAAATGTCCCGAAGACGGCTCGCAATGGGCGTCTCTCATGACACGCTCCCTGAAGTCCATGGGCACCACTAAGCGCCAGCACTCCTCGCGGTTCATAATCGAATCAAGCAAATGATTATGCATGTACCTGTACAGCATGCCATTCTCAACATTCCATTTAGCGAATTTCTTTGGTCTTTCAACTACGTCGCGCATTCGCTGCAGATACCATGCGTCCTCAATCGCTTCAAAGGCACAAACCTCAATTTGATCCTCATACCCACGCGAGAGCGCATCCGGCACGTGATGCAACGCCCCTTTTCGATGTACGATCTCGCAGTCTAGCTGCTGAAATTCCAAGACCCATCGCCCCAGTCTGCCTGTTAATTCACGTTTGCTTAAAAATTCGCCTAAGTGCACCGAAACTTCTTCACGGCGAACAAAACCGCTAAAAATTCAATCTCGTTCACCATATAATTACGGTCATGTGGGTTTAGCATACGACTTGCGCAGCAAATCGGATCCTCGCCACCGTCAAAATTCTGCACGAGGCAAGCTCCTACAGCGAAGGGCGAACCATCACAATGCAAGTAGAAAGCGCGCTCGAAATCTGGCCGCACAAGCACCAGCGCTTCCGTTAGCGCTTTCTTTAGTCGTTCGAAAGCCTCCTGTTGCTCCGGGTCAGAGCACCACGGTTGGTCTTTACGACAAAGCCTCGTGAGCGGAACCTTAATCTCGCTTTCGTGCTCTATAAATCGTGTATACCAACCCACCATGCCCAAAAATCTACGCAGCTGTTCCAGGATTGTCGTAACCGGACAATTGACTATCGGTATTGAGTATTCGGTCGGGATCATGGCGAAGGCCCTCACAATTCAAGTGATAACGCAGATACGTAATCTCGGTTCAGAAGAAGTCCGATTTTTCCAGATTAACTTCCAAACCTACCACAACTAAACAACTCACCACGCGCTCCAACCATATCATGTGGCTATCAAAGTCTGCGCTCACGACCAATAAATCATCGAGATACCAAAATACATTACGCTCATATTCTGGACCGAACAACGCATCCATCAGCCTCATAAACGCCGCAGGTGCGTTAACCAGCCCGAACGCCATCCTTTCAAATTCCCATAACCCGAGACCCGGCACTGTAAAAGCAGTGTACTGCTCACTCTCTTCCGAAAGTGGTATCTGCCAAAATACCGCCGGCAGATCGATCTTCGACAAATAAACCGCGCAGCGTAATTTATCCAAGATCGAGTCAATACTTGGCATCGAATATGCATCTACCTTGGTTACCTTGTTCACGGGCCTGAAATCTAAACAAAAGCGATAACTACCGTCCGATTTCCTAACGACGACTGGTGCACTGAACCATTCGCTATCCGGCTATTAAAGGAATCGAACCATATAATGATCCCGGTTCTCCACATTCGCATAATCTCTTTTTGCGCGAACCTCAAAATCGGGGGAGACATTCGTCTCATCGGCGTTTTTATCGGCCGCGCGCCTCCCACGCCAATCATATGCTCAATTACGCCCGTTATAGCTGGAGATTTTCCTTACTCAGGGACGACCAGGCGGATGAACGCTAGGATTCGCTCTTGCTGAGACAGCTCATAGGTTGTTAAACGAGTGCATTCCGCGAACACGTCGACCACGCACTCATCGGAATCCGCGAGAGGAACCCATTCACCACGATCACCCGCCCGCCACTGACGATTCTCATAATCGATATTAAGACGCCACTTCATCCAAAAATCCATTCCGAGAATGATATCGTGATCCAGCCAAGACACTACGCTTACCATCAGTTCCTCGCATCTACCGCCCACATCAAAGACCAATTTCAGATTGCCACACGTGCTAGGTTTCTCTCCCGAGATTCTCTTCACGGAAATCCGCAACGGTCTCATCAATCGTGACTTAAACCTATCTCCTATCGCAGATCCTACTACTGAGACCTGCGCTCCAGAATCAAGCAACGCCTTGTTCGTGACACCTGCAATGTCAACGTTGATGAAAAATCTATTTTCCACCATCGCTACATGCGCCACGTCCGGGTCGCTTGGCCGTTTATATGGCAACTCTGCTGAGCACGACTCGGCTTCTCCCCTCCCCGAAACAAACGGCGCATCCCCGACTACGTTCGTCGCCTCCAACGAAATGTCGGCACCATCGTGGTAAGCCCCCCGTCCGTCCCCGAGGCAACAGCCACCGCCGAAGCCTGCCCAGCCGAGGGCGGAACGCACGAGCTCGCCTCACTTTCTACGACACGCGCCACGATCCCGTGCAATGGTACTCCCTCCGCGCTTCCATCTCGTGCCTCGCTCGCATCCACCGTTAGTTCATTGCATTGCGCCGCAGGCTGGGCGATCACACCAATCGTAACGCTGCCCTTCTGCGCGAATCTTATAAAACCGCTCAACCTCTCACCCGCGACCGCCACTTGATCTTGGCACATATTCACATCGGACGTCGAGCCATCCTGCTTGTTGGCTGACACGCTCGCCCCCGACACAACATCCCCGCACGTCTCCCTCATCCGCGACGGCCCCGATACGCAAGGCCAACTAGGCGCGGAAACGGACAACCGTGCGTCTCTCACCACCTCCAAGCGCGCGCTCCCCTGCGCCGCGTCATCCACCACTCTCCGCTGTCCGGATTGCTCAATCACTTTCCTCCAGTACTCACTCTCGGATCTGCGCACGTCTTCTACCATGCGCGTTTCCACTATCCGTTCGATTCCTTTAATCGCGCCTGGTCGAGAATCGCCTGCGGCTATCTCCTTTTTACAGCTGATTCTTCTTTTTCTCCCACTTTCTCGACTCTACCCGCTCTCGTTCTCCGAAGGACTTCCTGAACACACAACGCCCGCTGAAGGGTAGCAGGGGTCGTCGTGCGGTCGACGGCCCCCGCCTGCGAGTTTTCCTGCACGGCCTTAGCTCAAGTCGGACAAGTTTGAAAAACGGATCCAACCCTGCCGCACACCTGGCAAACCGGTGTCTGCTGTGGCTGGTTAAGGGGACAATTATTCACATAATGCCCTGCCTGTTTGCACCGATAACACGCGCCCCGCCGGTCTGTTCTGATTTTTCGGGCACCCCGATCGGCGGTGAGCCTGCGCACCGCATCCGAAGCAAATTCCCGAAAAAGGGTGACCCGAACCCAGCGCGAGCCTATAAACGGCATTCTGCGCATTACGTCTCCCGTTGCCGTACCAAACTCGGCGGCAAACCGTCAATTGGGGCCGCCATTGGAACCATCCGGGGAAGCGGACGCAAGCTCCCCACAGCTAGCGCATTTGCGCTCTGAGCTTCTCCACAAGCTCCGGAGGGTTTTGGTTGCTGCGGATGTGGCTGATCAGTCATCGCCGCTTTCTTTCTTGATCCTTTTCACGACGGCACTGCGGTTCTTTCGCGAAATTTTCTTTTAAGGCTCTTCTTTTTCAATATCATTTCCTTTATTTTGCTCTATCACAGCTACCGACGCCCCTCTCACATTTTTTGGCGATCCCGAATATACGCAGCCGCTGAAATCATCATCTTTTCAGCTCCAAGCGGTGGCTTCCAACGCTGCAATCGCTCATTCTTAATCTAAAACTCCGCGCCTATCTTTTTAAATTCGCGTGTATATTTAAATGTCTTGCTACCCAGAAAATGCTTGTACTTCGGATGCAGTCCCTCTATTAACAAAACGAGCTGTTTCTTCATCGAAGGACGCGGGTTAAAATAACGAATGATGCACTGGAACGCAGCCACGTACTCATTCAACGGCTCGCCCTGACCCTGCGTTCACGCGGCAAGCTCGTCATACAAATCCATCCGATTCAACCGCCTACAGAACTCATTCTTAAAGTCCGCTACAAATTCGTCCAGAGACTCCCACGACTCCTCGTTATTTTTCGACCACAACGAAGCTTTACCCAACCTGCGATCGTAGTACCGATGCTCTCCAGCATCTCCTCGTCGGTTAATCAATAAAGGCTCTGGCACTTTCGCAACACGACCAGGTATTTCTCTAGAGAAAGGCCGCCCTCTTTCGTGTACTTTACCGGCCACGCCCGCATCGCGCTCACCGCATCGAGAGATCCGCTGTCGATGCGCCTAACTGCGCGCGCCCCAGACTTCTTCAGCAAGGCTCGCCTCCCAGACGGTCGTCAACCCGAGCTGCACTCCTCATAAACTTCCAAATCGGAGGGAAATCGCTCGTCATCGTCACTTTCCGGGCCAGCCAACTCCTCGCCGCGTTTAACTTTGTTGCGGGTCACATCCGTACGGCTCGCAGAGTCATCGTCGGGAAGCAAATCGCGTGCGCGCCTCTCCCATGACACGGCACGACTCGCAGCTCTCACTCTCGTCCACGGCGTACTTGCGTAGAGCGATGCCCCATCATGGTCGAATGCGGTCCGGAACACGTCGCCGTACACTGTGGTATTATATTAAAACATCAAAAAATTATATTCAAAATGAAATATCTCAACTTAGAATTGACCGATTTTGATAAAATCGATTTCAATGTAAAGCTAATTACTTATAGAATACAGGAAAACCTACAACGAGTGTCGAAATAGATTTCCTATCCTTCAAAAAGTTCGTGAAAATGCAAAATTTTTTGAGGCTGTAGATCTTTAGAGTAAAAATTAAAAATAATTGTTTTTAATAAGAAAATATAAGTTTAAAGATAATTTACTGAATAAATAGAAGTTGAAATTCATCATATATTTTTATAGAATTTTTAAGTACTTTATACACCCAGAAGTATAATTAAAAGTTCAATACTGTAATTTCCTTTATGTGGCTTATTAAATACTTTTCAACTATCGACCAAACAGAATTTTCATATTTAAATACAATTTTACCACCAAGAATTTCTTATTACCTGACATTTGATGAATTTCAACTTCTATTTATTCAGTAAATTATCTTTAAACTTATATTTTCTTATTAAAAACAATTATTTTTAATTTTTACTCTAAAGATCTACAACCTCAAAAAATTTTGCATTTTCACGAACTTTTTGAAGGATAGGAAATCTATTTCGACACTCGTTGTAGGTTTTCCTGTATTCTATAAGTAATTAGCTTTACATTGAAATCGATTTTATCAAAATCGGTCAATTCTAAGTTGAGATATTTCATTTTGAATATAATTTTTTGATGTTTTAATATAATACCACAGTGTGCGCCGTCTCCCCCGGATCACGGGAAGTATCGCTAGCCAACGATCCTTTGGTCGCGGCCCATTGTCCTTTCAGCTCTCGGAAATTGGGGCGCCCGCGCTGCCGATCACTTCATGGCTTCTCGGTCGACCCGATATACCGTGTTCTTGCTATCGGACATCTGTTGCCGAACCTCACGCCGATATATCCATCGCGGAAAAGCTGGCAGCATTTCCCATACCTGCCCGAACGGATCGTGTTCCTCTCTCGATCCCTCCTGTTTCACGGGTTCGCGCTCCCTCGCGTCCGCTCTCATCTCCATAGGAGCGGACACCTCCGGTAGATTAGAAGCCCTATAAAAGGACTCTCGCGCCGGAGTGTCCGTATCCCTCTCGCCTATTTGTTCCCTGCGCTGCGGAGGAAGAACGCTTACAAACGCCTCCGACCTAGTCTCCCACTGCCCGCGCCCTAGCGACGACGTCGCGACCACCGCTTCTCCCTGCGCGCTAGCTTCAATTTCTTTACCGAAGCTCCTGTATGGGAAATCCGGGACCCTTGCCGACGCGAAATCATCGGGTCGCAACGGAAGGTCAAGGTCAGGCCTTTCATATGCCACCATAAACCGCAACTCGCGATCGCGCAACTCGTCAATTGTACCGCGCGTATTGAGCCGCCTCATAGTCATGAGGTTTATCAACTCAACGGGCTCAGTTTCCTCGATCTTTTTTTTCAATACCTTAACGCGCGCGTCTTTTAGAATACGGCGCATCTTCACGCCGTCGTTGCACGCGAGGGGCATCACGAATCAAGAGGAGACCCACTCATACGGCACTGCTTACTACAATAAATAAACTCTTCTCTCCTGCGCGTCACCGCGAGAGGGATTCTCTTCCTCGAGCTTCAGCTCGAGAAGCTCCACGTGTCAGCGGGTCGAACGCTCAACTCAGCACAGTCACATGATTAAAAATTGTTATCAATCGTCATATATGTAACATGCAAAATTACTCACTACTACAAACACCCCACACACACAATATTTAACTGTCCCCTTACGAGTAGCCGGATCAGTGCACCCGAACCTCTCGCTCTACACCGCCAACAACTCAACCCACGCCTCTCTCCGCTATATTTTCACGGCTACCGCGCCGGTTCAAATTTCAGATCGACGCGCGGACCGCACCGGCAACAGCGCACGGTCGCGGTCGCGAATCCACCGAGGAAAACTCACTTTTCTACGTGCCTGTAAACAGACGCGCGACCGTAGCGAGCGCGTGACCGTAAACAAAACAACGGGCCTTCGCGACTTTTCACTGCCCGCACACCGATCCGATGCTCGACGCGCGATAATAAGGCGCGCACTCACCCAGCTGTTTCGCTCCTCTAAACGCGTAAACAGCGCGCCGGCAACCACAAGTTTCTCCTATGCACACACAACACCAATGCCGCACTCACAGTGTAAACATCGGACTCGCCAGCAAGCACATACCAAGCGAGCCTATGCCCAGCGAGAATGACAACAATAATTTCTTCATCAATAATATCTTCGTCATCTTCAGTTGATTCTAACACAGGATTCCTGCTTAAGCAGTTTGCTTCAATATTTTCTCTTCCTGGTATATAAATTATCTTGAAATCATACTGAGATAGGTAATACGTTTAGTCGCCTAATTCTTCATCAGTTCTTGCCTTTATATTCATGTTTTCTAATGGTTTATGGTCTGAATATATTTCAAAATATCTCCCTAATAACCAATGTTGCCAATATTTTACAGCTTCTTTTATCGCTAAACATTCTAAATATATTGTTTTTTTTTCTTTTGTGATTCATTTAACTTTTTTGAGAAGTAAGCTACTGGTTTACTTTTACCATTCAGCTGTACTTGTTTTAATACAGCTCATTCATTCATTCCTTCTATAGATGCATCTGTATGAATTTTTATTGGAAGTTTTGGGTCAAAAATCTCTAACACAGGTTGAGAACATTTCGCATTCTTTTGTCCATTTGAATTTTACGTTTTTCCTCAATAATTTATGTAATGGATCTAATCTAATGGAACTCTTTGGAATATATTCGATGTAAAAATTGATCTTCCCTAAAAAGTGTCTCACATTTTTCTGTGTTTTTGGTGTTGGAAATTTTTGTATCGATATAATATTGTCTTTTAATGGTCGAACTGTATTATTTCCTATTACGTGACCTAAGCATTTAACCGAGTCGGCTGCAAAAGTGCATTTTTTAAATTTTAGCCTAAAACCTTCTTTCTGAATAGCTTTTAATACTAGTTGGATATGACATAAATGTTCTTTAAAAGTTTTTTAATATATCAAAATATCATTCATCTATAAAATTTACTGAAAATTTTGTTAATTCATACCTTCTTAAGATACTACTTAAAATTCTTTGGAATATAGCTGGTGAAGTCTTAAGTCCGAATGGTAAACATGTCCACTGATAATGACCTTCTTAAGTTACAAATCCTGTCTTGCTTCTATCCTCAATCTTCAAAGGTATTGACCAGAATGCTGAGTTTATATCTAATATTGTAAAATATTTGCAATCTCTTGCTCTTACTATTATGTCATCTATGAGTGGAAATGATTGTGCTTGTGGGACTACATTTTTATTTAACTCTCGAAAATCAATGCAAAGGCGAGTTTTTCCTTCGCCTTTCTTAAAAGTCTGAGTTACTGGTGCTGCAAATGGGCTGTATGATTCTTCAATTAAATTTTTCTTCAATAAATTTGCCGCTTGATTTTCTATTTCCTGTTTGTCTTCGATGTTACATCTATATGGTCTTTTGCTACAATATTTATCTATTATTAAATCTATTCTAGCTTCATACTTTTTCACTGTCCCAATGTCGTATTTATCTTTAGCAAATACAGATTTATTCTTTTCTATTAATTTTTCCATCTCGATTTTTTTTCTTCATCTAATTCTTATATGTTTAATTCAAAATCATCTGTTGCTATATGTTCATTGAAATTAACCGAGTATTCTATAATTTCATTTTTGTCTATCTTTTGTTTAATGTTTAAGTTTTCATCCTGAATTAGTTTAAATTTCTTTATCATATTTAATCCAATAAGAAATTCTTCACAGTAATTACTATTTAAAACAAATACATCTATTTCTTTTTCTAAATCTAAAATTTTTGTTTTTAATCTTATCAAACCATCCGTGCTTTTCACACCATTAACCGTCTTTATAAAAGTTTCATTCTTATTTCCTTTATTATTTTGACTAGTCTTGCATTTATAATTGATATTTAAGATCCAGAGTCATACGTATCATTTATTTCTAAAGTACTATTTACTAACATTTTGATCTTAATTAATGGTGTGATTATTCGTTTTTTTGTTCTATACTTAAGTTTACTTTCAATACAGAATTATTCGTTACTGTGTTTTTTTCATTATCTTTAATGTTTTTTATTTTAAACCAACATTTTTCCTCAGGGTGGAATCTTTCATTTTTCTCCATGATTTCACCCATATTTACTAACATTTTGATCTTAATTAATGGTGTGATTATTCGTTTTTTTGTTCTATACTTAAGTTTACTTTCAATACAGAATTATTCGTTACTGTGTTTTTTTCATTATCTTTAATGTTTTTTATTTTAAACCAACATTTTTCCTCAGGGTGGAATCTTTCATTTTTCTCCATGATTTCACCCATTTTACATAGTTTTTTTTCTGCATTTTTCTTTGTATTTTCAAATGTCCTATTAACTGTAATCGGATAAATTTTCTTCCTTATTAAATTTTCATGTTTTTTTTAATTTTATTAAGTAAATGGTCTGTATTTATTATATCTTCATTTTCTATTTTATTTTATATGAATTTTGGTATTCTGGTGACTATCATTGTTATTAATGTACTTTGATCCATTTTTTCTTCATTTCTAATAATAATCTATCTTTTTTTATTGCATAGTCTATCAAAGTTTCTTCTTTGTATTTATAGAATAAAGCGTATCTCCATAAGTTCCATCCTCTTTTTGCATAACTCTTAAGAAATCTATCTTTTCATTGTTCCCAATTATCATTTTGTTCTAATTTTTCCAACGTAGAGTAATAATCCAATCAGTGCATGATTTATCTAAACACACTCTTAATATTTCAATTTTTGTATCTTCTGTAGTTATTTCAAACCGTGCTCACTCTTTTTCAAATGTATTGTAACGTCGGATAATTAATAATACCATTTTATTTTATTTTTTTAATTTTTTTAATTTTTTTTGTATTACGACTTCAATGCATCAAACTGTACAATTTCGAGAAACGAAAATACGTTGGAAAGTTTCTCTTCTCAAGGTTTCTTCAAATTCCAAGAGAAGATAAGCTGACCAAATAGTCTGCGATTATATGCGCGCCCAAATAAATACTCCGTATCAAGGAAAAGATATTATTGTGGCAAAAGAGAAGATAACCATCATATTGGCGCTAAAGAACAGTCAACAGACCGATGTCAACCTCGCGATAGAGCGCCCTCAAAGGTTACGTTCGAAAGACAAGATATACCTCCGAAGCCCACGTGCTCATGTTGTGGAGTATATGGCTATGACAAATCTAATTGCTGTAAAAAATTTGTAAAAACTTTGCAAATTTAAAAAAAATGTATAAGGCAAAAATTTTCTGAGACCAGCCTTAAGTCAACACCAAATTAACGAAGAAAACGTCTCATGTATCGAGGACGATCTGCCTCAATGCTTTTTTGGAATGATATGTAGACACAATATACCCCTCAAATGGACGATACTGGCATTTATGGATTAATTAAGCTAACAGGCACAAGAGGACAAATATTAAAGTACTTACAAGGAAACCACCCCAACCCGACCTCACCGATTTGAATGATTTTGGGATATGTTGTAGTACTTGAAAAAAATTAAATACGTGTTTTTTTTATCGGTCCATAAGGGCTTTTAAGGGGTGAAATCAAATCTGAAAATCAACCCCTAAAATAGGTTTTTTTTAATATTTCTCAACATCAAATGAATATTTTTCAGTAAACTCAACTTTAAAAAATTTCTTATAAAAAGGCGCTTTTAAGGACATAACATTTATACGGAAGGGTTGCAACCCCCTTTTTAATAGGGGTAAATACACTATTTTTTGTACTGTTTTACGCCATGTAATATAGTAAATCAGCTAGAGTAATTTAAAAATCGCACTAACAATGAGAAAATACCCACATTAAATTAACGTGTTTCCGGATTTAAACAAAAAAATAGTTATGGGGTGTTTCACTCAATAGAAACCACCCCCATCAAACTATCAGCAGGTTAATCCACCTAATTCTGGGATAAACAAGTTGAGTTGTTTGTTATTTCTTGAAATAATTTAGTCCTATGCATGAGCGAACTACCTCAACTAGCCAACCTGTCTCTAACCCACCAAACCCCCATAATCCACCCTTACCGAACCACATGCAGGCTAACCCACCTAATCCAGTGAAAAGCAACTTTAGTCGTTTGTTATTTCTTGAAATAATTGAATTTTACACCATAAGTGAGTTATCCCAGCTGTATAACATACCTCTTATCCACCTACCCCTAACCTATCTAACCCCCACCCTTATAAACCACCCTTACTGAAATACAAGCAGGTTAAACCTCCTAACCCTGGGAAACACGAGTTAAGTCGTTTGTTATCTCCTGAAATAATTTAATCCTACGCCTGAGGGAGCTACCTCAACTAACCAACCTGCCTCTAACCCACCAAACCCCCATAAACCACCCTTACCCAACCAAATGTAGGCTAATAGACCTAACTTTGGGAGAATTGAGTTTATCAGTTTCTTTTTCTTAAAATAATTGATTTCTACACCGCACGTGGGGTATCCCATTTTTTTTTGATAATATATATCTGTAGCTCAAACATAATTTATGACAAATAAAAATATGTTTAATACATTTTATTTTAATAGTACCAAAATGGCGAGAAATATCTCTTAAAAATAAACATGAGAATAACACGAGGTCTAATTATCATTTATAGATCTATAATTATATATTTATATTCGTATGTAGTGCAACGGTAGTCGATTTAATTAATCGAACCGTTCGCGATTCTGCTTCTCGCACGTTAGTTCGAACTATTGAGAGAGAGAGGGGGCGCGCGATCATTTGAATAAGTAGTTACACCTCAGCTGTGAACGCGAGTTACCGCCAATTTGTTTTTGCACTTTGTTTTCGCAAAAAAAAGTTTTCTCTGGGACAAATATATGCGGGTGTGCAACGACGATATTGCAGCAGCAAGCAGTGTTATAGAAGCAGCAGATAATAGCTGATAGAGGAAGTACAAGGCGGAGCAGCTGATAATTGAGGGGTAGCGGCAGTTGAAATTTTACAACAACAATTACGGCTGATCACCGTAATTGCACCGTATGGTAGATGCACCTCTCGTCATATTAAGCGATACAAAATATATTCGATATTTTGTTTATTTGTGATAGCGTTATTTTTTGTAATCGCGCCGTGCGTTAGTTCGCGGTAGAATTCAAATCTACTCTCTCTCTCTCTCCTTCTCACCGATCATAATTAAATTGTAAAATCCTATTCGCGAACGTCAGTCTTTCGGCCCAACAAAGACTGTAATGATTTTTTTTTGTTAATTAAAGTTTGTTAATTTTATTCACAGTTTTCGTCATTTGATTTTCCTGGTAGCTTAAGTATTTGAAACAAGCTTAGGTTTTGATCCAATTACGTCTAGGGGATTAAGAAGATTAGGAGTAAAGTCGCTCACACTTAAAACTCATCAAGTGTAACAAGACACGTGACTTAAGGTGAGTTCAACTCCGATCAATTGAAGACAACTAGGATAAATCATCTGACGTTAAGGCGAATACACGTATTATCATACGTGTTTAACGGAGCGGCGGTTTGCTCTGCATCGTGGGAGTTTGTTCTTAAATAAATTTCCTATTTTCAGATTTATCTCCCCCGTTACAGTAGATACATAAATATATTTACGTAAGAGCCATCGTACACATTACTACATATATTTTGATTTTTCATAATAATTGTCATCTTTTTCTTTTTTTTTTATTGGTAAATTAAAATATATCATTCAACGAATTCCTTATAGAAATGATAATCATCAAATAATTATTACATAAAATTTGTAATACTTGGGACATATTGTTATGCAACATGAATGTTATTCAAGAAATACATTTATTTTTCGCTATTTATATAAGGTTAGCCCACATGTGGTTCGGTGAGGGTGGTTTATAAGGGTGGGGGTTAGATAGGTTAGGGGTATGTGGATAAAAGGTATGTCATTCAGCTGGGATAACTCGCTTATGGTGTAAAATTCAATTATTTCAAGAAATAACAAACGACTAAAGTTGCTTTTCCCAGAATTAGGTAGGTTAGTGTGCATGTGGTTTGGTAAGGGTGGTTTATGGGGATTTGGTGGGTTTCGAGGCAGGTCGGTTAGTTGAGGTAGCTCGCTCATGCATAGAATTAAAATATTTCAAGAAATAACAAACAACTAAACTTGTTTATTCGAGGTTTAGGTGGATTAACCTGCTGATAGTTTGACGGGGGTGGTTTCTAGGGAGTGAAACACCCCATAACTATTTTTTTTTAATCCGTAAACACGTTAATTTAATGTTGGTATTTTCTCATTATTAGTGCGATTTTTAAATCACTCGAGCTGATTTACTATATTACATGTCGTAAAACAGTACAAAAAATAGTGTATTTACCCCTATTAAAAAGGGGGTTGCAACCCTTCGGTATAAATGTTATGTCCTTAAAAGCGCCTTTTTATAAGAAATTTTTTAACGTTGAGTTTACTGAAAAATATTCATTTGATGCTGAGAAATATTAAAAAAACTGATTTTAGGGGTTGATTTTCAGGGTGGATTTCACCCCTTAAAAGCCCTTATGGACCTATAAAAAAAACACGTATCTAATTTTTTTCAAGTACAACAACATATCCCAAAATTATTCAAATTAGTAAGGTCGGGTTGGGGTGGTGGTTTCCTTGTAAGTACTTTAATGTTTGTCCTCTTGTGCCTGTTAGCTTAATTAATCCATAAATGCCAGTATCATCCATTTGAGGGGTATATTGCGTCTACATATCATTCCAAAAAAGCATTGAGGCAGATCGTCCTCGATCCATGAGGCGTTCTCTTCGTTCATCTGGTGTTGACTTAAGGCTCGATGACGATTATTCCTTGGGAATCCCAAAAGACAGTCGCCATAAGCTTCCCGGCCGAAGGAATTGTCTTCGCCTTTTTCGGAGCAGTTTCCCCTTTGGTAACCCATTGTTTAGACTATTCCATGGTCTCAAGAGTGTAGTGATGTATCCATGTTTCATCTACAGTGATGAAACGAAGCTCAAAGTCTTGCGGATTTTGCTGGAGCAGCTGCAAAGCATTCTTGCAACACTTCACACGATCTCGTTTTTGGTCAATCGTGAGCAATCGCGGCACCCATCTAGCGGATAGCTTTTTCATGTCCAAATGTTGGTGCAGAATATTATATACCCGTTCGCTCGAGATGCCTACAGTACTAGCAATCTCACGCACCTTCACTCTTCTATCAGCCACCACCATATCATGGATTTTATCAATGATTTCTGAAGTGGTAACCTCAACAGGGCATCCAAAATGTTCATCGTCTTTTGTGCTCACATGGCCACTCCGAAAATTTTGAAACCACTTATAAACCATTATAATCGAAGGTGCACAATCACCATAATGTTTATCAAGCTTCTGTATAATCTCCTGAGGCGTTTTACCTTTGAAAAAGTAATGTTTAATCAATACACGAAATTCTTTTTCGTCCATTTTTTTACAACCACTCGATTTCTTTGATTGAAACGAATGTAAAACGCAAAGTAATTGGCCGATCTGGCTGAAACTGTGCTCTTCCAAGATATGCCACTAACCGAAAATAACCTTGATATGCACTAGTAGCGCCATCTCTCTGACTTTGTACGGAGTTTTCAAACGACCCTCGTATATTCATTAACTTACAAGGAAAAATCACTATGACACATCAATCTCTATCACTGCTCAGACAGAATTTTGGCACTGCTTTTCTTTACGAAGATATTGGACCATAGTCAATCGTATAAATTTTTAACTTAACTTAACTGTACTCATTCACAACGGAAGAGAAATCGGACAACATTTAGACCAGATAGCTACCACGTGTAATGACTACAAGTGTCAAGCTAAAGATTTTATTACACACCAGAAACGCAAATTAAGTAGACTTATATATAGATTATCGGTTTTTGGCACATTGGACGCAAATGACGCAGAATACTATAATCAAGAAATCGACAAACTATACAAGCACACAAGTAAAGCTGAGGTAGCAGTAAAAAATCCAACACATTTTGTGCAGAATACTTTTAATGAATTTTCAAAAGAATTTCATACGTTCAAAAATAATGAGAAGAAATTGTTAAACTTATTATTGGAATAAGAAAATGAGATCTGTATTTACAAACTATCAGGCAAACAATGATACATCTATCACTTGAAGAAATCGACGTAGCAATTGAAGAATACGAAGGGATTGTCATGCGATTTATAGTTATTTCCTATAGTTATAAGATCATATGTCATACACGTGTACTCGTCGCACACGCGGTCCGAGCGCAGTACTAAGAGAACCAATATAAGATAGGCCGAAATAAACAAACCACATGTACGCGGAATATATACACTAAGCAGGAAATGAAACAGAGCATAGATACGTAGAGATAACCGCCACCCCAAATAAATAATTAAGCTACGCTTGTCTCTCGGTTCCCAGGGCATACTTGCTCCTGAAGGAAGTGATAAGTACCTATCCTCTAGCACCGAAGGCAAGTTTGTGAGCTCCCGAGAGGGACAAGCGTAGTAGGCCAATCAATGAAGATTTTTTCGTGACATTAATACTATCAGCAAACCGACTATGCAAAGTTGTTTAATACTATGCGTAGATGAAAACGTATATGTTTCCAACTCGCAACTTTCATTTAATAACTTTTTACAGCCGTTTGAAATTTGCAAAAACATGTTTTTCGCGTATAAAACCAAAACTATTGAAGTTAAGTATGTACCTCAATGGAATAAGTTATAGATAATAGAATTATCTATAAAATGAGCTATCGCTCATCTCAATCGAGTAATTAATAATTAATATAATTACAAAAAACATCAAAATTGATCAAAAAAGGTAACATTTCAAAAATTCATATCTCCACATAGAGTGATGTTGAAAGAATTAGCTTATGATATTTTGTAGATTGCATTGTCTTCTTCATATATGCTAAATCTGAGCTAAATATAATTATTATTTTCGGCACTACAGTTGTTCGCGCCATTTGCGCTCCGAGATTAAAAAAAAAAAAGAGAGAGAGAAAGCGACCGACAACAGAATATAAGGAACGACGCAAGGGCAATAAATCATCGACTTCCGCGTTCGGTGACGTTTACAGTCGGAAATAGGCGCGCATCTGGTGTTTATTGCATATCGCCAATTGCAGCGCGTATTTCCCACATCTGCGCACCGCATGTCCAAATGCAGTTATTAGGCTTCTTAGTTTTTTAGGTGAAAATGAATTCCGCTAATCCGGCAATACTCTCGTCTTAGCACGTCTGGGGAAAACCCAGACGTGCTCGATGACCAATGATCTCGAGGCCGCGCGCGGCAATAAAAAAAAGAGAGTTCGCGGCCGGCGGCCGCAGGTAATCAAAGGTCGCACGGACTCTTCCACCCTCGCAATCGTAAGTCCCTCTCTGTTTGGCCCCTCGGGCGGGCCTCAAGAGTAGGGAGAATTTTCCGCCTATTTATTCTCGCGTCTTCGGATAGAAAGGGTTCTGTTCCTTCCGGAAACCAGACAGCTACGGTCGAGACTCTGCTCTCTAACGTGCATCTCTCATGACTCAAAGGGGTTATACGCGACAAGTCCTCTTTCTGCCGCAAGTGCATGTCTGCAACACCGAGCCAAGAGAGGAAGAGTGCGCGCTCAGGTGTGAGTGTGTTAGGGTGCGACTGACTCGCTAGTGTCTCGTGATCCCAGTGACGCACTTCAAGGGGACTGACTGCGTCAGTGGAAGACACCCTCAAGTCTCCGGGGTGCTACCAGTTCCTTCCTGCCCATCAGTCGGCAAACTAAGCGACATCGCAGTTTTTGTGTGCCCAAGACGTTGGGGCTGCGGTGCGCTGATGTGTGTGTGTGTGTGGTAGCACCTTCCCTCCATCTACCTATGTTGGCGTCGACTGTAAGCGAACACACATTTTTACTCTGAATGGCCATTCACCGTGCAAACTGTACAGGCTCCGCGAGCCTCAGGTAATCTATTGTAAGCGTATCCAATTTCTCTCTCTCTCAATTTTGTATTAGTGGCGTAGTTTTTAATTATAATAGTAAAAAACTCTGTAAGTATTTTATAGGATCTCGATGGCTTTTCCCCACTCACGACTGGGGTTTTTATGCCGGATGAGTATTCCTCACTTTAATAATTTCATTAAAGTTATATTGTATAATTAGGACTTATCATTTATAACACGCAATCATCCATCCCTAATTCCGAACTTATTTATTGTCACGTATTATCTCTTCGGCGCCTTCAGCTTGCCCGTCCGGAGTATAATTCATTGTTAATAATATTAATAATCGTAACATTTAAACTACAGTTTAAACACAGTAATGACAATTAAACCTTTTTTTTTAGTACATCTTGCATAATGCCCTGTGGCTCAACCGTTAGAGTTATACATTATTTGAAAAAAGTTTTTTAAATTTCAATAATCAAACTACAACTTTGTCATTTGAACTTTTGCTCTAAAATCAGTTTAAAAGGGTGAAATTTGTCGTTGAATATCGGGCAAAATGTGCCCGAGCGTTAAAGAAAGCGAGTGGTGGGAGATACAGATCCCGCGGAGGGGAAGTATATATAGTAATAGAAAAGCCAGGCGCTCGGCGTTTGACTTTAATATTACTTATTTTGATGTATATATAATTACGCTATTTTACTGAAATTTAGTTAACAGTTTGAGTTACGTTTTAGGGACACTTATAATGTGATAAATACAAATATATAATTACCAAAAATGAACATGTATTTTGTTTAAATGTTAATGAAATAACTACATTTTTTATGGGGATAAATGTATTATAAATAAATATAAATTACTATTTGCCTACATTATAATAAAATATAGATATATTTATATGTTTCGTATTATTTATTTAACAAATATCGAATGCGTACTTAATTAACTTAAAAAATAAAAAAAATTTCAGTAAAATAGCGTAAATAATATCAAAATAAGTAATATTGAAGTCAAACGCCGAGCGCCTGGCTTTTCTGTTACTATATGGGACGATCTATGTCAACCGGATCACTGCTGTGTCAATAATTTGATGTGACCAAAAAAATCGTGCAACGACTCATTTTAAAGCTTAGGATATCTACTTTCTGATGCTGTGTGCGCCTTTGCAAAATCCAACATGGCGGCTCCAATATGGCGGCTACAAAAGACAAACTCGTAAACAAAAAATTTTATTTTTCAAATTTTTAGTAATAAATGTTAAAAAAATTAATATTTCATATTTTTTTATGAAAATACAAAAAAGTAACAGAGACCATTTTCGCTAAAATGAAAAATAAAAAAGTTATAATTTTTTGAAAATTTTCAAAAATAAAAAACTGCGATTTTTTTACTCAGAAGGAAATGACTTTGGAAAAAAAATTTAAGGAACAAAATTGCTTGAAATTCATCAAAACACAACTGTGAATTTTTTCGAATTCCTTTGAGCGATTTTTTGCTTTTTGGATTTATCGGATTGTTTGAAAAATTAAAAAACTTCCCAAGATCTTTTACAAAAATTCAAAAAAATGTATAATGTATAACTCTAACGGCTGAGTCACAGGGCATTATGCAAGATATACTAAAAAAAAAAAAAAAAGGTTTAATTGTCATTACTGTAGTGCCGAAAGTAATAATTATATATAGCTCAGATTTAGCATACATGAAAAAGACAATGCAATCTACAAAATATCATAAGCTAATTCTTTCAACATCACTCTATGTGGAGATATGAATTTTTGAAATGTTACCTTGTTTGATCAATTTTGATGTTTTTTGTAATTATATTAATTATTAATTACTCGATTGAGATGAGCGATAGCTCATTTTATAGATAATTCTATTATCTATAACTTATTCCATTGAGGTACATACCTAACTTCAATAGTTTTGGTTTTTTACGCGAAAAACATGTTTTTGCAAATTTCAAACGGCTGTAAAAAGTTATTAAATGAAAGTTGCGAGTTGGAAACATATACGTTTTCATCTACGCATAGTATTAAACAACTTTGCATAGTCGGTTTGCTGATAGTATTAATGTCACAAATTACCTCATTTTTGGCTTCATTGATTGGCCTATAGGCAGTCTTATACACAATCTCGTGCTGTAGAGACATCTCTCCAAAGCTCTGTCATTTCACAATAAAATCATCAGTACATAACTAATGACCTTGACGCCTAGATTCCTATAAGTACCCGCGCGCGCTCTTAACTCTCGACCATTGCTACCGTGTTGTGCAAAATTTATCAATAAAAATAATATCATCAATAAAATAGATGACAACACCATGTCGTGGATTTTGTCTATTATTTGGAATGTACTCACTTCTATAGAACGTTATAAAGGATGTTCATCTTTTGTTAATGTACGATCACGTTTAAATTTATTTATCAAATTTTAAACAGTTGCAAGTACAGAGTCCGATATACATCAACTGCATTAAATTCTGTTTGATTTCTTTATTGGACTTAAGACCGATGGTTATTAATTAGCAAACGCATTAAAAACATGTATCTCTTTTTGATTTCAATAATTTTGTCAATTGTATTAGTTATTTTCAAAATATTATTTTCAAAAAATGGGACAACGTAGTTGAGGGACAGAAAGAAACAAGATTTAAGTTTATCGGTAATATATTACCAAGAGATGAATTTGTTTATCAGCTGGAAAGTACTTTCTATGAGTTTATTTGAAATACATAAATATATTGCAACCAACTAGAATGAATTTCTAAAAAGACATCAAGCAAGTCTGAATGGTAATGAAGTCATGAAACATTTCAGAAAATTATATTATGAAATTTCAAAATACCATCCAGGCAATTTATTATTATAATAATCAAATTACTATTTATTTATTTATTTATTCATTTATCTGTTGAAAAAACTGAAAGTCTATCAAATACACAAGTGTTTCACACCTTTATTTTCGTAAGTAATAAAAATACAAAACACAAGCATAAAAGACTTTCCAATCTTCTGATTACAAAGTAAGGAGGATCTGTAAATAATTTTATGCCAATAAATATGAATAGATAAAAAGATATTAATTGCCATAAGTCTCAAGTCTGG
Source organism: Phymastichus coffea (assembly GCF_024137745.1). NCBI lineage: Eukaryota > Metazoa > Arthropoda > Insecta > Hymenoptera > Eulophidae > Phymastichus > Phymastichus coffea. Next base: position 2,427,173 of record NW_026706822.1, on the reverse strand, counting down.
ATAAAGGCAAAGTAAAAATATATTAATTATTTTTCATATTGTTAGTATAAAAATATTCTGTTTTCATAAAATTAAATACCACTCTTATAGAAAATACTTCAATAAATATAATTTCAATATGTTAGGAACTTAAATTTTATGACTGATTTCTATAAAGAAAACTCTCATGAATCCTTTGAAGCAAGAATTTAAAAAATTCTGGTTTTGAATTGTTTGCTATTGTATAAAGTCAACCTTGTAGCATTTAAAAAAAATTACTATTTATTGTTTTAAATATTTAGAAAATTTATGATGTTAATATTTTTAAAAAAGTTTAACTACAATACTTTATTAATTTTTGAAATATAGTTTTTCGAAAATTTATTTATCATTTTTACTTTATAATTAATAACTTTTGACATACATATCATATTTCTGTTTATCTTATTTTGATATAATTAATATTTTAAGATGAAAGTTTGGAAAAAAAGTTATCCAATGTGTACAATAATTGTGCAAAATCTGAAAAAAAAACATGTGATCTAATATCTCTGAGCCCAGTGAAATACATAAGAATCAATCACATATATATCATGTATATAATTACAAAAAGAGCAGATGCCATGTTCAGCAAATTAGTGCTAATTAATAGGTTAATAGAATAAATTTAAGTGTTTTATATATAATAATATAAATTTATTAACTATCATTGTCGTAAAGTCTTGCTTTGGATGAACATTATAAACAATGAAGAGAATCGATATTTCATATAAAATACTCTGAAGTAATTTCAGAGCAATCATTAAAATTGATTTCCTCAAAAAATTTTTCAAACAATACAAACCTTCAAAATTATCACATATAAACAATTAATAAAATCTATTGATATTGAGATATATAATACAAAAAGTTCAACCATAGATAAATATATTAACAAATCAGAAATCTTAATTACCAGGTACAACTACCAGTTCCATTTATTTATAAAATTGAATGGCTTTCTTTGCTACATAAAATTAACCACCTCAGTAAGACCTCATAAAATATGCCTCCTCACAAAATATTTATTCATTCTAGAAAGTTTTACCATATTTGTATTTAAGTTGACATGCATTGAATATTAATTATATCTTAAAGTAACAGATTAAGAAAAATGATAAAATATTAAAATACATCGATTCATAAAATATAGTTTAACTTTCTTCACTGACTTATAATGAGCTGAAGTACATGTGTACAAAAAATTCATTAGTCAGAAGAACGAATATTGATTTTCAACATTACAAACTGAATAATTATGTGTACTTAAAAATATTCATTATTTCACACATATTTTATAACTTTTGAAACTGAATACAATTTAAAATAGTTCAGTTCAAGTAATTTTGAATGGCTCTTATTAAAAACGCAACTGTTACGTAATATAAAAAATTGTGTGTGGTTAATATTATTATTACCATAGCGAAGACCAAAACGTGATAACATATTTTTGTTTTAATTATTTCTCTTCAAGTGAATACGAAATTAATAAATTTCTTGCTAAACGATACAATTTAATTTCAACTTGAACTTCAAAACTTGTATCCGTCAAAAAAAACTTTCCAACTACGAATCTTCATAGAAAAAAGTGTGAGCAGATAGTATCAAAATTCGTAACTTTCCGGTAATCAATAAATTCAGAAAATTCTATATACTATTCATTTGTTCGATTTCCTACAAATCTATTGTCAATAGTATATGTTTGTATAAAAATATAAGAGTAATTATTTATCGTAAACAAATATATACTTTGCCCTGACCGACTTGTATAATTAATATGAAATGAAATAAAAATATACAAACCGATATATCTTTAATTGCCAAATTTGACTATTTACTTAAATTTTTTGCCCATCTATAATTTCTTCATAATAGATTAATAACAATCAGTTTAATACGTGCGACTTCAAAATTCGATATCTCTTTTATTATAAAATTTTTTAACTTCCTGAAGTTCGAAAAACTCGCTTTTGAACCGATTTCATTTGCACAATTTAATTACACACACAATTAAAATTATTTCAATAGTTCATTACAAAATATTTTTTTTTAAATACAGAGGCTATCGTTCGTGCGATTCTTTTATGACGCGTGCGCAGCTGCAGAAAGATGTGGTGACCTCGTGGTCTTAGGAATAGTCAAAGGTATCACGATTTTCATCATAACGTTTTCTGGATTAAGAGTATCCGAACAAACGTATAGTAAAAAATGATGCCAATTTAAAATACATTCAGTTTAAAAATAATTCAGTATTAACCCTGCTAAAACAAGGACACTGGACGTTACTTAATTCGCGACGCGGGAAATTTAAAATTGGAAATAAGCTACGTCGTTTGAGCACCACTGTACCCGACCGAGGTTAGATCACAGTTTTTACCTATGAAGATGCAAGGTTTATGCTTCAAGTATAAATGGCTATTCACGAGTTTTGGTTGGCAAGAATTAAGACAAATTTGGCGCATAGATTAAAAGAGAAGCAGCAGACAGTGCAGGGCAGCAAAAGACCAAAGAAGAATTCAACAGTCAGATAAGTATCATTAATTTACATTATTACAAAGTTTCCAAATAACTGTGTAACTTTGCAGGTCTCGAACGGAGAGAGTATTTAGAAAATATAGAGCACTTGGTACCAGCAATTCCTGGCAACAGATCGATTCTCTGATTAAGACTAATCAGAGTCATTCAAGAAAACCTAGCCATATATCAAGAAACTGTCAGTGGTAGTAGCAGAGAGAGAAGCAAATAATGCAGAAGATAATGAAGAAGACAGTGAATCATTGGAGAATGCTGTGCTTCAAGACTTTCTAAACAACAGCAGTGCTTCAGAAGAAATAATTGAATTTGTTCATAGACTGTAGAGGGATTCGTGTCAAGCATAATTATTATGCAGTGTATTTGTTTTAAAAATGTACGACTATATTGTGTGGTTAGTGAAAGTATGAGTGACAAGTTAGTGATAAAAAATGTATCATTTACATTACGTTATTTATTTCTTAGCTACCTTTTATATGAAATAATAGAATACATTTTGATTACATGGACAATGAAATCTTGTTACATTTAGAGTGATCTATCTTTGATGTTGTAGAATTCTTGTCCATGCATTCAAAATGAATTCTATTAGTTTGTATAAAAGGTAGCTAAAAGATAAATAACGTATTAAAATGATCCATCTTTTTTATTACTAACTTTTTTATTACTGCATAATAATTATGCTTGACTCGATGCTCTCTACAGTGTATGAAAAAATATAATATACTTCTCTATGAAACACATTGCTAGAAGATTTTTCAGTGTGTCACCAGGAGTACTGCACATGGACAGTCTTTTCTCTTAAATCTTAAATGCCTATGAATTAATTGATTATCAAAAATCATTTGTAAGTGAGTGAAAGCTCTACTACTTAGCTCCAGAAATTCTAGAAAAAAATTCCATAAATTTATCTTATTTGGAAACTTTGTGATAATGTGAATTAATGATACTTATCTGACTGTTGAATTCTTCTTTAGTCCTTTGCTGCCCTGCACTGTCTGCTGCTTCTCTTTTAATCTATGCGCCAAATTTGTCTTAATTCTTGCCAACCAAAACTCGTGAATAGCCATTTGTACTTGAAGCATAAACCTTGCATCTTCATAGGTAAAAACTGTGATCTAACCTCGGTCGGGTACAGTGGTGCTCAAACGACGTAGCTTATTTCCAATTTTAAATTTCCCGCGTCGCGAATTAAGTAACGTCCAGTGGACGTTCAACCGGATTGAAAATCCAATCCGCTTCGAGTCTATTTCTGAATCCTACAAATGACAATTTAAATTTATCAAACTGGAATCGATCTGAATCCCCTTTAATATTTTTCTATCCTGAAATTAATTATTAGAATATGTAAAATTAATTTAGGGATAAAAAAACATTAAAGTGAATTAAGATTAATTGTACTTTAATGAATTTCAATTGTCATCTGTAGGATTCAGAAATAGACTCAAAGCGGATTGGATTTTCAAATCGGTTGAATGTCCTTGTTCTAGCAGGAAGGTAAACGGGATATAATTAAATTTAAGAATCGTGGATTCAAATAGAAATCACCTTTTATCATTTACACTGATTGTGATTACTTATTAAAAAAATATATTTTGAGGAGCTAGGCACAAATAAAAATATTGTTACATTTTAGAGACATCGAATTTTAAGTATTAGCTATACTATTTGAAATGTTATGATGAAAGCTTATATAGAGATATAAATTTTATCGAGGACCAGATCCATCGAAATGGTTTGTTAAACAGATGAAAAATATAACTTTTATTGTTACAAGTATATATAATAATCCATAGCCAATGAATGAACTTATTTCAGAAGAAAGAACAGGTTTCTATTATAGAAAATATATGTCATATTTGTGAAAAACATATAAATGATTACACGAAAGTTCACAATCACTATCATTTGATAAAAAAATATCGAGATGTAGCACACCAAAGCTGCAAACTGGACTATCAAGATTCTAGAACTATACCTTTCGTTTTTCATGGTATGTCTAGGCGAGGAGATGTTACAGCCAGACGTAATAATATATTCAAGTAATGTCGCGTTGGTAAAGGTTGGATCTTAGTTAGGAGTTAAGCAGAGGTTGGTTAAAGGGATAGCGCCTTTATTATACGTAGGGCGTTTTAAGCAGATAAAATAGTTTCTTACCTTATTAGGATTGGATTTCAGAAGAGGTTTTTTACGAACAGTCTCAGGTATTTGCGCTTGATTTAAGATTTATTGTTTAAAGTTAATTATAGTACTTAACAGAGTATAATCCCGGTTCTAAGTAGCCGGATAGTTAGACTTAAAAAATAACTTTGCAAAACTACCAAACTGCTGAATCGTCAACTGTGTCCTGCGTACTGTATACTATATACTACTTGTGCGAATTCCAATCCAGCCTTTTTATACCGTAGGCTGAGATGCCCCTTCCTGTGTTTTCGCTAATTTAATATGCGGTGAGTAATATTCGCGGAAATATTATGGAGACGTGCTTAGACTAATCTATCCCGCTAGATAGATTTACAAATCTTCCCGGGAGGGTTGGTACAATAGAAAACTAAATTATCGATACCCGGTTTGTTACCATAACTTATAATTTGTCACGTACTTTTTCTTTCGTATCGACGTGACATTCATAACCTCATTGGATATACCAATATATTTATTACCGTTATAATATGCAATAATATGCAAGCCGTTCGTTATAATGTAATGTCGAGAACAAGTCAGGCCATATAATAACGGCAAAATTTGAATTTTTATAAAAGAGGAATTCCCTTAATTAGAGTAATGGTTAATTAATATCTGTCCTTGTTTTCGGTGACATGCTTTCCCCTTCTGAGTTTAACCCTTTGTAGCCTACTTTTTATGTGTTTTGTCTTATAAAAGAGGTGGAAAAGCGATAGTCACGGAAACTCTGTATTCTACTCTGAAAGACACTGGAAGTTCTGTATCACTGATTTTGAGTAATAAATACGAAAACTAAATTTCTACTAATCATTTATTATAAATTAAAAAGGTCTTACACCTACTCCATATAGCTACAATAAATCCCTGGCTTCTACCGTAAGAGGTTCAGGACGAGTCAACTTACAGGTAATATTATTTAACTGTTACATTTCTGATCGGTGCTTTAGTTAGATTGCCAGCCTGCTCTAGTTTAGTCACGTACCTATGGTAAAGCGTTTACGCGTTGACCGAAAAGAGACAGTCGTGGCTGTGTAATGTAACGGTCCAGTCTGATTTGTCTCTCATTTCCCTCTGCAAATTAGCAATCCGTCATACACAAGACAATCAAAGAAAAACGGTAATGGAGCGAAGGCGCTTTTCTCACGTATATGCAAATGTGTTAGGGTAACTCTGCGAAAACATTACCATATAAGGAGCGTAACGTCACGACCGTGGGAAAATTTATTGTTTACAATAGAAAATCGACAATTATAAAGTTTTTCGAATAAACTAAAGTATTTTTTAGTCAACTTTGATGCGCTGATCCTGAATTTCATGTGTTAGAACTCTCAAGTCGATATTTAGTTAGTTTATTTATTTACAACTTATATGTTACATTTGGTTTACATTTCTTATATTACTATTTGTGTCTCGTATCCAGTTTGTGTAGTTGATTATGTATGTGTTTTGTGTGTGTGTGTGTGTGTGAGTGCGCGCGTGCGTGTGTGTGTGTATGTGTTGTGTAAATATGTGCCTTTGTAGGTGTGTCTGCAACTCTTGTGTCCCTGTCTTCTGCGCCTGCCTGTTCCTCTTTTCTTCTCATTTTTCTTCTGATTAATCTTCTCTTCCTCTTTCTCTCTCCAAGATCTGGCTTTTCCGCTCTTCTGTTTTCTTTTCAGCTTTTCCTTTATTACTTTCTTTTGCCTTTTTACCTTTGCCTTTCCTTTGCTTTTGCTCCCCTTCTTGCTAATCATTTCATCTATCTTTCTCCTTATTAAGGCTTTAACACCTTTTTCTTGTTTCCTATTGCTCCCTCTGCCTTTCCTTTCCTCAACCTTACTTATTTTTCCTTAGTATCTTATGATTTGCCTTCTAGTTTACCTTTTTCTTTCTCTTCTTCGATTCTTCTTCTTTTCCATTTTTCTCGATCCTCCAATACCTGCTTCCTCTCGCTTGTGTAGTTGCTTTTACTTGTGTCTTGTGTGTGTGTATGTATGTGTATGTAGATGTGTCTGCGAGTCTTGCTTCTCTGTCTTCTGTTTCCGTCTCTCCTTAGGGTCTTGTAGCTTCGTCTTCTTGCTTTTCTTTTTCTCTCTTCATTTCTTCTTCTTTTCCATTTTATCTCCAGCATCCACGCTATCTTTTCTTTGCTTCCTATTATTATTTTTTCCCATTCTTCCCCTTCCTTTCTGCTTTTTTCACATTTTTCTACCATGTGCTTCGAATTTTCTTCCTCTTTCATACACATTCTACATCTCTTATTTTATTCTTTTTTCCAATACCTGCTTCCTCTCGTTTCATTACCTAACCTAAACCTTTCTCTTATTTGCAGGCCTTTTATTCTTCCCTCTTCTTGAATTTCCTTTAACCTATAGCTTTTCATTTCTTCTTTCAGCTCTTTCCACTCGCTTATGTATCTTGATTTTTCTAGCTTTTCTTCTAGTTCTTTTTCATCTTTTTTCTTCAGCTCATCTCTTATTTCTTCCCAAAACTCTTCCCTCATTTCATCTCCCTCTTCTCTCTGTCTGTATATTTTACTTTTTTCCAGCCTTTCCTCTCTCTCCTCCTTCTTACCCTTTTTATCTTTTTCATTTCTTTCCCTTTTCTTTAATTCTCTCCATGCTTCTTTTCTTATTGAGCCATCTCTTTCTATTCTTATTTTGTTTTCATACTTCATTGCTCTTTCTAATGCTGTTTCTTTCATTTCTTGTCTTCCTGTTTCCCATCGTATTAGGTAACTTGGCGTGTTTCTATCTAATCCTGATACCCACTTTATGTATTTTAGTTGTAGTCTCTCTATTTCCTCATATCTCTTCCATCCCCAGATTTCTGTTCCATACATAATCACGCTTTTTGCCAGAGCATCGAACAGGTTCATCCTTAGCCCCCAGTTTTCTCTAAATAGCTTTTCTCCTAGCCCCCATAACTTTCCGAGTCCCATATTTATTTTCCCTTCTACCATCTTTATCTGCTTTTTATTTCCGTTATTTCTGCTTATCACATATCCTAAGTAGTTGTACTCTTTCACCATCTCTATCTTCTCATCTTCCCATTCGAATTCTTCTTCCTTCCCCCTTCCTCCTCCTCTCCTGCATTTCATCACCTTTGATTTTCCTACATTTAACTCTAATCCCCTTTCTTCCAGGTATCTTTTTAATTTTTTCAGCATTGCTTTCATTCCACTTTCACTCTTTGCCATCATCACTATATCATCTGCGTATCCTAATGTCCATATTTTCTTCCTTCCTATCACTACCCCTCCTTCCTGCACCTGCTTGATCTTCACTTCCAGGTCGGCGAAGGCAAGATTAAATAGCGTGGTGCTCAAAGGGCACCCTTGCCTTACGCCATTGCAAGTCTCAAACTCCCCAATTATTTCTCCTCCAACTTTTACCTTACTCCCTGTTTTCTTGTATATTTCTTCTATTTTTTTCTTAATTTTTCTATTTATCCCTTTTTCTTTCATTGTTTCCCATATTTTCTTCCTCTTTATTTTATCAAAAGCGGCCTTCATGTCTACAAAGAATACGAACAGTTTTCCTCATTTTTCCCTTATTTCCTTCCCTATTATTGTTTTTAATATAAATATCGCGAACATTGTACCTCTTTTCTTCCTAAATCCCATCTGCGTTTCTTTAGTTTCTAGTTCTCTTTCCAGCTTTTTTCTCAGTATTTCCGCATATATTTTATATCCCGTATCCATCAGCGTTATTCCTCTATAGTTTCCTACTTCTTCTTTCCTCCCTTTCTTATATATTGGTACTAGTATTCCCTTCCTCCATTCTTCCGGATATCCTTCTCCGTTCCATATTCCATTTAAGCATTTTGTCATATCTTTTATCAAGCCTTCCGTGCCTTCCACCCACGCTTCATTTTCTATACCATCTTCTCCTGTCGCCTTTTTCTTTTTCATTTTTCTTATTACCTCTTTTACTTCTCTTTCTTTAATTTCTTCACCTTCCTCTCCTTCGCTGTCTTCGGTTTCTTCCCCTTTACTTTCTTCCTGTTCTTTCTCTCCCAATTGTTCCTCGAAGTGCTTTATCCATTCTTCTTTTCCTATATTTTCGTCTAATCCAATTCTTTTCTTCCTATTGCCATTCACTTTATCCCAGAATTTTCTTCTCGTCTTATCTGTTTGTTATTTCTTCTGCCACTCCTCAAGTCGATATTAGTCAAATTTAATCTATAAGTTAATATTGTTAGTTATTTTGCAATAAACAATTATATTGTTAATTCGAGTATGCGATTACGACCTCGACGCATTGAAACAGAAAAGCAAGAATTTGACACTTTGGTAACTAATTATTCACTAAGTTATCAATAAATAAAAAATTTATAATTTTTTTAACCAATTAAAATTGCACTGTTAGATAGCGAATCGATCGTACGTATCTGTAAAATTAATGATTATGATTGGAACTAATTTGCTGATTTTTAAATCATTAAAAAAAAAATTTGCAAATCCGTTTTTTAATTATCATTCAAAATTAGACAGCTACATTAATCATTTTTAACTTGAATAACGTTCCTCTAATTACAAGCGATTTTTCATGTAAAAAGTTTCCATAAATTTATTGTAAAATTGGCGTAATTTAATCATTGAATTATATAACTTATAACTTTAGAAGGCGATTTTTCCTCGAGAAGCGATTTATGTTAAAAAATTCGTCTTTTCATATTTGATTTTTTAAATCATAAGATTGCAATTTCGATCGAGCCATTTTGCGACAAAACATGTGAAAAGTTTGTATCAATTTCGAAAATAGCGTTGTAGGGGCTACCAAGCGTAGAAAGGAGCCCAATTCGCAAGTATAAATTCGCTCGTCGCTGCGGCAAGAGGACTCACTATCCTACCTTGCTTAGCAGCGCGAGCACTGTTAGAGAAATATAACCTCAGCAATTTCCTCTGTGTCAGGGCTATAGCGATGCTCGCTGGCCCTGTGTGCGGCACTCTCCTCGCGTGAACGCAGCGACCAAGTGTACGCTATATAGCGACTACATACTTGTGTCGTTGCAGGATCTGGAGAGAGGAGCGCGACGATGGACGAGGTGTCGCCGTGAGTGCGAGTGAAAGCGAGAAGAGCCAGAGAGAGAGAGAGCGATTTTGACTGATTTTTGACGGCGAGAGAAGTGGGAGCGCAGCGGCGCGAGGCTTAGAAATTAAGAAAGAAGAAGGGCAGTTAGGCGCGAGCTCTCGAGTAATTAGGGCCGCCTAAGGAGAGACTGGACGAGACGACATTTCGGCCAGAGAGGAACGACTGCCAGGAGTGCGACTGACACTTGCCAGGAGAACCAGGAGTTCTAAGCCGAGCCCGGACAAGCAGGGCAAAGGCCGTGTTGCGGCCTCTCCTGCAGCAGTCTCGGTCATCGCCAGGGCGCCGTTTCCAGCGGGCCTACGCTTTCGCCGGCGTCGCTTCTCTGTCGACGGACCGTCGGCATCCGGTGGGTCTAAAGCCTGTTTGTCTCTCTCGCGCCAGCTCTCGCTCGATTACGGACATTTGCGTATTTCGATTTTATCGCGCACGCTGAGCGATCTCGCTCGAGTGATCCCGCGAACTCTTGTCGCGGAAAGGCTGAGCGAGCGCGCTCGCCGCGGCGAAGTGAATCTTGTAGCGATATTTGTGAAAAGGCGTCAATAAATGAGATCGCCATATGTAATATAATCGAATTAGAGTGTCCGTTTCTTTGTATCAACCTTCTCCAACCAGCGCGAACTTCGGCCTGTGAAAGTCAGCGCCGGCTTTCTTTACCGAGAAAGAACCTAGAAAAATTAGCAGAGACCAGCCCATAGCGCACGGAGGCTGACCACTCTTGCACCTGAGATAAATTTCTTATTCAGTGGTTAGCCTGCTAAACTCCTATCCTACAGATATCTAAGCGCTCAACTCATGAGACTATCTCTCTCATGAGAAAAAAGCAGCCTTAGATATCTTCCTACCTAAAATACATTTGCTGTTGAGAAATTAAGTTGAGTAGTGGTTGCGGCGCTGTCGGACCTCTCCCCGATAGATGCGATCACTCTCAATTGCATTTCGAGACAATTCATCGAGTTAGAAAGCCTTGTGGTTTGCTACTCGAAAGATTTTTATATATTATTTAGATTACACGCGTGTCAACTTCTTGCTTTTCTCGGAGACGCCATTGCGAATTCAATACAAAGAGTCCGAACTATTGTTTTGATAACGCGAGATAGACTCGAACGTTACAGTAATTATTGTCAATTCGCGACCGTTGCGTGAGATGTAACAATTGTGGACCCCTCCGAGTATTTTTTTTTAACAAAAAGCAGGGTTGGGCAAAAGTATTTTTTTTCTCTCTACAGACATGGTACGGGGCAGATTTGAGAGGCAAACGTAATGCGGAAGAACTAATAGTTTTAAAAAACTGCATAGGAAAAGTAGATGCGAATTTTATAACCAGTAGAGAACCAACATTATTGGAATGTATAAAATTTTTGCACGCTCGTCAGGATATAGGTTTCGAAATAGAGGGCAACAAACAACAACTAGAAAAATTAATTAAAATTTTAGAACATTATATAGATGGAGAGTTAATAAGGAATACATGTCAAGATCCACTTTTACTACTCATTGTAGAAGAATTAAGGGTGTTGTCTAGTCGGGCACTTTGAAAAAATCGATTTTTTTTACATTTTTCGAATGTATATGTATGTAAGAATATTGTGTTAAATTTTTATAAAGATCGGAGCAGTATAAGTGTATTTTTTTGAAGCTCTGTGAATTACATCGCTGATCACGATTCCACGCGTGTTCAAGAAGCAAATCGCCACAGCTTGAATACTTCCAAATAGTCTAGAACAGCGAGAAAAAAGGCTAGATTGGAAGAAAATCAAGGTTTCGATCAATCAGAAGGTACTTCATACAGTGCAGGCATTGCAGATTAAATTTTGGTAAGATATTTTTTATATTTTTTGTTTAAAAAAACTTTGAAAACGCGTTTTTCTCAAAACAACGTTTTTTCGGACCTGCAACACGATTTCTCCGGAACCAGTGGACCGATCCTTTTGAAATTTAGACCACATATTCTATACATAATTATCCACAAAGTGGACTACTTACAAGTTATAATTTTGATTTTTACTATTTTTTTTCCAAAAAATACCAAAAATAAAGCCGTTTTTTTCAACTTTTCACATTTTATTAAGTAAAATCCACAAAATTAGCCCAAACTTAATAATTATGGTCCATTCTGTAGCTATTATCATACCAAATCTAAAACACTTTGATTTTTTTGTTTCAGATAAGCCGTTGCTGAGAAATCATGTTGTGACTAAGCTGTCTTGAAATTACCGCTCAATATTCAACTACGTATTTCGTACAATAAACTTGAAAAAAATGAATAAAAAAAATTTTTTTTTGGAATTTAAGATCTAATTTATTATACCTATGTATTTTTATATCCATATCTTTCATAATCTACTCAAAAAAAAATTCCAAAAAATAGCAATTTTTTTACCCCGCCGACTAGGCAACATTCTTAACAAAACGCAATATAAGTCCGAAAGAAATTTTAGAAGCATTGAATTATACAGACAAAGTAGTACAATTTTAAAATAAATTTGAACCAATAATTATGTCAACCGCTAAAATAACAGAAGATGAGTCAAGAGAATTTTTCCAATCTTTGGCAAACTTAACATTTGACAATGATAACGAAGACGAAATAAATAAAACAAGAAACGATTTTCCTGTTACGAATCAGAAAAACGTAAAATTTTTAATACCAAATTTGAATGAAAAAAGTGATCGAGTAATAAATCAAAACGACAAAAGTAGTAATACGGAATATTTTACATCTAAGTCAACATTCAGATCATTTGCCAATACAAGAGCGATTTACCATTCAACTCTGCAAGATTTAACGCGTACAGTACAAAATTCTACAATTAACCCTATGAGAAATGTAAGTTTGAAAGACATCGTAGATTTCATTCCTAAATACGACGGATACTGCATTCCATTACATGACTTTCTAGACGGTTGTTGGGAAGCTTATAATGTTATTCCACCCAGAAATGAAGCGGATCTAGCAAGATTAGTTAAAATGAGATTATACGGGGATGCATTAAAAAATATGCGTGGAAAACATTTTGAGACAATTAGTGAGATTGAAATGTATTTAGATCACCTATTCGGATCAGACAAAACTTTTAATCAACTGTCGGGTGACCTGGCTATGCTCAAGCAAAAAGCCTCAGAAAACGTAGTAAAATTTTCAAACAGCGTTAAAACAGTAGCACGAGAATTAGTAACCGCAGCAGTACGTGAAAAAAGATGTAATGTAGGATTTTTAAATCAATTAGAAAAGGATAAAATCAAATTTTTCATCCGCGGCCTACATTGGGTGATTAAAGCGCGAATGGAACAGGCGAAAAATCTTTAAGAAACAATAACAAAAGCGGTAGAGATTGAACGCGATTTCGCAGCACAGAATCCCAACGATCTCAACCAGACAGTAAAAGTACTTGTAGAAGCAAGAAAAGAATTAGCAATCATTAAAAGTGTAAAAGTAGTAAAAACAGATAACCCACAAGCATGTCAAATTTGTAAGTTATCAAATCATTTAGCAGATACTGGTTTTTACCGTAACAATGGCGGTACGTAATCTAGAAGCGAAAGATTCATTAGTCACGAAGAGCAAAAGCAAATAAATAGTCAAAACTCAGCATATAGAGAAAGAATTAGCCAGCAAGTAGCCCCTCCCGAAGCAAGTCAGAACTCCGCATCAAAAAATCAATACCAGGGTAATTTTAATTCTAATAATCGCGGACCAGGAAATCCAAACAGAGATCCGACAATTTGTAATTATTGTGATATTAAAGGTCACTGGAAAATTAGATGTAACAAAAGAATTTTCAATGAACAAAAAAAATAGCATCAGGGAAACGCCGGTGGTTTCTAGATGTCGGGCGCGACCGAGGAAATGAGCAGCCAGACGGAGCGCCGAGCATAAGTAAGAATACGATTACAAAGAAATTAGAACTAACAAAAAGACTGGTGTTATAAATCTTCAATAGTAAGTCATCAACTTTCATTTTAAAAGATAAAAATCAAAATATTAGTCTTTCTAACATACTAGATACTAGTGCTGAACCATCTCTACTGAAATGGTCTAAGAAACATCCCGAGGCATATCTGAACGAATTGAATATTTTAGAGTTGCGAGGTATTACACATAACAGTGTAACATTAGGAAAAATAAATATTAGAATAGAAGATGTTGGAAGGAGTTAATAAAGGTATCAAGGTATTAAAAAATATGAATTCATACAAAAGTGATAAGCCATATTCCGTGAACAACCTTTTATCAGTAATTAATTCTGCAATCACCCTACTTAAAAACTGGACGAAATCAGAGATAAAGAATACATTAAAGAATTATTAGAGGGAGTGGCACAAATAACAAGAAAATGTAAAACTATTAGTCATCTCTAAGGATCCAATGAGCAACGAGCGGTTTTACAACTTTTGGTTGCTGAAAAGTTTTTATTGAAGGCATGAATACCCCTTAGTATCAAAAAGTGCATGCGGATAGCCAAAATAAGTATGAATCAGAATAGGGAAGCTAGGGCATCAAGAATAATCAGCATGTCGCAATTAGATCATTTGAATTTAAATGAAAAGCAACGTATAGTAGATATAATTAATAAATTCAATGACAAATATCATTCACCTGGAGATAAAATAGGATATACTAATCTACTCCAACAAGAAATTCCATTAACATCGAAAGTATCAATTCGCATAAAACCATTCAGGCCGCCCCTGGAGTTAAGAAAAGAAATTGAATATGCTTAAGTAAGGTATATTTGAAAGGTCTTTTAGCCCTTATTCGTCTCCAATATTTAGCGTGGACAAGAAAAAGAATGCTAAAAGCGTAATCAAGAAAAGACCAGTAATAGACTTCCGCGCAGTAAATACACTGATTCCGGATTACAATTTTCCAGTGCCGAATGTAGACGATCAGTTAGATGCGCTTGGAGGATCCAAAATATACTCAGTGTTTGACCTTTATTCAGGATATCATCAATGCCTAGTTAAAAAAGAGGACAGGCAGTGATAGCTTTTCAATGTGACCAAGGCCTTTTTCAATTTACAAGGTCGCCTTTCGGATTCAAAACAAGCAAGCCGGTCTTTCTTTCATTAATCCACTTTTTAACAATAGGAATAAAAGGAGTAGTAACCTTCTTCGATAATATTTGTGTACAGAGTAAGACTATTGAAGAACATTGTGAGAGTATCATTGAATTAATGGAACGTCTAAGAAAAGCGAATTTAATATTAAATCCGGAAAAATGCGAGTATTTTAAATCGGAGGTAGTATACCTGGGTTACGTAATATCGAAAGATGGTTTACTACCTCACAAAGATAAAATTTTAGCCGTGCAACAATTTCCCACGCCGAGAAACCCAAGGAATATTAAACAATTTATTGGCCTGTGTAGGTAATACAGACGATTCATTGACAAGTTTTCTGACATCGCGCAACCTTTGAACAAACTGTTAAGAAAAGATCAGCAGTTAATATGGGAAGAAGAGCAACAGAGTGCCTTTAAACTGTTAAAACGCAAATTGTGTGAGCCACCTGTACTGGTTTATTTGAACTTCGGAAAACAATGTATTTTAACCACAGATGCTAGTGAATACCGTGTAGGGTGTGCTTTATCTCAAAGACAGGATGAGGATGACTTTAATAAGCCAATAGCCCATGCATCGTGAGCATTAAACGATGCAGAAATACGTTATAGCACCTATCAGAAAGAAATGTTAGCAATTATTTTCGGAATTCTTAAATTTCGACCGTACCTACACTCCCGCCCAATAATCTTTGCCCACCTAAGAACAAAACGACTAGAAACTTTGAAACTCCATATCTCGGCTGGAAATACACCTACAGAGCCCTGCGGCAGCTCATTTAAAAGGGTTTTTCGAGCATTTTTGAATGGTGTATATTAAAATCATGTTTAGATATTTCCCTTGCAGATAGGACGGCGAATATCAAAACAAAAATTACGAAATTTTTGCTTTTTCTTTAACCGCTTGCCATTTCGAGAAAAAAAAATCGTAGAAAAATTCTAAACATAGCATTTTTTAGCTCTTTTTCTGCACTATCCAAAACACTCATTCAAAAATAATTTTCGTCTAAATTCAGCGATTATATGAGCATTTCATTCAAAAACAGCATCTATATTCATTGCTCTGTATCTCGGAAAATTCGAATTGTAGAAAAAAATTTTCTTGGAAGAAAATGTTCTATTTTGTAAGTAGAATACGTGAACGAAATTTCATAATCATATGAAAACATTTTTTTTTCAGTCGTAATATCAAATAGTCTAATTTTTTCAATATTTCACTTTGGAATAATAAAACAGATCATTTATACTCGAAGCTATTCTATTAATTGAAGACAAATTTTAATTGTATGCAAATCTCGATCAACGAAAAATCTAAGTAGAAAAATTAATCTAATCTACCAAAACTGACATAACTAATGATTACCCTGCTATAAAAGTTCCATTGAAAACCATTGAAGAATTTCTGAATGATTTTCAATCTTCGATCTGAACACTCCAAATGACCATTGAATATGATTCCTCATCCAACAAGAAATGTCAAGATATTAAATACTATTGGTTCCAATAATATAGATTACTATTGATTCCTAATCGAGATTAATCATTATCAATAGAAAAATATACTATTAAAGTAATGGTTTTCAATAGGATTCAATGAAATTTCTCATGTATGTTACCCAATCGATTTCAATGGTAAAATTCGTGGTCAAATCGAAGATTTGAAACCATTCGAATGCGATAATCAATTTGATTGAATTGATATCAATGGTTTGTTATTGCAACATTCAAGTCTCGTATCGTTGAATAATTTTCAATAGTTTTGAATATGAAAGTCCTAACATTTCAATAATATGCAATAGAAAATATCAATCTAATTGAATGGGTATTAATGGTCTTTTATCGCATGATCAACTTTTTTTCTGACGTTGAATAATTTTGAATAGTTTTTAATGTGAAGATCACATCAATCCATTTATTTACAATTGAAAAAAAATCGAATAACCATTAAAAATTATATTCGAATATGTTTTTACTTAAAAACTATTAAAATTGATAAAAGTCTATTCAATCAAATCATATACGGAGTTTTTTCATTCATGACCTATATAAAATTATAATATCCAAAGCATAAGATACGATTCTTCAATTATAGTACCGAACAACTATTCAAATTTATAAAAAATCATTCAATTATGGAAATTTTTTCTTTCATCATCTAATGAAAAATTATAGAATAAATTTATATTTGATAAGTTTGTAGAATGAAGGATTATTCAAAACTATACAAACAACTTCTCAATAGAATACGATTGAGTTTTACTTGCATTTACCAATCATTAGATTTCATTAAAAAATATTCCATTGAAAATATTTGAAATTTTTTTGTTTGCCTTTCATAAGAAATTATAGAATACTATACCTCATTGAATGCGATTGGGTTATTTTTATATTGACCAATCATTAAGATTAAAAAAAAACTATTAAATGAAATATTGCTAAAGTTACATTATTGCTTTTGCTCATATTGGCATATATGGAAAACCATTCTATAAAATATTATTGACCAACCGTGTAATTGGATAAAAATTAATATCCATATAATATGATTCAATAAAATATGATTGGACAATTATTGTATCGAAAAATTATTAAAATTCATAGAAAGATATACAATAAAATATCATTGATTAATTATTTTATTGAACTGTGATTGATATTCATACAATGCAATTGGATAGATTATCATTGAAACCATTCCTATACAAAGTATTATTCAGAAAGATTGAATTCTATTAAATTTAATGGTAAGTTTTACTATTAGTTATGCTTACCATGAAGTATTATTGAAAATCATTCAGTTTCAATCGTCATCGGAACATTGAACCATTCAGTTCATTGATTACCATTGAATATGAATGATCCCGAATAGGAATGAATGGAACTTTTTTAGCAGGGTAGTGAAAAAAATTTTTTTTTAATGTTGTTCTAATCTTCTAAAAAATTGTTTACCATAGTAACATATTATTGAAGTATGGCACCGAGAGATTTTAGTAAACGTTATCAAGTTATTGGATTTCACATAAATGGTAAAAGCAATCGTTTCCGCGGTCTACCAGAGCGCTTCTTGTCTTCAACACTGCCGCTACTTTTAAATTTATTTACATTGTAGTCTACGATTCGACGAGGAATATTGAGAATACTAGCAATCTGACGATTGCTTTTACCATTTATGTGAAATCCAATAACTTGATAACGTTTACTAAAATCTCTCGGTGCCATACTTCAATAATATGTTACTATGGTAAACAATTTTTTAGAAGATTAGAACAACATTAAAAAAAAATTTTTTTCACTAATCATTAGTTATGTCAGTTTTGGTAGATTAGATTAATTTTTCTACTTAGATTTTTCGTTGATCGAGATTTGCATACAATTAAAATTTGTCTTCAATTAATAGAATAGCTCCGAGTATAAATGATCTGTTTTATTATTGCAAAGTGAAATATTGAAAAAATTAGACTACTTGATATTACGACTGAAAAAAAAATGTTTTCATATGATTATGAAATTTCGTTCACCTATTCTACTTACAAAATAGAGCATTTTCTTCCAAGAAAATTTTTTTCTACAATTCGAATTTTCCGAGATACAGAGCAATGAATATAGATGCTGTTTTTGAATGAAATGCTCATATAATCGCTGAATTTAGACGAAAATTATTTTTGAATGAGTGTTTTGGATAGTGCAGAAAAAGAGCTAAAAAATGCTATGTTTAGAATTTTTCTACGATTTTTTTTTCTCGAAATGGCAAGCGGTTAAAGAAAAAGCAAAAATTTCGTAATTTTTGTTTTGATATTCGCCGTCCTATCTGCAAGGGAAATATCTAAACATGATTTTAATATACACCATTGAAAAGTGCTCGAAAAATCCTTTCAAATGAGCCCCCGCAGAGCTCTGTAGATGTATTTCCAGCCGAGATATGGAGTTTCAAAGTTTCTAGTCGTTTTGTTCTTAGGTGGGCAAAGATTTTTGGGCGGGAGTGTATATACAGAAAAATTCACCGTCATTTCTGATCATAAACCTCTAGTTGGATTAAGATCGCACAAAGATCCCAACTCCCGAGTAACTAGAATGAGACTAAAAGTGGCAGATTTTCAATATGAAATTAAATATAAAGCAGGAGCTACCAATATAAACGCAGATGTTTTGTCTCGCAACCTGATAGAATTACATACGAGTACATTAGATCCGCAACTAATTTAGGAACAAATCAATATAGTGAAAGAGTTAGAAGCAAATCATGATAAAGTACCGGAACTGGAGGGGATGACCACGCGATCGCGCGTTCAACGAAAACCTAGCGCTAAATACGAAGAAGTTATAAGCGCGCTGAAACCTCGTAAACAGAGAATGAGACGGGACCAAACTGCGAGTGACGTAACAACACAATACGGAGGGGAAGATAAGAGGTCATGAACCTCTGAGGACGCAACTGGCAATACACCGGATACGCAACAAACCGAGAACTGTTGGAAAAGGATGGGCAGCAGAGCAGGTGAAATCACTTGAGCTGGGCGTTGAGTTTTAGAGAACTTTATTATCGAGAGCGGAGCAGGCACGTCTGTGCAGGACGGAGGTGCAGCTCGGAATGCCGCGCAGCGGCGAGAGCACAATAGGCGCGCGTGTGGCGCATGCGCCAGATATACATATATCACAGGCACAGAAGCCTTCATCTCAACACTCCCTCCCTTCTGTGCACTTGTGATATTTAATACAAAACTTACAAATCTAATGTCATATAATACTTTAAACATAAAAATACATTTTTCCTTTGGTTTGATTACAATCTTTCGTTTCGTGAACACATATTCGATCTGTCTTAATTTTAATAAAAAAAATACAAACGTAGAAAAGTATAAAATTGACTCTAACTACTTCTATACATATCTGAATCTCTAATAAAAATGTACTAAAGGAATCTCTAATCTATGAAATTTTGATATCAATTTGGTATCGTCTAATTCTCCATCACTACTTGTTGTTCCTCTTCATAGTCTGAAACCAATCAAGTACAATAGTTATTTCAATTATTTAGTAATCTACTTCTAAATTTACTAAAGTCGCCAGAGGGGAGAGGCTTTGTAAACACATTAGCTACATTTTCCTTAGTGGAAACCCACACAACTTCTATTTTGCCTTCTAATACACATTGTTTTATATAATCTCCATGCGTTTTGGATAAACTACTCTTAATCCCTGTTCTTTCTCTTTCTTCTAATTTTGATTTTATCGTCTCTAAGTCATCATCGAAACCTTTAAGTTTATGACTACTCTCCTTTTGTGTGCAATCTCTAGCTGATTTATTGTCGCGAAACAAGGTAATAGGATACATCGTTTTACCCAATATGTCTCTAAGAGCTTTATCTAATGAGATAGCTTCCTGACAGGCTTCACTCATTGCATAATATTCAGTATGACAAGTAGATGAATTTACGATATTTTGCTTGTGACTTCTCCACATAATTGTGTCACCAAATAAGAAAACTGCCATTCCACTCGTTGATGTTGAGTCAAAGTGATCTCTAAAACTGGCATCTGTGTATATTTCTAAGCTATCTGTCCTTCCTCTAAAAATCATTCCTAAGTTTGAAGTTCCTCTAAGATATCTAAGTATTTTTTTTACATCTACCCAGTCTTCCGCTGTGGGATCAGATTGTTTTCTCGAAAGATAGTTTACAGCGTATGAAATATCTGGTCTAGTAACATTGGCAAGATATAGTAAACTACCTATTGCTTCTCTATATGGGAATTCTGTCTGTCTAACTTCTACCTTTTGAGTTCGAGTTTTATTTGGATTTCTACTTCTAGCTTGGTTTGTAATCATAGGAGTATCTTGAGGTTTACATTCTTTCATTTCAAATCTTTCTAATATTTCCTCTATATATCTAGTTTGATTCAAAGTCATTATTTTATTTTCTCTATCTCTAGCTATTTGCATTCCCAAATATTCTTTGGGTTCTCCAAGGTTTTTCATTTTGAAAACAGAGCTGAGATAATTTATTATTTCTTGTATTTTCTTTCTATCATTGCCTGCTAATAAAATATCATCTACATACAATAGCAGTATTATTAAAATGCCCATTTTTCTATAAGTAAATAAACACGGTTCATTTATATCTCTTTGTAAACCTAATTTTTCTGCCTCTACTGTAAAGCGTTCATTCCATTTTTTTCGGACTGACTCTAAGTCCATACAGGGCTTTTCGCAATTTACAAACATGAGTCTTTCTAAATTCCTCACTAACCTCTACGCCTTCTGGAATTTCCATATATATTTCTTCATCTAATTCACCGTTCAAGAATGCAGTTTTAACATCTAATTGGTAAACATCTAGGTCTAATTTATTAACTATTGCTAGTACAGCTCTAATTATTGAAAGTCTAGCTACTGGGGCATATGTCTCTCTAAGTTCATACTGATTAGTATCTTTGAAACCTCTCGCAACAACTCTACATTTGAATTCATCGTTTCCGTCCTTATCTATTTTTGTTTTAAAAATCATTTTACTATCAATAATTATTGGTTTCCTTCCTCTAGAATCTAATATCGGTCTTTCAACAAACTCAAATACTCCATTTTCATCAAGTGAATCTAATTCCTTTTTCGCGCCTGCTTTCCATTTTTCCCGGAACTTACTTTTCATTGCTTCTTTATAACTAGTGGGATCTGAATTTACCGTTGCTAATAGGATAAATCCCTTTTCATCCTCATCTACTTCACTAATATTTATATTGTGATTCATTGTAAGGAAAGCAAAGCTGTTATCTACTACTTTTGCTTTACCTTCTGACATAGCTTTGTAGTCCTTAGGGACTTTGACAGATCTTTTGGGTTGCTTTCTAGATTGTACTTCTAATTCTCTATGATCATCCTGTTCGTCTATTTTTCTTTTTCTATGTTTAGATCTAATCTTAACCTTATCTTTCTCTAAATCATTTAAGCTATTCTTTTGTACTTCTATTTGATTTTCTTCTAAAAACTCTATATATTTTTCATTGTCATTTTCCTGATCTAAATTTTCAGTATGATCAACATCTGTATTTTGATCTTTGTTCTTTTGTATTTTTTATAGGTTAATTTTTCTATAATTTTTACATGTTTTGAGTGAATTACCTTTCCAGTTTGAGGGTGCCAAAGTATGTAGCCATTTGAACTTTGACCTATCAAGATTGCTTTTATGGCTCTCTCAGATAATTTTGATTCAGTAATTGGTTTCTTAATATACGCTATACTACCGAAGCGTCTAATTTTATCAATGTGACTTTTACTACTAGGAGATATCATGTTTAATGGCGTTTTGAACTCTATAGATGAATTTGGCGTTCTATTGTATAAGTCTATCGCTACTTCTAGGGCCAAACTCCACATACCTTTGGGGAGACCAGAATCAAAAATAAGGGATTTAATTCTCTCTTGTAGGGTTTTATTAAACCGCTCAGCTGTTCCATTATGTGGGGGTGTGTATGGGTTTGAAAAGTTGGACTCTATGTTTTCCTTTTCCATTATTTCACTAAATTTTCCGCCTGTAAATTCTGTGCCGTTATCCGCTCTAATGTAACATGCTCTCAAATCTCTGCCTACTAAGTTTCTCATGGTTTTTAAATAGTCTTCTAAACAATCACCGGAATCAGATTTGTGTCTAATAGCATATGCTTTAGCAAATTTAGTGCAATCATCTATAAAGGTTATAATATATTTCTTGTTTCCGGGACAGGAAGTGGGTTTGAATGGACCCATTATATCTGTGTGTGTGAGCTTCAATGGTTTAGTCAGATCTAGTTCTTACTTCTAAGAAAGATTGTTTGGACATTTTTGCCATAATGCAAACTTCGCAATTCATTATGTTTTTGTCAAATTTAACCTTTTCGAGATTTTTATCTATCTTTTGCAATTTTTCAAGATAACTAAGTGAAGGGTGACCTAATCTAATATGCCATAGCATACCTTCGTCTAAATCTTTTGTATATAATTTCTCTAACTCGAAAGATGCAAATAAATCGTCTACCTCTATATTCTCTTTGTAATTATCCAAATCAATTACGTCAAAATTAGTAAACTTACTATATTGACTCAGTTTTGGGGTTAAGTTATCTAGAGTCGGCTCCCTCCCAATCTCAGCATCTGAATTTTCATTGTCTCTAATTTCCTCTAATTGCTGAGGTTGTGAAGTCGCTTCGTCCAGAGTAACCATTCTCGCATTACAAGAATATGTTTGATATCCTGACTCTCTTCTATTTTCATTTGAGTCTTTAACCTCTAATTGAATTAACCAGTTCGGTTTTTGGTAAGATCCTGTAATATAGCTAATCCCTGAATCTTTGTCAAAAATCTCTAATTCGGAGTCATCTAAATATATAGCTAAGCCTGCATCGGCAAAGCGTCTGAGGGATATTAAATTCTCTGAAATGTTTGGGGCTACTAAAACATTTGTCAATTTGATATGGCAACCTTCCTTGTCTAATTTATTTATGTATAAATCTCCTTTTCCATTTATCTCTATGTCGGCTGATTTACTTTTATTTGCGCTTTTTATAAAGCCTCCAGAACATTTTCTAAAATTTTGTAGGATAAGTCCTTTATTTACAATGTGCTCAGTAGCACCTGAATCAGCCAAGAAGGTTACCTTATCATTGGTTATATCTGTAATATTATTACCTTGAAGTGCTGCTTGTGCTGCCTTCGCTAATTTTTGTTGGCCACTGGAGCCTTGGGGAACATACGGACGTATTCCTCCTCTTTTGAAAGAATTTATCCTACCTCTAAAATTTCCTCTAGCTCTATTACCTCTATTTCCTCTACCCTGCTAAAAAAGTTCCATTCATTCCTATTCGGGATCATTCATATTCAATGGTAATCAATGAACTGAATGGTTCAATGTTCCGATGACGATTGAAACTGAATGATTTTCAATAATACTTCATGGTAAGCATAACTAATAGTAAAACTTACCATTAAATTTAATAGAATTCAATCTTTCTGAATAATACTTTGTATAGGAATGGTTTCAATGATAATCCATCCAATTGCATTGAATGAATATCAATCACAGTTCAATAAAATAATTAATCAATGATATTTTATTGTATATCTTTCTATGAATTTTAATAATTTTTCGATACAATAATTGTCCAATCATATTTTATTGAATCATATTATATGGATATTAATTTTTATCCAATTACACGGTTGGTCAATAATATTTTATAGAATGGTTTTCCATATATGCCAATATGAGCAAAAGCAATACTGTAACTTTAGCAATATTTCATTTAATAGTTTTTTTTTTAATCTTAATGATTGGTCAATATAAAAATAACCCAATCGCATTCAATGAGGTATAGTATTCTATAATTTCTTATGAAAGGCAAACAAAAAAATTTCAAATATTTTCAATGGAATATTTTTTAATGAAATCTAATGATTGGTAAATGCAAGTAAAACTCAATCGTATTCTATTGAGAAGTTGTTTGTATAGTTTTGAATAATCCTTCATTCTACAAACTTATCAAATATAATTTTATTCTATAATTTTTCATTAGATGATGAAAGAAAAAATTTCCATAATTGAATGATTTTTTATAAATTTGAATAGTTGTTCGATACTATAATTGAAGAATCGTATCTTATGCTTTGGATATTATAATTTTATATAGGTCATGAATGAAAAAACTCCGTATATGATTTGATTGAATAGACTTTTATCAATTTTAATAGTTTTTAAGTAAAAACATATTCGAATATAATTTTTAATGGGTATTCGATTTTTTTTCAATTGTAAATAAATGGTTTTTTATGTACATCAACAAATTACAAAAATTGGCATGAACATTATTATTGGATTTCAAATGAATTGGGCATTTTGCATAAATATCTAGCATTTCTAACGTCTACCAAAATTATTTTGCAATCTATTTCACCAATGGGTTTGATGAGATCAATCTCGTTTTCGCTTTGAATTTTTCGGATATGAGTCACTCCTTCAAATGGATATTCTGGAAATACGTTGTACGTTTGTACAACAATGTATGAATCGTCGTCATGTTCGAGAATTTTTGTTATTCTAGCGTTGTTAGGGTGAGAAGGATTGAGAGTGGAGGTTTTAAAATATTTAATATAAAGAACACCGGATTTATTTAATTCACAATAACACTACTTAAAATAATAAATAAACCGGAACGCTCGTAATCAAAGTAAGCTTACAATCAAACTAACAACTAACGATACAAATTACATTTATAAAGGTTCGCCGGCTAAACTAGTTAAAATAAGAAAGGATTAAATTTGTGTCGACACGAGAATCGTAATTCTAAAGAGTATAAAGGTATAATTAACGGAAGTACAATTAATGAAATATAGTTGACGCACGCGTGCTTAAAGATAGGCGAACTGCTTGTTCAAGTACCGGATCTAGAATGATTGAGACGCGTCGCCGCGCCAGCTGAATCCGATCAAAAAATTTTCTTATCTCAATTCCCTTTCCTCGCACGAAGGTCGAAGGCGTGAACTTCTTGACCTCCTGCCAATGAGGTTTCCTTATTCATGTGTCAACTGCTCCTTTCTCTGTTTGATTGGCTCGAGTCGAAGTCTGTGATGATTCCGACCGTGCGCTAAAGATTGTGCCGTGTTTTGGTGGCTCGTGTTGCGTTGTTTGATATCGCCGGCTTTCGGCTCAAACAACGGGGTGACGGACGCTCAATGTCCGTCGTCGACAATCAGCTTTGAAAGGTAACCTTTCAACCAGTCTGATTGCCACAATGCATTTGCCATCTTTTTTAGCGATGTATGCATTTTTGCGAGTTTGGAGGCAGTGATCCTAGCAATGGTAAATAGTCAAAATTTGATTCTAAATCGTAACTCAGCTTGATGCGGCGCACGCTTCTCTCACACGCTTATCTTAAATTAAACAATATTCGTAGTGTTGCTTAAGTTTCGCGTTTCGAAGAGGCCGTAACTGAACTTAACAACAAAGGAACCAACCGACAAATGTCGGCAGATTAGAGATTCTTTTTAAAAATGAGAGTGTCGATGCCGTTACGCATGGTCACTCGATCTTGTTTTCGAGTTCGACATCGCACGCGCGCATCGATTAGCAAACAGTCCGCGGCGCAATGAAATGATCCAAGCGCAATGTCTTTGTCCAAAAATTCTGTGAGAGCATATTTCAAATTACATCCGTAACAAGCGTATTGTCCACTAGTAAGTCTAACGACAGTATCATCAGTTTTCTTCGCTCGATTGTATTCTTCACTGTGATATACAGTGCTTTTATAAATACACTTTTTGTAAACCATGCACCAATCCTTAATTATGCAATAACAAACCATTCATACTTATTCAATGGGATTAATTTCTGCTATTGCATAATATTGGATTAATGTGATTTTCACATTAAAAACTATCGAAAATTATTCAACGTCAGAAAAAAAGTTGATTCTGCGATAACAAACCATTAATCCCCATTCAATTAGATTGATATTTTCTACTGGATATTATTGAGTTGTTACGACTTTCGTATTCAAAACTATTGAAAATTATTCAACGATACGAGACTTGAATGTTGCAATAACAAACCATTGATATCAATTCAATCAAATTGATTATCGCATTCGAATGGTTTCAAATCTTCGATTTGACCACGAATTTTACCATTGAAATCGATTGGGTAACATACATGAGAAATTTCATTGAATCCTATTGAAAACCATTACTTTAATAGTATATTTTTCTATTGATAATGATTAATCTCGATTAGGAATCAATAGTAATCTATATTATTGGAACCAATAGTATTTAATATCTTGACATTTCTTGTTGGATGAGGAATCATATTCAATGGTCATTTGGAGTGTTCAGATCGAAGATTGAAAACCATTCAGAAATTCTTCAATGGTTTTCAATGGAACTTTTATAGCAGGGTATTTCCTCTACCTCTAAAGTTGCTGCCACTTCCCCTCGAGCCTCTTATATTAACATTATTATAATTTCCTCTATCATACCTTCTATCTGTCTTGCGCCTCTGATGCTTTTGGTACTCTGCCTCACTGTAACGGGGGCACTCGTCACTTTTGTGCGAGGCCACCTGCTTGCATGCGAAGCAGTACCAGGCATTGTATTCGATCAGGGGGCAGGCAGCAGCTATGTGTCCCGCTTTATTGCAGCGACGACACACATCTGCTGCAGGAGTGGTGTGGCTCCCCTGACCAGCAACATTGGCTGCAGCAATAGCGTTCGCACCTCTAGCCCTCTCATTGGCATTCCTTCTATCAGCCTGTAACTGTAGAACAAAGTTCCTCATTTCATCTAAAGTCATACCGGAGGGACTTGTTTTCTTTGTTAAGATTTCCATTTCTCTAATGCGGGGATATGCATCTTTGACTGCATTCATAAATGCAGATTTCTTTTCAGTCTCGGATAAGGGAATAGCCGTATCAACCAATTCGTAGTCTCTAATAATTGAATCAAACTTCTCTAGAAAAACACTAACTTTGTCTCTAATATTTAACCTTAGGTTGTACAGC
The DNA here is from genome assembly GCF_024137745.1 of Phymastichus coffea. Taxonomy (NCBI): domain Eukaryota; kingdom Metazoa; phylum Arthropoda; class Insecta; order Hymenoptera; family Eulophidae; genus Phymastichus; species Phymastichus coffea. The sequence goes on along the minus strand of NW_026706822.1, from coordinate 2,399,785 downwards.
TCCTCCCTTACTCTAGAATCATCAGTGTTCGACTCTATTCTTCTTTGCTGTTTGATTTTGCTTAGGATCTCTACCGGATTAACAATACTCAGGACAATCTTGTGATAATTTTCATCTAAATGACTAATTATTATGTCTCTAACTACATTACTTCTTTTGGTTTGTTCATCTATGCTATAAGTTCTTTTTGGTACTGATTTTAAATCTACAACATCTAATAGTTCTTTTGCTAGTAATTCTGAGTTCAATTTATCTAACCAAACATTTATATTTGTTTTACTTGTAAGCGTATAATCTCTTTTAAAAGTAGTTTTTGAATTTATACTATTTGATTCTAAAGTTTTGGTAAAAGCATTAACAGTTTGAGACAGTTCATGAGCAAGACTGTTCTGAGTATTATCCGGAAGAGAACTATTAAGCACTGATGAATCTTGTAACTCTATGTTATTACTGGCTTGAGCGTTGCTTGGAACGCTCTCTGGTGGGGAGGCTTCTACATTTTGATTATTTTGCCGGTCATTTTCAATTCTAGAATCTACTCTATTATTTACATTTGAAGTCAGATCTAAGGGCTGATTTATTCTACTTCTAGTCGGCTGAGGCGTGGAGGCAACTAGTGTGGGGTTATTATTATTAGCAATTTCAATTTGATTATTGCTACTTCCTCTAATTACCTCTAGTCGTCTAACTTCTAATCGCTGGATCTCCACCTGTCTGTCTAATATGTCCCTTGCTATTGTGAGGGCATTCGTGATGGAGGGCCAGGCTTCCCTTTGCAAGGAGCATATCCTCTCCATTTGGGCCATGGAGAACCTCGCCGAGAGCCCTGCCACTTCATTTGCAGACGGCGGGGCTCTAGGGGGCCTCTTGATGGTGTCAGTGTCAGTCTGGCCGTGGAGAGCGTAGCTGACTGCAGCACTGGCTCCTGCCTCACAGACACTCACCACTTGACCCGTGATGGACTGGGTCGGGGTGGTGTTGTCTCCGGTGGTGAGCGCCGTCGAGGTGGTGCCCGAAGTGGGGGTAGCTGCAGAGGTTTGGACATGGATATTTTCTTGACTGGATGCTAAAACAGTATTCTAGTGTAAATGCTTGGTTTTTACTTCTAAATTCTATTTCATCTATAGTTCATGGATCCACTCTCTAATTAACATCTCCACTGTTTTAGCGCTCTAGTATCACTTTTAATTAATATTATATTGAGCGATTATTCAACTTTCTATGAAGCTGTACCTGCGGGAGGTGTCTCTCCTGAACCGTCAGGTACACTGTTGGCTGCAGAAGCATTTGCAGTCCCAGTTGGGGTGAGAACCCAATCGCCTTTCTCTTGCTGCTCCCGATTCTCGCCGGCTTTCTCGTTGTCTGACATCTAAAAATTACCAGGCATTTGCTTCTAATTCGAGAATAGCCATATGATTTCATTCTGAATCTGCCAGATACATCCAACAGAAACAGTCCGAAATCTGCATTGACTGTTCACACCAACCGACACTGCTCACGTGCTCCCTCCCTTTCCGACTGACTACACTGAGCGCAGAGTACTCAAAAGGGGCGATCGCACACGCTAACAATGCCAAGTTAATGATTCCAGTGAACGCGAAAGTCATATGAAGTGTTGACCATACATAGCGCAACATCTTCGACTTTCCGAGAATTTTTCCTTTCATTCAAACTACAATCTTCTAGAATCTAATCGTCAAGCTTTTATATATTTGTACATACTTCAGTAATAATTTAATTTAAATAGTTTTAGTGTACACGTGCACATATATGTATATAAATCATGGTATGTCTATGCATGCATTCATTTACGATACGTATCTATTATTTGAACCATTCAGTTATTCAATTCTATTTATTTAATCTAGTTCTTTTCCTTTCTATTCTATATTCTAATAACTTGCGTCTAAATTCTATTTACATTCTTTTTATTTAAGTTCTATTGTACTCGTAGCGCTCGCATCCATGCGTTAAGTCGATGCGTCTCTCTTTAACCAGCGCGCGTTGTCTCCTTCTCTTATGCGCGCACTCTCTACTCTCTATCTCTCTCTCTCTATCTCTATCTATGTGTCAGTGCGAGCGATCTCACCGCGAGGCATGGTCCGCGCTCCCTTTTCTCTCTCTCTCTCTCTCTCTAACTCGCGCACTCTCTATCTCTCTCCTTCTTTCGCGCTTAGACCGACGCCTCCGGTCAAACATGGCGGCGTTTCGGCGCCGACTCTCCTTTGTGCGAGTCAGCACCTGTTGCTGCCGGGTGTCATGGCGTCGAATCCATTGTTCGACCGTCATTTATTCACGACACCGGCTTTTACTTCTAGCTCATTATCTACGCGCTGACACTCTTTGCTTCTATCCGCGATCGCGTTTTCCTTATTCTAGCTTCTTCGTCGCGTCTAGATTTCGGCACTCCCGAATTTCAATCGTGATGCAAATTGCATCAGAAAATCACTTTACTTCTACTTGTCGGACTTTGATTTCTTTTACACTATACGATGCGACTTTGTTATTGCACTACTTCTACTCATCTACTTTTGACTTTTCTACGACTTTCAACGGAAAACGCGACGCCATTCTAATTGCCGACTTCTAACTCAATTTCATCTTCTAATTTACTTTATCACTTACTTTTGATGACAATCACCCTTTGCGCAGTGGAAGCGTGCTGGGCCCATAACCTGTTGGAAAAGGATGGGCAGCAGAGCAGGTGAAATCACTTGAGCTGGGCGTTGAGTTTTAGAGAACTTTATTATCGAAAGCGGAGCAGGCACGTCTGTGCAGGACGGAGGTGCAGCTCGGAATGCCGCGCAGCGGCGAGAGCACAATAGGCGCGCGTGTGGCGCATGCGCCAGATATACATATATCATAGGCACAGAAGCCTTTATCTCACCAAGAACCAAGCGTCAGACGTAGAAAGCAACATGACAGATGTGCCATTTAAAACCAGTTTAGAGACTATCGAAGAAAAGGATGAATGTGAATCAAACGAAACTAAGATCGACGCAATGGATGAAATTATAAGTGATAAGAGTGAAAAAGAAAATAAATTACCTCAAAGTAGTATCACGTCGATACAAAAGAAAATGTATGTGACGAATTATAATAAGTAAATAACGGGTTATGGTAACAAACCGGGTATCGGTAATTTAATTTCCTATCGTATCAACCCTCCCGGGAACATTTGTAAATCTATCTACCAGGATAGATAAGTCTAAGCACGTTCTCCACAATATTTCCGCGAATATATTACTCATCGCATATTAATTCGGCGAAAACACAGGAAGGGGCACATCAGCCTATGATATAAAAGGTTGGATCGGTATTCGCAACGCCAGTTCAGAGCAGTTCAGTTCGCACAGTATACGTTTCGCGCAATACTAATTGAGTTATTTTTAAGTCTCGGTATTTGGCTACTCAGAACCGGGATTATACTCTGCTAAGCATTATAAACTTGTCTTTAAATAATAAATCTTAAATCAAGCGCAAACACCTGAGACTATTTTTAAAAAACCTCTTCTGAAATCCAATCCTAACAAGGTAAGAAACTAAGTTATCTACCAAAACACGCTACATATATAAAGGCGCTATCCCTTTAGCCAACCTCTGCTTAACTCCTGACTAAGACCCAACTTTTACCAACGTGACAATATTTTATACATTATTACGTCTAGCAGTAACATCTCCTCGCTTAAACATAACAATTAGGGGCCCCTCATTCGTGGTAATTAGGATGTTATCGCAAAAAAATTACAATGGTCGAAACACCTTACGAACGAAAACTAATTACACTCAAAATACTAATTAAAAAAATTAGCGAAATAGAACCAAACTTTCCGACGAACAGAGAACCTACGCTTACAGAATATCTCACATATCTGCATCAAAGGCATCCACCCACCGAAACAAAGCAAATTACTCGAGTCGAGGAATTACAAAGATTAAAATATAATTTACAAGACTACTTTGATAGAAACCCATTGGACTTTCTATGTAAAGATGACCTAATATTCGACATCCTCATTTAAATGACTAGTAAGAATTTAAATCCAGCATTCCTCCTTAACGCTATTACGGATATAAACTTTGAAAAATTAAAATTAGATAAAACTGAAATTCCATTACTTGAGCTCATTGAAAATCAAACAGGTTACGAGCCAGCAATTGAAAATTCAGACACGTATAACACGCCTACTACAAACGTATCTATGACTAACACACCATCCGCTTCCAAATCACCAGAAATGTCTCATAATAAATTGGAAAAAGTTGATTTCACTCCAACCCGACATTTTGCCTCTACAAACAAAACTAATTTTACAAGCAGCCCATTTACTACGTATTATACGCCGGGGACTTTCAGAACAGGACTAATGAATTCCACACAAAACATAGTATCGCCAATAAAAAATTTTAGCTTGAAAGACGCTGTTAACTTCGTACCTAAATTCGATGGATTTAACATACCCTTACACTTATTTATCAACGGTTGTCGAGAGGCACGCAGCATAGTCCCGACAATCAATGAAAATGATCTCACCAAGTTAATTAAAATTGAACTAAGCGGTAAGGCACTTAAAAGCGTGCAAGGAAAAACGTTTGATAATGTAGAACAAATGATTAAATTTTTAGACCTACTGTTCGGATCAGCAAAAACTTGTAATCAATTAACAGGCGAATTAGCAACCTTAAAACAAAAACGTTGTGAGAATGTAGTCACATTTTCTAATAGAGTGAAAACAGTAGCTGACGAACTTTTTGAAGCATCAGTAAGGGAAAATCGAAACTATGCTGGATTTAAAAGCCAACTTGAAAAAGATAAAGTAAAATTCTTCATCCGCGGTTTATATTGGGTCATTAAAGCACGTATGGGGGAAGCGTAAAATTTAGAATTAGCTACAACTAAACAATAGAAATTGAACGAGAATTCAACGTACAGGAACCTGAGGAAATAACCGAAACAGTAAAAGCGCTAATCCAACCTAAAATAGAGCCGGTTCGATTAATGAAAGCGGAAGATAATAACACCTGCCAAATTTGCAATAAACCAAAACACACAGCTAAAGACTGTTGGTATCGGATACCGCAGAATCAAAATCAAACTCGACCAACTACGCAACAGCAACGGCAGCAGCCCAAACAGCAGCCGTGGGCAAAGCCTCGCGCGGCAGCTAACAATAACACTAATCCCCGCTCCAGGCATCAGCCACTTTAAGCCGCCCAAAATCAAGTAAAAACAAGCGCCCCAGTCAATTTAAATTCGCAAGAAAAATTGCAACAAAGTAATTCCTCGATTTGCAATTACTGTAAAGAAATGGGACACTAGAAGAGTGATTGCGAAAAATGAAAACTCAGAAATCAAAAATTACAACAGGCGGGAAAAGATAAGGGTTTCCAGACATGCGGCGCTACCCGGGAGCCGCTGTAAATACAGCGCCTCAATATCGCACGCACAAAAAATCATTCTTTTACATTTTAACAGTCAGTCACCCACAATTCAATTTGAAATAAGCACAACTAAACAAAAATTCAGCTTCATCGTAGATACCGGGGCTGCAGTCTCACTACTTAAAATTTCAAGCAGACCAAACGGTGTCCATATAAATATCTTAGACAGATACGAACTACGACGGATCTCGCAAGAAAGTATCTCGACATTAGGAAAAGTTTCATTAACTTTTCATAACTTTGTACTAGATTTTCACCTAGTACCGGAAAATTTTCCTATATTAGAAGACGGTGTAACAGGAAGCGAGTCATTAAAAAAATACAGAGCGCATATTTATTACGCCAGGAATCTCTTAAAAATTAATGACTTGTTTTTCCCAATTCTCACCGAAAGTACATCCTGTTACATTGGAGCTATTCCCGTAACAAAAAAAATTAACCAGGCACCCAGCAAGATACCTCTCGTAAACGAAGGGCAGGCACAGCCTGGCGATAACTCCTCGTATTCGGTCAACGACCCTGCTGGGAAACTGCTGGACCTAGCGGTCGAAACTCGGAGAACGAACGCACCGGTATACAAAACCCATGTAAAAAAATGGTCACGATGCCATAAAACAAAATGACATACTGACTCCTAAAGAGTATATACCTCAGCTGTCTGAAAACAAAATCCGAGAAACATAAAAAAAATCAGATTCCGACAATCTATACAACCTGTCTGTTAACTACTTTTCCGAGAACTCAAAAAAAATTTTACTCTGTATCTGGAACCTCTGACATGTGCATGCAAACTCTGGAAAACGAATCCGATTTAATCTACGCTTTAAACAAAGCATCAGAAATGATTAAAAAATCAGAAAAATCAGAATCAGATTATCCATCAATACAAGAATTAACTAACAGTATTATTAATTGTTTAAATAATAAAGAATCTGAAATTAATAGCGATCGCCTATAATTGCTCGAAATACTAAATAGGTACCTCGATCCAATTATTAAATCACAAAGTAACTTACAAAAGCCAAATATAGTTAGTAATGCATTATTAACAGCCCGCTCGATTATTAGAGGAAAAGTATAATATAATACCTAGAGCGCATTGCGCAGCACTGCTTGTTAACCCAGAAACTAATGACCGTCACGAAAGAGTCAAACAGTTACTTTAGTTGATTAAATTGGACCATATCAAATAAGATCAACGAACAAAAATTGAAGAAATCGTCGAAAATTACAGCGACAGATTTTTTGTTAAGGGCGACAAGCTCGGGGCTACGAGTATTAATTATCGATCACGAGATCTATACTACCTCCGAAGTACCAATCAAACTCCGACAGTTTAGGCACCCCTCGCAGATCAGTAAATTTATAAATGAACAAATGCAGGAATTGCTCGAAAGAGGTATTATCGAAAAATCAATTAGCTCATATTGCGCACCAGTCTTTTGCGTGCCCAAGAAGAATACGGAAGATGTCGAACTGCAACAGTAGGTAAACTAGAGGGGCATCAACTCAGAGGGGTATCAGCTTACTGAGTTGAAGCGTGTGAGTTGAGGTGTGTGCATGTTCACCTCACCCCCCCCCCCCCCCCTGCTGATCGGCCCGTGCGCTGTCGACTCACCCCCCCCCCCCTCCTACTGAGTTATACCGGTGCGTTCTACACACTCCCCCCTCCCCTACTGAGTTGATCTGATGTGGCGTATACCGGTGCGTTCTACGCACTCCCCCTCCCCTACTGATTTGATCTGATGTGGTTTGATCTGATGTGGCGTGCGTTCTCTGCATTTCCCCCTCTCCCACTGATTTGATTCCTATGCACTGCGCGCGCGTTCTATGTTACGCGTTTTGATTGTTTTATTTTGTGTGTGTGTGTGTGTGTGTGTGTGTGTGTGTGCGCGCGTGTGTTAAAAATTTTTAGATTTATCTGAAAAAAAACGGACGGATCGGGGGATCGAACGCGCGTCCTCCGGATCCGCAGGCCGATGCCCTACCGCTAGAGCTACAGCCACTGTTACCACGGGCAATACCGTATTGTGTATACTGGCTACACACGCGATTGATATGTGGGGGCGGCGGCGCCGGCGGCTGCTGCTGCTGCTGGGGAGAGCCCAAGCGCTAATACAATAAATTTTAATAAATATTATACATAGATATTTATTATATAGATATATTATCAATGTGTGTGTGTGTGTGTGTGTGTGTCTGATCGCTGAAATAAGAAAAGATATATTATTAATAATTATTTATAAGAAAAGACATTATTATTAATAATTATTTATTATATTACAAAATATAAAAAATCTACAAAAAAATACAAAAAATGTATAAAAATTTATAAAAGAAACTGACGCTTAGTTATCGCCATCATCATTATCATCGGCGTCGTCGTCGTCGTCGTGGTCGTCGTCGCCGTCGTCGTCGTCGTCGTCGTCATCGGTGAAAAATTTTGCAATTTTATACCGCGTGGCGCCGTCGACTGTTTCGTCCGTAACGCGCAGGCGCTTTTTCCCCGTGATGCGGAGACTCTGCATGAGCGCCGTTGTGGGTAATTCCGCGGGCGATCGAGAAGGCTGCCTACTCAACGGAGCTGGCGACGGCGACCGAGAAGGCTGGCGCACAGCGGGGGAATCTTCGGGACTGCACGACCTCGATGCGAATAATCTTCGCACCACGTGTCTGACCGGCCCGTTCCGATCGACGTGCCGCCTGCTGCCACGCTGCGGTGGTGATTCCACCCACTGCGGCTGCCGACTGCAGCGACCAGCGGCGCAGTGTGCGCACTCCCAGCCCTCGCATACTGGCATGGTGTTGCTGTGATCGCCGACCTGCAACAAAAAAAAATGAAAAAAAACTTAGAACATACTACTGCCGATTAAAAAAAAAGAAAAGAGAAAAAAAGAATCATACCTGTTCTCGTTGGCGGCAGGACGTCTCTTGTATCTCTGGTGGTGAAACTAAGTTCACCAAGAGCGGCTGTTGTGGCGTTGTGATGTCGATGATCACGGGTGCTCCTCGAGGCGTCACCAGGTCGACGCATGTCACGCGTTGTGATGGTGGTGGTGGTGGTGGTGGTCGACGCGAGGCAATCACCTCGCAGACCATCTCCACGTCGTCGTCGTCATCGTCATCAGACCTGCAAAAAAAAAAAAAAAAAAGATTCTGTATTTTGAAAAAAATCATTTCATATATCTATCTGTATAATAAATATTCAACTTACACATTCACCGTTGAAGACGATCGGGAGCATGGAGACGGTGGCGGTAATTTGAATGGCGCTGTCCGATGCCTGCTGTAATCGGAAACACTTGTATTTATACTATGCCGATAACGCGACTACGACGACGAAAACCGGACATCGCAACATAAGAAATTTTAAGTACGTGAGAGAAAAGAATGTTAAATTTAAAATTGGAGTATATACTCTCTCTCTCTCTCATATACACACGTACATACATATTATATAACGAATAATACTTTTACATTAATAAATTGATAAATTATCTATATAAAATTTTATCAATTTATTAATACAATATTATTAGATATATAATTGTGTTATTAGTATACAGAAAAAAAGAACAGAACCTCTTTTTTTAATTTAAGAACATATATGCTCTTATTATTTTAAAAAAATTTATGTATAACTAATACCATTATATTAATAAATTAATAAAATTTAAATATAATTGTGATATTAGTGTAATGGTATTAATTATAAAAAACAGAATGAGAGAGAGAGAGGGTAAAAGAGAATGAAAAAAAAAAATGTACTTACAATATTGAAGGTGGAGGTGTCAGCGGCATCCGAATGGTTGCCGCTTCGTGGATGTCGTCGTCGTCGTTCCTCCTCCTCGGCGAAGGTGTTCGCGGCTGCTTGACGACGACTTCGTCTACCGCTGCTTCTTGTACCGGTAAATCAATCAATCCGAAGACTTCATCTTCGGAAAGATCTATGTCCTCGCCCAACGCCTCGATTGCTTCATTCAGTGCGTCTTGCCACGACGCATTGTCCAACGAAAACAAATTTTCCAACCGTTCATCACTCATTTTACTTCACTAAATTTGACACTAAACTAAACTTGACTAAACACTTCACTTAACTCCACCACAAAAAAATCACAATGACGTATCGTTGCAAGGCGTTCGAATTTTTATTCATCTTTTGAAACACTAGCCGCGTTTCGGTCATTCGTCGAAGATTTGGGAGTAGGGATGCGAGACTACGCGACAGCACTGATTTTGTCGCACACATAAGACGATCATAATTAGAGGTGGGAGTAGCTAATGAAAATGTGATTATTGCGGAGAAGAGACGCCAATGTGTATTAATATAGGATCGCGATAGCGCGTACGCTCTTTATTTCTCACGCAACGGACGAAGAGTAGGTGGTGGCAAGCCGTTAGTGTGACAAGTTGCAGCGAACGAACGATCGGCCCTTTTCTGGGCCACTTTTTTTTTTCAAGTTGACGAAGCTGTACAATCCCGACAGTTAATCGATATCATGATCAATTTAAAACAGCACTTTTCAGTGCTAAATTTTCAATAAAAAAAAATTTATATTATTTTTCTATAAATCAGCACTTTTAAGTGCTATTCAAACGTATGTGCAAATATATCAGTGCTAAATTTTCAATAAAAATCTTATATTATTTTTTTATAAATCAGCACTTTTCAGTGCTATTCAAACGTATGGTTAAATATAACATAGACTAACTATTTGTTTAATAAAAACACTTATATAATTTTTTTTTTAAAATCAGCACTTTTAAGTGCTATTCAAACGTATGTGCTGTGACGGTAAACGTCAAATTAGCGCTGACTATTTAGCTTAATTGCTGCCTGTGAGGGCAGCACCTCCCGGGGGGACGAAATAGGTAACGAAGGAATTCGGCACGCGAGCAGACGGAACGCGCGCGACAGAATTTGAACCAGTGAAGCTTAGACCATCCTAGTGTCCGCCCGCTTTTCGTTATTGTCATCGCCAATTTACGTGTCCTCATCAACTACAACACATCGAAACAGCAATTATTCAGTCATCCGAGATTACGGCTGCCAAGGTGTCGTCCAGCTGCTAGCTTGAGGACAGGACGAGTGTGTATGAGTGAGGTTTCGCCATCGAGGGCGAAACCATTGTGTGCGCGCATTCACGATCCGCGAGCAGAACAATAAAAACAATAAACAACTGTTCCGTGCTGTGCGAGTTACCGCTGTTTTTCTCCGATCGCCTGCAAACATAAGGTGAGCTGGCCAGCTTAATTTCGCGATCGCGAATTTATAATTTGATTCTAACATTCGATGCGTGCATGTAACAGCGTCTCTATTAACAAAGAACAGCGAGCGTACCGGCAAAGCGTGTTGTCGACGAGCGAGCGTTCATGTAAACAAACGCGCGGGCCGACCTTTTGTAGATTTTGAGGGATAATAAAAGATCCAATTTATATTACTAACAAGTGTTTTCTTTGAGTCTCTCATATCTTATAGCTTCCACTCACTCCCCATTTTAGTATAGGTTATTAACGATTAGTGGTTGACTGACGCATACTTTCTCGTGCTCTCCCGGATAAGTAGTGAGCATTGACAATTACGCGTGTCCTCTTAATATAATCGCGCGAACATAACAATTAAACGGTTTTACCCCGTTACAGTGCAAATATATCGTAGCCGCAAAGGTAAGTACTAAAACAATAACAATTTGAAATTACGAATAAATTCAACCTTGTGTTTTTCTTTATTCTTACCCTCCCCCCCCATTTTCAGCGAAACGAGCAGGTAAGTATAAGGTAAGTATTTTTTTTAATTAGTGAAAAAATATACAAAATAAAAATAGTTCGTTTAATTCAGTGTGCAAAATAATACTAAAATAATGATAATTTTTTTCCTAAATCATAAAATAATATACAGTTAGTATGCACTATCTTTAGAAAGAGCGACAATGACTCAGACGGTAAAGCACTGTCGTATAGATGCAAAGGAGGAACCCCCCTTACCCTAGCCTGCAAAGTGTAATGGACAGTGAAAAAAAAAATACCATTCGAAACATCTCTAATTGAACCCTCCAAAAATGCTCAATATTTTAATTGAACCCCTTCAGTTGTCCCAAAAAAAATTAAAAACTATGATGATTTTTTCGTTTTTTGCAACTGCGATATCTTTAGTAATACTTAATATTTTTGCAAAAGAAACAAGGCAAAAAATTGAACCTTTGCTCGTTTTAATTGCACCCCTCTCACTTTTTCAAAATTATTAATATATATGTCAAAAACAACAATCTAACTTTATTGTATGTTCTTTCCAAATAACCCAATAACCCAATAATCTATTTGAAAAGAACATACAATAAAGTTAGATTGTTGTTTTTGACATATTGCAAAGGTAGTCGATTCAATTAATCGCACCGTTCGCGATTCTGAATTTCGCGCGTTAGTTCTAAGTATAGAGAGAGAGGGGGCGCGCGATCTTTTAAATTAGCAGTTACGCCTCAGCTGTTGATACGTGTAGATATCGCCGAATTTTATTTGCACTGTTTTTTCTCGCCGAATAATAGTTTTCCTGTGACAATTTCGTGCGTGAGTGTGATAGCGATATTACAGCAAGTACGGGGCTTTGGAAGCAGTTTGCAGCTAATAAGCAGAGTGAGGCAGCGCAGTCAATTATTCAAAGGACAGAGGCAGTTGATATTTGCTGACATCAACAATTACGGCTGATCACCGTAATTGCACCGCAGGGTAGGTGCACCTCCCTTAATTATCGCGTCACAAAATACAATCGGTATTTTGTCCGATCGTAATAGCGTTAATTATTTGTATTCGCGCCGAGCGTTAGATCGCGCCAATTTTCGTATCTTCTCTCTCTCTCTTTCTCACCGGAAAATTATTTAATTGTAAATCCTATTCGCGTGCGTCAGTCTTTCGGCCCGACAAAGACTGTATAGATTTTTTATGAATAAACTTTGTTAACTTATTCGCCGATTTCGTCATATGATTTTCCTAATAGTTTAAGAAATTGAAATAGGCTTAGGTGTTAATCCTATTACGCCTAGGGGATTAAGCGGAGAAGGAGTAAAGTCGCTCACACTTCAAACTCATCGAGTGTCACGATACATGTGACTTAAGGTGAGTTCAACTCCGTTTGATAGAAGACAACAAAGAGAAATCATCTGACGTTAAAGCGAATACACGTATTTACATACGTGATTAACGGAGCGGCGGTTTGCTCTGCATCGTGGGAGTTTGCTTATAAATAAATTTCCCATTTTTGCAAGATTCCCCCCCGTTACAATATATATTAATAATTTTGACAAAGTGAGAGGGGTGCAATTAAAACGAGCAAAGGTTCAATTTTTTGCCTTGTTTCTTTTGCAAAAATATTAAGTATTACTAAAGATATCGCAGTTACAAAAAACGAAAAAATTATCATAGTTTTTAATTTTTTTTGGGACAACTGAAGGGGTTCAATTAAAATAATGAGCATTTTTGGAGTGTTCAATTAGAGATGTTTCGAATGGTATTTTTTATTTTTACTGTCCATTACACTTTGCAGGCTGGGGTAAGGGAGGTAAAGGAGGCTAGGTTCGATTCTCCTGTATATCTATTACCGAAAGATTATTACGAGAAAAAAATTCGATAAATAATGTTACTAATTATTTATATGTAAATTGTCAACAATTAAATTCAACAGAAAGGATAAGTAATTTCTTCTTAATTAAAAATAATCAAAATATCGTTATTAAAAATAACAACAACAAAAATCAGTGCGTATATGCGACAGTTTTAAATGACGTCACTCGCATAGGCCGTTGAGTCAATTCCCCACAAGTTGTATGCTTTACATACGCATACGCGTGCGCACGTGTATGTATAACTCATAAAAATTAAATGAATTTTTTTATGCAATGTATGGCATGTATGGAATGAATGGAATGTATGGCACGTATGGCATGTATGGAATTTTTTAATGGAGGATGGAAGGGGATATCTCAATCGTTCGTTATAAAAATGAGCTGCATCTCATCAGCAGTCGCATTCGCACCCAGAGTGAACTAGTGTAAAGTGTGAAAGAAGAAAGGTTATACGAACATTCTACAATGAGCTCCAACAAGATTGACTATGGGTAATTATTTGTTTTATTGTTTATAGAACACACTTTATATATTTTTTAAATATTTTTTTATTTGTGCAGATTTGAGCAAGCGAGGCTGGATAGCTTCACGTCTCAATGGAGATGCGCACACGTACGACCAGCAGATCTTGCTGCGGCCGGCTTTTATTATACGGGGCAGATCGATCAAGTACGCTGTTTTGAATATGGTATGGAAGTCTGTCGTTGGGAAGAAGGTGACGACCCTATGACGGAACATAAGCGCTGGGATGGCGGCTGCCTTTTCATTCGTAACAGAAGTTGTGGCAATGTGCCGATCGGATTGAGCCCCGTACCGGTACCTCCTCCTCGAAGAAAAAGTAAAGATGTTTGTGGACCGTATAAGCTTGAGTATCGGGCAGCAACAGCGTGCGCAACAACTAGCCCACCTTCGAGTACAGACGAGCCTGCGTTATCGTTATCGATTGAGAGTCTTGTTACAAAGCTTTTTTCCGATTTACATTTGACGGAGAAATGTGCTTCGAAAACCATAGCAAATGCAACTGTTGGTATGGTATCTGTTTGCGAAGAATTTGTACGCGGTTATAAGAAGAGTATCGATAAACAAAATGAAAAAATGAATAAAATTCGCGAAAGGGTTGAAAAGTCTCAGCGAGATATAGGCAATATTTTGCGTCAACTTGAAATTACCAGATGTAAGATATGTTTGGATGCTAGGGTCGCTGTACTTTTTTTACCTTGTGGACATATCACTGTATGCATGGAATGTGCATCAAGAATTGACGATTGTCCAATATGTCGTCAAACTATTAGCAAACGCGTTCGTGCTTATTTTGCGTAAATTTGTTCTTGTTTGGTTTTAATAAAGTTCCTATTATTTTTAAAAAATGTTTGTGTACTTTTTTTCTCTTTTAATCTAATATTTTTTTTGTATTTTAATGTTATATTTTTTTGTTTCTAAAATTTATATATTATAAGTGAGTAAAAACAAGGATTGATCGATACGTTAATTTTTAAAATTTATTTTTCAAACTTAGATATAAAAAAATCAAATTACATATCACGACTTTTGCGAGCGAGCATCCATCTACTGATAGCCAGCGCGTTTTTGAAGGCACACGGTGGATTTGATAGATACGCGTTGTGGTTACTGCATACGGAAATGCTATCGTTTGAAATATTCTTGAGTGATGGACAACCCAAATCTTCAACGTTAACCACAGTCGTTCTGTAAAACAAATCATTAGATATCATTTTTTCTCTTTAAGATGGTACGCGACGAAAAGACACTTACTGTGCATTGGTCAACAAATTTCTCAGCCATTTTGTTTTTTCAAGACCTTTGACAAAAATATTTGCTCCAAAAAGTGTTTTTTTGATTATTTTTCCAAGATCGTCGTACGGTAAATCGCCAGATTCCCACGGAATACCATGAAAATTTCTCGCTAACCACCGGTTTTCACACTGATTTTTCTTTATTAACCACTCCCATGGGTAAGGTGGTTTAAACAGAAGCACCGATGGAATTGGATCTTCTTCCAAACCATTATTCCATGCTCAAATTAAGGAGACCTTGAAGAAACATAGTTCTTTAAAAGTTAATGCCGTACTGGATGCCGAGTATGCAGTCGAAAAGAATAATTGCGATGAAAAGCTCGATGTGAAGCATTTCAATACGAAGATGGCGCCGATATACCTAACCACAGACATAGACGAGTGGTTCGTCGAAAACGTTTTACAACCAATTAGTAAGAGCACGGAAGAATTTCAAGAGCAAGACTCAGGCTGGTCTCTTCGCGTTATATTAAACTTAACCGTAAATATCAGCAAGTACAATCCTATGAGAGCTGATTCTTACGTTGAATTGCCCAAGCCTGTTAAAAGTAAGAAAGCCTGTGTGAACGTGCGGAACAACGATAACGAATGCTTCAAATGGGCCATCCTTTCGGCGTTACATCAAGTCGCAAGAAATGCATGCCATGTCACTGCCTATACTGCTCATCAAGATAAATATAATTTCAAAAATCTATCATTTCCGGTACACCCGAAAGAAATCGTGAAATTTGAAAAGCAAAACAGCGTTTCAGTGAACGTGTTCTTTTTAAATTTGAATAATGGATCCTACGATGTGTTGCCGCAACATTTGACCGATGAGAAAAAAGACAGGCATGTGAATCTTCTTCTAGTGGAAAATTATTATATCGATGTAAACGAAAAGCAGCAGCAGCAGCAGCAGCAGCAAATGGAACGTCCCGGTATACCATACAAAGTGCACTACGTTTGGATAAAAGACTTATCTCGATTGATGTATCGACAGTTGTCATTTCGCAAATGTAAGTCGTACATATGCGATCGTTGCTTGCACTATTTTCTAACTGAAGAGAGATTGAAAACGCACGAGATCGACCGTAAAAATGTGAATATGTGTAAAATTGTGCTTCTCAGTGTCAAGGATAAATATTTACAATTTGAAAACTTTAAAAATGAGTGCGCGGTACCGTTCGTCGTGTACGCCGATTTTGAGAGTCTCTTGGAAGCGGTGTCCAACGACGAGCGGATCTATCAACGTCACAAACCGTACAGCGTTGGCTTTTTCGTCAAGAGTAGCTACGATGACTCTCTTTCGCGTTATCGAAGCTACAGACAGAAAACCGTCGAAGACGTTGGTCCGGCCAAGTGGTTCGTTCGCAATCTTCACGATTTGGCCAAGTATCTGCAAGAGTTGTACAGAAGCCCGCAGCCTATGAAAAATTTAACGTTTCAAGAGGCATTTGGCTTTCTTCGTGCTACGCTATGTCATATATGTAATAGGCCTTTTGTCGAGAATGAAAAAAAAAAAAAAGACAGAAAAGTTCGCGATCATTGTCACTTTACGGGAAAGTATCGTGGAGCTGCTCACAGCACGTGTAACATTGCTTATCAAGAATCGCGAACTATACCCGTTTTTTTTCACAATCTCAGCGGATACGATGCGCATCTATTTATCCGGGAAATCGCGGACGAATTTCCCGGTCATTCCTCAAACAAAGGAAAAATACATATCTTTTACGAAGTACGTGGAAGGTACCGATATAAAGCTGCGTTTCGTCGATTCGTTTCGATTTATGGCGTCTTCGCTCGACAAACTATCGTCGTACTTGGAAAAACACGATATTCTAGAGCGACATTTTCAGCAAGATGACGGATACACACTGCCGCAGATTGCTTTACTCAAGAGAAAAGGTGTATTTCCGTATGACTATGTGTCGTCGTTTACAAAACTCGAGGAGACGACGACGCTTCCACGAAAGCAAGATTTTTACAGCAGTCTGTACGATTCGGATATCAGCGACGAGGAGTACAGTCACGCGGAAAACGTTTGGAGAACGTTCGACATCGCCGATCTCGGCAACTATTCGGATTTGTATCTCAAGACGGACGTTCTCTTGTTGGCCGAAGTTTTTGAAAATTTCAGAGCCAAGTGTCGAACGGCGTATCGTTTGGATCCGGCCCACTACTATACGACGCCCGGATTGAGTTGGGACGCCATGTTGAAGTATACGGGTGTAAGGTTGGAGCTCTTGACGGATATCGACATGCTCATGTTTGTCGAGCGCGGCATTCGCGGTGGAGTTAGCCAGTGTTGTAATAGGTACGCTGTCGCGAACAATCCATACTTTGACGACGACGACGACGACAACTACGATCCACAGAAAGATGACAAATATTTGATGTATTTTGACGTCAATAACCTTTACGGTTGGAGTATGACCGAGCCACTTCCACTCGGTGATTTCGAATGGTGCGACATTGACGCCGCCGCCAACTTTTCCTTCGATATTCCCGATGACTCAGCCTTCGGTTACATACTCGAGGTGGATTTGGAGTATCCAGAAGAAATTCACGATGCGCACAGAGATATGCCATTTTGTCCGGAGCACAAAGCCGCTCCGGGATCCAAGCAGAAAAAGCTCATGACGACTCTCCATGATAAGGAGCGTTACGTAATCCACTACAGAGCTCTAAAACAAGCAATAGGGCATGGCTTGCACCTCGCGAAGATACATCGGGTTTTAAAGTTTAAGCAGAGCCCATGGCTCAAGACGTACATCGATTTGAATAGCGAGTTGCGTAAGCGAGCGGCAAACGAATTCGAAAAAATGCTGTACAAACTGTTCAACAATGCGGTGTACGGCAAGACCATGGAAAACGAGAAGAAACACATCGACGTGAAGTTGGTGAACAAGTGGGAGGGGCGATACGGTGCCGAGGCTCTGATAGCTCGACCAAATTTCCACAGTAGCGACATTTTCGACGACGAACTGGTGGCGATTCAACTGTTGCGTACGGAAATCACCGTGAGAAAACCCATTTACATAGGTCTCGCTGTTCTCGACTTGTCCAAGACGCTCGTGTATCGATTCCACTACGACTACATGCTCGGTGCCGCCATTGGCGAGGAGCGTTGCAAGCTTCTGTACACCGACACGGACAGTCTCGTGTACGAGATCACCAATGTAGACATGTACGAGGTCATGCGTCGTGATATTCGCGAATTCGATACGTCGGATTTTCCAGAGCCGAATCGCTTCGCAATTCCCAGAGCCAATAAGAAGGTGGTCGGCAAGATGAAGGACGAGAACGCCGGAATGCTCATGCTCGAGTTCGTGGGACTCAGAAGCAAAATGTACAGCGTGAGAGTTCGGAATAGAGATGCGATAAAGAAGGCAAAGGGGATCAAGAATTCGGTGCTGAATACCACGATTACGTTCGCCGACTACGTCAAATGTCTCCGAGAAAATGTGATTTTGAGCCGACAGCAAAAGTTCATCAGATCGTGTCATCATCAATTGTACAGCGAGAGACAAACAAAGATCGCGCTCAGCGCGCACGACGATAAACGCTTCTTACTGCCCGGAACCACCGATACGCTTCCTTGGGGCCATTACGGCATTCCATTGGTGGAGATGGAGGAGCGGATAGAGGCGTTGGGAATGATAGCAGTCGAGCCAACGGTCGCTGCTGCCGCCGCCGACGCCGCTGCGGCCGCCGCCACCATCGAGCCGCCGGCCGACGCCGTCGAGCCGCCAACCGCCGCCGTCGAGCCGCCGTCGCCGAAAAAGAGCGGAGTGGGGAACGGGTTATATCAATCGACGCCCGAGGCTTCGCAGCTCATTCTCATCGAGACAAAGTTACCAGCAACGTTGACGACGAGTAGCGAGCAGCAGTCTTCGAATTTCATTCTTAGTCAACTTGCACCGAGGAAAAGAAAGTTACTGGAAGCTCGGTTCGTCAATAAAATTAGAAAAAAATTAAAAAAATTACACGAGGTAATTATGATTTTGTGTGTGTGTTTTGTTTCAAGTCGACTGAGTTTAAATATCATTGTTTTTTCTACAGTTGGATCTCGCGCAGATGAATAATTTAGCTTGTAATCAATTCAAACCCAGTATGAAGATTCGTGAATTGGACACAGAATCCAAGTATATGATCACCAGACTCAAACAAGTTGAAACACAATACGGTGCAAAAATCGTAGCCGAAGTGAACGAGGAGTTTCAGCTGTTTCTACGAAACAAGGTATCGAGTGCGCTGATCGTGAATGAAAAGCTGTTCAACGATATGTCGGATTACGCTAATAAACTTAAATTATTTCTCAGCCATAAGGGTAATGGTTGTATAGAATTTACAACTGCATAAATATATGTATATCAATGTACGTATAACAAGAAAAAAAAAAAAAAAAAGAAGAGAATAAACTTCCTTTATATTTTTTTCAAATCAAAATATGTGTGTGTGTTTATTTATTAATTCTTCAATCTACATAGTTTTTCTTTTTTTCTCTACAATACGGTTCTATTTATCCAACTATTGTGCGAATCATCAAATCCTAACCACTTTACGAAAACTCGATTACCACGCCTCTTAATAACCTTTTCCACTAGATAGATGTCGGGATATTTGGTTTTCTGAAGTTCCTGTTCGTAGAAGCCACCTAGGATGGGCTTATTTTGATAATCTTTCAAATGATAAGTAGTTGGATTTGTTGGTGCCACGCGCACAATTGTAAATATTTCCGTTGACTAATTTGGTGTATATCCCTTTTCAAATACTTGCTTCGCTTTGCTCACTCTGACTTTGTCGCCAACTTTGAACTTTGGCTTTCTTCTTCCCACGTATTGTATAAATTTTTTTAATACTTGAGCTTGATTCGCCGCTGTAACTTGGATAGGTTTTATACCAATAGTTTTGTGTTTGCGATTATTGTAAGCAGCTGTGAGCTCCGGTAGTACGTCGAACCATTTATAGTTCCCACGGAAACTAAACTTTTTCCACATAGCGTTCTTCAACGTGCGATTAAATGGTTCGCATATCGAAGCTTTGAGCGAACTATTGGTAGAATACAGATTGATATTATATTTTTTCACGAGAGCTTGAAAATCTGTATTGTAGAATTCCTTGCCTCTATCCGTATGAAGATTCTTTGGCCGTCTACCTTTCGCTAAAATAGATTTCATGGCCGCTGTCACATCGCGACCGGTTTTCCTTTTCACTGGCACAGTCCACGCGTGCTTGGAAAAATTATCAATTATCGTGAGAAGCCAATTATAGCCGCGATTTTGTCTAGAATAGGCCTGCATATCGACGAGATCGGCTTGCCACGTCTCATCGATACCTCGAACGTCGTACTTTCGTCGTGGATAATTACGTCTCGTTGGTTTGTGCAACTCCTCCACCACCGCTTCCATCTAATCGACTGTTTTCTAAATTTTCAACACTTGACTTTATTCGTGGTAATTCCTCTTTGATAATTGCATCCAAATCCTCAAGATCACTCCTTAATCGTGCGATCACGTCTCTCGTAGATTTGATTGCCATCTGAACAATGTTTTCCGCAGTTTCCCAATTTATAGCATCTTTAGCCTTCCGCGGAGGAGCAAGATTTTCCAATCTTTTATTCTCTAGATCGTAATGGTACTCGCTCGTGAGCTTGAACCCAAAACCGGGCGGACCGCGAAGACCGTGAACTCTTTGCTCTTTATATTTACGTCCGAATACGTCGACGTTCATTTTGATAATGCTCGAACGATAGGTGTGCTCTTAGTATATATATATATATATCCACCCTCGCGTAATTCTTCGATTATCGAATGAATTTCGTTGATGTGATTATTGTTACCAGCTGATTGCTCAGCCAATAACAATCGAAGACGATCAACGAGCTCATTCGGATCATCCCAGTATACGTAATCCATAGAAGTATTGTTTCGAGCAATCTTATAAGTAGGCAAAGACGTATCAGTCGTCTGTAGCAGCCCCTCGCCTCCTTTTGTATTTTTTTTAGTCAAACCAAATAACGGACCAATTATGTTATTGAATTTATTACTATTGTGCGCTCGTATAGCCTCGTTTGGATTATTTTTCTTCCTATGAATATTAGAAATCTCCAAGATTTCTTTGTAGCTCTTGAGATCATTGGAAGTGATTAAACTTTGATCAGGTTGCTTTGCAACCAGTAACTCCATCAAACCCTGTGTTTTTGGATACTTGAAATCATCGACGTCTACGTTATCTTTGACAAAAATCACCGTAGATTTACCAAGCGTGTATGATCCATTTCGTTCTTTACGTACTCCATAAATCAAGTCCACAAAATTCGAATCACTTTTATCCAATGCATTCGTGTACTTGTCGCCAGCTAAATGCTCATCCTCGCTCGGTTCGTTGGATAAACTGTTATAAAATTGTGTAGTATTGTGCGTGACAGTAGCATCGCTATCTCCGCCACTAGACTGAGCGGTTTCGTACTTGTCGACATTATCAGCCGAATTGATTTCGTATTTTAATTTTTTTTTGTTTAGAAATTTCGGCTTTTTAATAACTGTAACGGGAGTTTCGGGGGGAAGATTTTTTTTTTGTTCCTTCTCACTTATTATGACTTTAAGAGGATCGATTATTGGTTTGAATGTCTTATTCAAGACTTCGTCGGTATACTCTCGGTTATGCTTCAATAAACTATATTTTCGTCTTATCGCGTCTTGCGCTTTTACGAGTTGAGAAAGCACATGTTTTTCCCTTTGATGATCAGCCATGTTAACGCTTCGACGATCATCGAGAGACTGTGTACCGCATTACTATCGTGATATATTTATAACAAAACAATCAAAGCCCTTTCGATATCTTCCACAATTTATAGCTCTGTCTTTGTCGATCACTAAAAACCCATATTTATCATCCAACCAGCATTTTGCACAAAGTTCTTTAAATTGATTGTAAGTCATATCTGAATTCACATGATCGTCGTATATATGTTTCATATTTGCTTCGTCTTGTCGAAAAATTGCCAATAAATTGACGTTATCTCTCACGAGATGCTTAGGAATACGCGCGTACGATTGCGAGATATAGAAACAGTCGACGCTCCTATGTCTGCCCATACAAAAGAAAGCGCGTACATTGTCCTGTTTCTCACAGGCGATGTCGTCGAATATCATAATTGAATTAGGCAATGCATGCTCGGGATCGATCACGGATTCGTGCTCCTTGAACGGAAAATACTTCACTCCGTCTATCTGCTTTAACATCTCTTCCAATAATTTATACTTTGGCTGATCGAGCGATTTCGAGTACACGTAAACATTTTCGAATCTAACGCCATTAGGGTGAGTGATAAGCGCCAAAAGACTGTTGGTCTTGCCATAGTTGGACGGACCACAAAAAATAGCTCTGATGCTATTCGGCAGTAAATCTCCGTGACGCTTTGGTTGCTTATCCTCCCGCACGATGACGTCAAAATTTTCTACGGGAAGTTTCACAGTTTGTTTCTTGAAATTCATACTCACGAGACAGAGTTAGAACGATAACTGACCACATGGCTATATATATACCTGTTTTTATAGTTTAAAACGTTAGTCGTGTGTTGGACTTGGTCGAGGGATGATCATATGCAAACGTCAAAGAGCAAAGAAAGGACGAGGATTCGTCAATAATATCATTAATAAACTTCCGTTTGAACTCCATATTCCAGGCTATCAATATTGCGGACCAGGAACTAAGTTACAGACACGTTTAGCTCGCGGCGATCCAGGAATCAATCCTCTCGACGCAGCTTGCAAGCAACACGATATAGCGTACTCGAAAAATCGAGATAATATCCAGGCTAGAAATATCGCAGACAAAATTTTAGCTGAAAAAGCGATCAAAAGAGTCTTCGCTAAGGATTCCAGTTTTGATGAGAAAGCAGCTGCTTACGCTATATCTAACGCCATGAAATTAAAATCAAAGTTTGGTGTGGGTTTCGCGAAGAGAAGAAAGAATACCAAGACGAAAGGACGCAAGAAAACGAAAAAGTTAGTTAATTTGAAAAGCGTGATCAAAGCGGCCACATTCAAATGGTCCAAGGGTAAATGTGCGCGCAAAGTCATCGGTTCTGCTTTGAAAAAAGCTCGTACAACCGTTAAAAAAGCTGGTGGAAAAGCAAACATCAATGTTCTACGAATTCTGCCAATATCAACTAAGATGGGTGGAGCTTTGCCCTTCCTCATACCACTTTTTGCAGGCTTGAGTGCAACTGGCGCTG
The DNA here is from genome assembly GCF_024137745.1 of Phymastichus coffea. Taxonomy (NCBI): domain Eukaryota; kingdom Metazoa; phylum Arthropoda; class Insecta; order Hymenoptera; family Eulophidae; genus Phymastichus; species Phymastichus coffea. The sequence goes on along the minus strand of NW_026706822.1, from coordinate 2,376,689 downwards.
TAGCTGGTGGCGCCGCGGGATTCGCAAAAGCCGTGAACGATGCAAAGTCTGCAAAACAGCAATTGGAAGAGAACAAGAGACACAACAAAACGATGGAGACCATTACTCTGGGAAAAGGTCTGTATCTCAAACCTTATAAAAAAGGCTATGGACTTTATCTCAAACCTTATCTGGGATCAGGTTTGAAAAAAAAAAAGTTCGAAATAAATTTACCGGATAGAGCCCTCACAAATGCCGACTTGATGAAGTATGCAAAAGTTTTGAGTATACCAAATTTTCGCGGAGTCTTCATGAGAAATGACTTACCGAGTTCTGGACCATATTATCACGAATCAGCTATAGTCAATCTTAACGGCGTCGAAGAAACAGGAACGCACTGGGTGGCTTATCGCAAAATCGGAAAAAACGTCACATATTTCGATAGCTTTGGAGATCTTAGACCACCTATTGATTTAATGATGTATCTTGGTGATATCGAGATCAAATATAATACGAAAAGATATCAAGATTTCAATTCTCACGTATGAGGTCATCTTTACTTACAGTTTTTGTGCGAGGGTATAAAAGTAAAGGCAACGTGAAAATATCGGTAGTCATGTTCACACAGTTATGGAGGATTCGTTAACTCTGACGCTCTCAGGTAATTCTTCACTGTTGGAAGCGCACTATTTCCCACCAATCGAACTATCACAGCGTAAACATTACAAGTTGGGCTTAGTCGAGTTTCTAACGTTCAACTCGATACCTAATATCGACGTACATAATAATAAATTTTACGTCGCAAATCAAATTATCGACATACCTGTCGGGACCTACGAGATCGACGACATTGATAAATTTCTTCGCAAAGCTGTGCAGCCTCTCCGTACTGATAATAATAATAATATAATATTTAGTTTGAAACCAAACAACACCTTGCATTGTACAATCAAGTGTGCCGAACCTATCGATTTTCGTCCGCAGAATTCTATCGGACGATTGTTGGGTTTTTCACAACGTACATTAGAGGCAAACGTTTCTCACAACTCTGATCTTCCCATCAGTATTCTCAGAAAGAACGCTGTGAGAGTCGAGTGTAATATAACCGCTGGAGTTTACTTGAACGGAAACACCGTTCACGATATTCACGAATTTTTTCCAGCAGTACCGCCTGGATATAAAATTATTGAAATTCCCTCTCGCGTGATTTATCTTCCAGTTACGAAAAAGTCTATAGATTATTTACAATTACGCATCGTCGATCAAGACGGAAATTTAATTAATTTTCGCGGTGTAGTCATAACCATCAGATTACACCTCAAAAGCGTATAATGGGAATTGTTTATGATTCAAAGAGTGGTAGGGACTATATAAGCATTGAAAAATGCAAACCCATCATCAGTCGTCGACTGAAATTGAAAACCTCAACACGACGAACTCCAGTCATCAATCGTCATCGGAAAGCGAAAGCTTTAACACGTCAAAGCATAAAGTTCCTAAAAAGTCTTGGGTTAAGAGTAGTTCCAGGTGGAAAATAAATTGCTTAATATTTTCTTTTTGCTGCTGCTTTCAACGAAACAATGGAGAACATTTTCGAAGTACAGTCACCTGTCGTCTTCGATGAATCTTTGGCTCATTACGAGATCCACGCTCATCAACCTTACACCAATTCATCGTTCAAAAATAGTGACGAGATTCGTATATCAATTCAACATCAAGACTTGTGCCTTTTACCATCTCGCAGCTCGTTACACATTTTTGGACGATTACGCAGCAACAATAACACTTTGTTAACGAATACTGATTTTGTTAATAATGCCATTTGTCACATGTTTGAAGAAATTAGGTACGAGCTGAATGCTATAGAAATAGATAAATGTAAGAACGTTGGTCTCACAACCGTTATGAAGAACTGGTTATTTCTCACTCCAAGTCAAACCTTGATTGCCGAAAATGCCGGATGGATAAATACCTTAGAACAAGAGGACCGTAAAATAACTAATGCGAATGGCGACTTTGACATTTTGATTCCTCTGAGCTTCATACTTGGATTCGCTGAGGACTATCGCAAAGTGCTAGTGAATATGAAACATGAATTAATTCTCGTAAGATCGAGTACTGATTTAAATGCAGTTTATCAAACGAAGAAGACCGTGGCCAACGTTGAAGCTTACGAAGAATTCAAGATTAATGTAACACGTCTCGAATGGCTTAAGCCCTATGTGACTGCATCGAATGCAAAGAAAATTCGTCTACTCGACTTTCTAAAAAGCGAACGAAGTATTTCAATGAGTTTTCGTAGTTGGGAACTGTACGAATATCCAGCGCTGCCTGCAAACACAAATCACGTCTGGACAGTTAAAATGACAAATCAATTGGAGAAACCACGCTACGTCATCTTAGCCTTCCAAATCAATCGAAAAAATGAACCAAACTCTAACGCTAGTATATTTGATCATTGTAACATCAAAAATGTAAAACTGTACCTCAACTCTCTGTGCTATCCATACGGTAATCTCAACATTGATTTCAGTAAAAACCAGTACGCAATGTTGTACGATATGTATGCCAATTTTCAAAACGTATACTACGATAAGGATGCCGAACCGATGCTCAAAAAACTCGAATATAAAAATTACATGCCACTCGTAGTGATTGACTGTTCGAAACAAAACGAATCATTAAAGACTGCTCCAGTACATGTGCGCTTGGAGTTTGAAACCAGAGAAAATATTCCCGAAGGAACTACAGCGTATTGTCTTATTCTACACGATCGCATCGTTCAGTATAATCCGATAAATGGAGATGTGAAGAAACTTATTTAGGAGAGGGGGGGGGGTATTAAAGAATTGACTCTTTCCTTAAGCAGCTCAGTAGTAGCTTTCTATCGCAATGGAGTACGTAGTGGATATGCAAGGCTTCATAATGCCTGGCAAAACTTATGCCGTGAAAGAGTTAGCGATACTCCCACTTAACTACAACGAAGAAAGTTCAAACCTCCCTTACCATGGCGAAGGCTAACGGAGAAATATAAGCGAGAAAATCTCTGGTTAGAACTCTACTATCATGGATTAACATGGAACTCTGGCGATTATAAATACGAAGAGCATAAATTCATCATCACAGATACACTGAAAGATGCCACAAAAATTTTCGTTTCCGGAGATTTGAAAAAAGAGTGGTTAGAACGATATGGCCTCAAAGTTTTCGGTTTGAATGATTGGGGCTATTCGTCTTTCGAAAAATTAAAATCAGTTACCGTGTGCCCTAATCATAACGGCAAATACGTAACGACATGTGCACTTCAAAACGTTAAAATAATGAAAAAGTTTTATATCGATGGCTGTTGTATGGATTGGGAAGAGAGCGATGAAGTCGTTGAAGGATTTCTATAGTGATTTTGTTTTTAAGTAAATACTTTGTAGAATAATATGTATTTTTTTAAGAACATGTAGAATAAGATATATTTTTTATCGATAAAAAAAATTTTGTTTCAATTGATACAAAAAAATATTCTTTTATTTTTTATTAAACCATCCAACAAAAAAAAAGCGAAATTCTTCGCTGACTCTGACGATGACAGCAGCAGCAGCAGCAGTTCATCTTTTTTATAATAAATTTTGTATTTTTTATCAACAAAAAAATTTATACAACATAGAATTTAGACAAAAAAATGGTTATTTATTAGTTGAGGTGGTGTACAATGATGACATGTTTAAATATGATTATTTCTTCTTTTCGTTATTGAACTGCTGATAGCCTTTTTGTCCAGGAAAATTTTTAGTATTGCTCGAAAATTTGGAAATACTTTGTTTCCATGTCGATGATTCTTTGTTTTTCTTTTCGTCCGGGTCTTCCTGTGGAAGACGAGAGTACTTTACTTTAGAGTAGCGATTCATTTTATTGGAATGCTGGTTGATGAAAGATTCGATAATTCTTACACTGTGCTATTTATAGTAGCTTACAACCACGAAGTCTACAAATAAAAGAAAGTAAGCAGGTACTTGCACGTTTTTTTCTATTAAACCATCTTCGGTAAATGAGACACGCATGCACGCACACACGCGCGCCCGCGCGCACACATCGAACATAAAAAAATTATTATTCGTTATATACCACTTATAATAAATATTTATTAAAATTTATTATCATTTGTATGTATTAGCGCTTGGGCCCTCCCCAGCAGCAGCAGCAGCAGCAGCAGCCGCCGGCGCCGCCGCCCCCCCCCACATATCAATCGCGTGTGTAGCCAGTATACACAATACGGTATTGCCCGTGGTAACAGTGGCTGTAGCTCTAGCGGTAGAGCATCGACCTGCGGATCCAGAGGACGCCCGTTCGATCCCCCGATCCGTCCGTTTTTTTTCAGATAAATCTAAAAATTTTTAACACACGCGCGCGCACACACACACACATACACACACACACACACACACACACAATAAAATAATCAAAACGCGTATCACAGAACGCGCGCGCAGTGCATAGGAATCAAATCAGTGGGAGAGGGGGAAATGCAGAGAACGCACGCCACATCAGATCAAGCCACATCAGATCAACTCAGTAGGGGAGGGGGAGTGCGTAGAACGCACCGGTATACGCCACATCAGATCAACTCAGTAGGGGAGGGGGGAGTGCGTAGAACGCACCGGTATAACTCAGTAGGAGGGGGGGGGGGGGTGAGTCGACAGCGCACGGGCCGATCAGCAGGGGGGGGGTGAGGTGAACATGCACACACCTCAACTCAAACGCTTCAACTCAGTGAGCTGATACCCCTCTGAGTTGATGCCCCTCTAGTTTACCTACTCGCAACCGCCAAGCATCGTATTTGACTATCGCGCGCTAAATAAAATTATTCCGAATTATAATTTCCCAGTCCCTCTACCTATCGACTTATTTAAACGAATGGCCGGTGCGCAACTATTCTCATCATTCGATATGTATTCACCATTTCATCAAATAAGCATTAAAAAGGAACTGAGGCATAAAACGGTATTCCAATATGGGAGTAAGGCCTATATCAGTTTTGTCGCTCCCCCTTTGGACTTAAAACTAGCGCACCAGTTTTTCTGTCACTAATAAATGTATTAGTATCAGATTTTAAAAATGTAGTAGCATTTTTCGATGATATATGCGTATATTCTAAAACATTCGAAGAACACTGCGAGAGTATCATCGAGTTAATGAAACGCCTTCGTGAAACTAATCTGGTCCTTCATCCGAAGAAATGCAAAATTCTACGCCCGGAAATCGAATATCTCGGACATATAATCTCGAAAGACGGACTATGCGCGTGCAACGACAAACTGCGCGCAGTAAACGAATTCCCGTCCCACGCATGCCAAAGACTGTTAAACAATGGCTCGGCCTGGCAGGATACTATAGACGATCCATAGAAAATTTTACTAAAATCGCTAAACCTCTTACTATTCTATTAAAGAAACGCCAGCCGTTCGTTTGGGCGGAAGAGCAGCAAAAAGCTTTCGAGACACTACGCGATAAATTATGTGAACCTCCGATGCTCAGGCACCCGGATTTCAACAGAACATTTTTTTCTTACCACTGACGCATCCAAAATCGGAATCGTAGGGTCGCTTTCTCAATTTGATGACCAAGAGCGAGGAAACGCTGTAGCATACGAGTACATCTCACGTACCCTCACACCTGCTGAAAGTAATTATCCCGCTATCCGACTCGAACTATTAGCTATAGTATGGAGTATTTCACAATTCAGACCTTATCTGTACGGCCGAAAATTCATCATCATTACTGACCATAGACCTTTGGTACATTTATATTCAATAAGTGACCCAAATTCACAAGCAACTCATCAGCGACTATTGTTACAAAATTTTAATTTCGTAGTCAGATATAAAAAAGGCGCGTCGAATGTCAATGTAGATGCAATCTCTCGAAATTCTGTACAGGAAGTCGAATGTAACGGTCCTGTCTGATTTGTCTCCGATTTTCCTCTGCAAAACGGCAACCCGTCATACACGAGACAATTAGAAAAAATCGGTAATTGAGCGTAGGCGCTTTTCACACGTATATGCAAATGTGTTAGGGCAACTCTGCGAAAACATTACCATATAAGGAGCGTGACGTCACGACCGTGGGAAAATTTATTGTTTACAACCGAAAATCGTTAATTATAAAGTTTTTTAAACGAACAAAAGTATTTCTTAGTTAAATTTGATGCTCTGATCCTGAATTTCATGTTAATTTAACTCTCAAATAGATATTTATTAGTCAAATCTAATTTACAAGTTAACATTGTTAGTTATTTTGCAATAAACAACGATATTGTTATTTCAAGTATGCGATTACAATCTCGACGTATTAAAACAGAAAAGCAAGAATTTGACACTTTGATAACCCATTATTAACTGAATTATCAATAAATAAACAATTTATAATTTTTTTAAACAATTAAAATGACACGGTTAGATAGAAAATCGATCATAAGTATCTGTAAAATTAATGATTATGATTGTTACTAATTTGCTGATTTTTAAACCGCTAAAAAAGAAAATTGCAAATCTGTTTTTTAATTGTTATTCAAAATTAGAGAGCAACATTAATCATCTTTTCTATGGATAACAATCTTCTAACCACAAGCGATTTTTCCATGTAAAAATTTTCCATAATTTTATTGTAAAAATGGCGTAATTTGATTATTAAATTGTATAGCTTATAACTTTAAGAGGCGATTTTTCCCAGAGATGCAATTTATATTAAAAAATTCATCTTTTCCAGCTTAATTTTTTAAATCGCATAATTGTAAATTCGATCGAGCCATTTTTAGATAAAACATGTACAAAATTTGCGTCAAAAACAAAAATAGCGTTGTAGGGGCTACCAAGCGTAGAAAGGAGCCCATTTCGCATGTATAAATTCGCTCGTCGCTGCGGCAAAAGGACTCACTTTCCTACCTTGCTTAGCAGCGCGAGCACTGTTGTTGAAATAAAGCCTCAGCTATTTCCTGAGACGAATTTCTTTTCAGTGGTTAGCCTGTTAAACTCCTTCCTTAACGATCTCTAAGAGCTCAACTCATGAGACTATTTCTCTCATGAGAAAAAAGCAGCCTTAGAGATCTTCCCTTCCGAAATATACTTGTTGTTAAGAGATCAGATTGAGCAGTAATTGCGGCGCTGTCGGGCCTTTCCCCGATAGATGCAATTGCCCTCAATCGCATCTCGAAAACAACTCATCGAGTTGGGAAGCCTTGTGGTTTGCCATTCGAAGGACTTTCTTTTGGTCATTTAGATTGCGCGCGTGTCAAATTCTTGCTTTTTTCGGAAACGTTATTGCGAATTTACTGTAAAGAGTCCGAACTTTTATTTTCATAGCGCGAGAAACACTCAAACGTTACACGAACAGCTCAATAAGCATTTACAAGCAACTAGGCAAAATCCAGTTCAAGCACTGGTCTTGACAGCTCAACTAGATGATGACACAGAAAGGCCAGGAAATACGCACACCATGACTAGGCGACGCGCGAGGGGCCAACAACCAAGTACAAAATACTTGGAAGCCATCACGTCCCTCCTGCCGCGTCAGAAAATGAATCCGCCTCCTCAGGAAGTAAACACGCCAGTAACGGAAACCGTCACGAATATTAATTATCCTACAGTTACTGAAAACACGTACTGCTCCGAAGGCAATAAAATTGGCACATAATATAATACGCATAATGAAGACTCTAAAAATAAACAAGACTCACAACCAAAACAGGATATGACCTCTTTAAAAGACGTGATGCTTGAAGACTCAGTCAACTCCCCTACCGAACCCGTGACTTTATCCAATGAAAACATTATCTATTGTCGAGACGTACTATTTATGAGGCGAGACAATTACTTGTACTTCACTGACGCCTTTGGTACCCCCCTGGATGAAGGTGCACTCAGTTTATTTAAACATGATAAACTACCACAAATGAAAAAATTACAATTAGCCTTTCCCACTATAATCAAAATAGGGAGTAAGATGCATTTTATTATCCCAATCCGTCATGAAAATAGAGAGATTACCGAAAACATTAGAAATTATATATACCAGGCACTCAAGCAATTAGTAATAAATTTAACTGAAAATACAATTAAAAGCGTCAGTATAGCCCAAAGTAAAAAAATTGAACTCGTCGATTTCTTTGAAATTTTACGAATGATAAAAAATACACTGAGCCCTTCTGAAGTCAAGATTATAGTATGTCAAGGACTTATAATTTTCGCCCCTATCGAGCATCGTCAACAAATAATCGAAGAGGCCCACTGTTCAGCGATAGGTGGTCATAACGGTTGCAATAGAACTTACAAACCTATCAAGAATAAATATTACTGGGTACATTTGAAGGAAGATGTGCAAGAGTTCATTCAAAAATGCTTACCATGCCAATTGAGAAAATTAAATAGACATAATGTCAAACAAAAAATGATAACCGATACCCCGCCGGTCCACTTCTTTAAAGTCAGCATAGACGTAGTAGGCCCACTCGAACCTACCGAAATGGCAAACGCTTACTTACTTACCTGCATGTGCACGTTTACCAAATACGCCATAGCGGCACCCATGCCAGACTAAACAGCTATTACTGTAGCTGATAACCTTATTAAAAAACTAATATGTACCTTTGGAGCACGTAACGTCGTAGTAAGTGACAGAGCCACTTACTTCACTTCAAAACTAATGAAACGTATTGCACCTCACTTCAAAATTAAGCATATTACTACAACGGCTTATCACCCGCAGGCTATCAATGTTGAACGAATTCATTTATCATTAATTGAATATCTAAAAATGTTCACTTCCAAGACCAAAAATTGGGACGAGTATGTCAAACTTGCTATGTTTAATTATAATACAAGCTGGTACAGCAACCACCAGTTCTCGCCATGGGAACTGCTGTTCGCTCGTAAGCCACGCCTACCAAACGCAGAGCCCCTACTAGAGCAAGATTTACTACCTACCTACGAAGGCTACGTAGAAAACTTGGTCAAACAATTACATAATATACATGAAGTAGCTAGAGAAAAATTAATATCATCTAAAAAAAAACCAAATTGCAATATGATAAAAAAACAAATCCTAGCAAATTCAAAGTCGGTCAATGGGTTTTTCTAAAAAGTGGCCCAAAGCCTCATAAATTCACAGGCAGTCACTTTGCTGGTCCCTACTTGGTCCTGGAAGTGGGAGAAAAAGAAAATATTAAAATTAAAATAAATGAAAAAGAAACTCGAACAGTCCACGCCAATCGTTTAAAAAAATCGTACATCGAAACAAGTAGTGATTGAAAAATTATGTTTCAGATGAAAGCAGTAATTCTCAGCATCTTTTTCCAACAATACTTCAAAAAAGTCACTCCTTTCATAGCCTACGATTGTTTAAAACGTTTTACTAACTTCACTACCTTCTCTCTTGTAGATATTGCTGAATACGATATTCCTAATCCGATAATCAATTCTACTGTAACTGAAATATCCCTCCTCCAACTTAAAGATTTTGCAACTGTAAAAGTTCGTTATTGCAAAATAGAGGTCAAACGATCAACCAAAGCATGCGGTGTGCTCTCTCACGAATGGTCCCCCCCTTTTTCGGAAATAGAATATATTAAGGATATAACACGAGAAGAATGCATTAAAATGCACTCTTATGGAATAATGACGATCGGCGATAATCTAGTACAAAACTTAACGATAAATCAAACAACCGTACACCCGATAGAATTAGCAGGATACATTGCCCCAGACGGCACTTACACTAACGCAGGAAGTTTCTCCGACCCTTACGGCACATTCAGCAATGTACACGTTACCGGTTATGTTAAAGTATCACTCGAAGAAAGATTTAACTCCGTAACACTGGAAACAAATAAAATTAAACTCGCGTCCGGAACTTCTTGTCAATTTACTGAAGAACGTTGCATTGATAGCATATTCGGATACGCATTCCGGGACAAAACCGAGTCTCCTGCGTGCCAAGCCAGCATGTATACTAATCTATATTCAGGACCAGTCACTAAGGTAACAGAGATCAGCAATGAACAAAGACCACTTTCTGTATTAGATTCTGAGGATATATCTTTTGCTTTCAAATACCTCGGTAGAATGATATAGTGCGGTTTTGAAATTATTAAAACAGAACACCCGAGATTATTCATATTAGAAAATCGGCTCGGTGAACATTACATTTCTAACAGAGTTAAAAATATGACCTTTACACTTATGTACACTGCCCGTCAATCACTTTTGTCATGCTTACCTCAAAATTAGGCAAACTTGAAAGTTTTGTATGTGTTTTTTACAGTAAAAAACTAATTAAAAAAATTTCAACTGTTTTAACCTCGACTTAAATCAATGCCAATTTAGAACCAGGCGGTGGAGGGCAAATCGACCGGAGGGGTTCGGAGGTTAATGTCTTTCCCTTTAAAATTAGCCGCCGCGGGGTTCTATCCGATGTTTTTTAACCGAGTTACAGCGTTTTTTGTAAAAAAATAACCTTTTTTTTCAATCCTCAATTACTTCGACTTGCGTACGTTTTGGAAAAAAATGCCAATGAGAAAAAAGTTTCATTTTGTGCCCAAGCATACGAAAATAAAGTCGAAATAAAGAAATAGAGAAAAAATTTTTTTTCGGTTTTTTAGCGCATTAAAAAAATAAAGGAATTTAACTTTTTTTTACGCTTAGTTTTAGTCTTTTTGTGATATACTACGTCCCTAGACATTTTAAAACTAAGCGTAAAAAAAAAGTTAATTTCCTTTATTTTTTTAATGCGCTAAAAAACCGAAAAAAAATTTTTTCTCTATTTCTTTATTTTGACTTTATTTTCGTATTCTTGGACACAAAATGAAACTTTTTTTTCTTTGGCATTTTTTTTTCAAAACGTACGCAAGTCAAAGTAATTGAGAATTGAAAAAAAAGGTTATTTTTTTACAAAAAACGCCGTAACTCGGTTAAAAAACATCGGATAGAACCCCGCGGGAACTCATTTTAAAGGGAAAGACATTACCCTCCGAACCCCTCCGGTCGATTTGCCCTCCACCGCCTGGTTCTAAATTGGCATTGATTTAAGTCGAGGTTAAAACAATTGAAATTTTTTTAATGTTTTATTACTGTAAAAAACACATTTTTAAGTCTCTGCACGTCTTAAATCGAAGCTTTTGCAATTACCTTTAAAATGCCCTGCTGTTTTTTGTGATACGATGATTTCCGACCGAGAAACAAAATTTTCAAGTTTGCATAATTTTGAGGTAAGCATGGCAAAAGTGATTGACGGGCAGTGTAAATTCAAAAATATTATTTGTTGAAAAACATATTAAAAATCATCTGCAAAAGTTATACCATGACGTACTATTACAGCAATGCGAATTAGAAAGAAAGGTTATTACCAATGCATTAAATATTGCCACTCAATCACCGGATCTTTTAGCATATTATTTAATGAGAGAATCGGGATATATGGCCATGATGGCGGGTGAAGTAGTACACATTATCAAATGTGTACCTGCAGAAGTCAAAGCTAGAAAGGCCGAAACTTGCTACCAAGAATTACCGGTCGCGCGCGGCGAGATTCCAATGTTTATCACACCTCGTACGCATATAATATAACAATACGGAACCAAAACTGCTTGCGATACTAAAATGTCGGTAATGTATAAGTTCGGTGACTCATGGGTAAAAGTTATTCCGGACGTCACTAGTCAAGAAAACCCGCACTCAATTAAACCTCAGGCCAAGCAAAGTTGGGAATATAATAGCCCCAGAAACACGGCAACAAGCGGAATTTACACATATAACGACATCGAACACCTTCGTACGTTTATAATGTTCCCTACAGAAGGAAACGCGGTCCTTAATCCAATCTAGCTCCGGAAATATCCATATCTAAACTACTTGACGAAGATACTCTGAATCGTATTGCGAATTCCACGTGGGAATCGCTATGGAGCCGATTCATTACATTCGGATCAGCGAGTGCCGCTGTTTTGGCCATCCTTATGATCTTTAGAGCAATAAAATTTGTCCTTGATACCATTATACATGGTTATGCCCTTCATTCCCTTTACGGCTTTAGCATGCACCTACTTGGCGCATTCCGGAATTCTTTGACTAACTTGCTACTTTACCTAGCTAAGAAACCTGAAAGAGAAACAAACCCAGACAAACTAAACAAGGAAGCTATGCCGGCAATACAGCTCGAAGAGTGAACTACTATCTTTAAAATCGAACGTGACGATCAACTGACCCAGAAACCAAGCTACACACAGCGACAGATCTATCCAGTATTATCAGAACCAGAAATTCCACCATTAATCAACAAAACATAAAAATCAACAATAGCTATATGCCTGAAAACATGGATCACAGAACCAAAAGAAAATTACTCGAAGACTTAATAATAGAAAAAAAGAGACTTAGGGTATCAACACAAATACAGGAAGAAACCGCAATGAAGTTCGGACACAGAATACATACATATTTACAAAAATACATTGTTATGGGAAAGGTCGCGGAAATATTCTTATATGAAGTTACAGAAGGCGAAACTCAGAGAGAAAAATTAGCTATTTACATTTTTATTAAGGGCCTCAAACATGAAATCAGACGTTACGTTTGCCCTTTTACTTTTTACGACAAATTACAAGATGCACGCTTACATGCCGTACAAATAGAAAAAAATCTAGTAGACATCAATCGCATCAAAAGAAATTCGAACCGCCCCATATCAGAGTCTTTTAGAAAATGACAACACTGAACATTACATAAAAAAAACAACTGTTTTGCATTATTATCTTTTTTCAGATACTGACAAGTAACTACAAGACATTGCAGTAGCCATCAGCTGCTAAACACCGAAAGACCTCACCTGTTATCAATTTCCTTCCATGTAATCCCACAAAAATGTACAAAAATAACACTAATGAACAATCCCCCCTCCCCGCCCAGCAAAATACCTCATACTGAAAACACATTGCATAACAAATCAAATTTAATGGAAGCAGAAGTTTTTGAAGGGACTGTTTCGTCTAGTGAGAATTATTAAATAAATAAACAGCGGACACGTATGTGAAGTTATCTTTATGGTAGCAAAATAAGTTAGGTCAGATATAATGAAAATACAATGAAGTATACGGCTCACAGCCGTATGCGAAGAAATACACTCAGGTAGCAACAAACGTGTAAGGCTTCTACGAGCTCTCTCTGTCTAGTGCGTTCGGCGTGGCGACAGCCGCGATGCGGAACACAGCGCTGCTGGCGCTTTCCCTGTTTGCCATCTTTGTCACACGCATACACATTCGGAGTATACATTATTTCACACACGCATAACATCCATACACTTATAGTTTTAATACTCTCCCTAAATATTGTATACTTTTAGATCACAATCCTATTAAAAGATATTACTTCTTGATACAACACCTAGTTTAGAAACGAAGTACATGAATTTTGATTTCGGCAGAGCTTTTGTAAGGATATCCGCAATTTGCTCGTCAGTGCTTACATACTTCACATCGATTATGTTTTCGCAGTACAAGTTTCTTACATAGTGATATTTGATGTCGATGTGTTTCGTTCTCTCATGGAACTCGGGATTTTTTATTAATCTTATCGCACTTTGGTTATCTACATACAATGGAGTTGCATCTAACCTTTTCTCAGAATCGCATACATTAGTTATATTCGGCAAATTACATTTTTTCTTACAATTACTCAAGAAACGCCTTGCCCACACAATGTCTTTAGCAGCATTAGCCGCACTAACATACTCTGATTCAGTAGTTGATAAAGAAACACACGACTGACGTTTACTTTTCCAAACGACTGCACTGCCTGCAAGTAAACAAACCGAACCTGAAGTTGATCTTCGTGTTTCTTTATCGCTTCCGTAATCAGCGTCACTATACGCTATCAAACTACCTTCGCCTTTAAAATGTAAACCATAGTCAGCTGTCCCTTTTAAATACCTTACAATTCTTTTAACAAGCATCCAATGGCCTTCGCTAGGATTTTCTAAAAAACGCGATACGATGCCTGTTGCAAAAGAAATGTCAGGTCTAGTGACCTTTAAAAATATAAGCTTACCAATTATTTCGCGATACGGTACATTTGAAATTTTTTTTGCTATAATCATTCGTTTGCCAACAAGGCTCAATAGGCGTAGATATGCTATTTGCGTTTGTCAATTTGAGATCGTTTATAATACTTTCTACGTAGTCCTTTTGATCTATAAATATAGAACCATTGTCCAACCTAGAAATTCCCACGCCAAGGAACTTTCTTACATCTTTTGTAAAAGTAATTTTAAAATTCTCGTTTAAACTCTTTAAGAACGAATCGATTAATTCTTTGCTCGACGCAGCAAGGAGTCCGTCGTCAACATAGAGCAGTAAAAACAGCCTTTCAGTACCACGAATGTATTCGTAAAAACACGGGTCAGCTGTACTTTTTGCGAAACCAAAATCTACGAGAAATTTTTCGAAGAGTTCGAACCAGCACCGAGCTGCCTGTTTCAATCCGTAGATACTCTTATCTAAACGACATACCCGATCTGTACCGTCGTTGAAACCGTCTGGCTGTTTCATAAAAATAACTTCTTTTAATTTACCATGTAGGTGAGCGACTTTAACGTCAAATTGAGCGAGCCGAAGGCGCTCCATCGCAGTTATTGCCATGAGAATCCTGAACGAGTCGAAACGAGCCACGGGGCTAAAAATCTCGTTGAAGTCTACTCCTTCTATTTGCGAAAAACCCTGACCAACAAGCCTCGCTTTATAGCGCAAAGTCCCGTCATTGTTTCTTGTATACGTGCAAACCCACTTATTTCCCAAGATTCTCACGTCAACGGGTTTTTCTACAAGACTCCACGTGTTGTGCTCGCTATGTGATTCTATCTCATTTTCCATTGCCCTTTTCCAAAATTCGCTCTCACTTGAATTCATAGCTTCCTTAAAATTTTTAGGAGCGGCATTGGAAAAGTGAGATAGCACACAACCGTAAAAATCTGTTTGACGTCGCACACGTTTTTCTCTCCTATCGTTTGGAATAGCGCCATCGCCTTTATTTACATTACTTTCGATCGCATCTACAGCAACATTTTCGCATTTATCACTATTAATCGGATCGTCAGAATTTTCGAGTTCAATTGCATTTTTATCAATAGGCATACCGATATCAGCACCATTCTGAATTTTATTTACTTCTAATTCAGCGATCGTATGAGTCAACCTTTCTGGCTTAAATAAAACATCACGGCTTACGACATCATGTAACTCGGGCACCCAAACACGGTAACCACGATTTTTTTCCACATACCCGACAAGAAAGCCTCTTTGCGATTTACTATCCAGCTTTCGCCTCTTCTCTTTCGGGACGTGTATAAAACATTCAGTACCAAAAACCTTTAAGTGAGAAATACTCGCCGATTGACCGGTCCACAGCTCATACGGAGTTTTGCCTTTAACCTTACTCGGACCCGTTTTATTTAAAACATAAACGACGGTATTAGCGGCCTCTGCCCAAAGATTACGCGGTATATCCGTATTTGAATGCAGTATTGAACGAACCGCTTCTACAACTGTGCGATTGTCGCGTTCCACGACTCCGTTTTGCTGTGGAGTATACGGAATCGTCACCGTATGTTTGATGCCTTTGCTTGCAAGAAACTTTCTGTTTGTTTCATTTACAAACTCCCCACCACCGTCAGTTACAAATTCTTTGACACCACTCTCGTATTGATTCCCGATTTCATTACAAAAAATTTGTAAACATTCTGAGACCTCCGATTTATGCCGCAAGAAATAAATTTTCCTGAAACTCGAAAAATCATCCTTAAAAAGTAAGAAATATTTTTTTTTACCGAGCGACTCAATTTCTATTGGCCCACATAAATCGGCATATAATCTGTCTCGCTTCTTTAGCACGGTCTACCCTAGCATGAAAAGGATCGCGATGTTGTTTACCGAGCGCACAGCCTTCACAAAACTGTTCAACAGCATCAACGTAAATACCTACAGTTTTTAAAACTTCGCGCACATGCCGTTTGTTTTGATGGCAAAGCCTCTCATGCCACATCTGTAAACTCTCAGCTTTATTCGAGACAAGACACAAATTTTCTGGTACGAGAACCTCCAAATTTATTTTATACAAATTCCCCATCTCAGAACAGTTCGCAATAACGACATTATTTTTAAGTAAATTACAAACTTTACCGTTATTCTCGATTCTATAATCGATCCCCTTTTTGGCACTGACCTTTAGAGAAAACAAATGCGCTCGCAGGCTAGGTATAAACAAAACATCGGAAAGAACACAACAATTACGCTTATCCGCGACACGAGTTTCGATTTCTACTTTACCGTATCCATACGCTAGCTGCATACCGCCGTCTCCGAAAGTTACAGGTACGGGATCTTCAAACTCTACGTAGCTTGAAAAATACTCCCTCCTCCATGTCATGTGATCCGTGCATCCCGAGTCGAGTATCCACACGTCTGTTTGCTTCGCCTCGTTCTTGAAACCAGCAAGTGCCACCTTTTCTTCGGAACCGTCTTCCGCGGATGATTTCTCCTTTGCGTCGTTTCGTTGAGCTTTCTTCGGACAATCACGAATGTAGTGATTCGGCGAAGGACATTTATAACAATTACCTTTTCTTTTCGGATTCTGATTTTTGTTTTTCTTTTTACTGGTCTTCTTGGTATCTTCTTTCGACAGGTCCCGACTTTGTCTTTGCTTGGCAATTAAAGCAATCGATTTGTTTTCCGCGTTGCTTTCATAACCATCGATCCTTGATTCCTCTTTCATTAGCCTTAAGGTTAAGTTTTCAAGAGTTCTCTTGGCAGGTTGCTCTGAATCCCACGCACTGTGGAAATGGTTATAAGCTCTAGGGAGGCTGCACAATACACGACTTAACACCATTGATTCCGGAACTTCACTACCCAGATTTTTCATTTTTGTAGCAAGTATCTCTATCTGCGACAAATTTGTTGCTACACTTTCATTCTCGTCCCACTCGAATTCAAAAAACTTTTTCTGTAACAATGAAACGTTTTCTTCCGACTTCATTTCGTACACAGCACTTAACTTTACCCACATTTGGCGAGCTGTCGTACAATTCATTAACAAGTCTAATGGCTTTCTTTCAACTGTAGAAACAATCAGCTTTCGCGCAGCCTTATCTGCCTTCTTGAATTTATCAACGGCCGTTGCATGCGCAGTTTTCTGTGGATCGGTCGCAGTCACAGCGAAAGTTTCAGGCATTACAAGATTCCCTTCGCATACTGTCAATTGATCGTCTTCATCCTCGAGATGAGTACGCACTACAAATAACCACCGATTCCAGTTATCTTTGTCTCTAAGCTTCTCGATTTTTGAAATCGCTTCCATTTTATTGTTAACTGTTTATATCAGAACAAAACCCCAAAAGAAACACTTTGCAGCCAAAAGAAACACGCACGACACGTGGCCTGGGCCCATAACCTTTTGAAGGGACTGTTTCGTCTAGTGAGAATTATTAAATAAATAAACAGTGGACACGTATGTGAAGTTATCTTTATGGTAGCAAAATAAGTTAGGTCAGATATAATGAAAATACAATGAAGTATACGGCTCACAGCCGTATGCGAAGAAATACACTCAGGTAGCAACAAACGTGTCAGGCTTCTACGAGCTCTCTCTGTCTAGTGCGTTCGGCGTGGCGACAGCCGCGATGCGGAGCACAGCGCTGCTGGCGCTCTCCCTGTTTGCCATCTTTGTCACACGCATACACATTCGGAGTATACATTATTTCACACACGAGTAGTATAGCAATGTATGTTCCAGCACACCTGCGGGGGGTCTGTAACCCTTTGACCCCACCGGGCTTAACCCTTTGGACCCCCTGGCTATGTTAATAATAATTATTATTGTTAACAATTATTATTAACAATATTCGTGGGGGGTCCCTTGGTTTAACCCTTTGATTCCCTGGCCTCTATCCCTTCTATGTTAATTATTATTATTATTATTAATGTTAATAATTATTTATAATTTTTGAGGAAGGTTACTAGGGCTCCTAGTCCCTAGGGCTCCTAGTCCCTAGAGACCCTATACCTAGAGCTTTTAGTCTAATTAAATTTAAATGTTTTTTTTTTTTTTTAAAAGTTATAAATATATATTATTGACAATTTACATGCTACATTGAGAATGAAACGAATAGAAAATAGCGAAGATTTTTTGAAAAAAATGAAGAGACAGACCGGAGAATCGAACCGGAGTCCTCTGGGTTGGCAGGCTAGCGTTCTACCACTAGAGCCAATGCCACATGTACCTTAGAGGATGCATATTGTGTATATTAGCTACACACGCATACATTTGGTATAGGGCCCGATCGTGCGGAGGAGGAGGGGAGCGCATGCTGTCTATAGTTCTGGCCTGATGGGGGTGCGCTACTATAGCAGTACTAAATGTATGCTCTCTCTCTCTAGCTCTGACTCAGCGTGGTCCACAGTGCGAGGAGGAGGGGAGCGTATGCTGTCTATAGTTCTGATCTGACGGGGATGCGATACTATAGTAGTAGTAAACGTGCGCTCTCTCTCTTTCTCTATCTGTCTCTCTCTCTCTCCTACGCTCTAGCTAAGCGTGGACCATGATGTGCGGAGGGGAGCGTATGCTGTCTATAGTCAACACGTGCTCTCTCCACGAAGGGAACTGTTTTCGTGAGAATGCTAGAGACTACGAATGCAGTCGCTCGACTGACACCTCCTTGAGATGTTCCTCCTAAACATCTCTGCTAGGAGAGAACCTTATTCTCATCCATTCACCCTTTCTTATAATCGTTATGATTATTTTACTATTTAAATAAGCACACATTTATTATTTATTTAATATTTATTATTTTTAATTATACATTGAATAGAGTACACTTTGTCTATAATCTTTATGTTCAGTGTCTGACATAGCTATTTTTAAATATTCAGTTGAATTTTTATATGAATTATAGTCATCTGTAAATCTTTCGACTGTGTCGATCCCTTTTGATTTTGCTTGTTTTTGTCTTTCCATCATCCAATCATGTATCTTTTGTGTATTTACTGCAGCACATACTATATTCTCGCCATTCTGACTATGATATATACATGATGGTTTAAATTTAAGACTTAAATCTTCCAATCGCGGACATCTCATTTCAGTTTCGATAGCCTAAAATATTTCTGTAATTAAAAAAAACTAATTAAATTCGAATTTAGAATTTTGTACTATTGTATATTATTTGAACCTACTTTTCAGGAATAATTTTTTTAAGCCATTGCTTCTTTTGTAATCCTTTCACATAAATATTTCTACAATTATGTAAATGACTACGTATAGTACAATTTAAAAAATTATATGGTAAAATACCATTTCTCCATAATATACCTATAAAATTGATTTTATTAAATATTTCAAATAAAATCAATGTTAATTAACGATAATTAAAATAAATACCATGATGATGTAATTCCAACCACTTATTAACACTTTGATATTCAATAGACAGTTTGAGCCAATGATATGGAGGTTTAAAAAGTAGTACTGTAGGTGAAGTATTAGAACATACTAGTAAATAGGCAAACTCCTTACAAATAAAAGTATTATTAAGACTCTGAAAGCCTTGAATATCTAAAATATAGTCCATCATTCTCTATGATATGTGAGCTGAATCGTATCTCAAAGCAATAATGACTATATTTTTATTCTGAAGATCTATATATAAACCCTTTAATACGAAATTAATAAGTTAGATGGTGCTACAGTCGGTTCACCCCCACTCTTTCGTTTGAGCTAACCCTTCCATATACTGCCTACAGCGCCCACACTTTGTAGGCAGCGCCCTCAGTTTGCTGACAGCGCCCTCACTTAACCTTTAAAAGCAGCTTTGGCCTAGCAAAAGAGCGCAGTCTCTCGAGACAGCCTGCGAGCTAAGCTTGCCTTACCTTACGCCATTTGCAAGTAGTTCCTCAGTAGTTAGTTGAATCCTTATTGATTTGTTAAACAAATCAATATTCATTACCAACTGAGAACAAGTTCATTTTAGAGCTGTTCACTACCTTTTCCATCCTTTCATCATAATAATCCTTTATACAACTATAGACAAGTGACTGTACAAGACAATAAAACTAGATAACTAACAACATGACTTCTATCGCCTATTTTGAAGAAACAATTAAAAATTTATGGAAAGCTTATAACCATTCGAACGATTTAGATATAGACGATTGTATTAGATGGAGAAATCTAACAGTTAATGCTATAATTTCAATTAATGAATTTATGAAACGATCTGATTTAAGTAGAGCAATTCGACAAAGGTGTCAAACTTGTGCTTGTCATTTGAATTCTATTGAAGTCAATTTAAGTAAAACTATAAAAGTTGGTGGAAGTATACAACCATTAACAGCTATTCAGGATGAAATTCTAGGAGATGGAGTTGTTTGGAGACCAATTCATTCAGCCTTTGAAAATCGAATTAGTACAGTCTGTATAGTTAATCAACATCATTTAGATATAAAAACATTTCTAGTTGCCGCAAATCAACTATTACAAATTAAAATACCTCAATTTCTTGCTATCCATAATAACTTAAAAATAAATACAGAAATGGCATCACAATTTATTATAAAGAAAAATCAAGAAGAAGATATTCAAATCAAGTATTTCAATACAGAAAATGTTTGCATTTATAAGACTACTGATCTTGATAGATGGTTTCAAAATAACGTTAAAGATATTATACTTAAACAAATCGAAGAATTTCAAGAAAGAGACTCAGGCTGGTCGTTAAAAACTATTGTCGGTCTCACTATTAATATAAATAAGTATAATCCACTTAAACCATGCTCGTATATACCATTACCGTCAAGCATAGATAATAAAAGAGCCTGTGTTAATGTAAAAAATGAAGACAATGAATGTTTTAAATGGGCTATACTTTCATGCCTTCATCCAGTTGCAAGAAATCTAAACAGAGTAATTAAGTACAAGCCCTATGAGAATGAACTGAATTTTGATGGTATAAGCTTCCCTGTAAAAATAAAAAGTATTCCTAAATTTGAAAAGTTGAAGAATATAAGTGTAAATTTATATATACTAAAAAAATATGGATCGAAATATGAAGTCTCACCGTGCTATATAACGAAATTAAAACAAACTAAACATGTGAACTTACTCTTAATACAAAACGAATATATTGATGAAAATGAGACTAATAGACCACAAATATCAATAGATGATGAAAAATTCAAATTAGAAACTCACTACGTATGGATTAAAACTTTATCTGCTCTCCTTCGTAGACAAGTTACTCAACATACTGAAAAAATTTATCTTTGCGAACGTTGCCTTCATTATTTTACTAACAAGGAAAATTTGAAATCTCATGAAGTTGACTGTTCCAAAATAAATAAGTGTCGGATTAATTTACCTGACGATGCTACTTTAGAATTTAAAAATTTTAAACATAAAGAGGAAGTTCCATTTATTATATACGCGGATTTTGAATGTCTGTTAAAACCTATAGAAGATCCTAATAGAAATCTCAATGTTAAGAGACATAGTTTCCAAGAACATGAAGCCTATAGCATTGGATTATATATAAAATGCCGTTATGATGATAGTAAGTCGATATATAAGTCATATAGAAAAAAATTAAATGAAGACGAATCACCAGCATCATGGTTTATAAAGCAATTGAAGTCCCTAGTGATTGAGTTAGAAAAGATATATAATAATGCAATAAAAATGGATTTATCATTTATTAATGAACGGACATTCCAAACGGCAAGAAGATGTCATATTTGCAACCAATATTTTCAAGATAACCAAAAACGAGTTCGTGATCATTGTCATTTAACAGGAAAATTTAGAGGTGCAGCTCACAATCATTGCAATTTGAATTATAAAAATGCTGCTTTCATACCAGTCGTATTTCATAACTTTACAGGCTATGACTCACATTTTATTATAACAGAAATTGCTACTAACTCAGAATTTGAAGGAAAGATCTCTGTTCTCGCTGAAAACAAGGAGCGATACATATCCTTCACAAAAGAAGTTGCAAACAGTCGAATTAGCTTTCGTTTCATTGATTCCTTTCGATTTATGCCTACATCTCTAGATAAATTAGCATATTATTTACCTCAGCTAGATATTGTACAGAGAGAATTTCAGAAAGATAATTATACTTTAGAAGAGATTAATTTACTCAAAAGAAAAGGAGTTTTCCCATATGAATACATAGAAAATTTGAATAGACTAACTGAGACAGAGTTACCATCTATTGAAAAATTTCATAGTTAATTGACAGATAGTGATATTCCTACTGAAGAATATAAGCATGCTCAAAACGTATGGAATATTTTCGGTAGTATTTGGAAGAAAATAGATTTAGGAATGTATTCTGATCTCTATCTGAAAACTGATGTACTTTTACTAGCTGATATTTTTGAGAATTTTCGATCAACCTGTAAGAATGCATATGATCTCGATCCTGCTCATTATTACACTACTCCTGGATTAACATGGGACGCGATGTTAAAATATACAAATATGAAGCTTGAACTATTAACAGATATAGATATGGTTTTATTCATTCAAAAAGGTATTCGTGGAGGTATTAATCAATGCTGCAATAGATTTTCAAAAGCAAACAATAAATATATGGGTGAAGAATTCAATAAGGATGAGCCAAACAAATTTTTAATGTATTATGACGTAAACAACCTTTATGGTTGGGCTATGACTCAATCACTACCATTTGAGGGCTTCAAATGGGTTTCAAATGTGGATATGTCAAATTTTTTCAATATCTCTGATGATAGCGGCGTAGGCTATATTTTAGAAGTAGATCTAGAGTATCCACAAGAGCTGCATGATGAACATAAAGACCTACCTCTTTGTCCTGAACATACTAAACCACCCGGATCAAAACAGAAAAAACTTTTGACAACGCTTTATGATAAAGAACGATACGTTATTCATTATAGAGCGTTAAAACAAGCTCTCAAATATGGACTAAAACTCAAAAAGATATATAGAGCGCTAGAATTCAAACAAAAACAATGGCTGAAACCATATGTTGATTTAAATACTGAAAAAAGAAAGCAAGCTAAAAATGAGTTTGAAAAATTATTTTACAAGCTTATGATTAATGCAGTATATGGAAAAACAATGGAAGACGAAAGAAAACGAAAAGATGTCAAACTGATCAATCAATGGGGTGGTAGATATGGCGCTGAAGCTCGAATTGCCCAACCAAATTTCCATAGTAGTTCCATCTTTCATGAAAATTTAGCTGCTGTTCAATTATCGCGGACAACTATCAGTATTAAAAAACCTATATACATCGGTCTATGTGTATTAGATCTTTCAAAAACATTAGTCTATGACTTTCATTATGGTTACATGAAGCAACGTATTGGTGAAAAATGTAAATTACTTTATACTGATACTGACAGCCTCATTTATGAAATTCAAGATGTCGATATGTATGAGATCATGAAAGTAGACATTGATAAATTTGACACATCGGACTATCCTGCTGATAATCAATTTGGAATGCCTCTAGCTAACAAAAAAGTTCTTGGTGTTATGAAGGATGAGTGCAATGCTGCTATTATGAGGGAGTACATTGGGTTACGAAGTAAACTATACAGTATTGAAATAATAAATAAGGATCCCTTGAAAAAGGCAAAAGGAGTGAAAAAACATACAGTAAAAAATACAATAACTCATTCAGATTATCGAAGGTGTTTAAACGAAATGGAAATTATTAAACGTACTCAATGTAATATTCGATCTAAATTACATCAAGTATTAACAGAGAGAGAAGAAAAGACAGCACTAAGCCCTCATGATGATAAACGATGTATTTTTTATAATAATCCGGACACACTTCCGTGGGGGCATTATAAAACTCTCGAAATTGCTGAAATGAAAGAAAGAGTTGAACAGCTACGAAGAAAGAGGTATAGAGAAGAAGACGAAGTGATAGAACAAAATAGTAATATGAAAAGATTCAGATTTGAAGAAAATAATTCTAGAGGGCAGCACTAGCGAAAGAATTCTACTCCTTCGACAGTTACTAGATGGCGCTGATGACTAGTAATGGAGAGGGAGAAACAATGGATATCCGAGTCTACAGAGTGGGAGAATGGTTTTAGATGAAGAATCATGAAAGAGGGGAGACTGAAAGAGAGGGAAGCGGCGACGGCGGCTTGAGCTTTAAGAGTGGGGATGCCACTTATAAAACTAAGAGCTCACTCTTGTTCCAAACAGTTGCTCAGCTCTCACTCAAGCAACAGTCTTACCTCTAATACGTCTTCCACTAACTATTGAAACAAGTAAGATGTTTAAATAATTTTAGTTTATTAATACCTTAGTAATAAATAAATAAATAATTCTTTGATTTTTTATTTTACAGAATGGATTTCTCAGCAATAAATAAAATTTCGAAGACGACTTTCCTTCCTCGGAAGGCGATGTCCCAATTAACATCAAACACGTTATACCAAGTAACAAAAGTTAGATCATTAACAACAAAATATGGATTTAGCGTTGTTATTACAGTTGACGACGAATTTGATGTGTTCCTGCCTAAAAGGGTTAACATTGTACTCGAAAAAGATGAAGAAATGTTGAACAACCTACATCAGACTAGTGAGAAGGATGAATTATTTATTTACCATATTGTCGGTTCAAACTTCGAATTTAAACATAATTGTATTTTCAACGAATAGTAATTAAATGTATTATAATACTAATGTAAATAGCTACACTATGAATAATAAAAAAAAAATATATCTAATTAAATAGTCTTTTTTCCTTTATTTAACTATCCTCTTATTTCCTTTTGTGGAGAGGTAAAAAAAAAGTTCTTAATGTAGCCCTTTCCATTGAATTTCATCTCAATGTAAAGGTAACTCATGAGCGTTGATTCGAAAGGAAGTACCTCACAGGTGAGAGCGAAGGTTGGGGCTCTCACTATTCCTATAATTAACCTTAAGTTCCGATAGAGGGCAGTCATTCGAGTTCTAATATATTTATAAGAAGAATGCATAGTTTGCTTTACCATCATTCAGTGAGAAGAAATAGCTATAGCAAGACTATCCTCTTGTGGTTCATCATGGCGCCTATTAGAAGAAACAAGAAGAGCATTCGCGCTTCGAAGTATGTATGGTTCTCAGATAATATTCAAATTCATCATCTTCCTATTGAAGACAAAGACTCGAGAAAAGGAGTGTGGGAGCAGCTTGCACGAGATCGAGAACGCTTCCAACGTCGTATTATGCAACTAAGTAGTATAATATCGCGAGCACTATTTAAAAAACGTATAATAATGATGAATCATATTCTTGAACCTATACTAAAAAATCATTGTATAGTATATACACTTAACAAACTAAAAATGTAAGTGGAGGTGGAAGAAGCAGCAAGTGGAGGTGGAAGAAGTAGCAAGTGGAGGTGGAAGAAGTAGCAAGTGGAGGGAGGCGGCCGTGCCGGCTAGAAAAAGTGTAGGTGGGGTAAAGGTCTTAAGAGAGAGAGAAGAGCTCGGAAAACGTCATTCTGTTAGAAGAATCATTACCAGTAGTATCCACTTCCTTCTCCACTATTCTCAAGTCTTCGATAGCAAGATGGACTTAGAAATGTTAAATAAAATAGCTATGAAGCCCTTTGATCCACTACCGGAGAAAAATCATTATGAACTTGAAGAAAATCGTTGTTATTTAGTAACAAACTTTAAGGAAGAAGATAACAATCGAATCATTCTCGAGCTCGATTGTGAATTCCAACTTATTTTACCAGATCGAATTTCAAGAGCCATCATGAAACATTATGATCTTTATATATTACTTACAGATCATGTACAAAAATATTGTTTACAGATTGAATATCATAGCGCTGGTAGATTTCAATTTATTATTTAATGTAACATCAATGTATCTTTATTTCAATAAAGTATGTACAATAAATTTATTATAAAATATATTGTGGAGAGGTAAATGAGTCACAGGTGTTTCTACTAAAGCAGGTTTCGACTTGTTCTAATGGACTCACAAGTGATGATGCTCAAATGGAAGTACCTCACAGGTGAGAGCGAAGGTTGGGGCTCTTACCATTAAAATAAAACAAAAATTATTTATTATTATTGTAATATTTATTTGAATAAAATTTACTTTACATAAACGTCTTTATTCTTTCATATGTATAAAGTCTTATCTATCCATGAATTGTGTGAATTGTCGAATCCCAACCATTTAACGTATACTTGATTACCACGTTTCCTTAAAACTTTTTCAATGAGATATACATCAGGATACATAGCTTTCTGTAGTTCTTGCACGTAAAAACCTCCAACAATTGGATTGCCTTTATAATCTCTTAAATGATAAGTGATAGGCTTTGTCTTCGCAACTCGTTGAATAGTAAAAATCTCAGTAGACCAGTTAGGAGTGTATCCTTTTTCGAAAACGTGTTTAGACTTGCTCACACGTACTTTATCGCCTACTTGAAATTTAGGGCTCTTAACGAAAAGACGTCGGTCGTAAGAGAATCGTCTCAACACCTGCATTTCATTCTCTTTAGTTACGTCTTTTGGCTTCATATCTATCGTACGATGTTTTCGATTATTGTAAGATTTCAATAAATCAGCTAGAATGTTGATCCATTTGTAATTTCCTTGAAGACTGAATTTTTTCCACATGACATTTTTTAGCGTGCGATTGAAACGTTCACAAATAGTTGCCTTAAGATTACTATAAGTAGAATAAAAGTTTATTTTATATTTTTTCATTAAACTTTGAAAATTTGAATTGTAGAACTCTTTGCCTCTATCCACTTGGAGATTTTTAGGAATGCGTCCCTTTTTTAATACAGACTCCATTGCGTTAGTGACATCTGTAGCAGTTTTCTGTTTTACTGGAACTCCCCAAGCATATTTAGAGAACGTATCTATAATAGTTAATAGATAGCGAAAACCTTTATTCTCTCTAGAATAGTTTTGCATCTCAACAAGATCAGCTTGCCACGTCTCATCTATTCCGCGTATATCGACTTTTCGACGAGGATAGTTTCGACGTGCTGGTTTGTGTAACTCATCCACCACTCTTTGATGTTTCATTTTAAAGTTTTTTTTTTAAAATTTCAAACGGTCCAATATTTGTAAAAATGTCTAACGGTCCAATAGTTTTTTCTATCACTTTCTCTTTCTGTTTCTCTCTATGATTACTAATATTATCTTTTTCTAACTTAGCAATAATTACTTGATGCTTTACTAATTCTAATCTTATTGTATCCAATGATTTTGAGAGATCATTTATCATACTCGTAAGCGTAGTAACGTTAGCTATAATAGTTTTTCGCAACGTTCGTAAGTTTACAGCATCGTTACTCTCCTGAGGATCAGCTATATAACAAATTCTTTTGTCATTCGCGTCGTATTGTCCGTCTTTAGTGATATTATACCCTATACCAGGAGGACCTTGATTACCCTCCTTTTTTTTCAATGTACGTCCAAACACATCAACACTCATTTTATTACTGAGGAATATTTAGAATTGTCTTAATATATATAGCCAGCTTCACGTAATTCTTCAATAATTGAATGAATTTCATTAACATGACTAGAATTACCGGCGGTTTGTTCGGCAATAAGCAATCTCAATCGATCAACGAGCTCGTTTGGATCATTCCAATATACATAATCAAATAACGTTCCTTTTCTAGCTATTTTATAGTTAGGAAAAAGACCTCTTCCATCAATAGTCGATTTTCGCTTCTTAGCGCTACTGCTCAAAGATAAATTTGGTCCAATATACTTTTTGAATTTATTTACATGCTTATTGCGATATTCTCCATTTGTTTCGTATCTTTTTCGATGAGCGTTAGTGATTTCGAGAATTTTTATATAATTTTCAATATCCAATGAACTGATTAATTTAGAATCAGGTTCTTTACGAAAGAGAAGTTCCATTAAACCAAGCGTCTTGCTGTATGCTTTATCATTCACAGTCACGTTATCGTTTTGGAAGGAAATTGGAGAATTGCCTATGACATATGTATTTTCATGTAAGCGAACACCAAATGTCTTGTCTAAATTACTTTTCTGCTGAGGTTCATGCAATAGTCGAACATAGTTTCCTACAATCGAATCATCCAATAGCTGTTGCCTCTGTTCTGTAGTTACATTTGAACTACTTTTGTTCAAATTTATAGCAGTTGTATCAAGTGATGATTCATCATGATCATCATCATTATCATCAATAGAAATAGCAGACTCAAATGTAGTATCAAGCGGTTGTAATGTAGAATTTAATTCATTAGCAGTACTATTGAAATATCTAGATTTGTAGGGAGTGTCAGTTGCTACTTCTGACTTGAAAACATTATCGAACTCGATTTTCTTTTTCTTTTTCGTTGGCTGCTCAGTAGTAGTAGCGTTACTTTTATCAGTAGTTGCCTCTACGAGTTTCTTCAATGGATCAACCATAGGTTTAAAAGTTTCATGCAATGTCTTTTCTAAATCAGCTTTACCACGTTTTATTAGTTGATACTTGCGTCTTATGGCATCACGAGCCATGGATAATTGCTCGAGCACCTTCTTTTCTCTTTCAAAGTCAGCCATGTTTACGCTTCTAATTTCTGAAGTTAAATAATCTTCATCCACTCACTCATCTATATTTATAGCAAAAGAATCAAATCCCTTTCTATATGGTCCATGATTTATTGGTCTGTCTCTGTCGATAACCAAAAACCCATGATTATCGTCTTTCCAACATTTTAAACAAATTGCTTTAAACTTCTCAAAAGACATATCTGAGTTAACATGATCATTGTAAATGTGCTTAATATTCACGCCATCTTGTCGAAACAAAACAAGTAAATTCACATTATCTCGAATGAGATGCTTCGGAATGCGAGCGTACGATTGACAGAGATAGAAACTATCTACTTTTTTATGTCTACCCATACAGAAGAATGCTCTTACGTTATCTTGCTTCTCAGTGGCTATATCGTCAAAAATCATGATAGAATTTGGTCGTGTTTTATCTGGTGAAACAACTGTCTCATGCTCGCTGAAAGCATGATACTCTATATCATTAATAGGCTCTAATAAATCTTTCAAAAATGTATATTTAGGCTGATTAAGGGATTTTGAGTAGACATATACGTTTTCAAATCTAAGACCATTAGGATGAGTGATTAATGTTAATAAACAATTAGTTTTTCCACAATTACTAGGTCCGCAGAAAACGGCACGGATACTATTAGGCAATAGTTCACCATGTCTTTTTTCTTGTTTTTCCGTCTCCACCACTCTATCGAAATTAATGACTTGAAGCTTAAGAGGTTGTTCTTGGAAATCCATGTTGTTTACTCATCATTGACACCTCAATGAATGAGTTGTTAGGTATAAAAAGTCTGCTTATATATCTTTTATTTCATTAACATGCTGTCTTTCGAAGAAGTATGATCACGTACTATAAAAGAAAGACTGGTGGTGATCTAGTGAATGAGATTATAAATAACTTGCCTATTGAAGCTCACTTACCTGGATATCAGTATTGTGGTCCTGGTACAAAATTGAACAAACGATTGGCACGTGGAGATCCTGGTAAAAATCCACTAGACGTTGCTTGTAAAGAACACGATATTGCTTATGCGCAAAATCGGGAGGATATTGCGACAAGAAATAAAGCTGACGAAATTCTAGCTAACAAAGCTTGGGAAAGAGTACAAGCTAAAGATAGCAGTTTTGGTGAGAAAGCAGCTGCCTTCACTGTAGCCAACATTATGAAAGTTAAAAGTAAGCTTGGTATGGGTGTTGCTATGAAAAAAGGTAGTAAGAAACAAGGTAGAGGATTTAAAAAACGTCAAGCACGAAAGAAATGTAGAAAAATCAAAAAACCGTCAGTTACATTGAATAAAATTATTAAGACGGTCTCGAAAAGTAGTGTGCCTAACAATAGAGCTCTTGTAGTTATTCCCAGTAAAGTTGGTGGAGCGATTCCTTTTTTAATTCCATTATTTGCTGCTTTAAGCGCCACTGGAGCTCTAGCTGGAGGAGCTGCTTCAATAGCAAAAGCCGTTAACAGTGCTAAAGCCGCTCAAAATCAATTGAACGAAGCTCATAGACATAATAAAACTATGGAAGCTATTGCTATTGGTAAAGGACTTTATTTGAAACCATATCGTAAAGGTTATGGTCTTCATTTGAAACCATATTCAAGTGGAAAAGGTTTAAAAAAAAAAGCTCGAAATAACTTTACCTAATCGAGCACTGACAGATCATGATATAAGAAAATATGCTAAAATACTAAAAATTGCAAATTTTCGAGGTGTTTTCATGCGTAATGCTCTGCCAGCTGATGGACCACGATATAAAGAGGCAGCTATTGTAAATTTAGATGATAAACGTGGACCAGGTACTCATTGGGTAGCATACAAAAAGAAAGGTGATGAGGTTATGTATTTTGATAGTTTTGGTAATCTACAACCACCTATAGATCTATTGCTTTATCTCAAAGTTAATAGAATCATGTATAATTATATTAGATATCAAGATTTTAATACATATAATTGCGGCCATCTTTGTCTCAAATTTCTTTTAAACAAACTATAGAAAAGACGACTAGTATATAAAATACTCATTCAAAGAATGACTATCATTTGACATGCATCTGTCATGGAGAATACACTGACATTGAGTCTTTCAGGAACATCATCCGTACTCGAAACATATTATTTTCCACCGATCGAATTGATACCAAACAAAAAATACGTTCTTGGTCTAGTTGAGCTATTAACATTTAATTCAATACCAAACATTGACGTTGGTTATAATAAGTTTTACATTGAAGGTCAAGAAGCTATCACTTTACCAACTGGTAGCTACGAAATAGAAGATATTGAAAGCTTTCTCCAAGAAGCATTAGCATCTAAAGGTATATCATTTAGCCTGAAACCAAATAATAATACTTTACGTTGTGTCATTCAGTGCAGTCAAAAAATACATTTTGAACCAGAAGATTCTATTGGAACAATTTTAGGCTTCACTAGACGTACGCTCGTTGAAAACAAAACACATAGTTCTGACTTACCCGTCACTATTCTCAAAGTCAACGCTTTACGTGTAGAGTGTAATATTACTACAGGCTCTTACATAAACGATCGCAAAGTACATACTATACATGAATTTTTCCCTGCAGTCCCACCTGGATATAAGATTATAGAAGTTCCCTCTCAAGTCATTTACCTTCCAGTCGCTGTGAGGAGCATTGATCATTTTCAAATTCGTATAGTTGATCAAGACGGAAACCTAGTTAACTTTCGAGGAGAAGTCATCACAGTGCGAGTACATATAAAGACCATATCTTAGTAATGGGTATCTTTTACAATATAAAGTCTGGTCGAGGCTATATTAAGAGACAAAAATGTCAATCAACAATCAGTCAACAGCGAGCTATCAGACCGCTCACACCTCAGAACTGTCAATTCCTGAAAAGCTTGAGACTGAAAGTCGTCGAAAATCGTGGAAGAAAATATTGTGTATATTAGTGTGCTGTATAAAACAACAACAACAATATGGAGGGAATTCTAGACATTCATTCAGGTGTCGCTTTCGATGAGTCTATAGCTCATTATGAAGTTCATACGCATCAGCCTTATTCATTATCATATTTCAATAATAGTGATGAAATCCATATAGCAATTCAACATCAAGATTTATCTCTGCTTCCATCACGCAGTATGATTCATATTTGTGGTCGGTTGACCAAGCCGAACGGTACTACACCAGTGGAGAACACTTTATTAGTCAACAACGCCCTCTGTCATTTGTTCGAGGAAATACGATATGAAATACGATATGAAAAATGTAGGCTTAACTAGCCTCATGAAAAATTGGCTTTTACTCAATCCATGTCAAAACTCTATCGCTGAAAATGCCGGATGGAATGGTGATAACAATGAAGTTTTAATATGTAACGCTCAAGGTTTTTTTGATGTGACTATCCCTCTCAGTATGTTACTGGGCTTTGCTGAATATTATCGGAAAATTGTAGTCAATGTCAAGCATGAACTTATTCTCACAAGATCAAAAGATGATTTGAATGCTATTTTAAGTATTCCAGTAAGGAATCCTGATGCTTCAGAAAAATCAAAAATTACTTTAACTAAGGTTGAATGGTTGATGCCATATGTGATGGTCGCAGACAAAGAAAAAATCAAATTACTCAATCAGATTGGACGAGATCGTGCAATTACTATGAGTTATCGTACTTGGGAAATGTATGAGTATCCAAAATTACCTCATACATCAAAGCATGTTTGGAGTGTTAAGACTTCCAATTAATTGGAAAAGCCTCGCTTTGTTACTTTAGCTTTCCAAATTAAACGTAAAAGTTCAGCAAGTGTTAATTCTAGTAATTTTGATCATTGTAATATTAGTAATGTGAAGCTATTCCTCAATTCACAATGCTATCCGTATGGAAATCTCAATTTAAATATCAATCAAAATCAGTTTGCTGTTCTCTACGATATGTATACTAATTTTCAAAACGCTTACTATGGTAAAGAAAACGAGCCGTTACTCAATAAAAAGGATTTCATTAATAAAGTGCCGTTAATAGTTATAGACTGCTCCAAACAAAATGAAACATTAAAAAGCGCTCCAGTCGATGTTCGCCTAGAATTTGAAACTCGGACCAATTTTCCTGAAGATACTGCAGCCTACTGCTTAATATTACATGATCGTATTGTACAATATAATCCAATTAGTGGTGATGTTAAAAAATTAGTTTAAAATTAACAAGACATTATATGATCAATGTACGCAATGCTTTTCAATAAAAAAAATAAAATTATATATATATATACATATATATACATATACACTATATATTGTTAGAATTTAATACAAACTACCTATAATCCTAGAGAGAGAGAGAGAGAGAGAGAGAGAGAGAGAGAGAATAGCATCCACACTAAACGGCGTACGCACCTAGCAAGCTAGAGACGCTACCCCCTCTCCGAGGGCCCAAACTTAGCCAGCATAAGCTTACTATGCTCCCTACTATAGAAGGAGAGAGACCATCATACAGCTTACTAAATACCCTACCAACTTCTACAGCATCCTACCTTACCAACCTATGTATATGAATATTGGTGGGTGAGTGGGTGAGAGTAGGTAGGTGGATGGAATAGGTGAATGGGGGTGGGGGCACTGGTAGATCCTAAGTAAATTAAAACATTATTAATTTTTTATTTTAGTTTAATTTATTATTTTTTTTTATAAAATACATTATTTTTTATAAAAATACAATTTTTTTCTTTTTAATATTACTATTTAATTTTTTTGGACCCGACGACCTTAGAGGGGCGAGTCGGCTTCCTGATGGTTGGTTGTGCCGGAATCAAAATAACTTTACGTCGAACACACTCAACGTTTTTTACCACCGGAATTTTTTTCTGTAAACAAATTTTTTAATTATTATTTTTAATTTAAATTTATTAATTCGTTGTATAACTTAATTACTTACATTAGCGGTCAAATCGAGTGGTTTATCAATTTGAGTATTATCTCCTCTTTGACAGCCTGCGGATGTTGCTGTCGAAGAGGTTGTTGTTGACGTCGCTGGTGATGTTGTCCTCGACGTTGCTGTTGACGTCGCTGGTGATGTTGTCCTCGACGTTCCTGATGATGACGATGATAATGTCATCGATGTAGATGACCCATTACCTTCATTCACCATGGCTGTTGTTGATGGTGCAGCAATGCTGGAAAGCCTTCGCTTAACTTTCGCAGCAAGTTCGTCTTGCTGCGCTTTAGCTAAGGCGGCTTTCCGTTTCCGCTCCAATCGAGCGGATTCTTGCTGCCTCCGCATAGCGTCCGCACGCTTATGTTGTTCTAGTTTGGCGTTGACGCGATCATTGACAATTTTGTCAATTTGATAGGCGACTTGATGCGCCATCATTCTGGCCGCTATAGATTCCTTGATCCACTGAAAAAGAGAAAAGACAATTAAATATTAATAAAAAATATAAATTGATATAATATTATAATAATACATACTTGTTGGACAATCGCCTTTATTTGTTGAATTTGCAGTGCTTGAGGACTGTTCTCCTCCACAAATCGCTGCAACTGAAAATAAATGATAATAAATAAATAAATAAATAAATAAATAAATAAATATATGAGAAAAATACTTACCGTAATTAATAATAAAATTAAGAGCCGATATAACGGCTCTTTTCCGACATTCTGCATGATCGGAAGCTGGTAATCTGAAGTGGTAAGCTGAAATTAAATAATAATATTATTAAAAAATTATAAAAGTTATTTTAATTATTTTTAAATTATTTAAAATTATACTTACAGTTTCTAAAAACTCACACGCTTTGGTGATACTTTCCATTGTTGTTGTTGTTTTATTTTTATTAATTAACTTTAAAAAAATATAAAACTTACTAATGTTTAAATAATAATAAACAATTAGCACTGCACTGTGAACCGCTCGAAGTTTCCTTTAAGACTGACCAACGAAAATCCTACCGAACACTCACACTATTATCAGGTACGAATTTTCTACAATATATGTAACGCTACACACAAATGTAGACATTCTTTGAGTGAGATAGGACGTTTAGTGTACCCTTTCCCACCCCATGTAGGCTAGAAAGTTTGTCACTTTCTAAAAACTATAAATCTTGACGTCCCGCTGACTTTATGGTCATCCGCAAAAAACACATTAAACGCAGGTCACGCGTCCGCGCTATGAGTTTTGCTTGACCATCCTTAAACCGTCTATGATCTACATTTGCGATAGTCATAGGTAACATAAGATAAGAGGGAACGTAGTAAGCATAGATGCTCTCTCTTTCTGAAAGTAGTAGAGAAGCTTGATCACCCTCAAACCAGCTATGATCTACATTTATGATAGATATAATTAACTTAAGATAATAGGGTAGTTAATAAGTATAGCTGATCATGCGCTCCCCTCCTCCTCGCACTGTGGACCACGCTGAGTCAGAGCTAGAGAGAAAGAGCATACATTTAATACTGTTATAGTAGCGCACCCCCATCAGGCCAGAACTATAGACAGCATGCGCTCCCCTCCTCCTCCGCACGCTCGGGCCCTATACCAAATGTATGCGTGTGTAGCTAATATACACAATATGCATCCTCTAAGGTACATGTGGCATTGGCTCTAGTGGTAGAACGCTAGCCTGCCAACCCAGAGGACTCCGGTTCGATTCTCCGGTCTGTCTCTTCATTTTTTTCAAAAAATCTTCGCTATTTTCTATTCGTTTCATTCTCAATGTAGCATGTAAATTGTCAATAATATATATTTATAACTTTAAAAAAAAAAAAAAAACATTTAAATTTAATTAGACTAAAAGCTCTAGGTATAGGGTCTCTAGGGACTAGGAGCCCTAGGGACTAGGAGCCCTAGTAACCTTCCTCAAAAATTATAAATAATTATTAACATTAATAATAATAATAATAATTAACATAGAAGGGATAGAGGCCAGGGAATCAAAGGGTTAAACCAAGGGACCCCCCACGAATATTATTAATAATAAGTGTTAACAATAATAATTATTATTAACATAGCCAGGGGGTCCAAAGGGTTAAGCCCGGTGGGGTCAAAGGGTTACAGACCCCCCGCAGGTGTGCTGGAACATACATTGCTATACTACTCACACGCATAACATCCATACACTTATAGTTTTAATAGAAGTTACTTATTATGTAAATAGTATCTTTTTACCTACTTGCACAAATTGTTATTACACCCTACCGATACAACAACAATTGTCATATAACCTTGTCTATGTCAAAATCATCGGCCCTCACAAACCACCATTCGCCATACGATGCATTAAATGCACAAACTGCATACATCATGTCGTTCTACACTATCCCAACCTCGAGCTACCTATAGACTCAATTCCTAAAACACCCGGCATTAACAGCCTTTTACCTTTTCGAACAAAAAACATCCGCTCCTTAAAACAATTTCATGAACACTACTCTAACTGCTTACACATAGCCATAAAATATGGAGCAGAGATAAGAGATATCTTTGAGAAATGCACTAACCAAAACATCCCTACACAAACACATTACACTGCTAGTCATCAACGCGACATCCAAGATAAAAACGCAATACTTGGCGAGCTACTCAAACCCAGTACTAATTACCCTTCTGACACGCCCCCACGAGTAGCACCGCTCCTGCTCCGTAGAAATTATAACACCTCCCCAACCACACTAATAAACATTTTTGACCAAATAGACAATTGGGAGTGGATTGAGCTTCTTAACAAAATCGCTGTCAACGCTAGACAAAATTTAAAAAAAAAAAAAAAACATCTCTTCCAGCTAACCCAGCAAAATACCCCTATCCAGAGTACTTTTCATCAGTCTACTAACTACGGTTATATGCCAAAACCAGCCAACTACAAAGCAATATGATAGTCAACCTGGAATCGCCTTTGAAAAAGGACCTACCATACGATTTGTTCAAGAAAAATGGAATATTATCACCGCTCTTGACATCAACTTGGTGCTTAACTCTCATTACAATTTCACCCAAACACTGGAAAAAATATCTGCAGCTTGCAACACAATCGAGATAAACGATTTCATCAAAATTTCTATATACACAGCCTACGAAGAATCAAAAAAACTCCAACACATCAACGAAGCAGTCAGCACCTCTCTCAACGCGTACGCTTTTGATATACCCAACGGGGGGTGGGATGCCCTAGCATCGCCAGACAGCCTCTTACTCGAACATGCCGATTAGACCCTTGAAGATGTTTTGTTTATGCGCGAGAGTAATTTGACCGAACAAATGGGCGAGTATGACTTATCTTGTATTACCGAAAATAATTTACAATTAGAAACAAATCTTTTGCTTTTTATAAAAACTCGCGCAGATTTCATTACTAGCGCAATGAGCCCAGTATATAATTCTACACACATTAGCCTTATTTTAGCCGAAATTAACGACATATTACAGAAGTTTATTTTCATATCAACTGAACTACGTCAACTCCTGCAAAACAAACAATTTCCTTTCAATCCGCAATTTTTGCTAAACGCGATAAAAACTATCAAGGCAATGACTAATTCAAAGTTTCCAGTACATATATCAAAAATTAATATCATAACACTACAACAAATTGCAGAAGCTAACGTAGTCTATTTTCGTAAGAACATCATTCTCGAAGTAATTTTTCCCCTTGTCGCACGCAGCAATACACAGAGTTTCAAACTATATTCACTACCAGTATTTCAGTATCTTAACAAAACTAAACAAATCGCTAAGTTTATTAGACCACAAAGTGATTACCTGACTGTGACAGAGGGAGAAACTACCCATGCATTTGTAAGCAAGGATTTAATTGATAACGAGTGTAAACGTATTTTTTCCTTCTATCTGTGCCCGCGCCCGACTATACGCAAGCCAAACAATAATTCCTGCGAGTTTAGTCTGTTAACATCACCGGAAGAGTCAAATCTTATATTTTGCCAACTTGAAACTAACTCCGAAACTGACTAATATCTTATACCGACGTTACAAAATAATGTTTTGCTATACTCAGTGACTCTCAATACTTCCTTTGATGTGAATTGTAACGGCGTAGTACAACCCTTTACTTTGAATGGCACTGGATTAATACAGATTCCCCAGCTGTGCGAACTTAGAACAAACCACCTTATTTATTTAGGGGCTAAGAAAAAACTAAAGGCGGAAAATTTTGTAATTCCAAAAATCTCTCTGATAACTACAAACAAAATCGTAATAAAAAGCCCAAAAACAAATAATAATCAGAACAGATACGAACACTCGGACCGAGCGAAATTATTACATGCGTATTTAGAGTTAGGAGTAACCATTTTAATCGTTATCGCATCCATAATCGCAGTAAGTTGCATAATCTGCGCATATAAAGTGTGCAGTGAAAAAGACCGCAGGTTCGAAAATATACCAATTCAAGAACTGAATCAACCCTTAACTCCTCAAAAAAGAATCACTTCCCACCCATAGCAGTCCCACTCCAAGAATCCGAAACAACAGACACTCCTCCAACTCTTCCCACTTTCTAAAATAAAAAAGGGTATAAAAACACTAACATACCCCCGCTCCCCTATCAGACACTCCATAAACCAGCACGATGAAACGCACAGTAACTACCACACTCGGCCCGCCGTGCAAGAAGGCCAATAGATCCTGGACGACGGAACAGGTGTTAAACAACCGGACGTCGACAGCAACTTTGGAACGACTAATCACAAGATGGGAGAACCGGGAGGCCCAGATGAGTATGCAACATCCTGAGCTACCACTATTGGACGAAGATGGAGGC
The DNA here is from genome assembly GCF_024137745.1 of Phymastichus coffea. Classification (NCBI taxonomy): domain Eukaryota; kingdom Metazoa; phylum Arthropoda; class Insecta; order Hymenoptera; family Eulophidae; genus Phymastichus; species Phymastichus coffea. The sequence goes on along the minus strand of NW_026706822.1, from coordinate 2,338,320 downwards.
TGGAACCATCACCAGCTGACGCAGTATATTTTCCAGGAAGCCTATTACGGACACCTGCACCTAAAATTCCTCTTCGAGGAAACCTATGGAGGAGAGGGATTCGGACGAGCCCCTTTCAATCCATGCCGTGTGTGCGAACAAGACACCGCACATTGGCAGGGGTGTTTCTTCTGCCGGGCGCGCATCGCAGCCGCTCCAAAAGACCAACAACTGGCCATGGAGGCCGAATGTGTCCGCCCGGAGCATGTTATGCTCAGTAATGCTCCTTGTGCCAGATGTATCAGCAAGGAGGTTTTATGTAGGTTCCAGAGGAGTTTGCAGATTCATCGTTTGGAATTGCTGTAATCCTATCCCAAGTCCTTCCTATTCTTAGAATAATTAAATAATAATAATAATAACAAACAAAATAATAAAATATATATGTAATAAGATATAAAAAGGGGGTATATATATATATATATATATAAACTAACACAAAAAATATTTAACAAATATGTATGTAGAATGATAAAACACAAAAAAAAGATAGCAAAAATATATATACTCCAACAAAATAGTTATAGTAGCGCTCGGAGAGCGCTAGTCCCTTGCTTTATCAGCAAAGGACTCCGAGGGGTGGGCATGTCACGTCGATACAAAAGAAAAAGTACGTGACGAATTATGATAAGTAAATAGCGGGTTATGGTAACAAACTGGGTATCGGTAATTTAATTTCCTATCGTATCAACCCTCCCGGGAACGTTTGTAAATCTATCTAGCAGGATAGATTAGTCTAAGCACGTACTCCATAATATTTCCGCAAATATATTACTCACCGCATATTAATTCGGCGAAAATACAGGAAGGGGCACATCAGCCTATGGTATAAAAAGGCTGGATCGGGATCCGCAAAAGTCAGATCAACAGTTCAGAGCAATTTAGTTCGCACAGCATACGTTTCGCGCAGTACTCGCTATCCGGCTACTCAGAACCGGAGTTATACTCTGCTAAGCATTATAAAAATTGTCTTTAAACAATAAGTCTTAAATCAAGCAATTAATTATTATCATATAATAAAGGTGCTATCCCTTTAACCAACCTCTGCTTAACTCCTAACTAAGATCCAACTTTTACCAACGCGACAGTATTTTATACATTATTACGTCTAGCAGTAACATCTCCTCGCATAGACATAACACTTTTGAATAGCATTGACAATAGTTCTCAAAGTTGAAACTTCATAGTCCGTTCGATAAATGGGTATTAAAAATGGTTCGTCAGCATTTATTTGTTCTGTAATGTATCTAGCAGCTGCATGAATTTCTGTAGTAATACAAAAGGAGAATGATTTATAAAACAATGCCAGAAAGAATCAACATTCATACAACGAAAACCTTAACTTACTTTATATTATCCATGAGTACAGAAAATTTTCAATAAAATTGAGTTTTTGAAGTCAAAAATTTGTCAGTATAGAATCATTCCTGGTAAATATTTTTTCAATTCATTCTTCAGTTCCAAACCAGAAATATAAATTTAAGCGATTAATTCTTAATTCATGCCATACAATATTATCACATTATATGTACCACCATTAATGTGAGTAATTTTCATTTCATCATGAACTAATACAGTCTTAACGCCATTGTATACAATTAGCTATGAAAAATTCATTTAGTTTGCAAGCTTCTGTACTATTCAGACCAAATACCATATAAATACCATAATAAAAAGCAATGGTCTTTTACATTTTTTAATTCTGTATGACCTTTAAAATTAAAAACATTTAATCTTTATTACAATAATCAACTGCACATGCTTCAGACATATTTTCAGAGTTTTTACCTGAAATTGCATATTTTTTCTTGTGAGAATAGCAAATTAACATTCTCCCTTGTTCTCTATTATATGCAGCTGCTTTTGTAAATGACCCAATACATGTGTATGAATATACCACAAAATTAGATGTGAAAGATTCTAATTCATTGGTCCATATTCAGAAAACAACAATAGTCTGAAGTGATCCACTTTGTATACAATTACTGAAAACCGTTGTAACGGAGAATTACGGCCCGGCCATTGTTCTCCGTCAGGCTCTCACTGATTTCCGTGCGCTTTGCCGAGCTGAGAGTGTGTGCTAGTCGAGCACACTCTAATCACTCTGTCCTTTTTGCTCCCTTTCTTGAGGTGCGACGGTAGCGGCGGTGATTGGAGGGAGCCGGCGAGAAGAGCGCAGTGAGAGAGAGAAAGAGAGAGACGGAAGATAGGGGAGAGCCAGCAAGTCGTCGGCAGACCTGCGCACGCATCTCGCTGGCGAAAAGAGGAGAAAATCGGCAGTAGCTGTTGAGTAGCCCGAGCCGCGCGCACACCTTTCTTTCATCGTTTTCTTCTATTATTTGTGTGTTCCGAGCTCCAGCGCCCTCGCCGAAGACTTTTCGAGGATACGTGCCCGGTGCGCGGAGTGACAGTTCTTTGGTGCATTTTCCGCGAGTGCAGTGAGGCCGGCACCGATGCACGTCGGCAACCGGCGAGGTGACGCGGGCGTGAGCGCGCGTTTGGCCATTGTGTAAGCCACGATGAGTGTGACCTTCTCACCAATCCATCTCGGGGGACGAGACACGGTGCAGTACACACACACACATACACATTCATCGATCGCCAGACCACATACACATACACATATCCAGAGGCTACAACCACGACACAACAATATAACAACGAAGACAACAAAGCAACAACAGAACAACAACAGAGCAACAACAGAACAACACCAGAACAACAAAAGAAACACATCAGCAACAAGAACATCGCTGCGTCCCGATTAATTGAAATCCAAGTGCGCGAGAGTGGTTATAAAGGAGTTTCTTTGTTTCTGCAGTATTTTCCCTCTTCAACGAAGCCAAGGACGAGCAGAGTGATTTGGGGTCAACGTGAGGCAAGGTCGGTGCGATGTTTTCTCTTTTTCTTTCTCTCTCACTATCCGAGACGTCAAGTAAACTTCGCGGAGCTCGGCAGCTCTGCCGGCTGCGAGACTGTGATTTAAATTTGTTCGGGCGATTTGTTGATCTCTATTCAAACGTGTTTATCCTTTAGATTATCTCTCCTTGATCGGGTAAACAACGATTCGGTGAGCAGCCTTGCAGCCGATCCGCTGTGCGCTCGTACTTACACTTAATTGTAGTGGCGATATTATTTTGTATTTTCTTTTCATCCTGTATTTTCTTATTATTTTGTATTTTTTTTTCATTCTGTATTTTCTTTCATTCTGTATTTTCTTTCATTCTGTATTTTCTTATGATTTTGTATTTTCTCATTATTTATATTTTCTGATTATTTTGTATTTCATTTATTTTAATTTGCATTTCATTTATTTTGACCGTTTTGATTATTTGTTCGCGGGTAAATTTAGTTGCTTTTGTTTCCTTCATCGTTATTATTAAAGTTATTGTTATCTTGAATCTGACTTTAATCACTCTACCCGCAATCACTCCTGATCCCGTGTTCGACGATCCGCGTACGATTAACGCGTGCGCTCGGCGCGATATCCAGTCGTGGGAACGATTCTTGCTTCCCGAATCCTCGAGAAATAATTTGTACGAGCGGTCGCGAGCCATCCACAGAAGGACGACTAAAATTCCCCGTTACACCGTATTGATTATTTTATAATCTTTGAACAAAGCTATTACCTAAAATAAAAAATCCAATTCTACTGTATTTATCAACTTTATATAGAAGTTATAGCGATTAATTTATAAAACTAGTTAGATGAACTATGATACATCTAGTATAATCACTGTGTTTCAAAAGAGTGAATTCGCTCTAGTGTATTATAATTGAAAATTCTGATCTGCACATTATTGAATATAACATTAATTATGTTAGTATAGTATACCAATATAATTAATTAACTTACAAAATTATCTATTCGTACAGCCTTTACAGCTTTTCAATAAAAATGTTTTCGCGGAATCTTTTTTGAAAATGTATCACTGAAACTGGAACGAGAGATAGAACAGCTAACTGCGTACGTACAACGATATAGATTCGTCTCGACTTCATGAAAATGAGCAACGTTGTTCCATGCCGACACAATGTCTTAATAATCTTTTTAAATGCGCAAGAGTATTATTTTATTTTAATTAATTAAATGATAAACTTTTTAATAATTTTATGTTGGATGCCAATAATGCGTGAGACGCACTAACGATTGGTATATTGTAAGAAATTATTTTCATAATATAAACCACTATATTTGGAGAATCAAAATTGGGTGCTAGCGCCAGCACCCATAATTAATTTTATCTTTTTTTCACATAAGGGAAATGAGCATAATCGACGCACAAACGATATATGATTAATTAAAAGCCGCCCAATCGAATGGTGCTATTAGTTTATAAATTTATTCAATATTTCAATTATTGGGTGCTAACTTTTAAGACCTCCCTGCATTAACTATTGAGCTCACTATCCTTGTTTTACCTATTTACGTAGCCATCTTTGACACGTGAGCCTCAATTCTATGCTACTTGTTCCCTAATCAAATAATTTTTTCGTATCTTTAATATTTTTTACTTCTACAACTTTTGTTTAGTATATATATTTGTATTGAGAGATTGATTAAAAATATAATTAGTAGTGATTTTTCAAAAATTCGTTAAATATGCTTTCTAATAGTGAAATTAATGTGTTTTGTTATTAGTTTTTATTGTAAGGTTTTCTATGCCGTCATTTAATTTAATCAGCTTGAAATCTTTATTGAAATAATTAAGCGCTTGTAAAATCAAACTTAGATATTTAATCTTATCGTCTACATAAGTTATTTTGCAAAACGACAATTTTTCCGTTAATTACGAAATCGAAAAACAAATGGCAGTTGTGATAAAAATGATCATTTGTGTTTCTGTTAGTTTATTTTTCTTTTATTTTGTACAAGCAGAACAAATATACAGCAAATTTGAATATAAGTATTCGTTTAAGCCACCTTATTTGGCTCAAACAGATGGCACCGTTCCATTTTGGGAATATGGTGGTAGTAAGTATTTTTCTTTTGTGGTACCAGACTAAAATATAATGATTATATACATATAATCTATAAGTTGTATCAAATTTTATTTTTAATTATATAAGTTATGTTTGATTTTCAAATAAAATTTTAATTTATATTTATATATTTTATTCAAACTATATAAGTTATCAACTATAATTTATTTGGTCATTATTCATATACTAAAAAAATACATTGTAATAAATGGTGTAGTACATTCTCAATAATTAGTAAACTTTGTAATCAATTTGTTGTTTTATGTTTCAAAAATATTATTTCTTATGACTAAAATTGTACAATTGTATTAAAATTGTAAAATTGTATTATATTTCCAGTACAAAGTTCATTTGAGGATTCATTGATAGTGATAAAAATTTATATATAATTCAACAATAAAGAGATCCTTAAAAATATTTTGCTTGATATTGTTAACATTGAATTTATTAAATGTCTAACAGTATTAACTTCTGTATGTAAGTCTGCATCAGGATTTATTAATTTTTTTTAATATTTTTATGTAGAAAGTTCTATATTCAAAATAATTATAATATTAAATTCAAAAATCTATAATATAAAATTTTTAATAACAATGTGAAGTATGCCATACAAAAGATAGCTGGCATGATCTTAACAAAGAATACATATGGATATTTTTTAAATTAAACAGACACGTATAATTTCACACATTTATTCTTACAATTCAATCTATGCAAAATACATATTAGGTGTTCTAGTCGAAAATGAAATATTTATACAAAACTTTAGATGAAATCTGCAGCTTATTTTTTCACAACATACATAATAATTAGACTTCAACAATATTTTGGATAAAATTATAATTTTACTTGGACATATGACTTGGGTTTCATGTTAATATCCAATGATGGATATTGATATGTTGTATACAGAGATTTCTTTTCTAGTAGAAAGTCTGTGTGATTTGTTACTTTTTCTTAAGTAATTTACTATTTAAGAGAATAGCCTACAAAATTTGTAAAATCCATTTTACTCAATCAGTTTAAAGCTATAATTGAATGTAATAATTTTATATAATTTTTTATATTATCCTTAAGTATAGACAATTATTATAATTAAGTGAAAGTGAACATTAAATGAGCATATATAATTGCAACCTATTTATGCTTTTATTTCAGGGGATGAAACAGAGTTGCATAACAGACAAGTTCATATCTATTAAAGCATATTGTGGAATCCGTTACTTTTGCTTAATACATATTTTTTTGACAATGAGAGTTATCAACCCATGTGTTATGATATAAAGGAGAGTGAATAATTGTGCTAATTTTTATAAATTATTAATATATATTATAACTGCAAATTATTAACGTATAATGGTTTCTACTATGAGCGAATTTCGTCCAATATCCTCTAGTGGGATTTTATGTGTAGAGGGTGAGAACATAAGTGTATGATGACTGATTAACATAAAGAAGTGTTTATTCGCTTGGAATACAGAGGTAATTTGACAAGCCGCAAAACCATTCGTCCTCGGTTTACGGTCGCTCCAAAACCAAACTACTTTCTTGCATTCTTTCTTTCATGAAACTCCTCATACGCTTTTCGACAGACGCATATCATACACGTTCATGCATGCTTGCTCTCGACTCTCATTCTTACACCTTAAATACCCAACTTTTGCACATAGCAATTGATGGTCACAACTATGATTGTTAAATCATGATAATGTTAACACTGACAGATCGAATTTCATGGATGATTACGTGTATAGCTAAATTAAAGCGTAACGTTATGATCGGTCAAACGCATATTTTTAATATAAAAATAACACTTTTTGAGATATGGCCAATTGATTAAAAAAAATGTTAATAACTTTTTGAAAAATTGATGTTAAAGTATTGTTTGCTTAATATCTTCAAAGTACACCCTATGCGTAATTAAAAAAAATTCATTTCCATAATTTAAATGGTTGCGGAGATATAAATTTTTGAAAATTTTTCGTCAAAAATGTTCAATTGCTTATAACTATTGATATAATTGTCATAATCATCTAATAATCCATGCTTAAATACGCTACCAATAAGGTAACATGTAGATCAAATTTCAAGAAAATCCGAAACCTACCCCTGAAAAGTTGATCGTCATAGTCTGGAATGTGCTATATCTACTTCCGCAAATACGAGGTCTATCCGGAAAGTATCGGGCCTACGTTTATATTTTCGTGCTAGCGTTATTCTTTATCATCTGGTGGGTGGCATCCTTCAAAGTAATCCCCACTTGATTGAATAACACGGTTCCATCGATGTTTCCACTTTTCAAAACAGTCCTGGAACTCACTTTTAGGGATAGCCTTAAGTACACTCGTCGCATTGATTTCAACCGTTGTTTTGTTATCAAATCGGTGTCTTTTGAGTGGTTTTTTTAGTTTTAGAAACAGCCAAAAGTCATAAGAGGATATGTTGGGACTGTATGGAGGTTGTCGAAGCAATGCGTTATTGTGTTTGCTCAAAAACTGTTGCACAAGATTGGATGAATGCGCTGGCGCATTATCGTGATGGAGAAGCCAGTCACCACTTTCCCAAAAGTACGGCCGTTTTCTTCTTACTGCATCACGCAAACGTTTCAAAATTTGAACGTAGTATTCTTTATTGATTGTCTGACCTGTTGGTGCATATTCGTGATGTACAACACCTTCACAATCGAAAAAAAACAATCAACATTGACTTATCATTGCTCCAACTTTGACGTGCTTTTTTTGGTCTTGGCGATTCAGAATGCTTCCACTGTGAAGATTGTTGTTTTGTTTCAGGATCATAACCATAAACCCATGATTCATTACCTGTAATAACTTTTCTAAGCACATTATCGTCATTATAGACCATTTCCAGATTGTCCAGAGTGATTTTTAAGCGATGTTCTTCTGCTCTGCTGTGAGCAATTTTGGGATAAATTTCGCACACACGCGTTTTTTATTTCTAAATTTTCGGTTAAAATTTCTGAAATGATAGTTTTTGGTATCCCAAGGTCTTCTTGTAGTTCTCGCACAGTCATACGACGATCTTGTTCGATTGCAAGTCGCACCCGCTCAATATTATCTGCGGTTTTTGTCCTCGAAGGTCGGCCGGAACGAGAATAACTATCGACAAAAGTGCGACCATCCTTGAACCGTTTATACCACTCTTTTATTCGTGTTTTGCTCATACACTCGCTTCCGAAGGCCTTTTGTATCATTTCAATAGTTTCCGAAATCGTTTTTCCGAATTAAAAGTAAAATTTGATGCAAATTCGTTGATCTTGTTTTTCAGTCATTTTTGACAATATTAAAATCTGACGAACGCGAAAAAGGCACTGTAAACAAAGCTACGCATGAACTATACGTTCGGCAGGTGTCAGTAAGTAACCAATAGATTCGTGAGGCTTTACTGTTGACGTTTCTGTCCGGTAGAGGTCGCTCGAACACTATAGCGCTAAGATATAAACGTAGGCCCGATACTTTCCGGACAGACCTCGTATATGCGTTATAACGTTCGAACACCTATCACCTAAATTTTATGGTAATCTGAAGGTTATAACAAATTATTTACTGAATTATCCTGATAAATATTTATGCTCTCCGTAAATACTTGGTAGAAAATCAGTGTTTGTTATTCACATAAGACGTGTGTAATGCAAAATACGAATCAAATACTATTCACTTGAATGATTAAGCGAACCGATTCCAATTTTCAATAAATTGTAATAAGTAATTGGGTTGTACGATACTTTTGTAACGATGAACATATCGCACAAAAATTTTCCAACGAAACTTAACCCGTTTATTTATTGAGCATTATAATCTGTTAATTAGCAATTGGAATCAGCTTATTTTATAAGGGATTTGAATGAAAATTTCATGAATTAGAAGTTTGCAATATTGAAAGTACAGGCAAATAATAAAAGTAAAAGTTGATCATTTATGATTAATTTTGATTTGATTAGTTCTGTATTATTATTGACACACTATCTGTAAGTATGTACCAAGTTTTGTTTGACTAGCATTGTTTTGTCGGCTGAACGTGAGATTATTAATTAAAATAAATTTAATATTGATTTTTTACTTAGCATATTAATATTTATTGTAATTGCTTGTAGAGCACATCTAGTTAATCTCATAACTCGTATTATCTCCGTGTAGCTTTTGGTGTTCTGGACTCTGAATAATACGTAGTTCTTATTTTTACATTTTCCCTTTTTACATCTTCTCTTTTTGCTTGTTAATTCTTTCAACATTATTGAAGAAACCTCATTTTCAAACAAGTTAGATACCTGTTGTTGATTAGTAGACCGTTATATTTTTTACTAAAATAATATTGGTAAATTGGTTGTAGTGGATGGACGAGCTGTCAATTCAACGTATTTTTTATTTTAAGTTTTAATATTTAAGAGAATTAACGATCTATTGTATCATACTTGTATTTTGTTTTATATTTATTGTTATGATAAGAGTAATTTGGACGTACAAGACAGTGTAGTATAGCAATGTAATGTTCTGGGCCAGGATGTGGTCACATAGCTGGAGAAAGTCTTTTGGTACAATAGCAAGGTAATTTATGAAAATGAAAATAGTTATAAAATATTATTAATAAATTAAGATGTTAAATTAGGGGGATAGATCGGGGAATCAAACCCGCGTTCTTTGGATCGTCAGGCCAGTGCTCTACCATTAGAGCCACTGTCACATGTACGTTGAAGAATCCTTATTGTGTATATTAGCTACACAATTAGTATAGAGCCCGAGCATATGGAGGAAGGGAGCGCGTGCTCGCCCTGGCTCAGCATGTCTTGGCGGTGCGTGGTAGAGGGGAGCGCATGCTGCCTATATATCTTGTAATTGTATTTTCTGAAATTCAACTGCAGACCTTGGAAGTAGCTCCGCAATGTAAATACAATCTCGCATGAGTGGATAGAAAGGACAGTACATGAAATAACTCAGTGAATACAAATCTATTACTATTACATTGTCATCTTATTCAGTTCATTATGTCAAGGTTTGTTTACTTTACATTATCGCTACGTTCTAAACATCACTATTTCCTGCATTTGAATACGCGTCTTCAAGCGGATCTAACGGATACGTGTTACAATTTCAATCGCATGAGTCTATAAATTAACTTTATTTTATACATCGTTGATTTTCTCACCTCACACTTTCATTTACACGACGCAAAGGGACGCAACGTTGCCCAGTATCATCTCTCTTTCACACACCGTGTTGACGTGGATACATATGGGATGATGTTCCGACCGACGGGCTCACCGTTCGAGTTCTCCAAAGTAATCCGGATCGGCTGACTCCAGTGAAACGTTCGCAAGGCAACTTGTGGTCTCGTACGTAGAAAGAACAGCCTCACGGGCAGAATGCCGCACTCGATACTGAGATTGTGCACTAGAAAGTGTTTCTCTGAGGAGGGGAAAATGGCCCCGGATGTGGAGATGGTGCGTTCTCGTCGACCGCCGATCGAATTGTGTCAAACTGACTGAGCCGTCGGCAAGAACGCGCAATCAACACCCCCCTGAACGACGACCTCACAAGCATTGCGCCCGACCGGACACACAGTTCACGAGCGCTACCAGCGGATTGGTCGTTTTCGCGCTCGATTTAAAGGCACGCGTTACAATCTGGATTGGGGATGCGCTATGATAGGAAACGGGTGCTCTCTTTCTCTTACGCTCTGGCTCAGCGTGGCTTGGGACCATTCTCTCTCTCTCTCTCTCTCTCTCTCTCTCTTTCGTAGAGGAGATATTATGGTTTTCTCTCTCTTTCACTCTTTCACTCCGTAGAGACAAGCTATACTTGTTTGTATCCCCTAAAATCTGAGAGAGAGAGCGCGGAGCTATGCTTACTACCTACCCTCTTATCTTAAGTTGACTATATCTTTCACAAATGCGGATTACAGTCGGTTTGAGGGTGATCAATGCAATCATTTTCGTTTGATGGTAGAGCTTCTCTGCTATTTTCAAGAGCAGCTATAACCTAGAAATGTGCATACCTTATCTTATCTACAATGGATAGGACTGCTAATAATAATAATATTTATTTAATAATTAGCCAGATAGGCTTAGAAAAAGGATTTTGTTTACAAATGGTATCATAACTTAACGTATCTTATTCAAACCACTCATAGCCCAAACCATCCATATCCAGACATACTACATACTTTCTGAACTACGAGGGTGGTCCAATAAGTACTTAGCCTACAAAAGAGAAACGAAAATTTTGGAAAAGTGGCGTTTTATTTTTTAACATAGTCTCTTTTTAGTTCGATACACTTGGCCCAGCGATGCTCCAACTTCTTTAACCCGTCTGAAAAATACGATTCCTCGAGGTCTGAAAAGTAGGCTTCCGTGGCAGCGATTACCTCCTTATTCGACTCAAATTTCTGCCCGGCGAGTGACTTTTTCAAGTTTGAAAACAAAAAGAAGTCGCGCGGAGCTAAATCTGGAGAATAGGGTGGATGGGGCAGTAGTTCGTAGCCTAATTCGACCAATTTGGCCGTGGCGACGGCGGAGATGTGAGCCGGTGCGTTGTCATGGTGGAAGAGCACTTTTTTCTTCGCCAAATGGGGCCGTTTTTTCTGCAATTCGACGTCGAATCGGCCCAATAATTCGGCATAGTACAGCCCTGTGACCGTTTTGCCCCTCTCCAGGTAGTCGATGTAGACCACACCTTGTGAATCCCAGAAAACGGTGGCCATCATCTTTTCGGCCGATGGGGCAGTCTTCGCCTTCTTCGGAGCACTTTCGCCGGGTAAAGTCCACTGTTTCGACTGTTCCTTGGTCTCTGGTGTATACTAGTGGATCCATGTTTCGTCCATTGTCACGAAACGACGTAGAAACTTCGAATTGCGCTTAAACAGCGTCAGACATTGCTCTGAAGTTGTCTCACGGTTGCGCTTGTTGTCCGAAGTGAGCAAACGCGGCACCCATCGCGCCGTCAGCTTTCTCATGCCCAAAATTTCATGCAGGACATGACCCACGCGGTCTTGTGAGATGCCGATGATCTTAGCTATCTCGCGCACCTCCAATCGTCGATCTGCCAATACGAGATCGTGAATTTTTGTCACGTTATCCTCCGTGGTGGCCGTTTTCGGCGCACCTGGACGTGGCTCTTCAAAAATCGACGTGCGACCACGTTGAAACTCGTTAAACCAATTTTTTACGGTCACCATCGAAGGAAAAGAGTCATCGTACACAGCATCCACGCGCTTTTTGATTTCGCTGCGCGATTTCCCTTCCAAAAACAAGAATCGAATCACCGACCGATACTGCTCTTTTTCCATTTTTCAAAAATCAATGGACACACTTGCTTTCACACGCTCTCAAAAATAAACTACAACTCCGATCCGGCTGAAATCTTGACAGTAACCATCGAGAAGGTTGTACTACGTGATAGAATATTTCTTTTGCGAGAGTGGCGCCATCAGGCGGTGAGGCTAAGTACTTATCGGACCACCCTCGTACACATATGCTCTACACATAAATAAACTTATACACTTTTATACACTATTATACAATCTTATATACTCTTATGTACACTCTAATACACTCTTGTGCACTCTTATACACTCCGTGGCAACGCAACACGATATTTTTTCGCTTACGGCCTACTACGCTGACTCCTACTCGCTTGACTCCTTGCGTTTTTCAACTCTATCGAACTCCTTCTTGACCCGCTTGAACATCTTTATCACTTCAAAAGTACCTAGTTCACTGTAGGAATACTTATTTAAACTTTGCTTCATCTCAAATTTATTTTTCCTCCAGCTCATACTCATTTCGCATCTGTTTATCAAATGCTCAATAGTACCATATTCTCTTTTACATGGTTTACATAGTCTGTCCTACGCTTTTAACCAATATTTATTGCATGTTTCTAAGTTTCCACACCTTATTCTCGCAATTATACTAATATCGTTGTCTTTCCTACATCTACCTAGGTATTCCGGTATATCTTTGGACATTATGTTTTTAAAATTTGTATTATATCTAGACTCCCTAATTTTACCATCTAATACCTGTTTTTCAATGTCTTTCATCCTACATACAATTTCTGCAGCCACATCTTTCTCTGACTTTAGTTACCCATTTACAACTGAAGTACGTAAACCTATTGAATTGAAAAATTTTTTTCTTTTCACACTGTACGCATCTATTACATTATTACAAGTCTATTCTCTTTCATACTTAAGATCTTTCATACCTTAACGCTTTCGTTCGTCATGAGTTTCATAGTTTCTCCACGTTAGTTTCCCTGTATCTCGGTGTACAAAAATCCAGCTTCAAAACCCAACTAAAATAACACAGGCCGACAAAATTTAAAAAATGGAAAAACCCAGAAACCAGACAGTACGTTCCCAAACGTTTTTGGTGCGCTGAAACCGAATCTGACCTCAGACTTGCTCTATCACCCTAGGTTTTCGAGAAATCCTAACCTAAAAGTTCAAAAAACACGATTTTTCACTATATTTCGCGTAGTATTACGTCGTAAGCCAATTTTATTTTAAAAGACGAGTAATACTATCTCAAAGTACTACTCTTACAGTTCAAAACCCTTTTTTCAGATTTAAAAAATCTTTTTTTTCCATCGAGATATCTTAGATTGAATTTGAGTGATTTAGCGATTTCGTTTGCAGACTTGCAGGGCTCGGGGGTTGAATATAATTTGGAGGCTTGAGGTATTCTGCGTAGCGAATTTCGGTATGAGGGTTGGGGGTTATAGCGTCGCGGTAATAGGGCTCGAGGGTTAAGGAAATTGGCGTGTGAGGGTCGGGGGTTATACCGCAGCAGGTTAAAGAGCTCGAGAGTTAAGGACTTTGGAGTAAGTCGGTCAGGGGTTACAGGGTCGTAGGTTATGGGGCTCTAGGGTTAAGGGAATTGAGATTATAGAGTCATTCTGACGTTAAATTTGGTTTCAGTGACCCAAAAAACATATAATTACACTATAACTCCTTATTCGGAAATTCGTCACTATTTCGTGCTGTAACGAAATCGCTAAATCACTCAAATTCAATCTACGATATCTCAATGGAAAAACAAGATTTTTTAAATCTGAAAAAAGGGTTTTGAAGGGTAAGAGTAGTACTTTGAGATAGCATTACTCGTTTTTTAAAATAAAATTGGCTTACGACGTAATACTACGCGAAATATAGTGAAAAATCGTGTTTTTTGAACTTTTAGTTTACGATTTCTCGAAAACCTAGGGTGATGGAGCAATTCTGAGGTTAGATTCGGTTACAGCGCACCAAAAACCTTTGGGAACATACTGTTTGGTTTCTGAGTTTTTTCCTTGTCGGCTTGTGTAATCTAACTGTATTCTTTCTAGTTCTTTCCGTTCTTCCCATCGCCATATTTCAGCACCATAACCCATAACACTTTTGACTAGATAATTTAAGTCATTTTTACATCTTCTCTCCCCCAGCCCCACACTCTCTGTGCTGCCACAATCCCCTTTTTTCTTATTTCCTCCATGTGAGTTCTGTAACTAGTATCGCTTTCAAAAGTAAACTCTAAATATTTAAAAGAATTGAGCTCTTCAATCTCCTCTTCTTTATATGATCATTTTTCTTTTTTGCTATATCTACCTTTATTGAAAACTACCATTTTCGACTTGCCTACATTTAAGATTAGATCCTTTTCTTCCAAAAACTTTTTTAATGTTCCCAGATTCTCTATTATTGCTTCCTTGTTTAGTCCTACAAGAACAAGGTCATCAGCATATGCCAACGACCATATCCTCGTCCCGCCAATAACTACACCTCCTATATTTCTATTTTCAAATTCTTTCTCCAATGCTGCAATATATAGACAAAACAAGATCGGACTCAGAAGACACCCATGCGTCACGCCCTGCGTATTCCATGACCGATTCGAGTAATTATTGTCAACCTTCATCGTAATAACCATTTCTTCATAGATTTTCTTTAGCCTTTCAATTAGGTATTCTCTAACTCCTTTATCCAGCACCTTCCATAGTTTCGCTCTATTTACAGTATCGAATGCAGCCGTGAGATCCACAAAGCTTGCGTAAATCTTTCTTTTCCTCGCCTTAGCTTGCACTACGTGGTTCAGTACATAAATATTGTCCGTTGTCGACCAGCCTCTTCTAAATCCAGCTTGTCTTTCCGGGAGGATTCTTTTTTCTTCCACCTCCTTCACTAGTTTATCCCTTCAAATTTCTGTATAAACTTTATATGCTGTCGGTAATAAGGATATCCCTCTATAACTTTTTACATTTATTAAATCTCCTTTTTATGTAGTGGTATGATAATTGCAACCTTCTAATCCTCCGGTATACTTTGATCTGTTCATATGTTCCTAATTAAGGAAACAAGTCTGTTAAACAGCTCTTGTCCGCTAAATTTCCACACTTCATTAGTGATCTCATAAAAACCAGCGGCTTTCCTCCTTTTTAACGATTTAATAGCCTGTAGTATGTCTTCCTCCGTTAAATTTTCCGATTACATGTCTTTAACTTTTCTTTTTATATCAACTAGTCTTTTCTCACTTCCTGCATACAGCTTTCTAAAATAATTCTTCCACTCATCTAATTTGATGGCATTTTTAATTGTATTCCTCTTCTTTGCACATCCCAAAAACTTCCATACATCTTTCTCATGTTTGCTGCTCCTTAGTTGTGCCGTTTCCATTTTATTAAAACTCTCCTCCTTCGCTTTACATAGCTCCCTCCATTCATCCCTTTCTTTTAAGTAAATGTTTCTATGTACCAGATTCTTCCTCATTTTAAAATATATTTTTTTAACTCTTCTTTTCTTCTTTTTACGTTCCTTGTCCTATAAAAGAAGATATGATGTGAAGAATTCGAACTTTTTGACGAAACACCTCACGTAACGTAGTATTAAGAATAGTTGATGAATTTCAACAAAGAATCGAATCATGCATATAACAAAATATAGATATTTTCGAGACCCTACGCTAGATTCCTAACATCGTTTTGTAAAAGCTTTCTATCTATTGTAATAAATATGTTAAAAGACATTTTTTACGAAAACTTTAGTTGAAATATTTATGAAACCTTTCTCCCTTATTATTTGGATCGTTAAAAATATAACAACGTAATCCCTGTCTGAATCTTTGTAATCCTACATTAAATTTGAGCTTTGATTAGGGCAACAATAAGTCACAGTGAATAGACAGGAAATCCATATTATAAAAATCACTATAAGCTAATGTAACCTTCTAAATCGAGATAGTGGTCAAGGTACTGGGATACAGATTTCTTCGACCGTTATCACTCATTTCACTTTTCGCACCTCTATCGTTGCTTCTCTTAGTGCCCACCATTTCTCTATCTTCCTTTTCCTTGACTTTTTACCTTTTCCTTGACCTTTGCCTATTCACGCAATTCTCTGCTCTTGCCTGTCTAACCACCTGCCCTAATCTCTACGCACGCACAACACTTTTTCACTTCAGATCACATCCACGCCACGCACAATAGCAAATGCGGCCAAGTTATTCAATCAACGCATGCAACTTTATAACAAAACACGAAAATTGTTACACGAAACACTGAAATATCTCAATTACAGAAACAAATGCCACGGAACTCCCTCACATGCGACCACTCACTCCCGCGTCACCGAGCCAAGTTCAAATGGACAGGACTACTATTACTTTCTGTATTATTTGTTTTACCGTAAACATGTGTAGTTTTAGAGGAATAAGGAAATGCATACGACCTATTTCATTCGAGGTTACTATTTTAATCAAAGAATGTCTATGTATGTCTATAGCGTTATTAGGTTATTGTAGGAAAATCATACCTAAGAATATTGCGAGCGTTCGGTAGGATTTTCAATGTCATTCTCGAGGAAAACTTCGAGCTATCAATAGTGAAGTGTCTTTCCTTCTACTTTAAATTTTTATATATAACGTTTTTTATATATTTTTATGTATTTCATAAATAAAATTTTATGCGTTAGAAAAATGAAAAATATCGTAGGTGTTTACCAATTTAAAAAAAATGTAAGTATATTGTAAACTATAATATGTTAAAATATTTGAAAATAATTTAAAACTGATTGAAATTAATTTTAGTATTTTCAATAATAATTTTATTAAATCAATTTCAGCATGCTCATACCTCCAACTGATTCATAGTACGAGAGCTGTTATATCGGCTGTTGATTGCAATATTAAATACTGTAAGTATTCATTTATTTTTATTATAATTTTTCTATTTTATATATTACTTGTATTTATATACATCTAATTTTTAATTACTCAAAGTCGACAATAAACTGCAAGACATATAATTGTATCAGATGAAAGCTATGGTTCAACTAGTTCAACAAGTAAGTATTATTATTATCAATTTTTATATAATTATATCGATTTATATTTTTATTATGATTTTAATTGTCTTTTCTTTTTTTTCTTTTAGTGGATCAAGTAATCAATGGCGGCGAAATTGTTGGCGAGAAAGTTGCATATAAAATTGATAAGGTGCTTAATTATCGCCTAAAGGCGCAGTTATATCAGCATAAACGTGCGGAGGCGATGAAAAAACATAAAAAATCTGCTCGGTTGTAGCGGGAAAGAAAAGCTGACCTGGCTAAGGCAGAGCAGGATGAACTTGCCGAGAAGGTCAAATGAAAGCTTACGGGCTTAATAAAACTAGTTACATTAAACGCACTTCACGTGCTAATCTTTTATTTTATTTTATTATTTAGTTCAATGTTTGAGGCAAATAAAAACTTAGATAAGTAAATTAAATATTTGAAATATATATTCTATAGAAACAACCCATTGACATCCGTCTATTTTTATTAATTAACATATAAATATTTAAATACACTTTAATCTCAGATTTATTAATATATTCTATCTCAATAAAAGTGCAGCTTCTCAGATGCTTATATCTATAATATACTCGTATATGCCATGCACAATTTTTTCTTTCCTTTTTTGCAAGTGTCTGACTATATTTATTTTTTCACAAATTTCTTTTAATCCTTTCACGGGCACTTTTTTCTGCTGCACTTATCCCGAACCTGAAAGTATATATAAAGGTTTTCGGGGTTGCTGATTACGAATCTGGAGTCCAATTTACAAAATTTAAAATGGCGGATGCAATATGGCGTCTATTTTAGGTTAGAATTTAGAGCCGCTATATAGGGTGTACATTTTTGAATTTGAAAAATTTGATACTGAATCCGTAATCGACGATCCCGAAAATATCCTTACAGCTTGTTTCCAAGTGAATTACATAGACAATTGTAATTATAACCGAAATGAGTCACCATGTTGGGTCCGTTATTTTGAATTTTTGAATTCCGAATTCATATTCGTAATGAGCAATCCTGAAAATACCCTTATACCATCTGTCAAGTGAAATACTCAGAAAACCGTAATTCTAACTTAAAATAGCCGCCATACTAGGTTTTTCAAATTCTGATACCGGATTCGTGATCAACGCCTTCAAAAGCTCTTTTATACAAATTTTCATATAATTATCTTGAAAACTCTGTCCAAGACCGAATTTATTCGAAAAAACTGAAAATTTGCCGTCTTTGATTGTCTATAAAAAATTGAATAAATACATTTTCAAATTTTTAATCAAAGCATTACGAAGCTTAAATACTAATGATAGTATAGAAATTTAGTTCGAGAGCGATTGAACTCAAAACGGTTGCGGTATGTATAAAAAACTGAAAAAATTTCAGTGTATCATGTATGATACGCTGCCCCTGAAAAGGTTAATTCATAATTTGTACGTATATCCTGTATATCGGTACATATATTATTTTTATAATATTACTTGTAACAGGAAGAATCAGGTCGTGCAAACGTTGGTAAAACATCCGTCGATGCAGAGCTAACCGCCACTCTGTCAACCTATTTCTTCCCAATCGACCATGAGACTACCGATTGGTTTATCGTCTTGTAAAATGGGTAGGATCGCTTGAAATCGACATGCAAAATATTACTTCCGAAGCAAAAAGACTTGTTCTTTCCGAATCTGTAAACAGATTTTCAAAATTTTGCGATCCAAAAACAATATGGCGGCTCAAACTTACAAGGAAACCCCCCCAACCCGACCTCACCGATTTCAATAATCTTTTGATATGTTATAGTTCATCAAAAAATAAGACATACGTATTTTTTTATCGGCGGAAAAACACTTTGAGGGGGTGAAAACAACCCTCAAAGTTCACCCCCAAAAATAGATTTTCCAATGTATCTCAGCATCTAATTGATATTTTACGACCAAACAAATTTCATATCACTTCTCATGTGAAAAGCAAACTAGCACATGCCATTCCGACCACAAGGGATGCAACCCTTATTTTTTTTATTTAAAATACTATCTATTTCATGGCTATTTTTATGAAAAAAATTAAAATAACCCTAAAAAAATTGGAAAAAATATTACCCTACATAAAATACAAAAATAAAGTTAATCTAGTCAAGCTTTTTTTCAAACTACCCCCTTAAAGTTGAAAAACCACCCCTAAAAAATTGTTTTCAATACATTACAGGTGGTGTTGATAATTTAGTGTAAAATACGTTAAGCATCATTTATACTGTACAAACACAACTATCTCGTGCAGTTTCGACCACAAGGGTTGCAACCCCTAATTTCTGTCATCGAAATTTTTACCTTCTTTGTACCTATTTTTGAAGAAAAGTTCATAATGAGCTTAAAAAAATTAGAAAAAATATTACCATGGATAGAATAAGAAAAAAAAATTTACTTCTCATTTTTAAAACCACCCCTAATTTCGAAAAACCACCCCCAAAAAATTGTTTCCAATACATTACAGGTCCTGTTGATAATTTACTGTAAAATACGTTGCTCATCACTTATAATGCACAAACACATTTATCTATCTATCGTTATTATTTAATTAATTATCTATCGTTTATTAATTCTATCAAAAAATAAATAACTTTTATTATATAAAAAAACAAGTCAAGAATAATATAATATTATAAGTATACCTAGAAGATAAGTATAGTTTCTCGGATGCGCAAAAATTTTGGTATATGAATGATAGTATTATCAGAATTTTATTTACGTCCTACTATCAGCGTCTCTGACGATTGTCTGTTATTTTCATGATTGATAAATATGAGTAAGTAATTCTTCATCAGTAGCCAACACAACTTTCTTGTTGTTGGACGTATTGTATCGACTATTGAACTAACAGCATAATAAATAGTAATAAGAATATAAGATTATAAGTACAAATAATAATAAGATACTATTTCGTTAATTCGTATTTCGTAGTACATGCTACGTAAGTATAACTATAAAATTATTTTTTATATGCAAATAATTTTACGGCTTTTTAATATTTGTTATTAAAAAAATTGAAATTACACTGATTATGAGGATTTATTAATTAATGATGTTTATAATTATTGTTTACTTATTGATTTGTTTATTATTATTGTTTATTAATAAATATGTTTACTTTTTAATTTATTAATTAATTTTTTTCATGAATGTTTTCTATAAGTTTGTTTATCATTATTGTTTACTTATCAATTTGTTTATTTATTTGTTTTTATCCTAATTTGTTTATTTGTTATTCAGTTTATTTCTTATGTCCCAGCGATATCAGGAGAGACCTATACAGAGGAAAAATAAGGAAAAAAAGGGGACGGATGGATGGACGGACGCACGGAGAATTTCGCGCCTTCTGTTTAATATAATAGAAGATATATAAGATATACGAGGTGTGTTCAAAAAATAACGAGAATTTTCGTTTTATGAAAAAAATATTTATTTGTTCATCTACATTAATGTTGTCGCCTTCAAAGTAGTCCCCTTCGGATACAATACACTTATGCCAACGCTTTTTCCAATCCTCGAAACACTTTTGAAACTCGATCTTTGTAATAGCTTTTAGCTCTTTCAGCGATTCGCTTTTAATGTCATCTATGCTTGTAAAACGACGGCCTTTTAATGTTCTCTTTATTTTTGGAAATAGAAAAAAGTCACATGGAGCCATATCTGGCGAATATGGAGGCTGAGGCATCGTTACAGTTTCGTTTTTGGCCAAAAATTCACGAACAAGCAATGAAGTGTGAGCAGGCGCATTATCGTGGTGCAAAAGCCATGAATTGTTTTGCCACAAATCCGGGCGTTTTTTTCGGATTGCTTCACGCAAACGACGTTGAACTTGTAGGTAGTACTGCTTATTGATTGTTTGACCTTCTGGCAAGAATTCATAATGCACTATGCCATTAAAATCGAAGAACACAGTGAGCATAACCTTCACATTCGACCGCACTTGTCGAGCCTTTTTCGGTCTTGGCGATCCAGAATGCCTCCACTGGGACGATTGAGCCTTAGTTTCGACATCATATCCGTAAATCCATGTTTCGTCACCTGTTATAACACGTTTTAGTAGTTCTGCATCGTTATTGACTTCATTTAGCGACTCCTGAGCAACTTCCATTCGCCGCTGTTTTTATTCGAAATTCAACAATTTTGGAACGAATTTTGCTGCCACACGTTTCATACCCAAAACATTCGAAAAAATTTGATGGCATGAGCCAACTGATATGCCAACATCATCAGCGACTTCTCTGATTGTGATTCGGCGATCGTTCATAACCATTTCTTTCACTTTTTTCACGTTTTCATCGGTTGTTGATGTGCTTGGGCGTCAGGGTCGTTCGTCATCTTCAACGTTTTCGTGGCCATCTTGGAAACGCTTATACCACTCATAAATCCTTGCTTTACTCATAGCAGACTCACTATATGCCTTTGTTAACATTTGACAAACTTTACTACACTTTATTTCATTTTTTACGCAAAATTTAATACAAATTCTTTGATCCATTTTTTTTCACAAACGAAAATCGCCGAGCTCGAAAAACACGTCTAACGTTAGCGGCTGCCACTCAAAAAGTAAGCAATGAATATTGCTGAAAATTTTATCGTACTTCTGGGGCATGTGTACCAACATAATAAAAAAAAATTTTATACAAGCGGACTCTCCAAACCCGCGAAATTTAAAAATTCTCGTTACTTTTTGAACACACCTCGTATATATATATATTTTTTTTATTTCAGATTAAAAAATGAAAATTAACGCTCTGAACGTTTTAAATTTATTATTAGCTTACTTTCAAACTCTACAAATACCTGAAAGTGAGACAAATTATAAAGAGATTCAATTGTCGGAAAGAATTAAAAGCATTTTAATAGATTCCGTGAATGATTTCAATGAAGTAGATATGATCGTTGAAGATACATTAGATTTTCAAGAAGATTACAAAGATCATGCTGCAAAAATAGTAGAAGATGAAGTTCAACACCATTTTCCTGACGATTTCGAAGCACCCACCGACCATTGTACCAAAGACAATGAAGATGTCAGTTTTGAATATAAGCAAAGAGCCGTAGAATACTGGAGAAGTGGCAAAAAAAAAATTTAAGTGTTGAAAGTGTACATCAAAAATTTAAGAAAGTTTCATCTGTGAGTCAGTTGAAACGTTGGGCTCATACAGTTAACAAAGGTGGTACTTATAGAGAAAAAATTGCAAGAATTTGTCAGTACACTTTTGATAATTTTAAAGCAGCAGTAGACGCTGGTTACATCATTCATGATCGTGACATACGTCGATGGGCATTGCAAGCTCAAAAGATTATAGGATCAGAAGATGTAAGATTCGAAGCTTCGGATAACTGGCTTTGTAAATTCAAGAAAGCTCATAGAATAGTATCCCGGAAAATAAATAAGTTTATAACCAAGAAAACACTAGAAAGTAATTCAGAACTAACGATTAAAGCAAATACTTTTATTGCTGATGTTAAAGCAGGCATAAGAATAATTGGAATTCATAATGTGTTTAATTCTGATCAGAGCGGATTCCAACTGGAAATGCACTCCGGAAGAACGCTAGCGGTTGAAGGAGAAAAGCAAGTACAGTGTTTAGTACAGTCCGTTTCTTCAACAACCCACAGTTATACTATACAGCCACTCATATCAGCCACAGGAGAATTACTGTCACCACTCTTTTTAGTTTTGAAGGAATCTAGCGGTGAGTTTGGACCCATTGTTGAAACCACTTTATTTAGACCCGAAAATGTTTACGTAGAAGCATCTAAATCTGGAAAGTTGACTACAGGTATACATAATCCCATCTAGTTACAATTAATGTCATTATGAATGATTTTACAAATAAGATTTTTGATTTTAGATCTCTTTAAAATATGGCTGCAAAAAGTATATTTCCCTAATGTAGGTTCCAATACGATGCTGTTGCTTGACTCCTGGAGCGGTCATTGTGACAGTGCCATAGAAACTGTAACTCCACGTGATAAAATTATAAATTTTAAAAAAATACCGACTGGCACAACGGGAAAAATTCAGCCACTTGATGTTTTTGGATTTTGCATATGGAAGAACTTTGTCCGCCAATTTTCAGATACCGTAATTTTGATAAATTATGATTTGGATTTACATAAAAGAAACAACATTATTAAACTTCAGTCGTTAGTCCACAATCAATTATCTTCACCAAGATATACTAATCTTTTTAAATATTCCTGGTTCAAGAGTGGTTACCTCACTAAAAAACCAGAAAATTTTGACAATCCTGTTGCTTACAGTTTTGGAGATTCCTGCAATACACATTGTGACATAGAAGGATGCAAAAATGTGGCTATTATACGTTGCGGTTGGTGCAAAAAATCATTATGTTTCGAGCACTTCTATGAAGAATATCATTATTGTAAGAAGTATGAACAATAAATCCGTCCTAATTTTTTTGATTGTTTTTAATTGGTAACTGAATGAATTATAGTAACGCATATAAAAATCAATTAAATATATATTACTTGGCAGTTTACAATTTTAGTCACAAGAAAGGAGAAAAACTCAACCAACAAAAACAATGGCAATGCTATCAACCCTCCTAATCACCGAATGGCGATGGTAATAAACCTCCCCCTAATAACCCTCCTAATATCCCCCAATGGCATTGCTTACAACCCCCCATTAACCTCCTAATAACTCCCCCCCAATAAGACTCTCCCCCTAATAACCCCAGTAGTTGATAACGTTGCCATTATGTTATTCGGTGGGTTGCAAGCATTGCCATAAGGTTGCAAGGGGGCTCAGCTATGTCTTCGGGCTATTAGTGGGGGGCTAACGGCATTTTCATTGGAGGTTTTTAGGGGGTTATTAGGGGGGGTTGTAAGCATTTTGATAGTGCGGGTTAGTGCGGGAAATTGCCATTGGGATATAAGGGGAGTTTTAGAAATTGCTACTGGGTGATGGATCATTTTTCCGGACAGATTCGAAATCGGCGCAACAAAATACTTTGGAAAAACGTTGTCCCAGTTCTGGGACTTGTTGGGTGATATAATCTTGAATTGGTACATATTTTTCGTATTCTATCCACGATAATAATTTTTCCAATTTTTTAAGCTCATTATGAACTTTTTTTCAAAAATAGGAATGGAGAAGGTAAAAATTTCGATGACATAAATTAGGGGTTGGAACCCTCGTGGTCGAAACTGCACGAGATAAATGTGTTTGTGCATTATAAGTGATGAGCAACGTATTTTACAGTAAATTATCAACAGGACCTGTAATGTATTGGAAACAATTTTTTGGGGGTAGTTTTTCGAAATTAGGGGTGGTTTTAAAAATGAGAAGTAAATTTGTTTTTCTTATTCTATCCATGGTAATATTTTTTCTAATTTTTTTAAGCTCATTATGAACTTTTCTTCAAAAATAGGTACAAAGAAGGTAAAAATTTCGATGACAGAAATTAGGGGTTGCAACCCTTGTGGTCGAAACTGCACGAGATAGTTGTGTTTGTACAGTATAAATGATGCTTAACGTATTTTACACTAAATTATCAACACCACCTGTAATGTATTGAAAACAATTTTTTAGGGGTGGTTTTTCAACTTTAAGGGAGTAGTTTGAAAAAAAGCTTGAATAGATTAACTTTATTTTTGTATTTTATGTAGGGTAATATTTTTTCCAATTTTTTTCGGGTTATTTTAATTTTTTTCATAAAAATAGCCATGAAATAGATAGTATTTTAAATAAAAAAAATAAGGGTTGCATCCCTTGTGGTCGGAATTGCATGTGCTAGTTTGCTTTTCACATGAGAAGTGATATGAAATTTGTTTTGTCGTAAAATATCAATTAGATGCTGAGATACATTGGAAAATCTATTTTTGGGGGTGAACTTTGAGGGTTGTTTTCACCCCCTCAAAGTGTTTTTCCGCCGATAAAAAAAAATACGTATGTCTTATTTTTTGATGAACTATAACATATCAAAAGATTATTGAAATCGGTGAGGTCGGGTTGGGGGGGTTTCCTTGTTAGTGAAAATTTCATTTTTTATTTTAACTGAATTTCCTTTTTTTTCAAGTAAAGTATGTAACGTATACCTAATAAACAAATTTATTTCACTATTAGTATGGTTGTGGAATTTCTGTTATCGATTATTGATATTTTTGAAAGTCCAAAATTTAAAATGGCGGACGAAAAATTGAAAAATATATATATATATATATTTCTTGTGTTTTTGAGGGTGCTGATTTGATATCTGGTGTTGATTTTTGAAAATTCTTGCATCGAAAATCAATATCGAGCATTAGAAATGGCTGATAAACTTTATTTTTTTTTATAATGTACACATTTTTATATGCTTTTGAAGCTAATAAATTGATATTTCATTATGTATAGTTATAAATCATTTTCAGTGTAAAAATTATGTTTAGTGAATAGTAGTAGTAAATAATTGAGTTACTGAGATGTTGAAAAAGTATGATCATAACTGTCAAAACATTTACAACATATGTATTTATCGCATTTTTCGCAAAAGTTGTTAGTACGTTGGTTATCACATTTTTCTCCTGATTTACATGTTTGTTGTGTATATCTTTGAGAACTTTGATGCAAACCATGGTAGGATCTGAAACAATGAACACAATAATGTTATTTACAATCATAACAATAATAAGTAGTTCGATCTTTACATACCTTACATACTTTGCGTGCCTTAGGAATCATGACGAGTGAATGTTGAGATAGTGTTTCTTCGCTTCGTTTCAAGTATACTCTTATGACATTCGAGACAAACTCTTTAGCTGATATTTTCTTACTATGCACTAAATTATATAAGACCATACCATTAGTTAGTGATGATTGTATAAACCTACAAAACATAGGCCATGTCCACTTTTTACCATGAATAGTTGGTCGAAAATCACTGCAATGTTGATCATGAAGATCAACACCTCCCATAAACATATTATAAATTATAAAAACCAAAGGAAACTCTAGTGGAATTTTTTTTTTATACTTTTATCAGTTGCAACGATTACCGAAAATCGTTCGACTCGCGCGAGGTTAATGAGCGGCTAAACGAGAGAAGCCGCGATCGGTTCACGAGAGAGAGAGGGCGCGTAGGGGCAATGACCGGGAGGGGAGCGTTCAACAGGCAGTATGACTGTGTCACTCAGTCCGCCTGTATCGTGTAGCTAACCTGTTTCCGAGCCGTTTACGTTTTCCGTTGGTGGTGCGAGGTCAGAGGTGCGAACTTGAATGCGGGGTGCTGAGTGCGGAGCAGCAGCAATAGCAGCAACAGCAATAGCAGCGACAGCAACAACAGCAACAGCAACAACCGTAGCGACAGCAACAACAACAACAGTAACCGCGGCGGTGCAGCGAGCAGCGAAGCAGCTTATTAGCAGTTCGTCGATCGGATACGGTTGGCCACCGTATCCTCATCGTTCTCGCGGTAGGTGCACCTTCCCCTATTGTTGTTAATAGCGTGTGATCGCGCGCAGCGTGCGCGAAGAGATTAATTGTTGCGTGCGAGTGGTTAGTTCGCGGCGAACGGGTTTTCTCTCTCTCTCTCTCATTTAGCGTGTGTTGTCATTCGCGGTAGCGTGCGCAAGTCTCTCGGCAAAACCCCCGTGCAATTGAATCGGTTAAATAAAGTGAACGTTAGTCTTTACTAACAAGTAACCCTACCCAAGTGTCACTCACCGATTTTAACCAAACTTGGGACATCGTTAGAGCACTAAAAAATATTGAACCCGTGTTTTTTTATTTTGGCCGAATCCACTGTTAAGGGGTAGAAACCACCCCTAATAATCCCTAACCAGGCTAACCCACCTAACTCTGGGTAGAGCGAGTTTGATTAATTATTTTTTCACAAGAAGGTTAACTTCTCAACCCGGATAGGCTAACCCATTTATAACCTGATATAACCGATCCCCACAAATCACTATATCCCTTATACACCATCCCTATCAACCCCTAAGCAGGCTAACTCACCTAGCCCTGGGTAGAGCGAGTTTCATCAGCTGCTTTTCTATAGGAAAATAAAGATCATAACCAGAGAAAGGTCAACAAAATTTTACTTTGTAATAAAACTTTTGTATAAAAAATGAGTTAAAACCTGTAAATTTCATAAAAATAAATAAAACCGCAGCCAACTCGTTGGAAGTAAGCTTCTTCAAATAAAATGTTCATTCGCAAGCTTTTTTTTGTAACAACGACTATACTTTTCTTGTATTATCTTTGTATTTTTTTTAAGGTTTAAAAAGTTGAAAAAAATCTTTTGACCTCAAATATTTTGAGAATAACAGTAACTGTGATTTGAAATTACTTTTTGAAGAACCGTCGACATTAGCGTGACCCAATGTGCACCGCGTGGAGGTTATCGATCGGATTTTGCACATCATTTGGCCATGAAAAGGGCCGTTTGGAATTTTAAAAGATTTTTTATAGTAAGTGGAGTTCGTTTAAATATCATAAAATTAGTGAAGACAAAAGTAACACGAAACAATAAAAAATGTACTATTATTTAAAATATAAAATATTCATAATGAAATTACTATTATTATTTTAATATTTATGTGGAATTAACGTATTGCTTACAATAGTGTGGTTTATCGACATTGTCAAGAGCAAAAAAGTGGTTTATACAAAGACATTTGGTGCACCATGCACATGCGACAATCCCAAATAGCATACAAAAGTGGCATTTAACATCAGTATGTTGAAAACAATACTGAACAGGGGTTTGCCAACTATTTAGTTTTTCAAGTACGTAACCACTTTTGTACCATCCATATTTGAACATGTTTGTAAATCGTGGTGAAGAAAACTGGTTATGCGTAAGAGATTGTAATTTTAAAATGTTATTACGTAAATGTAAGTTAATGCTAAAATTGTACAACATAACTATATCTGAAAAGTTTTTTACAAAATTTTTCCAAGGTCTAAATCCATAGACATCTAAAGGCTGTATCATTCCCGTCGTTCCAGCAGGTATAGTTTTAATTTGAAT
This sequence comes from Phymastichus coffea, assembly GCF_024137745.1. Classification (NCBI taxonomy): domain Eukaryota; kingdom Metazoa; phylum Arthropoda; class Insecta; order Hymenoptera; family Eulophidae; genus Phymastichus; species Phymastichus coffea. Next base: position 2,309,975 of record NW_026706822.1, on the reverse strand, counting down.
ATTTTTCATACCTGTATCCAATTTTTCAAACACTTTTTCATTTTATCCAGTCCAAGAATCTAAAATTAACAAACTATCCGTATCAGCTGCAAGTAAAAAAACGTTTTTAAACCATTCAGTTACAATATCAGATGTTAGTTTTCCTGATTTTGAAGGTAAAACATAAATATTATCTGCTTTATAAATAGTAGATTGTACCAATGGTCCAAATTTACGATCAGGTTCTTTTAAAACTATTAACAAAGGTGAGTGTAGTTTTCCATCTGCTGAAACGATTGGCTGAATTGTATAACTATGTGTTAAAGAATTTATCGACTGTGCTAGACATTCTACTTTTTGGGTGCCTATGATTGATAAAGTACGGCCAGCGTGAACCTCTAGATTAAACCCTGATTGGTCAGAATTATAAATATTTTTTTTACCTCTTGCTTCCACTTCTGACCATACCTCGTCTACAAATTCAGAAGCTGCTTGCTTCAATTCGTATTGATTTGTCAACTGTGCACTAGTAACAAACTTATTAATTTTTCTTGAAACTATTCCATGTTTCACTTTAAAATTATGCACCCATTTTGGCGACGCTTTAAAATATTTTGAAGCTAATTGTACACTTTCTTTTGCCAATAACCCCCATCTTTTTAAATCGATATCATGAACAGGTAAACGATTTTCAGTAGCATTATTGAATTGCTGTAAAACATATTTTGAAATATTGCGTAACTTTTCTAATCTGGATCCTCCTTCTTCTATTTCTTTTTCCCATCTGTACAGCATTCTCTCATGTTTTACCATCTTAAAATTTTTCTTTACTGAATCCAAACTTCTCCTTTTTTTAGTACTACTTTTACGCCAAAAAGTGACTGCTCGTTGTTTATAATCCAAATCGACATCCTCTGATTGGTCAGAAATTTCTTTTTCTTCATAGTCATCGAAATCTTCTTCTACTTCATCTTCCACGCTTATAGCATTAGCTTCTACGCTATCATCATAGTAACATAAAGTTTCGTAATTTTCAACAAAAATTTTAGTATTCGATGAAACTTTTATTAGGTCTGTTAAATACGAAGCAAAAGATCGTTCTTCATCTGTTATTTGACTTTGGATATTATATGCTGGGTCATTAAATGCAGAATACAATAAATTCAAAATATTTTTTGGGTTCATCAGCATGGTGGGCTATTTGAATTATTATTGAATAAAAAAAAAGAAAAAGATACTCGTAAGTTATCAAATTATTTATTCCACACGGTTCTTCTGTTTCTCTTTGAATTTATTTCTTATAAGTTGATATAAAAAATGATAGTAGATAAATTTAAATTATGTTCTGTTTTTAGTTGGTATAGGTATTTTAAATGATGCTTAAGGTTGACGTTTCGATATTATTCCTTAGAATCAATTAATATCATCTGATTGCGCGTAAACTTAACCCTGAAGGTACGTACAGGACTAAAATACCCGGATGTAAAATTGAAAAATGTGTGAAAAATTCACTTTTGATCTTGTAAATCTCTAAATATAATATTTATACTTTAATAAAAAAATAGTTTGTCATATTTCCAGAAAAATTTACTTTTGTTAAAAAATATTATATTTAATAAAATATAAAATATATTTAAATTTAATAAAATAGAAAATTAAATCAAGATACGAATTGTAAAAGAGATCGTAAATACATCCACAGTGTACCAAACTGAAGCTTTAGGATAGTACACCTTAAAGGTTAATTTAAATTAAGTTTTTTATATTTTTTATGTATTGAAAGATAGAAGCATTTTAATACTTGGAAATTGATAGGGGCGGTTTATGAGGATTGTGCGGATTTGTACGGATGAGGTACATCAAGGTTCAGGTTGTGTTGGCCTATCAGTGGTTATGATCTTAATTTTTTTACAGAAAAGCAGCTGATGAAACTCGCTCTACCCAGGGCTAGGTAGGTTAGCCTGCTTAGGGGTTGATAGGGATGGTTTATAAGGGATATAGTGATTTGTGGGGATCGGTTATATCAGGTTATAAATGGGTTAGCCTATCCGAGTTGAGAAGTTAACTTTCTTGTGAAAAAATAATTAATCAAACTCGCTCTACCTAGGGCTAGGTGAGTTAGCCTGCTTAGGGGTTGATAGGGATGGTTTATAAGGGATATAGTGATTTGTGGGGATCGGTTATATCAGGTTATAAATGGGTTAGCCTATCCGGGTTGAGAAGTTAACTTTCTTGTGAAAAAATAATTAATCAAACTCGCTCTACCCAGAGTTAGGTGGGTTATCCTGGTTAGGGGTTATTAGGGGTAGTTTCTACCCCTTAACAGTGGATTCGGCCAAAATAAAAAAACACGGGTTCAATATTTTTTAGTGCTCTAACGATGTGCCAAGTTTGGTTAAAATCGGTGAGTGACACTTGGGTAGGGTTACTTGTAAGTCTAGTCATCGTTATTTAGTCTTTCCTTTGTCCGGAGGTCGCGTCTATATTTGTTTACATTCGATTCGAATTCGCCGGTAGCGTAGCACGGATCACGCGGATACCGGTAGACGGGAATCGTCAACAGAGTTTCCAGCAGCGGCCGCGCGAGCGCCACTAAGCAAGGGCGACAGCGCCGCCAAGCGGCGAGTTGGGGGAACCCAACTCGGAGTATCGAAGAGACTCTGCGCAGGCGCACTCCAAGACAAGGTAGGTTGATGTGCTTCGAGCACATAGATAACTAGGCGTCTTTTAGTCATTATATAGGTACGTTCAAGAGGTATTATAGGCTAAACGGCAGCCTGTTACACAGTTCTTTCCACTTCAGATCGTGGTGTAACACAGCTTGCAGTTAAAATGATAGAAACATTTTTAGATTCCTTTACTGTAACATAGTTTATGCCACTATTTACTTCGTGAATTACCACATAAGTACCACGCTCAGATTTTTTATCGATGGTATGTTTTTTTTTTAAAGTATCAAGTTCGGAAACTACTTCTTGTTTGTTAGCTTTGTTTTGTTTGCTTGCCTGCTTTCAAAGTTGATTTTTTCTTTTTTATATTATTTATTTTGTTTTTTACATTTTTTGCATTATTTTTTTTCGTTGCTTTCGTATATTTTTCTTTTACTTTTTTAGCTGTTTGTTTGTTAGTCAATCTTTTAACAGTTTTAACTTTATTTGAAATTAGAGACTTTGTTTTTCTTTTATTTTTCTCTTGATTAGAAGCTAATAATTCTTTGAACATAACTTTAGTAAAAACTCTCTTACTATCCCAGTTGCTCTGAGACCATGTTTTTTCAATCGTACGAGTAAATCAGGTGAACTAAAATAATTGTCAAAACTGACGTGGTATTTTAAAATTTCATTTGCCGACTTTCTCTGAAAAAATTCTTTTAACATTTTTATCACTACTCTAGAACCCAAAGCACATTTTTCTTCGCTACTTGAATCGTGACCACAGTAAACATCAAAATCTAATAAATATCCCTGAATTGTACAAAGCGCCCAAAGCTTTATTCCAAATCGTACAGGTTTATTTCTTATAAATTGTTTGAGTATGGTACGACCAAAAAATTTAACCATCATCTCATTGGTGGAAAGGGCAGAACAAAAAAAAATCAAATTCCTGAATATTGTTTCGAAAAATGTTTATTTTTTTTCTGACTCTCCATACTCTATCTGCATCATTTCTATCTTCTTTTTTAATCATTTAAAATTTATTTTTTATATTTTCAAATTTATTACGCGACATGGTTTCAGAAACTGTATCGGAATGGTACGATGAATCGTTAGACCAATAATCCCTATAACATTTACGACTGTTGATAATAGAAAACATAACTATCCCAATGAATTTATTCAAATCATCAGTATCAATATCTAAATCATTTTCAGCACTTGCTTCAATTATATAATCTTTTATTTCATCTGAAGAAAATAACTCAAACAACTCATCGCATGTTTTTTCACGCAAATTATTTTTTATCTCCTCATCCAAAAATATTTCTGATTTTGGTATCGAATCATAAAATTTTTCTCCATCTTTCCGTACATACTCATGTGAAGGTTCTAGTTTTTTATTTGAAGAAATGAGTGATTCGTCAACTATTTGATACCCTTCTGGACAATTGCGTCCTTCAATAATCTGAACACTGTCAGCTGAATCGTTTTCATTGTTTGATTCATCTCCACTTCCAATATCATCAGGAATCACAGCAACGTTTCTAAATAAACTTTCGGGTAAATTAGAAAACGTTTTATCTGTTCTGTCAACATGATCGGAATCTAAATCCATAAGCTCAGTAGTTTCAACAGTAATGCTACTGTCGGATTGCTTTGCGTTTTTCTTTGGCATACTTTACACCAGATGTTATTTTGTAAAGTTATTCAAAATTATAATATTATGAGGTTCAAAAATATAATAAATCAATCGCAGTAGTTGTCGAAGTTTTTATATAAATTATTATTATTGTCATACAATAGTAATATAAATTTTGTAGTTTATTTTTTTTAAGTATACAAAAAAATGACTGTTCACCTAACGGCCGTTTTATAAGTGAAATATTATTTGAAATAATTTTATTGTAACTTTTATTATTTAGAAAATTAATGAATGCTAAACCAGTAGATTTTCGCTAGAAAAAATATATTTATAAAATAAATTAAGTTTATCAGCCATTTCGAATGCTCAATATTGATGTTCGATGCAAGAATTTTCAAAAATCAACACCAGATATCAAATCAGCACCCTCAAAAACACAAGAAATATATATTTTCTCATTTTCCTTAATTTTTCAGAATTTTTCAATTTTCCGTCCGCCATTTTAAATTTTAAATTTTCAAAAATATCAATAATCGATAACAGAAGTCCTACAACCATACTAATAGTGAAATAAAATTTTTTGTAGTGTAACGGGTTAAAACCGTTTAATAAATTTATATCGCGCAATTACATTAAGGGACGCGCGTAAATCGTCAATGCTCGTTACTATTCCGGGAGAGCACGAGAAAGTATGCGCCAGTCAACCGATTATCATTAATAACCTATACTAAATTGAGCGGAAGCTATGCGAAATGAGAGAATCAATGAAAACACTTGTTAGTAATGTAGATCGGATCATTTATTGTCCCTCAAAATTCACAAAAGATCGGCCCGCGCGTTTGTTTACACGCACGCTCGCTCGTCGACAACACGCTTTGCCGATACGCTCGCTGCTCTTTGTTATTAGAGCCGTTACATGCACGCATCGAGTGTTAGTATCAAATTATTATTTTATGCTCGCGATCGCGAAATTAAGCTGGCCAGCTTACCTTATAATTGCGGGCGATCGGAGAAAATCACAGCAAATCGCACAGCACGGAACAGTCGCTTATCGTTTTGTTCGCGGGACGCGAAAACGCGCACACACTGGTTTCGCCCTCGATGGCGAAACCTCATACACTCTCTCTCTCTCGATCTGGCCTCTGGCTCGTAGCTGGGTAGCTCCTTGGCGGCTGCAATCCGGGATCTCCAATTACTGCTGTTTTGAAGCGTGTGGATGTCAAGGGCACGTGAATTGTCGATAGCGGTAACGAAAGCGGGCGGACGCTAGGATGATCTAGGCTTCACTGGTTCGAATTCTACCGCGTGCGTTCCGTCTGCTCGCGTGCCGAATTCCTTCGTTACGTATTTTGTCCCCCCGGGAGGTGCTGCCCTCACAGACAGCAATGAAGTTAAATGGTTAGCGCTAACTTGACGTTTACCGTCACAGCCCCCTTCCAGTCTGGACCTATAGGGTCCTTGACGATGATTCCGTTAGCGCTATACTTTCCGAGGAGGAGATGAGGAAGGATAATAAAGGATCATAGTCCGAGTACTGTCAAATTTATATTTTATTGGACGACAGGGTGATGTAACGGTGGTCCTGCCCACGGGGGCAGGACATTATCACCTAGCTGGCCTCGGTGATAGTTCTTGGCCCTGGTCGTCCAATGGGGGTCGGCCGCGCGCCTCCCACCCCAGTCTCTCTTGGACCAGGTCGGCGTGTTGCCGCACGCGTGGGCAGCGGTCCGCGCGGGTCACCCCGGGGTAATGGCATACGTTGCACCCCTCCCACTGAGCGCGGGAAAGGGTGCCCCGTGGGAGCCCTCTCTCTAGGGGTCAGAGGCAACCCGTTTCTACGGTTCGGGGCGGACCACAATGGTCTTTCAACCGTGAAGTCCGCACCCGCGGGGCCTAAAACCACATTGATGTGGATGGGCCCCGTTGCTTGACCGCCTTGGCCCCCGTCCACATTGACCACCAGGGTTACCCCTCCTTCTTGCGGGTCCTGGTGAGGCGTAATCCCCGACCTGATCTCCGGAGCCGTTGTTCTGGCTTCGGTGGTCAGAGACTGGGGGAGGCTTGTGGGATCGCCATTCGCCGGGCCCTCGATGCCCTGGCGGTGACGTTGCTGGACGTCCCTGATCGCCGACGCGAACTGACGACGGCGGGACACCACCTTATTCCAATAGTCTAAATCTTCCGGGTGGTGTCCCGCGGCTGTGTACGCGTCAAATTCTGCGTACACAGTCCGCTGAAGGGTGTTGAGGGTCGTCCAGCCACGCTCGACTTCCCTCAACCCCTCGACGATGTCTCCCCAGGTCCGCCCGCCAGACGGGGGTGTCTGACTGGTGAACCTGGGGCGCCAGGTCGCGTCGGTGGCACCCTCCTCCGTCTGGGTGCCGATGGTCGCGGTCGGGACTTTCCGGGGAATTGGTCCCCCCGGGGGTCCGGGCAGCGGCGTGGTGTCGCCACGTGTGACGCCGTGGGTCTTCGACGGCATCTCGGTCGACTCCTCGGCCGTGAGCTCTTCTATGAGCACGGATGACGAGCTCTCGTGAGCTCGCACCCGTGCTCGCTCCTCTTCTTCCTTCCTGGTGGCGAGTAGATGGAGGGCGGCATGTATCACCCCCTCGACGGCGGGACCTAAGTCCAAGCCGATGAGGGCGGATGCCGCTTGTTCGAATGTAATCTGCATCCTGTAAATGTCCAGCGAGTTATTATCCTGAAATAATTTTGGATATCGAAGGTGGGCGCCTGTTCGGCTGCCCAGGGCCTTCGTCGCCGGAGTCGAAAGTGGGGTCCTTGGCGTCGGTCTCCCAGGTCCTTCGTTCGCCGTGTATCATGCATCCACGGTTGTCGCTTTCGGTGGTCTGCCCCTCTTCCTCTTCATGGTGATGGGAGGAGGGGCTCGTGTCGTTTGTCGATGTTGTGTAGTGTGTGTCGTTTGCGCGGACTTACGAGGTCTTCCTCGTGGGCGCTTCGTCGGGTTAGTAGGAGGGATATGTAGCGGGACTCGGCTGGGGAGATTACGGCGAGTACGGCGAGGTGAGTTCGGAATTGTCGCGTCGTCATTTCGTGAGTGTATTATCTGAAGTGTTGGCGCTCCCGTTTCCGTGTACCGATGTATCGCTCGCGTTAGGCGGGACGTTCATCGCCTCGGTTCCCTCGGTGGTAGGGGTCTCGTCGTCATCTCGCGTTCGGGGCCCATTTGCCGGTATGTCGTCGTCTCGTCCATAATAGGGTTTAAGGTCCTTAGCATGTATTAGCTCTGTGACCTCTTCCTGTTGGTTGGCGAGGCGATATGAGTTGGCGCCGAGTACCTTTGTGACGATAAAGGGGCCGATAAACTTGGGTGCTAGTTTCGCGGAAATGCCCTGTGCCGCACAGGACAGTATGCGATTCTTTTTCCACACCCAATCACCTTCTTTGAACCTGTGGTCCCTGTGCTTGGCGTTGTAGTACTTAGACTGCCTCATGGACTCACCCGAGGCGCTCTCGTGAGCTTGCTGAATGGCGGAACGGCTATTCTTCATGTGTTCGTTCCATTGCCCGATTCGGAGCAGACTCTCCTCTTGTGCGGCGAGTTCGTCCATCCGTTTCCGGAGAGTATTCGGGGCTCCCAGTTGTCTGCCGTAATTGAGCATGGCCGGACTAACCCCGGTGGAACTGTGGACGGCCGTATTCAACGCGAACATGAGTTCGGGTAGCGCTCGGTCCCATTCCCGATGATTCCCCTGCAAATACGACGTTATCATCGTCTTCAAGGTACGGTTAACCCTTTCCGTAGGGTTAGCCTGTGGGGTATAGGTTGGGGTGAAGGTCCGTTTTATCCCCTGGTCTCTCAGGTACCCGTCGACCAACTGATTGCGGAACTCAGTGCCGTTGTCGGACAAGAAGATCTTTGGCGTGCCGTAACGTAGGATTATTCGTTCCCGAAGTTCCTTCACGATCGTCTTGCCGTTAGCACTACGTATGGGTATACATTCGACCCATCGTGTGAATACGTCGATGAATACCAGGACGTATTCGTGCCCTCGTGGGCTCTTCGGAAAGGGTCCGGCGACGTCGCCCGCGACCACTTGCCAAGGCATAGACCATGTTCGGTCATGCATGAGCCCGGGCGGCGGTCGCTGTTCGATCTTACACTGTTGGCAGACCTGGCACTTTCGGACGTATCCCTTCACATCCGCGTACATTCCCGGCCAGTAATAGGACTGGGTAACGCGGGCGAAGGTCTTCTCACGTCCCAAGTGTCCAGCCGTCTCTAGGTCATGATTTTCAAACAATACCGCTTTGCGTTCTTCCGGGGGCACGACGAGTTTCCATTCGTCGCCATATCGGTCTCCTCCTGGGTGGTCGTAATTCGGCTTTCGGTGATACATCACCCGGCCGACAACCTTCCAATTCGGGTATTGCTCTGGTTGGCTCTCGACGCGTCGGAATTGATCCGTGTACCAGGCGCTGTCCCTTGGCTTCGGCTGGTCCATTGCGCCAACCTCTGCCTTCGTGGACTCGAAAGCGCGTGATAAGGCGTCGGGCAATACATTGTCTGCCCCCTTTCGGTATTCGATCTCGAAAGTATGGCCTTGAAGTTGTAAGGCCCATCGGGCGAGACGTCCAATTGGATTCTTCAGGTTGTATAGCCACTTCAGGCTATTGTGATCAGTTACCACCTTGAACGGGTACGCTTCTATGTATGGGCGAAACTTTTGGATGGCCCACACGACCGCCAAGCATTCGCGCTCCGTAGCTGAGTAGTTTTGCTCAGCCGGATTAAGGACTCTGCTAGCGTACTCTATGATTCGGTCGCCGTCTCCTGCTTTTTGTAACAGGACGGCCCCGATTCCGGTAGCGCTAGCATCTGTCTCCAGCACGTACTGCCCGTCTGGTTCTGGTAATCCCAGGCATGGTGCGGACATCAGTAGTGCCTTAATTTTGGCGAAGGCTTGTTCCTGTTCCTCTCCCCACACATATTCGCTCTTTTTTCCTGTTAACCTCGTTAACGGTTGAGCGTGCGTGGCGAAGTCGGTCAAGAATCTGCGGTACCATGAAGCAACTCCCAGGAAGGTGCGCAGCTGTCGCACGTTTCCTGGTCTTGGGTACTCCATGATAGAGCGCACCTTTTCAGGATCTGGCCTGATCCCCTCGCGGTTGATCAGCAGGCCGAGGTATTTGGCTTCAGACTTGCAGAAGACGCTTTTCTCTCGATTGATCGAGAGGCCAGCTTCGCACACCCTGTCCAACACGGTTTTTAAGTGTCGTAGGTGATCCTCGAAACTGGACGATACCACTATGATATCGTCCAAATAGGCGAAGGCGAATTCGCCTAGTTCGGGACCGATCACACTATCGATCAACCGCTGGAAGGTGGCACCGGCGTACGAGAGACCGAACGGCATTCGTACGAACTGGTAATGTCCCAGTCCGGGTACGGTAAAGGCCGTGATCGGCCGAGATTCAATCTTGAGCGGGATCTGGTGATACGCGCTACTGAGGTCGAGCGTGGATATGTAGCGCGCGTTTCGCAAGCGTCTTAATATATCCTGCATAAACGGCAAGGGATACGCATTCGGCTCGGTGACTTTATTGACCTTTCGGAAGTCAATACAAAATCTGTATGAGCCGTCCTTCTTGCGTATCATAACCACTGGACTCGACCAGCCACTGTCTGCTGGTTCGATTACCCCTTGGGTTAACATTTCCCTTACCAGTCGATGCATTTCCTGCTCGACCTTGTGCGATACCGGGTAGTAACGCTGTTTAATTGGCTTCGTATCACCGACCCGAATCTCGTGCTCGATGCCTGCCGCACATCCCAAGCCCAACGGGGCTCGGGATAGGGCCTCGTCGATGGTCTTCTGTAGCGTGGTCTGTTGTGTAGCCGTAACCTCGGCTAGTCCGATTGTGGCTAATCTCGGACCAGCCTCCAAGCTAGCTACTTCTAGCTCCATTTTGGCCTGCGATCCCTTGAACAGCAACATGTTATCGTCTGGATCAAGTACCGCTCTGAACACCTGATGAAGTTCACTCCTAATATACATTCTTCGACGAGGGTAGGCATCGTCTCGTCGGCATCGTCAATCCTCCCACGGTGAAAGGTAGCATGGCGTGACCGACGATCGTTAACTTGCGACCGTCTGGTAATCCTGCTGTTCCCGCGTGGGTGGTATCTAATCTGACGCCCAGCACAGACGCTATTTGTAGAGCATTACTACCCATAGCTGTGGTGGAAGCTCCCGGATCGTAGAGGGCCCGTATTTGGAAGTCCCCTATCTTCACCGGTAGCCACCAACGCACTATAGGAATTTTCGCCCAACTTTGAACGAAATCAAATAACTCAAGATCTAAAAGGGTTAGAGAAAATCGGGGGAACGGCATTTTGAAGCTTTTGTTAAGTAGATTAAGGGAAAAATAGTCCAATTCGAGAAAAAAAAAATTTTGAGCTCCAAATCGAAGGTCAAAACACGAGTTTTTAGGAAAATAAAGCTTTTTTATTTTTTCTAACATACTTACACCATGAAATTTGAAAAAGCAATGCAACAGAAGTGTAGCTCTTGAAAAAACAAGGCAGATAGCATTTTTTGTTTTTTTTTTTTACTTCAAGGTCAACGAAGTAATATTCGTCAAATCATCCACTTACCTATCGTGAGTGATTTAATTGACTTAACACAGTTTTTAGTTCTAGTACGGGTTACGAAGCTCTTGATGTGTGGCAAAAGTTCAAGAAACCATTAATAATAATTTGAAAGTCATTAATACGTTGAAGTATACACACAATTTGAGATAGCTACATTTTTTTACATGAAATAATTTGTTACAAATTCTCGAAACTCGTTGCTCATAAGACTGCGCGCCTGTAATGAACTTATAACCCTATTCATCTTCAGTGTCAGAGTATTCGTCGGAATCTACAATTTCAATTGATGACTTGAGAAGACTGGAAATCATATTTATTCATTCATTTATTGTTTCCATAAAAGTATTGTATCTCTGATTCAATGTTTGATACTCACTTCTCTTGAATATACTTTCGAATATTTGCTGGGATTCCATGTTTTCTGAGAATGGCCTTTCTTCTGATTATTCTCTTCTTTATGCCCATCAGAGATATTGCAGGATCACTCATTTCAATTGCTCTATTGTATAAATCTTGGGTACGATTTTCACGAGAACTTTGACGACAATGATGAGTTGTGTTTGATCTGAAGTATTTATGCCATGATTCCAAACCATCTTCAGCAAAATATGCGATTGGAAGAGGAAAATTTTCTGCTATTTGACATCCATGAATCAATAACTTGTGCGTAGTTGGATTCATTTTTGCCCAGGGGTACAGCGAATAGTATAATTTGTAAGTATCGAAAGTAAAATTTTTCATTTTATCTAAATCGAGTACTTTTTTACTTTTGAATGCGGCAAGAACAGTTGCTATATTTTCGACTAATTTTTCGTCGAGTTCTAAGGCTTCTGCGAACGCTGCTGGATTTCCAAAGCATATCCTAGCTAAATTTCCAGTATTTGTCGTTCCAGTACCTTGGAGCAATTGATCCGCTCGAATCGTTAACTTTTTGTACAAGTTTTCTTTGACAACATTTTCTCTGTCCTTGTATTTATCTGTAAAATAATAGTATTTCATTGCTAGCAATCTGCTTTACAAAACTATTAATCTGTATGTAATCTGGAGAGTGCTAAATGACTCGTGACTTTTTCCATCAATTATAAAGTTTAAGTCATGTTAAACAGTTGAAACGCTGCCCCAAAATATTGAAAACTTATTTATGATAAAAAATACACGTACCTTTGTCTTTGTCGATTCTTTCCCACTGTTGAAAAGGCTTGCGGTAACTCAGATTCATCAAATGCTCAAATGCTTTTATTTGACAGTGTAAAATACCTAATCCGAAATTTAGTGTATCTCCTTTTGATGTAAATTTATTCTTCAAATTACTAAATGTAGATGTTGTGAGCTGACAGCAAGGGCATCTTGACGCAGATGGATTGTTAGTAATAATATTCAAACACTTTCCATCGAACAAAGTAGGGTACACTTCAAACTTGACACGAACTTGTTTTTCATTTGATAAAATGAATTTATGAGCAGTGAGAAATTGTATCTCTTTGATCAACCGATCATACTCGACTTTCACGCTATCAGTAGTTTCTTGTTGATAACAAATTCTCACTGGTCTAAAAAATCTCACACTCATGGGAGTTGGGTTTATCCAACTGTGCTCGCCATTTTTCGAGTCAAAAAGCTGAATTACTCCGATGTACGTTACGAATAGTGACAGTTGAGCATTTTTGTTTTCTAATTCTCCATTTTCAAATTTTTGTTGAGGATTTTTATGACCCGAAGAGCTGTCAAAGCCTATCGATACACGCATGTGTAAGTTGCGATATGTATTATTAGGCCATCCGAGCGCTACAGCTTCACATAATCGCTCAGCAGTTATATTGAGTAGCTCTTGCAAACGTACACAAACCTCAATGTCACTCTCAACTTGATAAGCTCGCGGATGACACTTTTTTTTCTCTTGCAGTAGTGCTTGATAGCTGGGATAAATATCGTATCCTAAGCTTTTTGTATCAGATATTAATGCTTCGTATTGATTTTTACTGTAGTCATTTTCTAAAAAAAAACCCAAAGCCGAACTAAGTGTATGTTTTCTTGCCAGTACTTCTTTTTCTCCTTCTTCTTCTGTCTGATCTTCTATGATCTTTTTTGCATTCATCTTTTCTGCCATCGATATCACTTCATCATTGTACTTGGGATCATTCAACAAATCTTTAGCTCGATTTCTTAAAGTAGTTCTTGAAACACGCATCTCACGCACATTGATTTTTTTCCGACCACTGTTAATGACATCTCGTCGGACTTTTTTTGGTCTGCCTCTTCCTTTCGGTTGTTTATTTTTATTCTTTCGGCCCATGGTGAGTTACTACTTATTTGAAAAAAGTCGTGTCTTGAAATACCTGGTGATGTAAGTTTCGTATCGTACAATATTCAGAATACTCATCACGAATTTTCCATTCGTTTACCGTATTACGAGCAGATTTCTTACACGAGATTGGCGAATAAAAATCATAGAAACGCTAATTTAAACTTACCATCAGTTTATGAAACGTCAAATTAGACCATACAATTTTACGGAATTATTACACTCTATTGAACACTGGAAATTATTGATAATCGCAGTTCAATCGTAATGAATATACGTGCTGTAAAACTATTCTCGTACAAGTTACTCACTTGAATGAATGTAAAATGTCTTATATCAGTTTCATCAGGACAGAGGTGAATGATAAAGTCAAGCATGTAAACATTGTATACATTACGATTTCATTCTACTGACCTACTGTTGTACAGTGAAAGAGTTTCTAAGAGAAACTATATAGATATACATTTTTTCAGTAATTTATTTTTCTATTATAAATCTTTCAATTATAAATATCAGTCTATATTTTATGAATCAGGTTTTCAACTATTATTTCAATACTCATTTCGATAGCATCATATAATTTTGTGTATTTTGTAAATCTAAAATTATAGTTTATGCAAGATTTGAAAATGATAGGAGTTTGTGAGTTTGAGATATTTTTTTGATCAAATTAAAAAAAAATTAAAAGTGGTTCAATAAAGGTTCGAATTTCGAGAATTTGTAACAAATTATTTCATGTAAAAAAATGTAGCTATCTCAAATTGTGTGTATACTTCAACGTATTAATGACTTTCAAATTATTATTAATGGTTTCTTGAACTTTTGCCACACATCAAGAGCTTCGTAACCCGTACTAGAACTAAAAACTGTGTTAAGTCAATTAAATCACTCACGATAGGTAAGTGGATGATTTGACGAATATTACTTCGTTGACCTTGAAGTAAAAAAAAAAAACAAAAAATGCTATCTGCCTTGTTTTTTCAAGAGCTACACTTCTGTTGCATTGCTTTTTCAAATTTCATGGTGTAAGTATGTTAGAAAAAATAAAAAAGCTTTATTTTCCTAAAAACTCGTGTTTTGACCTTCGATTTGGAGCTCAAAATTTTTTTTTTCTCGAATTGGACTATTTTTCCCTTAATCTACTTAACAAAAGCTTCAAAATGCCGTTCCCCCGATTTTCTCTAACCCTTTTAGATCTTGAGTTATTTGATTTCGTTCAAAGTTGGGCGAAAATTCCTATAGTGCAACGCGTCTCCTGTTCCGGGGAATATCGGGAAACAGTTTCGACGGCTCCACAGCTTTGCTCTTTGTTCGTTATAGCGCTAACCACTGTGCTCTTGCGTGGTCGAGTGACGTTACTTGTCGTCCGAGCCCCTTTGGTTCGGACGATCGGAGTCTCCATGAGGTTCTTCTTCGACGGTTTATCTGCCTTAGCCCGTGCCCCCGAGGGCGTGTGCGATCCGTACGTCACCGCCTCGGCTGGTCTGGGGTCTCTGGCTTTACTAGCGTCGCAACCTCTCTTCTCCGAGCACATTCTTCCGCCACGCTTATCTTTGGCGTCAGCAAGGGAGTTCTCGTCCTCGACGCCCAACACGCTCGCTACTAACGGCGTGGACTGTGTTGGCGGAGGCCGCGAGATCTCTTTGACGGGGTTTGGGTTACTGGATGAAGGAGTGGGGTCAACCCCACCTATCCACTCCTTTGCTCGTTTCCCTTATTACATTGGGGACAGAATTTCCTGTAGTAACCCAGTAGGCCGCACTCGGCACATTTGATCGGCCCAGAGAACTCTCTTCCTCGTTTGCGGGGAGTCTCCGGCCTTTTACTTCGGTCCTCGGAAGTCGAGCTTTTGTCGGCGCGGTTATTCTTCATTTCCGCCGATATTTCCTTAAGGGATAACAGCATTTGGTTGAACACGTCGCTGGGTGGAACCTTCTTCTCACCATCGACGGATTCCAGACTCGGGTTAGGTGCTGCCCCCGGGGTCGTCGGTGTGTAGACGACCTGGTGCGTCACCTTTTCGAGTACCTTTTCCATGCGTTCCAATCTATCGCTGACTTCCGGTTTATCACCGGACATGGAAGCCACTTTCCCTTTACGACTCTTGCTCGCGTCGGTGCGGGGATGATACGCCATTTCAGGGTATAGAGTCGACTGAGGGTCTGGCATCGTCCGCTCCATCCTCCGCTGATGCAAGTTGTGCTGGGCCGTCATGGCCAGGACGTTTAGGGTGCGTACGGAGTCCACTTCTGATCTCCGTATTTGGCTTAGGATTTCCGGCAGGAGGTTGGTATGTAGCAGGTCCAGCTGGCTCTCGTGCGTCATTCTGGGGTTCAGCCGGCTCATTAGGCCCATTAGGTTCGCGATGTATACGTTCGCGGGTTCGTCTGGGCCCTGATATCGGCCTTGGACCTCTTTGGTTAGACGCTGCTGCTGTTGCCTGCTAGTTCCAAACCACGCTCTGGCGTCTGCCTCGAAATCCGCGTAGGAGAACCATTCGTTCCGCATCGCCTCAAACCAGACGAGGGCGGGACCGGTGAGTAGCTCGGAGACGGCCGTGAGCATCTCGTCTTCCGTGAGTCCAGCGCTGCTCCTCGAGTTGTCTAACCTTGTTAAGAAGGTGTCGATGCTCGCGTTGCCTTCTCCGGAGAACCTGAGCTTCCATCCCCTGACGATGCGGCCGACGTCCCTTGTTGTCGATAACGGGCTTGACGTCTGTTGGGATGACCACATGCTCGGCGGGTGGTTGTTTACTTCAGCATTAACTCCACCGAGTTGATGCTGTCCACCCTCTCCGAAAGGGGGCGTTCGGCGGGGTGTCCTGCCGGGGGCCCCCGTGGGCCTCAGTCCGGGTCCGGCTGGAGTGCTCTGGGGTAGTCTTGCGTCGTAGTGGCATGTGAACGTGTCCTGGAATGCGACGCTCCTACGCGTGTTTTCGGGTTGCGGTTCCTCATTGGAACTGTTTGACTCGTCTTGCCGCGTAATTTTGTTTACGGCATTCTCCAGTTCCGTAATCCTGGTTGCTAGGTTGTCCATGTGTTCCTGCACCCTGATGTTGGTCTGGACGATTTCTTGCATTATTTGGGTTAGGTCAGACGCATTTCTATTTCGTGAGTCTTGTAACTCCCATTTCCTCTCTTGTTCCCTGCACCGGAAAATGAGGTCTTGAACCATTATCGCGAATGCCGGCGGGAGTCTGAATTGGCTGTCATCATCAGCCGTAATAGTAATTTCCTTATTTCTATTTGATTTTTCTCCGCTGTCGAGGTTATTCACGATGTTTATCGCGGTTTTTTGAACTCGCGATATCACGTCCGCACTCTGCAGTAATTGGGCTAGCGGATGTTCTCCCTCTTGCTCGGATGCTGTGTGTTCCTGGCATATGGATACTATTAGCTCCGAGCGTAGGGCGGCTCTTTTGGCTGAGCTGCTGTTCTGGTTGTCGGTTTCCGCGAAGTCCGCTGCGGAATAGTCCCCGAGTAACCAGCTTTGTAGACGTGCAGCTCTCGAGAGCTTGGTTCCGCTTGTTTTGAGCTCCAGGTTCTCGAGGTATTCTTCGACTTCTTCTTCCTGGAGCGTCAATACCCAATTTTCTATTTCATTTTGAGTGCGGTCCATGATTGTCTGTTAGGTTGCTTGCGTCTATTTTATATAAATTTACAGGTATGTTACGCGCGTGCGAGTGTTATATTAAAATTCGTGCGCCGAATTGAAAAATAAAAAAAATTTTATTTGTCAGCACTGGGCTTGATCAAGGGCGCTTTACGGATTAATTGCCGAAAGATTCTTTGCTCGTCAATACGCAATATAATGATCCTACCTATCAGGCGTACTAACTGTTTGTTAGCACGGCTGTGTGAGTTAGTATCTAAAATATTGTAATGAGCGTTGTGCGTAAACACCAATAACCGCAGTTAATAATATTAAAAAAAATTTTTACGTTACGACAATATGATATCAAATAAGATTATTCAATTAAATTAATCCCGTTTGAAAATTGCCGGTGTTAGTTTTCCCCGGGCCAACGGGTATAATATTATTTACGGCAACTTTCCAAATTCGTTGGTGTTTACGCTCGAGAATCTTTCGGTCGCACTCGCACGCGTTCACAGTCAATGTTTACAATTTTTCGCCGCGGCGGGCCTTCGCAAGCTAGCTAACGGGCTTTGTTTACTATTGTGGCTTTCGGTGTCGAGTGCGCACAACAACACTTGACTGCCACCTGAGCTACTGGTTGACCGAGCGCAAGGTTAATATTAAGAACCGGTGTTTTGAACAATCAGAAACACCGTAGGTTCTTTAACGTTGGGCGCCATGTAACGGGTTAAAACCGTTTAATAAATTTATATCGCGCAATTACATTAAGGGACGCGCGTAAATCGTCAATGCTCGTTACTATTCCGGGAGAGCACGAGAAAGTATGCGCCAGTCAACCGATTATCATTAATAACCTATACTAAATTGAGCGGAAGCTATGCGAAATGAGAGAATCAATGAAAACACTTGTTAGTAATGTAGATCGGATCATTTATTGTCCCTCAAAATTCACAAAAGATCGGCCCGCGCGTTTGTTTACACGCACGCTCGCTCGTCGACAACACGCTTTGCCGGTACGCTCGCTGCTCTTTGTTATTAGAGCCGTTACATGCACGCATCGAGTGTTAGTATCAAATTATTATTTTATGCTCGCGATCGCGAAATTAAGCTGGCCAGCTTACCTTATAATTGCGGGCGATCGGAGAAAATCACAGCAAATCGCACAGCACGGAACAGTCGCTTATCGTTTTGTTCGCGGGACACGAAAACGCGCACACACTGGTTTCGCCCTCGATGGCGAAACCTCATACACTCTCTCTCTCTCGATCTGGCCTCTGGCTCGTAGCTGGGTAGCTCCTTGGCGGCTGCAATCCGGGATCTCCAATTACTGCTGTTTTGAAGCGTGTGGATGTCAAGGGCACGTGAATTGTCGATAGCGGTAACGAAAGCGGGCGGACGCTAGGATGATCTAGGCTTCACTGGTTCGAATTCTACCGCGTGCGTTCCGTCTGCTCGCGTGCCGAATTCCTTCGTTACGTATTTTGTCCCCCCGGGAGGTGCTGCCCTCACAGACAGCAATGAAGTTAAATGGTTAGCGCTAACTTGACGTTTACCGTCACAGTAGGTATACGTTACATACTTTACTCGAAAAAAAAGGAAATTCAGTTAAAATAAAAAATGAAATTTTCACTAAGTTTGAGCAGCCATATTGTTTTTGGATCGCAAAATTTTGAAAATCTGTTTGCTGATTCGGAATGAGCAAGTCTTTTTGCTTTGGAAATGGTATTTTGCATGTCGATTTCAAGCGATCCTACCCATTTTACAAGACGATAAACCAATCGGTAGTCTTATGGTCGATTGGGAAGAAATGGGTTAATATTACGCTGTCTGAAAAGTGTCTTACATAATTCTTCCAAAATCTCAAACCAAATACATCGATCGTTTTTATTTTACCCGTAGTTCCTTTTGGAATAAATTTTAAAGTTATTTATTTATTATTGCTCTTTACATCTTGTACGGCTGAAGGACAGTGACCACTTCATTAGTCAATTAATAATACGCTTGATGAATCAACATGCGGGAAGTACAATTCTATAAGCCATGCTTCAAAATGATCTGAATTTAAAAAAATGTCAAATGTTCAAAATATTAATTATAAATTGAAACAAATAAAATCATAAAAACTGCATTTCATCACAATTTTTCAAAAACATTTCATATAAAAAAAAATACCTGAAGTCAATTTTCCAGATTTTGGAACCATTACATGTACGTTAATTAGTTTAAATAAATATTATGTTACACTAGGTCCGAATTCGCTGCTTTTTTCTTTAAGAACAATAAAAGGAGGGGAAAGACGTCGACCATCACCAGAAATTGTTGCTTGGATTGTATAACTTGCATGGCTTGAGGAAGCTACAGATTAAACTAAACATTCCATTTTTTTCACCTTCATTTACCATAGTACGGCCTGAATGTAATTCTGACTGAAAGCTGTTTTGATAAGAATTCATGACTTTATATATTCCTTTTTCCTGAATAAGATTTTTTACGTCAATGTTTCGTTATAAATTTATTAACCCATTAAAGCCCACGCTAAGACTGGTTGAGATAGCGACAAACAAACTGTGCTATCTTTTGCATAAGTGAAAAATAAAATATACGTATTTTTTTTTATGTTATTTTCAATTGTTTATAACAAATTATTTAAACAAATTACAAAAAAATTCATAATTATCAAAATCTAAATGCGGGAATCGATTCTGGAGGTGAAATCAAGACGAAAACCTATATAACACTTTTTTGTCAGAATTCAATTTGTTAGTGTAACGTAGGAATAAACAATTGCATGTTGGGGAGAAAAAGTGACCATGTCAAGTCCCAAGCAAAATCTATCTGGAATAGCAAAAAATAAACTGTGCTATCCTTTGCATAAGTGAAAAATAAAATATATATATTTTTTCTTATGTCATTTGCAATTGTTTATAACAAACTATTTAAACAAATTATAAAAAAATTTAGAATTTTCAAAATCTGAATGCGGAAATCGATTCTGGGGGTAAAGTTTAGACGAAAACCTATATAACACTTTTCTGTCAGAGGCCAATTAGTTATTGTAATGAAGGAAGAAACATTCGGCCTCCTGAGAGTGTTTCAAAAAATCGTATAAAATGAAGCTAATTATTGTATTTATCCATCAATATTGGCATGAATTATTGTAAATATAATCGGTGGGATTGAATTATTGTTCATTGCCATGTCCTTCTTTATGACTTTTGCAAACAGGCATAGAACATTTCTCACAATACCATTCCGTTCTTGTCCGACATGTTGAAATTCCACATTTCCTAAGACTCCCATGTTTCATCACGTGTTCTTGGGATGAAGTTTCACTCTGTTTCTGTCGTTTGGGGGGACGTTTGGAAGATAACTTGTCAATATAATATTCACAAACTTCTTGAACAATATCTTTGGAACCTTTTCTTTCGTCTGGATGTAACTTATTGTAAATCACTGTAGCGTTTGCTAAGGATGCTTGGATGAGCCGTAATACAAGGCACCATGTCCATTTCTTACTTCGAATTGTAGGCATCAAAGCATTACAGTGTTGATCATGTAGATCGACGCCACCCATGTGTTCATTATACATAGAGAAACAATGAGGAAAAAGAATAGATTTTTTCGATGATTCCTGCCATCTCTGCATTTCAACTTTTGGTTCATTTCCATATTTCGAAGAGAGAATCGATACTGGCTTTGAGTCCATAACTGTAATATAATTCAATTTTGAATTCACTTCATGCATTGAAATAGTGTATCCTCTTTTAGCTTTTTTTGGCATTTCGACTTTCACTTTCACACGATTATGCCGAACAGTTCCTGTCGCCGATAAATCATTTTTTTTCAAATGAATCATAAAATCTGGGTTTGTGAAAAAGTTGTCAAAATAAATATGATACTTTTTCAGTTCTTCTCTCTGTGTTTTTTCTAATAAATTCGAAAGTAACTTTATCACCACTCTAGACCCTAAACCAACGGCAACTAAAGGATTTCGTTCATCGATTCCTGATTTACCAGTGTAAATATCAAGATCATATATATACCCATCAGAAGAACAGACTGCCCATTCTTTTATTCCAAATCTAATGGGTTTATTCCTTATACATTGCTTGATACCAAACCTACCAAAGTATTTTACCATTATCTCATCTATTGATAAATTATAGTCAAAGAAACCAAATTGCATACAATTCTCACGAAACATATCATACAGAGTTCTAACCTTCCAGACTTTATCATTTTGATCAGTTTCTTGAAGTTTATAGAATCGTATGTTCTTTTTTATGGCAACGAAATTATTTCTAGACATAAGTTCCGCAATTACTGGACACTGAAGTATTCGCTTTTTTGACCAGTAATCACGAATACTTTTTCTAGAATTGAAGATAGTAATCATTATAATTGTAATAAATTTTTCTAGATCATCCATACATAAATCAAAATGATTTTCAGAAGTGGCTTCAATGATATGGTTTTTCATTGATTTCGAAAAGAAAACCTCAAACAACTCAAAAGCATTTTTGGATTGCAATGATGAAATAGGTGAAATATTGAAGTTGCTCTCGACATGCGGAGAAATATCATTCAAAGCATCATTTTTCCAACTGTACTTATGATTCGGTTCCAACAATTTCTGAGTACTTGTGTATGTACTTTTAACATGTTCGTAAGAACCTGATGGTAATTCATTTGATAATATATCTTCATTTGGATCACCGTCCGAATCTCCATCTGAACTTTCATATTCATTAGGAATGAATGCTATATCAATATGTTGACCTTCATCACTATCAGAATCTTCAACTAAATTTGGTAGATCGCTAATTCTCCGTCTCGGCATTATCAGTAACGTTACCAATTTAGAACAAAATAAAAACTAAAAGTTTTCCGAAATTATTATTTCAAAGAATAGATCCAATGTATAAATGTTTTCAACCGTTAGCCCGCCACTCAAACGTGATCTCTAACACGGAAGGATTTACGAAATGAAATAAACTTATCCAATTACAGTATAAGATCTCAAAATTTATCAGTAAAAAATACTGATATGATTCCAGATACCATGTGTGAGAATGAAAACACTTATTTGTCAATAGTTTATTTCTACATAAAGATATCAAATTGAACTCTGACAAAAAAGTGTTATATAGGTTTTCATCTCAATTTTATCCCCCGAATCGATTTCCGCATTCAGATTTTGAAAATTATGAATTTTTTTGTAATTTGTTTAAATAATTTGTTATAAACAATTGCAAATGACATAAGAAAAAATATATATATTTTATTTTTCACTTATGCAAAGGATAGCACAGTTTATTTTTTGCTATTCCAGATAGATTTTGCTTGGGACTTGACATGGTCACTTTTTCTCCCCAACATGCAATTGTTTATTCCTACGTTACACTAACAAATTGAATTCTGACAAAAAAGTGTTATATAGGTTTTCGTCTTGATTTCACCTCCAGAATCGATTCCCGCATTTAGATTTTGATAATTATGAATTTTTTTGTAATTTGTTTAAATAATTTGTTATAAACAATTGAAAATAACATAAAAAAAAATACGTATATTTTATTTTTCACTTATGCAAAAGATAGCACAGTTTGTTTGTCGCTATCTCAACCAGTCTTAGCGTGGGCTTTAATGGGTTAATTTTTCCTCCAACATTTCTATGGGGGCTCATGACATTTTTCACCTAATGTTTTGACGCTTTAAGGCGAAAATGTCTATCTCTAATATATTTTTAACGTCTATTTTTGTAAATCTATATCATGAATTACATATCCAATATCGACAGCAGTTTTAAAATTTTAGAAGACAAACAAACCAATTTTAGCTATCTTTTCTTTATATGTTCCACCTTTATTCAAAGTTTTTACCTAATGTTTGAATTGTGTTAATGATTTCACTTTTCGAAATCAACTTTGAACAGTTTCTAATTTCAAATTTTTATTTACACCACTTCTCCACAACTCTGCTTCTTAGTTGTGGTCTAATTCTCCAACGTTTGACGTAAACACTTGGGAAGTTACGTCTGTGGAGATATCGTTCATCATCTTCTATCACTCGCGTTTCGGTATCTTTATAAAACTGTGCGAATTATACGAGTTTGTGCCTTCAGGTTTCGTTGGTTTTTGAAGTGATTGGTTTTGGGGTTAGTTGGTTTAATGTTTGTGGGATAGGGTTGTGGATTTATAATTCGTGGATTTGGAGTTAATGGTTAAATAGGTGAAATGGCTTTTAGTGTGAAAATTAATTTTTTCAAAAAAAAGAAAGAAATAAACAACTAAACTCACAGTTCCCAGGGTTACGTGGGTTAGCCTGCTTGTGATTTGGTAAGGTTGGATTTTAAGGGTTAGGTGAATTAGAAGGTAGATGGTTAGATTGGTTACTTGGTTTGAGGTGTGAAATTTAATTATGTCAAAAAAATAAGCGACTATACTCGCTGTTTCCAGAGTCAGTTGGGCTAGTCTCCTGTAACGGTCCAGTCTGATTTGTCCCTTTTCCTACTGTAAAATAGCAACCCGTCGTGCACGAGAAAACTAAAGAAAAGCGGTAACTGAGCGAAGGCGCTCTTCTCACATACATTTAAATGTGTTAGGGCAATTCGGCAAAAACAAGACCATATAAGAAGCGTGACGTCACGAGTGTGGAGAATTTATTGTTTACAATGCAAAATCGACAATGGCGCAGTTTTTTCTAATGAACAAAAGCATTTTTTGTTCATTAGAATGATCTTGAATTTCATGTTATTGTAGACATCAAATATGTATTTGTTAGTTTAATTTAATTTACAAGTTAATAGTGTTAGTTATTTTGTAAGAAATAATTATATTACTGATTCGAATATGCAATTGCGTTCGTAACGTATTGAAACAGAAGCAAGTATTTGACACTTTGGTAACTCATTTTTCACTGAGTTATCAATAAATAAAAATTTATAATTTATTTAAACAATTAAAATTGCGTTGTTAGATAGCGATTCGATTGTATATATCTGTAAAATTAAGATAATGATTATTACCAATTTGCTGATTTTCAAAATGCTAAAAAAGAAATTTGCAAATTCGTTTTTTAATTATTATTCAAAATTGGATAGTTAAATTAATCGTTTTTATTTAAATAATGTTCCACTAATCACAAGCGATTTTTTTATGTAAAAATTTTCCGTAAATTTATTGTAAATTTTGTGTTATTTGAATATCAAAATTATATCACTTATAACTTTAAAAAGCGATTTTCCCTCGAGAAACGATTTATGTTAAAAAATTCGTTATTTCACACTTAATTTTGTAAATCATAAAATTTCAATTTCGATCGAGCCATTTTGCGATAAAACATGTACAAAGTTTATGTCAATTTCAAAAATAGCATTGTAGGGGCTACCAAGCGTAGAAAGGAGCCAATTTCGCAAGTACTCGTATATAATCACTCGTCGCTGCAGCAAGAGGATTCACTATCCTACTTTGCTTAGCAGCGCGAGCATTGAATCGAAATAAAAACTCAGCAATTTCCTGAGACTAATTTCATTATTCAGTGTTAGCCTGCTAATTCCATTCCTTACGATACCTAAGCGCTCAACTCGTAAGACTATCTCTCTTATGAGAAAAAGTAGCCTTAGATATCTCCTATCTATAAAATCATTAATTGCTAAGAAATAGAATTGAGTATTTGTTGCGGCGCTGTCGAGCTTCTCCCCGATAGATGCAACTATATTCAGTTATATTTCAAAACGATTCATCGAAACAGCGAATATTGTGTTCGCATTCGGTGAATTTTGAAATTTTAGTTCTTATAGAATATATGCGTGTCAACTTTTTGCTACTCTCGGAAACGCGATTACAATTATAATAGAAAGAGTCTGAACTATTTGTTTGACTAACGCGAGATAGAATCAAACGTTACACTTCTTATGATTTGGCAGGGGTGAATTGTAGGGGTATAATCCCCCTGAAAAAATCTTTTCTTCAAAAATCTCGAAACACGTCAAATTAAATTTTTTATTTTCTCATTATCAGTGCAGTTTCTAACTGAAACTAGCTGATTTATTCAACTTTATATAAAAGAGTGATAAGAAAAATACACAACTACCCCTGAAAGAATTACGACTGTAACCTTTTGGTATAAAAGCTGTTTGAAGAAGCGTATTTTTGTAAGAAATTTTTTGAGATTGATTTCATTCAGGAACTCCAAATAATTTTTGAGATATTGAAAAAAACTGGTTTTACGGATGAACTTGAGGTGTGATTTCGACTCCTAAAACGAGCGGGTTAGCATTTAAAAGAAAACATTTTATTGAGTATTATAAAATATTTCAATATCATTAAAATCGGTGAGGTACACCTCGGGACCCTTCCTTGTTAGTTTACAAACACTTGTCACTTTTGATAAGTCTGCAACTCATTGTAGAGCTCGTGTACATCAACCATACTCCTGACTATACATTAATAATTGTGATAAATTTCGTATTGCAGTTCAATATCAAAATTTATATCTTTTACCATTAAATACAATATACACGGTGAAAATTAACTAACTTATTATAAAAATTTAAAACAACCAAAATTGTTTGATTGGGATATTTTTTAGCATGAAAAACTAGTATTTTAAGATCATAATTAAAGTCATTCATTAAAATCCATTAAATCAAACAATCCATTAAATAAAATCCGTTTTCTGAAAAAACGTAGAACAAAGTTTTTCCTCATTAGAAATCTCAGCAACAATATACTTGTAGGACCAACATTTCGATGAAAAATTTTGAAAAGATCTATAATAAAAGAATTTTTTCAACATTTTTTCCAGGTTTCAGCTATTTTTAAATTATTTTTAATTATTACTTACCTGAAGTTAATTTTTCAGATATAGATGCTTCGACGTATCATTTTGACGTTTGAACAATTCATATTCTACAATTGATCAAAACTGGCCAGATTTTTCCTTTAAAACTAAAAAGAGAAGTAACAAAAGTCTTCCTTCACCTGATATTAGTGTCTGTATAGTATAACTAGCTGTCGTCGATGATACACATTGTACTAGACATTGAATCTGACTTTTGCCTTCCATCGTAAGTGTCTTCCCAGAGTTGATTTCTAATTGAAATCCACCATGATCTCTATTATATGTATTGTAAATTCTAATTTTTTGAATAGCTTTCTTCACGTTAGTAACAAATGTAGGAGTTTTTTTCTCTAGTTCTACACTACTTTCGAAAATTTTTCGGATAACGATTTTGTTAATTTTTTTATATGCAGTTCTGTAAGTAATTTAAAATCTTAATAACCAATGCTTTCAAGCTTTGAATCTGAAATCTCCAAACTTTAGATCCTTATTTGCATGTAATGCCTAACGACGCAAATCTCGATCATGTACCATAAGATAAGGGTCAACAGTACATTTAATATTTTGTGATACATAATTACAAATTTGAGCAATTTTTTCTCTGTATGTACCAACTTGGTTGAGTGTGTGAGCCTAACATCGGAGCTGACTGATAGAAGATACCTTTCTGTATGCTTTTCATACTCTCAAGGCTCAAATTTTTTCTTTTCTTAGGCCGCCAATAATTCAATGTTCTTTCTTTATAATCGAAAGATTAATTTTCTCTATTTTCTTTACACTAATTTTTTGGAAATTTTACAGGAGGGGAAAAGTGATGCATTATATCGTTCTCGATAATTTCTGCATCAGGATCATTGTATTTCTCCTGATTGCGTTTGAAGGATTAATCGTTCGTGTAGCTGGCAAGGCTGCCGAGCTACGCACAGCTCAGCTGGCACCTCGAACAGAGAGAGAGAGAGAAAGAGCGAGAGAGAGAGAGATAATACGATACCGACCTTGTCCGTGCTGCTCGTTGTTGTTATGCTGTCCTTCTCCCCTTTACTCTCCTATCTTCCTCCGTGCACCCTGATCTTGTTATTACTGTTTTTGCTTTTGGTGTTGATACTGTTGTTTCTATTGCAACTATTGTTAATGTTGTTATGTCTATTGCTATTGTTAATTGTTATTGTTGTGGCTATTGCTATTGTTATTTGTTGTTGAATGTGTGTTGTGGTGGCTATTATTATTGTTATTTGTTGTTGAGTATGTGTGTTGTGATGACTATTGTTATTTTTTCGTTAGTTGTTGTTGTTATAATTGTCTGTTATTGCAAACCGCGATATCTCGCCCGTTTCCCACGTGCACCGGTGCCAACCCCACTTTACTCGCGGTTGGACTCGTCCCGGACAATAATTCGCACTCTCTCACTTCCACGCACCGGGGACGTCTGTCGCAATAACTATTGGCGAGGGCACGGAAACACTCACAAAAACTGATTCTACAAACTATGCGATCGGTCCAAATGCTAAAACCCAACTGCCGATTCCTCTCCTTCCATCGCAGGGTGCGTGCGTAGTTCTGCCAGCGTCTGTCTCTCTCTCTTTCTCTCTCTGTGTCTCCTCTCTTGCTGCCCGACGATTGGATTCGGGCTCTCCCTCCAGCCCGCCGTTGCCGCCATCGGACTTCAAATCAGACAAACCAAAATAATGAGAGTATGCTCAACCGGCGCACACTCTCAGCTTGGCAAAGCGCGGGGGCATTGGCGAAAGCTCGACGGAGAGCAACGGCCGGGCCGTGATTCTCTGTTACAATGTTTACAAAAATTTGTACGATATTTATAGAACTGATAACATATTTCATTTGGTTCAGTTTGGATATTCATTTTCTGTATATTATATTAAATTTCATGATTGAAAGACCCTACTTCTTTGCACATAAACGTTTTATCACACTATAATATTCTATATACAATTATCAAACAAACTAATATTATTTTCTTTATATGGTTTGTAAATCATTTGAAATTGTTAATTTTCTATTTACATCTATATAAACGTAAATAGGAAAGAAAATGTATTTAAAACCATAGCATTATCTACTTATTAAATACTAATTTTTATTAATAAGAGTAGTTTTACCCTCTAAAATTATTTTTTATTGATAATTCAGAAATCTATTTTTCTATTTTCTTGCTAAGTACAAATATCTGTTTAAAACTAAACTATTTTTTTAAATTCAATTTGAATTATCAAAATCGGTGAGTTCGGGTTGGGGTACCTTCTTTGTTAGAGTGGTGGCATAGCGTGGGGGAGACGACTTACGGTATTATAAGTCTATCTTGAATATTGAGTGGGAGTGAGTGATTTTTTCTCACCTATAGTACACTAATTAAATATGTCTTCACCTCCTCAACTGCTGACGTTATACTTACAGGCTATCGTGCTTATTATATGTTCGTTACGTGTATACTCTTCGCACATGTTATGTGACATACAGGGTGACCCATTTTAAAGAAACCACCCCGAAATTTTCGACGGTTGGCGTTGTACAAAAAAATTGTTCAGACAACAGTTGTTTGGGACAATGAGGGCAACCTTTCTGTGAAATTCGATTTGACCTTGAGATTCATTTTCAAGGTCATTTGAAAGTCAAAATCATTTTTTGAATAGGAACCCATATTTTTGATCCCGGATTCGGAAAGAGCGGAAAATTCTACGTTCAGATAACGTATTATGTATGGGGTGCGGTTAACCCCCCCCCCCGCCTAAGGTCATGTAGGGGTCAAATTTATGATTTACTTCATCTATGTACAGGAATGATCGGGCAAGGGTAAGGCTAATTGTAATAACCCAATAACTCCAATACCCAATAACTCGATAACCCCAATAACCCGATAACCCCAATAATTAAATAACCCTAATATCCCAAAAAAATTGTAGGTTCAAACAACAGTGACCTTGAGCTTAAACTTCAGGTTGATTTTCAAAGTCGACTTCATGTATTCAAAGCCTTCATGAGAAGTGTCATTTTCCATTTTGTAGGATAACATGTTATTTCCATTCGTTTTTCTGATGTGATTCCGGACAAGCCTACAAAATTCCAACTAAATTGTTTAATAACACGTTTTTAGTATTGTTTATGACAATAGTAATTCGCGAACAGTCCTTCTGAGGATAGTTCAAGTATAATTTTCTTAATCGACTTAAAAGGAGGGAATATGCCGGATTATAGGAGAAATGAAATTGATGATATTCTGTTGTCTCTCGGGGCATGTCAAGGCTGATATCGTGCTGTGGCAAGGTATTACCCGCAGCACCCGGATGGGTAATCAATACCTTGCCTTCATTGGCTGCATAATCTATACTTTACCTTCATTGGCTGGGTAATCAATACCTTGCCTTCACTGGCTGGGTAATCAATACCTTATTAACCTCACCCTTGCCCCAGTGGGATGGGGGGTTGAACCGCTACCGTTACATAATACTTTATCTAAACGTAGAATTTCCCGCTCTTTACAAATCCGGGATAAAAAATGGGGGTCCTTATTCAAAATATCTCTTGGTTATTAGGTTATTGGGGTTATTGGGGTTATCGAGTTATTGGATATTAGAGTTATTGGGTTACTACAATTAACCTTACCCTTGCCCGATTATCCCTGTGCATAGATGAAGAAAATCATAAATTTGACCCCTACATGACCTTAGGCGAGGGGGCGGGGGGGTTAACCGCACCCCATACATAATAAGTTATCTGAACGTAGAATATTCCGCTCTTTCCGAATCCGGGATCAAAAATATGGGTTCCTATTCAAAAAATGATTTTGACCTTCAAATGATCTTGAAAATAAATCTCAAGATTAAATCGGATTTCACAGAAAGGTTGCCCCCATTATCCCAAACAACTGTTGTCTGAACAATTTTTTTGTACAACGCCAACCGTCGAAAATTTCGGGGTGGTTCCTTTAAAATGGGACACCCTGTATATATATAATTATTTTAAATTAAAAAAAAAAATGATTACTTACCGTTTCCTGAAATTTTCAGGTGTTAATTATATTTTCCATTTTCACTAATAACAATTTTTTTTTACACAAATAAAAAGAAAAACTAATTTCACAATGAGCTATGACCAGCTCGAAATTTCTCTTGATACTGACCATCGAAAATCTTACCGAATGCTCGTAATATTATCAGGTAATATTTTCCTACAATACGAGTGTAAGATAAGCTGCATACGTTGCTATATTATAAAGAGGATAGGTAGCAAAGTACGAGGGTCGTTTGAAAAGTCTGTGCAAAAATAAAAACTGCTTGATTTTTTTTAATAAATCTTTCTTATTTTTCAACATAGTCTTCATTTAGGCACTTCATCCAACGCTGCTCTAGTTTGTTCATCCCTTCCAAATAATAGGATTTGTCCAAGTCTGTAAAATAGGCATTCGTCTCTGCGATCACCTCCTCCTTTCAATAAAATTTTTTCCCCGCCAGCCATTTTTTTCATATTAGGGAACAAATAGTAGGGATCCAAGTCTGGAGAATAGGGGGGATGTGAAACGAGTTGGAACCCTAACTCCATCAGTTTTGCGGCCACAACTGCTGAGGCGTGAGCTGGCGCATTGTCGTGGTGGAAGAGGACTTTTGTGTGGGCCAATCGTGGACGTTTCTCTAGCAACTCGGTTTTCAAACGATCCAATAACGATGAATAATATTCGCCTGTAATGGTTTTCCCCTTTTCCAGATAGTCGATGAAGATTATTCCTTGCGAATCCCAAAAGACGGTCGCCATAACTTTCCCGGCCGAAGGAATTGTCTTCGCCTTTTTCGGAGCAGATTCCCCCTTGGTAACCCATTGTTTAGACTATTCTTTGGTCTCAGGAGTGTAGTGATGTATTCATGTTTTATCTACAGTGATGAAACGATGATGAAACATTCTTGCAACACTTCACACGATCTCGTTTTTGGTCAATCGTGAGCAATCGCGGCACCCATCTAGCGAATAGCTTCTTCATGTCCAAATGTTGGTGCAAAATATTATGTACCCGTTTGATCGAGATGCCTACAGTACTAGCAATCTCACGCACCTTCACTCTTCTGTCAGCCATCACCATATCATGGATTTTATCAATGATTTCTGAAGTGGTAACCTCAACAGGGCGTCCAGAACGTTCAGCGTCTTTTGTGTTCATATGGCCACTCCGAAAATTTTGAAACCACTTATAAACCATTCTAATCGAAGGTGCACAATCACCATAATGTTTATCAAGCTTCTGTTTAATCTCCTGAGGCGTTTTGCCTTTGAAAAAGTAATGTTTAATCAAAACACGAAATTCTTTTTCGTCTATTTTTTTACAACCACTCGATTTCTTTGATTGAAACGAATGTATAACGCAAAGTATTTAGCCGATTTGGCTGAAACTTGGTGTGTGCTCTTCCAAGATATGCCACTAACTGAAAATAACCTTGATACGCACTAGTAGCGCCATCTCTCTGACTTTGCACGGATTTTTCAAACGACCCTCGTAAAGCTGCTCTCTCTTTCTCTTTTCCAGAAAGTAGTGGAGAAGCTTGATCATCCTAAAACCAGATGTGATTTGCATTTGTGAGAGACATAGTCATTTTAAGATAAGAGGTTAGTTAGTAAGCATAGCTGCTCTCTTTTCTCTTTCTCTCTTTAAACAGATTTTAAGTGAAAATAACTAGGATAATAGAGAAGGATTAGCGGGGATTCAAGCAATTATAGCTCTCCTCCATGGAAAGAGAGAGAACCAAAATATCGCCTCTATGAGAGAATGGTCCCAAGCCACGCTTAGCTAGTGTGTGGGAGAGAGAGAAAGAGAGAGTGAGAGAGAGAGAGAGAGAAAGAGCACACATTTACTACTATAGCAGCGCATCCCCAACCCAGAACTATAGACAGCATGCGCTCCCTTCCTCTTCCGCACGCTGTGGTCTACGCTGAGCCAGAGCTAGAGAGAAAGAGAAAGAGAGAGAGAGAGTGAGAGAGAGAGCACACATTTACTACTATAACAGTGCATCCCCAAGTTATAACTATAGTCAGCATGCGCTCCCCTCCTCCGCACGCTCGGGCCCTATACCAAATGTATATGCGTGTAGCTAATATACACAAGAAACATCCTCTAAGGTGCATGTGGCATTGGCTCTACTGGTAGAGCGCTGGCCTGCTATTTTCTATTCATTTCATTTTCAATATAGTAAGTAAATTATCAATAATATTTATAACTTTTGAATAACAATTAACATAGAAGGATTAGGCCAGGGAACCAAAGGGTTAAACCAGGGACCTCCGCAAGGTGGCCTGAAACATACATTGCTATACTACTTATATTTTTTCAAATAACTTAAAACAATTACCTTTGAACTTCCTAAATCAGAAGAAGTACAATATTACTACGTGAACTATACTTTTTGCATCAAACAAAATCTAGGCCAATTTGCACCAAAATAACCATTGGATCACTCAGAAAGGAAAAAAAACAAGGTGTAGCATCTTCCGTCGGAATATCATTGTTTATAATGATAATACGCTAATAAAATAGGATTTGACAGAAAATAGACATGGAGATTTTCGATATGTTTTTTCTTGTAGAATCGATTGGCTTTACCAGTTTTCTAAAATTATAAAATTTTTGTTAATTTGTTTGAATAATTCCGCATAAAACAATTAGAATCACAAATGAAAAAACAAGGGTACATTTTTTTTTGGTTTTATCAGTAGTCCAATGGTTAGTTTGGAGCTATCTGCTTGCATAATAATGGGTTAAATAATAACACCATCATGTAAAAGATTATCACTCTTCGATATCTCTTTATTCTCATATTTATGATAATTGATTATTATTTTGTTCGTAGTTTTAAAATTTTTCAATCATCTTTTTCGCTTGCATTCATGTTATAACAATAACACGTCACTCACAAAAAAAAGTGGTCTGTACTTTTGGGGAGACATATGTAGCCGTATGTATTTTGACTCTCTAAATCAGAATCCGTCGTCAGATATGCCAATATACGTCCCAAATCTTGCGCAAAATCGAAATATAGCTCAAAATTACTAAAAATCGAGAGAAAACGACGTTTTTTACTGGGACATCGAGCACTTGAATTCTTTCATATGTAGAATAGATATGTTTCTTACGTACTTTGACGCGCTGAATCCGGATCTACTGTCAGAGTTGACCGTACACCCTCAGGTCCTTCAGAAAAGTCCAAAAAGTTTTTAAAATAGGGGAAATTCGACATCTTTTATCGTAAAAGCATGAATTTGAGGTCGTTTCTACACAATAAGCACGTTCCTTATGTAAGTTGACTTGCTGAATCTAAATATGAGCTCTTCTCTAAATTAAAAAAAAATTGAAATACTGCATAAAAAATCAAAAATTTCAAAAAATAACATAGTCAAGAGTTAGAAATATTCTGGTTTAACTTTTTCGATCTGGTTAAACGTATTTCTCAAGTATTTTAACGCGCTGAATCTGCCTATATAATCATTTCACTAAAGATATGAACTTTTAAAATATAAAAAAATAAACAAATACTTAAAAAGAAAAAGAGTTTACAGTCACTCTCTTTTTCTCTTGTGACACACTTTTTTTCTCGTCGAATGATCTATGGAGTGGGTTACTCTTTCTCTTCTCACTGTCTCGATCTATTTCTCTTTTCATCGTTTAACAGAAATCTGCTATCATGTTGACGTCCCATCTACCTCGATATCATTTTTCCATTTTACTTATATCTTGGTGGAATCACTCTCCTTTTTCTTCACTGAAATTTCCCAGATTCTCAGGAAAGTAGTCGATGTGCGAGTGTAAGAACTGCAGTTTGAGGTTCATCAGAGAACCCAATTCTTTATAATTTTTCAATAACCCTTTGACCAAATCCTGGTAATTTTCATGCTTTTTGTTTCCTAGAAATTTTTGACATACATCTTTAAAACTTATTCAAGCATCCTTCTCTTTGTCATTTATCTTTGTTACGAAGTTTTCATCCTGCTCGAAATTTTTCGTCTAATAGTAAGTTTCGAAAACAGTCGCCCTTTTTATCTAGAGCTTTAACTAATTGTTTTATGAGGCCAAGTTTGATGTAGAGTGGTGGAAGTAGATATTTTGATAGAACGATTAATGGTGCGTCTTTGATATTCTTCGATCTTGGATTAAACTCGGTTTTCTTTGGCCAGTCTTTCTTAACGTAATGATTAGTTCGGTTTCTGCTATCCCACAAACATAAGAAGCAACGATCTTTTGTATAACCTGATTGTTGGCCTAGAATTAAGGTTACAATTTCGAGATCACCGCAAAGTTTCCACTAATGATACGAGTAGTTTATTTTATTCAAAACTATTCTGAGGTTTTTATAGATCTCTTTCAGCTTTATAGAATGCGTGTTTTATAAAATTGGTGCGAAATTATTTCCGTTATGAAGCAATACACCTTTCATACTTCTTTTTGATGAGTCGATGAAGAGTCTCCACTCTTCGTCTTTATAAATATCTAGTTTTAATTCATCAATCAGTCATTTCACATCTGAACAGTACATCAATGAATTCTGTTTGTCTCTTGTGAAAAATTTCTGAAATTTTTTCTCTCTATTCCTAAACATAAGCTTTGGCTTTCTTAGCCAGTAAATTTTTCTTCTTTAGTGCTGCTGCCAGATATTCTACTCCATCTTTTGCTAATCCCAAGTCCCGTATGAGATCATTTAATTTCGCTTGATTGAAAGTTTAAGGAACATTCCTTGATTCACCCGTTGATAGGTATTCATCTTCCTCGTCGATATCAGTTTCGTCTTCTTCCTCCGTCGATTCGACAATATTTACCTCTTCGTTCTCGCAGCAGTCCACGAAACATTGATATCCGTGTGCCTATAACCCAGGTACCTCCTCGCGGTGACGGTGGATAACAGATTCATCTAGCAAAGTCCTTGGGTAAGCGCCTCACACGCCGTCATGGCAGGCACACGCAATTGTTTTACGATGTAGGGATTGGAAACCCCAGTATCGGCGTCTGGTCACGGTGAGAAAGTGGGCTTGTGGGCGTCGTAAGAAACATGTCTATTCTACATGTAAAGAAATCCAAGTGCTCGATGTCTCAATAAAAAACGTCGATTTCGTTTTTTATAGAAAGTTGATTAAATCAGTTAGATTCTGTTAGAAATTCGGTTAAAAAATAAAAAAATTAATTTGACGCGTTTCGGGATTTTTGAAGAAAAGATTTTTTCAGGAGCGTTTCAACCCTAAATCCACCCCTGCCGAATCATAAGAAGGCTAATCTATCTAACCATGGAAACATCAAGTTTAGTCTTTCTATTTTTCTCAAAATATTTAAATTTAAATTTTGCACCACAAGTTAACTAATCGACGTAATCTCCTACGTTCTAACGCGAATATCTATAAACCACACTTACCAAATCACAAGCAGGCTAACCCACCTGATACTGGAAACAGCGAGTATAGTCGCTTATTTTTTTGACACAATTAAATTTCATACCACATGCCAAGTAACCAATCTAACCATCTACCTTATAACCCACCTAACCCTTAAAATCCAACCCTACCAAACCACAAGCAGGCTAACCCACGTAACCCTGGGAACTGCTAGTTTAGTCGCTTATTTTTATAATTAAATTTTATTATAAAATAAATTAAAGATAAAAATAAAATTTCACATTATAAGTCAGCTCAGCTTCCTAACCCCAAATCCATGAATTATAAACCCTCAAACCCGCAAACCCTATCCCATAAACATTATACTAACCAATCCAAAAATTAACGAAACCTAAAGTCACTAACCCATATACTTGGGATATAATGATTAAGTTTTGGGGTTTAAAGGTTTAAATACGTTTTTCAATATTGTAAATATTAAATTTAAATATTGTGGTATTTATTCAAATGATCACATATCTTAAGTCTTAGGAATGTAACAAAACAAGAAAGCCAATATCAAAACCTCGAAAATGAACAGTTCGGTGTTTATTTATTGGTAGAGTACAGAAACGCAAGTAAACTTCGTTTTCCTATACAATAATCTTATAATCCACTATCTTTAATCTCGCGATCTCGGCAACTTAATTCAATCAATTATGCCCTTCATACGCTATAAAATTCATCAGTCACGCTATTCATCTTTTCATACATTCGTTTCAGTTCTCACTTACAACATTAAATCACTCTCACAAATTCATGCATTCTAAATTCACGTCACTCACTCCGTTACACTTTATAAAACTAAGTCAAATACGCGATTTACACTATATAAAATTCGATCACTCGTTTCGCTATTCATACTTTATAAAATAAGATCGGTCACTCTGTTTATATTTTAGATTTATTTTACTTCCGCACGAACGGCCCTTTCGTTTCTCGTTCTACAATTTGAATCGAAACGGTTTGCACATTTCGAGGCGACTCACGCTAGGTTAGGCTGGTTTGCTGGCTGAACTCGTCCAATCCCTATAAATGATGATGGTGGAAAAAACCTTCTTCCCATGCAGCAAAGGCCTCACAGTCCAATTGTTTTCGCTGATCCACTGATAACACAGACACACAAAAAAAAAAAAGTGGCAAAACCCACAGACCAGACCATGCAGACTTTATGTTTTTGGGGTCGCTGAGTCCGAATCCGGGGTCAGTTTTGCCCCACCACGTCACAGTCAAGGGCAAATGAAGATCAAATTTGCAAAAATGGAGAAAATCAATTTTCTCCAGTCTATATATACGTTTTTGGGGTCGCTGAATTCAAATCTGGGGTGACTTTTGTCCCACCCCCGCGGGGTCAAGGGCAAATGAAGGTCAAATTTGCAAAAATGGAGAAAATCAATTTTCTCCAGTCTATATATACGTTTTTGGGGTCGCTGAATTCAAATCTGGGGTTACTTTTGTCACACCACCTTGGTAGTGTAGTATTCATCAAAAACAAACAGAAAGTCATGCCATCTAATTTTTTCTGCTATACATTACGCGTTTCTCATCGAAGGAACGGTGCAAAGGTTTTCTTTTACGTTTTTTTGCCGTTTTACAATCTCTTTTCAACATCCAACAGTAGTCAGCCAACATGCATGTATCCCATCTTCCTTGATAACGCTTTTCCATCACTTTCACATCTTGATGGAAACGTTCACCTTGTTCTTCACTATAATCACCACAGTTTTCAGGGAAACTATCCAAATGATTGTGTAGAAAATGTAATTTGTAATTCATGAGACAACCCATCACCCTAAAGCTCTCCACCATTTGAGATACAATTTCTTTGTAATTGGGGCTTCTAAGATTACCCAAAAAGTTTGCGGTAACGTCCATGAAGCTAAGCCATGCAGTTTGTTCGATGCTGGTCATGGAACTAATAAACTTATCATTAGCCATCATTTTTCTAATCTCTGGACCATCAAAGATACCTTCTTTTAATTTCGCATCCGATTTACTTGGAAATTTGCTTTCCAAGTACTTGAAGCTCTGAGCATCTTTATCTAAAGCCTTGACGAATTGTTTCATGATACCAAGTTTTATGTGCAATGGTGGAATGAGAACTTTTTTAGGGTCAACCAATGGGGTAGCTTTAACGTTGTGTTCTCCAACAGTTAGAGATTTTCTCTCGGGCCATTTATGATCAGTATAGTGCTTTGCTCGATCTCGACTATCCTATAAGCACAAGAAACATGGCGTCTTCGTAAAACCAGACTGCTGTCCTAACAATATTCCTGAAACTTTCAAATCACCACAAATACGCCATTGATCCTTGTCATATTTAATTTTTTGCAGTATAATTTTGAGATTACCGTATGTTTCCTTCATTGTGGTAGAGTGCGCTATAGGGACTGAGGCATAATAGTTGCTATTGTGCAGTAATACAGCTTTCAAACTTCTGTTTGATGAATCTATGAACATTCTCCATTCTTCGTCTTTATACACATTAGGTTTAATTTCATTCATTAAACCTTTTACGTCTTTACAATATACTATTTTATCACCATCACGATTCATATCTTCAAAGTATGGTTCGAAACTTTTGCTTCTTTTTCTGTAAAAAGATACTCTAGTAGAACTTGCCAACTGATTCATGCTTTTCAAAGCTGAAGCTAAATGTTCTGCTCCATCTTTAGGTAAGTTAAGCTCTCTAACTAGGTCGTTCAGTTTATCTTGAGACCATAACTTTACGCTTTTGTCTTTCTGGCCCGCTGGAAGGAAAATATCATCATCTTCGTCATCATCATCAGTTTTTCCATCAATATCACTTTCATAGGATTCATCTTCCAAATCATCACCTACATCATTGGTAGCATTGCCATTATTGTCATCACTTATGTCGTCACAATCTTCGTCATTATGATCTCCATCATTCGTATCCGATTCAATGGATAACTTCTCAAGCACATAAAGCTCTTCATTGGTACTCGATTTTTCAACAGCTTTTTTTACAGAAGTGACTTTAGCGTAATTCACTTTTGTTTTTGATTTACTATTCAATCCTGAAACTTCAGTATTGCAGAAGTAGCAATCTTCGCTTCCATCTGGTTGATACCATTCCATTGGGCTAATAAATATGACATCATCACGTTTTTTTGTCTTTTCCCATTTACAAAGCATTTTACGACATCGTTCGCAGATGCTACCTGGAGTCCACTCTTTTATAATATCATCCGTCTCTAATTGAAAACATGATTTGTGAATTTTTCTGAGGCGTTCATTAAAATCACGACGAAATTTTTTAGGAGTATATACTCCACAGACGAAACAAAAAAGATCACGATTTTTTTGCAATTATGACGAGAAGTAGAAGGTAAATGTTCCATGATTGACAGTATAACCCCGCACGTTAGGGATCCTGGTCCGATCGCAGGTGAGTCCGCTGTCCCGGAGGTGATAACTCTTATACCTCTCCGGGGCTAAGTATAAGAGCTTTCCGACTTTGACGAGGACAGTGTCAACTCGTCGTCAGACACACTACAGCTTCATCCTCACACCCTAACGCCCCCCTACAAGGCAGTGCGTTTCCACTGGCATCGTTACCTCGACAAACTAATGAGCGGATCATCCCACACATCCCTATTTAGGGCAGTGTCACCGTCACAGTTTTTGTCGAGGCAGCAGGTTACGGCAACTTTGAAGGAAAAATTCATATTTGAATTCTTCTCATTCATGTCACCATACATTTATACAATTAGCAAATACATGCTGGTTTTCTAAAAAGTTCTCTACTCATGATACAGAAAACTCTAATGCATTTAGGAAATTGTTGAACGTACGATTTCACAAATATGAAAGAAATAAATATGATTTTTAACTTTTTGGGGGGTAGCAGAAGCCCAAATTATGAAGTATCTGAAATTGTTGAGAACATAACGCCGAAGTGAGTGGCGGCAATGATGAGGATAGAAGTGACGACTCGGATGATGATTCAAGGTTGAATTCTACGAAAGTGATAACGATGGAGAAACTAAAGAAGACGATGATGACGATGACAATGTTTTCCTTCCGGCGGATCAAAAAAAAATAACATAAAGTTATGAACTCAAGGTAAACTGAACGACCTTGTTAGAGAGCCTAGTTTGAAAGATATGAATCAGTTGGCAAGTTCTACTAGAGTATCTTTTTACAGAAAAAGAAGCAAAAGTTTCGAACCATACTTTGAAGATATGAATCGTGATGGTGATAAAATAGTATATTGTAAAGACGCAAAAGGTTTAATGAATGAAATTAAACCTAATGTGTATAAAGACGAAGAATGGAGATTTTTCATAGATTCATCAAACAGAAGTTTGAAAGCTGTATTACTGCACAATAGCAACTATTATGCCTCAGTTCCTATAGCGCACTCCATCACAATGAAGGAAACATACGGTAATCTCAAAATTATACTGCAAAAAATTAAATATGACAAGGATCAATGGCGTATTTGTGGTGATTTGAAAGTTTCAGGAATATTGTTAGGACAGCAGTCTGGTTTTACGAAGACGCCATGTTTCTTGTGCTTATGGGATAGTCGAGATCGAGCAAAGCACTATACTGATCATAAATGGCCTGAGAGAAAATCTCTAACTGTTGGAGAACACAACGTTAAAGCTACCCCATTGGTTGACCCTAAAAAAGTTCTCATTCCACCATTGCACATAAAACTTGGTATCATGAAACAATTCGTCAAGGCTTTAGATAAAGATGCTCAGAGCTTCAAGTACTTGGAAAGCAAATTTCCAAGTAAATCGGATGCGAAATTAAAAGAAGGTATCTTTGATGGTCCAGAGATTAGAAAAATGATGGCTGATGATAAGTTTATTAGTTCCATGACCAGCATCGAACAAACTGCATGGCTTAGCTTCAAGGACGTTACCGCAAACTTTTTGGGTAATCGTAGAAGCCCCAATTACAAAGAAATTGTATCTCAAATGGTGGAGAGCTTTAGGGT
This sequence comes from Phymastichus coffea, assembly GCF_024137745.1. NCBI lineage: Eukaryota > Metazoa > Arthropoda > Insecta > Hymenoptera > Eulophidae > Phymastichus > Phymastichus coffea. The sequence continues at coordinate 2,269,952 of NW_026706822.1, read as the reverse complement.
GATGGGTTGTCTCATGAATTACAAATTACATTTTCTACACAATCATTTGGATAGTTTCCCTGAAAACTGTGGTGATTATAGTGAAGAACAAAGTGAACGTTTCCATCAAGATGTGAAAGTGATGGAAAAGCGTTATCAAGGAAGATGGGATACGTGCATGTTGGCTGACTACTGTTGGATGTTGAAAAGAGATTGTAAAACGGCAAAAAAACGTAAAAGAAAACCTTTGCACCGTTCATTCGATGAGAAACGCGTAATGTATAGCAGAAAAAATTAGATGGCATGACTTTCTGTTTGTTTTTGATGAATACTACACTACCAAGGTGGTGTGACAAAAGTAACCCCAGATTTGAATTCAGCGACCCCAAAAACGTATATATAGACTGGAGAAAATTGATTTTCTCCATTTTTGCAAATTTGACCTTCATTTGCCCTTGACCTCGCGGGGGTGGGACAAAAGTCACCCCAGATTTGAATTCAGCGACCCCAAAAACGTATATATAGACTGGAGAAAATTGATTTTCTCCATTTTTGCAAATTTGACCTTCATTTGCCCTTGACTGTGACGTGGTGGGGCAAAACTGACCCCGGATTCGGACTCAGCGACCCCAAAATCATAAAGTCTGCATGGTCTGGTCTGTGGGTTTTGCCACTTTTTTTTTTGTGTGGCTGTGTAATAATAGACACCATCTCAGGACTACCCGTATTCATCCGCTAGGCAAACAGTACGGAGCCCTCTCAGGTGTTGTCACTTCGGCGGCGGGAAACAGAGTCGTCCGCGCTCCGCGGTCTGAGCAACTCACTAGCGAGCCTCGGCATGAAGTTGTTCGCGAGACATTGTCGCAGCGAGTCATCGATCATACTTCGAGCGAGATCATTCAACTCATCTTATCGATTCGTCACAATATAAATATGTTATCTGTTTTAAGATCATAATAAAATTCACAATTACACTTTTAGTTAATAATATAACCTTTAATGTTATTATAGAAATTTGATATGTTAATTTTATACTTTGAAAAAATAATTTTATAAATGAATCCATTTTATATTGTTTCGAAAATTTTCATTTTTCTAAAAATATAATATACGTTAATTATTAATTGTGAGAGACATTTAAATTTTGTTAAATATTATAAATTTTCAAAATGTTATTTTTAATTTCCAATTTTTAATTTCTAAAATTGTAAAATGTTATATAATTAAATAATTTCAAAATATTAATTTAAAATGTTTACAATTTTTTATAAGTCGCCACATATATTTATTATCATAAAATTAAACGTTATTTGCTGTATGTAATATATCTACTGATAATAATTTTGTGAACCCGAGTTATCGTGTAATAAGTAATGTAAAGAGAAGTTGTTTTTAGTTTTTCATTTATCAACTACTGATATTAACGTCCTATTATCTTCTGTTTAAATTTATCTTTACATGTTATTCGAGAGCTGGCAAAAACAATCAAAACAGCAATTTTACTTTACGTTTCCTTTAGTTTGAATGTTTGTTTTAACGTGTTACGAGGGGAGGTCAATGAGTCTTTACGAAATGAAGGAAAAAAAAGTTTTGCGTATGTAAATTTTTTTTATTTTCAACATAATCTCCTTCGAGGACGATATATTTTATTAAACGGCCTTTCAGTTTTTTTAAGCCATCAGAAAAATATGATTTCTGAAAACCCTCAAAATAGGCATTTGTTTCGCTGATGACTTCTTCATTCGATGTGAATCGTTGTCCGGCAAGCCATTTATTGAGGTTAGAACATAAGAAAAAGCCAAATCGGGTGAATATGGTGGATGGTCAATTAATTCCAACTTTCCATCGTTAATTTTTGCCATCGAAACTGCACACGTGTGAACTCGAGCATTGTCTTGAAGAAAAAGGTATTTTTTTTTGTTCAAGTGAGGACGTTTTTCTCTCATTTTTTCTTTCAGCTAACCTAATAATGATACATAATACGGTCCAGTGATCGTCTGGTCCTTTTCCAAGTAGTCGATGTAGATGATTCCATGCGCATCCCAGAAAACCGTGGCCATGATCTTGCCAGCTGACTTTACTGTCTTTGCCTTATTTGGGACTAGTTCTCCTGCGGTAATCCATTGTTTGGACTGTTCTTTGGTTTCAGAAGTGTAGTGGTATACCCATGTTTCGTCTATACGAGGGTGGTCCGATAAGTACTTAGCCTCACCGCCCGATAGCGCCACTCTCGCAAAAGAAATATTCTATCACGTAGTACAATCTTCTCGATGGTTACTGTCAAGATTTCAGCCGGATCGGAATTGTAGTTTACTTTTGAGAACGTGTGAAAGCAAGTGTGTCCATTGATTTTTGAAAAATGGAAAAATAGCAGTATCGGTCGGTGATTCGATTCTTGTTTTTGGAAGGAAAATCGCGCAGTGAAATCAAAAAGCGCTTGGATGCTGTGTACGGTGACTCTTCTCCTTCGATGGCGACCGTCAAAAATTGGTTTAATGAGTTTCAACGTAATCGCACGTCGATTTTTGAAGAGCCACGTCCAGGTGCTCTGAAAACGGCTACCACGGAGGATAACGTGACAAAAATTCACGATCTCGTATTGGCAGATCGATGATTGAAGGTGCGCGAGATAGCTAAGATCGTAGGCATCTCAAAATACCGCGTGGGTCATGTCCTGCATGAAATTTTGGGCATGAGAAAGCTGTCGGCGCGATGGGTGCCGCGTTTGCTCACTCCGGACAACAAGCGCAACCGCGAGACAACTTCAGAGCAATGTCTGACGCTGTTTAAGCGCAATCCGAAGGACTTTCTGCGTCGTTTCGTGACAGTCGACGAAATATGGATTCACTGGTATACATCCGAGACCAAGGAACAGTCGAAACAGTGGACTTTACCCAGCGAAAGTGCTCCGAAGAAGGCGAAGACTGCCCCATCGGCCGGAAAGGTGATGGCCACCGTTTTCTGGGATTCACAAAGAGTGATCTACATCGACTACCTGGAGTGGCCTCAACTAATTCTCGCAATTTTAATCTTCTATCACTCAAAACCATATCGTAGATTTTGGTGACATTTCGGGCGTACTCACTTTTACGGAGCGTCCTGAACGAGGTTCATCTTTTGTTGTTTGGTCGCGTTTAAATTCATTTACCCAGTTATAAACAATTTTAAACACAGGGGCAGACTTACCATGAACGGTGTTCAACTCAACTGTGATTTCTTTTGGTGTTAGGTCTTTCAGATGAAAATGTTTTATCACCGCTCGAAACTCTGTTTTTTCCATTCTTCAAATAATCCAATAACTTTTTGTTAAACCAACGCTCACAAAAAAACGACTTAATGAATCAAGCTGAAACATTGTACGATATCTAGTTTGTAGTATTGCTTGCCAAAAACATCATAATTTAAGCGTGACGAGCGCCATCTCTTGGATTTTGTAAAGACTTATTGACCCCCCTCCTTCTTAAATATAATCAAAATATTTTCTTGTATTAATATTTAAATTTTTTTAAAGTGATAGAAAATGATTGGAAATTCTATAAATGTTCTCAATATACTTTTAATAATATTTCAAGCACTTAATCTGAATGAAACTCCAATAATACAACGGAAAAAAAATTTTTAAAAGAAAATTGAAAAATTATTGTTTAATGCCATGGAAGCATTTAATAAAATTAAAGTGGTCGAAGATGAAACTCTACATTTCGCAGAGTTGTATAAAGATGCTGAAATGCAAGTGATAGAAGATGATGAAAGAGATATCTCTGCAAACGTAACTTCCCAAGTCTGTACATCAGATGTTGAAGAATTAAACCACGACTACGAAGCAGACTTTTGGAGAAGTGGTGTAATTAAAAATTTAAACAAAGAAACTGTTTAAAATCGATTTCGAAAAATAAAATCATTAACACAATTAAAACGTTCGGCAAAATTTGAATAAAGGTGGAACACAGAAAAGATAGTTAGAATTGGTTCATTTGTGTTCGATAATTTTAATACTGCTATCGATGCTGGATCTGTAATTCATGATATAGATTTAGAAAAATGGACTTTACAGGCCCCAAAAAATATTGGAGATAGAAATTTTCGCTTTAAGGCGTCAAAACATTGGGTGAAAAATTTCAAGAGCCCCCATAGAATTGTTGGAGGAAAAATTAATAAATTTATAACGAAAAAAAATAGAAGAAAAAGTGGATTATTTACAAAGAAATGCTGATGAATTTAGCATTGACGTAAAAAATCTTATTCAGGAAAAGGGAATACATAAAGTTTTCAATTCTTATCAAAGCGTCTTTCAGTTAGAATTACATTCAGGCCGTACTTTGGCAACTGAAGGTGAAAGAAAAGTAGATTGTTTAGTTTAATCTGTAGCTTCCTCAAGCTATGCAAGTTATACAATTCAATCAACAATTTCTAGTGGTGATTATCTAGTGGTGATGTCCCCTCTTTTTATTGTTTTTAAATAAAAACGCGACAAATTCGGATTTAGTGTAACACAACATTTTTTTAAACTACACTTCTCGCATAAATTAAAGGAACAAAAAAAATTTCTAATTTTTTTGGCAATTTTCAACAGGCTGTATTTCAGTGAAAAATAGTCGCACAGGAAATAAAAAAATATAGCTTTTAAAGCTTGAAGACTCTAGATTTTGAATTTTTTGGTTAAAATTTTTTCAAAACACTTGTAGCCATGCAATTCTTTGATAAAGCACAGAAAAAAATTTTTACCTTATTGTTTTACTCTACGGGCATGAAAAATTTTTTCCGAGCTAGACCAATGTATAAGTCGCATAGCCTGTTCATTCAGCTTCAATTTGCTTTTTGCGGGAGTCAAATACGACCATTTGTCGTTGAGATATCGAATTTTGATGCAAATGGATTCTTTTTCACTCAACTGCCGATACCTCTGAAACTACTGGTCGCCCTGCGAACGGATAGAGGATTTTGTTTTCTGCAGAAGATTTCCGACAAAAATCTGTCATGGTTGATTGGAAAAAAAATTTGTTTTTTCGTTTTCAAGACAAACAAGGTTTCTGATAGATTACTGACTTACCACCGGCATTAGCTTTATCCAAAGCATACCATGTGGAAGTTGCACGGTCGGATTTACGCCTCTTTTGTGCTTACGTACGTGTGTGAGATTCTTCGGAAAAAATGAGACCCCGTGATTTCGTCAGCTTCACAGTATTTTACGACTCCAAACTCATTTTCTAAGGTGTGTAATGTGTATGTGTTCAGTATCAAATGTTCCCGTTTCTACTACTAATCACAGCTTGCAACCTTTGTCGCATATTCGAAATGCAATTTCGGATCATTCGTTGAGGGATCTGACGTCAAACTCTTATCAAAGTGTTCTCTAATTCTGTTAAATTATTCAGATGAGGATAATTTTGACACGATCGGTGGCCTAACATGTCCCAGACTTGGTCTATGGAATTCAGATCAGGACTCATTACAGGATGCCTATACAATCTGATGTTGTTACTCTGAAAAAATTGATGAGTGATATTCGCTGTGTGAGGCCTAGCATTATCTTGCATAAAAATAAATCCTCTCCTGTTTCGTGCTAACGATAACATGTGAGGTTGCAAGATTCGGTCGATGTAACGTCTAGCATTGAGAGTGCCTCGAAGAATCACTAAAGGAGTACGAGAATTCCGTGAAATTGTAGCCCAAACGATTACCGATCCTCCACCGTAAGCAGCTACGGGACGAATAAAATGCGGTTGATAACGTTGACCTGTACGACGCCAAGCTCGAGGTCTTTGGTCGTTACCATGCAGGCAAAACCGAGACTCGTTAGAAAAAAAACACTGTTCTTATTGACCAGTTCACATGGTTGTGAGCGTACTGCAGACGAGCTCTACGATGTGCAACGGGCAACATCGGTCGACGGGCAGCAGTATGAGCATGGAGTCCAAATTCGCGAAGACGATTGCTTACCGTCGATCGAGAAATATTTCAAAGTTGTCGTTTTTGTTGTTGTTATTGTTGTTGTTATTGTTGTTGTTGTTGTTGTTGTCGCTGTTGTTGACGATTCGGGAAGTTTCTAGCGATGACGTTTGCTGGAGCAAAAGGGTTTGGATAGCCTGTCGAATGATTGCTCGATCATCTCGATGAGTCGTTGCTCGATGTCGTCCTTATCCAACACGTCGTTGGTATCCATTTGTTTTCTGGAATCGGTTGTACGCATGAGACATAACGGAAGCACTTACATCGAGTTCTTCACCAACCTGTCGATATCTGTACCCCTCCTGAACAAAGGTCACTAGGCGAGCGACTTCTGGGGCAGATAAATGTCGCCTGGGAGGCATTATGGGATAAATTGGAGTTTAAAAGCAGTTGTCAATAATTTCTTTAAAAATAATGAAAAAAATTGTTGGTTGGTTTTTATTACCAGAAGTCGAAAAGTTTTGAAAAAAACTGTTTCGTGTCACGTAACGGCTCTGTAGAAAACGTAAAAAATTTATCGTTCAGAATTTTGCGCAATGAGTACCATGGGTACCTTCAGGATATCGACTTTAATTCTATTCAATAAAATTTTTTTTAGGAAAAAAAAGGTTTGAATATATCCATAGCTTCAATGACGTAAGTTAGAAATGGCCTCTTGGTTTTTTTTTTAATTATTAAAATTTTGAAACTTTCATTTTCTAAAAAATACATTAGCGGGAAGTTACAGGGATGGCCTTTAGGGTGAGCCGTTTTCTACTTTTTTTGTTGTTGATTTTTTCAATATTTTTTTAAGGAAATTTTACAGAATTTTTTTAAGCGTGAGAAAAATTTTTTTTTTCAAATTTTTTTCCAATTTTCAAAAAGAAATTTTAAGAAAATTTTCGAAATTTGTGAAAAAATTTTTTTGGATTTTTTTTCTTTAATCAATCTTGAAAAAACTCAAAATTGAGTAAAAAGTCGAAAAAAATGAAATTATTGATTTTTAAAAAGATTAAGTCAAGTTTAAGGAACAAAAATCTTGTTCCCTTAACTTTTTCAAAATTTCAATCAGTGATTAGCTCATGCCATGCAATTTTAACCAATGATTTGGGAATGAGTCGGGTCACCGCGAAATTCGTGCCAAAACTGCTCAATTACGACCAACAACAGTATCGCGTTATCGTCCGGATTTGTGGAAGAACAAAAACTGGCTTTTGCACCATGATAACGCCCCTGCTCACACATCGTTGCTTTTGCACGAATATTTGGCCAAAAACAACATAGTAATGGTGCTGTAGCCACCGTATTCCCTAGACCTAGCCCCCTGTGACTTTTTTCTGTTCCCAAAATTGAAGAGGCCCATGAAAGGACGACGGTACACCACGATTGATTAGATAAAGATGGTATCGAAGGAGAAGCTGAACAAGATCATAAAAAATGATTTTTTTAAGTGCTTCGAGAATTGGAAAAACGTTGGCACAAGTGCACTATATCCGAGAGGGATTACCTTGAAGGAGATAAAATAGATATTCATGAATAAATAAACAATTTATGAAAACATACAAACTTCGCGATACTTTTTGAACAGACCTCGTATCTAAACTTTTTTACATTGAAATTAAAATTAAATAAATTTAATAAAATCTTAAGTTCTTTAGGATGAAACCAATAATTTTCAATTCATTCATCTTTCAAATCGAACACGGTTAAACAGTTTCATATGACTAATGACTTAAAGTGAGAAGGAGGGGAAAAAAGGAGCGAGATAATACGAGAGGTAAGGTAGGGAGAAGGATGAGTAAGGAAGGGAGTGGAAAGAAGAGGATAGGAAAAGGAAAGGGGGAAGGGACAGGTCAATATTTTCTTATTTGAGTTACTTACGAGGTCAACTGTCACAATTAAATTACCATGTTTCAAATAGATACTTTCACAGCGACTGCTTCGTTAGAGAAATTAAAAAAATTACTATTCAATTTTGCTCTTGAAATAACCCTCTGAACGTCACGAAAATAAACTTTTGATTATTATTTAGGAGAAACAATTTCCCGCTTTATCGAAATCCGGTCTGAGAAATAGGGGTTTCCATTGAAAAGGTAAGGTTGACATTAAAATAACTTTAGGGCTGGGGTGTGGGTCATTTAGACTCCATAAATATTCCATCATCTGAACGTACAATTTCACGTAGAATTCAAACCTGAGACGAAACATGATGGGTCCCATTTAAAAAGTAAGATTGATCTCGAAATGGCTTAGGGGTGGGGTGGGGGTCATTTGGACCCCACACACATTACATGAATGTAGAATTTAACGCAGAATCTGAATCCAAGATAAAAAGTAAGGGTTCCAATTTAAAAAAAACATTGACCTTGGAATGACCTGGACCCATCGAGTTCAAGATCAAATTTATGGTCACCAATATATGGCCCCCTTAGTATTGAGCAACTGTTGACTGAACTATTGTTTTGTACTATGCATAAAATTTGAGATATAGGGGTCCATAAATCAAAATGATTCACCCTGTATACAGATGTATAACTTTAAAAATAACACAGGACCACGAATTGAAGAAAAATAGTGGAAGATAAATGAACGTCTCCTATATGTATTTTCGGCCGCTGAATTCGAATCCGTTGAGCTTTAACCTCCAAGCTCGTCAGGATTTTTGCGCAATTTAAAAAAAAATGCTAAAAACGGAGTTTTTCAACGTTTTCATATATGAAACAAGTTAGATCATCTACATCTACTCAATTCTCACATACTATTAAAACAATAAATCTAACACCCCAAAGTTATAGACCCTAAAACCTACACAATCCTAAATTTACACACCCCTAAAACTACAAATTATTGCACTTACAGACCCCCAAACCTATAATTTACTACTTATAAACCGTAAACTCAGAAACGTAATACCCTCATATCACTAAACTCATGAGTTTATATCTCTAATAGGTTAATATCCATAAACCCCAAACTAAAAAAATTTAAATCATGAAACCCAAACCCACAAACCACATATCACCAAACTTATTAACTTACAAACCCCAAAGTCCTCAAATCTACAAACCATAAACTCACATACTATAATCCCCCAAATCACCAAACTCATTAACCCACAAACTCGAAACTTTTAAGCCCCTGACTCACACACGTACCTAATCGATTTGGGTATATATGGCTTGGGTATATTTGCAATTTGTGAGTGAGGTTTGTGGGTTTAGGGGTATGTGGGTTCGGGTTTTAGGTTAATTGGTTTTTGAATTGGTTGGTTTCGGGGTTAGTTGGCTTAAGGTTTGTTGGTTTAGGGTTTGCGGGTTTGAGGTTGTGGGTTCGTAATTCGTGGATTTGGGTTAAATGTAAGTTGGTTACTTGGCTTGTGGTGTAAAATTTTATTATGTTAAAAAAATAAGCGACTATACTATTTGTTCCCAGGGTTAGGTGCGTTAACGTGCTTGTGATTTGATAGAGGTGGATTTTAGAGATTAGAGGGTAGATGGTTGGGTTGGTTACTTGGCTTGTGGTGTGAAATTTAATTACCGTATTTTCCGGTGTATAAGACGCACCCTAAAATTTGAAGGCACATTTTGAGAAAAAATGAAAATTTTGATAAAAATATAGTTTTGAGGAAAAAAATTCGTTTAATTGTAATAAAGCACGTCTTTTTTATAAATCAAAGTTATTTACGGGATCATAAAAAAATATTGATATCTGTTAGCCGACGATGATTATATACATTACCGTTGCCCATCTCTTATCACGGAGAGGGCGACAATCGAAAGAAACATTTTTTTTTTTTGTTTTTTAAAGTTTTTTTTGCATTTGTTTGATATTTTTTGTTGTGTTTTATTTATTTTTATTGTTATTTTTTTTAAAGTTTTTTGTATTTTTTGTTGAATTTTTTAGGTTTTCTTTTTGTATTTAAATTTTTTTTTTGTTTTTTTTTTGTTTTTTTTATTTTTGATTCTTTTTTTTAAGTTTTTTTATCTTTTCTTTTTTATTTTTTTGCCTTATTCAAATTTATAAATTTTCGCTCCTTAAATCGGTACTTGTGTTGTAGTCGAATTCGCTGTTGGAGCCATTTGATTCAATTATTGTTCAGAATCACCTTCAGCTCAGAAACCTCACCTTCATGTGTATCTGATTCATAAAGAACATGATCTTGGGAACCATCTAGAGCATTACTGATACCACATTTCAAAAAAGTTTTTTTAACCATTTTCGCATCGACTTTGGACCATGATTCTTTCATCCATTCACAAATTTGAGTCATAGTGGGTCGTTGAAGAGCTCCTAACAGTGAACTTATGCACATTTGAGTCCATCATCCAGTCGTTTCACTTTTCTCTCATAAAAACTATAAACGGTTTATTCAATGAAACATCGAGTGGTTGAAGTATCGAAGTGAGCCCACCAGGTATGATTCCCATTTGTGTAGAATTTTGATGAAATTTTTGTCTTACACAATCTCATAAATGAGACCGAAATTGATCAAGAACCAGAGGTGCTTTTTTCTTCGAGAAACCGCCTTGTCTTCTACACTACACTTTATCAATCCAAATTTTCCTACCACCTTCATCCATCCATCCTTTCGGGTGTACATGTACTATTACACCTGTCGGTATTTTATCCTTAGTTATAGTTTTACGTTTAAAAATGATCATTGGAAGTAGCTTTACATCATCACCACAGCAAGCAAGAACCACAGTGTAGTGGGATTTTTCATGACCACTTGTCTTTATCGTGATAGTTTTTTGTCCTTTTTTCGAAACACTTCTATTTGACGGAACCTCGAAGGTCATAGGTGTTTCGTCCATATTTGCTATCTGTCCGATTTCAAAATTCATTGCTAGTCTACGGTGAATTATTAATTACCGGTAAAAAGAGAGAATTTTGTCTTTGTACTCTTTAGGCATTTTTTGACAAATTTTTGTTTTCACTCGCATAGCTAAACCATTTCGTTTCATGAAGCAGTGATACCATGACGGACCTCCTTTAAAATCATTTATTGGACTTTTTAAAGCTACTTTTTGTGCATGTATGCGTAAGATTTTTGTTGAAACAGCTAAGCTTTTGGAACGATTATCTTCAATCTATAGTTTAACTTTATCCTCTAAAATAAGCCACTTTTCTTTTTTATTACTTTGCGCACGCTTTTATTTATGCATTTGTATCAAATTACTCTTCTGAGAACGCCAAAGCCTTATAGTTTTTTCCGTCGGTGGTGGGCCGAAATGACATTTGGTAGTTCTATTGCCATGTTCTTCAGCAAATTTGATCACTTTCAATTTTTAGCCCGCTGTGTACGATTGTCGTTTGTTAATTTCGCTCATATTGGAATTCAAGTCAGTCTCTTACTTCAAAAAACACTTTTAAAATTATATTAAAATAAACGATGCAACAAAAATACCATTTTTATAAAAAATCTCGTATTAATTATCTAGTACGAGGGTCGTTTGAAAAGTCCGTGCAAAGTCAGAGAGATGGAAGAGCACACACCAAGTTCCAACCAGATCGGCCTATTACTTTGCGTTTTACATTCGTTTCAATCAAACAAATGGATTGGTTGTAAAAAAATGGACGAAAAAGAATTTTGTGTATTTATTAAACATTACTTTTTCAAAGGCAAAACGCCTCAGGAGATTAAACAGAAGCTTGATAAACATTATGGTGATTGTACACCTTCGATTAGAATGGTTTATAAGTGGTTTCAAAATTTTCGGAGAGGCACAAAAGATGCTGAACGTTCTGGACGCCCTGTTGAGGTTACCACTTCAGAAATCATTGATAAAATCCATGATATGGTGATGGCTGACAGAAGAGTGAAGGTGCGTGAGATTGCTAGTACTGTAGGCATCTCGATCAAACGGGTACATAATATTTTGCACCAACATTTGGACATGAAAAAGCTATCCGCTAGATGGGTGCCGCGATTGCTCACGATTGACCAAAAACAAGATCGTGTGAAATGTTGCAATAATGGTTTGCAGCTGTTCCAGCAAAATCCGCAAGACTTTAAGCGTCGTTTCATCACTGTAGATGAAACATAGATACATCACTACACTCCTGAGATCAAAGAACAGTCTAAACAATGGGTTGCCAAGGAGGAATCTGCTCCGATAAAGACGAAGACAATTCCTTCGGCCGGGAAGGTTATGGCGACTGTCTTTTGGGATTCGCAAGGAATAATCTTCATCGACTATCTGGAAAAGGGTAAAACCATTACAGGCGAATATTATTCATCGTTATTGGATCGTTTGAAAACCGAGTTACTAGAGAAACGTCCACGATTGGCCCACAAAAAAGTCCTCTTCCACCACGACAATGCGCCAGCTCACGCCTCAGCAGTTGTGGCCGCAAAACTGATGGAGATAGGGTTCCAACTCGTTTCACGTCCCCTCTATTCTCCAAACTTGGCTCCGTCGGACTACTATTTGTTCCCTAATATGAAAAAATGGCTGGCGGGGAAAAGATTTTATTCAAAGGAGGAGGTGATTGCAGAAACGAATACCTATTTTACAGACTTGGACAAATCCTATTATTTGGAAGGGATTAACAAACTAGAGCAGCGTTGGATGAAGTGTATAAGCCTAAAAGGAGACTATGTTGAAAAATAAAAAAGATTTATTAAAAAAATCAAGCAGTTTTTATTTTTGCACGGTCTTTTCAAACTACCCTCGTATATTATGCGACGTTTTTTGATCCCAAGTGGCATATAGGTACTAGGTATTTTTTATCATCCTCAGACATAAAGTATGTTTACTATATTATTATATTATAACATATATAGCATATATTATTAAAATAATAAAAAACTTACCTATTAAATAAGTAATCACTCTTTGTCATCTGCTAGTTTTGAAAGATATTCATAGGTAGTGAGGGTTGCCTAATTGCTACTATCCTGGCGCACATTTTAGTTAGGTTAGTGGGTTTGGGGTATATAGGTTTGGGGTTTGAAGTATCTTACATTCGGTGTATAAGACGCAGGTTGATTTTGGAGTCAGCATGACTGGTTATTATGTGTTTGAAAATAATTGCAATTTTTCATTCATAACTTTTTTAGCGTTGCCGTAACCAAAAGTCAAAAAATACGATCTTGTTCTAATTAAAATAAGGAACCTAACAGCTTTTCGAAAATTAATGTGCCTTCCAAATTGAATAAACTGTGCGTGAAAATATATAAGGTCTTGCATACGTGATTCGCTTTTAAAAATGTATTTTTATAGTGGCACATCTACAAATTTAATACAAACGGTACTCACCCCTGTGTGAACCACTTCTTTTTGTGCCAGAATTATACCATAAAAATGCTCATTCTCAAAAGACGCTGGATTCAATATTACAATCCTGGCAAACCATGACCTTTTCTGATAATTTTTAACCTTTATCTTCTTTTTTATCATTTTCAGTTATATATTAATGATCAGCTATAATAGTTGATCTATTCAAATAAAAATGTAGACAGACTCATAAAAAAAATTATTTTATAAGTAAATTTGATTTTTACCGATGAAAATTGTTGAGCATTCAAAAAAAAATGCATCACGCTGGTAGATTTACAACTTATAGGACTCATTAAACATATCTACGTTGATTAAAACCATGCCTTCATTAAAAAAAAATTCACGAAAAATCAACGATTCCATAGATATGCCCTATACAATGGCGCACTATCAAAAAATAAATTTATATAAAATTCTATAATTCAGGAAAATTCTAATCATTTTAATATTATTTTCCAGATGCTATTGCTAGTTCAGAGAATGTTCGAATAGCGCCATCACTCAGAAGTCAGAAAGGTATTGTATTGTTTTCAATAATTCATTGATTTTATATGTTTAATTAATTTGTAACTGTAACAAATATGTCAATTGATAAAAGTGGCTTGTATGATATTGTTCATTATTGCTTGAGAAGACTATCTAAAAAAATATCGAATTTTCAAAAGATGTCGTACAATTTCTTTTTCTCTCTCAAACACATATTTATACATACAAACATATACACTCCCATCTAATAATTTTTGGCCACCCGAGAACAAAATGACTGTAACTTTGAAGCTCTACATTTCAGCTGGAAATGAACCTACAGAGTTTTAAGGCAGTCCATTTGAAAGATCCTTTCAAGCCTTTTTGAATCGTGTATATTAGAATTATGCAAAGATAGTTTTCTTGCGTATAGTAAGGCAAATGACGAAATTTTTGTCATATCTTTATCCACTCGCCATTTTAAGAAAAAAATAGAAAAAATTAAAAAAAATTGTTATGTAGTTCTTTTCTTGTATTATGCAAAACACTTATTAAAAAATATTTTTTATTTAAATTCAGCAATTATATAAGCGTTTTCTTCAGAAATAGCATCTATATTCATTGCTCTTGATCTTGGAAAATTCGTATTCGATTTAGGAAAATCGCATAAAAAAATTTACTTGAAAGAAAATATTTTATTTTGTAAGAGTAACACATAAAAAAAATTATCAGTCATAATATAAAACCTCCTAAGTTCATCAATATTCTATTTTTTTTCACTTTGGAAGAATAATAAAGATCGTATATATTTGAAGCTATTCTTTCTATTATAGACAAATTTCATTTGCATGTATATTATTATGTTTTCGTCAGCAAAAAGTCTGACTTAGTGTAACAAATATTAAGAATTAGTCAAAAAAGTTGTCTACTTTATTTAAACTTAAAATTTATATTACATCATTTATATCATTTAATAACGAGCAGCCTGTACCTCCTTATGCCTCTCTCTTCCCATAGCCAGTGTCATGTCGTACCGTATCGTCGTATAGACCCTTAGCTCATAGGACTTTACGCATGGCAAGGTTATGGCCAGTGTTTTTTGGGATTATCTTCGTTAACTATTTAGAAAAAGGACAAACAATCATCACAGAGTATTATGCGTCGTTGTTGGACCAGTTAAGCGATAAAATAAAGGAAAAACGTCTTCATTTGAACAAAAAATATTCTGTTTCTTCAAGACAATGCACGAGTACACACTTACCTAGTTTCAACGGTTAAAATTATGGAATTGAAATTAATAGATCATCCACCGTATCCACCAGATTTGGCCCCTAGTGACTTTTTTTTATTTCCAAACTTAAAAAAGTGATTTGCCAGACCACGATCCATCTCGAACTAGGAGGTCATAACACAAACAAATGGTTATTTTGAGGAACTTCCAAAATTATTTTTTCTGATGGCTTAAAAAAACTTGAAGGACATCTAGAAAAGTGTAACGAGCTACAAGGAGATTATATTGTAAAATAAAAAAAATTATTTTTCTATCTTTTTCTAAGGAGTTATTAACCCACCCTCGTACTAAAACTAAGGTAGAAAAACTAAGAGGAGTTCTCATTACAGCGAATACGCTAAAACAAATAGTCGAGGAACTTGAAAATAATGTATCGAGACTATAGAGTGAAAACGCAAAGCTCGAAAGTACAATCAAGAGTTTACGTCAACAAATGAAATTAATGACAGAAGCCATCAACAATTAGGAAACAATAAGGCAGGATAAAAATAGCTATTTTAGAGATACTTACAACCTTACCGACCCCGATTTTGATTTAACTACGTTAGCAGAAAGACCAAGGTTGAATCTAAACGCAGCTCTGTGGAAGAAAATTCCTGTTCAGATCATATAACCAAAGACAAGATTTTGGATACACTATCAACGCTTCTCAAAGGTTGAGCACTTTACTGGTACCACTCCTTTAGCTGATATGCTAATGCTTCTCGAATGGAGTCTTGCACGATTGTTTATATCGATGATGGCGTTGTGATATCGGAAATTCTTGTCCGATTATGCGAGCATAGCGAGCATCAGCTTGCTATGCTAACTAAGAAAGACACGAAGTATGTGTGAACTGAAGCGCAGCAAAACGCTTATGAGTGCATCAAAGCACTGATTGCTACTGTCCCTGTCTTGTCTAAGCCAGACTATGCGGCTCCATTCATCGTTAAATGCAACGCTAACGATTCAGGATGAGATAGAGTCCTCTTACAGCATATAGGAGAAGAAGACAGAATACTCTGTTATGCAAGTTGAGCACTCAGTGCTACCGAGCACAGACTTTCGGTGACAGAAAGTGAGCGTCTTTTACAAGGGAACCACCCCAACCCGACCTCACCGAGTCGGATGATTTTGGGATATGTTGTAAAAAAATTAGATACCTGTTTTTTTTATCGGCCCATAAGGGCTTTTAAGGGGTGAAATCCACCCTGAAAATCAATCTCTAAAATCAGTTTTTTTAATACGATACATATAGCTGTGTATAAAAGAGTAATAATAATAGTTATTATTTTTTAAACATAAAGTTAATTCGTAATAAAGAAAAATAACAAGTAATAACAGTTAAAAATTATTAATTTCAAAAGTGGAAGTTTAATATAGTTTTTATTTCTTTTTTAATCATTTACAATTTGTCAATGAAAAAAGAAAATATAACATATAATTGATTATATTAATAATTATAAATAGTTATTATAGTCTCAATTCCTATACTTATAAACTGTTTACTTTTTTCAATTTTCACTTGTGGTTTAGTTTACTTTTTGTTGGTACTTTACTTTGCTGTACACTTTATCTTATTTACAATTTTGTCTTATCAATGGCTCGAAGAAGATAAGTTATATCAAATCTTCGCCCCTTACGATAATAAGATTTCCGATACATATTTCATTATTCATAGTACTTGAAGAAAAGTCAAAAGTTAAGTTTAAAAAGTTAAAGTTTTTTTATAGTGCTGGATTTATAAATAAACTTATTTCTATATTTACATACTAATTTCCCGAACACGAAAATATAGTACATACCAAGAAAAAAAGTTTTTGTCTACTACGTAAGTATTTATGTCACTTATCATATATAATTTTATTCAAATATTTTGATTTGTAAACATGTGAAATATAACTGTTAAAAACGTATGATCGAATTCTATCTATAGACTAGGTTTTCTTTTGTCTTTTGTAAAATTATTCAACTGCAAAAAAGAGTATTTATATCTTGATTTTGTTTTAGATTAAAACATGAAGATCAATCCTTTGAATGTAGTGAATTTATTATTAGCATATTTTCAAAGTTTACAAATACCAGATAGCGAGATTAATTTCAAAAAAATTAAATTGTCAGAAAAGTTGAAAGAAATATTAATAGATGCCGTGTATGAGTTTAATGATATTGACATGATTGTTGAAGAGACGTTAGATTTTCATGAAGATTATAAAGATACTGATGCTAAAATCATCGAAGATGAAGTTCAACATCACTTTCCTGATCCTGATTTTGCACCAACAAATCAGTGCACAAATGATGATGAAGAAATCACATTTGATTATAAACAAAGAGCCGTAGAATTTTGGAAGAGCGGAAAAAACAAAAACTTAAAACTAGATACTGTACAACATAGATTCAAAAAAGTTTCATCTATAAGTCAAGTTAAACGTTGGGCGAAAACAATTAATAAAAATGGAACTTACCGAGAAAAAATTACGCGAATTTGCCAATACCCGTTTGATAATTTAAAAGCCGCTATTGCAGTTGGTACGATAGTGCATGATCGAGATATACGGAAATGGGCATTGCAAGTTCAAAAAATTGTTGGTCATGAAGATATAAGATTTAAGGCTTCTCAAAATTGGTTACTAAAATTTAAAAAAGCTCATAGAATAGTATCTAGAAAAATAAATAAATTTATCACAAAAAAACATTATAAAGTAAAGAAGAACTACAAACTAATACTGATGCTTTTGTAGCTGATGTTAAATCATGTATACCAGAAATCGGCATTGCAACCTTTTATAATTCAGATCAGAGTGGTTTCCAATTAGAAATGCACTCGGGAAGAACATTAGCAGTTGAAGGTGAAAAGCATTTGCAATGTCTGGTACAGTCGGTTTCATCAACAACGCAAAGTTATACAATTCAGCCAACTATATCAGCAACAGGGAAACTTTTCTCACCACTTTTTAGTATTAAAAGAAAAAAGTGATCAATTCGGTCCTATAGTGGAATCCTCATTATTTAGACCAGAAAATGTTCATGTGGAATCACCTAAATCTGGAAAATTAACGACAAGTTAGTATATTTTTGTTTATTATAATGCAATGACATAAAAAAATCTTGACATTTTTTTATTTTCGATTATTTTAGAATTTGGTTGAAAGAAGTTTTTTACCTAAATGTTGGACCTCAATCTGTACTTTTACTCGACTCTTGGAGTGGACATTGCGATAAAGCTGTAAGGGAAACGATGCCGACAAACAAAATTGTTAATATAAAAAAAATTCCCACAGGAACGACAGGGTACATCCAACCACTCGATGTTTATGGATTTCGTATTTGGAAAAACTTCGTTCGACGTTTATCAAATCAAGTAATTTTGATGGACTATGAAATGAATCTACATTTAAGAAATAACATCATAAAAATGCAGTCTCTTGTCCATAACCAGCTTTCTTCTACAAGTGTTTTCTTATGATGTTTTTTCTTATACAAGCGTTCATGAGGGCTCGAAACTAACACCATACGAATGCGTATACGGTAAACTAGCCCGCGTGCACGGTCCAAAAACTTCGCTCGAAGAAGACACTGTCGATACGTACTGTGATTACGTATCTAGACTTAAGGAGCGATTGGCCGATGTACAAGAACTGGCTCGGAAAAATTTAATAAATACTAAAATACGCTCAAAAAAATTTTACGATAGAAGATGTAACCCCTGCATTTTTAAAGTAGGAGATTATATTATGTAACTATTAGAGCCAAGATCTGGAACGCACGTGCCCCAATATCGAGGCCCTTTTAGAGTTTTAGAAATAGAAAATGAAACAGGTAATGTCAAAATCGCGTTTAAAAATAGCACTCGTTTGGTTCATCCAAATAAATTGCGCTTAACTCGTTTAAGATGTAGCGAGATCAGCACTGCAGTACCAAGTAGTTCTTGTACATTGCCCAGCCATGAGCAAAACTCAAACATACTGTCCACCGAAAATTATAATAGCGAGAATAATACAAATAACAGCACTACAATAAACGGGGAAACAGAGAGCGACTTGTAAATGTGAGCATTATTAGTAACCACTAGAAATAAATTATAAAGTTAGCATTTCAAATCATTATTACAAAATACAAAGGAAAAGCGAGATGAATCGAAAAGAAAACTTAAAGTGGGAACTTAATACGCCACATAATATAAGAAGTATATATTTCTCTAATATTTTTCTTTTTTTTACCGTTTTTTTCTATCTAGAGTTAAAACAGAATACGAAAAATGATACGAAATGAAAATCCTTTCAGCATTCATCTTCCTCACAGTTATCAGCACCACTGCCACGCTCATCGTCTACAGTATCAATGTACTACTTACAATCGGTCTAATATCATCAAAAAAGTCAGAACATCACTGTCGTTAGCTGAATAAAAGACAGCGACTTCGGATGATACCTGACTCGAATTATTAATAAAGTCACGAGACTATTAGATATGTTATGTTATCCTATCTTATTTAAGAATGCACAACTCAGTGTCTGAAGTTACAACTTGCATTGTTCATTACATCAAAAGCGGAAGCTTCTTTAACAAGCTCCACACTTTTTCAAATAACAGGGGAGGTGTTCCGTCCCAAGCAAGCCAGACATCAGACACTGATATGTTGCCGAAGAATCAGTTTGTGAGTGACCTTTAGTCATCCTCACGCAAACGGCTAACTGCCCGGTTCCTCGCCATCAGCAACTTCGGTACGAATCGACCTCTAAATGGAATGTACATGTAAACTGATGCCGTTTCCCGCGGAGAATGGAAATCGCATATAGCTTTCTCATATGCGCTTTGATAAAAGCACTTCGCGAAGGCGGGAGAGACAGTTCTCTTCTTTTACGCTTTCGCAAGAATTGCTGAATAGAATATGCAACGACTTGCGAAGCTGATTAAGCAATTAGCCCATTAGCCGATGACATTGGTTAATACGTCAATAGGCGGGTCATCGCGATGCTTTTTCCTCGATTGCAGGAGGACTCGCGACATTCGGTAACCGGCAGTGAAACAGTAAGAACGTGCGCGTAACGTCTAAGTAAAAGAGTGTCGAATCTCTTAAATTAGAAAAGTACATTTTAAACCGCAACATTTCTCTTTTTGTAAACGTCAAAGTATAAGTATAAAGGTGTTGATATTTCTAAAAATTCGTAAGTTCTACTTAAACCGAAACTTCCGATATTCCCTCTCGTCTTGTGAAGTGTGACTGGCTGTGAGCGGTGCTTTAGGCACAATCTTTTCCTTGGCAAGCGATGGACTGCAGATCAACAAATCACAAGGAAACAACAATTCGAAAGGTAGCGAAAGGTACCCGCTACGACAGGTTCTCCTTTTATTTCTTTTTTTTCTTTCGATAATTTCGCTTACTCCAGACGGATTTTCCAAGTAAATTTAATTAAATATTGGTAAATTCCGGACGTAATACTACCAGCACCAAAAAATAAACACAAATAAATTGTAAATAAATTAAATGAAAAAAAAAACAACAAATCAGACACCATTAGTCGCATTAGAATGGCTCGTTTTATTCGCCATTCCAATGGGGGACTATGTAACGGTCAAGTCTGATTTGTCCCTTTTCCTACTGCAAAATAGAAACCCGACGTCCACGAGAAAACGAAAGAAAAGCGGTAATTGAGCGAAGGCGTTCTTCTCACATACGAGGTGTGTTCAAAAATTAAGGTGACTTTGTATTTTTAAGAAAAAATATTTATTTATTTATCAATATTTATGTTGTCTCATTCAAAGTAATCCCCCTCAGATACAATACACTTATACCAACGGTTTTTCCAATCCTCAAAACACTTCTCATAAGCACTTTTCGGTATAGCCTTGAGCTCTTCCAGCGATGCAGTCTTTATTTCTTCAATCGTTGCAAATCTCCGTCCTTTCATAGGTCTCTTTACAACAAGAAAAAGTCATATGGGGCCAACTCCGGGGAATATGGTGGCTGCGGCATGATTGTGGTGTTGTTTTTGGCCAAAAAATTTCTCACAAGCAAAGATGAGTGAGCAGGGGCATTATCGTGATGTAAAAGCCATGAATTGTTTTTCCACAATTCTGGGCGTTTTCTTCGTATTGCTTCTCGCAAACGGCGCATAACTTCAAGATAATACTGTTTATTGACCGTACATCCATATGGTAAGAACTCCTGATGCACCACGCCATGGTAATGGAAGAAAACAGTGAGCAAAACTTTGCCATTTGATCGTACTTGGCGTGCTTTTTTCGGTCTTGGCTCATCTGGGCTCTTCCTTTGAGACGATTGGACTTTGGTTTCGATATCATAACCATATACCCATGATTCGTCACCAGTTATGACCCTTTCGAGTAAATCTGGGTCGTCGTTGACGTCATTCAACAGTTCTTGAGCGATGCTCATGCGACGGTTCTTTTGGTCAAAATTTAGCAATTTCGGAACAAACTTCGCTGACACACGTCTCATGCCCAAAACGTTAGAAAAAATGTCATGGCACGAGCCAAGCGATATACCAACATCCTCAGCAACTTCTCTGATAGTGATTCGACGATTTCCCAGAACAATTCGTTTTCACTGCTTGAACGTTTTCATCAGTTGTTGACGTGCTTGGACGTCCAGAGCGAAGCTCGTCATTGGCATCTTCCCGGCCATCTTGGAAGAGTTTATACCACTTGTAAACATTTTTTTTATTCAGAACAGTTTCACCGGATGCCACCGTCAACATTTCAAGTGTTTGGGAGCACTTTATTTTATTTTTTACACAAAATTTGATGCAAATCCTTTGATCCATATTTTTCGATAGCAAGAAATCGTCGAGCGCGCAAAACACTTATAACCTTTACGCCTCTCACAACCAAACAAAAAATGCTATACACTTGAAACTTGGTACAGATGTTTGGGAAGAGTGTACCAACATAACAAAATAAAAAAAATCGATAATCGAAAGTACGTTGCCCATGAAATTTGAAAAGCCACCTTACTTTTTGAACACACCTCGTACATGTAAATGGTCTAGGGCAAATCAGCGAAAACAAGACCATATAAGAAGCGTGACGTCACGACCGTGGGAAATTTATTGTTTACTATGCAAAATCGACAAGTTTTTCAATTGAACAAAAGCATTTTTTTAGTCAATTTTGATGCGCTGATCTTGAATTTCATGTTGTTATAGTGTGACGGGATGGTTAATCCGTTCTGTTTCGCTCGACGCGCAATCGTACCGGAATGCGCGCGGTGAAATCGAAATATTCGCGTTTATTAATTGGAAAGCAAGAGGGGACGGGAATCAGTCAACCAACTCACTACTAGCTAATAATGACAACATTAAAATTGTCGTTTGAATCATACGTGAGTTAGTTTATTTTCCTATACTCTACAAAATGCTTGACCCGCGTCGCCGGATCGGTCGCAGTTCTTTGTTCGCAAAGTTAGTTTACATGCACGCTACTGAATTTTACAGAGTCGCCGGTACGAAGGAATTGCAATTAATTAAGCGCAGTCATACGTTAAAAAATCGCGGTATTAAGCTGGCCAGCTTACCTTAGTATCGGTCGCACTATCAGGGGGTAAAAACAGGTTTGTATTGCCGCTTCCGGTATCTTAGTTTTTTGAAGGAGGGGATTTGTGCCCTCGGTATTGTCTACGATGGCCAAACTCCTCACCCACACACACACTCGTAAGGATAGTGACAAAAGTATAAGATCGGTAAGACTGTCAGCTGGATCACTTCCGCACTCTTGGAAATCTTGGAAAACTTGTGTTACTGTTATATGCAGCTAGATGATCGGATTGCAAATCCTCGACTGGTTCTTTCATAATAGCATTTCTGTCCCGTCTCGTACAGAGTTCCCTTTTTCTATTTTCCCCAACCGGTAGGTGCTGCCCTCGCAGGCAGCTGCGTGATTGAGATGGTAACTCAAACAAGACGTTTACCGTCATCGGAATTATCAAATATGTATTTATTAGTTTAATTTAATTTACAAGTTAATAGTGTTTGTTATTTTGCAACAAATAATTATATTGCTAATTTGAATGTGCAATTGCGTTCGTAACTTATTGAAACTGAGAAGCAAGAATTTGACACTTTGGTAACTAATTTTTCACTGAGTTATCAATAAATAAAAAATTTATAATTTATTTAAACAATTAAAATTGCATTGTTAGATAGAAATTCGATTGTATGTATCTGTAAAATTAATGATAATGATTGTCACTAATTTGCTGAATTTGAAATGGCTAAAAAAGAAATTTGCAAATTCGTTTTTTAATTATTATTAAAAATTGGATAGTTATATTAATCGTTTTCAATTTAAATAGTGTTCTACTAATCACAAGCGATTTTTTTATGTAAAAATTTTCCATAAATTTATTGTAAATTTGGTGTTGTTTGATTATCAAATTGTATTACTTATAACTCTAAAAGGCGATTTTTCCTCGAGAAACGATTTATGTTAAAAAATTCGTTATTTCACACTTAATTTTTTAAATCATAAAATTTCAATTTCGATCGAGCCATTTTGCGACAAAACATGTGCAAAGTTTATATCAATTTCAAAAATAGCGTTGTAGGGGCTACCAAGCGTAGAAAGGAGCCAATTTCGCAAGTATAAATTCGCTCGTTGCTGCGGCAAAAGGATTCACTATCCTACCTTGCTTACCAGCGCGAGCATTGATTTGAAATAAAGACTCAGCAATTTCCTGAGACTAATTTTATTATTCAGTGGTTAGCCTACTAATTCCTTTCCTTACGATACCTAAGCGCTCAACTCATAAGACTATCTCTCTTATGAGAAAAAAGTAGCCTTAGATATTTCCTCTCTACAAATTTATTAATTGCTAAGAAATCGAATTGAGTGTTTGTTGCGGCGCTGTCGGGCTTCTCCCCGATAGATGCAATTATACTCAATCGTATTTCAAAACGATTCATCGAAATAGAAAATATTGTGTTTGCTATTCGATAAATTTTGAGATTTCATTTCTTATAGAATATATATGCGTGTCAACTTCTTGCTACTCTCGGAAACGCGATTACAAATATAATAGAAAGAGTCCGGACTATTTATTTGATAACGCGAGATAGACTGAAACGTTACACAACGTTGACCTCGATTTTTTTTGCGTCACTCGTTGCGTTTCAGAGACAAAGCACGACGACGATGATGACTAAAATGTGAAATAAAATTTCCAGTAGTTGAAGAAAAAAGTTGCTTTATTGTTGTCGAGATGTTATCGCTACGTTACATTATACGCTACGTTAGCGGCAGCAGCAGCCAATACACCATCGTAACAATATATGCAGTCGTCAATTACTGCTCGAGCACGAACTACGACGATGACTGCAA
The DNA here is from genome assembly GCF_024137745.1 of Phymastichus coffea. NCBI lineage: Eukaryota > Metazoa > Arthropoda > Insecta > Hymenoptera > Eulophidae > Phymastichus > Phymastichus coffea. The sequence goes on along the minus strand of NW_026706822.1, from coordinate 2,245,685 downwards.
AGACTCACTTCTATTAATATATCGCGTGTAAGGTAATAAAACGAGTTTCTTTTTGAGTGGGTCTATCTTTGCAATACAGTCGGCCGACTGCCTTTTACCGCGCAACCGCGCGTTTTTGAAAACTATAATCCACTCTCCTCGCTCATACGCCGTAAACGCGTCTGTTTTCCACTTTAGCATGTACTACTCCTGTCGGTAACAGTAGCTGGCAGTAGTAGCAGCAGTTTCTCTTGCTCTAAAAGTGAAAACAAGGGGGAAAGGTAACCCTTTAAGACATCTAAAAAAATACATCAAAGAGATGTAGTTATTAGCACGTACGTTCTCTCCCCCATCCCTCCTTCTTGCGACCACAGTAATGTTTTTACGATAAATGTGCAAAAACTTGCAATGATGTTTTTTTCAAAGAAAGCTAATCGCAGCAGCAGCAGCAGCAGCAGCAGCGATGGTAGCAATACCAATAAACCATCGAAATCCGTTTGGGCCGTTTAAAAAAAAATACTTCCTTTCCCTTTCTTGAAACGCGCGATAACGAGTCGCATACCAAATAATATTTGCAGAATTCAAGTGATGGTATTTTTTGGCAAAATGGCGAAGGTCACCTTGGTAATGCTCGACACGACAGAGTTAGCCTTAGAATCAGTCACCGATGATACTAACTACGCTTTGATTATAAAATATTTATTATTTAAACGTAAATAAAAAAACATGTACCTTTACCGTAGGTAAAGTAGTAGCAACAACGATGCGTTACATCTCCTCAAATACTTTTTTATCTCCGTTGGCGCCAATAATCGAGGAAGAGATGCCAATCATCAACGACTGGCACAGCAACGACGATAGCAACAATGCCGAGGAGGACAATACCCTGGAAGATTTCGTTATTACATTGAGTTATGTCAATCGAGTCTTTGACGACACAGACAATTCAATTAAACTGTCGTCCGAGGGCACAACACTGGCCATCGAGTCTCTTTGAAGTGAGTTTCACGACTACCATAACGACGACAATGATGATGGTAGTGGCAGCAGCGCCGTCGTCGTTACCACCGCTGTCGACAATCAAAATTCTAATTCAGAGAGAATTAACGATGGCGATGTAGATTCGTTGAACACCACTATAACCAATATCGCTAATAGTGCGGCTGTCGAAGTAAATAGTTATGACTGCGGCAACAACTCTATTTGCAATGTGGCGATAGCATCGAATGGCATTAGTAGCAATGATGGTAACGATGATGATAGTAGTAGTAGTGGTGGTGATGGTGGTGGTGGTGGTGGTGGTGTCATCGACGTTGTCGTGAGCGACAACGAAAACGGTGGCTTTTGCGTGGTGTACATCGAGGGCGTTCAAGTGGATGAGTCAAACGAAAAATAATTGCAACTTTTGGTTTCCACGCCCCATTCGCTCGATTAAAACGAACTACTGGATGATTTCCTCGAGCAGTTGAATAAATCGGCTTTGTTATCGTCGTCGTCGTCTTCGCCTTCGTTTTCCTCCTTGCAAAACAATGATGCCGATACCGGTAATGATGAGAATAAGGCTGTCTCGATTGATACCACCGTTGCGACAACAACAACAAGCGCTGATAATAGTAATGACGATATCGCAACTATCTATAATTACGACGATGGTAACAACGGCTATCATTGTAGTAATGACAACGGCGGTGATTCTTTCAACGAAGATAGCAATGACCAACCGCAACAACGTATCTTTCTACGGATCACGATGACTGGTAAGTTTTTTTTACGCTACGTGTTTTATACATTTTTTTAATTTAATTTTGCGCGTTTACACACAGAAATGACGAGTGGTCGCATGCAAATAACGTACCACAAGAGTAGTGGCGTCTTTGGAAGAACCGTCGTCATTGCCACAAATAAATTTGATACCTGTTTGCCAGAGGAGAGCGTGGAAGAAGAGTACTACAACTACGTCAATTGTGCGACGAAAAATAAAAAAGTCGACGAACTTTGCAAGCACGTAAATGTGCTAAATTTTAACAACACGCTAAAACAAGTGGTAATGGATCAGACTCGCGAGTATATGGAGTGTTCGTTCGAAGGTCGATGCGGCTTTAATAGGGCATTTCAAACAATTTTTTCTTAATTGACCAACTGTATGTTTTTCAACGATGTTACCAATCAATGTATGCTAGACGAACTATTGCTACTGGATTACTTTTACGCCGAATATTTTAATGTGACGAGCAACGATTTGCCACACGTAATCGAACAACTCAAATACATATTGCAAGCAGACCTGTTGGTAAAGGACATGCGATCGCCAACGGTGATCGATTTAAACTTGACTATGACGACAAACATTGATTCAACAAAAACTCACGTGCTTTACTTTTTGTCGACAAATTTCTCGAGTGGTGATTCAATGTTTGTCCTTACATTAAAAAACGCCTTGTTTGCTCGTGATTACATGTTGCGCTTTCACGATGGTGTGTGTTGCGTGATGAAGGTGCCACGAGATACAAAGATTGACGTCAATACAAACATGTCCGATGCATTCACCGCTCACGTTTTACCGGTAACGGCAGACTTTGATTTGTATAAAATCTTGCGAGATCTCGATATTAACATTCGCATCGCCATAGACATCAATACTCATATCATGTGGCATCAATTTTGTCGGGGCTTGCGATTACCGATAGGTTCGCGCTTCAATACTACCGTTTGCCAAATTTTGTACTTTAAATTTCTACTATATTTGTACTTGATATACGCGCATCCGTCGTGGGTCTCTACAGGGACGACAACTTTTTAATGAATTGTGATTTTTTCCAAAGGTTTAATTATGCGCTAAAGAACAATTGGCTCATAAAGTTGTAAAACCAATTAAACCAACATTTGTAGTAATAAACAATTCCTTTTTTTGTATGCTTGTAAAGTTTATTTGTAAAAATAAAAATGTGCATTATACGAGGTGTGATCAAAAAGTAAGGTGAATTTTGAAATTTAGCGGGCTACGTCCGTTCGATCTTCGACTTTTTTATTTGGTTATGTCGGTACACTCGTCTAGAACATACGTTCCAAATTTCAGCTTTGTAGTATGTTTGGTTTGTTTGTGAGAGGCATCAAGGTTAGAAGTGTTTTGCGTGCTCCACGATTTGCTGCTGTCTAAAAACATGGATCAAAGAGTTTGCATTAAATTTTGTGTGAAAAATGGAATCAAATGTTCCAAAACACTTGAAATGCTGAAAGTGGCATACGGTGAGTCTACTTTAAGCCAAAAAAATGTTTACAAGTGGTATAAACTCTTCCAAGAAGGCCGAGAAGACACCGACGACGAACCTCGTTCTGGACGCCCCAGCACATCAACAACTGATGAGAATGTTGAAGAAGTGAAGAAAATAGTGTTGGGAAATCGTCGATTACCATTAGAGAAATTGCTGATGATATTGGCATCTCATTTGGTTCGTGCCAATCAATTTTGACGAGTGTTTTAGACATGAGACGTGTGTCAGCGAAGTTTGTTCCAAAATTGCTCAATTTCGACCAAAAGAAACGTCGCATGAGCATCGCCCAAGAGCTACTGAATGACGTCAACGATGATCCAGATTTACTCAACAGGGTTATAACAGGTGACGAAACATGGGTATACGGTTATGACGTCGAGACTAAGACTCAATCGTCCCAGTGGAGGCATTCTGGATCACCAAGACCAAAAAAAGCACGCCAAGTTCGATCAAATGTAAAGGTTTTGCTTACAGTTTTCTTTGACTGCAGGGGCGTGGTGCATCATGAGTTCTTGCCACAGGGTAGAACAGTAAATAAGAAATATTACCTGCAAGTTATGCGCAATTTGCGCGAAGCAATCCGCCAGAAACGTCCGAATTTGTGGAAAAATAAAAATTGGCTTTTGCACCATGATAACGCCCCTGCTCATACATCGTTGCTTGTGCGCGAATTTTTGGCTAAAACCAACACAGTAACGATGCCACAGGCACCGTATTCCCCAGATCTGGCCCCCTGTGACTTCTTCTTGTTCCCAAAACTGAAGAGGCCCATGAAAGGACGGCGTTTTGCCATGATTGAGGAGATAAAGACGGCATCGAAGGATGAACTAAACAAGATCACAAAAAATGATTTTTTGAAATGCTTTGAGGATTGGAAAAAGCGTTGGCACAAGTGCATTATATCCAAGGGGGATTACTTTGAAGGAGATAAAATAAAAATTGATGAATAAATAAATATTTTTTGAGAAAAATAAAAATTCACCTTACTTTTTGATCACACCTCGTATTGCAAATTATTTTTAGTTTTGTCCTTCTTTTTAACTACAACGTACACGTACAAGTATTTTTTTTTTCAAAGGTACGTGATGCATCGCTTCCGCCGTCGCCGTCTCGTCGCTTGAAACGTAATTGTTAAAATGCGCATAATCGGATTTCGTACAGGTTATATTCTCGTCGAAAGGCGTGCTCACGTGTATGGTATCGCAAACCATATCGCTAAAGTGCTTGGTAAAGCCAAAGATTAAAATTTTGCGAGATTTACATAGATGTGAGGCTCATACACTATCATCGGTAGTAGTGCTAGTAGTGATTTTTACGGTAAACTCATCCAATTGTACTCGACGCGTCATCGTCAACTGTAACGGTCAAGTCTGATTTCTCCCTTTTCCTACCACAAAATATCGGAATTCATTAGAGTACTTTCTTCATTCGATAATGATGATTATTTAAGCAACCGTATCGCTTCTAAAGAACATACGAATGAACACCAAGTCAATAGTATTTCGATCAATCCCTCTACTCAAAAACCTCAAAATAAACGGCGAGAACGCAAGCCTAAAGCTTCCCCTGAGGAAATCAGTGAAGATACAGTGCAACAACTTGAAAACACTGCTTCTTCGGGAAACGAGTAATCGTTGCTTCTCGTAACTCGGATAAAAAGAAAAAATTTCAGCGTAGCAACGGTAAAAAATTCTAATTTAAGAAAAGATTCGACGGAAGGATTACTATGTATTATATTTAATAATCCTCGGGATGAAATTAAGACTGAACTCGAAAGTAACGAAGACAACACGTATATAAGGAAATGTCCAGAAATTAATATAATTGTAGAGGCTATTTCGGTTGTCGCGTTGCTCGATTCAGGTAGCGAGATTTCAGCACTTTCCGACGAATTTTATAATCAAAATGCATCAATTTTTAAGCAAAAACCAACTTTGCCTATTAGTGGACATGTAATTAAAGTGGCTAGAGGACAAAAAACTGTAAAGTTGAAAAAATAAATTTATTTGAATGTAAGATTAGGTAACCTTTACGTTGACATAACCTTTCTCATTATTCCTCATTTAGTAAAAGATTATGATACTATGAAAAGTATAAGGATGAAACTTGATACTGAGCAGGAGAGTGTAACTTTTCAAATAAATAATGTATTGGGCTATTTGAAATATAGTGAAACTTCTTTGGATGAGAAAACGTATCAAAGCTTGTCAATTTGGCATGAGTATGACCAGAATCCTAGCGAAGAAGCATCCTTGTTCAGAAATCTAACCCAAAACCACCTAGACGGAAGCGCCGCAAAAGACGACGATACAAATCTAACGTGGACGGAGATTGACGAAAAAATTAGCGTATGCTCAAGCTTAACTGAAAGTCAGAAAAACGAATTGGCGGCGTTGGTATATGAATTTAAAGATGTGTTCCGCAAAAAGCCCGGACTATTGAAAATTTACACTTATAAGTTAGTACTCCAGGATGAAAAACCTTATTTTTCGAGACAGTATCCGGTGCCTTTGAAACATCGCGAAAATGTGAGAATTGCAATCAAATAAATGTTGAGAGATGGTATCATACGTAGGTCAAAAAGCAATTCTATAAATCCAGTTGTCATCAGCGTAAAAAAGGATGGATTGGTTCGGTTCTACCTAGACGCCAGACAATTGAACAAAAAATTAGTAAAAGATTATGAAACTCCATTACGTATGGAAGACATTTTTCACAATGTTTTGAAATTAACTATATGTCCAGTTTTGATTTAACTAGTAGCTTTTGGCAAGTCCCACTAGACGAAAAGAGTAAGAAGTATACTGCCTTTATAATTGAAGGAAATACATATGAATTTAACGTCGTGCCCTTTGGAACTTGCACTAGTACAACTGCTTTAGTAAGGGCTCTGAATCTATTCATTGGCGATTTAAAACAATTTATAATCCCGTTTGTAGATGATATTCTCTGTATCTCAAAAACATTCAATGACTACTATGGATGTTTTTAGTAAATACGTCGTAATGTATCCAATAAGACGTGCAACCACCAATACCACCATTAAGAAGATTTTTGAAGACTATGTGCCCAAATATGGAAAGCCAAAATCCATCATTTGCGACCATGGCACTCAATTCACATCGAAAATTTGGAAAGAAAAGCTGGCATCTATGAACATCAATTTGATATTCTCTAGTATACGCCATCCGCAAAGTAACACAGTAGAGCATATACATAGAGAACTAGGACGTTTTTTAAGAGCGTATGGTCATGAAAACCAAAAAAGTTGCGCTTCGCTAATACCAAAAATACAAGATATAATAAATTCTATTTGTCATGATACAGCTGAAATCACTTCTATGGAAATCCACCTAGGACGGAAGCCAGATCGTTTTTGGCATCGCTGGTTTTCCCTAAATGTTTCGACTGTATCTAACAAAATCACGGATCTTCGTAAAAAGGTCCATGAAAAACCAAACAAAAGAGCTCTAGCTTAGCTGGCAGTAGTAGCAGCAGTTTCTCTTGCTCTAAAAGTGAAAACAAGGGGTAAAGGTAACCCTAAAAAAAATACATCAAAGAGATGTAGTTATTAGCACGTACGTTTTCTTTCCCTATCCCTCCTTCTTGCGAGCACAGTAACTCATGATGATATTGAATACTGAAACAAATGATCAATAATTTATTGGTTAATTTTTTATACAGACTCCGCTGTCTGGGTTTGTAAACCTGAAGAATTTTCAAATGTTATCAACGGATTAGGTATAGTCGTGGAGGATTTCAGTTTCTTTGAGGGTTTCGGTTTGAATTGGTCAGTCCAAAGTTATGAAGAACTGATCTGTATCGGGGATCCGGTGAAACGTGTTGAGATGACTTTGGTGTATGCATGTGAGGTGATTCGTGTACTCTGGTATTATTTAACGCTTTTGTGCGTACGATGCAGCATTTATAAATTATACTGATAATTATTACTATTAGGATATTAATACTGAATCCTCCATAAATTAGTCCTGATTATGATGTTGTGATTTTTTTATGATTTCTTATAATTTCTGTCTTTTCCATAATATTACTTAATGTTTTTTTTTGGCTGGTCCAGGTTTCAGCTTGTGGAGTCCATTCTTCTAATTTAATATCTGTTTCAGATAAATAGGTTAGCGTGGGGTAGAGTATTTGTTAGGTTGAGGGTCAAGGTTGGTTGATATAGGTAAACATTTGTATTGTCTTTGTTCATTTCCGTAAACAAGGTCGCATCCTTGGTATAACCGATGCACCCCCCTTGTATTTCGGTTTTTTGGTCCACTTCATTCGGGCAAACAATTCGGACTATATCTTGTCGGTAAGCTGAGTATATCCATGACCCATCCGTTGATATATAGTTCCAACTGGTTATTCATTGTATTCTCAGTACTATGGCACAATGGTGTAATTCATGAATGGATGGTTGTAATAGCAGTCCTAATTCGCATTTTCTATTTTAATTAGCGTCTAAGACAGGTCCTCCTACCGGACATATAAAAGTATAGTGTGTTCGCACACAACTTTGTAATGAGTGGTGGTCCATCTGTATATACTGTTTGTGATCCGAACTTAATGCCAAATACGGGTATCTGTGTCGAATATATGCTGATTTTTCAGTTAAGCTTGGTAATTGTGATATCAATATTGAATGCAGACGGTATAGGTTATAGTAATGTCTGTCAACTAGAGGTAAATGAATGACAATATATGTCTTCCTTTCTCGCTGGATTGCATCAATGTCGGAAATTTTAATAATTTCCTCGATTCTGAGGTGTTCCGTTGGAATCGGGAAATCAAGGTCCGTTACCATGAATTTTATATCATTCGCTATCTGGTGCAACATGTTAAGATCTATAAGGTCCGGATGTATTTTGCCCCTTTTTAACGCATGAATAATTTCAAGAAGTTTTTCCGAGCTTTTGATATAATGATCTAATTTTGCTTCTAGCATTCTTCCAAGTGATTGTACTGAAATCATGTACTCCAGTCGTGCATTCTCATTTTCTAATTTCCTGAATTTTTGTCGCATTTGGAGATTTAAATTATAAATTCTGTCCCCGTGAACGTCCATCATTTTATATAGTTTATCCATTCCTGTGGTGATTATATGGGTCCTATCATTGAAAAGTTTAATGATATCTTTTTGGTCTGCATATAATTGATTTATGTTGGCTTTTATTTTATCAGTTTCGTCAATAGCCACTAATCCAAATAAACTATGACTCAGCCTTCCTATGCCTCCAAAAGGTACCAGTCTTTTTGGCCTGATATTTTTAGGTCCTTGGACATCGAGTCGTTGAATATGTCCCATGTTCTCAATAGCTCCTTTAATCTTCATTTGTATTTATTCAAGAGCGATTGTCTTCAGGTCAATATGATCCTTGCCAATTATATTACTGCAAGTTTCCTTATTGAGATGCCCAGTGCAATTTCGTAATAGCGAGCGTAGGTCAATTATAGCAATGGTCTTCGCCAGGAATAAATTGAAGTTGATGGATATGTATACTTTCCAATCTGCCCTCTTTATTCTCATTGGATCTATTCTTTCGTATTAAATTCCTGGGCTGCTGTCTAGCTTTGCTATAGAATAAGCTTGTGTCCATAATAGACGGGGCGAATACGGAGAGAAAGGAGAGTAAGATTAGATACATATTAAATGAAAAGAAGTATATTAAAAGAAATAGTACCTGAAAGAACAGAACAAAGTAAATAGTGTAGACGAAGAATGTAGAATAGATAATATAAGTGAATAATTGAATTTATATAGTTACGACTGAAGCTTAAATTTATCCATATGTTTCCGTATTGTTTTTCCATTGGGTAATTCTAATAAAACGTTTTTATGATTTAAAATTTCGACAATTTTCAGGGGTTTTTTATAAAAGCTATCGACTTTTCCTACCCGAGTATCATTCAATATCCAGGCATAATCGCCGACTTCCCCTTTAAAGGGTCTAGCGTGTTTTTCATATTGGTCTTTAGATTCTTCCTTTTTACGAATTTGATTCTCACCCGCCGCTACCTTTAGTTCTGTCAAGCGTAAGACTAGATCGCGTAGGTATTGGTTATAGGTCCCTAATTGTTCCTCCCGAGGGATCTTCATGGGGAAACTAGCGATTCGTCTATAAACTAGTTCAAAGGGGATGTAACCAGTTCCATTATGTATACTTGTATTATATGTAAAAACGGCAAAGGGGGTTAACCGATCCCAGTCGTCGAATCGCTCCGAATATATTGGTAAGAAATCGATTACGGGTGCATGGCTTTTCACAAGAGAGCCATTAGTCTGAGGTCTATATCCGGAAGTCGTTAAATGATGAATTTTGAATAAGTATAATAGTGATTCTACAATCTCTGAAAGAAGGTTTGTCCCGCGATCTGCCAATATCTCTCTAGGGGCACCGAATTGGCATATTAAATGTCTGGCTAATGCATCAGCGATAGTGATTGCTCTAAGATCCTTTATTGGTACTATAATTAAGTATTTGGTCAGATTGCATTGCATGGTCAGCAGGTGAGAATTTCCACTAGTAGTGGTTCGTAATTTTCCTACGGTGTATATCGATACCTTGTCGAATGCTTCGATTAGTGTTTCCGTAATCAGCATCAGTTCCTTAGTCTTGTGACGATCAATTACCTTCTCAAGACAACTCGGACATTTCCGTACGTAATGTAATATATCTTTTCGTAGTCCTGGCCAATAATATCGCGCTCGGATTTTTTGATATGTCTGATTAACTCCCTTATGGCCATCCACTAAGCTATCGTGTAGTGTTTTAATTATTTCTGTCCGCTGGTTTGCAGGTGGGAGAATCATATTCCCATAATAAAGGATTACTTTTATAGGACTCTTCGAAAATTCTTATTAGTATTTCTGTTAGTAATCCAGGTCCAAGATCATCGGTATAATCCCTTCGTCTAGCAATCTGGAAACTAACTACATTCCTCTTAATGAGTATCTTCTTTAAATTTATAAGTTCGACTTTTATAGCCTTTATGGTAGTAGAGTCAATATATTTGTCTTTTATGCCTACAGAGAAAATATTATGGTTTTTATATTTGGTCGTTAGTATTTCTCCGACCTTAGGTTTCAAAATTTTCATATTGCGTAGGTCTATAGCCCCAATTTCACTTAATAGTCTTGAAATAGCAGTTTGGTCATTGCAGTCTTGCGATATAAAATGTACAATGTTATCTCGTTGATAGGTGAAACATTGTTGGCTCGTGCTTACATTATTTTGTAAGATATATTTTGTAGGATCTAATGAAGAATTACCGCTGGCGGTTTCACTGCTTGAGCTTGGGTTCTTATAATCTTCTGGTTTTCGATATTGGTTAATTGGTCCTGTCGGTGGTAACAAGAAGAACAATTCATCAACTACTGGTGTTTTCGAAAAGTGTCATTCTACAGGGCTCTTGTTACTAAGATCTGACCTCGGGTATGCCCTCAAGCCCTTCAAATCTTACCATAAGTCGAGGTCCCTTAACCATGGGAGTACTTCTGGCTGGTATTCCTGTTTTAATAGTTGGGATTACCGATATCTCTTGATATCGTGGCTGCCTTAAAGTTTCTTCAACTTCCTTGTTTCTTTCAGGACGTGCTCCAATAGTCATATCTGAGAGACGTTGATTTTCATTTTCATCCGGGCGGTCTGTGTCCGAGTCACTGTCGTATTCTAGATGAGTTTCCATTAAATTTTGTGAATCTTCTGTTCACTTCGTTATTCTATTCGCCATTACCTCATCAGAATCATTTATTTTATCATATGGGTCAAGGCTCCATAGTGTCTCTTGTAGCTCTTGCGGGGGCTCGTTCCCATCTGAGAAATGAGAAGGCATTTCTATAGTTCGGTTGTCTCGTGCAAGACCCATTTCATCCCAATAGTACGATTCATTATCTAAACTTTTATGTCTTCGCAAACTAGCTTCGAATTTTTCTGCGGATTTCCACACTTCGTTTGCCGATAAACTAGTCCTCTGTGCCGGGGCTCGTTCTTCGCATCTTTTAGTGGAACTTTCGTTTTCTGCTAACTCATCGTCTTCTCCAGAGTTCCCGCTGGTTTGAAGTCTATTAACTTCTAACTCTATTCGTTCAGTAACTTCCGATTTATCACTCTGAACTTCATCACTTCAGTTGTCCCCTTCTGTTTCGGTTTTTTTCCTCAGCCCACTACGTCGCGGATCTTCTATTAGGGCTCTGTCATCCGTACTGTCTTAGACATTTTTCGGATCTTTATCCTCCATTCTAGTTGAGGATAATAAGGGTCCCCGAGAGGAACTTGCCTGTTTCATGCCGATCTCGCTATCAGAATCCGAAACACTGGCACTAATGTTTTCCCTCTCCAGTCGATCTAAAATGTCCTGTACTCGTTTGTGTCGACCACTCGGCAGATATTGTCCAAAAGATGAATCTTTAACAAACTCTTTGCTATCAACCTCCTTCACAGCAACTTCGATGGCAGATTCATCAGTCGACGTGACTCCTTTCCGCTCTGTAACTTTAGGCGGGGTTTCCTTGTCCAATTCACCAGTTTTCAATCCGGAATCATCTGTTGCAGCATCCGATGTAGTATTTCGTAACGCCTTTAGCTACTTGGGTAAGGGTTTATCCTTGTCTAATTTGGACCCTTTTTCAACCTCCAATTTGAGTTGAGAAGTGCCGGGTCTGGGTTTATTCGGTAGTCGGAGAGTTTTTTCTGCGGTTTTCACAGACTTCTTCGGGTTCTTTCAGTAATGGTACTGTGATCTAAATTCGGTTTTTCCTTATTTGTCTTGGCCACAACAGGTCTTCCTTTTGTCCTTAGCTCGTTCGAGATCGTATGAGCCCTCTTACGTCTACCAATCAATTCCCGTGGCTCTACTGTCTCTTGTTCATCTGTATCTTTTCCTCCGTTCTTACGTTTTAGCATCATTACCTAAATCTTCGGAATATTTTCATTCAGCTCCTTTTCTTTCTGAACTTTTTTGTCTAAATACTCTTGTAAGTTATTCGGGTTCCTTGAGAGTGCGTCTGCATTGCAATTTAATTTTCCGGGTTTATACTTGAATGTATATTGGTAGTCTGTAAATTTAAACATCCATCTATTAGCCTTTGTATTGGGTCCTTGCAATTATGCAGAAAGTTTAGAGGTTCACGATCAGCAATCATGGTAAATTTCTTGCATAAGAGATAAGGTTTAAACTGATTCATCGCATATAAAACGGCAAAACACTCCTTTTCCGTGGTAGTATAGTTTCTTTCCGCTTTATTCAATAACCTTGAAAGATACGCTACAGACCTTTTATGGCCATCCACTTCCTGTGATAAAACCGCTCCTTTTGCATAATCCCAAGCATCTGTTGTTAAGGTAAAAGTCTTCTCGAAATCAGGAAAAGCTAGAATAGGAGCCTTACAAAGCATCTGCTTCAGCTTTTCGAAAGCCTCTTCCAGTGGCGGTCCCCAGTTATATGCTTGGTCCTTTTTCGTTAAATCACTGAGAGGCTTGGCTATCTTCGACTAGTCTTGGATAAAGCGTCGGTAAAATCCGGAGAGTCCAAGAAAAGACCTGACACTTTTTAGTCCATTGGTCGTTGGAAATTTCTTTACGGCCTCAACCAATTTAGAATCTGGCTCAACTCCTTGGGCTCTAACAATATGTTTCAAGAATTTTACTTCTCGACAAAGGAAATTTACCTTGTCCGATTGCAAGACTAATCCTGCGTTGGTAAGTCTTTCAAACAATTTCCCTACTTTAACTTCATGTTCGTGTAAATTCTTAGCGTAAACTATCACGTCGTCCAAATACACTAACATTTCTACGTTCAATAGTCCTCGCAACAACGCATTCATCATTCGTTGAAAGGTCGCTGGCGCATTCATTAGTCCTTCTGGCATTCTGATATAATGAAAATGTCCATCAAAGGTCGAAAATGCCGTCTTCTCCCTGTCCTCAACCCTTAAGGGAATTTGTTGAAATCCACTGATTAAGTCGAACGTTAAAAAATACATCGAACCTCCCAACTGATCTAGAATATCAGCAATATTAGGTAAAGGGAGACCATCACCAATGGTCTTTTTATTTAATTCTCTAAAGTCGATAACCATCCTCCGCCTTGGTGTGCCATCACTCGCCGGGCTTTTAGGGACGATCCAGAGCGGTAAGTTATAAGGTGAATTAGATTTTTCGATTATTCCTTTCTTTAAACGTTTTTTAATTTGTTCTGATAGAAATTTTCGGTGCCAGGAGGATGTCTATACTGTTTGGTATTAAATGATACTGTATTGTCTAAGTGTATTTCATGTTCTATTAAGTTAGTACACGGTAAAGGTTCCCCAGGAAGTAAAAACACATTCAGATATTTCTTCAATAAACGTTTAACATTCTTGAGTTCATGCGAGCTAATGTGTCCTGTTCTAATCAATTGCAACAACTGACCTTTTCGTTTCTTGAGTTGATCCATAGTCTGTGGTTCCTGAAGGCTACCTTTCCGGTCTGAATTCGTGTCATTAGAGAATTCCGATTTGTAATATTCAAATGGAATAATTTCCTTCGGGTTCACTTCTATTGTTACTTCTCTCTCATCATGGGTATTGATATCCATAATCTTACAGGTCTCATGATCATTAATAACTATGCCTTCCCCAAGAAACACTTTATCGTCAGCCACATTTATTCTAAGTAATTACCCTTCTGTGAGCGTACTCTTCAGCAAATTAAGCTATATAACTTGACGAGTCCTTGGTGCTAATGTATATCGTATCGTGCCAACCGGCAGTCCCTCTTGGCTATTTGTAATCTTATTATTTGCATTTTTTTTGCAAGCCAGTTGTTCTATTTCTCGATCTAGGTCCGCTGCAGTTTCAATATCCTCACGAGCTCTAATACTCATAGTTTGTATCAGATCATCTTGTAGTCGGTCAATGGGAACATCATTCGGTAAGAACGGTATCGGGTTCATTACATTAATATTTATCATTAGACGTTTATGAAAATACGAAATCACTGCGTTGGTATCAATCAAGTAATTTCTGCCTAACATTCCGTCCTCTTTAATAGGAAAATTGTTCCATACTATGTGGAATTTCGCGGATTTTCCATTAATAGTTAATATTGCCGTACCTATGGTCGGAACGGTGTGTGCCGTAATACCACTCAAGGTAGTCACCTCCCTCGGATCTAACCTCGTAGTCCAATTTAGTGCACTAAACTTAATTAAGTTCACGGCTGATCCATTATCAACCATGAACACGGTCCACTTTTTACAGATTTCTGGTATACGAAACCTTACTCTCGTTGGTGCATGGATCTGATTATTTCCAGTGCCAAGTCCCCAATTTGAGGCAACTGTCGTGAAAGTCACCAACAGTGTCCCTTTGCTTTATACGCAGACTATGGATTTTGGAATCGTAGTATGTGAAGTCTTTGCAAGGTGCGAACCGTTCCTTTAATATTCTGATTAAGTCATCAACTGCCTTAATGGATTTTCCACAACTGCAGTCGTGCGGGTCTTCGTAGTTTAGCAATTATTAACCGGACAAAATTTTGTTCCTGTGTATCTGATATCAATGTTCTTCCGTTACGAATATCCTGGATAAAGTCCTTAAGCGAGACATTTTTCCCATCGAATTCCGTAATTCCTTGTACTATGTTTTGTAGGGTGAAGCTGGCTTATAGTCCTATGTATGCTTATATCTCGCTTTCTTTTTCATATAAGGTCGCACTAAATTTTCGTCGCAGTGGTTTACGTATTATATATGGCCCAGGATCCCTTTTTGTTGATATTGTAGAAAATAAATAAATAAAGAACGACAATACGGAAAGTTTCCGCTGTCAATATAAATAAAGAAAATAATAATAATGATTCCTAACAAGATATTAATTTATTAAGCTAAATTCCTTTAATAATTATTAACAAAATACTAATTATTATTTTTTATTGATGAAATATACCTATCGTTTAATAATAAAAATAATAAAAATAAAAATAATTAAGGGAAATTTTAATAACAGGATGGTACAGTATAATGCCAAGTATTAATTCTCTATTACAACAGAATAAAAAAAATAAATTCGACTATTTCACAGAAGGAAATATTTAGCAAACGCGCTGTGACGGTAAACGTCAAATTAGCGCTGACCATTTAGCTTAATTGCTGCATGTGAGGGCAGCACCTGCCGGGGGGACAGAATAGGTAACGAAGGAATTCGGCACGCGAGCAGACGGAACGCGCGCGACAAGATTTGAACCAGTGAAGCATAGACCATCGTACTGTCCGTCCGCTTACGCTATCGTTCATCTATTCACGTGCCCTTGACGCTTTAGTGATAACAGCTACGAGAGATCCAGGAGTTCAGCCGCCAAGGAGCCGTCGAGTACGAGCCAGAGGCCAAATCCAGAGAGAGTGTGTGAGGTTTCGCCATCGAGGGCGAAACCGGTGTGTTCGCGTACTCGCGACTCGCGAACGATAAGACAACGTTGAACTGTTCCGTGCTGTGCGACCCGTGATAGTTTTCTCCGATCGCCTGCAGATAAAAGGTAAGCTGGCCAGCTTAATTACGCGATCGGAATTGCATGACTGATAGATAACTCTCAGTATTCGATGCGTACATGTAAGGCTCTAGTAACAAAGAGCAGCGAACGTACCGGCAAAGTGTGTTGTCGATGAGCGAGCGTGCATGTAAACAAACGCGCGGGCCGATCTTTTGTGAGTTTTGAAGGATAATAAAAGAGCCAATTGACCTTACTAACAAGTGTTTTCATTAATTCTCTCTTCTCACATAGCTTCCACTCAATTTAGTTTAGGTTATAAACGAATAATCGGTTGACTGGCGTATATTTTCTCGTGCTCTCCCGCAATAGTAGTGAGCAATAACGATCCACGCGTGTCCCCTTAGTATAATCACGCGATATATTAATTAAACGGTCATACCCCGTTACATGGCGCCCAACGTTAAAGAACCTACGGTGTTTCTGATTGTTCAAAACACCGGTTCGTAATATTAACCTCGCGCTCGGTCAACCAATACGTCAGGTGGCAGTCAAGTGTTGTTGTGCGCACTCGACACCGAAAGCCACAATAGTAAACAAAGCCCGGTAGCTAGCTTGCGAAGGCCCGCCGCGGCGAAAATTTGTAAACAAAACCTGTGAACGCGTGCGAGTGCGACCGAAAGATTCTAGAACGTAAACACCAACGAATTTTGAAAATTGCCGCAAATAATATTATACCCGTTGGCCCGGGGAAAAACTAACACCGGCAATTTTCAAACGGGATTAATTCAATTGAATAATTTTGTTCGACATTGTATTGTGTTAGCATAATTTTTTAATATTATCAACTGCGGTTATTGGTGTTTACGCACAACGCTCGTGACAATATTTTAGATACTAACTCACACAGCCGTGCTAACAAACAGTTAGTACGCCTGATAGGCAGGATCACTATATTGCGTATTGACGAGCAAAGAATCTTTCGGCAATTAATCCGTTAAGCGCCCTTGATCAAGCCCAGTGTTGGCAAATAAAAATTTTTTTTTATTTTTCAATTCGGCGCACGAATTTTAATATAACACTCGCACGCGCGTATAATACCTGTATTTTTACAAACAAATCCAACGCAGGCAACCTAACAGAAAATCATGGACCGCACTCAGAATGAAATAGAAAATTGGGTATTGACGCTCCAGGAGGAGGAAATCGAAGAGTACCTCGAACACCTGGAGCTCAAAACAAGCGGAACCAAGCTCTCGAGAGCTGCACGTCTACAAAGCTGGTTCCTCGGGGACTATTCCGCAGCGGACTTCGCGGAAACCGACAACCAGAACAGCAGCTCAGCCAAAAGAGCCGCCCTACGCTCGGAGCTAATAGTATCCATATGCCAGGAACACACAGCATCCGAGCAAGAGGGAGAACATCCGCTAGCCCAATTACTACAGAGTGCGGACGTGATATCGCGAGTTCAAAAAACCGCGATAAACATCGCGAATGCCTTAAACAGCGGAGAGAACCCAAACAGTGATAAAGAAATTACAATCACGGTGGCCGATGGCAGCCAGTTTAACCTCCCGCCAGCATTCGCAATCATGATACAGGATCTCATTTTCCGGTCCAGAGAAAATGAGAGGAAACTAGAATTACAAAACTCGCTAAGTTCGAACGTGTCGAATCAAACAAAAATTCTAGAAGATATCGTTAGGACCAACATCAAGGTACAGGAACAATTCGACAACCTGTCAGCCAGGATGAAGGGACTAGAAAATACCGTACATAAATATATGCGACATGACGATTCGAACAGCTCCAGCGAGGAACCTCGACCGGAAAACACGCGTAGGAGCGTCGCATTTCAAGATACGTTCACATGCCATTACGACGCCAGGCTACCCCAGAGCACTCCAGCCGGACCCGGACTGAGGCCCACGGGGGCCGCCGGTAGGAACCCCCGCCGGACGCCCCATTTCGGAGAGGGTGGACAGCATCAACTCGGTGGAGTTAATGCTGAAGTGGATAGCCACCCGCCGAGCATGTGGTCATCCCATCAGACGACAAACCCGTGGTCGACTACAAGAGACGTCGGCCGCATCGTCAGGGGATGGAAGCTCAGATTCTCCGGAGAAGGCAATGCGAGCATTGACACCTTCCTATCAAGGCTGGACAGCTCGAGGAGCAGCGCGGGACTTACGGAGGACGAGATGCTCCTGGCAGTATCCGAGCTACTCGCCGGTCCCGCCCTCGTTTGGTACGAAGCCATGCGTAACGAATGGCTCTCCTACGCGGATTTCGAGGCAGACGCCAGAGCATGGTTTGGGACCAGCAGGCAACAACAGCAGCGTCTAACTAAGGAGGTCCAAGGCCGATACCAGGGCCCAGACGAACCCGCGAATGTATACATCGCGAACTTAATGGGTCTAATGAGCCGGCTAAACCCCAGAATGACGCATGAAAGCCAGCTGGACCTACTACATGCCAACCTCCTACCGGAAATACAGAGCCAGATACGGAGATCAGAAGTTGACTCTGTACGGACCCTAAACGACCTGGCCATGACGGCCCAAAACAACTTGCATCAGCGGAGGATGGAGCGGACGATACCAGACCCTCAGTCGACTTTGTATCCTGAGATGGCATACCATCCCCGCACCGACGCGAGCAAGGCTCGTAAAGGGAAAGTGGCTTCCATGTCCGGTGATAAACCGGAAGTCAGCGATAGATTGGAACGCATGGAGAAGGTACTCGAGAAGGTGACGTACCAGGTCGTCTACACACCGACGCCCCCGGGGGCAACACCTAACCCGAGTCTGGAAGCCGTCGATGGTGAGAAGAAGATTCCGCCCCTCGACGCGTTTAACCAAATACTTTTATCCATCAAGGAAATGTCGGCGGAAATAAAGAATATTCGCGACGATAAAAAGCTGACTTCCGAGGACCGAGCCAAGAGACCAGAGACTCCCCGCAAACGAGGGAGAGAGTTCTCAGGGCCAATCAAATGCCACGAGTGTGGCCTACTGGGTTATTATAGGAAGTTCTGTCCCCAGTGTAATAAGGGAAACGACCAAAGGAGTGGTTAGGTGGGGTTGATCCCACTCCTTCATCCAATAACCCAAACCCCGTCAAAGAGATCTCGCGGCCTCCGCCAACACAGCCCACGCCGTTAACAGCGAGCGTGTTGGGCGTCGAGGACGAGAACCCCATTGTTGACGCCAAAGATAAGCGTGGCGGAAGAGTGCGCCCGGAGAAGAAAGGTTTCGACGCTGGTAAAGCCAAAGACCCTAGACCAGCCGAGGCGGTGACGTACGGATCGCACACGCCCTCGGGGGCACGGGCTAAGGCAAATAAACCGTCGAAGAAGAACCTCATGGAAACTCCGATCGTCCGAACCAAAGGGGCTCGGACGACAAGTAACGTCACTCGACCACGCAAGAGCACAATGGTTAGCGCTATAACGAATAAAGGGCAAAGCTGTGGAGCCGTCGAAACTGTTTCCCGATATTCCCCGGAACAGGAGACGCGTTGGTGGCTATCGGTGAAAATAGGGGACTTCCAAATACGGGCCCTCTATGATCCGGGAGCTTCCACCACGGCCATGGGTAGTAATGCTCTACAAATAGCGTCTGTGCTGGGCGTCAGATTAGATACCACCCACGCGGGAACAGCAGGATTACCAGACGGTCGTAAGTTAACGATCGTCGGTCACGCCATGCTACCTTTCACCGTGGGAGGATTGACGATGCCGACGAGAGTAGCCATCCTCCCTACCCTCGTCGAAGAATGTATTTTAGGAGTGAATTTCGTCAGGTTGTTCAGAGCGGTACTTGATCCAGACGATAACACGTTGCTGTTCAAGGGATCGCAGGCCAAAATGGAGCTGGAAGTAGCTAGCTTGGAGGCTGGTCCGAGATTAGCCACAATCGGACTAGCCGAGGTTACGGCTACACAACAGACCATGCTGCAGAAGACCATCAACGAGGCCCTATCCCGAGCCCCGACGGGCTTGGGATGTGCGGCAGGCATCGAGCACGAGATTCGGGTCGGTGATACGAAGCCGATTAAACAGCGTTACTATCCAGTATCGCACAAGGTCGAGCAAGTAATGCATAAACTGGTAAGGGAAATGTTGGCCCAAGGGGTAATCGAACCAGCCGACAGTGGCTGGTCGAGCCCAGTAGTCATGATACGCAAGAAGGACGGCTCATACAGATTTTGTATCGACTTCCGAAAGGTCAATAAAGTCACTGAGCCGAATGCGTATCCCTTGCCGTTTATGCAAGATATACTAAGGCGTTTGCGAAATGCGCGCTATATATCTACGCTCGACCTCAGTAGCGCGTATCACCAGATCCCACTCAAGATCGAGTCTCGACCGATTACGGCCTTTACCGTACCCGGACTGGGACATTACCAGTTCGTACGGATGCCGTTCGGTCTCTCGTACGCCGGTGCCACCTTCCAGCGGTTGATCGATAGTGTGATCGGTCCCGAATTAGGCGAATTTGCCTTCGCCTATTTGGACGATATCATAGTGGTATCGTCCAGTTTCGAGGATCACCTACGACACCTAAAAACCGTATTGGATAGGGTGTGCGAAGCTGGCCTCTCGATCAATCGAGAGAAAAGCGTCTTCTGCAAGTCTGAAGCCAAATACCTCGGCCTGCTGATCAACCGCGAAGGGATCAGGCCAGACCCTGAAAAGGTGCGCTCGATCATGGAGTACCCAAGACCAGGAAATGTGCGACAGCTGCGCACCTTCCTGGGGGTAGCTTCGTGGTACCGCAGATTCTTGACCGACTTCGCCACACACGCTCAACCGTTAACGAGGTTAACAGGAAAAAAGAGCGAATATGTGTGGGGAGAGGAACAGGAACAAGCCTTCGCCAAAATTAAGGCACTCATGATGTCCGCACCGTGCCTGGGATTACCAGAACCAGATGGGCAGTACGTGCTGGAGACAGATGCTAGCGCTACCGGAATCGGGGCCGTCCTGTTACAAAAGGCAGGAGACGGCGACCGAATCATAGAGTACGCTAGCAGAGTCCTTAATCCGGCTGAGCAAAACTACTCAGCGACGGAGCGCGAATGCTTGGCGGTTGTGTGGGCCATCCAAAAGTTTCGCCCATACATAGAAGCGTACCCGTTCAGGGTGGTAACTGATCACAATAGCCTGAAATGGCTATACAACCTGAAGAATCCAATTGGACGTCTCGCCCGATGGGCCTTACAACTTCAAGGCCATACTTTCGAGATCGAATACCGAAAGGGGGCAGACAATGTATTGCCCGACGCCTTATCACGCGCTTTCGAGCCCACGAAGGCAGAGGTTGGCGCAATGGACCAGCCGAAGCCAAAGGACAGCGCCTGGTACACGGATCAATTCCGACGCGTCGAGAGCCAACCAGAGCAATACCCGAATTGGAAGGTTGTCGGCCGGGTGATGTATCACCGAAAGCCGAATCACGACCATCCAGGAGGAGATCAGTATGGCGACGAATGGAAACTCGTCGTGCCCCCAGAAGAACGCAAAGCGGTGCTGTTCGAAAATCACGACCTAGAAACAGCAGGACACTTAGGACGCGAGAAGACCTTCGCCCGTGTCGCCCAGTCCTATTACTGGCCGGGAATGTACTCGGATGTGAAGGGATACGTCCAGAAGTGCCAGGTCTGCCAACAGTGCAAGGTCGAGCAACGGCCACCGCGCGGGCTCATGCAGGACCGAACATGGTCTATGCCTTGGCAAGTGGTCGCGGGCGACATCGCCGGACCCTTCCCAAAGAGCCCACGAGGGCACGAATACGTCTTGGTATTCATCGACGTATTCACACGTTGGGTTGAATGCATACCCATACGTAGTGCTAACGGCAAGACGATCGTGAAGGAACTTCGGGAACGAATAATCCTACGTTTCGGCACACCCAAGATCTTCTTGTCTGACAACGGCACCGAGTTCCGCAATCAGTTGGTGGACGGGTACCTGAGAGATCAGGGGATAAAACGGACCTTCACCCCAACCTATACCCCGCAGGCTAACCCTACGGAAAGGGTTAACCGCACCCTGAAGACGATGATAACGTCGTATCTGCAGGGGAATCATAGGAAATGGGACCGAGCGCTACCCGAACTCATGTTCGCGCTGAATACGGCCGTCCATAGTTCCACCGGGGTTAGTCCGGCCATGCTTAATTACGGCAGACAACCGGGAGCCCCGAATACTCTCCGGAAACGGATGGACGAGCTCGCCGAACAGGAAGAGAGTTTGCTTCGAATCGGACAATGGAACGAGCACATGCAGAAGAGCCGTTCCGCCATTCAACAAGCTCACGAGAGCGCCTCGGATGAGTCCCTGAGGCAGTCTAAGTACTACAATGCCAAACACAGGGACCACAGGTTCAAAGAAGGTGATTGGGTGTGGAAAAAGAACCGCATACTGTCTTGCGCGGCACAGGGCATTTCCGCGAAGTTAGCACCCAAGTTCATCGGCCCCTTTATCGTCACAAAGGTACTCGGCGCCAACTCATATCGCTTCGCCAACCAACAGGAAGAGGTCACAGAGCTAATACATGCTAAGGACCTCAAACCCTATTATGGGCGAGGCGACGACATACCGGCAAATGGGCCTCGAACGCGAGATGACGACGAGACCTCTACCACCGAGGGAGCCGAGGTGATGAACGTCCCGCCTAACGCGAGCGATACATCGATACACGAAAACGGGAGCACCGACACTTTGGATAATACACTCCGAAATGACGACGCGACAACTTCAAAATCACCTCGCCGTACTCGCCGTAATCCCCCCAGCCGAGTCCCACTAGATATCCCTCCTACTAACCCGACGAAGCGCCCACGAGGAAGACCTCGTAAGTCCGCGCGAACTACACACACCACACAACATCGACAAACGACACGAGCCCCTCCTCCCATCATCGTGAAGAGGAAGAGGGGCAGACCACCGAAAGCGACAACCGTGGATGCATGATACACGGCGAACGAAGGACCTGGGAGACCGACGCCAAGGATCCCACCTTCAATTCCGGCGACGAAGGCCCTGGGCAGCCGAACAGGCGCCCACCTTCGATATCCAAAGTTGTTTTTAGAATACTAACTCGCCGGACATTTACAGGATGCAGATTACCCTCGATCAGTTCGAGCAAGCGGCAGCCGCTCTCATCGGCCTGGACTTAGGTCCCGCCGTCGAGGGGGTGGTTCATGCCGCGCTCCACCTGCTTGCCCAAAAGAAGGAGGAAGAGGAGCGAGCACGGGTGCGAGCTCACGAGAGCTCGTCATCCGTGCTCATTGAAGAGCTCCCGGCCGACGAGTCGACCGCGATGCCGTCGAGGACCCACGGCATCGCACGAGATGACACCACGCCGCTGCCCGGACCCCCGGGAGGACCAATTCCCCGGAAAGTCCCGACCGCGACCATCGGCACCCAGACGGAGGAGGGTGCCACCGACGCGACCTGGCGCCCCAGGTTCACCAGTCAGACACCCCCGTCTGGCGGGCGGACCTGGGGAGACATCGTCGAGGGGTTGAGGGAAGTCGAGCGCGGCTGGACGACCCTCAACATCCTCCAGCGGACTGTGTACGCAGAGTTCGATGCGTACACATCCGCGGGACACCACCCGGAAGACTTGGACTATTGGGATAAGGTGGTGTCCCGCCGTCGCCAGTTCGCGTCGGCGATCAGGGGCGTACAGCAGCGCCTCCGCCAGGCCATCGAGGGCCCGGCGAGTGGCAACACCAACAGCCTCCCCCAGTCTCCGACCGCCGGGGCCAGAACAACGGCTCCGGAAACCAGGTCGGGGATGACGCCGCACCAGGGCTCGCAAGAAGGCGGGGTAACCCTGGTGGTTAATGTGGACGGGAGCCAGGGCGGTCAGGCAACGGGGCCCATCCACATCAATGTGGTTCTAGGCCCCTCGGGTGCGGATTCCACGGTCGAAAGACCATTGTGGTCCGCCCCGAACCGTAGAAACGGGTTGCCTCTGACCCCCAGAGAGCAAGGGCTCCCACGGGGCACCCTTTCCCGCGCTCAGTGGGAAGGGTGCAACGTATGCCACTACCCCGGGGTGACTCGCACGGACCGCTGCCCACGCGTGCGACAACACGCCGACCTGGTCCAAGAGAGGCTGGGGTGGGAGGCGCGCGGCCGACCTCCATTGGACGACCAGGGCCGGGAGATACCGCCGAGGCCAGCTAGGTGATGATGCCCTGCCCCCGTGGGCAGGACCACCGATACATCGCACCTCCGTCCAATAAAATGTAAAATTTTCTCACTACTCGGACTATGATCCTTTATTATCCTTCCCCTTCTCCTCCTCGGAAAAGGCAGCGCTAATGGAATCATCGTCGAGGACCCTATAGGTCCAGACTGGAAGGGGGCTGTGACGGTAAACGTCAAATTAGCGCTGACCATTTAGCTTAATTGCTGCATGTGAGGTCAGCACCTGCCGGGGGGACAGAATAGGTAACGAAGGAATTCGGCACGCGAGCAGACGGAACGCGCGCGACAAGATTTGAACCAGTGAAGCATAGACCATCGTACTGTCCGTCCGCTTACGCTATCGTTCATCTATTCACGTGCCCTTGACGCTTTAGTGATAACAGCTACGAGAGATCCAGGAGTTCAGCCGCCAAGGAGCCGTCGAGTACGAGCCAGAGGCCAAATCCAGAGAGAGTGTGTGAGGTTTCGCCATCGAGGGCGAAACCGGTGTGTGCGCGTACTCGCGACTCGCGAACAATAAGACAACGTTGAACTGTTCCGTGCTGTGCGACCCGTGATAGTTTTCTCCGATCGCCTGCAGATAAAAGGTAAGCTGGCCAGCTTAATTACGCGATCGGAATTGCATGACTGATAGATAACTCTCGGTATTCGATGCGTACATGTAAGGCTCTAGTAACAAAGAGCAGCGAGCGTACCGGCAAAGTGTGTTGTCGATGAGCGAGCGTGCATGTAAACAAACGCGCGGGCCGATCTTTTGTGAGTTTAGAAGGATAATAAAAGAGCCAATTGACCTTACTAACAAGTGTTTTCATTAATTCTCTCTTCTCACATAGCTTCCACTCAATTTAGTTTAGGTTATAAACGAATAATCGGTTGACTGGCGTATATTTTCTCGTGCTCTCCCGCAATAGTAGTGAGCAATAACGATCCACGCGTGTCCCCTTAGTATAATCACGCGATATATTAATTAAACGGTCATACCCCGTTACAGCGCATATCAAATTTCAAACGAACCTTCGTAAAATAATACCCTAAAAGGAATTTTGCTAAGCCGCGTTTTGACTTTCAAATATTTTTAATCAAAAGAATCACGTTATCAATACCGTTCAGCAAAGTAAGCACAAAATGTGGGAACGGAAGAAGGACGCACCCGGTCTTAGAAATGAAAGCTCTAATTACGCTTACGCGACCGTTGCAAAAAAAAAACAAAACTCCGCCGAATTCCTAAGCGCCAATCGTGTGAGTAATTATAATAAAAACAATTTTCCACGTCTCCGGCGTGGCTTTAGCCTGCTCGGAAACGAGCGCCTTATTTACCCGTATCGCGTTGCACACAGCACAGGAAAGAAATTTTTTTTCTAATCGCATTTATAATTAAGTATAACATATTCTAAATATTATACAAAATTAAGGTAAAATAATATATGATATTTGAGAAAAATCATATTAATAATAATGATAATGACGTTGAATTAATTAATACGTATTCTAATTTTATGGAGTTGTCTAATAAATTAATAAAAATTTTATTAACGCGAAAGAAAAAAGAAAAGATAAAAGCCTGAGCAACCACGCTTTGCTACCAGTTGATAGGTGACATTTCGCGCAAGGCTAATTTGTCCCGTATGTAGGCCTTTCAACAGCCGAGCGGCTTTAGACTGAGGCGGTAGTCAGGCTTTCGAGCCCCCCGGTCCGTTTGCACGTCAATAATGAAATCCTTATTAATCTTAATCCGGTTCTCGATACCGCGAACATAAGATATTTAATCAGACGTTTATATATATTTTCGCTTGTTTATATAAAAAAAAGAATGTAATAGAATTTTTTTTAATATAACGGGGAAACATATGGATACACTTAAGCGCGTTTATAATAATTTATAATATTTATTCTAGTAAGTTTAGCTACATAAATAACTTAACCAAAAATAGAGAGAGATATATAGACGCGTAATCTTCACTTCGCGTTGTCTATTATTTTTATTACATCTAAATAAGTGGTACTCACTTAGTATTAATAAGATTAGTACAATTTAGTCCTTGGTATTATTAAGTTAATTTATGAGTATGGTCTTTCTTTGTTCTGATCAAATTTACTGGTCTAATATATGTATATATTTTTATTCAATATTGCAGGAGCAGATAAGATAGTGATAATTTCTATAGTTTTCGTTTATAGAAAGGAAGAAATTGTCTGAATGATCGCACTCAACACCTTTTTTTAATATTCTATTAAAAATCAAACTCTGATAATTTAAACTCCAAAAAAATTTATTGCCTCGTTTGATCAACGACGAATAATACGTGGTTTAAATTAATGAAAATATTTGGAAATGAAACCACCACCGCTACCATCGCCGTTTTCGTTATTGTTATTACGACCACCAACTAGATATTTTTTCAACGTTTTACCACCATTACTACTACTATCGTTAGTAGTAGTGGTAGTTTTATTATTACTGATGGCAGAAACGGCAAAATCCGTCGCTCCAGTATCGGTAATGGTTTTAGCATTGTCGTTGCAAGCAATGATATTGGCAACGCCAAAATTTGTATATTCTACAAAATTTTTGTTAAACGATACTGTTTTTCAATAATTGTATTGTTGATGGCCCTATTGGTTAAACGAACGCAATTGGCATTTTCCTCGTCAATGTATTGAACATCTTCGTCGTAGTCGTCGCAACCACCGCAATCGTCGTTTACTTTTGTCGCGATATTTTCGCAACTTTTATCATCGTAGCTTATCGGTGGTGCCGAAGGAATGGAAAATAGATTTGGATACAATGGTGCTGCTGATAATGACGATGATGATGGTTGCTGATTTTTCCATTGTTGCTCTTGTTGTTGCAACAACCAATCGTTGACGTTGGTATTGTTGATTGTATCGGCGGCGTTAACGTTTCTAGGTAAACGACAAACTTGATATAGTTTACTGCCAATTTTTTCATTGGTATTGTTTTTACCATCATTGTCGTCGTCGTTGCCAACAATCGTTTTGATATTATTATGATCGTTTAAAATGCTTTTACCATTAGTACCACCTCTATCATTGTTGCTTTTTTTGTCATTGCTGCTGTTGTGGTTGTTGTTGTTGTTGCTTCGAAAACTCTGCCAGTAAACGAAAAAGCAAACAATCAAGGTGAAAAATAGCAAAAGCAATACAATGGTGAAAAATACGAGCGTGCTGCACATGTTTGTTTGCGAAATGTGTGCGTAATTCGCACAAATATCGCAAACAATCAATCAATTATTGTCTAGACAAACAATAATTTTTAGCGTGCGTAAAGTGCGCGATTTATGCGCAGATACCGCGAATTTTTTTTTCCTGGTACGCTGTAGTCGTGTAGTACGCGCATGCGCCAATAGAAAAACCTTACAAAAAAACAACCAGCCAGCCAGTCAAACCAACACATTTGCGCGATAATGAAAAAAAAAAAATATGGCGTGATTGCCACCGCCAGCATTCGTCACAATCCATCCATCCGCCGGCATCTCATCATTTCTCTTTCTGCCCACCACCACCATCACACGCTCGCTCGCTAACTTGACTGTCTTAGCCGATCGACGCCGCCACTGCCATCTAGACGTGATTTTTCAAATCTCTTTGGCATATGCTCGCTTCAGTAGTCGCAACGTCGTCCGACGTAGCGTGCTTTCATCATTATTGCGCGCCTCGAAATAGTAGTTTACGCGAGAGAGAGTACGTGTATGTTATTAGAAGTGAAAGAGAAAGACTACGAAAATATCAACAAGAGAACGCTGCTGCAGTGACGGCAGCGAGAGCAAGTACGACAAATGACTACAACTACTCCCCTTTTTTTTCCTATAAACTATTACTAGTCGTTGTCGTAGTCGTAGCGTAATAATACCAGTAACAAAACTCGCGCGTGATGTGTATCGTTTTTTTTCAAAAACAATTTTGCACCAAACGGTGAGAAAAAAGGATTAGTGGTGATATATTTTTTTTGCGATATCGTTGGTCGTGACGGCAGCCATCTTGTTAAATTCCTTTTTACAACAACACTGCCAAAACTGGTTTCGAGATACAATCTTTTCAAAGACGAAACCACTAAACGACGAAGAAATTGACATTTTGAACGTCATTACACCGATGTCGACGACGTACGAGTGCGGCACCGCATACTTGTGGAAGAATTTCAGTTGCAACAATCTATTCCAGAGCTCCATTTATACACTCTACGTGGGCGCTCCCCGATTCTGGCTCATTGTGCCGCGTGTCGAGAATGACCTGTTGAAAGCGCTCTTTTCCCACTACTATCGCAACAACCATTACGACAACAATACGAGCTTTTGTGGTGGTGGCGGTGGCGACGACGACGAATACGTCGACAACATCATCGACGTGAAAAAATGTCTATTTCCATTCACGCACTTAAAAAATTTTGTACTAAATCCAAAGATACTGATTGAGCACAGCATCAAATTTGAGCTGTTTTTGCAGTACGCCGGCGACGTTGTATTTTTGCGCTAAAACGTGCACTGCCAATACGTTAATTTGGGCGAGAATTTTGGCGAAAAAATTAATTTTTGCAACGCCAATCGTCTCAAGATGAAAGGCATGCCCGAGTTTAACGTCAAACTAAAGGGTGGCCTCATCTTCGCGAATCATTGCTACAAGTGCGACATGACGTTTGAAAAAAAGAGCAACTTTGATCAGCACTACCTCGAGAAGCACGACACTCGCATACCGTGTCCAAAGTGCGATCACCTAGAACCTAGTCGCTACTTTTTGCGCAAACACGACATGATTTTTCACACGCCCTTTAATTGCTGCATTTGCAAAAGCATTTTCGCTAACGGCTACAAGCACATGCTAATTGTGTACAATTGCGGCTATTGGGAACTCATCAATGCAACGTGGCACATAAAATTCAACGAGATATTTGCTCAAATCGAAAAGGACAAAATCGAACTCATCGAACCGGTTGTGGCGCAAGCTCTTGGTAAGTTTACTATGCTATATAAATCATAAAAAAATGTACATTTCTCGGCCAACGACAACAATTACAAGGAATCATCGTCGTTGCTGTATCGCGGCCAGTCGACGTCGATGATGGTAAATTGCCAGTATCGCGAAATGTTGGAAAAAAATGGAAGCCAACCAAAAGAATTGTCTCGACGACGATAAAGTCGACAAAAATGGTCACGGCAACGACAACAACAACGCTGAACCATTGCCAACCGCAAAAATCGCAACCACCAACTCAAGAGAAAAAAACAAGATGAACCAAATCGAGAGGTAAAACGACAGTTGCCACAACCAACTCGAGATGAAAAACAACAATTACCACAAGAGAAAAAACAACGACCGCCACCATCACCGCTGGTACAACAACAACCATCGCAACAAAAACAACAGCGGTCGCGACAACAACAAAAAAATCAGCAAAACGAAAAACATCACTATAACCATTGTCATCATCATCATCATCATCGTTAAATACGAGACAAAAAAAAACGCACGTGTAAAAAAACGACTAGTGCTACAACGACGACAACCAACGACACGATACAAACGACGATAATGACAAACGAAACTACAATGCCGACAAAACGTGAACGTCCGTCGTCTGAAACGTGCAATACTAAAAAATCCATTACGAATAAAATAGCAAAGACGATACTGCTTTATGCCAAAATAGATGGACCCGACAACGATAATAAAGAAGCAACGCCGACTTTACCGTCAATCACGACGACACCGATATTGCCTCCAACACCACCAACATCCTCCTCCTCTGTAGGGTTGTTGTTGTCATCGTCGTCCTCGGCAGCATAGTCATCATCATCGTCGTCGTCGTCATTACTTATTTACAACAATAAAATACCCGGACTATCGCTATCGCCCGACGAAGTGTTGAAAAATGAACTGAAAAACAAGATATTTTGCTACAAGTGTCTCAAGTTTCAAAAGATTAGCAGCAAGCAACATTTCGGGCGATGTCATGGCATAAAGTGCGTCTACTGCACCGATCGTTTTATATCGAATACGTGCGCTAAAAGACACGGAAAAAACTGTAAGAACACTCCAACTGGAATGTAATAAAGAGAGAGTAGTGTGTACCAACAAACGACGTTACATTACAACTATTGTTAATTACTCATGTATATTTTTTTTCTTTAAAAAGTAATAAAATGAATACTGAATTAATAGTTGGTTATTTATCCAAATGTCTGGCAAAAAAGTCGACAGTCTACGATGTCATTTTTTCACACCTGGAAGGTGAACTCTCAAAGCCGATATTATTTAAACAGCAACTGCAGCAACACGCCTTTTTTATCAACTACTTGGACGCGCTATTGATTGCTGGCTTACATTGTTACGCAAAAATAACAATAGCCACGATAGTATAAACGTTTTTCGACAACTCGTAAAGGTGCTTTCGTTAAATGGTCAAGATTTTGCATACATTGTAGCTCGCCATATCAAGCAAAATGATTTTAAAACCATTAAACAGGCAGGTTTGGCATTGGAAGAAACCTTGTAAAAATTGGAAAAATAAACAACAATAACCAGGCGCAGTCCCTTTCGTCAATGTGCGCATGCGCGCTTCGATCGCGCAAAATTTTCGCGCAAAAAAATAGTCGCCTCGACGCTTGCCCATATGTCGCGCAACGCATCAATGAGTACGTAAAACTGCAACGACAGGAGAATGTTTTCGGTGTAAAAAGCCACCAAGAACATTTTCGTGTCGCTGCAGTTTTATGTACTCTTTGATGCGTTGCGCGGCATACGGACGAGTGTCGACGCGACTGTTGCGCTACACCACTACCACCGAGCATTGATCGTAGTGCCTCTTTCTGTCGAGCACAACAGTCGCCTCGACACTCGTTTTTTTACTACGCTATATAGTTGCGGTTGGTTATTTTTTTTAAAAAAAAGAAAACAATGGTATTGTGTAAATAAAAATTTTATTTTTTTTTACATTTTAAATAACGCATCGATACATGGTGTATTGTATACAATCAATGAAACGACAACGACGGCAACGACAATGACAAATCTCGTTGTTTAATGATGCCCTCGAGCACGGAAATTATTTTTTCGTCTACCCCGTCGTCGCTGTTATCGTAGTCGTCGAGAAGCGAAATGTCATTTATGCGCCAGACGTACAAGACACCTTTGGATTTCAATCGATCCTTGGCGCAATTTAGCACGTTTACGCTGTTTGGCACGTAATCGTTGAAATAATTTTCCCTCGCTTCGGGAATCATTTTTTGCACCTGTTTTTTTGCCCTCTCCAGAGTGTGTCACTGACAACGAATTACCTTATATCGTTTATTCGTCATTTTTAAAACGGACAAGGAATGTAACAATTGCGATTTTTGTGTCTTTACTACAATGTCCTTTTTTAACGTTGCCACGGCATTGCACAGATACGATATCGAGTGTTGCATATTTGCGAGTTTCAATCGAGTCTTTTCTTCGTTTGTCTTGCGTTCCGCGAGTTCTTGTTGCATCTTTAATAAAGCCCTCTTACTTACTTGAATGTTTAGGGCCTTCACTTTGTCCAATTATGTTGTTTGTTGTTGCTGCTGCTGCACATTGTATTGTCCGGTGGCGCACAACGAGGGCAACACGTCGTTATAAACCCACTTCATAAATATCTTGGCCTGGGGCATTTTCGATCTCGCGACAAGAGCGCAAACGGCTCCTTCGGTAATGAAAGTAGTATGAGGTTGCGTATTTAGCGGCAACGCAATGGTGTTGCGATCCGGCATGCCCTTTAGTAGCTCACGTAACGGTTGCTTCCATTAAATCGCCACGTGATTTATTATGGCCTTGTTGGGCTGTTTGTATCCGAGATACGTGGCCATGTCTACTCCTTTAAACCAAAATTCTTTTGCTCCGTTTTCGTCCAGCGTCGCAATGCTTAGACAGTCGAATGTTGAATCGTTGAACGAAAACGTTTTTCGTACTATCGATAATGACATTTTTTCTTTTTATATATAAATGAATCGAGTTGATTAGCCCCCCCTTGTACCGTATCGACTCGATAACCGTCAATTGCAAACTAAATCGTCAACGAACGAGTGTTTTTATTTATACCATTTAATTTACTATAGCAAAAACGGTTACAATGCATATTAAAATGAAATAAACACGTACTTTTGATATTTATTATACATTTTAAAAATTTTATCGCATCCTTGTAAAAATTGCCTTTTCCACTCGCTTCGAGTAATTTCACCAAAATTTTTTCTGTTTTTACAACAATCGTAAATACAGAGACAAAATGCATTTTTTTCGTAGCGATGCAAATACCCATGCTGTGGCATTAAACCATCGTTTTAATTTTGTCGTCGATGCGTCTAGTTTTGCTACATGTATTGCAGATGGTTGCACATTTTGTTGTCGTTGTTGTAGTTGTTGGTGGTGGTGGTGGTATTGCTGCTGCTGTTGTTGTCGTTGTTGTTGCCGCTGCTGTGGTAAATTAAAAATCTCGATAAAACATTTGCCTCTCCCCGAGCGCATGATGTTTTTTAATGTTACATGTCTCGTAGGATTCGGTTCTTTGAGCCAAAAATTGTTTGCAGCACCGTTATTCGTAAAGTTTATTATCAACGACGTCGAAAAAATCAACAACGGTACAAGACACGCAAACTCGAGCAATCTATTTAAAAATATTTTTTGTATCAACGACATAATTGTACATAACTCGACGATAAAAAAATTAACTTCGGGGACGCTCGAAATCAAAGTTGATACTGCATTTGAAACTCGTTTATGCGCTTGTATTTATACTAAAAAACGACGTGATGATCGATGCTCGGTGGTGGTTGTCGTGTAGCGCAACAATCGCCTCTACACTCGTTCGTATGCCGCGCAACGCATCAAAGAGTACATAAAACTGTAGTGACACGAGAGTGTTCTTGGAGTCTTTTTGCTCCGAAAGCATTCTCATGTCGTTGCAGTTTTATGTACTCTTTGATGCATTGCGCGGCATACGGACGAGTGTCGAGCTCAAGAGAGAGAGCGAGGCGGAGCTACTGTGCGCATGCGCACCTTGATCGCGCAAAATTTTTACTCGCGAAACGGCGACTCGAGCTCTCGGCCGAAAAAGTTTGCTGCTGCCGCGCGAGAGAACACTAAAAGATTGCGTAAAAGTAAGAGTGGGAGAAGTTGAAAAAGCCTATATAAGTAATTATTATATCTGGGTGGTGCGGCTGGGTATTATCATTCACTCTTTAGCTTTCGAGCTAACATTTCTGGCTACAGCTAGCTCTCTTGTACAACAACAACAACCACCACCCTTATCACCGGTAACGTAATCTCGTCAAACGATAAAAAAGAAACAAAATTCTTTTACGTCGGTAGTACAACCATTGTCGTCTCTAAAGTCATCGCCGCCGTCGTCGCCGTCGCGTTTAGCAGCACCATCGTCTAACGCTATTGGAAATAATAATCGGAGTAGTACTAGCAGTAATAATCGTAGTATCGTTAGCAACGTTGATTATGATACGTCAGCCAAGGTAGTAATACCAAGAGTTACCACGGTTGCTGAATTTGTAGTGACTACCGCGACCGATATCGTCAATAAAGATCGACGTACCAAAAGTAGCGGCAGCAGTAGTGCTTCGATAGCCGCCGACGGTACAACAGCACAGTCTTTGCCGCCGTCGCAGCAGCAACATCAACGGCGCTCAAAAAGACGTAAACTTGCTATGCAATTGCTAAAGTAATTTATCGTACGTAGGTATAGTTAGTGTGTTTTTTTCGTACATTAATAGTACATTTATTATATATATTATATTATATTTATTATATATATTACATATTATATATTATATTTATTATATTATATTATATTATATTTATATATTATATTTATTATATATATTATATTTATTACATATATTACCTCGCTTCGCTCGGTCGGTAACCCTCGCGCGTGCGGGAATCGCCTACTTTGCGCACTTGTATCGTATACTATTTTCTCGTACGAGATGCGAAAAGTTCGATTATACTTTGAATTTGTGAGATGGGTGGAAAAAGAAGAAGGTTTTATAATTAAGGAATAAATGTGGAAAAAACACGTAAAACATTTTTTTTCCCCACTGACAATGTAGATGGCGAAAAAAATTGGGAAAACAAAGTCCTTTCCCATTCCACGCAACTCATTTTGAAAAATGTAAATTCAAAAACTATGTTCTTGAGGTCCGACGGAAAACATTCTGCCAGTACAAATTTGACAGTCGTCCTTTCGCGTTTGTCCTTTCCAGTTCCTTTCAATTCAACAAAAATGTCTAGCTCGGAGAGTGACATGAGTGCCATAAGTGATATGAGTGTATCAGTGCCGGCAGAAATTGCAGAAGCTGCTCAAAATGTAGTGCTAAATTTATTGCCAGATGCGTCGCGAAGAAAATATACGCAAGTTTACAATGAATTTAAAAAATGGCGCCAATCAAAAAAAACAGTTTCGTTCGCAGAAGAAATTTTTTTAGCATATTTTGCAGAATTGAATGATGCATACGCACCGTCATCATTATGGTCACGCTACTCGATGTTGAAAGCTACAATCAAGGCTTATGATAATCTTGATATTGGGACTTATCATAAGCTGATTGCTTATTTGAAAAAATTAAATAGCGGCTTTAGAAATAAAAAATCGAAAGTGTTTTCATCATAAGAAGTGTCGGAATTTTTAGAGAAAGCACCGGATGACGATTATTTATCAATGAAGGTAAATTGATATGTTTATTTTAAAATAAATACTTTGTTTATATTATATTAATATACATTTTAATCGAAAATTATGTTTTACAGGTAGCTTTGATTTTTGGAATCACTGGAGCATGCAGACGTGAAGAATTGGCTGCAGTGAAGATAGATGATATTACAGACAATGGAACCTTCTTATTCGTACGAATTTCAAAAACAAAAACGAAGATTGAAAGATCATTTACGATCACGGGAAAATTTTACGAGATATGTAAAAAATATCTTCACGAGCGTCTCGAACGAATTAAAACAAATAGGTTTTTCGTTATGTATAGAAAAGGAGTATACATTTTGCAACCTATTGGTGTAAATACATTCGGTCTGATGCCTTCCCGAATTGCAAAATTTTTAAATTTGGCGAATCTCGAAGAATATACCGGCCACTCATTTCGACGAACATCTGCAACTTTACTCGTCGATGCTGGAGCAGACATTACAACGCTCAAGAGGCACGGCGGTTGGAAATCTAATACAGTGGCAGAGGGCTACATAGAAAATTCAATTTCAAATAAAAAGGAAATTGGAAATAAAATTGAGAGCAGCCTTTTTACAAGACCATCAACTTCGCACGAGACATCTGAACCACCATGTAAGATAAGAAAAATAAATAGCCATGATCCAAAGCCATCGACTTCGAGAACACAGCATCGGTTTCCAGAATAAAAATCAAGCGATCAAGAAGATGACACGAATGAAGCGCGTGCAAGTGCTAGAGAAATAAATTTTGCAAATACAATAGATTTAAATAAACATGTTACATTAAATTTTCATAACTGTAATGTAACCATAAATATGTCTGGAAATAAAAAATAAAATTGATTTTTCCTAGATTTTTTTCATTGGGGAAAATTTATCTTCCTCAATTACAGTAACTAGCAAAAATTTGTCTTCGCCAATTACAGTAATCGGGAAAAATGTATCTTCCCCAGTATTCCCTTGTTAAACTGTGTAGGCATTGACGCATTTTTTCCGTGCGCAAAATATTTCCCCCACGCAGTTAGCGTGCGCAAAGTATTTCCCCGTGCGGGAATGGGTCTACGCATGCGCAGTTCCGTGTTATGATAAGCGTGCGGGAATCAAGGGCTTTGCACACGGAAAAGCGTGCGCAAAATCGAACTTTGCGCACGCTGTGCGAGAAAAATTTTTTTTTTGCCAGGTAACGATGGAAGCCAATTACGACGATACGGTAGTAAAAGAGGCGTGCAACGATTTTTACGGCACCACTCAGCATGAGAAAATTTTATTTTTTTTAAGCGGTGTGCGCTGCAAAATTTATCAAAATCAACAGGAGCAGCAGTCGAGCGTCAAGGCTAATGATGATGACGACGACAATGGCAGTAATTTCAATGACGACGTAGTATGCGTCGATAGATTGATTTTAAATCTAGTTTTAAAATTTACCAAAGTACAGTTGTGGAATTTATCGTCGTCGTCGTCAAATATAAGAGACGATGTAGTGATATTTTCAAAAAATGCCAATGATAAATTTGCGCTGGATAAAAATTTTGTAACTCGACAACACTTTTGCACGATAGTTGGCAATTGGCCGGAAAACACCATAGCCAAGCACTACTTGACGTTTGTGCAGTACGATCTATTGATACGATGTTTGTATGATGCGGCTCGAGTACTTGGACGCAAATTTGCATCCGGATTGACCATTATGAATTTAAATAGCATGCTATTTAAACGACTGGTACTAGATGTTGACTTTACATCCGAAGCAAACGAGTGTGTTGCCAATTTTTTAGCGCAAAAACAACAACAGCATTGGCAAAAGGAAAAACAACATCAACGTAAATACAAAAAACAAAAACAACAACAACAGCAGCAACGCGAAAAGCAAAAAAAACAACAAGACGTTGTAAACAACGACAATGGCAACGACGATAACGATGAAGCTACAACGTACGCTCGTATGCTACTACAATTTCACAGACGTTTGGTCGAGAGTCTTTGCAAATTTTTATTAAATTGTGCATTCAATATCACCACTGTTGATACTACTACTACTACTACTACTACTACTACTACTACTACTACTCATACCACTATTACCACCACTGCCGTCAACGTAAAATCTTTTAGATACACTCAACGAGACGGAAAATCAAATTTTTATCTGTATACGACCTATCCGTACGTGGACCATGGATCGGAATTTATAATTAAAAATCAACTGGCTAGCCAATTCAACGAGATGACGGCACGCATAGCCGACGAAATGGGAGACGCGCGATTGCGATGCGTAGTCATGTTTGACAATTGTTTAATGTTTTCCATGCCATTTGCGCGTATGCATCGTCCGCAAATGTTGCATTGGAAGATCGTTGGCAAGCATATCGACATTTTATCATTATACGCCACAACTGGCAACAACAACAAACGATACCACGCAACGATTGCACGAGTTTTCGAACGTTTGACGAATTGTACGTACGTACAATTCGTTGTCGTACGTACGGCGTTTAAACGACCGCCGCCACAAAGGTGTGTCGTACATGATGATTGACGACGAAGATGAAAACGATTGACAACGACACGCGATATTTTGTCATTGCCAATACCATTGCAACCATTGGCGATAACAACATATCATCAATGTTCGTGGTAGCAACAACAATGACGCGAAAAAAATTGCTAGTTTGAGTACGCGCGCAAATTATGAGTACTCGAAATCTCCCAACAACTATTTAATCAATTATTTGCGGCAGCAGCATCGACAACGAGACAACTTTACGCACGTGAAAATTGAATCGATAGATGACGAAATTTACGCTCTATACGATATCGTTCAATGGAATGCCATCTTTAATTGGTGCAAGTTTTTGCAACACGTCACCACCACCACCGAGAACGAGAATAATGGCACAACTACCAACGTTG
The DNA here is from genome assembly GCF_024137745.1 of Phymastichus coffea. Lineage (NCBI taxonomy): Eukaryota > Metazoa > Arthropoda > Insecta > Hymenoptera > Eulophidae > Phymastichus > Phymastichus coffea. The sequence continues at coordinate 2,208,107 of NW_026706822.1, read as the reverse complement.
GCGATATCGTCGTCGCCGAGACGGCAACGTCAAACAATAATCGTTTGGTATCGGAAATGTATCATTTATTCGAATATGCCGGGCTAAATGTGGTAGCCGCCAACACTACGACAAAAGTACCGTCACCGCTCAACGATAACGATGATAGTGATGATAGTAACGATGATGATGATGATGACGACGACGACGCAACTAGTAAAAAAAAGAGGAAAAGGAAAAATGTCCATTTCGGTGATGGTAGTGACGACGACGACGACGATGATGGTGGTGGTGACGACGAGAACGGCAATAGTGGCAGCAAGATTAAAAGAAAACCCAACGCTGATGCCTTTTTAATGCCTAATTTAAACGATTTCATCAACTTGTCGAAATTGGCTTCTTCTTGGAACACGACAACCACAGCAGCAGCAACAGCAACCGGTAAAACTAGAATGACAAACAACAACGTCAATAAAGGCAGCAATAGCGGCAACGTGTTGTTTAACAACTACGATGATGCCGCGCGTTTTGGCATCGTAGATGATGATGGTGGTGGCGGTAGTGGTGATGATGATGATTGCAACGTTTCTAATTACGCCAACGACGTGTACAACATATTTGATAGTAAATCGACAAATACCGCATTTTTCAATGGTGGTAAACGACGAAACGACGATGCAAACGATAGTAACAACGATAACGATGATGATGACATCGAGGGCAGTAACAACAGCAACAAACAGTAACACTTTGAGGCGTTTCCCTTTAGCGTCAATCAGTTGCGACTGTTGAAAAAGCTCGACGAGTTTTTGCGCTATGAGCGAAAAAACAAAACGCACGCAAAAACGATCAAGTTTAACATGCTAAAAAAGATCTTTTTCTACTCGCTACTGTTGTACTTTTATAAAAAGTACGATTCGTTCTATACGCTCATTTTGTACACACTACAGTACAACAGTCGCAACGGCAACTTTGCCGTTGACTCGGTGGCGTATCTTAAGAGTTTTCGCGTAATTGTCAAGTATTTGACGGATTGTGATGAAATTATCGCCACGACTGGTAAAACGGCAAATGGTGGTGGTGGTGGTGATGACGGTGGCGGTGGTGGCAAAAAACGTAAAACGTTGAAAAATGACGAAAATTCAAGTAAACGAGCCAAATTGAATATGACGATAGATGAGCAGCTGATGGACATGACTGACGATTCGTTGAACGATGGCAATTATTTTATAAATAGACCGTAACAACAACAACAACAACAAATTAATGGTTACGACGACGCGAGTAGCGACAGCAACAATCTATTGTTTAAAGTTTCACTGCAGCAGCAGCAGCAACAACAACAAGAATTACCGCTAAACTGTAACGAAAACTGCATCGTCGGAGTGTTTCAAATGATTGAACGTCTCGTGCAATTTGCCTTGAATCACGGTGCCGTTTCCAGCACCCTCGCCATGTGCAAACAGTCGACGCTAATGTTTAAAAAAACGAGCGATATCGTGCTATTTTTGCTATATTCGTACGGCGATTCGCTCAACTTGCACAGCAAGTTCATCTTGACCCGCTGGTACTTTTGCGACTGCGAGGTGTTCTTCAACAACACCATTCACTACGACGATCTGGCCTTTTTGAGCGTGGCCTTTTACTCATCCAAGGATGAAAAAAATAAAAAGCTCCACTACTCGTCGGTGGATCACGTGCTCAACATGAATTTTCTGGCGCTCTACAATCACTACAAAAACATCATATTAGATTGCAAGCTACCGTTGACACGAGCAACCAACACCTTCGTCAAGTACGTGTGTGGTGGCCAGTACTTTGCTAACGTCGAAAGTCTCCAATTTTACAATTACTCGTACAACGAGCACTCGCAACGCGATCTACAAAAGCATGGTCTGGACTTTGTGCTGCCGGCCTTTCAGAACGCTCCCAACAAGCTCGATTACTGCAGCTACGTGTACGACGTGGGTGTATTTTATCCCACGAATAACGTCGTCAAGATGGTCGGGCCCGCCAATTCCACGATGTCGTATCGTGTATCGCCCAACGTCGCGTCCAATATTGACGTCAAGGTGTTTCGCCATCGCTACTACTCCACCTTTCACGATCGCCTTTTCGAAATTATTGCAAGGTTAACTTTTTCACCAATCGATGCCGCAAAAATACGCTCTACGCCTCGCTGCTGAGTCCGCTGTTTAATCAAACGCTGGGCCAACAAGTTTTAGCGGCGGCGGCGATGACGGCTGCAGCGCAAACTACAAACGGCGATACGACTGCTACAATAACAGCTATTCCAAATATCGATTACGTTTGCTCCAACGAATTCATTACCGTCATTTCCGATTTTCTATTTCTAACGAGAAATAAAAATTGCTGGAACTCTAATTTTTTACGATACGCTGCTGCTACTACAACTATCACAATCAACGATACGATAACTACCATCGAGAATGCTAATGATGACGACGTCGATGATGATATCGACACTAGCGCAAATTATTTTCTTTTTATCGTCAAACAAGTATACTACCTGTTGTACGTGGCCTCGCAAAATTAAAACGTCAACTTTAAAAATATAATTTTCTTTATTCAAAATTTGCTTGCCAAAGACATTTACGCGATTCATCAGAGCGACTATTTGGGCTTGTCGCGCCACGATTTCTTCAAGATAAAGTTGGCTTACGAGCAACGAGCCAAGGCGAAAAAAAACAATGTCAACGATACGGCAGCGGAGGCAAACGTTAGTAGCGGTATTGGTATTAGCAATAAATTGATTGCTAATGGTGCTGGCAGTAATATCGGCAACGGTAGCAGTCTCTTTGGTGGCGTTAGAGAAGTGGAAATTTTACGTCAAAAACACTACTAGTACAAGTTAACTGGTGCAGATTTTACGGAAAGCGCCGCGACTCGTGCGCGCAACAGCGACGACAACAATGACGATGATGATGATGGCAATAGTAGTGACGACGACGACGACAACGACAACAACAACGAGAAAAAACTCAATGTGAGATTTAAAAGTCTCAACATTGCACGGTCGAGCAAGTTTTACACTACAATTTACAAATGTCGTCCAAGTTTATGCGAGACGTTGCGCGTTCGCTGAAAAAGACAAAACGTTCCAATGCCGCGCACGAGCGGCGCTTGTCGGCAACGCTCAGCAGTGGCGGCGGCGGCAACGATGGCAGCGTCAACGTCGACTACAACGATGCCTTCTCGTTCAATTTGACCGATCCGTAGGCATACCTAGCGCAATTGTGACAAGACGTGGCACAAAGTCGAGTAAGAATCGATGCGCTAAGCACGAGCAACCTGCAGAGCGAGTACGTGCAGCGGTACTTTGTAAAGATTTTACGCGAGATCAATAACGTGCTGGTGGCAACGCCGGAAAATCGCAACTTTGCCAACGTATCGACCATCAAACTCGACACGCAATATCCGCGCAACGCCTATATGCTTAAATTTTGCATTCTACTCGCTAGTTCGGTTGCGATCCATCGATTTGCCCGTACCTCGCGACTTTACTACTACTACTCGACGCCATTACAACAACGACAACAACGACAACAACAACAACAACAACAACAACAACAATGAAATTACCACAGCGGCAGCGATTAAAGAAAAAAAGGAAAAATTCTTGAAGTGATATCGCAAACGGCTCATAATCAATTACACAAGCCTAAAAGAGTTTAGTCGTCAATTTCGCTACGTGTGTCGCAAGAGACAAACGTGGACGAGCTGCTCGAGCGATTCTCCTATATGAAACGCGAGCTGTCGCAGTCGGTGCGCGAACTCGAGACTCTTGCGCGCAAGTATCCCAAGTAACTGTTGGCAATTGGTAAACGCACCACGCCCAATCGGCAAAGCAGCCAGCACCACGCCCGAGCGGCAAAGCAGCCGGTAATCATCCAAGGATATTTTCTCTTGAAAAATTCTTGTTGCTCGATAAATGCCGCCTCTATCGGAGCGAGTGCTCGTAATCGTGCGAGACCGTCGGGCACGACGGTGAAACAATCGCTGAGAACATTGAAAAAGCACTGCTCCAACAAGCGGCTATCCATTTTTTTAGTTAAACAGTAATAACGACGATAACGCCCAAAATTAATGGAAATTTATTTTTTTTTATGTTGTTGAGCCAACCGGTCGCCATCGTGCAGCACGGTCTCGACACGACTGACGACGCTAGCTACCGCTGCGCGTGATTGAGTAACGACGCACGCGAGAGAAAGAAAGCTACAAAAGAAGGTTGTTGCGTAAAATATTTTTTTTTTTTAACAAAAGTACATGGCATTAAATGTTTGTTATTACTTTTTTACTACACAATTTGAAAATACCACACCAACTGTTTCCACACAATCGGATAGCGATAGCCTTTGGCAAGTGCCCTATTTGCCGATTGCGTGCTCAGTTTTTATAGCCGCTAGTTACTTCAACGTCGGCGGTCTCATCTTGACGTTGCGTGCCGCGTACTTTTCCTCGCGACCGGGCTTCACCTTAAATTTCCACGAAAAGCACGTGGCATCGAAGCAATAGCCTGATGGGAAACTGGCGTAACGACAAAACGCCAATCAGCCGCGACAAATTTTTCACCTCGTACAAACAGCCGAGTTTCATGTTGGAAAAACAATGAGAACGGGATTGCCATTCATGAAAGCTACTCCTCCCGCCCATGTAGAAGACGTTGAGTCGACAGCCGCACACACGCCAAGCCAAAAAACCATAGTAGTTGAGCGGAGCCGTGTCGTACGAGCTGCAACTCGTAAACTGCCAAGCGGGAAACAGTAAATTGCGCTCGTTTTGCGACAAACCAGGACCGAGCACAAACTCGTCCACGTCGCCAAAGGTATTCGTGTGCTGCAAGAAATACGAGGTCTGTCCGCCATAGTGTTCAAGCGACCTCTACCGAACAGAAACGTCAACTGTAAAGCCTCACGAATCTATTGGTTACTTACTGACACCCGCCGGACGTATAGTTAATGCGCAGCGTGTCTTTGTTTACAGTGCCTTTTTCGCGTTCGTCGGATTTTGATATTGTCAAAAATAACTGTAAAAGATCAACGAATTGGTATCAAATTTTGCTTTCAACTCGGAAAAACGAGTTCGGAAACTATTGAAATGATGCGAAAGGCCTTTGGAAGCGAGTGTATGAGCAAAAGACGAATAAAAGAGTGATATAAACGGTTTAAGGATGGTCGCACTTCTGTCGATAGTGATTCTCGTTCCGGCCGACCTTCGACGACAAAAACCGCAGATAATATTGAGCGGGTGCGACTTGCAATCGAACAAGATCGTCGTATGACTGTGCGAGAACTAGAAGAAGACCTTGGGATACCAAAAACTATCATTTCAGAAATTTTAACCGAAAATTTAGAAATGAAACGCGTGTGTGCGAAATTTATCCCAAAATTGCTCACAGCAGAGCAGAAGAACATCGCTTAGAAATCGCTCTGGACAATCTGAAAATGGTCAATAATGATGATAATGTGCTTAGAAAAGTTATTACAGGTGATGAATCATGGGTTTATGGTTATGATCCTGAAACAAAACAACAATCTTCACAGTGGAAGTATTCTGAATCGCCAAGACCAAAAAAAGCAAGTCAAAGTCGGAGCAATGTTATGTCAATGTTGATTGTTTTTTTCGATTGTGAAGGTGTTGTACATCACGAATATACACCAACAGGTCAGACAATCAATAAAGAATACTACGTTCAAATATTAAAACGTTTGCGTGATGCAGTAAGAAGAAAACGGCCGCACTTTTGGGAAAGTGGTGACTGGCTTCTCCATCACGATAATGCGCTAGCGCATTCATACAATCTTGTGCAGCAGTTTTTGAGCAAACACAATATCGCATTGCTTCGACAACTTCCATACAGTCCCGACATAGTCCCTTGTGTCTTTTGGCTGTTTCTATAACTAAAAAAACCACTCAAAGGACACCGTTTCGAAGACAAAACAACGGTTGAAAACAATGCGACAATTGTACTTAAGGCTATCCCTAAAAGTGAGTTCCAGGACTGTTTTGAAAAGTGGAAACATCGATGGAACCGTGTTATTCAGTCAAGTGGGGATTACTTTGAAGGATGCCACCCACCAGATGATAAAGAATAACGCTAGCACGAAAATATAAAGGTAGGCCCGATACCTTCCGGACAGACCTCGTAGAAAGCGAAACCACCGGCAATCATCCACGGTTGATATTTCAAAAACTCGTGCTGCCCGATAAATTCGAGCTTCTTTATCTAGTGATACTCTAGCAATACACGTGATATTACAATAATAACGAATGACGTCACTACTGCACCATTCAAGCATCAAAAAATGCTCGGCAAAATTTCAAACTCGATGCATGCGCAAACGATAAAGCCGCGTGCGCAGACGGCACGAGACTCTACTGTTCCTGCGCCCCGCACTGGAACGCAACTCACCGAGTCGAGTTGACGAGTCGAACAATTCGGGCGAAAACGAAACTCGCGTCGGACTCGGCCAAAATCAGTCATAGTATTTGTATAGTGTCCACAATTGGGAAAGAAAAAGAATCAAAAGTTTGAAAGTAAATTTACTGGTGGGCCAATCAAAAGAAGTGCTGGAATAGACGGTGTTGTTGCTTTTACTATGTAATCATACGATGCCATTTGCTTCGACCGGTCGTGGCAGTGGAAAGACAGCCTCCCGTTCAGAGTCAAATGTTTCGCAGCAAGACGATAAATCAATGGATCGCAAAACTTGGAGATTGGTGGTCTTTGAGAAACGTGGTTATATCGATAAAAAAAAGAGTACGAGTTTCGCACTTTATCGGTACGCTACGGTTATGCTGACCAAGAATGCCGAGTTATTGAAAATGAATCTCTTGGATTGCTTTGCCAATCAAATAAAGTGGAAGAATCAAATGATTGATTTGATACAGCACAAGCAGATCGTGTTGGGCAAAAGGGTGCAAGAGATACAAAACACCCTGGAGAGCCGTTTATTCGAGAAGGATGCAATTATAAAGGAAAAGGATGCAATTATTGAAATTGTACGTCAAAAAATAAAAGAAAAGGACATTATTATTGAAAACGAGCGACAAAATATCGACGCAATTATAAAACAAAAAGACGCCATCATCGACGAAAAGAATAAACTAGTTGCCGAGTTGTTGTGCAAATTGCATCGATTGTGAACTAACAATTAAAAAAAATTTATTTTTTTTTACTAATATACCTTTGTCGTTTCAATTTAAAAAAAACGACATCGATGACTACTTTTTCCCTTTCGATACGTCGTCGTCCGTTTAAAAGCGAGTTTTCAAACGCACCTCGTTGGCAGTATACGACCGATCGTCAAGATGAGTGGTCACAAGCAAAACATTGCGTATTTAAAGTACGTATATAGACAAAAAAGCGAGTCAAAGTGTTTGGATTGTGGCGAAAAAGTAAAAATATGTGAGTATACCAAACACGTTAAATAAAAACACGAAAATGTATGGTCGAGTTTGTCGTGCGTGTGGTGTAAAAAATATACGTGGAAACGAGGAGATTCCAGTCACGTCGAGCATCGTCGCGGTTGTTTAAAGGAAAGATTGATGAAAAAAAACGTTGTCGATGTATCTCGGAAAATTAGTAACCGTAGAGCTGTTAAATATAAATTTAACGTTTATACTGCATTTGTTGTTAATGACAAATTGGCGATAAAATGTAGCGAATGCGAGAGCGATGTAATTGTTTGTCATTACAAAAAACACATTCAAGAAAATCATCTTACGCTGTTAACGTCGTTTCGGTGCATTTGGTGCTTGGAGTATACGTGGAAGAGAGGCAAAGATGGCTATTTGGAGCATTAAAAGTTGTGTTTGCAACGACAAATTCAAAAATGTCGAGAAAATCGAAGCGTTTCTTGTTTAACAGACAACGACAGCAACATATTTATTTGTGAAGCAGCAGCAACAACAACAACGAATAAAGAAAACGACATGCTTGATTGTACAACAACAAAACCACAACAACAACAACAATAGCAACAACAAATAAAGAAAACAACATGTTTAATTGTACAACAATGGATTGCGAGGCAGCTAAACAAAAAATTGACATTCGTCGCGAGTGGTCCGAGTGTTGGGATACGGCGCAAAAAATGCATTTTTAAACAAAAGCGACAATCGATATGCCGCCTCTTTTTACAAACCCTCTGTGTTTTTGGATAACGAGATGCAAGAGATGCAAAATGCTTCAGAGATTCGGTTGCTCGAAAAGGATAAAATTATAAAGACAAAGAACGCAATTATCAAAAGAGAAATGCAAAAAGTAAAGGAAAAGGATGCAATTGTCGAGCAAAAGGATGCAATTATAATAAAACGTGATGCACAAAATGAAGTAAATGGCAATAATTTATTATTAAACAAGTGAGAAAATACGATGCCGCTGCCACTACCGCTCTATGGTTGTTGTTGTTGCTGCTGCTGCTGCTGCCTATGGTCTACGCACTGGCCATTCTCAAAGTCAGGCAAAAGAAGCTCGTCGGTATGTTTTATCAACGAGGTGCACACGTTTTGCATAAAAAACAATCTCGACATATCGTCGTCATTGTCGTTATCGTTGTTGTTATTAGTATTATTCTTGATGCTCGTTTCATATGTGTGAAGGCTACGATTGAGCAGTCGTTTAAGCAAGAAATTTTTTGAATGTTGATGTAAACGTTTGCCGACAAGCGATTCGTCACGACGAGCGAATCATTTACTTTAATTTTATTCCTACCGTTGCACACTTGCGTCAAAATTGTGCCCGTCGTGTCAAAGACGCTGGGAAACTTTGGCAGACACACGTAACGGCCAATCTCGGAACGATAATAAATGTCGTTTGTCACGGTGTTGCACTCCATCAGTTTGATATTGACGCAGTAGATGCCGCTTCGCAGGTACGTGATATTCGCAAACGAGGTGATTGGTTTGTCGGAATAGTCGCGGTACTCGTAATAATTGACGCCGTTGTTGAATTTACTGCAGTCTATGGTATTGACGACGACAACGATTGAAGCAACAATCCACGACGTATTCACTGCTGTTGATGTCGTTGCTGGCGGTGCAAATAGACGGTGGAAAAGTACACCACCAATTAACAAACCATAAAGATGTAAATAAATGACATTTTTTCGTTGTTGTTGTAAAAAGGTAGAAATGAAAAAAATTAAATTACATTTGAATAGACTTTATTTTGTTGACGTCTCTGCCTCGCGATAAACTTACATAGACTTCTTCGCGAGAACAACCCATGAGATTGAGATACATGTCGTTGGTCACTGTTAAACCCATGCTAGTGCGCACCGTATTGCCGACGCTCATCTGAATTGGATAACCCCACAGGTGGTGATACGAGTTCATGGCATATCTCTCGTCAGAATCGAGTTTATCGCGATCCTCGTATGTAAAGTTTTTCATCGAGTCGCAAAACAAATTCATTTGAAATTGATTTTGATAGATTTTGTAGACGACGTCGTTCAAATCAATCATCACCAAGTAGTCCTCTTCGATGGAGAGTAAAAATAAATCTTGATTCTTGTACAGATCGTTGATGTAGTCGTTGTTGAGAAAACGATAGCACAAATCCGGCACCAGCGGAAGAAACGGTAGCGAGGCTTTATCGTTGTACACGTCGTCGGCGTGCAATTTTTTTATCAACGGATTGTAAAAACCAATTGTGGCTAACTTCGGTTTCAGTAGTTTTAAATTCTCGAGATTGTCTTGTGCCTTGAGTATTTGCTGCAAAATAAAATGGAATATGGAAAAGTTGAAATAGTGTCAGTCTTTGTTGGTCCACGACAAGTAAATGACGTTTATTTTGTTCAAGTACTTGGAGAGTCCGGCAAACAATTGTTTGGGCCACGTGTCGATGCACAACTGACACGACTCTTTTTTTTTAATGCTATTGTTTTTGCCATCGTCATTACTATCACTGCTATTGCTAACGTTGTCCTTTTCGCTATTACTTTTGTTGTCGTCGTTGCTGTCGTCGTTTAACGATTTAAAATACAAGTTGACGTTATCATTATCGCTACTCGCGACTTTGCAAACGTAATTTTTGCCATTATTATTTTTTTCCATCCTGTACTTGCAAGTTTTTTTGTTGTGATTTTTGGCACCTTTGAGAAATTGCAGACACCGCTTCAACGGGCAGTCGGGATCGTTTAATGCGGCATTCGCGTCGTTGATGAAGGAGCAGGGCACGTTAAATTTATTGAAAACCGGAGTAAAATATTTCGCGAGCTGTTGTTTCCAATTGTCTGACCAAATTATACGATTCAAATCGCCAATGTAATTTTCGTCGTTGTTGCGCATCTGTCGATAAAGAAAAAACTTGAGCTGCACAAAGTCAATCAATTCCTTGGCGTTTTCCGTCAAGTCCATAAAGTTGTAGTTTGGACACAACGTAGGTAACGATGATGATGACGACGACAACGATGATGATGACGACGACGATGATGATAATGATGATGACGACGATTTGTCGTTTTTCGTGTTAAAACATTTCGTTTCCGCGTAAAATATCGGTTGAATTTGCTTGAAATCACCGCACATGATAAAAATGAAAAATGTGTTTGGAGAAAAGCAACTTTTAAATATATAATTGAGCAGCTTTAACAGAAACTTGACTTCTTGCGTGTTGATTATTATGGAAAATTCATCGAGGCATATGGTAAAGACGTCGACGGGCTTTTTGTCGCGCTCGTCCATCATCAGTTGGCGCACAAACATTTGATTAATTTTGTCGACAAACTGATTGAGAAACAGGGTCCAGTCGGTGATTGTGTTTTGCGTTAAAAAACTCGTGAAATTTTTATACTCGAAAAAATTGATGCCGAACAGACGCATGAGAAACTCGGTGTACGTAAAACGAGTAGTAACGTTGACGTATCGTTTTTACGACAAGGCCTCGATTTATCGCCAAGGTATTGATTGATCCTCCCTTGGTCTTTGACACGTCGAGCACGAGACTGGGATATTCCCTGATTAACGCGGAAATTTCATTTCTTCATCCGTTGGTTCGCGAGGGCAATCCATACGGGACAATGTTAAAGGCGTAATTTCGTCTTGCCGAGTAAGCAATCACTTGAGTCCTGGATCATTTCACCTTGCACGGCTTGCAAAATAGATTGCTGCGTTTAAACAAACCAGTCAGTCGGCGTCTCTTGCTCGAGTCGGCTGCAACGGCGTCCTCTTTGTCGTCGTTGTTGTTGTTGTAGCCATCATCGTCATCGCAACGTTCTTTATATTTACGTTTATTAAACATTTTTTTTGTTTAACGAAAAGGCAAAACGCGAGTCATTGTTGAAAAAAAACATGTATTACAATTATTACGTGTCGTCAAACAACGCGCTAAATTTTGCAACGTTTGGAAAGCGCTACGGTAAACAAATTTATTTGGTTCACGAGAATTTACGCGAGTATGGTATGCATAGTACCATACTCTTTAATTTTGCTCAAAACTTTATCTGTCGCAATCTGATAATGCGAGAGTTTCATAATACTACCTCCAGTCATTTGCGATTGGTCACTGAAACAATCATCATCGTCGTCGTCGCCGTTGCCGCCGTTGTCGCCTCTGCCACCACAAATGAATCGGCATTTCGAGGCAAACGCTCCCACTACCGCTACAATCGCCACCACCACCATTGCTACCGCTACTACTGCAATCGACGATAGGTGTAATGACGTCATCGTGAAGCACTTTTAATCTACGGTCTTCCAGCACTATTTGATCGATTTTTTCGATCATATCTGGAGTTGTGACCTCAACAGGGCGTCCTGAGCGAGGCTCATCAGAGGTGCTCACACGACCCTTTTTAAACTCGGAAACCCATTGCTTAATGGTTGAATATGATGGGGAGGATGTCCCCAGTGTTGAGTCCATCTCTTCTTTGATTTCCTTCGGCTTTAACGCCTTTAAATAGAAGTATTTGATGACAGCACGATTTTCCAGCTTTTACATTTTTAAGAAAAACACAGAGGCGTCTTGTTCAGTGTGCTCTCAAACCTAAACTAACATGGCGATCGGGATGAAACTATAGCTACAAGCTATCTAAGGATGGTACTATAGAACGCCAGCTCAAGGTAGGCCGACTGGCGCCATCTCTTGGTCAGGCCGGAAACTTATCAATCCACCCTCGTAGCTATCTTTCTCTCAGTTGGTACGACACATGCTCTCTCTCTCTCTTTCTCGCGTACCGTTATCTCTGTATGAGGAATTCCGTTAAATATATGTCTATCGCGTATCTGTGAGTTGGTTCTTTACCTTTTTACCTAGTCCCTCTATTAAAGTATCGCGAGGACAGGTGTGTGTAAATAACTATGCTAAGTGCAGAAAAGTATAAAAGGAACTTTATTGTAACAAAGAGAAGCTATGGCAAGAGACAACGCGACCGAACTGAAGCGCAGGTGACAGCGTAACTCTTTTTATGCAGCGCTGCTGGCCGACTAGCAGCGACGGTAGCGTTGTAGAGGGGGAAGCAGAGCGTGTATGGAGGCGAGCGCTCATATAATTCTAACACCCTCTATGTCCATTCTACTCGTGCTACGTCATATTTTGCGCCTTTTTAGCTGACGCGATGTATCCATGCCGTATGAGCCGCACAGTAAACGATGCAGACGCATTCCTGACGACGCACCTAGCGTTTATGATATATATATATATATATATATATATATACAGGGTGTCCCATTTTAACTTACGCACCAAGATAACCCAAAAACTATGAGAGCTAGCGGAAAATGTTTTGAATAAAAGTTACTCGTCTCCGAGGGGGACATATTATGGTGACCTTGACTTTGACCTTGAGGGTCATTTTCAAGGTCATTCGAAGGTCAACTTTGTTTTTTCAAATAGGAACCCCTATTTTCGACCCCGGATTCGGAAAGAGCGGAAAATTCTACGTTTAGATGACCTATCATGCGTGGGGTCCGGGAGACCCGCCAAGGTCATTTGAAGGTCAACTTTGTTTTTTCAAATAGGAATCCCTAATTTTAACCCCGGATTCGAAAAGTACAAAAAATCCTAAATATTTTATGTAATGAATTAATTCAACTTTCCATGGCCATTTAAACGTCAAATTAATGGCAAATTACTTTACTCAGAACAGTTTCATGTTTTCATATGAGAAATAAAGTATGCGTAAATTTTAGAACACACTAAATTTATTCAACTTTTTATGTACAGAGTTTAACAAAAAAATATTAGTCATTAGTAGTAATAATCAACAGTATTAGTCAATCTGATGAGTAATAACTGAATAATAACAATAATAATGATCTGGCAATAAGTTGGTGATGAATGATGCGCACGCACAATTACATGAGATGTTCAATAGGTCCCCCATTGTTTGCTAAGCATGTTTCCAAACGCCGATGATAATTATTAAGAACGTTTGTAAGTATTTCAGGCGTAACAGCTGCACAAGCTCTTCTCACTCTATCCATCATATCTAATCTAGTGGTAGGTGCATCCTTGTTAACAGCGTCCTTGCAATATCCCCAGAAATAGCTGTCTAGTGGATTCAGGTCAGGAGACCTAGGTGGCCAGGGAACTGGACCACCTCGACCTATCCAATGGTCACGTAATTGAGCATTCAAAAATTCTCTAACGTTTACAGCAAAGTGAGCTGGAGCACCATCTTGTTGTAGCCACATGAGCTGCCGAACATTCAGCGGGATGTCCTCCAAGTATTCAGGTAGATGATTCTCCAGAAAATCAAGATACGCTTGACCGTTGACATTGTCATCAAAAAAATGGGGACCAATAATATGCCCGTTGAATATTCCCACCCAAACATTAAGACTCCAACGGTGTTGATTTATCACTTGACGATGCCAATGAGGATTGACAGGTGACCAATAATGACAATTATGTCTATTGAGTTTACCGTCACTTTTGAAGGTAGCTTCATCGCTAAAACAAACATTCCAAAAGAAATTGGGATCCTCGTCCAGTTGATTAAGAGCCCACCTACAGTAATTCATTCTGAGTAAATAATCATTTTCATTGAGTTCTTGGTGCAGGATGATGTGATATGGATGGTAACCCACGGATCTTACCATCCGATGAGCAGTAGTACGAGGTACGCCTAACCGACGTTCGATTTCTCTTGTACTGATGTGAGGATTCACATGAACCATTGCTAACACAGCAAGAAGTCTTGGATCATTGTTTTTCACATTTCTGTTTCCACCTCTCTGTCGATGAAGATCATTCATACGGCAACGTCTTTCGATATTTCTGATTTGCCTGTCATTAGGATGGCGCTGGTTCGGAAAACGTTCAGCATAGAGCCGAGCAGCAGCTCGGTAGTTCCGGCGACATTCACCAAGTACTAACAATACTTCAACGACTTCATTTCCTGAATAATTGGTCATTCTGTGAAGAAATATCAAAGATGTAATGCATATTTGAAAGATAACACTAACCACAAGAGTGGTAATAATTTGTTAATACTTACATGAAAAACGCTCAACGACTTTTTCAACAGTTGTTAAAAAAATGCTTACTATTAATAATCACTCATCTCAACACTAAATTCGTCACTCCGTTCAAAACAAAAATCGACGTTTTCATTCAAAAACTTACTTTTACCTCTAAATGAGCATAAAGAATTGAATACACGTTACATCTCGACGTTGACAGAACGGACAACCTTCCATACTTCCCGAATCCGGGGTCGAGAATAGCGATTCCTATGAAAAATAGTTAACCTTCACATGTTCTTGAGTGATCAACCACAAGTTACACCTTGCCTGAATGTAGAATTTTTTGTTGTTTCCGAATCCGTGATAAAAAAAGTAGGGTACTCCAGGAAAAAACAAAGTTGACCTTCAAATGACCTTGGCGGGTCTCCCGGACTCCACGCATGATAGGTTATCTAAACGTAGAATTCTCCGCTCTTTCCGAATCCGGGGTCGAAAATAGGGGTTCCTATTTGAAAAAACAAAGTTGACCTTCAAATGGCCTTGGCGGGTCTCCCGGACCCCACGCATGATAGGTCATCTAAACGTAGAATTTTCCGCTCTTTCCGAATCCGGGGTCGAAAATAGGGGTTCCTATTTGAAAAAACAAAGTTGACCTTCAAATGACCTTGGCGGGTCTCCCGGACCCCACGCATGATAAGTCATCTAAACGTAGAATTTTCCGCTCTTTCCGAATCCGGGGTCGAAAATAGGGGTTCCTATTTGAAAAAACAAAGTTGACCTTCAAATGACCTTGGCGGGTCTCCAGGACCCCACGCATGATAGGTCATCTAAACGTAGAATTTTCCGCTCTTTCCGAATCCGGGGTCGAAAATAGCGGTTCCTATTTGAAAAAACAAAGTTGACCTTCGAATGACCTTGAAAATGACCCTCAAGGTCAAAGTCAAGGTCACCATAATATGCCCCCCTCGGAGACGAGTAACTTTTATTCAAAACATTTTCCGCTAGCTCTCATAGTTTTTGGGTTATCTTGGTGCGTAAGTTAAAATGGGACACCCTGTATATATTTATATATTTATATCTCTTATGTCAACAGAGTGAACTGGGCTAATTTCCCATTACATATTTCCTTTAATAAATTTATCTGAAGATGATGTTTCCTTTTTGTTAATAAACATTAATTAAAAAATCATATAAAAATGCTAAAAAAGTCTTTGAAGTTCTCAAATAATTTTTCAAAAATAAATTAGTTTAAAACGATTAGTAAATATATATTCCTGCAACTTGTATACTCTACAATGAAATAACAATAAAAAATAATTTTTAAAAAATCTTTAAAAAAATTTAGCCTTACATTTGAAAAATGAGCGATTTTCGAATAATAAGAATTAGACGTTATTTGTGTGATTCTAAAATTTTATAGAAATTTTCACCAGTTAAACTCATTGTTAGTGTTTGAGTGAACTAATACGATGCTATTTTTTTGCTAAGTCATTGTTTGACAGCTGTACACAGCTATTTTAACTTTGTTGTTCAATAACTCTGGGTTAAATGATTGAAATTCAGCGTTTGAGGCATCAGATTTTATCTGATTCTATTATCAGATGACTTTATCACGCATTATTCTAATTTAATTTTAGCAAACGACCGCGGAAATATTCAATTTACAATTAAGATGAAAATCGGAGGTTAATTAATTACAAAATTGTACTAATTGGTTAACCTGTTAACCGAGCGGGACGTATAAATACGTCAAAAGTAAACAATATCGGGTACGGGTAGGACATATGAATACTTCCTAGATATTTATATTGCGCCCTGGAATGGGCGGGACGTATATTTTACTACTACTATGGTAATACGTCATTCATACACGTCTTAGTGGAAAAGGACGCACCCGTTATATGTTGCGTAATTAAAAAGGGATTTCCCCGGTTAACAGGTTAATATTAAAAAAGTGTCTATTGAATTAAAGCATATGGTAATTTGAACCTCGAAATATATATAAAATAATCGATGGCTTATTTCCATAGCAATCAAACAAGACTCTTAGTTTAATGAAACTTCTTTTTCGTAAAGAACCTAATTCTAAATTAATTAGGTCATTGTTTCAAAAAACGTTTTTGAAAACGGATATACCCCCAATTAGTCTACAGAAATTTTTACTATTCAACGTATTTCAAAAACAAAACCTATATCATACCATTTATTAGATTACCAAAAAAATTCGATTGTTGGAGGTTTCTAAGAACAAGAACTACAGAAAGCAATGTATCCCACTATCCATCTCGTGGAAAAAGTTTTGAAGAAACGAGGCAATAAAGCCTATGTGAAATGGATAGAATTTGACAACTCACACAATTCATGTGTTGATAAAGCAAGTATGAATGAATTAAAGACAAAGTTGTATTTTATCACATGTAAAAAATTTTATTATAATAAAATTTATTTTATCATATGTAATAAAATTTTATTACATTATTCAACGAGTATTAATTTTCATATAAAAAAATTTTTATATCCAACATAGTAAAATGTTAAAAATTTTTTTTTTTTTAATGAAGAGTCCCAACTTTCGCTCTCACTTGTGAGGTACTTTCATAAAACGTCACTTGTGATTCCATTAAAATAAGTCGAAATCTGCTTTAGTAAAACCACCTGTGACTCATTTACCTCTCCACAAAAGAGAAATAAGGATAAACTTTATTGAAATGAAAGAGAAGAGATTTTAATTACAATAAAAGATGAATTTAAATCAATCACATCCATGATACACTAAATATAAGGCATATCTTTGAACATTTTTAAACATCCCGATATACAGATGATTGTGAATTGCTCTTGCAATGCGGTTTGGAAAAATGATTTGGAATTTACAATTGAGTTTAAGAATGATTCTCAAGTCCTCTTGTTTCATGCCTGTCATTAGATAATTTTTATGTTCATGTAATTCATGATAATTCTTTATGGGAAGTAAATCAAATAGACTCATAGCTACTTCATTCAACATTTCAAGGTCCATCTTTTTCTTACTACTACTGAGATTTCTAGATTAGGAATAAAGGACAGAAATTTTAATACTTTTACTAGCAGATTCTTGAGACAGAATGAGGCTAGTCGAAGCTCAAACTGCTTTTAAAAAGTGGCAACCTCACTACACTGCTTTCTCGAGGCGCCGAAACCACTTTCCTTACTTTTTTTTTTACTTGAAATCAGATTTTCATTTTATCGGACATATAATTAATATAATAATTATTTAAAATCGGTCCAAGTATGAGATTCACCATTAGTATTCGTTTCTTAAACAATATATAATGATATAACTCGATCCAGTTCAATAATACGCCTTCGAAAGCGCTCACCATCACGTGTTACCTGTTCGTAAATTCCTTTTCTTGAATCCGGATCTTCGTAAGGAAGACGATATATTCTAACTTTCTTTGCAAACCGTACACGCTTAGAAGAAAAGTGAAATCTCTTGTCTTTTATACGTAACATAATTAAGGATGGGGACAAGGATATTAACATGCTATTACTATAGCTGTATGTTGCCAATTCTTCTAATAAACTGACTCTAGTCTCAGCTTTTCAACGTTTATTATAGGATCTAAATTCGCTACTAAGGTTTTCTTTCAAGTCGCCGCAACTGCCTTTCTTTCTTCTTGTTTACTTGAGTTTTTTATATACCTACTATACACTTTTATAGGATAAATAGCGGGAGCGCAAACTAACACTCTCGTCTGTGAGGTACTACCTTCATCAGTAATGGGACCTTTATATGGAATCGAAATTCCCTAGAAAGATCGCATCGTTGATTACTTTTATCTCTCCTCTAAAAGGATAGGTGAGAAGGGAGATAATTAAATAGATGAATAAAGATTAAATAATTAAAAATAGTATTTAATTAAGGTTAATATATTTTCATTATCTATATCTTACATTACTTATCTTATATTACTAATACAAAAGAAGATTTTTAAAAATGTCTTAATTACTAGAGTTCTTAAATTAAAAATTTGATTCTTCATAATTTAGAAACAATAGTATTTTCACATGTTTCGTAGAGTTTTTTCAACATATTACTACCCTTTTCAAGAGCCAAGCTTACTTTTTTTAGTAAGAAAATCTGAATTTTTTCATGAATAGTAGTAACGTTGCTAAATCCATGTTTAATTGTTAGCCATCTCAATTTACTAACCAAGTAGGTGCACTTTTTATCTAATTGAATGATAGTTTTTTAGATAGGAAAGCCGATTTAGTAATCTTATTGATTGAAGAAAAATCCATTTTACAACAAATAAAATTCGATCTACTTTTCTACTGGAAAATGATGAGAAAATTATATATAAATACTTCTTTTTACTATATGATTATTAGAGATTTCTTCTTTATTATATTCTACGTCCATGTAACGATTATTGGTTTTCGAATATCCATTACAACATTGGCTAAAATTTTATTTAATTTTAAAGTAAATGTGATGAATTCTATTGAACCTCCTCAAATATCTTTTTGAATGAATAAAACCATATATATACATATATATATTGGAAGTTGTTACTTTGGCGAGTATTTTAAGTAGTATTGGTCATTTCGTGCGATTTTTCTGGCAGTTCGGCGCACGCTCCAAACTGCTAACACGAAATTAGTCAGTTCGACGAGACTCTTCGAATTGCCATAGGCAGTTTGGGGAGATTCTTAAATGGAACCTTATATACGCGACCCAATTTGTACACACATTTGTACTATCCCGTTCTTGTCTGCATAATTAAAGTTAAATTAATAAAAAATATACGAATCGAAAGATTTTAATTTGCCGAATGCACCTATGTTATCAGATTTATTTGCCCATCTTTAGCTTCTTCGTAAAAAATTCATAAAGAAAATTAGTTTCCCAAGAATTTTAAGCATCTCTATGTCTTTTACTGAATGGAATTTCTGAACGTAGTATATTGTAAGAAAATTGTCCTCAAGCTGATTTCGTTTGCCCACTCAACTGAAATTTAAAATATTCAATAGCTATTTTATAAAACTAAAAAATTATAATCAACAGTAACGTTTCGCGCTCGCGCACGCGCACGCTTCATAAAAAAGTATTATCTTATCAAAAACGTCATTCTAAATTTTTATTTGAACTATTTACGAAATAATTGTTACATCTAACTAAGAGCTAGCAAGTAGATTCGTCTGTAAAAAAATTATTAGTCAAATTATATATTTAACTAAGACAGTCAAATTATTACATCAATAATCAAATCATTTTTATATGATATGGCCTACATTCTACATCGAGCATGCGCAGTGCACGAATTTCATAGTTAGCAATAGTTTGCATTATTAATTACAATTTTTTAGTTTCTAAAATACTTATGAAATATTTTCACTTTAAGTTATGTCAGGAAATTAAATTAGTTCGGGAGCAATTTTTTACAACTGTCTAGGTTAAGAAATGTCATTGAATAAAAAAAATAGAGAAGTTTGAATTTCTTGGAAGAATAATTGATTTGATGAACTTTTAACGAAAAAGCTAAGGAGAACAAATAAATCTGATAACATAGGTGGATTGGGCAAATTAAAATCTTCTGATTGGTATACTTTCTATTAGTTTAGCGTTAATTCTGCAGGCTAGAATGGGGAGGTGATACGGCATTTCGTCTAATCAACCTTTTGTAAGAGACTAGAGTTTAATCGACATTTTATACCGTTGGGCACGGCAAACACGTGGTCTCTGGTAATCTAGCTCCCACTCTAGACTTCCGTACCATCGTAACCGTTCCCCCTTCACTTGAAGGGTGGAGTAATAACGGCGATCAGTGAACACGAGTCCTTGCCGACGATCGGTAACTTTTACTGATCCTCGGTTTCCCGTGCACTCGTAAATAGGCGCGTACATTTTACGTTCTCAATTGTGACCAACGTGTTTTTTCTCTTTGTTACAGTGTCCAAGGAAAGACCTCTACGGGCAACCAACCAAATTAAATTTCTTTTAAATTTATTATTTAATATAATTATTTGATATTTCATCATTTATCAATAAAAGATTAACATGATTTAATTTTTTATCATTTGTATGATAAAGAGAAATTATTTTTTTACCCTCTAAACCAAACACATTCATTGATATGCTGTTTTGTTTTTGAAATTTTGAAATTTGATTCAAAGAGACTGGATATGATATACCATTCAAATGGAGCTTATTCTCGTATGATATGTAATGACTTACTCTTTGAGGATGATTTGTATATTTAATATTACATAAAGCTGCTAAGATTGCCCATATAAAGCATTTCTTATCATTATTTTCTACATTCATACCAGCATGCTTGTTTTTTAAAAATGTTGGTAGAGGTATATAAGAACTTCCACTTCGCATTAATTTATTAATATTAATTTGAAGATTAATAATAGAATCCAAAGACCAACCTGACTCGTTACTTTCAAATTCCTTCACCTCTTTTAATAATGGACTTTTAATATTATCATTAAACTATTTCTTGAGAGGGCTTGAAGGATATACTTCAATATTTCGAGTAGTAAAATGCTTTGTGTCAAAAGATTTTTTCAATTTATCCTGATTACTTGAATATTTCCAAAATTTGCATGATAGTACAGCATTAATTTAACAAGCATTATTCACTCTTAAAATACTTTTGACATGTCTTGCAAATAAATCGCAAGCATCTTTTAAGAATGATTCAATATCAATGTGTTGAATATTGGCTATAATACTAGTTTTCAAACGGTTTTCGAATGCGCTTTCCAAGTCCACCTCTTCTATGAACTCTACAATTTTCTAGTCTTGAATAAATACATTCAAGTTTACCAATGGTACTGAGCAATGATTGTTTTTGTGGCACACTAGGCGATGATGTCTGTCTCAAAACTTTTCTCAAAGTTCGCAAAGATAAGACACATTGTTTTTACTATCGTTCTATAATTATTTCATCACGTAGGTTTTTAGAAATAATAAGATTTACAGCTCCTTCAATAAGATGGAAGTGTTCCAAACAGTTTTGTAAAATTTACATTTTTATTTTTTAGGATAGACGTTGACTGTTGCAGGTATCGATCACAAATGAATTGAGATCGACTTCTACTATTTTATATATATGTTATTAATCTTCTTCACCACATGTACTACAGATATCTGAAGTTCCTATCTCAGACTCTTCATTTTGAATATAATCATCATCATCATTATCATCACTAAGTATTTCTATGTCAGATTGAGCTTCTTCTTCTTCCAGCTCCATAAGCAACTCTGCTAACGTTCTTACAGTTGGAAAGCAGAATTTATTGATGTCTTGAGCGTGTTTTGGATAACACATTTTGAGCTTCTATATTTCTTGATAGATGATAAGAGAATGATCACATTCGCAAAGGTAATCTCGTTTATATGCATATTTAAAAAAGGGAGGGGGTACAACTTTAAATTTGTGTGCAAGTGCTTTTTTAATTTAGATGCAGTAATACTCGCAATGAAGTGCCATGTCAGACTATAGGTAATTATTTTAAAGTATTCTTAGTAATTTTTTTCTTACAAATTCATTTTTTCCAGATCTGAACAAGTTATGCTGCAAAGCTTTGACAACTGGCCATGCTCATATGTGCAGCCTAAGGATTTAGCAGCTGCCGGATTTTACTTTGTGAATGAAATTGACAAAGTCCGATGCTTCGAGTGTAAGATTTTTCGTTGGGAAGAGGGTGACGATTCTAACAAGGAAACCCCCCAACCCGACCCAACCGATTTCAATAATCTTTTGATATGTTATAGTTCATCAAAAAATAAGACATACGTATTTTTTTTTATCGGCGGAAAAACACTTTGAGGGGGTGAAAACAACCCTCAAAGTTCACCTCCAAAAATAGATTTTCCAATGTATCTCAGCATCTAATTGATATTTTACGACCAAACAAATTTCATATCACTTCTCATGTGAAAAGCAAACTAGCACATGCAATTCCGACCACAAGGGATGCAACCCTTATTTTTTTTATTTAAAATACTATCTACTTCATGGCTATTTTTATGAAAAAAATTAAAATAACCCGAAAAAAATTGGAAAAAATATTACCCTACATAAAATACAAAAATAAAGTTAATCTATCCAAGCTTTTTTTCAAACTACTCCCTTAAAGTTGAAAAACCATCCCTAAAAAATTGTTTTCAATACATTACAGGTGGTGTTGATAATTTAGTGTAAAATACGTTAAGCATCATTTATACTGTACACACACAACTATCTCGTGCAGTTTCGACCACAAGGGTTGCAACCCCTAATTTCTGTCATCGAAATTTTTACCTTCTTTGTACCTATTTTTGAAGAAAAGTTCATAATAAGCTTAAAAAAATTAGAAAAAATATTACCATGGATAGAATAAGAAAAAAAAATTTACTTCTCATTTTTAAAACCACCCCTAATTTCGAAAAACTACCCCCAAAAAATTGTTTCCAATACATTACAGGTCCTGTTGATAATTTACTGTAAAATACGTTGCTCATCACTTATAATGCACAAACACATTTATCTCGTGCAGTTTTGACCACGAGGGTTGCAACCCCTAATTTATGTCATCGAAATTTTTACCTTCTCCATTCCTATTTTTGAAAAAAAGTTCATAATGAGCTTAAAAAATTGGAAAAATTATTATCGTGGATAGAATACGAAAAATATGTACCAATTCAAGATTATATCACCCAACAAGACCCAGAACCGGGACAACGTTTTTCCAAAGTATTTTGTTGCGCTGATTCCGAATCTGTCCGGAAAAATGATCCATCACCCAGTAGCAATTTCTAAAACTCCCCTTATATCCCAATGGCAATTTCCCGCACTAACCCGCACTATCAGAATGCTTACAACCCCCCCTAATAACCCCCTAAAAACCTCCAATGAAAATGCCGTTAGCCCCCCACTAATAGCCCGAAGACATAGCTGAGCCCCCTTACAACCTTATGGCAATGCTTGCAACCCACCGAATAACATAATGGCAACGTTATCAACCCTGCTAACTACTGGGGTTATTAGGGGGTTATTAGGGGGAGGGTCTTATTGGGGGGGGGGGAGTTATTAGGAGGTTAATGGGGGGTTGTAAGCAATGCCATTGGGGGATATTAGGAGGGTTATTAGGGGGAGGTTTATTACCATCGCCATTCGGTGATTAGGAGGGTTGATAGCATTGCCATTGTTTTTGTTGGTTGAGTTTTTCTCCTTTCTTGTGACTAAAATTGTAAACTGCCAAGTAATATATATTTAATTGATTTTTATATGCGTTACTATAATTCATTCAGTTACCAATTAAAAACAATCAAAAAAATTAGGACGGATTTATTGTTCATACTTCTTACAATAATGATATTCTTCATAGAAGTGCTCGAAACATAATGATTTTTTGCACCAACCGCAACGTATAATAGCCACATTTTTGCATCCTTCTATGTCACAATGTGTATTGCAGGAATCTCCAAAACTGTAAGCAACAGGATTGTCAAAATTTTCTGGTTTTTTAGTGAGGTAACCACTCTTGAACCAGGAATATTTAAAAAGATTAGTATATCTTGGTGAAGATAATTGATTGTGGACTAACGACTGAAGTTTAATGATGTTGTTTCTTTTATGTAAATCCAAATCATAATTCATCAAAATTACGGTATCTGAAAATTGGCGGACAAAGTTCTTCCATATGCGAAATCCAAAAACATCAAGTGGCTGAATTTTTCCCGTTGTGCCAGTCGGTATTTTTTTAAAATTTATAATTTTATCACGTGGAATTACAGTTTCTATGGCACTGTCACAATGACCGCTCCAGGAGTCAAGCAACAGCATCGTATTGGAACCTACATTAGAGAAATATACTTTTTGCAGCCATATTTTAAAGAGATCTAAAATCAAAAATCTTATTTGTAAAATCATTTATAATGACATTAATTGTAACTAGATGGGATTATGTATACCTGTAGTCAACTTTCCAGATTTAGATGCTTCTACGTAAACATTTTCGGGTCTAAATAAAGAGGTTTCAACAATGGGTCCAAACTCACCGCTAGATTCCTTCAAAACTAAAAAGAGTGTTGACAGTAATTCTCCTGCGGCTGATATGAGTGGCTGTATAGTATAACTGTGGGTTGTTGAAGAAACTGACTGTACTAAACACTGTACCTGCTTTTCTCCTTCAACCGCTAGCGTTCTTCCGGAGTGCATTTCCAGTTGGAATCTGCTCTGATCAGAATTAAACATATTATGAATTCCAATTATTCTTATGCCTCTTTAACATCAGCAATAAAAGTATTTGCTTTAATCGTTAGTTCTGAATTACTTTCTAGTGTTTTCTTGGTTATAAAATTATTTATTTTCCGGGATACTATTCTATGAGCTTTCTTGAATTTACAAAGCCAGTTATCCGAAGCTTTGAATCTTACATCTTCTGATCCTATAATCTTTTGAGCTTGCAATGCCCATCGACGTATGTCACGATCATGAATGATGTAACCAGCGTCTACTGCTGCTTTAAAATTATCAAAAGTGTACTGACAAATTCTTGCAATTTTTTCTCTATAAGTACCACCTTTGTTGACTGTATGAGCCCAACGTTTCAACTGACTCACAGATGAAACTTTCTTAAATTTTTGACGTACACTTTCAACACTTAAATTTTTTTTTTTTGCCACTTCTCCAGTATTCTACGGCTCTTTGCTTATATTCAAAACTGACATCTTCATTGTCTTTGGTACAATGGTCGGTGGGTGCTTCGAAATCGTCAGGAAAATGGTGTTGAACTTCATCTTCTACTATTTTTGCAGCATGATCTTTGTAATCTTCTTGAAAATCTAATGTATCTTCAACGATCATATCTACTTCATTGAAATCATTCACGGAATCTATTAAAATGCTTTTAATTCTTTCCGACAATTGAATCTCTTTATAATTTGTCTCACTTTCAGGTATTTGTAGAGTTTGAAAGTAAGCTAATAATAAATTTAAAACGTTCAGAGCGTTAATTTTCATTTTTTAATCTGAAATAAAAAAAAAATATATATATATATCTTATATATCTTCTATTATATTAAACAGAAGGCGCGAAATTCTCCGTGCGTCCGTCCATCCATCCGTCCCCTTTTTTTCCTTATTTTTCCTCTGTATAGGACTCTCCTGATATCGCTGGGGAATAAGAAATAAACTGAATAACAAATAAACAAATTAGGATAAAAACAAATAAATAAACAAATTGATAAGTAAACAATAATGATAAACAAACTTATAGAAAACATTCATGAAAAAAATTAATTAATAAATTAAAAAGTAAACATATTAATTAATAAACAATAATAATAAACAAATCAATAAGTAAACAATAATTATAAACATCATTAATTAATAATTCCTCATAATCAGTGTAATTTCAATTTTTTTAATAACAAATATTAAAAAGCCGTAAAATTATTTGCATATAAAAAATAATTTTATAGTTATACTTACGTAGCAGGTACTACGAAATACGAATTAACGAAATAGTATCTTATTATTATTTGTACTTATAATCTTATATTCTTATTACTATTTATTATGCTGTTAGTTCAATAGTCGATACAATACGTCCAACAACAAGAAAGTTGTGTTGGCTACTGATGAAGAATTACTTGCTCATATTTATCAATCATGAAAATAACAGACAATCGTCAGAGACGCTGATAGTAGGACGTAAATAAAATTCTGATAATACTATCATTCATATACCAAAATTTTTGCGCATCCGAGAAACTATACTTATCTTCTAGGTATACTTATAATATTATATTATTCTTGACTTGTTTTTTTATATAATAAAAGTTATTTATTTTTTGATAGAATTAATAAACGATAGAACGTAAAAAATTTAACCCCTTAGCCTACACGATATCTACCCGAACTGGCGCAAAGTGTATACTTTTCGTAACATATATATTTCAATGCAACGAAAGGAATTGTGAAATAATAAACAATGTTTAGGTACATAATCAATTGATCAGTTGACAAAAATAATTTATTATTTCAAAGTCTTTACCACGAGTCAGACTCGTTGTTTTCGCTTATGGCACAAATTCTTTACCACGAGTCAGACTCGTGGCTATAGGCTAAAGGGTTAAAAGAGAGCAACAAAATAGCTATGGAATCATAGCTTATTTGATTTAGAAGAGATTGCAACGATATGTCAGAAACTTTTTTTAGGATGGTTTTTCAACATTGAGGGTGGTTTTGAAAATAAGTTTGAACAGGTAAATTTTTTATTCTTATTCTATTCACGGTAATATTTTTTCCAATTTTTTTAAGCTCATTATGAACTTTTTTTCAAAAATAGGAATGGAGAAGGTAAAAATTTCGATGACATAAATTAGGGGTTGCAACCCTCGTGGTCGAAACTGCACGAGATAAATGTGTTTGTACATTATAAGTGATGAGCAACGTATTTTACAGTAAATTATCAACAGGACCTGTATGTATTGGAAACAATTTTTTGGGTGTGGTTTTTCAACATTAGGGGTGGTTTTAAAAATGAGAAGTAAATTTTTTTTTCTTATTCTATCCATGGTAATATTTTTTCTAATTTTTTTAAGCTCATTATGAACTTTTCTTAAAAAATAGGTACAAAGAAGGTAAAAATTTCGATGACAGAAATTAGGGGTTGCAACCCTTGTGGTCGAAACTGCACGAGATAGTTGTGTGTGTACAGTATAAATGATGCTTAACGTATTTTACACTAAATTATCAACACCACCTGTAATGTATTGAAAACAATTTTTTAGGGGTGGTTTTTCAACTTTAGGGGGGTAGTTTGAAAAAAAGCTTGACTAGATTAACTTTATTTTTGTATTTTATGTAGGGTAATATTTTTTCCAATTTTTTTCGGGTTATTTTAATTTTTTTCATAAAAATAGCCATGAATTAGATAGTGTTTTAAATAAAAAAAATAAGGGTTGCATCCCTTGTGGTCGGAATTGCATGTGCTAGTTTGCTTTTTACATGAGAAGTGATATGAAATTTGTTTGGTTGTAAAATATCAATTAGGTGCTGAGATACATTGGAAAATCTATTTTTGGGGGTGAACTTTGAGGGTTGTTTTCACCCCCTCAAAGTGTTTTTCCGCCGATAAAAAAAATACGTATGTCTTATTTTTTGATGAACTATAACATATCAAAAGATTATTGAAATCGGTGAGGTCGGGTTGGGGGGGTTTCCTTGTAAGATGGAACACCAGCGATAGGGTGGCCGCTGTCGATTCATTCGCAACGTGCCTTGTGGTAATATTTCGAGTTGATCCGAGTACCGTACCTCTACCAAATTCACCAAGTTTTGATGTATGTGGTATATACAAGCTTGAATACCGACCGATTGCAATAAATACAGATTGAAACACAACATCATCACCAGAAGAAAATATCGTTAAAGTTAGCGATTAACGAATTTGCAAAATATGCTTCGCTAAGGAACTTAGAAAAATTTTTTTACCTTGTGGATATATCGCAACATACTCCACATGTTCAAGCAGATTAAGTTCTTGTCCTATTTGCCGCAAGAAAATAAAGCACATTTATAATGCATATTTTATTTAATTTAAAGATGAATTAATACTTTTTAATAAAAAATTATTAACACAAGATTTTAATATATTCTTTTTATTATAAAAGTATAAAAGTATAAATGTATAAAAGTATAAAAGTATAAAAGTGTAAAATTTACAATCGTACATAAAAAATATTTACATTTTAAAATTTAAAAACTCATTCAGTCGTTTACGAGGTGTGTTCAAAAAGTAAGGTGACTTTGTGTTTTTAAGAAAAAATATTTATTTATTTATCAATATTTATGTTGTCCCCTTTAAAGTAATCCCCCTCAGATACAATACACTTATGCCAACGGTTTTTCCAATCCTCAAAGCACTTCTCATAAGCACTTTTCGGTATAGCCTTGAGCTCTTCCAGCGATGCAGTCTTTATCTCTTCAATCGTTGCAAATCTCCGTCCTTTCATAGGTCTCTTTAGTTTTGGGGACAAGAAAAAGTCACATGGGGCCAAATCCGGTGAATATGGTGGCTGAGGCATGATTGTGGTGTTGTTTTTGGTCAAAAAATCTCTCACAAGCAAAGATGAGTGAGCAGGGGCTTTATCGTGATGCAAAAGCCATGAATTGTTTTTCCACAATTCTGGACGTTTTCTTCGTATTGCTTCTCGCAAACGGTGCATAACTTCAAGATAATACTGTTTATTGACCGTACGTCCATATGGTAAGAACTCCTGATGCACCACGCCATGGTAATCGAAGAAAACAGTGAGCAAAACTTTGACATTTGATCGAACTTGGCGTGCTTTTTTGGGTCTTGGCTCATCTGGGCTCTTCCGTTGGGACGATTGGACTTTGGTTTCGATATCATAACCATATACCCATGATTCGTCACCAGTTATGACCCTATTGAGTAAATCTGGGTTGTCGTTGACGTCATTCAACAGTTCTTGAGCGATGCTCATGCGACGGTTCTTTTGGTCAAAATTTAGCAATTTCGGAACAAACTTCGCTGACATACGTCTCATGCCCAAAACGTTAGAAAAAGTTTCATGGCATGAGCCAAGCGATATACCAACATCCTCAGCAACTTCTCTGATAGTGATTTGACGATTTTCCAGAACAATTTTCTTCATTGCTTGAGTGTTTTCATCAGTTATTGACGTGCTTGGGCGTCCAGAGCGAGACTCGTCATTGGCATCTTCCCGGCCATCTTGGAAGAGTTTGTACCACTTGTAAACATTTTTTTTACTCAGAACAGTTTCACCGTATACCACCATCAACATTTCAAGTGTTTGGAGCACTTTATTTTATTTTTTACACAAAATTTGATGCAAATCTTTTGATCCATATTTTTCGATAGCAAGAAATCGTCGAGCGCGCAAAACACTTATAACCTTTACGCCTCTCACAACCAAACAAAAAAGGCTATACACTTGAAACTTGGTACAGATGTTTGGGAAGAGTGTACCAACATAACAAAACATCGATAATCGAAAGTACGTTACCCGTGAAATAAATTTGAAAAGTCACTTTACTTTTTGAACACATCTCGTATGTATCGAGGAACACGAACTCGATCGTTTTCGAGAATATTGAAATGGTTTTGGTCGAGAGGTGTTAGTGTCTGAAGGAGTACGTTTGTCATTGGAGTCTTGTCTTTGTGGGGAATTTTCAGAAGAGGAGCTGCTGGAAGAACTAGAGGAACTTGAACTTGAACTAGAGGAACCTGAACTTGAACTAGGGGAACTTGAACTTGAACTAGAGGAACTTGAACTTGAACTCGAGGAACTCCAGGAACTTGACTAGCTTATTACAATTTTTTTTGTTGGAGAAGTTTTTGGGGGGGATTTTTTTTTCTTCGGAGGAGGTGAATTATCAGAACTCGTGGTACTGATAATTGACTTTGAAGGAGATGGGTTTTCGTTGTCTAATTTTTGGTCGTGATTTACGAGTATTCGTCGCGTCCGTATTTTTGTCTGTCTGTTTTATATTTTTTTTTTAATGATTGTATTGTGGAATAGTGAACAAGTTTCTGTTCTTTATCTGTTGTTGTCGCTTCAGTCTTATTTATATGTTTGTTTGATATAACGTGCGTCTTCACGTCACTTATTATTTTTGGTAATGTTTTTTTTATCATTTTTTTGTCATTAGTCTTCTATTTTTGTCCGCCCTTTTTCGGTATCGTCACCTGTTTTTTTATAGAGTTTTTAGACGCTACATACTTATATGAGTTATTATCCTTTAATTTGTCATCCTTCTTTTTGGGTACGCGTGGCAAGGACTCAATTTTATTATTTGGACGGTAAATGTCCAAATGGTCTACCACGTCCGGCTGCTGTTTCTGAAAAATAGTATTTTTTCATTATATATTCATTTAAATTACGTAAATAAAATAGAAGATACGAGGATAAAAAATAAGTACCTCTGCACTTAGATCTGCAACTTTATTAGATTTTTTTCCAGATTTTTTTCCATTTTGCCGTTTCCATTCCACGTACTATTTCTTCTGATTATACTATAAAAAATAAATAAGTAAAAATGATTAACTTTAGAGATTAAAAAAAAATTAACGTTAGAAATTAAAATTGCGTTACGCTCATGATAAGGGCGCGCTGCCGCAAGTGCGATACTTGAATGTGGAACTTGAGTTGCATTCTGTCGATCATTAAAAATTGTCGCGCGCGAGGCCATGCTCTCAATATCCGCACCGACGTTGTCGCTAGCGGTAGCATTGACAACAATCACGACTACGATAATAACCTCGATTGCGGCAAGCATTTTTATTATTGTACCATCAAAGAACGACAAGCCTACAACGTATTGTACTCGATAGTCAACTGTCTCTACTCTATATATCGCCAACAGGTACAACAATAACAACCATCGCAACAATAGCGGTAAAAACAACAACAACAACTTGATATTTGAAGATAGCGACGACGAAAACGATAGCGTGCTGCCACAACCACCAATTTTTAACAACAATCACGTTAATAAAAATTTCAACAATAAAAGATTACGCAGCGAAAATTAAAGGCTACAACAACGTCGGTAACAACGATGACGACAACGACGACAACAACGATAGCAACGTTACCAAAGTTTCAAAAACCGATGCAGATTCAGATATTATGAGCAACATCAAGCGTCAACTTGAAAAGAAGCAGCAGCAGCAACAACAATTCAACAAAACGTCGTCAAATCGGCAAAGCGAATATAACGAGTATGGTAATAATAATAATGATGACAACGACAACAAAAACAAGGACGACGTCAATTGTGCACGGAAATCGAAGAGATAAACTTTAGCACGAGCAACAATTGCTGGGACAAGATTAAATTTTTGG
This sequence comes from Phymastichus coffea, assembly GCF_024137745.1. Lineage (NCBI taxonomy): Eukaryota > Metazoa > Arthropoda > Insecta > Hymenoptera > Eulophidae > Phymastichus > Phymastichus coffea. Next base: position 2,176,813 of record NW_026706822.1, on the reverse strand, counting down.
GCGAGTTGCAGAGTAAAAAACTTACCCTCGACAATGCCATTATGAAGGAGTGCAACAACAAGACGCCTATCGATTTACTGGACGCGATGATGTTCGATCCCGACGAGGAGATCAACAATTCCGACGAGTACGTCAACAAGGAAAAGCGAATTGTCGTCTACGCCATTTGTTCGATTTTGAAGCAAGAGTGCCAGCTGAGCAATAACTTTGTCTACCTCAACATGGCCACGATAGGCAGCAATTTGTCGTTCTACGGCAAAAACAAGTGCTACAACTTTAAAATTGACCTCAACGCCAACATTCCGAAAAAAATGAAATCGTTCGCCAACACCCAGGTAATCTTTCACGATAACGGTGGCAAATTTTCGTTGCAATCCTTCACCATCTCGTCCAAGGGCATCACCTTTGATGTGTATCGCTACATCAGCAACAATAGCATCTCGATTCGCGTTGACGGCGACGACGAGAGAAACGTCGTTTTCAAGAGCAACTTTACCGTCTCCAATGGCAACGGTCTCGGCATCACGCTGTTTTTTATCTACAACGACAACGCCGCCGAGACGACCGTGGTACGCCCCAACTCGGATACCTTTTTTAAGAATTACAACGCGCTCAAGTCGTTTCTCAAATTTTCTAAGATTCAATATGAAAACGACTCGTACTACCTGACGATAAATTCAATCTGTTGCGTCGTACAAAAAAAAATAACAATGCTAGAATTTAATAACATGTAATCTCTCTAAATGTATCTTCGATGTAATAATAAAGTATGATGAAATTGAACGTAAACGTGCTTGATTTCTTGCATTTGCGTTTTATATTTATTCGTAAATTACACATTTTACTCGCCAATTGTAAACTATCGATATATATGATTGTTAGTAACAACAACAACAACGTTGGCTTTTACACCAATGCCATTGGTAACGATAGTAGAAACCATCATCACCACTACAATCATCATCGTCGTTATCGTAACGAAGACGACTATGGTACAAATTATGTATTGAAATACGATACAATGACGAGCGGGCAATTGATGCGATGCAACGTAAATTTATTTTCGCTATATTTGACTATTGTGGACGAGGCCACGACGATGGTTATCGAATCACCGCCACCGTTGTCGACTCGATTGTCGAATCAACATCATCATCAGCGTCGATATCAGCAGCAACAGCCACGGGGAAAGATAATGTCGATTGATTTCAACAACATTCACTCGATTATCGATGTAATCAACGACTTGGCCACGCTGGGCATGTGCCAACTTTAAAAAAAATTTTTTTTAAATGCGTCAACATAACCATTGCCTTTTTTCATTCTTGATGCTATAGCTCGTTTTTTGCGTCAAATTATATTTTTTTTTATTAACGCCAGCAAAAGAAATTGTAAATTTAGCAAAATGAACACCTAGTAGCAACGAGCTACTCTTGCAAGAGAGTTGGTTGTTGCCAGAGATGTTGCTTGCTCGAAAGCTAAAGAGTGAATGATAATACCCACCCACATATAATAATTACTTTTATATAGGCTTTTCTTGCCTCTCCCACTCTTACTTTGTCTTTTAGTGATCTCTTGCGAGCAAACGAAACCATCGCCGAGTTTCGTTTTCGGGCAGAGAGGTCGCGACTCGCCGTTTTGGCGAGTAAAAATTTTGCGCGATTGAGGCACGCATACGCACTAGAGCTGCGTCTTTTTTTTATTGTCGGTTTTTGCATGTTTAATGTTACTAGCGATGATGGCGCTGTTGATGATGCCAAGTTTATTACAAAAAAAATAAAAAAAATTTACTAAACAAAAAAACTTTATCGCAACGTACAACCCATCCAAAATGGAAAAAGATAAAATTATCATTTTTTTTTCCTTTAAACTTGTATGGCTTTAAGAGGCGTCAAATCATACGCATGATTGAGATTCCACACGGTATTGTACATTTTCCACAGCGCCACGTAATTTTGTAGCACGCGTCTACTATTAGCTCGCGATGAACGAAGAACTGTTGTCGCACGGAATTCTGCATGACGCCACCATTCCTTCTTTTCCTTTTTGAAACAATCGTTGAATGAATGAATTTCCAGTTTTACCACCATCGATCCACGTTTCTCTTCCGACTTGTAATGAATGAATTTCTCTCCCGCCTTGAGCGAGATAGTAGACCAAATTGACTCAGTGGTTTCCGTCATAGAGGCTCGTTGCGTATCTTCGTCTATTTCATCGAGTAATTGACTTTCTGCACTCAAGACTTTTTTCGCTATCGATGCTTTCGGAGTCACTACTACTTCTGTCTCGCTCTCCTCGTCTTCTAGAGTTATTTCGATTTTTTCTGTCTCTAATTTTTCTTCGTCTTCTAAAGATATCATAGATTTCTTCTTCATAATCCTTTTCCGCTTCCTGTCGTAATTGCTGTAATCCGAATGTTGATCGTCGCTGTTTTCCGAGGTTCTCTCCAACTCGTCGTCCGATTGAAATGGCACTTTTTGTTTTTTCAAAATTTGTTGTTTGGTCTAGACTTCATCGTCTTCTAAATGATGAGCAGAAGTTAACGTAGAAACGTCGATCGTGACAACTGATTGTTCAAGTCGTACGGGAAATATGCTCTTTCTTAACTAACAAATCTCGTCCAAATTGGAGGCGGGCGAGAGCTCTCTCACTTAATGCCGGTTACGGTCTATTCATGGTTATCGGCTTGATATCTCTCTCTCTCTCTCTCACCCTTTCATTCTGCCACTAAATGTCGCTTGCTTTCTTTGTTGCACTTTTCGGGCCGACTTGGCCATTCCTCGACAGTTATCCGCGCTGAAACAAAAGACATTGTTAGACTCATTCTTATTGTATACCTAACGGTGGTCAGTAAACTTTGCCAAGAGCATAAAGGAGAGAGATACCGAGAAGCAGACTTACTGCCTGCTCTAGTCACAATTGTTTATTGTTGTGATGACGTCATAACTGTTAGCTCCCACTCTAAAATTACTGACAAGTATAAAATGACAATCTTTAGTTATAACCAAAAGAATTTACCAATGATAAAAATATATACTCCTAAATATTTTTTATTTCATATTATTACGAATTTTGAATAGTTTTGTGGATTGACCAATATGTAAAATGTAGAATGTTTCTCTTTTGTTAGTTGATGAATTGCTGTGAATGTAGTCTAATTTGACAGCAATATACGTTACGTTACCTAATCGATTTGAACATTTCTAATAAAATATAGAGCAGATATCTTTTGTAATCTAATATTGTTACAAAGTGTCTTCATCGATTTGAATTTATTTCCGTATTTTCGTCTGAAAATTACTGTTTTTCTAGGAGCTATTTGGAGTAAACAGCAAATAAATTTTGATTGGTGGGAGATTGACTTAGTTTTTCGTATAACTGGAAGAGGAAGAGTTGGAGCAGATGGTTTAGCTTTCTGGTACACAACTACAAAAGGACTAGCTAACGGTACAGTTTTTGGAAGCTCTGATCGGTGGAATGGACTTGGAATTTTTTTTGACTCATTCGACAATGATAATAAGCATAATAATCCTTATATCATGGCAGTTCTGAATGATGGGACAGAATTATTCGATCATACCAAGTAAGGATGAATTAATATAAAATAATACAAATGAAGAATTTAATTCAGTTTTATTTTATATCTTTACTTTATAAAAATCAGCATATGGTTAATTATAGAAAAATCTGAATTAGAAATCCAGACTATAAAATAATAATTACATGAATTCCACGAAATTTTAAACTTATTATTACTTAGAAAAATACTGATATTCTTCCAATACAAGAGAAAAATTTCTTCCCTAAATTTAGTTATTTATTCGATCAGTAAATAGTATGATCGAAATATCACTATTGTATCCGTCCGATATAGAATTTTTAATTTCATGTGACTTAAAAATAATATATTATTTTGTTAAATGTGTGACGTCGGGGTTACTATCTCAGGTACGTCTTAGGCGGACGTAATCTCAGGCGCTCTATTTGGTTTGCGTGCGTACGCTTAAACCGGGACGAGCGATTGGAGAATTAGAGCTTTTCTACTTCGCGTTTCGCGTAAAAATAGTGAAAAATAAACTGGACTACAAGCCTTCCATCAAACACCAGGGTCCAATGGAATCGGGACTTGGATGTGAAAATCCCAAACCTTGCCGGAATTATCACATAAAAAGTATTTTAATTTTTATTTAACGGCGCGACTGTCTTATTGAAAAAGTATCCCAATTCCTGCTGAAATACTTTTTCGAAGACCTATTTCTCACGAGTTTCGATCAGCTACTCTAACAAGAAGAGGAAAAGGAGAGATAGTGAATAAAATTTTGTTTCAACTTACTTTTCTTTTATTTAATTTACTGGTACTGAGAGAAGTCAATCTGGACCTGGCACTTGGTCAATGAGATGCACTTAGAGCCTTGCGAGGAGCGTGAGAGCGCGATTTTCGCTTGCGCACGCCCTTTTAAACCCTGGGGGTGGTTGGGAGGAAAATCCCTCTTTCAGTCCCTCAAAATTTGGGAAGAGTGGAAATGCCAGTGAATTCTAATTGGCCAACCGAGATTTTCCCTCATTTTCTCTTTCGGATTTCGGGCCCTAATTGGTTCGGGGGCGTGGTGAGAATTGGGGGCGCGCGTTCAAGAGTTTGGGCCTTATCCCGCTAGATGACTCTCCAAGTACCATTTTTATTACAGTTTCTCTTATAATTATTAATTTATTTACTATATAAAATTATTACAATTAATTCTTAAAAATAACGCAAGTTCCTTATTATTTAACATATTTTACGCGAAAATCTTTTGATCCTACATGTTTACAATTAGTAACTTAATTAATTAACTCACTTCGTTGTTTAAATAAATTGGAACGAAAAAAGGGTATTATTTAATTGTGGACTATATAACTGATTTGCTAAAATTCGTTCAAGTAACTGTTTTCGACTATTTACCTCATTTTTCTAATTTGTAATTTTAAAACTTTGAGTTATTTTCAATGATTGCGCGGCAACTATGTTTCTAATCAAAAAGTGTGTGGGAGGTTTCAAGAAGCTGCGAAATTTTCCTATCATGCTGTTATTTTCCCGATTCATTTATGTAAAATTAGTTATTAAGGTTTTTTTTTATATAGCAAAAGTTTTGGCTTCTAAAAGTGGAAATCTTTTGGGTGAAATCAAATAACAGGATGCAGGTGGAATTCCGCGGCTCCTTTACTCTTTATCTAAACCTACTCAAAAAAAACTTTACGATCGTTCCAGGTAAACATCGGAAAGCGCGCGATAAAGGGACGACTATTTTCACGTGTCCTCCAGCTGCTTCAGCTGAAGGCTCTCCTTTGCTAGTTTACCGAGTTAAAATTTAAGCTACACAAAAGTACATGAGGGAAAAAAAAATAATTTATTGCTAATAAACGGCCCGACGTTACAAATGAATAATTTTGATAATTGAAATTTTTGTTGTATATTTCTATATTTGAGTATTAAAAAGTACCTCTAGGGTTTGTGACTTTTTTAGTCGTTCTTTGAAAAGTATTATTCAATAATGTCATTACCGTAACCAAAGATGTTTTCCCTCTACAATATTTTAGAAAGTTCCGTTAAATAATATATTATTGAATTTTCTAATTACATAATCAAAAATTATCCATATAATTTCTGAATATTTTTAAAAATAATCAATTTTGAAATTTTATTATAGTAAAAATTTTTTAATCTTTTTTATAGTAATCCATATGACCGTAAGGATAAAAATATGATTTTTCTTTCACCTCTTCACTCGCTTTCTCTTACTACTTCTCGATAGCTCTCAGCTACGTTGAGGCTGACGTAGTCTCAAGTGCCTTCGTTTGCTTTGTGCTCGTTCCGCCTAAACTGGAACAGGCAATATGTGAATTCGAAAGCTTCAGTCACAAAAAGAGATAAGTTTCTACTCTAACCAGGTGTACTGCGTCATACAATGAATCTACAGATCACACGTGGACTTATTGCGCTAATTGCGCTTAGCTTTCCAAATAAAAGAAAAAAAGAAAGATACTCTGTCTTATAGAGTAGTAGCCAGACCTTGTAACCACTACTCGAAGAACTAAATTTTTCAGAAAAAATTTGCACTTTATGAAGAAGAATAGAAGAGAAAAGAAGTAGAAAATTAGTTAATTTATTTGTTATTCACTTTTTATTTCCGAATTATGATTTTGATCAACAGGTTCATTTCTTATGCTTGCTCTGATTGGTCGTCAACAAGATAGAGCCCGCGCGAAGGCTTAAATAACCCTTGAGGATAGTTGGGTGGAAAATCCCTCTTCGCAACCTCAATCTCAAAGAAAGTGAAGTTAGCGGCAAAGGTTTCATTATCCACAAAATTTTTTTTCAATTTTCTTGTTTTTTTTCACATCCTAATTAGTGCGGGACGATGAGACTTTTGTCAAGTTCCCATCCACAATGATTTAAGAAATATAATTTTTAAGGCCTGTTTAAGATTATCTTAATAAATAACGAATTAGAGGGAATTGTTTAATTACTATAAACAAGACGAAATTCTATGAATCCCTAAAATTATTTTACATATTGTAACGAGATGATCGCTGTTTCTTGTATCCGCGATATAACTTTTGCACTTTGCATCAACTGGGCTAACGGGTGTTCTCCTTCTTCTTCGTATGCTGTATATTCCGCGCATATGGATGTGATCAGCTCTGAGCGTAGGGCTGCCCTTCTTGCTAGGTTACTGTGTTGGTTGTCAACTTCGACGAAATCTACTGCAGAGTAGTCGCCCAGCAATCACTTTTGTAATCGCCCGGCTCTAGAGAGCTTATTTCCGTTTTTCTTGAGCTCCAAGTGTTCGAGATACTCGTTTATTTCTTCGTCTTGGAGCGTCAATAGCCAGTCTTCAATTTCTTTATGAGTGCAGTCCATTGTACTTTATTTATTATATCGCGTTTTGTTTATTATTGCTGTGGTTAATTTTCTTTACAAATTACACGCTTCCTTGAAGGACAATGCGAGTGCGAGTGCTATATTCGATGTTTCATAAACAAAAAAATTTCGATTTTCCTAGTCGACGAAAGGCTCAACAAAGGTTATTTAGTATTGCTCTAGCCGAAAAACTCTTTGCTCGCTATTGCGCAATATAATAATCCTGCCTATCAGACGCACTAACTGTTTGTTAGCGCGGCTGTGTTGGTTAGTATCTAAATTAATATAGCGAGCATTTCTCTTCGTAATCACCAATAATCACAGTTAGCAATACTCGAAAAATATATCTACGTTATGACAAAAACGCAACGAAAGAAAACTTTTGATTTGAGTTTATTTTGTTTTGAATGTTGCCGGTGTTAGTATTTTTCCCGGGCCAACGGGTACAATATTGTTGATCTTCGACAACTTTCAAAACTTGTTGGTGTTTACGAGGTGATTCGCTAAGAGTCGTTCGATCGCACTCGCACGCTCTTACAACGAATGTTTACAAATTATCGTCGCGACGGGACTTCGCAAGTTAAATTTTAGAGAAGCGATGTTTACTATGTGGTATTCGCTCAAAGTGTACACAACAACACTTTGATTGCCACCTGAGTCGCTGGTTGACTGAGCGCAAGGTCAATGTTTAGAACCGGCGTTTTAAACAGTCACAAACGCTGTAGGTTCTTTTACGTTGGGCGCCATGTAACGGGGTGATCACTCCGTTTTTATTCCTTAATTCATTCGACGTGAAATCATGTCGGAATGCGTGCGGTGACATCAAAATATTCGAATTTATTAATCGAAGAGCAGGAGGGGACGGGTGTCAGTCAACCAATTTACTACTATCTAGAAATAACAACAGTGAAATTATCGTTTGACTCACATGCGAGTTAGTTTATTATTCTATGCTCTACAAAATACTTGGCCCGTGTGTTTATGTTTACGTTGCGCGCGCGCGACAATAACATGCATCGCCGGATTGTTCGCAGCTCTTTGTTCAAGTTAGCTTACATGCACGCTACCGATTCCTACAGAGTACGAAGGATTAGTAATTAGTTCCGCGCAGTCATATGTAAACAAAGTCTCGATATTAAGCTGGCCAGCTTACCTTTGTATCGGTCGCACTATTAGAGGGGGAAGGAGACTAGTTCGTTTATCAGTCCTTTTGAAGGAGGCGATTCACACTCGGTTTCGCCCTCAATGGCGAAACTTTGTACCCACACACTCGCACATACTCATAACGGTAGCGACGGAAGTACAACTATCGGTTATTGTCTGGATAACTCAGCTGGTTCGCTTCTGCACTCTCGGAAAAACTCGGAAAAACTTGTATTGTTATTATCTGCGGCTGGATGCTCGGATTACTAGTCCTCGACTGGTTCTTTCATATTCGCGCGCGTTCCGTCCCATCTCATACCGAGTTCCCTTTTTCTATTTTCCCCAAGCGGTAGGTGCTACCCTCGCAGGTAGCCGCGTGATTGAGACGGTAGCGCTAACATGACATTTACCGTCACAATATATCAATTTTAAAGTCAAAGCCGTATCGAAACTTGTAATTATTTTATTATGTCGACTTATTATCATATTATTTAGCTATACTTGTATTTATTGAATTAAAATTTTTTAATTATATCATTTTGTATCAAATATTTATACAACATGATTACAAAAGAAATTTTCTAATATTCATAATAACACAGACCGACAGCCAAAAAACCCAGACATTTAACTAAGTGTACCCTAAGGCTTTTAATACAATGAATCTAAATCCGGCGTCAGAATTTGTCCATCATCTTTGGTTCTCGAGATATCATAACCTAAACGTGCCAAAAACACTGTTTTTGGCTATCTTTGAGGTTATGTCACACCTTGGATTAATTTTTTTTCTGAAAACCAGTAATATCACCTTAAAGTGTAACTCCTACTCTTTAACCCATTAAAGCCCACGCTAAGACTGGTTGAGATAGCGACAAACAAACTGTGCTATCTTTTGCATAAGTGAAAAATAAAATATACGTATTTTTTTTTATGTTATTTTCAATTGTTTATAACAAATTATTTAAACAAATTACAAAAAAATTCATAATTATCAAAATCTAAATGCGGGAATCGATTCTGGAGGTGAAATCAAGACGAAAACCTATATAACACTTTTTTGTCAGAATTCAATTTGTTAGTGTAACGTAGGAATAAACAATTGCATGTTGGGGAGAAAAAGTGACCATGTCAAGTCCCAAGCAAAATCTATCTGGAATAGCAAAAAATAAACTGTGCTATCCTTTGCATAAGTGAAAAATAAAATATATATATTTTTTCTTATGTCATTTGCAATTGTTTATAACAAATTATTTAAACAAATTACAAAAAAATTCATAATTTTCAAAATCTGAATGCGGAAATCGATTCGGGGGATAAAATTGAGATGAAAACCTATATAACACTTTTTTGTCAGAGTTCAATTTGATATCTTTATGTAGAAATAAACTATTGACAAATAAGTGTTTTCATTCTCACACATGGTATCTGGAATCATATCAGTATTTTTTACTGATAAATTTTGAGATCTTATACTGTAATTGGATAAGTTTATTTCATTTCGTAAATCCTTCCGTGTTAGAGATCACGTTTGAGTGGCGGGCTAACGGTTGAAAACATTTATACATTGGATCTATTCTTTGAAATAATAATTTCGGAAAACTTTTAGTTTTTATTTTGTTCTAAATTGGTAACGTTACTGATAATGCCGAGACGGAGAATTAGCGATCTACCAAATTTAGTTGAAGATTCTGATAGTGATGAAGGTCAACATATTGATATAGCATTCATTCCTAATGAATATGAAAGTTCAGATGGAGATTCGGACGGTGATCCAAATGAAGATACATTATCAAATGAATTACCATCAGGTTCTTACGAACATGTTAAAAGTACATACACAAGTACTCAGAAATTGTTGGAACCGAATCATAAGTACAGTTGGAAAAATGATGCTTTGAATGATATTTCTCCGCATGTCGAGAGCAACTTCAATATTTCACCTATTTCATCATTGCAATCCAAAAATGCTTTTGAGTTGTTTAAGGTTTTCTTTTCGAAATCAATGAAAAACCATATCATTGAAGCCACTTCTGAAAATCATTTTGATTTATGTATGGATGATCTAGAAAAATTTATTACAATCATAATGATTACTATCTTCAATTCTAGAAAAAGTATTCGTGATTACTGGTCAAAAAAGCGAATACTTCAGTGTCCAGTAATTGCGGAACTTATGTCTAGAAATAATTTCGTTGCCATAAAAAAGAACATACGATTCTATAAACTTCAAGAAACTGATCAAAATGATAAAGTCTGGAAGGTTAGAACTCTGTATGATATGTTTCGTGAGAATTGTATGCAATTTGGTTTCTTTGACTATAATTTATCAATAGATGAGATAATGGTAAAATACTTTGGTAGGTTTGGTATCAAGCAATGTATAAGGAATAAACCCATTAGATTTGGAATAAAAGAATGGGCAGTCTGTTCTTCTGATGGGTATATATATGATCTTGATATTTACACTGGTAAATCAGGAATCGATGAACGAAATCCTTTAGTTGCCGTTGGTTTAGGGTCTAGAGTGGTGATAAAGTTACTTTCGAATTTATTAGAAAAAACACAGAGAGAAGAACTGAAAAAGTATCATATTTATTTTGACAACTTTTTCACAAACCCAGATCTTATGATTCATTTGAAAAAAAATGGTTTATCGGCGACAGGAACTGTTCGGCATAATCGTGTGAAAGTGAAAGTCGAAATGCCAAAAAAAGCTAAAAGAGGATACACTATTTCAATGCATGAAGTGAATTCAAAATTGAATTATATTACAGTTATGGGCTCAAAGCCAGTATCGATTCTCTCTTCGAAATATGGAAATGAACCAAAAGTTGAAATGCAGAGATGGCAGGAATCATCGAAAAAATCTATTCTTTTTCCTCATTGTTTCTCTATGTATAATGAACACATGGGTGGCGTCGATCTACATGATCAACACTGTAATGCTTTGATGCCTACAATTCGAAGTAAGAAATGGACATGGTGCCTTGTATTACGGCTCATCCAAGCATCCTTAGCAAACGCTACAGTGATTTACAATAAGTTACATCCAGACGAAAGAAAAGGTTCCAAAGATATTGTTCAAGAAGTTTGTGAATATTATATTGACAAGTTATCTTCCAAACGTCCCCCCAAACGACAGAAACAGAGTGAAACTTCATCCCAAGAACACGTGATGAAACATGGGAGTCTTAGGAAATGTGGAATTTCAACATGTCGGACAAGAACGGAATGGTATTGTGAGAAATGTTCTATGCCTGTTTGCAAAAGTCATAAAGAAGGACATGGCAATGAACAATAATTCAATCCCACCGATTATATTTACAATAATTCATGCCAATATTGATGGATAAATACAATAATTAGCTTCATTTTATACGATTTTTTGAAACACTCTCAGGAGGCCGAATGTTTCTTCCTTCATTACAATAACTAATTGGCCTCTGACAGAAAAGTGTTATATAGGTTTTCGTCTAAACTTTACCCCCAGAATCGATTTCCGCATTCAGATTTTGAAAATTATAAATTTTTTTATAATTTGTTTAAATAGTTTGTTATAAACAATTGCAAATGACATAAGAAAAAATATATATATTTTATTTTTCACTTATGCAAAGGATAGCACAGTTTATTTTTTGCTATTCCAGATAGATTTTGCTTGGGACTTGATATGGTCACTTTTTCTCCCCAACATGCAATTGTTTATTCCTACGTTACACTAACAAATTGAATTCTGACAAAAAAGTGTTATATAGGTTTTCGTCTTGATTTCACCTCCAGAATCGATTCCCGCATTTAGATTTTGATAATTATGAATTTTTTTGTAATTTGTTTAAATAATTTGTTATAAACAATTGAAAATAACATAAAAAAAAATACGTATATTTTATTTTTCACTTATGCAAAAGATAGCACAGTTTGTTTGTCGCTATCTCAACCAGTCTTAGCGTGGGCTTTAATGGGTTAAAATCCTCTTTTCAGACCTAGAAAATCTTTTCTTTTGAACCGAGATATTGTTATTTGAAGTTTTGTATTTTAGTGATTTCAAGAGCGACTTCAAATACTAGGAATTCTTATTCAATCTTTGTTAAAGCTGAAAAAACTGAACTTGGATGCAAGTGATCCATATATATTCCACTGGCAGATCCTATAACCTGTACGGTAATGACCCTTGACCCTCACAACTCAATTTTCTCGAAATCATTAAAATACAAAAATTTAAGCGATATCTCGGTGAAAAAAAAAGATTTTCCAGGCCTAGAAAAAGTATTTCAAAGGATAAACCAGAAATAATAGACGAATTATGACGCCAGATTTGTATTCAGCGCATCAAAACCCTTCGGGTATAGCTAGTCACGTGTCTGGATTTTTTCCAATTTGAAATGTTGTCGGCCTGTGTAATTAAATCAGTTAGTTACAAAATTCTATTTTAAAACGTCGATATGTTTATTGGTTTTCATTCATTTACGCCGAAACAATAGTTCCAATAAAAAACGCATGATAGGTATCTGAAAATCGTGAATTTTGTCTAAAATTTGGTATAAATTTCAACATTGGAAGAAAAATAAATAATTTTAGATTTCTATCTAATGTTAAATTTTAAGCACTCTGAAAGGTGATAAATAATTATGGATCTATAAGAATATCAGCTGTTTACTATCCTCCAAACCAAACAAGTACAAAAGAAAACTGGACTTATTTTTTCAACGCACTTGGAAATCGCTTTATAATAAGAGGCGATTGTGATGTGAAACATCTGTGGTGGGGATCAAGATTATCAACTCCGACATTCAAAGGCACAGTATGAAATACTAGAAAATAATAACAACATTCCAATATCTACTGGAGGACCAACATACTGGCCTATAGATATAAACAAGTTTCCGGATTTAATTGACTTTGCTATAGTAAAAGGTATAAACAAAAATTATTTTGAAGTATCATCATGCTTAGATTTATCATTGAATCAATCTCCAGTACTAAAGTATTTAATAAAGTAAACAATAACATAAAAATCGACTGGAAAAAATATGCTCTTTTTAAGAAACTCTTAACAAATGCTCTGTAATAAATAGAAATACTTGTAATAGGGGGAATATGTTGTATAAATGGGGAAAATAAGAGTGCAAAATCTCTCGATGCAGAGCTAACCGCCATCTTGTTAAGTACCTATAAGAATACGTGCATTCGCCTTTATGATTATGACTTCGCTCCTACTTCCAGTAATTCCTTAAGTTGAAGTCACCTTAAGTCACCTGATTGGTGATTCTTGTCTTCTGTATTGTGTGTAGCATCTATTATTTAATGCCATAGACAAAATTGGTTTGAATATTTCTGGAAAATGGGTTTATTGTTGAAGAGGGAGTGAAGAATGTTAATTCTTCTTAAAGAATGAATTAATTAAATCCTTTTAATCGGATTAAACTACCTAGTCTTTATAAGGGCTGAAAGATTTTCACTTTCATATAGGTTTACAATATTATCCGGAGAAAAAAAGAAAAGAAAGTAACTTATTACGTGGACTAATACTCGACGCGACTATATAAAGGGTTATCCGACGCATGTACTAAACTATCACGCAGTACTTTTTTTACTGATGACGCGGCTAATGATTGGTGCATAGCCAGAGTTGCAGTTACCGTGATTAGCCGTAACCGAGCGTGCAATCTGAAGTCGCTGGACACTTCTGTCACAAGTTGCCGATGTTGCTGCTGTCGTACCAATCCAACCGCACATTGTGGTTACTTCCGCGTAATGACACAGTAAAAGAATTTTTTTCAATTAAACGGGCACACCAACTGACGGCTCCGATTCAACTGTTCACGCACCTCTTCTATTCAAAACCCCCGCGCGCGTCCTCTCTCTCTCTCGTAATCGTTCGCTCTCGCGCTTCTAGTTTGCCGAATCCCGAACGTATCGATATTTACAATCGATTACCCTTGCATACTACAATAAATAGAAATAAAACACAGCAAATCTCGTTCATTAAAATAAATCAAAAAATCAAAGAAAAGAGATTATTAAGAAAAAGGTATCAAATAGCTGGTTGTGTCAAGATAAAACTAAAGGAAAGAAAGCAACCAAAGACCTAATGAAAATGTTATATGAAGAAAAAAACCCACGAACATAGAATTATTTGAGATCACTGAGTCCTACAGAAGCAACAGATTACTTATTATAGAAAGCTACTAAACGACTTAAAAGACCAATTATATTTTTACAACGACCTATCAGAAAACCTAGTATCTAGGTAACATCGGAAGAAGAATAAGCTAAAACGTTCGCAAATTATCTCAGTACACTATTCAAGCCTCACCAGAGAATAATCACCGAAGAAGAAGAAGAAATCTTACTAGAAGGTTATGACGTCCAAGACAGTACACCAATCAAATCGATTGAAATAAAGAAAGTATTACAAATTATTAATTATATTAAGAATAGAAAATCTCCGGGCTCTGAAAATATCACAGGGAAAATGATTAAAATTTTACCCCCACTTGCAATAAGATATCTAACAATTATTGATTATTTTTAATCCGTGCTTGCGTCTTTGCTTTTTTCTTTCCCAGTGGAATTAGCAGATATTGTTTTAATACCTAAACCCGGTACAGAATCAGAACTGGTATCGTCGTATAAACTGATTAGCCTTTTATCAGCACTCTCTAAATTCTTTGAAAAACTAATTCTAGCTAGAATTAACCCAAAAATACTAAATAGAAAACTTATCCCTGATCATCAATTCGGTTTCATGTGTAACAATTCCACGATTGAGCAAGTATATAGAATAGTATCTGTTGCGAGAAAAGCTATCGAAGATAAATAATACTTCACTGGTATATTCCTGGATGTTGCCTAGGCTTTTGAGAAGGTTGGTATAAAGGGCTATTACACAAGCTCAAGAGATTTTTTCCTCAGCCTCAATACGAATTGTTACAGTCTTATCTATGCAATAGAGTCTACCAAGTTAAAATAAATAAAAATGTATCAAAACATTAGTTAATAAAAGCAGGAGTACCGCAGTGCAGTGTTCTAAGTTTAACACTATATCTGTTATATACCTCGGATCTACTAAAGTCTATTAATATCTTCACAATAAAATATGCAGATGATACAGGAATTTTAACAGTACACCCAGAGGTAACATTAGCAACCAAAACATTACAAGCTACATATAAGATCACCTTCAAAATTAGTTATTTTCCTGGAGAATATTAGTAAATGAAAGCAAATCGATATATACGACATTCACACTTCGAAACGATACCTGTCCTATTAGATTAAACGAGAAATATATTCCGCAAAGCAATCAAGTAAAATATCTAGGTATTCACTTAGATCGAAGGTTTACATATATTCAGTACATATATTCAGTACATATATACAGAACATATATTCAGTAAATGTAAACAGTTTGGTTTAAAATGGAGGAATATGTACTGGCTCATCGGAACAAAATCGGAGCTGACAATTGAAAACAAACTGTTGCTGTATAAAGCTGTATTCAAACCAGTCTGGAAATATAGCATTTAGCTATCGGGTGCTGCTTCTAATTCGAAAATCGAAATCCTGGAAAGATTTCAAACGAAAGTCCTACGTAATATAGTATGGACCCCATGGTTTGTACCGAATGAAATTATCCGAAATAATTTACAGATGCATACAGTCAAAGAAGAAATCGAAAAATTCTACACGAAATATAATTCCAGACTTCAAAACTACCCAAATAAACTTGTCAACAAACTTGTCAAGACATCCATGGCCAACACTAGATTAAAAAATTAATGAATGCGCAAATAAATTACCTTAATTACTTCATTCATACTATAAAAGAAAGACAGTAATACTTACTGGATTATACTGTTGTTTATTATAGATATGTCTAACAGCAATAAAATTTGCTTATTGTCTCTATATGGTATGTGAGACAGATTGTGAATAGCCTTGGAGTAAAAAAATTAAAAAAAATTAATTGATCGATTATACATTGTTCCGTTCTATTGTAATTTACGTTGTATCTATATTTTTTTGAATTTTTCTTTTTTTTTTTAATTTGTCTGAAACCATTATGGGGATAGTGTATTATTAGTGTATTAATTTTCTTGATCTGTTGAGTATTTAGGAGTTGCATGCTTATAGCTTTGTAGATATTATTTTGATTTTTTATGACACTACCTATATCTTGTTAATTTTAAGTCATATGTTATAAGTTAGTTTGTTGTTCAGTATTTTCTGAAAGTGTCCTCATTTTTTTTATTATATTAGTTATTCTTTATGTTATATTTAATTACACAGCACATAAAACTGACAACATACGTATGACCATGTACAAAATGAAGGTAACATTATTACTATTTGACTTCAGCAAGTCCTCCAATACGATATCACCCCTTCTAAGCTCCGTGCCTTTGGATTTTCTGGATCGACTCTACCTCGAGGATCGTACCCAAAAGGTTACCTCTGAAAGAGAGAGAGCTCGGACTGGCGAAAAACAAATCTGGGGGTACCACAATGCTCGGTGTTGGGACCGCTTTTATTTTGCCTATATGTTGTAACGGGCTGTTTTGCACTTTCCTTTATTTTTTAGTCAGAGTAGATGATCGGTAAAAATAATGGATGGTCAGCGCAACTTGGTACGATATTTAATATGCGGCGGCAACGAATCCATATGTCCCGGCGAATGAAACACGCGACGAATTATCCACATGATCCCCAATTTTCGACGGCGAGCAAAACTTAACTATCTTAATTCTAAGCTTCTCTTACGCTCGAGTTAGTCGAAAAAAATGGTGGTTGGTCAGCGAGATTCGGTCAGGAGTATCCCATTCTCAGCGGCGACGGATCCACACGTTAAGGCGGAATCGCGAACATGACAAATTACGCGCGGCAAACTTAATTTTCACTAATACAAGCGGCCCTTTACCTACTTACATATTTCAAGTCTAACGATCTACTCGACGCTCAAATAACTCAATTCTCGGTTCGTAGCAGGATCTGCGTGCACCTGAGTTCACGATCAGTGACAAAATGGATGAGCACCGACTCTTCATGGTCAAAGATCCCTTACTTCTCCTCTTTCCGAGAAAAAATCATTTTATTCGCCGATTTGCTAATTCGGATATCTGTAACACCCTCCGAATATTCCCGTCATTGGTCAATATGTAAATTAGAGAAGGCCCTCATTTTATCTCCTACCTCATCGCTATTCACCCTCTCTCATCTCCACTAAGTCGGTCAGCATTGATTGATGAGAAAGATTTACACCTACTCCTATTTATTTTTCGGTGCGGACAGAAATCAAATTTTATTCTAATTCGCTTATTGGTCGTCACCGGCGAGTTTCGTCAGAAGTTTGAATTTCATCAGTTAATTATGTCGATTTAATTTAACTGACTACTTGTCACTTATGGTCGATTATGAGTATGCCTATGGAATTGTAGTGGTCACGTACATGTATTTCCAATTTTCTGTTTGAACGTTACAGATAAAATAAATCGCATCCTTAGTATCGCTAGGTATTTTGCTATATTTCATTTCACTAATTTCCATAATAATCATAGGTTAATTTTCATTTTCGTAGCGCCCTCATCATCGAGTTTGCGTTCGAATTAGTATTTGCATTTAAATTCTGTCTCGCTCGCTCTTGTTTAGTCTGTCCCGCTCACTCTTGTTTAGTCTGTCTCGCTCGCTCCCGCTCAGTCCGTCTCACTTGCTCCCGCTCAGTCTGATTCGCTAGCTCTCACTCAGTCTGTCTCAGCGCCTAAAAATGGCCACTTTCGCTTTGGCGAGTAAACGTTTGGCGTTTGCTTCGTTTTTGGTCTTTAAAGCGCCTTCTGGAGTATTCCCCCTCGGTCGTATGTCGCGTGTGTACATCCTGATGTTTGCCAGTGGTTAATAGCAGTATGTGTGGCGCTCTCTTTTTGTCGTCGTGCGCTTCATTTTTCTCTCATCGGTCGGATCGCGCTGTTCTATGTGTTGCATCGTTTTCCCAAGAGTGGGTGGGCGAATTTGAAAATAAAGTAGGGTCTCTATTAGGGCGCGAGAAGAGTAGTTTTATTCGGCTGGTTACGGGGTGGTAAGAGACGGGGCTTATCTGACGTGTTGCAAGTAGTGCAACACTTTCAGGCAAAGCCTTGTAATGCACTGAATTACACACGTAATGATTTCTTCAACAAAAATCTAGAATATTATTTAGCCAAATAATTTAATTATATTTATGTTTTGTACAGGTTGCTAACTCTAAGCTTTGACTTAGGAAATCTTTATGCACAGAAATTCTTATCTAGTTATATTTTTAGTTATTGATATTACGTGCATGTGATTATACTGTGACTGTTGTTTGAGAAATTTTTTTTTGCAGAATCGGCAAAAAAAAATGCTCACAGCTGGTAACAGCGAGCTCGTATGGTCACGTCTGAGCAATGTTTGAGCATGTTTCAACGTAATCCAAAGGAGTTTTTGTGACGCTATGTTACTGTTGATGAAACTTGGAATCATTATTATACACCAGAAACAAAAAAATCAATAAAAAATGTGGACTAGGTCAGATGAATCTGTGCCAAAAAAAGCGAAAAAGGTCTGATTAGGCGAAAAAGTTAAGGCTACAATTTTTGGGACTCAAACGGTATATTATTAATCGATTACCTATAAAGTGGAAAAACTATTACAGAATATTATGCCTCATTATTAGATTAATTTCATGCCATACTAAAGGAAAACCAACCCAATCTGGCGAAAAGAAAAGTTCTTTTTTACCACAAAGCACCATCTCACATGACTTCTATTGCTACGGCCAAATTATTTGATTTATGTTTTAAAATACTTCCTCATTCTCTTTATTATCTAGATTATAAGGATATATTTTTTAAATTGTAAGCCTACATATATATATATATATATATATATATATATATAGCCCCGTTCCGATTATTTTTTGTTCCCCGACATAAAAGTTTGGCTTGTGGGAAAAATATTTTCATGCAACGAAGAAGTAATTGCTGCGATAAATGAGCATTTTCAGAAGTTGGATAAAAATTACTTTTCAAACGGCATAAAAAAGCTTGAGCATGCTATAATGAATGTATAGAGTTAAAAAGTGACTATATTGAAAAATAAATTGCAATTGTTTAAATAAATATTGTTTTTTTATTTCAAGTCATGGACTTTTTGAACGACTCTCATATATCTCTCTTTGAAATTCCATTGAGTTTGATCAAGTATCTTGTATTTCATTAAGATACGGCAATTTGAGAAATTTTCTTAATCACTGATTTACTCAAGTGCAATCGAAAAAGTAAACTATAAATTATTTTTTAAAGTTTTTTTTTGTAATTGTTCATTTTAAAGAAAATGATATAAATTATGATAAAAATAACCTTCAAGTACACAAAATCGAAGCCTCCAAGCGTCAAGGTCAGAAATCCAAGTCTACCATCTCTAAACTCATATATCCCAGGCTTAAAAACTTTAAACTTACCAACCTTAAGCAAACAATATATTATCACGTCTTCAATTTAAACATAAGTAATAATATAAATGAAACTGTTACATTGTCTCAACTGCCTGATTTAACTTCAAGGATTTATCGATTAAAGTTTATAGGCTTAAAGAATATGGGCTTGGAATTTGTGTTAATGAATTGTGATCTTGCAGTTAATGGGCTCAGGCATGGTCGACGTAGGCTAGGTAGGTTTCCGGTAAGACTAGAATTTGTAGGTTTATATTTTGCAAGTTTAAAGTCTGTGAGTTTGTTCAAAAAGCTCATTTTATCTTTGATTAATGTTCTATGAGGGTGGGTCAATAAGTCTTTAGAAAAAGTTAGAAAAATAATTGGTTTTGGTAGATTTTTTTTTTATTTTTCAACCTAATCTCCTTTTAGCCCAATATACTTTTTAAGTCTCCTTCAAGTTTTTTAAGTCATCAGAAAAAAATAATTTTGGAAGTTCCTCAAAATAGCCATTTGTCTGTATTATGACCTCCTCGTTCGAGATAAATCTTTGTCCGGCAAGCCACTTTTTTAGGTTTGGGAATAGAAATAAGTCATTAGGGGCCAAATCTGGTGAATACGATGGATAGTCTACTAATTCTTAACTTAACTTCAATTCCTTAATTTTAGTCATTGAAACTAATCAAATGTGCACTCGTGAATTGCCTTGATGAAACAGAATTTTTTTTGTTCAAATGAAGACGTTTTTCCTTAATTATTTTCTCACTTAACTGATCTAATAACGATTCTCTGATGATTTTTTATCCTTTTTCTAAATAGTCGATCAAAATAATCCTAAAAAACAGTGACCATAACCTTGCCAACCGATTTCATTGTCTTCGCCTTCTTTCGAGCTGGTTGACCTTTCACAATTCACTGTTTTAACTGTTCCTTCGTCTCAGGAGTGTAGTGGTGTATCCACGTTTCATCTACAGTAATGAATCAATGCAGAAAGTCTTCCGGATTACGGTAGATGCGTGTCAAGAAAGCCTCAGCGGTCATTACTAGACTGCGTCTGTTCTCGACTGAGAGCAAACGAGGCACCCATCTTTTCGAAATTTTTCTCATGTCCAATTTCTCGTGCAAAATCGGAATGACTGTACCTTTTAAAACCTCTGTGGCCTCAACTATTTCGCGGAATTTAATTCTTCTGTCATTCAACATGATGTCGTGGATTTTATTGATCATTTTCGGAGTGCTCACGTCTACACGACGGTCAGAACCGTCCGAAACCGTTGCCTTCATGTAAATTCGTCAAAGTAATATACGGATTGTTTTCTAAAAATTCTTTGGCGTTTTGAAGTTATCTAAATTTTCTTTATTTCAATGATTGATATGGTTTTGTCATGCAGTTTCTAAAACTTTAACTGTTCCTTTGCGAGAAAAATTTTTTCTGTCATTACCACGATCAAAATCAGAATCTAACAAATTTTCCAAATTGTTTATAGTAGTAATAATTTAGATTGACTAAGTTTTGGCCTGAGTAAATCTCGAAAAGTACAAAGAGATATAGAACATTTATACTAAAGAGGTGCAAAATTACAATACGAAGTCATCGGTATGTTGTAACTAAAATATTCCGAAAATTCAATAAAAAAAGTAGAATGTCTCACAGAAAATCAGAATAGGAACAAAAGTTTCAAATGTATTATTAAAAAAGGATACAAACAAATAATAATGTCCTTGTGAAGAATATAATTTTTGACAAGGACATTATTGTGAAGAATATAATTCTTCACAAAGAAAATTTTTTACAAAATTTACGTAAAAAGTAGTTATAGTTATATTTATAAGTTTTTGTTTATAAGTTTATTTTTTATGATAGCTTGCGTATAGATACCACCTATATGTACCTCTGAAAGTCGTTGCAGGCTATTAATATCTTCAATCTATTAATAGCAAATAAACTTAATAAACATAAACACATAAACATTGTTTAGTTAATCATTTCAGTAACTGTGCCTTTAGAGGCTAAGCGATACTTTTTACCAGTTATTATGGCAAAAATATGTATGATGGTATTGGTGAACGTTTGAAAATGTTTGATTTAAGCGTTAGCATACAAGGTAAAATAATATGTAATTCATTGTGGGTATATGAATGGGAATTGTAAGATTATGTCTAATACTAATTTCTTCCATGATAACAAACAAGATTATAAAGCTACTGAAAAAAAAATTAATGAGCAAATTTAAAAGAAACAAGACTTTTACCGATATACAATCATTTTACAATATGGTTCCTATGAATGACAATAACAGAACAGAAGTTAAAATAAGAAATATTACAAAATACCATCTTTGAAAATAGAACTAATTTTTATTAATGATTTAAAATACAGCAAGATATCCAACATCTATAGCAATATAAAAACGTACTTTCCACCCGTCCACTAATGAATATGCGATGATCATACCCGATTCAACGCAGAGAAAAAGCTATAACGAGTGTGAATGTTACTCGTTATGTCTCTCTCTTCCATATTCTAATTTATTATTATAAGCCCAATGTATATAACATGTCATTTTAATTTCAGTGGGCTGAAGCAAGGTAGGTAAGAGAGAGAGAGAGCGAGAGAGAGAGAGTAGGACCGAGAGAAAGAGACGGTTCGACTATCGAACGCGCGGACCGCGAGGAGGGCGCTTGATTTTTTTGGCACAGTAGATTCGGCGATGGATCTTCAACGCGAGCACACGTGTTTAGCTGACGATTCAATACTCGTGCCTTGAGTCTGTAAATCCTGGACAGCGTGATTTAGGGTGTGCAGCGTGAGAGTTTTTTTTTGAGCTGAATAATCGTGCGAGTGTGGAGTGTGTGAGTGACGGCCTCCTGCCACCGGCGCCAGCCCATTCGGTCTTATAGTTTAATTGCAGTTTGTAATTTGAGCGCCTACTGCAAGCCGATCTTCAAGGGGCAGCAACTTGTAAGTACTGCTGCGTACCTTACTCTCTCTCCCAATTCAACTTCTTGCTTTTTCTCTCTCACCTTTTACTTCGCCGCTCTTATATTATTTTTGTTAACATTTATCTGTTATTCTAATAAATAACACGCTTGTTTTCTCAACACGCGTTCGCTTATTCCGTCTTTCCGCCCATCACCTCGACCTTTTAATCTCGTGGTTAGGCGTGCGAGTCTTACGCCGCGATCTGGCATTGGAGCCACGACACCCCGACAACACCTGATGAGCCGAGCTGTTCCTGCCTAACCGAGCCTGGATTCCTTACTTGCAGTATCCGCATATCCTCTTATATCAACTTTTATGTCAATGGGACTGTTCCCCGTTACATAATTTGGCGTCCAACGTTTAAGAGGACGGAACCCATCGTCGAGGCATAGACTCACAGGTTAGGCTACAAGTGTTGAATAACATAAACAACCTTCGCTTAAGCGTCGGCTGAAAATTTGATTTCGAGCGGATTCCAGGAAACGAGCGCACGTCGATACCAGTGTTTACTTCGTGAACTCAAGTGCGCGCGCGAAGTAAACAAAGGACAACTTTCACAGCTTCTCAATTCAGTATTGCAGCGAACTAATATATTAAACGTAACGCTATTTATTTCCGTCGACTCTTTTCTTTATTAAAACGTTGAAGGCATGTATATGTATATACATGTATTAATATATACATATACTCATATTATTTAGTGTGTATATGTCAGCGCAAAGAGTTTGCTTTGTCTTAGGTATATTTAAGGCTTACCTCTCACAAACGTCGATTAGTAAACAAAACAACTATTGCAATAAAACCGCAAGTTTTTCGCTGTTTACATCCCGTATAAGCGATAGTAAGCATCTGCTAGCGTGCGCATAACAGTGTTATTGTTTTCTTTTTTTTTCTTTCGCTTCTTCTCTCGTATATATATATACGAGGTATGATCAAAAAGTAAGGTGAATTTTTATTTTTCTCAAAAAATATTTATTTATTCATCAATTTTTATTTTATCTCCTTCAAAGTAATCCCCCTCGGATATAATGCACTTGTGCCAACGCTTTTTCCAATCCTCAAAGCATTTCAAAAAATCATTTTTTGTGATCTTGTTTAGTTCATCCTTCGATGCCGTCTTTATCTCCTCAATCGTTGCAAAACGCCGTCCTTTCATGGGCCTCTTCAGTTTTGAGAACAAGAAGAAGTCACAGGGGGCCAGATCTGGGGAATACGGTGCCTGTGGCATCGTTACTGTGTTGGTTTTAGCCAAAAATTCGCGCACAAGCAACGATGTATGAGCAGGGGCGTTATCATGGTGCAAAAGCCAATTTTTATTTTTCCACAAATTCGGACGTTTCTGGCAGATTGTTTCGCGCAAATTGCGCATAACTTGCAGGTAATATTCCTTATTTATTGTTCTACCCTGTGGCAAGAACTCATGATGTACCACGCCCCTGCAGTCAAAGAAAACTGTAAGCAAAACCTTTACATTTGATCGAACTTGGCGTGCTTTTTTTGATCTTGGTGATCCAGAATGCCTCCACTGGGACGATTGAGTCTTAGTCTCGACGTCATAACCGTATACCCATGTTTCGTCACCTGTTATAACCCTGTTGAGTAAATCTGGATCATCGTTGACGTCATTCAGTAGCTCTTGGGCGATGCTCATGCGACGTTCCTTTTGGTCGAAATTGAGCAATTTCGGAACAAACTTCGCTGACACACGTCTCATGTCTAAAACACTCGTCAAAATTGATTGGCACGACCCAAATGAGATGCCAATATCATCAGCAATTTCTCTAATGGTAATTCGACGATTTCCCAACACTATTTTCTTCACTTCTTCAACATTCTCATCAGTTGTTGATGTGCTGGGGCGTCCAGAACGAGGTTCGTCGTCGGTGTCTTCTCGGCCTTCTTGGAAGAGTTTATACCACTTGTAAACATTTTTTTGGCTTAAAGTAGACTCACCGTATGCCACTTTCAGCATTTCAAGTGTTTTGGAACATTTGATTCCATTTTTCACACAAAATTTAATGCAAACTCTTTGATCTATGTTTTTAGACAGCAGCAAATCGTGGAGCACGCAAAACACTTCTAATCTTGATGCCTCTCACAAACAAACCAAACATACTACAAAGCTGAAATTTGGAACGTATGTTCTAGACGAGTGTACCGACATAACCAAATAAAAAAGTCGAAGATCGAACGGACGTAGCCCGCTAAATTTCAAAGTTCACCTTACTTTTTGATTACACCTCGTATAGTAAGTCGCGCAAGTTTAAAAGAAACTTGTAGGCGGAGGCTCTCCTTCGCACCCAGAGCGCAGATGAATCAATACGCGACTACCTATCAGCTCTCAATACCATTTTTAGTCGTTTTGAAATGCCCTGGAGTACGCGCGACCAGGTAATCTTAGCCATTGACAATATGTTGCCTAAATTCAAGAAAAGGCTGAAAAAGGACCAGGATACCTTTACCACGCTACAGCAGTTGCTTGAGAAGGTCCTGGAAGTCGAATCCTACGAGTCTGACGAGCAGTGGAAGCCTCCGCCTACTTCATGCTACCCGAAGCTGCCTACAGGTCTAAAACTAAGGCTGTGAAGCCCAAGATGGCGGTAGCATCAAAGACAGAAAGGACTATTCCTACCGACGAAGCTGCATTAGAGAAAGCCTTCCAGAATTTCTTCGACAAGAAATGGAAGGACCTGACAGCCGTCAAAGCTAAGAGTTTGTCCCCCGCTGAAGGCGGCAGAGGCCAGACGACCCTGTCGGCCTAAGATGTAGCCAGCGGTGGCGACTCAAGAGCAGTCTCGCGAACCTCACGCTGGTCTAACAATAATAGAGGCCGCGGAGGTAAGCCGAAGAGAGGTCGAGGAGTAAATAGCGCCCGGGCGATTACTTCGAAGTCCGACAAGAATAAGGACAAAGAGCTTGGCCCGGACATAGGCAAAGTCCTATGTTGGAACTGTAGCTGTCCTGGTTACACCAGGACCCGCTGCCTCGAATGCTCCAAGACTACTAAGTCGGAAAACGAGTTGTGCAGCCTGTAGAGGAGGTCTGTCGAGAGACTGAACTGGTCGGTCTCCATGCTTGGTGGAGCATAACAACAAAAGAATTTGACATTTGCCAGTTTTGCCCGGACAAAACCATTTTATCTGCTGTCAACCTTGTTCTGAAACGAGATGTTCCCGTAGAAACAGATGGCCGCTTTTCCAATTGCGACATCAGTCCACGCCTGATTGTCTGGTATCCTATAGGGATCCGAGATAATTGCTATCTCAGCTCTTCACTTCCTTGCTGTTTTAACAAGTAAGCTTTTAGCTGCATCACAGTGATTTAGGTTGTGTTGTAGCATTTTCATCTTTCTACACGACTTTCCTCCTGATATCCTCTTGATAGACTGCACACTTATAGCTTCCAGCTCTATGCTTGCAGTGCTCGTCTTCTTTCATCTCTCTACACAAAGCGCAGAATGCCTCTTTCATATACTCTGCTATTTTGTATCCCGATTATCCGCATTTTATGCAGAATTTCGATCGATCCATATCACCCCTGCATTACTTAGCAATGTATGCTGTGTTGCAGCACTTGTAGTATTTGAAGTATTGTAGTATTTTTTTAGACTATTCATCTCTCTCGCTCTGCAATTTATAAAGCCTATCCTGATTAGGCCTCTGTCTCCTATTATCTTACGAGCGATCATGACTAACAATCTAATATAGGTAATTTGGGTCTCCTCATATGCTGTACGCATCGACTTTATCGCCTCGTTCTTAATTTCACATCTTGACTAACGGCTTTTTATAGTGCGTCACTTACGCGCGCTTATCTTAATTCGATCTTTCACCTATCCTATCGATCCTTTAATTTCGCGTCTAAGCGTGCGTGTCTAGCGCCCTAACCTGGTATTGGAGCCACGACGCCCCGACAACACCTGGTGGACGGGAGTCCCCAGCTAGATACAAGCCGAGCCGTTCAAACCTAACCGAGCCCGAATTCGTTTGTTTCCGTCTTCTATCATTAATTTTTATGTTAACGAGATAGTTTCCCGTTACAACATTCATAGAAATAATTTACATGAAATTTCAAATAAAAACGATACATGCTCTGAATAGGTCACTAAATGCAATACAAAAATTACATACCCTTTTATACGATCATTTTATTTAATATGGCAAAATTAGTGATGAAATTTGCATAGAAATTAAATTGAAAAAATCGAAACAGTCTTATATTTTGAGAGCCTCAATGTCAAATGCGACAAAGCTGTCAAGGCAACATTTTCCTTGTTTGAAATGCTCTATATGGTAATATTAATGCCAAATTGCTCCGCTTTACCGTCTCTTACAAATAGAGGGAGGTCGGGTTTATCTAGCCGGTCGGATTTACCCCATCTGACCCTATATGAAGCATGTTTTTGATATATTTATTCACGTAAAATTTAATTGTTAGATTGAGCAAAATCCTTATCTCATAAAATTTTACGTAGAAAAATATAACAAAATCTCAAAAAAATTGAAGACATTGATTTGTTTTGCTTGTTAAATATTTGTGGAATAAGTCTAACAATTTATTGCATGGGTATTTTTAATTCTGATGCTAAGCACGAGATAAATGGTAATTTTGAATAATAATCAATTATTTTATTATCCGTAGCTGAAAGCTGTGTCGATATGTTTACCGTTTAAAAATTGATCATCACTTATTTATAATGAAATAATAATAATAATTGTTTTTATTGAAAATTATACTTATATTCTACTCAACATTATCAACACTACGCTGTTTTACAAACAGGAAAATTTTCTAGAAAGTTTCTATGAAATATGTAATAAAATATAGTTGTAATGGTATATTAATATAAAATATTAAAAATATCTATTAAAAATTCTTACCTCTTTTTTTCATTTCTTTAACAGATTGAGTATCTGAACTTATTTCTGCTATATTAAAGATTACATAGTTGTTTTATAGCATGGGTCGCTATATTTACTCATATTTATATTAGTTTTCGTTTTGTACATAGGATTTCTACAAAATATAAAGTATGATTTAAGCTTTGATGCGGCATTCTTTAAGAAAGGATACGAGAAGTGACACGCTTGGCTAGAGGGATGTTTTAATAATGTTTTGATGTTTGTGGACCTCATAATTCTAATGTTTCTCAACTGAATTGGTAGGTATAATTCACACTACCAGATAATGTGGTTGAGACTTTCAACGTATACATATATATCTATCGGCATTTACATGTAAGATTGTTAATGTAACCTAGCCAGTGCAGAGATTCAGCTAAACTGTAATGATTCGATCGGAGCCTATTAATAGTGACTATGGCTTCTCCACTAACATTATCACCTGAGAACCCCGGTTTGATACTGTTATAATGATACATATGAAAATATTTTTGACCAGTGGTATTTGCAGCATCTATGTTCATCCTTTCTGTCTTCTTTTGTGTTTCTTTAGTGAAGAATTCGGACAAATCGGAATAAGGAACTCTTGTAAACTCTAATAAGTTGCTCAGTATAGCTACTTTAGCGACAGAGCTTTAGCGTCAACAATTTTGTTACCTACAATGCCAATATGAGACGGTATCTATAAAAACTGAGTTTTAGTGTCGTGCTTAAGCGCAGAAACTTTTATATATTTATCTGTAATTGACAAGATGAGGATTTGATATTTGGCATTGTTTTTTAAAGATTCGAGAAATTGCAATGCACTCAGGAGTCCGAAAGGGCGAAAATAATTTTGTTAGTTATTTATTTTGCGACGTTAAGTGCTTCTCTTGAAGTAGCACATTCCGCGGTATGTACGGAAGCGCGGTAATTAATCGAGATTTTAATTTATATTTTTTGATCCGGTTGTTAATAAAGGCGTTAGTAATAACCGTTTTGTTAATAGGAATCAGAAAATAAGAGTTGTAATATTTGTGCAGGTATAGGGACAAATTTCTGTGCGTTTTTATCAAAGTATTCAATGTTACACGTATATTATTAAACATTTTTAATATTAATGATGTGAGTTAGCTATTATTAGTCAGAGTTTTAACTTGGAAGCGTTTTCCTAAGAGACCGGATCTGTGTTTGAGAAGAACGAGTTTGGATTCTGACAGGATAACGTTGTAAGGAGTGCTGTTGTGGTATCCCAATGCATATCTAATAGTAGTTCGTTGAATTTTTTCAATTTTGTCTGTTAGGGTAGCCGTCGACGGGAAAAAAATGAATAAGCCGTAGTATATTATAGAGCGTATATAGCTTTTGTGTAGGATAACTATTGTTGACGTACCGCTACCCCATCAGGTGCCACGGAGAAATTTGACGATGTTAAGTGCTTTGAAACATTTTTTAAAGATGTAATTGAGATGTTATCGACAAGACAGTTCGTAGTCAAAGATGATACTTAGAAAGCAATCTGATTCTTGTAATTTAATTGTACAATTACCTAATTTCAATTCAATAGAACCGGGTTTTGTATTTTTTTTGTTGAATTATAGAAACTTGATTTTAGGGAGCGTTAGGTCAAGTTCAAGAGCTTTCAAATTAGTACTAATTTTTTTTTTAATTACATTTTCAAGAACTTTTTATTTACTTCTTTGACTGTTTTTGAACTTAATATAGAGTGAGATATCATCAGTAAATTAAGATATCGTTACTATTTTTGAGACATTATGCGTGATTTGCGGTACGTATGTAATATGGATGATCGGGCTTAATACACCACCTTGGGCGACTCCTTTATGAACTAGTATATGGTTGTACTTTTGTAAACAATCTAAATATTAATTATATTAATTTTTTGTGAGTGAGAAATTTTAACAGTTCCGTCTTGGCTCATCTGAGTATTTAAGAACTTGCTCTCTGCTCGTCTAGCCCTCGAAGAATTTTCCCTCTGCTGCTTTTTCATTATAAGAGCTTGTTTTCTGCTCGTCTAACCTTTTAATTACTTTCGTCCTGCTTGTCTAACCGTCAAGCAGTTTAGCTGCTGGTCGTCTGACCTTTTTGAGAGCTTACTTTTTACTCATCTGACCCTTTAAAAACTTTCCCCTCTGCTCGTCTGGACCTTAAAGAATTATCCCTCTGCTCATCTGACCATCTAACAATTTACTCTTGATCATCTCATCTTTTGAGAGCTTGCTTTCTGCTCGTTTGACCTCTTAACACGTTATAATTTTAGAATTCAATAATTAAATTTTCAGTAATCAAAAAATATCTTTAACTTTAAGAGTGAATTATCGCTTTAATTTTATTATCAATGTTCTTTATCTTACTTGGTCTTCCGTTTTTTGGCGCACGGTATACTCTTCCCCGGCAGGCCATGCATTCCTTACGGAGGAGGTTCATCTCGTCCGTTCACCAATACATTGCTCTTGTATCCATTTTGCCCTCATTTTAAATCATCATGGCCTCTTACAGTTGCGTTATCAGATCTGTCATCTTGTCTGTTATCCAGTTTGCTCTATCCTGCTTATCAAGGTTTGCCAGGGTAGCGTCAGTAGATCTCGCCGCCTCCTACGAGGTAATAGCGCTCACTCTCACCTACACATAATCCGTCTTGCGATGCCTGTATTCTTCTTATCAATGTTCTCTTTATTTGTAAGACAGATATACCAGAGGTGTTTGAAAACCAGCCGTTTTGTGTACGTAGGTTTCATAATTGCTTGCTTAGTATCAATTGATCAGCGTCTTGTTCTTTCGCTATTTGTGATAGTAGCTGGGCAGCCTCGCACCTACGTAAGTTACCTTTTTGAATTCCTGTTGTTTTTAGCCTGCTCCTGGTACTCTTTCAGGGCGGTTTGGTAAACTGCGCCCAATTCTATTAGCGACCCAGCAGTGCCTGCTGGTGTTAGCAATTGTACGCTCTAGAGTAGAGGACAGTCTTGGGAGATACCCGTTTATATGGCAGTGCCCCCATGTGGAGCAGGTTTACTTCCATGTAAGTGTTTGTATGTGATGAGTGGTTGTACACATCAGCAAGGTATCACTATTCTTAAGAACATACCAACTACTGGGCTAGTTCAGCATTTTATTATTATTATTATCATTATCATTATTTTTATCATTATCGTTATTTTTGTCATTATAATTATCAGGAAACCTGCTCAGACCAGACCATCAGCGGTGGCCCTGTTGTTTACCAAGGCAGATATGGAAGATCCCGTCGGTGTGATGGGTTCCGGGAACACGTCAGTCTCAATCAGTCAAGATCAGTAAACTAGATTGCTTCAGCCCATCCGCGGCAAGGACTTCAGTGGCCCACGGGGACCGTCTAACCCGCCATCCATCGAGCATAGCCCTGAGAGTATTCAGAAGCATGCCCCTGTGATACTTCGCTGCTGTGGGATCTGTCCAAACATCTGTTGGATTCATTGGTTTCGTTACATCTTTCTGTCCATTTCATTTATTCAGCCTTTCATACGTCATTCACTCGCGGTATTTCTCATACATTCATCCAAATTCCAGGTATCCCTTCGCATTCTTCCCTTTTAGAACAGTCTTGACAAAGGTAGCGACCGCTCTCCAGCTGTCTATGTCGAGTATCATTTTCGTCACAGTATTGTCCGGCGTAATTGTACGAGTTATCATTTCCAGTTGTAGTCTGTCCATGGTCCATCGTGGGCACTCGTAAAAAGTGTACTCCATTTCGTCTTTGTCACATGCGCAATATTTGCAGTCCAGTGTTCCTACTCAGTTGCGTCTAAATAAATAGTGTCTGAAGAATCCGTGTTCAGTGAGGAATTAAGTTAAGTAGAAGTCAACTTCTCTGAACCCTCGTAGCGTTCATGATTTTAGGCCACTTATCAAGCATATTGTCCACGATCTATAGGAATAATGTCCGCCACAACCAGGAGTGCCTCGACCAAAATAGTCCTGTAAGCGCACACTATCCGCAACACTCCCTGTCTCCGTACGTTCGTTAGTGGTTTGCGGTATTTCTTAAGGTCGAGCGCGTCAGCCCCGATTTCCACACCGTGCAACATGATCGAGTGGGCCATTAACATTAGTAAACGTCTCTTCTCCTGTCTCGGTCCATACGTCTTTTCCATATGCAGGGGAGCGAAGAGTCCTTTGATGCCGTCTTACTGGCCGTTTCCTATACATAAGGCCAAAAGGTCAACTTTGTATTCAGGGTCATCTCTAAATATTTTACCTTCCCCTTGGTTTTCATTCGTTTTGTTCCTACTGACATTAGGATGAGCGTTTAAATCCTATTTCCGGTCAGCAGGATTAACTCTGTTTTCTCCAGTGCCAGCGACAGTCCATACTCTGTCATCCACCTATCTATCTGTGGCATGATCTGGCTCAGCGTTATCTGTACCATTTTTGGGTCTCGCTGGACGATCACCATCGCTGCGTCGTCGGTGTAAGCGACCAACGAGGCATTCTTCGGCATATCTAGATTTAGCAGATTGTCGTAAACCACGTTTTAGAAATCTAGTCCCAGAATTGAAATGTCGCAAGCAAAACCGGTGGTCTTACATTGTAAAATACACGGTTTACCCGTTAGAAGCTCTCGGCGACCTCCCTTATTGCGCCTATCGTCAAGTGTTCTTTACAGAAGCCGCGTTGATTGTTAGCCAGACTTTCGGCTTCTGTGATCGCCTACGTTAGTCGTGGCCTCAGTAGCGCTTCATGCAGTTTTCCCGCGGTGTCTAACGGGCTCAAGGATCAGTAGGAAGAAGGAGCATCCGGGTTTCCTTTTCCTTTATAGAGCAATATTAATCTTGTTGTTTTCCACCGCGTCGCGAAAGAGCCGACCTGTAGCTTCGCATTGTACATGTCCAGAAGTAAACATGGATATAGTTGAGAGATCTCCCGGAGAATCTCCTGTGGTATACAGTCCAGTTTTAGCGTCATCCCACATCTCAGCGATGCCATAGCTTTAAGAAGCTTCGCTTTCGTGAATTCTGGAATAGTTAGATCGCGATAGTATGCGGACTCCACCTTCACGATTTGAGTCGGCCAGAGACCGCCCGCTACCGCGTCCATTGTCGTTATGTCTTTGCATTTGGGCGGGCCAACAATTCCAAGTTTCCAGACTATTATTTTGTAACTCAGTTCCCAGGAGTTTCTGGCCTCTTTCTCGTACAGTCGTAAGAGCCATGTCCAGGTGCTCCGAAAACGGCTACCACGGAGGATAACGTGACAAAAATTCACGATCTCGTATTGGCAGATCGACGATTGAAGGTGCGCAAGATAGCTAAGATCATAGACATCTCAAAAGACCGCATGGGTCATGTCCTGCATGAAATTTTGAGCATGAGAAAGCTGTCGGCGCGATGGGTGCCGCGTTTGCTCACTCCGGACAACAAGCGCAGCCGTCAGACAATTTCAGAGCAATGTCTGACGCTGTTTAAGCGCAATCCGAAGGAGTTTCTGCGTCGTTTCGTGACAGTCAACGAAACATGGATCCACTGGTATACACCAGAGACCAAGGAACAGTCGAAACAATGGACTTTACCCGGCGAAAGTGCTTCGAAGAAGGCGAAGACTGCCCCATCGACCGGAAAGGTGATGGCCACCGTTTTCTGGGATTCTCAAGGTGTGATCTACATCGACTACCTGGAGAGGGGCAAAACGGTCACAGGGCTGTACTATACCGAATTATTGGGCCGATTCGACGTTGAATTGCAGAAAAAACGGCTCCATTTGGCGAAGAAAAAAGTGCTCCTCCTCCATGACAACGCACCGGCTCACACCTCCGCCGTCGCCATGGCCAAATTGATCGAATTAGGCTACGAACTGCTGCCCCATCCACCGTTTTCTCCAGATTTAGCCCCGTGCGACTTCTTTTTGTTTCCAAACTTGAAAAAGTCACTCGCCGGGCAGAAATTTGAGTCAAATGAGGAGGTAATCGCTGCCACGGAAGCCTACTTTTCAGACCTTGAGGAAACGTATTTTACTTTTACTTTTCCGATTTGAATGATTTGACCTCCGTTTGACCTTGATTCTGACATGTTGAGGTTCAAAAAAGATTGGATTTGGAATCAGGAATCCCAAAAATATATTATAAATTTTTTTAAAATTTTTTAACGGGTCGATTCGCAATTTGACCTTCAAATGCCCTTAACCCTGACGTGATGGAGTCAAACGGATCCCGGATTCGGATTCAGCGACCTCAAAAACATAAAGAACATACAGTTAGATATCGGGGAAAATACTTTCATTTTTTTTGTGGAGCTGTGTTATTTAAGATAGCGTTTTTATATTAAATTTTTAGAAATTTTATAATTTTTTAGACTCCACCGATCCTGATGGTAAGTTTGCTGATAAGTATATTTTATTATTTATTTATTTCTATTTTAAGAGTGGTAAGTATAATAAGCATTTTTATGTAATGTAAAAATATATTTATTTTTAATCATTTCATTTTTTCTTTTCAGCTTAATATAATCGTGCTGGATTCGTCGCATAGGCGACATATTCAGCATATATTAGAAATAGTTATCGAGGTATGTATGTATGTATGTATGTATGTATGTATGTATGTATATATATATATAAATATAATTATATTTCAAAATGTATATATTTTTTGTTCTTAGTTACAGCACGATGTCGAGAGAATCGAAAGGGCAGCGGTCGAAAGAGCTATGGTGAACTACTACCTAACAGTATACGATCAATTTTCTGTGGTGCTAGTAACTCTGGGAAAACTAACTGTTTGCTAACACTAATTACACATCCTAATGGACTTAGATTCGAAAACGTTTATGTTTATTCAAAGTCCCTCAATCAACCAAAGTATAAGTTTTTAGAAGATTTATTGGAATCGATTTATGGTATACAGTATTATGCATTCAACGAGCATGAGACAGTTGTTTCGCCAGATAAAACTCATCCAAATTCTATCATGATTTTTGACGATATAGCCACTGAAAAGCCGGACAACGTGAAAGCATTCTTCTGTATGGAAAGACAAAAAAGTAGATAGTTTCTATGTCTGTCGATCATACGCTCGCATACCGAAGCATCTCATCGAGATAATGTAAATTTACTAGTTTTGTTTCGACAAGATGACGTGAATATTAAACATATTTACAACGATCATGTTAACTGAGATATGACTTTTGAGAAGTTTAAAGCAATTTGTTCAAAATGTTGGAAAGACGATAATCATGGACTTATAGTTATTGATAGAGATAGACCAATCAATCATGGACGGCATAGAAAAGGATTTAATTCTTTTGCTATAAATATAGGGAAGTAAACGAATGAAGATTATTTAACTTTAAAAATTACAAGCGTCAACATGGTTAATTTTGAAAAAGAAAAGAAGGGGCTCCAGCACTTATCTGAGGCTCGTGATGCCATCAGACGTAAGTATCAACTAATAAAACGTGACAAAGCTGATTTAGAAAATACATTGAATAAATACATGAGGTAGCTATTGATAAAACTAACGCTTATTCTGAACAGGAAATGAACAATGAGAAGAAAATTATGTTCGATAAAGTTTTCAAGTCAAAAACAACAGCTGACACTCCCTATAAATCTCGATATTTATATAGTACTGTCGATGACTTAAATTCTACATTACATCCGCTTGATTCTACATTTGAATCCTCTATGTTTATTGCTTCTGCTGATGATGATGTTGCTGATGAAGACGAATTTAATAAGACTAGTGAATCATGACTTGATACAACTGCAATAAATTTAGACAAAGTTAGTTCAAATGTAACTACAAAACAACAAAAACAGCTATTGGATGATTCGATTGTAGGAAACTATATTCGACTATTGCATGAACCTCAACAGAAAAGTAATTTAGACAAGACATTTGGTGTTCGCTTGCACGAAAATACAATGTCATAGGTATTTCTCCAATTTCCTTTCAAAACGATAATATGACTGTGAATGATAAAGCATTCAGCAAGACGCCTGGGTTAATGGAACTTCTCTATCGTAAAGAACCTGATTCTAAATTAATCACTTTATTGGATATTGAAAATTATATAAAAATTCTTGAAATCACTAACGCTCATCGTAAGAGATACGAAACAAATGGAGAATATCGCAAGAAGCATGTAAATACATTCGAAAAGTATATTGATCCAAATTTATCTTTGAGCGGTAGTACTGAGAAGCGAAAATGGACTATAGATGGAAGAGATCTTTTTTCTAACTATAAAATAGCAAGAAAAGGAACATTATTTGATTATGTATATTGGGATGATCCAAACCAGCTCGTTGATCGATTGAGATGGCTTATCGCCGAACAAACCGCCGGTAATTCTAGTCATGTTATTGAAATTCATTCAATCATTGAGGAATTACGCGAAGCTGGCTATATATATTAAGAGAATCCTAAATATTTCTGAGTAATAAAATGAGTTTTGATGTGTTTGGACGTATATTGAATAAAAAGGAGGGTAATCGAAGTCCTCCTGGTGTAGGGTATAAAACCACTAATGACGGACAATACGACGTGGATAACAAAAGAATTTGTAATATAGCTGATCCTCGGGAGATTAACGATGCTGTAAACTTACGAACGTTGCAAAAAACTAGTGAAGCTAACGTTACTACCCTTACGACTAAGATAAATATTCTTAGAAAATCTTTAAATACAATAAAAATAGAATTACGAACGTATCGAGAAGCGATTCAATATTTACAAGCAAATACTAATAATAATAATGATAATAATAATAAGGAAAAAGAAATAAAGATTACGGCGCTTAACATTTTACATCAATTTTAACAAATAGATTGAAAATGAAACATCAAAGAGTGGTGGATGAGTTGCAGAAACCAGCACGTCGAAACTATCCTCGTCGAAAAGTCGATATACGTGGAATAGATGAAACATGGCAAGCTGATCTTGTTGAGATGCAAAGCTATTCTAGAGAGAATAAAGGTTTTATCTATCTATAAACTATTATAGATACAAGTACGTTCTCTAAATATTCTTGAGGAGTTCCAGTAAAACAGAAAACTGCTACAGAAGTCACTAACGCAATGGAGTCTGTATTAAACAAGGAACGCATTCCTAATAATCTCCAAGTGGATAGAGGCAAAGAGTTCTACAATAATTTTCTAATTTTCAAAGTCTAATGAAAAAATATAAAATAAACTTTTATTTTACTTATAGCAATCTTAAAGCATCAATTTTTAAACGTTTCAATCGAAAACTTAAAAATATTATGTGGAAAAAATTCAGTTTAATAAGAAATTATAAGTGGATTGACTTTCTTTCCAGTTTAATAGAATCTTATAATAATCGAAAACATCGCACAATAAATATGAAGCCTAAAGATGTGACCAAAGAAAATGAAATGCAGGCCTTGACACGATTCTCTTACGATCATCGTCTTTTCAAAAAACCGAAATTCCAGGTAGGAGATAAAGTGCGAGTGAGCAAGTCTGGACACGTTTTTGAAAAAGGATATACGCCTAATTGGTCTACAGAAATTTTTACTATTCAACGTATTTCGAGAACTAAACCTGTAACATATCACCTACTAGATTATCAAGAAAATCCCATTGTTGGTGGTTTTTACGAGTAAGAACTACAGAAAGCAATGTATTCTGATCTCTATCTTGTAGAAAAAATTCTCAGAAGATGGGGTAATGAAGTTTTTGTAAAATGGCTTAGCTTTGATAATACTCACAATTCTTGAATAAATAAGGAGACTATAAATCAATGAATTACAAATATAAATTTATATGTATCTAGCTTGTATTTAAATAAATAATGTTGTTTTCATTTATAAATATTACATTGTTTTTTTTTTTAAGGATAAGAGCCCAAACCTTCGTTCTTACCTGTGAGGTACTTCCATTTTTTATATTCGACACTAGTGAGTCCATTAAGACAAGTCGAAACCCGCTTTAATAGATATACTAATGACTCATTTACCTGACCAGAAAATAAATTTATATAATACAATCTTTATTGAGATATAATAAGATATACAAATACATTTAAATAATAAATTTAAATCGATCAAATCCATGATATTGAATAAACAATGCATATTTTTGAACTCTATCAGAAAGATCAATAAAAAGATCAAAATGATGAAATATAGCTCTTGACATTTGGTCCGGTAGAACAATTTCGAACTCACAATCGAGTTCAAGAATAATTCGAGATTCATCTTGCCTCATGTATGTTATTAGATAATTCTGATCTTCATACAACACACACTGACTCTTTTCAGGAAGTATATCGAAAAGCTTCATTCCAATGTTATTCAACATTTCAAAATTTATCTTGCTGTAGGTAGAGATCTAGAATGTTACGTCTTCTTCTTCTTTTACTACTACTTCTACTACTACTTCTACTACTACTACTGTCACTGCTGCTGGTGCTGGTGCTGTTGCTGCTGCTATTTTTATATATAGCTATTACTATAATAGCTATTACTCGATTCTTGAGACAGAATGAAGCTCTTTGAGGCTCACAGCTCTTTTAAAACCTCTCCCTACTACTTTGGTTTTCGAGCCGCCACAACCGCCTCCCTCAACTTTAAATTAGATTTCTATTTTATTCAACATATACAGGGTGGCCCATTTTAAGTGATCCACTCAGATATCTAGATTGGAGTGAGTTTTATCGAAAAAAGTTTCAGACAAAAGTTACTCAACTTTGAGGGGGCCATGTTTCTATGACCTTGGATTTGACCTTGGAGGTCATGTTCAAGGTCATTTCAAGGTCAACTTTGTTTTTTTAAATAGGAACCCCCATTTTTGACCCCGGATTCGGAAAGAGCGGGAAATTTTACGTCCAAAACGGTATTTTTAAAGTTTTTTTCATGGCCTAGAGAAGGTCGATTTAAGGTCAAATGCTTGAAAAACTGCCTAAAAGCGTTTTTTTAATTTTTAAGATATCGAAAAATGACCTCTACAAAATTTGTTCAGAACAGAGTGGGCCACCCAATGCACCAAAAACCTTTGACCTTTAACCTCATTTTGAAGGTCATTTCAAGGTCGAAGTGTTTTTTGTAATGGAAACCCCTCTTTTTGACCCCGGATTCGCACATAGCGCGAAACTCAACACAATACCTTATCCAAACGTCGGATTTCGCGCTATGTGCGTATCCGGGGTTAAAAAGAGGGATTTCCATTACAAAAAACACTTCGACCTTGAAATGACCTTCAAAATGAGGTTAAAGGTCAAAGGTTTTTGGTGCATTGGGTGGCCCACTCTGTTCTGAACAAATTTTGTAGAGGTCATTTTTCGATATCTTA
Organism: Phymastichus coffea; assembly: GCF_024137745.1. Classification (NCBI taxonomy): domain Eukaryota; kingdom Metazoa; phylum Arthropoda; class Insecta; order Hymenoptera; family Eulophidae; genus Phymastichus; species Phymastichus coffea. Next base: position 2,138,162 of record NW_026706822.1, on the reverse strand, counting down.
AAAATTAAAAAAACGCTTTTATGCAGTTTTTCAAGCATTTGACCTTAAATCGACCTTCTCAAGGCCATGAAAAAAAATTTAAAAATACCGTTTTGGACGTAAAATTTCCCGCTCTTTCCGAATCCGGGGTCAAAAATGGGGGTTCCTATTTAAAAAAACAAAGTTGACCTTGAAATGACCTTGAACATGACCTCCAAGGTCAAATCCAAGGTCATAGAAACATGGCCCCCTCAAAGTTGAGTAACTTTTGTCTGAAACTTTTTTCGATAAAACTCACTCCAATCTAGATATCTGAGTGGATCACTTAAAATGGGCCACCCTGTATATAGTATGATGATTTTATAATATAGGACCAAGCATTCGATTCATTATCAATATATGTTTCTTAAATAATACTCGTAATACGAGGGTCGTTTGAAAAGTCCGTGCAAAAATAAAAACTGCTTGATTTTTTTTAATAAATCTTTTTTATTTTTCAACATAGTCTCCTTTTAGGCTTACACACTTCATCCAACACTGCTTTAGTTTGCTAATCCCTTCCAAATAATAGGATTTATCCAAGTCTGTAAAATAGGTATTCGTTTCTGCAATCACCTCCTCGTCTGAATAAAATCTTTTCCCCGCCAGCCATTTTTTCATATTAGGAAACAAATAGTGATCCGACGGAGCCAAGTCTGGAGAATAGGGAGGATGTGAAACGAGTTTGAACCCCGTTTCTCCATCAGTTTTGCAGCCACAACTGCTGAGGCGTTAGCTGGCGCATTGTCGTGGTGAAAGAGGACTTTTTTGTGTGACAATCGTGGACATTTCTCTAGCAACTCGGTTTTCAAACGATCCAATAACGATGAATAATATTCGCTTGTAATGGTTTTACCCTTTTCCAGATAGTCGATGAAGATTCTTGCTTACGAATCCCAAAACACAGTTCCCATAATCTTCCCGGCCGAAGGAATTGTCTTCGCTTTTTTCGGAGCAGATTCCCCCTTGGTAACCCATTGTTTAGACTATTCTTTGAACAGCTGCAAACCATTCTTGCAACACTTCACACGATCTCGTTTTTGGTCAATCGTGAGCAATCGCGGCACCCATGTAGCGGATAGTTTTTTCATGTCCAAATGTTGGTGCAAAATATTATGTACCCGTTCGCTCGAGATGCCTACAGTACTAGCAATCTCACGCACCTTCACTCTTCTGTCAGCCATCACCATATCATGGATTTTATCAATGATTTCTGAAGTGGTAACTTCAACAGGGCGTCCAGAACGTTCAGCGTCTTTTGTGCTCATATGGCCATTCCGAAAATTTTGAAACCACTTATAAACCATTCTAATCGAAGGTGCACAATCACCATAATATTCATCAAGCTTCTATTTAATCTCCTGAGGCGTTTTGCCTTTGAAAAAGTAATGTTTAATCAATACATGAAATTCTTTTTCGGCCATTTTGTACAACCACTCGATTTCTTTGATTGAAACAAATGTAAAACGCAAAGTAATTTGCCGATCTGGCTGAAACTTGGTGTATGCTCTTCCAAGATATGCCACTAACTGAAAATAACCTTGATACGTACTAGTAGTGCCATCTCTCTGACTTTGCACGAACTTTTCAAACGAGCCTCGTATAACTTTATTCAATTAAGCAATTCATCTTTGGAAACGTTCGTGATCTCGTGCTAGCTGCTCCCAAATATCTTTTCTAGAGTCTTTTTCTTCGTATGGAAGATGATGTATTTTAACTTTCTTTGCAAACCATACATGCTTAGAAGTGGAGCGAGATCTCCTGTTGTCTCTTATAGCTAGCATGGCTAAGCTTCTACTACTTCTTCTTCTTACAGCTGCTTCAAACGGAATGAGCTTCCTATTAACGTCTTATTGCTACTAGGGGAGGTCAATAAGTCTTTACAAAAAGAAGGAAAAAAATTTTTGCATATGTAATTTTTTTTTATTTTTCAACATAATCTTCTAGAAGGTCGATACATTTTATTAAACGGCCTTCCTGTTTTTTTAAGCCATCAGAAAAATATGTATCCTGAAAACCCTCAAAATAGGCATTTGTTTCGGCGATGACTTCTTCATTCGACGTGAATCGTTGTCCGGCAAGCCATTTTTTGAGGTTAGGAAATAAGAAAAAGTCACTGGGAGCCAAATCAGGCGAATATGATGGATGGTCAATTAATTCGAAGTATAAATCGTTAATTTTTGCCATCGAAACTGCACACGTGTGAACTCGAGCATTGTCTTGCAGAAAGAGGCATTTTTTTGTTCAAGTGAGGACGTTTTTCTCTGATTTTTTCTTTCAGCTAACCTAATAATGATGCATAATATTGTCCAGTGATCGTCTGGCCCTTTTCCAAGTAGTTGATGTAGATGAATCCATACGCATCCCAGAAAACAATGGCCATCATCTTGCCAGCTAACTACTGTCTTTGCCTTCTTTGGGGCTGGTTCTCCTGCGGTAATCGATTGTTTGGACTGTTCTTTGGTTTCAGGAGTATAGTGGTGTACACATGTTTCGTCTGCAGTTATGAATCGACGCCAAAAGTCTGCCCGATTACGACGTATATGTGCCAAAAGAGTCTCAGAGGTGACCACGCGGGTTCGTTTGTTTTCAACAGTGAGCAAACGCGGCACCCATCTTGCTGATATTTTTTTCACCCCCAATTTTTCATCCATAATTGAAATGATTGTACCCTTTGATACCCCTGTGGCCTAAACTAATTCTCGCAATTTTTATCTTCTATCACTCAACACCATATCGTGGATTTTGTTGACCATTTCGGGCGTACTCACTTCTACGTGGCGTCCTGAACGAGGTTCATCTTTTGTTGTTGTACGGCCGTGTTTAAATTCATTTACCCAGTTATAAACAGTCTTAAACACAGAAGCAGACTTACCATAAACAGCGTTCAACTCAACTGTGATTTATTTTTGTGCAAAAATGTTTTATCACCGCTCGAAACTCTGTTTTTTCCATTTTTCAAATAAACCAATAACTTTTTGTTCAACCAAGGCTCACAAAAAAACGACTTAATGAATCGAGCTAAAACTTTGTACAATACCTAGTTAGTAGTATTGTTTGCAAAGAACATCGTAATTTAAGCGTGATGAGCGCCATCTCTTGGATTTTGTAAAGACTAATTACCCCCTCGTATTTAACAATGTAACTCCACTACTACGCTTTTCGACCCGCCGAAATCGCCCCTTTCTCTCTTTCTTATTTATTTATTTATTTTTTTGTATTGTTTTTATACGGAATAGTGAGAGCCCCAACCATTGTTCTTACCTGTGAGGTACTTCCACTACTAACATTGCTTATAAGACCTTTACACTAAGTCGAAACTCTACGGAAAGAACGCATAAGTAATTACTTCAATCTTTCCAAAAAAGAATTTGAAGGGATAATTAAATTAGGATTAAATACGAGATTAAAATTTAAAATATAAATTTATTTACTATATATACAATTATACATTATATTAATTTAATTTTTGAATTCGAAATTCGAGCCTTCTCGATGATGTAAAAATGATTCTTTTTTCTCCATGGTCTCGTACAATTTGTGTTACATATCTTCGTCTTTTTCTAAAGCTAAGCTTACTCTCTTCGGTAGAAATATCTCATGTTCATCGTCTACTGTTACTACTACGCTAAATCCGTAACGAGTGTTTAACCATCTTAATTTAGTAATCATGTAGGTACAGTTATTGTTTAACTGCGACATTGTCTTTCTCGGTAAGAAAGCTGATTTTGCGATTTTATTTATTGAAGAAAAATCCATTCTACAATAAAAAAAAACAAATCAATCATTAATTGAATATATACTGTTTGATACTACTAGGATATAGTTAGAGAGCTATAAAAGAAACTTACTTTTAAGAGAAAATCGAGAACTGGAAGAGGAGAACTAGGATGAGACTACTGCTGTTGCTTCAAACTGCTGCAGAATAACTGCAATGGACTGAGGTGTGTTCTCCGTTCTATACCATGCATCCCCTCTCTGAAAACTCGAGCCGCCGTCATTTCTCTCTCTTTTGGCCTTATCCCTACTTGAGTAATTTCTCATATGATTCCATTGCCCTACTCCTTCGACTTCAGTCGCCATGTCTACCGTTGTTCCCCACTCTATCACTATTTTATCCTTAGTATTTTCCTAACTAACCCTTATTCCTCCCCACTATTACTACTCTATCCTGAGCGACTTCTATCGGAGGTTGGAGGAAGCTTACAACTTTCTTAAGGATTTTCTTCCATTTCTATGATCTTCCTGTTTCTTCGTTGTTCCGCACTGCTGATATTAAGCTTTGACGTTTCTATAGTTTCATAATGACCCCATGGAAGTGTATCGGAATTTTTATCAAATATTCATCGTTTATCATCATATGGATTTAGTGCTACTTTCTGCGCTCTTTCCGTTGTTACTTGATGTGATACACTACGTATATTGCATTGCTCACGCATACTAATTTCTAATTCCAATAAACAGTTTCGATAATCTTCATGATCTATTGTTTTTATAACAATATGTGTTTTTACGCCTTTTGCTTTCTTTATTGGTTAATGGTTTTCTATAGTATACTATACATTTTACTTCCCGAGAACTTTTTTATTAACTAATGGCATATTAAACTGATTATTTTCTGAGTAATCTGATGTATTAAATTTATTGATATCTTCTTTTATTATTTCATATATATCAACATCTTGAAATTCATACACGAGGCTATTTGTATCAGTATAAATTAATTTTGCTTTATGAACTAGTCTTTCTTTTATGTAGCCATAGTGGAAGTCATATACTAATGTTTTTCAGAGATCGAGCGTACAAAGTCCAATATATATTGGTTTTTTAATACTAATAGACGTCCATGATAATTGTATTGCTACTAAATTTTCATCAAAGATTGAACTACTATGAAAGTTGGGATGGGCGATGCGTGCTTCTGCTCCATATCTGCCACTCCATGCACTAATTAAATTAACGTTTTTTTGCTTCCTTTCATCCTACATAGTCTTTCCGTATACTGCATTATAACGAGCAGCCAGACCCTCGTTATGTCTCTCTCTCCCCATACATAATTATAATTATTCTTATATATATAATTGTCTTATAATTATCCCACATGTATGGCAGCCAAAGGTAAGTCAGAGAGAGCGCTAATAGAGGGCGAGCTAGAGAGAGAGAATTCGGGAGGCCGGCGCGACGCGTGCGAGTAAGAGAGTAGGGCAGAGGCGCGCGAGAAGGACTCGCTCTTGTACCGGCGACTTCGAAGCACGTGGACGTGTGACGAGCGGCTATACTCGTGCTTGCGATCTTTTGTTATCCGACTTTTCGCGACTAACTTTTGTGACTGACATTTCGGTTGCCTGCGAACACGCGAGTGTCCACTCGGTGTAAAGTATCGGTGCCGAGATTGCCCTTAGTACCTTCGGTGGGCTAGTTCCTGCGACCACGCGTGCGAGCCTTTAAGGCCGCCCGCTTCTTGACTGCACCCGAGCTGCACACTGCGCGTCATCGCGAGCCACGTGCGAGGCTGAGGACATCGCCTGCAGGGCTAACGCCGAGATATTATTGTAAGTACCTTCTCGAATACATGTCTCTCTTGCTAGCTTTTCGCCACTCTCTCTCCCGCTTACGCTGCGTATTAATTTTGTATTACTCTCCGTAATAAACTCGATGTTACTCGTATATCTGTTTTCTTCTTTTGTGTTTCCTTTTTACCTATCGTAAGCAATCCCGTTCCGTCCGGCTTTCGCGCCTGAATTTCGTGATCGCTCCAAAGCGCCCATAGGACTACACGACGCTCTCCGCGAGCCAAGGTAACAGACGCTGCACCACGACGTTCCTGTTGCTGCTGGGCTAGGCTTTGCGCAGCCTATTGCGAGGCCCACACCGAGCTGTTTTAATCCCCTCGTAATTTATATAACGAGTGACCCGCGCTGGGTCAAAAGCCCGTTATAGCATTAATCATGAGTTTATAGCATAACTTTTCAAATTCATTTTGTCTCGTTTTCTTTTTTCCGTATTCAAATCTACATATGTTTTAAGCCACGGCTTTTGATTAAACTGTATTTCTTTGTGTATTTGTTTTAATTTGAGTCCGTATTTAATAGCCTGCTATAGCGCTCTATAGTGAATGACATACCGTTCTTTATTATACAGTGTGGTTAAAAGTTTTCTTTGTGTTGATCCGGCTGGTGTGTCATGTTCAGGACAAAGAGGAAGACCCTTATGTTCGTCATTTAGCTCTTCTGGATACTCTAGATCAACTTCTAAAATATATCCAATCTCATTATTATCGGAAACATCGAAAAAATTAAGCTCATCAATGTTTGAGACCCACTTAAAATTTTGATGCGGTAATGATTGCATCATTGCCCATCCATATAAATTATTATTAGTACATCAAAGTCTTACTTGGTTCTTTTTCATTGTATTCTGAGTCTATATATCGATTATTAGCTTTTGAATATCTATCACAACATTGTCTAATACCTCCTCGAATACCTTTTTGGATGAATAAAACCATGTCTATATCAGTTAAAAGTTCTAGCTCAATATTTGTGCACTTTACATAGTATCCCATGTTAATCCGGGAGTGGTATAATAGTGTGCTGGGTCGAGTTGATACGCATCCATACAAGTTTTACGAAAGTTTTCAAAAATATCGGCAAAGAGTAATACATCAGTATTTAAGTATAAATCAGAATATTATCCTAATTCAGTGATGTCAATCACTGCACCTTCGATTAGAATGGTTTATAGGAGGTTTCAAAATTTTCGGAATGGCCATATGAGCACAAAAGACGCTGAACGTTCTGGACGCCCTGTTGAGGTTACCACTTCAGAAATCATTGATAAAATCCATGATATGGTGACGGCTGACAGAAGAGTGAAGATGCGTGAGATTGCTAGTACTGTAGGCATCTCGAGCGAACGGGTACATAATATTTTGCACCAACATTTGGACATGAAAAAGCTATCCGCTACATGGGATCCGCGATTGCTCACGATTGACCAAAAACGAGATCGTGTGATGTGTTGCAAGAATGGTTTGCAGCTGTATAAAGAATAGTCTAAACAATGGGTTACCAAGGGGGAATCTGCTCCGAAAAAAGCGAAGACAATTCCTTCGGCCGGGAAGGTTATGGCGACTGTCATTTGGGATTCGCAAGGAATAATCTTCATCGACTATCTGGAAAAGGGTAAAACCATTACAGGCGAATATTATTCATCGTTATTGGATCGTTTGAAAACCGAGTTGCTAGAGGAATGTCCACGATTGTCCCACAAAAAAGTCCTCTTCCACCACGACAATGCACCAGCTCACGCCTCAGCAGTTGTGGCTGCAAAACTGATGGAGATAGGGTTCAAACTCGTTTCACATCCTCCCTATTCTCCAGACTTGACTCCGTCGGATTACTATTTGTTCCCTAATATGAAAAAATGGCTGGCGGGGAAAAGATTTTATTCAAACGAGGAGGTGATTGCAGAAACGAATGCCTATTTTACAGACTTGGATAAATCCTATTATTTGGAAGGGATTAACAAACTAGAGCAGCGTTGGATGAAGTGTATAAGCCTAAAGGGAGACTATGTTGAACAATAAAAAAGCTTTATTAAAAAAAATCAAGTAGTTTTTATTTTTGCACGGACTTTTCAAACGACCCTCGTATTTTTTAATATAGAAAATCCAAAAACATAAAATTTGACTTCATGCTCTGAATAATAATTGTTATCTTTTTTTCAGCTTTCATTTTTACAAAAATGTCAAGTTTAAGAAAAAAAAATAAAAATTGAATTGACAAAATAAACAACTAAAATTTTAAATGTGATTTTTTATACTTTTTTTCTCAAATAACTTGCTCTAGCTTCGTCAATATTCATTTACATTCATAGATTGTTTTCTCTAAATACGTGTTATGATTTGGCGAACACGTTAAACCGATATAAAAAATCATTGTGGAATAATATTAATTATTTGTTTAACCTCGAGATGCCGTGATTTGAGAAATTTTAAAAGTCCCGTTCTTCTTTGAAAAAGTGAGTTTGAGCCATGCACAAAAGACTGAACTAAGTCCATGTTTTTGGCAAATCAGGGCATGATGCCTCCACGTGTTACCCGGCCCGGTACGGTAATACGCATGATAATTTTTTTCTTCTTCGTTATAAACGTTTAGAAGATTTGTCAAGCCTCAAAAATGTTTCCTTAGGGATTTTTGAGATTGCTGAATCGTATTCAGCAATCAAACTTTCAAAATTCCATATAGCGGCTCCAATATGGCTACCTTTTTAAACGAAAGTGTTTCAAATAATCTTATAAAAATTATCAAGGACGGAAAATACTCTATGATTGTTCTAATCCCAGGAACAACTGCAATTCTGAAATTGATTTTTGTCACTGATTATGCTGGATATAAGCCACATAAATTTTCACAGGCTCGATTTTATACTATTATCTGCTAATTATTACTTCAATGTGAGCCCGATCTCAGCATTATCCAGAATTAACGATGTGAATGTGTCGAGCATCTGATTTCATGTTTTTTTCATTTTTTTATTTATTTTTTTTCGTTTTTTTATTTTCTTTTATTTTTTTATTGTTTTTTATTTAAAAAAATTTTTTTATATTTTTTACTATTTTTTTTTAGATTTATAGATTTATTTATATTTATGGTAAATCATTTTCAGTGTGATATACATAGAAACAAATTGTAATGAACAAGTGAATGGAACATTTGTGTAGAACAAATCTAGTCTCTAATCGTTCTTTGTTCATGTTGTGACACTAGTGGTGAATTTAATTAATGCGTTTGGAAAATTATCGTTTTGATAACTCCCACAAGCCAAACAATGGGCCCGTGCCCGAGCGCCGTGTCCTTAATTATTTTAAAGAGGAATGTACGGGAGGCTCTTTCGTTCCACTGTAGCGGTGACGATGGCCCTCGTCACGAAGTTGGCGTTCTGGGTGCTAAATCGAGAGGAAGGGAATGACGGGCACACACAATGATTACTCTCAATATTCTTTAACAATATTTATTACTCAACACGTTTCACAATGATAAAGAGAGGTGACGCGGATTTACGCTTCGTGCTCTGCGGCCGCATACCTTCGCTCGTTCGAAAAAACGCACGGGGACACGGTACAATGAATTGAGAGGAACTCAAAAAAGAATCTCGCCTTTCTCTCCTTTTTCGCTGTGCTCGCAGATGATCGTGAGTACCTCGCCGATGCGTCGCGCACTCACGAATAGAGAGAGAGAGAGAGAGAGAGAGAGAGAGAGAGAGAGCGAGAGAAAAAGAGAAAAATGACCTGACCTGACGAAGGCTGCTGGCAGAAACTGCTGCTGGTACTGCAGGCAGGTTAGTGGCAGGCTCAGATGAAGCCCTCAATGCTTTGGGCGTCGCTGGGAATCCTCTCCAGGCTGCAATCTGCTCAGCATCGTATCGATTCTTTGTGTCTCTGCTAGACTATTCGGATTTTATGGCGCGCGCGCTCTAGGCCGTCACGGTTGATCTTCCTCTCTCAAGATCTCGGCTCGAACTCTCTCCCTAACCGCTCGCATGCCAGCTCGAGCAACGCCGGCGGCTTCGCTCTCGCGAACGGATCACCGTGGGTCGCTCGCGCTCACTTACTCGCTACGTACGACGTATCAATCTCTTTCTCTTCTTTTTGCCGCAGCCGCTCTCGCTCCTAATTGGCTCGTAATGACGATGCTCGGCACAGGTATTGGCTCTGAAATAAAGCGGTACCAGCATCGGTATCGGTTCTTGATTTACACCACACTCGCCAGGGCAACAGCGAAGGAGTGAGCTGCAAGAGAGAGAGAGAGAGAGAACGAGAGGCAGACAGCGCCGGCTACTCTAGCCAGGGCCCCGTCACAAAGCTTATAAAAATAATCCAACATCATTACTAAAAAAGGCCAGGGCCCCGTCACAATGTTATACAAACAGCATCGCTTTTTCTTCTCAGTAAATACAGGTAAATGTGCACGCACAAGACGCGTAGATATTGCACGATTTAGTATCGGTTTATGTATCAAACCAAGAATCTATAAAACAATTTATTTATTTATTTTCTCAAATTCGAAAATGACAATCTAGTATTGTTCATATTATATAAATTATGAGCACTTACTAAAGCTATACCAAGTAAGTGAAAATATAATTTTTTATACCACTTGATTGATTTTTTTATGGATTCTGTGAATGATAGCTACTTGTCAATGAGATATATTCATATTATAATCGATATACGAGTTCTGTCCGGAAAGTATCTGGCCTACCTTTATATTTTCGTTCTAGCGTTATTCTTTATCATCTGGTGGGTCGCATCCTTCAAAGTAATCCCCACTTGATTGAATAACACTATTCCATCGATGTTTCCACTTTTCAAAACAGTCCTGGAACTCACTTTCAGGGATAGCCTTGAGTATACTCGTTGCATTGTTTTCTACCGTTGTTTTGACATCGAATGGGTGTCTTTTGAGTGGTTTTTTTAGTTTTGGAAACAGCCAAAAATCACAAGGAGCTATGTTGGGACTGTATGGAGGTTGTCGAAGCAATGCGATATTGTGTTTGCTCAAAAACTGCTGCACAAGATTGGATGAATGCGCTGGCGCATTATCGTGATGGAGAAACCAGTCACCACTTTCCCAAAAGTGCGGTCGTTTTCTTCTTACTGCATCACGCAAACGTTTTAAAATTTGAACGTAATATTTTTTATTGATTGTCTAACCTGTTGGTGCATATTCGTAATGTACAACACCTTAACAATCGAAATAAACAATCAATATTGACTTAACATTGCTCCGACTTTGACGTGCTTTTTTTTGTCTTGGCGATTCAGAATGCTTCCACTGGGAAGATTGTTGTTTTGTTTCAGGATCATATCCATAAACTCATGTTTCATCGCCTGTAATAACTTTTCTAAGCACATTATCATCATTATTGACCATTTTCAGATTGTCCAGAGCGATTTTTAAGCGAATGTTCTTCTGCTCTGCTGTGAGCAATTTTGGGACACGCACACGCGTTTCATTCCTAAATTTTCGGTTAAAATTTCTGAAATGATAGTTTTTGATATCCCAAGGTCTTTTTCTAGTTCTCGCACCGTCAAACGATGATCTTGTTCGATTGCAAGTCGCACCCGCTCAATATTATCTGCGATTTTTGTCGTCGAAGGTCGGCCGGAACGAGAATCACTATCGATAGAGGTGCGACCATCCTTGAACTATTTATACCACTCTTTTATTCGTGTTTTGCTCATACACTCGCTTCCAAAGGCCTTTTGCATCATTTCAATAATTTCCGAACTCGTTTTCCCGAGTTGAAAGCAAAATTTGATGCAAATTCGTTGATCTTGTTTATCAGTCATTTTTGACAATATCAAAATCCGACGAACGCGAAAAAGGCACTGTAAATAAAGACACGCTGCGCATGAACTATACGTCCGGCAGGTGTCAATAAGTAACCAATAGATTCGTGAGGCTTTACTGTTGACGTTTCTATCCGGTAGAGATCGCTCGAACACTATGGCGTGAAGATATTATCTGTCACAGTAAACGTCCTATTAGCGCTAGCAGCCAAACCATGCGGCTGCCTGCGAGGGCAGCACCTACCGGTTGGGGAAAATGTGTAACGAGGGAATTCGGCACGAGACGGGACGGAACGTGCGCGAATATAAATGAACCAGTGGAGAATCAGCAATCCGAGTGCCTAGCTGCAGTGAGCAATAAAAGAGAAGTTTTCCGAGTTTTGTCGAGTACCGAGACGAGTGGACGGGTTCATAGAGAGGAATTGTGCCTTGGTTCGACGAGACCGAGTACGTGAGAACGTGCGTGAGTGGAGAGTTTCGCCATCGAGGACGAAACCAAAAAGCGCGAGACATCTCGTCCGCAGGCAAAAGAATTTGAGAGACTAGCGTGCGCTGTGCTGGTGCTTTCTACCCCTCTTGTTGACTGTGTGACCGTTGATAAGGTAAGCTGGCCAGCTTAGTAACGCGATTTCTTCTAAGATTGCAAATAACTAATCTCTCACACTCAACAAGAAGCGTGCATGTACGAGGGTGGTCCGATAAGTACTTAGCCTACAAAAAAAAACGAAAATTTTGGAAAAGTGGTGTTTTATTTTTCAACAGTCTTCTTTTAGTTCGATACACTTAGCCCAGCGATGCTTCAACTTCTTTAACCCATCTGAAAAATACGTTTCCTCGAGGTCTGAAAAGTAGACTTCCGTGGCAGTGATTACCTCCTCATTCGACTCAAATTTCTGCCCGGCGAGTGACTTTTTCATGTTTGGAAACAAAAAGAAGTCGCACGGGGCTAAATCTGGAGAATACGGTGGTAGGGGCAGCAGTTCGTAGCCTAATTCGACCAATTTGGCCATGGCGACGGCGGAGGTGTAAGCCGGTACGTTGTTATGGTGGAAGAGCACTTTTTTCTTCGCCAAATGGGGCCGTTTTTTCTGCAATTCGATGTTGAGTCGGCTCAATAATTCGACATAGTACAGCCCTGTGACCGTTTTGCCCCTCTCCAAGTAGTCGATGTAGATCACACCTTGTGAATCCCAGAAAACGGTGGCCATCACCTTTCCGGTCGATGGGGCAGTCTTCGCCTTCTTCGGAGCACTTTCGCGGGGTAAAGTCCACTGTTTCGACTGTTCCACCTGGAAGCATTCAACATCACCAAGAGCGAAAAAAGCACGTCAAGTTCGATCAAATGTGAAGGTTTTGCTTACAGTTTTCTTTGACTGCAGGGGCGTGGTGCATCATGAGTTCTTATCACAGAGTCGTACGGTTAATAAGAAGTATTACCTTGAAGTTATGCGACGTTTACGTGAAGCAGTCCGAAAAAAACGCCCCGATTTATGGAAAAACAATTCATGGCTTTTGCATCACGATAACGTACCTGCTCACTCGTCGTTGCTAGTTTGTAATTTTTTGGTCAAAAACAATACCATAGTCGTACCCCAACCTCCATATTCACCAGATATGGCTCCGTGTGACTTTTTCCTGTTCCCAAAGTTGAAGAAACCCATGAAAGGACGGCGTTTTTCCTCGATTAAAGAAATAAAGGCCGAATCGCTGAGAGTGCTCAAGGACATACCAAAAAGTGAATATCAAGAGTGCTTCGAAGATTGGAAAAAACGCTGGCATAAGTGTATTATATCTGGGGGGATTACTTTGAAGGGGACCACATTGATGTAAACGAATAAATAAATTTTTTTTGGAAAAACGATGATTCCGGGTACTTTTTGAACACACCTCGTACGTGTTTCGCCGATTGTTAATCCACGCCGCGGTTTCTAAGATATTCAGCTGGAAGGGAAAAAAAAGACACCTTGTATAGTATTCGCTGTATTACTTCTGTCATTTTGAATTTTCATTTTGATGACATAATCGAGTTCAGAGACCTAAGTAACCCTTAAAGACCTACATAGTTATGCTTGATGAATGAAAAAATATATAATGCCTGCAGGCGTCATATCGGGTCTCTGAAGGTTAATTATAAGTAAACTATTTCGAGTCACAAACTTTTAGTACACTCAACGACGAAATGTATGGAGAAAAATTGAAGTCTGAAATAACTGTCAGCGAAATATTTCTACATTAACAATCAATAAATATTTCGCCTAAGTTTCAGATAGATTAAAAAACTAATCATTGAAATAGAACATTTTTACCACAAATGCGTACTCGCTGCATCAACGAAGTGATGCTTCGTGGCTACCATCATACCGCGATACCGTATGCAAGACCGTGCGTTTGTGGTAAAAATTCCAGTCTTCAACTTCCCTACATACCTTTTATCATAGATTCTACGAAAAGCACGTGACTCGAAATGTTTATTAAGAGTTAAATAAATAATTAACATTATTCCACAATGATTTATGTATCGTTTTGACATGTACCCCAAATCATTAGGAAAAAAAATCTATCGATTTAGATGATATTTAACGATGGTAGAGTGAGTTATTTAAAATAAAAAGTATACAATTTACATTTCAAATATAAGTTTTTTTATTTTTAAATTCAATTTTAATTCTTTACTCGTACACTCGACAAATTACTACAAAATGAAAACTGTAAAAAAGATAGCGATTATCATTCCAAGCATGATGGCAAATTTTATATTTTATTTTTTTGGATTTTCAACATTTAAAAATATTCTATCAATACGTAAGTATTACGCAGAATAAATCAATATTGATTCATATTTCAATTCTTGTTTTGTTCAGTTTTGGCGTGCGCTTATTAACCATTCTCACCGTTGCCTGCTCGCTACCGAGCGCACATACTTCTAAAGCCACGCGCAGATTGATTGATTTTTTAAGCTAATTATCTAATTACTCAAGTATCGAAAAAAAAAAAATTGTATCTTACCGTATTTTCCGGTGTATAAGACGCCCTTTTTTAACGTCAAAGCTATAAAAATATAGGACGCTCTCAGAACCTCTCGGTGTATTTCGTTTATAGAACTAAACCGATCCGTGAACCGCCGGATCCTCTCAGAGAGACCTATAAGTGTATAAAGTGATGAGTCGTTGTGACGAAGCACGATTCACATTTTTCCCGCCTTCGGGTTAGAGCTGCCTATTAGTCGAAACTGTTATAGCGCTGCTGCAAGAGCATCGATGCGACACTACATGTTCGAGAAGCACGATGTGGGCGTTGGCAGTTAACGTTTGAACTAGCAAGTCGAGACTTTACCAGAGCCCGCCTCTCATTATCATTATCATTATTATTATTATTAGTATTATTATCATTATTATTATTATTATTGTTGTTATTGTTGTTGTCTTATGTATATGAGTTCATCTAAATAATAAAAAGTAAGTATGGAAATAGACAGCGACGCAAATGTCCCATGAATTAATGAAATCGAATATAAAAAGAAATCCGGTAATTTCAAGCTAAATAGTTTCGACTAACGCATCAAATATTACATCGAAAAAAATAAAAAACTGATAGGAATGTTGAAAAATGTTATTACTAAGTACAGAAAAATAACAGCACGTAGAAATTGGTGTGTAATCGAAAACGATAAGACCGACAATATGCCCTTATTACGCAGAGATTGGCCCGAAAAACTTGGTTTATGAGCGTTAAAAATAGAACAAAAAATAAATTAAGTTAACATTAAAAACGTAAATTGTAAAGCAATCGAAAAAAAATTATTTTCAGAAGGATTAAGAAATGTCATAAAAAATACGTTCACATTAAAAATGAAAGAAAATGTAATTTCTATGTATAAAAAAGCACGAAAGGTTTCTTATGCTCATGAAGAAAAAATCAGTAAAAAAGCTCTATTGACTTTTATCTTAAAAATTTCTTGAGCCAATCGACGCAAGCGAATGGGCCACACCTGAACCTATTGTACCAATTTCAAAACTAGATAATAATAATAATAATAATTAATAATAATTATACGATTATGTGCCGACTATAAAGTTACCATTAATCAACACATTTTAATCGATGAATTTCCGATACCGTGCGTCGATGAAATACTCACACAAATGTATAACGAAATATATTTTGCTTGAATAGATTTACGCGAAGCGTACGCACATGTGAAAATAGACAAAATTAAAAAAAAATATTTTACGATTAATACGCATAAAGGAATTTTCCAATTTAATAATTTACCGTACGGTGTAGCATCAGCTCTGGGTTTCTAAAAAAAATATAGTACAATTATTAGAAAATGCACAGGACACTTGCGATATATATGTGAGAGCAATGTCTGTAAATGCAATGAAAACTGGTTACAATAAATTTTTCAAATATTACGAGAAAGCGGTCTAAAAATAAAGAAAGAAAAAGTATGTTATTTAAAAGGAAAATCGAAGTGTTCGGTGTGGAAATAGATAGAGATAGGAATCGACCTTCAAAATCGAAAGTTAAGATAATTAGCGAAATTCCGGAATCAACGATGTAAAAGAGTTACAGTTTTTCTTAGGCATTACGATAAATTCATAAAAAATAGAGCCTGCATCATTGTCTGCACAAGAGGCGGTTGCGATCACGACGCTCTCAGGAAGCTCGATTATAATCCGCTTAGCAAAAACATAGATGATGCACATAGTGCACCATATGGCCAGCCGCGAGGCTGGCCAGGTCACCTTGTGCAAAAATCTTTTGTTAAAGCGGCGGACAGTAATTGTCTTCCTCAACAGAGAGTGGAAACTTCTCAAACAAACACTTTGTTGTTCTGGGAGAGGATGTCGTAAACTTCTCTTACTTGTACGGGCATAAGCAAATGCAAATGCTGAAGTACAAAATGCGTCATCGATTGCCCTCGACAAGCAACTAATGCTAGTCGACCCGAAGTGAATGCAATGTGTATTTGAACGAAGACTTGCAATCACATGTGCGGATGTGTGTACCTTCACGTGGTGGGGCTGAAAACGCTGTTTCTGTAAAGAAACAGTAGGCAAAACACACAACGCTCGCCCCTAGGGCAAAAGGCCAATAGGCCAAACGAAAATAAACAACACGGACCATGACAGCACGTGGTGAGGTGCGGCCCGTAAACCCCCAAACATTCAAGGTGGAGTCTACCACACCCCAAGAGCTCAACTCAAGCCCAGAAAAGCCAAAATCCAGGAATCACTTGAGGGGAAATCTCTTGAGATTGTGGTACCGCGCGCCCTCTTAAAGGATGGGAGACCGCTCCGGGAGCTAGTTGCAGAGGACCAATGCACCCGGCAATCCGAATCTAATTCGGGTAGATAAGAAATTACTCCCTATCGACCCACTATTGTGGGTAAAGAGTCGTGACCGTGGTCATAGCAGCCACCCAAAGTTCTTTGCCTCGAGCTCCGGGAGTAAGGCCCGACACCTTTGTATGAGAAAACACAATTTGAACGCTAATCTCGAACGCTAAAACACCTGATTTGAGCCTGGATCTCGGAAATTGATTTGAATGAGTGGCATGACTGGCACGAATATTGAAAACTGCCTGGGGAGTCGCCTTGTCGGCTAGGCGAGAACCCGCCCCTGACCCAAGTCAGAAAATTAATCGAAAGAGCAGAGATCAATATCAGCGAGTCATAAAAGCCTTCCATGGAAAGCGAAATCCAAGACTCGGGCAAAAATCAGAACACAACCTTTTCGAATAACGGACACCCACCAGCGTGAACGGGGATGACCGAAACGCAATGGGAAGACGTGCCTCGGCACGTCCAAGCGATGGACCTGTGAGTCGTGGGAGAAATCCCTTAATACAGGAACGCAGGGTGGGATGATCTTCGAACGCGTGCCCAGAAAGAGAAGCTTAGCTGGTTGATCGTCATAGGAATTTCCTCTGGCTGTCCTGGCTGAGTCTCTCTTTTGACATCCCAATTTGGGTTGGCCTCTGCGGGGTAGTGGTACCAGGTCAAGTAAATCTCGTAAGATTTATAAGCTGCGTGCTTCCGACGCGGCAGACGTCGGGGCAACTAGAGTCCCGTCGCGCCCAAACCGAGGGTGAAGCCTTTAGTTCCGCTATCCTTGAGCGTTGAACCTTGAAAAGATCGGTACTCCTTTCGAGGAGGTCGCCGCCTTAGATTAAAAAGGTTCCGACTCGCTGTGTGCGTCAGGGATGTCGCAGCAAACTTGACTTCAGGATCTCCAAAAATGTTTGAAAGCGAAGGAGTGAAAGACAGTGGGCTATGCCAACCTGTTGGTGCCCAGTGAGAAGGGTGGTAATGTTTGATTACGCTGTGCCTCCTTCAAATCGGAAAAGTATGACAACACACAAACACTGACTGTCTGCACAAGAATAAATTCGATTTGAATGTAAAATGTAATGAAGCGTTCGAGTTAGCTAAAAATTCATTAAAATCAGCAACCTTTTAATTAATTATGATCCTAATAAAAGAGTAATTCTAGCGTATAATGCATCAGATTACGGGATTTCAGCGATTTTATCGCATGAAACACCTGACGATGAACGACCTATAGCCTACGGAGCAAAAACACTATCAAAAAGTGAACAAAACTATGTGATAATTGATAAGAAGGCAAAGGCAATCGTGTTTTTGTTACGTCCGGAATTTACAAATATTTAATTTAATTTACTTGAAAAATCAGTCTAGAGTAAGCGAAGCTTGGCAAAATTATCGAAAGAAAAAAAAATAAAAAGAGAACCTGTCGTAGCGGTTACCCTTCGCTACCTTTTGCATTGTTGTTTCCTTTGCGATTTGTCGATCTGCAGTCCGACGTTTCACAAGAAGTGGAATGTACCTAAAGCACCGCTCACAGCCAGTCACACTTCACAAGTCGATAGGGATTAGCGGAATATTTCGGTTTAAGTTGAACTTTACTGATTTTAAGAGATAACGTTTCCTTTATTAGATTTACACCTTTTTACTTCGACGTTTCGCGCAGCTTGTTACTGTTTCGCTCCCGGTTGCCGAGTGTCGCGAGTCCTCCTGCAATCAAGGAAAAAGCCCCGCGATGACCTGCCCACTGGCGTACTAACTAATGTCACCGGCCAATGGGCTAATTGCTCAATCAGCTTCGCGAGTCGTTGCTTATTCTATTCAGCGATTCTCGCGAAAGCGTGAGAAAAGAGAACTGTCTCTCCCACCTTCGTGACGTGCTTTTGTCATAAGCGCATATTAGACGGAAAGCTATACGCGACTTCCATTCTCCATGGGAAACGGCATCGGCTTACATACACATTCCGTCTGGAGGTCGATTCGTACCGAAGCTGCCGAAAGCGAGGAACCGCGCAGTTAGCCGTTTGCGTGAAAAAGACTAAAAGTCACAAGCAAACTGCTGCTTTGACATATCAGCGTCTGATGTCTGACTTGCTTGGGACGTAAGATTTTTTTTTAACGAACGAGAATTTTTGTTGGAAACCGCCTACGAGTCGCTAATTAGAAATTTTGGTCCAAAAAGCGGTATACCGCTTATGGCAGCAAGACGGCTACAGCGATACGCGTATTTTTTTAAATGTTTTCCGTTGAAATAATACATATAAAATTAGAGAAATACTGTGCGACTGAGCTTTCACGACTTTTGACCGTTTCAAAAAAAAAGAACAAGGAATAGATGATGAATATTCAATGTAATTTCTCAAACGTAACAACTTTAAACTTAGTATAATTTATAATATAAGCAAATGATTATTGTTTTGTGAATAACAAAAATAAACTATAAAAAAATACAACAAACGAAAAAATCGATTTTTCAATGATATTGTAGAAATCCAAGTGTTTACATTTATACAAGTATGTTTTTGGTGTGTGATACCCATTTAAATATATGACACTAAATTTTGAACGCTTTTTGTGTACAAATTTGTTGAAAATGTGATTAAATCAGACACGAGTAATGAGTGACAATGTCTACTCTAGAATTTTTGTTTTTTCTTTATATTGTTCTGTAACTTTTTAAAAATTAGTTTAAAAAATGGAACGACTGAACTTCGGTTCGATCATGCATCAAACAGAAGAGCACAACTATTTGTAGTCGAATTTTCAAAATAATGACGGTATGCTAATGAAAAATGTGCGTTTTTACTGCTTTGCACGTTATTCCTCTTGCATTAAACATTGTATTTTGACTACCTTATTAAGATTATTTTTCTATTACGACTAGATTTGTTTCTTTTGTGGCCTAGAACACTATGCATTTGGTTTCAAGTAAGTTTTTGATACGCCCAAATAGTTACGCGACATAATAGTTATAAATATTAAAATGTTAAAAATGGATTAACACCACTTTGAGGCTTCATGACTATTTTATTATTAAGATTATATATTCCTGCCAGGTTGTATTCGATTAAGTTTACCAAATGCTTGAAAATCTTTACTCATTGAAAAATTTGCAATCAACGCACGAAGTTATATAGAACAAAAACAATGAAAATATTAGAGATTTATATTTTTTTTTGTGACAAATTTGCCTATTTTTTAAAAGTGTTTTCTGTTATTTTGGGTTCGAAAATGTGAGAAACAGTGAATCTCTATTATATTATTTGAACAACATATGCGACTCAATTTATTTTTATTATATGAGCAAAATTAATGAATGAGCGAAGAATATACAGAGTAAAACAAAAAGTCAGAGTTTGTGAGAATTGCCTAACCTAGTAGCTGCCTGCGGGGGCAGTACTTACCGGTAGACGAAAAATGTAACGACGGAATTCGGCATGCGAGCAGACGGTACGCGCGCGATTGAAAACGAACCAGTGGAGAACCAGCTATCGGTGCGGAAGCCAGAAAAGTCGAGGTTTGCGAACCAATTGCCGATACGTGTACCAGAGTCCAGGATAATTGTCACCGAGCTACACGGCGTGCAGACCTGAACCAGCTGAAAAAGCAGCATCGTTACCTACGGCATCAAGTGTGTGTGTGTGAGATCTCGCCATCGAGGGCGAAACCACGTGCGCGCGAATTCGCGATCCGCGACAAAAAGAACAATCAGACTTTCCCGCAGTGCGAATTGTTCCCTTCGTCTTCGTGCGGCTGCAAAATAAAGGTAAGCTGGCCAGCTTAATCTCGCGACCGCGATTGCATGCATGTTAATTGATCTTCCGTATTCGATGCGAAGCGTGCATGTAATAGCTCTGCCAACAAAGAGCGGCTAGCGATCCGACACTGCATGTTGTCGTCGTGCGAGCGCTACCGTAAACATAAACACGCGGGCCAATGCTAGTGTAGTATTATGAGAGGACAATAAAGAGTTTTCGTTCGTGATATTAACAACTACTTTCAACGTGGTTATTCCGTATTAATTCCACTCCTGTAGATTCGTAGATTTGTTGGTTGACTGACATCCGTTCCTTCTTGCTCTCCGACTTTCTTATTTGATATAGGTGATTAGGAGCATATTTACGCGATCGCCCGAATAAAAATAATTAAACGGTAAGCAACCCCGTTACATGGCGCCCAACGTAAAAGAACCTACGGTGTTTCTGATTGTTCAAAACACCGGTTCTTAATAGTGACCTTGCGCTCAGTCAACCAGCGACTTAGGTGGCAAGCAAGTGTTGTTGTACACACTTGATATTGAGAGCCAAAACAGTATACATAGTCTGTTAGTTAGCTTGCGAAGGCCCGCCGCGGCGTAAAATTGTAAATAATAACTGTAAGCGCGTGCGAGTGCGACCGAACGACTCTTAGAAGCGTAAACACCAATAAATTTTGAAAGTTGCCGCAAATCAATAATATTGTACCCGCTGGCCCGGGGAAAACTAACACCGGCAACTTTCAAACAAAATTAACTCAAATTGAGAATTTTATTTGATACCGTGTTGTCTCAAAGTAAATGTTTTTTAATATTATTAGCTGCGACTATTGGTGACTACGCGCAACGCTCGTTAAAATATTTTAGATACTAACCAAAACAGCCGCGATAACAAACAGTTAGTGCGTCTGATAGGCAGGGTCATTATATTGCGTAATAACGAGCGAAGAGTCTTTCGGCAAATACGTTGTTAAACGCCCTTGATTGAGCCTACTGTCGGCCGAAAAATTTTTTTATTTGCGTACATTTAAAAAAAAAAAAAAAAACAGCACTCGCACTGGCACCACGCGTAACAAGCGTGTAAATTTCGCGTGAAACAAGCCGCAAACAACTAACAGAAGAAAATGGACCGCACTCAGACAGAAATAGAAAACTAGGTGTTGACGCTCCAGGAGGAGGAAATCGATGAGTTCCTCGAACACCTGGAGCTCAAAACAAGCGGGACCAAGCTCTCGAGAGCTGGCCGTCTGCAAAGCTGGTTGCTCGGAGACTACTCCGCGACGGATTTCGCGGAAGTCGACAACCGGCCCAGCAATCCGGCAAAAAGGGCAGCCTTACGCTCGGACCTGATAGTATCCCTATGCGCGGAATACACAGCATCCGAGCAAGAGGGAGAACACCCGCTAGCCTAGCTGATGCAGAGTGCGGAGGTAATATCGCGAGTGCAGAAAACCGCGATAAACATTGCGAATGTCCTGGACAGCGGAGAGAACACAAACAGTAATAATTATATTACTATAACGGCTGATGATGGCAGCCAGTTCCAACTCCCGCCGGCATTCGCGGTGATGATCCAAGACCTCATTTTCCGGTCCAGAGAAAATGAGAAGAAACTGGAACTGCTAGGCGCACTGAGCGTAAATGTGTCGAGTCTAACAAAAGTGTTAGACCAGATTCACAGCAACTGCTGCAATATAAAGGACCAACTGGATGACCTCTCTGCCAGGATGAACGCATTAGAAAACGTCGAAAATAGAAATATACGGCAAGACAATGCGAATGGTTCCCACGAAACACGGCGACAGGAGAACACGTGTAGGAGCGTAGCATTCCAGGACACCTTCACGTACCATTATGACACCAGGCTACCCCAGAGCACTCCAGTTGGAACCGGACAGATGCCCACGGGGGCCACCGGCAGGACCCCCCGCCGGACGCTCCCTTTCGGAGAGGGTGGACAGCATCAACTCAGTGGAGTTAATGCTGAAGTGTATAACCATCCACCGAGCACGTGGTCATCCCAGCAGACATCAAACCCTCGGTCGACAACAAGAGACGTTGGTCGCATTGTCCGAGGATGGAAACACAGGTTTTCAGGAGAGGGTAATGCAAGCATCGACATCTTCCTCTCTAGACTAGACAACTGGAGGAGTAGCGCAGGACTCACGGAAGACGAGATGCTCCTAGCCGTATCCGAGCTACTCGCCGGTCCTGCCCTCACCTGGTACGAGGCGATGAGGGAGGAATGGCTCTCCTACGCAGATTTCGAGATGGACGCGAGAGAGTGGTTCGGGACCAGCGTGCAGCAGCAACAGCGTCTAATGAAGGAGGTTTAGAGCCGATATCAGGGCCCAGACGAACCAGTGAACGTCTACGTCGCTAACATGATGGGCCTGATGAAGCGGCTGAACCCTAAGATGACGCCTGATAGCCAATTGGACCTGCTACACGCCAACCTTCTCCCGGACATTCAAGGTCAAGTACGGAGGTCCGATGTAAACTCCATACGGACTCTGAACGCGCTGGCAACGGCGGCCCAGAATAGCTTATATCAGCGAAGGATAGAACGGGTGGTACCAGACTCTCAGTCAACTCTGTACCCGGAGTTAGCGTACCACCCTTGCACCGATGCAAGCAAGGGTCGTAAGGGCAAGGTGGCAGCCATGTCCAGTGACAAACCGGAGGTCACCGACAGGATAGACCGTATGGAGAAGGTCCTCGAGAAGGTGACGCACCAGGCTGTCTACACGCCGACGCCCTTGGGGGCGGCACCTAGTCCGAGCCTGGAGGCAGTTAATGGCCAAAAAGGAGGCTCCACCCTCCGATGTACTGAGTCAAGTGCTGCTATCTCTCAAGGAGATAGTGGAGGGGATAAAGAATAATCACGCCTGCAAAAACCTGACCTCCGAGGACCGAGTTAAGAAGCCGGAATCTCCTCGAAGAAGAGAGAGGGATTTCTCTAAGCCACTCAAATGCATCGAGTGTGGTTTACTGGGGTACAGCAGGAAGTACTGTCCCCAATGCAATAAGGGAAACGAGGAAAGGAGTGGTTAGGTAGGGTTGACCCCACCCCTTCATTCCTTAACCCAAACCCCGTTAACAAGATCTCGCGGCCTTCGTCAGCACAGCCCGCACCGTTAGTAGCGAGCGTGTTGAGCGACGAGAGCGAGAACTCCCCTGGTGACGCCAATGATGAACATGGCGGTAGAGTGAACGCGAAGAGGATGGGTAATGACGTTAGTAAAGCCCAAGACCCTGGATCGGCCGAGGTGGTAGCGAATGGATCGCACACGTTCTCGGGGGCACGGGTAGCGGCAGATAAACCGTCGAAACGTAATCCCATGGAAACTCCGATCGTCCGAACCACCTCGGTTCGGACGACAAGTGACGTCACTCTACCACGCGAGAGCACAGTGGCTAGCGCTATGGTGTACAAGAAGCAAAGCTGTGGAGCCGTCGAAACTGTTTTCCGATATTCCCCGGAACAGGAGACGCGTTGGTGGCTGCCGGTGAAAATAGGAGACTTCCAGATACGGGCCCTCTATGATCCGGGAGCTTCCACCACAGCCATGGGTAGCAATGCTCTGCAGATAGCGTCTATGCTAGGCATCAGATTGGACACCACCCACGCGGGTACGGCAGGGCTACCCGATGGTCGTAAGTTAACGATCGTTGGTCACGCCATGTTGCCGTTTACCGTGGGGGAGATGACAATGCCGACGAGAGTAGCTATCCTCCCTACCCTCGTCGATGAATGTATCCTAGGAGTGAACTTTATTAGGTTATTTAGAGCAGTACTCGATCCGGACGACGATACGTTACTGCTCAAGAAATCACAAACCAGGATGAAACTAGAAGTAGCTAGTTTGGAGGCTGGTCCGAGATTAGCTACTATCGGACTAGCCGAGGTAACAGCCTCTCAACGGGCGATATTGCAGAGGACCATTGGCGAGGCTTTATCGCAGGCCCCCGTGGGACTGGGACGTGCAACAGGCATCGAACATGAGATTCGGGTCGGTGATACGATACCATTCAATACTGAATCTCAACATATCACTGCCTTTACTGTGCCCGGACTGGGACACCTCCGGTTCGCACAAATACCATTCGGTCCCTCGTACGCCGACGCCACCTTCCAACGATTGATAGATAGCGGGATCGGACCCAAGCTTCGCGGTTTCGCCTTCGCCCGTTTGGACGATATCATCGTAGTATCGTCCAAATTCGGAGATTACCCACAACGTCTTAAAACCGTGTTGGACAGGTTGTGTAGGGCTGGCCTTTCGATTAATCTAGAGAAGAGTGTCTTCTGCAAGCTTGAGGCCACATACCTTGGTTTGTTGATTATCCACGACGGAACCCGACGACAAGATGACGACGAAATCTCTACCACCGAGGGAACTAAGGCGACGAGCGTCCCGCCTAATGCGAGCGATGCGACGATACGCGGAAACGGATGCGCCGATATTACAGGTGACACAATCCGGAATGACAACGCGACAACTTCGAGCCCACCTCGTTACGTCCCTTCCGATCCCTTCGTCAAGATCCTGATAACCACCCCCTCGGCTAATGCGGTGAATCGTTCACGAGGGAGACTTCGCATGAATATACTAACCACACACACTACACCGCATCGACAGAATCCGCGGATTCCCCCTCCTATCGTTGGGAAAAGGAGGAGAGGTAGACCGCCGAGAATACCAACCATTGACGCATGAGGCCCTGCGAACGAAGGACCTGGGAGACTGACGCAAAGGACCCCACCTTCAATCCTGGCAATGAAGGTCCTGGGCAGCCGAACAGGCGCCCACCTTCGACATTCGAGGAAAGGATCATAAGGGAATTCGGCACGCGAGCAGACGGAACGCGCGCGATTGAAAATGAACCAGTGGAGAACCAGCTATCGGTGCGGAAGCCAGAAAAGTCGAGGTTTGCGAACCAATTGCCGATACGTGTACCAGAGTCCAGGATAATTGTCACCGAGCTACACGGCGTGCAGACCTGAGCCAGCTGAACAAGCAGCATCGTTACCTACGGCATCAAGTGTGTGTGTGTGAGGTCTCGCCATCGAGGGCGAAACCACGTGCGCGCGAATTCGCGATCCGCGACAAAAAGAACAATCAGACTTTCCCGCAGTGCGAATTGTTCCCTTCGTCTTCGTGCGTCTGCAAAATAAAGGTAAGCTGGCCAGCTTAATCTCGCGACCGCGATTGCATGCATGTTAATTGATCTTTCGTATTCGATGCGAAGCGTGCATGTAATAGCTCTGCCAACAAAGAGCGGCGAGCGATCCGACACTGCATGTTGTCGTCGTGCGAGCGCTACCATAAACATAAACACGCGGGCCAATGCTAGCGTTGTATTATGAGAGGACAATAAAGAGTTTTCGTTCGTGATATTAACAAGTACTTTCGACGTGGTTATTCCGTATTGATTCCACTCCTGTAGATTCGTAGATTTGTTGGTTGACTGACATCCGTTCCCTCTTGCTCTCCGACTTTATTTGATATAGGTGATTACGAGCGTATTTACGCGATCGCCCGAATAAAAATAATTAAACGGTAAGCAACCCCGTTACAGTGCGTATCACCTAAAAAAACAATTGTAACATGAAAATATAATAAATATATCTTATAGTATAAGACGTGTCTAAAACCTCCTTGACGATATTCGGCGAAAAATTTGATAAAGACGGAAATCACATCGAACAAAGAAAGACGCAACAAATCATTATCTTCATGATTATTAGTAAGCGACATAAGAGATCTAGTAGAGTAAGTCAACGTTTGTCATCAACGAAAACGCACATAAACAATAATATTCGAAGAGATTACGCTTCTAATTATATTGTGGTTTGAGCGAATATAATGCGTATATTAACTTATGATGCCATACAAGCAGTAGTTTGTTATAAGTCATATTGAATGATAAATCTAATTTTAATAATTATTATGTTACCGAAATCGATTCAAATTTAAAATGTTGCAAGTATTTGCTTTCAATGTTAAATTTTATTTATCGTTTTAATGAAATATGTATAATTAAGTTATTAAATCATCAAAATTATTAGTTTTTTTCTATTTTGTATGTGTAACTCGATGCTGGCTAATCATAACCAGGAGCTTTTCGATTTTTAAGATATTTTATTATTTTTTGTACTTCTCTTGCTCTAACGTTACTAATTTATGTAGTTTCATCTTGCATTTTACAATACTTATCCACTAGTAGTTCTTCCTCCCCTTCCTTTGAGATTTGTTTTTGGTTTGGTTTAAAAATTTTAAAAAAATGTTGAGCAAAATAGCCTTTTCCTATTTCGTTCTTGTCCATTTTCCATCAGGTAGTCTTATTGGTGTTAAAAAATTTTTTGGTTTTTTAATTTTTTGTGTTGCTTTCCATAAGGAATAATTTGTGACTTCTGTTGGTGATAAGCTTTTTAGATAGTTTTGAATCCCCTCATTTCTTTCTGTTTTCAACGATTCTTTTAAATTTTTGATAGCTTTATTCAGTTTGGCTTTATCCCTTCAAGATCTCACGTATTACAAAATTTTCCTTAGTTTCCTTTTTTCGTTTATTTTTTCGGCGATATGATGAGGTATTGTGCTAGTTACTTGGCCCTGTTTTTGTGATGGAGTAGCTTCTGCAGCTGCCTCATGTAAAAGTATGTTGAATTTTTCTATGCTGTTTTCAATTCTTCAATTGTTTTAAGTGATATATTACAACCGATAATATCGTTTATATAGTCTTTATATTTTTGCCAGTCTGTTTTGAGTTCTCGTAGAGCTTATTATTATATTGTGTTTTCATAAGGTCTTCTTAAAAGTGAATTAGAACTAGGGAGTGATCGGATGTCAAATCTAAGCAGGATTTAGTAGTGAATTTTTCTTTTGTAATACCTTTCATTACTGCGAAGTCAATAAGATCTGGTAGTTTTCTTGTATCAGTTGGTCGGTAGGTTGGTTCTCCGGTTGTTAATGGGATAAGATTTTCATGTTGGATTGCTTCGTATAGGTGCCGATCTTTTGGGCTTGGAATTATAGATCTCGATCCACACCTAGGATGTTTGACATTGTAGTCACCACTTGCTATGAAACGTTGCCCCAACTTTGTGAAAAATTCAGTGTATTTTTCTTATTTAATTGTATACCTAGGAGGACAGTAAATGGTAGAAATCGTGATTTTGCCGTTACTATCTTCAACTGTGATACTGGTAGCTTGTAGAAAAACTTCTTTATAACTTTCCCATTCTTCGTGTTTTATTAAGTTTTTTATTACTATCGTTGCACCTCCGTACGCTTTACCTTCAGGATAATTTGTAAAATATATATTGTAGTTTGAAATACATATGTAATTTTTATTTGTATAATGAATTTCAGAGATTAGCATTATATCTATATTGTAGTCATTAAGAAAGAATTTTAATTCGTTAATCCTCTGGGCTAATCCGTTAGCGTTCTAAATAGCTATTAAAAGATTAAACTCCATTAAGCTAGATTTGTTTAGTAGTGTGGTTATTAGGTTTAACAATATTTCCATTTTCATCATCATCTTAGTCATCATTTCTTCCATTTTGTTTATCACAACCAAAGTTTGTTTATTTAAATCTAACTTTTCGGGACTCTGCTCTTGCTTGGAACCATCTCCGCTAACAGCTTGCGGGTAAGAAATTTTTGTGTTTTTAATGTTCATGCTACTATTATCTTCTTGTTGATTGTTAATTGAGTTTAACGTCTTTTCTCTTATTGGAGGGAATAGTTTTTGTACTAATTATCTTCGAACATTACATTCTTTGTAGCTGGCTGGATGATCTCCTTCACAGTTTGCACATTTGACATTTTTTATCTTTTCTTTTATTGTAAAGTCCACTGTTATGTGGCTTTTTGCGCATTTGATACAAGCGGATTTTTTTTGCAATAATTTTTAGTGTGATAAAATCCCTGGTATCTGGTACACTGGGAGACTTCCCTCTTTTTTCTTGGTGGTTTAAATTTTACCACTGTGTTTTGGAGTCTAACTATATCATAAATCTGTTTGTTGTTATCTTGAGTTGCTATTTCAATGAAAAAGAGTGATACTGGTATTTTTGTTTAGGTCTGTCTAATATTGGTAAAGTTTTTTACTTTATAGTTATAGCTTTCTACTTCTATTTTTAGTTCCTTCGTATCGACGGAAGAATGGATATTTTTTAGCACTACTCTGTAATTTCTGTCCTGTTTTCTTTGATAGGTATAAAATTCAGCATTTTTCTTTTATAGTATTTTTATTATTGAGTTGTAATATTGAGATGACACTGGTTGTATTCTAACTTTATTGTTGTTCGGGATTTTAAATCTCTTTTGCTATACGATCAAGTTCTTTTTTTAACGGTCTTATGTTTTCTATTCCTGTCACGAATATTGGAAGCGATTTGGATGGTTTGTCTTGGCTTGACGGTTCATTAGATTCTGGTGCATCTTATAACTATCCAAATGAGTTTTTTATTTATACTGGCTTGCCTAGCCAGTAGTCTTTTAATGTTGTTTTCTTATTTTTACTTTGAAGTGTTATTTCTGGACTATTTCCTTTTCTTTTCCGTTTTTTTAATTCAGTCCAAGCCTCGTTATATTGATTTTTGTTATCTATTAAATTTTCGCAATTTGTATTAATAGTTTGGGCATTTTCCGTTTGGCCCAGCCAGATATTTATTTAAATCAAACGGCTATCACTATCTCTTAATTTTATGTACTTTAATTAAAATTTGTTTATTCTCATTCTAATTGGAATAGTAGATCAAACGAATTGCCTACATTTCCCTTTGTAAGGAGTTTACCGCTAATACATCTGCACCCACCAAGAGCTAGATACTGACTCCAAGGATGTTTGGACATGAAAAAGTTGTCTGCAAGATGGGTGCCGCGCTTGCTCACAGCTGATAACAAGCGAGTTCATGTGGTTGCATCTGAGCAATGTTTGTGCAAGTTTCAACGTAATCCAAAGGAGTTTTTGCGACGCTATATTACTATTAATCAAACACAGATGCATTATTATTACCAGAAACGAAAAATCAGTCGAAAATGTGGACCAGGCCAGGTGAATCTACGCCGAAAAAAGCAAAGATGGTACGATCATTTGGAAAAGTCATGGCTACAATTTCTTAAGTTTCAAGTGTTATAATATAAATTGAATACCTTCAATAGTTGAGAACTATTACAGGAGAATATTATATCTCATTATTAGTCCGATTTGATGCCATACTGAAGAACAAGCAGCCCCATCTAGCGAAAAAAAGTTCTTCTCCACCGCAACAATGCATCAGTTCACATGAGTTCCATTACTGCCAAATTATTTGATTTAAGCTACGAAATACTTTCTCATCCACCTTATTCTCCAGATTTGACCCTTCCGATTATTTTTTGTTTCCTATTATGAAAATTTGGCTTGCGGATAAAAGATTTTCATCCAACGATGAGCTAATTGCTGCGAAAAATGAGCATTTTTAGGAGTTTGATAAAAATTACTTTTAGATCATAAAAAGAGGTCATAAAAAAGCTTGAGAATCGCTATCATAAATGTATAAAGTTAAAAAAGGACAATATTTAAAAATAAATTGTAATTATCTAAATAATTAGTGTTTTTTTATTTAAAGTCATGGACTTGTTGAACGACCCTTGTTATTATCTAACTCTATGAAATTTACCATAGGGTGGTTAGAAAGCGCAGCTAACAGAATCCTCGAGTATACATATGTATGTGTATGCGCGTATGTGTGTATAAGTGGATGTACATGTATTCATAAACTCTATTTCCACTGTTTCAGTGATGGCGGTTCACAGATCCTAGCAGGTTGTTTGAGAGATTTTCGAAATAAACTATTTCCGACCAAAGCCAAAATAGAATACTATGAAAACTCATTAACGGTCAGTTAAAAATTTGAAATTAATTTATATTGAATTCTAAATATCAAACTTAACTAAACCGTTCTGATACTTACAGTTACTGTTTCATGGTGGAATGACAAATAGCGAGGAGGACTATGAGGTATGCTTTCGCGTAGACAATATTACCTTACCGAAAAATGGTTACTTTGGTTTGTCAGCAGCTACCGGTAAGACATTGAATGTATTTTTATATAAAATACTTTGGATAATTATTGATATAAATTCTACAATAAATTGTCAGTAACATGATTCGGCATAAATTTACTCATTACTAAAAATTATCTGCTTCTGTAATAAATATATGATTCATGATGTTCCATTTAACTTAATTTCATCACAAATTAGACTTGCAAATAAATTTTTTTTTAAATATTTTTTTTATTCAAGTTTATTTAGAATTTGTCAAACATATTGAGAGTATAAGTAAAGGTTATTGACATATGATATGTGTACCAAATTTCTGCATTTATAACTTTTAGTTTCTTGAGCTTTGTATTAGTAATAGATATCTTGAGTAGTTCGCTGAAAAGTTTATTACAGATCGGTTACGAAGTCTAGTATTGTATTTTATATACAAGTTTTTAATTTTTTTTTTTCAGTTAACATTTGGTTACTGAGGTGTGCAGTCACATCAACACTGCGCTCTAGCCAAAAAGCCAAAAAGTATTAGCCAATCAGCGAAGAAATAATTAAATTCAAAATTTAATTTAATAAACTCAAAAGAAACAATTTTCGAAATGGCCACTTAGTCAGGAGATGACAAAACCACTCCTAATAAAAACAACAAAAACTAGAAAATCATAGGCGGCAAAAGACAAAGAAACGGTCCAGAAAAACAAACTCAAAACAAAAACCGACAAGCCCAATAATCAGACTACTGGCTAAGTAACATAATCAATAAGTGTGAATAACTACAAAAAAAATAAAGAAATTAAAGAAAATCATAATACAGAAGAATAAAATAAGCAAATAAGTTGAAAAGCAAATCCACTCCGATCTTCGTTTATACTGTAGAGAACATTAAACCATTATAAAATCTAGTGTCATCCAATTTTGATGATTGTCACGGCAAGTTTTACACGCTGCAGTAGCGATGGTCGAGTTATAAGGCGCGTGTGGGTACTTGCAGGAATCTAGGCGTCGAAGTCGGCAGTTATATAATAATACTTTTTATTATAAAGTGACAGAGCTCCAGAGAGATGTCTTTACAAGGCGAGATCGTGTACAAGACTGCCTGCGCTTGTCCCTCTCGGGGGCTCACAAACTTAAGATAAGTCACTACCACTTCCTTCAGGAACAAGTATATCCTGGGAACCGAGAGATTCGTATAGCTTAATTGTTTATTTAGGTTTGCAGCTGTCTATGTTCTATTTCATTTCTGGTCTATCATGTATTTACCGCGTACAGTTTGTTTGTTTCGGCCTATCTTATGTCTTCTACTTCAGTCGGCCCGCGTGTGCAACGAATACACGTGTATGACATATGTTCTTATAGCTACAGGAGATAACTATATTCTTTTATTATTAGTTCGCATGACACTAGTGAATACAATTAACAAAAACAATTATACCTTAAAAGTCAGATACTGAAATATAAAATGGTATTAAACTGTTTAACCTACTCTTATCTGTAACTCTAGATAAAAGCTCCAGTATTATAAGTATTAAAAGAATCTCAACAATTCACTTCAAATACAATAGCTGTAAAATTTAAACAAAAAAAACTATTAAGATAAAGATACCATATAATAAGGTTGAACCAAGATATAACAAAACTAAATAAAACAGTCAGAAAATTAAAGAAATTATTGTATCAAAAAAAAAAACTCTCAAACGCAAAAGAAACTCAGAGAACTGAGTCCAACAGAAGCAACAGATTACTCATTATGGAAAGCTAGCAATAGACTTAACAGACCAACATCATTTATTTCACTAATCAGAAAATCTTGTGGTGAATTGGCTGATCAGAAGAGGAAAAAATTGATACGTTTGGCAATCATTTATACACAGTATTCAAACCTCATCAAAGAATAATCATCGAACAAGAAGAAAATCCTAAGTAGAAGATCTGAACGTCAAAGACAGTACACCAATTGCAGCAATGAAAATAAAGGAAGTATTATCCATTATCAAAAATATGAAGAACAAAAGTGCACCCGGTTTTGATAATATTACAGGAAAAATTATTAAAAAGCTACTTACTATAGCAGTAAGATATTTAACAATGATTTTCAATGCATGTCTTCGTCTGTGTTATTTTCCTATTAAATGGAAAATGGTAGAAATTATTTTAATTTCTAAACCTGGCAAAGTAAATGAACTAGTGACATCATATAAACCAATTAGCCTTTCGTCGGTATTATCAAAAATTGTTGAAAAGAAATTTTAGCTAGAATTAACCCAATAATAATAAATAGAAAATTTATCCCAGACCATCAATTTCGTTCCAGATGCAACTACTCCATGATAGAACAGTAGATAGATAGGAATAGTATCAGCAAGAAAATCTATAGAAAAAAAAGCAATATTGCACCTACATATTCCTTGACGTCGTACAGGCTTTTAATAAAGTATAGCATAAAGGTCTTCTACATAAATTAAAAAAATATGTCCCAGAAAAACACTATGAATTACTTAAACCATATCTACAAAATATTATCATAAATTAAAACGTATCTACAAAGTATTTCAAGTCAAAATAAATAAAAACCATCAAAAAGACAGATGATAAAAGCAGGATTACCGCTAGGTAACGTAGTAGAATCAACATTATACTTGTTATTTATCGCTGATCTGCCAAAATCTCCAAACATCATGACAGCAACATATGTAGACGACAAAGCCATTGTCACATTACACTTGGAAGTGAAAATAGCAGTGAAAATGATATAAAATTATATCAATAATTATCTACAATGCTGGCTAAACTCATGGAGAATTAAAGTAAATTAAAGTAAATCAACACATACAACTTTTACACGTATAAAAATACCTGTCCAGCTATTTAATTGTACGTCAGATACGTACCACGAAACAGTCATGTGAAATACTTGGGAATTCACTTAGACCAGAAGCTTAGATGGAAAGATCTAATATTTGGAAAACTTAAGCAACTGTGATAACAATGGAAAAAATGTACTGGCTTATTGGAAAAGTATCAGAACTTACAATAGAAAATAAAATACTGCTTTACAAAACGATAAGTAAAACAATCTTATAACATTTAAGTATAGGGTGCCGATTCAAATTCAAATATTCAAATCTTATTAGCAAACTTCTTACGATAATGATCACTATTACCAGATTGAAGAAATATAAACTGATTAATATAAAATAAAACCAAAATTATTAATATATAAAACTCATATAAGTTAAAAATAAACACAATACTCACTGGAGTATTATATTTTATACTTTGTGAATTTTCATAATAGTGAACATTTACTTATTGTCTCATTTTTATAGATAGATTGTAAATAAACGTGGAGTAAATAAAAAAAAATTTTTTT
The DNA here is from genome assembly GCF_024137745.1 of Phymastichus coffea. NCBI lineage: Eukaryota > Metazoa > Arthropoda > Insecta > Hymenoptera > Eulophidae > Phymastichus > Phymastichus coffea. Next base: position 2,104,279 of record NW_026706822.1, on the reverse strand, counting down.
ATTTTATTGTTAGAACCTGGAAATCATTTCGGATAATTTTATTCGTGGCGAACCTAGAGCCCATATCATATTACGTCGGACATTCGATTGAAATCTTTCTAAAATTTCAATATTTGAGTTAGAAGCAACATCGCATAATTGAGTGCTATAGATCCAGATTAGCTTGAGTACAGCTTTCTAGAGCAGTACTTTATGGTGAGTTGACAGCTCCGATTTATTACGGTTGATGAATAGTTAGATACCATGTGAAAGGAATTAGGCGAAGTGGATGTAGTGATGGTGGTGTTCGGTGACGGACAAGGGTGTGTAAAGTTTATCACAACCATAACAATTACTCGTATTTTTAAACACCTTAGGTTTTGGGCCGACCAGAAGTCATGTATGGCATGACTGAATGCCTTGATGACCCACGCTTTTATTGATACTATGCTTGTCTACATTGTGAAAAATCTACCGTTAGTTATTGTAAGGATTGCGAATACCCATAGAATGCGATGCCTGACACTAACACGCAAGTGACTAGTATGATAGACAAGTGCATGATTAGTACATCATAGGAATACGAACAAGAATCGAAAGAAAGTCATTGGATTAGAGATTACAGTTCAGAGTTTCTCAGGGACCCCAGGAAAGATAAGCGGAATACTAAGGCTGACAATAGCAACAGACTATGTAGAGCATGCGATCGTGGCTTAGGCCTGCATAAACGTGCTGCAGGATGACTCGGTCTCCTAGGCGTGAATTTTATCTTAATTTTTAGAAGAAAACCTGGTCGAGTACCGTGAGCTGACGAGTTGACAAAGGGTGTGATTAGCATGCGTTTGCACAGAAAATAGAAGCCCGTGCGATGATTCCCTTTTAAATGAATGATACGAGTGAAAGCTGAAGTTGCGGGCCCGCTAAACTATAGCTACAACAACATGAGTGGCCAACTATTGAAAGTTAACCTTTCCAAGATGTCCAAGAAGAAAATTGATTCGATGAAGCATGTCATTGATATACAGGGCGTAGACACGGTGAAAACTCGTATGCGTCGTTACTCATCACAGATATTATCGTTTTTCGGATAGAATACGTTTACTAGTATATCAAAAAATTATTCAATTTTTGCAGATCGAATGGTGCCGTGCGCTGATGATGATTAACAAATTTGATGGAATAAATAGATATTGAACTTTTACCTTAAATTCTTGTATGAAATGAAGTAATGATAAAATAGAAAGTGCTTATGAAGCAGACCCATGGAATTGACCGAGTTTTCGCAATGTAGGTACACAAACATTTATTTTATAAAATGTTCAAAATTACTGTTGTTCAAATTTATGCAGTGTTGAATTCTACGTTCGAAGTTTTCAACTGTGGACAATAAAACGTGACGCGGAATAGCTCTACAAGCTTGTATAATGCGTTGCATCATATCTTGCCGTGTTGTTGGTTGCTGTGCATAAACAACACTTTTCAAATAGCTTCATAAAAAGAAATCTGGACTTATTAGATCTGGTGATCTTGGACACCACTCAGTAATGTCACTACCAATGCCTATCCATCGTCTTCGGTATCGTTGGTTCAAGAAGTGACGAACTATTAGTGAGCGACGACCCGGTGCACCGTCCTGTTGAAGCCATAATCGTCGTCTTGTTTCCAAGTCCACATCTTCCAATAATTCTGGTAATTCATTCTGCAGGAAATTAAGATATGCTGCTCCGTTGACATTCCCATCGAAAAAATAAGGTCCTATCAGATAACCATTTATTATACCGGACCAAACTACGAGGCTCCATCTATGCTGATTATCAACATGACGTACCCAATGAGGGTTCTGGATAGACCAATAATGATTATTATGGCGATTGAGTTGTCCATTACTATGAAATGTAGCTTCGTCCGAAAACATTACGTATCTGAAAAATTTAGGATCTTCATGAATCCTTGCTTGTGTCCAATTACAGAATTCGAGTCTGCGGTGGAGATCATCTGGCATCAAAACTTGAGTCAAAGTTATGTGATACGGATGAAATCTATGAAGCCGCAAAATTCTACCGGCTGTTGTTCTTGGGATTCCAGTACGTCTCTGAATTTCACGCAAAGAGATATGATGATCCAAATCAACCATTGCCAAAACAACAAGAATTCGTGGATCATTGTTGTTCTGTCTCTAATGCGACGACGATTTCTGCGTATTCGTGGTCGATGTCTCTCTCTTCGTTCAATGATTCGGGTTCTCACGTCGTTTGGGTACCGAAGCCTTTCTGGGTAATTTTGACGGTCAAAACCGATATCGTGCTGCAGCGAGATATTACCATCCAGTTATTGGGTTATTACAATTAATTTTACTCTTGCCCGATCATCTCTGTGCATAGATGAAGAAAATAATAAATTTAACCCCTACATGACCTTACGTTGGGGGGGGGGGGGGGGGTAACCGCATCTCACACATAATACCTTATCTGAACGTAGAATTTCTCGCTCTTTCCGAATCCGGGGTCAAAATTATAGATTCCTATTCGAAAATGACTTTGACCTTCAAATGACCTTGAACCCAAAAAACCTTTATTCGCTGATTAATTTAATATTTGGATTTTGCATATTAAATATTCTTTTCGGAATTATATTTCTCAGTAGTAAAGTATTTTCAATCACTTTAACGTTCATAAAAAGGATTGCGACTGTTCAACAATATGTTTTACTCAAAATATAATATTTCTGTGAAATTTCATAAGTAGCGATAACAATTTTCTCCCTCTCTATACAGGGTGGGCCATTTTAAGTGGACCAGTAGGTTTTCTCGGAAACTATGAGAGATAACGAAATATTTTTTAGACAAAAGTTGCTCAATTTCGAGGGGGTCAAATTTTCATGACCTTACCTTTGACCTTGGAGATCATGTACAAGGTGATTTGAAGGTCAACTTTGTTTTCTTAAATGGGAACCCCTATTTTTGACCCCGGATTCAGAAAGAGCGGGAAATTCTACGTTCAAATGATGTAACATATGCGGGGTCCGATTAACCACCCAAGGTCATGTGAAGGTCAATTTATTTTTTTTCTTAATTTTTCCGCCCAAATAACCGGGTAAGGGTAATTTTAAGCGAAAAATATTTTAGACAAAAGTTGCTCAACTTCGACGGGGCCACATTCCCATGACCTTATCTTTAACCTTGGAGGTCATGATGACATACAGTTTTATGCCGATGAAGAGTCTCATTCGACCAGTAGTGGTAGTTATGCTTATTAATTTCTATGTTACTTTGAAATTTAGTTTGATCATAAAAAAGAACAAAGTTAAAAAATTTGAATTATTCTGTATTATGTGTGAGGCCCATTGGTATAACATAATTCGTTATTGAAAATGTGCAGCTTGTAACTCTTGAACCAAAGTAATATGATAAGCATGGTAGTTAAAGATTCTAAGAATTCTCAAAAATGCTCTTCTTGGTCTCTTTCAATTCAGCAACTGTTGGTGTGAGGATTAAGATGAATAATTGCAAGAACAACAAAAACATATACATCATTTTCGTTAAATACGTGACTTCGGCGTTGCCGAACCACGTGTTCACTACGAGTTCTGTGAGTTAAGCGACTTATTGCTGTATGATTTAAATGTCATCGATGAGGAAAGCGTTCAGCATAAAGTCTTCCTGCAGTATGGTAATTATTACGATCAAGTCATTTCAATCGAAACCTTAAAATTGAAGAGAAGACAAAGTTTGAAAAATTACTCAAATTTCATAATTAATCTACTTTTAACGATTTTCCAATTTGAATCGTAAAAATTTGAAACGTAAAAGAAGTTATGTTTTGTTAAGTTGTATCATCTTTCATAAGTTTACAGTATGATTTTTTGCAATAATAATTTTGAACAATAAATATTTCGTTTCGATGTTACTTCAATTTAATTTTATATAATTACAAAATGTGAATTAAGAATTTTTTTATTCTTCTCTTCTTTTCAAATTTATTAAGATTCTTATTTTTTACAAATTTGTAACAAATTAGTATGGTTTAGATGTATTGTAACAGGGTAAGATAAACGATACAAAACGGTTGCTTACGCAGTGCGAAGGCTTACTAACAAATCGTTTCGTGTGTGTACGGATCAGCACGAGCTATGCGAGTATCGCCGCGCTGTCCGTAGTAGTGCATAAGTTAGCGGCGCTCTGTACGCTTTCCGTGGGCTGCCCTCGCTGACAACCGCATCCTATGCGGAACTCTACACTTTAAACTTGAAATTCTATGTCTAATAATGTGTAAAGCAATAAAACAGAAAAATTTCAATAAAAACCCACCTTAAAAGAAATTATCGAACAAAAAATCATAAAGATTCTATTCTAACTGGTATAAACAAAAATTATGAATTAATAACACGATCAATTGCGAACACTGCAACCATTTATTTTTCAACGTTATCTGATAAAACCTTGAGCTATCAGCGATAACATCCACTGTTGATATTTAAAAAATTTTAGAATTATTTGCATTTTCATGTCTTTTTCTAGGCATTGTTTGAACAACAATTTTGAGAAACATCCCTTGAAATACACTATAGAGATAACTTGAATAAAAAACAAAATTGAATATTTTATTTCCACTTTTAATCAACTAATACATCTAAAAATCATTTAACAGTCAAACTATAATAAAAGCCACACGTGCTTCTTGTTTAATTTTGCCATCTATTGTCTTTATGGCACATAAAGAATGTAGAGAGCAATGCTTATATAAATTATTTTTCATGGAATTTTTTTCAAACGTATACATTTTTTAAATACTATGATTTCTTTCATTTTCAATAATACCCTGCAGAACAATTAAATTATGTACCGCTTACCGTTGGGCAATCAAAATGAAAATAACTTGCAGCTTTCGTTTATTTTTTTTTACAATAATCCCATACACACAACAATCGATTTTTCAATTATTTTAAAGGCAAATGGATTATTTTTGTAATTCGATTCATCTCCGAATTTCGATTATTTCCATATTATTTTACAACATTAGAATACATACATTTTGTAACGGAGAATCTCGGCTAGGTCGATTTCGTTCGTTTAGCTCTCGCAAATGTCCGTGCACCGCGCCAAGCTGAGAGTGTGTGCGTTTGTTACACACACTCATGCTTGGATCTTTTGTTTACGAGGTGCTGAACACGGGCCGAGCTGACGACTGGAGCGATGCAGATGGCGCAGAAGAAGAAAGAGAGAGAGATAAAGAGAGAGAGAGAGAGAGAGCTCGAATTGCGGATCGCCGCGGAAAAATTCAGAGAGTCGCTGCTAAGCGATGAGCATAGGAAGTCGCGCGCGCGGATAAAATCGGAAGGTCACGGTTTTCCAAGTTGACCCCGCGACCTCGTCGACGATCGTTCGTTTCGGAGACACGCCCGGTGCGCGGACGTGTATTGGAGCGTAAGTCTGGGTCGCGCCCAGCCGTGTCCCGAAGTATACCTGGCATCGGTGCGTGTGGGTAACCGGCGAAGTGCGCGGGTGCGCGCGCGAGCAGTCTACAACAAATAGGCGGCGGAGACAACAGCAACAACAATCAACGAGCGATTTACGGGTTGAGGCAGCAGTATTGTGGAGCGAACAAGGGAACGAGAGGGAGGAAAATAGCGACGACAACAAACATCAGCGAGACGGTCAGCGGGGAGCACACCAGTGACGTCACGGTGTAGAGCGCTCTAGCCGTCGGAGAGACTGAAGGTCGATGTCGGTGCCGTGTTTTTCTCTCGTCTCTCTCTCTCTCTCTTGCATGTTTGAGCGCCAGCTTATGGCGGGTAGCACGGCAGACCTGCTGGCTACCCGTTGGCAGTCTATCGGCCATTTATTATAATATTTAGTTTGTACAAGGGAATCGGCAGGCTGACCAGCCACTGATTCACCTTCGCGTTCGCGTTTGTTATTGTGCCGCTCGTAGTGTATAAATCCGAGGTCGCCGAATTGTAATCGATTGTTAACAATTAAAAGACTAGCGTGTTAATCCGCTGTTGTGTTTATTCGCCGCTGTATCACTCCTCATCCCAATCTCGAATCTGTGCGTTTAACGTGGTCATGCTCGACACGTTATTCAGTCGTGGGAACGTCTTTTGCTTCTCGAATCCCCGAATAAATAATTTGTGCGGACGGTCGCGAGCAACCCAGTCGGGTACGGCCGGAATTCTCCATTACAATTTATTGAAAAGAAAAATATCGTTTGTTTAATTATACTTTATGGGCCGAAAACGCATGAGATTGCTATGTTGAATATTTTAAGTTTTTAGTCATCTGAATTTGTGAAACAATAGGTAAGTTCTTTATCTTTCAGGTATCAATTATTATGATTACTTCAACAATTTATAAAAAAGTTCCCTGGTTGCAGATTATGCGAAAACAAGATGGTTGAGTGGAAACAAAAATTGAATAAGATGATGAATCTATTGCTTTATTCGACTATTTTACTAAGAATTTTATACTTGGAGATATTTTCTGTCAAAAGTGGAGCGGAATGATACGTTTAACAAAGTCAAAACAATGTAAACTCGAAGAGGCTAAATACGCTATATCTGATAACTAAGAATCATCATCTTTAAATTCTTCATCACAGACTTCAGTTTACAGCCCACTGGAAACTCAAGCTACTGATAGAGAAATAATTGAATAACCTATCAAAAGGGTTGTTTCTACGCGTGATTATTGTGATGTCTGGTGAAATAAAACAGAAATTATCAATTAATTTGGATATTATTATTGCCTGACATAGTTCAGTGATCACAGTTAATTTATTCTCTATCGGTGTAAGCAATTAATAAAAACGTTTGTTGTTAACGTTACTTTAAAATTGTAACATCAACGTTTCGTTGACTGGTTTAGCTACCTCTTCGAAACCCTTTTAAAAAAGTGAATATAGGTTAGATACATATATAACAAATTATTCAGTGAGGTACTTTTAATTACTTATTAGCAAAGGCTATAGCGGGATAAGGATGTTAAAATTGCCCCTGCCTGGATTTTTATTTGGGGTCGGTCGTTCGAAAGAACATACTTGAAAACTTTTTCAGCCAAATTTTTAGCCCCATAGGTGGTAATAGGACCCTACAATGATAAAAAACGTGTTTTTTCGAAAATTATTTTTTTTTCACTTCTTGCTCGAAAATATCTGAAAAAATTCATGATGGTGTATACTATTGTACAGAAAAAGCTCTATTTTTTGCAGTGTTTTTGAACCGAAAATGAGGTCACAAAAAATTCTTGAATTTTTCGATGAATTTTTTAATTATTAACAATATACTTGACTAACTTCTAAATATTACTTTTTTATGTATCTTTTTCCATTCGTTTGAATTTCCCATTCAAACGAATGGAAAAATGGGATCAGAATCACTATTTTCCGACCGGAACTTGCTCAAATTTTGAAAAGGCGATTTTTTCGGCATTTTGTCCATGTTTTTGGCACATAACCTTAATATTATATAGTTCAAACAGTAATAGAATACTCAAGAATAATCCAAAATTTCTTTTACAAGCCCAGAATATTTTTAAAACAATCCATTTTATTGCAAATGCTCCAAAGAGCCTGATTTCACAACTCACATTAATATTTTCATATTATAAATTAATATGAACATATTACGTGTGCTGTACTAATATAAACGCGCTCACACACATATCCACATCGAAACGACTCTCCGGTAGAATGAAATCTCTAACATTGGCAATGCTTTCAAAATATATTTAACAATAAGTTCTCTTCAACAATACATAAGAATATTTATATATATACGATATACATGTACGAGTATATGTATATATTTGTGAGAATATAGCAAACATATATATATATAAATATATTTACGGGTGAAAATACTAGATTATACTATATTAACGCATCGCCTAGCGGCCTATTCACGAAGCTAGAGTGAGCTTGATTTAGAGATATACTTCATGTTACTCTATAGCGCGCATCTATACAGTTCGCCATTCCCTTGGTCAGCTGACAGCTTTCCAATTTCTAATGTAAGCAAATCAACCGTTGAAAATTAACTGTGCATAATTAAACTAGGAATCGTTGTTGGGTAACTTGAATAATTAAATGAAAATAGGAATTTAATGGTTTAAAGGTAACGATACAAAGAGATTGTGATGAAAAACAAATATTTAAGCATCTCAAGTACTCATTGTTATTGCAATGTGTATCAGATTTATTGATGATTCAAATTAAAAGAAAAGGATATTTTTGAGGTCGCAAACGGTTTTTGTCAGATGATAACGTTTACTTGGTGTGTTAAAGAAAAATTCCACAAATTCTTAATTTTACTTGTTGGTTAATTCTTTTGTTGTAACATTAAATCATTCTTTGCAAGATTACGTGAATTAGCGTGACATTAAAAATACCAAAATAAAAATTTTTATTTAAAGTAGTCTATACTATATTTTTTATTAAAATTACAATGACTATTATTGAAAAGATCATTTCTTTAATTTTAAGCCCGTGTTTATTACTTTTCAAACTAAATATAACTTTAAAAGACAAAATTGTGAGCGAGATCCCAAAAATTAAAACTCATAAAGATTCTTTGTAAGTTTTCATTTTCTATAAACATTTGTGGCGGTGAATTTCGGGGGTCTTAACCACGCTATCGAATTTCTTCCGCCACAAGGCCTGTTTGGCTCTTTATCCCCGATTATTTAGGGCGCCAGACCGCTAAATACTAGTTCGACTAGGGCGATCGTCGGGGATAGGGCCTAAAGGTCGCCGCGTACTTCGGTTTGCTTTCAGGGCGACTGCGCAGTGTTGGCAAACGTATGGATACTCGCGATCTCCTCTACTTTAGGCCTCGATGTCCAACAATTCGTTTCCTCTTCGTATCCTCGTTTATAATATGCCGGCAGTTCAATTGATGACTCTTTACCTCAGGTCGGAAGTTCGTTCAAATTCGCCCGTATGTCACCTATCGTGGGAACCGAAAAATAACGAATCAGCGTTACTCGATTATAACCGTTCGCGGCTGAAAATAATCAGCATGCAAATAAGGCAGGGTAACAAGAAGCAAAAATTTATAAAGAAAATTAATCACTCTTTATTGACTTATTTCACACTTCATACGCACGTGGTCTGATTAATTAGAGTTCAGTATGATTCTACATAATTATACGTAATAGTAAGGACACGAAATAATAGAAAAGCTAAGGCTCTTTCAGTCGGCCTTTCATTAACGAAGATGGCGGAATGGTCAGCGCGACGTAATCAAAGAATTATTACCTGGTTCAATTCTCAACTACGCCTTAATAATCGAATAATTAGTTAGCGCGACCTAATCCACTATTAATTACCCTCCGATTAATTAAACATTGACACTAACTTCGGATCAAGCGTAAGGTCAGCACGAGTCAACTAAATCTTAATCTTCCTCGCACCTAAATCTCACGGTGAACTAATATACTGGCGAAAGTTCAGCGCAAATAATCTGATCACTGATTTTACTCGTCTAATCCTAACACTCGCAATCAAATAATATATTGGCGAAAGGTCAGCGCGAATAATTTAATCACTGATTTTATTCGTCTAATTCTAACACTCGCGACAATTTAAAATACTGGCGAAGGGTCAGCGCGAATAACACAGACCAACAAAATTTGACAAAGGTTCAGAACCAGAGACCAGACATAATATATTCGAAGGATTTTGGTGCGTTGAATCCAAATCTGAGCTCAGAATTGCGCCAGCACGTCAGGATTTTGTGATATCCTAACCTAAAAGTGCGAAAATCACGTATTTTGGCTATATACGGTACCTTATAACATTGCGAATAACTTTTTCGTGCAAAATTGACAACGGCATCTAAAAAGCAATTCTTATCGTACAAAAGCACTAACAATCTTTAGTTTATGTCTTCTTTTATCGTCAATTGAAATGTACTACTTATCAATTGGTTTATACGGCAACGCAATGAATTTCGACTATTATAACTCAAATCCCTGATCTTGGAGCATTGTAACCTGCGGAGCAATAAACCTTGCCCACTTAACCCTAAATCCCTTAACCCCTGAGCCCTGTGACCTTCGATGCAATAATCCCCGTCCCCTTAACCCCAAATATTTTAACCCAAGAAGGTTATAACAATCGCGGCAATAAAATCTGCCAACTCAACCCCGAATTTCTTCACCTCGGAATGCTGTAACCTGCGATACAATAGCCCTAGATTCCTTGTAGCGCAAATTACTGGGCTCAGGCATTAAGGAATTTGCGTAACGGCATCGAGGGTTATAACATCACAAATTTCAGGGCTACAGGGTTAACGGATTTAAGGATAAGGGGGCAGTTAAAGGTTAAGGGGACGGGGGTTTTTGGTTAACGGATTTAGGGTTATGGCCACCCAGATTATAGCCTTCTAGAATATCTCGGAATACTGACATGCTGGCGCAATTCTAAGCTGGGATTTGGATTTAGCGCATCGAAATTCTTCGGGTGCGTTACGTATAGTTTTTGGTTCTGAAGTTTGTCGGCCTGTGACAGACAGACAAATATTAGAATTAAAAATTTAAATAATTTGTTTAAATAAATTTAAATGTATAAATCTGACATCAAACTCGTGACTAGTAACCCCCAAAACCATGGAAATGTGGTGCAGCTTGCAAAAATATTCTATTACACAGGAATTTGTTTAAAGAAATTTTATAAATAAAATACATTTTGCAAATCTGATATCAGACTCATAATCATAGACCTCAAAAATCAGCAAAAGTACGTGCAACTTGCAAAAACATTGAGTCTTGCAACATTTGTTTAAATAAATTGTTTAAATAAATCTAAATTCACAAATCTAACATCAAACTCGTAATCAGTGACCCCTAAAATCACGGAAATTAGGTGCAACTTGCAAAAATATTTAATTGTGCAAAAATTTGTTTAAACAAATTGCTTGAATAAAATAAGTTTTGAAAATCTGATATCCGATACGATCAGCGGAATCAAAAACCGTGAAATCTTTCATTCGTTTTTGAAATCCTGTAGATAGATGATGTAGAATATTACGTAACTTGAAATGTATGATTGTATGCTGAAGCTGAGATATGTGAAAGCTGAGATAACTGATTTTGTGACATGCTAATCCTTCCGTGTTAGAGATCATGTTTGAGTGGCGGGCTAACAGTTGAATTTCCTGTAAATTCTATTATCTTATTTTCTTCTACTTTATTTATTATAAGAATATTTATCATAAGAACATTTTTTATCCTCTTTGTTATTTATTATAAGAAAAATGAGTTCCAGAAGCCCTTGTGCAAGAAAAATTGATACATTTTGTTATGTTTGTGGGAAGTTTGAATCAACTTCTTATCGACGATCGATTAATAATTCAATCAAAACTATATATGAAATGTTATAAGGTTCCGATCGACAATTTAGATAAGACATGGGTACCATCTTCAATTTGTAATTCTTACAGACTTGCTGTGTTGAAGTGGGATGATAATAGCAGCACTATGACTGTTATTGAACCGACCATCTGGCGTGAGCCCAAGGACCATGAAACTGATTGTTACTTCTGCTTATGTAATACAACGAGTTTCAATAAACAGAATTCAAATAAAATCATCTACCCTGCGGTAGCAAGTGTAACACCAGCCAAAGTAGGAAAAGTAAGTAAACCCGGAAATGAAGTTGGTTCGGCAAAAGTTGAACTGATGGATATTGATACAACTGAATGTCTCTTTTGAAGATAGTTCTGATGACGAGAGTCCTAAGCCATTTGACCAAAGTTCGTTAGATGATTTTATTCGAGACCTCAATCTTCCAAAGGATAAAGCTGAACTCTGTGCTTCAAGACTCCAAGAAAGGAAGCTATCATTACCTGGAACAAAAGTGTCAATTTACAGAAACCGAGAAGAGGCGTTCACATAAAGTACTTTACAATGGAGGATGTGATGGTGTACTGTAATAACATCGAAGAATTGGTTAACTTGCATATCCAAGATTTGTACAAGCCAGAAAATTGGCGTCTCTTCATTGATTCTTCCACACAAAGTCTCAAAGCTGTGTTACTACAGAACGGAAATAAGTATGCGGCACTTCCTGTAGGTCACTCAACTGCACTAAAAGAATCATACAATAGTTTTCAATTTCTACTGGAAAAAATAAATTACAAGACTCATAATTGGCTTGTTTGTGGTGACTTTAAGATGATAAATCTTATAGTTGGCTTGCAGTCGGAAAATACCAAATTTCCGTGTTTCCTCTGCCTTTGGGACAGCCATGCAAGAAATAAGCATTGGGTAACAAAAAAATGGCCCACAAGATCAGAATGGAAAATAGGTTCTCATAATGTCACCTACGTATCACATCAAATTAGGTTTAATAAAACAGTTTGTGAAAGCCTTGAATAAAGAAGGTAAATGTTTCAATCATTTGAAAGCCACATTTCCGAAATTGAGTGATGCAAAAATTAAGGAAGGCATTTTCGTTGGGCCTGATATACGAAAACTCATGAAAGATGATACATTTATCGAAACCATGACTCTCGTTGAAAAGAATGCTTGGTTGAGCTTCAAAGATGTTACAGAAAAATTTTTAAGCAATAATCGAGACCCGCAGTTTGAAACTATTGTGTCCAACATGTTACAGAATTTCCGAAAAATGGGTTGTCTAATGAGCCTTAAAATACACTTCTTTCATTCTCATTTGGACTATTTCCCAGAAAATCTTGGAGCATATAGTGAGGAGATGGGTGAACGATTTCACCAAGACTTTAAACAAAAGGAACAACACTACCAAGGAAGGAGGGACGAAAAAATGATGGCCGACTAATGCTGGTCATTGAAAAGGGATGATAATAACCCTACTAGTCACAAACGTAAATCTCTTCAACGATCGTTTGAAATGAAGCGCCAACGTTTTCACAAAAATAAAGCATAACATCACTATTGGCGGTTATAGGTTTAAGAATATACATTCTAAAGATTGTCACCTTCTTAGTGTAACCTCTCTAACTACATTGGAGCTTAGATTGAAATGCTATGGATTACAGTCTTCTTAAATTAATTTGTCCTGTGCTTTACCCTCACTGTTCACTGCATTCAGTTTAACCTGTTGTGAGTTTAGCGCTCGCAGATCATAGCGAACGTAAGTTCACCTGTAGTGGTCTAGAGCTCGAAGGTTACTGCGTATATAGTTTATACTGTCGTGGATTCTAGTTTGCAAGTTATATCGTACTCAATATACCTGTTGCGGATTATAGCGCGCTTAAATTAACCTGTAGCAGGTTATAGCGAATTTAGGTTAACTTGCCGTGATTTTGAGCTTGCAGGTTATAGCGCACTTGAGTCAACCAGCCGCGTATTATAACGCACTTAGATTAACCTCTCGCGGGTCATAGAGCGCTTAGGTTAACTTGTCATGGTTTTAAGCTGAGTGTAGGTTATAGCACACTTAGGCAATCCTGTCATGGTTTTGAGCTTGCAGGTTATAGCGCACTTAAGTTAATCTGTCGCTGGTTCTAGAGTTATAGGATTTTCAGTGCATTTAGGTCATAACCATCTGCCTTAGCCTGCCCTAAATTTATAGCTGCCATTTTAGAGTGCATCTAATAAATTCAGCTAGATTCGCCGTAAATTAATACAATGGTAGACCTTTATATGCCAGTGTAAGTTTTTTCTACTACTGAAGATTGCAAAAAAAATCAAGATTTTTCATACTCCAGTATAAATCAATTGATGAATGGCACATTTCAATTTTATGGTTTGATTGACGGTATCTCTGCTGGAAAAAGACAAAAAAATCAGTAATGCATTTTGTCGGCCAAGAGTTGCTCTTTCAGATGCCGTTTTCAGTTTTGCATGAAAAAATTTATTCACAATGTTATAAGGTACCGAATATAGCCAAAGAAACGTGATTTTCGCACTTTTAGGTTAGGATATCTCAAAATCCTGATGTGCTGGCGCAATTCTGAGCTCGGATTTGGATTCAGCACACTAAAATCCTTCAGGTGTACTATGTCTGGTCTCTGGTTCCGAAACCTTGTTGGCCTGTGTAATCTAAGCACCGATTTCTTTTACCTGATTCTAACACTCACGTTCGATTCCACGAAATGGCGGAAAGGTCAGCGCGAATCACTCGAAACAATAAGCACCGCTCGAAACAATAAGTAACGCGTCGCGACTACCTACTGCACCGAGAAATCCACTCCCACACTCCGCAATTATTACTAGTGAGTGGCACTTTGCCTACTTACGGTTTTCCTGCTGAAGATTTGGCAAGCGAAATTAGTGTGGAAAAATACTAGCGCAATCACTCCTTCTGGTTAGAAGAATAGCGGTAAACTTGACGAGAATCGGCTTTTCGCGGTCAAAGATCGCTTTTCTTCTCCTCTTTCCGAGAATAAATACTATTATTAGTCGGTATGTTGATTCGGATATCGGTAGCGCCCTCCGAATATTTCATCATTGGTCCGTATGTAAATTAGAAAGATACAGCGCCCTCCTTTATTCTCCTACTTTCGTCGCTATTTACCCTCTCTCACCATCCACTAAGTTAGCTAGCATTAATTGATGGGAAAGATCTACCTCTACTCTTATCTATTTTTCTATGCTAACGGAAATCAAATTTTATTCTAATTCGCTTATTGGTCGTGACGTCACCAGCGAATTTCGTCAGAAGTTCGAATTTTGTCGGTTAATTTATCAATTAAATATGTCGAAGTATTTGTCGCTCGCTGTTATAATAAAGGGTGTGTCGGTCGCATGCGAATTTTCATAATTCGATATTTTTCCATGTTTATTTTAAATTTTAATTTTAATTAGTTGAGAATAATAATATAATTTAAGTCATCTCATTCGAAGCGCCCTCATCTTCGCATTTACATATAATTCTATTCATCATTTCATGTATTTCATATAATCTATCTCGCTCGCTCTTATTTAGTTTATTTCGCTCGCTCTGTCTCGCTCGCTCGCTCTCAGTCGGTCCGTTCGCTCATGCTCAGTTTTTCTCGGCGCTTCAAAATGGCCACTCGCTCTCTCGCGCGTGTACCTCGTGTTCCCGTAACGGTCTTTGGAGCGCCTCCTGGAGCGCTCCTGTGTCGGTCAGGTGATGTATTTCCAGGTGTTTATTAGTGGTTATCGTTGTGAGTGTGTGTGGCGCTCAGGATGTCGTCGATGGTGTTCGGTAGCCCGACACAGCTGATTGCCGGCTGCCACTTCATCGGTAATTTTCTGCTCGCCCCAGGTGTGTTAGTGTTTCATGAGTGTTAGTGCCTGGGAGTGTAACGGATCTGCATGTGTCATCAACATACATTTCCGTTGCATTTCCCACTTAAGTTTCCCGTGTTTCTTTCTCCAGTCGGCAACGCGTGGTCGTGAGTGAGTGTGTGTGTGTGTGCGCGCTCTCTTTTTTTTTTGAGTGTCCGTCGGATCGCGTTTGTTGAGCTTGTTTCGCTAATATTTCCGGTTTTGTTGTTCGTGCATGAAAAAGGTTAAATGTTTATTTTAGGGCGCGTCTGTTTTCGTGTTGTACAACTGGTTACGGGGCGGCAAGGGACGAGAATGGCTTTCCTGAGGTGTTGCAAATAATGCAACACTCTCAGGAAATACCTTGTAATGTACCGCAGTACACATTTGTCGAATGTTTATGGAATCTTTGTGAGTTTTAATTTTTGGGATCTCTCTTACAACTTTGCTTTTTTGTTATATTTAGAACATGGAGAGAAAAAGTGAACATATTTTCTAGCTGAAGTGTAGACTACATTGTTTATTTCTTACTAGTAAAACTGAAATATTTCTAGACTTTATATGAACATATATTTTTATACTTTTTACAAGATTACACGGAAAGAATTTATATTGTATCAATTATATTAACAAATACCAATATTGACAAGAATATTCAAACAGTCTCTCTTTGTCAATGCACTGTAATTTTCATTACTGTGTAAATGTTCTATTTTATTTTACAGGATCAAAGATAATCAATTATTTTATCTATATTGTGAGGCATGCTCATAGCATACTACATTTCTTTTACACGTGAGTAAATGAAATTAACTTTTTTCTAATCAATTCATTATCATTATTTATTTAAACTATTTCATCCATACCTACAAAAATACTATATATATAGTAACAAAAGAAAGACGATAATATACTTTAAACTAGAATACGGTCTATTTTGAAATATTACAACTTCAGCTTAATACGAGGGTGGTCCGATAAGTACTTAGCCTCAACGCCCGATGGCGCCACTCTCGCAAAAGAAATATTCTATCACGTAGTACAACCTTCTCGATGGTTACTGTCCAGATTTCAGCCGGATCGGAGTTGTAGTTTATTTTTGAGAGCGTGTGAAAGCAAGTGTGTCCGTTGATTTTTGAAAAATGGAAAAAGAGCAGTATCGGTCGGTGATTCGATTCTTGTTTTTGGAAGGGAAATCGCGCAGCGAAATCAAAAAGCGCTTTGATGCTGTGTACGGTGACTCTTCTCCTTCAATGGCGACTGTCAAAAATTGGTTTAACGAGTTTCAACGTGGTCGCACGTCGATTTTTGAATAGCCACGTCCAGATGCTCCGAAACGGCTACTACGGAGGATAACGTGACAAAAATTCACGATCTCGTATTGGCAGATCGACGATTGAAGGTGCGCGAGATAGCTAAGATCGTCCGCATCTCAAAAGACCGCGTGGGTCATGTTCTGCATGAAATTTTGGGCATGAGAAAGCTCTCGATGCGATGGGTGCCGCGTTTGCTCACTCCGGACAACAAGCGCAACCGTGAGACAACTTCAGAGCAATGTTTGACGCTGTTTAAGCGCAATCCGAAGGAGTTTCTGCATCGTTTCGTGACAGTCGACGAAGCATGGATCCACTGGTATACATCAGAGACCAAGGAACAGTCGAAACAGTGTACTTTACCCGGCGAAAGTGCTCCGAAGAAGGCGAAGACTGCCCCATCGGCCGGAAAGGTGATGGCCATCGTTTTCTGGGATTCACAAGGTGTGATCTACATTGACTACCTGGAGAGGGGCAAAACAGTCACAGGGCTGTACTATGCTAAATTATTGGGCCGATTCGACGTCGAATTGCAGAAAAAACGGCCCCATTTGGCGAAGAAAAAAGTGCTCTTCCACCATGACAACGCACCGGCTCACATCTCCGCCGTCGCCATGACCAAATTAGTCGAATTCGGCTACGAACTGCTGCCCCATCCACCATATTCTCCAGATTTAGCCCCGTGCGATTTCTTTTTGTTTCCAAACTTGAAAAAGTCACTCGCCGGGCAGAAATTTGAGTCGAATGAGGAGGTAATCACTGCCACGGAAGCCTAATTTTCAGACCTCGAGGAAACGTATTTTTCAGACAGGTTAAAGAAGTTGGAGCATCGCTGGGCCAAGTGTATCGAACTAAAAGGAGACTATGTTGAAAAATAAAACGCCACTTTTCCAAAATTTTCGTTTTTCTTTTGTAGGCTAAGTACTTATCGGACTAACCTCGTATGTTATATTATGTTAAACTAATTATGTAATGTAGTCTATGCTGATATGTTTTTTTTCACGAAACAAAGCTTTCAATAATTTTGTCTTACACTGAATTTAATAATGTGTATACTACTCTCAATACAAAGTTTTCTGTGACTTAAAGAAATAATTTTAATTTGAATTAGTAATCAATTCTTTTGAAAAAGATGTCTTGCCAAAACACTTTCGAGTAAAGGGTATGACAAGAGAAGAACTTATTCGTGATCATACGAGGTCTGTCCGGAAAGTATCGGGCCTACCTTTATATTTTCGTGTTAGCGTTATTCTTTATCATCTGGTGGTTGGCATCCTTCAAAGTAATCCCCACTTGATTGAATAACACTATTCCATCGATGTTTCCACTTTTCAAACCAGTCCTGGAACTCACTTTCAGGGATAGCCTTGAGTATACTCGTCACAATGTTTTCAACCGTTGTTTTGTCATCGAATCGGTGTCCATTAAGTGGTATTTTTAGTTTTGGAAACAGCCAAAAGTCACAAGGGGCTATGTCAGGACTATATGGAGGTTGTCAAAGCAATGCGATATTGCGTTTGATCAAAAACTGTTACACAAGATTGGATGAATGCGTTGGCGCATTATCGTGATGTAGACGCCAGTCACCACTTTCCCAAAAGTGCGGCCGTTTTCTTCTTACTGCGTCACGTAAACGTTTCAAAATTTGAACGTAGTATTCTTTATTGATTGTTTGACCTGTTGGTGCATATTCGTGATGTACAATATATTCACAATCGAAAAAAACAATCAACATTGACTTAACATTGCTCCGACTTTGACGTGCTTTTTTTGGTCTTGGCGATTCAGAATGCTTTCACTGTGAAGATTGTTGTTTTGTTTCAGGATCATAACCATAAACCCATGATTCATCACCTGTTATAACTTTTCTAAGCACATTATCATCATTATTGACCATTTCCAGATTGTCCAGAGCGATTTGTAAGCGAATATTCTTCTGCTCTGCTGTGAGCAATTTTGGGATGAATTTCGCACACACGCGTTTCATTCCTAAGTTTTCAAATAAAATTTCTGCAATGATAGTTTTTGGTATCCCAAGGTCTTCTTCTAGTTCTCACACAGTCATATGACGATCTTTTTCGATTGCAATTCGCACCCGCTCAATATTATCTGCGGTTTTTGTCGTCGAATGTCGGTCGGAACGAGAATCACTATCGACAGAAGTGCGACCATCCTTGAACCGTTTATACCACTCTTTTATTCGTGTTTTGCTCATACACTCGCTTCCGAAGGCCTTTTACATCATTTCAATAGTTTCCGAACTCGTTTTTCCGAATTGAAAGTAAAATTTGATGCAAAATCGTTGATCTTGTTTTTCAGTCATTTTTGACAATATCAAAATCCGACGAACGCGAAAAAGGTACTGTAAACAAAGACACGCTGCGCATGAACTATACGTCCGGCAGGTGTCTGTTATCGTTTCTGTCCGGTAGAGGTCGCTCGAAACTATGGCGCGAAGATATAAACGTAGGCCCGATACTTTCCGAACAGACCTCGTACTTATATTTATGTCACGACACTTTTTAATTTGAAGAACGAGCTTGTTTTAATTTTCGATGGGACTTATTTGCATCACCAAAAAAGTAAAAATAATGAGTATCAACGAAAGTCATATTCAGGGTAGAAGAAATGTCCTTTAGTTAAGCCATTTACGATCTGCGCCACAGACATCTTTGTTGTAGACGTTCCTGGACCATTTTTAGCCATTAAGATTGATGCAAGCATTATAAAGAAAGTGATGGAAGATCCAGATGGTATAAGAACTATTATAAGAAAAGGTGACATTTGCGTTGTAGATAGATTTCAGAGACCTGGATACTTATTTAGAAAATTTTAGTTTTAGAATTCTCATGCCCGCCTTGAAAGGGAAAAGGCCCAATTTAACAGCAATTGAATCCAATGATTCTCGTTATGTTACGAAAGTGAGATGGGTAATAGAGGTCGTTTACGGGATTTTCGGAAAAAAATATAAACTTCTCCATCAACAGCTAGATAATAAACTTTTATCAAAAGTAGGTTCATATTGTAGAATTGCATGTTTTCTAAACAACTGCTTTGGAAAGCGTTTGAATAGTGATATATATGATGATGGCTTGCAAGACATTATTATTGAAAGAATGTTAAATTCCAATAAAATTGAAAATACTTTTGCATTAGAAGCTGAAATAGCCAGATGGACAAGACGGCCCACTACAACTACCAAGGTATCATCCAAAGATATAACTGACTTTCCTGAACTGACCGACAGAGATCTTAAAATATTTTTTTGTGGTACCTATCAATTATAGGTTAAGTCATTTGTTATCTAGCTGAGTTAATGGATGATAGTAAAAATATTAATTTAGAGTATATAAAGATGAAACCAAATATTATTTAAATCTTAGTAAGGTCAAGGCATATAAACAGTAAAACCTATAAATTGACGTTAAATACAAACCTGATTCGATTGGATATAGCGGTATTCTACGACATGCGTGCGACTGTGCCAGTGGCTTACGAACTGTAGGTTCTCATATTGTAACAGTCGTATATTATCTCAGTCATGCTAAATACAAATCAAAAATAATTAGGCCAGCAAAAATATTTACTGATATATTTTGTACTATGGATTTTGATCCAATTATAGATGAAAATAGTGATGAAGACTAATTGAAAGTATTGTAATTGGCTGTTAAAATAATTAAAAATATTGATTGATATAATATTGTCTTTTATGTCATAATACATAATTATTTATCTATTTTCATGAAAAATAAAGTATATTTATAACTTCTCTTATAAAAATTATATGAATTTCTTTCAGACACTATAGCTTACTTTTAGCTTTTAATTCGTTAGAATAATAAAGGATTAATAAAAAATATAAAGTTTTCCTGCACCTTGGCTAAACCAGGCCTTTCAATCTGTATGTGTGTGTGTGTATGTGAGCGCGTTTGTATTAGTACAGCACACGTAATATGTTCATATTAATTTATAATATGAAAATATTAATGTGAGTTGTGAAATCAGGCTCTTTGGAGCATTTGCAATAAAATGGATTGTTTTAAAAATATTCTGGGCTTGTAAAAGAAATTTTGGATTATTCTTGAGTATTCTATTACTGTTTGAACTATATAATATTAAGGTTATGTGCCAAAAACATGGACAAAATGCCGAAAAAATCGCCTTTTCAAAATTTGAGCAAGTTCCGGTCGGAAAATAGTGATTCTGATCCCATTTTTCCATTCGTTTGAATGGGAAATTCAAACGAATGGAAAAAGATACATAAAAAAGTAATATTTAGAAGTTAGTCAAGTATATTGTTAATAATTAAAAAATTCATCGAAAAATTCAAGAATTTTTTGTGACCTCATTTTCGGTTCAAAAACACTGCAAAAAATAGAGCTTTTTCTGTACAATAGTATACACCATCATGAATTTTTTCAGATATTTTCGAGCAAGAAGTGAAAAAAAAATAATTTTCGAAAAAACACGTTTTTTATCATTGTAGGGTCCTATTACCACCTATGGGGCTAAAAATTTGGCTGAAAAAGTTTTCAAGTATGTTCTTTCGAACGACCGACTCCAAATAAAAATACAGGCAGGGGCAATTTTAACATCCTTATCCCGCTATAGCCTTCACAGTTATTAAAGCATGTTGTCAGAACAAATGAAACTTGTCGATTAAATTGTATATATAATAGCAAATTTAATACTTATATACGATGTGACGTTAAACGTCTTATTAGCGCTAACGGCCCAACCGTGGGGCTGCCCGCGAGCGCAGCACCTACCGGTTGGGGAAAATGTGACGAGGTAATTCGGCACGCGACGGGACGGAACGCGTGCGTATGAAAATGAGGCAGTCGAGGATCAGTTACGGATATCGCCGAGAGGAGTCGAAGATTAGCATGCGGTCGCTGAGCTGAGCAAGGTGGGATAGTTGATAGTTCTCGAGCTTTCCCGAGTGCCGAGACGAGCTGATCGAGAGTGCAGGCCTAACTACCGATACGAGGAGCGGCAAGTGAAGGATTAGCCATCATCACGCTTAGTCAAAAGGATCAGGATTAGCTACCGATCGAAGAGCCGTGCCGCATAACCTTCCGACGTTATTCCGAGTTTTCCTGGGAGCGTGAAGGCGGATCAACCACGCAGAACCAAGGAGAGATAGTTCGACGGACTTGAGTGTGTGCAAGTGGGTGCGTGAGCGGTGAGTTTCGCCATCGAGGCCGAAACTGCGTGCGAAAGGCATCGCAAACGACAAACGAGAGTACACAAAGACATAGCGTGCTGTACGAGATCCCCTCTTCTCCCTTGCAATCCGTGCGAGAGCTGAAATAAAAAGGTAAGCTGGCCAGCTTAATTTCGCGACCGCGATATAACTGTTAAACTATAATCCCTCGCCTCGAGAAAAAGTGTGCTTGTAACATCTCGGCAAACAAAGAGCGGCGAGCGATCCCACACTGCATGTTGTTGTCGTGCGCGCGGCATGTAAACATAAACACGCCGGCCGAATTTGATGTAATATTGAAAGATAATAAAAGTCCTCGTATGTGATATTAACAGTACTTTTGAAGTGTTCTTTCCGTGTTTGTAGATAGTTGGTTGACTGACACCCGTTCCCTCCTGCTCTCCGATTTTCGTGTCTGACATAGGTAATTACGCGCGCCTTTCAGTACGATCGCACGAACAAATTAATTAAACGGAATACCCACCCCGTTACAACGAATATAATAGCAAATATGATAGCAATTTTATCATACAATCTGACACTATGTTAGCTAAATCATATGGCCTAGTCAAAATTCACATAATTGATATGCTATTACGTCCAATTATTTCATTAGTGAATAGTCCCACCCATATTTTGGCAAAAATTTTATATTGTGATCTGAAACAGGGTATTACACCTCTAAAGTTACATATTAACAATAGCTTTGAATTTATTAACAAATTTTTGGATATGCATCAAGAACCTGATGATATATTTATTTCATTAGATGTAGTATCATTGTTCAAGATTGTTCCGCTTAACCCATTAACGACCAAAATGCTCAATTTTTTTGTCGATTTTCAACGCTTTTTTTTCGGTAGTTATAGGCCTAAGAAATTTTTGCAAACATGTATTTGGATAAGAAATTTAACGCTCTTTCAGAATCTTTTTTCAAAATTGCGATTGATTGCGTTATAAAAAAGTTATAGCCAATTAAACAATAAAAACCTGAAAAATTTTGCGAAAAATCAAGTTTGCGATTTTTTTAGCAATGTTACCGCTAAAAAATCATCAAACAAATATGATCAGAGGTGATCACGACTATCAAAGTATCTCCAGGAATTTTGGTGGAATTTTTGAACCACTTCTTCCAACAAAATGGTGGCAAAATAAAAAAAATCCATAAAAAATATTTCTCATTTTTTATCTCGAAAACCATTAAGTTTAGATGAAAAGTTCATTCAACAAAAAAATCTTAGAATTAAACGAGAAATATGCTCAGAATTTTCCGAGGTGATTTTTGAATTTTCGGAGAATACGGAAAATCCATTTTTCCAAAATCATCTCTGAAAATTCAGAAAAAATTCATCGTATTCCTTGATGAATTCTAAGACTTTTTGTTCCATAAACTTTTCCTCTAAACTCAATAGTTTTCGAGATAAAAAGTGAGTTAGGTTATAATCCTAGCAGCGTTAATATTTTTGATACAGAATAAAGAACAGCCATTCAACAATAATATAATAATGTTTTGCCTTTTTATTTGTATACAAGTGCAGTTTGTATAGCGTATACTAAAAAAATAAATAAAAGGGCAGACGAGTAGAGGGCTGCGTCGAAATTAGACGGACGGTGAAAGGGATTCGTCGAAATAATACGGACGGGCAGAGGGCAGCGTCTTGAAAGGCAACCGAGCAGAGGGCTACGTCATAAAGGGTAGACGAGCTGGGGGCTGGGCGGAATAGGGCGGACGAGCGGACGAGGCCATTCTGACTTGGAGAAAGAGTTAGTCGAAGCAGAGTCTCAAAAAATAGGGCGGAGCGAGCTTAGTTTAAGAAGATGGGAAGGTAGAGCAACGACTCGTAAGAAAAAACGGTCAACCTCAGGGCGGTCTCAGAAGTGTGTCAGATATATAGAGATTTGTGTGAAGGGCAAATGTGCTCAGTGCTGCTTGATAGAAGAGTCAGAGTCAAACATGGACTTTGGTAGAAAGGCAAAGGAGCATAGTGTGGCCTGGTTTAGCCGTAGAAGACGTGAAGATAATATTGAAAAGACAAAAGCAACGGGCGGAACAGGTAATGTAACAGATCAAAGGTAAGCTGTGGTATAAGTGTTAATGATCAAGAGTTAGACGTAGTCTATGTTTTGGGAAATATGGGAAAGGAAGGACGAGAGCGGAAAAAAAGGTAGAATAACGATAACGGTCTCACCACCCTACGCTTATTTAACCTTTCGTCAGTTGACATTCTGTCACCTCACCCACAATTATTTGTCTTGATTCCAGTTTTAGAAGTTGAACGAGTAAATTATCACTTTTCTTTTTAATTATTTATCTAATTACCTCAATTCTAGAAAAAATTTTTCATAAGTCCACTTATCCATAACTGTTTGTGATGAACTCAGTGGTGTATGAAAATTTAAATAATTGAGGCCCGTATTGAGAACAACCAAAACAGCTAAGGGAGATGATTGAAAAAACAGATTTATATAACAAATCATCTTTATTTACACAGACTATAACGTTTTATCGAATTATTCGAATTTCGTCTACTAGTTTTTAGTAAAACCTTAGTAGAAAAGAAAAAATATAAAAAACATGTCAATTCATATCTCCCAATCCGGATCGTTTCCAACGTCGTCATCATCTTCATCCATACTATCATCAGCCTCACCGTCTTCGCTGCCATCATTTTCACCATCGTTGTTCATATCATCATCATCACCATCTTCTCCATTTTCATCATTGCCATCAACATCAACATCATAACCATTCTCGTCCTCCTCCTCAACAACATCATCATCACCATTACCACCATCATCACCATTACCACCATCATCACCATTACCACCATCATCACCATTACCACCATCATCACCATTACCACCATCATCACCATTACCACCATCATCACCATTACCACCATCATCACCATTACCACCATCATCACCATCCAAGCATTGTTCGAAGTGCTCCCCCTGTTGCTGAATACACAAAATAGCTCTACGTCTTATCTGATGTGTAGCTGCATGTATTTTTTCGGGTTCTAGATGCTGGGCGTGATGTTGAATTCTTCGTATCATTTCATTTGGATTATTGAGGCCGCCATTGTGGTAAACTGCTTCTTTGGATGTCCCCTAGTAAAAGTAGTCCAATGGGTTTAAATCAGGAGATCTTGCTGGCCAGCGTACTGGACCATTATTGCCTATCCAATGGCCGCCATATACCTTGAAGAATTAAAATATTTTATAAGTGATTTTAATATACCTGCGTAAAATTTGTTATGAAACCAATAATTTTTCTAGCCGACAGTTGTACATGCAGGTGCAAGTACAGACATATACATATTTGGTTTCTAGCGCTGTACTGTGAATGCACTCTCACATGCTCCCCGAAGTATACTAATGAAGCCGTGTTGGTTTTAAAACTTCTGTAGACTGAAGTAGTACGAGTAATCAAAATACTGGCAGCATACGAAGAGATTAAAAAATTTTATATTTAAAGTAGAGTTGAAATAAAAGGGAAAGAGGAGGAGAGCGGATTTTAATTGAGATTTGAGAATCTTTGAGCGACGGAAATAAAACTCGTCAAGTATGATACAAAGTAGAAAATTTTCATAAGGCTATCTGTGCTAGAACGACTTTTATATTTGTTATAAAGAATAATATAAAAGTAATTAAATTTCCTTTCAAGTCAGAGCAATATTCCCTTCAGCAAATAATTAGCATAAAGCCACGACAAAATTATCCTACATGAAATTTCAGAGCGTTAAGACTTTCATTAGGAGAAATTGCGTAATACAATTTTTGGTAAGGAAGGGTAAAGCAGGCAGAATAAGTGAATAAACAGTTGGAGAAAAGAAATGCTTTATTCGAGAGAAAGCCTTTGGCGTCCGCGTCACGGAAGAGACTAGAACGAATTGAGCGGCAACGCCGCTAGCCGCCAAGAGAGAGCGAGACGTGTAGTCACGCACATGCGCAGAGCAAAATAGGTGAGATGCTTTTACATATTTCCAACAACAATGTGTGACGATGTAGGCTGGTCATGGCCTGCACCGTATGCTTGCTTTCCCCTCCATCCTAGGCAAAGGCGCACGGCTGGCATCGGACGCACGTTATTTTACGTGTCTGATGCCTGCCTTTATTCTTTCCAGTATTGCAGCTAGAAGAGAGAGGGAGAAAAGGCAAGCAGCGATCAAGCGAAAGGGAAGATATGTCAAGAGTAAGAGAGAGAGAGAGAGAAAGAAATTATATGTAGTTTGGTGAGGCTCGGCGCGCGGCCGTGTGCCGCGTGCCGTCGATTAGGAGGACAGTGGTGGGGAAGGCGTGAGAAGCCGACTCGCATGCACTCGTTACTAGATCGGCGCACGCGAGAGAGATCGGCCGCACTGAGTGGAATTGTCATCTTCTTTGCCTCGAACCCGAGAAAGAGTGTGAGAGCCGTGACAACGAGAACTGGGCTACGTCTCGCGCTAGCCACCTCACCTGCAGCCCACCTGCCAAGCAGCCATCACCCTTTTGGTCAGGTTTAGTTTTCTCTCCTCTCTTTTCTCTCTCTATTTCCCTCGGCATTGTCTCGCGGTTTGTGTGCGGCGCCAGGCTCTCACGAGCCGGCGCAACGTATCTTCGTCACTTAATTTAGTTTGAGTCGGTTAATGAGGTGACATGGCGCTAACGTGCCGGTCATCTCATTTAGTGTAAGTTTTGCGTATTATTAATGATAAGTAGTTTTGTATTCTCGTCGGCACTCGAGGTAGTGCGTTTGTAATAAACGGTCGATTAACGAAGTCGAGTGTGTGAAATTATTAAGTCTACACCTTCTCTTTCCTGCTTTGCTAGGAGCAATACACCGCCTCCCTTACCCTCCCCTTAAATAATTCGGTAATAGTAGCGAAATTGTTGGCATTGAAGGCCCACGCTATTACAAATGTATACTATAATAATTACCTGATCAAGATAATTCCTAACATTCACAGCAGTATGTGCTGGTGCACCGTCATGTATGAAAATAAGATTTTCTTGCAATTCTTCTGGCACACCATCAAGCAATCCTGGAAGTATATCCTGCAGGAACTCAAGGTAATTTACAGCGTTTAGTGGGTTTGGAAGTTGTACCGGACCAATAACTTGATTACCAATCAAGCCTGTCCACATATTGACTGAAAACCGATTTTGAAATCGATCTGGAAATAATGAACAAAATTTATAAATTTTCCAGTTTATAGCATATTTTGATAGATGTTTGGCGATGCAAGACGTCTCCTATCCACGTATATGTCGTATTGTGTTTTTTGAGACAACGTGAGCGAAGCGAGTCATACCGTACAAAGAATTGCAGTTTGATAATTTAACCATATTATTTACAAAAAGTAATATTTATGTTAATATTTTGATCTTTTATGATTGCATTTGTTCTGTTTCATTTTTTCTCTTCTACGTGCCCACAATCTTAATATTAAAGGAAAATTGGACTAAAAAATACGTGAGGAATTGTATACATTCGTACTACGAAATAAAGTATCAGTGCATGATAATTTTTAAAAACGGCGAATGAACATCTTGCTTCACAAAAAATTATTGCTCTTAAATAGTCTTTCGCACTTATAGATGCATATACGAACTACATTTTCTTCGTGATTTAGATTAATACTCATAATAATGTATGAACTGTGAATCAGTTTTGACTTTATCGTCCCATTGTTTAAATGTGTGTGGCGGACGTGCTTTATCTATTGATCTACTTGGTTAAAACTTTCAGTTTTTCCTCAGCATCAATAAAATAATTTAGTTCAGCTGTCGTGCGGCTGCCGCTTAACTGCCGCGCCGAATTTCGATTTTTATGGCGCGCCCGCAATAAATGAAAATTGCTTTGCGCTCTCGCTAATCCCTTGTTGTTAGCGACAAAACACGTCTCATCACCCTGCTTTCCCGTTGGTCCTCAGCTACCCTTTTCACGGACTTCGTGGGTGGGACTTACCTTCCCCCGATGCCCAAGGGAAGCGTCTTCGCTGAGGTATGACGAGTGAATCGTCACTCACGCTAGAACTGCCGACACGCTTACATCTCTACTCTCTGCGAGATGCGCGGTCTTTACGTAGACTAAGTCTCTACTATTAAGTATTTGTAGTAGTTAGTCTAATTTTAATAAAACATCAAGTTTTCCTTTACACTTAAATCATCGCTATATTTATTTAATATATTCACCCACCAAACGGACCTCCATGTGGATAAACTGAAAAAGCAATTCGAACGAACTAAATAACGTTTTCATTAATAATTGTTTATAGACCTATAAATACAAATTTAATAATTTTTAAAAAAGTTTAAAAATTTTTTTGCCAATCGCTAGAGATCGTAGACTGTTTTTTTTTATAAATCATAACTAACGCACCCAATGACAAATTCACGGCCGGATCCCGGTACGGAGACCTCGTATTCCAAAATAAACTGCTGATCCGATTAAAATTTCCCTATGTGTGTGCGTGTATTATTGGAAGAAAGTTTATTTTCCTACTATCGTGCGCAAAGTTCGATTTTGCGCACGCTGTGCCGTGCGCAAAGGGCCTCATTCCCGCACGCTGGCCGAGCGTGCGGGAATGACAGCCGCGCATGCGCGGCGCGTGGCGCTGTCATTTTTGAAAAGGGCCTCTGTTGTTTGTCAAAATATTTACGCTGCGCTGCCTGATCAGTGTTTTGAAAACCATCGTGAAAACCATTGAGAAAACGTGTTTTGCTATTGCTTTGCATTTATTTTGCTAAGTAGCTATTTTCTGAGTGAAAAGTGTAGTCATGGATTCCAGACACAGTGATTCCGACAACGACAGTGATTTTGTGCCGCCTGAATTGATTGCAGCTGCCAAAGAAATTAACTTGCGATCATTGCCAGATGCTTCCAAACACAAATATACAGTAGTATATAATGAATTCAAAAAATGAAGAAGCACAAAAAATACAAGATCATTTGCTGAATCAGTATTATTAGTGTACTTCAATGAATTATCATTGAAATATGTTTCGTCTACGCTGTGGTCTAAATATTCAATGTTGAAGACTACAATAAAGACTTTCGACAACATTGATATTAGCTCGTACGCACGGCTGATAGGTTTTTTGAAAAAACAAAGTGCTGGATATATTCCGAAGAAATCACGAGTTTTCACATCAGATGTTTCAAAGTTTCTCAATGAAGCACCAGATGTCCTATATTTAGTTATAAAGGTATGTATATGTAATTAAATAGTTTGTCAACGATAGTTGTTAATGAAAAAAAAATAAAATTAATTTGAATTTAAATTATTTTACAGGCAGTACTCGTTGTAGGAATTTCCGGTGCTTGTCGAAGAGATGAATTGACAAATGTTTGTATGGCAGACGTGGAAGATCATGGTACGTTTTTCCATGTGACATTGCCAAAAACAAAAACCAAGATTGTAAGACCATTCACAGTAGTGGGTGAATTTTATGAAATTCTCAAGAAATACCATCTTGAAAGAGAAGCTATAGGTATCGCGAAGACAAACAGATTTTTCCTAACCTACAGAAATGGAAAATGCATCGACGAGCCTCTTGGTATAAACACAATTGGAAATATACCTTGTGAAATTGCCAAATACCTGCAATTAGAGAATCCCAAATTGTATACTGGTCATACATTTCGACGATTCTCTGCTACAATTCTAGTCGACGCTGGAGGAGACATAACCGTTTTGAAGAGACATGGCGGATGGAAATCTAATAGTGTCGCCGAGGGATATATCGAAAATTCAATCGCGAACAAAAAGGAAATTGCCAATCGCATTACGAGTGCAGTACCTTCTACGTCAATGGTAAATTTGAAACGTTAATCTTATGCACCTGTGCCTTCAACGTCATCTGTTTATAAACGCCAAAAATTTGAAGAAACAGAAAAAGAGACCAGGTACAGCTTCGATAATACGCAGTATGCTAATCCGTCGCAAAATGCTCCCGTTTTGACTGACGACAGTGTGACAGTAATTCCAGAAACTCCAGAAATCGAAGAAAACAACCAAACTATATTGAATGTCAATCAAAATATTCATGAAGATGCAAGTCCTGAAATGACTTTTGGGAAACAGCAAAATGCAGTCAATGAAGAGGAGCCCATTGCAGTATCTAATAGAAATGTGATAATAAATGATTTAGATGTTTTGCGAAATATGCCACTTCAATTCAAAAACTGCAATGTAACGATTAATATTAATATCAATAAAAAATAATGTAGTAGAAAAATTTGTGTAGTACTTCGTTTCTGTTCGCGTGCGGGGAAAACATTTGGGAAAAAAATTTGGGGAAAACATTCGGGGAAAACTTGGGGAAAGCTTGGGGAAACCCTATGTATACAAACATCTTCTTTATAGATAAGTATTAACGTAACTATTTTGACTATGAATTTTTGACCGACCCTCTCTTCATTTTTAATTGTAGTTGTCGAATTTTGCGCAACTTAGTAGGAAAAATAGTATACGCAACTTGTGCGTAAAGCAAGTGATCGCGCACGCGCATCGCCGCCCGAGCGAAGCGAGGGCAGCAAACCCGCGCGTGCGGGAATCACCTACTTTGCGCACTCGTTGCTATAATGTACTATTTTATTCTACTCGTAATAATATACATTTTTAGATATATCTTTTTAACATTTTCGGTTTTCTGAACGCAAAGATGCGACTTGGAGTACCATTGCTTTTTGAAGTATGCGAAGAGTCGCGTCTTCGTGCAGGGGGTATAGAAAAAGTGTTTGAAAAATGCTTAAAAAATGTTTATTATTAAGCGTATCCTAAAAATAAATTTTCTTTCAATAGAAGACGCACACGCATAGGAAAATTTTCATGGGATTGATTTTTTTTAGAATATGGGGTCTTTAACTATTCAAAACAATTACCTTCCCGAGCCACATGCGGATTTTCATGAGCCCACTGATGCTCATTGTGCTGATTAAATATTCCCTTCCGTACGTATGTTGATTCGTCAGTCCAGAGAATTCGATCCATAAAGCCTGGATCAGCATCTATTTCATTCAGCAAGAATTGACAGAACGCAATACGGTTCTGGGCATCTCTTTCATCTGTTTTGAGAATGTATAAGTAATATTCAAAATAACCATCTATGCTACATAGAAAAATTGAGAGATTCTATGAATGCGAATTAACGAAATTTCTTGATTAGAATTTTACATAAGAGTTTAGCTTGAAAGCTAAAAAATGTGTACTTTTTAAAGTAAAGTAGCCGAGGTATTTTATTTGAATATACGTCTTTTGATACCCCAAATTTCTAAAAAAATTCATAAACTTCTAATAGACATGGATCATTTTGAAGAAAGAAAAATCAAGTAGGCAATCCAAGTTTAACAAACAGATTCCTATAAAATCCAATGCATTCATCAATTAAGTTTTTTGTAAATTAAACTTGAGTAAAACTGTTTTTAGACTATAGTATGTTATTTTAAACTAACTACTACTTCAAAACTTGAATAAACTTTCTATCAAACAATTAAAAATGGATTTTTTTCAAATTTTTTTCGGCCGAATTGTTTTAAATTTATTAAAATACAGACCAAAACTAAATAAGTTATCAAACAAACTATTCTATTTATAACTTAATCGAAAGAAGTAACCCTACTTTTTTTTGTCATTTATTTCTTATAAAAATCATTCTAACTCATGGTCATCAAAGATTACTAGAAAAACAAAACGACGAAGTTACTCCTATCGGTTTGAAAATGATGGTCAGGTGATCTCCGTGAAAAATGAATGGTAATAAAATGCAATGAAGCTTGAGATCTTTCGTGTCGATCAATTTGCCAACAATCTATTGGGATAATTGACAAATTTATGACAGCAAAGGGAAAGAAAAAAACACGGATTTCTGAGCTGATTTCGAGACTATAGCTACTTTGCCTATTTGCCATTTGGTCAAAAAAGCTTAAACTACTGCAAAAAACTCATCTCATAGTTTAAGGTTTGATTCGAGAAATTGCAGGAAAATTTTCCAAGAAATTTCGATTCGTTTATTTCTAAATTAAGTGAACTTGGAAAAAAATGAAAATGGACAACCTGAAAAAACGATTTTGAAAGCTTCTCACGAATTCCATTTCAACTACAATCTTAAATGATCGTTCTATTTCGGTGTAGAACAATTACATCTATCGAATAAAAAAAAATCGACCCGAAAACTGCAGAAATAAAAAAGTTAGAGCGAAAAAAAAAATTTTTTGACAAAACCCTTTACAATGCTTCCTCTTCAAGGAAGCAAAACTGCAGTAACAGCCATAAAATAATAAAAGAAATCTATATTTTCATGTATAACTTACGAAGTTCCTGAACGGCTCTGTAGTGATATGCGTGTTGTCCATCATCCCGCATGACTCTTTGTGCCATACTGTACGAACATATGACTCCTAGATTTTCGGAGACTTCACGGGCAGCTACACGCAAACTCTTCGTCGGGTCCTCTTCGAAAACTTCAACGATCGGCTCATGCAGTTGATTTCGCAGTTCGCGGGACGACCTCCATCTGCATTCGTCACCGCCACACAACCAGTATTTCTTAACCTCCGAACTATGGTGTCGATGGTTCGGGGGTTAACTGGCCTTCCGTGTTGTGCCGACCATAGTTCAGCAGCTCGTCGAGATCTTCCAAGCCCAGGCCCAGCCTCATCAAAATAAATCACCATGTCGACGTATTCGTCAATCGTGAATTGACCAGCCATTCTGTTGCCTACGATGGAAGTCGCGCTCGCGCCGTAATCGTCGACATACAACTTGATTTTCGTTAGAAAAAAATGAAGACAAAAACAAATGCGTCTCTCCATGGTCATTTTCGAATTCTTTCTTGAATTTTGAAATTTTTTGGTTTGTAAGTTCTGTTCCGGATGACTAAGTATTTACGCGTTCGTATGCTAATTGAGGAAAATAGTCGGAATCAAAATCACGCGCTAGTTACAGAATGCCCGTTCGCGATATATTTTTCTTAGACCAAGGCGCAACCGCATTTCGAACCGTTAATCACCCGATATCCAAATCTGTGGGAAACGTTTTTAAAAACAAGCAGAGTGCGCCTAAGAATGATTTACAGCCTCACCTAAGAGTAGCGCCTGCAAGAAAACCCGACCCGACGATGAGCGCTGATCGCGCACATGTTTTCGCTCAGGTTTCCGCGGGCCTTCCCGACGCGCAAAGACCTTTCCGACTAGTTTCCTTTTACAAACAATATGTTACGGATCGGATAAGAAATGTGACGTTGAATTTCTATAGTCATAATAAATATTGTAAGCCAGCGACGCTATATTAATATTAAGATTAAGGATAAGCACCATAGAATTTCAAATTTGTGAGAGGTCGAGTGGCGAGTTTAAACGGGTTATGAGCGATTCTGCGTGATGCGCGCTGACACGAGTCGATTTTAATTATAATAAAGAACTAATCAAACGAGACGTTGAGATCCTCAAACTTTAAATTGTTCAAATAGGAAACCTGCACCCGTATGCGAAAGCCGCTGTCCATCAAGCTCGATTAAGCATACGCATCGCCAGAATTGATGCTAGCTTGCGAATCAAACCAGCAGATCGGAAACGTGTATTTCCAAATCTCACATCGAGATAAAGACTCGAAGGTTGAAAAGGTTGAGAGCGGGGGCCGTGGGTCCCTCTCGAAAACTCATCGTGAAACGTGACGCGAGCAGGACAGCAGGCTGAAAAACACCATTATTGGCGGCAAAGCGAAAACAAGCGACGCCCCGCGGCCCTTGAGCCGCGAGAGAAGGAAAATTAACGGGAAAGCGGGAGAGGGAAAAAACTATATGCTTCTTTTTGGACTCAGGCAGAACCGTTCGACCTTTCGCCCAGGCAGGTTAGCGTCGTTTTTTCGTGCGATAGTTGTCTGCAGCAACTTGTTGTTTTTTGTTCGTAATAAATCTGTAATACGTTTGTACCTAGTGTTAGCTTTATCTTTGTACTATTGATTGTGTTGTTGGTAATAAACCTGTAATTCGCCTTTTACTAATTTCGTCATTTCACTCCTCAACCCGAACAAGTTCCTTACCGTGTCAACATTACACATATCAAGTGTCGCGTTAGCGACACGCAGGCGAGTAGGAATGAAATGTCTATGAAGCCTGGCCGCAACGGACACTATAATACAATAAGTTGGCTAAAGTGGGTGTTCGGGCCGGAATGCACGTCGCAAGGTCAGTTTTGCCCAAATTTATTTTGGCCTACTGCATAACAGGAGGTCGTGACGTCACTCGAAGAGAATTTACACCGGTTTCACCTAAGGGTCAACGATTGTCCATAAACTTGTTTTCTGTTTTGCTTCCTGTTTTTGAATGAATTAATAACACTTTTGTTTTCTTTTTTTGTATTTCTATTTTTGCTACTTGTTCCAACTCGCCTGGTGACGTCAGCAAACAGGCTACTACGTTCTCTGTAGACTTCAAGAGGGCAGCACTTCTCAGCGAGCATGATGGTTTTCATCAGCGATCGCAGAGGTGGGAGTAACGCTGGTACCCCTTCCATAGACCCATTCACTGGAGTAGGAGACGGCGTCAAGGCGCTCACCAGAGTTGATGCCTGAGAGACAAACGAGCTGACCAGCCAGTTCTGTTCCTGATCACCAACGGATCGGTCATCTCTACTTCCGGCTCTCGACACGGCGGTGATAGTGAGCTCTCGACGTGTCTATCACTGGAGTGTGCAGCGCTTGCCCCCTCTTCTCCCCTGAGATCTGGTCGAACAACCAGCGAACGCTCCAGCATCTGCTTCACAACGACTCCTCCGGCAACTATCCCTGCTCATCTTCGTGACGGCCCTGGCGCCTGCTCACCTGATGTGACAGTGACTTGTCTGGTTGCTCGTGTCAATCAGCGCTGTCGTCCCCAGGTTGGAAGCCTCTTAGTCTGGCGAGGAGATCGCGGTTGGCGTTCGCATCTGGGTGATTCTCACGGGAGAGCCCTTCTGTCATCTCCGTGTAGTCTCGCGAATTCGGGAAAGTGTTTTCATTTATTTAATTATACTCTCTTCATTGTATAAAAGTAAAGGTGAATAAATCTGAGTGTTCTGTACGACGGTGACATCTCTCATATCGTCGACCCTATCACTCCTCGATCAAATCGGCATTTCCTGGCGAGTGTGATTTCTTTAGAAGAAACCAATCGACTAAAAATAACCTCGCGAACAGTAGGTGTGGCTAAAAATGTAGAGTTGAATTACTTCATATCAATTGTACAGTGATATGCCCGCATCACTTATATAACAATCACAATTTATTTTTCCGTTGACGTACATCAGGATATTTCACTGGCTTATGAAAATATTTTGATGGAAAAATCAACATGACAGCGAATAATTCACAGGACCGTAATAATTAATTTATTTCTTGCAAGAAAATTAATTATAAATTATTTGACTCACAGGTCAAGGTTTTACACACGTTTCCAATTAATTAATGAAAAAATAATATGACATAACATGGTAAAGTTATAGTCTCGTGAAAATAAAACATGAATAAAAAATTATCCATTGATTTATGCATCTATAGACATGTATGGAAAGTCCTAACTGTGTACCAAAATGTTATAGTATAACGTGAAAATTATTAAAGCATTGACAATAACTCGCATAAGTAAACTTGGAGGTTGCGGGAGTAACGCCTCAGCGTCAGTCGGCGGACGACGATGATGGTTTTAAACTTTTATTTCGACAGGCATGTCATTGTCGTGTGTCGTTCAAATTTTGTTCATTGATACATGATAATTTGAAACCATATGTAACAAAGCTTTCCATTAGTTTCGTCTCGATAAATAAATTCAGAATTGCTTGTAGAATTGTGTTAGTTTCGATTCAATAATTAGGTAATCAGTAACTTGACCTCAGCGTGTCATAGCCACATCGCTCGCAGCGAGTCGGTACGAATGAGGCGCTTCGGTTTATTATTTATTGCAGGCTTGTTGTTTATTAAGTGCCAAGAGACGTCAATTATATTTCTTTGCAGAAAAGTACAGGGAACAAGATGGTATAAAAATTGTTTAAACCCATACGGTCAAGCTACGAGAAAAATGCATTTGAAAAAAGGTAATAACTTAAAAAAAAATTATAATTATTGATTAATTGCAATCGCGCATCACTCCACGCGCTAATTAGGACGTTTTTCTTTCTCTGTGCCATACGTTCTGCAGTTTTGTAGCTACAACTCGCAAAACAACTAGGCACATAATATATGTATTGGTTATTAAAATATGAATAGCTTTTCTAGGCTTTTTTCAGGAAAAAATCGTTTTTTAAGGGTCTTCTTCTTTATTCTCAAGCTTCCTTTGTTCTTTGTATATCGAGTTGTATATCGTTTAAAATAAAAATTTGTAACACTATTTCCAGCTTGCAATATTGGTTCTGAACTACTTTAATAGTATATGCAGAAGAGAGAGAAAGAGTGAGTGAGTACTAGGTAGGATCAAGGAAGTGTATGTTGTTTAGAGATTCTATATACAGAGAAGAGTCGCAGTTTTTTTATCCCACGGATTAGGGAAGAGACCGCACCTAGCCGGCATAAAAACCCCAGTCACAAGTGGGGAAAAGCCTTTTAAATGCGGCAACTTTATTGATAAAAATTACAACCAAATAGAACACAAACATCGAAATAAGTCCGGCGCAGAGGCGTCGCTCGCCTTTGAGCTTTCGCCCTTACAACTTTCCGCGTATGTGATGCATGTGCGATGCAGCCGCGCTACACGAGAACCACAGACGCTTCGGACACCCAGGCGCGTATACCGTAAACAGGTTCCATAATTAGCAGAACTACTAACGTTGCTACGATGTTACTTAAAACTATGTATTCGTAACTAATGCAACAGGTATCAACAGTGGCAACGGGTAAATATTTTCAACATCTGTCATAACAACTTTCGCAGTAAAACCGGTAGTTGAAATAATTTTAGTAGGCTAAAAGTGGTATAGTCAACTTTCATTAACGTCATGTCAAAGAACGAAGGAAGGTTTAGTGGTTTATATTTTCACAGAAATCTCGACCAACTTTTAAAACTTAAAATTGCTCTGACAAACAATCTTGACAAGTATGTAAATTTGGACTTGATGAGTGCAAGTCAGTTAGTGCTATTGAGAAAGGCTGTTACAAGTTCTCACGTGTCTATACAAGATACACTTTGTCTGGGATCATTCCTCGTGTCACATGGTGGTGTAAGAGGATTCATTGAAAAACCAGTATGGCTGTTGGATATAAGCATTGCAGCACGCATGATCACGCAAAAGTAAGTAAAATCTTATCACACGCGCGCACACACACACGCACGCATACGTAGGCACACACACGCACGCGCGCACGCAAAAGTGTAGTGCGTGAGCGAATGCACAATCTCCCGTGTCCGAATACACGCATACGCCCTTGCACTCGCGCAGACATACACTCGCACCCTCAAAATAATGGTGAGCGCGTTCGCTCAATCCACAGAACGCGACAGCAGGCGGCGACTAGGAGCGTAATACGCTCAACTATCATACGCGGCGAGTGTATAACATTTAGGAGCGGATTCGCTCAACTAACAATCGCGACAATTCAATTCGCGGCGCTACACCGGGCGAGAGCTGGTACGTGAGAGAGAGTCGCGGAATAGAGATGCAACATACCCACCGGGTGGCCCCTCCCGCGGCTCGCTGGTGGAGAGCCGGCGACGGCGAAATCGCAGTCCTGCCGGTAGTGGAGATCGTTGGATCACCGGCGGCGGCTGGTTGGCAGCTGGCGGCTGGGATCGGCTCCTCAGGCGTCTGATGATGATCGCCGGGGAAGGCTGCACGAACAGCAGCCGGAGACTCGCCACAAAACTCTTTCTCTCGTCCTGGGGTGTCTTTCTCCGTGCTCTAGCGTATCTCGCGCCGTGACCTTATTAGCGTACGGTCACTCTCTCACTGTCCTCAATCTCTCCCGCTCTCTTAATTCGCGCGGCGCGAGCCGCGCTTTCCGCGTTCTCGCCCATTCCTCTTTCTCTCTCGCTCTCTCTCTCTCTCACGCTCTCGCTCCTTCCCGCGCCGTCTTCTCCGCCAGCCGCGCTCTCCCCTCTCCAGGCCCTGCAACGACACGAGAATGCTATGTTAACCACAGCCACGCTCGGCCGCTATATCCGTACGAGGAGAGTGCCGCGCACAGGGTTAGCGAACATCGCTATCAGCCCTGTCACAAATTAAACTTGATTTTGTTCCACTCTCCATCGTTGTGTGTTTAAATTGATATTCTTTTAGTCGTGAGAGTTAACCCTGATGTTCAAATAAAAATTCTAAATTCTTCATTAACGTTTCGTTTCTGATTTAAAGTCTCATCGGAATCTTTATTAAAAAATATAAACTTTTTAAATTACATGGCTGTGATGTAACGCAAAACATGAATGTATAGGTATAATTGTTACCTTAATCTATGATTTTTCGAGACGAAATTTTAACAAATAATTGAAAGAACATCAATTTAAATATTAAATTAATGTATATTCGATGGTGTTCCGCGGGATGGACAGGACCGGGTGTCCGCTCTGGCCGCGCGCGTCGCTATGCTCCCCGCGCACCTTTCCGGACAACCAATAATTTCCACTCGCGTTTTAATTATTTAATAATGATTTTCAATGGAAATCGCGATTCTAACTTCGTAGACGGTTTTCATAATATTCACTCTATCAATTCGTTTTGTTTATTTTGCTCTTCGTAAGAGCCCGTATATAAGCACTTACTTTGTCATTTTTTTCCATTAATATTTCAACGGAAAAAAACACTGAAAAAATTCATGCTGACGTGGAATACTTTCAAGTTTAACATATAAAAAAAGTCAGACAGTTTTCTTTCTCTAATCTTCGAAAATTCTGAAGCTTTATTCTCAGCTTCCCTATTCGTAATGTGAATATTACATTTTTTTTTCAGTTTGTATAGTCAACATAACATAAACCAAGATCCAAGAAATATTGGTTTGCACAAGACAGTGTGGGCATTAGAAAAAATATATGGCTGCAAGTTATCTGCGAATGATCCTTGGATGAACGTTTTCAGAAACTGGTTGAGAAGAGAAGGAAAAAATATAGATGCACTCCTCTCCTTTCAAAATTCTCATGGCGTCGTCACACCAGATGATGTACTCCAGATACAAAATTATATTCGTGCATGTCTTAACAGAACTGTGGGAACAAAGAAGGCAAAGAAGCAATCGGCTGGACCCTCACTGGTCGAAGAGGATCGGTAACAATTTATGAATTGCAAAAAGCTCGCACCCAAACACTCCCGCGGAACGAATTGCAAAAAGCACGCACCCAAGACACTCAAAATTGTCAAAAATGCACTTCTTTAAATAATGGAATTGAAAAAAAATGTTCAATGCTAGAGCTTCCGGACTTTTTTCGCCTTAGTGCTTAGCATTTATAGGGACAGAAAACTACATTTTTTCCTTTTTTAAATGAAAAAAGTCCTATTTTTTAAAAACTATTCACCGGTTTTGCCCTTATTCAGCTGTTGGTAAGTGATAGGTATGCGCTTATTCTGAATTTCATGAACATCAAACACTATTTTCATAACTTATGATAGATGATTTCCATGTATTTTTTAATGTAGAATACGATGGTGCTTTTGATGATGGGACACTCACCAACGACTCAAGAAGGGCAAAATCGCTAATAATTTTTAAAAAATATGACCTTGCGTTACGCCCGGGTTTTGGGCATTAACGCGGACACGATCGCGGAGGTGAGCGAGAGGGTGAGCACTGATTCTACGCTCGCCGCTGCTGCTCCAGCGGCGGTGTTGCTGCTCTCGTCCTGGGTGGCGCAAAGGTCCTTGTGCTGCCGCGGCTAGCGGTGTGGGTCAGCGAACATGAGCCCGAGTCGTGCGGGATGAGGATGGTGTGTGTAGATTGAAAATGAGCAGGGGTGCAAGTATTCTGTACTGGCACGTCGTTGCCCTAACTCGGCTGCAAGGTTCACAAGCTCAGCGTGATCGAGCTCGGGGCAACAGGAGCTGCGAGGGGAAATAGCTCTAGGGACAGCTCACGGTTGCCCGGAGGTGCAGGACTCGACCACGGGGGCGGCTTTGGAGCTGCGAGGCTGTGCTCTAGCGTCAGTTCCAGGCCACCCGGAGAGTGGTGAGTTCCGCGAGGAAGACATTTATGGGGCGCGCGAGGCGTTAAGTAACTAAAGACTCCACTCTCGGGAAGTTCCCTTCTCGAGTTAAAACTTCGGCTACTCGTGGTCCCTGAAAAAGTGTTCAGCCTGCACAAATCAGCTCTCAACCTTTTGGACACGAGCCGAAGTGTAGGCGGGAGCGTTGCGTGATAAGGTTGCGTATGTACACGGCCGTGGCTCGAGTTTCCCACTTGCGTGCGTGCGTGCGTGCGTGCGTGTGTGTGTGTGTGTGTGTGTGTGTGTGTGTGTGTGTGTGTGTGTGTGTGTGTGTGTGTGTGTGTGTGTGTATGTGTGTGTGTGTGTGTGAGTTTGTGCCTTGTCTGAGAGAGATATAAGGGGCGCGAAC
Source organism: Phymastichus coffea (assembly GCF_024137745.1). NCBI lineage: Eukaryota > Metazoa > Arthropoda > Insecta > Hymenoptera > Eulophidae > Phymastichus > Phymastichus coffea. Next base: position 2,064,077 of record NW_026706822.1, on the reverse strand, counting down.
GTAGAGCAGCACTCAGCTTATCGCAGATCATGTATGCAATTTGATTGTAAAATAAAATTGTATAGGAGGGCGTGCCCGTGTCAACTTTTTATTTAAAAGCGCAGAAAAAAAGTTGCCAGTTACTTTTCAAATTTTTACGAGTATTTTTTAAGCAATAAGGCATAAAAGTCCGGAAGCTCTAGCGTTAAAAACATTTATTTCAATTCCATTCTTCAGAAAAGTTAAATTTTTTGTAAATTTCGTTATGTGCGTGCACGCACGTATACACACAAACTATAATCTGAATCATAACTGAAAATGATTCCTCTATTTTATAATTATTTTCTCTTTTTACAATCAGTGAAACATCAAGTGCGTCTAGTGCTGATATGGCTCAAAAAGAAAATAATTTTCTGGATCCTCCATCACCTCCCACACTCATAAAAGTCAGTAGGAAGAGAATCCGGTCACCTCCAAATAATTTTTCTAAAAACAATATAAATCCGTAAGCTCACGAGTATTTTTCAACCCTATAAATATTAAATAGAATTATAAAAAAAAGTCAAGAAGCTCTATTAATATACCATCTTCTCTACCATCTGCTACCGCGGTTAGAAGTGAAATCAGCACATCGGGTCTTTCGCAATCGCCTATACTAAGTATGGGGAGAAGAAGACATAGAAAAATTATATCTTCATTGAGCAATGTATCCCAGTTGTGTTCTTTGGCAACAGAGCAGCGCAGCAACGCTGATTTTGATTATGATGGTCGATCTTTGTAAGGCATCAGTGAACTACTAAACGATATTCGAGTTGCATACACCGGACGTCAAGTGAAGATTACTCAATAGTCTCTACGCGCGGTTTCTCGTTTTCGATTCGGTCGTGAAAGATGAAATACTGATGGCTTGAACAAAAAAAAAGTAGGAAATATTCTTCGTAAATTTTAGTTTTTACAATCTTTATTTCGTAGTTTTGTTTCTTCATACAAAATTATAACTTCAAAAGTACTAATGAACAAACGTAAGACTACAAATAGGTATTCTAAATTTCCAGAAAAAATAATTTTTTTCATTTTTTCATTACACATTGATTGTTGACGCTTTAAGAATACGGATATCAATTTTGAACTTTAATTTTCATAAGAAAAAACTTAAAAATGCCTTTATGAATAAACGCGTTGTGCCCTCAGCCGACGTCGCCGAATTATTCATAAAAGCGTTTCAATAATTTTATCTTGTGAAAATTAAAATTCCTAAATTAATGTACGTATTTGTAATTGTTAACAAACAATTTACTAATGAAAAAATCTGCTTTTTTAAAAATTTTAATTTACTTCTGTTGCTTGTAGCTTTTATATCAATACTTTGAGATTACAATTTTGTTGAGAAAAAAAATTGATAAAATAATTTCATAGAAGACTATGAAAAAGTAGAATCTACGACATATATCTCCCTTTTTTTGGTTCAGCCTAATAGCGATTTTTTTTTACAAGGAAGTTGAACACGAAAGACCGCGGAAAATGCATTTATTTCCTCGCATAAACACTAACGTGTAACCATCTCATTGACGACCATGGACTGCATCTCGAACATTGTTTTAGTGATTATGGTGAGGATAATACTTATTAGGCAATGATCGTTTTTATGTTGTTTTATAGAAGACAGTCGCTTTCACATAACAACACTTTGGACAACGAATCATTGCCACCTGAAGGAATGCAATTGCCAGCTTCGATCAACTCCAATCCTTTAAGGACTAATACACCAATCGAGAATCTCTCTACAAATTCTCATGAAAATGGAATCATTGATACGGAACCAGTCAAAGTAATGCCAATAGAGTTTCAGTCGGTCTCGAAGTGAAAATTGAGACCTTTGTTTAGTTTATTGCTGCGAAGAAACTATTCTAATAAAAATATCGACTCAGGACTTTTTTCAGCTCAAAATACTCAAAATAAGTTTTGTTTTTCTTTGTCACAAGTTTCAAAATATCAATTGTACACCTAATAAGGACATACAAACACAAAGCTATATTTTTTTTTTAAATTCATCTTTGCCACGCTTTTCTTAAATTTTTTAGTTTGAAACATTGGTTAGTCCTTAAAATAATTAAAAAAAAATGTTTTAGACATCAAGCATGGCGAATCCATCATTGCCGCTGGAAAGAGATGCTCCACCCTCAGCTACTGATCAAAATTCAAAGAAAAAAAAGGGTCGTCAATCCACGAAGGATTTTGTATCGGGGCAAATCGTATGGGCAAAATACGGCACGTATGATATTTTGCCCGGCAAAATTGATAGAGTTGATGCGGGGTCTCTGAAAATAATATTTTACAATGGCACGAATACCTCGTACAAATGTTACAAAAGAAATTGCTATCCATTTGAACTGAAAGATCACTTGCAGCTCTATGAAAAAGCTGCCGATAAAGAGCTTTTTAAAGAGTACATGAGAACATTTCACAAAGAAAATGATGCACACATGAAAATTAAAGCGTTGACTGATGTAATTGACTTCTCCATTTACTCTTAATAAACTTTGGACATGTATCTGTACATATCTACAGTTATTTCTGTGGCATCCAGCCATAACCGTCATTCGTGTTTTTGAGATATTCGAGTTTAAAGTTCAAAAAATTGCAAAAATTGGGAAATTATGTTTAAAACTTGATATTTTCCAAAAAATATCAATTGTACAGAACTTTTTGAATGGTAGATCCACCAATTTATAAAAGCTCGTTTGTGTTGATATGATGATATGTTGGGTGAGTTGTGCTGCTATTTCAGTTAATTAGTATATGGTACTTTTATTTGTAGAATATTCGAGGGTTCCTAAAATTATTTTTAACAATTTGATACCTGTTTTCGATGTAATTTTTACAGATATAGATTACGATGGTATAATTATATTTGTTGTATAGTTCGAAAAAATAGAACTAGAACTAAAAAACCTTTAATAAATCAAAAAAGTTTTCTGACAAATTCGAATTATCGTTTCTAGCAATTTGCAGTTCAGTTTTGCAACAAATTATACCATAGTGTTCTGCGATAAATAATACTTGAAAAACACGTATCACATTGTTAAAAAAATTATTTGAAAGTTTAAGAATATCAACAAAGCAAATTCCATACGTCGATCTATCCACAGGCGAAAGTTTTCCTCCAAATTCCAAGACAATCCATGAAACGTTTTTTTCAACTCATATACTTACATGACTTTAACGTAGTTTTCTTACGAAGAATACGATGGCGAATTTAGTTTCATGAGTTCGCCCATATCCTTTATTCAAATTGAAAAGCTTGCCGAGTTTACGCTGTTATGCCGGGTACTAATTTTCTAAAATCGAGTTACGTCTTTAAGCATCGTTGTTTACATGGGTTTAAATCTTCTGCTTACAAATAAATAAATACGCGCCGATCATTTTCCGACGAATTTTTATGGTGGCTAGTATGGATGGGTACGCAGTACACGTGACATTAATATAAAAACTTTCTTCTTTCGCAATTGTTTTTATTTGTAATTTTTTCTACAAACAATTAATACAAAAATCGCATGTACCCCGGAGAGGTGCTCATTTGTTTTTACTTATTACTCACTATGCATAGCCCTTTTTTCCGAGCCTCAATTCCGTCCAAATCTATTGCAAGGGTAGTCTGCGCTAGTCTTAAGCTTGTTACAAAACTCCGACTTCGCCTGCATTTCCTCTGAAGCCACACTAGGCTTCAGGATGCAGCCCACCGCTTCTCTGCCCTATTTCACACAGCCCTCCGCTCGTCCGCCTCCCTTTCACCGACCGTCTACTTTCGACGTAGCCCTCCGCTCGTCCGTCTTATTCTGATGTCTCCCTTTCACCGTCCGTCTTATTTCACCCAGCCCTCCGCTCGTCCGTCTTGTTTTAACATAGCCCTGTTATCGTCTGCCCTTTTGGACGCAGCCCTCCACTCGTTCGTCATATTGGGACCTAGGTCTCTGTTCGCCTGCCCTTTTTGACATAGCGCTCTGCTCGTCTGCCCTTGAGGATGCAGATATCTGCTCGTACGTCCTATTTCACACAGCCCTCCGCTCGTGTGCCCTATTTCAGTCAGCCCTCTGCCCGTCCGTCTTATTTCGACGTCTCTCTCTTGCCGTCCGTCTTATTTCGACGTAGCCCACGGCTCGGAAGCCCTTTAGACGCAGCCCATCGCGCGTTCGCCTTGTTTCACACGGCCCCCGACCCGTCCGTCTCCTTTTACTCTACCCTCCGCTCGTCTGCCCTATTTCATCAAGCCCACAGCTCGTTTGCCCTTTCCTACATAGCCCTCCGCTCGTCCGTTCTATTACGAGCCGCCCCCAGCTCGTCCGTCACATTTCGACGTAGCCCCCAGCTCGTCCGTGTCATTTCGCCTTGACTTCCGCTCGTCTGCTCTATTCCGCCCAGCCCCCAGCTCGTCTACCCTTTATGACGTAGCCCTCTGTTCGGCTGCCTTTCATGACGCTGCCCTCTGCCCGTCCGTCTTATTTCGACGAATCCCTTCACCGTCCGTTTAATTTCGACGCAGCCCTCTGCTCGTCTGCCCTATTAAACGCAGCCCTCCGCTCGTCTGTCCTGTTTTAACATAGCCCTCCGATCGTCTACCCTTTTGGACGCAGTCCTCCGCTCGTCCGTCTTATTTTACACAGCCCTCCGCTCGTGTGTCCTATTTCACACAGCCCTCTGCCCGTCCGTCTTATTTCGACGTCTCCCTCTCGCCGTCCGTCTAATATCGACGTAGCCCTCTGCTCGTCTGCCCTTTTAGACGCTGCCCTCCGCTCGTCCGTCTTATTCCACCCAGCCCTCCGCTCGTACCTCTTTTTATACTCTGCCCTCCGCTCGTCCGCCTTTTTACACCTTGCCTTCCGCTCGTTCATCTTATTTGGACAAATCCCTCCCACCGTCCGTCTAATTTCTTAGGTCGCACTGCGTTCGTCTGTCCTGATGCCCCCCAGCCTCATCCCCCGTTTCGTTTATTCTTCTCAAAATCCGCACCTTCGCCACATCCACTACTCTCTCCGAGCAGCCTGGCACCTTTGAATCATTACGGATCTTCTTTCGTATGTCGGTTTTTTAAACGATGACGTTACCATATGGAACAGGGCAACGAGAGATTGATTTTTAAAAAAATTATAGAAATTTGTTTTTGGAATTTCTTTTCACCGAAAAGTGGCAACGACTTTTATAATTTTCAGTTTTTTATTATTTATAATTCTTAATTCAACTTGGAAAAATTGATGTACAAACATTTACGCACTTTATGAAAAGCGTTTCGCTTCCCAGACTACGACTTAAAGTTCTAATGCGTTCTACAATAATCCTAATTATTTTGATAATTGTAGCTTGCTCGTCAGATTGATAATAATATTTCAGAAATGCGCAATGTATTGTAGATCTAGTCTTCAGCATTGCGATATTTTCTTTATAATTATTATGTGCTGGAAATAATTTCATGACTAATGATCATTACTGAAATTCAAATTTTACTTACCTGATTCGAGGCGCCGAGTTGCTGCAAGCCATCGTAGCGACAGTATTTTTGTTTACGAGCCGCCTACTTGCCAAAATGCGTTTTTTCTCGGAGATTTAAAGCTCCTTCTATTATAGGCTCTATTAGAGTCTCACCCATAGTCTCAAATTCAGATGTGATACGATTCGCACGCGTGAGAAATTTTAGAATGGATTTCCTGTGTGTGACTAGTGTAAATCGTCTCGCACACGCGAATTGAGACTTTGTTCCAAGTGTGATGACACATCAGGAGTGAATTTCCCTCATGGAAATTTTCAGCCGAGGGTTGTCAGTATTTATTTATTATTTTATTTCTTAATCTTAAAAAAACGTATAACCAAGCTAATTGGAAACACACTGTACGCCTCTACCTATTGATCTCAATTTTCTCAAAAGCAAAAAAAGGCAATGATGTAGTAGCCAATCACAGCGATTTTCAGCATTAAATAAACATAATTCTTAAGTAAGACAGCGAGTTTGAATTCGACGACTACGAATACTAAATAACCTATTTCGCAAAATAAACACAAAAGCTTTCACGTACATCATTGTTATTAGTCAATCGGTATTGAACCGTTCTTTTTATTGATACGCGTTCAATCAATGAATACGTATATCAATATGTAGACGTGGGAGCTCCGTGTTGCAAGATTGGGTTGAGCACCGCTTGCAATCAGCGGCGGCGCGCGCCGCTAGCCCCCCTCACTGCTCCGCGCTCGTCACCAAGCGCCCGTTCTTCTAAAGCTGTGCGCTGATTGGCCGATCTTTGAAGCTAATTATCTAATTACCTAATTATTTAATCGAAAAACTAAGAACACAATTCTAAATTAATTTTTCGAGACGAATCGAATGGAATTATTAGTTTCATATGTTTTTGAATCACCCTGTATATATATATATATATATATATATATATATATATATATATATATACACACACAAAACACAACATTCCGGGATGTTTCCAGTGATGAACGCGCAGTTTCTGGGAGAATCATCTGTTTCTGGGACTCCCAGAAAAATATTTTCCATTTTTCTGGTATCCCAGGATAAGCAAAGCAATTTTTTGAGGATCCTGGAAAAGAATACACAATGAAACTAGGATCCTAGAATAAACTAATGATATTTCCAGGATCCCAGAAACAACTCACTTTTTTAACACTGATAAACTACGTGGAAACTTATTCATTTTTATTTCTCACTCAAATATACTATTCTTCCAGAATTAGAAAAGTCCTTGTTTATTATTCTAAGTACATTCAATTCCTGTATCCAACCACGTTTTAATAATTTTGAAGCAATTATTCTAATTTTTAGAAAATTATTATTTGAGTTCGGTGATTCAAATAAAGAAAGTATTGTAAAAAAAACTAAAACTTTGACTAGCGTTAACATGGTCTGAAAAGTGCTTGTTTATTATTCTGAGTACATAAGGTCCAGTTAGTATTAAGAATACTAATGGTACCCCCCATTAACAATGGTGAAATGCCCTCTTTCGAAAACCTCAAAATAACCTTTGGCTATCTTTAATATAGTGTTTAAGAAGTGCTTTGCCCATATAATTAGCCTCCGACCTCCCCTCCATATATATATATATATATATATGCAAAAAACGATTTTTTTACGAATTATTTTTTTTCTCGAAAAATAATAACGATATCAGTACAAAAAAAAATCATAGATATACTACTTGCCAAAAGGAATATACCTGATTTTTTTCACATCTTAAGGTGGTGATTTTCTAACCTAAAAATATTCCCGAAATTTTCAAAGTGCGATAACTTTACTTAGAAAAGTGGCTACAGAAAATCTGACAAATTCAGTGGTATCGTTAGAATTTTGAAAATCGTAGTGGGTCATTGAGAAAAAGTCAAAAAACTGAGTTTTTTCGACTTTTTTCGTGGTTTTTGGTCGCTAATTCTTCGCAGTCGATTTCTATGCCAAATCTGATTACACCATTCGATTCTACAGGAAAAATTACATCGAAAACATATATAATAACTTAGAAAATAATAATGAATCATCGTTGAAAAAATTCAGTAAGCTGCGTACAGGTACCTAGTGTACCTCTGCAGAGTTCAGAAATGAACTAAGTATTGCAGTAAATAAATAAATAAAATAAATAAATAAATAAATATATGCATATATATATATATATATATATATATATATATATATATATATATATATATATATAACTATGCGCAGCTGGATGGACTTACAGATTGACAATATGTCGGCCGTGAAGGGCCAATAGCAAAGCAGTCATGATACCGTCATGCAATGTCATGGTGCTGTTTTATAACCATAGCAGAGCAATCTAATTACGGAATCCGGAACGGAATAGAGAGGGGAATCAGAACATAGAAATCTCGGATGTTAGATGGTTTCACCTTTTGACACTCGTTGCATGTTGAATGTTTTTTTATTGAAAAAAGCACTGATCCGATTGAACTCTCAACTTAAAATTAAATAGGAATTAAATTGGAAACTTGAATAGGAAAATTAAATAGGAAACTTGAAATTAAATAACCAAAAATTATACTTGTCAGTTAGTTTGCCAAGTTGACAACCCAATATAAAAAAGACATACCATGTGAAAACACTGAAGACATTTGGATATTTGGATTGAAAAGTATATATAATTCAAAAGGTATGATAATGTCAATTTTTGCGACTTTAATATCAGTATTAATTATTCAATATACATTAGTACATTAATGTAGTAAATTAACCATCACACACAAAACTTGGTATCAATATAGTTTGAATGGCAGACGATAATTTTTAAATTATTGTAGGAAAGAAATTACGATTCCATTAATTATATTCTATTTATTAATTTATTTCAACAGTTTTAGGTACCTTGGAATACATATTTCTGGTACTCTTCAGGCTATAGTACTATTAGTTGAGTTTGTTTTCATTTCCTTGGATAATTTCAAAACATTTTTACATTATCCATAGTTGAATATGAAATTGTAATCCTACTTCTGAATATAAATCATTAAAACTGTATTATTCCAATATTATTTTTTTTATAGTAAACAATAAGTTAACAGTTATTGTACTGCATATTTTAATAGAATAATTTTTTTTTCATCAAATAAAAAATTCTATCGAAAAATTCTTTTCGCATCTTTTATAAGTTTGATAATATATCAAAAAACTTTTCTTTACCTAAACTTTATATTATAAAATTTGTTGCATCTACTTTTAACTTTAAGGTTGTTACGAGAGTCTTTTTTTAATTTTCTTGTATTTTTTAAATATTGGAATTATATTAAATTAACTAATAGCCAATAGATTTTGCAAGTTATTTTGACACATCAAATAAAGCAAAGATTTTTTCAAGCAATATATTACTATGAGTGCTACCATAACTATGTGTGATTATTTAATAGTAATTGGTTTTGCAATCGTATAAATTGTGATACACTTGTTGTAAAATAGTCAAACAGAACTATTGAAATTGCTAAAAATTTTATAATATTCTGTAATTTGTACAAAATTAACTTTATCGTTTGTATGGTAGCTGATTATCGTAAGAACTTTTATTTCTTCCTCGTTTTAACATAATTTATATGTTTTCATGTTGGACCATGGAAAAAGAGTTTGACATAATAAATATACTCAGTTTTTGACGTGTGCAATTATGTTTTAGATTTCCCTTTTCTGCAATTTATACTTTCATGATCTACAGGAATGAATATTTAACTTTGATTGTTTGTTTTCATTTTCTTTTTAATTATCTCTAACAAACTTCCATATAAAAATATATATGCTATGAAAATTCCGGTGGTGATTTTCCAAATAGTTAGAAAAATAAGTATTAGAGCATTTGAATGTTTCAAAGATAGTAAAAGAAGTCTCGAGCTTTTGATTATTTACAGAAATGTTTACTACTAAATATTTCGTTAAAATTGTACTTGTTGTGATATTAAAATCTAGTAATTTGACATTATGAAAATTAAAATATGATCCTTTTTGTTATTACAGACACATAAGATGTCTTCTGATGATGAGCCTTCAGTCAAAAAGCCTCGTTCAAGAGATGAATCAAAATGTATTTCGTGCGACAAATATATAAGAAAATTGAGTGGATCCCATTTGTATATTGATAGTCGGGAAAAAGCTTTGGATTTTAATAAAAAGTATGGACAATTGGTCCTTGTGGATGATACAGTATGTTCCAAGTGTTACGCAAAATTGCGAATTTCGAAATCTTCAAAAAATACTGACAACAAGAAGTATAAAGCTCAAAAATCTGGAGATTCGTCAGAGTCGACGACAACTTCTTCAGCAGATGTTTCAGGTGAAAATACTGTTCAAGAAGATGAATCTGAGTCTCAAATTGAAGAACAGACGTCAAGAATTTCACTGGAAAATACTCAAGAAAGTAACACAGAGAGTAATACACCTTCATGGGATACAAAGCTTGGAGAAAGTAAAAGTAGTCAAGATACAACTACAGATTATAGTCAAACATCAGATTCTTCCGGAACAGATCCAACATATGTGCTTATTAATACTATTGAAGTTGAATTGGTAGTCATGCCTTTTCCAAGGACAATTATATCTCACCAGTATTGTTTTATGTGTAAAGAAACTAAGGATCTTCAAGACGTACCATTCGATGCCCGAATATACGTGTTCACAAAAAGGAGAATATTCATTCCAAGGAGAAACAAATGTTGTAAGAAGCATTTAATTAAAAAACGATTTTATAATGAAGATTTGTCAATTATAACCTGTGCTAGCAGTGAATGTGAAATTGAATCCAAAGAATTGCCCAGATTCCTTGAAGCCTTATCAGATTCAAGTAATTCTAGTCTGCATGATAAAATTGGTGAGTACGCAATTTCTGAGGAAAGAATAAAAGCATTAACAGGTTATACGTGGAAAAACATAATTACTCTTAAGGAAATGATGATAACTATGCGTAGTTCAGGTAATCGAAACGTTACACAAGCTCTAGTCATATTTTTAATTAAATTAAGAACTGGTAACTCGGATCTTTGTATGTCTGCTATACTGGAAATTGAAGAAAAAGTAGTGCAACAATCAATTAGTGCTGTTTTAAAATGTTTTGAAGAAGAAGTATTACCCAAAAATTTTGGATATGGGGCTTATTCGAGAGAGTTCTTGTTGACCCAAACCTCACCAATAGCTAAAATATTATTTAATTTAGGAGATAGACTGGGTTTAGTATGTGATGGTACGTATTTACGGCATCAAAAAAGCAGTAACAATATGTACCAAAGGAAATCCTATTCTGGGCAGAAGAAAACAGCACTATGTAAACCTTTTACAATAACAACTACAAATGGCTTTACAGTTTATGTCGAAGGACCATACAATGCTAACCTCAATGATGCTGCAATTTTAAAAGAAATTTTGTGCTCTGCTGGTGGTCTTAACAACATTTTAGAAAAAGGAGATTATATCATTTTAGATAGAGGTTTTCGTGACGTGGTTCCATTCCTGACGAGTAAAGGTTTCAATGTACTTATGCCAGCTTTAAAAGGAAAGCGAAATCAATTGACGGTTGAAGAATCAAATCAATCGCGATTGGTGACCAAAATTAGATGGGTTGTCGAAGCTGTTCATGGGATAGTAGGGCAAAAATGCAAACTTCTTCATAATCAATTTCATAATGCCAGGTTGCCCAATGCTGGATTGTACTGTCGAATTGCATGCTTTCTCATTAACTTATTTTGTAAACGACTTAATTCAGATGTTGGCAAAAGTGATTTGATAATTGCTAGAATTCTTAAAATGATCAATGTCAAAAATACTCTAGCAGAGTTTGTTGAAGAGAACAACTGGAATAAAAAAGTTAAACCTTTCAAAATAATTTCGTCAAACGATTTGCTAGATTTTCCAGAACTGACTGTAGATGAGCTACAAATTCTTTTTACGGGTACATATCAATTATCTCAAGCTATTTGTTACTTAACGGAAATGTTGGGCGAGAATGAATCTTTAAATCTGAAGTGTTCTATAGAAGAAAATTGTATCATTAGATTTGAAGTCAAATCAAGACACATCAATAGTAAGACGTACAAGGCCTATGTAGAATACGAACCTCAAACTTATGGCATAAAAGGTATCAAAAGATATTGTTGTAATTGTTCTAACGGCAACAGGACCGTTGGCTGTTGTTCACATGTGGCATCTATTATTTATTACTTGGCTCATGCCCGATATTTATCACGCATCCCGAAACCAGCAGAACAACTAACTAAGTTGTTTGATGTTAATAGTACAGTTCCTGTCATCGATGAAGACAGTGATGAGGACTAAAGTGATTTTCAGTATTGCTTTTCAACAATTATCTGTAAATACTACGACACATTGTAATTTTAATGGTTTATTCAGCTAATAAATCATAACAATTATCAGTAAATATGTCCAATAATTTCAGTTGTTTTATTTCATAAATTTTTTTTACGATTAACCGTTTTCTTCCATAAGTTGTTTTCTATATAATTTCTTTTGATTTTCAAAAGATTAATTTTTAGGTACTCTGATAACACTGAAATGCATTTACACACTCACTCGCTTACACACTCATATATATCTAACTATATATATATATAGTTGTAAGGGCGCCTTCGGAAGTAGACCCTCCCCCCCTCCCCCCTGATTTGTTCCCCTCCCCCCTGATTTGTTCCCCTCCCCCCTCCCCTTTTCAATATTACGTTTTTGGTATTTTTGTACTAAAAAGCTTAATATTTACGGTGTTTCTACCGTGTTTTTGTTGATTTTTGCTAAACTAAAACAAATATTTTATTTCTTATGCCACCTCTCCCCCTCCCCCCTAACTTGGCCCCCTCCCCCTCGATTTTGAAACTTTTTTTGTCCCTTTCTTTTTCAATTTCATGGCATTCATGAATTTATATACATGACCATGTAATTGATTATAACATTTGTTTCAGAATTTCAGTTCTTAGATTATAGCAATTTATTCTCAATTCAGTTAGCGAGTTTGGTTATTCAATGAGTATTGTAATATTAATCAGTTTTTTTTTTAAATATTTAATAAGCACAATGTTTTAATTGCTGCACGAATTCATAAATTTAAAGTTTACTAAACTTATAGATATTGCCGCGGGAAGCGCTGTGATCGCTATGTGCTACCGTCAATCTGATGTGTTTCACGATAGTTTCTCATGCTTTCGACTCGTGACAACAGCCGTTGTTGTGTGTTTTTATAGTTCTATAAATTTAGTTCATATCACTTATTTATTGGCAAATTTGAAGTATTTATTAAACGTAAGTAGTCCCTATATTTACTACTATATCTATTCTATTCATGCTTTCGACTCGTGACAACAGTCGTTGTTTGTTTATATTGAGAAAATGTTGTATTACAACTGCAGGAGTGCCAAAGAAGAATATATCCAGTAGGTAGGCAAATGGCACTAAGAAATACCAGTGCATTTAGGACTATCTCCAGAGACGCAGCACATGTAATTTCAGGGCTATTACCCATCGAGATTTTGGCTGAAGAACAGACGCGGCTGTACGAGCATCGGAAAGCCAGGCAGTTAGAAATAGATGACTGCAGGAAAAGAGAAAGGCAGAAAAGCATTCAACGTTGGCAGGCACAGTGGGATAGCTCCGGAAAGGGCCGATGTACCTATCAGCTTATCCCAGAGATAGCGAAATGGGTGAACCGCCAACATGGAGATCCCAGCTACTACCTGACACAGTTACTGACTGGGCACGGATGTTTCCGCAAATACTTGCACAAGTATAAACATGAGGACTCACCAGAATGCCAAAAATGTCGAGGAATAGAGGAGGACGCGAGGCATGTATTTTTCACATGCCCAAGATTTGAAACACAACGACGAAGGCTCGAAAGCACACTTGACACGACGATCAAACGTGAAAACCTTGTCGAACAGATGCTAAGATCCGAGAGCAGTTGGAATGCCACAGCGGACTATGCCAGAGAAGTAATCGAAGAATTACGAAAAGAAGAGAAGACGAGAAAAGAACAACGAACCCAGGGCGCTCGCACTAATGCGATTCCCTTGTAGTTAACTTGACAGATTCTTCTCGGATGAGAAAAAAACACAGAAGAAGACGACCGGACGATGCGGTAAGAAGAAGACGACCGGACGATGCTGTAAGAAGAAGACGACGTAGGAGTCTGACAAACCTGAACCCTCGATCAATCAACGACGATCGGGGGACGTAGGGAAGGACAACAAGGAGGAAGAGCTAATCAGCTATTGCCACTCCCGCGAAGTAATATCTAGCGGCAGTTCCGCGGGGGGTTCCTGCATCCTGCAGTTGTGGTCACCACTATAAAAAAAATGCGCCATGATATTTACCTCAACGGTGGTGTGGAAAAAATATCAGTAATGTTTCTTTTATATTTTCATTCACTAAAATGGGGGGTTGGCGAGCGGAGCGAGCAGGGGGGCGGAGCCCCACGAGTATATATATATATATATATATTATGTAGGGTCATTAATTTCTTTAATAAGACAAATATTTCAAGTAAATACGTCCGATGTTCTTGATTTTTTTCTTTACTGAATTTTTTCAACGATGATCCAATATTATTTTCTATGTTATTATACATGTTTTCGATGTAATTTTTCCTGTAGAATCGAATGGTGTAATCAGATTTGGCATAGAAATCGACTGCGAAGAACTAGCGACCAAAAACCACGAAAAAAGTCGAAAAAACTCAGTTTTTTGACTTTTTCTCAATGACCCACTACGATTTTCAAAATTCTAACGATACCACTGAATTTGTCAGAAAAAAAGACGTAATTTAAAAAAAAAAAATTTTCTGTAGCCACTTTTCTAAGTAAATTTATCGCACTTTGAAAATTTCGGGAATTTTTTTAGGTTAGAAAATCACCACCTTAAGATGTGAAAAAAATCAGGTATATTCCTTTTGGCAAGTAGTATATTCATGATTTTTTTTTGTATTGATATCGCTATTATTTTTCGAGAAAAAAATAATTCGTAAAAAAATCGTGTTTTGTATATATATATATATGGGGGGGGGGAGGTCGGAGGCTAATTATATGGGCAAAGCACTTCTTAAACACTATATTAAAGATAGCCAAAGGTTATTTTGAGGTTTTCGAAAGAGGGCATTTCACCATTGTTAAAGGGGGTACCCTTTACTACTCGTCGTACATAAAAACACTACATCCGCTCGTTACTGAAAATGTGTGGACGCTTCGATATCTACCGGATTTCCACGAAACTCCGATCTTACCTCGAGTACTCTGTAGCTGGGGACACATTTAGCTGTCTAGCGTTTACATGGTATGAAAAGGGATCGTTTATTATTCTGAGGACATTTAATCTCTGTAACCGGCTAATTTTAAAAAATGTTGACGCTTATTCGATATCCACCGGATTTCCACGACACTCCGATTTCACCTCGGCGTAACCTATAGCTGGGGACACATTTAGATGTCTAGCGTTAACTTTGTCTGAAAAGGGATTTTTTATTATTCCGAGTACATTTAATCTCTGTAACTGACTAATTTTGAAAAATTTTGACGCTTATTCGATATCCACCGGATTTCCACGACACTCCGATCTTACCTCGGTGTAACCTGTAGCTGGGGACACATTTATATGTCTAGCGTTAACATGGTCTGAAAAGTGCTTGTTTATTATTCTGAGCACATTTAATCTCGTTAATCACCTCTTTATGAAAATTTTATCGCAAATACGATATCGACCGGATTTCCACGACACTCCGATCTCACCTCGACGTAACCTGTAGCTGTTGACTCATTTAGCTGTCTAGCGTTAACATGTTCTGAGAAGGGGCTTTTTATTATTCTGAGTACATTTAATCTCTGTAACCGGTTAATTTTAAAAAATTTTGACTTTTATTCGATATCCACCGGATTTCCACGACACTCCGATCTCACCTCGGCGTAACCTGTAGCTGTGAACACATTTAGCTCTCTAACGTTAACTTTGTCTGAAAAGGGATTTTTTATTATTCCGAGTACAGTTAATCTCTGTAACCGGCTAATTTTAAAAAATGTTGAAGCTTATTCGATATCCACCGGATCTCCACGACACTCCGATTTCACCTCGGCGTAACCTATAGCTGGGGACACATTTAGATGTCTAGCGTTAACTTTGTCTGAAAAGGGATTTTTTATTATTCCGAGTACATTTAATCTCTGTAACTGACTAATTTTAAAAAATTTTGACGCTTATTCGATATCCACCGGATTTCCACGACACTCCGATCTTACCTCGGCGTAACCTGTAGCTGGGAACACATTTAGCTGTCTAACGTTAACTTTGTCTGAAAAGGGATTTTTTATTATTCCGAGTACATTTAATCTCTGTAACCGGTAATTTTAAAAAATTTTGTCGCAAATACGATATCGACCGGATTTCCACGACAATCTGATCTATGGTCGACTTGACGCTTAGTTCGGGCATATTTGAGCTATCTAAGGTCCAGTTAGTCTTAAGAATATTAATTTACTACTCATCGTACATAAAAACACTACATCCGCTTGTTACTAAAAATGTGTGGACGCTTATTCGATATTTACCGGATTTCCATGACACTCCGATCTTAACTCGACGTAACCTGTAGCTGGGGACACATTTAGCTGTCTAGCGTTGACATGGTATAAAAAGGGATCGTTTATTATTCTGAGTACATTTAATCTCTGTAACCGGCTAATTTTAAAAAATGTTGACGCTTATTCGATATGCACCGGATTTCCACGACACTCTGATTTCACCTCGGCGTAACCTATAGCTGGGGACACATTTAGATGTCTAGCGTTAACATGGTCGGAAAAGTGCTTGTTTATTGTTCTGAGCACATTTTATTTCGATACCCACCTACTTTTTGAAAATTTTGTCGCAAATACGACATCGACCGGGTTTCCACGACAATCTGATCTATGGTCGACTTGGCGCTTAGTTTGGGCCTATTTTGGCTATCTGAGGTCTAGTTAGTCTTAAGAGTAGTAATTTACTATTTGTAGTAGATAAAAACACTACAACCGCTCGTTTCTGAACATGTGGACGCTTATTCGATATCTACCGGATTTCCAAGACATTCCGATCTTACCTCGTCGTAACCTGTAGATAGGACCCATTTAGCTCTCTAACGTTAACTTTGTCTGAAAAGGGATTTTTTATTATTCCGAGTACATTTAATCTCTGTAACCGGCTAATTTTAAAAAATTTTGACTTTTATTCGATATCCACCGGATTTCCACGACACTCCGATCTTATCTCGGCGTAACCTGTAGCTGGGAACACATTTAGCTGTCTAACGTTAACTTTGTCTGAAAAGGGATTTTTTATTATTCTGAGCACATTTAATCTCATTAATCACCTACTTTATGAAAATTTTATCGCAAATACGATATCGACCGGATTTTCACGACACTCCGATCTTACCTCGACGTAACCTGTAGCTGTTGACTCATTTAGCTGTCTAGCGTTAACATGGTCTGAGAAGGGGCTTTTTATTATTCTGAGTACATTTAATCTCTGTAACCGGCTAATTTTAAAAAATTTTGACTTTTATTCGATATCCACCGGATTTCCACGACACTCCGATCTCACCTCGGCGTAACCTGTAGCTGTGAACACATTTAGCTCTCTAACGTTAACTTTGTCTGAAAAGGGATTTTTTATTTTTCCGAGTACATTTAATCTCTGTAACCGGCTAATTTTAAAAAATTTTGACTTTTATTCGATATCCACCGGATTTCCACGACACTCCGATCTCACCTCGGCGTAACCTGTAGCTGGGGACACATTTAGATGTCTAGCGTTAACATGGTCTAAAAAGTGCTTGTTTATTATTCTGAGCACATTTAATCTCGTTAATCACCTACTTTATGAAAATTTTATCGCAAATACGATTTATTTACTAAATTTGTTAATAATGCAAGTAAATTAGCTCCATGTGCATCAACGTAGATCAATGAGTCATTCAATAACATTCGCTAGTAAACACTCAAAGAATAAACACTATGCCGGCTCTAAATCATTTGATGTCCGTGTTGCAACTGCAGCTTGTCAGACAAACAGGGGGACTTCTAATAAAAAGTTATTGTTATCGCCTGGTAGTTTCACGTCGAAGTTCCGGAAATCCAAAGATCGCAAAAGAAAAATGAGGGCTCTTCGAACTTCAATCAACAATCAATTTCAAAAAGAGGAGATTATTTATAAAAAAAGATCTTCCAAAAATAACACTGCAGAGAAAAAAGAAGGTACTACATATGAACCAGGTTATGGTTTAAATGACGTAGATGTTGCATTTATACCAGGTGATTATTGCATGTATATAATATTACATAAAATGTCATTACATTAGAAACTATAATGCCAGTTTTTATTTTTTTAGAAGCCGATAATGAATTAAGTTGAAGACACTTGTATTTTTCGATCTCGAAACTACTAAGAATACCAATACCTATTACCTACTACTAAGAGGAATAGGGATTTTCATTTTGCGAAAGAATATTCCTAATTTGATAAATTTTTAAACTCCTGAATTTTGGTCGGAAATTTTTTGAACAAATGTAAGAAAAAATCGTTTTTTTAAATATATCTTGAAAAATAATGTAGAAATGATAAAACTATCTAATACTATCCATGTAAAAGTTGTTGGTAAGTAAATAACAATGCGAATGAGCGGCCGCACGATTTTCTAACATTATTAGAAGTTAAGAAAACTTGAAAAATCCAGGAAATTTCGCACTTTGTAGCAGAAATTGTATTTCCGACAATTTTAAACATTTAAGAGCCAAGATTTGAAACAATAGTAGCTAGATTATGTCCTCAAAGTGTGCGAAACCTTGATTCAATGCAACAATTAGTTTCCGCACAATGCATTTAAAAAAATTATCAAACTAAAACGGAAAGAAATTACTGATACCTCTTAGGCAGAGCCTAGGACGATAGTGACATAATGTCGAAAGTAACGTATCCCTGAGTCGAAACCGAATTCTATTATTATTATTATTATCATTATTATTATTATGAAGTAATTTTAATTATTATACGAACAAAAACGACCATCTAGATTCATTTCAGTGAAAATATATCTACTAAAAGCAGGGAGAATTTTTCTAGGTTCCCAGGAAAAAATATAAAATATTAATCTTGGATCCCAGAAAAACGTAAAAATTAATCTAGGATCCCAGAAAAATGAAATAATTTATCTGGGATCCTAGAAAAAAGTGATCCCAGAAAGTGGCGTTTTACATATATATATATATATATATATATATATATATATATATATATATATATATATATATATATATATATATGCACGATCAGCACAAACATGACCATGGGGAAAGTAGACTCCAACGTTTTATTTGCCGATTTAAATTACCAATGACAATTATCAAATGAAGATTTATAAAAAGTAATATATGTAATGTGACGGTAAACGTCAAATTAGCGCTAATAATCTAACCTAATTGCTGCCTGCGGGGGTAGCACCTACCGGGGAGACGAAAAACGTAACGAAGGAATTCGGCACGCGAGCAGACGGAACGCGCGCGATTGAAAATGAACCAGTGGGGGTTTAATCATCAACACGCTCGCCCGTGAATACGAAACTAGCTACCGCTACACGAACCGCCAGGAGCAAAGTCTACACCAGAGCCGATTTTGAGAAATTGCTGTTGCCGAGGTGCCGTGCAGATACCAGGAGTGCAGACCGGAGCCAGCAGAAAAGCGCTGCGTCCTGTGACTTTGAAAGTGCGTGTGAGGTTTCGCCATCGAGGGCGAAACGACGTGCGCGCGAGTTCGCGACCCACGACACTAACAAAATAGACCGCTTTCCCGCAGCGCGACTTGTTGCCGTCATCTTCGTGCGTCTGCCGAATAAAGGTAAGCTGGCCAGCTTAACCTCGCGATCGCGATTGCATGCGTAACAATTAATTTTCCGTGCTCGAAGCGTGCATGTAATAGCTCTACGGACAAAGAGCAGCGAGCGTCCCGACACTGCATGTTGTTGTCGAGCGAGCGCCGACATAAACCGATGTAAATCCGATGTAAACATAAACACGCGGGCCGATCTGATGTAGCGTTTTAAGAGATAATAAAGAGTTTTCGTACACGATATTAACAAGTATTTTCAGAGCGTTCTCTTCACTCCCGTAGATAGTTGGTTGACTGACACCCGTTTCCTCTTGCTCTCCGACTTTCTTATTTGATACAGGTGATAGCGAGCGCGTTTACGCGATCATCGTAATATAAATAATTAAACGGTAAGCAACCCCGTTACAGTAAATAAATTAAACATAATAATAATATACTACAGTTTTCACTTCTGCTCCTCAATTTCATCTTAAATACCATCGCTTGGGTCAAACTCTGGAAGATGAGATAATGTTTTTGTCTCTTCGTTAGTTTGCAACTCATCAGAAAGAATTTCCTCGTCTGAAATTCCATTTTCTCTGTCTTCTCCTCCTTCTCCATTTCTTTCTCTATCGTGAATATCAACTTTTAGAAAAGACAGTGCACGTTCAGATAATAGCGCTACGTTACATTCATGACTGCCGACGTTTTTTGATAAATTTTCAATACCTTTATCTGCGTCCATGTTTTCATTTTTGCCGTCTTCAATATTCTTTTTATCTTCAGTAGCGCAATAATTTAAACATATAAAAAATCTTATAAATAATATAAAGGTATTATAAGCTACTTTTCATAAAATAAAAATAACCTTGTACCTGTGTCTTTAGATTTTGTAGGTGGGGCTGTTGTCTTCAAATAACTAGTGGCTTTAGATGAATAAGAATCAAATTTATTTGTTAAACTTTGATAATTATATTCCACAAGATTCTTTCCTTTCAACCTTGATTTGTATTCTTTTTCGAGCCAATGCTCGTAAAAATCTAAAATTTAATATTAATTTTATATTTAAAAATAGTGATACTTTTTTTACTTAATATTAAAAAATTTAATTAATTAATTTTTTACTTAATATCTTTAATCATTAATAATATAATTGATTTAAATTAAAAATATATACTATTGCTAATAACGAGTAAACAAATTTTGTTATATTATATGAATACTATAAAACCGGAATATAAGTACTTTGATTGTCAATTGCAATCATAATAAAAAATACTAAATTAAATAACTAAATTTCTTGATTACACGTAATGCGAACGCGTTTATACATATATATACAGATATCTTATATTTTTCACTCTGGACTTTTCAGCATCCGCTGACCAACAACCTTCGCTTCGCTCGGATCGTAGATGGCATTGCTAGCGTGAATTCTGGTTGCACAGCTACCAGGTAGACTCTCGCACGTTCTCAATTAATAATTATAAGTCGGACACATTTTCAATCGGGTAGCAAAAAAAATAATAGTATACATTACACTGGACTAATGTAGAAGATCCCTCCCGAGGAGAGATTGTCCCCACCCCCCAGACGAAGCCGAGTTATGTAATGTACTATTACAATAATGATAGTAATATCCCTTTACCTTTACACATAAGTAACTTCATTAGGTCAAGCATATTAGGTGTTTCTACTTCTACACCTTCGTTCGACTTTGCAGCTTTTCCTATAGTTCTATTACTGGTTTTTCCAGTAACCGTACTCGACGTCAAATCCTTTAGGTTAAATAAAGTTCGTAATATGTTAGCTACATATCCGTATGGTGTTTTAGACTTTCTGATTAAGTTATTTTACGTACCAGCTGGAATTTGTTTTCCTCTGCCGATATTCACCTGCAATCCACAGTTTAATATAGTAGTTAGTTTATATTGAGAAATATATTGTATACATGCCCTTTAGTAATTTACCATTTCCTTATTCTTGTACTCGTAACCAATCGGGGTGTAATTTGTTTTGTGACCGATGTTGCAATTGCTATCTACTGTTTCATCCTTGATTTGTTGCTGGATAACTGTCAAATGATTACAGAATGAATGATCAATAAATATTTGTTTGAATCAAAAAAAAATATTCAAATGATAATCAAAAACTTAGTTTAGAAATGAAATCAAGTTAAGTGACATTAATGAAAATTTAGTGATTGAATTAAAAATGATGTATAAATATACAAGTTCTATTTTGTAAACAAAACTTGTTAATATAAAAAATTAAAGGAAGTATAGTAACTAACAGTTTTATAAATAAGAACTGATTGAAACTTGAACGACCACTTCATTAAAGTGTTTTATGGGCGTGGTTCAAATTTCTCAACCTTGTAAAGTTCCAAACCTCAGAAAAAAGTAATTAAATAGCAATGACACATTGTCTTATAGAAAAGTGCACATTTTGTCGATGTTAGAGGTACTCAAACAAGAAATAGTACATTACACACCTAGGGCGATAAAACATAGCTCGCGTAAATTGGTGTCACAAACGTGCTATGGCCTCCATAGGTGTGTATACTATTTTTCTGTCGTGGGAGACCGAAATTAGCTAGTTACTGAGAGAGCATGAGTGCGGAAACTGCTAGTTTCGACCCGTACGGCAGAAAAAATTATAAAAAAACTATGAGGCGCGCAGAAAATATACGTTGACAACATTATTATTCAAAGTCTACAAAAAAGGAAAATGAATAATTTCAATGAGAATATTCCAAAATGTTGAGTTTAATCAAGGAGATAGATGTAAAACTTTTGACGGCCATTGAGCGAGACTTCAACAAAATCCAAACATGCACTCAACTGATAGCGTCATATTATAGCGATATATCCTCCATACTCCCTTGACTTTATTGTTCAGCAGAAAATAATTTTTGTACGCAAGACTGAACTTATCCATGCATTGCGATGAACCAACTATGCAAATTTTTATTAGTTGACGTAATTGTATCGCTCAATAAGAAAAAATTTCAAAATGAAGCATAATTTTAGCAACTTGGTGATACATATATGCGTTAGGAAATGATTATAAATATATATAAAGAAGTTCTTTGTTTGTAATAACTTGTTTATATATGTACTTCACTGTACCTATATACTAGGTTTGTGTTCGTAGAATAAATTACATTAAACAATGTATAGTATATTACATATAGTAACAATTCGTGTGTGTATATATAACGAAATTCATAAGAAAATTCAGTTTTCTGAGGTCTACAATAGTACAAAATTTTTTCTTCCGAGCTTGTTTGCGATTCTTATTCAAAATATATATAGTAGGCTGAACGTATATGCTCGCTGAACGTAAGGAAAGTTTTCAGGTTCCTTATATATTCACGTGATAATCTAGTAGGTTTTATTCATTGAATTACAATAGTTCAGAATTGATATTTAGACTAAAACCAGCAAGGAACATTTTTGACCAGTGAAAATTGTATAAAAAAGATGAGCTTGGCATTGATAAATTGCGTTTAAAAAAATATCCGCTAAACGGTTAACAACACATTGTGAAAATATTGCATTTTTAGTTCGTTAATAATATATTGAAATCGAAAAAGACGTCATTTCTGCAGACTTTTCTAATTTTCATAAGCATTTTTTTCATTGTCTTAAAAAAGAAGATGATATAGGGTCCGATGTTCCATCCGAGAAAAAAAATGGTTGCAATTTTAGACCCAGAAAATTACCTTTTTTTATCTACACAGTCTACAACCATAAAATTAAAACCAACTGTATATTTAACATATTATACATCTGAATTGAAATATATTGTATTTAAATGTGTTATGCATAAACATTTTTCACAATAGCACCCATGAGTTCATTATTGATGAATCGCCAAGAAGTTCAGCCATATCATGATGTTTAAGTATGAATAGATGCACAAAATGTGAAGATAACGGAAATGTGCTAAAATATGCAGTTGTGGAATACTGACAATAATTATACATAAAGCTTTATCTCTGGTTTACGTTGAATTATTGAAAATTGTTTTCAAAGAATGTTGAATTTTGGGCTATAAAAGGCAACAATACTTTAGCATTTCATAAAAATCTCTACTTACATTATTTATTAAGTATTCCAACTGTCGCAATAAACTACCACGTGACTAACTCTCAACCAGTCAAATCATGAATTAACTTGACTTTACTCTTTTATTCATCTACTTTTATAAGAAGGATAAGAGATTACATCTTTTTTTATCAGTTCACGAGGATAAATGTCAAAGGCGGACGGGATTTTGTTGACATTTGGTCGTATTATCACGAACTCGATATTTCTTACAGAAGAACTTTATTATACATACGTCATTTGGAAAATCACGAGCTCTTAGAGCTCTTATATTTTAGAAAATTAAGTCTATTCAACAATCATTTCCGAAAAAATACGTATTGTACAAATGATAAGTGTCGATATATGAACACTTTAATAAATGTGATTTCATGAAAGAAGTTTATAAAATCTAGTCCGTTAAAAGTGATTGTAGGTTCTAATTCGACATTGATAGCGACAATATACAAAAAGTGATCATTAATTTAAAAAATCTATCGTTACTTAATTTTCAAAAATTTATTGTAGAATTTATATTCTCTTATCGAAGGGTTTTATCCGCCTGTTCTTAAAATCTTTCAAATTATATAAAGACCATTATTTCATGATTAATTTGGGTCATGAAAAAACTGCTTCTTAGTTCCATGATATTAAGGCGACGCCATAACAAATTTACACCTCAGGAGTTTTCGTTATACGGGAATAATTTGCAGTTTACATAAAATATCGCAGTCATCCGCACTTTTTCAAATCATAAAAAAGTTCGGATGACCCTCATTACTGGCAAAAACTAAATATTAAAGAAGAATAACGAAACTACGATAGCGTGTTTGGGTCTCTCCCGAGCTACATAATTTTGTGATCATTCACGTTCGTTCAATATTTAATTTGTATCAATTATGAGGTTATCCACGCTGACAAACAATACAAGGAAACACAAACAATTATAATATCTCATACAAACTCAAAATTAATTGAGTATAATGGTTTTTACGATTTTATAGGTTGTGTTGTGTTACGACATCGCCCTAAAACCTAATCAAGTCCTGAAGAAAGTTTTACGAAAATCTTCTGTGTAATAATTATTGCATTAGATGCACTTTGATGTTAGAAACAATGTTATAAAGGCTTACCAAATTGTTCGCGTGCGAAGAAGAAGGGAGATCCGCAGCGCGGACAGGGCGTGGAGAACCCTGCCAGGAGGCCTACCGAACAAGTATCGGTATTGGCTAAGCAAGCTTCCACTTCTGATAAGAAGATGGAAGAGCGTCTGGAGAGCATCGAGCGGATGTTGCGCAAGTTGGCCAATGAAAAGCAAGGCAGTCCTCCAGAACAGCGTAAGAGCCGATGGCGTGGGAGAAGGAAAAATTCTCCTTCTCCCAGGTCTCCCAGCGAGCGGCGAGAAGGACAGAGGCAGAAGATCGACTTCACCATGCCTCTCCAGTGTTCCGCTTGTGACAAACTGGGATTTAATCGTAAATTCTGCCCAGATTGCAACAAGGGAAACGGCAAGGAGAGCGAAGAGAAGAGGTCATCTTCGCGCCTCCAGTAGACTCGACCTCTCACTGCGGGTCGCCGATGGGAAACAGCAAGTTGTTGGCGACCCAGGGATCCAAACAGGTCCTGGAAGGGCATCAAGAGAGCCCAGGGCCTAGCGGTATGTTGGAGCAGAAGGCGATCGAACCTGATGCCAGTCCTCGGCAGAATAGAGGAGTGGTCATTCTGGAAGGACCAGATGGCCACATACAAATTATGGAGGAGGGGGAAGACTCCAGGGAGAGCCTCTCCACATAAAAACCTCCTCTGCCGATAGGATCCACGAGTAGAAGCAAGCCCACCGCCGTTGCACTATAGGAATTTTCGCCCAACTTTGAACGAAATCAAATAACTCAAGATCTAAAAGGGTTAGAGAAAATCGGGGAACGGCATTTTGAAGCTTTTGTTAAGTAGATTAAGGGAAAAATAGTCCAATTCGAGAAAAAAAAAATTTTGAGCTCCAAATCGAAGGTCAAAACACGAGTTTTTAGGAAAATAAAGCTTTTTTATTTTTTCTAACATACTTACACCATGAAATTTGAAAAAGCAATGCAACAGAAGTGTAGCTCTTGAAAAAACAAGGCAGATAGCATTTTTTGTTTTTTTTTTTTACTTCAAGGTCAACGAAGTAATATTCGTCAAATCATCCACTTACCTATCGTGAGTGATTTAATTGACTTAACACAGTTTTTAGTTCTAGTACGGGTTACGAAGCTCTTGATGTGTGGCAAAAGTTCAAGAAACCATTAATAATAATTTGAAAGTCATTAATACGTTGAAGTACACACACAATTTGAGATAGCTACATTTTTTTACATGAAATAATTTGTTACAAATTCTCGAAACTCGTTGCTCATAAGACTGCGCGCCTGTAATGAACTTATAACCCTATTCATCTTCAGTGTCAGAGTATTCGTCGGAATCTACAATTTCAATTGATGACTTGAGAAGACTGGAAATCATATTTATTCATTCATTTATTGTTTCCATAAAAGTATTGTATCTCTGATTCAATGTTTGATACTCACTTCTCTTGAATATACTTTCGAATATTTGCTGGGATTCCATGTTTTCTGAGAATGGCCTTTCTTCTGATTATTCTCTTCTTTATGCCCATCAGAGATATTGCAGGATCACTCATTTCAATTGCTCTATTGTATAAATCTTGGGTACGATTTTCACGAGAACTTTGACGACAATGATGAGTTGTGTTTGATCTGAAGTATTTATGCCATGATTCCAAACCATCTTCAGCAAAATATGCGATTGGAAGAGGAAAATTTTCTGCTATTTGACATCCATGAATCAATAACTTGTGCGTAGTTGGATTCATTTTTGCCCAGGGGTACAGCGAATAGTATAATTTGTAAGTATCGAAAGTAAAATTTTTCATTTTATCTAAATCGAGTACTTTTTTACTTTTGAATGCGGCAAGAACAGTTGCTATATTTTCGACTAATTTTTCGTCGAGTTCTAAGGCTTCTGCGAACGCTGCTGGATTTCCAAAGCATATCCTAGCTAAATTTCCAGTATTTGTCGTTCCAGTACCTTGGAGCAATTGATCCGCTCGAATCGTTAACTTTTTGTACAAGTTTTCTTTGACAACATTTTCTCTGTCCTTGTATTTATCTGTAAAATAATAGTATTTCACTGCTAGCAATCTGCTTTACAAAACTATTAATCTGTATGTAATCTGGAGAGTGCTAAATGACTCGTGACTTTTTCCATCAATTATAAAGTTTAAGTCATGTTAAACAGTTGAAACGCTGCCCCAAAATATTGAAAACTTATTTATGATAAAAAATACACGTACCTTTGTCTTTGTCGATTCTTTCCCACTGTTGAAAAGGCTTGCGGTAACTCAGATTCATCAAATGCTCAAATGCTTTTATTTGACAGTGTAAAATACCTAATCCGAAATTTAGTGTATCTCCTTTTGATGTAAATTTATTCTTCAAATTACTAAATGTAGATGTTGTGAGCTGACAGCAAGGGCATCTTGACGCAGATGGATTGTTAGTAATAATATTCAAACACTTTCCATCGAACAAAGTAGGGTACACTTCAAACTTGACACGAACTTGTTTTTCATTTGATAAAATGAATTTATGAGCAGTGAGAAATTGTATCTCTTTGATCAACCGATCATACTCGACTTTCACGCTATCAGTAGTTTCTTGTTGATAACAAATTCTCACTGGTCTAAAAAATCTCACACTCATGGGAGTTGGATTTATCCAACTGTGCTCGCCATTTTTCGAGTCAAAAAGCTGAATTACTCCGATGCACGTTACGAATAGTGACAGTTGAGCATTTTTGTTTTCTAATTCTCCATTTTCAAATTTTTGTTGAGGATTTTTATGACCCGAAGAGCTGTCAAAGCCTATCGATACACGCATGTGTAAGTTGCGATATGTATTATTAGGCCATCCGAGCGCTACAGCTTCACATAATCGCTCAGCAGTTATATTGAGTAGCTCTTGCAAACGTACACAAACCTCAATGTCACTCTCAACTTGATAAGCTCGCGGATGACACTTTTTTTTCTCTTGCAGTAGTGCTTGATAGCTGGGATAAATATCGTATCCTAAGCTTTTTGTATCAGATATTAATGCTTCGTATTGATTTTTACTGTAGTCATTTTCTAAAAAAAAACCCAAAGCCGAACTAAGTGTATGTTTTCTTGCCAGTACTTCTTTTTCTCCTTCTTCTTCTGTCTGATCTTCTATGATCTTTTTTGCATTCATCTTTTCTGCCATCGATATCACTTCATCATTGTACTTGGGATCATTCAACAAATCTTTAGCTCGATTTCTTAAAGTAGTTCTTGAAACACGCATCTCACGCACATTGATTTTTTTCCGACCACTGTTAATGACATCTCGTCGGACTTTTTTTGGTCTGCCTCTTCCTTTCGGTTGTTTATTTTTATTCTTTCGGCCCATGGTGAGTTACTACTTATTTGAAAAAAGTCGTGTCTTGAAATACCTGGTGATGTAAGTTTCGTATCGTACAATATTCAGAATACTCATCACGAATTTTCCATTCTTTTACCGTATTACGAGCAGATTTCTTACACGAGATTGGCGAATAAAAATCATAGAAACGCTAATTTAAACTTACCATCAGTTTATGAAACGTCAAATTAGACCATACAATTTTACGGAATTATTACACTCTATTGAACACTGGAAATTATTGATAATCGCAGTTCAATCGTAATGAATATACGTGCTGTAAAACTATTCTCGTACAAGTTACTCACTTGAATGAATGTAAAATGTCTTACATCAGTTTCATCAGGACAGAGGTGAATGATAAAGTCAAGCATGTAAACATTGTATACATTACGATTTCATTCTACTGACCTACTGTTGTACAGTGAAAGAGTTTCTAAGAGAAACTATATAGATATACATTTTTTCAGTAATTTATTTTTCTATTATAAATCTTTCAATTATAAATATCAGTCTATATTTTATGAATCAGGTTTTCAACTATTATTTCAATACTCATTTCGATAGCATCATATAATTTTGTGTATTTTGTAAATCTAAAATTATAGTTTATGCAAGATTTGAAAATGATAGGAGTTTGTGAGTTTGAGATATTTTTTTGATCAAATTAAAAAAAAATTAAAAGTGGTTCAATAAAGGTTCGAATTTCGAGAATTTGTAACAAATTATTTCATGTAAAAAAATGTAGCTATCTCAAATTGTGTGTGTACTTCAACGTATTAATGACTTTCAAATTATTATTAATGGTTTCTTGAACTTTTGCCACACATCAAGAGCTTCGTAACCCGTACTAGAACTAAAAACTGTGTTAAGTCAATTAAATCACTCACGATAGGTAAGTGGATGATTTGACGAATATTACTTCGTTGACCTTGAAGTAAAAAAAAAAAACAAAAAATGCTATCTGCCTTGTTTTTTCAAGAGCTACACTTCTGTTGCATTGCTTTTTCAAATTTCATGGTGTAAGTATGTTAGAAAAAATAAAAAAGCTTTATTTTCCTAAAAACTCGTGTTTTGACCTTCGATTTGAAGCTCAAAATTTTTTTTTTCTCGAATTGGACTATTTTTCCCTTAATCTACTTAACAAAAGCTTCAAAATGCCGTTCCCCGATTTTCTCTAACCCTTTTAGATCTTGAGTTATTTGATTTCGTTCAAAGTTGGGCGAAAATTCCTATAGTGCGTTGCAGCAGCGGAAGGGAAAAAGCCGCTTAAAAGCACGACGAAGGGAGGCAAAGTTGCGACTCGTGGATATGACCATGAGGATAAGACCAGGTGGTGGTTGTGGGTAGACATAGGTGACTTTAAAATTAGAGCACTCACTCATCCACGGTCATGTGTCAATTAGGGCTAAGATTGGCATCGGAGATGGGACTCGGATTGAATGTGACCAGAGCGGGAGATGCAAGGCTCGCTGATGGGCGCCCATGCCCTGTAATTGGTCACGTGATGTTCCCCTTTAACGTAGGAGCAATCACGTAGGCGACTGCTACGCAGGCGCGAACTTTATAAGAGAGTTCCGCGCAGTTTTGGATCCCGACGAGGATGAATTATGGCTTAAGGACGCGCAGGTGAAAGTACCACTGGAAGTGGCTGGAATTGATGGTACGGCATTTCTCGCACCGGTAGGACTGTGGAAGGCCACGGAGACACAGCTGGAGGAAATAGAAAACCTCGTTAATGGATTGATTCCTGACGGAGGTCAGGCTTTAGGCTGTGTCGTGGGGGTTGAGCACGAAATAGATGTTGGAAATGCTCGACCCATCAAACAGAAATACTACCCAGTCTCTGATAGAGTGCGAGAGGAAATGCACACGCTGTTCAAAGATATGCTGGAAAAAGATGTAATCGAACCAGCGACCAGCGGATGGTCAAGTCCAATAGTAATGTTAAAGAAGGCTGATGGAAAATATAGGTTTTGCGTGAATTACCAAAAGGTAAATGCGATTACCAAACCTGATGCCTACCCTTTGCCGTATATGAACGACATCTTAAAACGGATCAGGGATGCAAAGTTCATATCTACTCTGGACTTGAGGAGTGCGTACCATCAAATTCCCCTAAAGGAAGAATCGCGTCCGATATCAGCGTTTACAGTATCTGGATTAGGGTACTTTCAGTTCAAGAGCATGCCCTTCGGATTGTCATACGCAGGAGCGTGTAATTGTAAATATAATTTTGTATGAGTAGATAGGAAGGGACAATATGTGAAATAATTCGGGATATACAAGTTCATTCCCGATAAGTTGTCATCTTATTCAAATTTATTATACTAAGCTTGTTTATCTTGTACTGTCGTTACAGTCTAAACGTCGCTGTCGGCTTAATTTACATACGCGTATCCGCATAGACCAAACGGTTACTATTTACATTTTCAAAATCGCTATCATAGATATATACAACTTAAATCTAATTCATCTCGTATATTAAATTATTGATCATAATTCGACTTCTCTTATTCGCATGAGTCTTTATATCGAATTTATTCGCTATGTCATCAATTTTCTCGGTTCACACGCTCACTTACATGATAACGAGGATAGAACCTGATAACGCCTCCTTTCCTAAACGCACCATGTCAACGTGGTTATCCATGGGATGATCATCCATCCAAAAGGTCACCACCCGAGCTCCAGTGAGTACTTCTGTCGGATGATTCCATCGATATAGTCGAAAGGAAGAGTCGTGTGTCACTTAGAAGAAAGAGCGGCTTCCCGGGCAGGACAAGCACCTCGATGTTGAGATCGTCGCACATAGAAAGTGTTCTCCTAATGAAAGGAAAACATCACTCTATCCAGAGAAGGTCCGAGGAAAATGTCACTCTATCCAGGGAAGGTCCGTGCCCGGCGAGCACTGATCGAAGAGTACTCGAAACCAATCGTGCCGTCGGCAAACGCGCGCAAGCAACACCCCCCTACGACGGCCTCACGAGCCCGCTCGCAACCGAACACATGGCTCACGAGCGCAACCAGCAGGATCGGTCGCTCTCGCGCTCGAGTTAGCGGCACATGTTACAACTCTCTCCCCTTTTTAGTGGTTAGAGTCAACCGCTCAAAAACAAAAAACCCAGCAGGAAATTCGCAATCGTTCCCAGAAAACCAAACAACCATCCACACCGAAAACGGAGGCCGCGACCCCGCACACTTTCCGAGACATGCCAAACGGAACACCTGACATGCACGCTCACGCAAAACATTCACACCACGCCAAAATCACGCAATCAAAGACACTCACACACGCATTTCACGCTTACTTGTTTTTTACAATTCAATTAATTCGCAAATCTTCGTACACTTTATACATATAGGTGCACCTAAATTATTCGATTCGCTTACAATTTAAACTAATTCTCACATAACTAAGTATGTCCATGCCTTACACGCGCGTCCTTCAAATTCCGTTTGGTATTACTTTAATCTCTGATTAAAGCACATCCTTCCTGAAGGATCACTCTTATTTTCACCAACACCGAAACGCTTTAAACTAAGCCTTATAATATTTTCTTAGATTTGCACGATTATAGACGCCTCTCTCAACACTATGATCGTTCGGATCAACTAAAACGTAAGCATTGCGACCCAGGTCCCTCGCGACTTTGAAAGGCCCTTCAAACAAATGGAAAAACTTCTTAGTAACCTTAACCAACGCATTAGACAAATGTCTCACTCTCAAAAGTACCAGGTCTCCTTCTTTTATCACAACTTTAGATGGCTTTTGATGCTTGGTACGAGCCGCATGACTTTTTTCAATGTTTTTCTTTGCAAAGGTTATAAGGTATTTATGGTTAATGAGATTTGATTGTGGAAACTTTAAAAACGTAGTTATTTTATCTTGAATTTTTTGTCCAAAATGCAATTCATTAGGTGCACAGCCTGTACTATGATGAGTCGTTATATTAAATAGTTCCTGCATTTTAGATAAATATAATGGCCAGGAGGTATCTTTATTTTCGCAATATGTTCTAAAAAATCGGCCTATTTCTCTCATTACCTGTTCGGTGGGATTGGATTGGGGATGTCTAACTGAACTATATACAACTTTTATTCCGAGCTTTTCCAATTCGATTTTCCACTTATTGGACGTAAATTGACTACCGTTGTCACTCAAAATTCTTTCGAATTTTCCGCATTCCGGAATATATTCCTCGATAAGTCTCCTAAGTGCGGCACCTGTCGTGGCTTTCCTCATGGGGTAAAGACGAATTAACCTTGAAAACGCGTCCAATACCACGAATATGTACTCTACTCCCCCCCGACCGCGAGGGAGAGGGCCATAAAAATCAACCGTCACCAGATCTGATGGCTTTTCGGCCCCGACGAGCTGATATGGCCCCTCCATCGCGATCGTGAAATACTTAACGCGCTGGCAAAGGTCGCAACTTAACACATGTGTCTTCACGTCTTTCGTCATAGTACGCCAATAATAGTATCTTTTTAGATATGACACTGTTTTGAATACTCCAGGGTGACCTAATTGAAAATGGGTGAGCTTCACTATTTCGTCTTTTATTTCCTTTGGTATTACGATACGCCATGTTTCCGATTTATGCTCTTTCATGAATAATACATTGTCGTAAACCTGTAAATATTCTTGTTTTCTATTTTTATTATTTAGTTGTTTAAGAAAATTTTGGCAAGCTGGGTCTTGATTTTGCTTTTCTGCTATATTCTTCATGATTTTTTTTTTTGAGGTATCTGCATTAAACAATGCCATTATTATCAATGAAGATACTTCGTCACTCTTTATCATTGGTAAACTATAATTACAAAGGGATGAAATCATGAGAGTTTCCTGTGTATACTCCTTGAATTTACTTTCGGGATTACGACTCAAAAAGTCAGCTACTGTGTTGTCCTTGCCTCTACAGTGTACTACGGTGTATGAGTATTGCTGTAAATACAGAGACCATCTTATCAGCCGTGAATTGTGAAATACGGTCGAATTCAGAAATGTTAACGCTTTGTGATCCGTTACGATTTCAAAAGTCCGGCCCACTAAAAACTCTCTGAATTTCGCAATACTATACACGATGCTTAGAAGCTCTAATTCTGTCGTTGTATATTTTGTTTCAGTTTGTGTTAAACATCTACTGGCAAGAGAAATTATGCCGTGTTTCTTATTTTCATCTATTTGATATAAAATACCTGCTATACCACTATTGCTTGCATCTGTTTGAACTTTAAATGGGATGTTCAGAATAACATGACTCAAGCAAACAGTATGAGTAAAATTTCGCTTTAGTGCGTCAAAGGCGCGAGTATGTTGTTCGGTCCATAACCATTCTGAATTATCTTTTAATAAATCTCGAAACGGTGATATAAAATTGTTGTGTTTTATTGCGAAACGTCGGTAATAATTACATACTCTAAGTATGTGCTGTAATTGTTGTTTGTTTTTAGGATTTTCAAAATTAGTTATTATCGCGACACGTTCTGGGTCAGGAATTATCCCATTATATGACACGATAAATCCTAGGAATTTTATTTTGTCTAATAAAAATTTGCATTTTTTTAAATTTATTGTAAAACCATTTGCCATCAATTTTGAGAAAATGACTTGCAAAACCAAAATATGTTCTTCGAATGTTTGAGTACCGATTGCGCAATCATCGACATAAGTTGCTGAGTATTTATGTATATTTATTCCGTTTGGAACACTGACTTGATTGTTTTCTTTCTCAGTATTGCTTTCTCCCTCTGGTTGTCTTTCAAAAATGTTCATGATGGGAGCCTGGCTCGATAACGCCATTGTAAAAGCTCGAATGAAAGCACTACTCGCTGTGCTTATACCGAAAGGTACGTGTATGAATTGATACATACATTCGACCCTTAAAGACGAATGCAGTCAGTGGTCGTGATTCTTTATCAAGTAAAATTTTCCAGTAGCCCATCGTCATGTCTATCTTCGAGAAATATTTACATTTGAAAAACACTTGCATGATGTCTGTTATTATTGGTGATGCTTCGTGGTCCTCTTCTAAATATTTGTTTAGGTTTCTTGTATCGAGACACACCCGTATCGCACCGTCGCTTTTACGTACGATTCGAAGGGTATTACAGTACTGACTTATAGCTGGTTCAATGATTCCTGCTTGACACATTTTCTCCAAACACATCTCTACTTCGTCACGCAATGTGTAGGGCACGGGATATGATTGATTTATTTTCGGATTTGTAGACTTTAAGCGAAGTTTATGAGTATAATTGTTGACACATCCAGGTTTGTCTGAGAATAGTTTTTTAAATTGTATAATCATCTTCATGAAAATATTCTTTTTTCCCTCATCAATCATTGTGAGATTTCTCGCGATTAAATCAAACTCCTCAGCGAAATTAGTATCACTGTTGTTCTCGACTGTACATGCATTAATTTTACCCTTATTTAATAAATTATCAAGATCATCCATGTAATCATCTATACTTGACATTACATTACCTTCGGATATTTCTTTTCTTATATCTTCAATCATATCAATACTACATTTTTTGTAAGAGATTTTATCATTATCTTCTTCTTGATTTTTTTGTAATTGTGATTCAGTCTCGGACGCATCGATAATGTCATTTTCGATCATATTTCGATTTGACGTTAATATGTATATGCATGTTTTGTCTTTTATTTCTGTTAAGACCAATCTCTCCGAGGAGCCTGGTTCGAACAATATCGATGAGGCTTTTACTATTCTGTTTTTTATTTGTATTATTCTATGCCAATAACACAGGACCACAAATGGGAACCGGAAAAAGTCCTTCGGCAAAATTGATACCCTATATGTATTTCGACGCGCTGATTCCAAATCCGAGGTCCACATAACCCCAGCACGTCGTGTTCAAGAACATTTGAAGGTCAAACGCATTTACTACGGGAAAACATAAAATCTGACCACGGATTCGGAAAGAGCGGGAAATTTTACGTCCAAATATGTATTTTCTATTTTTTCCAACATGACCCTACAAGGTCATCTGAGGGTCAAATGACTCACCGATAGATCAAATTCGTATTTCCCACATACATCATCACAACTAAAGACATGCGTACAAATGAGTCAGGTATCTTTAGGTTTCTCGATGCGCTGAATCCAAATCCGAGGTCCACATAACCCCAGCACGTCGTGTTCAAGGACATTTGAAGGTCAAACGCATTTACTACGGAAAAACATAAAATCTGACAACGGATTCGGAAAGAGCGGGAAATTTTACGTCCAAATATGTATTTTCTATTTTTTCCAACATGACCCTCCAAGGTCATCTGAGGGTCAAATGACTCACCGATCGATAAAATTCATGTATTCCATATACATCATTACACTACAGATTTTTAACTATAATTTGGTCACGTATCTTTAGATATTTCGACGCGCTAAATCAAAATCTGAGGATCCTCGGTCTCAAATTCAAATATGAGTTACGGTGAGAACTTAGTTCATGGTTGTGTTAGCTCTCTTTATGGTTTTCTCGCGCGGATATTGCCAATCGATTCCAGCAATTAAAATTCACCTAGCTTGATATATAGACTTGATTTCAGATAGTGATGTCGATCAAAAAGATTTACGAATGACGCGTTCTTTTATTAGCAAACGATCTGCGGAGCGCTTTTCTTTTGTGTGGAGTAGTAGTGTCTCTTTTAAGAGACCAATAATAGTCTGACATCATGTTCACATCCCAATAGCCTTGATATCTTCTTTCGATGTCTTTGAAGTCTTGGTGGAATCTCTCTCCTTGCTCCTCGCTAAAGTCTCCTAAATTTTCAGGAAAGTAATCAAGATGAGAATGAAGAAAATGAATTTTCAAATTCATCAAGCAACCCATTATTTTGTAATTACCCAACATCTCATTTACTATATCTTCGTAATCGTCGTCTTTATTATTTCCTAAAAATTTATGCTGAACTTCTCTAAAGCTTTGCCACGCGTTGCGTTCCTTTATCGTCATTCTTCTTTCAAATAGTTCTCTTATTTGTGGACCATCAAAGACTCCTTCGTTGATCTTTGCTTCCAAAAGTTTTGGAAATTTCTCGAAGAGATACATAAAAGCGTTGCTTTCGTCTTGTGAATTTTTCATTGCTTTAATGAACTGTTTGACCAAACCAAGCTTAATATGCAAGGGTGAGAGGATGACTTTATTTGCAGGTATAAGACTTTCGTGTAAAACATTTTTATTACCTGGGGTCAAATTTTGTCGAAGTGGCCATTCTTTTCTCACATAGTGTTGATCTCGGGCACAGCTATCCCATTCACAAATGAAACATGGATATTTCGTGAAGCCACTTTGTTGACCCAACAAAATTGTTGTTATTTTCAAATCTCCAACCAACTGCCACCCGTGAGTATCATAATGCAATTTCTGTAGCAGTAAATCGAGATTACTATATTCCTCTTTCAAGACAATGGAATGACCAATTGGTATAGAGGCGTATATGTTACCGTTATGGAGTAAAACTGCTTTCAAGTTCGAGACACAGGACTTTCAAAAGAACTTTCGGAACTATTAGCATCTAGATTGAAAGAAAAAAATTGTCTGGCTCCTGGTACTTCCATCACATTTTACCGAAATCGTGATCAACAATTTAGAAAATTTTTTTCGAAAGAATGCGATTTAGTTTATTGCAACGACGTTGCAGGACTGATAAATAAATTTGGAAACGTAGAGTATGAAGCTATTGATTGGCATCTGTTTATTGATTCTTCTACGAGAAGCTTGAAAGCAGTTTTACTCCATAACGGTAACATATACGCCCCTATACCAATTGGTCATTCCATTGTCTTGAAAGAGGAATATAGTAATCTCGATTTACTGCTACAGAAATTGCATTATGATACTCACGGGTGGCAGTTGGTTGGAGATTTGAAAATAACAACAATTTTGTTGGGTCAACAAAGTGGCTTCACGAAATATCCATGTTTCATTTGTGAATGGGATAGCCGTGCCCGAGATCAACACTATGTGAGAAAAGAATGGCCACTTCGACAAAATTTGACCCCAGGTAATAAAAATGTTTTACATGAAAGTCTTATACCTGCAAATAAAGTCATCCTCCCACCCTTAAATATTAAGCTTGGTTTGGTCAAACAGTTCATTAAAGCAATGAAAAATTCACAAGACGAAAGCAACGCTTTTATGTATCTCTTCGAGAAATTTCCAAAACTTTCGGAAGCAAAGATCAACGAAGGAGTCTTTGATGGTCCACAAATAAGAGAACTATTACGAGATGAAGAATTTGAAAGAAGAATGACGATAAAGGAACGCAACGCGTGGCAAAGCTTTAGAGAAGTTCAGCATAAATTTTTAGGAAATAATAAAGACGACGATTACGAAGATATAGTAAATGAGATGTTGGGTAATTACAAAATAATGGGTTGCTTGATGAATTTGAAAATTCATTTTCTTCATTCTCATCTTGATTACTTTCCTGAAAATTTAGGAGACTTTAGCGAGGAGCAAGGAGAGAGATTCCACCAAGACTTCAAAGACATCGAAAGAAGATATCAAGGCTATTGGGATGTGAACATGATGTCAGACTATTGTTGGTCTCTTAAAAGAGACACTACTACTCCACACAAAAGAAAAGCGCTCCGCAGATCGTTTGCTAATAAAAGAACGCGTCATTCGTAAATCTTTTTGATCGACATCACTATCTGAAATCAAGTCTATATATCAAGCTAGGTGAATTTTAATTGCTGGAATCGATTGGCAATATCCGCGCGAGAAAACCATAAAGAGAGCTAACACAACCATGAACTAAGTTCTCACCGCAACTCATATTTGAATTTGAGACCGAGGATCCTCAGATTTTGATTTAGCGCGTCGAAATACCTAAAGATACGTGACCAAATTATAGTTAAAAATCTGTAGTGTAATGATGTATATGGAATACATGAATTTTATCGATCGGTGAGTCATTTGACCCTCAGATGACCTTGGAGGGTCATGTTGGAAAAAATAGAAAATACATATTTGGACGTAAAATTTCCCGCTCTTTCCGAATCCGTGGTCAGATTTTATGTTTTCCCGTAGTAAATGCGTTTGACCTTCAAATGTCCTTGAACACGACGTGCTGGGGTTATGTGGACCTCGGATTTGGAATCAGCGCGTCGAAATACATATAGGGTATCAATTTTGCCGAAGGACTTTTTCCGGTTCCCATTTGTGGTCCTGTGTAATTGATAATCAATCCAATCCTCAGATGAAAATCGTTTCCCAAAATTAATTTACTTGTTAGAGATGGCACCACCAAAAAAATAAATTCAAAAGTTTCTCCATCTATACTTATTTTTAACATGGTTTGTTTTTTTATTGTAGTTGGTTTTTTTCCAATGGCTACCGACACGACCATATTTGTGACTGGTAATTCTAAAAGACTTTGAGAATTCTTTATCTCATTATAAAATTCATCTGAAATTGCACTTATTTGGCTACCCGTATTAACCAGTGACCAAATCTGTTTATTATCTATAGTACATAATAAATGAGGTGATGGGGGGATCTCTTTAATAAATTTTTCTCAAGTTCGCGGTCCTCATTATTTATCTCCTTCGATAGTTCATTTACTACGTCGTCGTGATATTGACGCGCTGACGGACCACAACTCAACGCGCCTAACTTTCGTTTAAATGACTTTGCTGATGCTGCGTGTTTACTTCGGCGCAAGTACTAACGTTACTCATTGCGGGTGGGGGAAAGCGTGTATCGGGCTCTAATCTTGGGAACTGCTGCGAACACCGAGGCTTATTGTTTTCTGAATTGTTATGATTCTGGAAGTTTTGAGTAAATGTACCGTGTGCCATTCCGCGTCCCCTAAACTTATAAAAGTTCCCCTTGCCACGATAATTTGACGTGTGCTGTTTATTTTGAATTTTAAATTGGCTAATTTGTACATTCTGTTGATCATTATGATTTTTGTTTTTATAGTTTGAATTGTTATATTTTGAATTGTAGTAACCGAAATTATTTGAATTTACTCTATTATAACAGTTCTTGTATTCATAAGCTTTGGACTTTTCACTGTACAGGCCATCAAGACTAATTATTGCTTTAATTATACCGTTTGACTTATTATAATCTATAAGGGCTAAGCTCTTCCTCGCAGAGAGAGGAAATTGTTTAATTATTGTTAAATTTTTTTCATATTGTGTAATTGGAGGTCTCAAATAATTGGCTTGTTTCATTTGCTTATAATAGTATGTTTGTAAATTTTTATCCTCACTATTGTTGAACTTTCAATTTGACCATTTATCTTTGAAATTAATCTGAATCGCTAAACTATAAAATTCGTTTTGAAAGTTTTCTTTGAATTGATCAAAGGTCATGAAAGGGGCCTGCAACTCGTACCAATGTCTAGCCTTACCGTTCAAAGCTATATTCAAAATTCTCAACCTATCTTCGTTTTTAATATTTTTAATCGAACAAAATCTTTCAAAGTCGTCAAGGAACTGTAAAGGGTTTGACGTATTCTCGTCATGGAATTCCGGCATTTTAACATCGATATGCATACTCGTAACGTTACCCATAATCGTGCAAATCTCCGCCGTATAATCTTTTTCCCGCAGCAACGGTGCTTGTTGTCCATTATCGCGGCCGTCATTCTGTTGTGAACTAGTAGCGTTCGTTTGGGCTTCTTCCCGCCTGCGAACTTCGGCTTCTCGAGCTTCAAGTTGTTGTCTCATCTCCTGCACATCGCCGCGCCTCTGAAGAGCCGCTCTCATTTCCTGAAGTTGTAAATCCCGTTCCTCTAATTCTTGCCTTTGTTGTTCAGCAAGCTGTTGTAGTTGTTCCATGTTAAGCGGATCGTTGTGTCGTCCACTTGGCTGTGCATCATGTTCGTCACGAGGAAAAACCATATTTGTTGTATTAGTATTGCGTTTAACGGTTGCTCTCCCACGGGAGTAATTGAGGTTATCTATTTTTTGTTTCGATGGTCGGCCGGACTTTGTTATATATATTCCCACTCTATCACTCATACATGTATGCAGGGTTCAAATAATTGAATAACAAATACTCAATTATCCACTTAGTTAGGCGCCATTTGTAATTGTAAATATAGTTTTGTATGAGTAGATAGGAAGGGACAATATGTGAAATAATTCGGGATATACAAGTTCATTCCCGATACGTTGTCATCTTATTCAAATTTATTATACTAAGCTTGTTTATCTTGTACTGTCGTTACAGTCTAAACGTCGCTGTCGGCTTAATTTACATACGCGTATCCGCATAGACCAAACGGTTACTATTTACATTTTTAAAATCGCTATCATAAATATATACAACTTAAATTCAATTTCACTCGCAAAAGTCTATAAATCTAATTCATCTCGTATATTAAATTATTGATCATAATTCGACTTCTCTTATTCGCATGAGTCTTTATATCGAATTTATTCGCTATGTCGTCAATTTTCTCGGTTCACACGCTCACTTACATGATAACGAGGATAGAACCTGATAACACCTCCTTTCCTAAACCCACCATGTCAACGTGGTTATCCATGGGATGATCATCCATCCAAAAGGTCACCACCCGAGCTCCAGTGAGTACTTCTGTCGGATGATTCCATCGATATAGTCGAAAGGAAGAGTCGTGTGTCACTTAGAAGAAAGAGCGGCTTCCCGGGCAGGACAAGCACCTCGATTTTGAGATCGTCGCACATAGAAAGTGTTCTCCTAATGAAAGGAAAACGTCACTCTATCCAGAGAAGGTCCGAGGATAATGTCACTCTATCCAGGGAAGGTCCGTGCCCGGCGAGCGCTGATCGAAGAGTACTCGAAACCAATCGTGCCGTCGGCAAACGCGCGCAAGCAACACCCCCCTACGACGGCCTCGCGAGCCCGCTCGCAACCGAACACATGGCTCACGAGCGCTACTAGCAGGATCGGTCGCTCTCGCGCTCGAGTTAGCGGCACACGTTACAAGCGACATTCCAGAGGTTCATGGACAAGGTGATAAGCCCGGATATGGATCCATTCGCTTTTGCTTACCTTGACGACGTAATTGTGGTTTCGTCGTCCTTTGAGGAGCATAAGCGGCACCTTGAAATGATATTAAAGAGAATTCTAGGTGCGGGCCTAACCATCAACAAAGCCAAAAGTCACTTCTGCAAGACGGAAGTCAGGTACTTGGGAGTTTTTGTAAACCAGGACGGAGTAAGACCAGATCCAGAGAAGATACGACCGATATTGGAATATCCAACACTCCGGACTGTCAAACAGGTGAAGCGAATCATGGCAATGACCTCGTGGTATAGACGTTTTATACCCGACTTTGCCATGATCGCTGAACCTATAAACCGCCTGACAAAGAAGAATGTACGTTTCTCTTGGAAGGAGGAGCAAGAGCGAGCTTTCACGAGGTTGCAGGAGGCCTGACTTCCGCCCCAATACTGCAATCTCCCGATCCTAACGGTCAGTTTATACTACAAACTGATGCCAGTGATAGTGGGATCAGGGCAGTCCTCACGCAAGATGTCGATGGAGAATAGCGTATGATATAATACGCTAGCCGATCACTCAACAGCGCTGAGAGAAATTATACGTTCTCCGAAAAAGAGTGCTTGGCAGTGGTATGGGCTATTGGAAAGATCCGGCCGTACATTGAAGGGCATTACTTCAGGGTCATCACTGATCATAGTTGCCTGAAATGGCTCCACAATATGAGAAATCCCACGGGAAGATTAGCGCGCTGGCCGCTAGCATTACAAGGCAATGTCTTCGATATTGAATATCGAAAAGGGGATCTCAATGTGGTGCTTGACACATTGTCTAGGGCCTATAAGGAGGAGAGGATTAAAGTGAGTGCCATAAATAGTCGGCCGGAGACCACTGACGCCTGGTATTTGCATCAATACCAGGAAGTATGCCAAGACCCACACTCACCCTACTTGGTAGGTAGTGGGAAGGAGGCTGTATCATTATCAGCCTGATGAGGACGGTGAAGGGTCCATCGACAACGATGAAGCGTGGAAGCTTGCGGTACCTAGGGAAAAAAGGCACCAGGTGCTCCAGGAGGTCCATGATGCTCCTACATCAGGATATTAAGGACGAGAGCGTACGTTCTCCAGGGCTAGGCGCTTGTACTACTGGCCTAAGATGTATGATCAGGTCACGGAGTACGTAAAGAGTTGTCCGGTGTGTCAGCAATGAAAGGTGGAACAAAGAGCACCTTGCAGGCTGATGGGTCGTAGACAAGTGTCACGACCCTGACAGGTGGTGGCCGGTGATATCACTGGTCCATTTCCCAAAAGCTCTCGAGGTTTTGAGTACATCTTAGTCTTTGTAGACTTGTTTACTCGCTGGGTAGAGTGTGTTGCAATACGCAAAGCCAATGGGAAGACAATTGCAAAGGAATTACACGAGAGAATTGTCACTAGGTTTGGCGCGCCTGAGGTATTCTTGTCGGATAATGGAACCGAATTCAAGAATCAGGAAGTCGATTCATACCTCCAGACGAACGGCATCCAACGCGCCTTGACTCCCGTGTATCATCCCCAAGCGAATCCCACAGAGCGAGTAAACAGCGATGCTCATGTTTGGACGTCAGCCGGTACCTCCTTTGACGTTCAAAAGAACCCAAGATTAGCAGGCTCTTGAATGTTCAGAGGATCAAGCTGTGGTGGATTGGGCTGAATATATGGAGAAGCTCCCTAATTTATGGGAGAGGGCCAACTCCAAGTCAAAGGAGGAAGCTGCGCGTCAGGCGGCTTATTATGACCGGAAGAGACGGCAACCCGAGTTTAAGGTCGGAGATTGGGTTTGGAAGAGGAACAGGATTCTCTCTTCGGCTGCCCAAGGCATTTCAGCCAAATTGGCGCCGAAATATGCCGGTCCGTACGTGATTGAAGAGGTTTGTGGATCCAACACGTACAGACTAGGCAATCAGCTGGAGATCCTGTTCGAGCTGGATGCCAAAGATCTTAAACCGTATTACGGTCCGGGTGAGGATGAAGAAAGCGAGGAGGTCATCGATCCTCGCGAGCCGCAAGTTGAACAGTCGGAGGAGGCGAACGATTCCGCGAATGCGTGCGAAGATCCGGGAGGGGATTTACCAAGCGAGCTGATCGAATTAGCAGCCCTCACGGCCGAGGATAAAGATCTCACCGAGACGTCAGAATTACCGGTATCTGTCCCAACCAAGAGAGGTCGAGGTCGACCTCGAAAGGTCCCAGAGACGGACACCGGTCCATTAAGTGGCAACAACTCTCCCATGAAAGAAACAAGAGGGAGTGGTAGGCCTCGAAAGACCGTGCCCGTCGTGCAAAGTTGGGCCGATAAACCAGAACGGTAACCGACAAGGGCTAGGACGTTCCCGCAAAGAATCGCGAGGGAACCTATAACTTGGTGGGATGCGGCGTATATTAGGGTTTTTCTTCGTGCAGGGAGATTCATCCGAGATTTTTTGTTTTGAATGTTTCAGATGGACCGGAGAATCGTCGTCGAAGAGGAGACCTTCGAGGTGGTCACTCAAATGCTGTTAGATCTGCAACTGGGCCCTGATGCGACGCAGTTAATTGAAGATCTGCGGAGCTTCGCCAGGGTCCAGTTGGAGGGGACCATCCGAAGGGAGCGCCACAATGCTTCGATGGCAGACGTTCTCCGGGACTCATCGTGGGTCACCCCGAAGGCTTCTCGGGACGCTTCGACACAGACGGAGGACCAGGACAGTGTCGAGCGTCCCAAGTCCACAGTGGACCAGGGGGTGCAGACCCTCAAGTCCGGCGTACCCCAGACGTCGGACAGTGCGGGCCAGTGCCCAGGACCGAGGGAAACCTGTGGGGCATCGCACTGGGTCTGCAACCACCCCCGCATCCCGGAGCAGCCTACTCTCCTCCTCGACTTCAGACACGTATGTCTGGGGATCAACGAGGTGGAGAGTGCCTGGCGGTTGGCTCAAGAGCTCCAGTCTCAGGTGAAGGAGCACCTGAGACGCTTCATGAGCCGCCAGGGTGCAGAAGAACTGCTCGGGGATAGGGCAGAGATGGCTCGGCGTCAGAGGGCCTACGGAAAGGCCTTGCTGCGGGTGGACAAGGGACAGGAGTTCCCCGCAGTGCTCCCGGCGCCGGCTCAGGAGAAGAGAGCCCCGGGAGCTACTGACGCTGAACCGATGCTCACGGTCCATGTGGAATAGTCCATCTGAATAGTCATGACCGAACTTATTCATTCTATTACCAAATCTATTAGTAAGATAGCGTATGAAGCGATGTTGGATAATCTCTAGTCTTGATAAGTAGACTCCATAACGTGGTGCCCAAACTACCGAAGCATAAGTAAGTTTAGAATGAACAAAGACATAATATAAAGTTATCAATGTACCCGGGCGTTGCAAATCACGATCATTTTTGAAAATATAGAATAGGGTTCTAGATGTCCAGAGACAGGAATAGCTAACATGAGATACAAAAGTGAGTGTTGAATAAAAAATGATACCTAGGTCTTTAATATCGAAGACACGACTAATCCTAGAATTGTTGAAAGAACAAATAAAAACAAGAGAATTTTTAGATCGGGAAAAAGATCATTCTTTTTCCCGGGAGATAACACATTTGGAGATATTAAGAGAATGACCATTGTTAAAACGCTATTGAAAGAAATAATTATAATCTAATCGAAGCTC
Organism: Phymastichus coffea; assembly: GCF_024137745.1. Taxonomy (NCBI): domain Eukaryota; kingdom Metazoa; phylum Arthropoda; class Insecta; order Hymenoptera; family Eulophidae; genus Phymastichus; species Phymastichus coffea. Next base: position 2,019,473 of record NW_026706822.1, on the reverse strand, counting down.
ACAGCATCCATAGAAGTGACAACAGTTTTAAACAGTTTTGGCAACTTCACCATGGAAAGAAATCTTAAAATATTAAATCTTAGTTATTAAATCATTATGAAGACTATGAAAAATAGTGGACCCAGATGTGAACTTTGAAGAATACCAGAAAAAGTGATATATGAATATGATATAAAGTGTTGGAATTTAACAGAATATTTACGATTTAATAAATAAAATAGATATCATGAGAGTAGAGAACCATGAATACCATAAAAGGACAGTTTAGTATAGAGAAGAGAATAAATAACGCAGTCAAAAGCATTACTTAAATCTGTATATATTTCATCGACTTGGGTATCCGAATCAAAAGCATCTATTACAAATTCAAGAAATTCAGTAAGATTTGTAATTGTAGAAAGATTCGGAACAAATCCATGTTGTGTGGGATCAATAACTCGGAGAAGAAAAGGTATTAATATGACGGAGACAAGGTAATCAAATAGTTTAGAAAGAACATTTAGCTTTGCAATTGAGAAAAAAATTAATAATAATTAATATTTAATTATTAATATTAATAATAAAAATTAATATTTAATTCAAAATATTACGCTTATCACTACGTTTTTTGAAGACTGAAATGGAGTAAGTTTGCTTCCAATTTTAACTTTTATAACGGTATTTTAATATTAATGTAAGTATTTACATGATTATTCATGTTCTAAATTGGTAATTGTAAGCGTTTTTATAAATAAAAAATAATAATCATTCTAATAATAGAGGGTGGACCATTTTAATCGAAGCACCCAGAAATCTTTTTCCAGGTAAGGATGCGTGAAACATGTTTCAGACAAAAGTTGCTGGACTCCAAGGGGGACATAATCGGGTGACCTTGACTCTGAGGGTAATTTTCAAGGTCATCCGAAGGTCAACTTTGTTTTTTTAAATAGAAACCCCCATTTTTGACCTCGGATTCAGAAAGAGCGGAAAATTCTACGTTTAGATGACCTATTATACGTGGGGTCTGGGTGACCACCAAGGTCGCCCCCAACATCACGTAAACTTCAATATTATTTTTTTCTTAATCTTTCCACCTAACTAACCTAAGGTTGGTATGGTTTAGAGAAAAATGATGTAGACAAAAGTTATTGCATTTTGAGAGGGGCATCTTGTGGTGACCTTAACTTCGACCTTGAGGGTCATTATCAAGGTCATTTGAAGGTCAACTTTCTGTTTCTCGGAAAAGCCTACCTTTTTATCACGGATTCGGAAACAACAAAGAATTCGACGTTCTTGAAACATAACACATGTAGTATCTAGGTGATCATTCCTGTAAGGGTTTTTTTGTTGTAAGCTTTTTCATAAACCCGTTCGTAATTCTAACTTGAGTAACATTATTTTGAAACGACATTTTTTGTAATTATTAAGATTTCTTCACAATGCTTTGTGATTCCTGATTGATTATTAATAAAAAAGATAATAAATATGATAATTTTTTCATGATAAATAAGATCAATTTGTGTACTGTACACTTTGGTGTGATTTATTTACACTATCCAAGACACTCCCAAAACAAGTATTGTAGAAATTACTACTACTGTTTCTACTAATAGAAAAGTAGAAACAAATTTGACCTTCAAATGACCTTGAAAATGACCCTCAAGGTCGAAGTTAAGGTCACCACAAGATGCCCCTCTCAAAATGCAATAACTTTTGTCTAAATCATTTTTCTCTAAACCATACCAACCTTAGGTTAGTTAGGTGGAAAGATTAAGAAAAAAATAACATTGAACTTTATGTGATGTTGGGGGCGACCTTGGTGGTCACCCAGACCCCACGTATAGTAGGTCATCTAAACGTAGAATTTTCCGCTCTTTCTGAATCCGAGGTCAAAAATGGGGGTTTCTATTTAAAAAAACAAAGTTGACCTTCGGATGACCTTGAAAATTACCCTCAAGGTCAGAGTCAAGGTCACCCGATTATGTCCCCCTCGGAGTCCAGCAACTTTTGTCTGAAACATGTTTCACGCATCCTTACCTGGAAAAAGATTTCTGGGTGCTTCGATTAAAATGGTCCACCCTGTATATCTGATATAACGACATGTATTCCAAAACTATCTATCACAATTTTACATGAACTTTTTTTCAAGATATTTGAAAATTATTCCCAGAAAAGGTTTATTAATACAATTTCACATGTCAATGAGTTGCCAATTAATACTTATATTTTTCAATGCTACCAAAATTGAATTTATAAGTTGTTTCTTTTGTATTATTAATCATAGATTAATACACCTTTGTATGCAATTTATTTTAAATTACAACAAGAAATAGAAATCAGTGAATGCCAAAGCAGAGCTGTACGGCGGATAACACATCAATTTGATATTTTGGCTGGTCAAAATTTCTTGAATTGAGCGGATGTGTAAGAGATTCGATTGTGATGATGAAGGATGATACGCCTGTTCTGCTTTTTTCAAATTTCTCTGATGATTTCCAGCCAACAAATGATTGTATAACATTGAGAATTAACCGAATTGCGCTGCTCTAATGCTATTGCCACATGACGGGTAATGCCAAAAAATAGGCAATCATTTGCTTCGATGTGCTTTTTCCGTGAACAACTTTCGTTGAATTTGGTTCATCTTGGAAGACCTATACCGTCAATTGCTGATTTATTTTAACCTCATATGCATATATCTATGATTTGTCACCTTTGTAAATACGAGTATTATACACAACTTTTAATGTATCTTGACCGTTTTTTTTCAACATTTATTTGCACCAATTGATATTAGCCTTTGCAACGATTGCCGAAAATCGTGTGACTCGCGCGAGGTTAACGAGCGGCTAAATGTAAGTAGCCGCGCTCGGTTCGCGAGAGAGAGAGCGCGTAAGGGGCATTGACCGGGAGGGGAGGTAGCAACCGGCAGTATGACTGTGCTACTCAGTCAGTCTGTGCGCCTAACCTGTTACCGTGCCTTCCGAACTTTCGTTGTTGCCGGTGATATTGCGGTACTGAGTGCGTGGGTGCGTTGGTAGCAGCAACTGCAGCAGCAGCAGCATCAACAGTAACAATAGCAACAACAGCAGCAACAGCAGTAGCGACAACAACAACAACAGCGATCGAGGCGGTGCAGCGACAAACGAAGCGGCGTCTCAGCCACTTGTCATTTGGATACGGTTGGCCACCGTATCCTCAGCGGTATCGCGGTAGGTGCACCTTCCCCCTTTCTAATTGTTGTAACAATTTGGCGTGCGAATCCGCGCAGCGAGCGCGAAGAATTTGTTGTTGCGAGCGAGTAGGTAGTTCGCGATAATCGCGGTTTTCTTTTCTCTCTCTCTCGATTAGCGTGTTGTCATTCACGCGTGCGTGCGTGAGACTCTCGGCATACCCTCCGTGTAATTGATTTTATTAAATAAATCATTCGTGGTTTTCCATTTAAACGAGTTTCCGTTATTGTGTTTAATCCTTTGTCCGGAGGTCGCGCCCAGCCTTGTTTACATTTCGTTCGAATTCGCCGGTAGCGTAGCACGGAGCTCGCTAATATAGGTAGAGGCGAACCGACGACTTGAGTTCCAGCGGCGGCCGCACGAGCGCTACTAGCAAGAGCGACAGCGCCGCCAAGTGGCAAGTTGGGGGAACCCAACTCGGAACTTTGAAGAGACTCTGCGCAGGCGCACTCCGAGGTAAGGTAGGTTAATGCGCATCAAGCGCATAGATAACAAGGCTTCGTATAGTTGAAATACGGGCACTTTTAGGAGATTATCGACTAAGCGACAGCCTGTTACACCTTATATTAAGCGTATGACAGGTTATATGGGATCCAACACGAAAATCTTTTTTTATGGCTAAATGTACATGTAATATCTTATTGATGCTACTCATAGTCATACTGAAGCTCAAAAATGTCTTTATCGCAAATATAACACATCTTGTTTTATCAGTTCCTGTACAGCATCGATATTTTATGGTACATTAACCGATTTTTGATGATCTTCACGGAATTCGTCCTGGATCGAACAATGAATCGTTATAGCAGTTTTTTTCATTGCTATAGGATGATGAATTAGCACTGTAGAAAGAATTAAGTTAATCGCTACACTTTTGTCTTCATAATCTATGTCGATAGTTATGAAAAATAATAGAATGAAAGTGTACACGAGTTAATTCCATTTTTTTCCCCAGGTGGATTTTTGAAGTTACTGTGAACAACACAAATTGCACTTAAAGAACAAAATGTTCTGAAGAAGGTTATGGTAAAAAATTTCAAATTTTTGATTGGAAACATTCAATGCCGGCTGGCAACAATTACTGTCACCTAGGCCATAAATATAAGTAGCATCCCTTGTACTTATAATAGAGCTATACCAGTAAAATATTTCCAAGCCTGTCATTCTTAATAAAAAACTTGATGAAATTAATTAATTTGTCTATTGTATAATCACTTTATTTTACCTAAACTAACTTACAATTCCAAAGAATTAAATAATCTGAACAAATTTGATCATTAAAATAAAGGTATAAAAATTAATAAGCTATATATATGTATATGCTAATCATTTATACAAAGATCTTGAGACGTACTTACTCATCTATAAATTTCCTTTTGCTTGGTTTCTGTCAGCGAGTTGAGTCTTTCTGCTACAAGTATGAAAACTAGTAATAATATAGATGCATATAGCAATATAGCAATTAGTAAAGAGACTTATGTGACAGTATTGACAGTCAAGGTTGATGTTTACATGAATTTTGAATAAAAGAAATTTCTTAGATGAAATTGCAAAAATTTTAATTGATTCAGAATATTCCAATCAAGTTATTTAATTAAATTTTTACAAATATTAAATCAATTTATACGAATATTAACCCATCTTAAAATTTATTTTAAAATGATATTACAATCGTTTCTAATACACTTGTAACCTACATGATTTACTGAACTATCAAGCCAGGATTCAGTGAGAATTATAATATAATAACGTTGTGAGTTAATGAGTACATTATTAATAAATTGTTCTATTTTCTTTTTGAAACTGCCAATATTCTCATAATATATTAAAAGATGAGAGGATTTATTAGCTGCCTTTTCTTGTTTTATGAATCAATAATCTTGAAAACTCCATTAATAAATCGGAGCTGAAGCTCTCTTAAGGCCTCTCACCAGCCTACGATCTAGCATTAAGCTCAGAGATTCTATGACGAAGTTACTCACGTTGTTTAATGTTCTATCAGAACCACATTCAAGATTACGGTAAGAACTAAATAGTTTTGAAGCATTGTGAAACAACCAATCTGCATAATCTGCAGATTTAAGAATTACTTTGAGCGGCCTCACTTTATCACTAACTTTCTTACCAAGACGAATGGTATTTATCTGTGAGGTATCGAAGTTGGCTTTAGATAGATGAGAAACAAATTTTGCAGTATTTATAGATGAAGAAGGGCATCTGGAAAATTGTATATAATACAATTACGTTCTTTTCTACGTTGGTCGTGTAATTCAGCAATAGTTCCTTTGTCAATAGTAGCTGGTAATATTTTCAGAGAATTCTCAACAAAAGAAACTCTAACATCCATATTGTCAATACGAGCAGATTAATCACTGAAGGCAGAACTAAGAGATTCAATTGGGGATGAAATACTTTGGCAAGAGGCATGCTGGAGAGCGACGATTTTAGCTTTAATCATGTCAGATCTAGCTATCAAATTATTAGATTACTCCACTAAGTTATCAAATTTCGCATCGAAATACTTACGCATATTATCCCAAGTAATCAAGAATGAAGAAATCTGCTCGGAGTGAGAAATCGAATCACTTGTTGAAAACTGAGGGTATTAGGTCGGGTTTGCTTCATGGGAATATCTCCTAATACTGTATTAGATATAACGAGAGAAGTGTCGGATAAAGACGATGATACCGATCTAGCATTATCAGTATTCTCACAACACTTTTTGAAGGATCCATTGGACAATTTAGATGTTTTATTTGCACAACAACGATGAAAATATGACTTACATTCTGGAGATTGAGTGGTATCCAGAGTATTAGTTGGACCTCTAGATGGTCAGGAAAAATATCTGACTTCTAAAGAATCTTGTTCAGACGATAAAGACATGCTGAATAAGTTAACCTTTAGAGGACCGGGATGACGCCGGTAGGGGTCATATGTTTTTTCATTAATCAAGCACAACTAAGTAGGTCCTTAAGGGTTATTTAGGTCTCTGAAATCGATTCTGTCATTAAAATGAAAATTTAAAGTGGCGGAAGTAATATGGCGGATACTATACCATGTGTTTTTTTTAAATAAATTTTTTTTAAAGTTTCCACCTGAATACCTCGGAACCGCGGCGCGGACTGAAAATCTGGCAAAATACGTATTCCATGAATTTGAGGGGGCGAAAAATTATATAACTAGTTTTCTACCCAAAGTGGGCACACTGCCTATATTTGGATCAACTTGATTTTTTTGAATGGAAATCTAATTTTTTATTTTCGCAACATATTCTGGGCGGAAAAAATTAACTTTTCTAGAAAAAATTTTTCTACCCTCCCTTAATATTTCGAGTTATTAGTGCGGGAAATTTGGAATCGTAAATTGTAGTTTTTTGCGAAATTTCCAACTCAATATCTTAGAAATCCCGGAAACAATCGGTTCAATCTTTGTTTCAGGATCATTGGCTGTTTTTAACGATTTCTGAAATATTGAGTTGGAAATTTCACAAAAAAATTCTCAAAAGAATTCTAATTTTCATGCAATAATAACTCGAAATATTGAGGTGGGGGAAAAAAGTTCATTCTTTTTCCATGTGGAACACGCTATGAAAATAAAAAATTAGAGTTCCCTTCAAAAAATTGAAGTTGACCCCAATATAGGCAGTGTGTCCACTTTGGGTAGAAAACTAGTCATGTATTTTTTGGCTTTCCTCAAATTCATTGAATACGTATTTCGCCAATTTTTAATCCGCACTACGGTTTCTGAGATATTCAGGTGGAAAATTTTAAAAATACATATAGTATATTAGATAATTACATTTTCGAATTTTTTACCCAATCTTATATTGGATATGTACGCGGTCTTTTCGATTGTCATTGTTTGAATTTTCTATTCATGAAAATGGTTAATAGTAGTGGAAAGTTTGAATCTGAATGGGAAGTAGATTCTGATGAGGAAATTATCGAGATAGATCCTGATGATATTGATTATATTCCAGGTCTGAACATATTTCGGGACAATTATTTTTTTTCCTCTATGAAAACCATTCGTTTCACGCTCTGGTATGAAAGAAGATATTGGACTAAGTGGAAATGATCCTATTTATTATTTCCAATGATTTTCCGATAATTTTTTTCTTGACTTTATTTGTGAGGAAACCAATCGTTATTATCATCAAGACCTTCAATCAAAGCTTGTAAATACGAGGTTTGTCCGGAAAGTATCGGGCCTACGTTTATATCTTCGCGCCATAGTGTTCGAGCAACCTCTACCGGACAGAAACGTCAACAGTAAAGCCTCACGAATCCATTGGTTACTTACTGACACCTGCCGGACGTATAGTTCATGCGCAACGTGTCTTTGTTTACGGTGCCTTTTTCGCGTTCGTCGGATTTTGATATCGTCAAAAATGACTGAAAAACAAGATCAACGAATTTGCATCAAATTTTACTTTCAATTCGGAAAAACGAGTTCGGAAACGATTAGGTGATGATTAATTATCATTAATTATCATTAATTATCATTAAACTCAAATGATGCAAAAGGCCTTTGGAGGCGAGTGTATGAGCAAAGCACGAATAAAAGAGTGGTATAAACGGTTCAAGGATGGTCGCACTTCTGTCGATAGTGATTTTCGTTCTGGCCGACCTTCGACGACAAAAACCGCAGATAATATTGAGCGGGTGCGACTTGTAATCGAATAAGATCGTCGTATAACTGTGCGAGAACTAGAAGACGACCTTCAGATACCAAAAACTATTATTGCTGAAATTTCAATCGAAAATTTAGGAATGAAACGCGTGTGTGCGAAATTCATCCCAAAGTTGCTCACAGCAGAGCAGAAGAACATTCGCTTAGAAATCGCTCTGGACAATCTGGAAATGGTCAATAATGATGATCATGTGCTTAGAAAAGTTATCACAGGTGATGAATTATGGGTTTATGGTTATGATCCTGAAACAAAACAACACTCTTCACAGTGGAAGCATTCTGAATCGTCAAGACCAAAAAAAGCACGTCATTGTCGGAGCAATGTTAAGTCAATGTTGATTGTTTTTTTCGATTGTGAAGGTGTTGTACATCACGAATATGCACTAACAGATCAGACAATCAATAAAGAACACTACGTTCAAATTTTGAAACGTTTTCGTGATGCAGTAAGAAGAAAACGGCCGCACTTTTGGGTAAGTGGTGACTGGCTCCTCCATCACGATAATGCGCCACGCATTCATCCAATCTTGTGCAGTAGTTTTTGAGCAAACACAATATCGCATTGCTTCGATAACTTTCATACAGTCCCGACATAGCACCTTGTGACTTTTGGCTGTTTCCAAAACTAAAAAAACCACTCAACGGACATCGATTCGATGACAAAACAACGGTTGAAAACAATGCGACGAGTGTACTTAAGGCTATTCCTAAAAGTGAGTTCCAGGACTATTTTGAAAAGTGGAAACATCGATGGAACCGTGTTATTCAATCAAGTGGGGATTACTTTGAAGGATGCCACCCACCAGATGATAAAGAATAACGCTAGCACGAAAATATAAAGGTAGGCCTGATACTTTCCGGACAGACCTCGTATGAAGGAATGGGAAGATTGAGAGAGCAAAGAGCTTCTAAAATTTGTTGCCCTTTCAATTCTAATGGAACACGTCAAAAAAGGATGCCTTCAATATTATTTGAGTACTTTCCCGATTTTATTAACTCCTCTATTCCCTCAAATGATGACTCATAATCACTGATGTCAGTTATTGAGTTTTTTGGTTTTACAAAATAATGAGATTCCATCCAATTCTCCTCTAAAAAAATAAAAAATGTTATTGTTCATCTGAAAAATGAATTTTCAAATATTTTAGATCCAGGACAAAAACTTTGTATTGATAAAAACCTTGTTCCGTAGAAAGGGCGATTGTCTTTCAAGCAATATTTACCACTGAAACGCCATCGGTTCGGTAAAAAAATGTACATGCTTGTAGATTGGTAAACCGAAATAATTTTAAATTTGATCGTTTATACGAGTCCGAATACAGAATGTGATTCCTTTGAACTAGGCGTTTCAGGCGATGTTGTGGAAATGATTTTCGAAAAGGCCATATTTTATACGTCGATAATTGGTATTCCTCTGCGATTTTGATGGAATTTTCACATGAGCATGACACTGGATTATGTGAGACAATTAGAAAAAATAGATAAGGGCTACCTGCCTTGAATGAGAAACTCAAAAAAGGCAAAGTTGAAATAGCTCATATATAGTTTGGATGGTGCTATAGTGGCAGGATAAAGAAGAGGTATACGTGATAACATCTGTGCATGAGTTAGAGATTGTAAAAACTGGCAAAAAAGACTATCTTACAAAAGAAGATAAAATAAAACTTTCTTCCATTATCGATTATCATAAGAATATTGGAGAAATAGATCTCACTGACAAGCAGCTATCATTCACAAAATCAATCAAGTAGTATAAAAAATTTTTTTTTCACTTACTCGATATGGCTCTAGTAAGTTCTCATGATTTATATAATATGAAAAATGCTAGATTATCATTTCTGAATTTTATAAAATAAATTGTTTTATCGATTTTTGGTTTGAAAGATGAACCGATACTAAATTGGGCAATACCTACGTGTCTTGTGTCTATGCACTTTATCTGTATTTACTGAAAAGAAAGGGCAATGCCGCTTGTGTAACATAAACAAAGAAAGATCAGAGACTAGATTCGAATGTCACAAATGTTCCATTTCCTATTGCATTATCCCTTGTTTTTGTGTATATCACATTAAAAATGATTTACTTTATTTATAAATAAATCTATAAATAGAAAAAAATACTAAAAAACATAAAAAATAAAAAAAATAAAAAATAAAAGAATATAAAAAAACTAAAAAAGATGGAAAAAAGGAAAAAGAATAACAAAAAATGAAAAAAAATCACATGGAGACAGATGTTCGACACGCCCACGTTGTTGATTCTGGGTAATGCTGAGGTCGGGCTCGCATTGAAGAAATAATTAGCGGATAATAGTAGAAAATGAAGCTTGTGAAAATTTATGTGGCTTATTTCCAGTATAATCAGAGACAAAAATCAATTTTAGTTCAAGTTGATTCCACCATTTTAAATTTCATAATTGATTCCATAATTGCTATCGTTCCTGAGATTAGAAAAACCACTGAGTATTTTCCATCCTTGATAATATTTAAAAGATTATTTGAAACACTATCATTTAAAAAGGCGGCCATATTGGATCCGCCATTTGGAATTTTGTAGGTTTGATTGCAGAATCGTATTCATCAACACCAAAAACCGCTAGCTAAATATTTTTGAGGCTTGAGAAATCTTTTAAACGTTTTTAATGAAGAAGATGAAAATTACCATGCGCATTACCGTACTGGGCCGGCATAACGCCTGGAGGCGTCATGCCCCGATCTGCGAAAAATTTGGCCTTAGTTTAGTCTTTTGTGCATGGCCCAAGCTCACTTTTTTATAGAAAAACGGGGCTTTTGAAATTTCTCAAATCCCGGCACTCTACAGGTTAAAGAAGCAAGTCACTAAGCAATTCAGTCACTTATGTAATAAAGTCAATTCAGCACAAATGAATCACTGCGAAGCAACATAGATCTCAACAGATTACTCACAATGAAAGTAACAGCAGTAAGAGAGCTCAAATAATGTGTCCTAACTCACTGACTGCCAGAATACGACTGAGAATTCAGAATTCAAAAAGAATTTATAGGTGCGTTATTCATTAGCAGATCTAGATCATGGGAAAATCCACCCAATATCGGTACTGAACTTTGGAATAGGCTCATGAACGTGGCCGAAATCGTGGAAAACTTTTTCAAAATTTGCAGATATGAAGTACAAATGAAGCGAAGTGAGACCGTAACGAGCGTGCTTGAAGAGAAAGGACAATCATACCAAGCTTTATGAACGCGGAAAAGGGTTGGTACCGCTTGATATAAGCTGCCTGTTTTTCAAAAGAGTTTGAAGTTCTGAAAAAAGGCAAAGAGCTTCCACAAGGTAGTAAATTGATTTGTCTGCGACCACATATAGACGATGAAGGGATCAGCACGCAAAGGGAAGCGTTAGGCGAATTTTTTATTTTTCACACCCATAAACCAGACTCTCAGTTAAAAATTTTCGAAAATACGCCCATCATCTTAAATGCGAGCCATTACGCAACGCAAGCTCTTATCGAGCATTATCATAAGTTATACTATTACGCGAACAACGAGACAGTAGTGAATAAATTGCGGCAACAATTTCATATCATAGGCTTGCGCACGAGATTAAGATGGTACGCGAAACGCTGTGTAACATGCCGAGTCAGACACGGGCAGCCGGAAAATCCACAAATGGCCAACCTGCTTGAATACCGCGTCATATATCAAAACTTCCCTTTTATTAACTGAGGTATAGACTATTTCAGTCCAATTTTTGTCAAAATAGACAGGCGACGAGAAAAAAGATAGGGAGTGTTATTTACGTGCATGACCACTTAGGCTGTATACCTTGAACTGACAAGGACTTTAAGTACAAGCTCAAAAATCATGGCAATACAAAGATTAGCAGCCCGACGACGTTTTCCTGAGAAGATCTTTTACGATAACGGTACTAATTTCGTCAAGGCAAGCAAAGAATTAAAAGTAGCAATGGATAAATTAGACACTGGAAAGTTAAAAGAATACGCGAAGCGAATAGGTTTTCTTGGACTTTCAACCCACCCGATACGCCCCATATGGGGGGGAGCTTGAGAAAGGTTAGTGGGCGGCGTAAAAGTATCCCTTGATCATCTATTAAATGATCAAGTAACCACCGAAGAAGTACTTCTAACCCTATCTTAACCATTTTTTAATAGGTCGGTCCTCCGGCTAATCCGGAAGCATGCCTTATGTACACAAAATAACAAACCCGAGTTGTACGTTTGAAATCGCGCAAAATTTATCACAAGTCTTCTGGAAGCGATAGTTACACGAATATTTACTAACAGTGATCACGCAGAGAAAATGGCATAAACCGATGACTCCATAGAAGATAGAAGATATTGTGCTGATTTTAGATCATCAAAAACACCACGATATATATGGCGAAAGGGAATTATCATTGAAACGTACGAGAACCAATCAGACGAAATTATACGCTCTGTAAAACTTCACATCGGGAAAACTACATTAGTTTGCCCCGTACATAAATTGATAAAATTGTTTTCAACCGAGAGTAAAAAATCTGATTAATTTTTTATGAGGAGAGGATGTTGTGGATGTTTTTTGGAAGGAAGTGCGTGGCTCATAATTGCTGATAAATGAGTGACAGTAAAAACGACTGTCCCTTGCTTACAACAACAGCCCGCGTCTAAGCGCTTGTAGCCTAAAGTGGGAAAAATTCATTATCGGCCTCTGGTTATAAAGTGAGGAAAATCTACCATCGGCCTCTAGTCGTAAAATGGGGAAAACCCAACAGCTTCCCTACGATGCTGCGGCGACCGGAGCCCAGCCGAAGTATTTATGAAAAATGAAACCCATTGAGTATATCGAAGCGTACAAATTTAACAGTAATACGAACAGTGAATGTACTAGTTTTAAGACGTTAATTGCAACGTGGTTGAGAGGAGTAATGGAGTAAGCGATTGGAACTCGGAATTTGAGCCCTCTCTCTCTCTCTCTCTAAAACCGTCACTCCTTTACTCACCAAGCGCACATGCAAATAGATAAATAGATGAAATTATCGCCATCCTTGTGGAAATCGACTATGTGTGTTTCGATTTTTTTACTTGAGGGCAGCAAACGTTAACTTCACCCTCTCAGCAGATCTATGTCGTGAGGCCGCAAGGCACTACCTTTATGTGTGTCCGGTGGAAGAGGATGGCCAGTTTTATCTTCAGCGGGTAAAACTTTTACTAAAACGAAAAAGGGAAAAAGAAACAAGAATTTTCCAATTCTTCTATTCTTTTCTAATTTAGTAAGATTCTTATTGTAACCAATTTGTAGCAAGTCAGTACGGTTTACATGTGTGTAGAGACAGCTAGATCGAAAATTATTATCTGATTTTTCGATTGGTTACGTTAAAAAAAATTATCTACATAGAAATCTTCAATAAGAAAAATATAAAATAGCAAACTTAACCTGTCAACAAAGTTGACCTTGAACATGATCACCATGGTTAGGGGCAAGGTCATGGGGGTAAGTCCCCCTTAAAGTTAAGCAACCTTGGTCTAAAATATTTTTCGCTGAACCTTACCCTTGCTCGAGCATTCGGGTGGAATGATTAGAAAAAGAAAGCTGACCTCTATATGACCTTGTGGATCACGCAATACCTCATCTGAACGTAAAACTTCCCGCCCTTTTCGAATTCATGATCGAAAATAAGTGTTCCTATTTAAACAAACAGTTGATCTTGAAATGATCTGAAACACGACCACCAAAGTCAAAGGCAAGATCATAGAGATATATCCCCCACAAAATTGAGCCACTTTCATCTGAATCGTTTTTCGCTAACTCCCATAGTTTCTAAGAAAACTCACTAGGTTCATTAAAATGAATAACCTTGTATGTCACTACAGTTATCTATCAACAAAATTTCGCGACAGTTTATTTATGATAAATAATTACAAATTAAAGAATTAAAAATTTCAATAAATTTACAAATTTTGTATTTGTTAAATTGATTTTTTAAATAGTGTTGATATAAATTTAAAAAAAAATATTCAAATTAAATCTTTTATTCAGGAGGATTAGCTGACGATCATGATGTGTTACACTTTTTAGTAAAATCACTGCATCCTTCAAGTGAATCCAATTTGAAACAGCATATGGTCTCAAATGAAGTAGAAGATAAAATTAGTGAAGAATACAAAAATTATCAAATAAAGCTGGAAAAACAGAAGGAAGAATATCGAAGGTACGTTTACATTAAAAATTTTAATAACATTTTTTTATCATTATTTGATGTTGTTTTCGATTAAGGTTTGTCCTTTGATAAAAAAATACGAGGGTGGTCCGATAAGTACTTAGCCTCACCGTCCAATGGCGCCACTCTCGCAAAAGAAATATTCTATCACCTTCTCGATGGTTACTGTCAAGATTTCAGCCGGATTGGAGTTATAGTTTATTTTTGAGAGCGTGTGAAAGCAAGTGTGTCCGTTGATTTTTGAAAAATAGAAAAAGAGCAGTATCGGTCGGTGATTCGTTTCTTGTTTTTGGAAGGGAAATCGCGCCGCGAAATCAAAAAGCGCTTGGATGCTGTGTACGGTGACTCTTCTCCTTCGATGGCGACCGTCAAAAATTTATTTAACGAGTTTCAACGTGGTCGCACGTCGGTTTTTGAAGAGCCACGTCCAGATGCTCCAAAAACGGCTACCACGGAGGATGACGAGACAAAAATTCATAGATCTCGTATTGGCAGATCGACGATTGAAGGAGCGCGAGATAGCTAAGATCATAGACATCTCAAAAGACCGCAAGGGTTATGTCCTGTATAAAATTTTGGGCATGAGAAAGCTATCGGCGTGATGGGTGCCGCGTTTGCTCACTCCGGACAACAAGCGCAACCGTGAGACAACTTCAGAGCACTGTCTGACGCTGTTTAAGCGCAATCCGAAGGAGTTTCTGCGTCGTTTCGTGACAGTCGACGAAACATGGATCCACTGGTATACACCAAAGACCAAGGAACAGTCGAAACAGTGGACTTTATCCGGCGAAAGTGCTCCGAAGAAGACGAAGACTGACCCATCGGCCGGAAAGGTGATGGCCACCGTTTCCTGGGATTCACAAGGTGTGATCTACATCGACTACCTGGAGAGGGGCAAAACGGGCACAGGGCTGTACTATGCCGAATTATTGGGCCGATTCGACGTCGAATTGCAGAAAAAAACGGCCCCATTTGGCGAAGAAAAAAGTGCTCTTCCACCATGACAACGCACCGGCTCACACCTCCGCCGTCGCCATGGCCAAATTGGTCGAATTAGGCTACGAACCCATCCACCGTATTCTCCAGATTTAGCCCCGTGCGACTTCTTTTTGTTTCCAAACTTGAAAAAGTCACTCGCCGGGTAGGAATTTGAGTCGAATGAGGAGGTAATCGCTGCCACGGAAGCCTACTTTTCAGACCTCGAGGAAACGTATTTTTCAGACGGGTTAAAGAAGTTGGAGCATCGCTGGGCCAAGTGTATCGAACTAAAGGGAGACTATGTTGAAAAATAAAACGCCACTTTTCCAAAATTTTCGTTTTTCTTTTGTAGGCTAAATACTTATCGGACCACCCTCGTACATGACCTAGCATAAACTCCCGGGACAACTGTAATTTTAAAAGGTAGTATAGAGACAAAAAATACAAATAAAAATTGGAATGAAACAAAAGAAGAACTATTGTTCTCAAACGTCCCGGATGATGTGATAAACTACGATTACAAAGAATTCATAACAACATTAAAAGAAAATACAGATATACATTTTCCAATAGAAAATAAAAATGATATAGACGAAAAAAACTTTCAATTAATTTTCTTTTGATATAGAAAATTTTCCAAGCATTATTAAATTAATTAAAAATACGAACTTCAATATCAATAATAACGTGATTTTACACGCAGGTAACACAAATTCCATTAGTGAAGATTACACACAAGAAAACAGTAATTCGAGTCACAAAGACAAAGTATTTGAAAACATAAATCTAAAAGATTTGAGCGGAAACGATTTCGAAAATAACAAAGGAATTCATTGAAAAAATTAAGGATATATTTTAGGTGGAAAGAAATGAATCAGGGACTTGTAAAATGGAACAACATGAAATTAACTTGACAGACGATAAACCAGTATACGTTAAACAATTTTTCTTACCACACAAATTACGGAACATCGTTATTGAAGAAGTAAAAAAATTAATTTCTAATAAGTTGGTGAAAAATTCAAAAAACGCTTTCAACGCACCAACATGGGTAGTAAAAAAGATAAGTTTAGCCGGTAGAAAACCGAGATGGCGATTAGTGATAGATTATAGCAAATTAAATGAAAAAACTGTCGCTACCCGTATTTAATACCGGAAATGTTTGATCAACTAGACAAAGCAAAATTTTATCACATTGCTGACTTAAAATCCGGTTTTCATCAGGTAAAGATGCAGCCTAAAGATATTTTCAAAACAGCATTTACCATAGACCAACTGGGCAGATTCGAGTTTCTTATTTTACATTTCGGTCTTGTTAACTCACATAGGTCCTTTCAAAGAATACATAATACCGTACTTAAGAGCCTCATAGGTAGAACTTGTTTTGTCTTTATCGATGATATAATTGTGTTCAGAGAAAAAGTGTACGAAACAAAACAAACGTTTTTACGAAATAGCGCAAAAATTGCAAAAAGCTGACTTAAAACTCAAATTGCAAAAATGCAATTAGCTAAAGAAAGAAGTAAATTTCTTCGGCCACATTATAAGCAAAGCCGGTATCAAACCAGATATAAAGAAACTTCAAGCGCTCAAAGCCTTTGCTACACCGAAAACTATAAAAAACGTTAGAGAATTCATCGGCTCGTGTAATTATTACAGACGTTTTATCAACAATTTCGCAAAAATTACAAAACCACTCACTATTCTTTTACACAGAAACGTAAATTTTTCTTGGAATAAAGAGCACCAATGAAAAATTGAAAAAGTTACTATATATGAAGCACCCGGTTTACAATACCCTAAATTAAATGGAATTTGGCTATTTATCAGTTGCACAAGGCGAATCAACTGTTTAAAAACAAGTCATCACAAAGTTCATCGATTATTAGCCTACGCAATTTTTCGCCAAGGTCCATTACTTGTTGGAGAACTTAATGTTTTATTCCGAACAGATAATTTTTAATTCCATAACACTTAATTATGATAGATTACCAAATCAAGGTGTATGTACATTTTATATTCCATTACGTAACAACTACATTCGGAACATTGACAGACTGATTCTTAGAAAGAATTTGTGGACAGACAGTTATCTATATTATAGCTTATTACATAATCATTTTGTCAGACTTTTTTACTAAAAGGAAAATTGTTAGAAAAACGTATACGAGGGTGGTCCGATAAGTACTTAGCCTACAAAAGAAAAACGAAAATTTTGGAAAAGTAGCGTTTTATTTTTCAACATAGTCTCCTTTGAGTTCGATACACTTGGCCCAGCGATGCTCCAACTTCTTTCACCCGTCTGGAAAATACGTTTCCTCGAGGTCTGAAAAGTAGGCTTCCGTGGCAGCGATTACCTCCTCATTCGACTCAAATTCCTACCCGGCGAGTGACTTTTTCAAGTTTGGAAACAAAAAGAAGTCGCACGGGGCTAAATCTGGAGAATACGGTGAATGGGGCAGCAGTTGGTAGACTAATTCGACCAATTTGGCCATGGCGACGGCGGAGGTGTTAGCCGGTGCGTTGTCATGGTGGAAGAGCACTTTTTTCTTCGCTAAATGGGGCCGTTTCTTCTGCTATTAGACGTCGAATCGGCCCAATAATTCGGCATAGTACAGCCCTGTGCCCGTTTTGCCTCTCTCCAGGTAGTCGATGTAGATCACACTTTGTGAATCTCAGGAAATGTTGGCCATCACCTTTCCGGCCGATGGGTCAGTCTTCGCCTTCTTCGGAGCACTTTCACCGGATAAAGTCCACTGTTTCGACTGTTCCTTGGTCTCTGGTGTATACCAGTGGATCCATGTTTCGTCGACTGTCACGAAACGACGCGGAAACTCCTTCGGATTGCGCTTAAACAGCGTCAGACATTGCTCTGAAGTTGTCTCACGGTTGCGCTTGTTGTCCGGAGTGAGCAAACGCGGCACCCATCACGCCGATAGCTTTCTCATGCCCAAAATTTCATGCAGGACATAACCCACGCGGTCTTTTGAGATGTCTACGATCTTAGCTATCTCGCGCACCTTCAATCGTCGATCTGCCAATACGAGATCGTGAATTTTTGTCTCGTTATCCTCCGTGGTAGCCGTTTTCGGAGCACCTGGACGTGGCTCTTCAAAAACCGACGTGCGACCACGTTGAAACTCGTTAAATCAATTTTTGACGATCGCCATTGAAGGAGAAGAGTCACCGTACACAGCATCCAAGCGCTTTTTGATTTCGCTGCGCGATTTCCCTTCCAAAAACAAGAATCGAATCACCGACCGATACTGCTCTTTTTCTATTTTTCAAAAATCAACGGACACACTTGCTTTCACGCGCTCTCAAAAATAAACTACAACTCCGATCTGGCTGAAATCTTGATAGTAACCATCGAGAAGGTTGTACTACGTGATAGAATATTTCTTTTGCGAGATTGGCGCCATCGGGCGATGAGGCTAAGTACTTATCGGACCACCCTCGTAGTTGTGTGTCAATTTCACTTTTAATAATGTTTGTGCGCGCGTTATCAAAAGTATTGTGGTTGCTGTTGATGTTTTGTGTTTTGATTTTCTAATTGTTTTCTTAATTAATTTCTTGTAACATTTTTCATAAAAACTCTTTTTTTTCAGAAACCCTTGACGCTAGTTTTTTTTTATATTCAGTCAAAAAGGCTTTTTTATTGCTCTTTGCCGATGAGGGTTTTAATTTTATTTTACTTTTATTTATTTCTAAATGCCCTTTGTCTAGTCTTAGATTATTTGTTTTTAGAATTGATACACCTATAATTACATCATAAGAAATAGAAAATTCTACCGGTATAACAAAAAAAATCAATAACAGCCCGTTAATGTTTAGTTTTATTAAGCCAATGTTTCCAAAGTTTTGTCTGTAATTCCTGATAATGAAATATTCTTTGTGATTATTATTACGTTTAAAGGTACGTGACTATTTTTTATAATATTTATTTGAGCGTCATTATCGACAAGTGGCGTTAAACTGATAGCGGAAAAAGGGTTCGGTATTGAATCAAATTGGAGTAAATTTTCTGTCTTAATTAAATACGCAGCTACCTCTGATCTTTGATTCAGATAAATTTTCTGTTTCTATTTATACATAATGAGTTTTAAGGAAAGTGACAATTATTTAACTTTGATTGTGAGAATTATTAAGATTTCCAATATTTCAACTACTGTTTCGAGCTGACTTGCTGAATTAGTTGTCTTAGTTCATAGAGTTGTTTACTCTCGTCAGCGTTTTCGATCGTTTGCGGTATTACTTTACTATCATCCGATTCTGATTTTTTACAACATGAAACGATATTTTTTTCTTTAACGAATTCCCTAAGAGTTTCTATTTTGGGCAATCATTCATTATGTGATTTTTTTAATTGCAATACTCATATCATTTTTATTAGGTATAAAGTTCTTTTTTTCCTTCTTGCAATCGTTTCTTTTATCGTTGTATACTGCCCTTATTGTGTCATCAAAATTTTTGTTATGTATTGAATGAGGGTTGTGTTGTGATACTCCGTGTTTTCGGCGCCTCGCGATACTATTTCAAAATTGAGCGATTTATAATATGATTCTTCCGCGCTCTCGTCTTCGGAAGAATTTATTCGTTTTTTAAACTTCGATTTCTCAAACAGTTGTCTAGGCCATGTTTGTTGCTTAAGCATGAGCTAAAAAATTGTTCTTGATTGTTTTCTAGCATTTTTATTTCTGGGCATGTGGTTATTCTGTATCCTGGGTTTTTGCAAAATGTACAAAATTTCCTGGATTTCGCGTCTTGTTGGAAACTTTTAATTTTATAATAATCACCAATAATGTGATTACTTATCCCGTAGTAATCGTTATTTTATGTTATCACTAAGTTTTTCAAATTTGTTATGTCGTTGATTTTGATTATCAAAATTACTTCCAAATCTGTGAAGTTAATATCACCTTTTATTTAAAATATTGTTCTTACTCTCGTGGTTTGTTGCGTTAATGAGTAAGAATTCGTTTTAACTTTGATAAATGCTAATGAATATTAAGTTTGAAATAAAATTATAAATGAATATCTATGATTATATGAATTGGATTTAAGGAAAGATAGACTTTACCTTAGTTTCTTATTGTGCGAAGTATCCCATAAGCAGAGCTCAAGTCTTTCTTGTAAAAAAGAATGCAATTCAGCCCACGTTTCTCATAGCGCGAAATGTCCCATGAAACGAGCGTAAATTATAATAGGAATGAAAGGATATGCTCAGTTAATCACTTGAGAGAAAGAACTTCGGTATAAGCCAAGTTTATCCGATCTCGAGTGCTCACTTTGCAAGGCTAGGAGCGAATGTTAGCCTGTGCAAAAATCAGCGTATTTAGAATAGATTTTCTCGCCTATTTTCACAGGATAGCCCTCTTCGAGTTGTTTACGCAATTGTGCGAAATCATTTTTTCTAATTGACAAGAGAATAGATAGTAATAACGAAATTTTAAAACATGTAAAATTTACACAAGTAGATATAGATCATTTAAGTATAATTTACAATTATCGCAAATAGTATAGTCAAAAGTTATCAACTAATAAAGTTAGTTAATATAATAATGCAATATTTACAATAAAATAATGATAAAATTTTACATATACCAATAGTTTATCGCTAGTAGAATTAATTCCTAAAAAGAACTACTTAAATTAGTTAATAACATTTAAATTATTATCAATTATCGTATTTGTAACGGTTTTTTGTAAAATTTTATAATGCAAATAATAAATTAGTTAATTAAAATTAATAAATTATGAAATTGTCGTTGTTATGTACAAAATTAACGCTTTCGATCTATATACAATTATTTGTTTAAATAAGTTATTAATTGTTTATTTATTGATAACAGTAATAACTAAGATGTTATCAATGAAACGAATTCTTACCCAAGTTTCTTAGATATTCATCTTGGATGTAGAGTATTCGTTCTATTACAATTACAATAATTAATATTTACAATGTAATAAACAAATTAAATTGCACATTGAAATTTAATATAATTTAGTAGTTAAAAGCAATTAAAATTATTATAATCTAAATCTATGCCCTAAAATTTATATAAAAAATGCTTTGTTACGATGAAATTACTCTTAATTAACGTATTTTAATTAAACAATAAAAACTATTATATCTATATCTATAAGTAGGTGACGTCACGCTCCTTATATGGTCATGAAATTTGACTCTAGTACTAATACAATCATATAATATATGAGGTGGCGCCGTTTAATATACTAATTGATGTAAGTAGATTGATGAGTTTAGCGGGTTGTAGTAATCCAGTGAAAATAAGAGAAGAGCTCATAGATAGGACCGTGACAAATCTATAATTTGGCCGTCTATTGTTGATAAATTTCGTGTTATTATTATCTATATATTTATTATTTTTAATACTGTTAATAAAAATTTTTACTAGCCCGCTATTTTTCGATTTGTGTCCCTTTTCGTCGCAAATCGTACATAAAATTTCACACCCGTATTTTTGTCGGCCGTTTAAGAGTGGAAAATATTTCATTGTATGGCCCACTTCATTGCAGCGTTTGCAAACCGCATGGGGACAGTTTTATATCGTGTGATGGGTCCCATTGCAAAATCTGTAAAAGGTCGTTGGTTGTAATGACCCCGAGCAGGTATGTGGATCGTGCCCGCTTTTTTTGCATTTGTGTCATATTTCGTATTCTCGTGTGAAAGGACATTATTAGACACCGTGTTCGTACACCTGATAATATTGGCAATGACTACCCATCAACTTGTTAAATTTACGTCAATTGAATGCCCTTTATTATTGCAAAATTTACAAATAAGTTCAATTTTTTTCTTTGCGAGTTTACAGTTGCGGGATAAATGATCCTTGTCTTTGCTGTACGCGCATGCTCCGTTGTAGCAAAATAAAGCTTGGTGATTATAGTTAGTTAGTTAGTTTATTTATTTACAACTTATATGTTACATTTGGTTTACATTTCTTAAATTTCTATTTGTGTCTCGTATCCAGTTTGTGTAGTTGATTATGTATGTGTTTTGTGTGTATGTGTGTGTGTGTGTGTGTGAGTGCGCGCGTGCGTGTGTGTGTGTGTATATGTTGTGTAAATATGTGCCTTTGTAGGTGTGTCTGCAACTCTTGTGTCTCTGTCTTCTGCTCCTGCCTGTTCCTCTTTACTTCTCATTTTTCTTCTGATTAATCTTCTCTTCTTCTTTCTCTCTCCAAGATCTGCCTTTTCCGCTCTTCTGTTTTCTTTTCAGCTTTTCCTTTATTACTTTCTTTTGCCTTTTCACCTTTGCCTTTTCTTTGCTTTTGCTCTCCTTCTTGCTAATCATTTCATCTATCTTTCTTCTTGTTAAGGCTTTGACACCTTTTTCTTGTTTCCTATTGCTCTCTGCCTTTCCTTTCCTCAACCTCACTTATTTTTCCTTAATATCTTATGATTTGCCTTCTAGTTTACCTTTTTCTTGCTCTTCTTCGATTCTTCTTCTTTTCCATTTTGCTCCATCCTCCAATACCTGCTTCCTCTCGCTTGTGTAGTTGCTTTTACTTGTGTCTTGTGTGTGTGTGTGTGCATGTGTATGTTTATGTTTGCGCGTATGTTTGTGTTTTGTGTGTATGTGTGTATATGTATGTGTGTGTAGATGTGTCCGCGAGTCTAGCTTCTCTGTCTTCTGTTTCCGTCTCTCCTTAGGGTTCTTGTAGCTTCGTCTTCTTGCTTTTCTTTTTCTTTCTTCTCTTCATTTCTTCTTCTTTTCCATTTTATCTCCATCATCCACGCTATCTTTTCTTTGCTTCCTATTATTATTTTTTCCCATTCTTCCCCTTCCTTTCTGCTTTTTTCACATTTTTCTACTATGTGCTTCCAGTTTTCTTCCTCTTTCATACACATTCTACATCTCTTATTTTCTTCTTTTTCCCAATACCTGCTTCCTCTCGTTTCATTACCTAACCTAAACCTTTCCCTTATTTGCAGGCCTTTTATTCTTCCCTCTCCTTGTATTTCCTTTAACGTATACCTTTTCATTTCTTCTTTCAGCTCTTTCCACTCGTTTATGTATCATGATTTTTCTAGCTTTTTTCTAATTCTTTTTATTCTTTTTCTTCAGCTCATCTCTTATTTCTTCCCAAAACTCTTCCCTCATTTCATCTCCCTCTTCTCTCTCTCTGTATATTTTACTTTTTTCCAGCCTTTCCTCTCTCTCCTTCTTCTTACCCTTTTTATCTTTTTCATTTATTTCCCTTTTCTTTAATTCTCTCCATGCTTCTTTTCTTATTGAGCCATCTCTTTCTTTTCTTATTTTGTTTTCATACTTCATTGCTCTTTCTAATGCTGTTTCTTTCATTTCTTGTCTTCCTGTTTCTATCTAATACTAATACCCACTTTATGTATTTTAGTTGTAGTCTCTCTATTTCCTCATATCTCTTCCATCCCCAGATTTCTGCTCCATACATAATCACGCTTTTCGCCAGAGCATCGAACAGGTTCATCCTTAGCTCCCAGTCTTCTCTAAATAGCCTTTCTCCTAACCCCCATAACTTTCCGAGTCCCATATTTATTTTCCCTTCTACCTTCTTTATCTGCTTTTTATTTCCGTTATTTCTGCTTATCACATATTCTAAGTAGTTGTACTCTTTTACCATCTCTATCTTCTCATCTTCCCATTTGAATTCTTCTTCCTTCCCCCTTCCTCCTCCTCTCCTGCATTTCATCATCTTTGATTTTCCTACATTTAACTCTAACCTCCTTTCTTTCAGATATCTTTTTAATTTTTTCAGCATTGCTTTCATTCCACTTTCACTCTTTGCCATCATCACTATATCATCTGCGTATCCTAATATCCATATTTTCTTCCTTCCTATCACTACCCCTCCTTCCTGCACCTGCTTGATCTTCACTTCCAGGTCGGCGAAGGCAAGATTAAATAGTGTAGTGCTCAAAGGGCACCCTTGCCTTACGCCTTTGTAAGTCTCAAACTCCCCGATTATTTCTCCTCCAACTTTTACCTTACTCCCTGTTTTCTTGTATATTTCTTCTATTCTTTTCCTAATTTTTCTATTTATCCCTTTCTCTTTCATGGTTTCCCATATTTTCTTCCTCTTTATTTTATCAAAAGCGGCTTTCATGTCTACAAAGAATACGAACAGTTTTCCTCCTTTTTCCCTTATTTCCTTTCCTATTATTGTTTTTAATATAAAAATCGCGTCCATTGTTCCTCTTTTCTTCCTAAATCCCATCTGCGTATCACTTAGCGTTTCTTCAGCTTCTAGTTCTCTTTCCAGCTTTTTTCTCAGTATTTCCGCATATATTTTATATCCCGTATCCATCAGCGTTATTCCTCTATAGTTTCCTACTTCTTCTTTCCTCCCTTTCTTATATATTGGAACTATTATTCCCTTCCTCCATTCGTCCGGATATCCTTCTCCGTTCCATATTCCATTTAAGCATTTTGTCATATCTTTTATCAAGCCTTCCGTGCCTTCCACCCACGCTTCATTTGCTATACCATCTTCTCCTGTCACCTTTTTCTTTTTCATTTTTCTTATTACCTCTTTTACTTTTCTTTCTTTAATTTCTTCACCTTCCTCTCCTTCGTTTTCTTCGGTTTCTTCCCCTTTAATTTCTTCCTGTTCTTTCTCTCCCAATTGTTCCTTGAAGTGCTTTATCCATTCTTCTTTTCCTATATTTTCGTCTAATCCAATTCTTTTCTTCTTATTGCCCTTCACTTTATCCCAGAATTTTCTTCTCGTCTTATCTGTTCTTATTTCTTCTGCCACTCTTTTCCCTTCATCTTCTTTTGCTTTTCTTATTTCCTCTCTGTATTCTCTCTTTGCTTCTAGGTATTTGCCTCTGTCTCCTTCCCCTTTTCTTACCTTATTTAACTCTGCCATCACCCTGTCCCTTTTTGCCTTACATTCTTTTCTCCACCAGCTTTTTTTTGATCCTTTTTTTTTCCTTATCTTCTTTTTTACAACTGCGTTCTTCACTCTATTTTTTATATCTTTCCATTTATCTGTTCCCTCTATTGCGTCTATCCATCTCTGATACTCCCTTATCCCTTTTTCACTCCAGTCGTCTATCATTCTTTCTTCCTCTTCTTTTCTTTCTTCCGCTATTTTGTCTCCCAGTTCCACCTCTATTGTTAAGTGGTCCGACTTTACCCTCTCCTTTATTTAAACCTTTTTTATCGCCTCATCACCTTTCTCGTTACCTACTACATAGTCTATCGTTGACATTCCTCTCGCTCCTATATATGTTATTTCTCCCTCTTCATCTCCTTCTTTTCTCCCATTCGTTATCACTAAGCCTATTTCTCCTAGCCATTTTATCATTTCTTCTCCCTCTGCGTTTAACACTTTATACTTGGCCTTAATTTCTTCTAGGTTTTCTTCTGTCTCCCATTCCCTTCCTTCGTTTCCTGTTCTTGCGTTGAACTTTCCTCCTATAATTATTGTTTTTCCTCTATTCTCCTCTATCTCTTCACTTAGGTATTCATAGTTTTCCTTCTTCTCATGTTGCATATACACCGATGCTATCATGTATTCCTTCCCCCCGATCTTTATTTCTCCTACTATTACCTCACTTGTCCTTTTTTTCTTCCATTCTACCTTATTCATCCCTTTCCTCTCTCTTACCGCTATTATTTCTCCCCCTATTTCTCTCCCCCTTCTTCCTTTTCTTCTTGAGTCCCTCCACTCTATGCTGTACCCTTTCAGTTGTTTCTTCACAACAGTTCTTGACCCTTGCCTCTTCACCCAGGTTTCCGTTAGCCCTATTATGTCGAATTCCCTAACATATTCCCAGTCGTCTTTCTCCATGCTCCTCACCCCTGCCACGTTCCAGAATAGAATTTTTACTGCCTTTCTCCCCTCTCTCTCCCTTCTCTTCTCTCTCTCTTTTATCCCTATTGTTTTCGAAACCCTTCCACCCCCTTTCCTACCATTTTTCCCTCTCTCTCGCTCCACCACCATTCTTCTTCCTCTAATTTCACCCCGTTATGCCACATCTTTACCTCTTTACCTTTACTTCTTATTTCTTTCGCTTTCTTTCTTACTTCCTCTCTTATCTTTCTCTGCTTCCACGTCCAGTCCTGATCTATGTATATCTTTTTCTGTGCCAGATTCTTTTTCTTCTTCATAATTCCTTCTTTTTGTTCCCATGACGCGCATCTAATTTGCCACATGTTTTTTCTTCTTTCTCTCCGATCATCTCTCTCCGCTGTTCCTCCTATTCTTCTCAGATTAACTATCTCTCCTTTCATTTCTAGTACCTCCCTTAACCAGACCTCTGCCTTTTCCTTCTTTTCCCATCTTAACTCACCCTTTAAATCTGTCACTATTATATTGTCTAACCTACTTTCTCTATCCATTTTTTCTCTCGTTTCCTCCTTCTATACTTTCTTTTAATTTCACGCACGCTTCTTCCAACTGGTTCATCCTCTCTCCCCATTTTTCCTGCAGTTTCTTTTCTCTAAGATCTGCTTTTTCCCTTTCTTCTTTCGTCACTCTCCTTCTTTCTCTCTTCGTCTCTCTCTCTCTCTTGTTCTCTCCTAACTTTTCCTATTTCTTTCTCCCATCTTTTTTGTCTTCTTTTCCTCTCTGTCTCCATTCTTTCCATTTTTCCCATTATTTCTTTAAACATTTCTGTCCATTCTTTCCTTTCCTCCTCCCATACCTCTCTTAATTCCCTTATGTCTGTCCGTATCTTTTCCATTATTTCTTCTGCACCACTACTTTTTCCCACTTCTCTTAACGTGTTGTCCAATCCTTCTCCCCCCTCCCCATCTATCTCGCTTCCCTCGCTCTCACTCTTGCATTTCTTTGCCTCTCTCATTTCTCCTCTATTATTCTCCCTCAGCCCCTCCCCGCTCTCTCTCCCCCTCACCACCTTTACTCTTTTCTTCTTTTCCTCCTCTGGGCCTTTCTTATCCAACCTTCCGCCTTTATCTCTTAATTTTTCTGTTGTCACAAATCTTTCCATCCTATCCCGTACGCCTTAATTCGTCTCTCTATAACTACCCGTGATCCCACCTTTATTCCCTGTCTTACCTTTTCTGTCTCTGCCTTTACTTCTTACCGCCCCTCCTCTCTGCCTGCCTTTCCCGCTTTCTGATTTTCTCTCTTAACCTCAACTTTTATTTTTTTCTTTATTCCTTTCTCTCTGCTTTTTCCTGCTCTTCTCCAGGCTTCTTTCTCTCTCTTCTCCACTCCTCCTCCACCTCCACGCTCTTTTCACCTCTATTTCTCTCCTAAAGCACTTTTCTTCTTTAACTTTATCACCAAAACTCGCGCTCACATCCAAGACACGTCCACACTCCCCTCGAGTGAAATCTAACCTCCGCTTGGTGATTATAGTTTTGGCATATTTGACAATTATATATGTTCGATGTGCACGCTGAAGCTAATGTCGCGTTAGAAAGACTGGTTAGTGTGCTAGGGTTGTCGCCTCTTACTAATTTTTGTTTTTTTCAGACGACTTTCTATTTATATAGCATTTTATAGCGCTTAAATTATTATGATCTAGCATCTATAACCGTATATCCTGTTATAATCTGTTTTATAAATATTTTACTGCATCCGTGTTTATTGCAGTCTTGAATTCTTTCATCAGTTATATCTGTTTCTACTCTTTTCATTTCTTTGATTTGTAAGACCAAATCTTGTAATCTATTCGTATAACTTAATACAGATTTTTTCGGTTTTTCAATAATTTTAGTGAATTTTCCTTGTAAATTATACAGGGTGTCCAAAAAGTAACGATACACCTGAGAAATTTTCTAAGCCGGTTATTTTTTTAACCGGGTGAAGGTTGTTCTTGAAGTAACTTTTTACGAGGAATCCGATGGTAACCTGGGATTTGACCTTGAACCTCATTTTCAAGGTTATTTTGAGGTCAACCTCATTTTTTTAAATGGAAACCCCTATTTTTTATGGCGGAATCGGAAAGAGCGGAAAATTTTACGTCCAGATATGTATTGAGGTATGAGGTTGAGGTAACCCCTAGAGGTCAACTGGAGGTCAAAGTATGAATTCTTAAAAATCTCGCGAATTCAGTGGTTAAACAAAACAAACAAAAGGATAACCCCAGGTAACTTTCAACGGTGCTCTTTAATTTGTCCTTGAACCTCATTTTCAAGGTTATTTTGAGGTCAACCTCATTTTTTTTAATGGGTACCCCTATTTTTTATGGCGGAATCGAAAAAAGTGAAGACTCTCACGTATGGATGAGTTGAGGTTTGAGTTTAATGTGACCTCTAGGGGTCAGATGAAGGTCAAACTGTGGCTTTGTAATAGTACCGGGATTTTAGTGGTACAAGGAAGCAAATAAAGGTCATGGAAACCCCCATTTTCGACAGCGGCAATCGAAAGAGCGGAAAATTTCACATCCAAATATCTACTTAGATCATAAGTCAAGGGCGAACTTAAAGTTTAAGGTCAGTCGAAGGTCATCCAAACTTAAAGACGCCCTAAAATTTTTTAAAGTTTTTTTCATAATGGAGAAGGGTATTTATTTAGTAATTGCCCATCGGAGATCCGTAACCTTGAATTTAACCTTCAACCTCATTATCAAGGTTTTTTCAAGATCAATTTTTTTTACTTTTAGCGTTACCCAGGAACAACGACGTGGACGTAGTAAAATCTGTCCCCTTGGGGTGCTTTATTTTCGTGAGTTCCCCTCGCCTCTCACGATCGGGGTGCTTGATTTTCGTGAGTTCCCCTCGCCTATCAACACTGATTGTTTACGCTTATTTTCTTAATAACTTGATTAGCCGGTTAAACTTTTTAAGGTTACTATCCCATACCTATTCATTGAAAATCCACTAACAATTTCACTTGGTTCTATCCTTAGGAAATGTACTATGCCTAACTTTATAGTTTTGAGATTATTCTTCGGGACAATTGCATTTTCAAAAATTAATATTTAAAAAAGCAACATATTTGAAAAGATTTTACCATTCGAAAATCTCCATAAAGCATTAGTGCATTAGTCGGACTGTAGTAGAACTTTTTTGTAAAAGTACTCAAATTATAATTTTCATTTTTTGAAAACATTTATTTGGGTTGCAAACTTTTCGTTTTTAATTCTGATTGATTTTTGAGTAAATTTCGATTCGCTGACTTAAAATGGAACGCCTCACTGAACGAGAAAGAATATCACTTCTTATGATGAGAGGCTGGGGTGGAGTAGAAAGATCTTACAGGGCAGTGAGAAATCTTTTTAATGAGACATTTCGGGTTAATAGAACTCCAATTGCTGTGTCTACTGTTCAGAATACTATTTCAAGGTTTGTAAATTTTGGCCATGTCAGAAATCTATCTAAGTCAGGCAGACCACGCTCAGCAACAAATGAAGAGAATTTATTAAATGTTCTATTATCATTCACTGAAAATCCACATAATTCCATCCGCAGAGTTGCTCAAGAGCATGACATAAGTACATCGTCCGTACATATCATTTTAAAAACAGCAAAATTCCATCCGTTTAAAGTACACCTGGTTCACAAGTTGAATGAAGACGATTTCGATCGTCGTGTTGAGTTTTGTGAAGATATGATGGCACGCATAATTGAAAATCCAAATCTTCCGTCAAACATAATTTTCTCTGATGAAGCAACTTTTCAACTTGACGGAACATTAAATCGACATAATTGCAGGTACTGGGCTGCGGACAATCCACACTGGATGCGAGAAGATAAATCGCAATATCCGCAGAAGTTGTATGTTTGGGCTGGAATAGTGAATAATCGAATCATAGGGCCATTCTTTATTGATGGTAACTTAAACACTCAAAATTATGAAGAGATGCTTCGTAATCAAATAGTTCCAGCAATTAGAGAAATAGTCGGAGACAACTTCGAAAATACATGGTATCAGCAGGATGGTGCTGCAGCTCACTATGGACGAGATGTTCGAATTTACTTAGATGAGGTGTTTGATAATCGGTGGATAGGAAGGAGAGGCACAATTAAATGGCCAGCTAGGTCCCCCGATTTGATGCCTTTAGATTATTTCTATTGGGGTTATCTAAAGGATCGGGTACACAAAACTAAACCCCAAAACTTGGACGAATTACGTCAAAGGATCATAGACGAATCAGCTCTCATTCCCACTGAAATGATCCAAAATGCTGTTGATGCTTTTTACCACCGATTAGCTTACTGTCAAGAAGTGAACGATGAACGATTCGAGCACTTAAAATAAGATGTGCTGATGTAAGATAAATCATACGTGAGAGGCCAGGGGAACTCACGAAAATCAAGCACCCCGATCGTGAGAGGCGAGGGGAACTCACGAAAATAAAGCACCCCAAGGGGACAGATTTTACTACGTCCACGTCGTTGTTCCTGGGTAACACTAAAAGTAAAAAAAATTGATCTTGAAAAAACCTTGATAATGAGGTTGAAGGTTAAATTCAAGGTTACGGATCTTCGATGGGCAATTACTAAATAAATACCCTTCTCCATTATGAAAAAAACTTTAAAAAATTTTAGGGCGTCTTTAAGTTTGGATGAACTTCGACTGACCTTAAACTTTAAGTTCGCCCTTGACTTATGATCTAAGTAGATATTTGGATGTGAAATTTTCCGCTCTTTCGATTGCCGCTGTCGAAAATGGGGGTTTCCATGACCTTTATTTGCTTCCTTGTACCACTAAAATCCCGGTACTATTACAAAGCCACAGTTTGACCTTCGTCTGACCCCTAGAGGTCACATTAACCTCAAACCTCAACTCATCCATACGTGAGAGTCTTCACTTTTTTCGATTCCGCCATAAAAAATAGGGGTACCCATTAAAAAAAATGAGGTTGACCTCAAAATAACCTTGAAAATGAGGTTCAAGGACAAATTAAAGAGCACCGTTGAAAGTTACCTGGGGTTATCCTTTTGTTTGTTTTGTTTAACCACTGAATTCGCGAGATTTTTAAGAATTCATACTTTGACCTCCAGTTGACCTCTAGGGGTTACCTCAACCTCATACCTCAATACATATCTGGACGTAAAATTTTCCGCTCTTTCCGATTCCGCCATAAAAAATAGGGGTTTCCATTTAAAAAAATGAGGTTGACCTCAAAATAACCTTGAAAATGAGGTTCAAGGTCAAATCCAAGGTTACCATCGGATTCCTCGTAAAAAGTTACTTCAAGAACAACCTTCACCCGGTTAAAAAAATAACCAGCTTAGAAAATTTCTCAGGTGTATCGTTACTTCTTGGACACCCTGTATATATTATCTAGCAAGGGGTAAAGTTGTCTGATTGCTTGTATATAATCCTCTATTTTACCAATTTTCACATTGATTAGTGCTTGTTTTGTAAAGTTCTCAGCTTAATTTGATTTTCAAAATTTGAATCAAATTTTCTTCATCTACAGCTGCTATAATGTTTTTCCAGTGTTTAAGCTTTTCAACGTATTCATTGATAGATATATTTTTACCGTCGAGATTCGGGACTAAATGTGCTATATACGAGGTCTGTCCAGAAAGTATCGGGCCTACGTTTATATCTTCACGCCATAGTGTTCGAGCGACCTCTACCTGGCAGAAACGTCAACAGTAAAGCCTCACGAATCTATTGGTTACTTACTGACATCTGCCGGACGTATAGATCATGCGCAGCGTGTCTTTGTTTACGGTGCCTTTTTCGCGTTCGTAGGATTTTGATATCGTCAAAAATGACTGAAAAACAAGATCAACGAATTTGCATCAAATTTTGCTTTCAACTCGGAAAAACGAGTTCGGAAACTATTGAAATGATGCAAAAGGCCTTCGGAACGGAGTGTATGAGAAAAACACGAATAAAAGAGTGGTATAAACGGTTCAAGGATGGTCGCACTTCTGTCGATAGTGATTCTCGTTCCGGCCGACCTTCGACGACAAAAACCGCAGATAATATTGAGCGGGTGCGACTTGTAATCGAACAAGATCGTCGTATAACTGTGCGAGAACTAGAAGAAGACCTTCGGATACCAAAAACTATCATTGCTGAAATTTCAATCGAAAATTTAGGAATGAAACGCGTGTGTGCGAAATTCATCCCAAAATTGCTCACAGGAGAGCGGAAGAATATTCGCTTATAAATCGCTCTGGACAATCTGGAAATGGTCAATAATGATTGTCATGTGCTTAGAAAAGTTATCACAGGTGATGAATTATGGGTTTATGGTTATGATCCTGAAACAAAACAACACTCTTCACAGTGGAAGCATTCTCAATCGCCAAGACCAAAAAAAGCACGTCATAGTCGGACCAATATTAAGTCAATGCTGATTGTTTTTTTCGATTGTGAAGGTGTTGTACATCACGAATATGCACTAACAGATCAGACAATCAATAAAGAACACTACGTTCAAATTTTGAAACGTTTTCGTGATGCAGTAAGAAGAAAACGGCCGCACTTTTGGGTAAGTGGTGACTGGCTCCTCCATCACGATAATGCGCCACGCATTCATCCAATCTTGTGCAGTAGTTTTTGAGCAAACACAATATCGCATTGCTTCGATAACTTTCATACAGTCCCGACATAGCACCTTGTGACTTTTGGCTGTTTCCAAAACTAAAAAAACCACTCAACGGACATCGATTCGATGACAAAACAACGGTCGAAAACAATGCGACGAGTGTACTTAAGGCTATCCCTAAAAGTGAGTTCCAGGACTGTTGTGAAAAGTGGAAACATCGATGGAACCGTGTTAATCAAGTGGGAATTTTTTTGAAGGATGCCACCCACCAGATGATAAAGAATAACGCTAGCACGAAAACATAAAGGTAGGCCTGATACTTTCCGGACAGACCTCGTATGTTAGCAGTAGTTGTTAATCTTGAGCCATTATTACTTTGGTTTAATTAGTCTCTTCCACTGTGATTTGTAACGGGGGCAGCGCCTTATTCGGCACTGACGTCACCAATTTATTAAGGGGAGAGTAAGAGAGGCACTTTCGCTCTTTAACAATCGGGGAACGAGAGGATAGGTCGAACGAATAAATAATTTTCCTTAATTAGAACATACAGCTTAAATCTATTCAGACAAACAAATACAAAATCGGTTATAATAAAGTTTGCATGACGCGCACATGTACAGAACAACTTAAACCAACGCGGGAGGATGAATGGCCCGGCGACTAAATCGCCTTGACCATTTGCCTCCTTACAAAGGAAAGAATACGTCGAAACCTCTCTACCGCATTACGATGAGCGTAGCCGGCAAGTGATCGCCTGGCTACCTATCGTTCCTACGCGGCCGCGCATCACCATGAGAGAGAGAAATACCGGGAGAGAGAAATAACCTGACCTTTGTCCTCGGCCATGAGCCGCAACGGGAAGTTGACCTGGCCGCTGGCTGGACGTCTTCCTCGGCGTAGCCCGTGGTGAACCCACTGGAAGTCATGCCGTGCATGGCGGCGAGGGCGACACTGAATGCCCTGCTGCAGGTGTTGCCGCCACACGTTGCCTCGGCTCGCCCTGGTCTGGTCACTCCTGCACGTGTGTTTCTTTTTCTCTCATTGCGCTGCTACTTCCAACTTCTCTCCTTAACTTTCTTCCGGGAACTGCCTCACGCGACTTGACGCATGGTCAGCATTCGCGCTCTCGCCGGGCTCTCCCACCAAGCCCACTCATTAGGCGGCGTGCGACAAAAGCGCTAATTGGTCGCGCGTCATACGCCGGCCCAAACCTGCATAGTGCGTGCATAAACGCGCACTCTAGCATGCTCGCTAACTCTCTCTCTCTCTCTCTGTCTCTCTTTACCTCATAGTCGCTGCGCTCTTGCTTCTTCGGGCGCTTTCAACCTTGCTCGGCAATCTTCGGCGGCTGGAAAAACATAAAGGCCAGTAGTTAGGCGTAATAAATATATGCGCCGAACGCTGACCACGTCGCCATGCCGAGCGATAAGAGGGAGAGAGAGAAGGAGGGCAGACGAGGAACAAGCGTACTGCTTGCTCTCGTCACAGATTATTGGATCATAAAGTGATATTTCTTTATTCGCGTTAACTATGGATTTCGTGTTTGTGGTTGCACTGCAAATGCTATTTTTATTAAAAATTCCTTCGATGTCTGTATATTCGTTTTTAGAGAAAGAAAACTCGAAACTAATGTTAATTAGGGGATCAGGGTCTAATAAAGACTTTGAATGGTTGCAATGAAAAGTTAACCATTTTGCTGAACTCTTTTCAAGGGTGCTGTCTTCTAATTTGGAATTCAAGAGGTTTGTTGAGTTTGCTTCCTCGTCAATGTTCACTAAAGTTGTTTTTTCGGCACCGACTAATGTTATTTTTCGGATAGAATGCGAAAGTTTGCTTCGACTTCTGAATAGATTATTTCATGAAATTACTCTTTAAATCTGGACTTTTTTTCACTTGTAGTCATGTCAAACGACTTTTTTGTCATTTATTAATAAATCAAAGCTTCCAAAACTCGTGTACTACGCAAGAAAAACGGGAGGAAGGAAAAGTATGTTGAAACAAGTGTCATTTGTTTGTACCAGAACCGCTGTTAATTTATGAACTCGGTAGTCCAGACTTATATAATATATTATAACTTATATATTATGATTTATTATAATCTATTTCAATTGATAACAACTTATCTGGTTTATTTATTGCGGATCAATTGGCTCCTTGGCTCCATCTCGATAAGGTATAGGCGAGGTCGATAAATAAGGATGCACGAACACTCAATATTCGATACTCAAATAATTATTTATTTATTCAAAATATTTCTAATAAATGACAAAGGATAAGTTGTGGATTATTCAAATAGCTGTTCAGCTGTGGAGCATTGCGAATCAACTGTCGAAAAGTTCGCTCGTTGTTTAGCGCATTGACTTTTTTGTTCTACATTAATATGTCGAGTAATCAGCAATTCAAGTTGTCGGGTAGCTCGATTCTCGGATTACTATATTTTTACTTTCGCTGAGTTCGATCGATTGCTACATCGTAAACTGTTAAATAAACGTTAAATATTACGTTTCGGAACATAATAATACTGAACCTATATTTATATTTAACTTGTATTGATTGGAAACTTGCTTGACAGTCCATACAATGAATAAATTATTATTATTAATTATCGAATATCGAGGGTTTGTGTACATTTATTTGTTAACCTCGTCATTTTTATTCAAAAGCTGAAGAGTGTCTAACAAAGAGATAAGGAAATAAAGCAGCATAATGTAGTAGCTAAGAAGCGAAGTAACGACAGAATCAATAACCCAGATCTAGCCGTATATAATAAATTTATAGTTTGAATGTATTAAAAAGCATAGTAAATAGGTCATATTGATAGAAAAACGAATATAAAACATTAGAGTGAGAAAGCAACTATAAAAACAAATAAACAAACTATAAATTTAAAGCATTGAGTCGAAAAGTAGCAGTGGTTTCGGTTTTGTATGGCTTATTTGAGTAAATACTCATGTACCGACAACGCATGCGCTGGCTAAATTAATACATATTGTGCATACATATACTGTAAGAGATATTGATTAAGGCATACGCCAATATTAGGGAGCGACCACGATAGAAAATAACAAGCGCGAACATGAAAAAGAAATCGGTCGAAAAATTCAAAAGCGCACCTACGATAAGCGTGTGTGCACACAGTGATAGAAGAAGAGTGGCACGTGACTCTAAGGAGTAGCATCGCTACAATGAGCATAAAATGGGAGCTACGATGCTGATTTTTCTCTGACTCGATTGTCGCTTTTCTCGCTGGAGAAATTCTTTTTGATGCGGCTCGATTTGCGGGTGTTGAAAATTGAGAATGTAGTGACTGTACGATCGAAAGTATATTCGTTAAGAGCTTATACCAATTCCATATGGCGGATCTAATGTGGTGGGATAAATGTTCCAAAACTAACGAATCTATTCAAATTTTAGTATATGAAGGTTTGGATTAACTCATAAATAAAGCATCATTCACGAGAACATGTTCAGAAACATTCTTACTTCGCTTGCTAGGAATAGTTATTGTATTATATTAGTCATTTTCACGATTAGCCATCAGAAAAGTGATTAAGTCGTTCAATATCTTTTTCATACGGGTAAAAATCTCCGCTCGAAAAACTTACGGATATACCTTCCAGTATATATACCTGGCATGAAAGTATGTTCTAGTTATAGAAAACGCAAATTTTAAGCAATCGATATGAATTCGAAACCTGATATCTTAAGCTCCAGTATTGATTCTCAATCAGAACAATAAGCTTCCTAATCTAACTTTACCGATTGGAATAATCTTTTGATATGTTATAGTTCATGAAAAAATAAGACATATGTGTTTTTTTTTCATCAGCGAAAAAACTTTGAAGGAATGACAATTGCCCTCAAAGTTCATCTCCAGAAATGAATTTTCCAAAGTATCTCAGCTTGTCATTAATATTTTACGATGAAACAAATTTCATATTATTTCTCATGTGAATACGAAACTAGCGCATGCATCGACCGTAAGAGGTGCGACCCTTACTTTTTTTTTAAAATTCTATCTTTTTAAGGATAGCTTCCTTTCTTTTTAGAACGACACTCAGAAATTTAGCTTGCATAGGCTTACTGTTTTCCTTTTTATTTGTCTAAATTATGTCATGTATAAGATTAATGTCATGTACAAAATTAATGCATAGTACAACGTTAATTTTTCAAATATTTTCCAGGCATCATCCTGAAGAACAGCGTGAAAGTGAAGACTTTGGCGATTGGTATGAAAGTGACAATCAGCGAGAGTTACGACAAATTTTTGCTGGCCAAAGCCAAATATCTGATATTGTTCGTAGTCTTAATAATAAATTAGATGATATTATTACACAACAGGAAAAAGCAATACGGTTAGTTTCACATGTCGACTTTACAGGTATGTTAATAGTAATAAAGAATAATTTTAGAGATATCATTTACCCATTTTATGCATGAAAATTATTATTTTTTAAATCGGATTAT
Organism: Phymastichus coffea; assembly: GCF_024137745.1. Lineage (NCBI taxonomy): Eukaryota > Metazoa > Arthropoda > Insecta > Hymenoptera > Eulophidae > Phymastichus > Phymastichus coffea. The sequence continues at coordinate 1,982,487 of NW_026706822.1, read as the reverse complement.
TTTTTATTGACGCTATTCTCGATCAGGCAAACCTTATTGAAGTTTCTTTAACAAATTTTTGAAATTTAGAATTTTATTGTAAAAATAAAATGAAGAAATCCAAACTAGATTACATTAGTATGAGGCCTGCGATGGCTCGGTCGGTAGGACGACGAACTCGCACCCGGTAGGATTCGAGTTCAATTTTCAGTACCTACTGATTGATACAAGCAACACTGAAAAAAATTTCATGTGCATTGTTGCTTTGAAAACCTTCGACGCTTATTAGCACTGATGGAAATAGAGCGACGTTAAACAAAATAAAAAAATAAGATCACATTAGTACACGATAATTAATAATAAATTACAAATTAATCAGTAAATAATGCTATGGTCAAAATAAGTACATATTGTTAACTAGTTTTACAAATCAAGGTCCATCTCAAATGATTATCATTACTTCTATCCCTCTCTATAATTTACGAATAAATTATCAATAACATGGGAAGGGGCAACCTAAATGTATAATCATTCAAAGACACATTTTTTATCTAGCAAAACGTCGAATTAGATAGAATTATGTGTCTTTGAATCATTAGATACTTGGGTTGACCCTTCTTACGTATTGTATAGATAATTTTCTTTCATCTTAAATATTCTGTGATAAATCATTAATTACTTTGTAAACTAATAATGGAATTATACATTTACTTTTTTGAAAATCCGGGATTATTTGTCCCACTCTTCAAAGAATGAAAAAGTAAAAATACGTTATACTATGTGTATCAAAGCAAAGAAAATAAATCATATAAAGCTGTTTTACAAAACATACATTGAAAATTCAACATAAAGAAATAGTTCTTTTTACAATTATAGCCAAAAAAGAAAAAGCTCACTTAATTTACGTAGATCGAAATCAAAATTTATTAAAGTATGTTATGGGAATTTTTTGATCCATTAATTGAAAGAATTATGCACAAAATGTTACTTGGATGATAACCATGGATATTCAGTTATTGACGAGGATAGAAATATAAATAATGTCGAAAGGGCTATGATATAATTTTAATTGCTTTTCTATGAATATATCACTATAGTAATGCAATATTTAGTTAATCAGTAATTGTTGAAGTGTCAACATGGATGTTCATCAACATCTACTAAAATAATGGTAAGAAAAGTAGAGCAAATTAAAAATATAGTGAATAAACAGTTGAATCGTTTCGATTTTTTTTTCAATTAAAGAACCAAATATTTTTTAGAAAAGAGCAAAACATAGAAATAGTTATTTTACTGTTAATGCTAGTGATAAATATGAAAACCTAGAATCTAGCAGTGAAGATACTGATACTATTATTACGCACAGCAATATATTTTACAACAATTTACCTGAAGTAAGTGAAGATGAGAGCCTAGTAATTGATAAATACGTGAATGCGCTGAATCGAAGTACCTCTAATTTTGGATTTGAATAATGGTGTAAGTAAAGAAAAAAATGGAACTTACACCGTTGATAACTCCATAATAACTTAAAGTTCTATAATAGAATAATAGTTTAGTACATTTTATCAATCATAGGTTTAATTAATTTTGTGCATAATTTTCCAGATATCATGAAAAAAGTAAAAGTTCATCGATTTTTGTGAACAAATGGGTGCAAATGCCATTTTTATAACCTATGAATATTAGTGGATGTGGTATATTTTAAACATCATAAAATGTTTCTCCATTATCTACTATACTTTTCACAAAAATAAAACTTATAGGCGAATAGACTGTTGCTAATACCTAGAGCTTAGAAATTATTTTGAAATTAATGTTATAGTGGCAAACAAGTTAAAATTATAATTTAATAATATTCATTATAATTACGAAACAACAGTTTTGAACTTAATCGAATAACATACTGAAATTCACGCTTTCTAATTATTATAAAAATCGTTAATTTACAATTTCTACTTCCTTTATTATTACACAGGTCAGCATGGTTTTGTATATTGACAAGGTAATATCCATTTCCGAAGTTATTTTCGTGTAGAACTCAATTCCGGACTCAGAATTATTCCATTACGTCAGGTTTTTAAGTAATCCTAAAACACGGTTTTTGCGAAAAACACCATATTTGAGCATCTATAACATCGCCATTTTTTGTTATTTTTCAAATCTGGAATAACCATCAGAAAGGGTTACTCTCCTCATCACTATTATATGTATGTTTAATTATTTTTTAAATCGAATATATCGTTGATTAAAAAGAACTAAATTAGAGGTTTCACAATGACCGATATGTGATCGGAAAAAATGATAGGACGTGTAAATTCCTTTGATGAATCTTTGTTAAACGAGGCATATTTACAAAAAATCTCAAATAGCAGATAGCTCAGTTTATAAAACCTTAATAAGCTATAATCCCATAACCTCAAACACAATAACATCAAGCCAACGACAGATAGAGCTCTGCTGTTGAAAAACGAAATAAACTGTAACTCCAAAAGGCAATACCATCAAACCCACAACAGGTAGGGCTTTGTTGTTTTAAACCCAAGTACACTGTTTCCTTAAAACACAATAACGTGGAACCCATTCAGAGATCCAGTATCCCAAGTAAAGATCAATTGTTTTCCAGGAACGGAAAACAAGATCTGTAATGTTTATTGTATCTATATTTTATGATAGTGTATTAAGAAATTTTCGAGTTTGTGAGTGTCTTAATCTTCGCTTTTTTGAAACTTTTTGTTTGTTTTTTAAAGACTTTGTGTTGGATCGTCTTTCATGTTTAGCGTTTAACTGATCTCGTTATAAAAACCAGCAGTAGTCTGCTAGAATGACTGCGGACCAATTTCCTTGGTAACGGGGCTCTATTTCCTTCATATCCTGATGGAAAAGCTCTCCTTGTTCCTCGCTAACATCACCGAAATTTTCCGGGAACCAATCAAGATGAAAATGCAATTAATATAATTTAGTGCTCATGTTGTAGCCCAACTCTTAGAAGCTTCTTAACATATTGTTGACTAGTTCCTCATAATCATTTAATTTTTAGTTGCCTAGGAATCGTTAGAAACTATTCCAAGCACTGTTTTCAAGATTGTTCATGACATTTTCAAAGTCAGTAGTTTTCATCAATTCGTGTATCTGTGGTCTAACGAATATACCTTCCTTTATTCTAGCATTGGTCAAACTGGGGAATCGATCTACAAGGTACTTGAAACAATCACCATTCATGTGTAGAGCTTTTACAAATTGTTTTATAAGTCCAAGTTTAATACATAGTGGAGGTAATAGAACCTGTTTATTGCCAATCGATGGATCTTTAGGAACGTTAGGGTCTCCAGCTTCGAGAGATTTACGAAGATACCAATCCTTTTTTTCATAATGCCGTTTTTTGTCTCTACTATCCCATAAACAAATGAAACGTGGATTTTTCGTATAATCAGTTTTTTGACCAAGAAGCATGGATATGATTTCAAAATCTCACATACTTTCCACTTATGATGATCATATTCAATAGCATTCAGAATAGTTTTTACATTTTCATAAGATTCCTTAAGACGTAGAATGAAGAATAGGTAAGAGAGCGTATTGATTTGTATTTTGCAATAGGACTGCCTTGAAACTCTTTTTAGAGGAATCAAGAAATAACCTCTAATCCATAACTTTATACGTTAATCTTAACTTTATACATTAATCAAGCCACATATGTTACTGTAATAAACATAATCCATTTCTTCAGAAATAAATTTGACCAATTCCTTTTCCCGATGTCTGTACCATGAAAAACTAGTTGAAGGGCGAGAAGATTCCTTTCCTTCAATCGCGAATTACTCGGATTTATCTTCAGGTAAGTTTAAGTCCCTCACCAAGTCATTAAGTGCAGCTTGAGTGAAAAGAATAGGATCAGAAGATTCATCATCAGTTTCTTCTCCTTTATTAGAACTATGCGCAAATTCAGTACTTTACTCTTTTACCCTCATGAGTGGAAGACTTGGAAATACGAGGTGTGATCAAAAAGTAAGGTGAATTTTTATTTTTCTCAAAAAATATTTATTTATTCATCAATTTTTATTTTATCTCCTTCAAAGTAATCCCCCTCGGATATAATGCACTTGTGCCAACGCTTTTTCCAATCCTCAAAGCATTTCAAAAAATCATTTTTTGTGATCTTGTTTAGTTCATCCTTCGATGCCGTCTTTATCTCCTCAATCGTGGTAAAACGCCGTCCTTTCATGGGCCTCTTCAGTTTTGGGAACAAGAAGAAGTCACAGGGGGCCAGATCTGGGAAATACGGTGCCTGTGGCATCGTTACTGTGTTGGTTTTAGCCAAAAATTCGCGCACAAGCAACGATGTGTGAGCAGGGGCGTTATCATGGTGCAAAAGCCAATTTTTATTTTTCCACAAATTCGGACGTTTCTGGCGGATTGCTTCGCACAAATTGCGCATAACTTGCAGGTAATATTCCTTATTTACTGTTCTACCCTGTGGCAAGAACTCATGATGCACCACGCCCCTGCAGTCAAAGAAAACTGTAAGCAAAACCTTTACATTTGATCGAACTTGGCGTGCTTTTTTTGGTCTTGGTGATCCAGAATGCCTCCACTGGGACGATTGAGTCTTAGTCTCGACGTCATAACCGTATACCCATGTTTCGTCACCTGTTATAACCCTGTTGAGTAAATCTGGATCATCGTTGACGTCATTCAGTAGCTCTTGGGCGATGCTCATGCGACGTTTCTTTTGGTCGAAATTGAGCAATTTCGGAACAAACTTCGCTGACACACGTCCTATGTCTAAAACACTCGTCAAAATTGATTGGCACGAACCAAATGAGATGCCAATATCATCAGAAATTTCTCTAATGGTAATTCGACGATTTCCCAACACTATTTTCTTCACTTCTTCAACATTCTCATCAGTTGTTGATGTGCTGGGGCGTCCAGAACGAGGTTCGTCGTCGGTGTCTTCTCGGCCTTCTTGGAAGAGTTTATACCACTTGTAAACATTTTTTTGGCTTAAAGTAGACTCACCGTATGCCACTTTCAGCATTTCAAGTGTTTTGGAACATTTGATTCCATTTTTCACACAAAATTTAATGCAAACTCTTTGATCCATGTTTTTAGACAGCAGCAAATCGTGGAGCACGCAAAACACTTCTAACCTTGATGCCTCTCATAAACAAACCAAACATACTACAAAGCTGAAATTTGGAACGTATGTTCTAGACGAGTGTACCGACATAACCAAATAAAAAAGTCGAAGATCGAACGGACGTAGCCCGCTAAATTTCAAAATTCACCTTACTTTTTGATAACACCTCGTACATCATTAGGTTCATATAATACTAATTTTATTACACTAGTAACATCCGCGTATTTTATTTTATAAGAATTTCTACTATTGAAACTAACGATTTTTGCGCAGCAGAAATAACAATCATTATGAAAGGAAAGCTCACGTCAAATCATAGATTTCGTGAAAGGCATTGATTTTACCATAGCCATGGCATTATTTCATTGACTAAGTGCCGCGTAGCATGATACTCATACCACATGTGGAGCTCAAGGCTTATCTTGATGAGATATTGACAATTTGAAATAATTTTCATAAACAGTCTTGACGATTTCATTAATACAAATCTTTTGCTTCTCAAACGTGAAGGGACCGTATACATAGCAAAATTAGATCATTTGAACATTGACGAGATGCCATGCTGAAAGTGACCAACTGTTGTAACAGAAATAAAAAAACAGCCCAATCTTGTACGAAAACCCTGATTTACCAGCAGGTAACTAAGTACTTGCCCTGGAGAATTTTTAGAGAAGTATCTTGACGATGACAGAAGACTTTTCGGAGAATAAACTCGCCAAATATCCCAAAAAAGACTGTTGACGAGAAACTCGTCGCTGAAAAAATGTCACCGATTGAGTAACTAACTAACTGCTCTGAAAAGAACTATTGGAAAATAAGTCAATGATGACCGTAGGAATATCGATGAATAACTCTATCCTAAAAAGGACTGCTGAAAAGACAATCGTCGATAAACGAAGAACCGATGGTGTCACCAACTATCCTGAAAAGAACTAATGTAGAGAAAATCGTTGATGACAAAACACTCGCTGATGGAGTGACTTGCCAACTATCAAAAGAATCTTCAAAAGGACTGTTGACGAGAAACTCGTTTAGAGTTTAGGGAAAACAGTTTTACCAGGGACCTACTTTAAAACTTATCAAGAAAAAATTGTTCGAATCGAAATACATATTTACACAATTTTTATTTAATATGAAAAGAAGGAAAAATACTTGTAATGTATCATATTGTAAAAGACAATAATAAGTAATAATAAATTATATCAACAGCGTAAATTCATTTTACAATTAATAAATATTAAATTTTATCTTAAAGTATATTCTCGGCATTTATAGAATATTTTCCTGGTCGAAAAACTTTGTAATACAGTATTACTAATAATGTTCTAGTAATATTATAATACTAATGATAATTTTCTTGAGTAGTGAGCATAGTGAGTCTTGGATTAACAATCGTATGCCTAAACTAAAAATCTATAATAATAATCCTTAATATACTATGACTATAACTTTACTGAGATCGAATGATTCAGGCAAAATTTGACAGCTCATAAAATACATATGTAAATAATATCTTTGCTACTTTATGATGTAATTATAAAAATAATAATTGTTTAAGAAAACTTTAAACTCTATTCAATTAGTTATGTTTTGTCATTCTTTTCTGCAGAATATTATTATTGTCAATTGAAAAATTATTCGAACTAGAAATGACTACTTTTTATGTAGAACCACAAGATATAGATATATAGATATACGTATAGATACAAGATTTATAGATACAAGATATAGATCCATCTATGCAGACAACTAGAATAATATCATTCATCATTAGTAAATTTCATAACATAGTTTTAACTGTTTTTGACAAATAATTATCAAACTGAATTAAATTCAATATGAACTTGTTATGCAACAATAAAAAATACAACAGGAAAACTTGTTATGGGACAAAATAAACTGTTAATTAGTAACATATAACCATCTAAATAATACTAACATTTAATAATTTTATAACAACAGGAACAAATGTTACGAATGAAATTGCAGAAACAAATATTACTAAATTCTATAATACAGATAATTATTTTCAACTTATAAATTACAAACAAAAAAACAATAAACTTGGTTGGAATGAAACATTGCACACAAACAGAGACTATGAGACTTAAAAGAAGAGAAGAGAAGAGTAGAAGCAGGTATACGAGTATACTTATACTTATAGATAGGTATATTTCTCGTATACTATGAAGGGAATCTCAGTTCGCAGCCTATATCAGTATCAACTTCTACCGCTTGACAGCGCCTGCGTAGAATATCATTATTTCCATTCATTAGTGATAATGACGCCGGGTGCTTAAATAAATATTTATAGTCTCATGTCAAACAATATATATTTCTGGTCGCAGTGACAAAGTAATTCAAAAAAAATGTGGAAAAGAAACGTCTTTTCGCTCATTTGACCGATTATTTTCGCTGACAAAAAAACAGAGGCAGCTACCATAAAATAGATAATTCTAGCATATTATACGGGAAAAAATACGTGGAAAACATAATACTTGGAATAGATATTTATTTGTAGTTGCAAGGATATAAGGGGTGGAAAGTAGGGCTTCTTGATATATCAGCTGTTTTTTGTGTTGATTATTCGATTAGACATTATAACGAGTGCGACTGCTGCTCGTTATGTCTCTTTCTCCCGTGTCCTAATATATTTTTATAAATTAACGGTATATTAACATGTATCACTTAAGTTTCAACGGGCTGAAGTAAGGTATGTGTGTGTGAGAGAGAGAGAGATAGAGAGAGAGAGATGGGTTCGATTATCGAACGCGCGGACCGCGAGGAAGGCGCTCGGTTTTTTGGCGCGAGAGATTCGGCTGTAAGATTTCGACGAGAACACACGTGCTCGGCTAGCGATCCGATCCCCTTTGTCTAAATCACTGAAGCCTTCGTCGACGAGAGTAACGATGAGAGCCAAAGGAGAAGAACTCGGAGAGTCGACGGATAGAGGAAGTGAGTGAGAGTGTTTTGTGTGTGCGCGCGACGGTCTTCTGCCACCGATGCCTGCCTTTTTGGGACCTTTTTCTTTGTTGATTGATCGCCTGCTATGAAACGACTTCTACGGGACAGCGATCTGTAAGTACTGTCGCGCACCTTATCTCTCTCTTGAATTGGCTTCTTGCTTTCTCTCTCTCTCTCTCTCTCTCTCTCTCTCTCTCTCTCTCTCTCTCTCTCTCTCTCTCTCTCTCTCTGCTTAGCCGCACTTATATTTATTTCTTTATTGTTTAATGTAACATCCTTGTTATCGACAATAAATACTACGTCTATTGTTCTCGCGCGATTTGTCTTAATTCGATATTCCGCCTATCCTGTCGATTCCTCGAATTTCGCTTTTAGGTGTGCGGGTCTAGCGCCCCGACCTGACATTGGAGCCACGACGCCCCGACAATACCTGATGGACGGAAGTCCCAGATCAGAAACGAGCCGAGCCATTCAGCTTAACCGAGCCCGGAATTAACTCAAAAAATTTTCAAAAATATCAGTTAGTAAAAGTACATCAGTGTGATGTTCGTATCACTTAAAGTATAATTAATAGTTCATACTCTCGTGGTCTTGTCGCGTTAATGAGTAACAATTCGTTTCTTTTCAAATTTAATCTAATTGTCAATATAAAATAAATCGATAAATCAAATATACAGGGTGGCCCATTTTAAGTGATCCACTCAGATATCTAGATTGGAGTGAGTTTTATCGAAAAAAGTTTCAGACAAAAGTTACTCAACTTTGAGGGGGCCATGTTTCTATGACCTTGGATTTGACCTTGGAGGTCATGTTCAAGGTCATTTCAAGGTCAACTTTGTTTTTTTAAATAGGAACCCCCATTTTTGACCCCGGATTCGGAAAGAGCGGGAAATTTTACGTCCAAAACGGTATTTTTAAATTTTTTTTCATGGCCTAGAGAAGGTCGATTTAAGGTCAAATGCTTGAAAAACTGCCTAAAAGCGTTTTTTTAATTTTTAAGATATCGAAAAATGACCTCTACAAAATTTGTTCAGAATAGAGTGGGCCACCCAATGCACCAAAAACCTTTGACCTTTAACCTCATTTTGAAGGTCATTTCAAGGTCGAAGTGTTTTTTGTAATGGAAACCCCTCTTTTTGACCCCGGATTCGCACATAGCGCGAAACTCAATACAATACCTTATCCAAACGTCGGATTTCGCGCTATGTGCGTATCCGGGGTCAAAAAGAGGGGTTTCCATTACAAAAAACACTTCGACCTTGAAATGACCTTCAAAATGAGGTTAAAGGTCAAAGGTTTTTGGTGCATTGGGTGGCCCACTCTATTCTGAACAAATTTTGTAGAGGTCATTTTTCGATATCTTAAAAATTAAAAAAACGCTTTTAGGCAGTTTTTCAAGCATTTGACCTTAAATCGACCTTCTCTAGGCCATGAAAAAAAATTTAAAAATACCGTTTTGGACGTAAAATTTCCCGCTCTTTCCGAATCCGGGGTCAAAAATGGGGGGTCCCTATTTAAAAAAACAAAGTTGACCTTGAAATGACTTTGAACATGACCTCCAAGGTCAAATCCAAGGTCATAGAAACATGGCCCCCTCAAAGTTGAGTAACTTTTGTCTGAAACTTTTTTCGATAAAACTCACTCCAATCTAGATATCTGAGTGGATCACTTAAAATGGGCCACCCTGTATGTAAATATAAGTAAAGTTCCAAGGAAAGTCAGACTATGCCCTAGTTTCTTATGGTGCGAATTGTCCCATAAGCAGAGCTAAAGTCTTCCTTATAAAGGATATAATTCAGCCCAAGTTTCTTATAGCGCGAAATGTTCTATAAGTTGAGCACAAATTATAGGAAAGGAAAGGTCTTGCTCAGTTAATTACAATGAGAGAAAGAACTTAGGTATTAGCCAAGTTTATTCAATCTCATGCGCTCACTTTGCAAGGCTAGGCGTGAATACCAGCCTGTGCAATAATGGGCGTATTTATACATAGATTTTCCCGCCTACTTTCATAGGAGAGTTCTCTTCAAGAAGTTTTCGAATCTTCGAGAAATATTCGCGAATTTTGAGAAATGAATTTTCTTAATTTACAAGTAAATAAACATTAATACTACAGTTGCAACACATGTAAACTTTACAAAATAAGTTATTGGTCGATTTAGTGTAATTTACAATTATCTCAAATAGTATTGTCAAAAGTTATTAACCTGTTAACCAAGCGGGACGTATACATACGTCAAAAGTAAACAATATCGGGTACGGGTAGGACATATGAATACGCCCTCAATATTTATATTGCGCCCTGCAACGGGCGGGACGTATATTTTACTACTACCATGGTAATACGTCATTCATACACGTCTTAGTGGAAAAGGATGCGCCCGTTATATGTTGCGTAATTAAAAAGGGACTTCCCCGGTTAACAGGTTAACTGATAAAGTTAATCAATGCAATATTACAATATTTACAATAGAACAGTATTAAAATTTTACATAACTTTATCGTTTATTAATTTTATAAGTAAATTTAAAAAAAAATACTCAAATAAGTTAGTAATATTTGAATTATAACAAATTTTCTTATTTGTAACGGTTTTTTTTTATAATCTTATAACGCAATTAATAGGTTAATTACACAGCCACACAAAAAAAAAAGTGGCAAAACCCACAGACCAGACCATGCAGACTTTATGTTTTTGGGGTCGCTGAGTCCGAATCCGGGGTCAGTTTTGCCCCACCACGTCACAGTCAAGGGCAAATGAAGGTCAAATTTGCAAAAATGGAGAAAATCAATTTTCTCCAGTCTATATATACGTTTTTGGGGTCGCTGAATTCAAATCTGGGGTTACTTTTGTCACACCACCTTGGTAGTGTAGTATTCATCAAAAACAAACAGAAAGTCATGCCATCTAATTTTTTCTGCTATACCTTACGCGTTTCTCATCGAATGAACGGTGCAAAGGTTTTCTTTTACGTTTTTTTGCCGTTTTACAATCTCTTTTCAACATCCAACAGTAGTCAGCCAACATGCATGTATCCCATCTTCCTTGATAACGCTTTTCCATCACTTTCACATCTTGATGGAAACGTTCGCCTTGTTCTTCACTATAATCACCACAGTTTTCAGGGAAACTATCCAAATGATTGTGTAGAAAATGTAATTTGTAATTCATGAGACAACCCATCACCCTAAAGCTCTCCACCATTTGAGATACAATTTCTTTGTAATTGGGGCTTCTACGATTACCCAAAAAGTTTGCGGTAACGTCCTTGAAGCTAAGCCATGCAGTTTGTTCGATGCTGGTCATGGAACTAATAAACTTATCATCAGCCATCATTTTTCTAATCTCTGGACCATCAAGGATACCTTCTTTTAATTTCGCATCCGATTTACTTGGAAATTTGCTTTCCAAGTACTTGAAGCTCTGAGCATCTTTATCTAAAGCCTTGACGAATTGTTTCATGATACCAAGTTTTATGTGCAATGGTGGAATGAGAACTTTTTTAGGGTCAACCAATGGGGTAGCTTTAACGTTGTGTTCTCCAACAGTTAGAGATTTTCTCTCAGGCCATTTATGATCAGTATAGTGCTTTGCTCGATCTCGACTATCCCATAAGCACAAGAAACATGGCGTCTTCGTAAAACCAGACTGCTGTCCTAACAATATTCCTGAAACTTTCAAATCACCACAAATACGCCATTGATCCTTGTCATATTTAATTTTTTGCAGTATAATTTTGAGATTACCGTATGTTTCCTTCATTGTGGTGGAGCGCGCTATAGGAACTGAGGCATAATAGTTGCTAATGTGCAGTAATACAGCTTTCAAACTTCTGTTTGATGAATCTATGAACAATCTCCATTCTTCGTCTTTATACACATTAGGTTTAATTTCATTCATTAAACCTTTTGCGTCTTTACAATATACTATTTTATCACCATCACGATTCATATCTTCAAAGTATGGTTCGAAACTTTTGCTTCTTTTTCTGTAAAAAGATACTCTAGTAGAACTTGCCAACTGATTCATATCTTTCAAACTAGGCTCTCTAACAAGGTCGTTCAGTTTACCTTGAGTTCATAACTTTATGTTATTTTTTTTTTATCCGCCGGAAGGAAAACATTGTCATCGTCATCATCGTCTTCTTTAGTTTCTCCATCGTTATCACTTTCGTAGAATTCAACCTTAAATCATCATCCGAGTCATCACTTCTATCCTCATCATTGCCGCCACTTACTTCGGCGTTATGTTCTCAACAATTTCAGATACTTCATAATTTGGGCTTCTGCTACCCCCCAAAAAGTTAAAAATCATATTTATTTCTTTCATATTTGTGAAATCGTACGTTCAACAATTTCCTAAATGCATTAGAGTTTTCTGTATCATGAGTAGAGAACTTTTTAGAAAACCAGCATGTATTTGCTAATTGTATAAATGTATGGTGACATGAATGAGAAGAATTCAAATATGAATTTTTCCTTCTAAGTTGCCTTAACCTGCTGCCTCGACAAAAACTGTGACGGTGACACTGCCCTAAATAGGGATGTGTGGGATGATCCGCTCATTAGTTTGTCGAGGTAACGATGCCAGTGGAAGCGCACTGCCTTGCAGGGGGGCGTTAGGGTGTGAGGATGAAGCTGTAGTGTGTCTGACGACGAGTTGACACTGTCCTCGTCAAAGTCGGAAAGCTCTTATACTTAGCCCCGGAGAGGTATAAGAGTTATCACCTCCGGGACAGCGGACTCACCTGCGATCGGACCAGGATCCCTAACGTGCGGGGTTATACTGTCAATCATGGAACATTTACCTTCTACTTCTCGTCATAATTGCAAAAAAAATCGTGATCTTTTTTGTTTCGTCTGTGGAGTATATACTCCTAAAAAATTTCGTCGTGATTTTAATGAACGCCTCAGAAAAATTCACAAATCATGTTTTCAATTAGAGACGGATGATATTATAAAAGAGTGAACTCCAGGTAGCATCTGCGAACGATGTCGTAAAATGCTTTGTAAATGGGAAAAGACAAAAAAACGTGATGATGTCATATTTATTAGCCCAATGGAATGGTATCAACCAGATGGAAGCGAAGATTGCTACTTCTGCAATACTGAAGTTTCAGGATTGAATAGTAAATCAAAAACAAAAGTGAATTACGCTAAAGTCACTTCTGTAAAAAAAGCTGTTGAAAAATCGAGTACCAATGAAGAGCTTTATGTGCTTGAGAAGTTATCCATTGAATCGGATACGAATGATGGAGATCATAATGACGAAGATTGTGACGACATAAGTGATGACAATAATGGTAATGCTACCAATGATGTAGGTGATGATTTGGAAGATGAATCCTATGAAAGTGATATTGATGGAAAAACTGATGATGATGATGAAGATGATGATATTTTCCTTCCAGCGGGCCAGAAAGACAAAAGCGTAAAGTTATGGTCTCAAGATAAACTGAACGACCTAGTTAGAGAGCTTAACTTACCTAAAGATGGAGCAGAACATTAAGCTTCAGCTTTGAAAGGCATGAATCAGTTGGCAAGTTCTACTAGAGTATCTTTTTACAGAAAAAGAAGCAAAAGTTTCGAACCATACTTTGAAGATATGAATCGTGATGGTGATAAAATAGTATATTGTAAAGACGTAATAGGTTTAATGAATGAAATTAAACCTAATGTGTATAAAGACGAAGAATGGAGATTGTTCATAGATTCATCAAACAGAAGTTTGAAAGCTGTATTACTGCACATTAGCAACTATTATGCCTCAGTTCCTATAGCGCGCTCCACCACAATGAAGGAAACATACGGTAATCTCAAAATTATACTGCAAAAAATTAAATATGACAAGGATCAATGGCGTATTTGTGGTGATTTGAAAGTTTCAGGAATATTGTTAGGACAGCAGTCTGGTTTTACGAAGACGCCATGTTTCTTGTGCTTATGGGATAGTCGAGATCGAGCAAAGCAGTATACTGATCATAAATGGCCTGAGAGAAAATCTCTAACTGTTGGAGAACACAACGTTAAAGCTACCCCATTGGTTGACCCTAAAAAAGTTCTCATTCCACCATTGCACATAAAACTTGGTATCATGAAACAATTCGTCAAGGCTTTAGATAAAGATGCTCAGAGCTTCAAGTACTTGGAAAGCAAATTTCCAAGTAAATCGGATGCGAAATTAAAAGAAGGTATCTTTGATGGTCCAGAGATTAGAAAAATGATGGCTGATGATAAGTTTATTAGTTCCATGACCAGCATCGAACAAACTGCATGGCTTAGCTTCAAGGACGTTACCGCAAACTTTTTGGGTAATCGTAGAAGCCCCAATTACAAAGAAATTGTATCTCAAATGGTGGAGAGCATTAGGGTGATGGGTTGTCTCATGAATTTCAAATTACATTTTCTACACAATCATTTGGATAGTTTCCCTGAAAACTGTGGTGATTATAGTGAAGAACAAGGCGAACGTTTCCATCAAGATGTGAAAGTGATGGAAAAGCGTTATCAAGGAAGATGGGATACATGCATGTTGGCTGACTACTGTTGGATGTTGAAAAGAGATTGTAAAACGGCAAAAAAACGTAAAAGAAAACCTTTGCACCGTTCATTCGATGAGAAACGCGTAAGGTATAGCAGAAAAAATTAGATGGCATGACTTTCTGTTTGTTTTTGATGAATACTACACTACCAAGGTGGTGTGACAAAAGTAACCCCAGATTTGAATTCAGCGACCCCAAAAACGTATGTATAGACTGGAGAAAATTGATTTTCTCCATTTTTGCAAATTTGACCTTCATTTGCCCTTGACTGTGACGTGGTGGGGCAAAACTGACCCCGGATTCGGACTCAGCGACCCCAAAAACATAAAGTCTGCATGGTCTGGTCTGTGGGTTTTGCCACTTTTTTTTTGTGTGGCTGTGTTATTTAAGATTTATAAATTATAAAGCTATCATTATTATGTATAAAATTAACGCTTTCGTTCTATATACAACTTAATGTTTAAATAAATTATTGATTATTTATTTATTAATTATAGTTATTATTCAGCTGTTATTAATGAAACCAATTTTTATTCATGATCTTCAGATATTCATTTTGAAGTATTTACATTTTTCTAATAATTAATATTTATAGTGTAATAAACAAATTAACTTTGCATATTAAAATTCATTATTATTTAATAACACAGGCCTGCAAGATTTTGTTCTTTTGCAACTGAGGGTCATTTCCGAAGTAATTTTTGGCGTAGAATTAGATTCCGTCATCAGAATTTCTCCATCACGTGAGGTTTTTGAGTAATCGTCCCCTAAAGGTTGAAAAAACACGTTTTTTGGCCATATTCAAGGCATTTCTTAAGTATTTTTTGGATAATGATTCTAGAATCATTATAAAAAAAAAAACTAAGAAATATATCGAATTCTTCCAGGACAATTGGCCGAATTTTTAAGCTCATGGTGAAACCTCAAAAATGGCAAACTTCAATTGATGATATCTTGATGAAAAAAAATGATATCTTAAATTTGAAAAATGGGTTTTGAAGGGTAAGAGTGCTTCTTTAAGATGCCGTCAACCGTTTTTGAAAAGAATATAAACTCACGATGTAATCAAGCCTTGAATATGGCCAAAAAAACGTGTTTTTTCAACCTTTAGGGGACGATTACTCAAAAACCTGACGTGATGGAGAAATTCTGATGACGGAATCTAATTCTACGCCAAAAATTACTTCGGAAATGACCCTCAGTTGTAAAAGAACAGTGACGACTCTCTATTTTGCAGGCCTGTGTAACTGAACGCAATCCGTATTATTATAATCTAAATCTATGTACTAAAATCTATATAAGAAATGCTTTGTTACATCAAAATTACGTCTAATTAACATATTTTATTCAAATAACAAAAATTCTTATATCTATATCTATCAGTTTGTGACGTCACGCTCCATATATGGTCATGAAATTAGACTCTTGTACTAAGACAATCAAATAATAGGTGAGGTGGCGCCGTTTAAGATGCTAATTGATGTAAATAGATAGATGAGGTTAACGGGTTGCAGTGGTTCAGTGACTAGCTCATAGATAGGACCGTTATATAGCCCCCTCTTGAGACTGAATGATCTATGAGAAAGAAGTCTCATGATTCAATTCTCTATGAGCTTTTATTATTATTCTTTTTGTTTTTGCTTTATTTTTTATTTATTTATTTATTTATAAACATTATTTTATTAAAAATTCAATTTCTTCTTGAACTAATTTAGATTTTGAAACTTTCAATGTATAATTATCTCTACGACAACATGTAAATAATGTTCGTAAATGATGTATATGTTCATTGAATGTTTTAGAATTGCATAGTATATCATCCACAAACGGTATTATAAATTGTTTTAAATCGCCAATTGACAAATTTAAAGCTCTTACTAATGCTGCTGTACTAGTACATGTACCGAATGGTACTACATTAAATTCGTAGGTATTACCTTCGATAATAAATGCCGTATATTTTTTGCTTTCTTCTTCGAGAGGAATTTGCCAAAAACTACTTGTCAAATCAAAATTAGAAATAAATTTTACTCCGAAACAATGTTTAAAAATATCATTCACATGTAGTGGGGATCATAATCTTTTACTAATGTTTTGTTTAGTTTTCGAGCATCTAAACAGAATCGTACTAATCCGTCTTTTTTAATGCTTATAACAATTGGATTAATATAATTGCTGATTGATCGGCGAATGACGCCATCCTTTAGCATTTCTTTGATTGCAATCCGAACATTTTCTCAATAATTTAACGGTATAGGGTACTGTTTTGAAAAATATGGCTCCTTATCTTTTAGAATCAATTTATGAATATATACTTTTAATAAACCTAGTTTTTTACGAAATACATCACTGAATTCGTACACAAGTGAAGCTATCTCATTTTTTTGAGCATCGGTAAGGTTAGAGCTTTCATCTACTTTCTCATTAATTTTCCCTCGAGTTAGATTCACAGAATCATCATTTATGATACCTGCGTCTATTTCATCACAAGTTAGATCAACTAAACACCATAGCGTGCTTCGCGCGCCTATATTATGTAGAATATATGTTAGAACAATTCGTTATATTTGAATATGTTAGCTTGTCACCAAGCACTAAATAAATAGCAGATCACATTACTCCAATTATTTTTCAGAAATATAATTTTGTATACACGTAGTTTTTAACAATTAAACTTTGTCTTTGGTTTCCCAGATAAATTTTTAACGAATCCCATGATCTTACTTTCGACATAGCGACATAGAATTGGCCGTGATTAAAAACATCTCTTCGAAGGTCAATCCCAATTTTTTTTAATGTTTGTCCTTGAGCTTTGTTAATAGTTATAGCAAAAGCCTATCGAATAGGGAACTGTCGTCTTTTGAAAGTGAGTGGATATAGATTTTCACAATACAATGTGATTCTATTAAGGAATATTATGTTATTACATTTATCGCCAGTTAATATTTTACATTTTAATAAATGATTTAACAAATCGATAATTTGTAATCTTGTTCCAATACATAACCCTTCGCTAATACTTATATTTCTAATTAACATTTCAATGCAAAATTTTCTTAAGCGCAATTTATGAGGAGGAAAGTTCGGTGGTTTCAATGAATTAAGATATTCAGGTAGAAGAACATACCAGCGTATATGTGTTCAGTTGTTTTGTCTAATAAGTTAGTAACTTTTATATTCATTTCATCTACATCTGCATTCCTAGCTGATAGAATAGCACACTGACTTATATCATCATATTTTTTATCTTTAATTAATGTACCAAAAATATTTTGAACAATACAATGATTTACAGGAAGTATACTTTGTTTTAGGAGTTCTATATTATCATTGTCATCATTTAATGTTCCATTACCAACGTGCAACAAATATTGAGTAAATTCATTTGCATTAGATAAATCCCTCATATTCGTTTTCAACTGAAATTTAGAAAAAAGTGGCTATAAATAGCTGTCTTTAATACATAAATCCTAATATCTCATAACGTGTTCCATGAACTTGAATCGGAAGAAGCTGTCTAAAATCACCACCCAAAATCATTATTTTACCACCAAATGGAAGATCATTGTTCATTATATATTTCAATGTTCTGTTGACAATTTCCAAAGCATATCTCGGGGCCATTGGTGCTTCATCCCAAATAAATACTTTCGTATTTCTCAAAAGGGTACCTTTGTTAGATTGTATTTTGATATTTGAAGATGAGTCATGGAACATAGGGACTGGTAAACCAAAAGTTTTATGTACGGTTTTACCGTTAGGTAGTAATGTTGCAGTAATACCCGTGTATGCCATAGCAGAACAATGTAAGTTCTCTGACATTAAAATATTGTAAATTGTCGAATAAACAAACGTTTTTCCAGATCCCCCTTGTCTATCAATAAAAAAGCAAATATAAACTACTTTATTTAATGCTCACGGTGATAATATAAATTAAGAAGTTCTTGGTTATGCGAGCACCACCAAACATTAACCTTTGAATTTATAGCTCAATTCTTTTTAGCCTGCGGGTTTGCAAGATTCGAAAAAGACGAGCTATACAAAAATAATAGGTGTTTCGTCCAGGACTAATAGATTGGACTCCTCAGTAGGGGTCTACTAGTCCGCCCTAGACACCTTGCCACTTGATGTACAGCAGCTAGAATTATTAGAGGAACCTGCTTAATTATTATATAGAAAAATTAAGCCCTCTACTGGCAATATTTCAACCAAATGCCGAATTCAAATATAAACTACTTTATTTAATGCTCACGGTGATAATATAAATTAAGAAGTTCTTGGTACATCAAGTGGCAAGGTGTCTAGGGCGGACTAGTAGACCCCTACTGAGGAGTCCAATCTATTAGTCCTGGACGAAACACCTATTATTTTTGTATAGCTCGTCTTTTTCGAATCTTGCAAACCCGCAGGCTAAAAAGAATTGAGCTATAAATTCAAAGGTTAATGTTTGGTGGTGCTCGCATAACCAAGAACTTCTTAATTTATATTATCACCGTGAGCATTAAATAAAGTAGTTTATATTTGAATTCGGCATTTGGTTGAAATATTGCCAGTAGAGGGCTTAATTTTTCTATATAAGAATTAAGCAGGTTCCTCTAATAATTCTAGCTGCTGTACATCAAGTGGCAAGGTGTCTAGGGCGGACTAGTAGACCCCTACTGAGGAGTCCAATCTATTAGTCCTGGACGAAACACCTATCATTTTTGTATAGCTCGTCTTTTTCGAATCTTGCAAACCCGCAGGCTAAAAAGAATTGAGCTAAAAATTCAAAGGTTAATGTTTGGTGGTGCTCGCATAACCAAGAACTTCTTAATTTATATTTAAATAAAAAAGCAAGTTGAGCCCGCATAATTCTCTGAACGCGATGCTTCAAGAATATTATCAACAATTGGTTTCTGTTCTATATTTAATTGTTGATACTGTCGATTGCCAATTTCTAATTGACGATTTTCGTAATAACTATTATTGATAATTATGTTAAGTGCAACATTTTGATTCATTAATGGAAAATCAACTAAACTTTTGCCTTCTTTAATTCAGAAATTATTTATTTCAGCATAAGCCATTTGATAACTGATATTCAAGTCATTGTTACGTGAAAAATCCTCAGACATTGAATCTTTAAATGTTTCCCATAATTTTTCAGGATAAATCAGTTGACAATGAATCAATATACGAGCGAATAAATGTCTCAGGCGCTGAGGCATCATCCAGATCACTGCTTCTTTCATAGCCTTGTTCCATTCCTCATTATCTTCAATAATTCGTAATGCTAGGCAGGCTGCCGTGAAAGAAGAATGTTATTATCTACAGTCCCCAAATCATTGTAATTTGTGGCATCTTTGACATGTAATAACAATAATCTTAAATGAAATAATTC
Source organism: Phymastichus coffea (assembly GCF_024137745.1). Classification (NCBI taxonomy): domain Eukaryota; kingdom Metazoa; phylum Arthropoda; class Insecta; order Hymenoptera; family Eulophidae; genus Phymastichus; species Phymastichus coffea. The sequence continues at coordinate 1,962,482 of NW_026706822.1, read as the reverse complement.
AACGTATGTAGGGCTTACAGAATACATGCGACCGATACAATTAATAGTATATTACGATACATGTGACTTAAGTGGCGCATTATTACACGGCGAGTAGTTGCCGTAAAAAAAAAAAAAAAAAACTTGCCGTGCAATAGCGCCACTTAAATCACGAGTATCGTATACTTTTTTATAGCATCTTGTGACATAAATCCGCTATATTCTCAATTTATATACGAAAGGGTGGTTGTTATTAGAACAATTATTAATAAAAATGAATTCAAACGATTCAATCGTCTTGATACCTGAAGAAATGGAAGTAGAATCATCTAGTAGCGATAGTAATGATAATGAAATTGTTCTTGAAGCTATAAGGCAAAAGGTTTATAAAGTCTCTTTAGAGGCATTACCTGACAAATCAAAAAGATTATATACTATTAGTTATAACGCTTTTAAGAAGTGGCGTAGAGAACAGCATACAAATTCTTTCTGTCAGGACGTACTTTTGGCTTATTTTTCTGATCTATCAAAAAAATATGCTCCTAGCAGTCCTTGGTCAATATATTCAATGCTGAGAACTACAATTGATTATTTTGATCATATTGATATCGCTAATTACAGTAGACTACTTTCGTACCTTAAAAAAATGAGCAAGGGTTATGTACAAAAGAAATCCGCTGTTTTTACTACTTCCGACACTTCAAAATTTTTAATTGAAGCACCAGATGAAGTTCATTTACATGAAAAAGTAATTATGATTTGACTATTTATAAGATAAACTACGATTGATTTTGATTAGATATTGATTTTTATAATAATTATAGGTTTCACTAATTTTTGGTATAGCTTGGTGCATGAGAAGATGTGAATTTACAGATTTGAAGGTTAATAATGTAGTAAAGATTGAAGATAAACTTCTGATAAGGATTTTGAAGACAAAAAATAATAAACCAAGGTTTTTTATCATCTCTGGTGCTCTATATGACATTTGCGAAAAATATATGACTCTAAGACCAGTGACTTGCACTACAGATAGATTTTTTTTAAGGTTTATAAACGGAAATTATGTGAATCAATGTATTGGTATTGTTATGTCGCGACTACGTAGCCGTGACGTGTAGTTTTAGAATATGTATGATCATTCATTTATTAGTAATTATTATAGTGACAGGAACTTACCTGGGTTATTATTTCGAGTTAAGTTGGCTGTTTAGCTCTATCTTGATAAAGTATATATGAGGTCGGTCGGTAATGATGCACGAACACTCGATTCAAGTAATTATTTATTTATTCAAAGACAGAAATGGTTTCTCAAAAATAACAATAGGTGAATTATACTTTATTCGGCTGTCGCGCGTCGCGAATCAGCCCGTAAGAACTTTAACAAATTTTAATGTTATTGAGTAGTCGCGCGTCGCGAATCAACTGCCGAATAGTCGAGTCTTCTGTTTTTATATTGACTCTTCGGCCCATATTAATGTGTTAAGTAATCAAAAAATCAAAATGTCGGGCGCCCCAAATTTTCGGACTACTCATCTTTTAATTTCGCTGAGTTTGTATTTTGTAAAAATGCCGTTCGTTGTTTATACATTATTTCGTTTTTCAATTGATTGCTGATGAAATCAAAATGAAGAAATAGTTACGTCTCGGGACGTAACACCTCCGTGGCTAGATCGTTGTATATCGGTGTGATATCAACGCAAAATAAACAGAGAGAAATGAGAGAGAGAGAAAAAAAAAAATAAATAAATAAATAAGTAAATAAATGTGCGTTACTCTTAGTTATTCGGCAATCGATTGAATACGCTTTAATTTTACCTTAATAGTACTTTTAATGTTACGCGGACAATAACACAGGCCGACAGAATTTGACAAAAATATTTTACCAAGAACCCGAGTATAGTTTTCCGAAGGTTTTTTGCGCGCTGAATCCGAATCCGAGGTCAGAATTACTCTGGTGGCTCCGGTTTTCGAGATATCCTAACCTTAAAGTGCAAAAAACGCGATTTTTGCCTATATTTGAGGTTATGTAGCAAAGAAAAGAAATTTTTTTTCAAAAAAACTGTATACATTAAATTAAAGTATGAGTTTTCTTCTTTCAAATGCCGTTGAGTATGCTCGGATATCTTTTTTTTTCACGAAGTTACACAAATTTGAAAATTTCAAATTTTATGAATTTAAAAAGCACCACATCATTCAGCCCAAGCTATCTAACAAGTAACCATATTAAAGAGCCACTCACCAATTTAAACCAAACTTGGAAATATGACAAAACACTAAAAAATATTGTGAGCATCGTGCTTTTATTTACAAAATGCTCTCTTACGGGTAGAAACCACCCCTGCCAACCCCTAAACAGGCTCACCCACATAACCCTGGGTAGAGCAAGTTTAATTAACTGCTTTTTGATAAAAAAACTCATTTTCTAATCACAGGTATGCGTACTAATATGATCTAGATAGGCCTCATCCCCAAATACCTCCTCAACCCTTTAAAACCAGCCCTCCCAACCCCTAAGCAGGCACACCCACATGACGCTGGGTAGAGCAAGTTAGCCAAGTGCTTTTTATTTCAAATTTGTGTAACTTCGTGAAAAAAAAAGATATCCGAGCATACTCAACGGCATTTGAAAGAAGAAAACTTATACTTTAATTTGATGTATACAGTTTTTTGAAAAAAAATTTCTTTTCTTTGCTACATAACCTCAAATATAGGCAAAAATCGCGTTTTTTTGCACTTTAAGGTTAGGATATCTCGAAAACCGGAGCCACCAGAGTAATTCTGACCTCGGATTCGGATTCAGCGCGCAAAAAACCTTCGGAAAACTATACTCGGGTTCTTGGTAAAATTTTTTGTCGGCCTGTGTAATACTCCGTATCACGGTATAGTAGAGCTTCATTTCAGGGTTCGATATGTATATATATAACAGATTTGTGTTTTTAACTAATGTGATTCTAATGTGAAAATTGGGATATGCTGCTTCTTTCTGGTGGAAATTTCTTTAGGAGTAGGGACGGGGGATGTGGTGTTTAAGGTCTGATTCGTGAATGGGGTTATTGCTTGTGGGTTCTCATTTTTTTGTTTATCTATTACTATTTCATCCAATGCATATTCTTCCTCTTTTGACGGAGTTTGGTTTCTCTGTTTGAGCAGCGGTTTGTTCAGTGCCACCAGTAATTGTGTTATTGAACTAAATATGGCTCCTAGCAAGTATGCAGAAATTCCATATATAGAGTAGATTATTACATTGGTTAGACTTTTACCGCATTGAAATATAATGGCGGTCATTATGATGGCAGAACTTATAGAACCAAATTTAGTTAGTTTGGTGATGAACTTATTCCATGTGCTTCCAGCGATGTTGGTTAATGTTTGTTTTGTCAGTATTAGGTTTGATACTAATCCTCCCTCTACACTTTCGTCGCCTCGCATACTTCTCGCGATTACGTTGAGGAGTGATGCTTTCTCCATGGGAAAGAGGATGTGATTTTGTAGTTTTTGTAGGTCTTCTTGGGAGTAGATCCCACTGGTTGCCAATGATTCTAGTTCCGTCGGTTTCCATGTTATTTTGGTGGTCGGTTTCAAGGTTAGAACTGCGTTGGTTGTTCTTCTCGGAGTTGGTGTCAAATTTATCCATTCGTTTCCTATTTTGTAGTATTGGGGAATGATTGTGTTGCAGTTTATTTCTGTTCCTGTTTTCATTAAGATGTGTGTTTTTGGTGTGAGGTAAAATGTTTCGTTTCTTGAAATGACTGGAAGTTGCGAGAAACATTTGTCTGTATGAAGTAGTTGAACTTCTGTAGGCGTACATTGTATAATATGTACGGCTTCCCCTGCCAGGCGAGCTATGTACCCGGGCTTCTCCATGATGTTGTACGCAAATTCATCTGGTGAGAGGGATGCCAGGGATAAGGAGTTATATAGGACTTTCCTTTCCAATTCACATTTTTGTTGCAATATATAGAGGCTTTTTATTTCGACCCTGAAATGCTTTTCTACATACACAAATTTGCTATTGAAGTACGTGAATAGATCATAGCTAAGTATCCCTTGCTTCGTTTGAATATCATTGTCGTACAAAATATTGAATTGGGTTCGTTCATATATAAAAAGTTTTGGATGTTCAGTTGTTATTAAGATTCTGTTGCAAAAACTCATGTTCCCTCTAGTTGACAATGCAAAGGATACTTCGTTCGTACTTATGCTAAAAATGGTTTCATGATCGGGTGAGCTTATTTTAGTGACCGTTCCCCTATACAGTATATCGTATTGATTTTTGAAACAGTCTTCGTGCGGTAGTAATGACCAAAAGGTGTAACCTCCTTCCATATCGATACAATGTTGGTCCGAAAACTTACATACTGTACCCGAATTTAATCTTAATCTATCATTATTTAATTCGACTGCTGCATAGCTTTCTAACAAGGTTATTTTTATAAGTCCCTGTACGAGAACATCGCTCTACGTACCAAATCGGTCGGCGTAGGTTGCCCCTGAACAAGTTTTACCCTTAACGTTTCCTGCTAGATCTAAACCTACACTTTTTGTCGAGTTAATCCTTAGGTCGGCTATTGTGTGTGCGTTATCATATTTAAAAATACCCGTATCATGTATAGCTTTACAGTTGTCGTGTGATATTTCGTAAATGTATTCTTGGATTGCATTTTCGGTTGGGCCTAAATGACTAAACATAGCGCAATGAAAAATTGTTCGCCTTATTTCTATTTTACATTGTATGATTTTCAGTGATTTGAATTCCGTTTTTTGTAATAGTTCGATAGTGGCTTGTGTGTTATTTACTTGAATTTCTTGAAAATTGCATTCCCCTGCATCCAAGAGTGAGTATGTTGTAATGGTAGGGTTCGTTGAGCCGCAATTGAAGCCAATAAGTCCTTTGCTTGTTGAAAAGAAGGTGATTATGATTAAGATAGTCATTAATTGTTGCGCCATTGTGTTTCCTGGAAATAGAATAAGATTACTATGATTGTTTTGCTACGCTTAATTTATTGGCATGAATTGTTTTTGGTTTTCCATTGTAATCGATTACAACACTGCCTTTTTCAGTTATTTTTAATACTTCGAAAGGTCCTAAATATTTATTTTTCTTTAATTTCCCCGGTTTTGGTTCTTTCATGAACCATACTTTATCTCCAATTTTAAAATTTACTGGATTTGTAAATCGGTCATAATAATTTTTTGATTTTTGTTTTGAGATTATTAGATTTTCTCTAGCCATGTGTGATATTATATTCATGTTTTTTATTAAATTCTCTAGGTATCCATTAAAAGTTGGTAATTGTTCGGATTGTTTTAATGGTACGCTAGATGGTAATTTAGCTGGAAAAGCAAAAACTAATTGATGTGGTGTGAAATTGTGACTAGTGTGTATGCTGGTGTTGTAATTGAATTGGGCCAACTCTAGGAGTTCGTCCCAATCACATTTTTTTGATGTAAATTGTTTGATGTATTCGCAAAGCGGATGGTTAGCCCTTTCGACAGATCCATTAGATTGAGGTGAAAATGACGTTGCTTCAATTTTTTCGAAATGAAATCTTTTGGCAATTTGCTTTAACATTTTGCTTCTGAAGTTTTGTGCTCTGTCCGTTAGTACTATTTTTGGAGTTCCGAAAGTACAAATAAACCTTTTTATAAAAGCTTCGCTTACAGCTTCCGCTGTTTGGTCTTTTAACGCTACTAATGTGATAAATTTTGAAAGTTGGTCTTGAATTGAAAGTATGTACCGATTATTACTTTTTATAATATCGAATGGCCCCATTATATCCATGGCAACTTTATCAAAAGTTTTGAAAGGTGTATCTGTTATAATCATTGGTTGTCGTGTAAGTTTACGTTTTAATTTGTTTCTTTGACATTCTATACATATGGAAATTCTTTTTTGTATGTCGTTCTTTAGGTTTTCCCAACAGTATTTATCTTTAATTCTATTGTAAGTTCCATTCACTCCCGAATGACCTCCTAATCTCGAAGAATGATATATTTCAAAAATTTTATTTCTCTGGTCTAACTCACATATATATTCAACATGATTCATACAAACAATAGTCTTGATGTTAGTTCCTATGAAAGTATCATTTATGATTTCTTCTATTTCTGACCATTGTATGTTTCTTATGTCAATATTTTTTGAAATACTCAGCATAGAGATCTTATTTTGTAATAGAAGTCTTTTCAAATTTTTGAACAATTCGGCTAAATCTTGTTTTACTGTTTCCGTCGCTGCGGCAGTGTTCAGGCACAAAATAAATATTTTTCGTTTACCGTAGTTTAATGTTTCTAAATTATTACTGGATAAATTTTTGTTTATTTTCAAATTTTTCTCTGCAAGTATGTTACTCGTATTTTTGTCTAGCCCTTCATGTTTTTCAGAGATTAAATGGATAATGCTATCATTACGAAGTTGTATGGAACTTTTGCTATAAATGACATGACCTCTATTATAATCATTATTAATGCTACTATTTTTTATACATTTTTTATCTATATTGTTGGATTTGTATGTATGTTTCTGTTTGCTCTTTTTTTGAATGCATGCGTGATTTGTAATTTGTTCCTTTTTGTCAACATTTAATGATTTTGTCTGTACTACCTCCTCTAAGTTCTCGGTTCTTTTTCTTTGTGCTCGTGTCATAACACAAATTTTTGGTTCTACCGCAATCCGCGATAAACAGTCAGCTGGACCGTTTTCTTTGCCTGGACGATAAATTATGTCAAAGTCGTAATCAACTAGTTTTAGTCGCCATTTTTGTACTCTACTATTATTATCAGCCGACTTTAATGAAAGTAAAGGTTTGTGGTCTGTTACTACCGTAAATTTATTTCCGAATAAGTATGTTCTAAATGTTTTAATAGCGAAAATTATTGCAAGAGCCTCTCTTTTATAAGTCATATAATTTTGTTCTGTTTTGTTCAAAACCCTTGAAGCGTATGCGATGGGTCTATCGTACCCTAATTCTCCCTGGGAAAGGACCGCGCCCAAACTATGATTCGACGCGTCTGTTCTAACGATGTAAGGTTTGTTAAATTGTGGATATTGTAGGATAGGTGCTTCGCATAGTAGTTTTTTTAATTTATTTAAAGCTTCCTGTTGTTCATTGTTCCAGAAAAATTTTGTGTTTTTATGTAAGAGTATAGTTAATGGTTTTGTTACTTCTGCAAAATTTGGAATAAAACGTCTATAATAATTGCATAGCCCTAAGAACTCTCTAACGTTTTTCGTAATTGTCGGTGTTGGAAAAGCTTCAACAGCTAGTACTTTTTTTTATCTGGTTTAATCCCATATTCACTGATAATATGTCCCAAAAAGGATACTTCTGTTTTGAGCCAATCGCATTTTTGAGGTTCAAGTTTTAGGTTAGCTTCTCTTAGTTTTTGAGCTATTTCAGAAAAACGTTTATTGAACTCATCCACTGTTTCTCGAAAGATGATTATATCGTCAATAAAAACAAATCATGTATTGGCGATTAAGTCCCCCAAAATTGTATTAAGAATTCTTTGAAATGTTCTAGGCGAGTTTACTAATCCGAATGGTAAAACGAGAAATTCAAATCTTCCTAATGGATGTATGCTAAATGCTGTTTTGAAGATATCTTTCGGGTGCATTGCTACCTGATGGAAACCGGATTTTAGATCGACAACATGATAAAATTTGGCTTTCCCGAGTTGATCAAATATTTCTGTTATGTTTGGAATTAGATATGGGTCAGGAACAGTTTTTTCATTCAATTTCCTGTAGTCAATAACTAATCGCCATCTAGCTTTCCCGTCTGCTAAGCTTTTTTTCTTCACTACCCATGTTGGTACATTGAAAGCACTTTTCGATTTCCTTATTAAATTATTAGATATCAATGATTTTACTTCTTCAATAGCAATGTCCCGTAATTTGTGTGGCAAGGGAAATTGTTTGACGTAAACCGGTTTGTTGTCTGTTAAATTAATTTCATGTTGTTCTATATTACATGTACCTAATCTGTCGCCATCGGCCCAAAATACATCTTCGTTTTCCTCAATAAGTTCTTTCATTATCTTATAGTTGTTTCCGACTAAATCTCTCAAATTTGTTTTTTCTAATACTCTTTCCTTGTGGCTTAATTGATTTCCTTCAATTTTTTCTTGTTCCTCTCCTAAAAAATTTATGCTCCCCGCGTATACAATTTCATTTTCATTGACGTTGAAATCTATATTTTCCGTTAGTTCAATACTGTTTGGAAAGTTTTCTAAGTCGAAAGATAAATATTGATATGTTTGGATTTCTTCTGAAACAGTATTTTGCGAAGGGAATTCTATTCCTATATTTTCTTTTATAACCGATATAAATTGTTTATAATCGTAATTGTCTGCATAATCATCCTTTGTGTTAGTCATTTCATCAGTACTCATTGCTACATTTATATCGGTAATCATGTGTTCTATTTTGGAAGGGTCTTTCTCTAATTCAGCTTCTAAGTTCGTTATTCCCTTGGAAGAAAAAGGTATTAGTAATGAGTTTTTACAACTTTCGATCTCGCGTTCAACTTTTAAATCTTTTGCAGTCATTGTTTCATTATTTATTTTATCCGTTGTTGTTGTGCAAGGAAATGTAACAGATTCGTGGTCCTCTAGTATATTTTCTCTTTCTAGTGGATGAAATTTGTTATTTTCCTCAAAGATTTTCGATTCTTCGTAGTGTTTTTCTTTTTCGTTTTTTGCTTTATTTTCCTTATTAATGCCATGTAAAATTTTACTTAAAAATCCCCTTTGTTCTTCTGTTATCCTTGATTCCTCTTTCTTTTTGTTTTCGGTAAAAACGATTGAGTTCATTTGAGTTAACGGTATTGATACAAGTTTTATTTTCCTACTATTTATTTCCAAATAACCTTCATCTAATCTTAACTTATTTTCTTTCAGAACAGGTATGCCAAGAATGCCATCATAAGGGATTGAAAATTCTCTTGGTACAATATGAAAATCAATTAACAACCCATTAATTGTTATTTTTATCAAACCTAATGTTTGAATTGTTTTATCAGTAATACCGGATAATGAAATTTTTTCTGAGTCCAAAATAGCGTTTGATGGTATACAATCGCTTTTTATGATATTGATTTGAGCTCCGCTATCTATAAGTAAATTAAAATTAACACCCGAAAACGGATTCGGTACCTGTATGTATTGTAACAAATTTTTTAACTTTAGGAAATACATTGGCATTTTAGTTTCAATGATACTTGTAAGTTCTATATTGCCATTACATTCATTATAGAGTTTCTTTTGTTTGTCATTTCGGAGGCATACTTTATTATTTTTTCCGTTTTGGTTTGCGACTCATATTGTCTTGTTAAATTTAATGCGTGAGTTTCATTTTGGTCATCAATGTCTATTTTTCGTGTTGTCGTTATTTCGTCTCTTAATTCTGCAGCGAGTGACTTTTTATTTGTTTCCTCCGTGCACTCATGTTCGGAAGAATCTATTCGTTTCCCTGATTATTACGTCTGAAACAAGTCGACTCTGTATGATCGGTACGTTTACAAATTGTACTAAATTTTTCTTGGTTATTTTCTAGTGATTTTATAATTGGACATGATTCGACTTTATGACCTGATTCCTTGCAATAAGTACAAATACTATTGGTTTTTGCGTTTCTTTCTAAAGCTCTCAATTTCAAACAATTGTCAATTACATGATTATTCATGTGGCAATAATCACACTTAGTGTCATTATTTCTTTTCCCAAAATTATTGAATCGTGAAGGTCCGTTATCGTGATTAAAATTTCCATTTCTGCGTTTATTGTCACTAGAATTTGTATTTGAACTGATTTTATTATCGTTACTTCTATTGTTCCTACTATAGCTAACCAGGATTCTTGCCAATTCACAATTATTTGCTTCATGATCTTTTTCTTTACAGATTGTACATATTGCAAATCTACATTCTTTCGTTTCGTCCGCGTTTGGGCAATATTTTACTTCATTGCAACGCCTGCATGTCACATTTGGGCAATTGCGTATCGTATGGTCGCTGCTGTCGCAAACAGCGCAAAAGTTCGTTGATTTGAAAAATTTTGAACAGTTGTGCGGGGCGTGTCCGCTTTCCTTACATTTCCAACATACTTCAAATTCTATAATAAATGAGCATTTTGTAACTGTATGACCCATCACCTGACAATATTGACAATGATTTCCTTTAACTCTGTTAAATTTGCAACCGTCTATAGAATGCCCCTGAGCATTACAGAATTTACATATCAATTCGATCTTTTTATTTACAATTTTACAATTGTTTGACAGGTGATCTTTGTTCTTACAATATACACAAGCTCCTTTGTAACAAAATAAAGCTTCATGGTTATAGTCCTGACAAATTTGACAATCATATATGTGAGTAACATTTGTTGAAGCAGTAACCGAGTCTACATTACTATGAAAGGGACTAGCGATATCACCCCTCAATAATCTTTGTTTTTTTAAATTTATTTCAATTTCAATAGCGTCTTGTAAAGCAGTGCCCAAATTAATGTGATTTCCTAATTCCAGACGAATGTCTTGTTGTAAACCTTGTTTAAAAATTTTTAACGCGTCAGCATTTAATACTGTTTCATACGTTTTGAAATCTTCGTCAGTTACATCTGCTTCTAACTTTTTCATTTCTTTAATTTGCAAAACTATTTCCTGTAAACGGTTTGCATATGCTAAGACGGGTTCACTTGGTTTTTGGATGATTTCCGTAAATTTCCCATATAAACTATGAATATTGTCAAAGGAGGGAAATAGCTGCCTTATCACTTTGATATAATCATTTATCTTATCTATTTTGATGTTTACTAATGCTTTATAAACTTCTCCGCCCAATTTAATTTTCAGAATTGATATTAAACTTGGTTCATCTAACTCAGAAACAATTGTTTTTACGTGTTTCAATTTTTCAATATATTCATTAGTTGTCATATTTTTTCCATCGAACTTTGGAACTAAATCTGCAACGTATTTAAGTGGTAAACGTAACGGTTGTGTCATTTTGTTGCCTGTTTTTATACCGTCATTATCGACTTGTTCAAAGTTATTTGTTTGGATGATTGGATTATAGAGTGCTACTTGTCTGGTCGTTCCGTTCGTATCTATTGTACGTTTCGCGTCTTTGCAAATACTCTCTTCGTTACAAATACCACCAATGTCTGTGTATTCGTTATTATTAAATGAAAATTCGTAATTCTGATCAAGAGTAAAGTCCAAATCTAATAATGAATTTGAGTGTTCAAAATTTTGTGTTAATCGTTTAAGTGGATTTTCTACAGAGTTGTTTACGTCCAATGTATTAAATACTTGTACTTCTTGTACCGTGTTTTCGTTAGGTGTTACTATATTATTTAATGCTTTTTCCGTATTTTCCCTACTAATTCCTTTAGGAGGAGAGTGTACTAATTTCCTTGATCGTTTAAAAGGATCTATAACGGATGTGCTCGATTGCACTATATCACTTTCCAACTCTGGTTTATTTTTTACCTGAAGCCGTGTCAGTCGTTTTGCTTCAATAGGGCTAGAGAGGTTTTTGTTACTCATTAAAATGTGATTTCATTTAGGATGTTATTTTATATAAAACAAACACCCATTTAGTACCGGAACCAATTTATTATGTCGCGACTACGTAGCCGTGACGTGTAGTTTTAGAATATGTATGATCATTCATTTATTAGTAATTATTATAGTGACAGGAACTTACCTGGGTTATTATTTCGAGTTAAGTTGGCTGTTTAGCTCTATCTTGATAAAGTATATATGAGGTCGGAAGGTAATGATGCACGAACACTCGATTCAAGTAATTATTTATTTATTCAAAGACAGAAATGGTTTCTCAAAAATAACAATAGGTGAATTATACTTTATTCGGCTGTCGCGCGTCGCGAATCAGCCCGTAAGAACTTTAACAAATTTTAATGTTATTGAGTAGTCGCGCGTCGCGAATCAACTGCCGAATAGTCGAGTCTTCTGTTTTTATATTGACTCTTCGGCCCATATTAATATGTTGAGTACTCAAAAAATCAAAATGTCGGGAGCCCCAAATTTTCGGACTACTCATCTTTTAATTTCGCTGAGTTTGTATTTTGTAAAAATGCCGTTCGTTGTTTATACATTATTTCGTTTTTCAATTGATTGCTGATGAAATCAAAATGAAGAAATAGTTACGTCTCGGGACGTAACAGTATAAATACTTTTGGTAGTATGCCTGTGAATATTGCTAAATATCTTGGTTTACCTGAACCAGGCTCGTACACTGGTCATAGTTTTCGCAGAACATCTGCAACAGTATTAACTGATGCTGGTGCAGGTATGGTTTAACTGCAAAGACATGATGGATGGAAATCCAGTACGGTAGCTTATGGCTATATTGAGCAGTCAATTAATAATAAAAGAAACACTTTTAACAAAATAAGTAGTGGAATCACTACTAAACAGAAGGACAGTTCAAGTTAACTTAGATTTATTGACCCTAGTATGCCATCTACTTCCAAACATATAGGTTCACTTATTTATAAGGATCACATGACTTATCAAAAGAAATGTCATTTTAGAGTCCCACTTGAAGATAGAACTAATTAAGTAGATCCTCAATATTCAACTTATAATAATTGTTCAAAAGAAAAGATAACACGAGTAATTCAACTTGAGCCTTCGAAGAATGAAAAATCAAATTTAGCCCATCAAAGAGAACCACAAATATCTCAACATGAGCCTTCGAAGAATGAAAAATCAAATGTAGCTAATTCTTATACAGAAGAGATGGTACATGATAATCTCATGGTCACTACAAAAATGAATCCTAATGTGCCAAAGCAAGTTTTTTATGATCCAGATATAGGGCTGTATATATTGGAAGATCCTGAAGATAAATGTAGTAAAACCTTCAATTTCAATCACTGCACTGTTACAATCAATGGGACAACTACGACAATTAATAGAAATAAAGGGGTACATCAGGCTGTTCAAACAGATGATTAAATTTTTTCTTAATTTAAGATTTATCTAGGTTACAACATTTATTTTTTTATATAATTAATCTATATGACATTATTAAAGTTTAAGAATTTTCATTAAATATTTTGTGTAGTAATTTTGTATTTCTATATATCATTGTTGTATTCTATCAAACTGAGCAATAAAACTATAATAATTAAGCTTTTGTTCTTATATTAGTGTATCTCATAGCCGTGTCTAAATTAGTAAACTAGCATTTCTGCACCAAATACATACGATATTTTATGCCATAACAACCTAAAAATAAGCTGCGAAGTTACGATTTTTAAGTTAGAGTGGCATAAATTCATTATTTCACGGTTTAATAATGGTTCACTTAGGTCACGAAGAAGCGTGGCTTAACCCATTTCTTCCCAAGGCGCCATTTTATAGTCGATTTGTTTTTGACCGAGGAAAACCTGAAAATAATCGAAAATGTATACTAGAAGTCACTTTTCTATTGTAAAATTTCCCGCTCTTTACGAATCTGTAGTCAGAATTAGGATATTTTTCACGGAAAATTACAAAATGGCGTCTTGAATGTTGATGAAAATTTAGTATTACATTAGAATTTTTCTTTCAGAAATTAGTTGCTGAAATTTATAGAATCAGGATGAAAATGTAGATTTACATTGAAAATGTTAGTTCTTTGATAAACCTAGGCATTACGAATTTTCCTGGAACATTTTTCCAAGATGGCGGCCAGCAACATGTTGACAAGCGGGGAAATCTAAAATTTTCTAAATAAAAGCCGATTTAGAGAATGAATATATACTACCTATACTTTCGATGTCGTTGAATACAATGCTAGTGTCAATTTCAATTTTACAAAATGGCGGATCCAATATGGCGTCGTTAATACCAAAATGATGAGCACCAGTGAGTGGGTACTCAATTCCTATGTTTTCGATATCGCTGAATACAATGCTAATGTCCGTTTTCAATTTTACAAAATAGCGGATCTAATATGGCGTCGGTAGTACCAAAATCAGGTAATGTTGATAAAATTGCGAATCTAATTACCGTATTTTCCGGTGTATACGACGCACCGGTGTATAAGACGCACCCCAAAATTTGAAGGCACATTTTGAGAAAAAATGAAAATTTTGATAAAAATGTAGTTTTGAGGAAAAAAATTCGTTTAATTGTAATAAAGCACGTCTTTTTTGTGAATTAAAGTTAATTACGGGATGATAAAAATTGATATCTGTTAGCCGACGATGATTAGATACATTGCCGTTGCATATCTCTTACCACGGGGAGGTCAACAATCAAAAGAGACATTTTCTATTTTTTTTGTTTTTTATTGTTTTTTTTATTTTTTTTTTCGATTTTTGCTGTTTTTTAAAGTTTTTTTTGTATTTTTTAAATATTTTTTGTTGTTTTTTTGTATTTATTTTTGATTTTGTTGTGTTTTATTTATTTTTGTTGTTTTTTTGATGAAATTTTTATCTTACAGAATCTAACAAATGAGACCGAAATTGATCAAGAACCAGAAGTGCTTTTTTCTTCAAGAAGCCACCTTGTCTTCTACACCAGACTTTATGTATCCAAATTTTCTTACCACCTTCATCCATCCATCCTTTTGGGTATACATGTACTATTACACCTGTCGGTATTTTATCCTTAGGCATAGTTTTACGTTTAAAAATGATCATTGGAAGTAGCTTTACATCATCAGCACAGCAAGCAAGAACCACGGTGTAGTGGAATTGTTCATGACCACTTGTCTTTATCGTAATCGTTTTTTGTCCTTTTTTCGAAACACTTTTAGTTGACGGAACATCGAAGTTCATAGGTGTTTCATCCATATTTGCTTTCTGTCCGATTTCAAAACTCATTGCTTGTCTACGGTGAATTATATTCCGGTGAAAAGAGAGAATTTTGTCTTCGTACTATTTTGGCATTTTTTGACAAATTTTTGTTTTCACTCGTATAGCTAAACCATTGCGTTTCATGTAGCGGTGACATCATGAAGGACTTCCTTTAAAATCATTTATTTGACTTTTTAAAGCTACTTTTTGTGTATGTATGCGTATCATTTTCGTTGAAACAGCTAAGCCTTTGGAACGATTATCTTCAATCCATTGTTTAACTTCATCCTCTAATATAAGCCACTTGTTTTTTTACTACATTGCGCATGCTTTGATTTATGCATTTTAATCAAATTACTCTTCTGCAAACGCCAAAGCCTTTTTTCCTTAGTTTTTTCCCTTCGGTGGTGG
Organism: Phymastichus coffea; assembly: GCF_024137745.1. NCBI lineage: Eukaryota > Metazoa > Arthropoda > Insecta > Hymenoptera > Eulophidae > Phymastichus > Phymastichus coffea. The sequence goes on along the minus strand of NW_026706822.1, from coordinate 1,947,272 downwards.
GCCGAAATGATCTTCGGCAGTTCTATTGCCATGTTCTTCAGCAAATTTGATCACATTCAATTTGTAGCCCGCTGTGTACGATTTTCGTTTGTTAGTTTCGCTCATATTGGAATTCAAGTCAGTCTCTTACTTCAAAAAACACTTTCAAAATTATATTGAAATAAATGATGCAACAAAAATACCGTTTTTATAAAAAATCTCGTATTAATTACACAGGCCTGCAAAATAGAGGGTCGTCACTGTTCTTTTACAACTTACGGTCATTTCCGAAGTAATTTTTGGCGTAGAATCAGAATCCGTCGTCAGAATTGCTTCATCACGTCAGGTTTTTGAGTAATCGTCCCCTAAAGGTTGAAAAAACACGTTTTTTGGCCATATTCAAGGCTTGATTACATCGTGAGTTTATATTCTTTTCAAAAACGGTTGACGGCATCTTAAAGAAGCACTCTTACCCTTCAAAACCCATTTTTCAAATTTAAGATATCATTTTTTTTCATCAAGATATCATCAATGGAAATTTGCCATTTTTGAGGTTTCACCATGAGCTTAAAAATTCGGCCAATTGTCCTGGAAGAATACGATATATTTCTTAGTATTTTTTGGATAATGATTCTAGAATTAAGAGTGCTTCTTTAAGATGCCGTCAACCGTTTTTGAAAAGAATATAAACTCACGATGTAATCAAGCCTTGAATATGGCCAAAAAACGTGTTTTTTTCGACCTTTAGGGGACGATTACTCAAAAACCTGACGTGATGGAGAAATTCTGACGACGGATTCGAATTCTACGTCAAAAATTACTTCGGAAATGACCCTCAGTTGCAAAAGAACAAAACCTTGCAGGCCTGTGTTATCTAGTATATTATGCGACGTTTTTTGATCTCAAGTGGCATATAGGTAATAGGTATTTTTTATCATCCTCAGACATAAAGTACGTTTACTATATATTATTGAAATAATAAAGAACTTACCTATTAAATAAGTAATCACTCTGTCATTGGCTAGTTTTGAAAGATATTCATAGTTAATGAGGGTTGTCTAATTGCTACTATTCAGGCGCACGTTTTAGTTAGGTTAGTGGATTTGGGGTGTCTTACATTCGGTGTATAAGACGCAGGCTGGTTTTGGAGTCAGGTTTGACGGTAAAAAGGTGCGTCTTATACACCGGAAAATACGGTACTATATTTTTTTCTGGATTCTTTGTCCCTACAGTTGGATAAATCCTTTGTCTTCTCGAGTATTGTAAAGTGTGTATTTTATAACGGTCTTTTTCAAGATAGTTAGAGCATATTCATATTTTCTTCGGCTGCCTCTCCAATAGTCCTTTTCAGGATAATTGGCGAACTTTCCCATCTTGTGGAGGATTGAAAAGTGCGTATTTCTCTAACGGTCTTTTTCAAGATAGTTTGAGCATATTCACTCTTTTTCTTCGGCTGCCTCTCCAATAGTCCTTTTCAGGATAATTGGCGAACTTTCCCATCTTGTGGAGGATTGAAAAGTGCGTATTTCTCTAACGGTCTTTTTCAAGATAGTTGGAGCATATTCACTCTTTTTCTTCGGCTGTCTCTCCAATAGTCCTTTTCAGGATAATTGGCGAGATTTTCCATCTTGTGGAGGATTGAAAAGTGCGTATTTCTCTAACGGTCTTTTTCAAGATAGTTGTGCCATTAACTCATTGTCTATAACTGTATTTTGTTGCATTTGATAATGCATGGCTTCATGTTGATCAATTATAAAAGTTGTCCTTGTGAAGGATTTTCATTTTCGTTAGGGTACAGTGCTATATTTATTTGATAATATACTTGTCCTTCGATTTTAAAACAGTACGGAGCTGATCGTTATAATTGAAAATTAATTAAATTGGCATTGAATGATGCAAAAGATAGCGAATTATTATAATGACGTATACTTTTAAATATCTGAATGATTTAACATGTTCTTCATTAAATAAGCGTTCAAGTTCAGGTCGGAATTCTGGTAATGGTTCTAATTTTATTGATCCATACCCACAACAATCATTGAAGGATAACACAGGCCGACAGAATTTGACAAAAATATTTTACTAAGAACCCGAGTATAGTTTTCCGAAGGTTTTTTGCGCGCTGAATCCGAATCCGAGGTCAGAATTACTCTGGTGGCTCCGGTTTTCGAGATATCCTAACCTTAAAGTGCAAAAAAACGCGATTTTTGCCTATATTTGAGGTTATGTAGCAAAGAAAAGAAATTTTTTTTCAAAAAACTGTATACATCAAATTAAAGTATGAGTTTTCTTCTTTCAAATGCCGTTGAGTATGCTCGGATATCTTTTTTTTTCACGAAGTTACACAAATTTGAAAATTTCAAATTTTATGAATTTAAAAAGCACCACATCATTCAGCCCAAGCTATCTAACAAGTAACCATATTAAAGAGCCACTCACCAATTTAAACCAAACTTGGAAATATGACAAAACACTAAAAAATATTGTGAGCATCGTGCTTCTATTTATAAAATGCTCTCTTACGGGTAGAAACCACCCCTGCCAACCCCTAAACAGGCTCACCCACATAACCCTGGGTAGAGCAAGTTTAATTAACTGCTTTTTGATAAAAAAACTCATTTTCTAATCACAGGTATGCGTACTAATATGATCTAGATAGGCCTCATCCCCAAATACCTCCTCAACCCTTTAAAACCAGCCCTCCCAACCCCTAAGCAGGCACACCCACATGACGCTGGGTAGAGCAAGTTAGCCAAGTGCTTTTTATTTTAAATTTGTGTAACTTCGTGAAAAAAAAAGATATCCGAGCATACTCAACGGCATTTGAAAGAAGAAAACTCATACTTTAATTTGATGTATACAGTTTTTTGAAAAAAAATTTCTTTTCTTTGCTACATAACCTCAAATATAGGCAAAAATCGCGTTTTTTTGCACTTTAAGGTTAGGATATCTCGAAAACCGGAGCCAGCAGAGTAATTCTGACCTCGGATTCGGATTCAGCGCGCAAAAAACCTTCGGAAAACTATACTCGGGTTTTTGGTAAAATTTTTTGTCGGCCTGTATAATTCTTTATTTGAAACCTTTGTAACGTCGGGCCATTTATTAGCAATAAATTATTTTTTTTCCTCATGTACTTTTGCGTAGCTTAAATTTTAACTCCGTAAACTAGCAAAGGAGAGCCTTCAGCTGAAGCAGCTAGAGAACACGTGAAAATAGCCGTCCCTTTGTCGCGCGCTTTCCGAATTTTACCTCGAACGATCGTAAAGTTTTTTTGAGTAGGTTTAGATATAGAGTAAAGGAGCCGCGGAATTCCGCCTGCATTCTGTTATTCGATTTCACCCAAAAGTTTTCCACTTTTAGAAGCTAAAACTTTTGCTATATAAAAAAAATCTTAATAATTAATTTTACACAAATGAATCGGGAAAATAACAGCAGATAGGAAAATTTCGGAGCTTCTTGAAACCTCCCACACACTTTTTGATTAGAAACGTAGTTGCCGCGCAATCATTGAAAATAACTCAACGTTTTAAAATTATAAATTAGAAAAATTAGGTAAATAGTCGAAAACAGTTACTTGAAGGAATTTTAGCAAATCAGTTATACAGTCCACAATTAAATAATACCCCTTTTTCGTTCCATATTATTTAAACAATGAAGTGAGTTAATTAATTAAGTTACTAATTATAAACATGTAGGATCAAAGATTTACGCGTAAAATATGTTAAATAATAAGAAACTTGCGTTATTTTTAAGAATTAATTGTAATAATTTTACGTAATAAATAAATTAATAATTATAAGAAAAACTGTAATAAAAATGGTACTTGGAAAGTCATCTAGAGAGATAAGGCCCAAACTCTTGAACGCGCGCCCCCAATTCTCACCACGCCCCTGAACCAATTAGGGCCCGAAATCCGAAAGAGAAAAGGAGGGAAAATCTCGGTCAGCCAATTAGAATTCACTGGGATTTCCACTCTTCCCAAATTGTGAGGGACTGAAAGAGGGATTTTCCTCCCAACCACCCCCAGGGTTTAAAAGGGCGTGCGCAAGCGAAAATCGCTCTCTCTCGCTCCTCGCAAGCTTCAAAGTTTACCTCGGTCGACCAAGTGCCAGATCCAGATTCATCTCTCCAAGTACCAGTCAATTATATCAGTCAATTGTAGTCAGTGTCCAAGTATCACTACATTGAATAAAAAGAAAAAGTAAGTTGAAACTAAAAATTTTTATAATTATCTCTCCTTCTCCTCTTCTTATTAGAGTAGCCAATCGAAACTCGTGAGAATAAGTCTTTGAAAAAGTATTTCAGCAGGAATTGGGATACTTTTCAATAAGACAGTCGCGCCGTTAAACAAAAATTCAAATACTTTTTATGTGATAATTCCGGCAAGGTTTGGGATTTTCACATCCAAGTCCCGATTCCATTGGACCCTGGTGTTTGATGGAAGGCTTGTAGTCAAGTTCTATTTTTCGTTCTTTTTACGCGAAACGCGAAGTAGAAAAGCTCTAATTCTCCAATTGCTCGTCCCGGTTTAAGCGTACGCACGCAAACCAAATAGAGCACCTGAGATTACGTCCGCCTCAGACGTACCTGAGATAGTGACCCGGACGTCACACCTTTTCTTTTTTAAAATGTTTAGCTTTGCAATGTTGACATAAAACATTCATAGGTCTTAAGTAATTCTGTTCAATTGCATTTTATTCTAATGCGCGATTATTGTTAATAATAGATTGACGATTAGCTTGTCGCCTACGGCGTTGATTCTCTGCATTACGTATACGTCTATTGAGATGAGAAACCTCTGCTTCATTGTCTGTTAATCTTCGCCTGCCCATATTTGTAAGATAATTGGATGATAATATTGTATTATTTTGAGTATATAATTACTGTGCGCGCCAAATAGTTTTAGACCCGAGCTTAAACAAATTTGCATAAATAAGATTGGTCTATGCGAATTTTCAGGGATGTGTTAATTATAGATTCAAGTACTCTCGTGTTCAATAATTATACTTTGAAAAATAAGCTCGATATAATTGAATAATTGTCAATGCTATTTATTTATATACTTATTACAATAACCCGAATGATTTGATAAATTGCCATAATTTCTATGAAGTATAGACAATGGTTGTGAAAAATTTCATTACCACCATATAAACAATATCTATCAAATACACAAATAATTGAACTTTTAATAATAAAAACGAAATAGTTATAATTGATAATTAAAATTTCCTGAATAAGTGTTACGTGACGTCTTATTATGTTACAATTATATACTATCGAATAATATTTTGCTCTCGGGATTTCCGTTCGGACATAGTATAGCTAGCAGTATTCGTGTGCGTGACTCGGTGGGAATGAGCGGCAGAGGCTGATTCACGCTGCGTCAGCATGCTGGGACAGCATGCTGCAGTCAGCGTGCTTAGCTAGGTAAGACGAGCCGCTACGAGAAGCGTAAACGTCTAAAGCATATGCGCGAGAGAGAGACGGTATGCAAGGGACAAAGGCTATATAATAAACCGGCGAAAACAACACGAGAGAGAATTAGTCAGTTAGGAGCGAGCGCTCAATTAAGAAGGCCGCATATTTTTCCTACTGAAGTTAAGGGGACCAGAGGGTGTTTCGTAGTGAAAAATTAACACTTTGTTTATTGCCGCGTAGAAATCATTCTACTGAAGATATCGATGTAGGACTTTTTTCAGCTGAAAGTATTCTATATAAGCTTTCATTTTCTTTGTTATAAGTTCCAGAATAATCATTGTACACCTAATATGGACACAACAAAGACCAAGCTCTATTTTTCAAAAAATGGGGCTTTGCCACGCCTTTCTGAACGCCAGAGTGGACAAAAATCGTTTTGTGAGAGCTCATTTTTTTTGTTATGAACCGGACTACAGAATGAGCGGAGCACTTTTCTAAAAAAGATAATTCTTCCTATTTTTTGAGGATAATTTGCAAAAAAAATTTTTTTGAAAAATTAAAATTTCATATATTGGCTCAAAAAAATAGGAAGAATTATCTTTTTTATAAAAGTGCTCCGCTCATTCTGTAGTCCGGTTCATAACAAAAAAAATGAGCTCTCACAAAACGATTTTTGTCCACTCTGGCGTTCAGAAAGGCGTGGCAAAGCCCCATTTTTTGAAAAATAGAGCTTGGTCTTTGTTGTGTCCATATTAGGTGTACAATGATTATTCTGGAACTTATAACAAAGAAAATGAAAGCTTATATAGAATACTTTCAGCTGAAAAAAGTCCTACATCGATATCTTCAGTAGAATGATTTCTACGCGGCAATAAACAAAGTGTTAATTTTTCACTACGAAACACCCTCTGGTCCCCTTAAAACCATAATAAGAGTTTGAGAATATAATTGTTTGAGTTGCGATTAAGTATTAGAAATGTCGAGTACAATTGTTTTAATAATTTTGTGTAAACGAAAATCATAGGAATTATCATTTTCTTGCGTGTTGCTAAAGTGTTGTATAAAAAAATATATTGGACCAATTGATCTGATCAGATTCAAAGAAAAAGTGATTGTCCACATCACGAAGCGAATAATATTTTGGACCAATTTATATTTACAATATTAATACAAAGTGAGTAATACTTTTTATGTAACCAAAAAAATAATAGACATCGCGAGGCGAAAATTACGCGTCTGAGAATTTATATATATATCTCTCTATTCTGCTTAACTTATTTATGTTGTGAAAGAGACTAGAATAAATATTATAATTATAAATGCCTATAAATGTATCCATATGCTTCCCCACTATATTAAAGAAAATCGCTATTACATTTTTCCTTTTAATAAATAAACGAAAAACGTTATAAACGTTCAATTATTTACTTTACAAAAACGATATCGAGTGTCGAATTATAATTAACAGGGATTTCATTATTGACGCGTGAACGGGCCGGGGTGCCCGAAGGCCTGACTGCCGCCCGAGTCTAAGGCCGCTCGGCTGTTAAAAAGGCCTTCGTACGGGACAAACTCGCCTCGCGCGAGTTGTCACCTATCAATAAGTGTAAAAAAAAGTATTGTACTATGGAAAACGACAACTTCGATTTCGGTTAAGTTTTGGCAAAAAGATAACTTTAGTTTTGGTTAATTTTTGGTTTTGGTTAAGTTTTATTTTTGGTTCAGTTTTGGTTTTGGTGCAGTTTTAGTTTTGGGTAGGTTTAGGTTTACGTTTAGATTTAGTTTGGTGTGATATAAAAATAGCATCAAATTATGAGTACATTAGTGTTAACAAAACAATAAATACGTTTTATTCATGGCTTATAACATAAAGATACATAACCTTATAAGATAAATAAACTTAATGATATTATGATTACTTATATTGACTTCTTATTAACTCTTTATTAACTTCTTTTTGACAGACACCTGAAAAAAATTAATGACATTAAAAACAATATATTACAAATAACATCAAATATTATCATTGTATACTTGGTCAACTCACCAAGATTTATATATTAAAAGAAACTTTAACAAATTCTTCTTGAAAGATACCTGAAAAAAGGTAATGGCATTAAAAAAATATATTACAAATATCATAACGGGATAAGCAATACGTTTTTCTAAGTATAAAGTTTTGAATAATTTTGTTCTAAGGTTCAGTGATAGTTGATGTAAAAAGAAAACTATATCTTTCATGTAAAAATGCTTTGAAAAAGCTATTCTAATTCAGGATCTATGTGTCAAACAGCATAATATTACATATTTTCTCTTCAAAATAAAAGAAATCGAATAAAAAGGATTTGTGTACTTTGTAACTTTGTGAGAGATTACAAATACTCATTAAATAAAATAAAGAATTGGAATATGTCATCATGTTTTTTACCATGATTGTGACTCATCAGCTTACAAAGTATCCCAAGTTATAACAATTTGTTTATTGTATAATATATAATTCAATTAGTGTACTTAATTAATTAAGATTACATTAAAAAATAAAATTACTTACTAAGATCGTAGCTGCAATAAGTGGAGAAATTTTTCATTTCAATTCAATTTAAAATCCAGAAAAATGTTTGAGCGATTGTAGATATTCAAAAACAATTACCATCTGTATAAGGAACAAAATATGAAAATAAGGATATGATTAAATTGTTTCATCAGTCGAGTAGTATGAACAATTATTCACCATGTACATTATTATTTGATTATTTGCTTTATAAGAAGAATGCATAAGTAATAAATATTGGATATATTATCAATTTGTAACAAAACTTAATCCTTTGTTACCAATTCTTTTGCGGGGCAAGACTATTTTATCTCTACACGCTAGCGACATTGTTATTTCTAAAAGTGAAAATCCGTAACTTGACTACGACGCGAGCCTATGGGACTAAGCAAGTCTCGACAGGTCCGTGTAACCTGATACCTTACTGACTAATTTCTTTCCAAGCTATAAGCCGGCAAGAAATCGCCTTGCTTACGCCTATAGAAAGAAATTATAATTTATCAAAATTTACTTACCGTAATTTTGAATAGGCAGTCTAGTAAAATTCTTAAAACAAAGAAAAACTAAAGCGAGGAAAGAACGCAGTCGTCTAGCGTCAAAGCGACTCAATGACGCACCGTTGTCATCCGACACCGCTATTAAGAAAGGTCACTGGCAAGCACTAACAAGAATTCAAAATACCGAAAACTCGAAATTCTTTTACGCGCACTCTTTTGCCCTTAGTTCACAAAGAAAATCATTTAACCGTTATTTTAAAATTTATTATCAAACCATTTCTCTCATTTATCTCCCAATTGTCAGACTCACAAGGGATGCCATGTAACAAAACTTAATCCTTTGTTACCAATTCTTTTGCGGGGTAAGTGAGGCGCTTTCGCTCATGACAATTGAGAGGGAAGAATGAGGGGAGGTTGATAATAAATTATATACAGACAAGAATCAAATCTCACTTACAACCTATTATTATTAATAATCATTCACACTGAACAAACGCGCGCATAACATAATCTAAATTACCGACTAACTAACTAAAAGTCGAACAATAAACTGCTTAAGATAATCACAACTGAACATTTCGCATTTCACTAATACCAAATCGCACACTTAACCTATTACAAACTTACTTAAAACTACGCGGACTAATACCGGGAAATTGCCCGGCGCGTGGGCGCCTGGACAATTCACCGGTCGCAACTTATATCACTACAAATTAACCTTAGCGCGAACCTTCAGATAGCCGGCACGTGAGTGCCAGGCTATCTCTTTCACCGCGCACCGGTCGTCGCATCAACAGAGAGAGAGAGTGTAGAGAGAAAGAAGAAAAGGAAGACTTGACCTTTTTTTTTTTCTTGTTCCTTGCAACGTCGAGAATCCTGGGCGATGTGCTGCCGCAGGACGTACCGGCCGTCGTCGCTGGTCAGATCGTCGCTACCCGCTGTCGCTGACCAGGTCTCCGTCGGTGGCGTTGACTCTCTTGGCAGGTGGGCTGGCTGTTGTTGCTGGCAAAGCCGTTGCCGGTAGGGTTAATCGTCCTTCCTTCCGGCTATCCCAAACTGCTCTCTCTGCTGGGCTCGGACTTCCGCACTCTAGCAAGACTAGGCTTAGACTCCCTCACTCTCGTAAGGCTCGGCTGCGACTCTCTCACGCACTAATTCTTGCGCGCCTCTTGCAGTCGCTCTGCGACGCTCGCTCCTCTCCCTACCTTGACCTATTAGTTAGGCGGCACGCGACGCGTCGCTTATCGGTCACGCGTTGCGCGCCTGCCAATCCCTGCATAGGCCTAATACTCTCTTTCTCTCTCTCTCTTTCTCTCACTCTCTCTCCGCGCTCTTCAACTTTTCTTGTGCTCAACTGCGCTGGCTCGTCCTTGGCGCTGAAACAAAAGACCAAGTGTTAGGCGCATACTTAAATGCGCCCAACGTTGGCCACCACGCTTAGCCGAGTGGGGGAGGGAGAAACGCGGACGAGAGACGGGCAAACGGCCTGCTCTCGTCACAGATTATCAATTTTCATGATTACATAGTTGTGACCCAGGCTTACAAAGTAAATATTGTATTGTATATTATTGTGTATGATTTCAAATTGTGATTGAATTTTTTATCTACCTTTATCGATTTCATTATCAAATGATTATGACTATTCTGTTTATAAAATAAAAGAAAATAATTTCGTGAAAATAAAATAATTGTAATTTGCAAGCTTATAAACTAAACCAACATTCATCACCTATACAATATACTAAATATATGAATGAATAATGAAGAAGTGATTACAAATTTGCACTTAAAAGAAAGAATAACATAGTTTTTGGAAAATACTTGATACTTCATTTATTTATAAAAATCGAACACGTGAACACATTAATTTAGCTAAAATTATTTTCTTATTTCAATATAATTTCCATTTCAACAGTTAATATTATAAATAAAAAATACATAAATTAAAATAAAATACTTGATACTTGTAATTTGTATACCAGTACTAGTTATTTTGTAATAACCCGGTCAACTAACCTAACCAATGTATTATTTTTAATATATCAAAATTATTATCAACATCTGATTTAAAAATTGTAATGCGGTACATTACAAGGCTTTTCCTGATTGTTGCATTATCTGCAACACCTCAGGAAAGCCATTTCCGTCCCTTGCCGCCCCGTAACCAGTTGTATAAAATGTAAACAAACGCACACTAAAACAAACAATGAATCCTTTTCATGCCCGAATACCACAACCGGAGATATTGACGAAATAAGCTCGACGAACGCGATCCGACGGACACTCAAAAGCAAGAAAAAAAAGGAGCGTACCACGAAATAAGAGAGCGCACGCACACACTCACTCACGACCACGTGTTGCCGACCAGCAAAAGAAAAACGGAAAACTTCACTGGGAAATGCAACGGAAATGCATGTTAATGACACATGCAGATCCGTTATACTCCCAGGCACCAACACCAACACTCACAGAGCACTGATACACCTGGGGCGAGCAGAAAATCGCCGATGAAGTGGCAGCCGGCAACCAGCTGTGTCGGGCTGCCGAACACCATCGGCGACATCCTGAGCGCCGCACACACTCACAACGGTAAACACACATAAATACCCGGGGACACGTCACTTGACCGACACGGGAGCGCCCCAGAAGGCGCTCCAACGACCGTTACGAGAACATAAGGTGTACACGCGAGAGACCGAGCAACCATTTTGAAGCGCCGAGGTAAACTGAGCATGAGCGAGCGAGACCTACTGAGAGCGAGCGAGCGAGACAGAGCGAGCGAAATAGACTAAACAAGAGCGAGCGAGACAGATTATATGAAATGATGAATAGAATTATATGTAAATGCGAAGATGGGGGCGCTACAATTGAAACGACGTACATTATATATTTATTCACAACGAATTAAAATTAAAATTATAATTAGAAAATGAACATGAAAGAAATACCGAAGTATAAAAATTTGCATGCGACCGACACACCCCCTATTATAATAGCGAGCGACAAATACCCCGTTAAATTAATCAATAAATTAACCGACAGAATTCGAACCTCTGACGAAATTCGCTGGTGACGTCACGACCAATAAGCGGATTAGAATAAAATTTGATTTCCGTCCGGATAGAAAAATAAATAAGTAGGGGTAGATCTTTCCCATCAATTAATGATAGCTATCTTAGTGGGGGGGGGGTGAGAGAGGGTAAATAACGACGAAAATAGGAGAGTTAAGGAGGGCACTGTATCCTTCTAATTTACATACGGACCAATGATAAAATATTCGGAGGGCGCTACCGATATCCGAATTAGCATACCGACCAATAATAACATTTCTTCTCGGAAAGAGAAGAAGAAAAGCAATCTTTGACCGCGAAAAGCCGATTCTCGTCCATTTTGCCGTTGTTCTTCGAGCCAGAAGGTGTGTTAGTATCCGATACTTTTGTCTCGCAGAATTATTTGCGCTTACCACTGTTTTCTCACGCCAATTTCGTTCGCCGAATATCAGCAAGGAAAACCTTAAGTAGGCAAAGTGCCACTCATTAGTATTAATCGCGGAGTGCGGGAGTGGAATTTTCGGTGTAGTAGATTGTCGCGACGCGTGGATCCGTCGATACCGGTGCCTACTAATTCGCGCTGACCTTTCCGCCATTTCGTAGAATCGAACGTGAGTGTTAAGATCGGACGAAGAAAACCAGTAATTAGTTGATTCGCGCTGACCTTTCGCCAAAATATTAGTTATTGCGGATGTAGGCTTAGTTGAATAAATCATTGATCCTATTAGCCGCGCGGACCTGTCCGCCATTTCACAGAATCGTACGTGAGTGTTAGGATCAGACAAAAAAAACCGGTGGTTAGATTATTCGCGCTGACCTTTCGCCGAAATAGTAATTTATTGCGAATATTGGGAGTAGACGAATTAAAACCCGTAATTTAAAGTATTCGCGCTGACCTTTCGCCAATATGGTAATTTATTGCGAATTTCGGAAGAGGACGAATTGAAACCCGTGAAGTAATTATTTGCGCTGACTCTTCCGCCATGTTCGTCAATTAAAGACCGACCGGAAGAATGCTCGTTTCGATTATTTCGTGTTCTTGTTATTTCTCATAATTATACAGAATCATACTGACCCTAATTAATCCGACCACCTGCTTATGCATTATAAAATAAGTTAATAAAAGTGATCAATTGATCTTTATATAAATTTTACTTTTGTCACCCTGCCTTATTTGCATGCTGATTATTTTCAGCAGCGAGCGGTTATAATCGGGTAACGCTGATTCGCTATATTTTCGGGTCCCACGATAGGTAACATACGCGCGAATTCGAACGGATTTTCGAACTGAAATAAGGAGTCATCATCTGAGCTGCCGGCATATCATAAGCGAGGAGACAAATAGGAAACGAAATGTTGAACACCGAGGCCTGGAGCAGAGGAGATCGCGAGTACTCACCTGTTAGCCCATTCGGCGCAGTCGTCGTGAAAGCAAACCGGGATACGCGACCCTTTTAGGCCCTATTCCCGACGATCGCCCTAATCAAACGGCGATAAAAAGATAAATATAAAATAAATAAATAAATAAATAGATCAATATATAAAATAAAATACATAAATAAATAAAGAGATCAATATATAAATATATTAATATATTAGATATTTTGGCGCCCTAAATAATCGGGGATAAGGAGCCAATCAGGCCTTGTGGCGGAAGAGATTCGGTAGCGCGGTTAAGGCTCCCGCAACAAAATATCATAAAAATACGTATCTTAAAGAAAAATACTTGGAATTAACTTACCAAAAGTGTTTTTATTACAATACAAACACTAAAAAATCATTCGATTTTATTCGATAATCGTCGACTTTCTTTGATGAACAATTCAATCAGTAGAATAGCTTCTTGCACTCCCTATACGTGCGACACTCTAAGACTATACCCAATTAGCACATTCGTCATTCAATTCACATATTTAACGTTATTAGTGCCACATGTGGCATATTACGTCAACAATAGTAAAATAGTAGACACATACATAAATCACCATGTGACCATTTTTAACCCATCAATAAGTTCATACTATGATATAAGTTGAATTTTTTATAAATATAATAAATTAAAAATGCATTTGGCCCATAGAACTATTTTACTTGAAAAAAAACATTATTTTTGTTATAAAATGTTAATTCTTTTCGTTTATTTAGAAAGAAAATGAGTGTTTTTCTAATACATGAAGCTAATGAAAAAGTATATACTTTTTTTCATGTAAATGCTATGCACTAAGCAATAATTCAATAAATAATAAATTATAGAAGTATTAATAGATTAAGTATTAATTAATTACTTAGAAGTCTCAATAGTGTATACTAATCATTCAAAAAAAAAAAATAATAAATTAAAAATGAAGTAGGCTCATCGATCTATTTAAGTTGCCGTGGTGGTGTTTGAACTCCACATGTCAAGTAGAACTCTGACATTTTCAGAGCACTTTGATGTACAATAATATTATTTTCATGTCTACAATTGATGATAATTGACCCTGATTCTGAAAATTATAAAATACACCGAAATAAAAATAATCTATTATTTTGTAATGTTTTAAGTAAAGCTTTGAATTGTAATAATACCTTTTATCTCTTCTTTTTTTATTATTAATTGTAAAGTATGTAGGATGTTTACGATATTTATAGATCACCTATATTTAGTCTTTCCCTTTGTAAAAGAAATTGTATATATGTTAGTTGATTGTACAAATTATAGGTAAACTATTTTTTAGTAATGATGTTGGATTATTTTTATAAACTTTGTGACGGGGCCCTGGCTAGAGTAGTCGGCCCTGTCTGGCTCTCTCTCTCTCTCTCTCGCAGCCCCGCTCCTTCGCTGTTGCCCTGGCGAGCGTTTGAAATTACGAACCGATACCGATGCTCGCACCGCTTTATTTTAGAATCAATACCTGAGCCGGGCATCGTCATTTGGAGCCAATTGGGAGCAAGACCGGCTGCGGTAAGAAGAAGAGAGAGAGAATAACGCGTCGCGAGTAGAAAGTAAGCGAGCGCGAGTGATCCGCGGTGATCCGCTCGCGAGAGCGAAGCCGCCGGCGTCGCTCGAGCCGACGCGCGAACGATTAAGGGAGAGAGTTCGAGCTGAGATTCAGAGTTAGACGAATCGTTTGACGGCCGAGCGTGCGCACTTGAAAGAGAATAACTCAGACAAAGAAGCAGAGGACGATAAGTAGTTAGCAGCAAGAAGAGAGGATTTCGAACGACGGTAGCATCGAGGAATCCACATCCGAGCCTACCACGAGCCTGCCTGCAGTCCAGCAGTATTTCCTGCCTGCGGCAGAATTACCAGCTACAGTTTCTGCCAGCAATTAACGTGTCCCCGTGCGATTGTCCGCACGAGCGCAGGCACGTGACGTTGAGGACGACGCGTGAACTCGCGTCGTTGCTCTTTATTGTTAAAGTCGAGAATAAATATTGTTAACGGTTATCGCGAGTGATTATTGTGTGTGCCTTACATTCCTTTTCTTTCAAGCCGAAGCCCGAAACGCTAATTTAATGACGAGGCCCATCGTCATCGTTCAGAGAAGCGAAAGAACCTCCCTTACCTTCCCCTTAAAAAATAATTTGTGACACGACGCTTGGGCACGGATCTTTGCATTGCTCGTGGGAATTACTATTCCCCATAACGCGGTAGATTTTAAATCATCAGTGTCACAGCTTGGGATAAGAAAATGAATGATTTAATTGCAACTATTTTCAGCAAGTTATTACATTTTTATTTGAAAAAATGAATGCATATCGTTTGCATGCAGCTTTATAAATTTTATATTATTATATATGAATAGGCACCAACGGCGAAGACATGCTTATATTGATGAAAATCCTCAATAATGTGCGCTGTAGATCTGTATGAAAAACTGACTCTTGATAAACTACGTTTTTAAATTACGGTAACATTATTTTAAATTGCATAAATTAGAATACATTTTAATATTTTAGAAGATTAGATTATTAAATTGCGAAAAATATATTTTTATAGTTACTCTACATTACATTACTCAGTCTGTTAACATTTTTATTAAAATTTATTAAAATTTATCATTTCTTTTCTAATATTTTAACAGTTGCGTTTACTTTATAATATATATATGCATTATATATTTATTCTACTTGTTACTAATTTTAAATTAACTAAGTACATACTAATTTAACTTAATTAAGTTATAGGAACAATAAGAGTATTTTTCACTGTAGGATACAACATCATTCGAATACAAATTTTGCACGTAATAATACTGAGATTTTATGACATCTTATTGAGTAAAATAAATTATAAATTACTAAAATTAAGTTACGGAACACACCAATAAAAAAAATAAATAAATTAAATAAATGATGGTGAATCAAAGCTAAATGGAATGAAAGAAGTATAAAATTATTCATGTCTTCTTTTAGGTGTCTTGACTCCATGAGCAAGTCTTACAGGAGACATCTTCTGCCCATTTTCGACAACAAAGATACAGTTCTGGTCCCTACACTTGATAGTAATGGGTCTAGATCCTGAAAAAGATGAAATAGATACAAATTAAAAAATCTCCAAATAGTGAGCCATAGCTTTGTATTATATGTATGTAATTCATACCAGTTGTGTCTACTTCGCCAATCACTTTTACTTCAGTACCTTTCTCCAGAGTTATTCTAGTGTAATTAGTCACATGAATAGCTACCTTAAATGCTCCATCTGTAAGACATCCTACACGGTATACTTAAGTCTTAAATTTGTTTTCTGATGTGTAAAATTGCATTTTTAAAAAGCCGACAATGCCTGTAAAAAAACATCAATCAATACATAACTAATATACGAATTTCATTAATACATAACAAATATATGTATATACTCACTAATTAATCCTTGGGATTTGCCAATATTCTCAAAAGTTACATTCTGCAACCCCACAGGCGGCTCAACAGGAGCTACTTCAGTGACTTCATATTGTCCTAGGTCAGTAATGGTAGTTCCTTCTTTGATCAGCAATTCAAACGGCTCCAAATTATGGGCTTCATTGTAGAATGTTTGGGAAACAGATTTGGTGTCAATACCTTCGATAAGAAGTTTCTGCAATATTTAATAAAAATCTTATAGATAAATATTTTCAGTACCCAAAAATTAATTCAAAACTATACTTACTTTGCGAATGGTGATCATGTTCACATGTCGTTCTATTAGCAGTTTATCCCACACCAAACATGTTATTCTTTTTGTTTCTCCATTATTCAGCATTAATTTAAACAAATCGTACTTGACTTTAGTGCCTACACTAGTAGGAACATGGATTTCATCCACGTAAGCCAGGATAGTTCTGTAAAATAATAACTTTTAAGTAACTTATTAAGTAACTTATATATAGCCAAATTTGAAAAAAAATCCTCATTATTGTCCTTACGTAGTTTCATCCTTGTCTTTCAATTCCTTGAAATCATCGTCTGGAGTAAATTTTCTCCTGAACTTGCATACCAAACTCTGCCATGATTGATCTATAACCAATTATGGCAATAATAATTTTCAGTAAATATTAAAAATTATAATAATATTTCTAACTATAAGCCATTGACATGAAACTATTTATTCGATTGATTATAACTACATACTGGAATCAAATTTAACCATGTGGCCATACTAATAACGAAATAATGCTTATCTCTTCATTGCAATTAAAATAATATGATGTATATTGAAAAATACTCAAAGCATATAAGCCACCGACATGAAACTATTTTATTTGTTTAATTACCAATATACTTATACCAACATAAAATTTAACCACTTGACGACACTAACCAAAAAAATGTTGATCTCCTCATTGTAATTTAAATAATAAAATTATATTGCAAAATATACTCAACAATAATAGATAATACTTCAATTAGATTTAAAAATTGTAACAATAATTTGTATAACAGTAATAGTTATTTTATAATCACGCGGTAAACTAAACTAACAAATGTACATAAAGGGTGTGTCGGTCGCATACGAATTTTCATAATTCGGTAATTTTCCATTTTCGTTTTTAATTTAACTTTAATTAATTGCGAATAATAATATAATTTAAGTCATTTCATTCGTAGCGCCCTCATCTTCGCATTTACGAGTACATACATATGATTCTATTTATCACTTCGCTCGTTTCATATAGTCTATCTCGCTCGCTCGCTCTCAGTCTGTCTCACTCGCTCTTATTCAGTTTGTCTCGGCGCTTCAAAATGGCCACTCGCTCTCTCGCGCGTGTACCTCGTGTTCCTATAACTGTCTTTGGAGCGCCTCCTGGAGCGCTCCCGTGTCGGTCAAGTGACGTGTTCCCGGGTATTTATGTGTGTTTACCTTTGTGAGTGTGTGCGGCGCTCAGGATGTCGCCGATGGTGTTTGGTAGCCCGACACAGCTGATTGCCGGCTGCCACTTCATGGGCGATTTTCTGCTCGCTCCAGGTGTGTCAATGCTCTGTGAGTGTTGGTGTTGGTGCCTGAGAGTGTAAGGGATCTGCATGTGTCATCAACATACATTTCCGTTGCATTTCCCAGTGAAGTTTTCCGTGCTTTTTCTCCAGTCGGCAACACATGGTCGTGAGTAAGTGTATGCATGTAGTGCGCTCCATTTTTGAGTGTCCGTCGGATCGCGTTCATCTAGCTTACTTCGCCAATTTCTCTGGTGTTGTTCGGACATGAAAAAGGTTAAGTGTTTGTTTTAGGGCGCGTCTGTGTTCGTGTTGTACGTCTGGTTACGGGGCGGCAAGGGACGAGGGTGGCTTTCCTGAGGTGTTGCAAATAATGCAACACTCTCAGGCAAAGCCTTGTAATGTACCGCATTACAATGTAAATATAAGTAAAGTTCCAAGGAAAGTCAGACTATGCCTTAGTTTCTTATGGTGCGAATTGTCTTATAAGCAGAGCTTAAGTCGTCCTTGTAAAGGATATAATCCAGCCGAAGTTTCTTATAGCGTGAAATGTTCTATAAGTTGAGGACAAATTACAGGAAAGAAAAGGTTTTGCACAGTTAATCACAGTGAGAGAAAGAACTTAGGTATTAGCCAAGTTTATTCAATCTCATGCGCTCACTTTGCAAGGCTAGGCGTGAATACCAGTCTGTGCAATAATGGGCATATTTATACACAGATTTTCCCGCCTACTTTCATAGGAGAGTTCTCTTCGAGAAGTTTTCGAATCTTCGAGAAATATTCGCGAATTTTGAGAAATGGATTTTCTTAATTTACAAGTAAGTAAATTTACACATGTAAACTTTACAAAATTAGTTATTGGTCGATTTATTGTAATTTACAATTATCACAAATAGTATCGTCAAAAGTTATTAACTAATAAAGTTAATTAATGCAATATTACAATATTTACAATAGGGAATTATTAAAATTTTATATAACTTTATCGTTTATTAATTTCAGACGTAATTTCTAAAAAGAAATATTCAAATTATTAACAATACTAAAATAATGTTATTTTTATTTTTTTCATATGCTGTAATGAGCACTAGCATTACTAATAATTAATAAACAAAACTAATACTGTCGACCATTCCTCGAATTATCATTGCCTTATGTAACAGCAACATCATCTACGCAGAAAATGGATAAATTCAATAACATAAAGTCTGGCCGAAATGCGAAGAAAATAATTATCGCATAAAATAAGCGAAAGGATAAATTACATGATATTCGAATTATAAATCGAAATATTTCCTAGCTAACTTATTTCTATGCAAGCATATGCTGCGCTAGCCACGCCCACCTTTATAGTCTAATGTAAACGAATTAGAAAGAGATAGCTTAATAAATTAGACAAGGAGGGCGCATCGCATTTACTAATAGTCTATCTCTCCGAATACTTATTTTGAAATTTTCAAATTGTGAAAATTTGTTCTTCTTATCGGGAAGCACAATATTACACATATTCACATTTTTATAATTAATCTCGTGTATCATTTATCTTTCTTCTGTGGGAAAATAGTGCAAGTAACGGTCACAAATATATGATTTTTATCTTCTAGATCACATCTGTCGAAATAAGTCTTTCATTAATACATAACGTACTTTATAAGGCATATAAAGGCGCTGCACTTGTTCTTTATTCTCGTCAAAATTCTCATCAACGTATTAATTCTACACAAGGTTCACATACTTTATCTTCTTCTCAGAAATAGAATGTTGTAGTAGAACTTCGTAGATGTTATTTTAAAAATTTAAAATATACGTTTACAGAAACATTGTTTACTTTGTCAAATTTAATGAATTGACCGGGATCCACGACAAATATAAGATTCTCAAAATTATAATTATGTATCTATCAAGCCCACTAAATGTCTACAAAAATGAACATACTATTAGTAAGTGGATGTTCGTCAAAACACAATAAATGATGATTTCTAATTACACTATTATTTAACGTCTTACAGCTTTACATACCTTAGTAATAAAAAGAATGATTGAAATATATTGATTCACTCAAGATAATTTCTTATCCTACATTAGATTCGAAAATAATAGATATTTCGTCAATAACAAAAATTAATTTTTGGAGCGAAAATAAATTATCTGTATATTCTTTACAAGGTGTAAAATATAAAATTATTATTTAGTTCCTTTAAGCATTAAATATACATAGTGTATTTAGTCATCTTTTCACTTACCATACTGTTTTATTTTTAAAAATCTGTCTTGTCGATATGATATTAATCATCAAATGAGTATGTCAATATAAAGCGATTGGTATAAACAATTTGGAATATTTAATTTTTGTTTTGTTTAAATAGCAATTGAGCGATTAATAGAAACAAAAATACACACACAGTTTAAATAAGAAAGATTTGTTTTATTAATGAAAATAAATACGAAATAAGGACGAACATATCCTATAATTTATTGGCGATATATCAGACAATCATTAAATTTGGTTGCAAATGCAGTGTGTAACAGATTTCCACATGATAAAACGACTACAATAATTCTCGCATCCAAATACATTTTACATTCAATAAAATTAAGCTGTCGTAAGATATTAGCTATACCTCGTACTGACTTTACAATTATTTCTTTTATATCTATATTGATTTTAGTAATAACACAGCCCCACAAGAAAAGACAATAAAAAAAATTAATCAAGACTAGCGAATCAGACCACTATAGTCCTATGTTATATTGAGGAAAGAATTAAATTCTAGGATCAAAAAATTTGAAACACTCTCAAAAAAATCTCAAAAACATCCTTTATAAGGGGTGAAAATAATATTAACACGCGAAAAAGTTATTTGACCAAAATTTCAAGAAAAGGTAGTCTAAATTAAAATTAAAAACTAGCATTCATGCAACAGACCTAAAATTAACCCTACTTACAGGTAAAAACCACTCCTACAATATCAAATATACGCCCTATATTTGTAAAAATTTATAAACTGCGAACAAATCAACTTTTCAGGAGAATCACGAATAAATTAATACCAAGCTGTACGTCCATAAAATAGACGTACAACTTACCCTTTCTAAGGGTTATAACTACTCTAAATTTTTATTCGTTAAAAAAAATCACTGTAACTGCTAAAACTTCTACGAACGCACGGAATATTATTTATTAGTTTGGTATAATTGAATTACTCTTCTTTAATATCTTTTGCATTTATTTTCAAATGATCTTCTCACTGGTTATTGCTTATGCTGTTTATCAGTGTCTTTTGTTAAAGACTAACAGTAATCTACCATCATATGTTTGTCCTATTAACCATGATACCTTTACTCCATTTCAGATATATCGTGAATAAAGCATTCTCCTTTCTCTTCGCTGTAATCTTCCAAATTTTTAGGAAAATAATCAAGATGAGAATCAAGAAAATGAACTTTCAAACTCATGTTGCAACCTGAAATTTGAAAATTACTTATCATATCTGCGACAATTTTCTTATAGTTTTAGTCCTTTTTATGTTCTAGGAAATTTTGAACAACTTCTTTGAAACTGCTCCATGCTTTTTTCTCTTTCTCGTTCATTTTATTTATAGAAACGTCATTTTTCATAATTTTCCTAATCTGTGGTCCATTGAAATTTTCTTCATTCAACTTCAATTACAAAAAATATTGAATTTGAAAGCCTAGTGCAATAGTAAAAAGCGTAATCGAATAACTGAAACTCCTATTTCTGCTATTGAAATACAAGCGGTATTAATAAGAAAAATTGTGAAAAAGCAATTAATGTTAGTAAAACAGAGAGCGATATCGTTCGCAAATTGATAAACAGATACCGTCTGGTATATTTAAATGTTTATAACTTCTTTTTTGGGTAAGTTTTATTTAATCGACTCAGAAATAATTTTGTCAGAAAGGTTGTATTTTTAATGTATATTCACTATAGTTTAATGATAGGAATTGAGAACAAGCTAGATCGAGTTCAATATCAACATTTTGCCAGTTAGTACGGATTGATCTAATTTTAACTTCTTTTTGCAGTTATAAGATTTTTGTAAATTGATAAGTACGTATATCTAATAGCAGAGATTAGAAGGGAGATTGTTGACTGTAATGCTTTAGCCGGTGACAGGTCTGAACCGCTAGTCCAAGCGCCCCGTGTTGGCCAAAGATCGAAGCGATCGTACGCATTCAGTGACGTTATGGAGGAGACATGTCCGTGTGATCGCATACCGAGAGGGAAATATGTCCGTGCGATTAGACGGAAAGAGGGGAATGTGTCTAGGCAAAGCGACGACGTACGTCAACTCAATGGCTTGAAACCATTTTTAACTTTAAGAGCTTGGTCGGCTTAGCACGCTTGGACTTTTTATGTATTATATATACTTCTCTATTATATATATTATTCTCTATAGTTTTCTTTACGAGAGAGACCTAAGGTTCGAGTTGGTACCGCCCTCGTTACTAACGTCTGGGGGTGGGGGATATAACGAGTTTGATGTCAACTCGTTATGTCTCTCTTTTTCTCTACGGCGAGCATATTAAGAATATCATATTTATAAATGTTATATTACTTAAATTATGTTTCTCCTTAACAGCAGCAGACGACGACTGCGGAGAAGGTAAGAGAGAGCGCCGCAACGACAGACCGCGTGTAGGCATAACGATATGTCTGACGAGCCGCGCGCCGTGTGACGAAGGGCCGGCAATTAGCCAATAGCTCGCGAGCTGTGCAGAAGCATTCGGCCGTGTGTATCCTCGTTTTAGCTTTTTTTTTGTGAATCGCTTCGTGGTAAAAGAGTGAATTTGACTGTGACAAGTTAGTAAGGTGCAACTGTGCGTGCAATACCTCCTCTCCTTCGCGACAAGCGACTGTAAAGTTAGGTGAATTCTGCAATCTTGCCGAGTCGTAATTGAGAGGCTTCGATTACGTGTTGTTTGCCTTCCATGGGAAATCATCTGTGGTGATACGATGGGCTCCTTTCCGAGATCGCCTCGAGGAAACGAACATTTACTCATCTTCATGGATATCTTCACGAGATGGATAGAGTGTTTTCCGATCCGTAAGGCCAATACCAAAACGATCAAGAGACAGATTAATCATCGCAACTTTTTACGTTTTGAAATCCCTGATAGATTTCTATCTGACAATGGTACGCCCTTTAAAAACTCGTTAGTCAATTCTTTCTTAGATGCACATAACGTCTTTCACGGCACATGCGCTCCTTATTCCTCCAAATTAAACTCGACCGAGCGCGTAAACCACACCGTCAAAACTATGATCGCGGCATTTATTACAGATAAACATAATAAGTGGGATGAACATATTGGCGAGTTTGCCTTTGCCTAGAACACTGGTATCCATGTTGTGTCCAAGCCCAGCTCCTCTGGTACCAAGGGTCATTGCTCATCGAAAAAAAGGCCGATCACGTTGCTCCAAGAAATCTACACCGCTATTGGTAACGATCTCACCCCGGCGGCTGCGCCCTAGAGGCAAACTTGACGCTTAACATCCCTCTATCACAGCGTGCTTACACTACATGACACCACAACAACACTAAGCCTACGCTATACTCTTCAAGACCTTCTACAGTCACTTCTGCCCTTGGCTTGCTTACAGCCCTGCCTCCGCTTATGCTTCACCGCTTTCAATTTCTTTTCTTTGTTATCCCTTATTAATTTAGATTAATCCTTTACAGAAGAATGTTACCCGTCAAGAAAGCCCGCGAAGAGCCAGACGTGGTCCAGGTGACTATTCCCCAAAGCCTGCTGGCCGAATTCGGGGAGGTCGCCTCTGAAATGGCTATAGTGCAGGCTCCGGTCCTGCCGGAAGTTAAGCCGGAATTATCCTCGATCGAGGAGCTGGCTCTGCGCTGGGCAGAACGATACGCCGCCAAGCACCGAGAAGAAGAAGAGGGCTAGGCGCTGAACAGAGCGCAACGCTGCCAAGCGCTGGGAAGAGGAGTGACATCTGCGCGTCCAAAGGGCTCTCTCCGCTCCAGACAGCCAGGACAAGAGGCAACGGCCATGCTCTGAGCCGGATCGATCCTCAGTGCACCTGACCGGCGTCACGAATGAAGAGCCGACACTGGCCCAAACCCACGAAGAAAGGTGGGCCTACGCAGAGGCAATAGCGCGATCGTATCGCTCTGCGCGTATCAGGGCGCAAGAAGAGAAACGTCGGGCCTATGCTACTGTTATGGCGTTCACAGAGCATCCTGACGCTCGTGTCCGAGCTGCCGCATCCCCCGGCTTTGTCCAGAAAGTCCGGGATGAAATGGAGCGCCAGGCCTTTCTCACCCAAGCTACAGAACGCTGAGATGAGGCCCTGACCATCCAGAAGGAGCACGAACGCCTTTTGGCTGGACTAAATGTCCAGTACGCATGGGCTTCTGCCGCGACAGCAAGCGCTGCTGTCCCTGGTCTGTCTCCAAACCATATGCCAGGTTCAACTCGTCCGGATCCTCGCCTGCTCACCCATGAAGAGCGTTGCGAAATCGTAAGGCAGGTCCAAAGGCTGCCTGGCAGATTTTACCGGGGAAACGAGGGTTTAACCCCTCAATACTCTGCGCTCCTGCACCAAGATGCCACAAAGCCATGTGGCAGGTACGACAGTCCAGCCGCAAAGAAAAGGGGCATTCGGTTCTGCTATGTCTGCAACTTAATGGCAGTCAGTAGAACCGAAAACTGCCCCAACTTCTCCCAACATTGGAAGTTCAAGCAGGGGCTGGAGTTACGATACGTTTACGGTGACGAGTTTAGTGAACGTCGCCAACATTAAGCTACCATCAGAACGGCCACCTCTCTTCAAATCTTCTGCCTCAAGGCCTCAACACCAAAGAAAGAAGAAAGAAAATCGAAAATTAAAACCGAAGATCTTTCGCCTCTTGGCCTGCGCGCCATTCAAATTTTGCGCCGTTGCGCCTATAACGTAAGGTTTTACCGTGCCCTTTTATTTTCCTAATTATGGCATTAACACCACTTTAATTTGTTTTCTTTCATTGGCACGTCCCTATGTCGCAGAGAGAGCGCGATAAGGAAGATAACTCTTGTTCCTTTTTTTTATAATAATAAATTACTTATCTTGATTATTTCCTATAGTTTTCTTTACGAGAGAGACCTAAGGTTCGAGTTGGTACCGCCCTCGTTACTAACGTCTGGGGGTGGGGGATATACCGTGTTTGATGTCAACTCGTTATGTCTCTCTCTCTACGGCGATCATATTAAGAATATCATATATATAAATGTTATATTACTTGAATTATGTTTCTCCTTAGCAACAGCAGACGACGACTGCGGAGAAGGTAAGACAGAGCGCCGGCAGAGAGAGACCGCGTGCGCGTGTAGGCATAACGATATAGACCAATCAATGAAGATTTTTTCGTGACATTAATACTATCAGCAAACCGACTATGCAAAGTTGTTTAATACTATGCGTAGATGAAAACGTATATGTTTCCAACTCGCAACTTTGATTTAATAACTTTTTACAGCCGTTTGAAATTTGCAAAAACATGTTTTTCGCGTATAAAACCAAAACTATTGAAGTTAGGTATGTACCTCAATGGAATAAGTTATAGATAATAGAATTATCTATAAAATGAGCTATCGCTCATCTCAATCGAGTAATTAATAATTAATATAATTATAAAAAACATCAAAATTGATCAAAAAAGGTAACATTTCAAAAATTCATATCTCCACATAGAGTGATGTTGAAAGAATTAGCTTATGATATTTTGTAGTTTGCATTGTCTTCTTCATGTATGCTAAATCTGAGCTATATATAATTATTACTTTCGGCACTACAGTAATGACAATTAAACTTTTTTTTTTAGTACATCTTGCATAATGCCCTGTGGCTCAGCCGTTAGAGTTATACAGTATTTGAAAAAAGTTTTTTAAATTTTAATAATCAAACTACGACTTTGTCATTTGAACTTTTGCTCTAAAATCAGTTTAAAAGGGTGAAATTTGTCGTTGAATATGCGCCCGAGCGTTAAAGAAAGCGAGTGGTGGGAGATACAGATCCCGCGGAGGGGAAGTATATATAGTAATAGAAAAGCCAGGCGCTCGATTATTATGCAAGATGTACTAAAAAAAAAAAAGTTTAATTGTCATTACTGTAGTGCCGAAAGTAATAATTATATATAGCTCAGATTCAGCATACATGAAGAAGACAATGCAATCTACAAAATATCATAAGCTAATTCTTTCAACATCACTCTATGTGGAGATATGAATTTTTGAAATGTTACCGTTTTTGATCAATTTTGATGTTTTTTGTATTTATATTAATTATTAATTACTCGATTGACATGAGCGATAGCTCATTTTATAGATAATTCTATTATCTATAACTTATTCCATTGAGGTACATACCTAACTTCAATAGTTTGGGTTTTATACGCGAAAAACATGTTTTTGCAAATTTCAAACGGCTGTAAAAAGTTATTAAATCAAAGTTGCGAGTTGGAAACATATACGTTTTCATCTACGCATAGTATTAAACAACTTTGCATAGTCGGTTTGCTGATAGTATTAATGTCACAAATTACCTCATTTTTGGCTTCATTGATTGGCCTAATATGTATGACGAGCCGCGCGCCGCTCGCCGCGTGACGAAGACCCGGCAATTAGCCGATAGCTCGCGAGCCGTGCAGAGGCATTCAGTCGTGCGTATCCTCGTTTTAACTTTTCTTTGTGAATCGCCTCGTGGCAAGAGAGTGACTTTTGACTGTGACAAGTTAGTGAGGTGCAACTGTGCGTACAATACCTCCTCTTCTTCGAACAAGCGACTGTACAGTTAGGCGAATTCTGTAATCTTGCCGAATCGTAATTGAGAGACTTCGATTAACCCATTAAGGACGGGACGGACACTTTTTCGTGTCCAACTTCAAGCTACAACCAAGCCAATAATTTAATTGCAAAAAAATTCGCGAACCACCGTTTCCCATGTTTTGGAGTATGTTCTTTCCGATTACGACACTTAATTTTTTCTAAAATGAGTTTTTTCATGTACAATTTGAAAATTAAAAAAAAAAGCACTGATTTTTTGGAAAAAAAAATTTTTGTGATCGAAATTTGTTTGCCTTTTGATTTTTTTATGGGCTTAAAATTCATAAAAAAGGTGTCCATGATACCTTAACTAAAAAATATCGGCCCTACGAAAACCCAAATATATATATTTTTTAATAAATTTGCGTAAATAAACAAAAATTTCATTCACTAACTTCACCGATTTTTATCTCGAAAACTATCGACTTTCATGAAAAGTTTATAAGAACAAAAAATGCTTAGAATCAGTCAAGGAACACGTCTGAATTTTTTCAGATTCTTGGGGACCATTTTTGGTTTTTTCGTAAATGGCCATTTTTGAAAAAACCAAAAATGGTCCCCAAAAATCTGAAAAAATTCAGACATGTTCCTTGACTGATTCTAAGCATTTTTTGTTCTTATAAACTTTTCATGAAAGTCGATAGTTTTCGAGAAAAAAATTATCTAAGTTTGAAAAAGCGTTCTTTAGCCGGCTAATAACACTACCGTTGCCCAGCTCTTACCACGGGTAGGTAAACGCATAATCAAGAGCCTCGTTTTTTTTGTGTTTTTTTTGTTTTAAAATTTTTGTTTTGTTTTTAATTTATGTTTTTTTTTTCTCTTTTTTTAATTTTTGTTTTTCTTTTTCTTTTTTTTTTGTTTTATTCATGACGTGTGAAAAGTAAGAAAGCAGGACGAACACAAGTAAATTTCACAGTTTTTGCACATTTTTTGTGTCCTTGCGTTACATTTCTCAAAATTTTGACAATATCCTTTCTTTGCAACATATACGCTTTTGTGCTTCTTTGATTTAGCTAGATAGGATTTTGCAATTTCCAAGGCGATCGATTTTGTTCCTACTTTATCATCATGAACTAAATTTCGAAGAATTGACGCATTAGTAATTGATGATTGTATCAATCTTAATAATATAGGCCACGTCCACTTTTTCGATCTGAAAGAAGCATATAAATTGCTGCAGTGAGCATCATGTTGATCAACTCCACCCATATAATCATTGTACTGTTTCACAACTTTAGGAACTGGCAAACCTACTTTAGAGTGATCTCTTGAAGAATATGCGTACAAATCTGTTTTTTAAAATCACGCAGGAATATATGACCTGCTTACATTGGAAAACTACGGGAATTTTGAGATTACGTCAAGCTATCAATATTTTCGTGAAAGACAACCTGTAATGCACTTTCATGAATCAATGAATGAGTTGTGACATAACAAAACTCTTAGTGTACCAGTTATCTCGCCAGAATGAAGGCTGGCAACGGTAGTGTTATTAGCCGGCTAAAGAACGCTTTTTCAAACTTAGATAATTTTTTTCTCGAAAACTATGGACTTTCATGAAAAGTTTATAAGAACAAAAAATGCTTAGAATCAGTCAAGGAACATGTCTGAATTTTTTCAGATTTTTGGGGACCATTTTTGGTTTTTTCAAAAATGGCCATTTACGAAAAAACCAAAAATGGTTCCCAAAAATCTGAAAAAATTCAGACATGTTCCTTGACTGATTCTAAGCATTTTTTGTTCTTATAAACTTTTCATGAAAGTCGATAGTTTTCGAGATAAAAATCGGTGAAGTTAGTGAATGAAATTTTTGTTTATTTACGTAAATTTATTAAAAAATATATATATTTGGATTTTCGTAGGGCCGATATTTTTCAGTTAAGGTATCATGGACACCTTTTTTATGAATTTTAAGCCCATAAAAAAATCGAAAGGCAAACAAATTTCGATCACAAAAATTTTTTTTTCCAAAAAATCAGTGCTTTTTTTTTTAATTTTCAAATTGTACATGAAAAAACTCATTTTAGCAAAAATTAAGTGTCATAATCGGAAAGAACATACTCCAAAACATGGGAAACGGTGGTTCGCGAATTTTTTTGCAATTAAATTATTGGCTTGGTTGTAGCTTGAAGTTGGACACGAAAAAGTGTCCGTCCCGTCCTTAATGGGTTAATGTAAGTACCGACCGTTCCTTGGATCTCTCTCTCGCTTTGTCTATCTCGCCGCTCTCTCTGAACCGCCCTGTACAGTAACACGTACATAAATTATATGTATTTGTATACTAGTAAAACTGCATGGCTTTTTTTTCGGACTACCTTTCCTTCCTATCGCTTCCCTCAACTTTCGCGATTTAAGCTGCGTGACCCACGACGCTCTCCGCGGGCCAGTTGGCGATCTGACCGACCGCGCCGGTCTTACGTAGCAGAACGTAATCCTGCGAAGAGCTGCAATTGTGCCAGCCACTACTTGATCTCGGTTTAATTAATATACTGTAGCGGTCTAAATTCCCGTTAAAATTTCTTTTTTTTGCGTTATTTATAGGCTTTACAGAATTTCTCAGTATATTAATTAGTATAATTATAATGTTTAAATATATTTTCAACATGTAAAAAATAAAAAGGCATTTTATTCTGTTTCTATTTGTTAATATTTTTGAAACATTATCCTGAAAACTATTAATTCAGGAGAATTACGAATAAACTAATACCAAGCTGTACGTTCATAAAATAGACGTACAACTTACCCTTTCTAAGGGTTATAACTACACTAAATTTTTATTTATTAAAAAAAATCACTGTAACTGCTAAAACTTCTACGAAGGCACGGAATATCATATATTAGTTCGGTATAATTGAATTACTCTTCATTAATTATAATTAAATTACTCATATTAGTCATTCATTTATTACTTAGTCATTCTTATTTTTGTTTTCAATATTTATAGTTGTATTACAATGACATATCGTATAATGTCGTACTATGTGATTTACAATAATAGAAACTCACCAATGTGCTTACGCACTTACAAGCCTTTTAGATGCTTAAAAGTAATTTTGACTATACAAGGCTATAGAGACCGAGAAAAGCCGACAGCATCCTCAATTTGGTGTAATAAAGTGTTAAATTGAATTTACATTCCACGCTCAAAATTAATTCCGCGATGAACATAAGTTATAACATTAGTAGAATAAGCACATAGTATTAAAATAATGTAATTTAAAATATTTCAATGGATAGCTTGTAAATAATTTATACAACAATTCTTTATATACAAAATTTTCAATGCTATCTTTAGCAGGAAAATCTGTATATATTTTCAATGAATCCCAAGATTGCACTCGAGATAAAGCAACATATAACTGTCCCTTGTTAAAAACATCATTTTTATAATCGATTACAATTTTTTCTAAAGTTTGACCTTGCTTTTTGTTAATTGTCATTAAAAATGCTAATTTTACGGGAAATTGTTGGCGTTTAAAAGCAAATGGATATTCATTGTCTGACAAATACAATGTTATACGGTTCATGAAGACAATTTAACTTTTTTTGTGATCTATTAATATTTTGCATTTTAATCAATTATTGCTAAGTACAATTACATAAATCTTCATTGATACTAAGATTTCGAATAAGCATATACATTCTCAATTTTAATTCGTAAAGGGGAAGAGATGAAGAAGAGAGTATATTAAAATCTTCTTTTGATATAGCTCCTTGAAAACTATGTAACTTGGAAATGTTACATAGGTTTTTGTCATGATTTTTCCCGTAGAATTGATTGCTGCATTCAGTTTTCCAAAATAAAAATTTTTCAGTAATTTGTTCAAACAATTTTTTATAAACAATTGAAAATGGTAAAAGAAAAAACACGTATATTTTATTTCTTGATTATGCAAAGGATGGCGTAGTTACTTTGTTGCTATCTTATCCAAGATTTTGCATGGGCCTTAATGCGTTAATGAAATATATGCATAACAAATATCTATGTGTTTGTATAAATTATGTAGATAATTCAATATATAATCACTTTTCAAAGCAGCCTGACTTACAATACTAGCCAGATTCGCAAATAAGAGAATTCAATTAATGATTTCAATAGACTGCGTTAAGAAATATAAATTGTAAATAGATTAAGCTCAAGAGAGCTCTGCTGATTCTTTATCCAGCCGTTGCGATTCGATCACTGTTTATTAAAAGTGGTACCGTAATCATACTCTACGAGTGATGGCAAATACATTTGCCTCCGGCCACATGTTTTTCACTTTTTCAATTTTCTCCATTTTTCATAATATAATATACACTGTATTTTACAATTACAAGAAAGTCGATATTTCGTTCAGCACACTAATTGATTTAAATGTATTTGTGCACTAAAGATTAAAAAGATAAAAACTAATTAATCCCACAAATTATATGCAACTAAATCCAACCCAATAGCACTGCTTAGTATTTATATCATCAATAAATAACTTATACAAAAGAATATAGCTATTATATAATGATATCAATGTTAAATTCCACTTAAAAAACTGGAATTTGTATATATATTATACGTGCAGTTTGTGATGTATTTGTTGATTTATTTGTTTGTTGATTTTGTTGATTTATTGAAATTTAGAGAAATTGGTTAAATAAATCCGCACTTTTATTTTTGTTTCTTAATTAATATTTTGAATTAATTTGTTTAATATACCTTTTTTAGATAAAGACTATCGCAGAACGAATACTGAATCATCTGTCGAGTATAAGAAGAAAGAAGTAGAAATAGAAGTTTTATTGAATAACCAGCATAATATTTTAAGTACCATGCATGAAATAACATCTTCTATGAAATCACTGATGTTGAAAGTAGATACAATTTTAAATATTAGTCAAAATGTTGCCCAGGTAAATTTATTTTTTGAAAACGATACTTGTAAAAAGAATCATGTAAGTTTAAATATTCCTTACTAATTGCAGGTGCAACCTTTGCCATTTGATTATCAATCATTTATAGCTGAAATAAGAGATGGATTAAATTTATTAAAGAATGATATTTTGCAAACAAATTCAAAAATACAAAACATTGGATCTAATTGTCTTGCAAGTAATTGTATTAGCACAACTACATTTTTAGTATTTTCAATTGTTCAGATTTTATTTATATTAGGCTACAACATTTACAGGTAAATTAATAATTTATATTCATATTAATAACAAGAAAGAAAATTATTTTACCTTCTTTAATTATTAGTATATTCTTAACTTTCTACTAAAGTGTGATACCAAAGGATCGCGATCGCAAAAAATGAACTAGTCTGATATTACAAGCATATCATTCATTCTTCTATAATTGATACAAGTATCAACCAAAGCTAGGTTGGCCTTTCCTACGATCATCTACAATTACAAAACTGCGTAATAATCTTCAATTATCATGAATCTGGAAGGCTCTCTGGCGATTGATAGCTGGAAATCTCAAACATGATAAAAGGAAAAATTGAAGAAAACACGCGGAAAAATGTTCTTAGTCCTTATTACTCATGAGTTCAAGTAATGTTTCGCTGCATTTCTTCGTTTGTAATGCAATTAATCGATGAGGGAAAGAAATAGAGAAAGATTGTAGATTAATCTTTCTTAAAACCATGAGTCATCTCTGATGGATTAGAAGCAATTAACAGAGCAATAAAAACAATAATAATAAAATAAAAACAATCAATAGTAAATAATAACAAAAAATAATAATAAAAATACAAATATGTGAACATAGGCACGGCTGAAGTATACAATAATGATAATGCAACAAATAAAAAAATACAGGATACAAAGCAGGACAAGATGACTAGCGCATAATGATAATAACTATAACTAAGTAACGAATGTGTAATGCGGTACATTACAAGGCCTTTCCTGAGCGCTGCATTATTTGCAATACCTCAGAAAGGCCATCCCCGTCCCTTGCCGCCCCGTAACCGGTTGAATAAAATAAAGATAAACGCGCCCTATATAAAACAATTACCCCTTTCTATGTCCGAACAACCACACCGGAGATATTGGCAAAACAAACTCGACAAACGCGGTCCGATGGACACTCAAAGAGAAGAGAGAAAAACAAAGGAGCGCACCACGGAAAAAGAGAGCGCACGCACACACTCACTCCCGACCACGTGGCCGACCGGCAAAAGAAAATGGAAAAACTTGACTGGGAAATGCAACGGAAATGCATGTTCATGACACATGCAGATCCGTTACACTCCCAGACACCAACACCAACACTCACAAAGCACTGACACTCCTGGGGCGAGCAGAAAATCGCCGATGAAGTGGCAGCCGGCAATCAGCTGTGTCGGGCTGCCGAACACCATCGGTGACATCCTGAGCGCCACACACAAGCACAACAGCGACCACACAAACACCCGGGAACACGTCACTCAACCGACATGGGAGCGCCCCAGGAGGCGCTCCAACAACCGATACAGGAACACGAGGTGTACGCGCGAGAGACCGAGCGGCCATTTTGAAACGCCGAGACAGAGCGAGCGAAGTAGACTAGACAAGAGCGAGCGAGACAGACTGAGACAGAGCGAGCGAGACAGAGCGAGCGAAATAAACTAAACAAGAGCGAGCGAGCAGATGATATGAAATGATAAATAGAATAATATGCAAATGCGAGGATGAGGGCGCTACAAATGAAACGACGTATATTATATACGTATTCATGACAAATTAAAATTATAATTGAAAAAGAATGAACATAGAATAGATACCGAATTGTAAAATTCGCATGCGACCGACACCCCTATTATAATAGCGAGCGACAACTACCCCGTTAGGTTTAAGCAATAAATTAACCGACAGAATTCGAACCTCTGACGAAATTCGCTAGTGACGTCACGACCAATCAGCGAATTAGAATAAAATTTGATTTCCGTCCGGATAAAAAAATAGATATGAGTAGGGGTAGATCTTTTCCGACAATTAATGATAGCTACCTTAGTGGGGAGTGAGAGAGGGTAAATAACGACGAAAGTAGGAGAGTTAAGGAGGGCGCTGTATCCTTCTAATTTACATACGGACCAATGATAAAATATTCGGAGGGCGCTACCGATATTCGAATTAGCATACCGACCAATAATAACATTTCTTCTCGGAAAGAGGAGAAGAAAAGCGATTTTTGACCGCAAAAAGCCGATTCTCGTCCATTTTGCCACCGGTCTTCTAGCTAGAAGGAGTGATTGAGCCAGATACGTCAATAAAGTGATTGATTGTTTCTTTACATATAATTTACTTCTGTTACTCTGCCTCAATTGCATGCTGGTGATTTTCAGCCGCGGGCAGTTATAATCGGGTAACGCTTTTTCGCTATATTTTCGGGTCCCACGATAGGTAACATATGCGCGAATTCGAACGGAGTTACGACCTGGATTAAGGAGCCATCATCTGAGCTACCGGCTTACCATAATTGAGGAGGAAAAAATTGGAATCGAGTAGTTGGACACCGAGGCCTGAACTGAGGAAATCGCGAGTACTCACCCGCTTGCCTACCCTGCGCAGTCGCCGTGAAGGCAGGCCGGGATACCCGCGACGAAACCCCATTTTGACCCTACCCCCGACGATCGCCCTAATTAGTCGGCGGTCTGGCACCCTAAATAATCGGGGGTAGTGAGTCAAACAGGCCTTGTGGGGGAAGAAACTCGTAGAGCGGTTAAAACCCCCGAAATTCCCTGCCACAAGTAGCGCCCAACTTTAAATTTCGCGTATAGTTCCCGATCAGAAATTTGCGAATTAGTCAGACCACCCTATTATTATATATTGATAATTATATTATATATGTTTTTTATATGTTATTAATAATTTAAAATAAGCATGTTTATGTAATTGAATGTAGTATTGGAATAACTATTTAATAAGCTTATTTTCAGCATATTTTCTGACCATCAGTACAAGTACTGATACATAGCATATTTTCTGACCATCAGTATACGATACTGATACCTAGCATTTCTGACCATCAGTACAAGTTACTGATACTTAGCATTTCTGACCATCAGTACAAGTTACTGATACCTAGCATTTTTGAACAACAGTATTATTGAAGACAACCAGTATATTATCAGAAGAAAATCAGGATAGCACATAAAATCTGACCGATCATAGCCGTGAAAGCCAATTCCGAGGCTCCAAAACCCTGGCTATAAACTGCGGACTCACAACGAATTGAACTCGACTGTGTCAGGTACTAATAGTTCAGACATGAACAGTACGAATACGTTGCCACAGACTTTGACAGTTCGAAGTCTGACTTGAAACTATTTTAAAGAGCAACAGTTCAAGTTCGTTTGGGGTTCGTATATAGCTTGGATTTGGCACCAGACTCTGATAGTTCAGACTCTGGGAAGATTTCGGATTTGGTTACTTCCGAACGGATATTGTAGGGTTCAACAATCTGAAATTAGCTTAAACTGACATTAGATAAATTAAACTAATAAAAATGGTTGTGACTCATGATGACATCCCAGCCAAAGCAACAGTTGAACCGCCACTATCAAATGCTGACCTGCTATATATATTAAAGAAAAATAAAACAGCGAGAGATATAGCAAATAGAATAGCTGACAATACGGAAGAGGAAATTCGTAATGAATTACGTCAAGGTGGATGGCGAATATCGAACGAAGAAAACACAGACCGATTAGAACTACTGCGATGGGTAATTCGAGAACAAAGACTGTCAGCTAATCCGTCCATGACCCGCAGTCAGAGAATTGACAGTTTTCCACCGCTGGCTAGAATATTATTAAATAAAGAACATGAAACTGACTCTAACAAAACTGCCAACCAGCCCCCAAAAACAAATACGACAGATGCAATGTCAACAGCAGGCGAGGAGTTAGAAACAGACGAGCGACAGACAACAGAGACGAATCAACTAATTGACCTACCACTCGATGTAGATACCGTTCGTCGACAAGCTACGCCACCAAAACAATTCCATACAACCTCACCAACATTAACATGGAATCAGATTAATGAAACGGAACCAAACAATACCAATAGACAAACAACCAGAAATAGAGAAATGGAAATAGCACAAATCACATCAGATGATGACTATTCCCGTGCTCAAGCACCACGTTCGCCGACATACAATAGACATAATCGTAAAATGCGTACTAGACAGTCAAATTGGTCCGACAGCAACTCAGAGATTAGTAGGGAGATAGCTAACCGTAATGTGTAAGAGCGTGCCTGACCGAACTCACTAGTTCGAGCGCCCCGTGGTGGCCAAGCGGCGAACTGAACGCACCTTCTCCTCCGGCGCTTTGGAGGGGGCATGGTATATGTGCGTCCGACAGAAGAGGGGAATGTGCGTTGGGCGCCAAACTGTGAGCATGCCGTACGCTCTGAGAGAGAGAGAGTGAAGGGGCGGAGTCAATGCGTGTGTTATACTCGCTCGCTCGAAAGCAATTCCGACTTTCTGAGCTGAGCTGGGATTCTCGCGGTTGTTGCGCTTCATCTATGACATCGGGTATTTCATTTTTTATGCTTTTTCAGGTGCAGTGTAATTTAATTAAGTGATTAACTATCGGGTCAAGCACGAAAAGTTAATCCTAAACTCCCATGCTCCCTGATAAACATATGTGACTTTCATACTCTCACTACCAGTGCGCCGATAGCCGCGGTAGCTAAGGCGTGCTCACGCTGCTCTCGTTTTTGCGGTCACGGGTTTAAATCTCAATCGATTTACTTTTTTTTTTCGTTTCGACCAATTTGTGTGAAAAATCAATAATGTACACGAATAGTAAAAAAACCGCTTAAACGCCGTTATTTAAGTTAAAAAGACGTTGTAATATACGTATACGCCAAACGGCGACACACACACACACGCATATATATATATATTTTTTTTCATGTTTCACTATTATCATACATTTTCTTCATTAGGTACATGATTATTTTCGTCAAATGAATCACAGAAAAGTGCACTCGTACAAGTCTTTGTACACGATAAACTGTACATAAAAATTGTAAATAATGAAAGTATTTATTAACGATTTTCACAGCAAGTTATATTATAAGTCAAACTATTTGTACACAAATTATCTTATTGACGTTCATTTTTATGTTTATTTACACATTGATTAACGTGATGGTCAGATAAATAAAACACAAAAATAACTTACAAATCTTTTCTCATTAAAAATTAATAAAAATTGTAATAATTCTGTACGTGGTTACAATTTAAAAAGTAGTTGAGAATTATTACAAGGCATATATAATTATCCAAAGCCAAAAAAAAAAATAGTTTCGCATGAAAGTTATAAAAATTTATATATTTTTTTTCATTAAGACCATGTTTTTTTTTATAAATATAAACATAGGATGCATAAGAAAGCTTCCTTTACTTCGCGTTTGTCTGCATTTCCAAACGGTGTATTTGATTTAAAAGATTTAAAATTTGATTACACCAGCAGATTTCCACACCACCACAGAGGTACTGCCGTTCAGTGTGCCAGGAACAGTGTACAGGTGTTATTTGTAATGAATATTGTGCCATTCATAATATTGTTTCCTGATCATTTGCAATTTTAATTTGTCTTCGTAACACACTTGGCGCGTTGTGTTTTTTTGATTTTTTACTTCAAGTCTTCACAAATGAAAAATAAAAATTAATAATTTTATATAATGCATGGCACGATGAAGTAATATGAAATTATTAAATAATTTTTCACGTCAAAGTTTGAAATAAAACTGTGGAACACTCGCCTAGAGCCATACTATAACCACGAGAGTCTTCTAACCCATCCATGACTCTGGTCTTCCATCACCGCATGTATTTGAAAGAAGTGGCCATTGAAAAATTCGTTATACCGATAACTTGAGTACGCAAAAGTTACCCTACCTATAACATTGTCATTAATCTATCTACACACATTTACGCGCTCAAAAAATAGTAATCAAGTTTAACGATGATCACTTTTTCCAGAAATATGCGGTATAACATTTTATTGAAAAAAATTCACGATCAACTACATTCATTTTTGAAAAGTTATTCGAACGATAGGGGTAATGATACGTATCTAGTTTTATTGTCATTGCAAAAAAAAAAAATTATGAAATATAGTACTTTAAAAAAATGTGAATAATAAAATTAGTTACGTAACCTTAACCTGCACATATTCCAATAACGAATCATTAACGAATATTGTAATTCTAGTTTTTTTTGTTCAATAGAATGCTCAAAGAATAATATTCATATTAATTACTGTTTTTACTAAATATTTTCATATCATGCCCTTTAAAAATATTACGAAGTAAAAACTTCAATGATCAAAGTGAATACTATGTTTGAGTTTTTTATGCCTAATTGCCTACCTTGATTCATTAATTATATATAATTTGATAATAGAAAATACTAAAAAATCATGCAAACTACAATTTCTACAGAAAATATTGAAAAAGCTAACGAAAGCGTACCAATCTAAGTGAATGCTAATGTCAATTATTACGATGAGAAAAAAAGTTCTCAATCAGTTACTTATTCAGTATAATATTAATTTTTCGATTGTCAGCTTTAACAGGTTTAACAGGTGCAGCACCTTTTTTTGCTTTAAGTTTTTCATTATTAATTTTGGTAACGTTAATTATTTTAATTTTCAATAAAAATTTTAAGCAATCTATCCTGTGGTTATAACAATTATCGCTCCTAACAAACCACTTTTCAACGTTATCGTTCGTAAATTTTTCAATTACCTCAGTTAAATCATTTCTCAACCTATTTGAACTCGACAGAATTTTATGTTGTTTCTCAAACGCGTACAACTGTGCATTAACGACTCTACAGAACTTTAGAGAAGGTCTTTTTAAGTAAGCAATTTTCGGAAGGCTCTTATCAGAATGTTCGTATTCTCTACACGAAGTGTAAAACTCGTCATCAGTTACTTCTTTCTCAAATTCTAAGCAAACTTTTGTACACGCAGGACAATTAATTTTTTTCAAAATATTGTTGATAATTACCCCACTAAAATAATTAACGGCATTTTTCTCATACAAATCTAGTTTATCATACTCTATAAAACTCTCGGAATTTATCGGTTCAAATGTCTCCATGGTTTCGAATAATTCTAGCAGCTCTAACATTTCGCGTTCGTCTTGATGTTCTTCCGGTGTTTTTGTACCTCCTGGTAAATCTAACGCGGCCTTTAATAACGAGCCTACGTTTTTGTCCCTAGTATTTGCAGTTGAGCTATTCTTATCCAAAGAGATCAAGGAAGGGGCTTCATCTACTTTCATATTACCACGCTGCCTATTCATTATATTTGTTATAGTTACAATTTGTCTCGCAGTCAAACGAACCATTCTATAAGTTGGATTTGGATTGAATCCATTCCTTCCTCGAAGTTTTGAATTAGTATGCTCAACACTATCTGAATTACAAAGGCCGGTTGCTAATTCAAAACCTGGATACAGCTTTGTCAAATTATCATATAACTCAATCAAAGCAGTAACAGTCAAAGGTAAACCTTTCAAACATGGCGGTCTAGAAACTGTTTCTTTACCGTTAATAATTGGAAGCGTTCTCCAAGTTCTGGACCAAGCAACAAATCTCTGAAGTCTCTCCTTAATTTCTGGATTTCGGTGAGATAGTGGGCGCTTTTGCTTATCCTGATTCCTAAGTCTATAGACATTACAAGCATCGATTACAGCATCCATTTCTCTAACAAACTTTGCTGATGTCTGCCACGTATCACATACCAACCCATTTTTCTGGTTTTTGTCCCCAGCTGTACCAGCAAGTTCTACTGCCGACGCCACTCTTTTACCTAAAAGTGTAAAAGCTAAACTAACTTTCATGCATTCCCAAGTATTAGGATCAAAATGCTTATCTTTCAAGAATGATAATAAATTTGATGAATTGATCCATTTATCAATTTCATATGTTTTTCTTAAATCATCAAAATTCATTATTTTCTTGTCAGTATGACCTATAAATATATATCTATGTTTTCTCAATTGATAAAGCAAACGCTTGATGAGATGGGGCCAATCAAAAGCTGCAAAAATTTTTTGACCTTCGTGAAAGAAATAAGGCTTGTCTATAGAAACATTCAATTTTGAGGAAAATATTACTAAGTTATTTGGACCCTGATCACACACTATAATTTTAACAAGAGCTCCAATTTTAAATAATTCACATAAAGTTTTTCTTAAAATGGTATCTAATTGTTCTGCACTGGCCCCTTTCTCATTGAAACCGAAGGAGAGTAGTTGTCGCCAAGAATTTTGGGCATTGATGCTATCTAAGCAAAATATTAGCGCATATCTAGCTGATTTATTAACCCTAGTACCCGCGCCCATGTCTTCGAGTCCTTCAATACAGTCATACTTTGGGTTATATTCTTGCTTGCAATTGATGCTCAATTCATCAAACTTCAGCGCGCATAGACGTTCTGACTCTGGCAAACTCGTCATTTTTTTCGACATTTCATTCAAAAGATTCTCATTCAACCCCGGCTTGAGATCAAATTTCGCGACCCAATTTCTAATAGTCGATTCTGCAGCTAACCTGATACCTAATTGAAGCAATTGGTGGTAACATGAATGAGAATGATAATACAATATTCTGCATAAATTTTATTCTTCGGTTGTATACTCTTGTCTATTGCTTAAATTGCAATTTTATAAAAGTCTTACGCGATTCACTGAAATTTTCTTTTTCTAACAAATCATCAATACTTTCAATTTTTGACGCTTCAACTTCTTTTACGCGCTTTTTTAGTTTTCTATGTTGCTCTGCTTTATTTTTCTTCAACCTAACATTCTCTAATTTTTCAAATTCCAATTTTTTTATTAATCTACGCATCTGTGCTTTCTCTTTTTTCAATTTATCTATTTCTGATCTGAAAGTTTTAACACGGCGCTCTAAAGAACAAGTATAGAGTTTACATCTTGAAGAACAAAATTCCCTTTCTGAAACTTTCTTATTTTGTAATCCTATATTATTTCTTTAAGTAGATACGCAATTTTCTTTTTGTATGTCATTAGCAATAATTTGATTTTCAACAATATTACTTGTAGTTTGAGATATCTCCAAATCCAAATAAGATTCATTAGTATTTACTTCATGAATTGCAAATATTTCTTTACCAGAAGGGTATTTAGCATCATTTGAATTTTTACGAACGATAAAATTATCCATACTTTCAAGAAAATTATGATCTACTGCATTACTTTGGCCTATATTAACGCTGTCATCTAATACTTCGCGCGGTGGCTCATGTACGATCTCCATGACTTCAAGCTCTTGAATGTGTGGTTGCTCGTCTATCACAGCTGGTTGTATCGGATGCTGCGGCTGTTGGTCTACATGTTGTATTGGCACGACCAGTACATCAGCTGACATCCAGTGAATTGGCATCGCACTCTGTTTCAAGCTACGAGCTCCAGTCATTGGGTTGACGTTGAAGTCACTCTCCAAAAAGTGATCTTGACAGAGACGATAATTACGAATGGTCGTCGGAGCCAAGTCTCTGCACCGTGCTTCTGCGCCTGAAGAAATCAGTGCAAGAACACAGCCTCTGAATGTCGGTAAAAAATTGGTGGTCGCTTGTTATCATACGTGTCATGAAGCCACGCGATTTGTTAATATTTCTTTTTATTACAGAATCTATAGAAAAATTCAGAAGACCGTATATCGGATATACATTTTCCTACGTACATTCTAATTGAAGGCCCGGATAGAATAATGACTTGAGCGCGCGAGCCTGTCGGACTAGCCCCTGAAAGTATGCAATCGCCGCTGAGCGCGGAGCGAACTTTCCAAATCAAATAAACATTAACAAATATTATTCTTGCAATAAACTTCCAGCGAGGAAGTTGTTCATAATGATCTAAAGTATACGTCTGCCGAGTTATAAGAATTTCCATACCGTATTTCCAAAAATATGACGGAAAACAGTGCCCGTTTCGTTCGGGTGGATCACTACACGCATGTGCTATCAATACAATATAGTTAAAAAAATGTTTAAAAAATTTTTGTATTCAAATAAAACTATACATAATCTCATTTTCCTTCTTACTACATAGACAAATTTTATTGAACGTTTTAACAAAGTTGAATAACACTACTATAGCAATTTTTATAACACTTTTTTTAAATTTTTTTTCGTAACAGCTAGTTTTTTTTTGACTTTTTGAGATCTTTTCTTTTGCTGAGTCCTTTTTTTTTGGCGACAAATGATTTTTCTTTACTTTTCGTCACCTTCCTTTTGTTTTTCTCCATAATAACTTTTTCTGTAACCTTTTTATTTTTCTCGACCACTGGTTTTCTTTCTTTCTTGGTTGATTTTTCCTTCTTATTCTCTATAAAATTTTTCTTTTCAGTCTTCACGTTAACCATTTTTGGTGCTCATATCAAAGTAGTCTTGAAAAAGTTTTCATAAAATAGTTTTCCTTTCAAACTTAAAAATGGTTGTAAGGTTTTCAAATCTTTCATTTTTTCACTTGAAACTCCAGTAGCTGATGCAGCATTTTCCAGTTCATCAAAATACGATAATTGAATAATTATTATTTTAAAAATATGGAAATTCGATACGGAAGATCTCAAAAAGTCAAGAGAAGCTAGTTCTTGCAAAAAAAACAGGGTATGAAAAACAAATAAAAAAAAAATGTTGTAAAAATTGTTATAGCAGTGTTATTTAACTTTGTTAAAACGTTGAATAAAATTTGTTTGTGTAGAGTTATTACGTAAGAAGGAAAATGAGATTATGTACAGTTTTATTTGAATAAAAAAATTTTTAAACATTTTTTTAACTATATTGTATTGATAGCACATACGTGTAGTAGTCCACCCGAACGGAACGGGCACTGTTTTCCGTCATATTTTTGGAAATACGGTATGGAAATTCTTATAACTCGGCAGACGTATACTCTAGATCATTATGAACAACTTCC
Organism: Phymastichus coffea; assembly: GCF_024137745.1. Taxonomy (NCBI): domain Eukaryota; kingdom Metazoa; phylum Arthropoda; class Insecta; order Hymenoptera; family Eulophidae; genus Phymastichus; species Phymastichus coffea. The sequence goes on along the minus strand of NW_026706822.1, from coordinate 1,904,604 downwards.
TCGCTGGAAGTTTATTGCAAGAATAATATTTGTTAATGTTTATTTGATTCGGAAAGTTCGCTCCGCGCTCAGCGGCGATTGCATACTTTCAGGGGCTAGTCCGACAGGCTCGCGCGCTCAAGTCGTTATTCTATCCGGGCCTTCAATTACGCACACTTTACACACTTTACGAGGTACAAACTACGATATTGCATAGTTAAATCAATCATATTTTAATTTAACCAACATTTAGAATTTATTGAAAACAAGTCGTGATTTTGACGTTAATAACAAATGGAATATTTTCGCAATTTTTTATCGTAATTGAAATCTGGAAAGATGTCTACAAAGTACGTGAAAAAAGGAATCTTTTGATGCATTAGACGTCCAATTTCAATCATTCAAAGGCGAGTAAATAAATTCCAAAGTTAACTGTTGTTACAAGGCTACCAAGCAACAATACGGTGATAAAAAAAATACTGACTTGTAGGTTTTTCCGAATACTTTTCAATTCAAAAAAATGATCTAACCTTGGTGGTTCAAGTTCAATTAATTGACAAGTTGAGACAAAGTTGAGACGGCGCGCGGAAAAACGACTCTCCGGCGGCAAAGTCGGAGTGGTGGGGATGACTCCGCGCTAAGAGAAAAAACTGAAACGGCGAGTTCAAATTCGTTGCGCGCTCATCATCTCTACTTATCTTTGCTTTTAATCAACCAAATTTGACGTTTTTTTTTAAATCGATATAGCAAATCTCAAGGAATACGAATATCAAATTTTATAATTTTTTCATTAGTTGACCACCTACAGTTATAATAATTTTTTCATATTCTCGCTCGCAACAATGATGTTATTTTTTCTAAATAAATGAAAGGTAAGTGGTTACTCAACAATACCGAACTAAAAGTCATTTAATCTTGCAAAATCAAGTGCGCAAAGTAATTTTTATGTTAATACGTATAATAAAAAAATTCTGATATGAACTTGAAAACTTGTTTTAATCAAGCCAGTTGTCAAAATAAGCGAGCGTCAAAACCGCTGATTTTTGTTAGAATTGAAAGTGCTTTTGATGGCACACTAACTGGTTACTTTTAAAAATTCTTTTTTTGACACAATAATGATGATCACGTTATGATAATTATTGATTCAGAATTCTACGTGCGTCTGCGTATCAATAATATTTTTTTATAATCAATTACATTAATATTGGGTTATATTACTATCTTTCTGGATTTTTCAATTATGCGTCCTATAATAGGTTTTAATTTTACGATTGTTCCATCAATAGGTGCCTTTACCTTATACGCGTATAATTCTGCACGAGCTTGTAGTCTTCACAAACATGAAATTGAATAAGGCACCGCCTAGCACCGTCGAGCGCGAGAGATTGTCTTTTTTTTTGTATAGTTGTCCACCGTTATTGCTTTTACTTGATAAATAAGAAAACAAAATCACACAAACTAATCTTTATGTATGCAGATTAATATAACATACGCGTTGTATGAATGAAAAAAAAAACTCATTGTCAATCACCCACACACGCACACACATTCAAAATACAAAAAAGTATACGTGTTAGCGATGTTATATCAATATGCACTTAGTGATATAGTCTAGTATAGCAATAACTAAAAAGGTAAGAAAATCATAAAAGTTAGAACGAAGCTTCTTTCACAACGGAACGAAATACTCATACTTATAAATTTCACTAACCATATACTTCAAAACAAGCCGTCACGCGACAAAAATTCAGTCCTCGTCAAAAGTTACAGCAACTTCGAAAATGTATAATTTTTCAAATTAAAAAGAAATATATTGCGAATATTCATTTCAATGCTAATTTTATCAGCTTCTAAATAAGCCATCACACGATAAGCAATTCATTTTTTGATCAAAAGTTATAGCAATTTTGCATAGTTGTTCAAAATCTTTTTTTTTCAATTTTACGATTTTTTCGAAAAATGGCTGTAAAATTTTTTTCACGTCGATAGTATACCTCAAAAAGATTTTCCCACTGACCTTTCATCATGACGAAACATATGAAAAAAGTTTCATCAAAATTTATCGACTAGAAAAGTCACACCGATTGACAACACATATACGCGCGCGCACGCACGCACACATCCCCACGCACACATCCTCACGCACAGGCGTCATGAAAAAATGACTTTGTCAAAATACAGTGATTTCTGATAGAAGTTATATGGGAAAAATATACTGTAAATATCATTTAGGTATTTGTAGGAGGTTGGGATCTATAAAAAAAAAACCAAAATTAGAGCAACGAAAGTTGAAAATACAAAAATTACTTTGAAAAATGCAATTTCATAAAAAAGCGAAAACATAGCTTTCTTTCCAAGGAAACAAAACGGTGTGTAAAAAAAGAAAAAAAAACGAGGGAGAAAAAAAGCAATATCTCGCGCTCGTCGGATATAAAAAAAAACAAATTTGAACGTTAAGTGTCGAGGTACCCGCGCAGTCCGCCGGAAAGATGAGTAAAATAACGAAAAACACATCATTAAGTAACAAGTAAAAATCTTACCTGAATTCCTAATCCATAATTCGGCTTTTTCTCGTTTGCTTGTTGGATTTGGAAAAGCAAACACCTGACTCGTGAGCCTTGAATTTTTGCACCCTCGATATATGCAGTAGTCACACGATCGTATTGTAACCGACATTTTGATTCGAATATTTAGACAAATAAATAAAAAAAAAAAGAAAAGAAAGCTAATCTATTATCTCGTTGTATCTATAAACTACGCGACGATTAAAACCGAGATCGAAACACGTGCATATGACCTATGAAGAACCCTTTCCCTGGCACTGTTTATTTTTGTGTGCAATTAATCAATGAATCACGACGAATGAATTTCACTCGACGATTATCACTCACAACACTTTCAAACCGCGAAAATTAGCTACAAAACTAATTAAACGCTTTGAATTATCAGCTTTACAAACAAATGTTGTTAATGCGCAAAAACTCTGCAAGCAGGTCTAAGAGCATTTGACGAGTTTTCGCGGGATTCAAATCAGACCACATTTGTGCATCAGCTGATAACAGCTACAAACAATAGAAAATCGGTTTTCTTTAGCGGGAACCCTGCCGTATTTAAAAAGTTTTTGATATTTGCAAATAATATAAATTGCAAAAACCAATTTGTGCTACCCTTTGAAAATATTTATAATGATACATTTACATAACTGTTTATATCAATAAAATTGATGGGTCTATCACGTGTATATTAGTCCGGCCGTTGGTAACTGACTTAATCACATTTTTCCACAATGTTTATGTTTTTGGGATCGCTGAGTCGGAATATCGTAGGTGTTTTACCAAATTCCCGGTCGATTTTGTTTAAACAAGTCGCATTTGTTTAAACAAATAATAAAAGTGTATATTTTCAATCTAAATAAATTTATTTCGATAAATCTGCCCAATTAAAAAAAAAAGTTCATTATAATTTTTCTCTAAAATACATATTGAAAAAATTATTGACATTTAAAAGTCAATAATATTACTTTTTGTACTAACTTTGAATTTGAATAACTTTTGACCTACTGAATATTTTTTGTTAAATAAAACATTCTGTTATTCCTTAACAGTGGCTCTATAACGTGATATATTTAAAAATAAATTTTATACCCTTAAACTCGAATAGTTCTATTGAAAGTTAACAAGTTTTTCTCCATGTCATAATGATTTTATTATAGCTGCCCTCAAAAACTGCACATATTAAATATTGAAAACGGGGAACGTATGTTATTTTTATAATTTGCATTGTAGAGGAAGATGATAAAAGATATTTTCTTCGTAAATTGGGCTAATTTATATAAAAAATCATTTGGTACGATTAATAATGATATTTCATTATTTGTTTGAAAAATGCGATTTAAACAAAATTAACAAGGATATTAGAAAATCACCCACGATATTCGGATTCACGTACCCTAAAAACATAGAAAGAGCACATGTACAAAACTGTGAGTACCTTTGAAAGCCAGAAAAAAGCAGCAATTGATGCGCTTTGTAGCCGAACGCCTGTAATATATATACACCATCTTGGCGGTAATACCATATAATGATAGATATATATATAGTTCCTCGTATATAGATCCAAAAAAGTACGTTGCTCCGCGTAAAGTATTATTCGTATGAGATTGAATCAGTTACCAAATTAATATTCAAAGTTGCATCAGCAACTTTCTTTTTTTAGACATAAAATTCAATAAATAATATAAAACGAAAATGCAAATTTATAAATTTAATTTTTTTTTTCGACGAAAACAATACAATAAGAAACTTTTTTCTGGATACACTTTGTGTATGATTTTGTTAGTATTGAATGTTAATAAAGAATCGTAAAAATTAAAAAATGTCGTTGTGAAAAATCGATAACGATTGTCGGTTCTACGATTATATAATATGCATATTACAATAATTGACAAACGGAAATAAAAAGCCATATAAAGTAGGTTAAATGTTTCTTAATTTTTCAGATATGCCATTACCTGCAGTATAATAAGTGCAATTGTATGTTAATATATGTCTGCTTAATCAATCGTATTATATGAAATATATATATTTTTTTCTATAATTGTCTCACCTCGGAATAACATTTTTTGTATTATTACTTATCGATTGCTTATGCATGACATTATTTCATAAACAAAATTATTATTTCTTCGATTCTCAAGGACACATATGTACTTTTAATTTCATTAGATTTCATGTATTTTTTTACATAGAAAACTGTATTAATATTTTCTGGGGATTAATAAACTATATACACTGCAACCTCCAATGAGCGGCTATGTAAAGGTAATTCTGGAGATACCATACAGATACATTCTGGTAATACCCATCTTTATTTATGCATATAATCGTATCCTCGGTGCACCACGCCGCGGAGATAGAGGCTCCCGCACTTTGCATTATCGCTTATTGCAGAATAGTTTATTAATCCCTGGAAATTATTAATACGGTTTTCTCTGTAAAATAAGTCCAAGGGATCCAATGAAATAAAAATTTTCTAAATCGCAACAGTGTCTTCGTGGGACAAAGTCAATTGTTTATTTACAAAATTCCAAATTTACCAAAAAATGAATATTTCTATTTTGTTTTGAAATCAGTTTGAAGTACATGTCTTTAATCTTTGCAACGAACCGCGTTTCAATGTTTCTTGGAAAATAAGTTATCGCATTATAAAAAATTTCTTTTGCTTTTTTTAAATTGTTAATATATTTTATTGTAATTTCATTTGTCTTTATAAGTCTTGAATACATTATAGATAATTGGCAGTTGTTGAACTTGTATTATCATTAATCACCGAATCGTTAGACGTCACAGTGTGCGCGTCTTTTTTTCATAATCTCTCTTTTACCTTCCGTTGTACCTGCTTACAGAATTACTAGTACCGATTTTTTTTTTCATCTTGATAGATTAAGCATATGCAATGTTTGAATTTCTGATCGTTTTCTTTTGGCCATCGTGCTGTTGTGTATTTAATTTTTTTTTGTTCACTTCATTTGCGCGGAATCCCACGAATTTTGTGAAAATAGTCACAAAGGTGTAACGCGTTTATACGATACATCTGGATATATATTTCATCTAGATATTATAAGTGTGGTATAATAAACATTTCATATATTTTTTTTTCATGTACACATCACTCGCAGAAATGATACAAAAACAGGGATTATGCGCTTGCTTATGCACTGGCAAAAAATAGCATGTGCGTGTGTCTTAATTTTTGTTCTTGTCATCTCCAGGTCGGTTTAACTTTGATTCGTTTTCATCATCTCATTACAAGTCTTGAATAAACTAATATGTTATGATTCAACAAACTAATTGTGATGTTTGTAGGAATAAAAAAAAAAGAAGAATTAGCGATGAACGGAGAGAGAATATTTGCAGATGGTTCAATCTAAAAAAGAACTAATGGATCTTAAAGCCTACGTTAGACATTGTACGACAAAAAAAAAAAACAAGAATTTATAAAACGAGAGTGAATTAAATATGATATTTATATCTCCGTAAATGTAACATCAAAAACCTTACTTATAGTCTTTTAATGAATGAAACATTTAAACAGAAAAAGAGCGAATAATTTTTTATGTAAGTTCAATCATGGGTGAACATTTTTTCTAATGATACACGAAAAAAAAAAACTCGTCAGACCTAAAAAAAATTCAATAGATATTATTAAACAAACAAAGTACATAACTAATACGCATATGAGTTTATATAAGTGCTAGTGAGGCTACGAAAAAGTTAAATATAAAATGAAACGTGCAATTTTCTGCGACTAATCTCATAAATAGTTTTAGTCATTTATTCAATAATTATAATTATTCGAACGCAAAACGATTGGAAGAAACGAAAAAAAAAAGTAAATCGATTGAGATTTAAACCCGTGACCGAAAAAAAGGAGAGCAGCGTGAGCACGCCTTAGCTACCGCGGCTATCGGCGCACTGGTAGTGAGAGTATGAAAGTCACATATGTTTATCAGGGAGCATGGGAGTTTAGGATTAGCTTTTCGTGCTTGACCCGATAGTTAATCACTTAATTAAATTACACTGCACCTGAAAAAGCATAAAAAATGAAACACTCGATGTCATAGATGAAGCGCAACAACCACAAGAATCCCAGCTCAGCTTAGAAAGTCAGAATTGCTTTCGAGCGAGCGAGTATAACACACGCATTGGCTCCGCCCCTTCACTCTCTCTCTCTCAGAGCGTACGGCATTCCCACAGTTTGGCGCACAACGCACATTCCCCTCTTCTGTCGGACGCACATATACTATGACCCCTCCAAAGCGCCGGAGGAGAAGGTGCGTTCAGTTCGCCGCTTGGCCACCACGGGGCGCTCGAACTAGCGAGTTCGGTCAGGCACGCTCTTACACATTACGGTTAGCTATCTCCCTACTTATCTCTGCAGCAACTCTGAATCACCATCAGAAATTGAAAGAAAAACACGCAGGCGTTCGAAACCACTACTCAAGGAGCGAGTAACCTGGGGTGTAACCAGAGAAATACATGGTCCGTCAAATATTGACCAAAACGGATACAGACCAGACCTTGCCACAGTTAAGCCGCCCAAGACAAAGCACGCAACCACAGATGAGCTTGTAAAAAGGACCAGACCAAGCAATCCATTAAAAACAAAGAGCCCAGCCGGATAAGCATGTGAAAAGTGCCCTTAGACCTTTCGAAAAAGTGACAAAGCCCAATGTTCCGGCTTATAATGAAATCCCCTCTGCCAAATTTTCAGACCCATATTGACCCATGGGGCAAAATGGGACACTATTTTGTGGTTTTAGGTTTTTTGACAATAGCTCGATTGGTTGTGAAGATACCTAAAAACTGTAAATACAAAAGTTGTAGGGTTTTTGAAGAGCTACAAACCTATAAACACCAAATTTTTTTTAGCGCGAAATTCAAATTTTTAAAAGCATTCGAAAATTCCAATTTAACGCCAATTTTGTCCATTCATACCTGCAACTCCGAAAAAAATCTTGAATGTTTCTCATAGATAGGAGTACATGTGTGAATTTTTTCAGATTTTTATAGGTGGTAGAAGGTACCTAAAAAAAATAAAAACCACTAAAAACGAATAAAAAATCCAGTTTTTCGATTCTAGCTCTTTTTGGTTTCATTCCACGATAAAATCAATAGCGCCATCGTATTCTACGTTAAAAAATACGTCGAAAACATGCATAAGACTTTTATCATCAGACCCATTACACCCTAAGAAATCGACGACTAAACTCCCAATCTTAGCCTGCCCACATGTAATACATGGAAAATCGAAGGTCGCACGTTTCATTGTCGATTTTTCATTACGCGGTAGAGCTAACGATGAAAGTATGATACATGTTTTCGACGTATTTTTTAACGTAAACACAATGGTGTAACTGGTTTTATGGTAGGCTTAATCCCGAAAACGATAAAAGCGAAAAACTAGTGGAAAGCAGCTGCTTTCCAGTAGTTTTTCGATATTTTTTTGACTATAACACTTTTCAATTACATTCTACGATAAAACCAATCGCGCCATCGGGTTCTACGTTCAAAAATACATCAGAAACATACATTATACCTTTATTATTAGTATCATTATACGACGAGAAATCTCTGAAACTCCGTTGAAAGGCTGAACCCAATATTATTATTATTCCTGGCTACATGCATGACTTATATTTACTACTCGTACCTTGATAATGATAAAAAAATATTATTTCCCTGTTCACGACGAAGTGCTAAATATTTTAGGATGTTCTTTGTGAAAAAAATCTGTAGGATTTTTCATCAGATTTTTGCACTATTTGGTACTGCGGCACTGTTGAATAAACCACGTAGTTTCAAAATTCTTTTTACTTACTTTTATTTTGCACCCGAATCTCCGATAAAAAAATATTATTTTCCTGTTCACGACGAAGTGCAAAAAATTCTAGGATTTTTAAAAGTGATAGAAAACTATTAAATATTTCCAAAACTCAAAACAACGGTATTCCATCGACTATTCGATTGCAGTGCTGCCCTGGTGGCCATTTGCGAAACGATACCTTGCCACATTAAAAGAACCTCCCCCTCCACGAGTACTCCGGACCTGTCTATACTACCGTGCTCGATTCTCCCCGCTGATAGTTTATGAATTCGCCATAAACTGTATAGCGCTACGAGCGCTTGGGTCTGTATGCAGCACGGTCTGTAGGTCTAGTCAGAAACATGAAACATGGACATGAGTAGACATGAGTGAGTTCTGACTTCTTTTCTGTGTTCTGTGTATTTATTATTCATATTATATACATAATATACTTAATTGAGCATATAGAAAGTTGGGACAAAAGGTACTGATCTGTATGTTATGGGTAATCACTGAGCCGTATCTTACGAGGGCACTGAATATTTTAGTATCAGTTGATCATCGTTCATCGTTTATGGATAAATAAATAGAAGTTATAGAGAGTGAGCATAGGTTAATAATAATACTTTTTTTCATTTACATTAATGTGTTGTAATTTATTATATAATACTAACAAGGCATGGTATATATAGTACTCACAAGGCATCTTATAAAAATCTTATAACAATCTAGAATAGCATAATGATTGTATTAAGGTAGATGTAAGTGTGATATCAAATATCATTAGAGTTATATTTGCAATAAATGATAATATATTTTTGAAAGTTGCTTTAAATATTGAAAAATTAAATATTAATATCGAATCATAATTGCTCAATAAACAGATTATTTCAAATATATGTTTTTTTCTTATAGAATGTGAATATTTGCATCATATAATATAATCAATAAGCTTCGACTAACAGAGAATTATTGAATTCTTTAAGGTAGTAGATAATTTAGGATTATTGAAACTTATATATTCTTCTATATGTACTCACATCATCATATCATTATGTTAAGAAAGTAATTCAACTAATTTTTGTATACCAATTATTGCTAATTATCATAAATGTAAACATAAGTGAATGATATTATGATTTCAATAATTTCATAACATTATTTATAGAGTATCAATAAAAAGTCACTGGTTTGAACATAATAATTTAATTGTTGAAAGCACATATTTACGTAAATAAAATCAAAGATTGTCCTGGATTTCTCTCGTAATGATGTGACAATTTAGTCAAGCCTATCTTTCTTTTCCAAATATTTAGTTATGACCACTTTGCTTGAATTTTCAATATTTTTAAGCATGTAACAACGTACATTGTAGGTGATGAATGAATAATTTTGTTATACTTTTATTTGTTTGACCATGCAAATTGAATTGATATCCCATATGATTCTTGCTATTGCAATATTCATGCCGTAAACAGTATGCAATTTATAACTTATATATATATTATTAAACTCAAGACAAACTAATTATTCATTGCATTCAACATGAATCGTTATTGCTTGAAAAGATGGATAAATATAATAAAGCATATAAATAAATGCTTTTGAATTTCATTAATATCTGTCTAAAAAATCATTAAGGAGTTTTTAGTAAAATCATTACGGATTCAAACTGTGACGCTCATTAGCTAATTATTAATTAGTTAGTTAATTCAAACAAAAATACCAATTGTTTTTCTTTGGTTTTTCACTACTACTTATAAAAAATTGTAGTGAATTATACTGAAAGCTGTTTATTTAAGGTGAGTTGCTCGTGTAATTTTCCATACTTTTTCTCCAACACTTTTTTCATCATAGAATTACAAGTTTCCTATGTAGGATTTCCAAATCATTTGTTCTATTTTATAAGACAAATCTTTTGACATGAATCTCATCCTATTACCATACTTCTAAATTATGAACATGTAAGTTTGATTATTTCTTTTTTATATTAAATGTTTTATGTGCACACTACTTTGACTAAAGCAGTTGTTTGAGGGATTATTTTGTTCGATAAAGGAAGCCTTTTAAAAAATACTTAAAATTTTTTACTAAAGCCTCTTTCAAACTGAAATAAGCTATGAAATGTTGCAAAAGGTCGATTTTCCACTACCTTTTCAGATTTAATTCACGTTCCGTGGCTTATTTCAATTTGATATAGGTTTTAGTAAATATTTTAAGAAACTTTTATAAGGCTTAATTCATCAAAGATAATAAGCTTTTGAGAGCTATCTTAGCCAAAATAGTATGCGTATGGAATATTTTGAAATGAAGCTTGGTAAAAAACTCAAATTGCCTACAGAGTGAGTTTCAAAACCTGAAGGAAGTTGAGCAAGTATTTAAAATGTTAGTTTTTATCCAAAGAATATATGTGCAAAGTTTCAGGATCCTAGGTCCAAAAATTGAAATAATAAAAATTTCGCTAGGAACCCACCTTATAGATGAAATATAGTAGTTAAAGCTCTGTTGCCGTTACCGACTGAGCAAAATAAGTTATTCAAAGTTTTCTCTTAAACAAATAAATGAATCAAGCTGAAACTTTTTAGGGACATTCATTCTGCATAAGCGAAGGGTGCTCAACTCTTTATTTCATGAAAATTTCCATAGAAATCGAGAAAAGAAATAAAAACTAAAAGTAGTTTTCCCTTTTTTTCCATCGATATGGTAATAGGATGAGATTCATGTCAAAAGATTTGTCTTATAAAATAGAACAAGTGATTTGGAAATCCTACATAGGAAACTTGTAATTCTATGATTAAAAAAGTGTTGGAAAAAAAGTATGGAAAATTACACGAGCAACTCACCTTAAATAAACAGCTTTCAGTATAATTCACTACAATTTTTTATAAGTAGTAGTGAAAAACCAAAGAAAAACAACTGGTATTTTTGTTTGAATTAACTAACTAATTAATAATTAGCTAATGAGCGTCACAGTTTGAATCCGTAATGATTTTACTAAAAACTCCTTAATGATTTTTTAGACAGATATTAATGAAATTCAAAAGCATTTATTTATATGCTTTATTATATTTATCCATCTTTTTAAGCAATAACGATTCATGTTGAATGCAATGAATAATTAGTTTGTCTTGAGCTTAATAATATATATATATAAGTTATAAATTGCATACTGTTTACGGCATGAATATTGCAATAGCAAGAATCATATGGGATATCAATTCAATTTGCATGGTCAAACAAATAAAAGTATAACAAAATTATTCATTCATCACCTACAATGTACGTTGTTACATGCTTAAAAATATTGAAAATTCAAGCAAAGTGGTCATAACTAAATATTTGGAAAAGAAAGATAGGCTTGACTAAATTGTCACATCATTACGAGAGAAATCCAGGACAATCTTTGATTTTATTTACGTAAATATGTGCTTTCAACAATTAAATTATTATGTTCTGTAACGTCTCACTTTTCGTGAGGTGAAGATTTCAAATCCTTTTTGGGCTGTGATTTCTCACTTTACCCGGGTAAGGAAAGATTGGTGTTGGGTAAAATAGAGAAAAATTTGATGCACACGGCGTGGATGTTTTTCTATTTCCTGAATCCAAATCGATTATTCTAGCGCCAATCTTTTCGGAAGGCACAGAGAATCATCAATTTTAGATTCCACTCAGACCTATAAAGATCCTAATGATCCAAGTTCTGAGCGTTAAACTATTGTATCAACTCTATCCAACTCGTTTTTCAATGAGAGGACCGAGCGATACGGAATTGGGAAAATGGATTGTGTAAGGTGAAGAAATAAAAATTAGTATTGGAAATAAAACTTACTTTTATATAGTTCATTAAACGATTAATGGAAACTTTGATCGTCTTTGTAATAAAATCCTTGGGCTTCTTGAAAGAGAGTGTATCTTTTGAGCGTGGCACTTCTTGCTGCGGGTGGCGTAGCAGTGGCGAACAGTTCGCGCCTTACTTAACACATTCTCTCGTGATGCGCTCTCTTTCAAAATAAGGCCGCAAGGGGCTCTGAAGGATTTGGGCATGAAAACTCCAAAACTGATTGGTGGAAATTTTCCCGCATTAGGAGAACGTACAGTTTCTTTAAGACAGATGGAGTTGCTCATGCCAAATCGCGTATAAAAGTACCCCTTTCTTACCGTGCAAGGACTTAACATACTTATTATTTAACTATTATCTATTATTTGTTACTAAATATATATATATATGAATAACAATTTGAGAGTTATATTTAATTCTCAAATGTTATTTATTCACATCTTTAAACTTAATTGAAACGTAGCTTAAATGATAAATCGTACGACTTAATTTATCTAACTGCACAAACTATGTAATAGAATAAAATAATTTTTTAACTTTTGATGACTAAGCTAAACGGAAAAATAAAAACTCAGTGGAAAACGCATGAGAGGAGCTTTCTCTTTTTTTTCTACATTCCGCTTAGGGTTTGGGCGTCGGCAGCCCATGCTGTTAACACAAGGACATCTTAAGCATATGGACGCACATAACAAAGTCGTAAAATTTCTTATACCTATTTTCTAATCGCAAAATATTTGATCAGCTTGTCTTCTCTTGGAATTTGTAGAAACCTTGAGAAGAGAAACTTTCCAACGTATTTTCGTTTCTCGAAATTGTGTAGTTTGAACCATTAAATTCGTAATAGAAAAAAAAATAATTAAAAAAAATTGTACCATTAATTATCCGACGTTACAGTTCAAACCAGTGACTTTTTATTGATACTCTATAAATAATGTTATGAAATTATTGAAATCATAATATCATTCACTTATGTTTACATTTATGATAATTAGCAATAATTGGTATACAAAAATTAGTTGAATTACTTTCTTAACATAATGATATGATGATGTGAGTACATATAGAAGAATATATAAGTTTCAATAATCCTAAATTATCTACTACCTTAAAGAATTCAATAATTCTCTGTTAGTCGAAGCTTATTGATTATATTATATGATGCAAATATTCACGTTCTATAAGAAAAAAACATATATTTGAAATAATCTGTTTATTGAGCAATTATGATTCGATATTAATATTTAATTTTTCAATATTAAAAGCAACTTTCAAAAATATATTATCATTTATTGCAAATATAACTCTAATGATATTTGATATCACACTTACATCTACCTTAATACAATCATTATGCTATTCTAGATTGTTATAAGATTTTTATAAGATGCCTTGTGAGTACTATATATACCATGCCTTGTTAGTATTATATAATAAATTACAACACATTAATGTAAATGAAAAAAAGTATTATTATTAACCTATGCTCACTCTCTATAACTTCTATTTATTTATCCATAAACGATGAACGATGATCAACTGATACTAAAATATTCAGTGCCCTCGTAAGATACGGCTCAGTGATTACCCATAACATACAGATCAGTACCTTTTGTCCCAACTTTCTATATGCTCAATTAAGTATATTATGTATATAATATGAATAATAAATACACAGAACACAGAAAAGAAGTCAGAACTCACTCATGTCTACTCATGTCCATGTTTCATGTTTCTGACTAGACCTACAGACCGTGCTGCATACAGACCCAAGCGCTCGTAGCGCTATACAGTTTATGGCGAATTCATAAACTATCAGCGGGGAGAATCGAGCACGGTAGTATAGACAGGTCCGGAGTACTCGTGGAGGGGGAGGTTCTTTTAATGTGGCAAGGTATCGTTTCGCAAATGGCCACCAGGGCAGCACTGCAATCGAATAGTCGATGGAATACCGTTGTTTTGAGTTTTGGAAATATTTAATAGTTTTCTATCACTTTTAAAAATCCTAGAATTTTTTGCACTTCGTCGTGAACAGGAAAATAATATTTTTTTATCGGAGATTCGGGTGCAAAATAAAAGTAAGTAAAAAGAATTTTGAAACTACGTGGTTTATTCAACAGTGCCGCAGTACCAAATAGTGCAAAAATCTGATGAAAAATCCTACAGATTTTTTTCACAAAGAACATCCTAAAATATTTAGCACTTCGTCGTGAACAGGGAAATAATATTTTTTTATCATTATCAAGGTACGAGTAGTAAATATAAGTCATGCATGTAGCCAGGAATAATAATAATATTGGGTTCAGCCTTTCAACGGAGTTTCAGAGATTTCTCGTCGTATAATGATACTAATAATAAAGGTATAATGTATGTTTCTGATGTATTTTTGAACGTAGAACCCGATGGCGCGATTGGTTTTATCGTAGAATGTAATTGAAAAGTGTTATAGTCAAAAAAATATCGAAAAACTACTGGAAAGCAGCTGCTTTCCACTAGTTTTTCGCTTTTATCGTTTTCGGGATTAAGCCTACCATAAAACCAGTTACACCATTGTGTTTACGTTAAAAAATACGTCGAAAACATGTATCATACTTTCATCGTTAGCTCTACCGCGTAATGAAAAATCGACAATGAAACGTGCGACCTTCGATTTTCCATGTATTACATGTGGGCAGGCTAAGATTGGGAGTTTAGTCGTCGATTTCTTAGGGTGTAATGGGTCTGATGATAAAAGTCTTATGCATGTTTTCGACGTATTTTTTAACGTAGAATACGATGGCGCTATTGATTTTATCGTGGAATGAAACCAAAAAGAGCTAGAATCGAAAAACTGGATTTTTTATTCGTTTTTAGTGGTTTTTATTTTTTTTAGGTACCTTCTACCACCTATAAAAATCTGAAAAAATTCACACATGTACTCCTATCTATGAGAAACATTCAAGATTTTTTTCGGAGTTGCAGGTATGAATGGACAAAATTGGCGTTAAATTGGAATTTTCGAATGCTTTTAAAAATTTGAATTTCGCGCTAAAAAAAATTTGGTGTTTATAGGTTTGTAGCTCTTCAAAAACCCTACAACTTTTGTATTTACAGTTTTTAGGTATCTTCACAACCAATCGAGCTATTGTCAAAAAACCTAAAACCACAAAATAGTGTCCCATTTTGCCCCATGGGTCAATATGGGTCTGAAAATTTGGCAGAGGGGATTTCATTATAAGCCGGAACATTGGGCTTTGTCACTTTTTCGAAAGGTCTAAGGGCACTTTTCACATGCTTACCCGGCTGGGCTCTTTGTTTTTAATGGATTGCTTGGTCTGGTCCTTTTTACAAGCTCATCTGTGGTTGCGTGCTTTGTCTTGGGCGGCTTAACTGTGGCAAGGTCTGGTCTGTATCCGTTTTGGTCAATATTTGACGGACGTTTTGGTCAATATTTCTCTGGTTACACCCCAGGTTACTCGCTCCTTGAGTAGTGGTTTCGAACGCCTGCGTGTTTTTCTTTCAATTTCTGATGGTGATTCAGAGTTGCTGCAGAGATAAGTAGGGAGATAGCTAACCGTAATGTGTAAGAGCGTGCCTGACCGAACTCGCTAGTTCGAGCGCCCCGTGGTGGCCAAGCGGCGAACTGAACGCACCTTCTCCTCCGGCGCTTTGGAGGGGGCATAGTATATGTGCGTCCGACAGAGGAGGGGAATGTGCGTTGGGCGCCAAACTGTGGGAATGCCGTACGCTCTGAGAGAGAGAGAGTGAAGGGGCGGAGCCAATGCGTGTGTTATACTCGCTCGCTCGAAAGCAATTCCGACTTTCTGAGCTGAGCTGGGATTCTCGCGGTTGTTGCGCTTCATCTATGACATCGAATGTTTCATTTTTTATGCTTTTTCAGGTGCAGTGTAATTTAATTAAGTGATTAACTATCGGGTCAAGAAAAAAGAAGACGCGTAAATAAATATTCAGATAGCGAAGACGATACATCCGTCGACAATCGCTACAGTAGAAAATCACAACGACCCGACCACTCTGACCGGATCCGATCATGACATATCCCTCGACATAGAAGGAACAAAAGATATTCATCGAAAAGCGAATCTGACATTGAACAACAGAACAGACGCTCAAAACATCGAACAGATTATCGCTCTCGATCAAGATCACGGTCACAATCCAAACACAGAAATAAACATACAGGTTATCACTATTCTCGTGAACAATGGCGAGAACCGACTAGATATTAATCTGACACTGAAAGCTCGACCTCATCTTCGGAAACAGAATATGAATCGAGACATCGTTCAAACAGACTAAGAGAACATGACTATGACACTGCCCAACGAGATCTCCGTAACATTAAGTTACTAGAAAGCCGTAAAATAAGATTTAATGGCACAGATGGCCCAGAAGAATTTATTAGCCAAATTGAAGACCAGAAAAGACGTGTTAGAATGTCAAGTGATAACCTGCTGCAAGCGATAAAGGCCGTGTTCTCCAAAGAAGTTAATTCGTAGTACCGGGGGATATTAAAGGAAATCTACTCATGGCGAGACCTGAAAAGAGCCCTACGAAACCACTACGGCAGACGAATGACTGATGATCACATTGAAGAAGAACTCAGACGGCGAACACAAAATGAAGGTGAATCAATAACAGACTATCTGAACGCCTTCCGATACATAGGCAGCCATTTTAAACGTCCTATTTCCTTGCGATAACAAATTAAAATCTCTAGACGAGGAATCCTTCCGGCATACCGAAAATACATGTCTGACAAATGAATAGAGAAATTCAGTTATTTGACATATTATGGCCAAAAATGGGAAGATTTGAAGAAAATGGATGAACAATACCATCCACCTTCGACCAAGAAACATTTTCCAGCAGCAGCACCAAAAACCAATAAAAGGATAGCAAAAACCTCAGCGGTACAGAAAATTGGAACAAAACCTGATAATACACGTGAAAACCCTTAAAATAATAATAGAAAAGACAATACAAATAAAACAAAACAAAATAATATACAACAACAGACCAAGCAAGGAAATATATATGCTGCACCCATGATGGCACAAATTGCAACATACCAAGGACCCCACCAATACTTGGGCTTCCCACCAGTCAAACAAGAACGAACATGGACAAGCCAAGAAAAATTACATACAGCAAATAACAATCAGACTAATGACAGAATGAACAACCGGAACCAACAGAGACAAAACTACAGTCAAAGACAACAAATACCGACATCTAATGGTGTGGAAACAAGATGGAATTTGCCTTCACTGATACCATTTCAAAACAATCGAACAGATAATGATGAAACAATGAATAGTGATAATCAGACCGACAGACAAAACAGAGAACCATGCAAATGCTACCAAGGTGATCATAACTACCGACAATGCCCAAAGAATCCTTGTTTCTTCTATTACCAACCAGGTCATTATGCAAAATCCTGCCCAAAAAGAGAATCTTTATTCCCAAAAACAGGACCGAAAATAAGACAGACACATTGCTAAGTTTGTAAAAATATAGGCTCGCCCTTTAACTTTTGCAAATTTTGCCAACATATTCGTTCTTAGTTGTTGGTAAACGCGCTAGGTGGGGAGCAGACGAGCCCACTGCTTCCCCCCGATTCCCAATAATAGGCCAACATGATCACATAGGGGAAATAACCATGAAAATGGCCTTCCATATAGAAATTGATACAGACTCGGAAGAAAATACTTGCCCAATATGGGAAATATCATCAGAGGACGATAAAAGGATAAATGACCAGACATCAGATGAAGATGAAAACTTCACCGATGAAAACATACCACTCCAATAAATGGACAGGAACTATCCTGGATTGATGAAGAACCACTCAATAAATTGCTAAAACGCTTTAAGGATCAAGAAACGTTACTATTCGACCAATTGGTGGAAAACCTAGCATTCCCACCAGCTGAAAAAGTGACAGTAATGACATTGACCATCAGATGCCAACAATAACAGACCAAATAATAAAAATGCCAGACAAAATAGATACTGTCACACCCGAAACACAACCTGAAAGAATGCATACAGGAATGCCTAAAGGAATATTAAAAACCGTGAAATTTCTAGACAAGGAAGAAATGATACAAACAAAAGATGAAGAACTAACAATACCATCACAATCAGACCTACAAACAGATAAAAAAACCTGATAAAATACACCAAGAAGCTATAGATGAGAATAAAACGAAAACAAGACAGTGATATTAACCACACCCCCACAGTCGATAGGAGGGTTAAGCCCAGACAGTAGGTGCTTCATACCGATTATTATTGGTAATATAACATATAACGCCTTTGTGGACTCAGGAGCGGAACTCTCACAGGTAGGACCGGAAATAACAGACAGATTCAAAGAAAGACTAACGCCTAGTTCCACTACAATACAAGGAATTACGGGAAAAACCGAGAAAACCATAGGCGAACTTCCCCTACAAATTGATTTCGATGGACATAGACAGAAATTCAGATTTAAGGCAATGAAAAACCTACCGGGACCGCCAATTATCTTAGGTCTAGACTTTCTGACACAATGGAATATGCTCATACTTTTCCGAGAAAGGAAATGGAGAGTACATAATGGTAAATGGCATCACCTACAACCTAGACAACTGACACAACGAGAAGCCTTCTATGCAGAATGCGCTGGCTTCACAGAAATTACACCTGACCAAACTAAACGAATAAAAGAAATAACGGACCGTTTAATACAATCTATGACTGACAAACTAGGAAGAACACCGATAGTAAAACACATAATCGACGTAGGTGATAGCCAACCAATAAGACAAGGACTACGACGAATGTCACCCGCAATACAAAAAATAGTACGAACTGAAATAAGGAAAATGTACGAAATGGGCACTATCCGACCGTCCAAAAGTGCATGGCGTAGCGCTCCAGTAATGATAAGAAAACGATGGTTCCTGGAGGTTCTGCATTGACTTTCGTGACTTGAATAAGGTTACAAGGAAAGACGCATATCCACTGCCTAACATGGATTCAATATTAGACAAATAACACACGCCAAATATATTAGCAAAATTGACCTTAAACAGGCCTACTTTCAAGTAGCCCTAAATGAAAACAGCTGCGAATATACAGCTTTTGCAAGCCCAGGTGAAGGATTATGGGAGTTCATAGTTATGCCATTCGGACTCGTCAATGCCCCAGCGACCTTTCAACGATTAGCTGACGCATTATTTGGACCTGACTGGGAACCTCAAGTATTTCCATACCTTGATGACATCATTATAGCAACTGAAACCTTCGATGATACAAAATATTTAGAATTAGTATTACATCGAATTAATGAAGCTGGACTGCAGATAGGTTTTCTGCTAGACCAAGAAGGATTACGACCTGACCCAGACCGGACTTAAGCAGTACTAGAATTTCCAGTACCCAAAACGGTAAAACAACTACGTAGCTTCCTGGGAATGGTCGAATGGTACTCGAGATTCATAAAAAATTGTTCGGAAATAAAAGTACCGTTATAAAAACTTCTAAAGAAACATCAAGTATTCAACTGGGAAACTGACCAACAAGAAGCATTTGACAAGCTGAAATGAGCATTAACAGAAGCTCCAGTATTAGCAAGACCAGACTTCGTCCGACCATTCACGGTTCAGACAGATGCAAGCGATTTTGCAATTGGTGCCGTATTGACTCAAAACTTTGATGATGGCGAACACCCAATTGCATACATTAGCAGAACATTGACCGGACCAGAAAGGAATTACTCAGTAACAGAGAAAGAATTATTTTCAATAGTATATGCCATCAAGAAACTAAGACCGTACCTTGAAGGATATGACTATACAGTTATTACTAACTACTCAGCATTGATATACCTGTTTAACATTAAAGAACCAAAAGGTAGATTAGGAAGATGGATATGCGACCTGATGCAAGAACGCGTGACCTTTAAACATCGTAAAGGCTCGATGCATAAAGTACCTGATGCCCTGTCACGAATGGACGAAGAGGCTAACAAAATCGCAGCCTTCAGCACAGTATAAGACAACTGGTACCTGAAAAAACGTAAAGACGTAAAAGAAAAACCAGACAAATACCCTGACTGGAAAATCGAAGACGACATGCTATACTATAACAGACCAGACCCGATTATGGACCCGTTAACAAATGGCGAAACGGAATGGAAACTGGTAGTACCTGACGAATACCAAATGGAAATCATGAAAAACGCACACTGCCTTCCGGTAGCGGGACATTTGGGTATAGAGAAAACGTATATGAGAATTAGTACCGAATATTACTGGCGAGGAATGTACACTGACACTTACAACTTCGTCACAAGATGTCCGCTATGTCAAAGATATAAATCCAGCCAACTAGGCCAACAAGGCCTTATAAAACCACGGACAATAGACCGACCATGGGCAGTAGTAGCAGTTAACACGATGGAATTTCCTCGAAGCAAAACACAAAATAAATACCTCTTAGTTTTCCAAAATCTCTTCACACGTTGGGTAGAAATGAAATCAGTACGCTCTGCTGACGGAAAGACCGTTGCGAGAGCATTAGAAGAACTCATCATATTCAGATGGGAAACACCCGACTATTTACTGACCGATAATGGAAAAGAGTACGTCAATAAACACTTAGACGGCATGTTACAAGAATATGGCATCAGTCACAACACGACAGTCCCATATCATCCACAAGCCAACCCCGTCGAAAGAAGTAATAGAACGATAAAAACTATGATAGCAATGTTCGTTGAAAATGACCACAGGAATTGGGATAAACACATTAATGAGTTCCGACACGCCATGAACACGGCAATACAATCAGCCACTCAAACATCCCCAGCATTCCTGAATTACGGCAGACAACCGAAACTAATATAAAGTTTACGGAGAAAAGTAGAATCAACCGAACTAGAACTGACACTAAAACCAGAGGAATGGACAGAAAGGCTTAATAGATTAAAAGACCTATATGAACTAGTTGAAAGGAACCTAGAGATAAAGCATGAGAAAATGGCTGACCGATTCAATATTGGAAGAAAGTTGACCGAATATAAAACCGGAGACCTAGTATTTATAAAAACGCATCACCTATCAAATGCAGTAAATAAATTCTCGACCAAATTAAGCGAAAAATATGAAGAACCTTTCAAATTGCTAGATAGACTCTCAGACACAGTATTTACCATCGAGACACTAACGAAGAAAAAAGTTGGTAAAGTTCATATTGAACAACTGAAACCATTTAAGAACCCTGACAAAAATAATTGTGACCTTAAATCAAACTAAAGAAAGAGAACATAGATAACCTGACCAATCTAACCATACCCTGTATTGTCCGACTCATGGGGTTTAAATCGCGTACTAACACGGTTGCGGCGTGGGGAATAATTACGCGAACATTGGTGATTGACCTCCAGATGTGCTGTCCTACGCCTGGACAGGCTAGCCTCTCCAGGCTTAGTGGGGGGTGTAGTCGCTGTCTAAGCTACACTCCTCAGCAGATAAGTGCATGCACTGTGCTGTCCCGATACTGACCTAAAGACCTTTGCACTAACCTGAATTATTTTCAGATCTACCATGGCCCCAAGGATCCTCATCGCGAAGAAAAAGGGCCTTAGCCTAACGGTGAAGATCCCGCTGTCCACCGTCCCCAGGACCATCACGGGGACCAGGAAGCGGGAGGCCAGACCAGCTCAGGACCCGGAACCCGACCGCCATGAGGAGAGCCTTCGCCTGCAGGCACTTGCCACCATGCCTGGGTACCAGGCAAGGGTAGGGGCTCAGCCCATCATCGAGCCCTCCCCCCCGGTAGAAGATCCATCAGCCTGGTACATCTAGGACATGGTGGAGGAGATTGAGCAGGAGAAGGCTCGCCTGGAGGCCATGGAAGTGGCGCGGCAGGAGGAGCCACTACAACCCCTCCCGGAGGGCCAAGAAAGGGAGTGCCTCCTTCGCTGGGCCCTCACGTTCCAGACCCGCATCCCTGAGTCGGACTGGGGGCGTGAGAAACGCCAGCGAATGGAGGTAGTCCGTGCCATCCGGGAGGAGATGGAAGCAGCGACTGACCAGACGGATGGCAGGACAGCTGAGACTCTGTCCGAACATCGGACCTCCAAATCCCATTGTTCGGACACCTCAAAGGGGTCCCAGCTGTCCCTAGACGGGCAAGCGGAGAAAGAGTTGGAGGACTACCTGGGCAGGGGCGCGGAGTCAGTACCAGCTGGGAAGGGGGAGCCCATCAACCCCCAACCAACTGGACCATCAACTCCGCCCCCTACACTTCGACGCCCAGGGATAGCAAGACCGTTCGCCTCCACCATCTCCGCCACCATCGCCCAGCCGCCCGTCAGATCGACCGCCACCGCTCAGCCGACTCCAACCACCACCGACCGACCATCGACCTCCACCACCGCTCGACCATCGACCTCCACCACCGCTCGACCATCGACCTCCACCACCGCTCGACCATCGACTTCAACCACCACCGCGCAGCCACCAACCACCACCGCTCGACCACTAACCACCGCCGCTACCACCGACCAGCCGTCGGCCACCAGGAGTCGAGGCCACCCAGGCTGGCTGCCTGTGACGTCGACCCCAATTGGTCGGAACACCATCACCCGGCCAATATCAATACCCAGGATGGATCCCGTCGACCATCCGGAGGTCCAGGGCCTGCACTACCGGACGGCCAGCGGCAAGCGCCGCAAGTACAATCCTAGGCGCCATCTGCAGCTGGACGACCTGCAGGGTGCAGGGGATCCTTCCTCCGAAGGGTCAGAGGAGGATCTACCTGGACCCCCGACCAGCCGCGCAGCAACACGATCAGCTGCTTCGGCTAGGATACCATCCTGGGGTCGACTCCCTCGCCGAACCGGAGGTGGGTTCGGACAACTAAGGGAGATTCCGACCCACCCGACGATTGACCCCCCCACCGAGCATGTTTCAACTGCTGGCAAACCGACCACAATTTCGGGAACTGTCCCCGTCCCAAAGAGGGAACGTTCTGCGGAAATTGTGGCCGGCGGGGGGTCGAGGTTTTCGACTTCCCGAGGTGTGCCGAGGCATACCACCGCCGACACGGCTCCTCGGACTCGAACAACCCGGTGGGGAACACCATCCCTCCACCGAGACCTCGACCGACCACCAGCCGCCGGAGTGGGTGGCATGAAGTGGACAGCTCAGCGTCCACTTCTTCCTGGTCCGGTTGGGACCAAAACCCAACACACGAGCCCCGCCGCCAAGACCAGGCAACCCAGATGAGCTCGTACCCTCGGGAGACGGAGGACCCTCCACCGTCCTACCAGGAGGCAACCCGAGGCCAAGCTCCATACCGGGAAAGGCCAGAGAGGAAGAGGCCGACGGCTGACACCAGGGCTATATCCCGCACCGGAACCCCCGCTTCATCCACCAGACCATCGGCGGAGGAGCGGGTGAGGGAGCTGCTCAGAAGGTCCCATAACCATGGGACCTCCGATGACGAGGTCGACATAGACCTACGCCTGAGGGAGTTCCAACAACTCCAGCGTGCCCTCCAAGAGATGGAGGAACTGGAGAGGCGCGATCGCTCCCGCAGGCGTGGGTATCATTAGCCACCAGCGAGCCACCAGTTTTTTTGTGTGCTGTACCGACCACAATAAATACCAGGGCCAAGCCCTGGCTTAAACTGACTGATCTGCGTCTTAATTATCAACCCCTCCTAACCAATCCTTGCCGACCCAGCCACTGGTCTTAATGGACCAAAAGAGAAGAGAGGATGCAGCCAAGCAGACCAAGCAAGCGCCGGACTTTGACCAGAACAGACCACGGAACCAAGGGGGAAAACCCCACCAGGTAAGATTTCGGTATGACTGACGATAACTGAGAACGCGGCGGCAAGTAAAAGAGAACAAAGCAAACTAGCGGTACACGTGGTAGTGTACTGGTTTAGTGGGGGGTTCTGTAATGCGGTACATTACAAGGCCTTTCCTGAGCGCTGCATTATTTGCAACACTTCAGAAAGGCCATCCCCGTCCCTTGCCGCCCCGTAACCGGTTGAATAAAATAAAGACAAACGCGCCCTATATAAAACAATTACCCCTTTCTATGTCCGAACAACCACACCGGAGATATTGGCAAAACAAACTCGACAAACGCGGTCCGACGGACACTCAAAGAGAAGAGAGAAAAAAAAAGGAGCGCACTACGGAAAAAGAGAGCGCACGCACACACTCACTTCCGGCCACGTGGCCGACCGGCAAAAGAAAACGGAAAAACTTGACTGGGAAATGCAACGGAAATGCATGTTGATGACACATGCAGATCCGTTATACTCCCAGACACCAACACCAACACTCACAAAGCACTGACACTCCTAGGGCGAGCAGAAAATCGCCGATGAAGTGGCACCCGGCAATCAGCTGTGTCGGGCTGCCGAACACCATCAGCATCATCCTGAGCGCCACACATAAGCACAACAGCGACCACACAAACACCCGAGAACACGTCACTCAACCGACACGGGAGCGCCCCAGGAGGCGCTCCAACAACCGATACAGGAACACGAGGCGTACGCGCGAGAGACCGAGCGGCCATTTTGAAACGCCGAGATAGAGCGAGCGAAGTAGACTAGACATGAGCGAGCGAGACAGATTGAGACAGAGCGAGCGAGATAGAGCGAGCGAGATAGAGCGAGCGAAATAGACTAAACAAGAGCGAGCGAGACAGATGATATGAAATGATAAATAGAATAATATGCAAATGCGAGGATGAGGGCGCTACAAATGAAACGACGTATATTATATACGTATTCATGACAAATTAAAATTATAATTGAAAAAGAATGAACATAGAATAGATACCGAATTGTAAAATTCGCATGTGACCGACACCCCTATTATAATAGCGAGCGACAACTACCCCGTTAGGTTTAAGCAATAAATTAACCGACAGAATTCGAACCTCTGACGAAATTTGCTAGTGACGTCACGACCAATCAGCGAATTAGAATAAAATTTGATTTCCGTCCGGATAGAAAAATAGATAAGAGTAGGGGTAGATCTTTTCCGACAATTAATGATAGCTACCTTAGTGAGGAGTGAGAGAGGGTACATAATGACGAAAGTAGGAGAGTTAAGGAGAGCGTTGTATCCTTCTAATTTACATACTCTTCTCGGAAAGAGGAGAAGAAAGGCGATCTTTTACCGCGAAAAGCCGATTCTCGTCCATTTTGCCACCGGTCTTCTAGCTAGAAGGAGTGATTGAGCCAGATAATTTCGTCACACAAGACTAATTACGCAGTCATTCTGTGATCTGAACGCAGCAATCTGATATTAGCTAATTTTTTTCACCGAAACAGTAAGGAAGAATTGTAAGTAGGCAAAGTGCCACTCACTTATATTAATCGCGGAGTACGGGAATAAAATTTTCAGTGTCGTAGGTTGTCGCGACGCGTGGATCCGTCGATGCCGGTGCCTATCGAATCGCGCTGACTTCCCGTCATTTCGTAGAACTAACGTGAGTGCTAGGTTTATACGAATTAGAGGTTGTGATTAATTATCCGCTCTAACCTTTTGCCATATAGAATTTTATTGCGTACGCAGAAGTAGGCGAGTAACATTATTGATTAATTTATTCGCGCTGACCTGCTCGCCATTTAGCCGAATAGAATTGTCGTGCTTATTGAATTGTGCTGACCTTCCCGCCATTTCGTAAACCGAATGTGAGCGTTAAGATCAGGCAGAGAAAATTCGCGAGTTGAGTTATTCGCGCTGACCTTTCCGCCATTTTCTAGATCTAAAGTGCGTGTTAGGTTTATACGAATTAGAAGCAGTGGTTGAGTTATTGGCGCTGACCTTTCGCTAACAATTTGTTGCGAACGTAGAATTGGTCGAATAAACTTACCGTGCTTATTTAATTGTGCTAAGCTTCCCGCCATTTCGCAAACCGAACGTGAGCGTTAAGATCAGACAAAGAAAATTCGTGATTTAGTTATTTGCGCTGACCATTCCACCATCTTTGTTAATCGATGACCGACCGGAAAATTATTAAATTTCGATTAATTTGTACCCTTGCTAATTCATAATTATTCAGAGTTGTATTGACCCTAATCACTCCGACTTCTTGCTTATAAATTAATAAATACGTCAATAAAGTGATTAATTGTTTCTTTACATATAATTTACTTCTGTTACCCTGCCTCAATTGCATGCTGGTGATTTTCAGCCGCGGGCGGTTATAATCGGGTAACGCTCATTCGCTATATTTTCGGGTCCCACGATAGGTTACATACGCGCGATTTCGAACGGACTTTCGACCTGGATTAAGGAGCCATCATCTGAGCTGCCGGCTTACCATAATTGAGGAGGAAAAAATTGGAATCGAGTAGTTGGACACCGAGACCTGAACTGAGGAAATCGCGAGTACTCACCCGCTTGCCTACCCTGCGCAGTCGCCGTGAAGGCAGGCCGGGATACCCGCGACGAAACCCCATTTTGGCGCTACCCCCGACGATCGCCCTAATTAGCTAGCGGTCTGGCGCCCTAAATAATCAGGGGTAGTGAGTCAAACAGGCCTTGTGGCGGAAGAAACTCGTAGAGCGGTTAAAACCCCCGAAATTCCCCGCCACAAATGATGAAGTCGATAGAAATACGTAAAATTTCAACATAGATAACTTATTGCAGAAACTTATTGAACTTATTGAAGACGCAGAGAGGAGCGCAAATCGAGTGAACAGAAAAATTGAAGCGGGGATTGGGCTATCAATTATAATTTCAACTTAATGTGCAAATGGTGAACGTTGTCTTTACAATTGATGGAAAAGAAGCGCAAATAATGTCCTGGGTCATTCAGATGCCGGGCATCGTGATTAAAGTAGCGATATTAAAGGGATGGTAAATGAGAGAGAAATACTGGATGGCTGCCACAATTTTTAAATGCTCGGTGACTATTCTGGACTCGAGCTGGAGAGTTTCGAGTAAGAACAGAAGAGAGAAAAGCCAAGTTCAGCATATCTGTCCAGCTTGAAGTTTGGATACTGAACTAGATGAAGAGGTTCATGCAATGATAGAGAAGGGGCGCTTCTAGGCTTCCGTGCGAGGAGCATAGAAATGTAATCGTAAAAATTCCAGAGCATGTTCTACTCGATTTGAGCTAACTAAAACCGCCTCAAAGTAGAAAAAAAATTGAATGCGTTTTTTTTTTCGCCTTTGAAATCGTCTATTTTTGAAAAAAACGACCAACTTTTATCGGCTATATCTCTCGTTCTAATGCATCGATTGAGATCCGCTGGATCTTAAATGAAAGGTCTTAAAAAAACAAAAAAAATGACATGCGGTTGGTTCAAAAATATTGAAAATTGGCCAAGTTACAGTACTCGGAATATGAGCATCAAATTGACCCTAAAAAGCGTAGTATCGTCAAAGTACACCCGGTAGCTGTCACTTTTTATAAATGAACAATTTTTTTCTTGAAAGTATAAAAGTAGACGAATCAAATGAGGCGTCGCACGTTCAAAAATATTGAAAACTCGCGGAGCTACGATTTTTCAAAAATAGCCAAAAACAGGCAGATTTTCAGACTTTGAAAAAAAATATATGGACATATATATATTTTAACGAAAATCTGAGATAGCCAAAAGGCTTCTTTTGACATATTCTATCATAGAAAAAATCGCCGAGAAGATCGGCTGACCCCCCTGCGCAGCCAATTTTAAAAAACTGCTGTAATCACCGATATATATATATATATATACTCGTGGCTTACTTAGCTACCTCACAGTGGCTTATCAAATTTCGCATTGTTTTTAAATAAATGAACGCCCACCGAAAAGGACAATGTAGTGCTTATCATTCATCTGTTTATGGTCCGTATCGACGGCGATGGTCTGCCAAACAGCGAGAACTTGATGTTATAAGACAAGGTTAATACTTCTACGAGGAGAGTTATAACAATGAAACTGTCCATTATAAAAGTCATTACGTCATACCACACGGGAGTCCTTATTTTAGACCTCTCAAAGCTGAAATACTTTCCACAGTAACGAGCACATATTTATCCATATACTAATCACGCTTGAGAGGATTAGTAAAATTCTCAACGATATCCTTGGTAAGGATCGAGACTCATCTAAATTTCTGATAACTGTGCTGGTCACTTTCCGAGTTAAGAACAAGTCACACGTCGTACCTTCGAGATTGGTTTTAAGGACCGATGGTGTCCTTCATCTAAAGTCTTCTTTACCAACTCTTTTAACGCTAACCCATAATATAGGCTATCAACCACTGTTATTACGAGTCCATCCGCAATCGACGGACCAATTAACTACGCCAGCAATTTAAACAATAAAAAAGGATTTTTTTCCAGCCATTTGCAAATAAAACAAAATACAAAAAAAAAGAAACAAACGATTTCGAATCTGCAATGGCCAGATAATGAGCTTGAAAAAAGATCAATCGCCGAGGGCCGGAAGGAATGTACGCCTACATAATAGTCAACACCATTATTTAGACCTCGAATACTATAATATGCATAACCATGGTACTAATGTACACGATTGGCATACGGAAACTCGGATCAACAACTATCGTGAGACATGCGCACAATTATAGAGGAGAGAAGGAGCTCACACTCTCGTTGTGCCTCTGTTACCGCTACTGATACTGCTGCTCCTGCTATTGATGTGCTAAGAATCACTGCACCGACTGTGGGTGACCTGGCTGATCAAGCCAAAATACGAAGAAAAACAAAAGGAATATAGCAATCTACAGTACTCAGTGATTTCGACCTCTCAATAGCTACGCGCACGTTGGCTATCTCACTGTCACCTTTGGGTGCGCGCGCAACGCGGCTTTCATATGCACTCACTTGCTTCTGTGCTAAACCGCTCGTTCTTTCATTTCCGTCTTTCTGTCTGTTTATCTCTCTCTCTCTCCCTCTCTTTCTCTCTCACTCTCTCTTTCTCTATACGCATTTTCGTCTCTACCGGGAGCTGCGTAAATTCACATCCCTCCTCATTTCCGGCTCCGCCAATCAGCTATAAAGTATAAAATATTTCAAAATAAATCTTTCAAGAAATATTTCCCTCAAATATCTGGAAGGTTTCTAAAATATTTCAGTAATAATATCATATATTTAACTACTATTTCAAATAGTAAGATACCTAGATATTTCTCAAAATACTATTTTAATTCTCAAATATTTCATTAGTGTTTTTGAATATAATAATTGTTTGGTCCTCTCCGCCTACTTTTTCCAATTTTCCCCTCAACATTGATTTTCTGTGTGGCTGACTTCTTTTTTACTCAAATCGGCAAGTCCACGGTAATCATTTGTGACGTTATGGCTTTACAAACATTGAGAGTAAATGTTTGGCCTCTTCTCCTATCTCGCCCCTGTACAACGACAGGTTGAGTCTTGCATCTTGTTAACTCATAACACGATTGTTCATGATATTTGTTGTATATTTTGGATTACAAATAGCAACTGAAAATAAATCTTCTCTGACGTCACAAATTAACCCAGAACTGATGTCAGAACTCACCAGAGGGCGACCCATTATGTACGAGGGTGGGACAATAAGTCCTTAGAAAATGATAGAAAAGCAATGTTTTTTTGGTGGATTTTTTTTTATTTTTCAATATAATCTCTTTTCAACTCGATATACTTTCCCAGGCGTCTTTCAAGTTTTTTTTAGCCATCAAAAAAAAAAAAAAATTTGGAAGTTCCTCAAAATAGCCATTTGTTTTTGTTATGACCTCCTCATTCGAGATAAATCGTTGTCCGACAAGCCTCTTTTTTAGGTTTGGGAATAAAAAAAAGTGACTAGGGCCAAGTCTGTTGATTACGGCGAATGGTTTACTAATTCGAACTTCAATTCCTCAATTTTAAACATTGAAACTAAGTAAGTGTGCACTTGTGCATTCTCTTGATGAAACAACATTTTTTTTTGTTCAAATGAGGACGTTTTTATTTATTTTCTCGCTTAACTGGTCCAAGAACGACGCATAATACTCTCCGGCAATTGTTTGTTCTTTTTCTAAGTAGTCGACAAAGATAATTCCACGTGTATCCCAACAAACAGTGGCCTTAACCTTGCCGGCCGATTTCACTGTCTTCACCTTCTTTGGAGCTGGTTGACCTTTCGCAATCCACTGTTTTGACTGTTCCTTCGTCTCAGGAGTTTTATCACTATACGGAACTCACTTTTTTCCATTGCTAACAAGAAACAAAAGTTGTTCACTTTGATCGACAATAAAAACGGAACTACTCGATGGATCTGGTTGAAACTCCGGCAGCATTTTATATAACAGTGTTCTGAGCGCTCTGAGTAAAAGTATAAAGATCAGTACGCACGATCATTCAGGCCATTAATTTTAGCAGCTAACCAGCTTCAGATATCTGTGAAGCCCTTCAGCCTTTTATCAGAGACAGAAGTTCACCTTTGAATACCAGTACCTGCTGCCAAATTAAGAGAATTTTCAGAGGCATTTCCAGTGGCCTCTCCAGAGACTTTTCCAGTGGCCTCTCCAGAAACTCTTCCAGTGGCCTTTCCAGAGGCTTTTCCAGTGGTCTTTCCAGAAGCTTTTCCGGGAGGATCGTCTGTGACTACCAGTATATGCTGTCAAGTCAAGAAAGTTTTCTGAGACTATTCCAGTTGCCTTTCCTGAATCCATTTAATATCACTTCAAGACTCTCTCAAGAAGACTACCTAGAACTATCAGTGTTTGCTGCCAAATCTAGAGTGTTTTCTGAAGTTTTCTAGTAGATTATCCAAAGGCTTTTCTAGTGAAATAACAAAAGTGATCAGTAGCAGTATTCTTCATTTTGTTTGAAGTCAACGCCTTCTTAACTCAACTATCCAAGATTTGGTTTACTTGCATCTTTACCAAGACTCAATCTGGTAATAACAAAGTTACATCAGGCAGTTTTGATAGTGATCAATTATTATATATTATTCATTTAAAATGAAATCGAGATATTATTATTAAGAGTAATTAAGATACAAAATATGGTGTTCAAATAATACGAAAATATTTAGAAAGATTCAGATACTTTAAAATTTGTCAGTATTTTTCACGTTGATACAATTAGTTACGAAATTTAATACAATTTTCCAATATTTAATTTTTGTAAATAAATATTAATACTCTCGAAAAATGTCGTAAACATTGCAGCAATATGGTACAGTCTTTGCTTCGGGAAATATTTTATTAAATGTCCTAGAACAATTTCTTAAAATATTTTTGTAATATTTTTTAAGTATTTCTGTTATTATTTGCAAGGATAGTTTTTAGAAGACTAATAATTTTATTTAATAATTAAATATTTCATTAAAATTTAATAATATAACACAGATCTGCATGGTTTTTCTGTTGGCATACTAAAGTAATTTCCGAACTAATTATTTGCGTAGAATTTAAATGTGGAGTTATAATTTGTCCATCACGTCAAGTTTTTTGGATATCATAATCTGAAAGAGCAAAAAGGGCAGATTTTACTACATTTGAGATCCTGTAACATCGTAAAAAAATTTTTTTTTTTGGCAACACGGAGAACCATTTGAAAGGTCTGCTCTTACACTTTAAAATCCATTTTTAAGATTTTAAATACCCTTTTTTCTGGAAGATAAAGTTTTCGTATTTATTTTGTATTTATACTTGAAAAATACGTGAAAAATCCAGTTCACATATTCAGATTTTCATGATGGAAACATTTGTAGTAGTGTAAAATATATTTTCCATGCAATTTTATCACTAAATCGTGAAAAATACCATTTAAACGTTTAGATATCGTTTTGGAGATAAATAATTCAAAAACATGAACAGTTATTACAAATTCAGATATCTGTGATAGAGATATATATCATAACGAAAAATGTATTTTTATCAAATTTTATTAGTAAGTTGCAATTAATACTGATAAATTTTTCAAAGATTGTATTAGGGATTGTATTAGGGATAAGTCATTCGTATTTACCCTTGAAAAATATATAACAGTAAAGTCGATAAAAGTACATGAAAAATGTTCATGAAATGATCAATTTTTCGAGAGATTTACAATAGCTAAAACTGCATTTTATGATTTGAATGCAAGTGGGTTCGGATTTATCATTGAGAAAAAATTTGTGTTCCAACCATTTTTATTTATAATCTGTATACAAAACATTATTATGTGACGGAATTTATATATGCATTTTTTTCCACTACATTTTTTTATTTACAATTATGGTATAAACCATGAAATACATTATTTTCAAGAATTTCGAATTTAAATATTATTTTAACCACATGAGAGCTTATCAATAAATATTGTCTTTCAAAAAATGCTTCATTAATTATAGAAACTTTTACTACATTTTGTCAATGGTCAAGGTATCGTATAAAAAACAGGTGATCACGAGTAAAATCGATACAAATTATGTTTACTCTGCTTGAAAAAGACGCAAGCATTTATCGAAGTAAAAGATGCCGTACTAACAAAACTTTTGGATTTGTGTAGTGACTATGATCCAAATGATGAAAAGCCTTCAGCTGTCGTATGTCCTGCCTACAAATTGAAAGTTTCTCCCTCTTACAAAGATAACAAAGAATCAAAGAATTTGAAACTACCTGATTATAGTAAATTTCCTCCTTTGAAAAGAAATTCTAGAAAGTGTGCTAATGAAAAATGTCAGTGTAATTTATGTAAAATGGTTGGTAATCTAATAATTCACTCAAATCTTCAAAATAAAGGTGAAAATAATAAAACCAACTTGCCTGAAAATAAAAAAAAATGTAAAAAATGTTTAAACATATTATGTCGTGGTCACAAATGTACTCTTAGTGTTTTGATAATTAATGTCAAGACAATAGTAGATGCCAATCTTAAGATAAAACAATAAGAACAATTAGTTAATTACTGAAAGATGAAATAGGTGAAGGTAAGAATTTGATTTCATTGACGCAAGCTCACGGCAAGCCGTTAGTAGTAGATGTTAAACCAAAAGTAAAAAGGGACTCTAATATTTCTATTGATTCTCTGTATAAATTACAAAGTGACCTGAATTGTAGTGTTAATATGATCTTCAAAATTGCAACTGCAGTTCGTAAAGAATCAAACAACAAACAAATTATTGAACCAAACTTGAAAAAAAAGTTTTTTGGAAATAATCAAAAATTAAATTCGTAATTTGAAGAACGCAATTTTCTCTTTATTCATGTGAAATATAAACAAGTGATTCAAGTGCCAGAGACAGTTATTATTTGTAAAAATGTTAAAGCTCTTTTGAAATTTATTTGTGAATCATTCGATTGCTAGAATTGTACGACTCAAACAAAGGGAATTGATTGGAAGAGTTTTAAGAAACTAGAATAAAATACGCGCCTATTAATTAACTATTTTAATTGAAACTAATTAAGCTTAACTATACTATGTTGACAAATTAAATAAGTTAATGAAAATCTGTTTAACGAATGTAAAATTCAGAACGTGTGATCAATTCGGACAAATGATTAATACTGCCTTGACCTCGACAACTAAACTTATAACACTCCGTAACCCAAAACGTACACTCTCCCTTACTCTCCTTAAGCAGGAAAAGAAAGAAGTCATATAGTCAGATCGAAGTTAGGCATGCTGAGTAAGTATATCGATAAATGGAGAAAAGAGAGAGAAAGAAATAGTACGTGGCTGCTAGGAGAGAGGAGAAAGCGCGACTACGTTGCAACCTTATACTTCCCCGTTAGATATATATGAAATACTTTCGTCTTTCGACAAAACATCTAGGACTCTGTCAAAATTAAAAAATCAGAATAGTTATTACTCAAGTTTTGGTGGTTATCAAAATGTTTGTAATACCCTAAGTACCAGAGAACAGATGCTATATATGAACAACAACCTACTACTCTAAGGCCATTTTTACACTGGCAATACCAACTTTTGATTGGATCGAAACTAGCTACTCTATATTGAATCCAGAAACTAGCTACTTTATATTGAGTACAGCTGTTATTTTTTTGTGATAATGTGACGGGACTGCATAAAAATTCTTAAAATATCATATTGTTCTCGGTGAACTTAAAGTATGTAATTCTCATCCTCGTCGATGTGTTCTTTGGTATAGGAGACAGCTTGCTTAAGTTGGTATACACTAATTGTTATTCTTTGAAGGTCATCAATTCATTAATGTGAAAACCCATAAGTGAAGTTATTTCTCTTGTTTCCCATATTACTCTTTTTTTCCTCTAACCATTGTCATCGACTTATTTTTGGAGAGTATTTCCTCTTTTACTCAATGCATGCATTCTCTCAGCAATTATACGAGGGTGGTTCGATAAGTACTTAGCCTACAAAAGAAATATGAAAATTTTGGAAAAGTGGCGTTTTATTTTTCAACATAGTCTCCTTTTAGTTCGACACACTTGGCCCAGCGATGCTCCAACTTCTTTAACCCGTCTGAAAAATACGTTTCCTTGAGGTCTGAAAAGTAGGCTTCCGTGGCAGCGATTACCTCCTCATTCGACTCAAATTTCTGCCCGGCGAGTGACTTTTTCAAGTTTGGAAACAAAAAGAAGTCGCACGGGGCTAAATCTGGAGAATACGGTGGATGGGGCAGCAGTTCGTAGCCTAATTCGACCAATTTGGCCATGGCGACGGCGGAGGTGTGAGCCGGTGCGTTGTCATGGTGGAAGAGCACTTTTTTCATCGCTAAGTGGAGCCGTTTTTTCTGCAATTCGACGTTGAATCGGCCCAATAATTCGGCATAGTACAGCCGTGTGACCGTTTTGCCCCTCTCCAGGTAGTCGATGTAGATCATCACCTTTCCGGCCGATGGGGCAGTCTACGCCTTCTTCGAAGCACTTTCGCCGGGTAAAGTCCACTGTTTCGACTGTTCCTTGGTCTCTGATGTATACCAGTGGATCCATGTTTCGTCGACTGTCACGAAACGACGCAGAAACTCCTTCGGGTTGCGCTTAAACAGCGTCAAACATTGCTCTGAAGTTGTCTCACGGTTGCGCTTGTTGTCCGTAGTGAGCAAACGCGGCACCCATCGCGCCGACAGCTTTCTCATGCCCAAAATTTCATGCAGGACACGATCCACGCGGTCTTTTGAGATGCGTACGATCTTAGCTATCTCGCGCACCTTCACTCGTCGATCTGCCAATACGAGATCGTGAATTTTTGTCACGTTATCCTCCGTGGTAGCCGTTTTCAGAGCACCTGGACGTGGCTCTTCAAAAATCGACGTGCCACCACGTTGAAACTCGTTAAACCAATTTTTGACGGTCGCCATCGAAGGAGAAGAGTCACCGTACACAGTATCCAAGCGCTTTTTGATTTCGCTGTGCATTTCCCTTCCAAAAACAAGAATCGAATCACCAACCGATACTCCTCTTTTTCCATTTTTCAAAAATCAACGGACACACTTGCTTTCACACGCTCTCAAAAATAAACTACGACTCCGATCCGGCTGAAATCTTGACAGTAACCATCGAGAAGGTTGTATTACGTGATAGAATATTTCTTTTGCGAGAGTGACGCCATCGGGCGGTGAGGCTAAGTACTTATTGGACCACCCTCGTAGTATCATCGTGGCAAGTCACTGAAATTCTTGGTGGTCTATAAGCATTGCAAATTTCTGAGACAATTCGTACATAGTACCGAGTCTAAGGTATCTGAGAGTCAGGTATGATTTGTGAAAGTATTTTCCACTACTTTATCAGACCATTCACAGATTCGATAACCCATCGTATTTTTGTGAGTAAACAAGATTCGTTTGCACTCGCTGTTTCACGTTGTGATTCTCTTTCTAGAAATCAAGGCATTACAGTTATAAGTTCATATTTTTTTAATATACTAATCGACTCTCGAAAACCTCTATCAACGACCAATACATCATCAGGTATTATCTATTGTAGGAAGGGCGGTGCTCCTTGCCGCATCATACTCGCATCATTAAAATCATCATCATTACATTCTTACGATCAGCAAAATAAGGTCCATATATTTCAAAAATGTAACCAGTGGTGATTACTAACTAGGTTAGTTATGCTTACTTACTACTTACTTACTTACTTACTTTCTTGCTTACTAGGCTTCGCTAATGGTCTACTTTTATGAACAGAAGAACTGC
Organism: Phymastichus coffea; assembly: GCF_024137745.1. Taxonomy (NCBI): domain Eukaryota; kingdom Metazoa; phylum Arthropoda; class Insecta; order Hymenoptera; family Eulophidae; genus Phymastichus; species Phymastichus coffea. The sequence goes on along the minus strand of NW_026706822.1, from coordinate 1,868,315 downwards.
GACGCTGGAACATATAGTTACTGCTTTTTTTTCTATGTATGAGGGGTGTTCAAAAAGTTAGGTGGCTTTATGGTTTTCTCAAAAAATATTTATTTATCAATATTTATGTTGTCCTCTACAAAGTAATCCCCATTATATATAGATATAATACCAGGGGAAGTCAATAAGTCTTCACAAAAAGAAGGAAAAAAAAGTTTTGCGTATGTATTTTTTTTTATTTTTGAACATAATCTCCTTGAAGGTAGATACATTTTATTAAACGGCCTTCCAGGTTTTTTATCACCAGAAAAATATGATTTCTGAAAACCGTCAAAATAGGCATTTGTTTCGGCGATGACTTCTTCATTCGACGTGAATCGTTGTCCGGTAAGCCATTTTTTGAGGTTAGAAAATAAGAAAAAGTCAAATCAGGCGAATATGGTGGATGGTCAATTAATTCGAACTTTAATTCGTTAATTTTTGCCGTCGAAACTGCACACGTGTGAACTCGAGCATTGTCTTAAAGAAAAAGGCATTATTTTTTGTTCAAGTGAGGACGTTTTTCTCTGATTTTTTCTTTCAGCTAACCTAATAATGACGCACAATATTGTCCAGTGATCATCTGGCTCTTTTCCAAGTAGTCTGTAGATGATTCCATACGCATCCCAGAAAACCGTGGCCATAATCTTGCCAGCTGACTTTACTGTCTTTTCCTTCTTTGGGGCTGGTTCTCCTGCGGTAATCCTTTGTTTAGACTGTTCTTTGGTTTCAGGAGTGAAGTGGTGTATCCATGTATCATCTACAGTTACGAGTCGACGCCAAAAGTCTTCACGATTACGACGTATACGTGCCAAAAGAGCCTCAGAGGTGACCACGCGGGTTCGTTTGTTTTCAACAGTGAGCAAACGCAGCACCCATCTTCCTGATATATTTTTCATCCCCAATTTTTCATGCAAAATTGAAATGATTGTACCCTTTGATACCCCTGTGGCCTCAACTAATTCTCGCAATTTTAATCTTCTATCACTCAACACCATATCGTGGATTTTGTTGACCATTTCCTGCGTACTCACTTCTACGGAGCGTCCTGAACGAGGTTCATCTTTGGTTGTTGTACAGCCGCGTTTAAATTCATTTACCCAGTTATAAACAGTCTTAAACACAGGGGCAGACTTGCCATGAACGGCGTTCAACTCAACTGTGATTTCTTTTGATGTAAGGCCTTTCAAATGAAAATGTTTTATCACCACTCGAAACTCTGTCTTTTCCATTTTTCAAATAAACCAATAACGTTTTGTTCAACCAACGTTCACAAAAAAAAGACTTAATGAATCGAGCTGAAACTTTGTACGATATCTAGTTAGTAGTATTGCTTGTCAAAAACATCATAATTTAAGCGTGACGAGCGCCATCTCTTGGATTTTGTAAACACTTATTGACCCCCACTCGTATACTTGTGCCAGCGCTTTTTCCTATTATCGAAGCAATTTTTATAATCATTTTGAGATATAGCCTTGAGTTCTTTCAGCGATGCAGTTTTTATCTCCTCAATCGTTGAAAATCGATGTCCTTTCATGGGTTTCTTAAGTTTTAGAAAAAGAAAGAAGTCTCTGGGAGACAAATCTGGTGAATATGAAGGCTGAGACATGAATGTGGTATTGGATTGGCCAAAATATCTCTCACAAGCAACGATGACTGAAGAAGTGCATTACCGTGATGCAAAATTCACGAATTGTTTTTCCAAAGTTCCGGACGTTTTTTGCGTATTGCCTCTCGCAAACTACGCATAACTTTAAGGTAATACTTCTTATTGACCGTACGACCTTGTGGTAAGAATTCCTGATGAACTACGCCACGGTAATCAAAAAAGACAGTGAGCAAAACCTTGACATTTGATCAAACATGGCGTGCTCTTTTGGGTATTGGCTCTTCTGGGGTCTTCCATTTGGACGATTGGACTTTAGTTAAATGATAAATCCTGTAATGATGGATCGAAGGGAAATAGTGATAGATGGAAAATCAATCAACTTTAATTATATTTAGCAACGTTTCGTCAGCACATTTGCTGCCCTCTTCAGGCTTTATTAATAAAAAAAAAAAAACATAACAAATTATTAACAATAGAGTTTTCACAAGTAATTTTAAAAGTATATAGTTCTAAGTATATGAGTATACCTGATTTCTCTCATAGTCAAATTATTATAGGCTAAAACGAATAAATCGTAGCACAGTCAAAATTAAAGTGAGAAATCAAGTGTTTCAACTCATACTCGTATATTTACTCTTCATCTATTGTCCCTTCCTCATCGATCTTAATAAAGGTTTATAGGTGTGACTAAGATATTGTATATCCTCTTTTCTATTTAATGTATTTTTATGTAGGCCAATGTGTAACATTTCGGATATTCTTCGTTTCTTATAATACTTTTCATAATCCAATATCTTAGCTTTTTTCCAGTCGAATTCATGTGAGAACGTTCTTCTATGTGTAGCTACTACTGTATCTGCATCAATGTTTTTTTTGTGTTCGTTAAATCTAATCTAATTTTTAATGAACGTTAAATCTCATTTTTAATGAACGTTTACTTTCACCTATATAGACTGCTGAACATTGTTTGCAGTTAAAACTGTAGACAATACCAGTGTTGTCTAATAAATCCGATTTATCTTTTCCTAAACGGATAAACTCCTGTAATGGTTTTTATAATAACGGAATAGGCATGATACTATGTTTTTTTAACACAGATGAACATTTTCTGAAGATGTTGCAATTATTAGGAATAGCGACTGTAGGTAATTTTCTAAGTTGTTCGAATTATTATACCCTTTTTTGTATATATTACTAATAATTTTTAAATTGTTGGAATAAAATTTTTTGTCAGAAAGTAAAAACACTCGGTTAACTAAATTTAAAACTATATTAAATTTTTGGTGAATTGTATGTTCTGAGTTAAAATACAAAATTCTGTCAGTTTGTGTTGTTTTCCTAAACCAGTCAAATTCTAATTTATTATTATTTCTGATTAATTTTAAGTCAAGAAATGGAATAAAATTATTATTTTATTCCATTGTATTTATAACCATGTACCCATGATTCATCTGCAGTTATAACCCTTTTGACAAAATCAGATTCTTCATTGACTTCATTCAACATCTCCTGAACAATGGTCATGCGACTGTTCTTTTAATCAAAATTAAGCATTTTTGGAATGAGTTTCATTGACACACGTCTCATGCCTAAAACATCCGAAAGAATATCATGGCATGATTCACCCGATATGTCAACATCTTCTGCAACTTCTCTGGTGGTGTTTCGACGATTTTTTAACACAATTTCTTTCACTGCTACAGCGTTTTCATCTGCTGTTGATGTGCTGGAACGTCCAGGGCGAGGTTCATCTTCGACATTCTTTCAGTCTTCTTGGAACAGTTTATACCACTTATACACATTTTTCTTACTCAGAGTAGACTAACCGTATGCAATTGTCAACATTTCAAGAGTTTTAGAGCACTGGATTCCATTTTTTACACAAAATTAATACAAACTCTTTGCTTCATTCTTTTTGATAGAAGAATATCGTCGAGCACACCAAACACCTCTAATCTTTGACGCCCTCACAGAAAAAGAACAGGTGCTATATAGTCCAAACTATGAATATATGATCGCGGCGACTGTATCAATACAACAACAACAAAAATTCAAAACTTAAATGTACGTAGCCAACAAAAATTGAAGTCATCTTACTTTTTAAACATCATTCCTATTATATGCGGCGCATGTATTATTATGTATGCGCAGTTCGCTTCCGTCGCTGCTCTCCCCATCACTTGACTATTTCGATGCGCTCAGCCAAAAACATTGAGCTTCCGCGTTATTTCTGATCTATATTTCATTTTTTTTCTAAAAATCAGAATAAACATTGTGAAGCGAAAAACATCTAGTTTTCGAAACCATTTTTAAATATGAAATTAAGCTTTCTATGTCGACTGGAGACGCATCAGAAAATTTCGCATTAATTTGTTTAATTGCTCATTGTGTGTAAAGTTATTATAAACAAAAACAAAAATAAGCGGCTATGTCCTTATAATTGTTAAGAAAAAATATCTTGCTCAAATTCAAGAATTTAAAAATATGTGATAATAAAAGAGGTAATATAGCCTACACGATAGTTCCATCGATTACCTCTAACAGTTATGTCTAAATATTTATGTCTAAAAGTTTATGTCACAAAAGCCTGGGTGTTTGGTTGCTTGGCTTATAATACGCCTATAAATTTCATTCGAGTTCATGTTTGTGGCCATGTGTCTGCACTGTAGTGCGTGCGAGAGTATGTACATGACGGCGACGAAACATCTCGTAAGTGGTAAATCTCGCACTTGCCTGTCTGCCCGATGGGCCATCGACGGTCAACTTACCTCGCATCCTTTAGAGCTAACAGCGGTGAAACCGAGGAATGGCCATCATCGAATCTAGAAACTGTGCGAGTTCGTCTACCTATCGGCTATAATAGGTATTGGGTAGGTGCTTTGTTTTGTTTAGTAAACCCTGAGAGCAGCGGCAATCAGTTACGCAAATATACACCACGCGCATTAGATCTCTCTCCTTATCTTTCACGATGCAAGTATCCGGTTTAATACCATTGTGCTATTCTTTTTTCTCGTTCAAAGACGTCAAAACGCCTCGGTATATTCAACTTACTTAGTTCGATATTCGTGTTTTGCCTTTGCTACGTTCTACCTGTTTCCTGCCGAATCGAATCTACGAAAGCAATCTTGTTGCTCTTATATCAAGCGTGCTGGCTATTCGTGCTGGCTATTCATGCATACGGTTTTCGCGTTCCATCCATGTTACAGTGCCGAGCTGATGCAAGGGATAGCTAAATTTAATTTATTAACTCGTTAGGTAATCGATTACATCAATATTACAATGTTTACGAATAATTACAACCCTATTTATGTATAGATAGAGACCTTAGGTTTCCATTTAAACAATTGTATAGGTATGGTCTGGAGCAGCCGTCAGCAGAAAAACATGACGAGTTAAAGGATTCTTTCTTGTACGAAACGAAATCCTCAATCCTTGTTTACCGGTAAGATGTTACAAAATGGTAGCAGAGTGTTGTTAATTCTGTCTATATTTATACAATTGTTAATAAAAATATATTTTTTTATTGTTGCGATATTTGGATTTTAATTAAGTGAATCATTCCAAATATAATCTAATACTAATATATTCAATTATAAATATAACGGGTAAAATATTCCACTGAAGGATTTTATTCAAGATACTAGAAATTGGACGCAAGATTTCGTGGAGCTCCTGTACAGTTTTTCAACAAATGTATGCTCAGTAAATGCAAGGATCCCAGAAATAATGGTAACAACCTCAAATTAATAGTATTAATAATAATAATTACTATAATAATCATCAAATTTTTGGTCATAAGGACAGAGGACATTCCAGCCAAGAAATTGAAATTTCGCAAGAATAATGAAAATCAGGGTCGATTGTATAATCTTTATACTGATATTTACCAGTATCCCAACATACAGCGCTATAATAATGTTAGATATGACCAACTGAGGTTTAATGATAATCAAGGCAAAAAAATTAAATACATTAACAGAACCAGAATGATCAAATTCTATAGAATTTTTGTCCAAGCTCATCTTATAACCAACCGAGCAGTTGAGACTTTAAACTCGAATAAGACTCGCCCTGTGATAAACATGATGATTCCACATGTGCCGACTCTGAAAAAAATACAGGAAGTAATGGCGATACTAGCAAAAGTAGCACAGGAATAATAGATATCGGAGAAAACGGGAATGCCGTCCGCACCAGTGATATTAAAGAAACCACAAATATTCGATAAAACAGATTAGGCATCTATGTTGTCTTAAATAGGGTAACTACTTAACATTGGAAATTTCAAAATACATACTCAGCCGAGTAAGATTTCAGATACCATAGAATAATGTCAGATGAACTGTGTTATGGTGGACAATAGATCAGCAATAAATTTAACACAATTTGGAACATTAGATTAGATATCAAGATTTGATCCGAGAGAGTCAACAGCTCTCAGCGGTCTCACAGAACATGTAGTACCCCGTTTATGAACTGTAATATTGTATTTAAATGAAAAAACCGCGATATTTTATATCGAATGGGATAAGTTTCCTATCTAAGAAAACGAAATGTTAGGTAGAGATTTTCAAATTTTCTAATATACACTAATAGAGTTTACGATACAAAGTTATGTGATACACCTGATACCATTCCTATTTGAAATGCCAGTCAATCAATTATGAACTGACTTGGTTATAACTCTTTCGAATAGAAAAAGGAAAGATGAAATATCGAAACAGAGAATTGAGTCTGATTTAGATAAAGAATTTGTAGAAATGACTATGTAAAGCAATAAAGGCTTTGACAATGATGAATTTCTAAGCGTAAATAAGACGACGAATAATAATAATAATAAAGGAATAAATAATAAGGTGAAGTATATGCCAAAGGCAAGTATTACGGGTTAAATTCGTTAGTACAAGTCTATCTGAGAGATACCTCCCCGGGATAAATGTAGAGGACAACGAAATACTCATAGGAAAAGTTTCATGACCAAATACTCCTAGGAGAGGGGTTGGAGTAGTGAAAAATAAAAATAAGACATATAAAATAATGGCGATAAATTTTTACGAGGAGAATGTGACAATTGAAATAGAACTAAAGGAAATTTTATATTTCAAGTATGTTCAAAAGGAACTTTTTTTCATCGGAATGTGAAAACAAGAAAAAATAAGGCGAGGAAATTCAAGTCTGATTCATGCAAAATGTAAAAAACTTTTGAAGCTGATAAGGCTGGCACACTTGTCCAAAGGTGAGTATGAAAGTTTAAATCATTCTATCAATTTTTTTTATTATCAGAAGAAGGATTGTCAGGCACGAATCTTATAAAACAAGAAATATACTTGAAAAATAATACACCTATCGAAATAAGTAATGTAGACATCCACCAATATATAAACATTTTATTAAAGAAGTGATAATTAAACGATCGAAAGACAGAATTATTAATGAATTTAATTCTCTGTATAATTCGCTACTATAGATAGTGCCCAAGAAGCTTGGTAGCGATGGCAAACCAAGATCTTAGAAAATTAAACAAGACCATAGAGAATGTATATCCACTACCTTATATAGCTGATATCTGATATAGTTGATATACCAGTTGAGGGATTGAATCTACTGTTCTACGTTCATTCTCGTAAGTTATTTTAACAAATTCCTTTGAGGCAGGAGGATCGTGCCAAGACGGCATTCTCCACTTCTCGCAGATACTATCAGTATGTCAGAATGCCTGAGGGATTAGTGAACGTACTTGCCATATTTCAAAGGATAATAGATATACTATTACGAGCACTAATAAATATTGAAATGCTTGTGTACTTGGATGAGATTATAGGTGATGCTAGAAGTCTGCACGATCATGAAGTAAAAGTCGTAAAGTTATTCAAAAGAGTTAACAATACAAGTCTGATGTGGCGACCGAAGAAGATAAAATTTCTTCGAAAGGAAGTGAAATTTCTAGGACACAATAATTGGTCTCCAAGTTGGTCAATGTAGTAAAATATATTTCCACAGACCAATTGGTGTCAAGAGTATCCTCTCCTGTCTGGAACTTTCTGGGTACTCTAAAAGGTTTATTAACGACTATTCTAAGATAGCATAACCTTTATCTAATCTGACAGGGAAAGAACAGGACTACGAATGAGAAGATGAGCAGAAAAAAATCGTCACGATACTAAAACAGCTGTTGTACGAAGCCCCATTTTTAGCCTATCTGGACTTTAACAAAACCGTCAACGTTATCATCAGATACATCAGATTATACGCTAGGTGTGGTTTTGTTACAAAAAACAGACAGCGCAAAACGTCCTATAGAGTAGTCCTTTCCCGACAACTTAACAAGGCTGAACGTAATTACGTGGCGACGAAAAAAGAATGCCTCGCAGTTCTTTACCCGATGAACTAATTTAGACCGCATATATTATGCAATAAATTCATATTAGTGGTGTATTATGAATCGCTTGACTACTTACATAAGAGAAAGGATTCAGGATTTAGGGTAAAAATTAATACGCTGCATGCTCAAGTTTATCGACAATCGGTATGTTTTTGAATAAAAATCAGTTGTTGTCAAATATAAATTGAATTGTGGTGATTCGAAGAGAGCTTTCATCGTCAAAGAAGTTTTATTGAACTAACTTATCATTGGGATAAGATGAGCTTAGCTAAGACTAATGAAGACATAGAGCTTCCAAGTTATTTCTCTGAAGATGATAATCCATCAGAGTACGTACAAGATATTCTATGGAATATAGATCCAATAGAGGATGATGGTACTGACATAGAAATTGACAGGTGAATCGAAACCTCAATATAAAAATTACAAGGATTATAGAAGTTTAATTAAGAGGAAACGAAATAGACTCGATGAACACAAATATAAAAAAAACTATAAAAATATGCGCCTTTCGCCAAAACTAACTCTAAGTATCCTCGCGTTACTAGGAAAAAAAAGAAGAAATTACAAAATTATTTACACGCATGCGTGCGCAGGAATAGATCGGTAGCAATACTATCCTGTCGGCTACTCCACCACTAATCGTCCGATATCTGGCTTCGACAACTAATAGACCCAGCGAGGTTGTCAATACTACTTAGTCAAAAAGGCCCCCAAACACAGAGAGAGAGAGAGAGAGAGAGAGAGAGAGAGAGAGAGAGAGAGAGAGAGAGAGAGAGAGAGAGACAGACAGACAGACAGACAGACAGGCAGACAGAGAAAGAGAGAGAGAGAGAGAGAGAAAATACAGCACCAACCTAGCACGGAGCTATTACCGGTAATACTGTTCGTCGCCCTTCGTTGTCTTTACTCACTTGCTACCCAAAATATCTGGGTTGATGTTAATGCTCGATTTCGCTCGCTACTGCTCACTGCTTCGTAAAAAAAATTGCGCGTGCCGTTGACACGCACTTCGCTGACTTTTCCATATGCACCGGTATCGGGAAGAATCACTAACTGACCGTGACCTAGACACCATTCACAATCACTACAAAAACCAAAAACACGTGCATACCGCGCATGATGGGTGTGTATTCATAAAAACCAAAGAAAAATCCTCACTAAAGACGCGTATCCAACAAAATGCTGATCAAAACTATAGGTAAGCCATTTATGTTCTGGGACACAAAGGACAAAGGATGCCTCCAATGTATAAGGGATATGTGTATGTTCTGGGACACAAAGAGGTCGCCCGATGAAGGTGTCACACTACCCCGACACCTTTTAATCGCGATAAGGTCCAATCCGATACCCCATGCTGAGTGTCTACAAGGCATTTAATGTACCTTTGACACCTCCTGCTGAATATCTAAAAGGTAATCGATGTAGCTTATGCATTGAAGATGCGTCGCCAGGTATATGTGTATGTCCTGAGACAGAAGCCAGTGGGCCTTTTAACAGAGTACCCCCCCCCCCCTTCCCCCACCCATTCACACACCGACAGAGGTTGTTATGGTAGGTTGCTGTAGAAGTCGGTAGGGTATTTGGTAAACTATATGATACTCTCTCTCTATCTCTCTCTCTCTCTATCCCTATCTCTCGTTCTTCTAAGTAAGCTTATGCTGGCTGAGTGTGAGCCCTAGGAGAGGGAGTAGCGTCTCTAGCTTGCTAGGCGCGTACGCCGTATAGTATGAATGCTGTTATCTCTCTCTCTCTCCTCTCTCTCTCTCTCTCTCTCTATCTCCTTCTCTCTCTTTCTCTCTCTCTCTATCTCTCTCTCTAGTAAGTTGATGCTGGCTGAGTGTGGGCCCTAGGAGAGGGGGTAGCGTCTCTAGCTTGCTAGGTGCGTACGCCATATAGTATGGATGCTCTTCTCTCTCTCTCTCTCTCTCTCTCTCCGGAGGTGTGCGGCTTTGCTCCGTCAACTGGCAGCTGGAATCGGCTACTCGTCTCACTCGTGTGGGTGTGTGTGTTTTGCGGACATTCCGGTCTCCCGCAGGCTCCATGTGCCGGGAGCGTGATCTGCTGGGTTCCATTGGAGGAACCAGGGAGCCCGATATTTAAAGTGCTACCGGAGAGAGGTTAAGGAAGGCCGTGCGATTCTTGGCGAATTTTTGGCGCAAAAATTTCGCATCTTCGCGCCTGCGCCGATCGACCATAACAGCTCCACCTCGCTGATACCCGCCAAAATTTGAATCGCTCGAGCAACATGAGCGAATTCAAGTGTGTTGTCTGCGGGGAAACGTCGAACCGGAGGCTGAAAAATTGCACGGTGTGCCAAAAGCCACGGCACAGCAAGTGTTCTGGCAACAGAAAGGATGGCCCCTGTGACAACTGCCGAACTGACCCGTCGAAGCCAGCAACAACAACAGCAACGTCGAGCATCGTAGTGCACAAATCGGCTACTCGAAAATCAGCGGATGGAAACATGAGTGCCACGCCAATCCCATCGTCAGCGAAAAATCAGGTGAGCAAGCTGCGTGCAAACACCAACATGAGCGTACCAGTCCATCGTCGCTCGTGCGCTTTATCTATGCCCTCACCTACGATGGGGCGTGGCCTATCGCCGAAACGAACACCTCACCCACCGAGTCGGCCGGCTGGCGATAAGCAGACGACAGTTCGGCTGGTTGCAAGTGAGAGGGCGCCTACCGAAATTCAAGGTGTGTCAGAACCGGTTGCCGCTATACAGGCGCCTGGATTTGACCAGAGTGTTAACGCGGAAGTGACAAATAAGAACGATGCGCACAAAAGTGTAGATGAGCACTTCCTAGGGACGCCGGAGCTGCCCAGTATTAATAATATACTGATTCTGGTAAGCACCCTGGAATTATTATTCCAGCGTTTCGATGCCATCGAGCGACAAGTCGATGAAGTAAAGGCCCTTGTGAAGCGGCATCCGGAACTGGAAAATGCTTCTATGGTCACCACATTACCTGTGACTGAAGGAGAAATTACCGGTGAAGGGTGCATTGCAACACTAGAGGGCATGATCCGAGATCAGTCCTCGAAGGTCAAAGACCTGCAAAAATTATGCGGTACTCTTCTGGAGAGCAACCGCTCTCTAGAAGAAAGATTAAAACAAGCATGTACCAGGTCTGGTGATGTCCGGTGTGCTTGCCGGGTCACCAACATAAAATGCAGCCCAAAGAATGCGAATCATGACAAGGCCAAAGCCAGCATTGACAAAGGGGTTATCAATGTAACACCCGCTTCAAGCTCCAGTGGTGCCGCTTTGAACCTGGAAGGGGACGCAGTGCGGTCTGGTGTGCTGGAGGGGGTTTCGTTACCACAAAGTGGAGGCGCTGAAGGCCATGAGGTTATAATACATGGCCTTCTGGACGAAGCGTCCAAAGTTTCCCCTGATGACTTGCGTGGGCTGGCTCTTGCGGCCCTGAAGGTCGTTCTGCCTTCGGTGACGCCAGAGGGCGTGACGGGGGTTAGGGTCTCGCGGCCTCGTCGCCGGCCAGCTGAGGGCGCTGTAGGTGCGGGGGCGGTGAGTCAGGAGGGACAACGGAGAGCAGGGTCATCCCAGCCCTCCTGCATTGTAAGGGTCAGAGACGAGGGACTTTTGCGCGACATAATGAAGGCGAAGCGCGGCATGCCCCGTGCTTGCATTACGACTGAGGACCTAGACAAGGACCTTCTCGGGCCGGAGTTGACTGCCAAGGTGCCACGGAGGAAATTATTTATTAATGAAATCCTGCCCCAAGCTCAATTCAAAACATTCCTAACCCTGAAGCCAGTAGCAAAGGGGCTTGGCTTCAGGTATGTGTGGCACAGTGGTGGGAGATTTCTGGTCCGACGAAGGACAGGAGAGAGGGCGTACGCGTTCGAGACGGCAGCGGATCTGCAGGCGATTAGGTCGGCGTGGGAGTCGACTGGCGGGTCGCGGTCGTCAGCGGAGTTGAGCACCGGCTCGGGGGGCGCTACACCATCGGGAGGAGAGAGCATGCAGCGGATCAGCGAGGGCACTGATGTCAACTCGCAAAAGGCATGACTCGGGACGGTGAGCGCCAAAGATGTTGCGTGTCGCGGTGGTTTCCTCAGGGCTGGGTTTCTCAACATTAACTCGCTTAGAGCGCGTGTTGAGAGGCTTCGTCTGTTCCTGGCTTGGGATGCCATCTATCATGTTTTTGGGGTTGCTGAGACCTGGCTGGGACCTGTGGTTGATGATCACATCATACGGGTTCCGGGGTACTCGGTGATAAGAAGCGATCGCAACATTAATGGGGGCGGTGCACAGTGATGCAGAACAGCAAAAAAAGTGTCAAAATATTTGAATGGGTTGGATTTGACATAAAATAACTTGCAATACACTTTTTCAATGTATTTTGAACCAAGGAATCCAAATCCGTTTCCCGCGACAACCTACGATTATTCCTTCGTGACTAAAAACATGCATTTATACCGAGTGATTAGCCAAAAAATAAGTTTTTCATGAATAAAATTTCATTATAAGATTTTATTTAATGTGTCACACATGTTTTCCATGTATTTTTCAACGAGGAATCCAAATCCGTTGTCTCCGGTACGATAATCCAACGTTAACATGACGAAAATTGCCATTTTCCACGAATTTCCACGAAAATCGTACTTTCAGCTGACGTCAAATTTCGCATCACTAATAATTTGCACGTGGCACATGATTTCCATGTATTTTTCAACGAGGAATCCAAATCCGTTGTCTCCGGCACGATATTCCTACGTTCACATAAAGAAAAATGCGTAACCATGCAGCATGGATTTTTTATATATTTATTAACGAAAATATTTCTATTCTATCTTTTGTTGTCGTCTTATTTTATGAATATTTATTGCTATTTAATGTAACTAATCCAGGAAAAGTTAGGTACCTAACTGATGAGGTATTTATTGCAAAATAGGTGATTTTAATAGATTAATTATATGTTACCTTATGCCAGATGTACGATTATTGAGTCAGGTTTATGGACAACATATTATTTCGAGTACTGATTTTATTTGCGTAAACAATCCATTTTACTTGTACAGTTTCGAATGTTAATAACATTTGTGTTATATGCAGATATGCATATATATATATATATATATATATATATATATATATATATATATATATATATATATATATATATATACATACATATACATATATATTACTCTTAATTCGTCGGTATGTTACAGTGTTTTCAGTCAACATCACTATTATCTGATTCAGTCTCTTCTTGGGTAGTGTCAACAAGATAGTCTTTTCATTTCTTCCGACAATTTCGATCTTTTTGTCTTTGGTAATGTTTTGAGAGATGTTATTAGTGGATCGGAATTTAGAAAAAGTCTCTGATACATATCTTTATTTGTTTCGATTCTGAAAAAATTATTATTTTAATTGACAATCTTATAATTCTTTATGTACTGATTGATTTTACATTTTTTAAATTACAAAGATTAGTTTGTCACATATAATAATAATAATAATAATAATAATCTACATTTGAATACGGAATATTATTGACGATTTTTTACAAAAGCAAATTTTTATCCAAAGAGATTTTAATGTTGATAATTATCTTACTTTACATTTTAACAAAGAAATATTAATAAATACCTAGAGCATTTTTTTGTAAATATTTCTCTAAATCTCTTAACGTTCTTATTATTACTCTCTAAAGCTTCTTCTGAAAAATATCCGATCGGTAGAATAAGTCTATCCATAATTTTCCAACCATGTAATAAGATAACGTGTACAGAGGGGGGCATGTAGTAGAAGTTATACAATGTAACATGCATTTTAGCTGTGTCTTCACAATAGTTTTGAAATTCCTCAGTATTTATTTTATATCCAGACGATATCACTACAAGAATAACATGGAACCTTTGAAGTAGATCTTCATCAAATCCTACAACACCAAATTTTTTATAGATATAAAATATAATAACAGAGATCTGATAATAAAATCCACAATCCATGATTCAGTGATTACAATTACCAGTTAAATTGGAAACTATCTTAAAGTTCTTGAAGAATTTTCTAGCGGTGTTACCATCGTTTGTGTTACCAGCACCTTGTAAAACAATATCGACTAATATACCCAGCTCGTCTCGAAGACTACATTGAATTAATTTTTTGCGTTGCTCAACTTCTTCTACATTCGTTTTAGAAATCTATAAAAATGAAAAATATTAATGATACATTTCTATGATACGACACTTTACATGAGTGTTTTATATTTTTTACAATATAAAATAAATATCCACATTCAAAAATTTTAAATTAATCAATGAAAACAGTTGAATATATACTCTGGACTGATTTTATTTGAAGGAATTTTGAACATAATTGGTATAGAGTTTAATTTTATTTATTTTTTTTTAATTTAGTACTCACCTTCCACGTTGCATTTTCTCCCAAAACTAAACGGTAATTTATATGAAGCACTAATTCCATAAATCTAATATGCGCATGTAGTATGGAAAACCCATAACTCAATGATTCCGGATCAACTTCCATGTTTATCAATGTTTCAATGTCGTTTAAATGAGATATTGTTGTTTTGCATATAAAGCTCGTTTGGCTAGATGTATTATTAAGAGCACCACAAACCTAAGTAGGTTAAATATTTATTAATATTATATTTATAATGTCGAAGACTGAAAGAAACTAAGAAAAATTAATACCTTCCCATCAATCATTGTTAGTTCCATTTGAAAGCCTACATTACATCCATTAATACGAAGATCTTTTAAGTTATCAATTTCTTTTTTAAGTTTTGATTCTTCCTTTTGAATTAATAGAGTAGTTTCTTTTTCAAAATAAATATTGATTGCTCGGCAAAATCTAGTTGACGAAGGTCGGGGATTTTCCCAATAAACGATATTATTTTTTCTGTCTACTAATTGAAGTGGAACCATACACGAACAGAAAATTGCAGTATTTGCGCCTTCATTTTGAAATAACTCTTGCTTATATGTTTTTATATTTGTTCCATCAAATCCATATTTACAAATTAAAATCAATCTTGGGGAATTATTTAACTCTTCATTAAAATTTAATTTTAGAAATTCAAATAACCGTTCAACTGTGTGATAAAGAAGCTCTTGTAACGGCACTGTACAGTCTTGCTTTGTTACTACGTAGTTTTGTGGATAAGTTTTTACTTTTTCTGCTAAAACCTAAAATACTCATTTTTAACAAAAAATTTTCAAACCAAATTTTATGAACTCAAGCATACTAATAATTTAACTAACCTTGCGGTATGAAGGGTATAAATCATGACCGTGTTCAATAGAATTATTTCTAAGTTCTTGATAAGTCGATTGTGTGAAGTTTAATAAGCGAACCGCATTCAATGGTTTCATTTGTGAACAGTTTGAATATTTCTGTTCCTTTTGTAGTATATTATTTGCATAATCTTCCTGACACAATTTATCGAAGATTTTTAAGGCACTATGATTTCCTTCATTTTTAAATTTTCTTTTCGCCAAATCAAAACACTCTTTAGCAGTAATGCTTTCAGATAAATTACGAATCATCCTAAATTGCGTTCTGCTAGACGAATTTTCGTACGATACAGAAGGTCTTCCTGGTTTGTAATTTTGAAAAGAAAATCATAAAATAACATAAAATCATTTTTTATTTTGATTTTTATGCAAGTATACGAAAATGACGATCTACTCAAAAAAAGATTTCAATTCTAAATTCGGAAGTTCAAAGCTAAATACGCTGTGAATAATTTAAATAATTGTATTTAAAAATAGAATTAATAATCGTGAAATCGAGTAAAAATAAAAATGAAAAAAAAAACTTTTATACGACCTTAATGAGTTATCACGATTTAGAGAAAATTTGATAAAGCATTAATGCATCGTAAATTAATATATCGTCAATAAACAGGAAATCTCTAGTTAATTACTCATAAAAACTAGTTTGCCATGTTTGGTAACGTTATTTTAAAGTCAAAATCAATGAGAAAATTTCTCAACAAATAAAGTGAATATGAATCTTCGGGCTTATAAATACGCCTCGCGCATGCGCAACTTTTTAAAATCGGAAAAATTTTCTACTAATCTTATTTGAATCTTATAGAATTATAATATCATAATCGACTTTGATATAATTAAGAATATTCGAAATCAAACCATTTAAGATATATTTAAATATACTGATAAGGGTTTGAATTTCAAAATAAAATTAAAAAAAAAGATTAAGCACTAATATTACTTATGAAAATTTTGGTTACCTGAATTGTTTTTATTTACATTTTCTATTTTCAATGAACCAAAATCGAATATCACAGTTTCGTCTAACCAACTCTTATACTGTTCTTGAAACTTGTCTGTTGTTTTATTATTTTTTGGTAGTGATTTGTAATAAACATTAATATTATTATAATAACGAGTTCTTAGAGTCTCTCTTGTAACCGTTACAAAAGATGAATCATTCGGATCCATTTTCCACTTTGTTAATAATGATTGTAAAACATTTTGCTTTGTTGATTTGTGTGCTGTTGATAATTCGTCATGCAACTTGAATATTTCAAGGCGCTTAATTTTTTTAACATTCATTTTGCATTCCAATAAGAAAACAATTAATACAGTGGTTATTATCCATTTAGATTCAGCAAAAATGTTGATAGACGAGGAGAAGCTCGAATAAATGACAATATTGTCGGTTGAATTTTTAAGATGTAAATTGAGAAAAAAACTAAGTATTTAAAATGATTTAACAAGACTCATTTTTTAATAATTCCTTCACCCTCATATTTATATGAAAATTCTAGTAATTCGAGAGAAATTCGATAGTTTCAGAAAAACTTATAAAAAATACAAAAGTGGAATTAAAAAACATTTTTTTAATTCCACTTTTTTAAATTCATTCCACGTTTTTTAAATTCATTCAAAAATTGAATTCATTTAAGAAAAACAATAATTTTTTCCGACCTTTCAAAAATAAAAGTCTATCAAATACACCACGAAAATACTAAAATTAGGCAAAAAGCTTTATAAAACGTTGCAAAATTATATTTTAAATTTCACTTATCCTATCGTAAGTCGTTGATACTTATTACCGTATTCGCCCATGTATAAGACGCACCAAAAACACGATTTTGCGCCGTTAAAAATCGGGCTGCGTCTTCTCTCTGGGTGCGTCTTATCTATAAATAGTTATTGTTTTTTCAAAAATCACAGATATCACTTATAAGACGCATAAGACACGCTGACAATGTACGAGTGTTAGTGTTATGTTTGCTTAAATGTGTGTTTTATAAATAATTTAATAATTTAATTGTAATAATAATTATGTTCTAGAAATTAGTTATATAAACATAAATCCTGAAGTATTTTATTCATTGTTAGTTCTAAATAAAATTGATTTTAACGAAGATAAAATTGAAATATCTTTTATTGAATTTTTCTTATTGTTCCTGACTATTTTAACGGTTCTTTGATAACTTGGGGTGCGTGTTATCTACGGCTGCTTATTATTTTCAGTTTTTGACCTTTGAAAAACTGGGGTGCGTCTTATACATGGGCGAATACGGTATATCGAATTCACTGCGAGCTCAAAGACAAAACTGACTTTTTAGATTTTTTATTGAATGTTAAAATTAACAGTTTCTGTATGTCAAAGAATTAGTTCAAAATTCATCAGTGACTTTTGATAATTAATACTATCGATTCACAGCATCATAAACCAATGCAGATATTAAAATTTTTCTATAATGATAAAAAACTAAAATTAGATTATATCATAAAGTATATGAATTATCATATGAATAACTATATTGTTATTCGCACGATATACCTGATTTTCATAAAATTTTGTATAATGCATAGTCATAAATACCAATAAACTTCGATGATCATATAGGGTAGAGGAGAAAACTTCTTATGGGCAGAAATATTCAAAACACGTGCTGCATAATCACGTACCTGACTCAACATCAGTTGCAATTTTCGTCATGTTAACGTTGGATTATCGTACCGGAGACAACGGATTTGGATTCCTCGTTGAAAAATACATGGAAAACATGTGTGACACATTAAATAAAATCTTATAATGAAATTTTATTCATGAAAAACTTATTTTTTGGCTAATCACTCGGTATAAATGCATGTTTTTAGTCATGAAGGAATAATCGTAGGTTGTCGCGAGAAACGGATTTGGATTCCTTGGTTCAAAATACATTGAAAAAGTGTATTGCAAGTTGATTTTATGTCAAATCCAACCCATTCAAATATTTTGACACTTTTTTTGCTGTTCTGCATCACTGTGCGGTGTTGCCCTCTTCATACGTGAGGAATTTAAAATTACAAGGCTGGCTTCATCTGCCACTAAAGGGCCTGGGAAACCGGGAATACCAGAGTACCTGTTTTGCAGTATTGAGACGGGCAATTCTCCTCCGGTGCTTATCGGCGTCATCTATCGTCCGCCTAAGGTGCCCTTGCAGCAGGGCTCGGATCTTTTTGAGGTGTTGAGGGATCTCTGTGGTGATTTCAGTCATAAGATCATCATGGGTGATCTCAATGCCGATATGAGTTCGGGCTCGGATGATGCTCTCTCCATCGCGCGTTTGGGTGGTCAGTTGTCGCTGAGTTTGGTTCAGCATGGCCCGACTCATCACGTGGGTGATTCCCATACATGGATTGATGTCATGCTGACCGACGCATGCGACACGATCACGGACCAGAAGAACGAATTGCTCCCCGAATTCGGTAAGCACGCGGTTATAGAGGTCATGATTGACATCCGTGTGCCTTCTCCTTCGGCGGGTAGCTTTACCTGTCGCAGCTTTCGTGGCATTCACCCGGATATGCTTTTAGACTTCTTGACACGCTGCGACTGGGTATCTGTTGGCGCTGCTGAGTCGGATTTGGAGGAAGCGCTGGAATGCCTCAACTACAATTTAACTGAGGCCATAAATAAATTTGCACCTGAGAAGACAATATGCCTTAGGAAAAAGTATGCTCCTTGGTTTGGTTCAGAGCTGAGGAGGCTTGTCGACAGACGTGATGCCTCGCGAAGACGCTATAAGCGTACTGGGCGGGCGGATGTCTTAGAGGAGTCTCTTAGGCTTAGTAGGGAGGTCGAGGTTCGTTTGGAACAGGAGCGCGTTAATTTCCTTCAAAATCATCTGTCTAGCGCTCTTGATGAAGGTAAAGATATTTGGAAGGAAATGCGGAACCTCGGCCTCTTGCCAGGGGCGGGTGGGGATGGCCTTCATGGGTTTACCTTGGACGAGCTGAATGACCACTTCGCTGGGGTTTCGGCCTCGCCGCTTGAGGATATAGATAGTGGGATGATTGGAGTTGATGTCGCGGATGAGCGAGGTTTTACCTTCAAACCTGTTGGCATTAATGACGTCATCCTAGCTGTCTCCCATTTTACATCACAAGCGAGCGGCGTGGACGGGATTCCCCGTGGGGTGGTGGTGAAGGCTCTTCCAGTCATAGGTGAGCACCTGAGGTCAATATTTAATTCCTCATTTGCTAAGGGGGAGTTTCCGGGAGCCTGGAAGCGGGCACAGCTGATTGTCTTGAGGAAGAACAACACCCCTTCCTCGGCCTCGGACTTTCGTCCGATAGCTTTGCTTTGCTTTCTTTCAAAGGTTCTCGAGAAGCTTGCCCATGACCAGATCACGGAGTATCTGAATAGAGAAAATCTTTTTGATCCCCTCCAGGCCGGCTTTAGGCGGGGCCACAGTACTCAGACAGCGTTATTAAAGTTGACGGATGACATCCGAATGGGCGTTGACAAAAGGATGGTGATGCTCTTGCTGTTATTTGATTTCAGCAAGGCGTTCGACACTATATCACCCTCGAGACTTTTGCGCAAGCTCCGTGCTCTTGGTTTTTCTGGTTCTGCTCTCCAATGGCTGAGGTCCTACCTCGGTGGTCGTTCGTAAAGGGTTACTGCTGGGGGTGGGAGCTCGGAGTGGCGGGAGATGAATCTGGGGGTTCCACAGGGCTCGGTGCTGGGACCGCTCTTGTTTTGCTTGTATGTCGGCGATCTGAAAGATGTGCTCCGTGGACATGAGGTTTCATACCTCTTCTATGCGGATGACTTGCAGATTTATCTGCATATACATAAAAATGAATTGACGAAGGGCATCCGAATGCTGACGGAGGCTGCGAAATTGGTGGCGAACTGGGCCCGGGATTCGGATCTGCGCCTGAACGCGGGCAAGACCAAAGCTATCATATTTGGAACTAACAAGCATGTCAATGACATTTACGCTGAGGTCTTGCCTGGTGTTGAGGTGCAAGAGGGAGTATTTGTTCCCTTTAGTGATGAAGTGACCAGTCTCGGGGTCGTTCTCGATAGCAAGCTGTCGTGGAGATCGCACATTGACCGGGTCGCGGCGAAGGTTTGGAGAGCTCTGTTCGGTCTGCGTTTTGTTAGGCCGTGTACTACGGAGCTGCTCCGGCGCAGACTGGTGGAGTCGATGGTCCAGCCTCACCTGGACTACTGCACCGTGGTGTGTTTGGGGGCCTCGGCGGAGCAGAGGGAGCGGCTGCAGAGACTGAGTAACGCATGCGTAAGATACATCTATGGTATCCCGCGCGATGTCTCGGTCTCTCCATATAGGTCGCGGTTGGGTTGGCTTCGCGTGGACGTGCGCAGGGAATATTTCATGTCCCTGCTAATGTACAGGTGCTTGACCATGCGTGAGCCTGGCTACCTGGCTGAGCTCTTCATAGGGCACAAGTCAAGGTATCCGGGTAGGGCGGGGCAGGCTGAGCTTAGAGTTGCTAAGGTTAGAACGGAGACGGCTCGCAGGTCTTTCCAGGTGATGGGTGCCCATCTCTGGAACACTCTTCCATCTGACCTGCGGCATGCGCCGTTGCTTAGCAGCTTTAAGAGGGGGGCGCGCGGATACTTTGCGTCATTGAATGCGTAGGGTGGTACCACTGGAGTATTTTTATTTCTATTAGTTTACTGTATAAATGTTTGTACAGTTATTTATTTACGTGTTTGTAGTGAATTATATTTATATATTTATTTATTGTGCTGTTTTGTGTCTATATGACGAAAACTAGTCTAAACTTTTGACTGCATTACTAGTTTTAAGATAAGCAAGCTAGACTGTAGTGATAAGAATTATTGTTTCCTCTGGAATATCGGACTGTGAACTAGTCAAATCATAGTCTATTTATTTTAACGTAATGACTACAATCATAATTTTATTTATTGACTGAGGAACTACAATTGTAATCGAACTGTGATGAAATGAGATGCCTGTACGGTATAATGTAAACTGACTGAAAGCTGTGACAATTACTGTATATATTTATATATTATTGTATTTTATGTTTTGCCATCACGGGGAATAAATTCTTATCTATCTATCTATCTCCCTCTCTCTCCCTCTCTCTCTTTGTTTCTCTCTCTATCCCTCTCTCTCGCTCTCCTCAGTAAGTTTGTGCTGGCTGAGTGTGGGCCCTAGGAGAGAGGGTAGCGTGTCTAGCTTGCTAGGCGGGCACGCCGTATAGTGTGGATGCTGTTCTCTCTCTCTCTTCTTCGATAGTAGGGAGCTTAGTAAGTTTATGCTGGCTGGGTGTGAGCCCTAGGAGAGGGAGTAGCGTCTCTAGCTTGCTAGGTGCGTACGTCGTATAGTGTGGATGCTGTTCTCCCTCTCTCTCTCTCTCTTTCTCTCTCTATCCCTCTCTCTCTCTATCTCTCTCTCTCCCTCTCTCTCGCTTTCCTTAGTAAGTTTATGCTGGCTGAGTGTGAGCCCTATAGTAGCGTCTCTAGCTTGCTTGGTGTGTACGCCATATAGTGTGGATGCTGTTTTCTCTCTCTCTCTCGCTCTTCTTCGATAGTTGGGCGCTTAGTAAGCTTATGCTGGCTGAGTATGAGCCCTAGGAGAGAGAGTAGCGTCTCTAGCTTGCTAGGCGCGTACGCCGTATAGTGTGGATGCTGTTATCTCTCTCTCTCTCTCCCTCACTCTCTCTCTCTCTTTCTCCCTCTCTCTCTTTCTCTCTCTCTATCCCTCTCTCTCGCTCTCCTTAGTAAGTTTATGCTGGCTGAGTGTGAGCCCTAGGAGAGGGAGTAACGTCTCTAGCTTGCTAGGTGCGTACGCCATATAGTATAAATACTGTTCTCTTTCTCTCTCAATCTCCCTCTCTCTCTCTCCCTCCCTCTCTCACTTTCTCTCTCGCTCTATCCCTCTCTCTCGCTCTCCTTAGTAAGTTTATGCTGGTTGAGTGTGAGCCCAAGGAGAGGGAGTAGCGTCTCTAGCTTGCTAGGCGCGTACGCTCTATAGTATGGATGCTTTTCTCTCTCTCTCTCTCTCCCTGTCTCTCTCTCTCCCTCTCTCACTTTCTCTCTCTCTCTATCCCTCTCTCTCGCTCTCCTTAATAAGTTTATGCTGTTTGAGTGTGAGCCCAAGGAGAGGGAGTAGCGTCTCTAGCTTGCTAAGCGCGTACGCTCTATAGTATGGATGCTTTTCTCTCTCAATCTCCCTCTCTCTCTCTCCCTCCCTCTCTCACTTTCTCTCTCGCTCTATCCCTCTCTCTCGCTCTCCTTAGTAAGTTTATGCTGGCTGAGTGTGGGCCCTAGGAGAGGGGGTAGCGTCTCTAGCTTGCTAGGCGCGTACGCCATATAGTATGGTTGCTGTTCTCTCTCTCTCTCTCTCTCCCTCTCTCTCTCTCTATCTCCCTCTCTCTCTCTCTCACTCTATCCCTCTCTCTCGCTCTTCTTAGTAAGTTTATGCTGGCTGAGTGTGAGCCCTAGGAGAGGGAGTAGCGTCTCTAGCTTGCTAGGCGCGTACGCCATATAGTGTGGATGCTGTTCTCTTTCTCTCTCTCTCTCTCTCTCTCTCTCTCTCTCTCTCTCTCTCTCTCTCTCTCTCTCTCTCTCCCCCCCTCTCTCTCTCTCTCTCTCTCTCTTTCTCCCTCTCTGTCTCTCTCTCTCCCTCTCTCAATCTCCCTCTCTCTCTCTCTCTCCCTCTCTCACTTTCTCTCTCTCTCTCTCTCTATCCCTCTCTCTCGCTCTCCTTAGTAAGTTTATGCTGGTTGAGTGTGAGCCCAAGGAGAGGGAGTAGCGTCTCTAGCTTGCTAGGCGCGTACACTCTATAGTATGGATGCTTTTCTCTCTCTCTCTCTCCCTCTCTCACTTTCTCTCTCTCTCTCTATCCCTCTCTCTCGCTCTCCTTAGTAAGTTTATGCTGGCTGAGTGTGGGCCCTAGGAAAGGGAGTAGCGTCTCTAGCTTGCTAGGTGCGTACGCCATATAGTATGGATGCTGTTCTCTCTCTCTCTCTCTCTCTCTCTCTCTCTCTCTCTCTCTCCCTCTCTCCCTCTCTCTCTCTCTCTCTCTTTCTCCCTCTTTGTCTCTCTCTCCCTCTCTCACTTTCTCTCTCTCTCTATCTCTCTCTCGCTCTCCTTAGTAAGTTTATGCTGGCTGAGTGTGAGCCCTAGGAGAGGGAGTAGCGTCTCTAGCTTGTTAGGCGCGTACGCCGTATAGTGTGGATGCTGTTATCTCTCTCTCTTCCTCTGTCTCTTTCTCTGTCTGGTGAGCGCCTCAGGCACTTTACATCGGCTCCAGGTATTTATAGTTTTACTAATATAATTTTGTTGCACCTCCGCGAGCAACTTGTTCCAGGTGATGTGTAGTCCAAGGGGCCGCCAGGCTTGAGTTAGTTAGTGCATAATTTGCCCTAGAATTACACATTACCTCAATCTACAGTTGTCACATAACCTGTTCCATCTTAATCTGAATGTACGTGAGACTTCATCAGCCACTGGTATCATTTGGCATCATTTCGCACTACATAGATTTTTCCTCCACATCGGACTCCTGCAACATCGGCTACTAAAGAACACATTGTCATCGCCTACGCACCGCTTTAGTGAGAGAGAAACATCAAAAATTTAATTTAATAATTATCGCCCCGTTATCCGGCTGTGCCCTTAATCAAAACTCCTGTATCCGTCATCGTTGCCTCTTCGATTGAGTGATTTGTTTTGTTGTTTCTGTTAGCCATCTGCCAATTTATTGTTAAGCGACCTATTTTAAGTACTCATAATTCCAAGCGCCATTTATGTTCAGTTCCTCCGCTAATTAATATTCCCGCTAATTTTTCCTATTTTCCCGCGAAATTCGAAATATCTTGCATTTCATGTAACTGCGGGTAGGAGTCACGAAACTCGTTTACTCTTGTTCGCGCCAAATTTTCTATGTATCACATTAATACTATCTTGACCATTTCGACTACGTTAATTCGCTATTTCCTCTCCAGTTTATTTACTTGTTGAGTTTAACGTAGTTCGACTCCCTCTTAATCCTCTAAACCTTAAGCCTGTAATCCCTTACGATTTCTTAATGTCAATTAGAGACTGTGCTAAGTGTTACCTTCCATTACGACGACTCGACAGATCTCTTTTGTGCGGCTCCTGCAATTCGCTTTACCACCTTAACTGTATATCCCCAAATTCTAGGCCGATATCTAAAACTACTGAATTTATATGTTGTGCTGTCTCGTCACCTTCCAACCAATTACTGATCGCCAATACAGCCGCGCTATTCGCCACGCTTACCGGACACTCTCCATCTATACTCGTCCGGGCCAAGAAACGCCTAGCCTCGCCTACTCAGCCGTTATTGTCGTCGGTAACCAACACCACTGTACTGCGCCTCTTCATTCGTCACCTGAGTCCTCTGTTCCTGCAACCAACGTTTTCGCTGCGAATCAGTACCACCTTTAATCGTCGTCGCACTCAATCTCACATCAAGGCGTAGATCGCTCTACTACCATGGCGGATGCACCTGAGTGGTTCAAACAAGAGGCCCAACTAAATGCCGGCAGACATCAAGAGATGCGCGATTTGTGGTCCCAATTGCCCATGGAGCACCAGGTCAGGGATGCTCTCTTTGCAGTCACAGATGAGCCGGAACTTCTCGTCCACGGTCTTCCCTCTGACTATCAAGGCACACTCTTCCAAGCAGCAACTTCACTGCTTGTTGCGCTCGATTTTGGCGGGATGCACAATCTGCCGCAAATCATACATACGCGTGATTGGAGCCATTCTTTTGTCACTTCCCAAAGCTCTTTATCACTTTCCGGCGCTGCTCGTCGGTCTACTCGCTCATTCGCTTTTCTTGTGGACTCTCCATCAATCAGGGATAGGATTCTGCGTTTCTCGCCGAAGTTAAAGGAACACACCGCCCAGTCCATCTTTGGTACCGGTGGACCGACGAGAGTCTACGTTCGCCCTATATGGCCGAAGCCGGTCTTCGAACTTCTCACAAAGGCGAGAAAGGTTAGTGCTGAGCTTGGTTATGCCTGGCCAGTGGTCCGTAATCTGAGAGTGTTCTGCAGGCAGACTCAGCGCTCCGAGCTGATCCCCATTTTAACTGAGGCTGACTTACGCGGGCTCGTGCCTCTCCAACGCGTGACACCGTCTGCCGTGAGGCCACCCACTCAGCATACTCATACTCACAGACGATTGTCCCCCTTACCCTCTTCGCCCCATCAAATTAATACCAACCAAATCTGACATACACTGAAATCCAACAACTTAGCTGAGTCAAACTTATCTTTCACTGCTGCACACGTCAATATTAACGGATTAAATGTACCCTCTCATTTCTCTCTCCTTGAGGCTGAAGTCCAGACTGTCCCTTACGACCTAATAGCTATTTCCGAAACCAAACTCAGCGAATTTGTATCAGATGCTCACCTTGCTCTTCCGGATTACAATTTTGTACGACATGATCGTGTGGGCAAGGAGGGTGGAGGTGTTGGTTTTTATGCGCGGAACCCATTGATGATCAAAATACTAGCTGAGTCTGATCCCGTCTATGATAATACTCCTGAATTTATAATTGCCGACATTCAACAGAATCGACGTAACAGGCTACTTTTTTCCGTAGTTTATCGTCGTCCCTCAGCCTCCATCCCCACTTTCTTCTTTGACTCCATCTCTACTTTTCTTCCTTATTACAACGATATCCTAATCACAGGTGATTTCAACTGTGATCTCACCTCTGATCTTCCACATGTTCGTGCTTTTCGTGATCACCTGGACTCTCTTGCCTTAAGGGTTGTTTCTACTGTACCTACACATCATCCTATCTCAACCACTGGGGAAATCACACACACAACCCTTGATTTATTTATCACCAACTACTCAACTAACATCTTACAGTTTGCTCAATCTAATTCACCCTTTGTTCCTTATCATGATTTAATCACTGTCTCAATCTCAGCTACATACATCAAAAATACCATGAAAACTTTTTCCTTCCGTCCTCTCCAACACATTGATCCCTCAGCCCTTAATTTGATAATCGACACTAATCTCTCAGTTTTCTCCTCCGGACCTTTACCGGGCCTCTCACACTCACTTGATCAGCTTGAATCTATCTTTACTCTCAATGTACTTGCTGCTTTTGATCAGCTTGCCCCACCTCGCAAGATCACTATCCCATCCATGAAAAAGCCCTGGGTCTCTGGGGAGCTACGATCCAAGATGCGTACACGTGATCATCTTTTCCTTCGCTACAAAAAGACAGGTTCTATTGAAGTACTTTCCCAATACCGGTTACTTCGTAATCAAATCTCAAATTCCCTAGACACTGCAAAGAATTCCTTCATTCATGACACCATCCACAATGCAAAGTCTATCACACACAAATGGGGAGCCCTCCGGGACATGGGTGTAGCTTCCAACCCTCTTCCTTCTCCACTACTCCTCTTTTCCCTGACATTCTGAACGTTTACTACGTTTCAGTTGCCTCTCGTCACCCTGCTCTAACTAAACAAGCTTTCGATGACATAATTAATGCTCCTATATTCGAACCGATTCCCGCTCATTTTCCACAATCCTTCACCTTCTCTACTGTCTCCCAGCGTGAAGTTGAGTTCAAGGTCCTTGCCCTTCGCTCCAAAGGCAAAGGAAACGATGGCCTCTCCCCCCGAATGCTAAAACTTGGTCTTAGTTCTCTAGCTCCTTCCTCACACTTATAATAAACTAATCCATCCTCACTTCAGTCTTTCCCTCAGCCTGGAAACGCACTATCATCTGCCCTCTCTCAAAAACAAAATCACCCCAGTCTCCCTCTGATACACGGCTGATAGCTTAGCTTTGCGAGTCCTCTAAGGTCCTGGAGCGCTTACTTCACAAGCAACTCTTGAACTATCTGGAGGCCAGCAATTTCTTTGACCCAAGACAGGCTGGATTTCGCAGGGGGCACTCAACTGAGACCGCTCTGATTGATCTGTTGGAGGATGTCAGACGTGCTGTTGAGATGCGTCAGCTCACGATCCTTGTCTTGTTTGATTTCTCCAAAGCGTTTGACAGTATTCCCCATGACCTGCTTGTCCGGAAGCTGCGGGCCTGTAACCTGGCTGACTCTGCTCTTCGCTGGTTTTTCAGCTATCTGTCGGGTCGATCGCAGGCTGTGGTTGATCGGGCGGGCTCATTGTCTGACTGGCTGCGTGTCTGTTCAGGAGTACCCCAGAGCAGCGTTCTTGGACCTCTTCTATTTTCCATTTTCATTAATGATCTTCCCAAGGTACTGCATTTCTGTCAGCATATGATATATGCTGACGACACCCAAATTTATCATCATTGCTCTTCCTCTGAAATTATTCCAGCCCTCACCAAAGTTCAACTTGACGCCCAGGCAGTCGCGGACTGGGCTACCTCAAATGGTCTGCAACTAAATGTTTCCAAGACCCGTGTCATTGTTATCGGCAGTGAGCTTTACTTATCCTCCTTACATCTTGACTCCCTCCCCCAAATCTCCATCAATAATATCATCATTCCATTTTCCTCATCCGTAAAAAGCCTTGGACTCACGATATCCTCATCATTACATTGGAAAACTCACATCAACAATACGCTCAAAAAGATCTACAGGAATCTAAATTCACTTAAGTTTTATAGGAAGTCCCTTTCGATTTCCACCCGATCCTACCTAATCAAATCCCTCATCTTCCCTCACTTCACTTATGCTTCTATTGCTTTCCACAACCTGGATGAAACCAGGCGGCTTGCTCTACAAGTTACTCACAATGCTTGCGTCCGTTTTGCTACTGGTTACATCCCTTTCATCCCATCTTCTGACATTGAATCCCACGTCACCTTTCATAGACTACGTCTTGGATAACTCTCCCTTGAATCTCACAGAAATATTTCACTAATCCTTCTTGCATACAAAACAGTTTGTCTTTCTCATCCCTCATACCTTACTACCTATTTCCAATCTCCAAACTGTCTTTATATAAAACGTTCCTCTCGTAATCCACCTTCAGCTTTCTCATATCCAGCTCCACGTACTTCGACTTGGAACCTCTCTTTTACAGTTCGTTCCATGTACCTGCTAAATCAACTATCCATAACTGACTTTGACATTTCTAGATATAAGGAGCTTAAGTCATGGCTGTTCTCCCTCTTTACGGTCCTGGAACATCAGCACTTCATCCAGAGGGTCACGTCCGAATCTTTAACTAATCTCTCATCCCTTCGAAAATTACCCACAGTATCCCTTCCTTTCAACGTCTCAGCCTTCACTGACAGTCCAAATTACCTGCAGACACCTGGTTCCTACCTCTCCTATAATTTCCCTCCCTTTAACTCATAAATCCTGGAATATTGAATCTTCCTCCGTCTTCTGTCTAGATCTTATTTCTTCTTCTCCCTCTTCTCCTCCCTCTATCCTTCCAACGTAGTTGTTACATGACTCGCATTAATTGTCGATATCAACTAGATTTATCTGCCTCCTTGAGGTCATTTCTTTTTTTTTGAGGCTCACCTATTCTTTTTGCTCACACGACTCTCTCCCCTCTTTCTTTTATGCGACTTATTTTTTTTTTCCTGTACTCTGCGACCTGTGTATCTCCAGTTTTGTATTGTTATTTATATTATTTTATCAGTGTGACATTATTGTCTCACACTCCGTCATTTCTTATTGCCTTTCTTATTGCGTTTTATCCTGTTATGTTTCTTGTTATAATGCCAATGTATAGCGTATGTTATCTAATGTGTTTTATTGTTTTATTATTATTGCGTATTATTGGTTTATTAATGTTTGTTATTGCTTATTATTATTGTTATTTTATCGTTTTATTGTTTTATTACTGTAATAGCACTTTATTTTTCTTCAAGCCTACGGGGTTAAATAAAAATGGTTTAATCTAATCTCTTTGTTTCTCTCTCTATCCCTCTCTCTCGCTCTCCTTAGTAAGATTATGCTGTCTGGGTGTGAGCCCTAGGAGAGGGAGTAGCGTCTCTAGCTTGCTAGGCGCGTACGCCATATAGTGTGGATGCTGTTCTCTCTCTCTCTCGCCCTTCTTCGATAGTAGAGCGCTTAGTAAGCTTATGCTGGCTGAGTGTGGGCCCTAGGAGAGAGGGTAGCGTCTCTAGCTTGCTAGGTGCGTACGCCATATAGTGTGGATGCTGTTCTCTCTCTCTCTCTCTCTCGCTCTTCTTCGATAGTAGAGCGCTTAGTAAGCTTATGCTGGCTGAGTGTGGGCCCTAGGAGAGAGGGTAGCGTCTCTAGCTTGCTAGGTGCGTACGCCATATAGTGTGGATGCTGTTCTCTCTCTCTCTCTCTCGCTCTTCTTCGATAGTAGGGCGCTTAGTATGCTTATGTTGGCTGAGTGTGAGCCCTAGGATAGGGAGTAGCTTCTCTAGCTTGCTAGGTGCGTACGCCATATAGTATGGATGCTGTTCTCTCTCTCTCTCTCTCCCTCTCTATCTCTCTCTCCCTCTCTCTCTCTCTCCCTCGCTCTCTCTCTCTCCCTCTCTCACTTTCTCTCTCGCTCCATCCCTCTCTCTCGCTCTCCTTAGTAAGTTTATGCTGGCTGAGTGTGAGCCCTAGGAGAGGGAGTAGCGTCTCTAGCTTGCTAGGTGCGTACGTCATATAGTATGGTTGCTGTTCTCTCTCTCTCCCTCTCTCTCTCTCTCTCTCTCTCCCTCTCTCACTTTCTCTCTCTCTCTCTATCCCTCTCTCTCGCTCTCCTTAGTAAGTTTATGTTGGCTGAGTGTGAGTCCTAGGAGAGAGGGTAGCGTCTCTAGCTTGCTAGGTGCGTACGCCATATAGTGTGGATGCTGTTCTCTTTCTCTCTCTCTCTCTCGCTCTTCTTCGATAGTAGAGCGCTTAGTAAGCTTATGCTGGCTGAGTGTGGGCCCTAGGAGAGAGGGTAGCGTCTCTAGCTTGCTAGGTGCGTACGCCATATAGTGTGGATGCTGTTCTCTTTCTCTCTCTCTCTCGCTCTTCTTCGATAGTAGGGCGCTTAGTAAGCTTATGTTGGCTGAGTGTGAGCCCTAGGATAGGGAGTAGCGTCTCTAGCTTGCTAGGTGCGTACGCCATATAGTATGGATGCTGTTCTCTCTCTCTCTCTCCCTCTCTCACTTTCTCTCTCGCTCCATCCCTCTCTCTCGCTCTCCTTAGTAAGTTTATGCTGGTTGAGTGTAAGCCCTAGGAGAGGGAGTAGCGTCTCTAGCTTGGTAGGTGCGTACGCCATATAGTATGGATGCTGTTCTCTCTCTCTCTCCCTCTCTCTCTCTCTCTCTCTCCCTCTCTCACTTTCTCTCTCGCTCTATCCCTCTCTCTCGCTCTTCTTAGTAAGTTTATGCTGGCTGAGTGTGGGCTCTAGTGGGCGCCCTCGGAGAGGAGGTAGCGTCTCGAGCTTGCTAGGCGCAGCCACCACCCACCCACCTCCCACTTTTCGTCTCACTACCCCCTCTTCAACCTACAGCGCCGAAATCGCTGCTTTCAGTGCCACCATTTTAATAGATGGAAAAATATAATAATTACCGCTTTGAATTCTTTTGAAGAATATATGTTACGGCCTAACTTAAGTAGAGCAATACGACAGAGGTGTCAAACTTGCGCTTCTCATTTGAATTCAATCGAAATCAATTTAAATAATTCCATAAAAGTCGGTGGAAATGTTAACCCATTACGAGTCATTCCAAACCAAATTGAAGGGGACGGAGTTATTTGGCTCGACATAAATTCAGCATTTGAAAAGCCTATCATTACTGCATTCATAGCCAATCAAGAACATACAGATATAAAGTCATTCTTAAAAGCAGCAAATAAACTCTTACAATTACAAATACCAAAATATCTTTCTATTCATAATGCTCTAAAAATAAATATAGAAATATCAGCTCAATTTACCGTAATAAAAGATAATGTAGAGGACAAAGATAATGTAAAGGACAAGTAAAGTATTTCAACACCGATAATGTTTCTATTTATAGAACGACAGATCTTAAATTATGGTTTACAGAAAATTTTGAAGGTGTAATACTTAAAAATTTAGAAGAATTTGAGGAAAAATATTTCGGTTTGACATTAAAAACTATCATCGATATTACTATTAATATAAATAAAATTAATCCTGTCAAACCTGGCTCATATATTCAACTACCAAAACAAATAACAGATAAAAAAGCATGTATCAATGTTCAAAATACAGATAATGAATGTTTTAAATGGGCTGTGCTTGCCTGTCTTCATCCAGGTAGATTTCATAGCGAAAGAGTTCAAAATTTTATGCTCTTTGCTAATGAATTGAAATTCGATGATATAAACTTTCCTGTTCAGGTAAAGAATATTCCTAAATTTGAAAAATTGAATAGTATTTCAATAAATCTATACATTCTAAAAAAATACGGTTTTAAATTCGAAGTCTCACCCTATTATATATCAACTTCAAAACAAGACAAGCATGTCAATCTTTTGTTACTACAAAGCGTTTATATTGATGAGAATGAAACAGAAAAATCTAATAGATCAAATAACAATGATAATCTCAAATGAAAATTCCACTATGTCTGGATTAAAAACTTATCTGCTCTTGTTAGAAGTCAAGTAACGAAAATACTGCACAAATTTATCTCTGTGAACGCTGTCTCCACTATTTTAATAATAAAGAAAAATGGAATATTCATGAGACAGATTGTTCAAAATTAAATAAACTCGTATAGAGTTAATCTACCTAATTACTCTTCTGAAATTTAATCATTATGATTGAAAAGAAATGGTTCCATTTATTATATATGCTGATTTAGAGTGCTTATTGAAACCAGTAAATAATGGACGATCCTTCCAAGATCATGAAGCTTTTAGTGTGGGGCTTTGTATAAAATCTAGTTATGATGATTCTAAATCAGTCTTTAAGATGTATAGAAAAAAATTGAATGAAGAACAATCACCCACACAATGGATTATCAAACAATTTCAGATTTTGTTAGATGGAATAGGTCAAATATATAAGAATGCTATAGAAATAAATCTTTCAGGGCGTAATCAAATGGATTTCAAGATGAGCAAATTGTGTCATATTTGTAGAAAATATTAACGTGATGAAACAAGAGTTAGAGATCATTGTCATTTGACGGGCCGATTTAGAGGTGCTGCTCACGCATCCTATAATTTAAATGATAAGAATCCTTATTTTATACTAGTCGTCTTCCATAACCTTACTGGATATGATTCTCGTTTTATAATAAAAGAAATAGCCACTAGCTCTGATCTTGAGGTAAATGTGACTCTTTTAGCTGAAAATAAGGAAAGATATATAGATTTCGATTTATTGATTAGTTTCGTTTTATGCCATCATCTCTCGTAAAACTGGCTTCATACTTAACCAAACTAAATATCGTAGAGCATGAATTCAAAATAGATAAATATACAAAAACACAAATAGAATTATTGAAGAGAAAAGGCGTTTTTCGATATGAGTATGTTAACAGTTTTGAAAGATTAAAACAGACTCAATTACCACCTATCGAAGATTTGCATAGTTAATTGATAGATAGCAACATCTCTGAAGCTGACTATGAGCATGCTCAAAAAGTGTGGAATGCATTTGACATTATTGATTTAGGACAGTATTCTGATTTATATTTAAAAACTGACGTATTACTCTTGGCTGATATTTTTGAAAATTTTCGTAAAACTTGTATGGATACGTATCAACTCGACCCAGCATACTATTATACTACTCCTGGATTACCATGGGATGCTATATTAAAGTGTACAAAAATTGAGCTAGAACTTTTAACCGATATAGACATGGTTTTATTCATCCAAAAAGGTATTCAAGGAGGTATTAGTCAATGCTGCCATAGATATTCAAAAGCTAATAATCGATATATGGGCTCAGAATACAATGAAAAAGAACCTAGCAAGACTTTGATGTACTTTGATGTTAACAATTTATATGGATGGGCGATGACGCAATCATTACCATATAAAAATTTTAACTGGGTCTCCAACATCGATGAGCCTTATTTTTTCAATGTTTCCGATAATAATGAGGTTGAATATATTTTAGAAGTTGATCTAGAGTATCCAAAAAAACTACACGACGAACATAAGGACCTTCCACTTTGTCCTGAACATAACACACCACCCGGATCAAAACAAAAAAAACTTTTAACAACACTGTATAATAAAGAACGATATGTCATTCATTATAGAGCGCTAAAGCAGGCTATTAAATACGGACTCAAAATAAAACAAATACACAGAGCATTTCAGTTTAATCAAAAGTCGTGGCCTAAAACTTATGTAGATTTGAATACGGAAAAAAGAAAACAAGTTAAAAATGAATTTGAAAAGTTATTCTATAAACACATGATTAATGTAGTATACGAAAAGACTATGGAGGATGAAAGGAAACGAAAAGACGTTAAATTAATTAGTGCATGGAGTGGTAGATATGGAGCAGAAGCACGGATCGCCCAACCCAACTTTCATAGTAGTTCAATCTTTGATGAAAATTTAGTAGCAATACAGTTATCATGGACGTCTATTAGTATTAAAAAACCAATATATATTGGACTTTGTGTGCTAGATCTCTCAAAAACATTAGTATATGACTTCCACTATATAAAAGAAAGACTACCTCATAAAGCAAAATTACTTTATACTGATACAGATAGCCTTGTATATGAATCGAGATGTTGATATATATGAAATAATGAAAAAAGATATCAATAAATTCGATACATCAAATTACTTAGAAAATAATCAGTTTAATATGCCGTTAGTTAATAATAAAGTTCTCGGTATTATGAAAGATGAATGCAATGGTAATATTATGAGAGAATTCATTGGACTTCGAAGTAAAATGTATAGTATACTAACAGAAAACCATCAAGCAATAAAGAAAGCAAAAGGCGTAAAAACACATACTCTCATAAAAACAATAGATCATGAAGATTATCGAAACTGTTTATTGGATTTAGAAATTATTAGGCGTAAGCAATGTAATATACGAAGTGTATTGCATCAAGTAAGAACAGAAAGAGTGCAGAAAATAGTTCTAATAGTAAGTTTATATGATAATAAATGATGTATATTCTATAAAAATTCTGATACGCTTCCATGGGGTCATTACAAAACTATTGAAACGTCAAAGCTTAAAATCAAGAGTGCGGAACAACGAAGGAAAAGAAAGATCATAGAAATGGAAGAAAATGCTCAAGAAAGTCGTAAGCTTTCTCCAACCTCCGATAGAAGTCGGCTCAGAATAGAGTAGTAATAGTGGGGAGGAAGAAGGCTTAGTTAGGAAAAGACTAAGGATAGAATAGTGATAGAGTGGGCATAACGGCAGACATGGCGACTGAAGTCGGAGGAGTAGGGCAATGGAATCATATGAGAAATTACTCAAGTGGGGATAAGGCAAAAAGAGAGGGAAATTACGTTGGCTCGAGTTCTCAGAGAGGGGACGCATGGTATAAAATGGAGAACACACCTCAGTCCATCGCAGTTATTCAGCAGTAGTCTCTTCCTAGTTCTCCTATTCGACTTCTAGATTTTCTCTCAAAAGTAAGTTTCTTTTATACGAGTAGCTCTCTAACTATATTCTAGTAGTATTAATTATTGATTGATTTTTTATTGTAGAATGGATTTTTCAACAATCAATAAAATAGCAAAATTGGCATTCTTACCTAGAAAGACAATGTCGCAATTAGAAAATAACTTGTAACGGGGGAGGTTATCTGAAAAGTGGAAAATTTATTTAAGAGCAAATTCCCACGATGCAGAGATAACCGCCGCTCCGTTAAACACGTATGATAGTACGTGTATTCGCCTTAACGTCAGATTATTTATCCTAGTTGTCTTATATTAAATGTGACACTTGTTGAGTTTTAAGTGTGAGCGACTTTACTCCTAATCTTCTTAGTCCCCTAGATGTAATTGGATTAAAACCTAAGCCTTTTTCAATTACTTAAGCTACTAGGAAAATTAAATTACGAAAACGGCGAATAAATTTAACAGACTTTAATTAATAAAAATTACTACAGTCTTTGTAGGGTCGAAAGACTAACGCATGCGAATAGGATTTTACAATTAGTTATATTCGGTGAGAAAGAGAGAGAGAGTAGATTCGAATTATACCGCGAACTAACGCTCGACGCGAATACAAAAAATAACGCTATCACGTATAGACAAAATACCGAATGTATTTTGTATCATTTATAATAACGGAACGTGCACCTACCATGCGGTGCAAATATGGTGATCAGCCGTAATTGTTGTTGCAAAAATATCAACTGCCACTGCCCCTTGATTATCAGCTGCTCTGCCTTGTACTGCCTCCAATTAGCTACAATCTGCTGCTTCTGCACTGCTACTTGTCCCTGCTTTTTATCTCGAGAATCCCGTTGCACTCACGCACGAAATTGTCCCAGAAAAATAATTACTCGGCGAAAATAAAGTGCAACACAAATCGGCGGTAAATTCGCGTTCACAGCTGAGGCATAATTGCCTATTCAAAAGATCGCGCGCCCCCTCTCTCTCTCTTAACTATTAGAACTAACGCGCGAGAAGCAGAATCGCGGACTGTTCGATTAATTAAATCGACTACCGTTGCAGCCCCCTCCAAGTCCTGACTACCCGGGCAGCACGAATACCCGCGATTCTCCGCCATCAGGAACCTGAAAAAAAATAAAGAAGGAAAGGGACCAAATAACCAACACCCTTCTTTATTCTTGGCTAATTTTATTGCCCTCCAGGGCCTACATCATCGTTTGGCTACACCTGGCGATCGATGTTTCCGGTAGCGCTAGTGTGTAGACTTCGGGCACCGTTGGGAGTTGGTCACCCCAGGCTCCCCACAAATGTAGCAGCCCCTCAGTTGCGATCGAGATTGAGCAGCCTCTCGATCTTGTGTAGGCTGCTCAGCAGTCAGAGGGGACTGCTGGGCGCTGACTCCCTGGGAGGCGATAATAGTGACGCCTCCCACCGTGGCGGTCGCACGACCATCTTGCGACCTGATCACGATTGTGGTATCTGGAGCCATACGCCCGTCCACATGGACCGTGAGCATTGGTCCAGCGTCTGTAGCTCCCGGGGCTCTCTTCTCTTGAGCCGGCGCCGGGAGCATTGCGGAAAACTCCTGTCCCTTGTCCACCCGCAGCAGGGCTTCTCCGTAGGCCCTCTGACGCTGAGCCATTTCTGCCCACTACCCGAGCAGTTCTTCTGCTCCCTGGCAGCTCATGAAGCGTCTCAGGTGCTCCTGCACCTGAGACTGGAGCTCTTGAGCGAACCGCCAGGCACTCTCCACCTCGTTGATCCCCAGACGTACGTGTCTGAAGTCGAGGAGGAGAGTAGGCTGCTCCGGGATGCGGTGGTTGTTGCAGACCCAGTGCGATGCCCCACAGGTTTCCCTGGGTCCTGGGCACTGGCTCGCCATGTCCGACGTCTGGGGTACGCCGGACTTGAGGGTCTGCACCCCCTGGACCACTGTGGACTTAGGACGCTCGATACCGTCCTGGTCCTCTGTCTGTATCGAAGCCTCCCGGGAAGCCTTCTTCGGGGCGACCCACGATGAGTCCCGGAGAACGTCTGCCACCGAAGCATTGTGGCGCTCCTTTCGGGTTGCCCCCTCCAACTGGATCCTGGCGAAACTCCGCAGATCTTCAATTAACTGCGTCGTATCAGGGCCCAGTTGCAGATCTAATAGCATCTGCGTGACCACCTCGAAGGTCTCCTCTTCGACGACGATTCTTCAGTCCATCTGTAACATCCAAAACAAAAAATCTCGGATGAAACTCCCTGCGCGAAGAACAACCCTAATATACGCCGCATCCCACCAAGTTATACGTTCCCTCGCTAT
Source organism: Phymastichus coffea (assembly GCF_024137745.1). Taxonomy (NCBI): domain Eukaryota; kingdom Metazoa; phylum Arthropoda; class Insecta; order Hymenoptera; family Eulophidae; genus Phymastichus; species Phymastichus coffea. The sequence goes on along the minus strand of NW_026706822.1, from coordinate 1,831,194 downwards.
TCTTTGCGGGAACGTCCTGGGGCCCTCGTCGGTTACCGTTTGGGTTTATCGGCCAAACTGTCCTTTGCACGACGGGTACTGTCTATCGAGACCTACCTCTCCCTCTAGTTTCCTTCATAGGAGAGTTGTTGCCTGTTACTGGACTAGTGACCATCTCTGGGACCTTTCGAGGTCGACCTCAACCTCTCTTGGTTGGGGCAGATACCGGTAAATCCGACGTCTCGGTGGGATCCTTATCTACAGCCGTGGGGGCTGCTAATTCGATCCAATCGCTTGGTAAATCCCCTCCCGGATCTTCGCACGCATTCGCGGAATCGTTCGCCTCCTCCGACGGCTGGTTATTTTGCGGCCCGCGAGGATCGATGACTTCCACGCTTTCCTCATCCTCACCCGGACCATAGTACGGTTTAAGGTCTTTGGCATGGAAGAGCTCGGGTAGGATCTCCAGCTTATTGCCTAATCTGTACGTGTTGGAACCACAAACCTCTTCAATCACGTACGGACAGGCATATTTCGGCGCAAATTTGGCTGAAATGCCTTGGGCAGCCGAAGAGAGAATCCTGTTCCTCTTCCAAATCCAATCTCCGACCTTAAACTCGGGTTGCCGTCTCTTCCAGTCATAATAAGCCGCCCGACGCGCAGCTTCCTCCTTTGACTTGGAGTTGGCCCTCTCCCATAAATTAGGGAGCTTCCCCATATGTTCAGCCCAATCCACCACAGCTTGACCCTCTGAACATTCAAGAGCCCGCTAATCTTGGATTCTTCTGAACGTCAAAGGAGGTACCGGCTGACGTCCAAACATGAGCATCGCAGGACTATATCCCGTGGCGCTATGAGTTGCCGAGTTCAACGCGAAGTTGAACTCTGACAGGTGTTCATCCCAACTCTTATGATCACGGCTTACGTAAGACGTGATCATGGTTTTGAGTGTCCTGCTTACTCGGTCTGTGGGATTCACTTGGGGATGATACACGGGAGTCAAAGCGCGCTGGATGCCGTTCGTTTGGAGGTATGAATCGACTCCCTGATTCTTGAATTCGGTTCCATTATCCGACAAGAATACCTCTGGCACGCCAAACCTAGTGACAATCCTCTTATGTAATTCCCTTGCGATTGTCTTCCCATTGGCTTTGCGAACTGCAACACACTCTACCCAGCAAGTAAACATGTCTACAACGACTAAGATGTACTCAAAACCTCGAGAGCTTTTGGGAAATGGACCAGTGATATTACCGGCCACCACCTGCCAGGGTCGTGATACTTGTCTACCACCCATCAGCCCGCAAGGTGCTCTTTGTTCCACCTTGCATTGCTGACACACCGGGCAACTCTTTACGTACTCCCTGACCTGGTCATACATCTTAGGCCAGTAGTACAAGCGCCTAGCCCTGGAGAACGTACGATCTCGTCCTTGATGTCCTGCTGTAGGAGCATCATGGACCTCCTGGAGCACCTGGTGCCTTTTCTCCCTAGGCACCACAAGCTTCCACGCTCCATCATTGTCGATGGACCCTTCACCGTCCTCATCAGGCTAATAATGATACAGCCTCCCTCCCACTACCTTCTAGTAGGGTGAGAGTGTGGGTCTTGGCATACTTCCTGGTATTGTTGCAAATACCAGGCGTCAGTGTTTTCCGGCCGACTATTTATTGCACTCACTTTAATCCCCTCCTCCTCATAGGCCCTAGACAATGCGTCAGGCACCACATTGAGATCCCCCCTTCGATATTGAATATCGAAGACTTTGCCTTGCAATACTAGCGCCCATCGCGCTAGTCTTCCCGTGGGATTTCTCATATTGTGGAGCCATTTCAGGTAACTATGATCAGTGATGACCCTGAATAGATGCCCTTCAATGTACGGCCGGAACTTTCCAATAGCCCATACCACTGCCAAGCACTCTTTTTCGGAGACCGTATAATTTCTCTCAGCGCTGTTGAGTGATCGGCTGGCGTATTCTATCACACGCTCTTCTCCATCGACATCTTGCACGAAGACTGCCCCGATCCCACTGTCACTGGCATCAGTTTGTAGTATAAACTGACCGTTAGGATCGAGAGATTGCAGTGTTGGGGCGGAAGTCATTGCCTTCTGCAACCTCGTGAAAGCTCACTCTTGCTCCTCCTCCCAAGAGAAATGTATATTCTTCTTTATCAGCCGGTTTATAGGTTCAGCGATCATGGCAAAGTCGGGTATAAAACGTCTATACCACGAGGTCATTCCCATGAACCGCTTCACCTGTTTAACAGTCCGAGGTGTTGGATATTCCTATATCGGTCGTATCTTCTCTGGATCTGGTTTTACTCCGTCCTGATTTACAAAAACTCCTAAGTACCTGACTTCCGTCTTGCAGAAGTGACTTTTGGCTTTGTTGATGGTTAGGCCCGCACCTAGAATTCTCTTTAATACCATTTCTAGGTGCCGCTTATGCTCCTCAAAGGACGACGAAAGCACAATTACGTCGTCAAGGTAAGCAAAAGTAAATGGATCCATATCCGGGCTTATCAGCTTGTCCATCAACCTCTGGAATGTCGTTCCTGTGTATGACAGTTCGAAGGGCATTCTCTTAAATTGAAAGTGCCTTAATCCAGGTACTGTAAACGCTGATATCGGACGCGATTATTCCTTTAGGGGAATTTGATGGTACGCACTGCTCAAGTCCAGAGTAGATATGAACTTTGCATCCGTTATCCGTCTTAGGATGTCGTTCATATATGGTAAAGGGTAGGCATCAGGTTTGGTAATCGCATTTACCTTTTGGTAATTCACGCAAAACCTATATTTTCCATCAACCTTCTTTACCATTACTATTGGACTTGATACCATTGAATTACCATTACTCTGTGGCCTCCCACAGTCCTACCGGTGCAAGAAATGCCGTACCATCAATTCCAGCCACTTCCATTGGTACTTTCACCTGAGTGTCTTTAAACCGTAATTCATCCTCGTCGGGATCCAAATCTGCACGGAACTCTCTTATAAAGTTCGCGCCTACATAGCAGTCGTCCGTGAGCAGTGGCGTAATGGCGACTCTGATTTCCTACTTTGAAGGAGAACATCACGTGACCAATTATAGGGCATGGGCGCCCATCAGCGAGCCTTGCATCACCCACTCTGGTCACATTCAATCCAAGTCCCATCTCCGATGCCAATCTCAGCCCTAATTGACCCATGACCGTGGATGAGGCGCCGGTATCATAGAGTGCTCTAATTTTAAAGTCACTTATGTCTGCCCGCAACCACCACCTGGTCTTATCCTCAGGGTCATATCCACGAGTCGCATCTTTGCCTCCCTTCGTCGTGCTTTTCAGCGGCTTTTTCCCTTCCGCTGCTGCAACGGCGGTGGGCTTGCTTCTACTCGTGGCTCCCATCGGCAGAGGAGGTTTTTGTGTGGAGAGAGTCTCCCTGGAGTCTTCCCCCTCCTCCACTATTTGTATGTGGGCATCTGATCCTTCCAGAATGACCACTCCTCTATTCTGCCGAGGGCTGGCATCAGGTTCGATCGCCTTCTGCTCCAACATACCGCTAGGCCCCGGGCTCTCTTGATGCCCTTCCAGGACCTATTTGGATCCCTGGGTCGCCGTCAACTTGCTGTTTCCCATCGACGACCCGTAGCGAGAGGTCGAATCTACCGGAGGCGCGAAGATGACCTCTTCTCTTCGCTCTCCTTGCCGTTTCCCTTGTTGCAATCTGAGCAGAATTTACGACTAAATCCCAGTTTGCCAGAAGCGGAACACCGGAGAGGCTTGGGGGAGTCGATCTTCCACCTCTGTCCTTCTTGCCGCTCGCTAGGAGATCTGGGAGAAGGAGAATTTTTCCCTCCCCCACGCCATCGGCTCTTACGCTGTTCTGGAGGGCTGCCTTGCTTCTCATTGGCCAACTTGCGCAACATCCGCTCGATGCCCTCCAGACGCTCTTCCATCTTCTTATCAGAAGTGGAAGCTTACGTAGCCGATACCGATGCTTGTTGGGTAGGCCTCCTGGCAGGGTTCTCCACGCCCTGTCCGCGCTGCGGATCTCCCTCCTTTTTTGCACGTGCCTTCCCTTCGCTGGCCATTGCAGCGGTTTGGGATTTATTACCAGCCGTTCTTTTGCTCGGCTGGTAGGCGTGTTGAGGGAAGATCGTCGAGTTGGGGTCGGCGAACACACGTGGACGACGACCGTAAGCTAAGGTGTTCTGTACCTCGGTCGCCCTCCTGTTGAATTCGTGTATCGACTTCATCTCGCTCCGACGAAGCTGAATTTGGATGTTTGAAAGGAGGTTTGCATGCAGTAGGTCTAATAACCTCTTCAAGGGCTTTGGTGGTTCTAGTCTATTGACAAGAGCCATCAGATTGGACACGTAGTCTCGCACTAGTTCATCCTCACCCTGGAACTGGTTCTGGGCTTCCTGCAACAGCCTTTGTTGCTGTTGCGTACTAGTGCCGAACCAATCACGGGCGTCAGCGACGAACGCTGCATAACTGAGCCACTGGTACTTGTTGTTATCGTACCAGGTCCTCGCGTTACCCTCGAGGATCTCTGATACGGAACAAAGCACTTCGTCATCAGTTAGTCCTGCGCCCACGCGCAGATCTTCCAACCTTGACAGAAACGTATCTACGCTCTGTGCCCTACTGCCCGCAAACCTCAATTTCCATCCGCGGATAATTTTCCTAACATCTCGTGTTGTGGAGAGCCCTGAGGATAAATGAGAACCGGTGCCAGATGATCCGCTTCGACTCGTCTGTCGAACAGGTGCGGATCTCCCATACTCTTCCGGATCCTCTTCACCTCCTCTTCTTTAGAGGGTTTCCAGTGGGGTGACGTCCCTTCTCCTGGGTAGTGGTCTTAGAGGAGCCGGTGTGCTTTCCGGAATCCCAGAATCGTAGTGACAGGTGAATGTGTCCTGAAAGTCATCATTACGTTCGGAGCGCGGTTGAACCGAGTCGGGCTGAGAAGAACGGCTAGCTTTGGCCATCTCATGCATTGCGTCTTCCAGCTCTCGTATTCGTAGGCGCATGTCCTGTGCCTCGCGCTCCGCACACACCTGTATTCCCTGCAGAGTCTGAAGGGTTTCTAGGATTCGACCTACCAGCTTGCGGTTGCGGTCGACTCTCTCCTTCAGGTACTCTATTTCCCGGAAAGCTTCACTCAAGGATAATTCTTCCTGAGGTTACTTCCGGGTGCAAGATTCCTGCGACCTAAGATCCGGAATGCTCCGTCTCCTCTCCCCCTCCTCCTGCTCCTGGGTGCGGAGGGCCTTCTGGGTGAGCTCATCCTCTTCTTGGCGGCTGGCTTTACCCTCAGAGTCCTCATCCGGGCAAGCGAATGTCCTTGACATATCTGTCAAGGATATTCCCCCCTATTGATGATCCTCAGGAAATGATCGCTGTTCTCGTCTGCGCTGTGGGTTTCCAACTCGTCACAGACTGTGTCGAACCACGCTTGTCGGGTGCATCTCCTGCGCCCGGCCACCTCTTTACTGTGCGTGGTCTCTTCGAAATCTGTGACGGTGTACTCTCCTTGTAACCATCTCCCAAGCCTAGCCGTCTACTGGATGACACTTCCATCCTTGCACAGCTCTAAATCCGCGAAATAGCGTTCGCGCTGTGCGGAAGTCAGCTCTAATGCCGAATTGTCGATCTGAGCTAACAACAGAGCCATCTTGCCTCCGCACGGGTGTAGGATGCGGTCGAGATTTGAAATTATCGGCCTAATCGACCACTACCGCTTCCTATCACCCAAGGTATGATCGGGGTATACACTATTTAGTGTAACTATCCTTAATGCCTCCTTTTTATAAGGCACAAACTCGCGAGATTATGAGCGCGCGCAGTCTCCGCAAACTATCTATAAATATTATAAAAATATCCTATCTAAGGTCGGAGCCTGCTGTTTGCTTGCTCCGCCTGGCTAATATTTTCTGGACTGCACGCTTGGGTCGCGCTCTCTGCTTTTATCGTCGTTCAGGTGCTTCCAACCCCCCTTTATCCACCAAACTATGTCTAAAATAGGTTAACACCTGATTACTCGAAACGACCTGAAATCACTTCGATCCACTTATAATTATCGCTTTCGGCCCTTTTTACAATAAACTTAACAATTTTTAAGTAAAAAGTTCGAAGTGATTTCGTTTTTTTCCCAGCAGAGGGCGTACCGCTCACGATCTCGCGCTACCACCCACTCAAACCTTCCTAAGCACTCGCGCAATCGTCTCTCTCTCTCGTGCGTCGATTACCTTCGACGCACATTCCTATTCGCACTAAACTGATCTTAATATCAGTTGGGCGCCATGTGACCGGGGAGGTTATCTGAAAAATGGGAAATTTATTTAAGAGCAAATTCCCACGATGCAGAGCAAACCGCCGCTCCGTTAAACACGTATGATAGTACGTGTATTCGCCTTTACGTCAGATGATTTATCCCAGTTGTCTTATATTAAATGTGACACTTGTTGAGTTTTAAGTGTGAGCGACTTTACTCCTAATCTTCTTAGTCCCCTAGATGTAATTGGATTAAAACCTAAGCCTTTTTCACTTACTTAAGCTACTAGGAAAATTAAATTACGAAAACGGCGAATAAATTTAACAGACTTTAATTAATAAAAATTACTACAGTCTTTGTAAGGCCGAAAGACTAACGCATGCGAATAGGATTTTACAATTAGTTATATTCGGTGAGAAAGAGAGAGAGAGTAGATTCGAATTATACCGCGAACTAACGCTCGACGCGAATACAAAAAATAACGCTATCACGTATAGACAAAATACCGAATGTATTTTGTATCATTTATAATAACGGAACGTGCACCTACCATGCGGTGCAAATATGGTGATCAGCCGTAATTGTTGTTGCAAAAATATCAACTGCCGCTGCCCCTTGATTATCAGCTGCTCTGCCTTGTACTGCCTCCAATTAGCTACAATCTGCTGCTTCTGCACTGCTACTTGTCCCTGCTTTTTATCTCGAGAATCCCGTTGCACTCACGCACGAAATTGTCCCAGAAAACTAATTATTCGGCGAAAATAAAGTGCAATACAAATCGGCGGTAAATTCGCGTTCACAGCTGAGGCGTAATTGCCTATTCAAAAGATCGCGCGCCCCCTCTCTCTCTTAACTATTAGAACTAACACGCGAGAAGCAGAATCGCGAACGGTTCGATCAATTAAATCGACTACCGTTGCAAACTGTCACTATATGATAACGAAATTAAGATAGCTGAATACTCGCTATGGATTCAATATAGTAATAACCGTCGACGACGAATATGAATTTTTTCTACCAAAGCGAGTAAGCTTAGCGTTAGAAAAAGACGAAGATATATTACGGAAATTGTACGAGACCATGGAGAAAAAAGAATTATTTATTCATCATCGAGAAGGCTCGAATTTGGAATTTAAAAATTAAATTAGTATAATATGTAAATGTATACATAGTAAATAAATTTGTATTTAAAATTTTAATTATGTCTTTAATCCTAAGTTAATTATTCCTTCAAATCCTTTTTTTGGAGAGGTTAAAAGTAATTACTTATGCGTTCTTTCTGCTGAGTTTCGACTTAGTGTAAAGGTCTCATGAGCAATGTTAGTAGTGGAAGCACCTCACAGGTGAGAGCGATGGTTGGGCTCTCACCATTTCCTAACAAAAAAAAAGAAGAAAAAGAGAACGGGGGCGATTTCGGCGGCTCGAAAATTGAAGTAGTGGGGTTGTATTCTAAAATAGCGATAAGTCGTTAATAGGAAGCCCATTCTGTTCGAAAAAGTGGTCGTAAGAATAAGAAGTAGTAGAACCTTAGCCATGCCAGCTATAAGAGACAACAGGAGATCTCATTCCTCTTGTAAGCATCTATGGTTTGCGAAGAAAGTGAAAATACATCATCTTCCATACAAAGAAAAAGACTCTAGAAAAGGTACTTGGGAACAGATAGCACGAGATCACGAACGTTTCCAAAGACGTATTGCTGAATTAAATAAAGTTATATCACGAGTATTATTTAAAAAACGTATATTGATGATGAATCGAATGTTTGGTCCTATATTAGAAAATCATCACACTATACACATGTTAAATAAAATGGAAATTCAATTGAAAGTAGACATAGGCGGTTGTGGCCGCTCGAAAACTAAAGTGGTGGGGAGAGGTTTTGAAAGAGCTGTGAGCCTCGAAGAGCTTAATTCTGTCTCAAGAATCGAGTAGTAGCTATTATAGTAGCAGAAGCACCACCACCACCACCAGCATCAAGAACAGTGACAGCAGTAGTAGTAGAAGTAGTAGTAGAAGTAGTATTAGAAGAAGAAGAAGAAGAATACGTAACATTTTAGGTCTCTTTACCTACAGCAAGATGAATTTTGAAATGTTGAATAACATTGGAATGAAGTTTTTCGATATACTTCCTGAAAAAAGTCATTATGAATTGTATGAAGATCAGAATTATCTAATAACATTCATGAGACAAGATGAATCTCGAATTATTTTTGAACTCGATTGTGGGTTCAAATATGTTCTATCGGACCGAATGTCAAGAGCGATAATTCATCATTTTGATCTTTTTATTGATCTTTCTGATAGAATACAAAAATATGCATTATTTATTCAATATCATGGATGTGATCGATTTCAATTTATTATTTAAATGTATTTGTATATCTTATTATATCTCAATAAAAATTGTATTATATAAATTTATTTTCTGGAGAGGTAAATGAGTCATTAGTATTTCTATTAAAGCGGGTTTCGACTTGTCTTAATGGACTCACTAGTGTCGAATATAAAAAATGGAACTACCTCACAGGTAAGAGCGAAGGTTGGGGCTCTTATCCTTAAAATAAAAAAAACAATGTAATATTTATAAATGAAAACAACATTATTTACTTAAATACAAGCTAGATACATATAAATTTATATTTGTAATTCATTGTTGTATAGTCTCCTTATTTATCCAAGAATTGTGAGTATTATCAAAGCCAAGCCATTTTAGGAAAACTTCATTACTCCGTGTAATTTTTTCTAGAAGACTGAGAATGAGAACTGAATACTGAGAATTCTTTCTACAAGATAGTGTAACTGGTCGTTCGAGTAAGAACCTTTTAAATAACTGCAGAATGGTCCAAAAAGCCAACGACAGCTCTCCGTACTCCGAATTGCACTAGCGCAGCGAATTGTAAAATAATTTACAACTAACAACTATTTATTTTATATTTTCATATGCTGTTACGCGATGAGCACCAGCGTTACAAATTTACTAATTATTAATACCTGCTATTCTTCCAACGACTACTCCGAAAAGTCAATATATGAATTCAAGCACAGGAAAATAATCAACGCTGCTAAAGAAAGAAAAACCAACTTATGTACGCCTACATGATGCAAGAAAAATAAGGAGTCATCAAATGCTGGATGTACACGATATAGAACTCCAAGATCTACGTCCGAATATATATATACCACGCATTAAATAATTATTTTAATTTTGCGTAAGCGTATCGGATATTTTCTTTATGTTGCCGACACACAGAAAATATTTTATAATTTTGCCTATGGACAGCAGCGATAACTTTCCTAATTTAGTTAATATGCCCAATAATACTTGAAAAATTTCGATAATAAAAATATGTCAAGATCGTCTCGATATTTATCTCGAATTTATATACTGAGAGATACAAATTAACCTCTCGCTATTACTTAATAAAAATCATTTTAATATTCGTCTCAATTTAAACGCTGCTTGATATGCATATTCATATTCTACGCTAGCCGCGCCAACTTACGTCTAAACCTATGCGAAAAGAACGAGATAGCTTAATAGATAGAAAAGGACGGCGTATCACACTTGGCTTGTCTAGTAGATAGAGACAGAGTAATATCTTGATCGATGCTATAGGGAGAGATAACGTTATGAGCGAAAATCATCGAAATCAAATTGTATTGCGACTATGAATATTCATGACTAGGAGAAAGTGGAAAGGGAAGAATTAGCCGGAGTTTGCCGATGGCTTTAGTCAAGTACTAATTGTCACGTTACTTAATGGAATATGCATTACTGGCGATAAGGGATTATTTTGAGCAATTGTACCAGCTTTATATAAAATTAGAGTGAGTACCGCACGACTTATTGTTACCCAGACTTTTGCAAATTTCATTTCATTACTCATCACCGTTCGCATAAATGCGCCGCATATCAGCGAAATTACTGGTTTAGTAAATAGTGCAAGGAAGGGTACGTAATAGCGCATCCACGTTCAAAAACTCGCCGTGTCTACATTTATACTGCGAAATCTCATTTATCCTGTTATTAGTAGTTTTAAGCTGAGAGCCTACACACTCAGACAAACATTTATACATAACACTATTTTCGTTGTACATTCTTTACTCTTCACATTTACACAATTTCTTTGTTTAATAAATCGGCTCAATTAATTTCAAATCTAATTGTATCATACGTTCTAAACCTTCCGCCTTGTCCTCTATCCATCCGACCTTGGGTTTCGCTCCAACTTTGATAGAGAACCATCGGAGTTAGTAAACATACAGCCGATTTTGATCCAACTACTTGCTATCAAGGTAAGCCACGACCAAGCCTCAATTGAACTAAGCCGCGGAGAAATCTTGCGGGTAAACAAATACATTCACTCATCAGATTGCGACTAATAATTCGCATTTCTCTTAGTTTAATACATTGCTACGATTCGACTTTTAACGGCTCATAAATTTAGATATCAATCTAGTTGACTATTTGTCGGATGAATGATGATACAGAGTGGCACTCCCGAAGGTATCAATTATCAATAATTAATAATTAGTAGTGCCTGGCGTCCAACCAAAAGAAAAAGAATTATTCCAATGGCTAATTTGTTGAAACGTGTTATGTATCACATAATTGAATTTCTAAGTGAGACTGAAAACGTGTTGGTAGTTATGGTCTTAACGATAATTATTTATTTATTAATATCCCGCCAAGTAGCACGGTAGTCATTTAGTCGGTGAAAGTACCATGTTACAATAGATATCAGGATACATAGCTTTCTGTAGTTCTTGCTCATAAAAATCACCATCAATGGAATTTTCTTGATAATCTAGTAGGTGATATGTTACCGGTTTAGTTCTCGAAATACGATGAATAGTAAAAAATTCTGTAGACCAATTAGGCGTATATTCTTTTTCAAAAACGTGTTTAGACTTGCTCACTCGCACTTTATCTCCTACCTGGAATTTCGGTTTTTTGAAAAGACGATGATCGTAAGAGAATCGTGTCAAGACCTGCATTTCATTTTCTTTAGTCACATCTTTAGGCTTCATATTTATTGTGCGATGTTTTCGATTATTATAAGATTCTATTAAACTGGGAAGAAAGTCAATCCTTTTATAATTTCCTATTAAACTGAATTTTTTCCACATAATATTTTTTAGTGTTCGATTGAAACGTTCACAAATTGGTGCTTTAAGATTGATATAAGTAGAATAAAGGTTTATTTTATATTTTTTCATTAGACTTTGAAAATTTGTATTGTAGAACTCTTTGCCTCTATCCACTTGGAGATTTGTAGGAATGCGTCCCTTTTTTAATACAGACTCCATTGCGTTAGTGACATCTGTACCAGTTTTCTGTTTTATTGGAACTCCCCAAGCATATTTAGAGAACGTATCTATAATAGTTAATAGACTGCGAAAACCTTTATTCTCTCTAGAATAGCTTTGTATTTCAACAAGATCAGCTTGCCACGTCTCATGTATTCCACGTATATCGACTCTTCGACGAAGATAGTTCCGGCGTGCTGGTTTGTGTAACTCATTCACCACTCTTTGATGTTTCATTTTTTCAATCTATTTGTTATAATTGATGTGAAAAGTCAAACGGCGTAATCTTCATTTCTTTCTCCTTATTATTATCATTATTATTATTTGTTTGTAAATATTGAATCGCTTCTTCATACGATCGTAATTGTATTCTTATTGTATTTAAAGATTTTTTAAGATTATTTATTGTAGTCGTAAGCGTAGCGACGTTAGCTTCACTAGTATTTTGCGACGTTCGTAAGTTTACAGCATCGTTACTCTCCTGAGGATTAGCTATATTATAAATTCTTTTTCTATCCACGTTGTATTGTCCGTCTTTAGTGATTTTATACCCTACACAAGGAGGACCTCGATTACCCTCCTTTTTATTCAGTATACGTCGAAACACATCAACACTCATTTTATTACTGAGGAATATTTAGGATTCTCTTAATAGATATAGCCAGCTTCACGTAATTCTTCAATGATTGAATGAATTTCATTAATATGACTAGGATTACCAGCGGTTTGTTCGTCGATAAGCAATCTCAAGCGATCAACGAGCTCGTTTGGATCATCCCAATATACGAGGTGTGATCAAAAAGTAAGGTGAATTTTGAAATTTAGCGGGCTACGTCCGTTCGATCTTCGAATTTTTTATTTGGTTATGTCGGTACACTCGTCTAGAACATACGTTCCAAATTTCAGCTTTGTAGTATGTTTGGTTTATTTGTGAGAGGCATCAAGGTTAGAATTGTTTTGCGTGCTCCACGATTTGCTGCTGTCTAAAAACATGGATCAAAGAGTTTGCATTAAATTTTGTGTGAAAAATGGAATCAAATGTTCCAAAATACTTGAAATGCTGAAAGTGGCATACGGTGAGTCTACTTTAAGCCAAAAAAATGTTTACAAGTGGTATAAACTCTTTCAAGAAGGCCGAAAAGACACCGACGACGAACCTCGTTCTGGACGCCCCAGCACATCAACAACTGATGAGAATGTTGAAGAAGTGAAGAAAATAGTGTTGGGAAATCGTCGAATTACCATTAGAGAAATTGCTGATGATATTGGCATCTCATTTGGTTCGTGCCAATCAATTTTGACGAGTGTTTTAGACATGAGACGTGTGTCAGCGAAGTTTGTTCTGAAATTGCTCAATTTCGACCAAAAGAAACGTCGCATAAGCATCGCCCAAGAGCTACTGAATGACGTCAACGAAGATCCAGATTTACTCAACAGGGTTATAACAGGTGACGAAACATGGGTATACGATTATGACGTCGAGACTAAGACTCAATCGTCCCAGTGGAGGCATTCTGGATCACCAAGACCAAAAAAAGCACGCCAAGTTCGATCAAATGTAAAGGTTTTGCTTACAGTTTCCTTTGACTGCAGGGGCGTGGTGCATCATGAGTTCTTGCCACAGGGTAGAACAGTAAATAAGGAATATTACCTGCAAGTTATGCGCAATTTGCGCGAAGCAATCCGCCAGAAACGTCCGAATTTGTGGAAAAATAAAAATTGGCTTTTGCACCATGATAACGCCCCTGCTTATACATCGTTGCTTGTGCGCGAATTTTTGGCTAAAACCAACACAGTAACGATGCCACAGGCACCGTATTCCCCAGATCTGGCCCCCTGTGACTTCTTCTTGTTCCCAAAACTGAAGAGGCCCATGAAAGGACGGCGTTTTGCCACGATTGAGGAGATAAAGACGGCATCGAAGGATGAACTAAACAAGATCACAAAAAATGATTTTTTGAAATGCTTTGAGGATTGGAAAAAGCGTTGGCACAAGTGCATTATATCCGAGGGGGATTACTTTGAAGGAGATAAAATAAAAATTGATGAATAAATAAATATTTTTTGAGAAAAATAAAAATTCACCTTACTTTTTGATCATACCTCGTACATAATCAAATAATGTTCCTTTTCTTGCTATTTTATACGATAGTTAGGAAAAAGTCCTCTTCTATCAATAGTCAATTTTCGCTTCTGAGCACTACCGCTCAAAGATAAATTTGGACCAATATACTTTTTGAATTTATTTATATACTTATTGCGATATTCGCCATTTGTTTCGTATCTCTTACGATGAACGTTAGCGATTTCAAGAATTTTTATATAATTTTTAATATATCCAATTAACTGATTAATTTAGAATCAGGTTCTTTACGAAAAAAAAGTTCCATTAAACCGGGCGTCTTGCTGAATGCTTTATCATTCATAGTCACATTATCGTTTTGGAAAAAAATTAGTCTCCTACAATCGAGGCATCCAATAGCTGTTTTTGTTATTTTGTAGTTACATTTGAACTAGCATTGTCTAAATTTATTGCAGTTCTATCAAGTGATGATTCACTAGTCTTACTAAATTCGTCTTCATCAGCATTATCATCACCATCATCAGCAGCATCAGCAATAGACATAGCGGATTCAAATGTAGAATCAAGTGGATGTAATATAAAATTGAAGTCATTAACAGTACTATTGAAATATCAAGATTTATAAGGAGTGTCAGCTGTTGTTTTTGACTTGAAAACTTTATCGAACGTAATTTTCTTCTGCTTGTTCGTTTTCTGTTCAGTATTATCATTAGTTTTATCAATAACTACCTCCACAAGTTTCTTCAATGGATCAGCCATAAGTTTAAAAGTTTCATTCAATGTATTTTCTAAATCAGCTTTGTCACGTTTTATTAGTTGATACTTACATCTGATGGTATCACGAGCCTCAGATAATTGCTAGAGCACCTTCTTTTCTATTTCAAAATTGGTCAAGTTGACGCTTGTAATTTCTAAAGTTAAATAATCTTCATTCGTTTACTCCGCTATATTTATAACAAAAGAATCGAATCCTTTTCTATACCGTCCATGATTGATTGGTCTATCTCTATCAATAACTATAAATCCATCATTATCTTCTCTCCAACATTTTGAACAAATTGCTTTAAACTTCTCAAAAGTCATATCTGAGTTAACATAATCATTGTAAATATGTTTAATATTCACGTCATCTTGTCGAAACAAAACTAGTAAATTTACATTATCTTGAATGAGATGCTTCGGTATGCGAGCGTATGATTGACAGAGATAGAAACTATCTACTTTTTTATGTCTTCCCATACAGAAGAATATTCTCACGTTGTCCTGCTTTTCAGTGGCTATATCGTCAAAAATCATGATGGAATTTGGATTAGCTTTATCCGTTGAAACAACTGCCTCATGCTCGCTGAATGCATAATACTGTATACCATCAATCGGTTCCAATAAATCTTTTAAAAACGTATACTTTGGTTGATTGAGGGACTTTGAATAAACATAAACGTTTTCGAATCTAAGTCAATTAGGATGTGTGATTATTGTTAGCAAACAGTTAGTTTTCCCACAGTTACTAGGACCACAGAAAACTGCTCGTATACTGTCAGGTAGTAGTTCACTATGTCTTTTTTCTCGTTATTCCGTCTCAACCACATTATCAAAATTTATGACTAGCAACTTAAGTGGTTACTCTTTGAAGTCCATATTGTTTTTTAGTCACCGATCAAACGACGAATGAGACTACTAACTATAAAAAGACTGCTTATATATTTTTAGTTTCATTAAGACTTTGTCTTCTGATGAGGTATGATCATTTGTCACAAAAGAAAGACTGGTGGTGCTGGCTTAGTGATTTAGATCATTAATAACTTACCATTCAAAGCTCATTTGCCTGGTTATCAGTATTGCGGGCCGGGAACTAAATTGAAAAAACGACTTGCTCGTGGTGATCCTGCAAAAAATCCGCTAGACGCTGCTTGTAAAGATCATGATATTGTTTGTTCTCAGTATCGAGAGAACATTGAGGCGAGAAACGAAGCCGATAAAAATTCTAGCTAAACAGGCCTGGGATAGAGTGCAAGCGAAAGATAGTAGTTTTGGTGAGACAGTTGCTGCGTTTGCTGTAGCCAACATAATGAAAGTTAAAAGTAAACTTGGTATGGATGTTAAAATTTTAAAAAAAGGAAAAAAACGAGGTAAGGGATTAAAAAATCGTCAACAACAACGACAGCGACGAAAGACACATGTAAACAGTAAAAATCTATCAATTGCATTGTTGAAAAAAATTATTAAGGCTGCCTCGAGAAGTATTGTACCGAGTAATAAATCACTCTTTCTCATTTGTTCGGCTATAAAAGGCGCTAAAGAAGCTGTGAAGAAGGCTGGAGGAAGAAGAAAAACAAATACGAGGGTCGTTTGAAAAGTCCGTGCAAAGACAGAGAGATGGCGCTACTAGTGCGTATTAAGGTTATTTTCAGCTAGTGGCATATCTTGGAAGAGCACACACCAAGTTTCAGCCAGATCGGCCAATTACTTTGCGTTTTACATTCGTTTCAATCAAAGAAATCGAGTGGTTATAAAAAAATGGACGAAAAAGAATTTCATGTATTGATTAAACATTACTTTTTCAAAGGCAAAACGCCTCAGGAGCTTGATAAACATTATGGTGATTGTGCACTTTTGATTAGAATGGTTTATAAGTGGTTTAAAAATTTTCGGAGTGGCTATATGAGCACAAAAGACGCTGAACGTTCTGAATGCCCTGTTGAGGTTACCACTTCAGAAATCATTGATAAAATCCATGATATGGTGATGGTTGACAGAAGAGTGAAGGTGCGTGAGATTGCTTGTACTGTAGGCATCTCGAACGAACGGGTACATAATATTTTGCACCAACATTTGGACATGAAAAAGCTATCCGCTAGATGGGTGCCGCGATTACTCACGATTGACCAAAAACGAGATCGTGTGAAGTGTTGCAAGAATGGTTTGCATGGATGGATGCATGCAAGAATGGAAACATGGATACATCACTACACTCCTGAGACCAAAGAATAGTCTAATCAATGTGTTACCAAGGGGGAATCTGCTCCTTGGGATTCGCAAGGAATAATCTTCATCGACTATCTGGAAAAGGGTAAAACCATTACAGGCGAATATTATTCATCGTTATTGGATCGTTTGAAAACCGAGTTGCTAGGGAAAAATCCACGATTGGCCCACAAAAAAGTCCTGGATGGAGATAGGAATCCAACTCGTTTCACATGCCCCCTATTCTCCAGACTTGGCTCCGTTGGACTACTATTTGTTCCCGAATATGAAAAAATGGCTGGTGGGGAAAAGATTAATCAAACGAGGAGTTGATTGCAGAAACGAATGCCTATTTTACAAACTTGAACAAATCCTATTATTTGGGATGGATTAACAAACTAGAGTAGCGTTGGATGAAGTGTATAAGCCTGAAAGAAGACTATGTTGAAAAATAAAAAAGATTTATTAAAAAAAATGAAGCAGTTTTTATTTTTCACAGACTTTTCAAACGACCCTCGTATGCCTCGTATTCTACCAATTCCTAGTAAAGTGGGTGGAGCTCTTCCTTTTTTATTTTCATTATTTGCCGCTTTGAGCGCCACTGGAGCTTTAGCTGGAGGAGCTGCTTCAATAGCTAAAGCCGTTAACAGTTCTGAGGCCGCTCAAAATTAATTGAAAGAAGTTCATAGACACAATAAAACTATGGAAGCTATTGCTATTGGTAAAGGACTTTATTTGAAACCACATCGTAAAGGTTATGGTCTTCATCTCAAACGATATTCAAGTGGAAAAAGGTTAAAAAAAAAAGCTCGAAGTAAGTTTACCCAATCGAGTATATAGATCATGATATAAGAAAATATGCTAAAATACTAAAAATTGCCAATATTCGAGGTGTTTTCATATGTGTCGCTCTACCGACCGATGGACCTCGATATCAAGAGACAGCTATTGTAAATTTAGATAATTAAAAAATACGTTCTTGGTCTAGTTGAGCTATTAAGATTTAATACAATACCAAACATTGACGTTGGTTATAATAAATTTTACATTGAAGGTCAAGAAGCTATCACTTTACCGACTGGTAGCTACGAAATAGAAGATATTGAAAGCTTTCTCAAAGAAGCATTAGCACCTATAGGTATTTCGCTTAGCCTGAAACCAAATAATAATATTTATAAGTAGTGTCATTCAGTTCATTCAAAAATACATTTTTAACCAGAAGATTCTATTGGATCAATTTTAGGCTTCACTAAACGCACGCTCGTTGGAAACGAAACACATAATTCTGACTTACCCGTCACTATACTCAAAGTCAACGCTTTACGTGTAGAGTGTAATATTACTACAGGCTCTTAGATAAACGATCGCAAAGTACATACTATATATGAATTTTTCCCAGCAGTCCCACCTGGATATAAGATTATAGAAGTTCCCTCTCACGTCATTTACCTTCCAGTCGCTGTACGGAGCATTGATCATTTTTAAATTCGTATAGTTGATCAAGACGGAAACCTAGTTAACTTTCGAGGAGAAGTCATCACAGTGCGAGTACATATAAAGACTATATCTTAGTAGTGGGTATCATTTACAATATAAAGAGCGGCCGAGGCTATATTAAAAGACAAAAATGTCAATCAACAGCCAGTCAACAGCGAGCTATCAGACCGCTCACACCTCAGAACATTCAATTCCTGAAAAGCTTGAGACTAAAAGTCGTCGAAAATTGTGGAAGAAAATATTGTGCATATTAGTGTGCTGTATAAAACAACAACAACAATATGGAGGGAATTCTAGACATTCATTCAGGTGTCGCTTTCGATGAGTCTATAGCTCATTATGAAGTTCATACGCAACAGCCTTATTCATTATCATATTTCAATAATAGTGATGAAATCCATATAGCAATTCAACATCAAGATTTATCTCTGCTTCCATCACGCAGTATGATTCATATTTGTGGTCGGTTGACCAAGCCGGACGGTACTACGCCAGTGGAGAACACTTTCTTAGTCAACAACGCCCTCTGTCATTTGTTTGAGGAAATACGATATGAAATAAATGCTATGAAAATTGATAAAGTGAAAAATATAGGCTTAACGAGCCTCATGAAAAATTTGCTTTCACTCAATCCATGTCAGAGCTCTATCGCTGAAAATGCTGGATGGAATGGTGATAACAATGAAGTTAGAATATGTAATGCTCTAGGTTATTTTGCTGTTACTATCCCTCTCATTATGTTAATGGGCTTTGCTGAAGATTATCGGAAAATTGTAGTCAATGTCAAGCATGAACTTATTCTTACAAGATCAAGAGATGATTTGAATGCTATTTTAAGTACTCCAATAGGGAATCCTGCTGCTTCAGAAAAATAAAAAATTAATTTAACTAAGTTTGAAAGGTTGATACCATATGTGATGGTTGCAGACAAAGAAAAAATGAAATTACTCAATCAGATTGGACGAGACCGTGCAATAACAATGAGTTATCGTACTTGGGAAATGTATGAGTATCCAAAATTATCACGTACATCAAAGCATGTTTCGAGTGTTAAGACTTTCATTCGATTGGAAAAGCCTCGCTTTGTTATTTTAGCTTTTCAAACTAAACGTAAAAGTTCAGTGAGCGTTAATTCTAGTCATTTTGATCACTGTAATATTAGTAATGTGAAGCTATTCCTCAATTCACAATGCTATCCGTATGGAAATCTCAATTTGAATATCAATCAAAATCAGTATGCTGTTCTCTACGATATGTATATTTGTTAGGGATTGTTGAGCAGGAGTAATTTATTTATTTATTATTCGCAAAGACACAACACAAACACCAAATTTTTTTTTTTTTTTTTTTTATTCACAGTTCATAATCACAATAGATTCGAATGTTACAGCTCACAATGAAACAATCACAATAGAAATGTTACAGCTCACAATAAGAGAATCGAAATGTTATAGTTCACAATGTTTTAAGGACTTAAGTATAACGATTCAAAAAAGAGAGTGCCAGCGGAGGCGCGCTGCGCTCCCCTTTTAAATACACTCGTAACCATGGAAATAACATTCGTCGTTATGTATAAAACAACTTGACGCGTATTTACACTATCAATTTTTTATTAAACAAATGCTCGATAAATGTGCACGACACCAATCCGCCTTCAATACCCAATAAATGTCACCCTCATGGCCACGAATGTTATCGCACATATCTTCTGCCGTTCTCTTCGCCCTTCGAACCTCTCATCACCCCTCCGCGACCAATTCCTCCCTCAAACTTCCACCCCGCTTGTGGATCGCCGGACGATCTCGGGATACTCTCGTGCCATCGCCGAACCGTAATCGTTGCTGGCCATCCGTTCTTATTTCAGCCTCAAGAAATGCATGGCATTTGCATTTCTTGAGCTGAGGCGTACGGCCTTGGCTCTGTTTAGACAGCAGCCATGCGCGTCATCCGAGCGAGGCCTTGGAAGAAGGGTGCCGCTTGGTCGTGGAAGGTGCGAGCTCGCAACACGTTCCCTCTCGTTTTTCCTATACGGTCCATCGAAAAATCTTGACCGTTCAAAACAAAATTAGCATGTGGCCGTCATATATCCAAATACTCGACCATGCGTCCGCCGTTCCCAACACGAAACACCGATTGCCGTACGAAGCACTCCGCTGCCATATACGCAACAGAAAGAGGCCGAGTAAAAAAAAAATATAAAGGTCCCGCGCGCTTGCGTTCTCAACAATACTAATTTTCAAGACGCTTACTATGGTAAAGAAAACGAGCCGTTACTCAATAAAAAAGATTTCATTGATAAAGTGCCGCTAATAGTTATAGACTGCTCCAAACAAAATGAAACATTAAAAAGCGCGCCAATCGATGTTCGCCTAGAATTTAAAACTTGGACTGATTTTCCTGAAGATACTGCAGCCTACTGCTTAATATTACACGATCGTATTGTACAATATAATCCAATTAGTGGTGATGTTAAAAAATTAGTTTGAAATTAAGACATAACAAGACATTATGTAATCAATGTATACAATTTTCAATAAAAAAGAAAATAAATTATATATATTGTTGGAATTTAATAAAAACTACCTATAACCATACTATATAGTGACTATGACGCCCTATACTTTCGAATGATGAGGTATGGTGACTATGACGCCCTCTACTTTCGAATGGTGAGGTATAGGCTTTATATAGAACAAACACGTGCCTCTACTCTCATAACGGTTTTAGGATCTCGTAGAGGTCACATTAACTTCAGCATCTTTTCAAATGGATTTGGTAATAGATTTTCAAGGCTTTCAAAATTTAAACGAGACTTTTGTTTGTAAAGAACTTGCATATTTACCATTAGATGTAGATACTGTTCCAACTGTGTTTTTCTTCGAACCACCGTATCATTGGTTTCAACTTCCTTTCAAGTGATGAAAAGTTTTTATTTATTTATTTATACACTTATTATATATATAATATTAATTATTACAATTATTATTTATATATTTATTTATTTATTTATATAATGTTTTTAATTTTTTTTACCGTATGGTTTGGAAGGTTGTGTTGGCCTTCGAACCATTCCCGAATACAACATATTTACGTTTTCTATTTTCACAACTTTTATTTTCCGCTTGTTGGTGATACCGGTGACGGTGGTAGTGGTGTTGGTGGTGGTGGTGGTGGTGGCAGCAGTGGTGGTGGTGGTGATGGTGGTGTCAGTGGTAGCGATGGTAGCGGTGGTAGTGGTGATGGTAGTAGTGGTGGTGGCGGTGTCAGCGGCAGTAGACTTTGTCCTTAGAAGGACATTTTCAATACTGCTCAAGGGCTCTCGAGCAACATCGTTTAGCTGAAAAAAATAATAATTTTTTAAATTTAATTTTATAATTAATGATATGATTATTAAAATTATACCTTAAAAAATTTTTTTTTGGTGGTAACGACGCAAACGGATTTCTCCTTTTCCTCGCTGTTTCCACCAAGGCCTTTTCGGATGCAATCTTTTCAGCTACAGGCTTTTTGGCTGCAGGCTTTTCAGCTGCAGCCTTTTCGACTGCAGCCCTTTGAACAGCAGCTCTTTGGGCATCAGCCCGCTGTCTTGCTGAGCGCTCAGCAAACTCCAAAATCTGCTGCAACTAAAAAACAAACAAATATTTATATATTTATATGAAGTAAATTATAAAAAAATTAAAATTTCTTACCTCGATCACTCCCTGCAGCAGCTGACCAATTTTCAGTTTTTGAGCAGGATCGATCATGACTGAATGAAGCTGAAAAAAAAATATATAAGATTATAATAATTAAAAATAAATATATAATAAAATTACTTACGTCTGATAATATCGCCAGTAGTAAATGGTAAAATACTGCTGTCGGAATGCCCGCCAGCAAGTTTGGAGGAGTCTAAAAAAAGATATATAAATTGAATTATAATATTAATAATAAGATTGTTTTTCTTTTACTTACATTCACCATGAATACGATCATGGCATTTATTGTTCGTATAATTTGGAATGAATTCATGATGCACTTTTTTTTTAATCACTTAACTTTACTCACTTTTTAAGAAGTCTTCTCTTGGAGACCTAGTCTACCAATGAAAGATTTTCTGAAAATGAAGATGTTTTTCTTTCGTTCCTCCCAAAAGTTTCCCACTCTCGAAACTCCACTCAAAAACAGCGAACGTATTTTTTTAAGGGGTTAGGTCCAGTTGTAAGGCTAAAAAAACGCTTTTTTTGCACATTTTTTGTGAAGACGGGTTTTATTATTCATGAATAAATCTTTTTGTACATTAAAGATACACATTTCAAGAAGTTACAGAAAAATTTTTATGTCAAAATGTCCATAATATTAGGAGATATAGTCAATTTGTCAAGACTCCAAAAAAAAAGACGTTTTGCGATGATCACGATTACAGCAGTCTGGATCATCTGAAATAAAAAAAAACGAACGAGGATCTTTAGTAAATCAGTTAATGCTCCGGATGGACGAAGGGTTTAGTCATATTTTGATTTTTCGTAACATGGCGGACGTTCAAAGTCAAATTTTTTTTTACCCAAATTTTCGTCACTTTTTCGGCTGTAAAAAAAAAACTTTCATCGTACGAAAAAATCCTTCGTTCATTCGGAGGACAATTATACGTAAAATAAGTCGTTAAAATTTCAAGAGGATCGATATAACCGTTTTCGAGTTTCAGTGATCACCGACTTGGAGAACGTGGTTTCGAGAAAAACGCCTTTAAAGTTTTGAGTATAGTTTACATGCAGATAAAAATTTTTTTTACATACCTATACAGTATCATCTATTCCAGGACCCCATATAATGTACCTTCCTTTTGCTTATCAGTTGCCCCAGCAGCGATTTTCTTCCGTCGCAGAGCAACTCTGGCCTCTTATGCCATGCTTATGCCATGTTCCGTCTCCAGAAACTGTTATGTCACTATCTGCTTTTGCACCATGTTCAGCATTTGACGCAATTTCTTCTCTAACCGCCTTTTTCATAAACAATTCTGCAACGTGTTTACTCACTTGAGAAAGTTGATTTAGTATCATGCTGTACGTATTTTTAACTAGAAACGGTGGCAAGTCCATCAATGCACAAAATTTTGTTGCTCCTTGATAACCAATACCTAATACTCGCATTGCTAATATAAATCTACGATTTATACTATAACTGTGACCAATATATTCACATGATGGTATATATTGAGGCGCGCAACTCTTACACGTCACAGAAATTTTAAATCCAAGGCCACGTTCGCTGACGATGCCAAAAGCCACTGCTCCGCTGCATTTCGCACACTTAACAAGACTCGAAATCACTGAAAAAACAGTCAAAAATTCAAAATTCTAAATTCAATCGAACCGTCTTTACGCACATGGTATTCATGTTGATCCTTGAGTTTTTCTGCTGACGCACTCATTCCATTGTCTGAAGCCTCTGTAGCTTTGGGATTAAACGACTGCTTTCTTTTTCTACTTCTTGCCTTATAAACGTGGTCACTTTTTCTTGACGCTCTCGACACTTTTTTATCCATTTTACACTCAAAACATCGAAGTTATTTGAAAATAGAGATGCGTCCGGACCGAGCAATGCAACGTGCGTTCAGCTCAAAGTTTCAAGTTCAACTGCTGCGTAAGCAGCTGCTAGCCGAAAATGTACATTAAAATCTTTCAAAATTTTACAATAGAGATGTATTTCAATGTAGTAGTGTTACGTCTCGTGCATCAACTACGAATAGCTAATGAATGAGACGTTCCAATATGTTGACTAGTGGTTGGATATGTCTCACTTATAATAAATGTATGTGGAAATGTATGTCTGATAATTGCACTACCTTGATAATCGTAGTTTTTAATTGTTGACAGAAATGCAGCAGGCTCTAACTGCTTGTAGAATTTTATAAATGTAGCAGGCTCTAACTGCTTGTTGAATTGTATAAATGTAGCAGGCTCTAACTGCTTGTTGAATTGTATAAATGTAGCAGGCTCTAACTGCTTGTTGAATTGTATAAATGTAGCAGGCTCTAACTGCTTGTTGAATTGTATAAATGTAGCAGGCTCTAACTGCTTGTTGAATTGTATAAATGTAGCAGGCTCTAACTGCTCGTTGAATTGTTTTGGGTAGGTCGTTGAATAATTACTTGCACGATATTACTTTGTAATAGTCGCGAGTTTATTAAGTAAAGTAATCACCAATTGTCGGACCGGTGTGTACGGAGTTGAGTCTTACAGGTACTTATTGACTGACTGACGGACTACTGATCAACTGCCTGAGTAATTTGTTAATTCCTTTTTATATCTTTTATAGCTCTTTTCAGGTCAGTATTGCGATATGGTGTGACATTTTGTTTTTGCTGAATATAAATTTTTGCGTTTGGTGACTTTATTTAGGAGTGTCATTTATCTTGTGTTTCGTCAGCTTTTTTGCTGACGTGCGAGTAGTTTATCAGCTTTGAATTTCATGAATGTGCATTTGTTACAAAAAAGGATGCGTTGTAAGCCGTAACACTTTATTTCAGAGTGTCATTCACCTCGCGTTTCGTCAGCTGACGTGCGAGTAGGTTAGCAGCTTTGAATTTCACGAATGTGCATTTGTTACAAAAAGGATGCGTCGTAAGACGTAACAGTTAGTGTATGTGTGTCGTTCACACTTTTCCGCTTTAAGGGTGGCGCAGCGTAATCAAACATTACCACCCCTCTCTATATGCGCTAATAGGTTGGCATAGCCCACTGTCTTTCACTCTTTCGCTTTCAAATACATTGGAGATCCGGAAGTCAAGTTTGCTACGACATTCCTGACGCACACAGCGAGTCGGAACCTTTTTGATCTAAGGCGGCGACCTCCTCGAAAGGAGTACCGATTTTTTCACGGTTCGACGCTCAAGGAGAGCGGAACTAAAGGCTTGACCCTCGGTTTGGGCGCGACGGGACTCTAGTTGCCCCAACGTCTACTGCGTCGGAAGCACGCAGCATACAAATCGTACGAGATTTGCTTGACCTGGTACCACTACTCCGCAGAGTGTAAGACGTAATAGTACAATGTATTTAAGCTATGTATATGCCAGGCAGGTAAGAAAAAGACCCGTATAACTCGAACAACGGTCGAACGCACAGCTGCCGCTACCTACCTGTTTTTAAGCACTCGAGGTAGGTGTGTTCTAAGTTGTATATCTCGGTGAATAATGGTCCGATTGGTCTAATAATTTCAGGGAATACTTTCAAAATGTTATACTTTTAGAAAATGTAATAAAAAGAAAATCGATTTTTTCAAAATCATGACTGGACCTAACTCCTTAATGGAAGAGGTACATCGATTTTCGCTTTAGACACTCAGCATGTGATATATTGTTAGCGAAACTCAAGATGAGGCTATCTTGGAAAACCTATCACTTAGTTTCAGGCATTAAGATAACTATCGGACGATACACATAAATTTAGTTTTAGTTGCTCAGTATGCGATTCGTAATTTAGATAGAAGGTAACTTCAAAAAATAAGGTACATCGATTACGTCTTAAGCCCTCAGCATGAGGTAAAATGTCATCAGAGAGTGCATTCTGAGAAAACATATAAGCATGCGACTCTGAAAAAAAAGGAGAGCGCCCGATGTTAGAACTCATCTTCAATAAAAAGGTACATGTATTGCATCTTAGCCCTCAGCATGAGGTATAGCGGTATCAGAGAGAGAGAGAGAGAGGGATCATTATATAGTTTACTAAACACCCTACCGACTTCTACAGCATCCTACCTTAACAACCTCTGTAGGTAGGTGGGTGGGTGAGTGGGTGGCGGTGGGTGGGTGGGTGGGGGGAGGCACTCTGTCGAACGGCCCACTGGCTTCTGTCTCAGGACATACACATATACCTTATGCATTGGCGACGCATCTTCAATGCATAAGCTACATCGATTACCTTTTAGATACTCAGCGGGAGATGTCAAAGGTACATCAAATGCCTTTTAGACACTAAGCATAGGGTCTCACTCTGTAGAAGGGGCCCACTGGCACGCGAGAGGTGTCAAAGGTACATCAAATGCCTTTTATATACTCAGAATGGGGTCTCACCTTGTCGCGATTAAAAGGTGTCGCGGTAGTGTGATACCGCGACACCTTCATCGGGCGACCTCTTTGTGTCTCAGAACATACACATATCCCTTATACATTGGTGGCATCCTTTGTCGGCTTCTTTGTGTCCCAGAACATACATTGCTTATCTGCTAAAACTAGAAAATACGTCGATCCCACTGACGCATTTCACGGCTCTGTCAGAGCCTCAGTTGCAACCGACATAAAAACTCTCAGACAACTCTTTTAAAACCCAAGAAGTATCGTGAACAAAAAAGAGGAATTCATCGAAACTCTTCCGAATCTCGAAAATTTTGCCTGCCTTGAGTCGTGGCTACCTAACAGATCAAAAAACTTTCACTTCCTGGGATTCAAAACTTTTCGGAAAAATCTCGTCGCAACCAGGTTAAGTGGTGGGACTTGGACTGCAACAAAATAAAAAGGATAGCTTTTATTATTTATACAGCTCACAACAGCTTCCTTCAAACGCTAGTGGTTCAACAAAGAAATTGCTGATTTGATTGCCTATAAAAAATCTTGCACCCAAGCTACCAGACTTTAAAAAAAAAAAAAGTCGCTCTCAGTATATATTTTTTGCCATAAAAATCGTATTTAGAACGAATAACAGCTACATTTGGAATAATTGTAAAGTTTTTAAGAATAAATGGGCGAAGTCTAAACCCGATAACTTCTCAGAAAACCTCCAAACTAAATCTAAAATTGATGTTGCTCTTGACATTAGTTTTCCCTGGTGTGCTACTGATCCTAACCAGCTATTTACTTGCGATGAAAATGACTTTCTTAATGCACCCTTTTACATTACAGAGTTTAATGTCGTGCTCGAAAGAAAAAATCTACACTACTTCGCCATGGATAGAATGAACTTGGACACCATCAATCGTTTACCTTTAAAATACAAGCTCATCTTACTCGACATTTTTAACTAAATGTACTTAACTGACTCTTACCCTATCTGTTGGAAAAATTTGTTCGTACACCTCATAAATAAATTCGACGGCACGAATGTTCGCCCTATAGCTCTCACCTCCTGCCAATGCAAACTCTTTGAAACTCTACATACAAAAACAGATTGCAATAGTAGATTGAGTCCCATGATCTCCTGTCTAATAGCCATTCAAGCTTTTGTAAAAGTCAAAGCACAACTGAAATTCACACTAACTTCCTTAAATTCGTTGAATAGAGCTTCGCCAACAAAAACAGTGTCCTAGCTGCATTCCTCAAAATCAGTGGCACTTTTAATTAAGTTGTAGTCAATCTGCTATTCGAAAAACTAGCCAAAATCGGCTGCCCGTCAAATTTAGTAATATTCCTTCAGTTTCTAACAGAAAGAATAATGTACACTCACAGCTTAGGCTCTATATCAAGGACAGTAAGGGTACCACGGGGCGGTATCTTGAGCCCTTTACTTTTTTGTATTTATGTGGCTGACATTGTCTCCGGCCTATCGAAAAGCATTAATATATTCCAATTTGCCGATAATATTGCCGTGTACTGTGGCCTAAAGAACCAACCTCGTACCATACTGCTCGAAAAAACTATAAACATAATCCACCGCAGGTTCTCAGATCTTGGACTTAATTCTTTCCCTACAAAAACAGTGTTCATGCATTTTAATAACCTAAATATTCTTCCGGGCTTATCCGAAATTATTATTAGCAATGTCACCTTAGAATACAACGACTTTAACGTTCTTAGGCATCATTCTCGATTACAAAGTAAATTTCAAAGAACACACCGACTCAGTTTTAGTTAAAACCATGCGATCCTAGAATATATTAAAATTCTTAAGAGGTATTTGGTAGGGTGCCGATCTCGAAACGCTTTTAACTATGTACGAAAGCTATGTTCGCTTTTGTCTCGACTAAGATTGTATCGTTTACTTTCCTACTCAAAGTAAACAAATAAAAAAATTTGAAAGAGTACAGTTTGCTGCAATTAGACTGACTAGGCTTTCGTAAAAGTACTTCCACAAACATCCTTTTAGCTGAATCCAAAATGCCTCTCACACAAGAGCGAACAAAGTTTTTATGTCATTCCCATCTGTGCAATATCACCTCAAAGACCAAGCATTCTATTTGTCAGAAAATTACCTGTTTTAAAATAGAGCTAAATGAAAATTATCGCCTCTTCTTCAATCGATGCATTATAGCTTCCTATATTAGAAGTTTATGCGAATTCGAAAATTATATTTATTCCAGCGACAACTATATAATGTATACACAAGAATATGAATCCATTTTTCATCGAATGCTTCCGTGAAACACGCAATAACTAACACCAACGCAATTATCACTGTGCAAGTTGTAAGCAAAGGTAGAGACTATTTTTCAAAGTTGCATAAAAACCAGCGCAAATTCTGATTTTCAGGCTTCAGTCTACCCACAGAAATCATAACTACCGTGAACCGTTTCTGTTCCAGACACTACAGTGTGAACACTTCCCTTCACAAACTAAAACTAACACCAGAGGAACGCCTTCTGATGGCTAAAGCATAAAAGACTTGAATTATATTCTCTAGTACTGTGCACAACACAACACATCGCGTAAAAAATTGCTCAAGGATCTGAGCTCACTAACCCATTAAGGACGGGACGGACACTTTTTCGTGTCCAACTTCAAGCTACCACCAAGCCAATAATTTAATTGCAAAAAAATTCGCGAACCACCGTTTCCTATGTTTTTAAGTATGCTCTTTCCGATTATGACACTTAATTTTTTCTAAAATGAGTTTTTTCATGTAAAATTTGAAGATTAAAAAAAAAAGCACTGATTGTTTGGAAAAAAAAAATTTTGTGATCGAAATTTGTTTGCCTTTCGATTTTTTTATGGGCTTAAAATTCATAAAAAAGGTGTCCATGATACCTTAACTAAAAATTATCGGCCCTACGAAAACCCAAATATATATATTTTTTAATAAATTTGCGTAAATAAACAAAAATTTCATTCACTAACTTCACCGATTTTTATCTCGAAAACTATCGACTTTCATGAAAAGTTTATAAGAACAAAAAATGCTTAGAATCAGTCAAGGAATACGTCTGAATTTTTTCAGATTTTTGGGGACCATTTTTGGTTTTTTCGAAAATGGCAATTTATATCCTTCTTTCAGATCGAAAAAGTAGACGTGGCCTATATTATTAAGATTGATACAATTATCAATTAGTAATGCGTCAATTCTTCGAAATTTAGTTCATGGTGATAAAGTAGGAACAAAATCGATCGCCTTGGAAATTGCAAAATCCTATCTAGCTAAATCAAAGAAGCACGAAAGCGTACTTGCAAAGAAAGGATATTGTCAAAATTTTGAGAAATGTAACGCAAGGACACAAAAAATGTGCAAAAACTGTGAAATTTACTTGTGTTCGTCCTGCTTTCTTACTTTTCACACGTCATGAACAAAACAAAAGAAAATTAAAAGAAAATGAATTTTGAATGGAAAATTTGAAAAAATTTGAAAAAAAAAATAAAAAAAATGAAAATGGCCATTTTCGAAAAAACCAAAAATGGTCCCCAAAAATTTGAAAAAATTCAGACGTGTTCCTTGACTGATTCTAAGCATTTTTTGTTCTTATAAACTTTTCATGAAAGTCGATAGTTTTCAAGAAAAAAATTATCTAAGTTTGAAAAAGCGTTCTTTAGCCGGCTAATAACAACTACCGTTGCCCAGCTCTTACCACGGGGAGGTAAACGCATAATCAAGAGCCTCGTTTTTTTTTGTGTTTTTTTTGTTTTAAAATTTTTGTTATGTTTTTAATTTATGTTTTTTTTTTCTTTTTTGTTCATTTTTTATATTTTTTTTGTTCATTTTCTTTTAATTTTCTTTTGTTTTGTTCATGACGTGTGAAAAGTAAGAAAGCAGGACGAACACAAGTAAATTTCACAGTTTTTGCACATTTTTTGTGTCCTTGCGTTACATTTCTCAAAATTTTGACAATATCCTTTCTTTGCAACATGTACGCTTTCGTGCTTCTTTGATTTAGCTAGATAGGATTTTGCAATTTCCAAGGCGATCGATTTTGTTCCTACTTTATCACCATGAACTAAATTTCGAAGAATTGACGCATTACTAATTGATAATTGTATCAATCTTAATAATATAGGCCACGTCTACTTTTTCGATCTGAAAGAAGGATATAAATTGCCATTTTCGAAAAAACCAAAAATGGTCCCCAAAAATCTGAAAAAATTCAGACGTATTCCTTGACTGATTCTAAGCATTTTTTGTTCTTATAAACTTTTCATGAAAGTCGATAGTTTTCGAGATAAAAATCGGTGATGTTAGTGAATGAAATTTTTGTTTATTTACGCAAATTTATTAAAAAATATATATATTTGGGTTTTTGTAGGGCCGATATTTTTTAGTTAAGGTATCATGGACACCTTTTTTATGAATTTTAAGCCCATAAAAAAATCGAAAGGCAAACAAATTTCGATCACAAAATTTTTTTTTTTCCAAACAATCAGTGCTTTTTTTTTTAATCTTCAAATTTTACATGAAAAAACTCATTTTAGAAAAAATTAAGTGTCATAATCGGAAAGAGCATACTTAAAAACATAGGAAAGGTGGTTCACGAATTTTTTTGCAATTAAATTATTGGCTTGGTGGTAGCTTGAAGTTGGACACGAAAAAGTGTCCGTCCCGTCCTTAATGGGCTAAACTGCATCCTCCACTCATATCTTGTATTTTTTTAGCTAACCCTATGTTAAAACTTGTAAAATATTGTTTTCTTTTCTAAAAGATTGCGAACTTACTATGTAACCCACTTCATCATGTGAGTGCCGCATCATGTAAAACTTCAACTGTAAACAGTTTTTTTCTGTAAATTTGTTTATACTTACTAGTATTAACATAATCCTGTATGTGTTCAAACTGCTCTATAAAAGAAAAATTTTGAATACGTAATAATCGATCAATTTTTCCTTTTCACCAAGTTTTTCTTGTTCTACATTGATTTTGTAGCACTTTTTTGATAAAATGAATATAACTGATCAGCTTTAGTGAGATAATAACTGAAAATTGATAAAATAACATCTGGAAGTTTGGTAAATTTTCATTTGTAAAAATTATGTGTTTTTAAAATCACTTATATCACATCTATCATTTTCATTTTTACTTTTACCAGAATCACTTTTCAAACACGTTAAATTTCTTTTTTATTCTTTTTATAATTATTGGCAAATATTTATATATTTTAGTTGCTGTAATATTTCAACTTCATTTTTATGTTAAAAGTAAAAAATAACACGAGCAACTATCCTAAAACTCTGCATAAAACTTCGCGAAATGTAAATATATCTTTGTGATAGTACTGTAATACATGATATTGCTTCTATGATACCTTGATCAAATTAGAAAATGTAATATTTGCAAAAATTGTATTTATCAGTTTTACCAGAAGTGAATAATAAATTTTTTAATTAATTTCTCTCTCTCTCTCTCTCTCTCTCTCTCTCTCTCTCTCTCTCTCTTACGTATATGCGGAGGTATTGCTTGGTATTGAGGTACAGAATGGAATCTTTGTCCCCTTTAGCGATGAGGTAACCAGTCTTGGAGTTATGCTCCATCTGAAATTGGAGGTTGCATGTCGACTTAGTTTCAAAAATTGTTAGGAGAGCTCTCTACCGTCTGCAATTTATGAGACTTTGCACTACGGAACTGCTTAGACATAGGCTGGTGGAGTCATAGGTTCAGCTGCATATTAATTATTGTATGGTAATGCGTTTAAGTGCCTCTGCGGAGCAGAGAGTTAGGATACAGAGACTGAGCAATTCATGTGTGAAATATATTTTTGGTACACCACGCGGTGAGTCTATCTCTCCCTATAGAAAAAAGTTAGGTTAGCTTCGTACGGATGCCAGCAGGAATTACTTTACGTCCCTACTCATGTACAAGTGTGTATGGAAGGGCAGCCTAGTTATCTGGCTGTGCTCTTCAATAAGAATAAGTTAAAGTATTCGGGTAGGGTGAGCCAGGCGCAGCTAAGGATTACAGTGGCAAGAACAGTGATGATTAACAAATTTTTTCAGATTATGGGTGCCCGTCTCTGGAACTCTCTATCTCAGCCTCTGCGACATGTCCCGTCGCTTGGGGCTTTAAGAGTAGGCGCGTGAATACTTTTTAGAATTATGTACGTAGATGCTGCTGGAGTTATTCTATAACCTGTTCATATTAATAAAATGGTCTCTATAAATTTTCTCTGACTACATTACTGGATCTGAACAATTTCTACTGGTCTTGTTTATTATATATAAAGCCTTAGCTTAAATGAATTGTTGAAAACTATCATTACTAGTCTGATATCTAGCTTCTCAAACTATGTTAATTATTATAAATGCTGTTAATACTGTGATACTCTAAAGCTGTGACTTTGAACTAACAGAGAGAAATCTATATACATCCATAAATGTATATATTTTTATAATTTGTATTTTTAATTGCATACATGCTGTGATAACTTTTGTAATAAACAAGGAAAAAGAAAAATGTATTGATGTTGTTAGAATATGAAATAAATTTATGTTAGGTTCAGCAGTACAATGTACTGCATAGAATACAAAACTTAGAAGTACGATGCAACCTTTGAAATTTTGGTGAGTACTGAGTTACGTAATTATAACTCAGCAGTTATCAGGTATAAAGGCTCCGAAATCAAGCATATAACTGTAGTGTCTGTGGATTTATGAATATTGTAAGATCATATGTCTGTAATGCTACTCGTCAAATATAATAAATACACATAAAGAACAATTATCCCTTTTACTCATACTTTATTTCAACAGATGGAATATATAATTATGTAATAGAATTGACGCGCTGCTACCTATTTTTAAAAGTGGAAGAGCAAGAGAGTTGCAGGCGTGGAGAGGGGTCGTGCTGTACATGATTACAGGAACGGCCAGGAAACTCAGTACCGTGTAAAATGACAAACGGCCAAGCGACTCGCAGGAACAGCAGAGAAAACCCAAGGCGAGCGTGAAAAACTGTTTCTTTGGCAAGCAGGCCAAGAAGACTCTCTTGAAAACAAAAGTCACAGTGCCCAGTGCACGGCCAGTTACCGTGCTTTTCCCGGGCTATCCCCACTTAACCCGTTTATTAAGTGACGTGCAACGAAAACATTAATACGAGTAGGTCGCGCATCGAACTCTTGCCTCAAGCTGCATACATCCGGGAGCTCTCTATCTCTCTTTTCTGAAGCCTTCTCTCTCTTTATTTTCGGGACACCTCGGCCAGGCTCGGCAATCTTCGACAGCTGGAAAAAAAGTATAGTATTAGACGTGTATAAACAATGCGCCCAGTACTGACCACTACGCCTAGCCAAGAGTAAAGGGAAGAGGGAGAAAGACTAGCGAGAGACAGGCTACTGTCTGCTCTCATTACAATTACAATTGTGTTTTGCATGTGGCGAATAAATATTTTCCAATCAATCAGTTTACCTCTCTTTTTCTCACCTCTCTCTCCCTCTCTCTTTCTCTCTGTCACGATTACATGAATTTGAAGGCTCGTTGTCATGCAAATTGATATATATGCTATTTTTAGATAACGTATCGTTAGTGTGTTCTTTAACGATTCGCAAATTCAGTTATAGTTGCCTATTCTTGAATGTGACGTATTAATCTTTGAATTAATACTTCCGTGACGCAAATACGAATTTGCGATATTTCAACTAAAAGCTAACGATAATAGTAGCAGTAGATCAGCAGCAAGTTAACGGTTAACCTTGTAACAAAATTTAAATTTCGGTTTGGGATTGAATAATTTTGATGATACTCGTATAATAAATGAACTCTACAATTAATGAAAAGTATGATATATTGATAGTTACATTAATTTTTTTAATTAGAAAATGGTTTTATTTAGCTAACTTTTTAAAAGTACAAAAATTTTTCTTTTGCAGTCGATCGGCAATAAGATATGGGACTTAAAGTGCTATTCAAAAGTATGGACACATAATGAATATCAATGATTTGAAATTTGTTATAGACGCATACGGACACAAGCTAAAAAGAATCCTTAATCTTCAGCATTACGTGATAAAAATGCCATTACCTTTATTATCCGTAGAAGTAAAACACTATTATAATAACGAAAACATATATAAAGTAAATAAATTATTGAACAGTACAATTCAGTTTGAACTTCTACATATTAAAGAAGACACGGTCTAATATTATATCTGGCAAGAATTTGGACGTACTAAAAATTATTACAATAATTTTTGTTGTTCTCGTGGTAGAATTAATAATTTAGCCCGTAGTATGGGAATGCATAATGCGTAAAATGTACGTTTGAATTTTGAAAGTATGAACGAAAATATTGATTTTATTTCGAGATTCGTTAATCTTTTAGAAAAATCATACTTGTGGGACAACAAATTTTTAACTTCAAATCTTATTCAAGCCAATAAAATGACAGGCCGTAAGGTATATATGTTCACGATCAAAAGACTATTACGTTTTAGGTCCGCTGGTTAATATACTGTATATAAATGACTTACACAAATTTCTGAACAATGGTATAGTTGAATTTTTACTTTACGCTGACAAACTTCAGATCTACATTAAGTGAATAGATGCCCTGTTGAAAAAATTCAGTAGGATTTCGAACTGAAATTATCAGCTGAATTTCTAGCTGGAGTTCACTGGATTTCCACCTGAATTTAACTGAATTTATAGTTGAATTTTCAAGTGAATGTAGGTGGATTTTTTATTTCTAAAAATTCAGTAGGATTTCCAACTGAATTTCTCGATGGATTTACAGTTGCAAATTCTGCACAGAATGGATTTTGAAGAAAAACTAGAAATGCAATTAGTCATAATGTTTTTATTTTATTTTAATAAATAAAATTTTTATTTTAAGTTAACAAATATTTTAAGTTAATAAATAAAGTTTTTATTTTAAGTTGATAAAAATTGAGTAAATTAATAAATATTACACTCATAAAATAACTTAATTTGTTTAATTTCTAGTTTCACAAAGTCATAAGTATATTTTATAAATATACTGCATAATGGTAACGTGTACGTCTTTTAAACATATTGAAAATACTTATCAAAGATAATTCTGTATTTTTATGATCTGTAACGGGGCTGCTTACCGTTTAATTATTTTTATTAAGACGATCGCGTAAATACGCTCGTAATATACCTATATCAAATAAGAAAGTCGGAGAGCAAGAGGGAACGAGTGTCAGTCAACCAACAGATCTACAGGAGTGGAATCGATACGGAATAAACACGTCGAAAGTACTGGCTAATATCACAGACGAAAACTCTTTATTACCTCTGAATATTACATTACATTCGGCCCGCGTGTTTATGTTTACGGTAGCGATCGCCCGACGACAAATACAGTGTCGGATCGCTCGCCGCTCTTTGTTAGCGGAGCTATTACATGCACGCTTCGTTTCGATTACGGAAAATTAGTTATCACGCATGCAATCGCGGTCGCGAAATTAAGCTGGCCAGCTTACCTTTATTCTGCAGACGCACGAAGACGACGGGAACAATTTGCACTGCGGGAAAGTCTGTCTGTTCTTTTTGTCGCGGATCGCGAATTCGCGCGCACGTGGTTTCGCCCGCGGTGGCGAAACCTCACACACACACTCTTGGTGTCGCAGGTAACGATGCTCTTCGGCTGGCTCAAGTCTACACGCCGCGTAGCTCGATGACAATTATCCTGGGCTCTGGGACACGTATATGGGCAATTAGTTCGAGAGTCTCGACTTTTGTGGCTTCCGCACCGGTAGCTGGTTTTCCACTGGTTCGTTTTCAATCGCGCGCGTTCCGTCTGCTCGCGTGCCGAATTCCGTCGTTACATTTGTCGTCTCCCGGTAAGTGCTGCCCCCGCCGGCAGCTACTAGGTTAGGCAATTAGCGCTAATTTGACGTTTACCTTCACAGATCACATTAATATCACACATGAACGAATCATACATTAGTCTTGAAGTATCATTAAACTATCTTTCAATTTACAATTTAGAGAGGAAAATACCTTGTTTAACAATATTTTGAATAGTTGTAGTTGAATAAAAAGAAAAAAATAATTCGCATTATATTATTTTTCTATTAGAAAAATAATCTTGACAATGGTCAAGTGATTAATATAATGAGTAGCCACATAGATGATTTTTTTTACATTATAAAAAACATTTGAAATATAAATATCGACAGTGAATAGACTCAAGAGGAACAATTATTACTAAAAGAAAAACAAAACGTTAATGTATGATTTGTACTTAAATCTAATAATAACTTCTTGCATACATTACTGCACATTGACTTTTTTGCGCATACTCTGAATACAAGCATTGATTTCTTCCGTCAAGTAAGAATTCCTTTCAATTGATAAGTCTTTCATAGATAGTTTTAATATGGTCATGGATACATTTTATAAATATAATTAATTGTCAATATTTTAAACAATAATACATATTATCTATATACATAGAAATGTGAAATATTTGAAAAATTTCGAAGATAAGGTAAAAAACAAATAAATTTTAGCCACATGCAGAGTATACAGCCTACATTTATGATTCAAAATACATTTAATTAAAAATCTAACCTCCTAATATGGCGGACGGAAATATCAAAAAATATGTTGTATAATAAAAAAGTTTAAACGGACTAAAAAAAATTGAAAAAAATGTTTAAACATCCATAATAATAAAATTTAGTTGACGTCTTTCGGTGTTTTAATAAATATTACCCCTAAGGGCGGTAAACCACTCTTAACACAAAATAACTGTAAATATGTAATTCAATACATAATATTTCGTAGAAAGTTTGTATATATAGAGGTCTTTAAGGTCGCTGATTACAAATCTGTTATCAGATTTTGAAAATTTAAAATGGCCGAACCAATATGGCGGATGGAAATCTCGAAAAAAAAGCGTTATATAATAAAAAAGTTTTAAACGACTAAAAAAATTGGAAAAAAGTAAACATCTATAATAAACAAATTAAATTTTTCGGTTTTTTCATAGATATTACCCCTAAGGAGGGGTAAATCACCCCTAACACAAAATAACTATAAGTATACTTCAATCCACAATATTTTGTAGAAGGTTTGTATATAGGAGTTTTCGAGTTCGCTCTTTACAAATCTGATATCAGATTTTGAAAATTGAAAATGGCAGAACCAAGGTGGTGGACGAAAATATCGAAAAAAAATTTTAACTTTCATAAAAACTTGTTTACAAATGTGTGATCATTGTAGCCTGTACATGTGAACTAAAGAGCCTTAAACCCTACACCCCTAAACAACAAATAGGCTAGATGCCTGTGCTTTTTAACCAAACGACTCCAAACCCCTAATCTTCAGACAGGCCGAAGGCCTATACTTTACTGTAGACACGAGTATAGACATATAACCGATATTTTATTCAAAACACAACTTGTATAAATTTTACCGCTTGCTTTTATTTCAGATTGAAAAATGAAAATTAATCCGTTAAACGTTCTAAACTTATTATTATCATACTTTCGAGCGTTAAACATACCAGATAGTGTCACGAATTATCATGAAACAGAGTTGGCCGAAAAAATAAAAGAAATTTTAATAGATGCAACACATGATTTCACCGATGTAGAAATGATTACTGATGACTCTTTGGATTTTCAAGAAGAGTATAAATACCATAATGCGGAAATAATTGAAGATGAAGTGCAACATCATTTTCCTGATCTGGATATAGCACCAACAAATCTATGTACAGCAAATAATGAAGAACTAGATTTTGAATACAAAAAAAAGCTGTAGTTTTTTGGAGAAGTAGCAAAACGAAGCAAAATTTAAGTCTCAAAACAGTGCAAAACAGATTCAAAAAAGTATCATCTATTAATCAGCTACGTCGTTGGGCTCATTCAATTAATAAATGTGGCACGTATAGAGAAAAAGTAGCTCAAAGTTGTTAGTATATCCTGGATAATTTTAAATAAGCTCTCGACAGTGGTTCAATTATCCATGATGAAGATATAATTCGATGGGCCTTACAAGCTGAAAAAGAAATGGATTTAGATGATATTAGATTCAAAGCTTCTAAACATTGCTTACTCGAATTTAAGCAAGCACACAGAATAATTTCTAGGAAAATAAATAAATTCATAACAACAAAAACGCTAGTAAGTAGTGCAGAACTTACGGCTAAAACTGAAGCATTTATCGATGACGTTAAATCGTGTATACCAAGGATTGGACTCGAAAATTTGTATAATTCAGATCGGAGCGAATTCCAGGTAGAAATTCATTCTGGAAGAACATTAGCAGTAGAAGGAGAAAAGCAAGTGCAATGTCTGTTACAGTCAATTTCAGCACCAACGCATAGTTATACTATACAGCCACTAATATCAGCTACTGGACAACTGTTGTCACAGCTATTTCTAGTTGTAAAGGAACTAAGTGGCAAATTTGGCCCTATTATAGAACAAAACATATTTAGACCAGAAAACGTGTACGTGGAAGCATCCAAATCTGAAAAATTAACAATTAAGGGAACTAATAACAATTTTTACATTGTAATATCGTTAATCAGTTAATTAGTAAGTCGTTTAATTGCAGATCACTGCAAAATATGATTGGAAAAAATATTTTATCCCTATGTAGGCCATCACTTAATATTATTACTTGATTCTTGGAGTGGTCATTGTGACGAAGTTATAGAAAAAACGATACCACAAAATAAAATTATTAACATAAAAAAAATTCCAACTGGAAACACAGGAAAAATACAACGACTTGATGTCTATGGATTCCGTATTTGGAAAAACTTTGTCCAAACATTTTCTGATAATGTAATGTTAATGGATCATGATATGAATTTACATCTGAGAAATAACATAATTAAACTTCAATCATTGGTTTACAACCAACTGTCTTCACCGAGATATATAGATTTGTTTCAATATTCCTGGTATAAAAGCGGTTATGTCGATGAAAAACCAGATCAATTTAATAATCCTATAGATTTCAGCTTTGGAAAGTCTTGTGCAACACATTGTGTAATAGAAGGGTGCATAAACATTGCAATTGTATGATGTGGTTGGTGCAAAAAAGCATTGTGCTTTAAACACTTTTATGAAGAGTACCATTATTGTAAAAACTTCGTAAAATAATATATTTTATGCTCAATACAAAAAATGCATTATGGCAAAAGATAAAAGATTGTAGATTATTATTATTATACTCTAATATTATGAACAAAAATACATCATAAGTTAAATTTATAATAAATGAATTTCAATAAAATTCTGATAACTATTTCTACGAAAATTATAAAACTGTTTCACACACAGAATTATCTTGTTTACAAATTTAGGAATTTGAACTGGTTTGGTTAAAAAGCACAGGCATCTAGCCTATTTGTTGTTTAGCGGTTTAGGGTTTAAGGCTCTTTAGTTCATATGTACAAGCTACAAAGATCACACATTTGTAAACAAGTTTTTATGAAAGTTAAAATTTTTTTTCGACATTTTCGTCCATCACATTGGTTCCGCCCATTTAAATTTTTAAAATCTGACATCAGATTTGTAAAGAGCGATCTCGAAAACCCCTATATACAAACCTTCTACAAAATATTATGTATTGAAGTATATTTATAGTTATTTTGTGTTAGGGATTAAGGGTATATCTATGAAAAAACCGAAAAACTTAATTTGTTGTGCAACGATTGCCGAAAATCGTATGACTCGCTCGAGGTGAGCCGCGTTCGGTTCGCGAGAGAGAGAGAGCGCGTAAGGGGCAACGACCGGGAGGGGAGGCTCCGAGCGCCAGAATGACTGTGCTACTCAGTCGATCCGTGCGCCTAACCTCCATCCGTCCCGAGTTTCCTCGTTTTTGGTTTTGACATTGACATTGTTCCTGGTGAGCGTGCGTGAGTGAGGTGCAGCAGCAGCAGCAGCAGCAGCAATAGCATTAGCGGCAACTGCGATCGCAGCAGCAGCAACAGCAACAGCATCAAAGGCGGCAACAGCAACAGCAATAGCGGCATTCGAGGCGGTGCAGCGAGCATCGTAGCGGCGTTTCAGCCACTTGTCATTTGGATACGGTTGGCCACCGTATCCCCTGCGGTATTGCGGTAGGTGCACCTTCCCCTTTTGTTGATTGTTAACAATTTTGCGTGCGAATCCGCGCAGCGAGCGCGAAGAGTTTATTGTTTTGCGTGCGAGCAGGTAGTTCGCGGCAATCGCGGTTTTTTTCTCTCTCTCTCGAAAAGCGTGTGTTGTCATTCACGC
This sequence comes from Phymastichus coffea, assembly GCF_024137745.1. Classification (NCBI taxonomy): domain Eukaryota; kingdom Metazoa; phylum Arthropoda; class Insecta; order Hymenoptera; family Eulophidae; genus Phymastichus; species Phymastichus coffea. The sequence continues at coordinate 1,790,792 of NW_026706822.1, read as the reverse complement.
GTGCGCGCGTCAGTCTCTCGGCCAAATCCCCGTGTAATTGATTTCAGCTAATAAATCATCCCTTGGTTTTTATTCAAACGAGTTTCCGTTATTGTGTTTTCCCTTTGTCCGGAGGTCGCGCATATTTGTTTACATCCCGATTCGAATTCGCCGGTTGCGAAGCACGAATCGCGTAAGTATCGCTAGACGCGAGTCGACATCCTAGGTTCCGGTGGCGGCCGCACGAGCGCTAATAGTACGAGCTACAGCGCCGCCAAGTGGCGAGTTGGGGGAACCCAGCTCGGAACATCGAAGAGACTCTGCGCAGGCGCACTTCGAGCAAGGTAGGTCAATGCGCATCGAGCGCATAGATAACTAGGCGACGTCTGATCATTTCTAGGTTTATTTAAGGATTCATTGATTAGACGGCAGCCTGTTACATGGCGCCCAACTGATTTAGGACTCACACACGGGGAAAATTATACAAAAAAAAAGAGAGCAACGCGCGCGAGAGAGAGACGTTTGCGCGCGTGCGTAATAAGGTGCGAGCGGGTAAAATAACGCGTGGCTCGTCCGGTACGTGCTCTGCGGTAGGGGAAAGACGCCTCTCCGACCCAATAATAACTGCTTTTGTGAGCCGAGAGCACACTAACCCCAGGGGTCGAAGAGACGTCCGTAGTCGCTCTAACGTGAAAATAAAAGGTGACTAATTGTATTTAGGTTAACTTTTTGCTTTTTTAAATGTTTCATTACACATTAAAGTAGTTAAGTGGGGGTTAGTCACCGAGCGACAATACCAGCAGAGCGCGCAATTAGGGTGTGTGTTGGGTTAGATTAACTAACCCGGTGGAGCTAACAAACAGTTAGCCTCCACCTATAGGCAGGTAGCTGCGAAGCGGAAGTTCGTACTTCCTTAGACTACGCGATACCTGCACACACCCACAAGCCACGCGTATTGTTGCCTTGTAAATAAAGGCGTAACGGGGTAGTTGGCGATAAAAATCGCAACACCCCGCTCGCGCCTTGGGCGATAGGAGGCGGTGGTGGTCGAGTAGGAAAACTAACCTCAACCGTCACCTACGCCCCAACATAAGCGTCATGGAGGACACCGCCGACGCGGTAACCCGGTGGGCTTCGGAACTGCCTTCGACACAGCTGGACAGATACCTGACGCAACTGGAGTTGCGCACAGATGGTCCCAGGCTGATGCAGGCAGTCCGACTAGCATATTGGTTGCTAGGCGAGTACATCGACCTAGACTTCCAAGGAGCGGCGTTGGATAGGGAGGCCACACAACGCAGGCGACGGAGCCGAGAGAGGTGGCTGGAGACCAAGCGACGGGAGTTGGAAGCAGCTGACGCCGAGGATCTTGTCGCCCACCCACTCATGCTACTATATAGGGATGAGGCGGTGGAGGCGAACCTAACGCGGACTCTCGCCGTCTACGAGAACCTCGAAGAGGAGAGCCAGAGCGAGATGGGGGAGCGAGAGCCCGCAGAGGAAGGGGGGACCGGCGAGGTCAAGGGGCCCACGGAGGGGGTCGGTAGTGAGCACAAGGGCTCCACCGGATCGCCGGACAGGCGAAGAGCCCGACGCTTCGAAAATGAGGAGCTACAGCCTCAAGAAGAAGAAGAGGAGCGGTGCGTAACTGAACGATTGAAAGAAGAAATCGAGCGCAACCGAGTCGGGATCAACCGCATACTGGAGATGTTAGAAAGACACGACCAGGTATGCGCACGGTGGAGCGACCAGGTGACCGCTCTGCAGGTGGAGGTCCAGCAGTTGAGAAACAGGGACCCCACCAATCGACGAACAGTCATACCAGAGCGGCCCCGGAGGACCGTGGACTTCCAATCCACGTATACGTGCCACTACGACCCAAGGGTACCCCGGAGCCCCAGCGACCGACCCCTGGCGAACCTCGAGAGGCTCCCCAAAGGCAGGTGCCTCCAAGGGCGGAACAGCCACCGAGAAGAGGACCAAGAGACTCCGACAGTGGCGAAGGGCAGATGATCCCAGAAGGATCCGCCTGGTACGACGCCAATGCGGCGTCGGGGTACTACGCGACTCGGGACGCGGGTAGGATTGTGAGAGGGTGGAAGCTGCGATACTCTGGCACGGCTTCAGAGTGCGTAGACACCTTCTTGTCGAGACTAGAAGATCTACGCGCGGGTTCTGGGCTAACAGATGGCGAAATCTTGTGCTCGGTATCAGAGCTCCTTGAAGGCGTTGCGAGGACCTGGTACGAGCTTAACAAGCTGAAGTGGAGGAATTACGCCGACTTCGTGGCAGGCGCTCGACGTTGGTTTGGGTCGAGCGAACTTCAGCAACAAAGGTTGCTGCAAGAGGCCCAAGCCCGGTACCAGGAGAAAGGAGAGCTGGTACGAGAATATGCCTGCCACCTCCTCTTCATGTTAGCCCAGCTGCGTCCGCCGTTACCAGAGCAGAGGCAGTTAGATTTGCTGTATGCAAATCTCCTACCCGCCATCCGGATGCAGCTACGGAGGAATGCATTCTCCAACGTGGATGAATTCCACGCCCGGGCGACCGAAATCGAAACCGCTTTGCGGGACGACGAGCGTCCGAGGACCAGGTTGGAGCCAACGTCCACGTTGTACCCCGAGCACATGGGGGTGTCAGCTAAGGCACCACCGCCCCGGGCAGAACCCCGTACGGCGGCCATGTCCAACAAGCCTCGGGGTAGGGAGCAGCGGCAACCCGAGTCGCCGGTTAAAACCCCGGCCAAGAGACCCGAGGACCGGCCCACTATCGCTGCGACGCAGGTAACAGACCCTATCGAGGATCTGTCGTCGCAGATTGCGACCCTGCGGCGCGATATGGACCGGTACTTTAAGGAGAGGAAAGCTAACTCTCCCAGGTGGCCGAGGGGTCGGCCGCAAGAAAAGGGGAGGAATAGAACCCCCCCAGGGTCTCCTGGCCAGCGACGAGAGGGTCAGCGGAGGAAAATAGATTACTCCCAACCCATCAAGTGCTCGTCTTGTGGCAAACTGGGCTTTACCAGAAGGTACTGCCCGGATTGCAACAAGGGAAACGGGCAGGGAAGCGGAGGACGGAGGTCCCCTCCGCGTCCCCAGTAAAGGTGACCTCTCGTCGCAGGTCGTTTGAACGTGGCAGGGGCCCGTCAACGACCTCAGGGTTCAGGGAGATCTCGACAGGGGTATCGGACCCCACGAGACCCAGCAGTGCAGCGGCGTTAGAAGCGGCGGCGACCGAACAGATGCCCGATCTGGGTAACCGGGCATTTTCTATCCTCGAAGGGTACGGAGGCCGGATTCAGGTGGTGGAGCAGGGGTTTGAATGGGCCGGAGAGGAGACCATCAGACCCAAAAGCTCCAGGAGACCACCTGACGCTCCGGAGGATACGCCGGCGACCCAGACACCTGCGGGGGAGAGCACGTCGACGCGAGTAGCGGCTGCCCAAGGCAAGAAGAGCCGTGAAAGCCTCCCGTCCACAGAGGGGAGAGAGACGGCGAAAGCTCCCCGCAGGTACAGACCCGAGGATGAGACCAGGTGGTGGCTTCAGGTGGGAATAGGTGCCTATAAATTAAGGGCACTCTACGACACCGGGGCCTCATCGACAGTAATGGGTCAACTCGGGCTTAGGCTGGCATCGGACATGGGACTGGGCCTGGACGTCACGCGAGCGGGAGAAGCGAAGCTCGCCGACGGTCGCCCATGTCCCATCTTGGGTCATGTGATTTTCCCCTTCACGGTAGGGGGAATCACAAAAGACGTAAGGGTCGCCATAACGCCACTGCTGTCTGATGACTGCTACGTCGGCGCGAATTTCGTGAGGGAATTCAGCGCCAACCTGAACCCTGACACGGACCAGCTGTACTTGGCGAAAGCCAAAGTGGCGGTACCGTTGGAAGTGGCAAGCGTCACTGGTACGTCGTGCCTCGCACCCGTAGGCCTGGTAGAAGCCACGGAAGCACAGCGTCAAGAAGTGGCTAGCCTCGTCGATGGATTAATTCCAGACGGAGGCGAGTGTTTAGGCTGTGCTGTGGGGGTCGAGCATGAGATAGACATCGGAGACGCTCGACCCTGTAAACAGAAATACTACCCGGTCTCCGATAGGGTGCGAGACGAAATGCACGCGCTGGTCAAGGCCATGCTGGACAACGACGTCATTGAACCAGCAACCAGCGGGTGGTCAAGTCCAGTGGTGATGGTGAAGAAGGCAGACGGCAAATATCGGTTCTGCGTAAATTACCAGAAGGTAAACGCAGTAACCAAGCCGGACGCCTACCCATTACCCTTCATGAGCGACATCCTGCGAAGGATCAGGGATGTTAAGTTCATCTCGACACTGGACTTGAGTAGCGCGTACCACCAGATACCTCTTAAAAAGGAGTCGCGCCCCATTATGGCGTTCACAGTCCCTGGCCTGGGGCATTTTCAATTTAAGAGAATGCCCTTCGGATTGTCTTACGCCGGTGCGACCTTCCAGAGGTTGATGGACAGAGTGATTGGCCCGGATTTAGATCCTTTCGCTTTTGCGTACCTCGACGACGTGATTATTATCTCGCCGTCTTTTGAGGAGCATAAGCGACACTTGGGATTGGTTTTACAACGAATCCTGGGTGCGGGCCTCACTGTGAATAAGACCAAAAGCCACTTCTGTAAGTCGGAAGTCAAGTACCTGGGGGTCCTGGTGAACCGTGAAGGGGTAAGGCCAGATCCAGAGAAGATCAAGCCCATTATGGAGTACCCAGTACCACGGACGATCAGACAGGTGAAGCGATTCATGGGGATGATGTCGTGGTATCGTCGCTTCATACCCGACTTCGCAACAATCGCTGAGCCGATAAACCGCCTGACGAAGAAGAGCATCCCGTTCGCTTGGCAGCAGGAACAGGAACAGGCTTTCGAACGGTTGCGAGACGCAATGGTCTCGGCACCGATCTTGCAGTCGCCGGATCCCAGCGCGCAGTTCGTGTTACAAACGGACGCGAGCGATAGTGGGATAGGCGCGGTATTGACGCAAGAAGTCGATGGACAGGAGCGCGTAATCGAGTACGCCAGTCGCTCCTTAAACAGTGCGGAGAGGAATTATACAGTCTCCGAACGAGAGTGCCTGGCAGTAGTATGGGCTATCGGGAAGTTCCGGCCTTATGTTGAGGGACACCACTTCAAAGTCATCACCGATCATAGTTGCCTTAAGTGGCTCCACAGTATGAGGAATCCTACGGGAAGGCTAGCGCGTTGGGCGCTAGCCCTACAAGGACACGTGTTCGATATAGAGTATCGAAAAGGAGACCTCAACGTGGTGCCAGATGCTTTATCTAGGGCCTATGAGGAGGGGGTGGTAGAAGTGGGTGCCATGACTCATCAGCCGGAAACTGCCGATGCCTGGTACCTTCAGAGGTACAGGGAGGTATGCCAGGACCCACATTCTCAGCCTACCTGGAAGGTAGTGGGTGGGAGACTGTACCATTACCATCCGTCTGAGGAGAGCGAAGGATCCATCGACAACGAGGAAGCATGGAAGCTAGTGGTTCCTGCCGAGAAGAGACCTCAAGTGCTCGAGGAGGTACACGATGCGCCAGCAGCGGGACACCAGGGGAGAGAACGAACGTTCTCCCGGGCTAGGCGCCTGTATTTCTGGCCAAAGATGTACGACCAGGTCAGAGAGTACGTGAGGAGTTGCCCGGTATGTCAGCAATGCAAGGCGGAGCAAAGGCCGCCTTGCGGGCTGATGGGTCGTCGAGAGGTCTCGCGACCCTGGCAGGTGGTGGCCAGTGACATTACTGGCCCCTTCCCGAAGAGCTCGCGAGGGTTCGAGTATATTTTGGTCTTTTTGGACCTATTCACTCGGTGGGTGGAGTGCGTACCCATACGTAAGGCCAACGGAAGGACCATCGTACGGGAACTGCACGAGAGGGTGGTAACCAGGTTTGGGGCGCCAGAGATTTTTCTTTCGGACAACGGGACCGAATTTAAAAATCAAGAGGTCGATGCCTACCTGTCGAGGAACGGCATCAGGCGCGCTCTTACCCCAGTTTACCACCCGCAGGCAAACCCCACAGAGCGAGTGAACAAAACCCTCAAGGCCATGCTCATATCGTACGTGGAGCGGGACCATAAGAGCTGGGACGAGCACCTGCCAGAGTTCAACTTCGCGTTGAACTCGGCAACTCACAGCGCGACAGGGTACAGCCCGGCCATGCTAGTCTTCGGCAGACAGCCCACTCCCCCCTCGACCTTTAGGAGGGCCCAGGATCAGTTGGCCCGGGAAGCTTCCGAGGGCCAAGAACTGACCGAATGGGGCGACCACATGCGCCAGTTACCCAATTTGTGGGAACGTGCTGGCTCTAAGTCGAGGGAGGAGGCGGCCCGTCAGGCGGTCTATTACAACCGGAGGAGACGTCAGGCCGACTTCAGGGTTGGGGACTGGGTGTGGAAGCGGAACCGCATCTTGTCTTCCGCAGCTCAGGGCGTTTCGGCGAAGTTGGCGCCGAAGTATGCTGGTCCCTACGTAATTCAGGAGGTATGTGGGACGAATACCTATCGCCTAGGTAACCAGCAGGAAGAGTTGCCCGAGCTGATCCACGCCAAGGACCTCAAGCCCTATTTCGGTCCATTCTCAGATGAGGACAACGAGGAACCAGGAGGCGGGGACTCAGCACCGTTGGAAGAGGAGGAGGGCGTAGGTGACCCGCCAGCGAAGATCGAGGAATCCAGCGAGGATCCGATATGCGAGCGCGTCGCGAATGCAGCCCCCGCGAACGAGCATGAGAAACCCGCGGCGGCTCCTGAGGTACCGATCGAGGCGCCGGCTAAGCGAGGCCGAGGTAGGCCGCGCAAGAACCCCACGTGCGAACCTCGGGAACCAGGTGGAGACAACCTGGATGGCAATGCGGTAAGGGGAAGGGGCAGACCACGTAGAACCGCTCAGCACGTGCGGAAGGCGGTACTGCCAGCTACCCCCGCAAATGGGCCATGTTCGCGAGGAAAGCGCCGGGGACCGGGGCGTCCCCGTAAACAATAGCGCCGAGCGTTACACGGCGACGGGTAGGTTAAGGGCTGAACCTGAGAAACCCCTTGACCCCACTTCTTCTCTTTTACAGATGGAGAGGAAGCTGGTCATCAGTGAGGAGGCCCTCGAGACGGCCACTCAGCTGCTGCTCGACCTGGGATTGGGCCCGGGCGCCGATCGGCTGATCGGCGACTTAAGAAGATTCGTCCGGGCCCAGGTCGAGGCGACCGCTCGAGAGGGCCGCTCACGTCAGCGGGTGGATGACTTCCTCCGGGAAGGCATGAGGGCTCAAACCTCTAGGCCTGTGACCCGGGAAGCATCCACCCAGACCGACGGTCCATCCGAAGAGGGCCGTCGGTCTCAGTCCACTACGGACCAGGGTGTGCAGACCCAAGGGTCGAGCGCGGTAACAGTGGAGAGCTCGACCCAGTGCCCCGGGCCAAGGGAGGCCTGCGGCCGACAGCACTGGGTCTGCACACACCCACGAGTCCCCCAGCAGGTAGGTCTCGAGAACACCTGGAGGCACGTGAGGTTGGGCCTCCAGGAGCTCGAGAATGCCTGGGAATTCGTCGGGGAACTCCAGCGCCAGGTACACGCGCACCTGGGGGAGTTCCTCGACTTCCGAGGCGCCCAGGAAATGCTGGGGGAATGGGCTCCGGTAGTCCGGCGGCAGAGGGCCTACGGTGAGGCCCTCCTGCGCGTCGACCGGGGGCTGGAGTCCCCAGAGGCCGCGGGCCCGCCGGCAGTGTTGCCACCGGCGGCCCCGACAAGTAGGGACGCGGCCAGGGCTCCGGCCAAGCCCCCGACCAAGACCCAACCCAACAGGGTCTCGGGGGCCCCCGGCGCCGGACAAGAGTTCGTGGTCCGAGTGGACGGGTCGGTCACCGACCCTACCGTGGTGGTGCGTACCGAGGGGGGACGCACATCCGCCATGGTGGGCGGCGTTACCTTCATCGCCGCCCCGGCGTCAGCAGCCACGCCGCCCCAACAACCGTCTGGAAGCTAGGGTCATGGGGCGGAGCCCAGCCTCACCAGGAGACCGGGCAGGGGATGCTACATTTGCGGCCATCCCGGCATCACGACGACGTCGAAATGCCCCAACAAAGCGGAGCACTGGCGCTACCCCAGGCATAAGGCGCCAGGGGGCTCCGGCAGGTGACGGGGGGGCATCGGTGGTCCGGGATGGGCCAATAAAGTGTATATTGTTAAGGATGGATTGAGTTGATTTTTCTCCTTTCCCAATCCTATCCTTGAGGTCGCGAGTCGATTGGGTAGTTCGATCCGGTAGTTCGAAGCTAGGAGGGGGCTGCAACGATTGCCGAAAATCGTATGACTCGCTCGAGGTGAGCCGCGTTCGGTTCGCGAAAGAGAGAGAGCGCGTAAGGGGCAACGACCGGGAGGGGAGGCTCCGAGCGCCAGAATGACTGTGCTACTCAGTCGATCCGTGCGCCTAACCTCCATCCGTCCCGAGTTTCCTCGTTTTTGGTTTTGACATTGACATTGTTCCTGGTGAGTGGCGTGGGTGAGGTGCAGCAGCAGCAGCAGCAGCAGCAATAGCATTAGCGGCAACTGCGATCGCAGCAGCAGCAACAGCAACAGCATCAAAGGCGGCAACAGCAACAGCAATAGCGGCATTCGAGGCGGTGCAGCGAGCATCGTAGCGGCGTTTCAGCCACTTGTCATTTGGATACGGTTGGCCACCGTATCCCCTGCGGTATTGCGGTAGGTGCACCTTCCCCTTTTGTTGATTGTTAACAATTTTGCGTGCGAATCCGCGCAGCGAGCGCGAAGAGTTTATTGTTTTGCGTGCGAGCAGGTAGTTCGCGGCAATCGCGGTTTTTTTCTCTCTCTCTCGAAAAGCGTGTGTTGTCATTCACGCGTGCGCGCGTCAGTCTCTCGGCCAAATCCCCGTGTAATTGATTTCAGCTAATAAATCATCCCTTGGTTTTTATTCAAACGAGTTTCCGTTATTGTGTTTTCCCTTTGTCCGGAGGTCGCGCATATTTGTTTACATCCCGATTCGAATTCGCCGGTTGCGAAGCACGAATCGCGTAAGTATCGCTAGACGCGAGTCGACATCCTAGGTTCCGGTGGCGGCCGCACGAGCGCTAATAGTACGAGCTACAGCGCCGCCAAGTGGCGAGTTGGGGGAACCCAGCTCGGAACATCGAAGAGACTCTGCGCAGGCGCACTTCGAGCAAGGTAGGTCAATGCGCATCGAGCGCATAGATAACTAGGCGACGTCTGATCATTTCTAGGTTTATTTAAGGATTCATTGATTAGACGGCAGCCTGTTACAGTTGATTATAGATGTTTACTTTTTTGCAATTTTTTTATTCGTTTAAAACTTTTTTATTATATAACATTTTTTTTTCGATATTTCCGTCCGCCATATTATGAGGTTAAATTTTAAATTAAATGTATTTTGAATCATAAATGTAGGCTGGATACTCTGCATGTGGCTAAAATTCATTTGTTTTTTAGCTTATCTTCGAAATTTTTCAAATATTTCACATTTCTATGTATATAGATAATATGTATTATTGTTTAAAATATTGACAATTAATTATATTTATAAAATGTATCCATGACCATTTTAAAACTATCTATTAAAGACTTATCAATTGAAAGAAATTCTTACTTGACGGAAGAAATCAATGCTTGTATTCAGAGTATGCGCAATAAAGTCAATGTGCAGTAATGTATGCAAGAAGTTATTATTAGATTTAAGTACAAATCATACATTAACGTTTTGTTTTTCTTTTAGTAATAATTGTTCCTCTTGAGTCTATTCACTGTCGATATTTATATTTCAAATGTTTTTTATAATGTAAAAAAAATCATCTATGTGGCTACTCATTATATTAATCACTTGACCATTGTCAAGATTATTTTTCTAATAGAAAAATAATATAATGCGAATTATTTTTTTCTTTTTATTCGACTACAACTATTCAAAATATTGTTAAACAAGGTATTTTCCTCTCTAAATTGTAAATTGAAAGATAGTTTAATGATACTTCAAGACTAATGTATGATTCGTTCATATGTGATATTAATGTGATCATAAAAATACAGAATAAGTATTTTCAATATGTTTAAAAGGCGTACACGTTACCATTATGCAGTATATTTATAAAATATACTTATGACTTTGCAAAACTAGAAATTAAACAAATTAAGTTATTTTATGAGTGTAATATTTATTAATTCACTCAATTTTTATCAACTTAAAATAAAAACTTTATGAACTTAAAATATTTGTTAACTTAAAATAAAAGTTTTATTTATTAAAATAAAATAAAAACAATATGACTAATTGCATTTCTAATTTTTCTTCAAAATCCATTCTGTGCAGAATTTGCAACTGTAAATCCAACGAGAAATTTAGTTGGAAATCCAACTGAATTTTTAGAAATAAAAAATCCTCCTACATTCAGTTAAAAATTCAACTGTAAATCCAATCAAATTCAGGTGGAAATCCAGTGAACTCCAGGTAGAAATTCAGCTGGAAATTTCAGTTGGAAATTCTACTGAATTTTTTTAAGAGTGTATGAACTGCACGGAGGAGCATCTATTATACCTGAGATTTCGTTGTATATACACTACTTTCGTTCTTCCTTCGTTAGTTTCTATATATTATCTTGCACTCGGCTACCTATCTATCGTGATTTCTTACTGTATATTATTTAAGGATTATGTGAGGATTAGTTGAAAGATGTCTGTTTCTTTTGCGTGTACTGCGATATGAATCTATTCAAAATTTACAACTCAAAATCCTAGAACTTTTAGCAATAACAACTTGTACGTGTTTTATTTTGTATACATACTATACAACAAAATTAGATCTATTTTTCTGTCTATTATCTAAAATGATTTCATTAGCTGAAAAATCCTGAACAAAATTAATTTATGTATTTATTATAACCATAGGTTCAATTATATATTTATATATTACACTGTTTTTTTCTAAGAATTTAGTCCAAAAATATGCACAATATAAATTATGTTTAAAGGGAAATTCGGAAGCACATTACTTTTCGGAACGCTGGAATGGACAGTTTGTAATTTTGCGCGATAGTTTGATGATTAAAAAAGAAAGAGGAATTATAAGACTTGATATATATTGTAACGGCCCGGGGAATAATCAAATTATTCTCGCGGCCCGTTAAGGATTTTATTTTCACTAGTCGGTGCGGAGCTCACCGCCGCCCCGATCAGCTAGCCGCTTCCTGGCGTTCCGCCGAATACGGGCGGGCACGCGCTTCCCTGAAAAGGGATCGCGAAAGCACGGCTAAGCACGAGAGCGTGCGTGAGTTCTAACCACGGGCGTGGGAAGGGACAGAGGTGCCTTCCTGGGTACGCCCAACACAATGTCAACGCTTAAACAGGTTAAATCGGGCTTTATTTACTCATACGAACTTTTCATACAATACCGCATGCCGAGGTTTCGCTATCAATACTAATTTTAGAGAGAGAGAGACGCTCGCTCGCACAGCTAACGCACACTAAGTTGTCGCTTACAATCAAAGGGAAACTCACCGGGAAGTAGCTGCTGCAGACAGACTACCCCTCGCTAGTCGCCCGCGTTATCGCCCTTGCTCGGGCGGGCAAGTTCTGCCCCTGGTGATCGCCCGCTCGAGGTGACGATCCACAGGATCCGGCGATCCTCGGGGATGATCTTCGCTTCCTTGCGCACTTTCACTTTTATTTTTGCCGGTCGCTTTCCTTTTTCTTTTGCTCGCGCGCGCACGTGATGATCCTTCGAACTCGCCGGTCTAAGTCTCAGTGTTCGAAAATCGTTTTCTCCACCAACTCTACCGCTACGGCACGCGCCTCATCGAGTCTCGCTCTGTCTCTCTCTTCACTCCTCGCTCGCTTGCCCGCTTGGCCATGCTCGGCCTCGTGCGCGGACAATCTTCCCCGAAAACGGCCCCGGCCGTTATAATATATTAATTAAAAAGATTTAAACCAATAAATGTAATATATTCTCTTAATCAAATCATTCAGAACACTTCCTTGTTTGGCCCTTCTGGCAATCGTCTACAATTATAATAATGCGAAATGTTCTTCGGCTATCCCGAAGTTTAGAAGGCTTTCTACCAAATGATCGCTGGAAATATCTACTATAATAAAATGATAGAGCAACAAAAAATTGAAAAAAAAAGAATGAAAGATCTCGGCATCTATTGATTGCGAGATCAGGGAATAGTCTGTCGAACGTATCCGCCAACGCGATCAACCAGTGACATTTCAAGGGAAAAGAAAAAGAGATCTAACACTTACTTTGTCCAGTAAATCGCTGTGAAGGACTCTAGTAACAAGTTAATCGGTACTTCTGTCAATTTGTTATCCTAGCAGGATCTGTTTGTCTACTCCTTTTATTCCTTAATTAATAAACAAAAAAAATATTTACTACGCATCTTTTGCTCGGTTAAACATGCTCTGAACTCTCGTTTGGCTCATGCTTTCTTTCCTTCTTCACTCTGCTGCTAACCGCAGGTGACCGAATGCTGATTAAGCCATGCGTTATACATGTAGCTCTCTCTTTCTCAAATTTTTGGCCATAAGAGTGCCAGCAAAAACCTCGCGAAGAAAGACACTGATAAAGCTCGCTGTAAAAAGCTGTGGCTCTCAACACACATACATTTCTCGCATAAATTAAAGGAACAAAAAAAATATTAACTTATCTAGAAACTTAAGCTGAATTACATCCTTTTTTCAAGAGAGACTTAAGCTCTGCTTATGGGACACTTTGCACCATAAGAAACTAGGGTAAAGTCTATCTTTTCTTAAGCCCAATTCAAACAATTATAGATATTTCATTTATAATTTTACTTAAAACTCAATATTCATATATATTTCAAATTTAAAAGGAATTCTTACTCATTAACGAGACAGACTACGAGAGTACGAACAAAATAGTAAATAATACGTGATATTAACATCACATTTGGCGACCGTCACAGGACTCTTGTAATTGTAGTTTGCGTTAATTTACTTTGTTAATTGTTATTAGTTGATAATTCAATATTCCTAAGCGAAATAAGCCAATGCGTGCGATGTGTCGCAGAAATGCGTCTTTAGAGAAAAAAGTATGTGAATTACGCGACTTATATTCCGAACTTGCGAATCAATTTGTTACCTTGGAAAAAATTATAAACATACGTAATATGCGATTGTTTGATAGAAGTTTGGAAAATATAAGTTCTGATTTAAATCATTTAGCTGACACGGTGAACATATAATGGCATCTAGGCCTGCTCCCGATGCTCAAATTACAATATTGTGAATTATAGAGTTATCTTTATAATAAAATTTTTATTAACTATACTTCTCGCATAAATTAAAGGAACAAAAAAAATTTCTAATTTTTTTATCAAATTTCAACAGGCTGTATTTCAGTGATAAATTGTCGTACAGGAAATAAAAAAATATAGCTTTTAAAGTTTGAAGACTCTAGATTTCGAATTTTTTGGTTACAAATTTTTCGCAACAACTATAGCCATGCAATTCTTGGATAAAGCACAAAAAAAAAAATTTTCCAAAATTTTTACCTTATTATTTTACTCTACGGACATGAAAAAATATTTTCGAGCTAGACCAATGCATAAGTCACATAGCCTGTTCATTCTGCTTCAATTTACTTCTTGCGGGAATAAGATACGACCATTTGTCTTTGAGATATCGAATTTTTAATGCAAAAGGAACCTTTTTCACTCAACTGCCGATATCTCTGAAACTACTGGTCGCCCACCGAACAGATAGGGGGCTTCGTTTTCTGCAGAAAATATCCTAGAAAAATCTGTCATGGTTGATTGGAAAAAATTTTTTTTTTCTTTATTATGAATGTGTCCATAGTTTCAAGAAATGGCCTCTTGTTTTTTTTAATTTTTAAAATTTTGAAAATTTCATTTTCCAAAAAATAAATTAGTGGGAAGTTACAGGGATGGCCTTTAGGGTTAGCCGTTTTCCACATTTTTTGTTGTAGATATTTTTTTAAGGAAATTTTACGGAATTTTTTTAAGCGTGAGAAAAATTCTTTTGAATTTTCTTTTTCGTTAATCAATCTACAGAAAACTCAAAATTGAGTAAAAGATGGAAAACAATGAAATTATTGATTTTTAAAAAGATTAAGTCAAATTTAAGGAACAAAAATCTTGTTTCCTTAATTTTTTCAAAATTTCAATCAATCGGTCCAAGAAAACCACTGAACCGATCGATCTAAAAATTTAGGGGCGTCTTTGGGGTACTTTAGATTATAAAAGTTTTTCCTAACCTTAATTTTACCCCAATATTGCCGAAGACACAGTCGATTAACCAAAAAAAGGAAAATTGGCACTTTTTTTGCTCTTTTTTCACGTTAACGTTACAGGTGGAGAAAAATTTTTTTTCCAATCAACAATGACAGATTTTTGTAGGAAATCTTCTGCAGGAAACGAAACCTCCTATCCGTTCGCTAGGCGACCAGTATTTTCAGAGATATCGGCAGTTGAGTGAAAAAGAATCCTTTTGCATTCAAAATTCGATATCTCAAAGACAAATGGTTGTATCTGACTTCCGCAAAAAGAAAATTGAAGCTGAATGAACAGGCTATACGGCCTATGCATTGGTCTAGCTCGAAAACATTTTTTCACACCGTAGAGTAAAATAATAAGGTAAAAATTTTGAAAATTTTTTTTTTTGCTTTACCCACGAATTGTACGGCTACATATGCTCCAAAAAATTTGTAACCAAAAAATTCAAAATCTAGAGTTTTCAAACTTTAAAAGCTATATTTTTTTATTTCCTGTGCGACAATTTATCACTGAAATACAGCCTGTTGAAAATTACTAAAAAAATTAGATTTTTTTTGTTCCCTTAATTTATGCGAGATGTGTACATCCTGTAAATAACTATATTAATAGACATTAATTTGAACAGTTTTGTTTCTATCTTTAAATATTTGAGATATTTTTTTTAAAGTCTTAAGAATTTACTTATATCTAAGAATCAAAACTAGCAGATCCTTTAAGAGTTTAGTACGAAGAAGGTTTATTAAATATAAATAGTATGCATATTTAATATATTTTCTTCAAATTTGATACTTAAAAGTAATACTAATTTTTCCATGAATGTATAGATGCTCTATTTATCTATGTAGTTATCAATTTATATATTATTATAATAGATTATTTAATATTTATAATGTTGGGTTACAGAAACAGCAGAGAGATTCAAGCCAAGAAATTCTATTGATAAGAAAATTGGATGTTTTTAGAGCAAACTTAGTATAATGACGAAAGATGCTGATAAAAAAATTGTAGTGGATTGCTCCCTACATATTTTTAAAAAGTACATAACCTGATTACTCATGGAATATTAAAAAATTATATTGATCAGATATTTTTTACATTAGCTTGTACGTGCTGCTGGGGCATCTTTAATATTAATAAATTTTTTACTTTTGAAATGTTCTGAAATTTATTTTGTTTTACCAATAAAATGATATAAATAAATTGGCATATGCTGACTGAAAGTATACTAAATTTATTTTAAAGTTGAAAAATTGGCTTGCATTAATCATATAAATAAGTACGTGTCCAAGAAATGTTTGATAATTTCTTATGTAATAATAAATGTAGTATACAAGTGTGATAGTTTTATTTATCGCAAGTTATTTTAATTGATAATAACGTAGCTTCTTATTAACGAAAAAAGTAAGCAGAAATATAGTTAAGGAAGTGAAAAAGAGTGGATGCAGATGAGCAGCGACATTCAACAGCAAATAATAGTTTCAATTTTTCTCTTTAATTTATGCAATAATAAATTCAGGAGTGATTTCAAATTTTTGATCGATGGTTATTAAGAATTTGTATATGAAAAAATCACACATATAGATTATTACTGTGTGTAGGGTGTAGACATATGATTTCTGAAAACCCTCAAAATAGGCATTTGTTTCGGCGATAACTTCTTCATTCGAGGTGAATCTTTTTCCGGCAAGCCATTTTTTGAGGTTAGAAAATAAGAAAAAGTCACTGGGAGCCAAATCAGGCGAATATGGTGGATGGTCAATTAATTCGAACTTTAAATCGTTAATTTTTGCCATAGAAACTGCACATGTGTGAACTCGAGCATTGTCTTGAAGAAAAAGGCATTATTGTTTGTTCAAGTGAGGACGTTTTTCTCTGATTTTTTCTTTCAGCTAACCTAATAATACGCATAATATTGTCCAATGATCGTCTGGCCCTTTTCCAAGTAGTCGATGTAGATTATTCCATACGTATCCCAGAAAACCGTGGCCATAATTTTGCGACCTAACTTTACTATCTTTGCCTTCTTTGGGGCTGGTTCTCCTGCGGTAATCCATTGTTTGGACTGTTCTTTGGTTTCAGAAGTGAAGTGGTGTACCCATGTTTTTTCTAGAGTTACGAGTCGACACCAAAAGTCTTCCGGATTACGACGTATGCGTGCCGAAAGAGCCTTAGAGGTGACCACGCGGGTTCGTTTGTTTTCAACAGTGAGCAAATGCGGCACCCATCTTGCTGATATTTTTTCCATCCCCAATTTTTCATGCAAAATTGAAATGATTATACCCTTTGATACCCCTATGGCATCAACTAATTCTCGCAATTTTAATCTTCTATTACTCAACAACATATCGTGGATTTTGTTGACCATTTTGGGCGTACTCACTTCTACTGGGCGTCTTGAACGAGGTTCATCTTTTGTTGTTGTACGGCTGCGTTTAAATTCATTTACCCAGTTATAAACAGTCTTAAATACAGGGGCAGACTTGCCATGAACGGCGTTCAACTCAACTATGATTTCTTTTGGTGTAAGGCCTTTGAAATGAAAAAGTTTTATCACCACTCGAAACTCTGTTTTTTCCATTTTTCAAATAAACCAAGAACTTTTTGTTTGATTAACGCTCATAAAAAACAACTTAATGAATCGAGCTGAAACTTTGTACGATATCTAGTTAGTAGTATTGCTTGCCAAAAACATCATAATTTAAGCGTGAGGAGCGCTATCTCTTAGATTTTGTAAAGACTTATTGACCCCCCTTCGTAATTATTGGTTAATAGGGTTAAATTATCACATAAACGATTCGAGGAATCCTTAACTGCTTGATTAGCTTGAAAGAGATTAATGTCAGTTCTCAGATATTGCTGATCATTACAATAAAATTGAATCTCCTGAAAATAAGCTGGACATAACAGATTAAATATTTCCTGGCTTTTGAAAAGATGGTATCAAGATACTAGCATTAATATTCGAATGTCAGTGCTGTTTCGTTACTCTCCAGGTCGATAATTAAGGTGATATAGCTTGTCGCTTTTTACAGTTGTTTCCTCAAAAATCACTACTCAATTATGATAGCAAGCGTTGTAGTCCCAGCGTTATTTGTGATCGTAGAGGTTATGAATTTATTTAAATAAGCCAGCTGTATTAAAAATAGTTTCAGGTCACTAATGTTGTCAAGATAGGTGCAGAAATTCATATTTTAGTGAGTGACAAGGAGTCACTCAACTTGGAGTGAAAAACAGACTTAAAATCCAAAATATCCCAGAAACAAGTGATCAACGTGTTATTCAAATGTTTACCAGAGAGATAGAGAACACGGCACCGACTTCTGCACCTCTCTCACTGATCAACATAGCTCTCGCTGTTGCGGTTCATGTAGTTGCTATTTCTGCAGAATAACCACACGCGCTATTCACGCAGACCCCCTTATGTACCCATATGCACGGGTGTTGATTTTACGATTGATTGGACATGACCATCGAATATAATTGTCACGATCGACACAAAACAAATCCCATACATCAGGTCTATATTCACACAAACTAATAGGGGCCATATATCAAAAAAACATGAAAACAAAACCAATGAGAATGCTATCGAACTGAATGTATGACTCGATGTGCTTCAATCGTTGTACGTGAGTTGCTGCTATACGCGTAACTCCGTCGTTCTTGCGCTCTTCACAATACAGTATGACTACTAAAATCATAAATAATGACAGTATAACTACTAAAATCATAAATAAATCCTTACAAAATTAATTGACATGAGATTGGCACATTGAAGTAATGGCATATGCTATAACCAATCCCAAAATAGCTATGCATTACACAGGTGGATCCATAAGTCAAAAAATTCAAAACATTGCCCACAAGGTTACTTATATTGCTATAGCAAGTCCCACTTCCAACTAGGGTGCTGTTAATGTTTTAGCATTAGTTGTTTTAGCCAGATCCACCAAGTGGTTTCGTTTTTATCATTGATGTAAGTAAACAACTTTTGCTTATCCATCAACAATGAAAAAAAGTAAGTTTCAAAAGGTGATAAAAAATTTTTATTTAAAAGGTTTTACACCCAAAGAAATTAAAGATGAGTTAAATTCAGTTCATGACATATTCGCCTTTGGAATTGTAACTAGTTACAATTGGGTAAATGAATTTAAACGTGGCTTAAAGTTTAATTAAACAGTTAATTAAATGAGAAATTAAGGGAAAAATCGTTTTTCTTTCAACAAAAAAAAATTCTGTTTCATCAAGATAATGCAGCAATTTCAACGGCCAAAATTCAGGAATTGAAGTTCAAATTAGTGAAGCATCCACCCTATTCACTAGATTTGAACTTCATGACTTGTTTTTACTTTTAAACTTAAAAAAGAGACTTTCCGGACACACAAAGAGATCATGACGTAGTATTTTGAGGAACTCCCAAAATCATAATTTTCTGATTGCTTCAAAAAACTTAAGGAGGCTCCAGCGAGGAGAGGTATTGAAAAGTTTCGATGTTAGTTATAGTGATTTCGATAAGTGAAAATGCACTGAATCCAACGGTATTCTTCTTTACCCCTCAAGCCGTGGAAAATTTCGAGATATTTCATCTCAAAGTTTGCGCTTTTTGTATAGTATCTTATGGAACAAGGTGAAAAAATGTTAGAAATTCATCAATAACTAAAAGTAATGGTGTAGTTACGCAATGAAAAACTGATGTTGTATAGATAAAAACTTGGTCTTTCGAATGATGTACTGCAAAATATGGATAGCCGTGGAAAATTTTGAGATATTCTCCAAAAAAGTCTGAAATTGTCTACTTTATAGGTTATGTGCGTCATACCAAACTCAAGTTCTGGAACTTCTGTTGTAAAAAGTTACCAACTGTAGTTGAAAATCGTACTATTTTGTAATAATATTGCTTTAGAAACTGCTTATAAGATTTTTTAGCCGTTAGTTTAAAAGTTTATTTTTTGTTGTGTTTTTGATCCCGGCGGTAGTCGCTGGAGCCTCCTTAAAGAATGTCTCGAAAAGTGTATCAAGCTAAAAGAAGATTATATTGAAAAATAAAAGCAAATCTTCCTTAAAAAATAGTTATACTCTGTAACGGGGTGGATTAGCTGGTACAAATAGGGTTTATTCAAGAACAAACTCCCACGATGCAGAGCTAACCACCGCTCCGTTAATCACGTTTGAGTATACGTGTATTCGCCTTTACGTTTGATACTTTCGATCTGATGTCTCCTTTTCAGCAGAGTTGAACTCACCTTAAGTCACCTGACTTATGACACTCGATCTATCTTAGGTGTGAGCGATCTAATGTTTACTCCAACTATCCCGTAGATGAAATCGGTTTAAAAATTAACCGGTGACGGATTCGTTAATCTTTAGACTGCCGGAAAATCAATATTTTGACGCAACAAAAAAACCTCTTCAATCTTCATTTTTAGACTAAAATATGCATAACCTTAATAGAATTTTCACTTTTTACAACCATTTAAGATAAATTTACCCCTTTACAACCCTTTTCACACACCCGACATCTCTTAAAACTATTTATATGTTGCACAAGCGGTTCTTTCTTTTTTTTGATCTGACCATAATTGCAACGAAATATACTTTCAAAAAAGTTTTTGTTGCCACAATCGAATACAATTTAATATAAATTTATCCCTTTCGACCCTTCTTTACCCTTATTTAACCGTTCTATGCCTTGTACTAGCATTTTTATTGTTTTTTTTTCAAAAAAATGCGTTGTCTTGTTTGCAAATATCTAAATTTATCAATGTAATATATTTTATTATTTTGATAAAAATTTTAGTTACTGAATTTGCTTTCTTTACTTCAATTACCCCCCCCCCCCCCTCCCTCCCTCCCACCCCGCTCTCCCATATTTATGATGCTTTCATGTTAGGTTTTTTTGGAAAAATATGTTGCTTTGTTTGCATGTGGCTTATGAATAGATTTATTTTCATAAAATAATTTTCATGAAAAATTAACATAGTGAATCAGAAATAAATTTATGAATTATTTTCTTATATAAGAAAACTGGGAGATTGAACACCAAGTTTATTGAATTTAGATATTTTTTATTGGAAGTATTTTTTTCGTTTTATTTCTTATGACACAAACTGCGTAATACAATGAATGTAGAAAACAATATTTGGAGTAGTGGAGAATCAGAACCTGAAAAAGATGTTAGAGATAGAGACATTGGGAGTGATATTGATTCAAATGATATCACAAATGATGAAGACTACGAAGCACCTGACGTATACTTTGATCCTTATTTTTATCCCTCCATAAAAGATTTTCCTGACAAAGCTCAACTACGTCCTGAAGTGTCAATAAATAAAATAACACCATTAGAATGTTTTAATTATATTTTAGACCCGTTTCTCGTTAACCTTATTGTAGAACAAACAAACCTATATCAAGAGCAAAATCCTGAGCCAACTCGAAAAAACATGAAACCATGGACTGATTTGACTGAAGATGAATTATAGATATTTATTGCTTTATCAATAAATATGGGCCATGTTGTTAAAGGACAATTGAATGACTATTGGAGCCAGGATCCATTATTGTGTACTTCAATATTTGGCGAAACTATACCTCGAAACCGATATCTTTAAATTTTAAGATATCTTCATTTTTCTAATAATTTAGTGGTTTCTAATCACCCTTTGAAAAAAATTAAAACAGTAATTGATTATTTGAAAAATAAATTTTCTAGTACAATTATTCCAGGTATAAAACTTGGTACAGGCGAAAGCTTAGACTTGTGGAAAGGAAGACTTAAGTTCAAACATTTCTTACCTTTGAAAACCAAATGATTTGGACTGAAGTTATTTGAATTAGTAGATTGTGACACAGGTTTTCTTTTAGATTTTATTGTATATACTGGTGCAGACACTGATTATGATAAATTTGATTTAGGTGTTTCTGGAGATATTGTTGCACATCTTATGCAACCTTATTGTAATGTAGGACGTCAATTATTTACTGATAATTGGTACACTTCACCACAACTTGTGGAATATCTCCACGATAAAGAAACTAGTCTTTGTGGAACTGTGAAAAAGAATCGAAAAGGAATACCTACTCTTGACTCGAAGCTGAATCGTGGTGAAACACAAGTTGCTCACACCGATAGTTGGATGGTTATCAAATGGATGGATAAAAAAGAAGTTTATGTCTTGACAAGTATTCACGAATTTGAGTACTATGCCACTGGTAAAAAGCATTATAAAACTAATGAAGATATTATAAAACCAAGTTGTATTCATGACTATAACAAAAATATGAGTAAAGTTGATGATATCGACAGACAGTTATCAATGACAGAGACAATCCGAAAATGTATGAAATGGTATAGAAAACTATTTTTTCATCTTCTTGACTTGATGTTGACGAATTCGTATAAATTATTTGAGATGCTGACTACAACTGAAATTTCGTTCCCCGATTTTCGATTGAGCGTAGTAAGAGAAATTCTAAAACTAGACATTGAAAAAGTTCCAATTCAATCTCTTACACCTGGTATTCAACTAAAGGGTCGCCATTTTTTTAGAAAAATTAAATCTGAAAAGAGTGACCAACCATTACCACGTCAATGTGCTTTATGTCATATGCTCAACAAAAAATCCCGATCTACATATGAATGTTCAATATGTTCTAAAACTCTATGTATTGAACCTTGTTTTGAAATTTATCACACAAAAGAATCTTTACCATAAGTTAGAATTCTTACACTAAAGTATTTAAAATCTCTATAATATTACCAAAAAAATATAAAAAAAACAAAAAAAACAAAAAATAAAAAAAAAAACAAAAAAAAAAGAAACATAACTCTGCCACAGTCGGTCCCAAGCCCGCGTTTAAAAGAGGAGGTTTCGTAATCGTTGACGCGAAATAAAAAGGGGTAGTTTATGATGAGTACCCTACTTTACGGATGGTTTTTGAACTTATTATAATTTTGATATTAGATTTGGATTCAGCGTCAAAAAATACCCCTCAAAGTGTATTTGCATTACAAAGTAGATAAATCTTGAATACCGTGTCTAAAGGGGTGAAATACCTTCAAAACAACCTCTAAAATTTGACTAACAACCCTTTAAAATACTTTCAATAGTTAATGAAATCGATAAATCTAACTTATATAATATTCTTATAAAGAAAGAAACACTTTTTACCATTAAAAAATAATATTTTTAAAATTCGAAATTTTTAACATTAGCAGTTCCGTTCCCTGTCGGAAAATCAATATTTTGACGCACCCCCTGATCGACACTTTGTGTATCATCAATCGTTGATATAAGATACCTTATATACCAGTTTTTTGAGGGCGATATACACTTTCAAATCCCGGCAGTCTAAAGGTTAAGATCCGATCAGTTACGAGGATCAGACGAGATTGTCTTGCTAAGCTCGCAATTTATATGAGCTGCGTGTCGCTGCACGACTCAAGATTTTCCAGTGGAGAGGGTATCCGCCTTTGTCATCTCCCCTTCTCTGTCAAATCCCGAGTCGATCTATCAGACCATTACACGCTGGTTTTAAAGATCACGATATTCCTATTTTTTTAGCATTATTTTTTTAGCATTATCTTTTTAGCATTATTTTTTTAGCATTATTTTTTTAGCATTATTATTTTAGCATTATTTTTTTATTATTAGATAAACGATATTGCTCATTCTCAGAATCGCAAGAACATTGACGTGGAAAACGAAGCCCACAAAAGTTTAACTAAACGTACTTGGGATGGAGTGCGAGCGAAAGATAGTATTTTTGATGAGGAAGTTGCTGCGTTTGCTGTAGCTAACATAATGAAAGTTAAAAGTAAACTAGGTATGGGTATTAAAATTGTCAAAACGGGAAAATAAATGAGACAAGGAATTCAAAAATCATCATCAAACGACGACAAAAAAGATATGTAAAAAGTAAAAATCTATCAACTATATTGTAAAAAATTATTAACGCTGCCTTCAGAAGTGTTAAATCTAGTAATAGATCACTCTTCATTATTCGTTCGGCTATAAAAGGCACTAAAGACGCTGTGATGTAGACTGGAAATAGAAGAAAAATAAATATGCCCTATATTCTACCGTTTCATATCAAACCGCTCACACCTCAGAATATTCAGTTCCTGAAAAGCTTGAAACTAAAAGTTGTCGAAAATTGTGGAAGAAAATATTGTGCATATTAGTGTGTTGTGTGCAATAACAAAGTGGACGAAATTCTAAACATTCATTCAGGTGACGCCTTCAACGAGTCTATTGCTCATTACGAAGTCTATACATATCCGCCTTATCCTTCCTTACAATTCAACAATAGTAATGAAATTTATATAGCAATTCAACATTAGAATTTATGCTTATTTCCATATAGTGTGATTCATATGTGTGGTCGATTAATGCAAGACAATGGAAATACACCAGTAACAAAGACCGAGTTCGTCAATAATACTTTCCGTAATTTATTTGAAGAAATATGTTACGAAATTAATGCAATTGAGATAAATATTGTTGGTTTGACGAGTCTTATGAAAAATTGGCTTTTACTCAAACCTAATTAGAGTTCAATTCCTGAAAGTGCTGGATAGTTTGGCAATAATACCGTTACAATGACTTCACTATCAAAACTGTTTGATATAACTTTTTTTTATCAGATTTAGTCTTGATGGAAATAAAAGAAAAAAACAGATCTTGAATGGTTGAGTTCAGAAGACGTTAACTTAAAAACAGTTTTAAGAATACTGCCACTGATCACTTTATTATTTCACTGAAAAAGCCTTTGGAAAATTTACTGGAAATACCAAAAGGCCGCTGCAAAAGCATCTGGAAAGGCCACTGGAAAAGCCTCTGGAAAGGCCTCTTGAAAAGCCTGTGCTTTTTTGCGTCTGGGAATGCCTCTGAAAATTTTCTTAGTTTGGCAGCAAGCACTGGTAGTTGAAGGTGATAGAAGGCTGAAAGGCTTCCGAATGATCTGAAACTGATTGAACTACTCGAATTAATGGTCTGGATGAGCCGGTTGACTGATCTTTATACCCGTGCTCAGAGCACTCAGAGCACTTTCTTCCATTATGTTAACCAACAATATTTATCTAACAAGAAGCAAGATTCGCTCTGTCGTTGTCGTACATGTACGAGACAGGAGACGAAGCCAAACATTTACTTTTAATGTTTGTAAAGCCATGATGTCACAACTGTTTACTATGGATTCATCGATTTGAGCAAAAAAGAAGGCAGCCACATAAAAAACCGATTTTAAGAGGAAAATTCAAGATCTGTTTTTTTCTTTTATTTCCATCAAGACTAAATCTGATAATAAAAAAGTTATATCAAACAGTTTTGATAGTGAACAGTCATTGTAACGGTATTATTGCCAAACTATCCAGCACTTTCAGCAATTGAACTCTAATTGGGATTGAGTAAAAGCCAATTTTTCATAAGACTCGTCAAACCAACAATATTTATCTAACAAGAAGCAAGATTCGCTCTGTCGTTGTCGTACATGTGCGAGACAGGAGACGAAGCCAAACATTTACTTTTAATGTTTGTAAAGCCATGATGTCACAACTGTTTACTATGGATTCATCGATTTGAGCAAAAAAGAAGCCAGCCACATAAAAAACTGATTTTAAGAGGAAAATTGAAAAATACAGGCCGAGGGCTGAATAATGACAAATGATCATGGTGATTTTAACATTACTATTCTCCTTAGTATGTTATTTGAATTTACTGAAAATTATCGAAAAATTATTATAAACATCAAGCATGAGCTTCTTCTTACGAGATCAGAAAATGATATGAATGCTGTTAAAGTTTTCTCAACAACAGACGCTACACCTACTCTTGAAAGATTTAAAATTAATTTGACTAAAGTAGAATGGCTGATACTTTTCCTTTTTCGTCGGTAATTTGTAATGCGCGATTTGTTTATTTGTTAGTGCGCGGTAGCCAGGCGATCACTCGCCGACTACTTTACGGATTTCTTTGCATTAGAATAAGTCACGTTTACGGTTAAGATGTTTAGATTTTTGATTACTTTCATATTGTAGACATACGAATTAGGTGTTCATAGTTGACTAATTTAAGCGCGCATTTGTTTGAATTATAAGTTAATAAAAGGTTTGTGATTTGGTATAAATAAAATTGGTTTATTTTTCCGCTTACTCTTCTGATTAAATCTAGAGTGAAAGCGCCTCTCTTACCTTCCCCTTTTAAAATAGGTAACAGTGCGTCAAAACTGTTCACACTTACGTGTTTGCTTCTTCTGCAGTAAATGACAAGAAGTAATTTGATGCAGTGTCTTGCGATGGTTCTTTTTTTTTGGCTTGGCGGCTTGATGTTCTAAGTGATACTGCTTTTTTTCTAATTCGCCTTCCATTTCGCCTGCATAACTCTGTTCTATCGAATTTCTGGCCGAACTTTCTCACGTTTGTACTCGTTATTCTCCGACACTATCGTTTCTTCAACTACGCATGAGCCTTAACGAATATTCATTTGTTACACTATACTGCAATTTTGGAAAAGAATCAATATATGTTATTTACTGATTACCCTAACTAGTTTTAGTATATCACCAGTCAGTGTAGTCAGCTAAATTAACTTATATAATTCTGCCTCTCAAAATCATCTGGTGGGTGGCATCTTGCAAAGTAATCCCCACTTGATTGAATAACACGGTTCCATCGATGTTTCCACTTTTCAAAACAGTCCTGGAACTCACTTTTAGGGATAGCCTTAAGTACACTCGTCGCATTGTTTTCAACCGTTGTTTTGTCATCGAATCGGTGTCCTTTGAGTAGTTTTTTTAGTTTTGGAAACAGCCAAAAGTCACAAGGGGCTATGTCGGGACTATATGGAGGTTCTCGAAGCAATGCGATATTGTGTTTGCTCAAAAACTGCTGCATAAGATTGGATGAATGCGCTGGCGCATTATCGTGATGGAGAAGCCAGTCACCACTTTCCCAAAAGTGCGGCCGTTTTCTTCTTACTGCATCACGCAAACGTTTTAAAATTTGAACGTAGTATTCTTTATTGATTGTCTGATCTGTTGGTGCATATTCGTTATGTACAACACCTTCGCAATCGAAAAAAACAATCAACATTGACTTAACATTGCTCCGACTTCGACGTGCATTTTTTGATCTTGGCGATACAGAATGCTGTCACTGTGAAGATTGTTGTTTTGTTTCAGGATCATAACCATAAACCTATGATTCATCACCTGTAATAACTTTTCTAAGCACATTATCATTATTATTGACCATTTCCAGATTGTCCAGAGCAATTTCTAAGCGAATGTTCTTCTGCTCTATTGTGAGCAATTTTGGGATGAATTTCGCACACACGCATTTCATTCCTAAATTTTCGGTTAAAATTTCTGAAATGATAGTTTTTGGTATCCCAAGGTCTTCTTCTAGTTCTCGCACAGTCATACGACGATCTTGTTCGATTGCAAGTCGCACCCGGTCAATATTATCTGCGGTTTTTGTCGTCGAAGGTCGTCCGAAACGAGAATCACTATCGACAGAAGTGCGACCATCATTGAACCGTTTATACCACTCTTTTATTCGTGTTTTGCTCGTACAAGGGTCGTTTGAAAAGTCTGTGCAAAAATAAAAACTGCTTGATTTTTTTAAATAAATCTTTTTTATTTTTCAACATAGTTCGATCAGATTCCCCCATGGTAACCCATTGTTTAGACTATTCTTTGGTCTCAGGAATGTAGTGATGTATCCATGTTTCATCTCCAGTGATGAAACGACGCTTAAAGTCTTGCGGATTTTGCTAGAACAGTTGCAAACTATTCTTGCAATACTTCACACGATCTCGTTTTTGGTCAATCGTGAGCAATCGCGGCACCCATCTAGCGGATAGCTTTTTCATGTCCAAATGTTGGTGCAAAATATTATGTACCCGTTCGTTCGAGATACCTACAGTACAAGCAATCTCACGCACCTTCACTCTTCTGTCAACCATCACCATATCATGGATTTTATCAATGATTTCTGAAGTAGTAACCTCAACAGGGCGTCCAGAACATTCAGCGTCTTTTGTGCTCATATGGCCACTCCAAAAATTTTGAAACCACTTATAAACCATTCTAATCGAAGGTGCACAATCACCATAATGTTTATCAAGCTTCTGTTTAATCTCCTAACGCGTTTTGCCTTTGAAAAAGTAATATTTAATCAATACACGAAATTCTTTTTCGTCCATTTTTTTACAGTCACTCGATTTCTTTGATTGAAACGAATGTAAAACGCAAAGTAATTGGCCGATCTGGCTGAAACTTGGTGTGTGCTCTTCCAAGATATGCCACTAACTGAAAATAACCTTGATACGCACTAGTAGCGCCATCTCTCTGTCTTTGCACGGACTTTTCAAACGACCCTCGTACACTCGAAGGCCTTTTACATCATTTCAATAGTTTCCGAACTCGTTTTTCCGAGTTGAAAGCAAAATTTGATGCAAATTCGATCATCTTGTTTTTCAGTCATTTTTGACAATATCAAAATCCGACGAACGCGAAAAAGGCACTGTAAACAAAGACACGCTGCGCATGAACTATACGTCCGGCAGATGTCAGTAAGTAACCAATAGATTCGTAAGGCTTTACTATTGACGTTTCTGTCCGGTAGAGGTCGCTCGAACACTATGGCGCGAAGATATAAACGTAGGCCCGATACTTTCCGGACAGACCTCGTATATAAAACTAGATTTTTTTGGGTTCGTCTTAAAAAGTTATATAAGATGGAATTAATAAAAAATATTTATATAATGAAATAATTTACGATTAAGATAGGCTAATCAGTGGCTAGTTTTGGATCGGCGGTTGTTTGAGAGAGAGTGGGGAGAGGGAAGGGAAAGCAGCGCGAGCGGGCTGACAGCTGAATTAACTGATAATCCTACCATTAATCCTAAATAGCTAGGGTCCTGGAGTTTTTTTAGATTTTGGCATCAGGTCCAAATATGTAAAAATATAAGAAAAAAAACTTTTTTTGGGAAATTTCAGTATAGCGGTATAAGAAGCGCAATCAGCCCTCATTATGTCTCTCTCTCTCCCCACGATAAGCTATATACAGTGCCGCTCAGCCACTTTTACCCCCCCACGGGCAAAATCAGTCTAACTTCAAAGTTTTATATCTCTGGTAGAAATTAACGTACAGAGAGGCGCGTGGGTGCGTTTGAAAGGTCTTTCGGAGAGCTTTCAAATCATATGACTCACGGTTGCCATGGATTGTTTTTTAAAATTTTGCAACAATTATGCCAAATTGAAAATTCTGAAATTTTTTTATTATTTTTGACAATTAGCCAATTTTGGAAAAAAAATCGTACGAAAATTTGAAGTACACCATTTTTTAGCTATTACCAAGCCCTATCTAAATCACTCATCAAAAATTTATTTTCGTCAAATATGACGCGCGCACGGGCATTTTTTCCTGGAAGTGACAGTTTTTTTCAACATTTTTTATTTCCGTCAAATTGTAACAATCGAAAAAATTTTATAGGAGAAAAAATGTTTGTTTTTTCACGTAGAATACTGCAATAATTTTTTTTTTCGGTTTTTCGAAAAATTTTTTTTTTCGGTTTTTTTCAATTTTTTTTTCTCACAGTGGGTACGCTAAAAAGATGAGAAACCACAAAAAAAAATTTTTTTCCACCCATTCAATAATACTACATAACAAGTATCGTAAATTACATAAAAAAAAAATCTTTTTTTTTTCGACCTTGATATATTTGACGAAAATAAATTTTTGATGAGTGATTCAGATAGGGCTTGGTAATAGCTAAAAAATGGTGTACTTCAAATTTTCGTACGATTTTTTTTCCAAAATTGGCTAATTGTCAAAAATAATAAAAAAATTTCAGAATTTTCAATTTGGCATAATTGTTGCAAAATTTTAAAAAACAATCCATGGCAACCGTGAGTCATATGATTTGAAAGCTCTCCGAAAGACCTTTCAAACGCACCCACGCGCCTCTCTGTACGTTAATTTCTACCAGAGATATAAAACTTTGAAGTTAGACTGATTTTGCCCGTGGGGGGGTAAAAGTGGCTGAGCGGCACTGTACATACGAGGTGTGATCAAAAAGTAAGGTGAATTTTTATTTTTCTCAAAAAATATTTATTTATTCATCAATTTTTATTTTATCTCCTTCAAAGTAATCCCCTTCGGATATAATGCACTTGTGCCAACGCTTTTTCCAATCCTCAAAGCATTTCAAAAAATCATTTTTTGTGATCTTGTTTAGTTCATCCTTCGATGCCGTCTTTATCTCCTCAATCGTGGCAAAACGCCGTCCTTTCATGGGCCTCTTCAGTTTTGGGAACAAGAAGAAGTCACAGGGGGCCAGATCTGGGGAATACGGTGCCTGTGGCATCGTTACTGTGTTGGTTTTAGCCAAAAATTCGCGCACAAGCAACGATGTGTGAGCAGGGGCGTTATCATGGTGCAAAAGCCAATTTTTATTTTTCCACAAATTCGGACGTTTCTGGCGGATTGCTTCGCGCAAATTGCGCATAACTTGCAGGTAATATTCCTTATTTACTGTTCTACCCTGTGGCAAGAACTCATGATGCACCACGCCTCTTCAGTCAAAGAAAACTGTAAGCAAAACCTTTACATTTGATCGAACTTGGCGTGCTTTTTTTGGTCTTGGTGATCCAGAATGCCTCCACTGGGACGATTGAGTCTTAGTCTCGACGTCATAACCGTATACTCATGTTTCGTCACCTGTTATAACCCTGTTGAGTAAATCTGGATCATCGTTGACGTCATTCAGTAGCTCTTGGGCGATGCTCATGCGACGTTTCTTTTGGTCGAAATTGAGCAATTTCGGAACAAACTTCGCCGACACACGTCTCATGTCTAAAACACTCGTCAAAATTGATTGGTACGAACCAAATGAGATGCCAATATCATCAGCAATTTCTCTAATGGTAATTCGACGATTTCCCAACACTATTTTCTTCACTTCTTCAACATTCTCATCAGTTGTTGATGTGCTGGGGCGTCCAGAACGAGGTTCGTCGTCGGTGTCTTCTCGACCTTCTTGGAAGAGTTTATACCACTTGTAAACATTTGTTTGCCTTAAAGTAGACTCACCGTATGCCACTTTCAGCATTTCAAGTGTTTTGGAACATTTGATTCCATTTTTCACACAAAATTTAATGCAAACTCTTTGATCCATGTTTTTAGACAGCAGCAAATCGTGGAGCACGCAAAACACTTCTAACCTTGATGCCTCTCACAAACAAACCAAACATACTACAAAGCTGAAATTTGGAACGTATGTTCTAGACGAGTGTACCGACATAACCAAATAAAAAAGTCGAAAATCGAACGGACGTAGCCCGCTAAATTTCAAAATTCACCTTACTTTTTGATCACACCTCGTGTATATTATTGTATAATACCTTTAACTACTAGCGTAGCTGACAACAGCATGAGAGGAGAGGCAGCCGATCATGGTAAGTTGCGTGAGAGAAAGAGAGAGAGAGAGATATCTAGCAAGTCGCGACGTGTGTAGGGGCCGCGGGCCGCTGGCCTTCCGCAGCTCGCATCAGCGACATAGAAAGAGAATAGGTTTGACCATGCGATTGTGCACACGCATTTTGCGACAAGTTGAGCAACCCTACACACATCGTCATCGCTTTGTGTGTTTACACCTTTTCTCGAGTGTATCGAAGAAGAAAAAACTGTCAACCGCATTAGCCTGGTTACTCATCGCCTCCTCTTCCTTTGTGACTGGGGCCCGTACTGGGACAGTGACCACGCTTGTGCGCACGTGCTGACATCTAAACGTAACGAGTCTTCTCTTTTTTTGTGTAACGCCTAGGCGAAGGCTAGGAAGCTACGGCCGGCAATTGTAAGTACCTACGACATCTCTCTTTCTCTCCCTCTCTCACACACACCAACGCTACTGTTTGCGCTTCTACGAAGTGCCGCTTTACTTTTACTACATGCTCTCGTGCGCTATTGTGAATTAACCATTTTTACGTTATTATACGATCTGTTTCATGCTAACCGCTTGCTTCTTTTAAATGCTATTCTTTCGCTCTTTCCCGTCGCCCGTTGCGACTGCGCATTGCGTTCTTTCGCATTTTCAGTGCAAGTGAGCTGCACGACGCTCTTCGCGGACCTAGGAGCTGGATCGCTCCCACGACGAGATAGCTGGTCAACTCTTCTTAATCCGCTAACCTATAACCCTCCTCATTATTTTCTAATGATGGCATCTATAGCGCGCATCACATGCGCAGCCCCGTTATAGCGGATCAAAATATAAGAAGTTTCATCGGTATTCGTAAAAATTTGTATACAAGTTGTTTTTGAATCACTGAATATGAATATGAAGTCAGTTTTTCAAAATTCAATATGCAGTGCAAAAATGTCGAAGTTCTCGTTACTCTACAAAAATTTGCTGTACATGTTCGTTACTGCAGAGAGAACTCGAAAACTACGGTGGCTGCAATTTATAAATATAAAATGGTAACCAATATGGTAGATCGGATAATAAAAAGGTTCCTTGGTATTCATAAAAAAACTATATGTAAGGTTCTTTCAACTCACTAAATGTGAATATAAAGTCATATTTTTTATATCAAATGTGACCTATTCAATAAAGCGGGACAAAATGTCAACGTTCTCATACCTCCACAAAAATCGGTAGTAAATAGGTAAAATTGTAGAAATTCTTTCACCTGTCCTGATATCTCTGCAAGTTTGTAGTTGAATTTTAAATTTCATTAATATTACTTTTATTAATTATGAATTCTCGATAACCAATACAAATTTATATACAATTTTTTACGAATATTGAAGAAACTTTTTGTTGTTTGGTTTGCCATGTTGGTCTGGCAGCATGGTTTCCCATGCTGTCAGACTACAAAAAATGTATGAAGATGTATGAAGACTACATTTCAAAACTTAAAAATAATAGTACGCCGACAATTGTTGTTAGAGGTACCGCAAAGTTATAAAATAGTATATTATTATTCAGCGCGCGATAATCAAATACTATTTCCGGTGACAGAGGTTTACGGTTTTCAGTTACCTTTTCATGTCAAAAATAACAACTGACACTCCCTATAAATCTCGATATTTCAATAGTACTGTTAATGTATTAAATTCTACATTGCAAACGATTGATACTACATTTGAATTTGCTATTTTTATTGATGATGAAGACGAATTTGATAAGACTGCTGAATAATCATTTGATACAACTATAATAAATTTAGACAAAATTATTTCAAATGTAACTACAAAACAACAACAAAGGTTATTGAATGATTCGATTGTAGGAAACTATGTTCGACTATTGCATGAACTTCAACAGAGAAATAATTGAGACAATACATTTGGTGTTCGCATGCAAAAAAATACATATGTCATAGGCAATTCTCCAATTTCTTTCGAAAACGATAACGTGACTATGAATGATAAAGCATACAGCAAGACGCCTGGTTTAATGGAACTTCTCTTTCGTAATTAATCTGATTCTATATTAGTCAGTTCATCGGATATTAAGTCGGAGCGTAAGTCTTTTTGTAGAAAGGATGTAATTTAGCCGAAGATTCTCATAGCGCGAAACGTTCTAGCGTAAATCACAATAGGAAAGGAAAGAATTGCTTAGCTAATCACTAGAGATAAATAACTTAGGTGTAAGCCAAGTTTATTCAATCTCGAGTGCTCACCTTGCAAGGCTAGGAGTAAATTCTAGGCTGTGCAAAAATCAGCGTATTTATAACAGATTTTCTCGCCTATTTTCGCAGGACAGCCCTCTTCGAGTTGCTTACGCAATTGCGTGAAATCATTTTTTCTAATTTACAAGAGAATAGATAGTAATAAAGAAATTTTAAAAGGTGTAAAATTTACAGAAGTAGATATAGATCATTTAAGTATAATTTACAATTATCGCAAATAGTATAGTCAAAAGTTATCAACTAATAAAGTTAGTTAATACAATAGCGCCAAATTTACAATGAAATAATAAGAAATTTTTACATATAAAAATAGTTTATCGTTTGTAGATGTAATTCCAAAAAAGAACTACTTAAATTAGTTAATAATATTTGAATAATAATCAATTTTCGTATTTCTGTAAAATCTTATAATGTAAATATAAAATCGGTTAATTAAAATTAATAAATTATAACAATGTTGTCATTATGTACAGAATTAAAGCTTTTGATTCATATACTATTGTTTGTTGTAATAATGTATTAATTGTTTTTTTATTGATAGTAATAAATAAGTTGTTATCAATGAAACGAATTCTTACTCATATTTTTCAGATAGTCATCTTGAGCTCAGAGTATCTGTTTTATTACAATAATTAACATTTGCAAAGTTATAAACATATTAAGTTTGCACATTAAAATTTAATACGATTTAGTATTTAAATGTACTTGAAAATATTATAATCTTAATCTATGTCCTAAAATCTATATAAACAATACTTTGTTTCATTGATATTACTCTTAATAACGTATTTTAATTGAACAATAAAAATTATCAGATCTATATCCATAAGTTGCAACGGTAGTCGATTCGATTAATCGGTCCATTCGCGATGTTAGTTCGAACGACTAAGAGAGGGAGGGGGCGCGTGAGGATTTGAAATTTCAGTTAAGCCTCAGTGCAAAAAGTTCGGCGGTACTGTGTTTCGCCGTTAAAAATTGAAAGTTTCCTGGGACTATTTTGATTCGTGCGTAAATTACGAGGAAGCAGTAGCAGCAGCATTTTAGCAGCGACAGCAGCATTCCAGTAGCGGCAAGTAGCAGCAGATTCGAGAGCGAAGCAGCACAGCTGATTGATCCGAGGACCATCTTTCAACTT
Source organism: Phymastichus coffea (assembly GCF_024137745.1). Taxonomy (NCBI): domain Eukaryota; kingdom Metazoa; phylum Arthropoda; class Insecta; order Hymenoptera; family Eulophidae; genus Phymastichus; species Phymastichus coffea. The sequence continues at coordinate 1,756,684 of NW_026706822.1, read as the reverse complement.
CGCTTCAACAATTACGGCTGATCACCGTAATTGCACCGCAGGGTAGATGCACCTCCCTTTATTGTTGCACGTCAAAATACTTCCGAAAGTATTTTGTCAATCGCGATCGTATTTTTTTGTATTCACGCCGAGCGTTAGATTTCGCGGCAATTTTGGAATTCTTTCTCTCTCTCTCTCTCTCTCTCTCTCTCTCTCTCTCTCTCTCTTACTGAATCATAATTTATAATTGTGAATCCTATCGCGTGCGTTAGTCTTTCGGCCCATAAAAGACTAGTTTTTTTTGTTAATTACACTTTGTTAATTTTATTCGCCGTTTACGTCGTTTCGTTTCCTTTTAGCTTAATCGATCTAAAAAGGCTTAAGTCTTAATCCGATTTCACCTAGGGGATTAGGTAGATTAGGCATTAAGTCATTCATACTGAAGATAGATCGAGTGTCATAAGTCAAGTGACTTAAGATGAGTTCAACTCGGTTGGAAAGAAGACACTGAAACGAAATCATCAAATGTAAAGGCGTTAGATTTCGCGGCAATTTTCGAATTCTCTCTCTCTCTCTCTCTCTCTCTCTCTCTCACCGAATCATAATTTATAATTGTGAATCCTATCGCATGCGTTAGTCTTTCGGCCCATAAAAGACTAGCTTTTTTTGTTAATTAAACTTTGTCAATTTTATTCGCCGTTTACGTCGTTTCGAATTAAGACTTAAGCCTTTTTAGATCGATTAAGCTAAAAGGAAATGAAACGACGTAAGCGGCGTATAAAATTGACAAAGTTTAATTAACAAAAAAAACTAGTCTTTTATGGGCCGATAAAATTTAATTATAACTATACGTGCTTAACGGAGCGGCGGTTAGCTCTGCATCGTGGAAGTTTGTGCGTTAATAAATTTCTCATTTTTGCTAGATAACCACCCCGTTATAAAGTATAGTGACGTCATGTTTCTTATATGGTCATGAAATTTGATTCTTGCTCTAATACAATCCAATAGTATGTGAGATGGTACCGTTCTATATCCTAATTGATAGATGTAGATTTGCGAGTTTAGCGGGTTGTCGTAATACAGTGAAAATGAGAAAATAGTCTAGGAGCAAAGCACTATTTATAAATTTAAAAAATTTTTTCAAACATAAGCTTTCTTAAGAATATATGTTAACTCTACATTATTCCTTAATTGATAAAAAACCTTTATCTTTTTCAATTCCGAGTCGACTTTCCGCTCGCGAAGTAGAAAGATTTGACTCAGCCATTTTATCAATATATGCAACTCGCCTACCAGGCCCCGCTTGTCTATATGCAAGTCGCCTACCAGGTTCCGGTTGTTTCATAATTTTAAGTGTCATAATCTAAATAGAGTTGCTCAGTTTAGGCAAGTAAAAGTGCAAACCAAAAGAACTCGACTTAAATAAAGTCGCATTTTACGTAAAATAAATTTTTGGAGGCTCAGGAGAGATAATTTTGAATTTATTACTTTTTTATGAGTTTTTACATAAACTTTGGAAAATATATATACAAATAATATAGTATTTACTTTCTCTCTCAGAATAAAAAGCTAAAAGTAAAAGAGTATTGTTAAAAATTATTGGCATCTTTTGCCCTCAAAAGAAAATGTGACAGAAAAAGTATTGGCATTTGTTGTCCATGAAAATATAAGAGAAAAATTATTGGTACTTGTTGCCACGACTACAGAAAAATTATTCAACAGATAAGTTGTCAATAAAAATAATCAGTGGAAAAAAATATTAATATCGGTTGTAAAAGCAATACAGAAATTTGTTGTCTGTATGATAAAAGAAAAGAAATATAGAATTTCCATTTAAACTTAAAAAATACAATAATTCTATACCGGCTTAAGGAACCTTTCCGTAGGAAAAAATAATCTAAATACACACATATATATACATACATACATAAATAATTACAAAAAAAACAGGAAAATTAAGTTCTTATTTCTTTGTTTTTTGTGAAAATCAATTATAACATCCCAAAAAAAGGCTTACCTGTCGGAAGCGTAGACTGAGGCGTCTACAAATAGAAAGTGGAGAAAAATTTTGGAGCCTCTATGGTACAACGGCTGTACCATCATCACAGGAAAATTTTCCATCTTTTAATCATCTCACTAGGGAACTGTTAGATTGCCTACAGATGAATAATTTTGGCCAAACCAGTCACCTTGCCATCCTCATCAACCAGTTTTAGAGCAGCTTCCGTATTTATTTTATTATCCGACATCAGTGTTTGCGTACATTACACGGTATCCATCGAATCAAACGCCAATACTTCAGTCAACGTCTGCTTACGTACCATATTTTCAACCAAGTTATCATCCGGCGTGTGCGACTAATTTTGAAGTCGATCCAACAGAAAACCAATCCATCCTTCTCCCCCTTCACCAGTAAACTCTCCTTTATCCTTCCGAAAACTTTAGGCTACGTTTTAACAACCTTCCGGATAACGTGTTAAGGAGTTGTATAAGCGTAGGAAGATTAGAACTGAAGTATATATATAGTGTGATAAGGAGTTGTATAAACGTAGGAAGATTAGAACTGAAGTATGGTTGAGAAACTTAAATGTAGCGCCAGGATTGACTGGTAGTTTTCCAAGATTTAAAGAGCCAAAGAAAAAAAAAGGGTTAAGGAATCAAGTATTCCAGTTAAACAAGCAGCAAAATTTAAAAAATCGCTGCTCGCAAAAGATAAAAAATTAATAAGACCCATCTCTGACTCTTCAAATGAATTACTTAGGAAAAAAAGAGTATCAACTAGCAACGACGGACAGACTGAGATAAACAGAATTAAATGGAAGATCTACGAGCCTTTATCTCAGTACCGACAGTCACTAAGTAAAGGAGTTTATGTGGGAACTTCAGAGGATTGCATCTAAATTTAATAAAAGATACTATACCCCTACCTGAAAATCCGCATTTTGATTTAAAATTTAAGAAAATTTGTGAGGCAGATAGTTTTGATACTTGTTCTTTTCCCTCTTCCTCTTCAAGCCAAAGTTCAAACAAGAAAAAATTCAATATGTCTGGAATCGGAGGAGAATCAGGTTCTGATTATAAAGATGTACTTCTGATGATGTCGGTGTTTAATGGGACATTAGAATTATTGCAGTCTTTTATTGAGGGCTGCAATAATGCCAAGAGCACGTTAGATGAAACCGCTAAACGTCAATTAGTTATTCTGGATAGGTCTCAATTAGAAGGAGAAACACTAGAGAGCGTAGTAGGTATCTCATTTCCTACTATAGACAAATAAATAGACCACTTTAAAGACATATATGGATCCTCTCAAACGTTAAATCAGCTACTCGGCGAAATGAGTAGCGAATTTCAGCATGATAATGAACAAGTTATCATATTCTCAAATCGTTTGAGAAATTTAACCCAACATATTTTCAACGCAAAAGAAAAAAAAGGTAGTGGACAGTCTAACAGACGTATATATGGAAGCAATTAAACGAAACGTGTTTGATTATTTCAAAATAGGTTTAAAATCAGATATTAGGTTAAATCTACCTGCTGATACAAGTATCAAATCTCTTTCTCATCAAAAGAAATCAGATTATATTTGTTAAATTTGCAATAAAACAAGCCATGAGGTGCTAAATTGTAATACAATAAACAGGAATGGCGAGGTATGTTAATATTTTTAAAAGTCAGGTCATAATCAGAAAAACTGCTTTATAAAAATAAAAGACCAAACAATATGTCAGATTTGTAGTAAAAGGGGTCATCAGTCATGCGATAAATCAGGAAATGTCGCGAAGAACTGTTGGACCAAATCAGAAAATATTAGTATAACCTGCTAAATCTGTAATCGTATGGGACACTTTGCAAAAGTTTGCAAATAATAATCCGGAATTTGAAAATCATACAATCCTAATATAGAATGCTTCTATTACAAAAAACGTGGTCATATAGCTGCTGATTGCAATCAGAAGAGGGATGAACAGAACTCGAAATTAATATTGTATCAGCAGATATATTTAACCTAACGGGAAATGAGAGACAGTCCTCTAAACTAGTCGTAGTTCAGAAGACTCAACTCAGTCGAACGCAATTAGATCAACTAGAGGAGACATATAATTTCTTCTTCATATAATTCCTTAAGATATGCCACTAAATTTCCAACTATAGTCGCAAGCTTTGCATATTTGAAGCTTAATGTAATGCTAGATAGTGGGTCTGAAGCAAATAATGTAAAAATAGATGTTATAGGTAATATTTTAAACGCAATAGAATATGAAAAGAGTAACGTATTAAAGGAATCAGTTTGGAAGGTTTCTCTACCATCGGTACAGTTACAATAAAAATTTTTAATAATCCTACGAAATTTTTAATAGTATCAGATAATTTTCCAATGTCATGCGAAGCTGTTTTAGGCTCGAATTATTTTGACGAATACCCAGCCATCATCGATTTTGAATCTCAATTAATTACTTATTAATTATTATATTATACCTTTCAAAAGTATAAATGATTTTGCATATACCAGGTTTTTTGCTGTAAGTAGTTTACAAGAAAGGCAATTTAGCAAAATTTTGCCTACTGTCTTTGTTAAAAATACGTTTACAAGAAAAAAAAGATTATTTCTTAATCGATACTAGTTCAGAATGTAACTTAATTAAAGAAAAACTTTTACCTCTATTAAACGAAGTAGATAAAATACAAATAATTAGCTTAAGAGGTATAGGTGAAAAAAGACAAGTAACAATAGGTACCTCAACATCAATTATATATGGGACAAAAACATTCTTCCATGTTATATCAAACGACTTTGAAATATTCAATGATGGTCTACTCGGAGCTCTATATTTAAAAGAAGCAAAAGCAAAAATAGATTTTAAATATTGATGCTTTATAACCAAAAATATTGGTATACCCTTAGAATTCGGAGAAGACATACCTTTCAAAATTTATACCGCTACCGCTTCTGAATCTAATGAGAATAAAATTGAGTCAAGTGAAATTAACAGCCTAGCTAACAGACATATCTATACAGTTTCTCAAGCCGACACATTTAATGATCTTAATATTGAAAATATTGAATCAGAAAAGGAACTGTGCATGACTGATTTATACTTAGAGACCAACATTGACAAGGAAAAGATGAAGAATCCAAGGATATTTTAAATCTTGAGTATATGGCTAAAGAAAAAAAGAATATACCATCAAACATGTTAATGAAATCAAAGATGTATTTTATTTACCTGGAGATGATTTACCAGGCACTGATTTAGTTATGCACGAGATTAATACCGTCGATGACGTATCAGTAAATAGCAGGCAATATAAATTTCCTCATACAATGAAAGATAAGCTAAATTACCATGTAGAAAAATTACTAAAAACTGGAATAATACGTGAATCAAATTCTTCATATAACATATCTATTTGGATAGTTCCGAAAGTTACAGATGAAAACGGCAGAATGGTTCTAGATATGAGAGGCTTGAATAAACAAACAGTTGCCGACTCAAACCCCATTCCAAATATAACGCAAATATTTGATCAAATAGATGGTGCTAAGGTCTATACCGTTCTAGATTTAAGTATAGGATTTTATAAAGTTAAGATGCATCCTAAACATGCACTTAAGACAGCTTTTAGCACACCATTTGGGCATTAAGAATTCGTTCGAATGCCATTTGGATTAGAGAACGCACCCACAACCTTCCAACGATTAATAGACTCATTATTAAAGGATTTGCAAGGAAGCGAATTATTTGGCTATTTAGACGACATCGTAATTTATACTTATAATCTTATAATTTGAAAGAACATTACAGAAAGTTTATGCTGTTAGTCGAGAGGTTAAGGAAAGCCAATCTCAAATTGCAAATAGGCAAATGTAAATTCTTAATGCGCCGTATCAACCATTTAGGACATATAATTAGTGAAAATGGCCTAGAACCGAACCTAAAAAATGTAGAAGCCGTAAAAGAGTTCCGGAAGCCAAAGAACATAAAAAATATCCGACAGTTTCTGTGACTCTGCGGATATTATCGTAGATTTATAAAAGATTTTGCAAAAATAGCAAAACCTCTCACTAAATTACTGCAAAAAGACAATCCATTTAAATGAAACAGTAAAACAGAAAACTCTTTTTGTTTATTAAAAGAATTATTGTGCAATACTCCCTTATTATAATTTCCTGACATAATAAAAGATCATAACATTCTGAAAAAGAAGCTTTAGCCATAATACATAGTGTTAAAACTTTCAAGTCTTATATCTACTATCGGCTGATAACTATAATTACAGATCATCAGTTCCTCGTATGGTTTAAAACTGCTGACTTAAATACTAGGGTTCTCAATTGGCGATTCTACTTATCACAATATAATTATTCGATAATAAATCAGTCTGGAGCTTCAAACGCTTCAGCTGATACCTTATTCCGTAATCTAATAGAAATAATCGACTTAAATATTTTAATACCGCACAAAAGGTTGAAAATCTAATCTATTGTATGGTAGACTGTCTCACTAAGAAAAAAACACAATTAATATTCGCTTCTTCCTTAATTATAAATATACTCAAAGTAAGCCACGTATCTTCCGATGCCAAAATCGACACTTTCGAAGATTACGCGTTACAAAGCATGTTTTCTAATAAAATTCAATCTTTATGTAGCACAGAACTCAAATTAAACGGAGAACAGTTCAGATTCATAATTGTAAAAGACGATCTTGATTTACCCTACGATGGAATAATTGGCTTTCCGTTTTTTCAACAAACCTTTCCTCGGATACATTTTGAATATAGTTCCCGTTCACAATTCAAAATAATAAAAAGTGTTAACAACATGACAAATTATAGAAAAATGTACAATTTAGATATATCAGAAAAAGAAAAAGATTTTCTAATAATTGACATTTTACGGACAAAATTATGGATGAATACAATATTCATTAAATACTCTGTATGAACAAAGCATTATTAAAGAACGATATGTAACAAAAATGTTCAATAAATCAGAGTCTCTTCGAAAAACTGTGGTGGAAGGTTGTAAGAAACATTAGGATTCATTGAAATAGATGTACTAGTTGTATACATAAAATTTTATGTGGTTTCGGACGATTTTCCTATTAATATTAAGGGTGTATTAGGATCCAACTTTCTTTTTGAAAGTAACTTTTCAAATTTTCTTTTTTCAATTTTCAACTTTTCTTTTTAAGGTAGACCTGAAAACTAAAATTATTCATGTGGAAAGAATCGGAGTCAGATTCTCTCATCAAATACCTGAAAAGATTGGAATAGATATAATAAATGGTATACTTGAAGAAGAGAAGAATCTATACGCTATCCAGAAATTAGTATGACACTCAATCCAGAATCTAATTCAATTACAAATTTAGTTTTTTGTTCTAAAGTTAATGATACCGGAAAGGAAATAAAGTTTTTGATAGATAGTCATTCTACTATAAATGTAATGAAACAAAGTTCTGTTCCTGCAGAATTATTGTTTTATTTAGAAAAAGAAATTACCTTACATAGAATATTTACAGAAGAGATTAAAGTTACTTGTTATATATCGTAGTTATTATTAGGATACATAACCGAATTTTATATCATTAATGATAAATATTACTTACCCTTCAATGGAATTATCAGGTTACGCTATCTCTATGTGACGGTGTAGGCTGGTCATTGCCTACACCGTGTGTCTTCTCTCTCTAACCTCAGGCAAAGGCTTACGGTCGGCATCAGATGCATGTGTGTGACCGTGTGCCTGATGCCTACCTTTATTTTCAGCATTAAAGCCAGCTACAACACCAGCAAGAGCAAGAGAGAAAGAGAGAGAGAGAGAGAGAGCGGCAACGAGTACGACCAGTGTAGAAAAAGAGAAAGATTAACGATCAAAAGCAAGAGAGAAAGAGAGAGTGCGTCACAACAAGAACGATAGGCTAGGCGCGCGACACCAGCTGCACTCGGCGGCGTAGCGTGCCGCCGATTGAGCTGGAGAATAAGAGGCGAATACTCGTATATACTGATTACTTGTCGTGAGGACCTGCTAGTAACCGGCCGCACCAAAGAGTGAGAAAATATCTTTGTCGTTGTAGGTTTAACAGAAGGTGCGAAAGCCGAGGTTCATCCTGTGAAGCAAGGATCCTAGTATCTTGCCGATCTACGAGGCGTTCCAGCCATCCTGCTGAGCTATCGTCTAGCCTACAGAACATTTTCTTTCCGTTCATTTCTCTTTCTCATTTCGGCAACTCACGGCTCATGTGCTGCACCAGGCTCTTATGAGTCGGCACGATTATTAGTAATAGTTCGGTTAATTTTTTAGGTCAGTAGATGACTTGGCAGGGCGCTTACCTGTCAGTTCTTTCATCTTAGAATAAATATTTATTAAGTTAGATTAAGTTGTATATATGTTACGGTTAGCACTTACGAAAGTACTTTTACAATAAAGAGAAAATATACTGAATTGTTTGAGATCATTGTAACCACGTTTCCTGTTTGCCGTGCTGGGAGCGATACACTGCTTCTCTTACGTCCTCCTTTCAAATAATTGGTAATAGATAGAATTATCGGCCTTCGACGGCTGACACTATTACATCTATAGAACCAAAAGTAGAATTGACTTAAAAATTGAAAACTTAAACTTAATTCAAGCAGATATAATAACGCCCTCAGAACTATTAGTTAGCAACAGCATTAATAGCAGTATTAGATGAATGTATAATGTAGATAAATGCGATTCATATTGTGATAACGAACTAGTGCTAGATAATATATAATCCTAAATTGTTATGTGATTTAAGATTCATAATCAATATACGAGGTCCGTCCGGAAAGTATCGGGTCTACGTTTATATCTTCGTGCCATTGGGTTCGAACGACCTCTACCGGACAGAAACGTCAACAGTAAAGCTTCACGAATCTATTGATTACTTACTGACATCTGCCGGACGTATAGTTCATGCGCAGCGTGTCTTTGTTTACAGTGCCTTTTCGCGTTCGTCGGATTTTAATATTGTCAAAAATGACTGAAAAACATGATCAACGAATTTGCATCAAATTATGATTTCAACTCGGAAAAACGAGTTGGGAAACTATTGAAATGATGCAAAAGGCCTTCGGAAGCGAATGTATGAGCAAAACACGAAAAAAGAGTGATATAAACGGTTCAAGGATGGTTGCACTTCTAGTGATTCTAGTTCCGGCCGACCTTCGACGACAAAAACCGCAAATAATATTGAGCTGGTGCGACTTGCAATCGAACAAGATCGTCGTATGACTGTGCGAGAACTAGAAGAAGACCTTGGGATACCAAAAACTATCATTTCAGAAATTTAGGAATGAAACGCGCGTGTGCGAAATTCATGCCAAAATTGTTTACAGCAGAGCAGAAGAACATTCGCTTAGAAATCGCTCTGGACAATCTGGAAATGATCAATAATGATGATAATGTGCTTAGAAAAGTTATTATAGTTGATGAATCATGGGTTTATGGTTATGATCCTGAAACAAAACAACAATCTTCACAGTGGAAGCATTCTGAATCGCCAAGACCAAAAAAAGCACATCAAAGTCGGAGCAATGTTAAGTCAATGTTGATTGTTTTTTTTGATTGTGAAGGTGTTGTACTTAACGAATATGCACCAACAGGTCAGACAATCAATAAAGAATACTACGTTCAAATTTTAAAACATTTGCGTGATGCAGTAAGAAGAAAACGGCCGCACTTTTAGGAAAGTTGTGCCTGGCTTCTCCATCACAATAATGCGCCAGCGCATTCATCCAATCTTGTGCAGGAGTTTTTGAGCAAACACAATATCGCATTGCTTCGACAACCTCCATATAGTCCCGACATAGCCCCTTGTGACTTTTGGCTGTTTCCAAAACTAAAAAAACCACTCAAAGGACACCGATTCGATGACAAAACAACAGTTGAAAAGTGGAAAAGTGGAAACATCGATGGAACCGTGTTATTCAATCAAGTGGGGATTACTTTGAAGGATGCCACCCACCAGATGATAAAGAATGACGCTAGCACCAAAATATAAAGGTAGGCCCGATACTTTCCGGACAGACCTCATATTATCTGAAATTAGTATAATAAGATGTTTTTTTTCTCAAGATATTAATATTGCCAATCATAATATTGGATAATAACGGCTCATCTTATGAAACTTTAGGCAGTTCGCAATTAGGGATATTCAATACATCAGTAATATTCCAAGTGGTACCAAATGATTTCCCTATAAAACAAAATGGTCTACTAGGAAATGATTGTCTAAAAACCAACAAGGTTATACTTAACTTTGCACTAAAAACAATTGAAATAGATACGATAATTCTCCCTATTTCACGGAATGAAAGAAGTATAGGTGATTTTCTAAATAAAAGATTCATCGAACCAAATCCCCAAAAGATAGATATGTATAATTCAACTAGGCTACAAACTAGTTTTTTTAAAGAAGTAGATGTTACAACAATAAAATAGAAACAGCTAAAAAGTTAAATCCCCGGTCCACCCTTCTGCCCCTTAAATACACCTTTAGAAAGAGGTCGCGGACAACCACAGAAAAATAACTCCAATAATAACCCTCTAGGAATAAAAACCCCTATGCAATTCGAAACTCAACGTCCACGGGGACGTTCTAATAAGGTAGATATAGAAAATTCTAAATTACCTCCAACAGAAACGACTGATGAAACCCTCAGATATCCAAAAAGTAATCAGCTTGCTCCCCTTTACAATAAAAATCTATCCAATTATGTTTAATTATCAGAAGAACCACAGACAATGCATACAAACTCTGGTAACGACAATGAAGTATCAGATAGTGAATTATCTGACAATGAATCTAACGAATCTGCAGATGGATTTATAATATCTTCTAGGAACTGTTCAAATTATCTAGTAAGAATTAAAGAATCCATTCATGTAAGCCCTGACAACGTTGTTTATTTCATAAGTAGTCGTGGAGTACCATGTGATTAAAGAGCTCTTAAGCTATTGGAAAACAATAAAATATCTAATTAACAAAGAATAGAGGTAGGCGAAGTCTTTAAGGAAAAAAAAGAAAGTTACTATCAGTTTGGACTATACGAGTACATACGCGGTGAAAAATCTAAATCATTGAGTTACAAAAGAGTTAAAATTCATGAAAAACTGGAAATTCTGAAGAATCTATTGATTTATTTAGGGAAAATTGAAATTTTTATTGATGAAAGTAAAACGATTAAGGAATAAGATTGGTCCAAAGTTCTGAACATTTCAGATATTGTTTTTCGAAGAACCAATATTAAAATATTGATTTGCACTGATACTTTCGAATACGTTCTCCCGGAAGATCGGGATGCCATTTTTTATGAGCTACATAAATCACTCATTGTAGGTCATCGTGGGATATCTAAAACTTACTAAAGTGTGACAGGGTTATAGCGATGTCCGCTGGCCCTGTGTGCGGCACTCTCCTCGCGTGAACGCAGCGACCAAGTGTACGGTATATAGCGACTACATACTTGTGTCGTTGCAGGATCTGGAGAGAGAAGCGCGACGATCGGCGAGGTGTCGCCGTGAGTGCGAGTGAGAGCGAGAAGAGCGAGAGAGAGAGAGAGAGAGCGATTTTGACTGATTTTTGATGGCGAGAGAAGTGGGAGCGTGGCGGCGCGAGGCTTAGAAATTAAGAGAGAGGAAGGGCAGTTAGGCGCGAGCTCTCAAGTAATTAGGGCCGCCTAAAGAGAGACTGGACGAGACGATATTTCAGCCGGAAAGGAACGACTGCCAGGAGTGCGACTGCCACTTGCCAGGAGAACTAGGTGTTCAAAGCTGAGCCCGGACAAGCAGCGACCATTCGCCGTCCACGGAGCAAAGGCCGTGCTGCGGCCCTTCCAGCAGCAACCTCGACCGTCGCCAGGGCACCGTTTCCTGCGGGACTACGCTTTCGCCGGCGTCGCCTCTCTGTCGACGGACCGTCGGCATCCGGTGGGGTCCAAAGCCTGTTTATCTCTCTCGCGCCAGCTCTCGCTCGATTACGGACATTAGTGTATTTTGATTTTATCGCGCACGCTGAGCGATCTCGCTCGTGTGATCCCGCGAACTCTGGTCGCGGAAAGGTTGAGAGAGCGCGCTCGCCGCGGCGAAGTTAATCATGTAGCGATATTTGTGAAAAGACATCAATAAATGAGATCGCCATATGTAATATAATTGAATTAAAGTGTCCGATTCTTTGTATCAACCTTCCCCAACCAGCGCGAACTTCGGCCTGTGAAAGTCAGCGCCGGCTTTCTTTACCGAGAAAGAACCCAGAAAAATTAGCAGAGACCAGCCCAAGGCATACGGAGGCTGACCACTCTTGCAAAAGAATGAAACATAATTATTACTAGGGAAATTTGAAAGGTGATATTCAACGACGTATACAACAATGTCTTGAATTTGGATTGAAAAAATTAACTAGACAACAAACTAAACAAGCAATGATAATAACTGACACATGTGGTTCTATTTTTGATAAAATAGCTTTAGATATCGTAGACCCTCTAAAAACATCTCAAGAAATAACGAATATATTCTAACTATGCAAGACCAACTGAGCAAATTTTGTATAGCAGTTCCATTGACAAATATTTTTTCATCAGCTATCGCTGATGCTTTCGTAAAACGCTTTTTTTTGTATATTTGGCTGCCCTTAACCCGTGTTAACCAATCAAGGAAAGAAATTTCTAAGTACTCTAATGAATCAAATATCAAAGTGATTTAAAATTAAAACACTAAAAAACAACAGCTTTTAGGCCTTGATCTAACGGTTTATTAGAACGCTCATATCACGTTGTAGCAGAATATCTTAAACAATATACTGATAGCAATAAGAATTTAGATGAGAGATTAGATTCAATCATAATGCATTCAATTATAATACATACGTTCGTGAAAGTACTTAGCACACTCCGCATGAAATATTATTTGGCAAATTAGCTCGATTACCTTTGAGTAATCCTGCATATGAAGATGACATGTTACTTACTTATAAAGGTTACATCGCTGATCTCGTTAGTTGGTAGGTAGGAATTCAAAAGCTTGAATATGACAATTTAATTGAGTCCAAATTGAAATCTAAACGCAATACGACAAGTGCATGAATTCGAAAAACTTCAAACTCGGCGACTATGTATTTCTCCGTTCAGGACCAAAACCCGGGAAATTCCAAAATTACTGGTCCGGCCCGTTCTAAATTTTAGCAATTCTTCCGAGAAACAATATAAAGATACAACTGAAAAAAAGATAAAGTAGTCCACACAAATAGGTTACGAACCTCATATATGATTCTGCACAAAAAGTTTCCCAAAGATTAGAAGAGAAAGAGAAAGATTAATACAATACGGACGTTACTATAAGGACCGTATAACAATAATTTTGATTATAGAGCATAAGGAAATATGTGTTTATATATACTTTGACCTACAATTAGTCACTCATAGCACCACTAATTAGTCTTCTTTTCCTTTCTTCAGTCGTTGAGAGTCAGGCTATAATAGCTTACGATTGCAGAGCTCGCTACTCTAAATATTACTACTGTATCATTGTTAAATATTGCGTCATACGATATACCCACCACTGCTATAAATAGTACTAAAGTTCACGTCCAATTATTACAATTAAATAAATTCAAAGACGCCTAAGTAGTACAATGTAAGCTAACATTACATCGTATTACTTATTTAATATCGTATACTTATATACGACTATCTACACTATCGTATACTTATCGAATAACTACTCGACCTATAATCCTCACTAATGACCGAAACTGTTCCGGCGCCTTGTACTCTGACGCTTATGGAGCCTGGAGCAACGCGGCTATTCAGAGATATATCAAAATAACAGTATAAAATTATTATGCCTCTATTGATCTAGAAAATAGCCAAATCAAACTTAGATCAGGTATCAGGTGCGCATTACCTGAACAAACCTGTGTCGATAGCAAAGGTAGTAATACCTTTTAGACGTTATTACCATTCGATAATTGCGAGTACAAGTATTATGATTTACTATATTTAGGAGTGGCCAATAAAATAATCGACTAAAATAATCTAATTTACTCCTGAACGATGGAAGATATAACTTTTGCGCTTATGATGCGCTAATACAGTGGATATTTATTGAAGCCGACAGATTATTAACAATAATACAGGACCGATCAACAACAGAAACATGATTAAGATTGCCTTTACGAGGACGGATGCAGAAAGTACGATGACGAGATCGAAGGATATAGGGTGGAACAGCATACAAGATCCGATCGTGAAGGAAGCATGAATCAATGAGATTGTGACACAGTTTATATATGAACAATGCCGACTGATATTTAATAAAAGATGTAGCAGAGCAAATATTGAATTTTGTAGCTACCTCCGAATAGTCATGAAAATACACGTTCATGCGTTGACCAAATTTGTTAGCGAGAAAACGCCGAAAACGATGCTGCACAATCTCTAATGCGTTGGAAGAGTAATCATATTGAGGAACCCATATTATAGAAGCTTATGTGAGCTTACACCGCACAAGAGCACAATATAAAGCAATCATAAAGTCTGGTTGACTGAAAGAACAGCATTATCTAAATATCGTTGCGAGAGCTCAAGAAGCCGATGCGCAGGATTGGCTTACATGAGAACCAAAGTTAAGGCTGGCGTCTAACGCCACACCCAAGTCCCTGAACTTAGCAACTCTGTTTACTGCATCCGAACCAAAGAAATAGTAATATTCGACTGGTACCCTGTTGCGTGAAAAAGACAAAATTGCACACTTATTAATATTCAACGATAGGCCATTCATTTCACACCAATTACGGAACCGTTGAAGGTCGGCTTGCAACTCTATTGCATCGCTGCAAGTGGATACCAACCTAAACAACTTTTCATCGTCAGCGTAAAAAAAGATTTTAAAGGATTTTATGACAGAATAAGCGACATTAATAAAAATAATGAATAATAATGGACCCAGGTGAGAGACCTGCGGCACACCGGGTCTTGATATATACTCGAATGATACAAATCACCGCAACTTTACTGAGTACACACGACTAGAAAGATAAGAATCACATCATGCGAGCAATACACCATTGACATCATAATACGAGAGTTTAGCTATCAGCAAGGCATGGTTGACGCAATCAAATGCGTTGCTGAGATCAGTATACGTATACCGCATCCACCTGGGCATCCACCTGAAATTCAACCGTGACATACTCAACAAATTCAGCCAGGTTAGTAATAATTGAGCGATTAGGGACAAACCCATGCTGCGAAATATTTATGGAACGCAGAAGAAAAGACGACATCTTAAAAAAAGCATTAATGATAGCACAACAATCTCCAGATCAGTTCGCTTATAACATAATGAGGGGACCTGGGTATATGCCGTGGTAACCCACCCAAAAATTGGTAACAATGTAAAATAAATTCGTAATTTCGTTACAAAGTCATGACACCGTAGACTCATATTTTCTAAAGTCATGGTACTATAGAAGACTGTAATACACTCTTACTCCCCTTTTATTATTTTAACGAAAATTGGTTCAAGTTTCTGCCAAAACCAGTGGATACCCGACCTCCTAAAATTTTAAAACCATTCACCGAAATAACTTGGAAACATTAGGATAATCCAACACTTGCTACCAGCGGAATCTATTCTGAAAAAGATATAAAAGATCTAATGGGCCGAATTCTGTATCCTTAAGAACAATCAATAGTAAGTAACCTATTAAGGCTCAGGCCAAAACTGGAAGAGATAGCGTCAAACTAACTATGCCATTCATAGGAAAATCGAAAAAAAAAAATACCCGTGTTTTTTCTTTTGCCATTTGCAATTGGTTATAAAAAGTTATTTGAACAAATTACCAAAAAAATTATTGTTTTACAAATCTAATTGCGGAAATCGATTCTACGGGAAAAAACATGACAAAATTGTATGTAACATGTTTTTTGTCGGTCTTCAATTTGTCATGAAAAACAGCTATCAAGCATTGAATTGATATCGACAGTCACAAGTGATTCAACCTGATGGTTGAGTTGAGTTCAGTTGAAAAAAACTTTTTTTGATTGTAAAAATTTGTAAACCGTGTTAGAGATCACGTTTGAGCATTTTTTCAGAAAATTTAGAGGTTTTGTTTCTTCATACGAAAATTTGATTTCTATCTAACTTACAGCGAAAATCTATAATTTCTTGTAAATTGCTGTCTATTTTTGAACCAAGCAAAAATGACAAGGCGGATGGTTAAAGATTTAACCGATTTTGTCGAGGATGATGATATTGATGATTCCCGAGCTCATGTCGATATATCGTTCATTCCCGGAGATCACAAAAACTCAGATGGGGATTCTGATTGCAATGTTGACGAAAATATATTATTTGAATTGATTCCTGTTGGTTCGTATGAACATATAAAAAGCGCATACAGCAGCACTCAAAAACTATTAGAATCCAATCATGTTTACGATTGGCAAGTATTAGATTTGAATGATACCTCAACTGTGAATAACGATGATCCCTTCAACGTTCAATCCATTTCCTCTTTGTATTCTAAAAACTCTTTGGATTTATTTGAAGTATATTTCTCAAATTCAATGAAAAATTATATCATAGAAGCTACAACTGAAAACAATTTTGAATTAAATATGAATGATCTAGAAAAATTTATTGTTATCATAATGATCACTATTTTCAATTCGAGAAAGAATCTCCGTGACTATTGGTCAACTAAAAAAATCTTACAATGTCCAGTTATTTCTGAACTTATGACAAGAAATAAATTTATTAAAATCAAGAAGAAAATAAAATTTTATAAACTTCAAGATGAAAATAAAAATGATAAAGTTTGGAAAATTAGAAGTTTATATGATTATTTTCGTGAAAATAATGTGCAGTTCGGTTTTTTTGATTACAACTTATCAATAGATGAGATAATGGTAAAATATTTGGGGAAGTTTGGCATAAAACAGTGTATTAGAAATAAGCCAATCAGATTTGGAATAAAATTATGGGCCCTTTGTTCCTCAGATGGATATTTATATGAACTGGATATTTATACAGGTTCTGTTCTCTAGTTGCTGTTTGTTTGGGATCGAAAGTCGTTATCAAGTTGCTATCGCCTTTACTACAAGTAACTAATAAAGAAGATCTTACTAAGTATCATGTGTATTTTGACAATTTTTTCACCAATCCAGATCTTATGGTACATTTGGAAAAAATTGGATTATCAGCAACTGGGACAGTCAGACAAAACCGCGTCAAAGAAAAAGTTGAAATGCCAAAAAAAGCTGAGAGGGGAATAACTATCACTCCTCACGATCAAAATTCCAAACTAAATTATATAACTGATGGATTCCAAACCTGTTTCAGTGTTATCAACAAAATTTGGGGATGAACCAAAAATTGAAGTGCAGCGATGGCATGAAAAAGCTAAGAGGTCCATTCTTTTCCCTCAAGCGTTTTCTTCCTATAACAAAAACATGGGTGGGGTTGATTTGCATAATCAACATTGCAATGCTTTGATGCCTTCAATTAGGAGTAAAAAATGGACATGGTGTCTGTTCTTACGACTTATTCAGGCTTCATTGACTAATGCTACTGTGATTTATAATAAGCTGTACCCAGACTTGCCTAAAGGTTCAAAAGATATTGTGCAAGAAGTTTGTGAATTTTATCTTGAGAAATTTGCGAATCAACGTCCTAACAAGCGAAAGTCATCAAGTGACACATCATTGGATAAACACGTATTCAAACAAGGTATGTACAAAACATGTGGGGTATTATCGTGTGAGATGAAAACTGAATTTTATTGCCAAAAATGTGCTATAGCCTTGTGTAAAAGACACCGAGAAGATCACGAAAATAAAACTGAATAAAAATTCAATCAAATTACATGATCAATGTTTGATAGCTTTTCATGACAAATTGAAGTCCGACAAAAAAATGTTACATATATTTTTTTCATGTATTTTCCCGTATAATCGATTCCCGCAATCAGATTTCAAAAAAAATTACTTCAAAAACAATTGCAAATGGCAAAAGAAAAAACACGGATATTTTTTTTCGATTTGCCTATGAATTGCATAGTTAGTTTGACGCTATCTCTTCCAGTTTTGGGCCTGGGCCTTAATAGGTTAACGACGTTGCCTAAGAAATCAAGGACTACGCAATACGGGATAACGAAGGTACCAGTGTTAGTTTATGAAACGAGAATGTGCTAAAAAATTTGTAACTAGCACTTGGAACAGACTATGGACCTAATTTTTAACCTTTGGCACTGTTAGTTCTGGAGTAATGGCAATTCTCGTCATTATCCAGGGAATTAAGATTTTAGCTGATGTTCTCATCAATGGTATCGCACTACACCGAATCTACGAATGGTCATTCCATCTACTTGGAACCATCTGTTATAGTTTGACCATCTTCCTAGTACATCTAGGGAATAAAAAGGTCAAGATGCCTATACCAGATGTCAAACAAGCATCATTAAATTTACCCAGTAGACACATGGATGGCATCAAAAATAATAATGAAGCCACTATTGTACAGCCTTCACAACCAACCTTAGCATTATTACCTCATTAGATTTGTAGGCGAACTTGATTTGATAGATAATAAATGAGTAATTAAAAACTATATTTTAACGTTTACTTTTCTTTGTTACACTCCTTAAGTAACCGGTAAAGGGTAGAGGCATGACGGCCGGCCATAATTATAGACAGTTTTAAGAATATATATATATATAAATTTTTCTTCTCTTCTTAAAACCATTGCTCCTTTTGAATTTTTCTCATGAAGCGTATTTTGAGTGTCAGCAGTCGCATGCGTTTAGACGAACCCAAAAAAGATAACATGATCTGGTAGGAAAGATAGAGTGATAAAAGATTATGACCACTTGCTCTCGCTTTCTTGTAAGAAAACTCGAAAATTATTTTATATAAGAAAATAATCATTTTGTATAATTATTTAGCAAATTCATTAACGTAAAAGGTTAATTATAAAAATGTTATTAAATTTCTAGAAAAATAATTTAAATAATAATTACCTGGTGGCGATAATTGAATTGAATTCGCTCCAATTTATCCCTATAATTATATAAAATAATGAATAATTATTTTGTGCAAGAAGCCAATTAAAAACTACATCTAACTTTATATTATTTTATATTCGGTTTTTTTTATTTATAAAAAAAAAGAAATTGATGAAGTCATTACCTTTCTTTTAATAATTTTCAACTTGTTTCATTATAACTAAACATTATACCTATTATTAAATATAAAGAGCTTTGTGTGAATATAACGAACAAAACGATACATTAAGAGCTAGCTCTGGGGAAAAGGGCCCGAGCTCGAAGGAGCCTCTTCTTCAATTTTTGGAAAATCCACGCACTCTAGATAATGAAGAGACATAGTCTTCCGAGATATCATCTTTCCTCCAATAAGATCACGAAGATAAAGGCATTTCAGAGCCTAAAGAAAAAGGCTTTTTATTTTCTTCGCCTCTCCTAGGTGGTAAACTAGCTAAGGAAAAAATAAAAAGTCAGTCCAACGTTACCATAAACTCCAAAAAGGAAGCCAAATACAAAGAGAATAGTCGTGATTTTCAATTCTAAGCGTGCAAAGCTCTATTTATAAATTTATAAAATATTTTCAAACATAAGTTTTCTTGAACATACAGTGCCGCTCAGCCACTTTTACCCCCCCACGGGCAAAATCAGTCTAACTTCAAAGTTTTATATCTCTGGTAGAAATTAACGTACAGAGACGCGCGTGGGTGCGTTTGAAAAGTCTTTCGGAGAGCTTTCAAATGATATTACTCACGGTTGCCATGGATTGTTTTTTAAAATTTTGCAACAATTATGCAAAATTGAAAATTCTGAAATTTTTTTATTATTTTTGACAATTAGCCAATTTTGGAAAAAAAATCGTACGAAAATTTGAAGTACACCATTTTTTAGCTATTACCAAGCCCTATCTGAATCACACTGAAAATTTATTTTCGTCAAATATGACGCGCGCACGGGCATTTTTTCCTGGAAGTGACAGTTTTTTTCAACATTTTTTATCTCCGTCAAATTGTAACAATCGAAAAAATTTTATAGGAGAAAAAATGTTTGTTTTTTCACGTAGAATACTGCAATAATTTTTTTTTCGGTTTTTCGAAAGATTTTTTTTTTTATGTAATTTACGATACTTGTTATGTAGTATTATTGAATGGGTGGAAAAAATTTTTTTTTGTGGTTTCTCATCTTTTTAGCGTACCGACTGTGAGAAAAAAAAATTGAAAAAAACCGAAAAAAAAAATTTTTCGAAAAACCGAAAAAAAAATTATTGCAGTATTCTACGTGAAAAAACAAACATTTTTTCTCCTATAAAATTTTTTCGATTGTTACAATTTGACGGAGATAAAAAATGTTGAAAAAAACTGTCACTTCCAGGAAAAAATGCCCGTGCGCGCGTCATATTTGACGAAAATAAATTTTTGATGAGTGATTCAGATAGGGCTTGGTAGTAGCTAAAAAATGGTGTACTTCAAATTTTCGTACGATTTTTTTTCCAAAATTGGCTAATTGTCAAAAATAATAAAAAAATTTCAGAATTTTCAATTTTGCATAATTGTTGCAAAATTTTAAAAAACAATCCATGGCAACCGTGAGTCATATGATTTGAAAGCTCTCCGAAAGACCTTTCAAACGCACCCACGCGCGTCTCTGTACGTTAATTTCTACCAGAGATATAAAACTTTGAAGTTAGACTGATTTTGCCCGTGGGGGGGTAAAAGTGGCTGAGCGGCACTGTATAAGTAAGTCAACTCTATATTATTCCTTAATTAAAAAAAAACCTTCATCTTTCCTAATTGCGAGTCGACTTTTCTCCCCACGAGGTAGAAAGATTTGACTCAGCCGTTTTATCAATATACTCGTATGCAAGTCGCCTACTAGGCCCCGCTTGTCTCTATGCAAATCGCTACCAGGCCTTGGTTGTTCCATAAATTTAAGTGACATGATTAAAATGAAGTTGCCCGATTTAGGCACCTAAAAGTACAAACCAAAAACACTCGAATTAAATAAAGTCGCAATTACGTTACAGGACCGATAATTTTGGATACACGTGAAATTCTGAAATAAATACTGCCTCTATACGAAAATACTCTCTATGAAAATTTAGAAAGACAAGTGTTAATAATAAATTATAAAGGTTAGGACTTTAGAAGTTATAACCGAAGATTTCAAGAGTGACCTTAGTTTTGACCTTGATCCTCACCTTTATGGTCAACTTAATTTTTTTATATGGAAAATTATTTTTGACATCGCATTCAAAGAAGCTGAAAAATATCCATTTAAAAATAAAATTAAGGTCAACATGACTTCTACTAAGTCACATGAAGGTTAAAAGGATGTTCGCAGAAAAAACTGTAGAATCCTTGATAGGTTGGTGATAAATAAAATTATGAATGTGTTTAGTTATTTTTAACAAGGAATCAAATGATAACATTAGGCTTAATCTTGATCTCATTTTTAAAATTATTTTGAGGTTAATCTCAATTCTTTAAAAATAATCTTTATTTACGATTCTAGCAATTACGAGAAATTTATTTAAATAAATAATTTTTAAGATTGCAAGAGGACTTGATCGCCGTGCGCCAAAGATCAACCTCTGCTAAATTTTAATGTAGGTTCCGCTAAGAAAGCCGGCGCTGACTTCCATAGCGAGAAGGACCCGCGATAGTTGAGAAGGTTGAAGATATTACAAAAATAAAATATAAATTAAAATTACAAAGAGCACTTATTACGCTTTTAATTACACTTTTATTACACAGAGTTATAACAACGGACTTACGACTAATTTACAGACGGAGTGAGGGAATTCGCTTAAACTCAAGACGCGATAGCAAAACGCCAAGCACGAGCTACTTCGCTCAGCACTGGGTCATGGAAATAGCAGACCAGTCTGCCAAGTACGAACGAGAACTGGCGAGAGAGAGAGAAACAAAACACTCTAGAAAGCGACTCACCAGATTGCCGGGGCTCGCAGGAGGAGAAGCGGCGACGGCGAAATCGTAGCACAGCTGGTATAGGTATCTATGGCAGTGGCACCGTCAGTGTGGGGGTAATCAATACTCGGTCGGATCTCCGGGGTCGTGGTATAATGGCCATTGTCATTTGCCATCATGCAGATCTCGGAAAAGTCAAGGTCCAGCTCTGGACTGATCGTCCGAATGTTTACAGTTGTGGTTCTGCCACACTCCACATGTCACTAGCTTAGTATCACTAATTATTTTCTCTTAATTCTCGTGACAGAAAATTAGGCGGCCTTTTTTCTCCCCTGGCTCCCGTCTAACTGTCCAGTCTTCTTTCCTTCCACTATAAATTCTATTTACCGACGCACGGGCCACTCTCTTCCACTTCTCCTCAGTAAAAATTTTCTCTTGCCGCTCTCTCTCTCTCTCTCTTTTTCGTTCTTGCTTTCTTCCTCGCGACACTGCCTCAGCGATCACAAATCTCCCTCTCTAGGCTCTGTAAAGATACAAAAATGTATACTCCACAGTTCGCTTCTGATGATTTAAATGGACCAGAAATGTACCTCAAATCTGAACGTGGATTCCTTCTATACATGTATTTTCATGACATTTAAGAAAAAAATTAAAGAAATTAATTTAATCCGAACATATAATCCGAGCAGTAAATGTAACTTAGGCGGCGGAATGATATCGATATGTTTTTCTGCATTGAGCGAAGCAAAAAGGAGAGGATTAACACTATTTTTGTAGTTTGTAGCTTCATTAGTCTTCTTGCCTCTAGAAATCCAACTTTCATTATTTTTCACACAAGTGCCAATACTTCTGGGGTTGCCACAAAGATTTAATTGTCCAGACTGAGCATCGCACCAAGTGCATAGGTAGGTACTTAAATGACTTATTAATCCAGTAATAATATTTGCTAATTTGAGATCAGTAGCAATAGTGTCAAGAAAATTATTTATGTTGTAATGCGGTACATTACAAGGCCTTTCTTGAGCGTTGCATTATTTGCAACACCTCAGGAAAGCCATTCTCGTCCCTTGCCGCCCCGTAACCAGTTGCACAAAATAAAAACAAACACGCCCTATAAAAAACGATTACCCATTTTCATGCCCGAACAACCACACCAGAGATATTGGCGAAACAAACTCTATGAACGCGATCCGACGGACACTCAAAAGAAAAAAAAAGGAGCGCACCACGGACTAAGAGAGCGCACGCACACACTCACGACTACGCGTTG
This sequence comes from Phymastichus coffea, assembly GCF_024137745.1. Taxonomy (NCBI): domain Eukaryota; kingdom Metazoa; phylum Arthropoda; class Insecta; order Hymenoptera; family Eulophidae; genus Phymastichus; species Phymastichus coffea. The sequence goes on along the minus strand of NW_026706822.1, from coordinate 1,733,432 downwards.
CCGACCTGCGAAAGAAACACGGAAACTTCACTGGGAAGTGCAACGGAAATGCATGTTGATGACACATGCAGATCCGTTACACTCCCAGGTACTAACACCGACACTTACGAAACACCGAAACACCTGGGGCGAGCAGAAAATCGCCGATGAAGTGGCAGCCGGCTATCAGCTGTGTCGGGCTGCCGAACACTATCGGCGACATCCTGAGCGCCACACACACTCACAACGGTGAACATACATAAACACCCGGGAAAACGTCACTTGACCGACACGGGAGCGCCCCAGGAGGCGCTCCAATGACCGTTACGGGAACACGAGGTGTACACGCGAGAGACCAAGTGGCCATTTTAAAGCGCCGAGATGAACTGAGTATGAGCGAGCGAGACCTACTGAGAGCGAGCGAGACCTACTGAGAGCGAGCGAGACCTACTGAGAGCGAGCGAGACCTACTGAGAGCGAGCGAGCGAGACAGAGCGAGCGAAATAGATTAAACAAGAGCGAGCGAGACAGGTTATATGAAATGATGAATAGAATTATATGTAAATGCGAAGATGGGGGCTCTACAATTGAGACGACGTACATTATATATTTATTCACGACGAATTAAAATTAAAAATTAAAAATGAACATGAAAGAAATACCGAATTATAAAAATTCGCATGCGACCGACACACCCCCTATTATAATAGCGAGCGACAAATACCTCGTTAAATTTAATCGATAAATTAACCGACAGAATTCGAACCTCTGACGAAATTCGCTGGTGACGTCACCACCAATAAGCGAATTAGAATAGAATTTGATTTCCGTCCGGATAGAAAAATAGATAAGAGTAGGGGTAGATCTTTCCCATGAACTAATGCTAGCTAACTTAGTGGAGGGTGAGAGAGAAGGTAAATAACGACGAAAGTAGGAGAGTCGAGGAGGGTGCTGTATCCTTCTAATTTACATACGGACCATTTCACAGAATCGAATTATGCAGAATCATACCGACCCTAATTGATCCGACCACATGCTTATGAATGATAAAATAAGTCAATAAAAGTGATTAATTGTTCTTTATATAAAATTTTACTTTTGTTACCCTGCCTTATTTGCATGCTCATTATTGTCAGCCGCGAGCGGTTATAATCGGGTAACGCTGATTCGTTATATTTTTGGTTCCCTCTATAGGTAACATACGCGCGAATTCGAACTGACTTCCGACCTAAAACAAGGAATCATCATCTGAGCTGCCGGCATACCATAAACGAGGAGACAAAGAGGAATCGAATTGTATGTAGGACACCGAGGCCTGGAGCAGAGGAAATCGCGAATACCCATTCGTTTGCTCATCCTGCACAGTCGCCGTGATATCAAACCGGGATACGCGACAACCGTTAGACCCTATCCCCGACGATCGCCTTAGTTAGACGGCGGTCTGGCGCCCTAAATAACCGGGGATAGGGAGACCAGACCAAGCCTTGTGGCGGAAGAGATTAAGAGCGGTTAAGACTCCCGAAATTTCCTACCACAATGTTCAAAGCTGACCATATGAGTTTTTAGATCTCATAATTTTCCTGAACTTTAGGTGCAACACATAAAAGAAAAACTTTTTTTGTACTAGATAATTTGAATTTTTTCGCTGAGTTTTCTGAAGCGATCTCTACTTGCGATTCATTTTTAGGTTGTAATGAAACGCATATTCTCAAGAAGCCTTCTCCGCCATCGACATCAAATTTTAAGTGTAATTCGTTTTCATTTTGTTGACGCTCTTAACAAACAAATTTCAAAAGAGCTTTAACATTTTTACAAATAATAACTGTCTCTGGCACTTAAATCACTTGTTTATATTTCACATGAATAAAAGGTAAATTGCGTTTTTCAAAATACGAATTTAATTTTTGATTATTTTCAAAAAACTTTTTTTTCAATTTGGTTCAATAATTTGTTTGTTGTTTGATTCTTTATGAACTGCAGTCGCAATTTTGAAGATCGCATTATCACTACAATTCAGGTCACTTTGTAATTTATACAGAGAATCAATAGAAATATTAGAGTCCTTTTTTACTTTTGGTTTAACATCTACTACTAACGGCTTGCCGTGAGCTTGCGTCAATGAAATCAAATTCTTACCTTCACCTATTTGTTCAGTGGTATTTTTGTCTCGTTTATGACATCTTTCAGTAATGAACTAATTAATTGTTCTTTTTGTTTTATCTTAAGATTGGCATCAATTATTGTCTTGACATTAACACTAAGAGTACATTTATGACCACGACATAATATGTTTAAACATTTTTTACATTTTTTTTTTATATTCAGGCAAGTTGGTTTTATTATTTTCACCTTTATTTTGAAGATTTGAGTGAATTATTAGATTACCAACCGTTCTACATAAATTACACTGACATTTTTCATTAGCGGACTTTCTAGAATTTCTTTTCAACGGAGGAAATTTACTATAATCAGGTAGTTTCAAATTTTTTGATTCTTTGTTATCTTTATAAGAGCGAGAAACTTTCAATTTGCAAGTAGAACACACAGCAGCTGGAAGCCTTTCATCATTTGTATCATAGTCACTGCACAAATCCAAAATTTTTGTTAGCACGGCACCTTTTACTTCGATAAATGCTTGCGTCTTTTTCAAGCAGAGTAAACATAATTTGTATCGATTTTGCTCGTGATTAACTGTTTTTTTATGGGATACCTTGACCATTGATAAAATGTAGTAAAAGTTTCTATAATGAACGAAGAATTTTTTGAAAGACAATATTTATTGACAAGCTCTCATGTGGTTAAAATAATTAAATTCGAAATTCCTGAAAATAATGTATTTCATGGTTTATACTATAATTGTACTAATTGAAAAATAAAAAAATGGTTGTAAATACTTGCTATATAAACTAGCTAGCTAGCACTACTAGCTAATACTAGCTATATAGAAAAACTTATTATACAAGCTCCATTCAATGTTTTAAGGGTAGGTTCATTCAATCTTTGATAGAGTTTTGAAAAATCTTGGAAAAATCTTGGACTACCACCTACGAAAACCGAACCGAACAAACTATTAAAAACTATTATATTAATTATAATACGTAACATTGTTAAAATACAAGTCATACGATAAATATTCAGTATTTAAATACTTTGTGATGAGAGCAGGCCATGTGCCGGTTTCTCGTCTGCGTTTCTGCCTCCTCCACTCGGCAAGGCGTGGTGGCCAACGTTGGGCGCATTAAAGTATGAAGAAAATTGAAGAACGCGGAGAGAGTGAGAAAGAAAGAGAGAGAGAGAGCGAGCATTAGGCCTATGCAGGGATAGGCAGGCGCGCGACGCGTGACCGATAAGCGACGCGTTGCGTGCCGCCTAACTAGTAGGTCTGGTAGGGAGAAGAGCGAGCGCCGCTGAGCGGCCGCGAGACGAGCGCGAGAAAAAGTGCATGCGCGAGGCCAGTATAGTATGGTCGTGAGAGAGTGCAGAGAGAGCAATTTTGGGGATAGCTGAAAAGAAAGCCAACTCCACTGGCAACAGCTTTATCTGCGACCACAGCCAGCCCCACCCTCAAGGAGAGCCAACATCTTCTGCAGATACATCGGCTGCAGATCTTGGCCAGCATCGTTCGGCAGCAATCTGACCAGCAGCGACGACCGACACTCCCTGCAGCAGTGCTTCGTGGGAGGTTCTCTACGTTGCGAGAAACATTAACAGGAAAGGTCAAACCTTCATTTCTTCTTTTCATCTACGCTCTCTCTCTGGTGATGCGACGACCGGTACGCGTTGAATAAGATAGCCAGGCATTCACGTGCCGGCTATCTAAAGGTTGGCGCTTAAGTTTAATTCGTAGTAGTGTAAATGGTGACCGGCAAATTGTCCAGGCGCCCACGTGCCGGGCAATTCATCCTGTACAGGTTTCTGTGTAATCTTTAAGTAAGTTTGTAAATAGGATAAGTGCGTGATTAATAATTGTTTAGTTAGGAGAGACCGCGATACATTTGTTCGCGACGATGCTATACCGTTTATTTTGTTCTATTCCTTCGTTAGTTGTGATAATAAATAATAATAATATCATAATTTTAGATTGTATTATGCGCGCGTATGCTTAGTGTGAATAATTATTAATAATAATAGGTTGTAAGTTTAATTTGATTCTTGTTTTTGTATAATTTATTTATGACCTGTCCTCTCTTTTCTCCCTCAATTGCCTTGAGCGAAAGCGCCTCACTTACCCCGCAAAGAATTGGTGACAAGGGGAAAATTTTGTCACAATTTTTGAACACAAAAATTTCAATCGATTCAAATACTTACTTATATACTGTAAATAGGAGAGAGTTGAGGTTGGTGGAAGCGTGTGGACGTGTCTTGGCTGTGAGTGCGAGTTTTGGTGAGAAAGTTAAAGAGGAAAAGTGTTTGAGAAGAGAAATAGAGGTGAAAAGAGCGTGGAGGCGGAAGAGGAGTGGAGTAGAGAGAGAAAGGCTAGGAGAAGAGCAGGAAAAAGGAGAGAGAGGAATAAAGAAAAAAACAAAGTTGAGGTTAAGAGAGGCAATTAGGAAACGGGAAAGGTAGATAGAGAGGAGGGGCGGTAAGAAGTAAAGGCGGAGACAGAAAAGGAAAGACAGGGAATAAAGGTGGGATCACGAGTAGAAGTAGAGAGAAAAATTAAAGCGTACGGGATAGTGATGAAAAGATTTGTGACAACAGAAAAATTAAGAGATAAAGGTGGAAGGATGGATAAGAAAAGCCCAAAGGAGTGAAAAGAAGAAAAGAGTTAAGGTGATGAGGGCGAGAGAGAGAGCGGAGAGGGGCTGAGGAAGAATATTAGAGGACAAATGAGAGAGGCAAAAAGATGCAAGAGTGAAAGTGAGGGGAGCGAGATGGAAGGGGAGGGGGGGAGAAGGATTGGACAACACGATAAGAGAAGTAGGAAAAAGTAGTGGTGCAGAAGATATAATGGAAAAGATACGGGCAAATATAAGAGAGGTATGGGAGGATGAAAGGAAAGAATGGACAGAAATGTTTAAAGAAATAATGGGAAAAATGGAAAGAATGGAGGCAGAGGGGAAAAGAAGAGAAGAAAGATGGGAGAAAGAAATAGGAAAAGTTAGGAGAGAACAAGAGAGAGAGAGAGAGAGAGAGAAGAAAGAAAGAAAGAGACGAAAGAAGAAAGGGAAAAAGCAGAACGTAGAGAAAAGAAACTGCAGAAAAAATGGGGAGAGAGGATGAACTAGTTGGAAGATGAGTGCGTGAAACTAAAAGAAAGTATAGAAGGAGGAGACAAGAAGCAAAGAGGAACAGAAGTAGGCAATAAGAAAGAATTAGAGTATATGAGAGAAATAATGGATAGAGAAAGTAGGATAAACAATATAATAGTGACAGACTTAGAGGATGAGTTAAGATGGGAAAAGAAGGGAGAGGCAGAGGACTGGCTAAGGCAGGAACTAGAAATGAAAGGAGAGATAGTGAATCTGAGAAGAATAGGAGGGACAGCGGGGAAGGGTGATCGGAGAGAAAAAGGAAAAAATATTTGGCAAATTAGATGCGCTTCATGGAAACAAAAAGAAGGAATTATGAAGAAGAAAAAGAATGTGGCACAGAAAAAGATATATATAGATCAGGACTGGACGTGGAAGCAGAGGAAGATAAGAGAGGAAGAAAGAAGGAAAGCGAGATAAATAAAAAGTAAAGGTAAAGAGGTAAAGATGTGGCATAACGGAGTGAAGTCAGAGGAAGAAGAATGGTGGTGGAGCGAGAAAGAAGGAAAAATGGTAGGAAAAAGGGCGGAAGGGTTTCGAAAACAATAGGAATAAAAGAGAGAGAGAGAAGGGAAGGGAGAGAGAGGGAAGAAAGGCAGTAAAGATACTATTCCGGAACGTGGCGGGGATGAGGAGCATGTAGGAAGACGACTGGGAATATGTTAGGGAATTCGATATAATAGGGCTAACGGAAACTTGGGTGAAGAGGCAAGGGGCAAGAACAGGTGTGAAGAAAGAACTGAATGGATACAACATAGACTGGAGAGACTTAAGAAGGGAAGGAACAAGGGGGAGAGAAAACGGGAGAGGAATAATGGCGGTAAGAGAGAGGAAAGGGATGAGTAAGGTTGAATGGAAGAAAGAAAGGACAAGTGAGGTAATAGTAGGAGAAATAAAGATCGGAGGAAGGAAATACATGATAGCATCGGTGCATATGCAACATGAGAAGAAGGAAAACTATGAATACCTAAGCGAAGAGATAGAGGAGAACAGAGAAAAAACAATAATTATAGGAGGAGACTTCAACGCAAGAACAGGAAATGAAGGGAGAGAATGGGAGACAGAAGAAAACCTAGAAGAAATAAAGGCCAAGGATAAAGTGTTAAACGCAGAGGGAAAAGAAATGATAAAATGACTAGGAGAAAGGGGCTTAGTGATAACGAATGGGAGAAAAGAAGGAGATGAAGAGGGAGAAATGACATATATAGGAGCGAGAGGAATGTCAACGATAGACTATGTAGTAGGTAACGAGGAAGGTGATGAGGGAATAAAAAGGGTTTAAATAAAAGAGTGGGTAAAGTCGGACCACTTACCAATAGAGGTGGAATTGGGAGACGAAATAGCGGAAGAAAGAAAAGAAGAGGAAGAAAGAATGTTAGACAACTGGAGCGAAGAAGGTATAAGGGAGTATCAGAGATGGATAGACGCAATCGAGGGAACAGAAAAATGGAAAGAGATAAAAAATAGAGTGAAGAACGTAGTTGTAAAAAAGAAGATAAGAAAAAAAAAGGATCGAAAAAAAGCTAGTGGAGAAAAGAATGTAAGATAAAAAGGGCTAGGGTGATGGCAGAGTTAAATAAGATAAGAAAAGGGCAAGGGGACAGAGGCAAATACCTAGAAGCAAAGAGAGAATACAGAGAGGAAATAAGAAAAGTAAAAGAAGATGAGCGGAAAAGAGTGGCAGAAGAAAGAAGAAAAGATAAGACGAGAAGAAAATTCTGGGATAAAGTGAATGGAAATAGGAAGAAAAGAATTGGGTTAGATGAAAATATAGGAAAAGAAGAATGGTTAAAGCACTTCAAGGAACAACTGGGAGAGAAAGAAGAGGAAGAAAGCAAAGGGGAAGAAACCGAAGATAGCGAAGGAGAGGAAGGTGAAGAAATCAAAGAAAGAGAAGTAAAAGAGGTAATAAGAAAAATGAAAAAGAAAAAGGCGACAGGAGAAGATGGTATAGCAAATGAAGCGTGGATGGAAGGTACGGAAGGCTTGATAAAAGATATGATAAAATGCTTAAACGGAATATGGAACGGAGAAGGATATCCGGAAGAATGGAGGAAGGGAAAAATAGTACCAATATATAATATAAGAAAGGGAGGAAAGAAGAAGTAGAAAATTATAGAGGAATAACGCTGATGGACGCGGGATATAAAATATATGCGGAAATACTGAGGAAAAAGCTGGAAAGAGAACTAGAAGCTAAAGAAACGCTAAGCGATACGCAGATGGGATTTAGGAAGAAAAGAGGAACAATGGACACAATATATATATTAAAAACAATAAGAGAGAAGGAAATAAGGGAAAAAGGAGGAAAACTGTTTGTATTCTTTGCCGACATGAACTTTTGACATGATAAGGAGGAAGAAAATATGGGAAACAATGAAAGAAAAAGGGATAAATAGAAAAATTAGGAAAAGAATAGAAGAAATATACAAGAAAACAGGGAGTAAGGTAAAAGTTGGAGAAGAAATAATTCGGGAGTTTGAGACTTAAAAAGACGTAAGGCAAGGGTACCCTTTGAACACCACGCTATTTAATCTTGCCTTCGCCGACCTGGAAATGAAGATCAAGCAGGTGCAGGAAGGAGGGGTAGTGATAGGAAGGAAGAAAATATGGACATTTGGATATGCAGATGATATAGTGATGATGGCAAAGAGTGAAAGTGGAATGAAAGCAATGCTGAAAAATTAAAAAGATACCGGGAAGAAAGGGGATTAGAGTTAAATGTAGGAAAATCAAGGATGATGAAATGCAGAAGAGGAGGAGGAAGGGGGAAGGAAGAAGAATTCGAATGGGAAGGTGAGAGGATAGAGATGGTTAAATAGTACAACTACTTGGGATATGTGATAAGCAGAAATAACGGAAATAAAAAGCAGATAAAGAAGGTAGAAGGGAAAATAAATATGGGACTCGGAAGACTATGGAGGCTAGGAGAAAAGCTATTTAGAGAAAATTGGGAGCTAAGGATGAACCTGTTCGATGCACTGGCGAAAAGCGTGATTATGTATGGAGCAGAAATCTGGGGATGGAAGAGATATGAAGAAATAAAGAGACTACAACTAAAATACATAAAGTGGGTATTAGGATTAGATAGAAACACGCCAAGTTACGATGGGAAACAGGAAGACAAGAAATGAAAGAAACAGCGTTAGAAAGAGCAATGAGGTATGAAAACAAAATAAGAGAAGAAAGAGACGGCTTAATAAAAAAAGAAGCATGGAGAGAACTAAAGAAAAGGGAAAGAAATGAAAAAGATAAAAAGGGTAAGAAGGAGGAGAGAGAGGAAAGGCTAGAAAGAAGTAAAATATACAGAGAGAGGGAAGAGGGAGATGAAATGAGGGAAGAGTTTTGGGAAGAAATAAGAGATGAGCTAAAGAAAAAAGAAGAAAAACAACTAGAAGAAAAACCAGAAAAATGAAGATACATAAACGAATGGAAAGAACTGAAAGAAGAAATGAAAAGGTATAGGTTAAAGGAAATTCAAGGAGAGGGAAGAATAAAAGACCTACAAATAAGGGAAAGGTTTAGGTTAGGTAATGAAACAAGAGGAAGCAGGTATTGGGAAAAAGAAGAAAATAAGAGATGTAGAATATGTATGAAAGAGGAAGAAAATTGGAAACACATAGTAGAAAAATGTGAAAAAAGCAGAAAGGAAGGGAAAGAATGGGAAAAAATAATAATAGGAAGCAAAGAAAAGATAGCGTGGATGATGGAGATAAAATGGAAAAGAAGAAGAAACGAAGAGAAGAAAAAAAAGAAAAACAAGAGGACGAAACTGCAAGACCCTAAGGAGAGACGGAAACAGATGACAGAGAAGCAAGACTCGCAGATACATCTACACACAAATACACACACACACACATACACACAAAACACAAACATACGCGCAAGCATAAACATACACATGCACACACACAGACAAGACACAAGTAACAGCAACTACACAAGCGAGAGGAAGCAGGTATTGGAGGATGGAGCAAAATGGAAAAGAAGAAGAATCGAAGAAGAGAAAGAAAAAGGTAAACTAGAAGGCAAATCATAAGATACTAAGGAAAAATAAGTGCGGTTGAGGAAAGGAAAGGCAGAGGCAGCAATAGGAATCAAGAAAAAGGTGTCAAAGCCTTAATAAGGAGAAAGATAGATGAAATGATTAGCTAGAAGGAGAGCAAAAGCAAAGGAAAGGCAAAGGTGAAAAGGCAAAAGAAAGTAATGAAGGAAAAGCTGAAAAGAAAACATGTAAGAAAGAGAAAAAAAAAACAGAAGAGCAGTAGAGTGGAAAAGGCAGATCTTGGAGAGAGAAAGAGGAAGAGAAGATTAATCAGAAGAAAAATGAGAAGAAAAGAGGAACAGGCAGGCGCAGAAGACAGGGACACAAGAGTTGCAGACACACCTACAAAGGCACATATTTACACAACACATACACACACACGCACGCGCGTACTCACACACACATACACAAAACACATACATAATCAACTACACAAACTGGATACGAGACACAAATAGTAATATAAGAAATGTAAACCAAATGTAACATATAAGTTGTAAATAAATAAACTAACTATAAATTATAAAATAAGTGAGGCTGAGGAAAAGAAAGGCAGAGGGAGCAATAGGAATTAAGAAAAAGGTTTCAAAGCCCTAATAAGGAGAAAGATAGATGAAATGATTAGCAAGAATGAGAGCAAAAGCAAAGGAAAGGCAAAGGTGAAAAGGCAAAAGAAAGTAACAAAGGAAAAAGTTGAAAAGAAAATATGCAAGAAAGAGAAAAACAGAAGAAGAGCTCTTCCTCCCAAGAGAAACATATATTCTTCTTTGTCAGGCGGTTTATAGGTTCAGCGATCATGGAAAAGTCAGGTATAATACGTCTATACCACGAGGTCATTCCCATGAATCGCTTCACCTGTTTGACAGTCCGGGGTGTCGGATGTTCTAATATCGGTCGTATCTTCTCGGGATCTGGTCTTACTCCGTCCTGGTTCACAAAAACTCCCAAGTACTTGACTTCCGTCTTACAGAAGTGGCTTTTGGCTTTGTTGAAGGTTCGGGCCGGACCTAGAATTCTCTTTAATACTATTTCTAGGTGCCGCTTATGCTTTTCAAAAGTCGACGTAATTGTGGTTTCATCGTCGAGGTAAGCAAAAGCGAATGGATCCATATCCGAGCCTATCACCTTGTCCATCAATCTCTGGAAGGTCGCCCCTGCGTATGACAGTCCGACATTCTCTTGAATTGAAAGTGCCCTAATCCAGGTACTGTAAACGCTGATATCGGACGCGATTATTCCTTTAGGGGAATCTGATGGTACGCACTGCTCAAGTCCAGCGTCGATATGAACTTTTCATCCCTTATCCATTTTAGGATGTCACTCATATACGGTAAAGAATAGGCATCAGGTTTGGTAATTGCATTTACCTTTTGGTAATTCACGCAAAACCTATATTTTCCATCAGCCTTCTTTACCATTACTACTGGACTTGACCATCCTCTGGACGCTGGTTCGATTACATCTTTTTCCAGCATATCTTTGACCAGCGCGTGCATTTCTTCTCGCACTCTATCAGAAACTGGGTAGTACTTCTGTTTGAAGGGTCGAGCACCTCCAACATCTATTTCGTGCTCTACCCCCACGGCACAGCCTAAAGCCTGACCACCGTCAGGAATCAATCTTCTCACGAGGTTTTCTCTTTCCTCCAGCTATGTCTTCGTGGCCACCCACAATCCTACCGGTGCGAGAAATGCCGTACCATCAATGCCAGCCACTTCCATTGGTACTTTCACCTGGGCGTCCTTAAGCCATAATTCATCCTCATCGGGATCCAAAACTGCGCGGAACTCTCTTATACGAGGTCCTTCCGGAAAGTATCAGGCCTACGTTTATATCTTCGCGCCATAGTGTTCGAGTGACCTTTACCAGACAGAAACGTCAACAGTAAAGCCTCACGAATCTATTGGTTACTTACTGAAAACTGCCGGACGTATAGTTCATGCGCAGTGTGTCTTTGTTTACAGAAACTATTTAAATGATGCAAAAGGCCTTCGGAAGCGAGTGTATGAGCAAAACACGAATAAAAGAGTGGTATAAACGGTACAAAGATGGTTGCACTTCTGTCGATAGTGATTCTCGTTCCGGCCGACCTTCCACGACAAAAACCGCAGATAATATTGAGCGGGTGCGACTTGCAATCGTGCGTAGAAAAGTTATTACAGGTGATGAATCATGGGTTTATGGTTATGATTTTGAAACAAAATAACAATCTTCACAGTGGCAGCATTCTGAATCGTCAAGATCAAAAAAAGCACGTCGAAGTCGGAGCAATGTTAAGTCAATGTTGATTGTTTTTTTCGATTGCGAAGGTGTTGTACATCACGAATATGCACCAACAGGTCAGACAATCAATAAAGAATACTACGTTCAAATTTTAAAACGTTTGCGTGATGCAGTAAGAAAAAAACGGCCGCACTTTTGGGAAAGTATTGACTGGCTTCTCCATCATGATAATGCACCAGTGCATTCATCCAATCTTGTGCAGCAGTTTTTGAGCAAACACAATATCACATTGCTTCGACTACCTCCATACAGTCTCGACATAGCCCCTTGTGACTTTTGGCTGTTTCCAAAACTAAAAAAACCATTTAAGGACACCGATTCGATGACAAAACAACGGTTGAAAACATTGTGACGAGTATACTTAAGGCTATCCCTGAAAGTGAGTTCCAGAACTGTTTTGAAAAGTGGAAACATCGATGGAACCGTGTTATTCCATCAAGGGGGATTACTGTGTAGGATGCCACCCACCAGATGATAAAGTATAACGCTAGCACGAAAATATAAAGGAAGGCCCGATACTTTCCGGACAGACCTCGTAAAGTTCGTGCCTACGTAGCTGTTATCCATGAGCAGTGGATAATGGCGACTCTAATTTCCTTTGTGATTCCCTCTACCTTAAAGGCGAATATCACGTGACCAATTATGACGCATGGGCGCCCATCAGCGAGAGTTGCATCACCCGCCCTGGTCACATTCAATCCGAGTCCCATCTCCGATGCTAATCTCAGCCCTAATTGACCTATGACCGAGGATGAGGCGCCGGTATCATCGAGTGCTCTAATTTTAAAGTCACCTATATCTACCCGCAACTACCGCCTAGTCTCATCCTCTGGGTCATATCCACGAGTTGCATCTTTTCCTCCCTTCGTCGTACTTTTCAGTGGCTTTCTTCCTTCCGGTGCTGCGACGACGATGAGCTTGTTTCCACTCGTGGATTTCTTCGGCACAGGAGCTTTTTGAGTGGAGGGATCCGAACCTTTCAGGTTTTCGGGTTGTTCGATTCTCGCATCAATCGAGTCTTCCCCCTCCTCCACAGTTTGTATGTGGCCAGCTGGTCCTTCCAGGATGAGCACCCCCCCTATTCTGCTGAGGGCTTGTATCGTGCTCGATCGCCTTCTGCTCCAACGTACCGCTCGGTCCTGGGCTCCCTTGATGCTCTGCCAGGACCTGTTTGAATCCCTGGGTCGCCGACAACTTGCTGTTTCCCATCGACGACCCGCAGCGAGTTGTCGAATCTACTGGAGGCGAGAAGATGACCTCTTCTCTTCACTCTCCTTGCCGTTTCCCTTGTTGCCGTCTCGGCAGAATTTACGACTAAATCCCAGTTTACCACAAGCGGAACAGTGAAGAGGCTTGGTGAAGTCAATCTTCCGCCTCTGTCCTTCTTGCCGTTCGCCAGGAGACCTAGGAGAAGGATAATATTTCCTTCCCTCACGCTGTTCTAGAGGGCTGTCTGCCTGTCTTTGCCCAATTTGCGTAAAATCCGCTCAATGCCCTCCAGACGCTCCTCCATCTTCCTATTAGAAGTGGAACTTTGCGTAGCCGATACTGTCGCTTGTTCGGTAGGCCTCCTGGTAGGGTTCTTCACGCCCTGTCCGCACTGCAGATCTCCCTCCTTCTTCGTGCACGCCTTCCCTTCGCTGGCCATTGCAGTGGTTTGGGATTTACTACCAGCCATTCTTTTGCTCGGCTGGTAGACGTGCTGAGGGAAGATCGTCGAGTTGGGGTCTGCTAATACACGTGGACAACGACTATAAGAAAAAGTGTTTTGTACTTCGGTCGCCCTCCTTTTAAATTCGCGTATCGACGTCAACTCGCTCCGACGCAGTTGAATTTGGATGTTTGGAAGGAGGTTTTCATGGAGTAGGTCTAATAACCTCTCCAAGGGCATTGATGGTTCCAGTCTATTGACAAGAGCCACCAGGTTGGACACGTAGTCTTGCACTAATTCGTCCTCACCCTGGAATCGGTTCTGTGCTTCCTGCAACTGTCTTTGTTGCTGTTGCGTACTTGTGCCGAACTATTCTCGGGCGTCAGCGACGAATTCGACATCACTAAACCACTGGTACTTATTGTTATCGTACCAGGTCCTCGCGGTACCTTCGAAAATCTCTGATACGAAACAAAGTACTTCGTCATCAGTCAGCCCTGCGCCCACGGGCAGATCTTCCAACCTCGACAGAAACGTATCCACGCTCTGTGCCTACTGCCCGCAAACCTCAATTTCCATCCGCGAACGATTTTCCCAACATCTCTGGTTGTGGAGAGCCCTGAGGATAATTGTGGACCGGTGCCAGACGATCCGCTTTGACTCCTCTATCGAACAGGTGCGGATCTTCCGTACTTCTCCGGATTCTCTTCACCTTTATTCTTTAGAGGGCTTCCGGTGGGGTAATGTCCCTTCTACTGGGTACTGGTCTTAGATGTGCTGATGTGCTTCCCGGAATCCCAGAATCGTAGTGACAGGTGAATGTGTCCTGAAAGTCCACATTATGTCTGGAGCGCGGCTGAACCGAGTTGCGCTGTGAAGAACGAGTTGCATGGGCCATTTCATGCATTCCGTTTTCCAGCTCTCGTATTCTTTGGCGCATGTCCTGCGCCTCGCGCTCCATACATACCTGTATTCCCTGCAGAGACTGGAAGATTTCTAGGATTCGACCACCAGCTTGCGGTTGCGGTCGACTCCTTCCTTCAGTTACTCTATCTCCTGGAAGGCTTCGCTCAAGGATAGTTCTTCCTGAGGTTCCTTCCGGGTGCAGGATTTCTGTGACCTGTGATCCGGATTGCTCCATCTCCTCTTTCCCTCCTCCTGCTCCTGGGTGCGGAGGGCCTTCTGGATGAGCTCATCCTCTTCTTAACGGCTGGCTTCTCTCTCCGAGTCCTCATCTGGACTGGCGAATGTCCTTGACATATCTGTCAAGGATATTCCCTCCCTGTTGATGAACCTCAGGGGATGGTTGCTGTTCTCATCTGTGCTGAGGTTTTATAACTCGTTACAGAATGTATCCAGCCACGCTTGTCGGGTGCGACTCCTGCGCCAGCCACCTCTTTGCTGCGCATGGCCTCTGTTTGCGCCGTTTGCGCTTCAAGGGTAAGAGAGAGTGTGCCTGTGTAAAAAAATGATGCTCCGAGAGCAGAAACTGTAAAAAAAAACAATTAACGATGGTCCGTAAATCATCACGAATGCCGCGCCGGCCTGCATGACGTCCGTTAGGAATGAGTGCGATTAGAGGGTTTCGAGCACTTTTTTGTCCGTTCGCCTTAAGAACCCGCGTTGCAGATGTCCTTCGTCTAGTTAAACAGCTCGAATTGCTGTCCGCTATTTATGATGTTTTCCAACAAATATAACAGCGAAACACGTGGGCGTCATCTGAGCAATCCTCGGTCTCATCACGTCTGGGGAAACTCAAATTACTTAATGACCGACGCGCGCCATAAAATTGTTGATTTCGGATTCGCCCACAGGGAATGGGCCCAGAGAGTAGGGAGGAGTTTTCCGTGCTTCCCTCGGTTCCCTTGATGCCAAATCGAGTATTATGAGTAAGTTCGATTTGAACACTCAACAGTTAAGCACGGCTAACTCCGCTTATCCTTGCCGGTTCGTATATCGCTCAGTTCCGCGCCGCGCCTGCATCAACTAGAAGGTGTGTGGTTGAAAATCATCGGACGACGAAAACTGTGTGATCTGAGAGTGATCGAGCGTGTTTTGGGATCAAAGGCGTAGAGTGTAATCGTCATTGTGAGTAAGGGTCAATTGCGTTGGCTGGTGACGTCTGCGCGTCCCTGAGGTGTTGCCCGGTATTCAACTCCGCCCATCAGCTCGGCAACCTAGGTGTTACCGCAGTTCGTGTGTGTGCCCGAGACGTCGGGACTGCGGTGCGCCCGTGTGTGTGTGGGGTAACACCTTCCTTCCTAATCACCTGCGAGGACGAGTGAGTGTAAGAACTACCTAAATGGCCATTCAAGCGTGCGAGGCGACATAGGCTTTGCGAGCCTCAATTGACCATCGTATGTACCTATATTTATCAGTTGAGGGCTCTCTCTCTACCTGCATTTGCTGTGCTAATGTAATTCCGTCCGCGAAATTCCCTTTTAGGTGTTTATAGTTTACCAGAGTAACAACTATTTTGTCCGGTTTGCGTCTATGTAATTGTTATATCATTAGTTGTAATTGTGGCTTGTATTTAAATGGCTTTTCCCCCATGCATGACTGGGGTTTTTTATGCCGGCTAAATATAACGCATTAATGCATTTTCTCTTTTTCGTTATGTAACGGGGGCAGCGCCTTATTCGGCATTGACGTCAACAATTTATTAAGGGGAGAGTAAGAGAGGCACTTTCGCTCTTTAACAATCGGGGAACGACAGGATAGGTCGAACGAATAAATAATTTTCCTTAATTAGAACACACAACTTAAATCTATTCAGACAAGCAAATACAAAATTGGTTATAATAAAGTTTACATCACGCGCACATGTACAGAACAACTTAAACTAACGCGGGAGGATGAATGGCCCGGCGACTAAATCGCCTTGGCCATTTGCCTCCTTACAGAGGAAAGAATACGTCGAAACCTCTCTACCGCATTACGATGAGCGTAGCCGGCAAGTGATCGCCTGGCTACCTATCGTTCCTACGCGGCCGCGCATCACCATGAGAGAGAGAAATACCGGGAGAGAGAGATAACCTGACATTTGTCCTTGGCGATGAGCCGGCAACGGGGAGTTGACCTGGCCGCTGGCTGGACGTCTTCCTCGGCGTAGCCCGTGGTGAACCCACTAGAAGTCATGCCGTGCACGGTGGCGGGGGCGACACTGAATGCCCTGCTGCAGGTATTGTCGCTACACGTTGCCTCGTCTCGCCCTGGCCTGGTCTCTGCTGCACGTATACTTCTTTTTCTCTCTTTGCGCTGCTACTTCCAACTTCTCTCCTTAACTTTCTTCCGGGAACTCTCTCACGCGACTTGACGCATGGTCAGCGTTCCCACTCTAGCCGGGCTCTCCCACCAAGCCCACTTATTAGGCGGCGTGCGACAAAAGCGCGAATTGGTCGCGTGTCACACGCCGGCCCAAACCGGCATAGTGCGTGCATAGGCGCGCACTCTAGCATGCTCGCTAACTCTCTCTCTCTCTCTCTCTCTCTCTGTCTCTCTCTGCCTCATAGTCGCTGCGCTCTTGCTTCTTCGGGCGCTCTGAACCTTGCTCAGCAATCTTCAGCGGCTGGAAAAACATAAAGGCCAGTGGTTAGGCGCAATAAATATATGCGCCCAACGCTGCCCCCGTTACAGTTAAATAAATTACAATCATTAGTTAAACTAAATCTCAGCGTATCTATTATAAATTGCACACGCCTTCCGATCCTGATCTGAATTCCCTTTTGTTTGTTATTTATGAGACTTTTAATTAACATCTCATTTATTAGCATTGATCCTAAACAGCCTCTTCGAAATCTGTGACGGTGCACTCTCCTAGCAACCATCTCCCAAGACTAGCTGCCTGCTGGATGATACTTCCATCCTTGCGCAGCTCTAGATCCGCCAAGTAGCGTTCGCGCTGTGCGGAGGTCAGCTCTAATGCCAAATTGTCGATTTCGGCTGACAATCGAGCTATCTTGCCTCCGCACGGATGTAGGATACGGTCAAGGTTTAAAATTATCGACCTAATCGACCACTACCGCTTCCTATCACCCAAGGTATGAGCGAGGTATACACTATTTAGTGCAACTACCCTTAATGCCTCCTTTTTATAAGGCACAAACTCGCGAGATTATGAGTTAAGTTTATGAGTTAAACGTTCTCCGCAAACTATCTAATTATATTATGAGATATCCTACCTAAGGTCGGAGCCTGCTGTTTGCTTGCTCCACCTGGCTAATATCTCCTGGACTGCACGCTTGGGTCGCGCTCTCTGCTTTTATCGTCGTTCAGGTGCTTCTCACCCCCCTTTATCCACCAAACTATGACTCAAATAGGTTAACACCTGATTAATCCGAACGATCTGAAATCACTTCGACTTACTAATAATTACCGCTTTCGGCCCTTTTTACAATAAACTTAACAATTTATAAGCAAAAAAGTCGAAGTGATTCCGTTTTTTTTCCTGCAGAGGGCGTACCGTTCACGATCTCGCGCTACCACCCGCTCAAACCTTTCTAAGCGCTCACGTAATCATCTCTCTCTCTTTCTCTCTCTCTCTCTCTCGTGCGTCGATTACCTTCGACGCACAATCCTATTCGCACGAAACGGGTCTTAATACTAGTTGGGCGCCATGTAACGGGGGAGGTTATCTAACAACGTGGAAAATTTATTTAAGCACAAACTCCCACGATGCAGAGCTAATCGCCGCTCTGTTAAACACATACGAGGGTGGTCCGATAAGTACTTAGCCTCACCGCCCGATAGAGCCACTCTCGCAAAAGAAATATTCAATCACGTAGTACAACCTTCTCGATGGTTACTGTCAAGATTTCAGCCAGATCGGAGTTGTAGTTTATTTTTGAGAGCGTGTGAAAGCAAGTGTGTCCATTGATTTTTGAAAAATGGAAAAAGAGCAGTATCGGTCGGTGATTCGATTCTTGTTTTTGGAAGGGAAATCGCGCAGCGAAATCAAAAAGCGCTTGGATGCTGTGTACGGTGACTCTTCTACTTCGATGGCGACCGTCAAAAATTGGTTTAACGAGTTTCAACGTGGTCGCACGTCGGTTTTTGAAGTGCCACGTCCAGGTGCTCCGAAAACGGCTACCACGGAGGATAACGTGACAACAATTCACGATCTCGTATTGACAGATCGACGATTGAAGGTGCGCGAGATAGCTAAAATCGTAGGCATCTTAAAAGACCGCGTGGGTCATGTCCTGCATGAAATTTTGGGCATGAGAAAGCTGTTGGCGCGATGGGTGCCGCGTTTGCTCACTCCGGATAACAAGCGCAACTGTCAGACAACTTCAGAGCAATGTCTGACGCTGTTTAAGCGCAATCCGAAGGAGTTTCTACGTCGTTTCGTGACAGTCGACGAAACATGGATCCACTGGTATACACTAGAGACCAAGGAACAGTCGAAACGGTGGACTTTACCCGGCGAAAGTGCTCCGAAGAAGGCGAAGACTGCCCCATCGGCCGGAAAGATGATGGCCACCGTTTTCTGAGATTCACAAGGTGTGATCTACATCGACTACCTGGAGAGGAGCAAAACGGTCACAGGGCTGTACTATGCCGAATTATTGGGCCGATTCGACGTCGAATTGCAGAAAAAACGGCCCCATTTGGCGAAGAAAAAAGTGCTCTTCCACCATGACAACGCACTGGCTCACACCTCCGCCGTCGCCATGGCCAAATTGGTCGCATTAGGCTAAGAACTGCTTCTCCATCCACCGTATTCTCCAGATTTAGCCCCGTGCGACTTCTTTTTGTTTCCAAACTTGAAAAAATCACTCGCCGGGCAGAAATTTGAGTCGAATGAGGAGGTAATCGCTACCACGGAAGCCTACTTTTCAGACCTCGAGGAAACGTATTTTTCAGACGAGTTAAAGAAGCTGGAACATCGCTGGGCCAAGTGTATCGAACGAAAAGGAGACTATGTTGAAAAATAAAACGCCACTTTTCCAAAATTATCGTTTTTCTTTTGTAGGCTAAACTTATCGGACCACCCTCAGATAGTTGTACGTGTATCCGCCTTTACGTCAGATGATTTCATTTCGGTGTCTTCTTTCCAACTGAGTTGAACTCACCTTAAGTCACTTGACTTGTGACACTCGATGTATCTCAGGTATGAGTGTCTTTATACCTAATCTGCTAGATGAAATTGTATTAAAACCTAAGCCTTTATAATAGGAAATGAAATGACGTAATCGGCGAATAAAATTAACTAACTTTAATCAATAAAAACTAGTCTTTTATGGGCCGAAAGACTAACGCACGCGAATAGGATTTACATTGACTTATTAATATTTGGTGAGAGAGAGAGAGAATTCGAAAATTACCGCGATACTAACGCTCGGCGCTAATACAAAAAAGATTCAATATCGCGGTTGACAAAATACTTTCAAACGTATTTTGTCACGTAATAATAAAGGAAGGTGCACCTACCCTGCGGTGCCATTACGGTGATTAGTCGTAATTGTTGACCAAAAAAATCAACTGTCGATGCTCCTCCAATTGATCAGCTGCGCTGCCTCGCTCTCCAATCTGCTGCAATTTGCTGCTGCTATACTGCTGTTGCTTGCTGCTTTTTAATGCTTCTTTGCCACTTACGCACGCACGTATCAAAATTGTCCCAGGAAACTTTAATCGAAACACAGTGCAAATCTAACTGGCGGTATATTCGCGAAAGCAGCTGAGGCTTAACTGACGATTTCAAACTCTCGCGCGCTCTCTCTGTTACTTAATTGTTCGAACTAACACGCGAGTAATAGAATCACGAACGGATCGATTAATTGAATCGACCGAGCAAACTCGCTCTCCCAACACAACGCGACACCACCGTCGGAAGCAGCAATTGTGGCTACGCACCTGGCTTATACACTGCCTTGCCAGTTAATGTTTTGTTTGGCTTTAACATTTCAAAAGCATATCCAGGGAGTAAGAGAGAAGGAGACCCAATTTCATATACGAGAAGTAGGACGTTTCCACCGGCGATGATCGCCAGACTCGCTCGTCGGAATGGATGGCACTAGCTAGCATCAGACTCCACTAGTGAGCGCCATTCGTACTGCGTAGCACGTTGATTTTATCTACCGTTTTCTGTCAACTGATATGCAACAACGTATATAAAATTATGCTTCAAAACTGTGCTTAATTATGATGGCGATATGATTTGAGTTGAGTTGATATAAATGATGAGCTAGCTATCAAGAGACTCAAACCCCAAATCCTATAACCATAAAATTAATAACAAGCCCCTCTCGACAACTTAAATATAACTTTTGACATTTATACAGTGATGTAAGCACGTCAGCCGAGAGGCTAAGGTTTCTGCTTTGGATTGTTAGGATCGCCGGTTCGAATCCTAGAGATGAATTTTTTTTTCGTCATTATGAAGAATATTGGAAGCATATAGATACGTCAAACTAAATTGAAAATGCAAATAACATATATTTATTGATTCTGGGTTTAAATGATGAAGCACATACAAATGAAATTTTTGGAAGATGGTATTTAAAAAAATTAGCATAGACATCCACCATTTTTTTCTGTACTTATTCAAAGTATAAATTGATGGAAAACTTCCGTGAACATTTGAAGAGTTTAATGGGGAATTTTTATTAACAATTTGATATATTTATCTTTAACTAAAATGCGTGCCACAAAAACTAAGCTTTAGCGCTTTTAACATGAATGCTGAAAAAAAAATAATACTATGGTATTATACGAAAAAATGAAAAATATCGTCGGTTAGAAACATATATCACATTCTTCAAAATATAAGTTCATTGCGTTTGAAATTCAAATAAGTAAAACTAACGTATCAACAGACTGTGCTGTCAGTCCGTTCGATCGATACAAAAAATCACTTTATTTTCTATATTTTTCAAGAGCTACTGAAAATTATTTTCAATAATGCGATGTTTATTTGAGATTTACTTTTTTGTTATAGGATATGATGATATTTTTCGTATATGTATAGATAAACGAATGTTGTAGTGATGTTGTACAAGAAAAATATATTTAAAACAATGGAGATATTTCTAGTTATGTTGTGGAAATAAGTTTATGGTTATAGTATTTGGGGTCTCTTGATATCTAGCTCATCATTTATGTCAACTCAAATTATATCGTAATCATAATTAAGTACAGTTTTGGAGCATAATTTTATATACATAGTTGCATGTTAGTTGACAGAGAACGGTAGATAAAATCAATCGGCTACGCAGTACGAATGGCACTCGCTAGAGGGGTTTGACGCTAGCTAGTGTCAGCTATTCCGATGAGTGAGTCTGACGATCTTCGCCGGTGGAAGCGTTCCAGATTTCCGTTGACCGGCCGTATCAGTTGGGTCTCCTTCTCTTTTACTCCCTGAGCATATCACACTTGTTAAGTGTTCTGTTGTTCTTTTATAAATAAAAGTAGAAAATCAAAGTATAATTTATTTGTGCGCGCTGAATTTATGCGACTCAATTAGTTTGGCTGGTTTAATATTAAAACTTACATACTATGTGAAAAGAACGACGACAACTGCAGTCAGTTTGATAAAGTAATTACGAGGGTAATTTGAAAAGTCCGTGCAAAGTCAGAGAGATGGCGCTACTAGTGCGTATCAAGGTTATTTTTAGTTAGTGGCATATGTTGGAAGAGCACACACCAAGTTTCAGCCAGATCGGCCAATTACTTTGCGTTTTACATTCGTTTTAATCAAAGAAATCGTATAAAAAAATCGTGTAAAAAAATGGACGAAAAATAATTTCGTGTATTGATTAAACATTACTATTTCAAAGGCAAAACGCCTCAGGAGATTAAATAGAAGCTTGATAAACATTATGGTGATTGTGCACCTTCGATTAGAATGGTTTATAAGTGGTTTCAAAATTTTCGGAGTGGCCATATGAGCACAAAAGACGCTGAACGTTCTGGACGCCCTGTTGAGGTTACTACTTCAGCAATCATTGATAAAATCCATGATATGGTGATGGCTGATAGAAAAGTAAAAGTGCGTGAGATTGCTAGTACTGTAGGCATCTCGAGCGAACGGGTACATAATATTTTGCACCAACATTTGGACATTCAAAAGCTATCCGCTAGATGGGTGCCACGATTGCTCACGATTGACCAAAAACGAGATCGTGTGAAGTGTTGTAAGAATGGTTTGCAGATGTTCCAGCAAAATCCGTAAGACTTTAAGCGTTATTTCATCATTGTAGATGAAACATGGATACATCACTACACTCCTGAGACCAAAGAACAGTCTAAACAATGACATAACTTAGACATAACACAGGAAACTACTGATAATGAATTTGGGCTCCGTATTCGTATGGAAATGATTCAAAAATATACCGAGCAATTTAATCGTAGTTTGTAGTAAATCTGGTAAACTGACCAAAGAACACTTCAAGAAACGGATTGCAGAGTGTTTAATACCTCACCTATAAGAAAACATTTTACTTTTGACTGATAGATGGACCGGATAATCTACAAATTTTTTGATGAGTTGCTTACCGTTCGATAAAAATGATTATGTTGAACCCTTAACAATACCTGCAGGTACAATAGGAATTTGTCAGCCATTAGACGTATATTTTTTAGGCAATATAAAATTTTTGTACCTGCAATTTATAACCAAATAAAGTTAGAGTTAAAAGAAGAACAAGCACATGATAGACTATTTTTTCTAAAGATGCATTCACTTGTCCACAACAGGAATCAGCTCACAGCAGGAATTTTTCGTCCAATACTGCAATACGCTTAGTACAAAAGTGGATACGCTGTTGACGATCCAAGAACATTTCAAAATGTAAATGAAGTTTGGTTCAACAAGAAAGAAATATTTAGTCTCTGCTTTGAATGTGATAGTCTAGCATTCATAAAATGTGCACATTGTAACAAACTTATATGTTTGAGCCACTTTCTAGCAAAATTATGTTGGCACTGAATAAATGTGAAACTGAAGACTGAATATATGTTTAATTTTATATTTCTTAGAAATAACAGAAAAAAAAATAATTTTGAAAAAAAAATTTTTTAATTCAAAAAATGAAAGAAATAAGAGCCATTTTGTCTTTATACATCCCCATCATTGGCTTTGCGCAATACTGAAGGAGAGTCATTTCAACATGTTTGTAAGTTTTCAAAATTCAAGCTTTGAGGAAGTGGTACTCACAAATAGCCAAAAAGTAGGACTTTGGATAAGCCAATCCTTGTTGTGGGTACCATAAGGAACATTTTTCACTTAATAGCGAGCCCTTTGGCACTGAACACCTGGGGACCTTCTCTTGTGAGTGTGATATTGGTGTGGAATAATTTAATGCTTGAGGTAAAATGTTAAATGTAGCCGAAAATACAACAGTTTATAGGAGTGGCAGTAACAGTGCTTTCAAAGGTAGAATCAAATTTAGTGTAATTACCAATCCGAAGCATTTAGATTTGAGTATGTTTTTGAGATATATCAAACGACTGTTTCATGCTCAAATCGATAAAGCCTTGAAGCGACCTTATTCTATAAAAGTAAATGTTCTGAGTCTGTAGGTACAAGATAACGAGGGAACACTGGATGTAAAGCATTTCAATACTAAACTAATGCCGATATAAATGACTGCGAACGTAAACGAATGGTATATTGAGAATGCACTAGATCCTATCAGCACTAATATGGAAGAATCGCAAGAGCAAGATCCAGGGTGGTCTTTTTGCGTTATACTAAATGTAACTGTCAATATCAATTAATACTATCCTATGAGGACTGGTTTTTAAATTAAGTTGCCCGAATCTATTAGAAAAAGGAGAACCTGTGTAAATGAGAACTGTGATGATGAGTCTTTCAAATGGATTATCCTCTCAGCATTACATCCAGTTGCGATGAATCAAAATCGTCGCAGTGCATTAAAATAAGTATAATTTTAGGTATCTTATATTTTCCGGGGATTCGAGGCAAGTCATTAACCTTTTAAGGACGGGACTGGTCGATATATCGACCACCAATTTTGTCAGGCACTCCACGTGACATATTCTTTCATTTTATGCACAAATATTGTGCAAAAAAAAAGTCAAATTTTAACGTAAAAATCCCCGTCCTTAAAAGGTTAAAATTGGAAAAGAAAATTACGTTTCGGTAATTGTCTATTATATAAATTTGAAAAATGGCATCTACCAAGTTTTACATCGATAGTTGACTACTGAAAAGAAGGAACAGCGTGTGAACATTCTTTATCTGATTTATCTACAGTTGTCATCTAGGAGATGTAAGTATATTTATGATCGTTGTCTGCACTGTTTTTTCACCTTTCTATACATCACATCTCTATACATTGCGCTTCAAGCCGCGACGATGTATAAAGATATGATTGAGGATAAGTTATTTGTTGGGAGGTCGTACGGTCGTCGGTACCAACGCACCGTCTGAATATTAAAATTGGGGAAAAGCAGATTGGTTGACCGCGACACTCGTGTCTATGATGAGATACGACTTGATATTAGGTACTTATTTCTGGAATAAGTGGGATTCCAACATCAGTTATCAGCATCGCGCGTGGCACTCGGGTGACCAAGGATATCGGAATCAATTAGCGGAAAAAGGTAAAGAAGCGGTAGATGTGTTCGCCGAATGATCCGGTCTGAGCAATTACGAACAGGCTCAACGAAAGACAATCATGGCGCTCGTATACCAGATTGTTTCGGAACCTGGGGAATTGCCCGAGATTCCACGAGTTGTCGAGCATATCATCAATGTAGGCAGTACATGCCCGATCTTAGCGTTTACGGAGGAGGAAACAATGCTAATTTAGAAGGAAGGGATAATCAGGCCGTCGAATAGCCAAAGGTATAACGCGCCGGTGATGGTCCATAAATCAGACAGAAGGTATAGATTTTGTTTGGATTTTCAACCTGTAATAAGGTGACGAAGGTAGACGCATATCAAATGACGAGAATTGATGCTATTTTAGATAGGCTTTGCGGTACGGTATACCTGTCAAATATAGATTTGTGAGCTGCGTTTTGGCAAATTTCCCTGTCGGAAGAAAGCAAACAGTGTAGACGTTTGCTGTTTCGGGCTTAGATTTTTGGGAATTTGAACGGATGGCATTCGGGCTAGTAAACACTCCTGCTACGTTCATGCATTAATGGAAGCGTTGTATGGATTTATATAATGAATACATGTATTTCATTTTAGAAGAGCAATTGTACATATTCGCTCATATATTTCATTTTTTAACTGTTTTATTATATTCTTATTTGCTAATCAGGTATTACCTTGTTTACTTATATTCAGCAGTATTGTACTCTTGTTATAAGCAAACTTACATTCTTATAATTGAGCATTTTGTCTTTATATGTTCATCAGAATCTGATGAGTGTTTGTTTAGCGGTATAGAAGCTTCCTGTAAGTGCTTTCATATTTCTTGCAAATACGAATATTTCAATTTGGTTTAATCGTGCAGGACTGGTTAATCTAATTGCACATGTTACTTTATAATGTAGGAACATATCTCGATATTAGAAGATCGAATCTTATTTGCAGGAAGATGTAAAGATAATTTTATCTACAATTACTATGCCTTTATTTTTATTTTCTTGTCGGCATACTTGGTGTTAGTTGTGCTATCCTGTTTAGAGCTTTGATGTTATTTTTTTGGTTATTTTGTCTATTATGTGAAATACTGTTTCAATAAGTTTGTATGTCGGAATATTAGATGCAGATGCTGTATTTATTTTAACATGTGAGGCTCGTACATATGTCTTAAAACTCTTGTCCATTTGTTATGTATGTTTATATACGAGGGTGGTCCGATAAGTACTTAGCCTACAAAAGAAAAACGAAAATTTTGGAAAAGTGGCGTTTTATTTTTCAACATAGTCTCTTTTTAGTTCGATACACTTGGCCCAGTGATGCTCCAACTTCTTTAACCCGTCTGAAAAATACGTTTCCTCGAGGTCTGAAAAGCAGGCTTCCGTGGCAGCGATTACCTCCTCATTCGACTCAAATGTCTGCCCGGCGAATGACTTTTTCAAGTTTGGAAATAAAAAGAAGTCGCACGGGGCTAAATCTGGAGAATACGGTGGATGGGGCAGCAGTTCGTAGCCTAATTCGACCAATTTGGCCATGGCGACGGCGGAGGTGTGAGCCGGTGCGTTGTCATGGTGGAAGAGCACTTTTTTCTTCGCCAAATGGGGCCGTTTTTTCTGCAATTCGACGTCGAATCGGCCCAATAATTCGGCATAGTACAGCCCTGTGACCGTTTTGCCCCTCTCCAGGTAGTCGATGTAGATCACACCTTGTGAATCTCAGAAAACTGTGGCCATCACCTTTCCGGCCGATGGGGCAGTCTTCGCCTTCTTCGGAGCACTTTCGCCGGGTAAAGTCCACTGTTTCGACTGTTCCTTGGTCTCTAGTGTATACCAGTGGATCCATATTTCGTCGACTGTCACGAAACGACGTAGAAACTCCTTCGGATTGCGCTTAAACAGCGTCAGACATTGCTCTGAAGTTGTCTGACAGTTGCGCTTGTTATCCGGAGTGAGCAAACGTGGCACTCATCGCGCCGACAGCTTTCTCATGCCCAAAATTTCATGCAGGACATGACCCACGCGGTCTTTTAAGATGCCTACAATTTTAGCTATCTCGCGCACCTTCAATCGTCGATCTGTCAATACGAGATCGTGAATTTTTGTCACGTTATCCTCCGTGGTAGCCGTTTTCGGAGCACCTGAACGTGGCTCTTCAAAAACCGACGTGCGACCACGTTGAAACTCGTTAAACCAATTTTTGACGGTCGCCATCGAAGGAGAAGAGTCACCGTACACAGCATCCAAGCGCATTTGGATTTCGCTGCGCAATTTCCCTTCCAAAAACAAGAATCGAATCACCGACCGATACTGCTCTTTTTCCATTTTTCAAAAATCAACGGACACACTTGCTTTCATACGCTCTCAAAAATAAACTACAACTCCGATCCGGCTGAAATCTTGACAGTAACCATCGAGAAGGTTGTACTACGTGATAGAATATTTCTCTTGCGAGAGTGGCGCCATCGGGCGGTGAGACTAAGTACTTATCGGACCACCCTCGTACTTATTGTAGCGGTTGTATTGCATTTATTCTTAATTTTATTGCTTCTAGGTAGCTATTTTTATCGCTAGTTCTTCTGCTAATTTTAGGTCGATGTATAGGTTTATTTCTCGTTATGCTTTTCATTTTCACGTTAGTATTGGTAAATATCGCAGTGGTAATTTATTGCTTCTAGTTGGAACAATTGTAAGAATATTTTTTGCATTTGGAAATCTATTTTTATTTATGACTTTTAATAGCTTATTCTATATTCTTTTTATTAAGGTTAAATTATTGGCATATACTCCACCCCAAGCAACTATTCCATATTTGACAGTGAGAAGGAATAAATATTTTCACAACTGATTATATTAAATTATTTATTTGGTGTTACTATCTTGCTGTCAGCCAAGCGATCTTCCAATCCTCAGAAAACAATACAATGTGGTAAAAAAATAACAAAAGCTAATTAGCGTTAACTTCAATTCATATTGATAGAACATAAAAATCGTAGAACTCGCCACAATAGTACTAGAAAGCATAATATATTATCATAAGCGTCTTTGGATCCATACTGTTTTTCAATTGTGCACATATAAAAATCAAATACTTTGTTTTATTTATTAAATAATTAATATGCTTATCCCATTTCATACTATAATCACATATAATACCTAGGTATTTGTTCTCTGTTACTCTAGTTAATATACGAGGGGGGTCAATAAGTCTTTACAAAATCCAAGAGATGGCGCTCGTCAAGTTTAAATTATGATGTTTTTGACAAGCAATATTACTAACTAGATATCGTACAAAATTTCAGCTCGATTCACTAAGTCGTTTTTTTGTAAGAGTTGGTTGAACAAAAAGTTATTGGTTTATTTGAACAATAGAAAAAACAGAGTTTCGAGCGGTAATAAAACATTTTCATTTGAAAGACCTTAGACCAAAAGAAATCACAGTTGAATTGAACGCCGTTCATGGCAAGTCTGCCCCTGTATTTAAGACTGTTTATAACTGGGTGAATGAATTTAAACACGGCCGTACAACAACAAAAGATGAACCTCGTTCAGGACGCTCCGTAGAAGTAAGTACGCCAAAAATGGTCAACAAAATCCACGATATGGTGTTCAGTGATAGAAGATTAAAATTGCGAGAATCAGTTGAGGCCACAGAGGTATCAAAGGAAACAATCATTTCAATTTTGCATGAAAAATTGAGGATGAAAAAAATATCAACTATGTGGGTGCCGCGTTTGCTCACTGTTGAAAACAAACGAACCCGCGTGGTCACCTCTAAGGCTCTTTTGGCACGCATACGTCGTAATCCAGAAGACTTTTGACGTCGACTCGTAACTGTAGACGAAACATGGGTACACCACTACACTATAAGAATAGTCCAAACAATGGATTACCACAGGAGAACCAGCCGCAAAGAAGTCAAAGACAGTAAAGTCAGCTGGCAAAATTATGGCCATGGTTTCCTGGGATGCGTATGGAATCATCTACGTCGACTACTTGGAAAAGGGCCAGACGATCACTGGACAATATTATACGTCATTATTAGGTTAGCTGAAAGAAAAAATCAGAGAAAAACGTCCTCACTTGAACAAAAAAAAATGCCTCTTTCTTCAAGACAATGCTCGAGTTCACACGTGTGCAGTTTGAATGACAAAAATTAACAATTTAAAATTCGAATTAATTGACCATCCATCACTGATTTTTCTCCCAGTGACTTTTTCTTATTTCCTAACCTCAAAAATGGCTTGCTGGAAAACGATTCACGTCGAATGAAAAAGTCATCGCCGAAACAAATGCCTATTTTGAGTGTTTTCAGAAATCATATTTTTCTGATGGCTTAAAAAAACTGGAAAGCCGTTTAATAAAATGTACCAACCTTCAAGGAGATTACGTTGAAAAATAAAAAAAAATTATATATGCAAAACTTATTTTTTTCCTTCTTTTTGTAAAGACTTATTGACCCCCCCCCCCCCTCGAATTATTATTTATTTTAATGTTTATTGTTTCAGATACGCTATCACAGTAATTTCTAAAAGTCATATATACGGTTTTACTTATATTTACGTAGTGATAATTTGTTTAATGCTAACCAGTCAGCTACCTTTTGTAAATTCTTATTTACTGCATCAGATGCTTTAGATTTGTGCTGTTAATTCTAACTGATATTTTTTTGTAGTTGTCTGATATACCAATAAATCTTGGTAGTGTAAGTTTTATTTCTTAGTTGGTAAAGTCAATCATTTTATCAATTTTTCTTTTCAATATTTCGCACTTGTTATCTGTTGTTACATAGTTTGTTTTATAAGTGGTTCCATATTTATTGTTGCTAAAAGTACAATTTAGGTATTTATATCCATTATTTTGTTCTTTGCAGGCCGTTGTTAAATGTTTACCAGAGCATTTCAGACTTGCTGATTCATTTCTACATTGTGATCCTCTATGCCAATAACCTCGACAGTTATAGCATTGTCTTACATTGATTATATCGAAATCTCTACTGTTTTAATGACCTGTTACGTCTCGTGCATCAACTACGAATAGCTAATGAATGAGACGTTCCAATATGTTGACTAGTGGTCGGATATGTCTCACTTATAATAAATATATGTGGAAATGTATGTCTGATAATTGTACTACCTTGATAATCGTAGCCTTTAATTGTTGATAAAATGTAGCAGGCTCTAACTGCTTGTTGGATTGTATGAATGTAGCAGGCTCTAACTGCTTGTTGAATTGAGTAAATGTAGCAGGCTCTAACTGCTTGTTGAATTGAGTAAATGTAGCAGGCTCTAACTGCTTGTTGAATTGAATAAATGTAGCAGGCTCTAACTGCTTGTTGAATTGAATAGGATAGGTTTGAATAATACTTGCACGATATTACTTTGTAACAGTCGCAAGTTTATTAAGAAAAATGATCACCAATTGTCGGACCGGTGTGTACGGAGTTGAGTCTTACAGGTGCTTATTGACTGACTGACGGACTACTGATCAACTGCCGAGAGTGATTTGTTCATTGGTTTTTATATCTTTTATAGTTCTTTTTCAGGTCAGTATTGCGATATTGTGTGACATTTTGTTTTCGCTGATTATAAATTCTTGCGTTTTGGTGACTTAGTTTCGGAGTGTGTTTCGACAGCTTTTTGCTGTCGTGTGAATAGCTTAGCAGTTTTGAATGTGCATATGTTACAAAAAGGATGCGTCGTAAGGCTTAATTTCGGAGAGTCATTTACCTCGCGTTTAATTAGCTTTTTGCTGACGTGCGAATAGTTTAGTAGCTTTGAATTTCGCAAATGTTTATTTTATAAAAAGGATGCGTCGTAAGACGTAACAGACCAACAAATATTGTGCCATGGTTTTCTTTTATTTAACTGTGTGCTTCTACTGATATTTCTATAACTACTGTTACTAGATTTGTTTTTATATTTGTGTACGAGTACATATCCAAGATTTTGCATTTATTTTCATTATTTTTAAAATTTCTTAAGTTGATCTTCTTCTTCAATTTCTTTTTTAGACATTTTTTCGAAATAATCTATTTCAATTACTTTTACTTGAGAATTTTCTATTTGTTCTTTCTTAATTTCATATATTGTTGTGGATGCAGTTATATAGAGCATAAGTCATTCGAGACGTGTTACATTAATATTGAATTCTCCATGAGCTTCTATGTCGGCCACGGTCTTCTTCGTTTGATAAACTGCATTTTAATCGGTACTCGATCTTATGAGAATTAATTCATATTTCATATTCACTAGCACTTTGCAATAGTCCTCAGCGAATCCAAGTATGAAGCTCAGAGGAATCAAATTATCAAAGTCGCCATTCGCATTAGTTATTTTACAGTCCTCTTGTTCTAAGATATTTATCCATCCGGAATTTTCGGCAATCAAGGATTGACTTGGAGTGAGAGATAACCAGTTCTTCATAACTGTTGTGAGACCAACGTTCTTACATTTATCTATTTCTATAGCGTTCAGCTCATACCTAATTTCTTCAAACATGTGACAAATGGCATTATTAACAAAATTAGTATTCGTTAACAAAGTGATATTGTTGCTAGATAATCGTCCACAAATGTGTAACGAGCTGCGAGATGGTAAAAGACACAAGTCTTGATGTTGAATTGATATACGAATCTCGTCACTATTTTTGAGTGATGAATTGGTGTAAGGTTGATGAGCATGGATTTCATAATAAGCCAAAGATTCATCGAAGACGACAGGTGACTGTATTTCTAGAATGTTCTCCATTGTTTCGTTGAAAACAGCAAAAAAAAATTAGGCAATTTATTTTCCACCAGGAACTACTCTTCACCCAAGACTTTTTAGGGACTTTATGCTTTGACGTTTAAGCTTTCGCTTCCCGATGACGATTAATGACTGGAGTTCGTCGTGTTGACGTTTTCAATTTCAGTCGACGACGGATGGTGGGTTTGCATTTTTCAATGCTTATATAGGCTCTACCACTCTTTGAATCGTAAACAATTCCCATTATATGCTTTTGAGGTGTAATCTGATGGTTATGACTTCACCGCGAAAATTAATTAAATTTCCGTCTTGAGCGACGATGCGTAATTGTAAATAATCTACAGACTTTTTCGTAACTGGAAGATAAATCACGTGAGAGGGAATTTCAATAATTTTATATCAAGGCGGTACTGCTGGAAAAAATTTGTGAATATCGTGAATGATGTTTCCGTTCAAGTAAGCTCCAGCGGCTACGTTGCACTTGACTCTCACAGCGTTTACCTTGAGAATACTGACGGGCAGATCAGAGTTACGAGAAACGTTTGCCTCGAATGTACGTTGTGAGAAACCCAACAATCGTCCGATAGTATTCTGCGGACGAAAATCGATAGGTTCAGAACACTTGATTGTACAATGCAAGGTGTTGTTGTTTGGTTTCAAATTTAATATAATATTATTATTATCAGTGCAGATACGCTGCACAGTTTTGCGAAGAAATTTATCAATGTCGTCGATCTCGTAGGTCCCGACAGGTATGTCGATAATTTGATTTGCGACATAAAATTTATAATTATATACGTCGATATTAAGTATTGAGGTGAATGTTAGGAACTCGACTTAACTTGTAATGTTTATGCTGTGATAGTTCGATTAGTGGGAAATAGTGCGCTTTTAATAGTGAAGAATTACCCGAGAGAGTCAGAGTTAACGAATTCTCCATGACTGTCCGAACATGACTACCAATATTTTCACGTTGCCTTTACTTTTATACCTTCGCACAATAACTGTAAGCAAAGATGACCGCATACGTGAGAATTGAAATCTTGATATCTTTTTGTATTATATTTGATCTCGATATCACCAAGATACATCATTAAATCAATAGGTGGCCTATCAATAGATCTCCAAAGCTATTGAAATATGAGGCGTTTTTTCCGAATTTCCGATAAGCCACCCAGTGCGTTCCTGTTCCTTCAACGTCATCAAGATTGATTATAATTGATTCGCGATAATATGATCCAGAACTCGGTAAGTCATTTCTCATGAAGACTCCGCGAAAATTTGGTATATTCAAAATTTTTGCAAACTTCAAGTCGATATTTGTGAGGGCTCTATCTGGTAGATTTATTTCGAACTTTTTTTTTCAAACTGTTGCAGAGTGAGCAGAGAACAGAACAAAGTTGTTGTAAAAAGATTTTATTTAATATAAAGATGTATTTGGTATCTTGGAGAGAGTTGTGCACAGTCAGACGGTTACAATCCAAGTGGGTATTTTAACGCAGATATATCGGCGGCTCGCAGGCCGCTATACGTAACTGTCGTATACACACACTTACGGAGTGCGCGCATGCGCATACACATGAAATGCTGAGCAAGCTATCTCAAACACTCCCTCTCTTGCTTTGTATTCCATGTTTGAATACAAAAGAAAAACTTCTAAACATTAAATACAAAAAAAAACTTCTAAACATCAATTATATCACATCTAATTTCGAACTAAATTTGTTTAATTAAATAAATAATATATATATATACTTTGATCACAGAACGCACAATATTCTAATGAATATTGGAATCTAACTTACTATCTAAAATACAAAAGAAACTAACAGTTTTTCATCTTCTTAATTAAGTACTTCTAATTTCTTCTAAACAACTTATTATTGTTTCTAGTCAGCATTAGCGACCGCAGCCGCCTCTGAAAAAAAAAAATTAAATAGGAGAATGTTCTTTTTTACATTTATGTTTCTAAAATCAATTGCAATGATTCAACAATATATTTCTGAATTTTCTAAATGGTTGAAGAGGAAGCGGCTTAGTAAATATATCAGCGGTATTATCATGAGTAGATACCTTTCTAATATTGACTTTACCTTCTAAAACACACTATTTCAGGTTATCTCCGTGAGTATCAGACAACTTTCTTTTAACACCTATTCTTTCTCTTTCATCCAGACGTTTCTTAATCTCTTCTAAAGTATCATCAAAATCTTTAAGTTTGTGACTACCCTCCTTTTGGGTACGATCTCTGGCAGATTGATTATCACAGTACAGAGTAACTGGATACATAGTGAAGCCTAATATATCTCTTAATGCCTTATCCAACGAAACGATTTCTTTGCATGCCTCACTCATAGCCAAATACTCTGACCCACAAGTTGAAGATGTTACCAAAGTTTGCTTATGACTTCTCCAGGCAACGGTGTCTTTAGACAATGAAATGGCCAAACCACTTGTGGAAGTGGAATCTGGCCAATCTTTAAAACTTGAATCAGAGTAAGCTTCTAAAGTATCACCATTACCTCTAAAAGTAAGGCCTAACTTTGCTGTCCCCTTCAAATACCTAAGTACTCTTTTGACATCTAACCAATCTTCTTCGGTGGGATTAGATTGCTTACGCGAGAGAAAATTTACCGCGAAGGAAATATCCGGTCGTGAAGTATTTGCCAGATAAGAAATACATCCAATGACCTCTCTATATGGGACATCTAATTTTCTTCTAGTCTTTTCTTGATCTTGGTTGATTTTCTTGCTTCTAGCTTGTGGAGTGACCATAGGTGTTTCGTGTGGATTACAATCAGTCATTCCAAACCTTTCTAACACTTTGTAAACATACTCTGCTTGATTGATTGTCAATATTTTATTACTTCTATCTCTCTTTATAGTCATGCCTAAGAACTGTTTTGGTTCGCCCAAGTTTTTCATTTGGAAAATACCGCTCAAATGATCTATTATTTATTTTAATTTCTTTGAGCAGTTGCTCGCCGCAATAATGTCATCCACATCCAAGATTAGAAAAACAACAATACCTTGATATCTATAAGTAAACAGGCAGGGCTCATTAATATCCTTTTGCAGATCCCATTTTAGCACTTCTACTGTGAAACGTTCATTCCACTTCTTGGGACTTATTTTCAAACCATACAGTGCCTTATGTAATCTACAAACTTTAGTCTTTCTAGTGAATTCATCTACTTCTAAGCCCTCTGGTATCTCCATATAAATTTCTTCATCTTCATTTAAAGTACCGTTTGAGAAAGCTGTTTTAACATCTAACTGGCGGACTTCTAAATCCAATTTGTTTACAATATCTAGAGCTGCTCTTATAACGGGCAGTCTAGAAACTGGTGCATATGTTTCTCTGAGCTCATAATTGTTTTTATCCATAAATCCTCTAATAACGAGCCTACCTTTTCTTTTCAGTATGTATAATTCATCTAATTTCTTCTTAAATACCCATCTAGAGTCAATAACATTTGTTCGTTTACCATTCTTCAAGACTGTTGGCCTGTCCACCAAACTCCAAACTTTGTTGATTTCCATTGATTTCAACTCTTCTTTAACTGCTATAAGCCATTCATCTTTGTCTTCCATACTCATTGCTTCTTTAAAACTAATGGGATCATGATTTATGACAGCCAAAAGAGTAAATACTGACTCATCTTTATCTTCTAAGTCAATGCCTTTTATTTCACTTAAAAATGCAAAGCTGACATCTACTACCATTCGAGCTTTAGAAGTTCCTTTATCCATGGTCTTATAGTCTTTGGCAGTTTTTACATTTCTTTTCGGTTGCTTTCTAATGGGCTCTACATCTATAGTTTGTTCCTCAGATCGGGCCTTCTTACTTCCTCTAGATTTAGGTTTGGCTGAACTATCGATTTCCATGTTTTGGTTTGATGTCAGTTTCATGTTTTTAAGATTATCTTCTTCGACTTCTAATACTTCTAAATTATCTCCATATAAATGCACTGTCTTTTCCTTTTCATCTTCTAATTCAATATCTTGATTTCTTTTAATGCTATCTTCTAAAATTCTTTTGTTTTCAATATTTTTGTATGTTAGTTTTTCTTTGATTTTAACGTGCTTTGAGTGAACAAATTTGCCCGAGCTGGGATGC
Organism: Phymastichus coffea; assembly: GCF_024137745.1. NCBI lineage: Eukaryota > Metazoa > Arthropoda > Insecta > Hymenoptera > Eulophidae > Phymastichus > Phymastichus coffea. The sequence goes on along the minus strand of NW_026706822.1, from coordinate 1,697,797 downwards.
CATAGTATATAACCATTTGATGTCTGACCTACCAGCACACCTTTAATAGCCTTGGCTGAGAATTTTGTTTCAAGGACGTGTTTCGTAGCATAAGCAATACTTCCAAACTTTATAATTTTGTCTATGTGGCATTTGCCTTCAGGATTTATTAACTTCAAAGGAATCTTCGAAGTCAATTGATTTATTAGGAGTTCTGTTATACAAGTTTATAGATACATCTACAGCAAGTGGCCACATACTCTTGGGTAAATCGGAATCAATCATAAGTGACCTTGTTTTCTCAATAAGGGTTCTATTAAATCTTTCTGCAGTACCATTATATGGTGGAGTGTAGGGGCTAGAAAAATTTGGTTCTATGCCCTCCTTTTTCATTACTTCTAAAAACTTTCCTCCTGTGAATTCAGTACCATTATCAGCACGGATAAAACTGACCTTTTCATTTTCACCTAGCAGATTTCGTGCACTAACCAGAAAAACTTCTAAACAATCACCTGATTCAGACTTGTGTTTTACCGAATAAAGCTGGATTTCCTCATTCATTTCGACTACGATTTTTGCACCGAATTGTGTTTCAACTTGTTTGAGTCTGGTGATCATGTACTTGGATATGAATGGGATACGAATCTTCTTAGTGGGTTTGAATTGATAACAAGCTATATTATTCAGCTGCGCGAGATCCATCTGTAGAAAAAAAAATGATATTTAAACTCAGTTGACTTGAAACAAAACACCCATACACAAAGAAAATCACAATTACCTCGAGTAATTTTAATCACGGAAATTTTCTGTTTTTTTCTAATTTTATCGACAAACCAAGCTTCCAGTAACTTTCTTTTTCTTGGAGCAAGTTGACTAAGAATGAAATTAGAAGACTGTTGCTGCTATTACTGCTACTCACTACTCGTCGTTGCAGGTAACTTTTTCTCGATGAGAATGAGCTTACGAAGCTTCGAGTGTTGTTTGATATAACCCGTTCCCCACTCCGGTCTTTTTTGGCGGCTCGATGGCGGCAGTCGGCGGCTCGACGACGGCGGCGGCGCTCGGCGGCTCGTCTGCGACCATTTCCAGCTCTTCTATTCCCTCCCTTTCCACCAATGAAATGCTGTAATGACCCCAAGGAAGCGTACCGATGGTTCCGGGCAGCAAGAAGCGTTTATCGTCATGCGCGCTGAGTGCGATCTTTGTTTGTCTCTCGCTGTACAACTGATGATGACATGTTCTGATAGACTTTTGCTGTCGGCTCAGAATTACATTTTCTCAGAGACATTTGACGTAATTCTCGAATGTAATCCTAGCATTCAAAATCGAATTCTTAATCCACTTTGCCTTCTTTATAGGATTTTTATTCTGAACTCTCACGCTGTTCATTTTGCTTCTGAGTCCAACGAACTGGACCATGAGCATTCTGGCATTCTCTTCTTTCATCTTACTAACCACTTTCTTATTGGCTCTGGGAATATTGAACCGATTTGGTTCTGAAGAATCCGATATATTGAATTCGCGAATATCTCGACGCATGACGTCGTACATGTCTACATTGGTGATCTCGTACATCAGACTGACCGTGTCGGTGAACAGAAGCTTGCAACATTCCTCACCAACTGCATTGCTCATGTAGTCGTAGAAGAATCGATACGCCAGAGTCTTGGACAAGTCGAGAACAGCGAGACTTATGTAAATGGGTTTTCTCACTGTGATTTCCGCCCGCAATAGTTAAATCGCCACCAGTTCGTCGTCAAAAATGTCGCTATTGTGGAAATTTGGTTGAGCAATCAGAGCTTCGGCACCGTATCGCCCCTCCCACTTGTTCACCAACTTCACGTCGATGCGTTTCTTTTCGTTTTCCATGGTCTTGGCGTACACTGCATTGTTGAACAGTTTGTATAGCATTTTTTCAAATTCGTTTTTCACTTGTTTACGAATTTCGCTATTCAAATCAATATACGTCTTGGGCCATGGGCTCTGATTAAACTTTAAAGACCGATATATCTTCGCGAGGTGCAATCCATGCCTTATTGCTTGTTTCCGAGCTCTATAGTGGATTACGTAATGCGCCTTATCATGGACAGTCGTCATAAGCTTTTTCTTTTTGGATTCCGGAGCGGCTTTGTGCTCCGGATAAAATGGCATATATTTGTGCGCATCGTGAATTTCTTTTGGATACTCCAAATGCACCTCGAGTATGTAACCAAAGGATGAATCATCGGGAATAGCGAAAGAAAAGTTCGAGTCAATGTCGCACCATTCAAAGTCACCGACTGGAAAGGGCTCGGTCATACTCCATCCGTAAAGGTTATTGACGTCGAAATACATCAAATATTTGTCATCTTTCTGTGGATTATAGTCGTTCCCCATGTATGGATTGTTCGCGGCAACGTACCTGTTGCAACACTGGCTGATTCCACTGCGAATGCCGCGCTCGAAAAACATGAGCATGTCGATATCCGTCAAAAGCTCCAACCTTACACCCGTATACTTCAACATGGCATCCTAACTCAATCCGGGCGTCGTTTAGTACTAGACCGGATCCAAACGATACGCCGTTCGGCACTTGGCTCTGAAGTTTTCAAAAACTTCGGCCAGTAAGATAACGTCCGTCTTGAGATACAAATCCGAATAGTTGCCGAAATCGGTGATATCGAACGTTCTCCAAACATTCTCCGCGTGACTGTACTCCTCGCCACTGATATCCGAATCGTACAGACTGCTGTAAAAATCTTGCTTTCGTTGAAGCTCCGTATCCTCGAGTTTTGTAAACGACGATACATCGTCATACGGAAATACACCTTTTCTCTTCAGTAAGGCAATCTGCGGCAGTGTGCACCCGCGTACTTCGTAAAAGATATGTATTTTTCCTTGGTTTGAGGAATGAGGCTCACTCGACCGGGAAATTCGTTTGGCGATATCCTGGATAAATAGATGCGCATCGTATCCACTGAGATTGTGAAAAAACCGGGTATAGTTCTCGATTCTTGATAAACAATGTACTGTGAGCAGCTTCACGATACTTTCCAGTAAAGTGACAATCATCGCGAACTTTTGTATCTTTTTTCTTGTCAAAAGACCTATTACATATATGATATAGCGTAACACGAAGAAAGCTAAATGTCTCTTGGAACATTAAATTTTCCATAGGTTGTGGGCTTCTGTATAACTCATACAGATACTTGGTCAAATCGTGAAGATTGTGAACGAACTACTTGGCTGGGCCAATGTCATCGACGGTTTTCTGTCTGTAGCTTCGATAACAAAAAAGAGAATCATTGTAACTACACTTGACGAAAAAGCCAACAGTGTACGGTTTGTGACGTTGATAGATCCGTTCGTCGTTGGGTACCAATTCCAAGAGACTCTCAAAATCGGCGTACACAACGACCGGTACTGCGCACTCATTTTTAAAGTTTTGAAATTGTAAAAATTTATCTTTCCTACTGGGAAGTACAATTTTACACATATTCACATTTTTACAGTCGATCTCGTTCGTTTTCAATCTCTGTTCAGTTAGAAAATAGTGTAAGCAACGATCACATATGTACGACTTTCATCTGCGAAATTACAACTGTCGATACATCAATCGAGATAAGTCTTTCATCCAAACATAGTGCACTTTGTAAGTTATACCGGGATGTTCCATTTGCTCTTCGTTCACATCGGCATTAACGTCGATATAATTGGAGGGTCAATAAGTCTTTACAAAAAGAAGGAAAAAAAAGTTTTGCGTATGTAATTTGTTTTTATTTTTGAACATAATCTCCTTGAAAGTCAATACATTTTATGAAACGTCTTTCCAGTTTTTTTAAGCCATCAGAAAAATATGATTTCTGAAAACCCTCAAAATAGGCATTTGTTTCGGCGATGACTTCTTCATTCGACGTGAAACGTTGTCCGGCAAGCCATTTTTTGAGGTTAGGAAATAAGAAAAAGTTACTGGGAGCCAAATCAGGTGAATATGGTGGATGGTCAATTAATTCGAACTTTAAATTGTTATTTTTTGCCATTCAAACTGCACACGTGTGAACTCTAGCATTGTCTTGAAGAAAGAGGCATTTTTTTTTGTTCAAGTGAGGACGTTTTTCTCTGATTTTTTCTTTCAGCTAACCTAATAATGACGTATAATATTGTCCAGTGATCGTCTGGCCCTTTTCCAAGTAGTCGACGTAGATGATTCCATACGCATCCCAGGAAACCATGGCCATAATTTTGCCAGCTGACTTTACTGTATTTTCCTTCTTTGGGCCTGATTCTCCTGCGGTAATCCATTGTTTGGACTGTTCTTTGGTTTCAGGAGTGTAATGGTGTACCCATGTTTCGTCTACAGTTACGAGTCGACGTCAAAAGTCTTCTGGATTACGACGTATGCGTGCCAAAAGAGCCTTAGTGGTGACCACGCGGGTTCGTTTGTTTTCAACCGTGAGCAAACGCGGCACCCATCTTGCTGATATTTTTTTTTTTGAGTTGTTGAACGGCGTTCAACTCAACTGTGATTTTTTTTGTTGTAAGGTCTTTCAAATGAAAATGTTTTATTACCGCTCGAAACTCTGTCTTTTCCGTTTTTCAAATAAACCAATAACTTTTTGTCCAACCAACGCTCACAAAAAAACGACTTAATGAATCGAGCTGAATCTTAGTACGATATCTAGTTAGTAGTATTGCTTGCCAAAAACATCATAATTTAAGCGTGACGAGCGCCATCTCTTGGCTTTTGTAAAGACTTATTGACCCCCCCCTTCCTATTTTCCACTGGAAGAAGATTCACTTGCCTGTCTTTTTTCTCATCGATCAAATGTTGCGGCAAAACATTGTAGGACCCATTATTCAAATTTAAAATTAACATATTCACACGTTCCCTAACACGCTTTTTGATTTTCAAATTTCACGACTTCTTTCGGGCTCGGGCAATTCATCGTAAGAACCAACCCTCATAGGATTGTACTTGCTGATATTTACGGTTGAGTTTAATATAACAGGAAATTACCAGCCCGAGTTGCTCTTGAAATTCTTCCGTGTTCTTACTGATTGGTTTTAAAACGTTTTCGATGTACCACTCGTCTATGTCTGTAGTTAAGTTTATCGGTGCCATCTTCGTATTGAAATGCTTTACATCAAGCTTTTCATCGCAATTATTCTTTTCAACTACATACTCGGCATCTAGTACAGCATTCACTTTTAAAGAACTATGTTTCTTCAAGTACTCCATAATTTGAACATGGAACAATGGTTTAGCATGCCTCAAAAACGCATTCAAATCCAGATGTTTCAGATTGGTTATTACACCAGTATTTATTCTGCCTTTGAACACACTATTGATGTCGTTCCAGCGAACTATTAAGTCTTGAGCTGGATTGACAACAGCCGGTGTAGTAATAGTAGTAGTAGTAGTAGCAGCCCGTAATAACGTCCCGCGACACACATCTGGCTCAGCTCAAACTGAGCCAGGTTATGAGGCGTTTAGACGGGTGGATGACGGGCCACAGACTGAGCCTGGCTCTTTTTAAGATAGACTTACTGATACTGACGAGGCAGAGAATAGACACGATAATACCGATGACCATAGGTACGGAACGACTGGAGACCAAAAATGAGGTAAAGTACCTGGGGGTGACTCTAGATACGAAACTGAACTTTTGGCCCCACATACGAGACGCAACCGCCAGAGCCAGCGAAAGGACAAAGGCCTTGAGTAGGCTGATGGCAAACACGAAAGGACCGAGACCGAGTATACGAAGACTGTTGATGGGCGTAACCCACTCCATCATGCTTTACGGAGCAGAGGTATGGGCCAACTCGTTACGGGTGAGGAGACGCGCAAAGACTATGACGAGCGCACAAAGAACGGGAGCGCTAAAAATCGCGTGCGCGTACAGAACAGTCTCGGAAAACGCGATATTCGTGATCGTGGGCGTTATCCTCATCGACCTCTTAGCAGGTGAGAGAAAACGCATTTACGATCGAAGTGCGACCGTGGAGAGGGCCGATGCTGCAACAGAGGAACGAACGAAAATGACAGAACAATGGCAGATAAGATGGACGACAGACGTTCAAGGACGATGGATCCACAGACTGATGCCAGACGTTGGTCCGTGGAAAGACAGAAAACACGGGGAGGTGGATTTCTATCTCACCCAGTTTCTGACCGGACACGGATACTTCCAAAAGTACCTGCACAGAATGGGTAAGGTAACTTCCCTAGATTGTGTGTACTGTAGGGGGTCTTGAGACAACGCGAAGCACAGGTTTTTCGTGTGCGACCGTTGGGCCGAGCAAAGATTGAGACTAGAGACAGAATTAGGGCCGATTACGCCAGAAAATATGACGAATGTAATATTGACAACAGCCGACGCCTGGCGTACGATCGCGCTGTACGCTACGAATGTGTTACGAAAGAAAAAGACGGATGGATGCTTGGAAAATTGAAAGAAAGAGAAAACTTCAGAGCCTATTAGGGAATGAAGAATATTTAAGGGATAAATGTGTGCTTGGACACGCAATGACAGCCGCCCAGTCTGAAGTAATGTGATAAACAGTTCCGGTCTGGTTGCGGTGCGAACAAGGAGAGATATATTTGGTGGGTATTGGTGGCCTAAGCTACTGAGTCCCATACTTGGCGGGTTTCTGTTAGTTGTCCGTAAATGGATTCAGATTCTCCAAAACAAAAAAAAATGTAGTAGTAGTAGTAGTAGTAGTAGTAGTAGTAGTAGTACTAGATGGTTCGAGACTTTCACCAACTACATCTAAAATAACGAGAGGTTCATATATCGATTGTTCGCTATGCTTGCTCACCACAGGTTCGACAATCGATGAAGTAACAGTGGGGGGGGGCTGTGCGAATAGCCTACTCTTGTATTTGTTCAACATATATAAAACGTCTCTAATCATGCACATAGCTGTCTGCAGCTTCTGTCTGCCAGACATAATCAAGTTAGGTGAACGAGAAAGCTCATCAGCTTTGCGCAATGGCAATGAACCCAGTTTCAACCATCTTTCAATGTCTTCAACACTAGCACAACCAGCATTCGCCAGACGATGTGCGCGCAAAAGCAACAAAGCTGTGTTCTTGAAATACTCAGCTATGATGCTAATTACTTAACTGCGCAGATTTGACATATCCATCGCGTTTTATTCACTACTCGTCAATGCTGATTGGTTGGAAAAAGTATGGAGGAGGTGAACGATTGTGATTGATCGAAAAATTATAGTGGGGCATCATGAAGTGCAAGCTCAGCATAAAAAGGCATTGATTCGATTGTATTGACGTAGTCGTCGATGTCGTCGATTCATCAGTTACTACGATGGATTTTTTTGTAGACGTACAGGGCTTCAAAACTATCTTGAACGAATTCGTATTCAAGAAGATTGCTGTTTGTCCTGTGGAAGAAGATCTAACGCCATCCGTGCTTCTGTTTAAACCATCTTACCCATAGGAGTGGTTATTAAAGAAAATTCAGTGCGCAAACCGGTGGTTAACGAAAAATTATCATGGTATTCCGTGGGAATCTGGCGATTTACCGTACGACGACCTTGGAAAAATAATGAAAAAAAACACTTTTTGGAGCAACTATTTTTATCAAAGTTCTTGAAAAAACAAAATGGCTGAGAAATTTGTTTACCAATGCACAGCAAGTTTCTTTTTGTCGTATATCATCGTAAAAAGAAACAAAAATGATATCTAATGATTATATTTTTGCTTCTTTTATTTTTTACAGAACGACTGTGATTAACGTTGAAGATTTAGGTTGTCCATCACTCAAGAATATTTCAAACGATAGCATTTCCGTATGCAGTAACAACAACGCGTATTTATCAAATCCACCGTGCGCCTTTAAAAACGCGATGGCTATCAGTAGATGAATGCTCGCTCGCAAAAGTCGTGATGATATGTAATTTGATTTTTATATCTAAGTTTGAAAATAAATATAAAGTTAACGTATCGATCAATCCTTGTTTTTTTTTACTCACCTATTATATATGAATTTTAGAAATGTGTATTATATATCTATAAGAAACAACAAAAAAAGAATCAAAATAAAATTTAACATTAAAATACAAAATAGTAGATTAAAAGAGAAAAAAAGTACACAAACATTTTTAAAAAAATAATAGGCACTTTATTAAAAAAAGAATAAATTTACGCAAAATAAGCATGAACACGTTTGGTAATAGTTTGACGACATATTGGACAATCGTGAATTCTTGATGCACATTCCATGCATACAGCGATATGTCCATAAGGTAAAAATAGTACAGCAATCCTAGCATCCAAACACATCTTACATTTAAACTGTTCAATCCTTTCGCGAATTTTATTCATTTTTTCATTCTGTTTGTGAATACTTTTCTTATAACCACGTACAAATTCTTTGCAAGCAGATACCATAACAACAGTTGCATATGATATGGTTTTCGAAGCACATTTCTCCGTCAAATGTAAATCGGAAAAAAGCTTTGTAGCAAGGCTCTCTATCGACGATAACGCAGACTCGTCACTATTAAAAATTCACTATTGTTACGAATGCAATTTATAATATCGAATTCGTACGTTTGTATCCATGGCAACGTCAGAATAAATATTTTTGTTGTTGTTTAGTTAGTTGACGTCTGAGCGTCAAATTGAAAGCATCACGTTTGTGTTTCAATAAAGTTTTAGTTTGTGTTATTTACGTATTTTTATTGATTATACGTAAACGTAACACTATTAAAAATTATTAATTTAATTTTTAATTTTATTTCATAGACCACAATATATATATTTATAAAGTCATATATTTGAATATGTACATATAATGTGTTTTATTAACCTATTAAGTAGCAAACGACCGTGGTTGCAACAACATGTCACGTCGATACGAAAGAATAAGTACGTGACGAATTATGAGTTACGGTAACAAACCGGGTATCGGTAATTTAATTTTCTATTGTACCAACCCTCCCGGGAAGATTTGTAAATCTATCTAGCGGGATAGATTAGTCTAAGCACGTCTCCATAATATTTCCGCGAATATTACTCATCGCATATTAAATTGGCGAAAACACAGGAAGGGGCATATCAGCCTACGGTATAAAAAGGCTGGATTGGAATTCGCACAACATAGTACGCAGTATACAGTTGACAATTTAGTAGTTTGGTAGTTTCGTCAAGTTATTTTTTAAGTCTAACTATCCGGCTACTTAGAACCGGGATTATACTCTGTTAAGTATTATAATTGTCTTTATACAATAAACCTTAAATCAAGCGCAAGCACCTGAGACTGTTCGTAAAAAAACCTCTTCTGAAATCCAATCTTAATAAGGTAAGAAACTATGTTATCTACTTAAAACGCCCTACGTATAATAAAGGCGCTATCCCTTTAACCAACCTCTGCTTAACTCCTGACTAAGATCCAACCTTTACCAACGCGATAATATTTGAATATATTATTACGTCTAGCTGTAACATCTCCTCGCCTAGACATAACAAACACTTTGAATTGACTTTATGTCACTCGTCTAATTTTCAAGAAACTGTAATGAATTCCTTGTGATTAAAGATATGCCCTTTTTTATAATGGCCAAGACTTTCGCAAAAAATATGCAGAAAAAAATATAGTGCAGATTTTGCGCAAAAAGTCGAAATATTTTTAATGTTTTTTTGTTTTTCGCTCTGCCAGAAAAAAAACAGGACCTTAATTTACTCTCGCAACAAGTTTTTTCACGACATCATATGGCAATCTTCCGAATGCCCTTGGTTTTTATCGAAAATGTTGATTAGACAGGAAAATATGGTGGTTTTAGTATGGAAGTGTAATATAAATCTTAATGATTTATTTATTGAAAAAATGTCAACTATCGAAAAAAATATTATAGAAGAAAAAGTGCTCTCGATTAATCATGGAGTACCTGTGAATTTTGTCAGATCGATGTGAGAAAATTTCAAAAAATGAGAAATGGAATTTTTCAAAAAATCTATAAAATTATTCAAAATTATATCTTAATTATTTGTATTGGTAATGTTCACTGAGTACTAATGAAATTAACAAAGCTATTTCGAAATAAACAATATGGAAAATCTCCTGCCGGAAAAACTATGAAATTTGGAAAAATTCAAATTTACAAATTCCTTGAGATTTTCCAAAGAAATCTGAGCAAATTATATGTATTTCTCGAAAAATATATGTACATCTACTTGATCGTGATAATACCGATACACTAAAGTCAATAGATACCTCGAACACGGAGAAACAAAGCTAAAGAACGATGGCCGAATAATCTAGAAAAGGATTTTCACGGGGCAAACGAAATAACTCGCGTCCGGACTATCATTTCGCGGGGCACATGAGCAAAAATGCGGCTGGACTACTTTTTCATGGGGGAAACGGAAAACTAGCGCCCGGACCATCATTTTGTTGGGTACATGAGGATATTATTGAGTGGATTTTGTTACAAAAATTATTTTACCACACAAACACACATACTTTGAACAGCAAAAACCAATTCATAATATACCAATTATATTAAATATAAATATATTATTTATTATAATTAGTTGTGACGGTAAACTTCAAATTAGCGCTGATAATCTAATTTAATTGCTGCCTGTGAGGGCAGCACCTGCCGGGGGGACGAAATTGGTAACGAAGGAATTCGGTACGCGAGCAGACGGAATGCGCGCGATAGAATTCGAACCAGTGAAGCATTGACCGTTGTTGTGTCCGCCCGCTTTCGCTATTACAACTGCCGATTCACGTGCCCTTGACGACTACACGCCAGATCAGCGATATCCGAGAGTGCCAGATAGCCGTGACAGCTGCCACCGAGGTGCCAGACATCCGCCAGCTCGAGACCAGGACGAGAGAGAGAGTGTGTGAGGTTTCGCCATCGAGGGCGAAACCAGTGTGTGCGCGCATTCGCGACCCGCGAGCAAAACAATAGAAAAACTGTTCCGTGCTGTGCGATTTGTCGCTGTGTTCTCTGATCGCCTGCAAATATAAGGTAAGCTGGCCAGCTTAATTTCGCGATCGCGATCGTATGAATAATAATTTAATTCTAATATTTGATGCGTGCATGTAACGGCTCTAATAACAAAGAGCAGCGAGCGTACCGGCAAAGCGTGATGTCGATGAGCGAGCGTCAACGTAAACAAACGCGCGGGCCGACCTTCTGTAGAGTATAAGGAATAATAAAAGATCTAGTTCATTTTACTAACAAGTGTTTTCTTTTGATTCGCTTATATCTCATAGCTTCCACTCACTTTCCTTCGATAAGAGAACTTACTGGTTGACTGGCGCCTATCTTTACATGCTCTCCGATTTACGTACCGAGCATAATTAACTGCGCGCGTCCTTTCAGTGTATTTGCGCGCATAAAATAATTAAACGGTTTTACCCCGTTACATAGTATATTTATTAAATTTATTATAATAATATATATTATTTATTATAATTAGTGTATATAATTAAAAAAAAAAAGAAATTCATTATATACTAATTACAATAAATATATATAACAGCATTATTATTATTTGTATGTATTAGCGCTTGGGCTGTCCCTCCACATATTAATCGTGTAGCTAATATACATAATACAAATTACCCATAGTACCAGTGGCAGTAGCTCTAGTGGTAGAGCATCGGTGTGCGGATCCAGAGGACGCGCGTTCGATTCCCCGATCCGTACGTTTTTTTCCGATAAGTCCAATATTTTAACACACACACACACATACGCACAATAAAATCAAAGCACGTAACACAGAACGCACAATAAAATCAAAGCACGTAACACAGAACGCACGGGCATTAAGAGCACATCATATCAGTAGGGGAGGGGAAAGTGCATAGAACGCACGGGCGTCAGAGCACATCAGTACAGTCGGGGCGGGGGAAAGGGGAAGGGCGTAGAACGTACGGGCATCAGAGCACATCAGCTTAGTAGGGGGGGGGGGAGGGAGGTGAGTCAACAATGCACGGGCATCTCGGTTCAGTAGGGGGGAGGTGAGGTGAGTTGACAGTGCTGAGCTGAACGTGCACGAGCATCAACTCCGGGAGACATCTAAACTCAGTGAGCCGATACCTCTCTGAGCTTTGGCCTCTCTAGTTTACCTACTACCACCTATCTATGTAATATTTCAAATATCAATATTGATATTTGAAATGGAAGATGATAGCCATTATAGATAAAAAGGTTTCAAAAAGCATTAAGCGAGTAAAAGGGTGAAAAAAAGTGAGGATTTTCATGTCGAACACTCGTTTGACGAAAACATGACCTACTTACAGATATAAAATAGCAGTATAGTATACGTTACTTCATTCATTAATCTAAATATCTCTCATCGTAGTAAAAAAAGTCATAAAAAAGGAAGAATAATATTTAATTTAAATAATTATATTGCGGTTAATAAATTATAGGCATACTTTTTTTGCATATATTTATTTTACTGAAGATCCTAATACTTTTCCATTATTACGAATTTTAATGTGATATTTATAAAAAGGTTCTATTTCGGGAACAGTTGTACTAGAATCATCGTCAATATTAGATAAGTCTTTTTTATAATTCAGAACATAATCAGCTTGGTCAGCTTGAAAATCGAAATCGATTGAATCATATGGACCGACAGTATAATCTTCAGTAAATACGGCATCCGTTGCCTCAGTTTCTTTTATTTTTGAATGAAGTAGATCACGATTAATTTTTGCAGAATTTTTGGACGTAGAACGTACTTCATGAGTTTCAAGACCTGCAAAAACGTTCTCTTTACTTATTCTACTATCAGTAAAAAGAGTTGCTATATTCGGTAAATGTTTCAGTCTATTTGCTTCATTTTCTTCCGTTTCTCGTTCTATTGGAATTATTTCATCGGTCAATTTTATGGATCCTTGATTTTTAGGAACAGACCCTTCCGTTTTTCGATCTCTGATAAATTTGTATTTAAGCGTCGCATTTAAAGGTTTTATGGTTGATTCTGATATTTGTGACGTTTCTATATTTTTCTCTGTCGTTGATATAATAAGGTATGGTCTTGTTTTTCTGCAATAAGAATATTATACAATTTATTCAATGAATAATCATAAATAACATCAGGTTTATATTAAAATTTATAACTTAAAGTTAGTTAAAGCATTAATTGCTTTAAAAAATATACTTAATAGTACGTAATACACTAATGTCTTTATATCTCTGTAGTACTAAATATTTTTTATTACAAATAAAAAATTTGATATCTATATTTTTTATTTCTAATAATTGTTATTTATAATATCATAGGTTGGGACTTCTTGTTTTCTTAATAGCTGCGTAATGGAGATAATCGTGAAAAAGGGATAAAATGACTAACTGATATTTAGATGGAATATATTTATTATTACTCCAAAGGTAAACAAATATCGCGCTACTTATTGAAACAAAAATCATTGGCGCATGATTTTATTAGACGCGTCGCGTGAGATAATTTTACTTGAGCTATGACACTCGAAATAAAAAGATTACCGTGAGTGAGAAGTTCTGTGAATTTAAGGTAACGCGTCGTACATTCGGCTTGTATGTTTCTTCTTGAGTGATTGACTGACTACTTAAGTGTTAGTGAGTATATGTGATAGAGAGTATGTAACCATGTTTGACTGAGTGAATTTGACTCTGTTCGATTGAGTGAATGAATGCACTCTGTAAATATGAATGAATGCTTGATTTTTAAGCGAGTTTGCAAGCCGTATCCCGCAGTATGTAAACCTTTAGTTTCCGTGATTTTTTTATATGGTATAGTTTGGAGGGAGATAATTTTGTCTTATGACTTAGCTGAAAGTTTGCTCAAAGTTTCGGTACGAGGCTTACTGCTTTATTGGCGTCTACATTCCTATTTAAATCGTCAATGTACTTGCCGCATATGTGAAAGATACACGTTTCGATCGTGATCATGCCAATGATCATCATACATCGAATTGCTCTTTTCAAGAATGAATGGACAAAAGCAGTGGTAATGTGACATGGGCAATTATCAGAGGAACCTAGTACGTGGTTTTGCAGTTCACATGTGCATACAAATCCTTATCATGCATTAAATCAAAATCCTCTTTCGAATGTGCGCCACTCTCTCGTAGCGGTATATACATACACACAAACACACACACATATCGCTAGGTCACTTACTATTTGACGTAATACAAATATTAACGCTGACCGAAAGGTTTAGTCACATAGAAGAATGTAAATAAATACTTGATCGTGCTGACAAAATACAACAGCGAAAGAGAGACAGAAGGAGTCAGAATGATGTTTTCTGTCTACAGATTGAAAAACAAACGTTGTCCCGAGTAAATGCACAACAATTATGTTCGCAAGAATCCTACCAGTACCTAATTGATATTAGTGTTGTCACTGATGCCGATAATACCACCGGTAAGATACGGAGTCAAAAGTCTGGCGGTGCGGCTTTCTTAAAGCCACTTGTTAATGCTGCTGTTGTACTTTGCTGTTCACTTTGACCCAAAGAATACCATCTCAGTGTAATTAGTACTCGCCATACTTCAGTTACCATCGATCGTTTAATTCCCTGAAATCGTCTCTCATATCTCCAACGGTTGAGAACACAAGAAAATGGATAGATTTCCTTTTCGATGGCGCGAGTTTCTTCTTTGTTAGATTAAACTCTACTGTTTTGGCTAGTTTCGATTTACGTGCCGTTCTCCACTTCTTCTAGGATGTACGCATTCTATGATTAACGGATTCTTTAATGTGCTTCAATGCAATCTCAACCTTTAACAGCCAGTCTATGTGTTTCGTAAGAGTCATCTCTAATTTATTTCTTCATGCGAGAAATGGGACATCATCTAGCTACCGATCTATCCAACTCTATCATTCAAATTATCGGCATCTTTCAGATCTTCAAATTAGTGACTAATTAAGTGTCTGTTTATTAAATTATTCTCTTATAAATGTGTAACGAGAGCAAGCAATATGCTAGCATACTGCTTGTTCTTCGTTTCCTTCTCTTCCTCTTCTCATTTTTTTCAACAAAACACTGTAGCCAGCGTTGGACATACGTACGAGGTCTGTCCGGAAAGTATCGGGCCTACCTTTATATTTTCGTGCTAGCGTTATTCTTTATCATCTGGTGGGTGGCATCCTTCAAAGTAATCCCCACTTGATTGAATAACACGGTTCCATAGATGTTTCCACTTTTCAAAACATTCCTGGAACTCACTTTTAGGGATAGCATTAAGTACTTTCGTCATATTGTTTTCAACCGTTGTTTTGTCATCGAATCGGTGTCCTTTGAGTGGTTTTTTTAGTTTTGGAAACAGCCAAAAGTCACAAGGAGCTATGTCGGGACTGTATGCAATGCGATATTGTGTTTGCTCAAAAACTGCTGCACAAGATTGGATGAATGCGCTGGCGCATTATCGTGATGGAGAAGCCACTCACCACTTTCCCAAAAGTGCGGCCGTTTTCTTCTTACTGCATCACGCAAACGTTTCAAAATTTGAACGTAGTATTCTTTATTGATCGTCTGACCTGTTGCAGCATATTCGTGATGTACATGTACAATGTAAATTTGTGTTTTTCACTGCATAATAGTGGTTGTTATGCGCGTTAACTGTTGCATCTCTGCCACAGACGGACTCCTCTATAAATAGTACTCTGTTTAAAAAATTCTCGTCATCCTGGATTTCTTAAAGCATTCGTTGGCAAAATTCTATGCGTAGATGAAAATCTTGTTCATTAAACTATTGCAACTTGGTGTAGTGGTAATGGTGCAGCCGATTATCTTTGATAATTCTCTGCACCTGTTAATATTTATAAAAGATAATCTAAGGAGCATCAAAATGAATATTTATTGCATGTCAGTAGATAGACTATGTATGTTATGGCCCAATGTATAAGGGATATATATATGTTTTGGTCCAACGTATAAGATATATTTGTGAGTATAGTCGAGAGAGAGAGAAAAACAGACAGACAGACAGAAAGAGAGAGAGAGAGAGAGAGATAGGGGCGCTTGGAGTCCTACTCTATTTCTCTCTCTCTCTCTCTCTCTCTCTCTCTCTCTCTCTCTCTCTAAGTGGCGGTGTAGAGGGAGGACTTTTCTGAGTCAGAGAGAGTTCGAGATGATACAGAAGTCCAACTGCCGATTCCTTGTAAAGTTACCTGCTCCAAGCCTTTCCACCCACCAACCCACTAGTATTATCTTAGTAGTGTAAATGTATTTTATTTATATTTGATTCGTAGAAATAATTAGTAGTCATTTTTTATTTACAGTTGAATATTTTTATTGTTTAATTATACACTGGGTAGAGAACGCTTAGTCTATAATCTTTATAGACATTGAATAATCTTGAATTTAACAAAATAATTTAGAAATATTCATTTGAATTTTTATATAAATCATAATCAACAATATCTATGCTTTTTAGTTCGAGCTTCTTTTGTCTTCTATAATATAATTAGATAATTTTTGTACTTATGCGGTAGAACAAACAAAGTCAGGTCGGTTTCCATGATGATATGCACAGAACTTTGTCTTATATAGAGGAAGTAATTCTTTTAATGGAGAACATCTCATCTCTGTTTCAAAATCCAAGATTTTTGGTTTAAATTAATGTACGTCCTGATACGTTAGTTCTACTTATTTTGAGGTGAGCGGCAATGAAGCAAGCTCAAAGTAGCAAAATAAGCACTAAAATGTATTACACCTTTACGAAAAAAAAATTACCAAACTAACCAAACTCAGCAGAATTGATTACTTGATAAATCAATGTAGGCTAATGAGTCAATATTCAATATATAAAAGAGTGTACTGATTTCTTTCGGCAGTCGATTGGTGACGCGCGACAATTCAATTGTATTAATTCAATTACCGCTCACGGAGTGAATTCAATTTATCAAACAAAGTAAGATTTTATTAATGTTCTTAAATATTGTGTTTAAAATACATTGTTACAATTCCATTGGAATTAATAGGAAGACATCAATCAACGGGAGTAAGAATCGGAAATAATATTCCTCTAATAAAGAACGATCCAGATTATCCAGCAACAAAGTAAGAGTTGGAAATAATATTTCTTGATAATCTATCCATTATCTTTATACATATATATATATATATATATACTTTTTACATATATTTTAACCATACCGTCTTAAAATGAAATTCATTGATTTGAATAAATACATGTCACGACTACAGAGTCGCGACATAACAATAAAAATAATTTTCAGTTATAATTATTATTCAATTATATAGTTGCTTATACCTACTTTTCAGAAATTTATTTTTGAAGCCATTATTTTTTTCAATCCTTTTACATAAATATTTCTTGAATTAAGTAAATGACAGTGCAACATTTGAGATAGATTTTTATAGGGTATATTACCCTCTCTCCATAATATTCCGTGTTAATACTTTTCAAGAAAAGTATTAACACGTTGATACAGAATAGTAGTTTGAGGCAATGGTAACGTGCTTTGAAAATAAAGGCGATTGGTGTAGAAATATCACTCAATGATACATAAGCAATCTCTTTACAAACAAAATAATTGGTAGAGCAGTGAAAGCCTTGAAAATCTATCATATAATCTATTTTAATGTTGGAATGATTTCTAAGCATACATTTTATGTTGAGACTCGAAGTAAGAGTGATGCTAAAAATAATATTGTAGCCATATGTAAAAGTTTTTTCCACTTTGAACAACTACCCTCTCCATAGTTTGTAGTGCCGAAACCGCTAGTTACAGCGCCACCTTTGCGATTTAAGCGCCATTATCGTACTTTTAAAGACGAGTAGAACACGCGGAGGGCACATTCCCTCGTGACAATCAGTGTTCTTAAGTTCCTATAGTATCTATTCCAGTAGAAACTTGTAGTCGTATAGTTTTCATTCCAGTAGAAACTTGTAGTTGTATTGTTTATTTCACAATTAATTAATTCAATCAAAGATGACTTCTACTTCATAGTTTGAGAATACAGCTAAAGATTTATGGAAAGCTTCTTTTCAATCTAATATTGCTGAAATAGAAGATTATACTAGATGGTCTATTTATATTTATATTCATATATATACAGGGTGATTCAAAAACATATGTAAGTATGGATACCGTTGGATTCGTCTTGAAAAGTTATTCAAGACGCCATTATTAGTTTTAGATATGCCTTTTGAAAAGTTCAAGGAAATTTGTTCAAAATGTTGGTGCGATGATAATCATGAATTTTTAGTTATCAATAGAGCTAGACCAATAAATAATGGTCGGTATAGGAAGGTATTCGATTATTTTGCTATAAATATCGTCGATTGAGTATCATAGACATTATTTCACTCTGAATAGCTCAAGTATCAACATGGCTGACTTTGAACGAAAGAAGAATGTACTTGAGCAGTTGAACCAAACTCGTGATGTAATCAGACGCAAATATCAGTTGGTCCTTTCAAAAAACTCATAGAGGCTACTGATACCGGTAATGTAAAAAGACCGACAAAAGGATAAGAAGGAGAAATGTTAAAGAAGAAAAAAACTAAAATAACTTTTGAAAAAATTTTCAAGACAAAAGCTAACGAAACATCTAAGAGACTAGTTAAATCTAGCTATTTAAATATTAATGCTAATGATTTGGAAACTGGTTCTACACTACAAGATTTTGATACAGCATTTGAATCTGCTATTGACGATACTATCAATGATGATGAAGATGAGACTTTCGAAAAGCCTGATGATGATGATGAAATCGCTCTGATACAACTACAATAGATATAAATTTTTCTAAAGGAGAAGAGCAGATTTTAAATGATTGAATAGCTGGAAAGTATATTGTGTACTATATGAAAAAAGTGAGAAAAGTAATTTTGATAAAACTTTTGGAATTGGATTGAAGGAGCCTGATAATTATACAGTAGGTAACATACCTATTTAATGTGAAAATGATAAAGTAATTGTGAATGATGAAAAATGTAGCAAGACTATCAGTTTAATGGAGCTATTTTTTTAGAAAGAGCCTGATACTAGACTAATTAGTGCACTAGATAACGATAATTATATGAAAATTTTTTAGAGCACTAATGGTTATAGAAATAAATGTGAATCAACTGGAGAGTAATGTAATACAAACGTTAGAAACATCAAAAATTTTATAGCTCAAAACCATAAAATAGTTTGGAGAGGAATATCATTTAACTATGTGTATTAGGATGATCCAAAGGTACTTGTTCATTAATTAGGATTGCTCGTTGCTGAATAGGAGATTAGTAATCTTAGCCATCTTAATGATATTCATTTAATAATCAAGGAGCTACGAGGAACAGATTATATATATTAGATCAAAACCGACTTAAAGTATTAGTTTCACGATGAGTGTTCATATGTTTAGACGTAAATTGAAAAGTAACAACAAGGACAGGGCTACTGATGAGCGAGACCCTCCAGGGTTTGGTTATAACATTAGAGAAGATGGTCAGTATGATGCCAATAACAAGAGAAATTGTAATATTGCTCATCCAAATAATATCAATGACGTGGTAAACTTAGACTTTATAATACAATTGATCGAAGTTAAAATTTTTCCTCTCAAAAATAAAATCACTCAAATGCAGAAGAATATCAACAAATTGAAAATTGCTTTAAAATTATGAGATGTATAGCTTTTTTTAATATATAAAGAGAGATCAAATCTACTCGTATATCTCCGTTACAAAAGAAATATTGCCAAAGAGGAAAATGAATGTGTGTTACTTGGAATCTTATCACTGAGATATCTTATAGATCAGGTTAAGTAATACAGAAATAGGCTAGTTTAGAGTTTTTTAACTAATTAATGTTTATTAAAGATTTAATAAAATATTTAGGGACGTTTGCAGCTTTAATTACCAAATATATAAAAGGTGACCCATTTTAATCGCCGCAGCCGGATTACTCGGAACCTAAGCCAGATAGAGCAAAAATGGTTCTGGCAAAAATTGTAGAGGGCAAAGAGGGCAACACAATAGGGCTAACGCTTACGATGGGGTGCTTGTTTCAAGTGAGTCCCCTTGCCTCTCACTAATCTCGAAGCAAGTGTTCAAAATGACGACCATTTGCTTCAAGACACATTGTCAAACGCCTTTGAAAATGACGAAAGGTGTTCAACAAAGTTTGCCTCGGAATAGCAGCGCAAGCTCGACGAATCCTGTCCTGCATATCTGCTCTTGTAGTGGGTTGTTCTTCAAAAACAGCATTTTCCAAATATTTTTTTTGCAGACGTGTCTATAATTAATAACGTGTGAATAATTACATTATCAAAATTAGTATTTTTGAAATTCGAGCGCTACTAATTCACATTTTTCACATAAAACAAAAAATAAAAAGAAGTTTTAGTTTTATTTACAATTAAAATAAGAAATAATGCTTAATTGAATTGAATACCTTGAATTTTTTGACGATTATTTTCATTTAAAATTAAAAAAACGTGATTAACGAATTATATTTGGCAATACAGTTAGCTAAATAAAGTTACCGTAATTTTCCAACATTATTCTTTTTTTATTTACATTTAATAGTAATTAATAGCTGGTCCTGAAATGGCTGACTATCCACCCAACGAGATCGTTGATATGATTTTGGTTTTAGGAGCAAACCAAAATAATTATCGTGCTGCGGCACGACTTAATGCTGAACGCTATCCTGGCAGACGACACCCTGATGATAGAGCTATCAGATGTTTAACCCAAAGAGCTCGTGGTGGACACATGGTTCGTCAATGTAGGTGCCATGAGTATTATGAAAATGATAATCGAGTTGTAGCTATCCTTGCAGTAAAACATCTTGATTCACACATTAGCGCTCGTCGAGTGGAAAGGGAAATTGGTATTTCAAGAAGTACTTTTTTAAGAATTACGACAAGGCTTCGATATCACGCCTATCATATCACTTTGGTTTAAGAGATACAGTTTGAGCATTTCCAACAGCGGATTGTATTTTGCCAATGGGCTTTACAAATGATGCAAAATAATCCAGACTTTTTTAATTTTGTTTTGTTTTCTGATGAAGCCAAATATCAAAGTGATGGGGAACTGAATAGGCATAATTGCGATTAATGGTCTGATGTAAATCCTTATTGGTACCGAACTGTAAACCATCAAAGACGTTGGAGTGTTATAGTGTGGTGCGGGATTATCAATGGACACTTGATTGGTCCTTATTTTTTTGAAGGAAATGTAAATCAACATAGTTACTTGCGGCTAATAAGATACGAACTGCCTGGATTGCTGGAAGATGTTGACTTAGAAACGTGACGAAGAATGTGGTTTCAGCAGGAAGGCGCAACATCACATTTTGCTTGAATCGTAAGAGCTTTTTTGAATGAGCACTATAGTATCAGATGGATTGGGTGAGGAGGTCCGGTTAACTGGCCTGTTTGCTCACCCGATCTTATATCACCAGATTTTTATTTATAGGGGTATTTAAAAAATGATGTTTTTGGGCAAGAACCCACTAGAAGAGCAGATATGCAAGGACAGGATACGTCGAGCATGCGCTGCTATTCCGAGGCAAACTTTGTTGAACACCGTTCGCCATTTTCAAAGGCGTTTGACAATGTGTCTTGAAGCAAATGGTCGTCATTTTGAACACTTGCCTCGAGATTAGTATGAGGCAAGGGGACTCACGTGAAACAAACACCCCAAAGGAAACAAACCTTACTACGTCCACGTCGTTGTTTCTGAGTAACGCTAAAAGTAAGGAAAACCTTTTCAAGGTCAATATTTTCAAGCTCGATGTAATATTGGGGTTGATGTTCATGAGAAAATGCTAGCAAATAGCAATCATAGGATTTTGTAGCATTTGACCTTGAAATTCCCTTATCAAGGTCATGAAAAACATTTCTTAAATACCGTTTTGGACGTAAAATTTCCCGCTCTTTCCGAATCCGATGTCAAAAATAGGGGTTCCCATATAAAAAAACACTTTGACCTTGAAATAACCTTGAAGGTCAATTTCAAGGTCAAAAGCGTTAGCCCTATTGTGTTGCCCCCTTTGCCCTCTACAATTTTTGCCAGAACCATTTTTGCCCTATCTGGCTTAGGTTCCGAGTAATCCGGCTGTGGCGATTAAAATGGGTCACCTTTTATATATTTGGTAATGAAAGCTGCAAACGTCCCTAAATATTTTATTAAATCTTCAATAAACATTAATTAGTTAAAAAACTTTAAATTAGCCTATTTCTGTATTACTCAACCTGATCTATGAGATATCTCAGTGATAAGATTCCAAGTAACACACATTCATTTTCCTCTTTGGCCGTATTTCTTTTGTAACGGAGATATACGAGTAGATTTGATCTTATATATATTGAATTTTTTATCGATTTACATATATATATTGAATTTTTTAATAAAAGAAAAGAAAACTATAAATATTTCTATGTTCAATTCATTAACGTTTAAAACTAACTAAATATATATATATATACTCTCTCTCTCTCTTTCTCTTTCTTAAAATGATAAAAAATTCTTTTCAAGTAACTATAAATTTTATTCAAATTTGAAATATGAGTAAAATACATATCATTTTAACAGAATTACACATACAATATTTATTTTCAGCGAAACAATTTCGTTGGACATGCTACTTTTTTCGGCCTTGTTCTAGTACGAACAACCGGATCATTATACGTATTTAAAAATCTATTAATCAATATAGATATTCTTTTTTGTCCCATCCGCAATTCAGAAGCTCTTTATTTTTTCTTTAACCCGATCTTTTGCCTCATTCATTCTCACGTTAATATTAAACATCTCCGCTCGTTCTATATTCTATTCTCGCTCTAAAACTTCTAACCTTCGCCGCTTTTTAGCTTTTTAATTTTCATTCGCGATATTCAATATTTCCGACATTGGTTGCGGAGATAATTTTAGCGGTAGATATACTGACATATCCAGTTTTACTTGAGGTAAGACGCGATTGTCACTATCAATTTTTACTTTTTTGACTATTGGCTTCGGAGTCAAATTTAACGAGGTCGATACATTATTTATCGTTTTAGGCAATAAAGCTGTTGGAGGTCTATTAAAGATAAACTATCTATCTAACGACGAAAGATTTGTGATTATCGGCCCGAATTAATATTGATTATTAGATATCGGTTTAACGTATCGAATTGATAAACTATAAGCCGGTCTAACAATGTCAGCATTCGACCGGTCGGTTCTTGCAGCAGCATGCCTTTTCCTCGAACGTATTGCTGTCCTTTGGCAATCTTCCCTTATCAACCGCTCTTCTTTCACTGTTATTCTCTCTACTTCTTCCGCTCGTCTCTTCTCTTTCTCTTTTTTTTTCTTGCTGCCTCCTCTTCTTGCAACTTCATTTCCTCTTTCTACTTTTTCCAGGATTTTTCAAGCTCATCACAGTTTTCTACATACATCTATTATTAAATTTTTCAAAAGAGTCAGATACAACACTAAAATGAAATAAACAATATTTTTTATAAAAATGTTACTCACAGCTTTAGACACTTTAGCTATCTATTCTACCTCTAGATTATAGGGTACATTAAGGTTATCAATCTGAAACGATTATTCATTAATAAGATGGCATTAAGTAATATAATAAGAAATAAAAGGACTCACTTCGTTGATGCACTCAATCAAGTTTGCCATTAAATGGATAATGTCTTTCAATTGTTGATTCTATGAATAGAAAAGAAATGAATCAATAAAATTAAAAAAACTGTACTCTTTTATACAATTTATAATAATCATATTGTAAAACCCCATTTTTATCAGTTACTGGTGGAAGACTAATAAACTTGTAATAAACTTGACACAAAACTATAACTCAAAATTCTGATCAAAAACTATAATTCAAAATTCTGATCAAAATTGTCACTCAAAATTTTAGCTGGAAGTAATAATAATAACTTTAAGATTATTGTGTTTGAGAAGATGCTTCACCTTTAAGGAGCAAAGCGCAACTGTCGACGAAAAACATTTTCTCTAATTTGAAGGGCTTCTAATCCCCCTACAAATTTTTCCTACTCCTTAAAATTATTTGCAACATCTCACCGTTCATGAAAAAAGCCAACTCCACCTGCACGGATTTTCAACAAAAATAAAAATCAAGAAAGTGTGACAAAAAGTAATTTAGCAGTAAGCAGATTTTCATCAGCTTCGGTATTGAAAAGCAATTGGCTCGTTGAAGGGAATAAGTTTTTTTTTATTTGGTGTCATGCAGCTTTTTTTACCGTCTACAATGTGGAAAGCAACTGTATAAGGGTAGCTTGTTGAGAAAAAGATCCGAGCTTACTGACGTATTGAAAAAAAAATTATAAGCTATAAATGAAAAGAACTAGCTTTTACTTGAGAAGGACAGTATCTCAAATGACGACATCTGTTCTTTCATACCATTTAGTACGTCTGGAAAACAGTAGAGACAGTCAAAAAAATTAAAGAGCCGACCGCTTGTAAGCTTTTTCTATAAGGTTAAAATCAATAAGACCGATCGGTATAAATCTTACAAACTACAATATGAAAAAACTAGCTTTCACTTGAGAAAAGAAATACCTTAAATGATTACATCTATCCTTTTAATCAGCAGAATAGTACTAATACATTGTTTGTAATTGATACTCTAGGAAAAAGAAAGCTGACACTCAAGAAAAGAAATGAAAATTTAGAGTTACTCCTTACAGTGTCTATTTTATTATAGATATTTCAAAAGTTTGATATATGCTTTTGTTTATGAATAAAAAATTACGACTTTAGAAGTGACGAAACATGTAACTTTGATGAATAAAACTTTGTTATAAGCTTGTGACGGGAGAGGACAGGGGAAAAATGATTGAATTCTTCATCAAATTCTTCACGGCCTCAATTGCCATCAGCGGCGCAGTCAGCCAATAGTTGCAGCTTTTACTATTTATTGGGCGCCAGTTATCGTCCTCGCGTTAGGAGGGCAGGTAGTGCTGCAGATCGGCTGGTTCTGGTCACTGAAAAGTCGGGTGGCTTCGCTGTTTCCTCCGCACGTTGGTTTCGCTAGCCACCTAGAGATGTAAACGGGGAGTGCGACGTCCTATCCAACGTGCAAGGAAAATTACGGGCAACGGCTAGTTAATAAGTCGGGACAAGAGCTCTTCTCTCAACAGCGGGTAGTCGGAGCGGCGTCTCAGGGCGCCAAGTCAGTAATCTTGGAATGGCGAAGAATAATGAGAGGCTTGGACTCTTGCGCGCACAAAATACCGTCACCGCGTCGACACGCTAGTCGGCCCCGCATACCCGATCACGATAGCTACGGGGGGGATGCGGAGAGTTAATTAAGGTTGAGTCAATGACGACAACAAAGTTCGACGGGAATTCTTATTTATTAATAAATGCTAATCTGTTTTCCCCGGGTCAGCCCAAGGTCGGTCATATCGTAGGTCGCAGTGAAAAAAGGAAAGAAAAGGAGGGAAGTACTAATGGTCCCCGGTCATCGCGTCCTCAAAACGATTCAACTTCCATTTTGTTCGGCGTAAGAAAACTATCCGTGGCGGTCTACCTCGTCCGAATTGCCCTAAAGGCTCGCGAATGGCGCACCGTGATGCGATCGCGATCTGCTTTCGTGGCATTGCGCGAAGGTCAGGCGACGTGGGTTAATGCACGAACAATGACAGCACTGATTAATGCGTGGGTAGTTTGGCGATTGCGCCACAGTCATGCGGCATTCCGTTAATGCGCGAGTATCTAAACGATCGCGCAAAGGTCATGCGGTATTCTGTTAACGCGCGAGTATCTAGGCGATCGCACGAAGGTCAGGCGACACTCCCGTCGATGCGCGAGTATCTAAACGATCGCAAAGGTCAGGTGGCACTAGGATCGGCCAACGGCGATCTCGATTACGGGTAAGAGCGAATCCGAAGAAAAGAGAGGAGGAGTACTCACTCTTATACCTTTGATTATTAACTCGGCTGCTATTATAATTAATGCTGCCAAATAATGCTGTTGCTGTTGCCAAATAATGTTGCTGCTGCTATCTCTTTGTTCACTCTGTTCACTATGCTCACTATCACTAAGTTCTCTGGTCCTCCGCGCGCAACCAGAGCTCTATGAACACTGCCGCGGTTTGTCGCGGCGTCGCGTCGCGTCTCCTCTATTACCTCCACATTTCATCGGCAGTTTTTATCTAATTGGTTGATTTTGCTGCTAACCCGGTCATCAGCGCCGTCTATATTAATGTTCTAGCCCGTGAAATTTTACTACTGGCTGGTTTTTGGCGCCTAATTTTCCTATTTGCTGGTCAGATAGCGTCGGTTTTACTCTATTTGTCGATCTACCCCTATCTCATTACCGATTGATTGGTCAGGTCGCGCGCGTCGGTCGGTTTCGTATCGTTATCAACTATCACTTTCTCGCATGCGCTCGTTAGCCCTACCGATTTCCCTTCGCTCGCGTCCGATCGCTTTCCCATCGGTTGTCTCGCTCACTCTCACGCGCTCGGTTGCTCCTCTCTCAGTCTAGCTCAAGCTTGTTATCGGTTGTCTCATATCAGCTGATTTTGGCTGCGATCTTTTTCGTTGTCTGGCTTCCTGGGGGAGTGTCGGTCCGGATTTTGAGTGCGCGAATGGTTGTGCGCAGGCGTAAGGGTCGTACGCATCGATTTGGTAGAC
The DNA here is from genome assembly GCF_024137745.1 of Phymastichus coffea. NCBI lineage: Eukaryota > Metazoa > Arthropoda > Insecta > Hymenoptera > Eulophidae > Phymastichus > Phymastichus coffea. The sequence goes on along the minus strand of NW_026706822.1, from coordinate 1,671,228 downwards.
CTGGAGAAGTGATTTTGCGAGATCTCGAATATGCGCGCGTGTGGGCTAGATGGCATCAGCTGATTGGTCCACATCCTTTTGTCGGGAGAGGATTTCGCGTGAGCTTAGGAAATCAATTTTACTGTGATGACGCATTATCACAAGCTTTTGGAATCGTTACAGCCCATCAATGGTTCAGTTCTTTCAACTTTTGTCGACTCATGGCCAGGTTATTAGTGTGTTAGGTAGTTGGGGATAGAAACTTATAAACTGGAGTCGTTGAAATGTTCTATGAGGATTTTTCAGACGACGATTTCTAAGTAATAAAACAAGAATTTTACCAAATTGAATTAAGTACAGGCTATTGAAGATCTGGTAGGAGAAATAAATAAATCCGTAGAAAAAATCAACTTTTAGATTTAAGGGGACAAGCAAAGGGCCAGGGAAAACATTTTTTCAAGTAAACTTTGATATTCTAAATATAAAATTCTGTCATCTGTCATTCAATGTTTTTTCCAACGTAGTTTTTGACCGCGAAAAATGCATTTTAGGGAAAAAGTGTTGGTATAACACCCGTTATTATCGCTCAAACTTTCAGAAAATGTCATTGATTATACTGCTCGTTAAAGAGGGAGCCTGGAAGAAGGTTTTCTTTGAAGGAAACTTTGCTATTCTACATTCAAAGTCTGTGTACAAAGATTATGTAAATACTAGACCCACTCTTTGGCCAGCAGTATAATTAATGACATTTTCTGATTGTTTAAGCGATAATAACAGGGGTTGTACCAACACTTTTTTCGCTAAAATGTTTCTTCCGCTGTCAAAAACTACATTGAAGAAAACATTGTATTGCAGAATTTTGAATTTAGAATAGCAAAGTTTTCTTAAAGAAAAGGTTTTCCCAAGCCCTCTACACGCCATATTAAATTAACAAGTAGATTTTTTCTATGAATTTAAATATTTATTTCTTCTACCGGATCTTCGATGACCTTAACTCGCTTAGTTTAAAGTTTCGAAAGTTTGTAACAGAGTTTTATTCATCAAAGTTACGCGAATCGTAATTTTTAAGGTCATAATTTTTTTTGAATAAATAAAAGCACATCAAATTTTTGAAAGAACTATAAGAAAATAAACACTATGAAGAGTAGCTTTAAATTTTTCGCTTCAATATGTCTATAATCTCTTGTTATAAGAAAAATGAACTGAAGTGTTTAAGTAAGTAAGTCAATTAAAAAATAACTTTTTATTTTAAAATAAGCTATATTTGCTAATAAAATTAGTCTAGTTGAAATTATAATTTTTTTTATAATTTTTTTAAACAATTGCACTTTCAAACAAACTTTTACCACTTGATCGTAAAAACGAGTAGTAAACAATTGAAAATCGCCACACCACAGTTTACAAACTGTAACGGGCATTTAGACCGCTACAATATTAATATATCCGAGATTGAATGTTTGCTGGTCAAATTGCAGCTCTTTACGGGCTCCTGTTATGTCATGTAAGGCCGGCCCGGTAGATCAGGTTGCCAACAGGCCTGCGGAGAGCGTCGTGGATCGCGCAGCTAAAATTGCGAAAGTCGAGGAAAGCGATAGAAAGAAAAGGATACTTAAAAGAAAAGCTATACAAATGTTGCAGTAGATATAAATACAGTTTACGTAGGTGAGAAATTTTTTATTAAAAAATATCGGCACAAAGAGAGCGGCGAGTTAGGCAGAGCGAGAGAAACGTAAAGGACAGTTAGTACTTACAATCTACGATGCCCCTTTGTTTTAAATCGGCCGGACGGCAAAGTCACAGAATGCACCAAGGCGATTCGACACTCGTTACAAGAAGGGGACGGTGCAACGCGCACAGTTGCACCTCACAATCACTATCCCGTCGAGGAGTGCTCACTAGCCACAAGGCAAATTACGAACAAAAACAAGTTGTAACGTCGATGACTTCCAAGTATATCACCATTGTTTACCTCGTGATATCTTGGATGGCGTTTTGCTTATTCAATGGAATACCAATTCTGTTGCTGGCTGGGACCAAAGTGCTGGGCTTTCTCTTAATATTCGTAAAACCCAAGTCATAATTCTAGGCAGCCTTTTTAACCTCTCACTACTTGATTTTCCTTCTTTTTTTTTTCTCATTGTAAATAATATCCTTATCTTTTACGTAAATTCTGATAAATAGAACAATACTATCAAGAATCGTGGTATACTTATATATCTTTCTCTGCCCTGAAATACATAAGTTAAATCAATCATTAGAAAAATCAACTCGTCTTTCCTTACTGTTAGATTTAATAAAAGTCACTGTTTAAAGCCCTTCGAAAGCATTTTATCGAGACCCTTATTTTTCCATATTTCAATTACTGCTCGATAGTTTTTATGCGCTTTGATAAGACCTGTTCTAGAAATCCCAAACTTCTCAAAATACTTGCATAAGATTTGTTGAGGGCTTCATCTTTTTTTATATTCTTCTAAGACATTTTTTCTCGTTTCACTCAACACAGATTTATATTATGTTAGATCTCTATTGAAAGCAGGCAATAACTCTACGTTGCGCTTCTACATGGTTATTATTTCAAATACTCCCTCATATCTTAGCGTCTACCTTTCATTTGTTGCAGAATAGATTATAGTCGATAAATCGAAACGAAATCCCCCCTGTTGCCTTTGCTTTAAAACCTACTTATTCTGAATATTGGACTAAGTTATTTGCTCATTCTGGCCAACAGCTGTTAAATATTCTTAGTATAACATAGTTTGACTCAAATGGGATTAAGGAACTACGCACATTATATACCACCCTATTTTTCACACTAGAAATCAAAGAATAGAAAACTTTTGCACGTCATAAGTCTTTTTCAACTCCATCGGCAATATCTGTATTACCTGTTTATTTTAAATCTGTAAATCTCAATGCATTCACTATCTATGACGACTATTTAAGAGTCCTCAAACGCCACCTGACTCTATATTTTGGCATTGATTTTATTTAAAAATATTCATTAGATGCAGAGATATATGGAAAAAACTATTTTTCGGTGTGTTTTCAGGGGTGGATTTCAGCCCTTTAAAATGGATTTTATCTAATAAAAAAACACGCGTCGAATATTTTTTTGAGTATTACAACATATCTAAAAATCATTAAAATTGGTGAGGTCGGGTTGGGATGGTTCCCTTGTAAGCTCTATATGTCTCTACCTAATATATATAATCCTATTTTGATCCCTATAAAAATTTTAAACTGGATATATTATATATTTCTCTATAAATTATTGCCTGATCTCCTGTGATACATTCTCGCTTAAACCTTCTTGAGTGTTTATCTTCATTCAATTTTCCCATTTTCTGTACCATTTCTTCGATTTTTTTCAAGTTCTTTAGTTTCTAAAGTGCATATTATTATTATTGTTATTGTAACTTTAAGAATTACATCCACGTGGAATACTGTACAGGTATACTTGGTACTATGAGCACTAGACTTGGTTCCCTATAGTCATGTTATATCATGTTATATTATATTATATTATATTATATTATATTTATACCAATAAGATTAAACTTTTTATATTTATTATCCATATTTCGATAAGCTCAAGCCATATTATTTTAATTTCAATCTATTATTTATATATTATACACTATTTGAATATTAAATATTTAAAATGTTGTCATTTATGTATATGTTCTTTCCCTCCAGACGGGGTCGTACCATAAGAAGGGAATAAAGTACCTTTCTTGAAACTCGGCTTACACAGTTTTAAATGCAGTGAAATACATCTGAAAAAGATACAGATGCTATTATTTAATTACACAAATTAAATAAATACATTCTATAGTAATGTTAACAATAGCGGCAAAATTTTGAGCACAGCTGTAGTTTGCAATACCTCCCTCAATCGCTGATTGCTAGTTATCAAGCGAACTGGCCAAAAGTTTATTATTCGAATAATATTTAAAATTACAAAATTATTTTTCATAATAAAGTAAAAAATATAATTCTGTAATGTGGATTTATAGACGTCATTTGTGCTCACTGCTATCCTGTCCACATGTCGTTTCCAAATCGTGACAGTGTGTTTGTTTAACATACAATCACACTTGATTTTCTATTTGTTGAGGTGTCAACTGCTATCTTGGCTTTCCTAAGCGACCTGGTGAAGGGAAAAAATAAGAAAAAGAGGAGAGAAGATTCAGGGTGAACGGACGTTATCTTTTGTCCACTCCAGGGTGCATGGGAGGGAAAGTAATAGAGCGAGAAGAGAGAGAGAGAGAATAATTGAGAGACTTAAAGTAAAAGGATGTGCCGCAGAGCTCAGTCATCTTGACGAGAAGCGTAATGAAAAGCGTCAAGAGAACCATAATGAGCATAATAGAGACATAATGAGTGTTCTAAAACTCGCTCTCTGGAACACTAACGGTTTTATGCAAAGGCACATTGAATTAAAAGCATTTTCAATCTATGAAATTATAAATATCATATTGATATCAGAAACACACTTTACAAGTAAAAACTATCTTAATATACCAAATTATATTGTATATAACACCAATCACCCGCTTAATAAAGTAATAGGAGGTTCTGCGATTATAATCAAAACACAAATAACCACTACATCCACTCTCACACTAGTAAAATCTATTTACAAGCAACCAGTGTAATCATCAAGGATAAAGACGGGCCGATAACAATATCAGCTGTTTACTGTTCTTCAATTAAAACAATTACAAATAAAAACTAGACAGACTTTTTCAACATATTAAGAAATCGTTTTATAGTAGGAGGTAATTATAATGCGAAACATCCGTGGTAGGGGTTAAGATCATCAACTTCAACATACAGATGTAGAGTACACTATGAAGTATTACAAAAAAATAACTACATTCTGATATCCACTGGAGAACCAACACACTGGCCGACAGATATAAATAAGCTTTCGAATTTGATAAACTTCCCTATAGTAAAAGGTATAAATAAAAAATTATTTTGAAGTGTAATCATAATTAGGTTTATCATGAGATCATTCGCCGGTACTAATTACTTTACACCATCAAGTATTTACTAAAGTAAACAATAACAAAAGTCAACTGAAAAAAATATGCTTTTTACATAGAGAAACGCATAACGTGCAACTTTCCTCTTAAAACAGCAAATAATGTAGAAAGCAGCATCAACTCACTCAACATAAATTTAACTGAAACTATTAACAAATGATTTTACTACAATATATAGAAATAAAACACAGCAAATTACGTATACTAAAATAATCTAAAAATCAAAGAAAAGAGATTATAAAGATGTAACGGTGAAAATCGATGACCCATCAGGGCAGCTCGCGATTGACCGCACAAATTATTTAATTATTTTAAATAAAAGGGGGAATTCGGAAAGCGCGAACATTCCCACGACTAAATGACACGCCGAGTGAACGTAGAGTAGATGTACGAGGCAGGATTAGGGATCAGAAGTGACTTGGGCAACAATAAGTGTGATAGCAGCGTTATATTAAGATCCGTATAATTTGGCAACAAACTGTTACGTACGGCGATCCCCACGCCGTTAACCACTACATAATGATAACAATTTACACGTATGCGAGATGAATCGGTTGCAGATCTGCCTGCCGATTCGTCACCTAATTCAAATATATTTATGTATAACAAAAACAAAACAGAGAGAGAGAGAGAGAGAGAGAGAGAGAGAGAGAGAGAGAGAGAGAGAGAGAGAGAGAGAGAGAGAGAGAAAATGTATAGCACCGACCTTCGTCGCTGTAGCTGACCTGTGGTGTTGCGGCTGTTGTTATTGCTGCTGTTATTGCTGCTGCTGTTTCTGCTGCTGTAGACTCTCGTCACTCGGGGCTTAGATGTGACCGCTGATGGGACACGCACGCATACACCGCGGTACTTCCCACGGTTATTCCCATGCCACCATGTCGGCTTATGCTTGTTGGCCGCGGCTGGGCGTGACCCAGCCAAGAAACAGTTATCCACACACCGGACGCGTATCCAAAAATAATCCTCGTCGGCGAGGGCGCGGGAAAACTCATAAATGAAAGGCTGAAAACTCCGTGCACTTGGCGGTTGCTTAAGAGTTCGAGCGTAACTGCCCTCAAAATGGCGAGAGGGTGCGTGCGCAACTCCTTGTTTCTTCTTTCCTCTCTCGCTCTCTCTTCTCCGTCTCTCTCTCTCTCTTCTCCGTCTCTCTCTCTCTCTTCTCCGTCTCTCTCTCTCTCTTCTCCGTCTCTCTCTCTCTCTCTCTCTCTGTTATTTTCTTTGTCTTCGCCGCTCCGTTCTGCGTGTTCTCTTCTGCTCACCGTCGCCAGCACCGCGCACACTCTCAGTTTGGCGCGACACACGCGCATTGGCGAGAGCTCGACGGAGAGCAACGGTTGGGCCGTGATTGTCCGTTACAAAGAACAAGGTAACTAGATCGAGTCAAGACAAAACTAAAGTAAATAAAGCATCCAAAGATCTAAAGAAAATTTTATACGAAGAATAAAGAAACATACAAACGCAGAATTATCACAGACCACTGAGTCCTACTGAAGCAAGAGTTTATTCATTATGTTAAGCTACTAAATGACTTGAAAAACCAACTACATTAATACCGCCGATAAAAAAACCTTGTGGTAACTGTGTATGATCGCACGAGAAAAAACTCAAACGTTCGCAAATCATCTTAGCACAGTGTTCAAGCCTCAATAATCACTCTGAAAATAAGAAGAAATCTTACTAGAAGGCTCTGACGTCCAAGACAGTATGCCAATCAAATCGATTGAAATAAAGAAAGTATTACAAATTATAAATAATATTAAGAATATAAAACCTCCTGGTTTTGATAATATCAAGGGAAAAAGATCAAAATGTTACGCACAATAACAATAAGATATCTAATAATTGTTTCCGATGCACGCTAGCGTATCTGCTATTTTCCTTCCCAGTGGAAAGTAGCAGAGATTGTTTTAATACCTAAACGCGGTAAGGAATTAGAACTGAAAACTTCATATAGACAGATTAATCTTTTATCAGCACTTTCTAAAATGAAAAACTAATTCTAGCTAGAATTAACCTAATAATAAGAGGGTGGAACTATAAGTCCTAAAAAAAAGATAGAAAAAAAATTTCTTTTTTCTGTTTCAACATTATCTCCTTTTAGCTTGATATACTTTTCCAGGCGTCCTTCAAGTTTTTTTAAGCCATTAGAAAAAAAATAATTTTGGAAGTTCTTTAAAATAGTCGTCTGTTTGTGTTATGACCTTCTCGTTCAAGATAAATTGTAGGTAATCCACTTTTTTAGGTTTGGGAATAAAAAGAAGTTACTAGGGGCCAAATCTGATGAATACGGTGAATGGTCTACTAATTCGAACTTGAATTTCTTAATTTTAGCCATTGAAACTAAGCAAGTGTGCACTCGTGCATTGTCTTGATGAGATCGAATTGTGTTTTGTTTAAATAAGGGCGTTTTTCCTTTATTTCCTCGCTTAAGTCCAACAACGACGATTATTGCTTGTTCTTTTTCTAAATAGTCGACCACGATAATTTCATGTGCATCCCAAAAAAAAACAGTGGTCATAACCTTGCCGGCCGATTTTACTGTCTTTCCCTTCTTTGAAGCTAGTTGTCCTTTCAGAATTCACTGTTTTGACTGTTCCTTTTTCTCAAGAGTATAGTGTTGTATCCACGTTTCACTTACAGTTATGAATCGACGCAGAAAGTAGTCCAAATTACGGTGGATGCGTGCCAAGACGGCCTCAGTGGCCATCACTTGGCTGCGTCTGTTTTCGACTGAGAGCAAACGTGGCATCCATTTTGTCGAAATTTTTTTCATATCCAATTTCTCATGCAAAATCGAAATGACTGTACCTTTTGACACCTGTGTGGCCTCATCTATTTCGTGTAATTTCATTCTTCGGTCACTCAACACCATGTGGTGGATTTTATGTCATTTCCGGAGTGCTCACGTGTACAGGACGGCCTAAACGATGTTCATCTACAGTCGATGTATGGCAACGTTTAAATTCATTTACCCAATTGTAAACAGTTACAAACACACGGGCAGATACAGTATGAACTGCATCTAACTTAGCTTTGACTTCTTTCAGTGTAAAGCCTTTTATATAGAAATGTTTTATCACCGCTAGGAAATTACTTTTTTCCATTGTAATAAGAAGCAATAGTTGTTCACTTTGATCGATGATAATAACGGAACTACTTGATGGATCTGGCTAAAACTTCGGCACTATTCAATTGTGACTCTTGCTGGTGCATATAAGTTGAGATGCTTTGAGCGCCATCTCTTGGATTTTCTAAGAACTTATTGACCCACCCTCGTACTAAATAGAAAACTTATCCCTGACCATCAATTCGGTTTCAAGTGTAACCATTCCACGATTGACCGAGTATATAGAATGTTATTTATAGCGAGGAAAGCCATTGAAGATAAACAATATTGCACTGGTATATTACTTCACAGTGGCCGCCATTTTCTTTGAGGCACAGATTCAAATGCCTCTGGAAATTCTCATCTGTTCTTAAACGTTGCCATTAGAATAGCTCTGCAAGTTTGGCGTATACGAACCATCATATCCTCCCTCGTTGTTGGACGTTCTTCACAAACAACGTTCTTGAGATATCCCTAAAAATAAATACTTCCCTCTAAACCCAATAACTTTTGAAACGATTGTACTTCCGATTTCTGCTTTTCCAGAGAAGTTATTCAAGCGAGAGTGTGTGCATTAAAAATGGGTAGCTTATAAATTTTTAAAAAAGCTTTGTAGCGAAAAAATCCGTAAATAACAAATTTTAGGTTTTTCAAGATTTTTGGATCTCTATCATAATTTTCTACTTGTCACAAATTTTTTCAAACATGTAAGTGATTGGAAAAATTTTAAAAGACTTTGGGAAAATGATACTATTTAAAGTGGTATAAGAAATAGAAAAAATGATTTAAAAATTTTCGCGTCCCACAAAAAGATGGTATTTTGCCTTTACTTGAAATTTTTTTACTTAAATTTTTATTCTGCAATCAATAAGATTGGAGATATTCTTGTTTAGACGATGATTTTTCTTCCAAAAATTTTTCGAAAATCTATAACCGGTAATGAACATATTAATTTTAGTTATGAATCCTATAATTTATTCATTCATACTTTTTGTTATCATCAAAATTAGTTTTCTTACCTGAATTAATATATTTTTCGATAATTATACTTTGATGTATACAAAATCGTTCCATTTTTTGGACTAACTTTTTTTAATAAAAATAAATACAAAAAAGGTAATGTTCAATGAAATCAAATAAGGGCTTGGTCGGGATGTAACCCTTGTGGTTGAAACTGTATGTACAAATCCACAAAACTTTTACATTTTAGTGTAAGTGGTAGAAAAACCATTTATTTTTAGGGTACTATAAAATTATAATAACAGTAATTTTATAGATATTGAGGTAAATAAAAGTAATGAACCTTATATGTGGTATATTAATCGAGTTTAACCAACTGGATGAATGAAAAATCTGTTGTGACGGGGTTGATATCCGTTTATTTACTTATGCGCGCGTTCGCCTCGAAGAGCGCGCCGCATTGTCTAAACGTTTAAACTCGTCAACCGGAGAGCAGGAGGGAAAGGTCGTTAGTCAACCAACCTTCTACCAACGAGAAATAATAACTCCGAAATTACAGTCAATATCACATGCGAGATCGTTTATTTTCTCTTATTTCTACAATACGTTAGGCCCGCGTATTTATGTTTACAAGGCGTGCGCGCGTCAATAACATGCAGTGTTGGATCGCTCGCCGCTCTTTGTTCGCCGAGTTAATACATGCACGCTTCTTACTGAGTACAGGGAATTAGTTATTAGCAATCATACAGCAATCGCGATATTAAGCTGGCCAGCTTACCTTATTAACGGTCGCACAGGCAACAAGCGAGGTAGAAAACACCCGTGCAGCGCACGCTAGTCTCCGGGAAATGTTTATCTGCGGGCGAGGAGTCTCGCGCTTTTTGGTTTCGCCCTCGACGGCGAAACTCTCCACTCGCACACGTTCTCACACACTCGCGCTCGCCACGCCAAGGCACAGTTCCTCTCTCTCAACTCGTCAGCTCGTCTCAGCACCCGTTAAAACTCGGAAAAACTGTCTTTTGGTTGCTCACTGCAGCTAGGCACTCGGATTCTAATCCTCGACTGGTTCATTTGTATTCGCGCGTGTTCCGGCCCGTCTCGTGCCGAATTCCCTCGTTACATTTTTCCCCAACCGGCAGGTGCTGCCCTCGCAGGCAGCCGCGTGGTTGGGCTGCTAGCGCTAATGGGACGTTTATCGTCACAGCCCCCTTCCAGTCTGGACCTATGGGGTCCTCGACGATAGAATCATTAGCGCCACTTCTTTCAAGGTTAAGAGGGTAAACGTCAATAAAAGGTCATGTTCTACGTGATATTTCTTGTTTTTATTGGTTACAAATAGGGTGCGGCCCTGCCCACGGGGGCAGGGACCTTTCACCTGGATGCTCACCGGGTTATCTCCCGACCTTCCTCGTCCAATAGGGGACGTTCGTGTGCCTCCCAGCCCAGCCTCTCTTGGACCAGGTCGGAATGTTGCCGAACACAGGGGCAACGATGCATACGGGTTACCCAGGGTAGTGACAAACGTTGTACCCTTCCCACTATGCGCGAGATAGGGTACCCTGAGGGAGGCCTCGCTCCCTGGGGGTCAGCGGCAACCCGTCACGTCGGTTCGAGACGGACCACAACAGTCTTTTGACCGTGTGATCCTCACCCGCGGACCTCACCACAAAGTTTATATGGATGGGTCCAGTTGCTTGACCCCCGTTGCTGCCGTCCACGTTCACCACGAAGTTTATCCCGCACGTCCGCGGACCCCGATGTATCGTGGCCTCCGATCTGGCCTCCAGAGCCGCTGGTCTGACTCCGACAGCTGGAGGCTGGGTGGGGCCAGCAGGTGCGTCACCGACCGGGCCCTCGAGGGCCTGGCGGTGACGGCGCTGAACATCTTTCAGCGCTTGTGTGAACTGGCGCCGGCGGGACACCACCTTGCTCCAGTAATCCATATCACTGGGGCGGTGTCCCGCAACCGTATACGCGTCGTATTCCGCGTATACGCCTCGTTGAAGGGTATTGAGGGTGGTCCAGCCTTGTTCAACCTCCCTCAAACCCTCCACTATCTCCTCCCAGGTTCGTTCGCCAGGCGAGGATGCCTAGCTAGTGAACCTGGGGCACCAGGTCACATCGGTGGAGACTTCTTCCGTCTGACTGCCCGTGGAGGTCGGTGGGGCCCTCATGGGAATTGCTCCCGCTGGCGCTCTGGGCAGCCATGCCGCCTCCTCGCGCACGACGCCCTGCACCGTTGATGGGCGCTAGGGCTCTTCGTTCGTGATTTCTTCGATTACCACGGATGACGAGCTCTCGTGAGCTCGCACCCGTGTTCGCTCCTCTTCTTCATTTTTCTCGCTGAGGACGTGCAGGGCGGCGTGCACGACTCCCTCGACGGCGGGACCTAGGTCCAGTCTGATGAGGGCGGCTGCCGCTTCCTCCAACTGCTCGTACGAAACCTTCAACCTGTAACAGTTCTACATGTCAATATCGGTGACCCCTTTCCTCGCGTATCGAAGGTGGACGCCTGTTCGGCTGTACAGGACCTTCGTCGCTGGGAAAGGTGGGGTCCTTTGCGTCGGTCTTCCAGGTCCTTCGTTCGCAGGGCCTCATGCATCAATGGTCGGTGTTCTCGGTGGTCTACCCCTCTTCCTTTTCACGACGACGGGCGGGGAGATACGTGGATTTTGTCGGTATGAGGGGGTTCGGGTAGTTAGCGCGTTCTTGCGAGGCCTTCCTCGCGGGCGCTTTACCGCATGAGTTGAAGGGGTGATTATTAGGATCTTATCAGGGGGATTGGAAGGGGCGTGACGAGGGTGGCTCGAAGTTGTCGCGTTATCATTCCGGAGTGTGTTATCCGTAGTAACGGCACGCCCGTTTCCGTGTGATGTCGCATCGTTCGCAGTAGCCGGGATATTCGTCGCCTCGGTTCCCTCGGTGGTAGGGGTATCGTCGTCATCTCGCTGGCAGGTTTCATCTTCCGGCAAGTTATCCTCCTGTCCATAGTAGGGTTTGAGTTCTTTGGCGTGGACCATTTCCGCGACCTCTTCCTGCTGGTTGGAAAGGCGGTACGAGTTGACTCCGAGTACTTTCGTGACAATAAAGGGACCTACGAATTTTGGCGCTAGCTTTGCGGAAATACCTTGCGTCGCTCTGGACAATACGCGATTTTTCTTCCATACCCAGTCCCCTTCTTTAATTCCGGGGGTTCTGTGCTTGGCCTTATAATATTTTGCCTGCCTCAGGGACTCGTCCGAAGCGATTTCACGAGCTTGCTGAATAACGAATCGGTTATTCTTGATATGCTCGCTCCATTGTCCGATTCGGAGCAAACCTTCCTCTCGGGCCGCAAGCTCGTCCATTTGCCTCCGAAGGGTGTTCGGTGCTTCCGGTTGTCTACCGTAGTTGATCATGGCAGGGCTGGTTCCTGTGGAACTGTGGACAGCAGTGTTCAACGCGAACGCGAGTTCAGGTAACACTCGGTCCCATTCTTTGTGATTCCCGCGCAGGTACGAGGTTATCATCGTCTTCAAAGTTCTGTTAACTCTTTCGATAGGGTTAGGCTGTGAGGTATAGGTCGGCGTAAAGGTCCGTTTTATCCCTTGGTCTCTCAGGTATCCGTCTACCAGCTAGTTACGGAATTCGGTGCCATTATCGGACAGGAAGACCTAGGCGCACCGAAGCGTAGGATCACTTGTTTCCGGAGTTCCTTCGCGATCGTCTTACCATTGGCACTACGTATAGGTATGCACTCGACCCATCGCGTGAATAAGTCGATGAACACTAATACGTATTCGTGCCCTCGAGGGCTTCTTGGAAAGGGTCCGGCGATGTCACCCGCTACCACTTGCCAAGATGTGGACAAAATCCGACCCCTCATGAGTACGCGCGGCAATCGCTGTTCAACCTTACACTGCTGACAAACCTGACACTTTTGGACGTAACCTTTAACGTCCGCGTACATCCCTGGCCAATAGGAGGATTGGGCGACGCGGGCGAAGGTCTCCTCGCGTCCCAAATGTCCCGCGGTCTCAAGGTCGTGGTTCTCGAACAGGACCGCCTTTCGGTCTTCCGGCGGTACGACAAGCTTCCAAGTGTCCTCGTACCCATCTTCGCCTTGGTAGTCACAGCTCGGCTTTTGGTGATACATCACTTTGTCAACTATTTTCCAGTCCGGGTAGTCTTCTGGGTTGTCCTCGACGCGCCGGAACTGTTCCGTGTATCAGACTCTATCTCCTGGCTTCGGCTGGTCCATTGCACTAACCTCAGCCTTTGTGGGCCCAAAAGCGCGTGATAACGCGTCGGGCAATACATTGTCGGCCCCCTTTCGATACTTAATCTCGAAGGCATGGCCTTGGAGTTGCAAGGTCCATCGGGCTAGACGTCCTATTGGATTCTTCAGATTGTATAGCCATTTCAGACTGTTATGGTCCGTTACCACCTTGAATCGGTACGCCTCTATGTATGGACGGAACTTCTGTATAGCCCATACGACCGCCAAACATTCGCGCTCCGTGGCAGAGTAATTTTGCTCCACCGGGTTAAGGACTCTGCTAGCGTACTCGATGATTCGGTCTTCGTCCCTTACTCTTTGAATCAAGACGGCGCCGATTCCCGTAGCGCTAGTGTCTGTTTTCAACACGTACTGCCCGTCGGGCTCCGGTAACCCGAGGCACGGTCCGGATATCATGAGTGCCTGAAGTTTAGCGAAGGCTTGTTCTTGGTCTGATCCCCACACGTATTCGCATTTCTTCTCCGTTTATTTCGTTAACGGTTGAGCGTGTGTGGCGAAGTCACTCAAGAATCAGCGGTACCATGAAGCAACCCCCAGGAAGGTACGCAGCTGTCGCACGTTTCCTGGTCGAGGGTACTCCACGATAGAGCGCACCTTTTCAGGGTCTGGCTTGCAGTTAATCAATAACCTAGATATTTAGCCTCAGGATGCAGAAGACGCTCTTCTCTCGATTAATCAAGAGTCCGGCTCGACATAACCTATCCAATACGATCTTAAGATGTTGCAGGTGATCTTCGAATTTGGACAATACTACGATGATATCATTCAAATAGACGAAGGTGAAATCGCCAAGCTCAGGTCCGATCACGCTATCTATTAACCGTTGGAAGGTGGCGCCGGCATACGAGAGACCGAATGGCATTCGTACGAACTGGAAATGCCCCAATCCGGGCACGGTAAAGGCAGTGATAGGTCGAGATTCGGGTTTAAGTGGTATTTGGTGATACGTACTACTGAGGTCGAGTGTAGAGATATAGCGTGCGTTTCGTAAGCGCCTCAATATATCTTGCATAAACGGTAGGGGATACGCGTTTGGCTCGGTGACCTTGTTGACCTTCCTGAAGTCTATACAAAATCGGTACGAGCCATCCTTCTTGCGTATCATAACCACTGGGCTCGACCAGCCGCTGTCCGCTGTCTCGATCACCCCTTGGTCTAACATCTCCCTTACCAATCTATGCATCTCTTGCTCGATCTTGTGTGACACTGGATAGTACCGCTCCTTGATCGGTTTCGTATCACCGACCCGAATTTCGTGTTCAATGCCTGCCGCACATCCCGGTCCCACGGGGGCCTGCGATAAGACCTCGCTGATGGTCCTCTGCAATATCGCTTGTTGAGAGGCTGTTACCTCAGCTAGTCCGATCGTAGCTAATCTCGAACCAGCCTCTAAACTAGCTACCTCTAGCTTCATCTTGGTTTGTGATTTCTTGGGCAGTAACGTATCATCGTCAGGGTCATGTACTGCTCTGAACCATTTAACGAAATTCACTCCTAAGATACATTCATCGACTAGGGTTGGGAGTATAGTTACCCTTGTCGGCATCGTCACGTCCCCTAGGGTGAACGGCAACACGGCGTGACCAACAATTGTCAACTTACGGCCATCTGGTAGACCTGCCGTACCCGCGTGGGTGGTATCCAACCTGATGCTTAGCACAGACGCTATTTGCAGAGAATTACTACCCATTGCTGTGGTGGAAGCTCCCGGATCATAGAGAGCCCGTATCTGGAAGTCTCCTATTTTCACCGGTAGCCACCAGCGCGTTTCCTATTCCGGGAAATATAGCGAAACAGATTCGGCGGCTCCACAACCTTGCTCTTTGCACACCATAGCGCTAGCCACTGTGCTCTCGCGTGGTAAAGTGACGCCACTTGTCGTTTAAACCACCTTGGTTCGGACGATCGGAGTTTCCATGGGGTTACCCTTTGACGGTTGATCTGCCGTTACCCGCGCCCCCGAGGGCGTGTACGATCCATTCGCCACCACCTCGGCCGATCTAGGGTCTTGGGCTTCACTAACGTCAATACCCCTTTTCTCCTCGTCCACGTTACCTCCGCGTTCACCATTGGCGTCACTAGGGGAATTCTCGTTCTCGCCGCTCAACACACTCGTTACTATCGGTACTGACTGTGTTGGCGAAGTCCGCGAGATCTCGTTTACGGGGTTTGTCTTAGGGGGTGAAGGAGTGGGGTCAACCCCATCCAACCACTCCTTTCCTTGTTTCCCTTGTTACATTGGGGATGAGGAGAATTAATGTATAGAGACTGATGTTGATAATTAGCTTTTATTATCATTAGTTTGTACGAAGCTGTCAAATCAACGACTGAAGAGAAAAATAATAAAACACTTTTTTAATGCGACAGTAACAAAACAATCATGCTGCGGCAACTTTAGATTCGAATGAAGAATTTGCATTCGAACGTAGAACTCGGTTCGTCAAGCTCGCCACACCACCCCCCTACGGAGTGAGAAGGTTCAGGGTTGAAAACGATCTGGAAATCGCACTCTTCTTCCAGATCGTGTGGTAACCACTTTTTCTGATGCTGGCGGTGTAGGCGAAAATGTAGGCTTCGGCGACGATATAAAAACTGGTGGTAAAGTTGAATCAGCTGTAGCTGTCGGTGGAGGTTCTTGATCGTTTAAGATAAAGGCAGGCTTCACTCTGTCAATTGTAACAGTGATTGACTTGTTATAAATTTTAAGAGTCATTGTTTTATCGTTACGTTCAATAACTTCGTAAGGGCCTCTATATAGTTGTTGAAGAGATCGTAGTTCTGGCCCTTCACGTAGCATAACGTGTGTGCAGTGTTCGAGATCATTGAAAACAAATATACCAAGTTTCGAGTATCTGGAAGTTGGTACAGGTCGGAGACGAGCCACGTGCTCACGAATTGCAGCAAGAAAAGTTGGAATATCTTCGGAATTAGATCTTGGAATATATTCGGAAAAACATCTCGCCTGGGAGACGCAAGGGTTCTCCGAACACAAATTCGGTAGATGACGCTCCAATATCTGGCTTGAATGCAGAACGAATGCCAAGGAGGACAAGTGGAAGAGCATCAACCCAATTGACATCAGCATGAGCCATGATAGCAGCCTTGAGGGGTCGCTGAAGACATTCAACGAGCCTGTTGGCTGGAGGATGCCAACTGGTGGTATACTTATGCTTGATGCCGAAATAGATATCAAAAACACGAAATAAAAATGAAGTAAACTGTGAACCTCTATCTGATGTAATAATTTCAGGACAACCAAAACGAGAAATCCAACAGTTAAGGAATGCTTGAACGACGGTTTCCGCAGTGATGTTCTCAAGAGGGTAAACTTCCGGCCATCGAGTAAAACGATCGACGACTGTCAGGCAGTACCGAAGAGAACGAACAGAAGGTAAAGGATCAATGATATCGACATGTACGTGCGAAAAACGGTGAGCTGGAAGGTCAAAAGTGCCAATAGATGACTTCACATGACGTGAGATCTTAGAGCGTTGACAATCCAAGCAAGCTCGAGCCCAATTGTGACAATCCTTACGCATGGAAGGCCAAACAAAACGATCGCTAATAAGTTTAACGGTCAAATTGGCACCTGGATGACTAAGGCTGTGGAGCTGTTCGAAAACTTGACGACGAAATGGAGCAGAGAGAAAAGGTCTTGCTTTACCTGTAGAAACGTCACAATATACCAGTGTTTGACACCTAGGAACTTCGATCTTTTTAAGTTGGAGAGATGTAGGTTGGTTTAGGAAAGTCTTGATTACTTCATCTTTTTCTTGAGATCTTGCCAACGCCTCGTAATCCAAAGGTTTGGAAATTGCCTCAATGCGAGAAAGTGTGTCTGCAACAATGTTGCTTGCGCCGCTAATATGCTGAATATCTGTGGTGAATTTAGAAATAAATGCGACCTGATTACGTTGTACAGGAGGTAATTTATCACGTTTTTGTTCGAAAACGTAAATTAGAGGCTTGTGATCAGTGAAAATGGTGAAGTGATGACCTTCAAGAAAATGACGAAAATGTTGAACTGATTCGTAGATAGCAAGGAGTTCCCGATAATACGCCGGTAACTCTACATGTTTAGCGGTCAATTTTTTTGAAAAAAATGCGAGGGGCTGCCAAAAACCGTTAACCAATAACCAACCGTTAAACAAATTGATGAAGACCTCCGCCAACAGCAAAACCCGAAACGTCAGTAAATAAAGCAAGAGGTACATTAATTCGAGGATGGACTAAAAGAGTGGCCGAAGAAAGACAATCTTTACAAGCTTGAAAATCTTTTTCAAGTTTTTGAGTCCACGGTATTTTTTGTTTGCCTTTGAGAATGGGGTTACTAATGGCATCGTGGAGAGGAGCTTCGAACTCTGATGCGTGAGGAATAAATCGTCGATAGAAGTCCATCATCCCGAGAAAACGTCGTAAGTCCTGCGCAGTTTCCAGCAAAGAAAAATTTTGAATCGCCGTGATGCGCTCTTCAGGAGCTTGAATACCATCAGAAGATACAATATATCCGAGAAAACTGAGTTTTGGCACACCAAAGATGCATTTTGATGCGTTAACCACAATTCCGTAACGAGAAAGACGTTCAAAAATAATTTTGAGATGTCGTTTATGCTTTTCAACGGAATGAGAGAAAACCAAAATATCGTCAATGTATACGAAGCAAAAATCTAAACCGGACAAAACTTCATCCATGAAACTTTGAAATGTTTGACCAGCATTACGTAAACCAAACGTTATGAAAGGGAATTCAAAAAGTCCGAAAGGTGTAGAAATAGCAGTTTTGCAAATATCGTCTTTAAAAACACGAATTTGATTGTAAGCTTTTACGAGGTCTATTTTTGAAAAAAATATATTGCCGGCTAAATTGCACGTGAAGTCATGTTATGCCGAACCAGATATCGATCTGAAATAGTGCGACGATTAAGAAGACGATAATCACCGCAAGGCCTCCAGTCCGACTCGCCTTTCGGAGCTAAGTGCAACGGCGGCGACGAGCAGCAACTCGATGAGGGGCGAGCTGTGCCAGCTTCGATCATATCGTTGAATTGCTGCTTGGCGATCTTGAGTTTATCTGGAGCTAAACGTCGAAACATCCTGGAGACTGGAGGACCTGGAGTAGTGCGAATGTAATGAACGGTTTCGTGCTTTATGTCACGATGTTTACCGCAAGGATGAGTCAAAT
The DNA here is from genome assembly GCF_024137745.1 of Phymastichus coffea. Taxonomy (NCBI): domain Eukaryota; kingdom Metazoa; phylum Arthropoda; class Insecta; order Hymenoptera; family Eulophidae; genus Phymastichus; species Phymastichus coffea. Next base: position 1,652,671 of record NW_026706822.1, on the reverse strand, counting down.
CGGGAAATTTAGCGAGTATGTGCGAAAATTCAGGTGAAGAAGATAAATCAACCGTTTTGCTGAATCAAGCTGAAAAACTTTCTTTACTTGAGCATCTGTTTTTAAATTAGTAGTACCATCGACGAGAAGCTTCATACGACAATCAAGTAGCAAATGGAAGTGCGACAGAAAATCGGACCCGATGATTGGCACATCAATGTAAGCGATGACAAACTTCCATTTGAATTCCCTTCGCAAACGAAAATTGAGATTGAGCGGGAGGAAACCGTACGTCTTAATTTTATTACCGTTTGCTGCAATCAAGTCAAAATTAGTGGCTGAAAAACGCTTACGAAGAAAACGACGAGGATAACAACAAATATCAGAGCTAGTGTCGATAAGAAAACTTCGTTTGAGGTCTGGTCCGTCACAAAGAGACGGCTCCCCGGAGACAAACAATTCGACGCCGTCCTTACGAACTGTTGTCGGCGTTTCCCGATTTCCAATTGCACGGGCTGATGCACTTCTTAGCCTTGTCATGGAACTTGTGATGGTACCAGCAGAGGCGTAAAGAATCAGAGCCTGAGTCTTGCCTAGACTGGCTGCGTTGACGTTGTCCACGACTGTTGCTGCGATTCTCATTTCTGTGAGAATTGCGCGTCGAAAGCTCTGTGACTTGTTTGCTCAGAGACTCGATGGCGCAAATCAGCGCACTATGCAATGACTCTTGCTCGACGGATGTTGATGAAGATGCAGCTCTGACGGATAGAGGAGTTGCCGGTGATACCTCGTTAATTTTGTCAGCGATTTCGGATTGATTATCGAGGGTCAAAGCAGGTTGGGCAGTTATTTGCGCAGTGATGATCGCCTGGACGTAAGACGGAAGGCGCTGGAGCCAGAATTGACGCAATAGGTTATCCGGAATGATCGTCGTGCCAATAAGCATGCGAAGATAGTGAAGGAACTGCGAGGGTTTGCGGTCGCCGAGTTCCTCCTCACTGATCAGACGCTTCACACACTGCTCTTCTGAAGCAGACAGACGCTCAATGAGTTTACTGCGCAAATATGTGTATGGAGTCTCGTTAGGAGGATTGCTTATGATATCCTCGACTTCCACAGCAATGCGCGTCTCCAATTGCGAAACAACATAATAAAATTTCGTTACTTCGTTGTTGATGTTTGAGATGAAAAATTGGGAATCCGCTTGCGCAAACCACATGCTTGGTCGATCGGACCAAAATGGCGGTAGCTTGACAGCAACCCGATGAACTGCTGGCGCGGGGATGAGGTTAGCCTGGGCGAGCGCACCGCCTGCTGTGAGGCCTGCTGCAAGCGGTCCATTCTGCTGCTGCTGTTGTTGCTGCTGCTGTTGAGCGAGTTGCTGAACGAACCGCTCGTTGTCGGCACGAAGTTGATCGAGTTGCGCACGAATGTTGGCTGCTTCAATCTCGTCATCACGTGGGAATACCATTCTTCTTTGTAGTATTTATTTTTTTGTAGTCAGGGTCACCAATGAGGAGAATTAATATATAGAGACTGATGTTGATGATTAGCTTTTATTATCATTAGTTTGTACGAAGCTGTCCAATCAACGACTGAAGAAAAAAATAATAAAACACTTTTTTAATGCGATAGTAACAAAACAATCATGCTGCAGCAACTTCAGCTTCGAACGAAGAATTCGCATTCGAACGTAGAACTCGGTTCGTCAAGCTCGCCACAGGGACAGTACTTTTTGCTGTACCTCAGTAACCCGCACTCGATGCACTTGAGTGACTTGGAGAAGTCTCTCTCCCGTCTTCGAGGAGCTTCCGGCTTCTTAATGCGGTCCTCCGAGGTCAGATTTTTTCTGGCGAAGTTGTGCTTCATGCCTTCCGATATTTCCTTGAGAGATAATAGCACTTGGCTCAGTATATCAGCGGGTGGAGCCTTCTTCTCGCCATCAACTGCCTCTAGGCTCGGACTAGGTGTCGCCCCCGATGGCGTCGGTGTGTAGACGACTTGGTGCGTCACCTTCTCGAGCACTTTCTCCATACCGTCCAACCTGTCGCTGACCTCCGGCTTATCGCTGGACATCGATGCCACTTTGCCCTTACGGCCCTTGCTTCCATCGGTGCGAGGGTGGTACGTTAACTCCGGTTACAAAGTTGATTGTGGATCAGATACCACCCGTTCTGCCTTTTTCTGGTGCAAGCTGCTCTGTGCCGCCGTAGCCAGCGCATTCAGGGTTCGTATGGCGCTCACTTCGGATCTCCACACCTGGCCCTGAATGTCCGGGAGAAGGTTGGCGTGCAGCAGGTCCAATTGGCTATCAGGCGTCATTTGGGGGTTTAGCTTCACATCAGGCCCATCATGTTGGCGATATAAACATTAACGGGTTCATCAGGGCCCTGATATCGGCTCTGAACTTCCCTCATCAGACGCTGTTGCTGCTGCACGCTGGTCCCGAATCATTCCCTTGCATCCATCTCGAATTCGGCGTAGGAGAGCTATTCCTCCTTCATCGCCTCGTACCAGGTGAGGGCGGGACCGACGAGTAGCTCCGATACCGTTAGGAGCATCTCGTCTTCCGTGAGTCCCGCGCCGTTCCTTAAATTGTCTAGCCTAGACAGGAAGGTGTCAATACTCGCATTGCCCTCTCCTGAAAACTTCAGTTTCCATCCTCGGACAATGCGACCGACATCCCTTGTGGTCGACCAAAGGTTTGTTGTCTACTGCGATAACCACGTGCTCGGCGGGTGGTTATCGCAGTAGACAACAAACCGCCGCAGAGTAGTCGCCTAACAACCAATTTTGCAGTCGTCCAGCTCTCGAGAGCTTATTCCCGCTTTTCTTGAGCTCCAAGTGTTCGAGGTATTCGTTTATTTCCTCGTCTTGGAGCGTCAACACCCAGTCTTCGACTTCTTTTTGAGTGCAGTCCATTGTCATCTGTTAGTTATGTCGCGACTAGTTTTTATACAGATTTACACGCTTGTTTGACAGATGATGCGAGTGCAAGTGCTATATTTCATGTTTACAAGCAAACACGTAAAAATTTATACTTTACTGGCCGACAATAGGCTCAAAAAACATTTAATGTTGTGTTTACCGAAAGACTCTTTGCTCGCTATTGCGCAATATAATGATCCTGCCTATCAGGCGCACTAGCTAGTTGTTAGCGCGGCTGTGTTGGTTAGTATCTAAAATATTATAACGAGCGTCTATATGCGTAGTCACCAATAACCGCAGCTAGCAGTATTTGAAAAATACATTTACGTTAAGACAACACGATATTAAAAAAAACTATTGATTTGAGTTTCTTTCGTTTGAATGTTGCTGGTGTTAGTTTTCCTCGGACCAACGGGTACAATATTGTTGATCTGCGGCAACTTTCAAAACCTATTGGTGTTTACGCAATGGCTTAAGAGTCGTTCGGTCGCATTCGCACGCGCTTACAACGACTGTTTACAAATTATCGTCGCGGCGGGCCTTCGCAAGCTAACTAATAGAGAGGCGATATTCATTATGTGGCTTTTAACTCAAAGTATGCACAACAACACTTTGATTGCCACCTAAGTTGCTGGTTGACTGAGTGCAAGGTCAATGTTTAGAACCGGCGTTTTGAACAATCATAAACGCTGTAGGTTCTTTTACGTTGGGCGCCATGTGACGGGGTTGATATCCTTCTATTTACTTATGCGCTCATTCGTCTTGAAGAGCGCGTGGGATTGTCTAAACGTTTAAGCTCGTCAACCGAAGAGCAGGAGGGAAAGAGCGTTAATCAACGAATCTTCTACTAGCGAGAAATAATAACTCCAAAATTACAGTCAATATCACATACGAGATCGTTTATTTTCTCTTATCTCTACAATACGTTCGGCCCGCGTGTTTATGTTTACAAGGCGCGCGCGTGCGTCAATAACATGCAGTGTCGGATCGCTCGCCGATCTTTGTTCGCCGAGTTAATACATGCACGCTTCTTACTGAGTACGGAGAATTAGTTATTAGCAATCATACAGCAATCGCGATATTAAGCTGGCCAGCTTACCTTATTAACGGTCGCACAGGCAACAAGCGAGGTAGAAAACACCCGCGCAGCGCACGCTAGTCTCTGGGAAATGTTTATCTGCGGGCGAGGTGTCTGACGCTTTTTGGTTTCTCCCTCGATGGCGAAACTCTCCACTCGCACACGTTCTCACACACTCGTTCTCGCCACACCAAGGCACAGTTCCTCTCTCTCAACTCGTCAGCTCGTCTCGGCACCCGTCTTGTCAATTGATCTTTTATCAGGAATAGAAATCAGGAATAGACATTTCTGACGTAAAATTATCTGAACTTTCGATCTATGCTGTTAGAATTTTGAAAAATTTGCGTGCGTGTTCATTTGTATATGCGTGCGTGTGCGTTGACTTCAGATTTGTGATCAGCGACTCCAAAAACCCCCGAGTAACAATGTTTGAGTAAATTCACTTAACAGAAAAATTTGTGTAATAAAGGGTTGATAGATTTTCAAATTTTGAGAAATATCTATGAATTATTATTGTTCAAAAAATTTATTAGTTTTTTTAAATTAAAAATTCATTTGAGATGTTATTCGATAGTCAAATTTATTTTGTATTTTGAGTAATATAAATTATAATCATTAATTTTATTGCTTATAATACCTAAAAGTCAATCCAAAAAATCATTAACTTTTTTAATTGTAATAATGAAATCATTAATTGTAATAATGAAATAAAAATAATTAAAATGAATTGCATTTCTTTATTCATGAACACGTCTAATCATTATCAAGAAAAGTGAAATAGAATTAGAGAAAAGAGACGATTAGTTATTGATAGGCATCAACGAAATAATAATGCTCAGAGTGAACTTCGTCAAAATAAAACGGAATTTTCTAGATCATATAGACAAACTGGAAATTGAATAATAATGTAGACTCGTATGTTGATATAGATAGAGCAAGTGAAGGAAACAAATTTGTTACGATAACACAATAAAACGGAAATCAAATAATATTTTTCAAACGACTCCAAGTGCAAAATCTATTTCATCGAGTTCGATATTGGAAAATAAAGAATACTCATCAACAGGATTTAATTCTATTGGAACATCATCCACTGTAATTTAATTTGATTGTAAAAGCCGTATGCTTCATCGGCAATATTAGATCTTGGAGAATCAAGTCAGGCATGAAGGTTAGAATCATCACAAATATCAAAGTAAAAAAAACTAAAATTTGCACTAAACAGAGAATCAATTTTTCGACGGAAAGTAACAAAATTACAGAACGTTCTCATATAAAAAAATTAAACAATTAACAAGTGGAAAGTAAGGTGTTCGCGATTAATACGTAATAAACGGAAGATCAAAGAATTTACTCCAGAACGAAATATTAATCTAATTATGAATGACAGTAAGGCTGTATTACGTTCCAAGCAAGCCATATGTCAGACGCTGAAATATCGTCGAAACAGCAGTTTGCGTGCAATTTTCAGTCTTTCTCCGCAAACGGCTAACTGCACAGTTCCTCGCTCTCAGCAGCTTCGGTACGGATCGACCTTCAGACGGAATATGCATGTAAGTTGATACCGTTTCCCGCGGAGAGTGAGAGACACGTATAGTACAGTAGCTTTCTATCTAATATGAGCTTTTGACAAAAGCACATCGCGAAAGTGAGAGAGACACAGTCCTCTTCTCTCATGCTTTCGCGAGAATTGCTAAATAGTATAAGGAACGACTTGTGAAGCTGAATGAGCCATTAGCCCATTAGCCAGTGACATTAGTTAGTACGCCAGTGAGCGGGCGATTGCGGGCCTTTTTTTTCGATTGTGTGACAGGGCTGATAGCGATGTTCGCTAGCTCTGTGCGCGGCACTCCCCTCGCACGGATGTAGCGGCCGAGCGTGGCTATAGTTGACATAGCATTCACATGCTCGTGTCGTTGCAGGGCCTGGAGAAGGGAGAGCGCGGCCGGCCGAGAAGACGGCGCAAGAAGGAGCGAGAGCGCGAAGAGCGGGAGAGAGAGTGAGAGAGAAAGAGGAATAAGCGAGAACGCGGAAAGCGCGGCTTGCGCCGCGAGAATTAGAAGAGCGAGGAAGATTGAGGACAGTTGGAGAGTGACCGTACGCTAATCAGGTCACGGCGCGAGAGAAACTAGACGACGCGCCAAGAGAGAGAAAACCCAGGACGAGAGAGAGTCTTTGTATGGCAAGTCTCCGGCTGCTGTTTGAGCAGTCCCCCCCGGCGATCACGATCAGACGATCGAGGAGCCGATCCCGGCCACTAGCCGCCAACCAGCCGCCGCCGGTGATCCGACGAGCTCCACTGCCGGCTGGATTGCGATTCCGCCGACGCCGGCTCTCAACCAGCGAGCCGCGGGAGGAGCTACCCAGTGGGTTCGATTCTGCTCTATTCCGCGGATCTCTCTGTGTCACGTACCAGCTCTCGCCCGGTGCAACGCCGCAAATTGAATTGTTGCGTTTGATAGTCGAGCGAATCCGCTCCTAAATATTATAGACTCGTCGCGTATGATAGTTGAGCGACTACGCTCCTATTCGCTGCCTGCTGTTGCGTTCTGTAGATTGAGCGAATGCGCTCACCATTGTAATTTGTAAGAATCCGTAAATGTAATTTTCCGATGGCGTAAATAAAGGGATCGCCTCTTTGTATTTATTCCAACTTCTTCCATTCACCTTTTCCGTCATCGCGGTAGGTTCATGCCCGTGGAAGTCAGCGCCGGCTTCCTTCACCGAAGTAGGACCCTTCAATAAATCGCAGGGGGCATAGCAGTGGCGCATTTGGCTGTGTCTTTCAGGATATCCCTCCCCCCTGCAATTGTGGAGAGAACTGGCGGATACTCCGCGACCGGGAGCGAAACAGTAACGAGCTACGTGAAACGTCTAAGGCTAACAGTGTAAATCTAATAAGGAATTGAAGACCATTAAAAATCAGTGAAGTTTAAACTCGAACCGAAATATTTCGCTAATCCCTCTTGACTTGTGGCTGTGACTGGCTGTGAGTGATGCTTTAGGCACATTCCACTATTCTCGTCCACGCCGGACTATAGTTCGATAAATCGTAGTAGAAACTACAGGCTAAAAGGTAGCGAAGGGTAATCCGCCAGGACAGGTTTTTATTTTCAATAATTCTGCGTAGCTTCGCTTGTTCTAGACTGAATTTTCAGGTAAATTACGGTTTTACTTGAGGTTTTACTAAAAGGGAAAATAAATATTTGTAAATTCTGGACGTAACAGCTCCAAGAAGAAAAAGCCTGCTATATTTTTTTGTTACTAAAAAACAATCGAGTTTTAAATTAGGAAACGTATATAAATGAAAAATCACGGTCGAGTTTCCCACAATTTTAGCAGGAAAAATTATAAAAAAAAGTAAATGTATGACTAAAACTTCCAATTTAGTGAGTTTGCATCATTAAAGAAAACATCTCCAATCACACTCAAATAAATTCTCATTTAATAGAAATAACAAAAATAGGTTTATTTACGTTTAGTTTAAAAAAAAAGGTACAGCATTTTTTTGAAAAAGATGAAAATTTGGTCCCACCTCCCGGAGTTAAGGATACAATTAAAAATTTTGGTATTACAAAATGAAAATGATTTTTGCAAAACAGTCAATAATTTCAATAATATATAGTCAAATTTCGTACTCGAGTTAAAAATAAAAATGTCACCGTAATTATTTTATGAACTCGAACTATTTGGGTTACCAAACATGATATTTGATTATGTAAAATTTATGAGAATTTTAACCACAATTCGAAAAAGTTAGCAAGTTTAAAAATATTTCCTTCAGGAAGCACGAAAAATTTTGTTTATTCTATAACGTGTGATTCATCGTTAGAAGAACATATGTATAGGAAATATGATCAGTGTAAATGCTATAACGAATCGTTTGTATATTCGTTATGTCTCTCTCTCCCCAAGAAGCCAGTAACTAATATATTTAATAATCATTATAAATTACCATATCGTTTGAATAGTTACAGCATTACGGACGTCAGCGAACAGGTAAGCGACGCGACTTGCGTACGATAATCGATGTCGACTCGCGGCGCGGACCTCGCGGAGAGGCGCTTCCTTGCGAGGAGAGAGAGAGAGTTTCGAAAATTGATATAGTCCGTTTTCGACGATCGACGGGTTAACGTTCCTCACGCGAGTCGTCAGGAGTATTTTCGACTTCCTTCTGGCAAGCCGAGTCCTACCGCGAACATCCAGCCTTACACGCGCCTACGTACGCTGCATACACCAGAAGAGAGGCGTTATTGCGAGTCAGCCGACCAGCGGAAGCGAATACGCAGCAGAAGCGAGCCCGCTATCGTGTGCCCTCGGTTTGCGGGTTAGAATAGGCGTACGAGCGGCTATACTGTAAGTACCAGATCTAGTACCTGGCTTCTCTCTCTATACCGCTCTCTCCCTTTTTACGTTAACTAAGCCGCGCATTTACGCTCGCCTTTTCTTTGTACACGTTGCGCCGCGGCCACGGTTGGTACCGGCAATTCCTCTCTCTCCGCGAACGTGCTGTCGCTTTTGTATATTCGTTGTATCTGAGACGAATAAGTGCGGTTTGCCGTTCGCGAACACCCGGCTCCTACGAGGCGATTTCGCTGTTGCTTGCTTCGACGAGGTTAAGCGCTGTCGCTTCCACGTTCGAACGGTGCGCGCCGGTTCGCTGTCGCCAGTGTGCACAGCTCACAACAGAGCGAGTGCTTGCGCGACCTTAACCGCGTAGCGCGTGCGCAGTTCCGTTCGATTCACTGTCAAACTATTGCGAGTTTGTTGCGTTGCGATTAACATTGTTTATATCGACGCGTTTCGATACTATGTATTCCTTTGTTGCTGATTAAAATTTATACGCCTCTACTTTTAATTCTATTCGAGTGCTTATTGTCCGCCGACTCCCCGTTCCTTGAATTGCGATTGTGTACGCGACTGTACACGCGCGAATCTCTCTCTTTGGCCGTCGCGCGTCTTCACGCGTAGCCTACGACACTCTCCGCGGGCCAAGCTTTCTGACTGAAAAGGAGGCAACTGAGCTGCTGGATCCAGGACACCCGATGCAGGAGCACCGTGCCGCCCTGGAGAGTAACCTAATTTATTTCCCGCGATTTAGATATTATATAACTGTTCCTGCCCAGGCGAAGCTGAGCAGAAACCCCGTTATAATGCAAAAATATTTTAATATTCAGTAATGATCAACCGAAATGTTATAAAAAATAAAAAACAATTATGGAAGATAGCATTGGCGTAAAAAAAAAGAATTATCATGTAAAATTAGATCAAAAGTGGTGATACTAATAAACGAAAAGCTGTGACATCTATGAATTGAAAAACATCGAAAAAATCGAACGTTATCGTAGGAAATTTTTTGTAGATTTGCCTATATGCCTTAGTTGTATTTCTACACTAGAAGTAATATGCAGTGCAATCTATAATAAATAATTATCAATTAAAATCTGTAGAATATTGGAAAACTTTTTTTGGGGGTGGTTTTTTTATTTTAGGGATAGTTTGAAAAATAATCTCGAATAGGTTATCTCTATTTTATTTATTTATTTATTATGTACTGTGATGGTAAACGTCCGGTTTGCACTACCGTCTCGATCGCGCGGCTACCTGCGAGGGCAGCACCTACCGGCCCAGGTAAGACGAAAATGGGAACTCGGTCCGATATGTAAAGGAACGCGTGCGAAGAGAAAAGGATCAGTGTGAGAGCACTTGTGACACTGGTAACAACGTGCAGGAGTCCAGGAGCACTAACACGAGAGTTGTGCAGCTACCCGAAAGTCGCGAATAACGTGTCCGAACCCAGGAGTGTCCTTAACACCGGCAACGACGTGCGTGCGTGTGAACGCGACAAGGAGCGTGAACGTTAGACGGCCTATAATTTTTTGTTGTTGCTGCGAGTTCAAGTGGCTAGCTGAGATGCCATCGAAGGTCAGCCACGAGGTTGCTGAATCCGTCTGACGAAAGCAGCTCGACGATAGAGAGAGCCTTGTGTTTAAACGGATAGTGGCAACCTGATCCACGTGTTGAACTACGACATTGAACTGCTCCCCTTGACAGTCCGAATAATCTTATAAGGTAAGCTGGCCGGCTTCGTGTTATTGTTTTCGATAAGTGACCACGCGTAACATCTTAGCTCTCTTCTCACACCTGCGAATACAAGAAAATCGTAGCGAACATGCAAACGAATATCGCAAACGAACGACTGTAAACGAAATGACGATACGTAAGATTGTCGCACACATCGTGTTAACGTAAATGCGCGGGCCAAGTGAATTGTAGATTACGTGATAAATAAACTAGTCCATGTATGATTGACACGATAATTTATTGTTGTCTTTGCTATTAGTAAGTTGGTTGACTGACACCTTTCCTCTTCTGCTTTCCGGTTAGTTGATAGAATTGATTATTTCGATCTCGCCGCGCGCATTCCGATACGACAGCGCATCGGGCGAGACAAAGAAATTAAAACGGGATTCACACCCCGTTACAGTACACGATCAACGAAAAAATTTTTTCCAATATTTTTGATACAATTTGATTTTTATACATGCTACTAGGCACAAAGAGATAAAATTTTCAGGACTGCGAAGTTGGCCCCCGGGTTTTCAAGGGAAATTGTCAGCGAAAAAGGAAGAACGACATTAATTGCCTCATTATCCCTGATATCGCTAGTAATTTTCCATTTTCGATTACTCAACGGAAAACGGTTGAAATTGCGTTTTTTCGCTAACCTATCCAAGGGCTGTTTTCTCCGATTCTTGTTGTTAAATAATTCCAATCTATGGCTTCAAATTAATTTTTGAATTTCCCCTTATTCGCCTTCGCGATAAATATTACGGATTTTAAATAAACATTGATATAAATATGATGTCTGGAGTGGCGAGAAAATGTTATCAGTCCAAATTTCAACGTTCCATTCCAACCAAGTCCAGCTGTTGGCACGCAAAGTAGGATGCTTTCAAACCAAAACTAGTGTATTGAATCAACAGTAGCACTGTCATCAGCAGTTCGTATGTAGAACAGTTACAGTAGGGAGTCTAAGTTAAGTATTGTTTATTCTCTTGTGCCGCTAATATAAAATGAGAAAACAAATTTCTGTTATGCAATTATTGTGTACGGCATGGTGCTGTTTTTGTTAAAAAATTTTTTTTCAGCATCTATAGTTCACTATCACTTATACTCGTATACCAGTAATGTTGAAAATAAAGAATGACATGACACAAAATATGCTTGTAAGTATACTTTTTAGAAAATTATATTTAGAATCAGTCGTTATAATGAAAAAATAATATTTGGTTGTTTCAGCAATTAAGAGTAAAATTGAAGATATATTTACAGATTTGTTCACATTGAAGAGAACCACCTACAGTGTTATTTATCTCCGAGAAAATTCTAAAAAATGCTGTGGTTTAAGTTTTGACGTTATAGTATACAAGTTATTAATACAAAATTGCATTACTACGTTTGAAAACATTATTTTTTACAGTAGTAATAGATCAACAGTAAAAGTATTAATAGTTTGACAGTATAATCAAAGTTCTTCTTTACTGGATTCTTATGTATTGTCCTACTTTCCTTGGGGGGAAAATCCATAGATTTTTACTTCAAAAGCATTTGTTCTCCAGATTCTTTAATATCATTTATGAGTCAAATAATGTTGAGATTTACTGCAGCGATATGGCGTGCAAATAATCCATTATCTAAATAAGTGTTTGATACGTATGTATGTACCTATGAAAGCCTCGAGAATTATTTTCAGCGTTTAATTACTTTAGTGCTTTCTTTAATAGTTGAAAAATGTCAAAGAAAATTTATGAAATAGTTGGGTCTTTGAGACATATATTTTAAAAAAACTTTTTCAAAACATTATACCATCGCTTGAGTTCCTATTGCGTACAACTCATAATACATTTATCTTAATTAGTAGTCTATACTGATAATCTAGTATTTAATAATAGTAATTTTCGTCGTAAGTACAGATTGGAAAATTGTTAAAATCACGAGGACTTCTCGTTTTTGTCTCTATAAAAATAAATATTAAATATTAATACTATATTCAAAAATAAGAGTTTTTATAATCAACAAAAACGCTGAACTTTTTATTTATAACTATATTTTCAACAGTATTATTAGATCAAATAAAAACTATAAGCAAGCTTTACATGAAATTTTCGTTTTTAAGAGTTATTTATTTACACTCGCATATTTATTATTAACGTTTTTCATAAAACATTGAATGGTAAAACTAATTTCACTTATATTCTAGATTTTCAAGTAAGTAAACGCAGATAAGTACAATTAAATTTTAACTTCATAAATACTTGAATGAAAATATAAATATACTAACGGGCATGCTCTTCCTATCAAATGTTTGAAGCATAAGACGCAAAAGAGAAATAAAAATTCAATTATGATTACAAAATATGATGGACATTGAGATTAACTGTCACTTCATCTCTGCGCGCTACTCGTTACAATATTGTTCAATAAAACTAATCACGAGATAAATCAACGGGTTTCAACTACTCCAAATCTTTTAATCTGGTCGTACAAAAGAATATCCATACAAGTTTGAAATTAAACAGTTTTATACGTCTGTGATCACGACCACAGAAGCACATGCTTACAAGTGCAAGCTTATTTACTGTGCTTTGAATGGTCAGACAGTATAAAAATAACTCAGTTTAAATGAACATATCAATTAACTAATTTAACTGTACGTAGAATAAAAAACTAACATTTACTTTTGTCTTTAACGTATGTCTTTTATATTTTTTATCAATGCTGTAATGTTTGGACCAATTGTTTTTAACATGTCTGCAAAATACAATAAAATTGTCCTTATTATATAATTTGCAAATTGCACCAATTAAAATATACTCCTTTTGATCTATAGTCACGGGACTTTCCAATTTTTCTAAGACTAGTGTTTGCTTTGGAAATGTCAGTATGAAGAATCCTTCAGTTTTATTTGTTTGATTAATTGTATTCTGGCAATTTGGGCAAGTAACGTCTTCTAATAAAGCTAAGTCTTGGTAAACGATTTTGTGTTGCAAATCAACACAGTTCACTGAAAATGCAGCTTGAACTTTTGAAAATCTACAAATATGACACTCTTGATTAATATAAAAGTTAAAAACATTGTACAACAACTTAACAATCAATTCGTCAAAATTTTCAGAGCATTTAATAACATCGCCTCGCCGATCACCAATGTTGTAAAGTATCTTAGCTCTCTTCAGAGCAAAACCTATCTTACTACCGGTGCAAAAGTCATAACCTGTATTAAAAATAAAATTTTGAACATTCTTTTTAACATTGAATAAGTATTCCCTGAAATCAGCATATAAGTTATGTGCATGAATAAATAGTTCAAAAATACAGTCGAAGGTTGCAGTACTTCTTAAAAAAATTTTCATTCCATTGATTACTATTGCACCAAATAAGAAAGCATTTTCAACAGTGTCCTTTTGTTGCAATTTATCTACATTCGGATTATTTTCTAAAATTTTATGGATCAAGCTCAGATTTGTCTTGTGACGAACATGTACTCCTCGTTGCAATGTTTTCACAGCTTTAGAAGATTGCAGAGCTTGATAAGATTAACTCATCTTCATTTTTTGAGCTTGGAACCAAACCTGATGCGTCAATTGTATCTTCTTGATTTTGTACTTGCTGCAAAATCAGTTCCATTAAGAATGCTTGTGTCAGATTTGTCCTTCCAATAATAGATTTCATGTGCTCATTAAGATAATATACAATACTTTGAGGCTCTGAAAATTGACGTACTTGACCCAGTCGAAGTAGCAACTTCATCAGCCGAATCGTAAAAGAGTACCATAACAGCAGTCCACGATGTGAAATGGTTGCATAAGTTTATCATATTTTTTAAAAAACCTAGACATTGGTAACAGTTATCAGAACCACATACTGCAATGTTTGTTATTGCCTTGTCGTAAATACATTTTACAAATGCATTTACATCCGGTGGAATTTCTTCAAGATAAGTTTCGTTCTCGGTTTCATAATTAAATATGCCTCCAAGTGACTGTTGATCTTGGCATTCTTCTTTGTTGGTAATTGTTTGGTAATTGGTAGTTGTTTGGTAATTGTTTGGTTGTGCAACAATCACCAAAGTGTTCAAGGTTATGAGTTTCCAACTTATCAATAATCCATGTTTTATATTTTGATACTTTAGTATTGATAAATTCACTCTCAGTGATAATAAACAATGCTGTTAGTAATTGAATAAATAAGTTCGAATCCTTCAATGTACTCATAAATCCGATAGCTTTTAAATACAGGTCCTTGATAATCGGCAACATGTTATCAAAACATTTCTTTCGATTGTGACGAGAGCGACGGCTCGCGTCGTTGGCTCCGTCAACGTCTCTCCCTTCCCGGTGGCAGAGAGAGCGAGAGAGAGAACAAGGAATATGGTTTGGAAGCCGGTAGGGTTGGCATGCGTGAGTTGCCGCCGATTGCGCGCTACTTAAGGGTTTTTGGTGGGAGACGCTCGGTGCCCGGCAGTAGATTGCGACAGCGATTGAGTGTGACACACTTTGTCCGCGCCATCTTAGCGATTGATTGATTTGTGGCCTTTGCGAAAGCAAGTGAGATTTGTTTCTGCGACGCGTGTGCAACTTAGTGCAACAGTTCGTCACTGGACTTGTGTTCGAGAAAGAGCAAACGAGCCATCAGCATCTTTATAACCCGGGGACACCGAGTAGTTTTCCCTTAAGGTTGGTCAAGTTTTCTCTCTCTTTCGAAAAATCGCGTCGCCGGCAACTTGCGAGGATAGGGAGGCTCAGCGGTTATTTCGCTGGAGGGCCTATGGAGAAACACGGAGAATAGCTCGTAACCGTCGCGCCAGCCGGGTTCCATGCGATTTTCCGCAGGATCTCGCGGCTGCGGTAGTGTGAGAGCGCGATTGTTGTTAGGTAGAATTACCGATTGTAACTGTTGAAGTGTGTATTAAACGAGTTTTGAGTGATTATTGTGCTGACCATTCCTGCCTATTCCCTTTTGTGCGCATTGGAACGTTGCCTGTCGCATCCCCCGCGAAGCAGCTTGGCCTTCCGGGCCCCGATCTATAAAGAATTCGTCATTTTCTTTGGTAACCGGAGAGAACTCATGACACGATTACAAGCATGCATCACATGTGCTATATCCATTCTTAATAGGCATAATGGCAGAATTTCATTTAGTCCTAGTAAGATTTTGAGATTTGTTAAAGTATATTTTTTGTAAGTCATTTTATTAAAAGCCTTACATATTCCATACTATAATGCTGCAGGATTGTCAGTAGTTACTTGTTTCGGAACTGGTATATCGCTAGACAGCCATTGTTCCAACCATTTCCCGATGAAGAAAGATTCGTGTCGCGCAGAAACCATCTGTGCTAATGGAACTATTTGTCCATCTATACGAAATACTATGACGTATAAGAAGAGATGTGATGACTTTCCAAACCTTTGTAAATAACTTTTTTACAAATCGGCCCGAGGCGTCTATCGATACATTCGTATAAGTACAGGCAAAAGCCGTCTTCCACAATAAAAGCTGATCATCACTCCAATAGAATACATGAAATTTGTTCATCGAAAAACTACGAATAAAAGTTTCTAAAGATACTTTTGTCATTATAGATTTGATAATGTCACATGGATCATTAAGCTCGACATTTCCAGCTCTCCCTTCTTGAAGCATTTTGCCGTATGTACTTTTGTTGTGAATGAGAGCAGATGTGAGATATCCACATTGCATCAATAATGCGCTTTGATCTTCAACTATAGCACCAGGCATCCTATTTGCTATTTCTTTTATAGTTATTTTCCGAGCTTCACCGCAGCACTGTTGTTTTTATGTATGAGAAATATCTCTTACGTCATACGTAAAAATGTTAATGACAAACTTGTTATTAAAATCGGGTTTTTGAAAACAGATACCAGTAAAGGAACTCCACATTTCTCGTCAGTGCAATTAGCCTCAACAGACAAATATTTTGAACTAGAGTCACTTAATATTTTGTTTCTTTTAAAACTCCATGCACATGTAATTTTTTCTTTTTTCCAAACTTCTGTAGAAATAATTTCAGTCCATGTTCCTTGCAATTTTTTATAAGTCCGTCCGTCTTTATAAACTACTTTGATTGGTTTCAATTGAATGCTATTAGTTTTATAAATATTGATAATGAAGTTCAAAAGGGGGTGCAACTTTGTTTTTGAGTCCGTCCAAAAATCAGGTATCCCTATCTTATTTGTTGATTGATCAACTTTATCGTATTTTTCTTGTACATAGTTATTGTTAATTTTTGGTAGTCGATTGGAAAATATGTTACAATTTCTTGACAGTGTTAAGATCTCTCCACTCTCATCAACCACATTGAAAAATTCTATATTTTTAACGATGTCATTGTCTGCAACGGTCCATCCGTTTTCCCGGATTCCTTTTTCGCATCATACTTCTTCCTTTGTTTTACATTTTCTGTAAAAAAAATTATACAATCTGTTATTATTTTTATGTAGAAAAATACTTTATATTGTACCAATATAAGCTCATTAAATGTGGTTAGATTGAAAAGATCGCTAATTGAATAACGTATGAAGCAAAAGTACTCTACTATCAACGTAAGACCACCCATTTGAGAGTTACTCTTTACTTTAAATAGAATAATAATAAATTTTATTAGATAATAAAAGAAATGACGAAGAAGAAAGGTACTTCTAGTACTGGTAAAAAATCAGGAAGAAAAGCTGCAATAGAAGAGGACAAATTCTTCAATATTGTGCATGAACATGAAGTGATCGACAACGCAAACAACACAGTATTTCCCCTCACAAATCAAGTTTGGCATGTTATTGCAAAACATCCAATAATTATAAATAAATTAACTGCATCTACGATTTATAAAAAAGTATATGATGATTGGAATAAACCAGAAAGTAAATTGAAAGCGTGGAGGTTATGTCGAAAAAGCTCCGATTTCACTTGACGAAGAAAGATGGGCCTCATATGACACATCTAAAAGTATTGACAATAAACTGCAGATTAACACTCTGAAAAAATTGCATAATTTAAAAAGAGACGCAAACTGTGCAATAACCATAATAGATATTAATATTCACAGGTTTTATGTATATAATTTTCCTCCAGAGGAACTTGATGCGTGGAAATCAAGTTGTGAATTAGACCTAATTTTTGTTTTGACTGATGGGACATACTACTTTCAAAATATAAAAATCACTATTGCTGGAAGCAAAAAATATGTTTGTGACTGTATTAGTGAGTTGTCAATATTTTCAATCACTGGAAGTGATGCAATACCTTTAGCTACTCTATTGCAAGAAAAGATTGATTCTAATGACGTAAATAATTTTTCGTTAGAATTATTCAGACATATGAAAATTATTTACTTTCTAAGAGTAATATTTGTAACTAAATGTAATTACTTTAAAGAAGGGTTATGTAAAGCTTTAATAACAAAACTTGTGCAGAGTATATCAATATGTGCTTAAACACTTTGAATGATGGCCAAAATATACCGTAAAATCTTAAAACATGTATAAAAATCGATGTGTCTTTATACGTATGTTTCTTTGTCGCAACAAATAGTTTTAAATCTGAAGATAAACGAAATTTTTATACTAAATCAATTACACTTCTTAGTAAATGTAGTAATCTAAAAGATTTCAAAGAATTGTTAGTCAATTACGTCAATTAACGGAGAAGCTATCAAATCATTGAAATTGAAAAGTGATAAACTTGAATTACCAATTTACTTGATGGAAAATAGTGATAAAATACTTGTTGAATTTTACCATAAAGAAATCAATCCAAACGGTCCCATTTTCATGTTGATTGATGAATTATTGCAAGAGGCTAAAAAAGATTGGATAAAAGCAGTAACTCATGACGATACTCTGAACAGTCACTATATGAATCACACTATCATCGAAAATCTGAAAATTGTATGCTTAGGATTTGTTTTCTGGAGTGATATTTTATATTCTAATAGTATTTCTGCCGAGCCAACTACAAAATTTAACACTGACTTCAACAGTTTTGTAAAAATTAAACATAGTTCCAGCATTGAAATTTCAAAGTTTTTAATGAAATTAATTATTTTTAGACAAGAAGTCCTTAAGCAAAGTAGACCTATTCTCAATTTAAAACCACAGAAAAATGTTAGAAATCTAGAAATGATATCGAATAAATGACACAATTTACAAAAGAATTGAAAAGGCTTAGTAGAAAACGCAACACGAGTTTTTGATGAGTTTCGTGATCCTGCGGAAGAAGGTAATGTGATATGAAATTTAATTTACTGAATAGACTCAAATATTAGTTATGCATTTTTACATTATAGTTTTACTGGTCTTTATATATTCTCAACATTTTCTACAATGTACTTAATTGTTATTCCTATTAAGATGAATGTTATTTTCAGGTGAAATTGCAACGGATGACACATGTGGAGAAATGGAAAAGGTGTCACAAGGTGACTGTGAAGAAGTTATTTTTGTTTGTAATGAAGAAAGTAAACTCAAGTAACCGTTGCTAAATAAACCATCTATCGAGGTAGTACGTACCATTGAAGTTACTCTTGAATTGTCATATTGGAACCAGAGTTGAAATGTGTGACAGAAAATCTTGAAATATTTTATCCTGGCTCAAAATCTTTGTCTATTTTACCCTCTAATGTTGAGTATGACGCGGTAGGAGATGTGCCAAGCGAATCTGAATTGTCTGTAAAGTCTTTTTGTTGTTCTAGTGATGATGATTGCACTGAAGAATCTCTGCAAATCAAGCAATTTCGTGAAAAATCTTACACTGAAAGAACTGACAATTCTAGTGAAGGTAGTGATTATGAATTGTACAGTACTCGTATCAAGTGGAACCAGCGTAACTTGAATCAGAACGAATCTAAACTATCAACAATGAAATACTTTAAACTGAAGTTCCAGTTAATCAACACATGTCCTCTAGATAGTTTAGGTGAATTAATGGTAGCAGGTATCTGCTTTCGAAACTCCTTGGATAATTTAGTATCGAAGAAAGTCTTGATAGAATCAGCCAATGAATTATTTTACATGATTTATCACTACAAAATAAAAGGTTTTTCTAGAGAAGTTTACTATCAATTGCGATTTGAATTTTGCCGTGACTATCCAAAATACACATTGGTAGATAAAAAACAGTACATTGAATTAGACTGTAGAGATTCCATTGATGATTTGTATGAATCGTTTTTCAAGAATGATTACTCGATTACGAAAAACATCAAGTGTGAAAATTGTGAATACAGTAACAGTCGTTCTTAGACAACAGAATATTTGAGTACTGATCTTGTTGCAGTTGATTCATCTTTAGGTAACATGAAGAATTATTTAGAAATGAAGTATGCAAAAAGTACAAAATCTTGTCCTGAAAGAAATTGTAATGGAGTAGCCAATGTAACTTACAAAATCAAAGAGTGGTTCTGTGTTCAAGTCGAGGCATCTTATATCATGCACGAAAAAGCTTTGGCCACTTTGAGTAAAATTCCATCAACATTAAAAATAAACAAGGAAAAGTATATTTTAACAGGAATTGTAGCATTTTTACCTCCACCAACTAAAATCAAAACCTGTAAGAATAAAAGCCAAGCTAAAGATGAGAATGTCGAGCAAGGGTTAGTGCATTATTACTCGTACATTAAGTTTATTAATGGACAGTGGGAGAAGCGGAAGGAGATAATAGATGTGAGAATATAATAAATTATTCCAAAAATACAAACAAACAGCTCAAGCCTGCCTTATTTATCTACGTACAATATCATACGTATGGAACTTTGATTGGTTAGCTCAAACAATACTGAAGCCAATATTCTTTGCTAAAAAATTTCTCAGATATTTTTATGTCCTTTGTTATAATTATCAGTTTTATAAACACAAAAAATAAAAACAACCTGCAAAATAATATTTTATTAAATGCATTAATAATGAAATTGATGATTTTTTCTTATAATTAATTTCCTTCTTACTCACAAGTTTTGTTGTACATTTACATTTTTTTTGAAGAAATATCCTTAAATTTCACTACTGACATTTATTCGTTGAGCTTTTATTTATTAAGTCACCTTCTCGGTGAAGAGTTGTGAATTCTATCTGGAAATTATTTTCATCTTTATTTGTTTATGTACAGATTGATGTTGAAAATAATGAATGAAGTCATTTTTTATATTCATTTCATTTTTTATTTTTATTTCATTTTTTGACATGTCATTCTTTATTTTCAACATTACTGGTATGTAAGTGATAGTGTGCTATACATGCTAAATATGAAAAATTTTTTGACTTAATAGTCTTGTTACGATAATTTTTTTTTGTTTATAGTCAACGTCCCAATTTTTCATACTTGTAAAATAATTCAATATAACCTCTACGCGTGTACACTCGTCCCCGGCCCTAACAAACACAGCACCATGTTGTATACAATAATCACCTAACATAAATTTGTTTACTAATTTTATATTAGCGGCACAAGAGAGTAAACAATACTTAACTTAGACTCTCTTCTGTGACTGTTCTACATACGAACTACTGATAATAGTGCTACTGTTGATTCAATGCACTAGTTCTGGTTTGAAAGCAGCCTACTCTGCGCGCCAACAGCTGGGCTTCGTTGGAATGGAACGTTGAAATTTTGACTGATAACATTTTCCCGCCACTCCAGACATCATATTTATATCAATATTTATTTAAAATTAGTAATATTTATCGCGAAGGCGAATACAGGGGATGACGAGAAAAATTGAAAACTGAATTTTAAGCTATAGATTGGAATTATTTAACAACAAAAATCGGAGAAAACAGCCCTTCGATAAGTTAGCGGAAAAACGCAATTTTCATCCGTTTTCCGTTGAGTAATCGAAAATGGGAAATTACTAGCGATATCAGGAATAATTAAGGCAATTAATGCCGTTTTTCTTTTTTCGCTAACTAAGTTACACCGGCTAAATTCTGTTATGTCTAGGCGAGGAGATGTTACTGCCAGACGTAATAATATATTCAAATACTGTCGCGTTGGTAAAGGTTGGATCTTAGTCAGGAGTTAAGCAGAGGTTGGTTAAAGAGATAGCGCCTTTATTATACGTAGGGCGTTTTAAGTAGATAACATAGTTTCTTACCTTATTAGGATTGGATTTCAGAAGAGGTTTTTTACGAACAGTCTCAGGTGTTTGCGCTTGATTTAAGGTTTATTGTTTAAAGACAATTATAATACTTAACAGAGTATAATCCCGGTTCTGAATAGCCGGATAGTTAGACTTAAAAAATAACTATTTGCGAAACTATCAAACTGCTGAATTGTCAACTGTGTACTGCGTACTGTACTGTGCGGATTCCAATCCAGCCTTTTTATACCGTAGGCTGATATGCCCCTTCCTATATTTAATATGCTATGAGTAATATTCGCGGAAATATTATGGAGACGTGCTTAGACTAATCTATCCCGCTAGATAGATTTACAAATGTTCCCGAGAGGGTTGATACAATAGGAAATTAAATTACCGATACCCGGTTTGTTACCATAACCCGTTATTTACTTATCATAATTCGTCACGTACTTATTCTTTCGTATCGACGAGACATGCCCACCCCTCGGAGTCCTTTGCTGATAAAGCAAGGGATTAGCGTTCTCCGAACGCTACTGCAACTATTTGGTATGAGTATACATTTTTGTTATCTTTTTTTTTGCGTGTCTTATCATTCTACATACATATTTGTCAAAATTTTTTTGTGTTTTGTTATATATATATTTTATATATATATTTTTGTGTGTTTTTTTTGTAATTATTATTATTATTCAATTATTCTAAGAATAGGAAGGACTTGGGATAGGATTACAGCAACTCCAAATGATGAACCTGCAAGCTCCTCCCTGGAACCTGGAACCTACATAAAAGCTCCTTGCCCATACATCTGGCACAAGGGGCATTACTGAGTATAAAATGCTCCGGTCGGACAGATTCGGCCTCCATGGCTAGTTGTTGGTCCTTTGAAGCGGCTGCGACGCGTGCTCGGCAGAAGAAGCATCCCTGCCAATGTGCGGTGTTTTGCCCGCACACACGGCATGGATTGAAAGGGGCTCGTCCGAAACCCTCTCCTCCATAGGTTTCCTCGAAGAGAAATCTTAAGTGCAGGTGTCCGTGATGAGCCTCCTGGAAAATATACTGCGTCAGCTCGTAGTAGTTCCAGCCTTCACCGTCGTCTAATAGCGGCAGCTCGGGATGCTGCATGCTCGTCTGGGCCTTCCGGTTCTCCCATCTTGCAAATAGTCATCCCATTGTTGCTGCCGACGTCCGATTGTTCAATATCTGTTCCGTCGTCCAGGATCGATTAGCCTTCTTGCGTGGCGGGCCGAGTGTGGTAGTTGCCGTGCGTTTCATCGTGCTGATTTTATGGAGTGTCTGATATGACAGGGGGTATGTTAGCGTTTTTATACCTTTTTTATTTTAGAGAGCGGGAAGAATTGGAGGAGTGTCTGTCGTTTCGGATTCTTGGAGTGGGACCACTTGCACGGCCACGGGTGGGGAGTGAGGAGTGTCGTAGTTGATTGGTAGCCTAAAATATTTTCCGTCAAATAATGTCTGTGCAGATTTGCAGATCATTCTTTTTTGAGGAGTTAAGGGTGGATTCAGTTCTTGCATTGGTATATTTTTGAACCCGCGGTCTTTGTTACTGCACACTCTATATGCGCAGAGTATGCAACTTACTGTGATTACGGATGCGACAACGATTACAATGGTTACACCTAACGTTAAATATGCGTGCAATAATTTCGCTCGGTCCGAGTGTTCGTATCTGTTTTGATTATTATTTGTGTTTGTGCTTTCCATTACTATTTTGTTTGTAGTTATCAGAGAGATTTTCGGAATTACAAAATTTTCCGCCTTTAGTTTTTTCTTAGCCCCTAAATAAATATGGTGGCTTGTTCTAAGTTCGCACGGCTGGGGAATCTGTATTAATCCGGTACCATTCAAAGGAAAGGGTTGTACTACGCCGTTACAATTAATATCAAAGGAAGTATTGAGAGTCACTGAGTATAGTAAAACATTATTTTGTAACGTCGGTATAAGATAATAATCAGTTTCGGAGCTAGTTTCAAGTTGGCAAAATACAAGATTTGACTCTTCCGGTGATGTTAACAGATTAAACTCGTAGGAATTATTGTTTGGCTTTCGTATAGTCGGGCGCGAGCACAGATAGAAGGAAAAAATACGTTTACACTCGTTATCAATTAAATTCTTGCTTACAAAGGCATGGGTAGCTTCTCCCTCTGTCACAGTCAGGTAATCACTTTGTGGTCTAATGAACTTAGCGATTTGGTTAGTTTTGTTAGGATACTGAAATACTGGCAGCGAATATAATTTGAAACTCTGTGTATTGCTGCTTGCGACAAGGGGAAAAACTACTTCGACAATGATGTTCTTACGAAAGTAGATTACGTTAACTTCTGCAATTTGTTGTAGTGTTATGATATTGATTTTTGACATATGTACTGGCAACTTTGAATTAGTAATTGCCTTGATAGTTTTTATCGCGATTATCAAAAATTGCGGATTGAAAGAAAATTGTTTGTTTTGCAGGAGTTGACGTACTTCAGTTGATATGTAAGTAAACTTATGTAAAATGTCGTTAATTTCGGCTAAAATAAGGCTAATGTGTGTAGAATTATATACTGGGATCATTACGCTAGTAATGAAATCTGCGCGAGATTTTCTAAAAAGCAAAAGATTTGTCTCTGATTGTAAATTATTTTCGGTAATATAAAATAAGTCATACTCGCCCATTTGTTCGGTCAAATTACTCTCGCGCATATACAAGACATCTTTAAGGGCCTTATCGGCATGTTCGAGTAAGAGGCTATCCGGCGATGCTAGGGCATCCCGCCCCCGTTGGGTGTGTCAAAAGCGTATGCATTGAGAGAGGTGCTGACTGCTTCGTTCATGTGTTGGAGTTTTTTTGTTTCTTCGTAGGCTTTGTATATAGAATTTTTGATGAAATCGTTTATCTCGATTGTGTTGCAAGCTGCAGATATTTTTTCCAGTGTTTGGGTGAAATTGTAATGAGAGTTAAGCACTAAGTTGATGTCGAGAGCGGTGATAATATTCCATTTTTCTTGAACAAATCGTATGGTAGGTCCTTTTTCAAAAGCGATTCCAGGTTGACTATCATATTGCTTTTTAGTTGGCTGATTTTGGCATATAACGGTATTTAGTAGACTGATGAAAAGCACTCTGGCATTTTGCTGGTGTTAGCTGGAAGAGTTCTTTTTTTTTTTATATTTTCTTTCAATATTTCTGTCTAGCGTTGACAGCGATTTTGTTAAAAAGCTCCATTCATTCCCAATTGTCTATTTGGTCACAGATGTTATAACGAGGGCAGCGCCTTATTCGGCACTGACGTCACTAATTTATTAAGGGGAGAGTAAGAGAGGCACTTTCGCTCTTTAACAATCGGGGAACGAGAGAATAGGTCGAATGAATAAATAATTTTCGTTAATTAAAACACACAACTTAAATCTATTCAGACAAACAAATACAAAATCGGATATAATAAAAGTTTACATCACACGCACATGAATAGAACGACTTAAACAAACGCGGGAGGATGAATTGCTCGGCGGCTAAATCGCCTTGACCATTTGCCTCCTTACAAATGAAAGAATACGTCGAAACCTCTCTACCGCATTACGATGAGCGTAGCCGGCAAGTGATCGCCTGGCTACCTATCGTTCCTACGCGGCCGCGCATCACCATGAGAGAGAGAAATACTGGGAGAGAGAGATTACCCTACCTTTGTCCTTGGTGATGAGCCGGCAACGGGGAGTTGACCTGGCCGCTGGCTGGACGTCTTCTTCGGCGTAACGCGCGGTGAACCCACTGGAAGTCGTGCCGTTCACGGTGACGAGGGCGGCACTGAATGCCCTGCTGCAGGTGTTGCCACACGTAGCCTTGTCTCGCCCTGGTCTGGTCACTGCTGCACTTGTGTTTCTTTCTCTCTTTGCGCTGCTTTCCTTAACCTTTTTTTGGAAACTGATGCACGCCTCTTGACGCATCGTCCGCGTTAGCACTCTCGCCGAGCTCTCCCCACCAAGCCCACTCATTAGGCGGCGTGCGACAAAAGCGCTAATTGGTCGCGCGTCACACGCCGGCCCAAACCTGCATAGTGCGTGCATAGGCGCGCACTCTAGCATGCTCGCTAACTCTCTCTCTCTCTCTCTATCTCTCTCTGTCTCTCTCTACCTCATAGTCGCTGTGCTCTTGCTTCTTCGGGCGCTCTTAATCTTGCTCGGCAATCTTCGGCGGCTGGAAAACATAAAGGCCAGTGGTTAGGCGCAATAAATATATGCGCCCAACGCGGAACACGTCGCCATGCCGAGCGATAAGAAGGAGAGAGAGAAGGAGGCCAGACGAGGAGCAAGCGTACTGCTTGCTCTCGTCACACCCCCTCCCAAGGCCAAAGCTCACTGCTGCCTGACTCTCTTCCCCCTTTCTCCTGTCTCGACCGGCAACTTGCAGCCAGCGCTAAACGCTAAACAAAATAATAACCTTAATTAAATTCTTAATCATAACTTATTCTATAACTTAAATTTATTCTGATAACACCCAGGTAGAACCAAGGCCAAACTCTTCATCCCCAAAATCTAAACTTAAAACCCTTACAACAAAATAAACAAACTTCTCTCACCGAACAATCGACCAACCCCGCACGCCATCATAGCAATTCCAACTCTAAAATAATAAATAAATCAATAAACCAAAGAAACCCTTTACCATTACTGCTGTCGCTCCAATGACACTAAATACCGGAGTCGGAGCATCCTGAGTTCTTCAGCCGATGGTGAAGAGGCATTGGCCCCAGAGAGCCGATGGCCAGCGACCTCCGTCGCCTCAAGCCCAATAACCCCGACCGTCTCATCAACCTCGACCATCTCAACAACCTCGACCGTTTCATCAACCGGCACGCCCGCTGAAATTGGCATGTTTACCTCTCGCGGCGTATCTTCCAAACGCGACGCGTCGTTTGAAAAAACCTCGGCGTAGGTTTCCCCAATGGCTCGGGCTCGACGCGCGAGCTTTTCGCGAACGCGCCTACCGCAACGGTGCCTAGGCTTCTTTGCCTTCGGCTCCCCGACAGAGGATTCAGGGCTTGCCACCATGGGCACTGCCCTAGGAACTCCAGGCTCCGGCTGTACCACCTCTTGTGTAGCCTGGAACCTGACCGGCTCCCTAGGACGGTCCTGAATCCTTGCTCCTTCTATCAACCGCTCGCGCGCCTGCTCCGCCTCATAAGCATCGCGGCAGCGCGGACAGTTAAAGACCGAAACATCTAGTCGTCCACAATTCAGACAAACTGGACGGGTGAGGGGTGGACCCTTGCAAACTAACCGTTGGTGCGCCCCCGTTCTGCAGTTAAAACAGCGGAACAAGGGCAAATCAATCTCCGGATCCCAAGGAACCCGTGCCAGTCCTCTCAGGAACGTTCCCCTCGTCAATCGTTGACCCGATTCGTCCGCCCAAGTTCGCTGTTCAGAAACCGAGGCTGAACTCACCGCCTGAGGAAGCAGAACAGGCGACGACTGAGGAGGGATCGGCAGCTCGGGCGTGACCGGCTTCGCTCCCTGATCGGAAAGCCTAGCCCTTGCCGCCACCCTCCAGTCTTCCACCACCGCCTCCTCGGCAGGAGCGCTTGTCTCAACTTCCGAGGCTCCAAACGTAGCATGCCCCGCCGATGCCATCGATGAAGGGCTGCTTGCTGCTTCCACAGCGGCCACCCTTGCAACTTTAGGCAACGATGCGACCTGCCCGGAGGATGGCCTCTTGAAGTTACACGCGGAGAGATTGAAACGCATAATGCGCTTCCTTCTACCCGCGTTTTGATGGGCCACCTCCTCTCTTCGCTCGTCTTCGACATAATCCGCCGGCGGGTAACGCGCTGGCCCACCCCTACGGACGAACTGATAAGTCGGGTCCGACCTCTGCTGCTCGAGCGGCTTAAACGGGAGAGGAGCATGAATGTGCGACTGGAGAGTTACGTGGGGCGGCTCCTCAGCCTGCATCGACTCCTCTTCCGAATCGCTAGAGCTGATCGTCATCTGCAGAATGCCGTTAGTAACTGACTGCAGAGGGCAAGGGTTTCTTCCCCGCCCTATCATTGGCCGAAACTTACGTCCTCGGTTCGCAGCCCTACCACTGGAACATCTTGCCACGGCAAAGCGCGGTCTCGGCGAGGTATCGCCAGAGCCGCTGGCCTCCGCCAGTGGGAAGACAATCCCTCGAGCTGCCTCTAAAACTCGCGACCGGTCCGCCTCCTCACGAATACATAACGTCGTGAGACGAAAAGCTGCACTTCGGCGGACAGCCTCGTCCCAAGTGCGTGTAGGTGCCACTAAACGAATGGTCGATCCCGCTTCTCTTTTCCCGGCTAGCAAACGAACTCCACGCCAGTCACCCCGAAAAGGTATCGGCGGCGCAGGTAAGGGTGGCGGTAAAGGTTGGCCCTTCGCCTGGCCACCCTCATCATCAGCCACCGATTCCCTGATAACCTGCGGGGTACCGAAGCAATCTCGGTTACGCGGCCCGACTCTCTGGCCTGCTCAGCCATCATCACCTGGCGTCGTAGAACCTCTGGAACCTTAAAGAAAAACAACAACACACATACGTTATTACACCTATATTAGTTGAAAGATTACGCGTTTACTTTCCGTGGCAGTATGTAACGCTTAATCTCCGAAACATGTACTCTAGTGGTGCGATGTTTGCTATTCGTGGCCAATTCATAAATCTCGGGCGAGATTACCAGAACGATTTTAAACGGACCGTCATATTTCGGATCAAGTTTCGCGTTCTTGCCCGCCGCTGCATTTGAAAGCGTATGCACTTTGCGCCAAACCAAATCGCCCACTTGGAAAAGAGCTCGTCGCCTACCTTTATCGTAGTACTTCTTTTGCTTTTCCTGTGCTTCGTCAATATGCTTGGCTACTAAGTCGCGCAACGCATTCAAACGTAATAGCCTATCTTCCCATGCCTTCGTATCCAACTTAACTATCGGCCCTTTAACTTGAGTTTCACGCCTTAAACTCTTTACCGGATGCGGATCCCTACCATAATTCAAAAATGCCGGCGATACTTTTGTAGACGCCTGGGTCGCAGTATTTATAGCATGACGGAATTCATGCAAATGCTTATCCCAGCTCCTGTGGTCGGCATCTACAAACATCGCAATCATTGTCTTCAACGTCCTGTTAACGCGTTCAACCGGATCACTCTGATGGTGATAAGCGGAGCAAGGCAAGTGCTCAATGCCGTATTCCCGGAGTCTTTCCTGAAATACCTTGCCTTTATACGCCTTCGCGTTATCACTAACAATATGTTCTGGCGTCTCCCATCGAAACCGAATTAACTCTTCTAGCGCAGCAGCGAGAGCAGGACCGTCTACCGACCGTACCGGTTTCAATTCTACCCATTTCGTAAATAAGTCCTGAAATACTACCATATATTTATATCGGTTCTTGCTACGGGGCAGCTCTACCACATCAGTCGCTACTACTGCCCACGACATTTCCACAACGCGTTTTCCCATGAAACCTAAAGGCGCTTGCTGCACTACCTTATACCGTTGACATTGAACGCACTCATCTACAAACGTCTTCACATCATACCAAATTCCCGGCCAGTAATACTCACGAGCTACTCGATCGTAAGTTTTCTCCCGGTCTAGGTGTCCGGAAAACGCTTCACAATGCGCGTCCCTCAATACCCTTTCTCTAAACTCGAGCGGCACTACCGTGCGCCAACATTCCTCGCGATTAGTCACTGGGTCAAGCAAGTGATCGCGCATGAAACGATACAGGACGTTATTTTCTACTCTCCAATTTTCGAATTTGTTTGGTCTCTGGAGAACGTCTTTAACACGTTGCAAATACCAAACATCCTGTACTCCATCAAATGCGCAAATCTCCAGCCTGTCCTCAAACTCTCGCGAAAGTGCGTCCGGCACATGATGCAGCGCTCCCTTTCGATGCACGATTTCACAATCTAACTGCTGAAATTCGAACCTCTATAAGCGCCCTGTCAATTCTCGTTTGTTCAATATCCTCGTGAGCGCGCTATGATCCGTGACGATGACAATATGCGAACCTTCAATATAAGGTCTAAACTTTTTTACCGCAAAAAGTACTGCCAAAAATTCGATTTCGCTTACCGAGTAATTTCGCTCATGCACGTTTAGCGTCCGACTGGCGTAGCAGATTGGATATTCGCCATCGTCGAATACCTGGACCAAACACGCGCCTAACGCGAAGGAAGAGCCGTCGCAGTGCAGATAGAAAGGGTGCGCAAAATCAGGGCGCGCAAGTACTGGCGCCTCTGTTAATGCCCGCTTCAACCTTTCAAATGCAATCTGCTGTTCGTCATCCATTCCCACGGTTGATCCTTACGAATGAGTTTAGTCAACGGGACTTTTACCTCACTCTCGTTTTCGATACAACGCGCGTACCATCCTACCATGCCTAGGAAATGGCGCAATTGAGCTACATTACTAGGCGCAGGATAATTTACTATCGGTTTTACCTTATCACCATCCGGACGCAAGCCCTCACAGTCTAACCTGTACCCTAAGTAGGTTACCTCAGTGCAAAAGAAATCAGACTTTTCTAAATTGATTTATAGTCCTACACTTACCAATCGCTTCAAAACCTTTTCTAACCATAACATATGGCTCTCAAAATCTGCACTAATCACCAACAAATCATCAAGATACCAGAAAACATGCGGCTCATACTGTGGACCGAAAAGTGCATCCATAAGGCGCGTAAAAGTAGCCGGCGCGTTAACCAATCCAAACGGCATTCGCTCGAATTCCCATAATCCTGAACCTGGAACCGCAAACGCTGTATATTGTTTGCTATTTTCAGATAACGGAATTTGCCAAAACGCCGCTCGCAAATCTATTTTCGACAGGTAAACCGCTCCGCGCAACCTATCTAAAATAGCGTCAATGCTTGGCATCGGATACGCGTCTACTTTCGTCACCTTATTTACTGGTCTAAAATCGAGACAAAACCTATAATCACCGTCTTGTTTGCGTACGATCACCGACGCGTTACACCATTGACTATTCGACGGCCTAATTATTCTCGCTTTCCATAGCCGCAAGGTTTCTTCCTGCGTAAATGCTAATATTGGAGGCGACATTCGGCGCATCGGCGTCTTTATCGGGCGCGCATCGCCTACGTCGATAATGTGCTCGATAACCTTGGTGACCGCTGGTGATTCGCCAGGTTCCGGGACAATCCGGCGAACAAGCGCCATGATTGTCTCTTTCTGAGCCTTCTCGTATGTAATCAAACCCGCGCATTCGGCGTAAACGTCTACTTCTCTACTATCTTGCTCTGCTAACTAAAACCAATCGCTTTGGTCACCTGCCCGCCAAGCGCGATTACCGTAGTTGATATTAATATCCCATTTATTCCAAAAATCTGCAACTAAAATCAAGTCGTGCCTAAGTGTAGATACTACCGTCGCAATCAACCAATCAGTCCTGCCACAAATTTCCATACTTAGCTTTAAGTCCCCCCACGTTCGCGGTTTCTCACCTGAGATACCCTGTACGAATATCGTAGGCGGCCTTAACCAGTCCTTAAACCGTAAGCCAAGATTCGGCCCTACCACTGATACCCGTGCACCTGTATCTAGCAGCGCTGTATAGACTTGCCCGCCTATGTCGACCTTAATAAAGAACCTATTCTCTACTACCACGACTGTTGCTGCATTCGATTCATTTACTGTTTGGCTAGAAAGCCCTGAGATACACTCAGACCCTCCCCTCGCCGAAACGGACGGTGCGTCGGTACCAACGACCGTACGTCCATTAAACAAAACCAAATCATCAGCAAGCTCACCAAGACCCCGCGTAGCCGCGACCTTTGTCGAAGCTCGCTCCGACGGGAGCGCAGCGCTTGAGATCGCTTTCTCGAAAAACAATTCTAACCCTGGTTCCTCATTATTACTTAAGGCAACGGCCTTTTCCGAAGCCTGCCCAACCGTGGGCGAAATACTCGAACCTGTCTCTCTCGCGTTCATGCGCAGCGACAGCAACTCACTTTGCCTCGCTAGGCACTTCTCGAGCGAACTACCCGCCAAAAATTTCTACCATGATCGATCGCATCTCGCGCATTTGTGTCTGGTAAAACTTTCTGTATTTTAACATTTTGACTATTGCAGAAACCTTCTGCGCCTTCCTGTACCGAGTCGCGAGAATTTACCTGTTCGGGACCATTGCTGGTCTTGCTGGGGAAATCTACGGCTACGCTACTCTGTGCCCGGTTCCTGTCGAAAGTCAAACTCGGCAGCTCACTCTCAAACGTAACTTTCCCTACTCTATTTCGCAAATCTCTCGAATCTACAATCTCACTTCTATCCTCTGCTAAACTCTTACCTTCTACTCTAAATACACACTTGACTTTCACATCCTCATTTTCACGCTTATCGAATATGCTATCCGAGAAAAGATGCGAAGAACTGGCAATTTTTGCCTTGTTCTCACCTTCTTTTCTCGCCTCAACCACAGTACCCTTGCCTCTTGCATAAAGCACTCTCTCTACCTGAAGGGCCCGCTCGATCCATCTTAGGCAGGAGTCGTCGAGCGGTCGACGGCTCCCGCCAAGATGTTTCCCTGCCTGGCCTGATTACAAGTAGGGCAATCTCTTAAAACGAAACCAACCGTATCACAAACCTGACACGTCGGCGCGCGCTCAGTAGATCGAGTCGGGCAACTATTGGCATAATGTCCCTGTTGCCGACATTTGTAACAGACAACCAGTGGATTGACTCGAGCCACCGGGCATTGCGCCCTTCTGTGTCCTATCGCGTTGCAATTAAAACATGTCCCTGTGAATGGTCTATCAGAAATATTTCTAAACGCGCCACTATTCCGATCGCGTTGTTGTGGAATCAAGCTAGGAGCTACATTTGCAGTCGAGGCTAACGAAGCCTGCGCGCTCAATTGAGCCGGCGCGGCTTCTCTTGCAGGTTGGCTTGCCGCCGGCGGCTGCTGCCTATCGGCCGCGGCCGTGGCAACTTCGCCTTCCTGTTTTGCGCCCTTTTTACCTAACTTTTTCTTTTGCTGCGATTTCTTTTTCGACGGCTCTATTGCTAAAACCTCTTCAACCGCATCGCTAAGACCTTCAATCATCTCGACCGATTTCTGCTTACTCTGAGTCTTCTTACTCTCAGTGTACGCGGATTCCGGTATCAAGGTCGCGTCGGCCGTTGGCGGCCGCTGCCACCTTTTCCAGCCTGCCATGCGATCTTCTAACGCCATTCCTGCCTCTTTAAAATCGTTTAAATCTCTAAACGTTTTCGTCTCGAGGTATCGTTTATATTTCGGATATAAACCTTCCACTAGAATAGCTAGTTGACGCTTAACTGAAACCGGTGGATCGAAACGACATAAGATAGTCTGGCACGCTGCGACGTAATCTACAATTTTCTCGTGTTTACCCTGTGTTCTCTGCCTAAGTTTATCATAGAGATGTTCTCTATTTAATCGGCGGCAGAATTCGCTTGAAAAACTCTTTTTGAAGTCTTTCAGCGTCTTCCATATACCGCGATTAACTTCGTACGCGCTTTGTCACGGAACGCGGTGCCTATTGCTATCAACATTTCTTTATCTGAGATGCCATAATAGCGCTGGCAATCGCTCAAACCCGTTAAAAAACTTAACGCGTTCATGCCGTCTTTACTCGAAAAACGAAGAGACCAGGCATTAAGGGCGCTTACTCCGTCGGCAGGTATACCGTTGATATACTTAACTCTCGGAGGGCTCCTTGTTTTGCCTGTTTTCCTTGCTCTAACTGTTTTACCCTTTTTCGTCGACCTAGTTAATCTCGTATCATCACTATCCGTATCCGAAAAATTCGAGCATGTATCGCTCGCACTAACGCTCTCTATCTTTTTTACTTGCTTTAGCCTAGGTCGCCTTACACTAATTACACTTTCTCTTTCTATTACCGAGCCTATATTTGACTGAGCTGGTATTCGCGCTTCATCTTTAATAGCAGTTTATACTTCGCGTTCCCAATCTTCCACCCACGAATTTATCCTTGGCGCTTGGTACCTTGTGCTCACTGATTCGCTTAAATCAGTGCTGATAAGCGTACTACCTGCTCTATTAATTGATGCACTCGCATGTGCCGATTGCTCAGTTTCTGCCGCGGGCACGTTTAGCGCCGCACGGTTGCCGGACGGCCTGGCCTGAAACGGCAATGAAGCCTGCTGCTCGGCCTGGGCCGACCTACTGTGCATCGCTTCTCTTTCGACCCTGAAAACTGCATTCGCACCATCCGTGATGCCCTGTCTAACCTCGCGCCTATAAATCCAACGCGGAACAGCAGTTAAAGCTCCCCAGATTTGGCTTAGCGCCCCAGTGCTACATTCGCCCCGATCTCTGGCTTCTTGCTCGCGAGCGCGTCCGGTCGCGCTAACCGACGGCAGGCATGTTGCCGGTGGCAACGCGTTTTCGTTAACCGGCGCGGCTGCGCTCTCGTCCGGCGACCGAACCCACTCGCGAGGAGCGGCAACACCAGCAGTTACCTGCGTCGCCTGCTTTCTCGCGCGCGTTAATTCAGTCACCAAGGGCGTCACAGTCGTCGCGAGCTCATCGCCAAGATCTGCGCTCTGCGCCTTGTCCGCCGCTGCTTCTTGTTGCTCGTCGCATAGCAAGTCCGGGATTTGGCCCGACGCGAAATCATCAGAATGCAACGGCGGCCGTAAATCTGGTCGTTCTTTCACCAACATAAATCGAAAATACCGGTCCTGTAACTCTTCTAAATCGCCGCGCAAAGTCAATCCGCGATAGCGCATCAACTCTAACAGAACGGCCGGCTCTCTTGAGTCAATTTTACGTTTTAATCTTTTCGCGTGCGCATCGCGTAATATTCTGCGTAAGACGATTCCGTCTCTACACGCTAATGACATTTTGCGTCTGGAAAAAAAAATTAATTTTTTTTTTTTAAGAGACTGAAATGTGAGCTACAAGAACGAACGTGTCTCAACCATGATCTATGTAATTCGACACTACTGCCAAATAATAAGACCGATTCTTTCTAGGCTCTGAGCCGGCGAGGAATCGCCTTGCATAAGCCAAAGAAAGAAACCGTAAATATATACATATGTCCACTTACCAGAAAATATCACAAAACAAAACAGCAAGGCAAAGTTTTACTTTCTAAGAAATAGGAAACTTAAAATGTGTCGAACTCTAGCGCTCGAACGGCTCAATGACGCACGCGCGGCTACCCGACTCCCCGATAAGAAAAGGTCACCGGTAGGCCCAAAACAAAACAATCCGAGAGAAACAACGTCGAAATTCCTTCTAAAAAAAAAAGAAAGTTCATAGCACGCGCGTTTTGCCCTTAGCTAACAAATTATTTTTCCATTCTTAAAAAAAAATTATTACCGCTCGACCATTTCTCTCTGTTATTACCTGACTGTTAATCTCCCCATAAGGGATGCCATGTAACGAAAGCAGCGGCTTATTCGGCACTGACGTCACCAATTTATTAAGGGGAGAGTAAGAGAGGCACTTTCGCTCTTTAACAATCGGGGAACGAGACGATAGGTCGAATGAATAAATAATTTTCGTTAATTAAAACACACAACTTAAATCTATTCAGACAAACAAATAAAAAATCGGATATAATAAAAGTTTACATCAGACGCACATGAATAGAACGACTTAAACAAACGCGGGAGGATGAATTGCTCGGCGGCTAAATCGCCTTGACCATTTGCCTCCTTACAAATGAAAGAATACGTCGAAACCTCTCTACCGCATTACGATGAGCGTAGCCGGCAAGTGATCGCCTGGCTATCTATCGTTCCTACGCGGCCGCGCATCACCATGAGAGAGAGAAATACTGGGAGAGAGAGATTACCCTACCTTTGTCCTTGGTGATGAGCCGGCAACGGGGAGTTGACCTGGCCGCTGGCTGGACGTCTTCTTCGGTGTAACGCGCGGTGAACCCACTGGAAGTCGTGCCGTTCACGGTGACGAGGGCGGCACTGAATGCCCTGCTGCAGGTGTTGCCACACGTAGCCTTGTCTCGCCCTGGTCTGGTCACTGCTGCACTTGTGTTTCTTTCTCTCTTTGCGCTGCTTTCCTTAACCTTTTTTTGGAAACTGATGCACGCCTCTTGACGCATCGTCCGCGTTAGCACTCTCGCCGAGCTCTCCCCACCAAGCCCACTCATTAGGCGGCGTGCGACAAAAGCGCTAATTGGTCGCGCGTCACACGCCGGCCCAAACCTGCATAGTGCGTGCATAGGCGCGCACTCTAGCATGCTCGCTAACTCTCTCTCTCTCTCTGTCTCTCTCTACCTCATAGTCGCTGCGCTCTTGCTTCTTTGGGCGCTCTTAATCTTGCTCGGCAATCTTCGACGGCTGGAAAACATAGAGGCCAGTGGTTAGGCGCAATAAATATATGCGCCCAACGCTGACCACGTCGCCATACCGAGCGATAAGAGGGAGAAAGAGAAGGAGGGCAGACGAGGAGCAAGCGTACAGCTTGCTCTCGTCACAATGTTTATTAGTGTGGTTGGGGAGGTGTTCTAATTTCTACGGAGCAGGAGCGGTGCTACTCGTGGGGACGAGTCGGAAGAGTAAGTGGTACTGGGTTTGAGTAGTTCGCTGAGTATTGTATTTTTATCTTGGATGTCGCGATGATGACTAGCGGTGTAATGTGTTTTTGTAGAGGTGTTTTGGTCAGTGTGTTTCTCAAGGATAACTCTTATCTCTGCTATGTATTTCATGGCTATTTGTAAGCAGTTAGAGTAGTGTTCATGAAATTGTTTTAAAGAGCGGATGTTTTTGTTCGGAAAGGTAAAAGGCTGTTAATGTTGGGTGTTTTAGGAATTGAGTCTATAGGTAACTCGAGGTTGGGATAGTGTAGAACGACATGATGTGTGCAGTCCGTACATTTAATGCATCGTATGGCGTATGGTGGTCTGTGAGGGCCGATGATTTTGACATAGACAAGGTTATATGATAATTGTTGTTGTATGGGTAGGGTGTAATGACAACTTGTGCAAATAGGTGAAAAGTTACTATTTACATAATAAGTAACCTCTGTTTGTACGGCGTGTAAGCGTGCGTCTTGTAATTTGTTGTAAAAAGTAAAAGGGCAAACGTAACGTCTGATTTCATGTTTGAGGCCCTTAATAAAAATATAAATAGCTAATTTTTCTCTTTGAGTTTCGTTTTCTGTAACTTTGAATAAAACCATTTGCGCGGCCTTTCCCATGACAATGTATTTTTGTAAATATGTATTTATTCTGTGTCCGAATTCTATTACGGTTTCGTCTTGCATTTGAGTTGATATACTTAATCTCTTTTTTTCTATTATTAAGTCTTCTAGTAGTTTTCTTTTGGCTCTGTGATCCATGTTTTCAGACACATAGCTATTGTTGACCTTTATGTTCTGTTGATTAATGGTGGAATTTCTGGTTCTGATAATACTGGATATATCTGTCTCTGTGTGTAGCTTGGTTTCTGGGTCAATTGATCGTCACGTTCGATTTTAAAGATAGTAGTTCGCTCTTCGGGCTGTATTGCCGACGGGGCTTCCTTGTTTAACTTGTCTAGGTTTGTATCTCTTTCAGGTTTCCTAGCTAGGTAAAGTAGTAAGTTAGTCAAAGAATTCCAGAATGCGCGAAGTAGGTGTATGCTAAAGCCATAGAGGGAATGAAGGGCATAACCATCTATAATGGTATCAAGGACAAATTTAATTGCTCTAAAGATCATAAGGATGGCCAAAACAGCGGCACTCGCTGATCCGAATGTAATGAATCGACTCCATAGCGATTTCCACGTGGAATTCGCAATACGATTCGGGGTATCTTCGACGAGTAGTTTAGCTATGGATATTCCCGGGGCTAGATTGGATTTTCCAGTAAAACCGAGTGCGATTTGATTAAAGACCGCGTTCCGTTCTGTAGGGAACATTATAAACGTGCGAAGGTGTTCGATGTCATTATATGTGTAAATTCCGCTTGTTGCCGTGTTTATGGGGCTATTATATTCCCAATTTTGCTTGGCCTGTGGTTTGATTATGTGCGGGGTTTCTTGATTAGTGACATCCGGAATAACCTTTACCCATGAGTCACCGAACTTCTATATTACCGACATCTTAGTATCGCAAGCAGTTTTGGTTCCGTATTGTTTTATTATATGTGTACGAGCTGTGATAAACATCGGAGTCTCACCGCGCATGACCAGTAGTTCTTGGTAGCACGTTTCGGGCTTTCTAGCTTTGACTTCTGCAGGTACGCATTTGATAATGTGTACTACTTCACCCGCCATCATGGCCATGTATCCGGGTTCTCTCATTAAATAATATGCTAAAAGGTCCGGTGATAAAGTGGCAATATTTAATGCATTCGTAATAACTTTTCTTTCTAATTCGCATTGCTGTAGTAGTACGTCATGGTATAATTTTTGCAAATGATTTTTGATATGTTTTTCAACAAATAATATTTTTGAATTTACATAAGTGAAAAGAACTAGATCGTGCATATTTTTAACTCTGTTAGAAATGAAATGTTCCCCGAGCCGATTTTCTAATATGAACAATCTCGGGTGTTTTGTTTTAATAATTTCAAAACCGCATTGTATCATTTTACCGAGGTCTTTGAAAGCAAAAGATATATCCTCAGAATCTAATACATAAAGTGGTCTTCGTTCATTGCCGATCTCTGTTACTTTAGTGACGGGTCCTGAATATAGATTAGTATACTTGCTGGCTTGGCACGCCTGAGACTCGGTTTTGTCCCAGAATGCGTATCCGAATATGCTATCAATGCAACGTTCTTCAGTAAATTGACAAGAAGTTCCGGACTCGAGTTTAATTTTATTTGTTTTCAGTGTTACATAGTTAAATCTGTCTTCGAGTGATACTTTAACATAGCCGGTAACGTGTACATTGCTGAATGTACCGTAAGGGTCGGAGAAACTTCCTGCCTTAGTGCAAGTGCCGTCTGGGGCAATGTATCTTGCCAATTCTATCGGGTGTACGGTTGTTTGATTTATCATTAAGTTTTGTACTAGATTATCGCCAATCGTCATTATTCGATAAGAGTGAATTTTAACGCATTCTTCTCGTGTTACTTCGTTAATATATTCTATTTCGGAAAAAAGGGGGGGGCCATTCGTGAGAGAACGCGCCGCATGTCTTGGCTGATCGTTTGACCTCTATTTTGCAATAACGAACTTTTACAGTTGCAAAATTATTAAGTTGGGGGAGAGATATTTCAGTTACAGTAGAATTGATTATCGGATTAGGAATGTCGCATTCAGCAATATCTACAAGAGAGAAGGTAGTGAAGTTAGTAAAACGTTGAAAACAATCATAGGCTATGAAGGGAGTGACTATTTTGAAGTATTGTTGAACAAAGATGCTGAGAATTACTGTTTTCATCTGAAACATAATTTTTCAATTACTACTTCTTTCGATGTACGATTTTTTTAAACGATTGGCGTGGACCGTTCGAGTTTCTTTTTCGTTTATTTTTATTTTAATATTTTCTTTTTCTCCCACTTCCAGGACCAAGTAGGGACCGGCAAAGTGACTGTCTGTGAGTTTATGAGGCTTTGGGCCGCTTTTTAGAAAAACCCATTGACCGACTTTGAATTTGCTAGGATTTGTTTTTTTATCATATTGCATTTTGGTTTTTTCTTTATATGTTATTAATTTTTCTCTAGCTATTTCATGTATATTGTGTAACTGTTTAACCAAGTTTTCCACGTAGCCTTCGTAGGTAGGTAGTAAATCTTGCTCTAGCAAGGGCTTCGTGCTTGGTAGGCGTGGCTTACGAACGAACAGTAGTTCCCATGGTGAGAACTGGTGGCTGCTGTGCCAACTCGTATTATAATTAAATATAGCAAGTTCGACATACTGGTCCCAATTTTTGGTCTTGGAAGTGAACATTTTTAGATACTCAATTAACAATAAATGAATTCTTTCAACATTGTTAGCCTGCGGGTGATAAGCCGTTGTAGTAATATGCTTAATTTTGAAGCGAGCTGCAATACGTTTCATTAGTTTTGAAGTGAAGTTAGTGCCTCTGTCACTTACTATGACGTTAGGTGCTCCAAAGGTACATATTAGTTTTTTAATAAGGTTATCAGCTACAGTAGTAACTGTTTGGTCTGGCATGGGTGCCGCTATGGCGTATTTGGTAAACGTGCACATGCAGGTAAGTAAGTAAGCGTTTGCCGTTTTGGTAGGCTCGAGTGGGCCTACTACGTCTATGCTGACTTTAAAAAAGGGAACTAGTGGGGTATCGGTTATGATCATTTTTTGTTTGACATTATGTCTATTTAATTTTCTCAATTGTCACGGTAAGCATTTTTGAATGAACTCTTGCACATCTTCCTTCAGGTATACCCAATAGTATTTATTCTTGATACGTTTGTAAGTTCTATTGCAACCGTTATGACCGCCTATAGCTGAACAGTGGACCTCTTCGATTACTTGTTGACGATGCTCGATGGGGGCGAACATTATAAGTCCCTGACAAACTATAATCTTGACTTCAGAAGGTCCTAGTGTATTCTTTATCATTCGTAAAATTTCAAAGAAATCGACGAGCTCAATTTTTTTACTTTGGGCTATACTGACGGTTTTAATTTTATTTTCAGTTATATTTATTACTAATTGCTTCAGTGCCTTGTATATATAATTTCTAATGTTTTCGGTGGTCTCTTTAGTTTCATGACGGATTGGCATAATAAAATGCATCTTGTTTCCTATTTTGATTGTAGTGGGAACGGCTAATTGCAATTTGTTCATTTGTGGTAGTTTATCATGTTTAAATAAACTGAGTGCATCTTCATCCAGGGGGTACCAAAGGTGTCAGTGAAGTACAAGTAATTGTCTCGCCTCATAAATAGTGCATCCCGACAATAGATAATGTTTTCATTGGGTAAAGTCACGGGTCCGGTAGAGGAGTTGGCTGAGTCTTCAAGCATCACGTCTTTTAAAGAGGTCATTTCCTGTTTTGGTTGTGAGTCCTGTTTATTTTTAGAGTCTTGATTATGCGTATTATATTGTGTGCCAATTTTATTGCCTTCGGAGCAGTACGTGGTTTCAGTAACTGTAGGGTAATTAATATTCGTGTCAGTTTCCGTTACTGACGTGTCTACTTCCTGAGGAGGCGGATTCTTTTTCTGACGCGGCAGGAGAGACTTGATGGCTTCCAAGTATTTTGCACTTGGTTGTCGGCCCCTTGCGCATTGCGTGGTCATGACGTGCGTATTTCCTGGCCTTTTTGTATTATCATCTAGTCGAGCTGTCAAGACCAGTGCTTGAACCGGATCTTGTCTAGTTGCTTGTAAATGCTTATTGAGCTGTTCGACTTCCTGTATAGGATTTCGAGAGAGCGCATCTGCATTGACATTCGACGCTCCTTTTTTATATCTGACTTCGAAATTAAAATTTTGTAACAATAGTCGCTGATGAGTTGCTTGTGAATTTGGGTCACTTATCGAATATAAATCTACCAAAGGTCTATGGTCAGTAATGATGATGAATTTTCGGCCATACAGATAAGGTCTGAATTGCGAAATACTCCATACTATTACTAATAGCTCGAGCCGGATAGCGGGGTAATTACTTTCAGCAGGTGTGAGGGTACGTGAAATGTAAGAAAAAATGTTCTGTCGAAATCCGGGTGCCTGAACACCGGAGGTTCACATAATTTATCACGTAGTGTCTCGAAAGCTTTTTGCTGCTCTTCCGCCCAAACGAACGGCTGGCGTTTCTTTAATAGAATAGTAAGTGGTTTTGCGATCTTAGCAAAATTTTCTATAAATCGTCTATAGTATCCTGCCAGGCCGAGCCATTGTTTAACATTCTTTGGCGTGCGCGGGACCGAGAATTCTTTTACTGCGCGCAGTTTGTCGTTGCACGGGCGTAGTCCGTCTTTCGAGATTACATGTCCGAGGTATTCGATTTCCGGGCGTAGAATTTTGCATTTCGTCGGATGAAGAACCAGATTAGTTTCACGAAGGCGTTTCATTAAGTCGATGATGCTCTCGCAGTGTTCGTCGAATGTTTTAGAATATACGCAAATATCATCGAAAAATGCTACTACATTTTTTAAATCTGATACTAGTACATTTTTTAGTGACAGAAAAACTGCTGCGCTAGTTTTGAGTCCAAAGGGGAAGCGACAAAACTGATACAGGCCTGACTCGCATTGGAATGCCGTTTTATGCCTGTGTTCCTTTTTAATGCTTATCTGATGATATGATGAATACATATCGAATGATGAAAATAGTTGCGCACCGGCCATTCGTTCAAATAAGTCGACAGGTAGAGGGACTGGGAAATTATAATCTGGAATAATTTTATTTAGCGTGCGATAGTCAAATACGATGCGCGGCGGTTGTGGTTCGCCATCTTCCGTATTCTTCTTGGGCACGCAAATATTCGTGCGCAATATGCGCAGTTGATTTTTCAATAATACCTCTTTCTAGCAATTCCTGCATTTGTTCATTTATAAATTTACTGACCTGCGCGAATAAACTGTCGTAGTCTGATTGGTACTTCGGAGGTAGTATAGATCTCGTGCTCGATAATACTGGAGGCCCCGAGCTTATTGCCCTTAACAAAAAATCTGTCGCTATAACATTCAACGATTTCTTCAATTTTTGTTCGTTGATCTTGTTTGATATGGTCCAATTTAATCAACTGAAGTAACTGTTTGACTCTTTCATGACGATTATTAGTTTCTGAGTTAACAAGCAGTGCTGCGCAATGCGCTCTAGGTACTTTTCCCCTAACAATCGAGCGGGCCGTTAATAATGCATTTAATGCGTTACCAACTATATTTGGCTTTTGTAAGTTACTTTGTGATTTAATAATTGGATGGAGGTATTTATTTAGTATTTCGAGCAAGTATAAGCGATCGCTATTAATTTCAGATTCTTTATTATTTAAGCAACTAATAATACTTCTAGTTAATTCTCGTATTGACGGGTAATCTGATTCTGATTTTTCTGATATTTTAATCATTTCTGATGCTTGGTTTAAAGCGTAGAGTAAATCGGATTCGTTTTTCAGAGTTTGCATGCGCATGCCAGAAGTTATAGATACAGAGTTAATTTTTTCTGAGTTCTCGGAAAGGTAGTTAACAGACAGGTTGTATAGTTTGTCGGAATCTGATTTTTTTTGTGTTTCTCGGATTTGGTTTTCAGACAGCTGAGGTATATACTCTTTAGGAGTCACTATGTCACCTTGTTTTATGGCCTCGTGACCATTTTTTTTTACATGGGTTTTGTATACAGGTGCGTTCGTCCTCTGAGTTTCGACTGCTAGGTCCAGTAGTTTTCCAGTAGGGTCGTCGACCGAATGCAAGGAGTTATTGCCAGGCTGTGCCTGTCCTTCGTTTGCGAGAGGTATTTTGCTGGGTGCCTGGTTAATTTTTTTTGTTACGGGAATAGCTCCAATGTAACAGGATTTACTTTTGGTGATAATTGGGAAAAACAAGTCATTAATTTTTAAGAGATTCTTGGCGTAATCAATATGCGCTCTGTATTTTTTTAATGACTCGCTTCCTATTACACCGTCTTGTAATATAGGAAAATTTTCCGGTACTAGGTGAAAATCTAGTACAAAGTTATGAAAGGTTAATGAAACTTTTCCTAATGTCGAAATACTTTCTTACGAGATCCCCCGAAGTTCATATCTATCTAAGATATTTATGTGGACATTGTCTGGTTTGCTTGAAATTTTAATTAGTGAGACTTCTGACCCGGTGTCTACGATGAAGCTAAATTTTTGTTTAGTTGTATTTATTTCAAGTTGAATCGTGGGTGACTGACTGGTAAGATGTAAAAGGATGATTTTTTGTGCGTGCGACGTTTGAGGCGCTGTATTTACAGGGGCTCCCGGGCAGCGCCGAGTGTCTGGGAACCCTTGTCTTTTTCCGCCTGTTGTAATTTTTGATTTCTGAGTTTTCGTTTTTCGCAATCACTCTTCCAGTGTCCAGTTTCTTGACAGTAATTGCAAATCGAGGAATTATTTTGTTGTAACTTTTCTTGCGAATTTAAATTAACTGGGGCGCTTGTTTTTACTTGATTTTGGGCGGCCTAAAGTGGCTGATGGCTGGAGCGAGGATTAGTGTTATTGTTAGCTGCCACACGAGGCTCCGCCCACGGCTGCTGTTTGGGCTACTGCCGTTGCTGTTGCGTAGTTGGCCGAGTTTGATTTTGATTTTGCGGTATCCGATACCAACAGTCAAATTTGGCAGGTGTTAGTATCTTCCGCTTTCATTAATCGAACCGGCTCTATTTTAGGTTGGATTAGCGCTTTTACTGTTTCGGTTATTTCCTCAGGTTCCTATACGTTGAATTCTCGTTCAATTTCTATTGCTTTCGTTGTAGCTAATTCTAAATTTTCGGCTTTCCTCATACGTGCTTTGATGACCCAGTATAAACCGCGGATGAAGAATTTTACTTTGTCCTTTTCAAGTTGGCTTTTAAATCCAGCATTGTTTCGATTTTCCCTTACTGCTGCTTCAAAAAGTTCGTCAGCAACTGTTTTCACTCTATTAGAAAATGTGACTACTGTAACAGGCTACCGCTTAGTCGCAAATCCTGGGTAATTGTAGTTACGAATACGACCAAATGGTGCTCTGTTAGCTGTATGCTTCAAGCACACTCACTCACCTCGCTCCGGTGTACGCATGCGCCGAGTTCTCTCAGTGATACAACGAACTCTCCGCAAGGGGTGCTGATGCACTTGCTGGCCAGCGCTCCGTCGGCCGCTGCAGACAACTCGGTCAACGAATAGCTCCTTCTATGCTTTCGCGATCCGTGTTGGATTACCGACGCGTTCGAATCAAATGTAAACAATAACACCGACACCGGACAAAGGGTAGACGAAATAATAAGAACGTCTCTTATTGATCTCTAACTACTTTATTGAACCAAAACTAAACCTGTACAAGGGACGATTTGCCGAGAGTCTGAACGTACGATATTTCGACACAATAATTTGAATGGGGAGAGAGAGAGTAGATTTCGCGGACGTCGCGGACTAATCGCATGCACGCTACCTAAAAATCACCGCGCACGCTGCGCGGGATCGCACGCAGAACGTAATAAAAAGTGCAGTGCACCTACCGCTGAATCGATGAGTATACGGTGGCCAACCGTATTCGACTATACTGAAAGGATGAACTGCCTCTGCAACTGCCTCTCGTCGCCGAAGTACGTTGCTGTGGATGTTGCCGAGGTTGAGCTCGCTGCTGCCGAGGCCGCACACGTTGAGCAGTGTGCGCACTCAACACTCCACTCACAATTATCTACACAAACTCCCTGGATCTCACTCGGAAGGAAAAATCACGTCGTTGCTTCTAACACGATAAGCTACGATGAAGGCGGACTGAGGGACACAGTCATACTGGCTCGCTACCTCTCCCCTCTCGGTCATTGCCCCTAACGCGCCCTCTCTCTCCCTCTAACCCAAGCCGATCACGGCTATTACACTTAGCCCCGCTCAACAGTCTACGCGAGTCCTAACGATTTTCGGCAATCGTTGCACTACATTCCCACCACGTTTTTGTTTTAACGTTGCTAATTCGCCTGTTAATTGATTACAAGTTTTTGCTGACCCGAACAGTAGGTCTAAAAATTTAATCATTTGTTCTACATTATCAAACGTTTTTCCTTGCACGCTTTTAAGTGCTTCACCGCTTAGTTTAATTTTAATTAACTTGGTGAGATCATTTTCATTGATTGTCGGGACTATGCTGCGTGCCTCTCGACAACCGTCGATAAATAAGTGTAAGGGTATGTTAAATCCGTCGAACTTAGGTACGAAGTTAACAGCGTCTTTCAAGCTAAAATTTTTTATTGGC
The DNA here is from genome assembly GCF_024137745.1 of Phymastichus coffea. Classification (NCBI taxonomy): domain Eukaryota; kingdom Metazoa; phylum Arthropoda; class Insecta; order Hymenoptera; family Eulophidae; genus Phymastichus; species Phymastichus coffea. The sequence goes on along the minus strand of NW_026706822.1, from coordinate 1,607,721 downwards.
GATACTATGTTTTGTGTGGAATTCATTAGTCCCGTTATGAAAGTCCCCGGCGTATAATACATAGTAAATGGGCTGCTTGCAAAATTAGTTTTATTTGTAGGGGCAAAATGTCGAGTTGGAGTGAAATCAACGTTTTCCGATTTATTATGAGTCATTTCTGGTGATTTGGAAGCGGACGGTGTGTTAGTCATAGATACGTTTGTAGTGGGCGCGTTGTACGTGTCTGAATTTTCAATTGCTGTCTCGTAACCCGTTTGATTTTCGATGAGCTCGAGTAATGGAATTTCAGTTTTATCTAATTTTAATTTTTCAAAATTTATATCCGTAATAGCGTTAAGGAGGAATGCTGGATTTAAATTTTTACTAGTCATTTCACTGAGGATGTCAAATATTAAGTCATCTTTACATAGAAAGTCCAATGGGTTTGTATCAATGTAGTCTTGTAAATTATATTTTAATCTTTGTAATTCTTCGACTCGGGTAATTTGCTTTGTTTCGGTGGGTGGAAATCTTTGATGCAGATATGTGAGACATTCTGTAAGCGTAGGTTCCCTGTTCGTTGTAAAGTTTGGTTCTATTTCGCTAATTTTTTTTGTTAGTATTTTGAGTGTGATTAGTTTTCGTTCGTAAAGTGTTTCGATCATTGTAATTTTTGCGATAAGATCCTAATTACCAAGAAATGAGGGGCCCCTAATTGTTATGTCTAGGCGAGGAGATGTTACTGCCAGACGTAATAATATATTCAAATATTGTCGCGTTGGTAAAGGTTGGATCTTAGTCAGGAGTTAAGCAGAGGTTGGTTAAAGGGATAGCGCCTTTATTATACGTAGGGCATTTTAAGTAGATAACATAGTTTCTTACCTTATTAGGATTGGATTTCAGAAGAGGTTTTTTACGAACAGTCTCAGGTGTTTACGCTTGATTTAATGTTTATTGTTTAAAGACAATTATAATACTTAACAGAGTATAATCCCGGTTCTGAATAGCCGGATAGTTAGACTTAAAAAATAACTATTTGCGAAACTATCAAACTGCTGAATTGTCAACTGTGTACTGCGTACTATACTATGCGGATTCCAATCCAGCCTTTTTATACCGTAGGCTGATATGCCCCTTCCTGTGTTTTCGCCAACTTAATATGCGATGAATAATATTCGCGGAAATATTATGGAGACGTGCTTAGACTAATCTATCCCGCTAGATAGATTTACAAATGTTCCCGGGAGGGTTGATCCAATAGGAAATTAAATTAGCAATACCTGGTTTGTTACCATAACCCGTTATTTACTTATCATAATTCGTCACGTACTTATTCTTCCGTATCGACGTGACAATTCTATTTACTGATTCCGTCTTTTAATGTAAATTTAGTTTTATGACAAGTATTGATATGTTTTATTTGAAAAAAATTATTTTTTGGGTCAAACGCCAGAGTTGATAAGAAATCATCGTAGTTGAATTAATTACTAATCGATTTATATATCAAAGAGTAGATTTCTGATTGGTTTTTCAATAAAATGGTTAAATAAATGCGTAAAAAAGATAAACTTCTAAAATATTTTAGTTTGGTTGTTCTATTTGTAAACAACAAAGTGGCAGTGCTTATGTATGGTTATCCATAACTTCGTTTCGTTTTCACACGTATTTTTGCTGTGCGCAATGTGAATAATAATATTGTGTATGAATTATGTGGAACTTGAAGGCCAATGATGCAGAGAAGACTGAAACGATCATTAATTGCTCAGAATTTTTCTCGACTATTGAAAACTATTCAAAATGTATGTTAACGATTGAGAAAATCATGGTGCAATTGTCGATCCACTATCACTAAATTTCTGCTCTTCATTCTGCCACGAATATTCTATGAGTCTTGTCATCTTTCACTCTCTCGTTTTTTTTTCTTTTTAACCAAATAGTCATTGTACTTTTTAGTCTCGTAGATACTGTATGTACGTTAATAATATTCTAATAATATTCTAATAAGAATAGTCTAATATTCTCGTTATTTTACTGCGGATATCTTGTTTATCATTTAGAAACAGCTAATAAAAACGTAAAAAATATACCTATTGAATAAAAAAAAATTCAACAAAAAAATAAAAACAACAACAAATTTCTGAAAATGTATCCAGATATTATGTTTACAAACGCAGACAAAGATAATGTCACAGTAGTTATGTCGAAATAAGAATATTTAGAAAAAATGAATACTTTATTAGATGATAATATCACTTATATCAAAGTTAAATCAAACCCTCTGAAAAAATTACAAGGAGACGTAAAAATAATTTTAAAAGATTGGAATGATAATGGTTTTCTGAATAAATATTGGCATAATAATGATTTGATTCAAACCGACACATCTATAGCAAAATGCTATGGATTATCAAAAATACATAAAGAAAATGTGCCACTACGACCAATAATTTCATCAATTAATAGCCCTACTCACAAATTAGCAAAATTCTTATATAATTCTCTTAAAACAGTTATAAATAAACCTAACTCTGACATTTTAAACAGCGGACAGTTAAAACAGAAATTAAAAGATATTTTTATTCCAAATGATCACATTTTAATATCATTATATGTAAGTTCCTTATTCACGAATATATCTTGTGATTTAGTCTTGGAGGGATTGGATAAAAGTTATGAACAAATTATAAATTGTGAGATTCCAGTAGAAGAGATTCGAAGAGGTATAAAATTTTTATTTAATAACACTTATTTTGTGCTCAACAAAATTTATTATAAACAAATATTTGGAAGTCCGATGGGCTCCCCCATCTCTCGAGACGTTCAATTCTTATCATATTAGACTACAATTTATGATTGAAATTGAAATGAATAATTTTATTCTATTTCTCGACTTCAAATTGATCAGAAATAATAATAAATTAGAATTTGACTGGTTTAGAAAAATAAATTTTAACTCAGAACATACAATTCATCAAAAATGTTAATATAGTTTCAAATTTAGTTAACCGGGTGTTTTTACTTGCTGACAAAAAATTTCGTTCACGCGATTTAAAAATAGTTACTAATATCCTGAAAAAGAATAATTATTCATCTGAATGTATCAAAAAACACATACACAAACGGATTAACAAATATAAAAAAGGGAAGAATAATTCTAAAAAATTAATAAATCACAAAACTACCTATAGTTGCTATTCCAAATAATTGCAACATCTTTAAAAAATGTTCTTCTGTGTTAAAAAAACATGAAATTACTCCTATCTCTTTATTACAAAAATCATTACAAGAGTTCATACGTTTAGAAAGACAAATCGGATTTATTAGACAACACTGGTATTGTCTACAGTTTTAACTGCAAACAATGTTCAGCTGTCTACATAAGTGAAAGTAAGCGATCCTTAAAAATTAGATTAAATAAACACAAAAAAAACATTGAATCAGATACAGTAGTAGCTACACATAGAAGAATTCTCTAACACGAATTTGACTGTGACAAAGCTAAGATATTGGATTATGAAAAGAATTATAAGAAACGCACAATATCCGAAATGTTGTACATCGGCTTACATAAAAACACTTCAAATAGAAAAAAGGATATACAATATCTTAGTCATATTTATAAGCCTTTATTAAGATTTATGAGGAAGGGATGATAGATGACGAATATATAGATGTGTTGAAATACTTGATTTCTTACTGTATTGTAACGTGACTGGCTACGAGCTATTCCTTTTATCCTATAATAATTTGACTATAAGAGAAATCAGGTACACACATACGAGATATGTCCGGAAAGTATCGGGCATACCTTTATATTTTTGTGCTAGCGTTATTCTTTATCATCTGGTGGGTGGCATCCTTTAAAGTAATTCCCACTTGATTGAATAACACGGTTCCATCGATGTTTCCACTTTTCAAAACAGTCCTGGAACTCACTTTTAGGGATAGCCTTAAGTACACTCGTTGCATTGTTTTCAACCCTTGTTTTGTCATTGAATCGGTGTCCTTTGAGTGGTTTTTTTAGTTTTGGATCAGCCAAAAGTTACAAGGGGCTATGTCGGAACTGTATGGAGGTTGTTGAAGCAATGTGATATTGTGTTTGCTCAAAAACTGCTGCACAAGATTAGATGAATGCGCTGGCGCATTATCGTGATGGAGAAGCCAGTCACCACTTTCCCAAAAGTGCGGCCGTTTTCTTCTTACTGCATCATGCAAACGTTTCAAAATTTGGACGTAGTATTCTTTATTGATTGTCTGACCTGTTGGTGCATATTCGTGATGTACACCTTCACAATCGAAAAAAACAATCAACATTGACTTAACATTGCTCCGACAATGACGTGCTTTTTTTGGTCTTGGCGATTCAGAATGCTTCCACTGTGAAGAGTGTTGTTTTGTTTCAGGATCATAACCATAAACCCATAATTCATCACCTGTAATAACTTTTCTAAGCACATTATCATCATTATTTATCATTTCCAGATTGTCCAGAGCGATTTCTAAGCGAATGTTTTTCTGTTCTGCTGTGAGCAATTTTGGGATGAATTTCGCACACACAATCATTTCAATAGTTTCCGAACTCGTTTTTCCGAGTTGAAAGCAAAATTTGATGCAAATTCGTTGATCTTGTTTTTCAGTCATTTTTGACAATATTAAAATCCGACGAACGCGAAAAAGGTACTGTAAACAAAGACACGCTGCGTATGAACTATACGTCCGGCAGGTGTCAGTAAGTAACCAATAGATTCGTGAGGCTTTACTGTTGACGTTTCTGTCTGGTAGAGGTCGCTCGAACACTATGGCGCGAAGACATAAACGTAGGCCCGATACGTTCCAGACAGACCTCGTATACATATAATTATAAGCCTCTAAAATTACATTTGCAACTTTATTCTTAATAATTTATTATTTTTCTGTTAATAAAGCCTGAAGAGGTCAGCAAATGTGCTGACAAAACGTTGCTGAATATAATTAATATTAAGTGAATTCCCATCACTCACTATTTCCCTTTTTTCCATTATTACAAAATTGACCATTTAATAAACTATAAGGGAATCAAGACAGAATGTTATGTATGTACGTTACTTCCACCCTCGATACAATCCTTGTAAAGTGGTGGCAGGTACTGAGTTTAGGTTTGCATCAGAAATCCATACCTGGTAGCTAAATTGATGTAGATGTTTTTGATAAACGTGAGTAGACAATTTACTACGTTCGATAATTGCTCCGAGCTTTTCTTGCTACTAAAATAAATAATTTGATAGAAGACAAAATCATTATGACCAACGAATTCTGAATGCCTATCTTATTCTCTGTTTCATATTCTCAAACGTCATTGGTGGATCTTTATAAACGATATTTTTGATATACCTCCACAGAAACGTGCCCATTGATATTAAATCAGACGATCTTGGCGGTCATATGTATGGTTCATATATACCAAACCAACGTTCGACTATTTTATTTTATATTATAACGAGAGTGATAGATTCTCTCGCCATGTCTTTCTTTCCCAGCACTTCGGTATGTTATATTAATAATTATTAATTATATTTAAAAGTATGTATAATACGTATGCAACTTTCAGCAAACAAAGGCGTGAAAGAAGAGATAGCAGAAAACGGCAAGTTACTGTGAGAAGAAGAGACAAGTGTGAAGGCAAAAATCTCAACTAATTGCCGCGACTTGCATAGGTATCACCATGGAGAGAACTTGGAACATTTTCGACTACATTACCGAGCATTACGTTTTCTGCGTTAATGTTGTGGTTGTAGTCGTTATTCTAGCGAGTTTATTGTGCGTGCGAGAGACTGCCGTGATGATAGCTTTTCGTGTTATCTTTTATGCCAGATTTGTTCGTGAGTATTGGTTGTTTGTGAACGGTGGCGAGATGCACCGAGCAGCGCTTAAGCGATATGAAAGGAGCCGCCGACATATTTTTAAGTACAGATGTTAATTTCTCTCTCTTTCTCTCTCTTTGACTTCAACATGATAAATAGATAAAAAGCTTGCACTGATTAATTACGATTTGATTAATAATCAAATTAAAGATATTGATTTTTTTGTAAGTTAAGACGCATTTCGCAAATCATCTTGTGGAATTCGACTGATCGCATAAGCCTGAGCCGGCAACAACAGAGTAAGATGTCATGTTACACTCGACGTAAACAAAATGTCAACCTTGAAACTATTTAGCTGAACGAAAAGTATATTGATTTATATACTAGAAATTCAAACACGATTTGTGCTTGAGTAAACTACGTTGTATATTGACTTCAATAGAAATTTGGCGGAATCCATATAAATAATATTTACCTCTATTGTAAACGTAGCGCTCACGTTTATAAAGTCAAATTCTTGGAAATTTTATTTCGATCGCCGATTATGTTATAATAGAATTTAACGTGTGCTTTCTTTGAATATTACTTTTTCTCGGAATGGTAGAGAATTTAACAAACATATATTAATTTATATATTACGCTCATATTGAATTCATTTTGCAATCTTTTTTTTTCTTTTACGGAAGTACTATTAATTTTTTTTATTCTACTGAAATTTAATTAAACCGAATCCTTATTTTTATTGGAAATTTTTTTTTCTGCGTATCATATGAAGACGATAAATAAAAATAACAAATTCACACAATTTACGCGATATAAACGATGTAGCGATTTTCAAGGAAGAGGTAGACAAATGGTACGTCGGTTGACGCAACATAAATCTCAAGTACAACTTGAAAAAGTCGTAGTCTCAGGCGCACTTTTTGGTCTATTCTTGGTCTATTTCAGAAAATAACCGGGATGAGTTAACGGAATAAATATAACCGAAGGTGATTGAGAGTCATTTCCGTGTGCATCCGTCATTTCCGCCCTTTCGAGCTTACACCCAGCTGGCCAACTTGTTGACGAGGCCCATCATCACATTTGAAGTGGAGCGAATGAGCCTCCCACACCTTCCTCTTAAAATTAATTAAAAGCACGACGCTTGGGCACTGACCAAGTGTATGGCTAGTGGGAATAATCGAATACGATTCTTTCCATTATGCGTTTAATACATCAGTGTTACATAAAAACTTGTTTTCATGTAACACTATGATCCTTACCTATATACGTTATACCTTGACACCATTCTAGGTATATAGAAATCCAATGCAACAGCTTGCAACCTTCGGATGCTTCCGTATGTACGAGGTGGGTCAATAAGTCTTTACAAAAAGAAGAAAAAAAAAATTTTACGTATGTAATTTTTTTTTATTTTTCAACATAATCTCCTTGAAGGTTGATACATTTTATTAAACGACCTTTCAGTTTTTTTAAGCCATCAGAAAAATGTGATTTCTGAAAACCCTCAAAATAGGCATTTATTTCGGCGATGACTTCTTCATTCGATGTGAATCGCTGTCCGGCAAGCCATTTTTTAAGGTTAGGAAATAAGAAGAAGGAATTTTTGCCATCGAAACTACACACGTGTGAAATTGAGCATTGTTTTGAAGAAAGAGCCGTTTTTTTGTTCAAGTGAGGACGTTTTTCTCTGATTTTTTCTTTAAGCTAACCTAATAATGACGCATAATATTGTTCAGTGATCGTCTGGCCCTTTTCCAAGTAGTCGATGTAAATGATTCCGTACGCATCCCAGAAAACCATGGCCATAATCTTGCCAGCTGTCTTTACTGTCTTTGCCTTCTTTGGGGCTGGTTCTCCTACGGTAATCCATTGTTTTGACTGTTCTTTGGTTTCAGGAGTGTAGTGGTGTACCCATGTTTCGTCTACAGTTACGAGTCGACGCCAAACGTCTTCCGGATTACAACATATGCGTGCCAAAAGAGCCTCAGAGGTGACCACGCGGGTTCGTTTATTTTCAACAGTGAGCAAACGCGGCACCCATCTTACTGATATTTTTTTCATCCCCAATTTTTCATGCAAAATTCAAATGATTGTATCCTTTAATACCCCTGTGGCCTCAACTAATTCTCGCAATTTAAATCTTCTATTACTCAACGCCATATCATGGATTTTGTTGACCATTTCCGGCGTACTCACTTCTACGGGGCGTCCTGAACGAGTTTCATCTTTTGTTGTTGTACGGCCGCGTTTAAATTCATTTACCCAGTTATAAACATTCTTAAACACAGGGGCAGACTTGCCATGAACGGCTTTCAACTCAACTGTGATTTTTTTTGGTGTAAGGCCTTTCTAATGAAAATGTTTTATCACCGCTCAAAACTCTGTTTTTTCCATTTTTCAAATAAATCAATAACTTTTTGTTCAACCAACGTTCACAAAAAAACGACTTAAAGAATCGAGCTGAAACTTTGTACGATATCTAGTTAGTTGTATTGCTTGTCAAAAATATCATAATTTAAGCGTGACTAGCGCCATCTCTTGGATTTTGTAAAGACTTATTGACCCCCCTCGTAGAGTCTGAAGCCAAGGCTTTTGATGGTCATTTTGTACCAATCGTACATTATGTACTGTAACGGGGTAAAACCGTTTAATTATTTTATTCGCGCAATTATACTAAAAGGACGCGCGTAATTATTTATGCTCAATACATAAATCGGAGAGCATGTGGAAACGTGCGTCAGTCAACCAGTAAATCCTCTAATCTAAGAAAAGTGAGTGGAAGCTATATGAAATGAGCGAGTCGAAAAATACTTGTTAATGACACGGACGGAGCCTTTTATTACCATTCAAACACTACATAAAGTCGGCCCGCGCGTTTGTTTACATTGGCGCTCGCTCATCGACAACACGTTTTGTCGGGACGCTCGCTGCTCTTTGTTATTGGAGTCGTCGCATGCACGCTTCGAATGTCGGAAATTAATAATTAATCATGCAACCGTGATCGCGAAATTAAGCTGGCCAGCTTACCTTATTATTGCAGGCGATCGAAGGAAACTCAGAGAAATCGCACAGAGCGGAACAGTTTTATTGTTTATTTCGCGGGTCGCGAGTTCGCGCACGTTATGGTTTCGTCCTCGATGGCGAAACCTCACACACACACTCTCGTCCTGGCCTCGAACTGGTAGCTGGATGGCACCTTGGCGGCTACGATCACGGATAACTGGCTGTTGCTGCTTTAGCGTGTTGATGTTGACGGCTCACGAATCGGCGATAGAGATAGCGAAAGCGGGCGGACTCAATGATAGTCGAAGCTTCACTAGTTCGGTTCCAATCGCGCGCGTTCCGTCTGCCCGCGTGCCGAATTCCTTCGTTACGAATTTCGTCCCCCCGGCAGGTGCTGCCCTCACAGGCAACAATTAAGTTATATTATCAGCGCTAATTTGACATTTACCGTCACAGTACAGTTACCATTTTGAATTGGACAAATGGAACGTATTATAGACGTGCTAATTTTGAGGGATGCAGATACAGAGTGCACCCAAGGTGGTGATTTTATCTACGCGTTTTTGGCGAACTTAAATGTAAAAACAAATACGCTGAGAATTGAGGATAGGGAGAATATTATTCCAGGGATACTCTCTTTCGTGCAAACCAATTAATTGATAGCACGGGGGATTATCGGAGAGCAGTAACTTCCAAAACATTCAAGGACATTATAAATTTAAAAATCTATATTTCCTCCCGTTTTCTACTAAAGACAGTCGTTTCAATGCAAAAGGCACTGCTAGCCCCTGGAAAACCATTACAGTCTGCAAACTGTATCAGGATTACCTACAGGGATATCAACTATCTGCAAAATAACAAAGCTCTTTTCTATTAAGGAATTCAAGGAACACGAACTTTCACTAACTTAGTTTACTCGCTAAAATTTTAACCAAAACATAAAGACCTAATAGTTATAGATAACGTGGTGTTCACATCCACTTGCAATTTCACGAATATTATACAAGACCAAAATATGTTCCTACACTACAGGGAAACGTGCGGTTGGACTCACTTCTCCGGTCCGTCTAAACAAGATGGTAAGGATAATAATTGCAAAAGAGAAGAAAGCAAGCATGGAATACTACACAATACAGCAAGACAGACGCTAATCAAATTCTGGTGAAGAAGATAGCAATAGAATAGTATAATATTTAGATTACATTTTTGCTGCTGAACATGTTAGTATTCACTGCTAAGTATAGACAAGCTTTACTATCGTTGTTTTTTATAAATATTTTTTTCCTTAGTTTTTCTTCTTTTCTTTCTTCTATAATTGTTTCTTATATTATCTGCTCCGATGGCATTGTTATTTCTTACCCAAACTCCCTACAAAAAACTCTTTTCGCCTCTGCGACGTTGTAATTTTTGCCATCGACTGTTCTAGTCTTTCCGAGTATCTTCATATCATGCTTGTTTTTTAGAAATGCTGAAAATTTATTTTCTGTATCCACGCAATTTTTCGATTTTGAGGCTGCATGCGAATGAGGAAATTCGCTTTATCTCCATCATTGCTGATGCCGTCATTCATGTTTAATAAAATCGAGCAGGAAATTAAACATAAATTCATTTAAAAATACCTACGACAGTATCTATATTTTCTTACTTATTCTTGCTTTGGCCATTAGAATCATTTATTTATGTGGTTGCGTTTGCTTAACGTTATGAATTTTAATTCAATTGCAGGACTTTTTTTCCAAATATTGATATTTTGACATTGCAATGTCATGCATATTAACATTATTTACTATATTTTTTTCTAAAAGTATAAATATTTTAGTGTTAAAGAAGTTATTTTTGTTTTAGAACATCAATTTTTAAATCTTTTTGAATTTTTATCTTCGCAATAAAATTCCACATAATGTGAAATCGGATTTTTTTTTACTTCTCTAAAAATCATGATCTGCTGCTAAAATTTATTAATGTGACTACGGAACATCGAAATTTTTAACTTTATGTGACAAAGTGCCAAGCTCATCAGCACAAGTAATAAAATATTCATTGTGATAGTGAGTCGCTATTCGATAATTCTTCGTTGCTCTCACATTTCTTCCGTTCAGGCTATAAATGTGTTTATATACACCGACTTCCGTGTTTTCTTCGTTTGAAGTGCAGCAAGCGAGTGGTTGGCAGAGCATGGAGCGACGGTCAGCAAAGGGAACAAGCACGAAGAGAGAGCGAGAGAGAGATGATGAAAGATGAGCATTACGAGTGGGTCACTCGGCACGCATATGAGGTCATGCAAGTTGCCGATGTCCGAAAAACGGTTGCTATACAAAGTGTTGGTAATTGGATGTTTTCTGAACGTGTTGCGTGGGTTGATTGCGATCATCGCTTTATTTCTTTTGGATTTTCTTTTGGATTAATTTCTTCTTGATTTTCCATTACTGTTATTAGTTGCAATTTTTTTTTGTAAATAAATCCGAGTACCAATTTGAATGAGTGTCACCGAGTTTCACCTGATCTTCGATACTTATTTCTTCGTTATTTCACACGCGATTAATATATATACCCAATATATTATTTAGTCATGGTAGCATTCGTGTCTCCCGATTCCATCTCTTTTATAACAATTGTGAGGGTGGCAATGGGTATAACCGTAAATGGTTAAAAGACCGCTCGTTTGACAATAGAGAATAAGATCTTAGGTTAGAACTTGTGTAAGAAACTGCATAATAAATACCACGAGAACTTATGTTAGTTCTTATCCAAGACCTTTCGGTGGGTTTTCGACGTAAGAACTTGCGTAAGAAATTGCCTAAAAATTTAATAAAAATTATTTTTATTATTCTTTCCCAATAATTGACTATTTGATTTACGATTTTAATGTTCTACGCTTGTGCTGATAATCAAGCATAATTATTATATACATAATATAACGTTTCACAGAAATTATCCCTATATCCTGAAATTATATACTAGACATTTTAACGCATTGACTGATTTCTCTTATATATAATTATCTGTTACGTCTCAAGACGTATCTTTACTCATTTACATTCTTTAAAAGTGCAATCCCGAATTTTGTAAAATCAAAACTATATACACGTCCACCAGAAAACGATACGGCAGCAAAACACAAAGACCATACTCAGCATTACACAACACACAATGAACTCAAAAAGAAAATTACTCAACTACACAAGAAACATCAGCGATTTATTGAGCACAAATTTATGTATATAAGATGAACCACCCGAAAGGTGATCAGCAATTATCGTTACTCCGTACACGTCAGTTCGACAATTGACGAATAAACTCTACATATCGACGCTACAGTCGCGTGCAAGCCTGTTCGACAATTTGGCTAATTATTCAACTATTACCTGTAAAACTACATTATTTGATCTCAATAAATACGCGATCCATTAAAAGTGAGAACGTGCAAATTCATTATTGAACCTATCCAAATACCGAGATCTACGATACTGAAAGTACTCTAGAAACTGTAAGTACAACATAATAAATAAATACATTCATTCTTATTCATACATCGTATATTATTCATTACTTGTGAGCCTCAATCAGCCACTAGTCAACATATTGGAACGTCTCATTCATTAGCTATTCGTAGTTGATGCACGAGACGTAACAATTGGTTCCGGTACGAAAAATACATTCGATTGAGATAAAGGAAATTATTTTTATACATATTAAAACTTAGTTCTTATTAATGAATTAACGCATCAAACATAAAAGAAAGAGTTCGAAAACCGCGGATATACGAGTAGGCGTTGTATTACAGAAGTAAACAGCACACGTCACTTTCTTTCATAGTGACCGAATTTCAAAATTGCAATCTTGCAAAATTATGAAACTAAGACAACAGCAGAAATAAATGACCGAGAAATAATTTTCAGCCAGTACGTCAAATACCATACGTAGATAGAATTTCCTTTTTTCTTTTCTTTTTCCCCTTTTATTTTTGTCATCTCAATAAGCAATTGTGTTTCCATATACTTCTACCATAATTTTTTGCTAACAATAATTTATCTTATTTTTTTTCCTACTTCATCTATTTTGATTTTGTCGAATTCCCTTTGTTTATTCCGTTTATTACGAAAGTGCAATAAATGAGCAAGAAGTCCAGCACAACGAAGGACACATCATCCATAATTAGGAAACTTACGCGATCACAAATCGACAAGAATCCAAAATTAGAAGACCTTTTAGAAAAAGGACTGGATGAGATAGCTTTCAAAAAGAGTAACAAGCTACAAAGATCGCCTATTAAGACCAAGACCCAAGAAGAAATCGTAAGAAAAGAGAAAAACACAGGAGCAATAAAGAAAATCATACCAACAGTTGACCAATTAGTTGATTTAACAGAAAAACAAACAAATAAAACCGACTACACTGATTCAGACAAATATTCACTATTAAACCAGACGTTTGACACATTTGACTCAGAAAAACACGATAGATATTCAGACATTGGAGGATTTTTAGGTGAACAAAGCCTAATATTAGGGACACCAAAAAATATATTATTCAGCATAAACACAAACGAAGAATCTGTCTACACAAAATACGCATTACCAAAAAACTCTGACGAACCTATTAACCAACAACAGAACATCGAAGATTCAAAAAAAGACATTAGAAAAATAAACAAAACACAATACATAAACGAAAAGGAGAGTGAAAGAAACACTCAGCAAATTCAAAGACAAATTCAAGAAAACCAACGTATCACAAGTCCAGCAACAAACCCAATAAACATGGCAAATTCACACCCAATTAAATTATCACTCAAAGAATTGGTAAATTATGTTCCGGACTTCGATGGCAAAAATATGCCACCCGCAAAGTACATCAGAAGATTACGACGAGTAAAAAATTTAGTAGAAGACCAAGATGAACATAATGTAGTAGAATTATTGAAAGTGAGAATGAAGGGAGAGGCAGAAGAAGCTTTAGGAAACAGCTGTGTAGAAACAATAGACGAATTAATTACAGCAATACGAAGTCTATACCCAATTCAAGAAGACATACACGAACTGCGTGCTAGGATACGCAAAATAACACAAGGAACTACAGAATCAGTTATCCAATACACAAATAGATTATGTCAATTAGTCTTAGAAATAAAAGAAATATATAGAATACAAGAAACAAATGAAATAGCCAGGAAGAATTTCTACGAAGGATTAAATGCGGACGCAGCAAAATGTTTTAAAAAAGGAATGCGAACGGAAATAAAATACGAACTGGGCAATGAGACAACATTACAAGAAATGTCCAAAAAAGCCATAGAAATTGAAAATGACATAAATATTAGAAAAACAACAGACGATGTAACAATTAATAACACATATGCCGAATACAATGATTATTATAGACCTGAATTACCAAAAAAAATCATGATATGTCAAATTTGCCATGACCCCAACACGAAGCACTATTTTGCCATTCTGCAGCATGCGTCTATTGTAAAGGATCAGATCACTTTTCTAATAATTGTAAAAATTCATTAGACAAAATCAATTTGATATGCAAATACTGCAGCCAAAAAGGACACTCAATAAGCGCTTGCTCACTGAATAAACGAAGAAATATCCATTGCCAATACTGTCAAGAATTAACACATGAGGTAGGTCAATGCCCCTACATTGCCGACTACATAAAATGCTGGAAATGTGGAGAAACAGGACATGAAGCCATTAAGTGTAAAAATAAGATCACACAAAAGGTAAATAAATGCGATATTTGTGACGAAGGAAGTCATTCAACGCAAGAATGCCCTGAGGTCTTTTGTAAAAAATGCAATAAAAAAGGTCACTCTATCAAATTTTGCACAACAGGTAAAAATAGATCACCTTATAGAATATGCACCCTATGCCAAGAACAGGGACACGAAGAACAAGATTGTGAAGAAGCGCGAATATATTTCACAGAACAAAGAAATAAATCAAGTTACAAATGCCAATTATGTGATCAATTAGGTCACACAGCAAAGTACTGCAGAAAAATCGCGAATACACAACAATCTGCAAACCCTCAGCAAAATCAGCAAAACTATAACACTTACAATAGAAACCACAACAACGGATACAGAAACAATTTTAACAATGATCAAAGGAAAAAATTCTGCGCTTATTGCAAAAATATAGGTCACATAGCAAGTGAATGTAGGAAATTACAACCACTAAAAAATTATCCAACTCAAAATATTTCAATCACATGCGAAGGTTGCAACGAAACTGGACATAACATAGATAACTGTGAAAAAATTAAAAGATTACAAGAAGAAAGAATATTTTGCAGAATCTGTAAAGGTGTCGGTCATACAACAGAACAATGTCGCAAACATGGGACAAACTCGGAAAACTCTGGAGCTCCTTTGGGAAGGAACGCCTAAAAAATGAGCAGACAATAAAAACGTTCCACGACAAAACACTCACTCTCCCAACACAAACAAAACATCACATAGATACATACAGCAAATTCAAAGAAAATATAAAGGAAATAGAGAGTATCATGCTACAGACAGATATAGCTAAAAATAGTACTGATATTAACCAACAAATTACAAATCACTGTACCAAAATATACATTATCAAACTAAAAACCTGCTCAAGTACATAGAAATAGCCGAACCAAATTCGAATAATAAACTGCAACTACTAGTAGACAGTGGAGCACAACTAAATATTATCAAAAATAGCAGCATTCCACAAAAGCAGTTAAACAGAAATGAACAAATATCTATATCAGGAATCACAGAAGACGCAATAAGAACAATAGGTTCAACACAAATGTATATTGCAGATGAACCATTTGATTTCCATGTAGCACCGCATAACTTCTCTATTCCTTACGATGGAATAATAGGAATAAATGCCTTATCCAAACACAAATTAAGATTAGACAGAGGATACTTGGAAATAAATAATCAAAAAGTGCCATTAAAAGAAATCACTAGCAGAAATCAAACAAACACATTTACAGTACAAACCTCAAAAGAAATTAATGAACATCATGACACATGGAAACCCATAGCATTTGACAAAAGATACATAGTAAGCAAAAATGATATTGAAATAAATACGATTACACACAGCAAAGAAGTATCAATACATAAAGATGTAATTCAAATCCTAAATATAATAAGCGACATACAAGAAGAAACGAAAAATAGTACGAATGATCAAATATATGGGAATCCAGAAACAAAAATATCTCAACCTAACTATAACTCAAGCTTAACACAATTTATTGGAAACATTAATAAAGCCCTGGAAGACGAATCCAATGAAACCAAGGAGAACTATACTATTAATGATTATTCAAATTTTTGCGACACATTGAGAGATAACGTTGCAGGAGAGATCGATAGAAAATATGACAAAATGACGAACCTTCACATTATAAATGATATAGAAAATAACTTCAAAAACATCAATGAAAAATTCACACCTAAAGAAACTAATTTAAAACCGACACATATATTTACAACTACGCACAACGAAATTACACAAAAAGAGACACAAGAACATGAAATAACAATACGACGAAAGCAACTGATAGATACAATAAATTTAGAACACCTGACTCAACGAAAAAAAGAAAACATAAAAAATTTAATACTGTCATTTGAAGACATATGCTGGTTAGAAGGAGATAAACTTGGCCAATGCAACATAGAAGAACACGAAATTAATTTAACTGATGATAAACCAGTATATGTTAAACAATTTCCTCTGCCATATACACTCAAGCAAATCGCATGTGATGAGACAAAAAAGCTAATTACAAATAACTTAATTAGACCTTCAACAAGTGCGTTTAACGCGCCAGTATGGATTGTGCCAAAAAAAGGATTAACAAAAGACGGAAAGAAAAAATGGAGAATGGTGATAGATTATCAAAAATTGAATGCAAAAACTATTCCAGATCCATATCTTATACCCAATATATTGGAAATTTTCGACTGCATAGGAAAAAACAAAGTTTTTACCACTATCGATATGGTTTCCGGATTTCATCAACTAAAAATGAAAGAGTCAGATATACATAAAACGGCATTTAGTATCCCTGGCATGGGACGTTTTGAATTCAAAGTATTACCTTTCGGACTAATAAACTCACCTAGAGTCTTCCAAAGAGCACTAACAAAAGTACTCGGAGACCTATTGGAAAAAGGGTTCTGCTACCTATACATCGATGATATAATTATCGTTGCAAATACGGTTGAAGAACATAATGAAAGATTCAAACTCATAGCAGAAAAATTAAGAATAGCAGGATTAAAAATTGAAACGAGTAAATGCAAATTTTTCCAAAAGGAAGTAGAATTCTTAGGCCACATTATAAGTGAAGAAGGTATCAAAACAGACCCAAAGAAAATAGAAGCAATAAAAAAATTTCCTATCCCGAAAACTATCAAAAATATCAGAGAATTTTTAGGCCTAACAAGCTATTACAGACGCTTTATTGGACACTTTTCACAAATAGCAAAACCTATCATAGATTTACTGCAAAAAGAACAACCATTTATTTGGACTGAAGAAAGACAAGAAGCTTTTGAAAAATTAAAAAACGCCCTATGCACAACTCCAGTTCTTCAATACCCAGATATGGAAAAACCATTCATCATTACAACAGACGCTTCAAACTACGCGCTGGGTTGTGTACTCTCTCAAGGAGAGATCGGTGACGACAAACCAATAGCATTCGCATCAAGAATCTTAAAATCAGCAGAGAAAAAATACCATACATACGAAAAAGAAGCACTTGGCATAGTATTCGCAATAAAAACATTTAAGAATTACATATATGGAAACAAATTTACCGTCGTTAGTGATCACAAACCATTGTTATCCTTTAAATCAGCAGACAACAATTCAAGAGTACAAAAATGGAGACTAAAACTGGCAGATTATGATTATGACATTATCTACAAACCTGGCAAAATAAATACAAATGCCGATGCACTATCACGAAATCCGATAGAAGATATAAAAATAAACGCAGTTACCAGAGCACAAAAAGCAAAACAAGAATCAAAAGAAATAGTAACAAATGAACAAGAAAAACAAGAGGAACAAATCAAAATAATAAGAAAACAAGACAAAGAAAAAAGAAATAGAAATAAAAATATTACACAAACACAAGTACATATGGAAAATGACGAAAATACAACACAGAAACAACATAACATTCGATTTACGAAAAAACCCATCGAATCAAGAAAAGACAACATTATACATTTTATCGATTACAAACATCAATCATTAGATAACGCAACAGAAAGTCTAATGAAAATCAAACATATACAACCAGACAAAAATCTACAGCCCCAAGAAACTGAAATAATACAGTCAAGAACAAAAAACATCTTCATAGCCTGTCTTGACACAAGACAGTCGGCTATGAGGATAAAGGAAAATCTCAAAAGTCTCTTCAAATTATTAAGAACATTAATAATTCGCAAGAAAATAAAAACATTCAGCATCTCAAAAGACCTACAATTAAAAAACATACACTGGACCGAAATAGAAAACATTCTAGCGACAACATTCGAAAATTCTAAAACTAAAATTATCATTTGCCTAAATTACATCGACTACGTAAAACTCACAGACCGAGACAACATATTCGACCAATATCACTCAAGCGCACTAGGAGGACATTCGGGAATCAACAGAACATGGAACAGAATAAAGAACAAATACTATTGGGAAAATCTGAAAACTGATATAGAGAACCGTATTAAAAATTGTGAATTTTGTCAAAGAAACAAACTAAAAAGAATAAAAACTAGACAACCAATGATAATAACGGATACTCCCATGAAAACATTCGACAAAATCGCAATGGACATAGTAGGACCTCTAAACGTTACTAATAATCAAAACAAATACATTCTTTCTATCCAAGACCTCCTCTCAAAATTCATAATAGTTGTTCCACTCAGTGATCAAACGGCAGAAACAATTACAGATGCCCTAATTAAAAGATTTATATGTATTTTCAGTTCACCAAAAGTAGTCCTCACCGACAGAGGAGCAAACTTTACAAGTAAAATTTTAAAAGCCATTGCTCGTAGATTTAAATTTGCAAAAATAGAAACCACCGCATTTTCACCACAATCAAACGGCTCCCTAGAAAGAGCACATCACCCCCTTTGTGAATATTTAAAAAATTTTTCTAGTAAAAAAATTGAATGGGACAATTTATTAGAATTAGCCCAATTTCATTACAATACAAGCGTTCACAGCGCACATAGATTTACTCCGCATGAACTGGTCTTCGCTTATCCACCACGATTACCATCTAGTGAACCGTTAAAAACTTCAGAACAATTGCCAACATTTAATAATTATCTATCCACACTTATACAAAACATGCAGGATATTGCATGCTTAGCGCGGGAAAACCTCATAATAGCTAAAGAAAGATCAAAAAAATATTACGATCGCTTCATAAACCCAACAGATTTCAAAATTGGAGACCAGGTCTGGCTCATAAAAGAACCTAAACCAGGCAAACTTGAAAAGAATCAAAACCTGGGACCATTTGAAATCTTAAAGGTTACAGACAAAAATAATGTTATCATAAATAAAGGTGGAAAAGCAAATACAGTCCATGCAAATAAATTAATTATGCACAAGAAAAAAATCTAACAATAATTTATGTTCTAGGACCACTCCAATATGTATCAACAATTCTTAATAATAATTACAATTATCAAAACAACATCAGCCATCATCGGATACGACTGCGGGACAACAACGCCAAACATCACGACGTACTCCTTAGTAGACACGGGAGAATGCGACTTCCACAACACTCCCGTAAATAAATCAAATGTATATATAGAATTAATACAAACCGCGGAATTCCGCGAAATTTCCCTACTACAATGTAAAATAGAGATACATAGAACTGTCTCCACATGTGGAATATTCGGGCACTTAATACCCACACCAACTGGAGAACAGGAATACATTTACGAAATAAGTCATGAACAATGTAAATTTATCCATGAAACGGGAACTTTCGTATATGACAATATTCATAAAATTGTTAATCTAAAAATAAACGCAACTACTTCAAAAAGTATCGATTTCGCGGGTAGCGCAGAAGGAAACTCCTGCTATGGAGCAGCCTACGCTGATAGCTTCGGATCATGGAATAAGGTATTTGTTCATGGCTTTATCAAAATAACATTAATACAAAGTAGAGCTAAAGTAAACTTAGATAACGATAAATTAAGACTAAACACAGGGACCGTATGCAAGTTCTCTGACAAAACATGTATAGACATGGAAGCAGGCTATACCTTCTGGGATATTTTACCAGGAGAAGAATGCTTCAAAAATGAATTCGATATACTATTTAAAGGCATAGCAACGAAATATTCTAGTGACTACGATCACGAAATAATTTACGCATTAAATCATAGTGAAATAACATTTGCTCTAAGCGCCAGAAACAAAATACAACGCTGCAACAGAGAACTTGTAAGAACGGAACACCCGAAACTATTCATCGTAGAAAAAGACAATTACATAAACGCATACCAACTAGAAAATGACTTAGTAAGCACAAGAAGCACCGTAAACCTAGACCTATTTACATATGTCAATTCAAAATTTGTATACGTAGAAAAACATTTAAGGAGTCAATTGAACAAACTATACTTGAATTTAATAACAGAAAGATGCGAAGTTGAAAGAAAGGTAATACAAAATGCCCTATCCATTGCCACCCTCTCCCCTGACGAATTTGGATACGACATCATGAAAAAACCACGATACATCGCAAGAGTTGCAGGAGAAGCAGTACACTTAATAAAATGTGTACCAAAGACAGTAAAAATAATTAAATTAGAAGAATGCTACAACGAACTCCCAGTAACCTCTGGAAATGAAACATGGATCCTGACACCAAAAACACACATCCTCAAAAAGAAAGGGGAACAGATAAACTGTAACGCACTCGTCCCAACATACTACAAACTCGAAGAAGAATGGATAAGACTCACACCCAAACCTCAACCATGCGTAGCACCAAACACACTCAGACCTAACACAAAAATAGGATGGAATTTCAAATCAATAAATTCATTAGCAACAAGTGGAGTATACTCTCAAGATGAACTAGACGAACTACAACAACAAATAATGTTCCCTATGGAGAGAACATCAATACTCAACGACATAGCAAGAGAAATAACGGGAGACGTGACAACGAGTGGGAGCATCTTCTCAGAAAATACCATAAAAAACATTGCAGTCAGCACCTGGAATATGATCATAAACAAAATGATCACTTGCGGATCAATCTCTTCAGTTATAATTATGACATTGATCTTAATAAACACAATGAAATTAATAATAGATACAATAATTAGAGGATATGCACTACACGCAATCTACGGCTGGTCACTCCACCTACTCGGAGCCATCTTCAGCTCTATTACACACCTCCTCATCAAACTCGAGAAACCCAGCAAAAACAGAACAGACAACGACAAAGAAAAAGACATAGAACTGCAAGAAATCAAGATTATCCCCACAATACCTATCTCAACACCTAGATGCATAACACCACCTCCTCTACCAAACAGACCACCTTTTACCTTCAACAATCAAACCGCTCTTTCAACTACACATAAACATTTGTTTTCACTAGAATTAAACTAATACAAACATGACACTCCTCAAATGTTGCTACATTTTAAGCGGGGAGGGAAGCGAGATGTTCGCTTTAGGAATCTAAATTAAAAACAAATTCCTTATCTAAAAACAAAAGAAAAATATATTTTTACCAAATTACAATTATGTTTACAAATACAATTACACTTATATACAATTACAATTGTATCGATGATCTACACTTGGACCTATGATTACATTGTAAAACTGACTAAAAACCTCCACGCATACTCGACGAAAACCATTACAATACACTAATAAGTCATAAAAAAATAGTTCGCGCAGATTCCAAGTATCTTCATCTGGACCATACTCCCCCAAGAAGAAAGCTGTCTGCGTCACTCGATCACAATGCCTCAGAGTACGCACTAACTGCCATTTCTGAAACTAACAAACAAATAGGAAACAAATTAGACATATCAATATACCAATATACAAATATACATTGTAAAACACTTACATCTATTCTCACATATTTTCGGGTCCCGGGCTTAGGTGCGACCGGTAAAGGCAAGCCCTCCCGTCTGGCCTTCTTTACCGCACGGGAATACTGCCAATCTGCAAACTAGAATAAAGAAATATAATGATAATAATAACAATGAATAAGAAATCAAATTGTAAAATACTTACGCAAACCATCAAAGGGCGTTTTCTCGAGAAACCATACATGTTGAATTCTGTATTTTCGTCACAAGCGCAGAGAACACTTTGTAAACTATTGAAACGACGCAGTCTTTATATATCAAATAATTTGTACACCTTGCAGAAAAATGATCCTACCGACGCAAGCAAATTCCAAAACTTCCGAAACTCGGAAATGCACTTAATAAAATAATCTTTTCCACCGAAAACCAACCATTGCAATCAATACATATTAATTGCAATATCTTATGCCCCGAGGTGACGAGGTCTCAAGACGTATCTTTATTCATTTACACTCTCTAAAAAGTGCAATTCCGAATTTCGTAAAATTAAAACTATGTATACGTCCACCGGAAAACTATACGGCAGCAAAACACAAAGACCATACCCAGCATTACAAAACGCACATTGAACTCGAAAGGAAAATTACCTAACTACACAGAAACATCAGCGATTTATTGAGCACAAATTTATGTATATAAGATGAACCACCCGAAAGGTGATCAGCAATTATCGTTACTCCGTACACGTCAGTTCGACAATTGACGAATAAACTCTACATATCGACGATACAGTCGCGTGCAAGCCTGTTCGACAATTTGTCTAATTATTCAACTATTACCTGTCAAACTACATTATTTGATCTCAATAAATACGCGATCCATTAAAAGTGAGAACGTGCAAATTCATTATTGAACCTATCCAAATACCGAGATCTACGATACTGGAAGTACTCTAAAAACTGTAAGTACAACATAATAAATAAATACATTCATTCTTATTCATACATCGTATATTATTCATTACTTGTGAGCCTCAATCAGCCACTAGTCAACATATTGGAACGTCTCATTCATTAGCTATTCGTAGTTGATGCACGAGACGTAACAATCAGTCGCAATTTTGCTTGAGACTTATAAGTAACTATAGGAAATCAATGAACTATTTTCAAATATGCCATCTGTTTAAACATTAATGAACTAATAAAATAAAATCTATTTCTTGGACGAGTTCATAGACGCATAGGCAGATGGCGGGTTTGAAAATATTACATTGATTTTGTACAGCTGCTTGTAACTCGCAAGCAAAATTACCACTAGTAATTATATAACAGAAATCAGTCAGTGCGTTAACATGCCCAGTCTCTTAAGTTCTTAGCTGGCGAATAATTTTTTAAAACGTTATAATTTTTATATAGCGATTATTGTCACAAGTGTAGAACATTGAAATCACAAATAAAATAGTCAATTATTTTCAAATTACAATCAAAATGATTTTTTAAATTAAATAGTAGTCATAACAAATTTCTTATTCAAGTTCTTACGTTGAAGTCTCATCGATCGATCTTGTATAAAAACTTATATAAGTTCTCACGGGTGCAATTTCTTATCCAAGATATTATGCTCTGTTTTAGGAAGGCGTATTTCTCCATTACATTATTGTCTTATGAAATTCAAAAGTTTAGTAATTCCTAGTCACACTTACATCTAACTAGAAAATTGATTTAATTCCAAAATAGTCTCTAAAAACATTCAGAGTCTACTCGCATTAGGATTTCATCTTTTATTAAACGTATGTGTGTGTGTGCCAGGAGATAGGCGGGCGGGGGGACTTGACAATGAAAAAGCTAGCGAGAATTCGCCACGACTACTACAGCATATTTCTCGAAATGCTTTGTCAAAAAATAGTAAAATTTCTTAGTTCATCGAGGTGTACATGAAAATACGAAGCATTTAACCTCCCTTTATTAGTTTATATAATTTTTTAAAAACTTCAAAACTTTAAAGTCGCACGCATTTTCTTATACAATATGTGTTTAAACTGTAGTTTAAATGTTACGATTATTAATATTATTAACAATGAATTATACTCCGGACGGGCAAGCTGAAAGCGCCGAGGAGATAATACGTGACAGTAAATAAGTTCGGAATTAGGGATGGATGATTGCGTGTTATAAATGATAAGTCCTAATTATAAAATATAACTTTAATGAAATTATTAAAGTGAGGAATACTCATCCGGCATAAAAACCCCAGTCGTGAGTGGGGGAAAGCCATCGAGATCCTATAGAATACTTACAGAGTTTTTTACTATTATAAATAAAAACTACGCCACTAATACAAAATTGAGAGAGAGAAATTGGATACGCTTACAATAGATTACCTGAGGCTCGCGGAGCCTGTACAGTTTGCACGGTGAATGGCCATTCAGAGTAAAAATGTGTGTTCGCTTACAGTCGACGCCAACATAGGTAGAGGGAGGGAAGGTGCTACCACACACACACACACACATCAGCGCACCGCAGCCCCAACGTCTTGGGCACACAAAAACTGCGATGTCGCTTAGTTTGCCGACTGATGGGCAGGAAGGAACTGGTAGCACCCCGGAGACTTGAGGGTGTCTTCCACTGACGCAGTCAGTCCCCTTGAAATGCGTCACTGGGATCACGAGACACTAGCGAGTCAGTCGCACCCCAACACACTCACACACCTGAGCGCGCACGGTTCCTCTCTTGGCTCGGTGTTGCAGACATGCACTTGCGGCAGAAAGAGGACTTGTCGCGTACAACCCCTTTGAATGATGTGAGATGCACGTTAGAGAGCAGAGTCTCGACCGTAGCTGTCTGATTTCCGGAAGGAACAGGACTTTTTCTATCCGAAGACGCGAGAATAAATAGGCGGAAAATTCTCCCTACTCTTGAGGCCCGCCCGAGGGGGCCAAACAGAGAGGGACTTACGATTGCGAGGGTGGAAGAGTCCGTGCGACCTTTGATTACCTGCGGCCGCCGGCCGCGAACTCTCTTTTTTTTATTGACGCGCGCGGCCTCGAGATCATTGGTCATCGAGCACGTCTGGGTTTTCCCCAGACGTGCTAAGACGAGAGTATTGCCGGATTAGCGGAATTCATTTTCATCTAAAAAACTAAGAAGCCTAATAACTGCATTTGGACATGCGGTGCGCAGATGTGGGAAATACGCGCTGCAATTGGCGATATGCAATAAATACCAGATGCGCGCCTATTTCCGACTGTAAACGTCACCGAACGCGGAAGTCGATGATTTATTGCCCTTGCGTCGTTCCTTATATTCTGTTGTCGGTCGCTTTCTCTTTTTTTTTTTTTTTTTTTAATCTCGGAGCGCAAATGGCGCGAACAATATGAATCACGTTCTTTTTGCGCTTTTATGTATTGCTTTTATGATAGTATCTGTTTCATTAGTAATGTATCAATGGTTTCATTTGCCGTTCAGCAATCAAGGCTAGAAAAACAAAAGAAAACAATTATGATTCGTCATTACTATTAGTGAAGAAAAGATGTGCGATTTCATATTTTTTGATAGTTTTTGAAAAGTTATATAGATTACTCAAGTAAGATTTAGCGCTATCTATTTTCACACGCCCGTCAATCATCTTGTAAAACCTTATTGTTGCATGATAAAGGACTTCGACAAATAAGCTACGTTGTACATAAAACATCCATGAAAAAGGCCACAGCAAGCTAAAAATATGTCAATATAAAATACTGTCCGTTTGGGTGAATATACATAGTCTCATATGGTGGTTCAAGATGGCTTTATCGAAAAAGATGTGTGGCAAGTAGATGTTAGCATTATAGCATTTTTAAATAGGCAGTGATGCATTAATAGAACCTTGTTTTTAGTACAAAGAGCCCAGCCGGGTAAGCATGTCAAAATTGCCCTTGAGGATACCCGGATTCGGACTAGGGGGATCTTTTTGTTATCAAAAGTTATGACCTCAGCCAAAATTTCAGGTCCCTAACCCAACATGAGGCAATATGGGACGCTGTTTTGTCCAAAATTATTTATCGTCGATATCTTGGTCAATTTTTGAGCTACAAAAAAATCTGTTTGTTTTTCAAAATGTGTGGTTTTCTAAGCCCTACAGAGCTGTTAAGTTGAAAAAATTTTTGGCGCGAAATTTAAATTTTGGCGGACATTTTAAAATTTGAATTTGCTGCTATTTTTTTTCATTCATAGGTGCAACAACAACAAAATTTTTTTCGTATTTCTTGTATCAAAAGCAATACGCATGGATTTTTTCAGATTTTTAAAAGTGGTGGAAGGGCCTTAAAAAAATTAAAAATCATTTCTTTCGATTTTTTGGTTTTACCCGACCTACAAATACCTGTAAAATGTTTTTATAGTGTTTTTCAAACTTAAATTAGTTCTATAGAAGTCTTTCAAATATTATTAATTATATGTAGATCATAAAACTATAACTAATAAACTTTGTTTGCATGTATATTCGTTGAAATAATAATTCTGAGATTCTAATAATTGAACTCTACACTCACAACCCAGACACACACACGCATACACATACACACACATATATATCGCCATCTTATACTTAATTAGTACGTGAATAAAACCTAACCTAACTTTTGTTTGACTCGCGCAGTCGTAAACTTTTAGGGAATAGCTTTCCCATATATGTGTGTGTACATACGAGTGTTTAAGGCGCATGCACACTATACGTCTTATGTGTGAGAGAGCGTCGGGGCCTTGGCCGCCTTGGACTTGCATGCCCTCACTTTATTCCGACATCCGAGCCCGCATTGAAGCTGCCTCTTGAGAGTTGCTTAATAAAAATATCATAATTATATTTATTGTGTGTCCAGTGATTTTACATCTGCTTTCCAGTTCTCAGTCTAACAATCTTAATTAAATGAGACCAATCCATTTGATAGAGCTCACAATTCGTAATTGGTTTTGATATGTGTAGGTGTGACTCAATAACGCACTGACAGTTTCATAAATACTTTTTATTAATCAAAAAATATGCAATCTAATGTGATAATCAAGTTTTCAATTATTGTAAAGTCATAATATCTGAGTGATAACTTTCAAGACTCAGTAAAGATTGAATTTGGTATAATGACCGACCGGATTGAAAAAGTTAGCAAAACTTATCATTGTTAAGAAGAGGCGTTAAAAATAAAGGTAAGAGTTTGATTTTACTGCCTGGTTTTCATAATTAAGGGCATCAACCAGTAGAAATTTCAGTAAAAATGACGAAAAAATCGATTTAAAGAATATGATAGATTTCCATTTGTGACGGTGCAGGCTATGACCAGCCTGCACCGTGTATGCCTGTATTCTCTCTCTCAGGCGAAGGCACGCGGCTGGCATCAAACGCACATTATTTTCACGTGCCTGGTGCCTGCCCTTTTATTTTCAGCAACGCACGAGAGCAGAAGGCGAAGCCATGGGTGACGACGCGATCGAGTATTGAGAGCGAGAGAGAGAGAGAGAGAGAAAGAGAGAGAGAGAGAGAGAGAGAGAGAGAGAGAGAGAGAGAGAGAGAGGCAATAATCTAGTGGTTGGGCTTGGCGCGTGGCACTTGTCGCGACTGGCATTGCCGCGCGCCGCCGATTAGAAGGCGAGTGGTGGGAGAAGGCGTGAGAAGCCGGCTCTCACGCACTTGCGACAGTTACGCGACGCACGCGAGTATAATCGGCCGCATTAGCTGGTGACCATCGCTGTGAAGCCTGCCCCTTTGTTTGGTCAAGTAGTCAGCAGTTCTCTACAGATTGGCCGAGTCAGTTTCTCTGCCAGCGACGCAGCAGCCAGCAGGTTTTCCTGACAAAACCATCAGCAACACAGTAGCCAAGAGGTTCTCCTGCCAAAATCGCCAGCTACACAGCAACCAAGAGCCTTCCTGCCAAGCCGCCGGTGGAGCACCTGCTAGACTGCCAGCGACAGCGGCGTCCGCCGGCATCGGTTAGGTTATTTGTTCTCCTCTCTCTTTATATCTCTCTTTTCCACGGCGATTTTCACGGTTCGTGTTGCTACGCCAGGCTTCCCCGAGCCGGCGTAATTTCGGCAGTGTTTTAGTTTCACTTTGGATTATAAGTTGTTGTTTGAGCCGGTTAATGAGGCAGCAAGGCGCTCACGTGCCGGCCGTCTTATTTAGGTTACGTGACGATTAGTTAGTTATAGAAGTTAGCATAAGTGAGATTGTTAGTTTGTTGACACTTACGATAGTGTAACTGTAATAAAGGATGAGTTTCTGGAACATGGTGGAAATTATTTGCCTGCAATTCTCCTTTCTGCTTGGCTAGGAGCGATACACTGCCTCCCTTGCCTTCCCTCTTTATAAATAATTGGTGATAGAGGATATTTTAGGCCAACTCTATTACACATTTTTTAATTATTTAGGAACCTTTTTAAATTATTTTACCACATAATGGTGATTTTAAATGAGAAATTTTATTACATTGTTTTAAATAAGATACGTACGAAATTATAGGTATATTTTTCGAATATTACGTTAAAAATTTTTATTTACAATATTATGAAAATATCTTATTGTACGAAATATTATTTTTAGTTTAAAAATTTTCAATTTCTTTCTTCTAATCTATATGGAAACTAGTTTATTAAAATGCCAATTCTCTCTCATTGTCAAATCAAAAATTCTTTTCCTTTGCAGATTAGTATGGCAGATGAAAGAGAAGAAAATATAAATCTAAAATGTCCAGGCTGCAATATTTGCTGAAAAAAAATACAGGATACAAACAATCTCTAGATACTGATCTATTATTATTATTATTATTAACCAGAGTATAGTACAAAATATTACAACAAGTAGTAATAATGATACAATTTTACATTACAAATTTGTAACCCGGCAGAGGATAAACTTGTTCGCTGGTCTGGTATTTTTAAACTACTAAACACTTAAAGAAAATTAAGAAAAAAATAAAAAAAAAAAAACAAAAAACTTAAAACTAAGATTTGGTTTGTATAATAGATTATAATATTTCACAGATGAAGTATGGCTTAATATTGGTAGCAAGAATGGTTCCTATAAAAGCTTACTTCACTAAATATCTTCGATTTTGTTCTTCTATCTCCAATATCTGATTAACATTTGTCTGGCCGTTATGATTGTCATCATTGATGCTTTCATTTTTCTTACGTATGATATTCTTTCGTATGTATTTAGTCTAACAGGACAAGTAAGTCCTGTAGCACACGTAACTCTATAGTGAGGGAACATTTCAGTATGCTGTCTATGTGAATCACATTTACATGTTGCTGTGAATACTATGTCATCCAAGACTATCAAATCTTTATATTTAGGTTGTTGTTCAAGTGAGTACAATGAATTAGTGAAAGTTTGATATCCTCTGATACCTCTATAAAAGTATAATAATGCTTTATTGTTTCCAAGATAATTGATGTCTCCATAGGTCATTCGAATATTATTTGTTTGTAGAATCGGTTTTCCTGGTGTATTTTTTGGTTTACTTGTTTCTATTTGCATACTATTATTGTCTGCAATGTCATCTATTTGTTTAAATACTGTTTCTATGGGTTTATATCTCTTACTTTATCTGTATTTGGTTCTTTGTGATCTTCTTTGTTTTCTTCTTTTATGAAATGTATATATTTTTTACCAATTAATTGTTTGTATGTGCAATATTCACATTTATTAATGAAATTTATGTTGATTGTATCTGTTTTTGTTAGAATGTAAGTTTCGTTTCTTTTTCCCTCTTTGAGTCCGTTTTTTGTTTTGGTATTAATAGTTATCCGTTGTGAGTTCCATACTATGTTAATCACATTTGCAATTGTTTCTATTATTTTTTTGTAGTTATCTGATACATTAATTTTTTTCATGTTATATTCAGACATTCGACGATGAGAACGATTGTGATGAAGTGTACAAGTGCCTTGTGAACACAAATATGTCCTTACATCCAAGAGAAACTTATCCCTATCCACATCCACATGGACTTCCAATGCTGAATGTAGACTATTATCAAAGTTCCCTTGTTGCTTTAGTTTGTAATATATTTGTTGTAAATTGTTGCAATGTATTTTGTGGTTCATTGTCTTTCTGTATCTAGAATGGATGGCCTTTTATCCATTTTTTTATTTTGTCCTTTATTGTTTTTGTATTGCTATTTAAAGTTTTGAGGTGAGAAGGTAGTTGATTGAAGGTGGCTAAAGCTCTTGTATAGCTATCTTTAATGCTGATTGTTAATTTTCTTTTAAGGGGCTGTATAGTTTTTTTCCTTGTTACGGAATTTTTCTTCAGGAACATATCTTGCAGGTTGACATAGTGATACACTAGAGATTCCATGGTGAATGTTTGATCTATGTTTAGTGGATTTTTTTCATTTATAAACTTGTTTTTATTTATTATTTGTAATAGTCGTGTTTGTAGAGTTTGTATATATTTGAGTCTTCCAATGTATGCTCCACCCCATGCTATAATACCGTATGTTGTTATGCTATGGAAAAGTGCATAGTAAATCATACGTAGATTATCTGTGCTCATTATCCTAGATAATTTGTAGAAAATATAAGTTAGATATTTTAGTCTATTGTATAGCATGTTTGTATGCATGTCCCATCTCATATGGCTATCGAAATGCACTCCAAGTTACTTAGTGTTATCAACTTTTCGAATGGATGCACCCTTTATATTTATATGTAGATATATTGAGTTGCTATTGCAGTTATTTCCAAATGCCATGTATACTGTTTTGTCAATGTTTAGTGACAGTTTATTCAATGCTAGCCAAATGGATATTTTGTTTAAGTAGAAGTTCATATTTCTTTCGACTTCATGCCATGTTTCGCCTTTCACGATAATTACCGTGTCATCAGCAAAAGCCAACACATTATCATTTGGTAGCAATTGTAACATATCATTAATGTAGATTATGAAAAATAAAGGTCCCAATATTGTACCTTGTGGTACGCCAATGTTGACGTGTTGATATTGACTATATTCACCATTAATTTTAACTCTTTGTTTCCTATTACTTAGATAGCTTTTGATAAGTTCATACGCACTACCTCTAATTCCATATCTATAGAGTTTTTTGAGTAGAATTTTGTGGTCACAGTGTCAAAAGCTTTCGCTAGATCCAAGAAAGTTGCTGCTATTGATTTACTTTTGTCTAGTTGATTGTATATTGAGTTAGTTAGGTAGTATAGGGCATTTTTGGTGCTAAGACCTTTTCTAAAACCAAATTGTTTATTAGAAAATAAATTATGTTTGTTGAAAAAACTTGTAATCCTGATTTGTATTAATTTTTCAAAAATTTTGTCGATATTTGATATTAAAGATATAGGTCTATAGTTTGTTGGTAGATACTTCTCATTAGTTTTGTGGATAGGAATAATTTCAGCACTTTTTAATTCGTCAGGCCATATTTCTTTTTGTAAGCATAAATTAAAGATATAGGTCAACGGATCACTTATATGGTTTATTATCATCTTTAGTACCTGAGTGTTGATGCCGTCAGATCCTCCATTTTTGTTGCCCATTTTCCTTATTGTTTGTTGAACTTCTATTCTATTTGTTAAATGTAGAAAAATACTGTTGTTGTTCATAGATGGTAGAGTAATGTTACTATTTATTGGTTGTCTAATATTATCACATATCTGTTTGCCTACTGTACTGAAAAATGTATTCATTTGTTCTGCAATGTCGTTTGAGTTTGTAATTTGATTATTACCTATTAATAGATGATTTATGTTATTGTTTTTTTTGGTTTTCTTCCCAATTTTGTTGTTGATTATTTTCCATAGTTTTCGTGGATTGTGTTGATTTGATTTTTTTCATATTTTTCTTTAGCTAGATCTATGGTCTTTTTTAAAGTTTCTACATAGTTTTTATATTTTTCTCTTTTTGTTGCATTATTGGGATCTTTTTTCCAATTATTATAAAGTTTTTCTTTGTGTGCACATGATATCATTATTGCTTTAGTTATCCAATTACTCCTTGGGGTCATTTTATTCTTATTGTGTTTATTGTTTTTAGATGATGCCGTAATACATGTTTGAATTTTTTCTATTAATTTGTTCGTAGCTAGATTAGGGTCTTTTATAATTTGTATGTCAGTCCAAACAATTCTTTTGGCTTTATTTTTTAGTTTAAAATAGTTTATTATTTTAAAATTGGTTTTCTGTGTACATTCATAATTATTCCTTAAACTCATCATTATTGGGTAGAGATCATTGAAGGGTACGTTGAGGACGTAAGTTTTATATTTGACTTTTCCTAGCCTAACATAGAAATTATCTATACATGTACCTTTGTTAATATCAATATTGGATGGTCTTGTTATGGTATGTAGTCCAGGGCAATATCCATTTTCTAGCAGTACTTGTAAAAAATCTTGATCTAGTATTTCTTCACTCAATATATCAAAATTAAAGTCTCCCATTAAAGTATTGTTTTTATATTTTTTGTTTATTTTCAATAATTCTTTGAGATTCAATAGGAATTCAGATTTAAATAAATCATGAGATCTGTAAATTGCAGACAGCACCAAATTTTTGTTGTTTTCTAGTGTAATATTAGAGTTAATTATTTTTAATTTATCTATTTCAAGAAATTCTGTAATTTCGGTGATTTCTTCTTTCATATACAAAACAACTCCATCTGATTTGTTTATTTTACTTTCATTGTAATATATTTTATAGTCTGGAATATTGAACATTTCATGATTGTCTAAATTCCATGTTTCTGTGCATACTATTATACATGGTTTTTTTTCGAGGTTCTTCAGAAATACTAGTAATTTATTGTAATTTTTTTTTAGGCTTCTGATGTTTATACAAAGAATGATATTATTTTCTTTATATATATATATTTGTTTAGATTATCAATATTATCTGTTTTATGTTCATTTTCAAATATAATATCATATAAGCTGTTATCCATATTGTAATATTGCAGAAAACTATTTAGTATTCCTGGTTTTATTACCTGTTGGACTTGGAGTAGATAATGATGATAACGATAAACTGTTATTTATTCTCGGACGGTTATATATCTTGCGGGTGTTTGTTTCAAAGTTTATTCTACCAAAATATCTTTGATAGGTTGGTTGAATTGGATAATCTGTCATTTCAATATACCTTTTTATTTTCATTTTTAAAACTTCACACATTTCGCTGTCGATTGCACTATGGTTTACGTTGTAGTTTTTACTATGTTTCATTGTGGAAAATGCAGTTTGGACATTGGAGTATGCTACTACTACACATTTTTGCTTGGTGCTTGCCAGCACATTGATAACACGTTGGCTCTTTTTTTGCTTTTTCACACTTTCCGCCGCCGTGGCCAAAACCTGAGCAGTTGTAACACGGATATGTGTTGATGACGTCAAAGACTCTACAGTTTTGACATCCAATAAATAATTTGTTACTATTGTTTTTTATATGTTTATATAGAATAGATGGAACTTCTATTATTGCAGTTACTGTTTTATTTTTTTCATTTGTAAATACATGATTTACTTTGCATTTTTCTTCGTATTGACTAAAATTTCTTGCATTAATATCGGTTCCTATATCTTTTACATTTGTTGTGAAAGCTTTAGAAATTCCTACTACTTTAACTATCGGTTTACGTATTTCTTCTTTTAGAACAGTAAGTGTGGGTAGTTTTTTTTTGTAAAGTTTTTTCTAACACTGTGAGATTTTCTTCGGTCATGCAGTTGATAATTATTGTGTCAGTATTTTTAACTTGTACACTTTTTGTTTGTATGTTTTTGTCTTTAATTAAGTAATGTGCTACTTGATTTTCTAAGTTTATGTTATCATTACTCTTTTTCTTTATTATTAATCTTGGTATTCTTTTGGGCTTAGGTTTTGTTAGTGCAATTGTTTCAGCATATGTTTTTCTCATAATGTTAGTATTTGCATTATTATTTTGTTTTTCTTTAATTAGTAGTTCATTGAGCAATTAATTTTTTTCTTTTGTTTCTTTGTACAGTTTTTTCAATAGGTTATTTTCGGCTTTTAATTGTTGTAATTCATTCAAATCATTGATCTGTGTTACATCCATATGATCATCTTTTTCATTTAAAATTTGCTTTTCATTCACAAGCTCATTTAATATTTCCTGTTTTATTTGTTCTCTACTTACAAGTTTGAATTGTGTTATGAAAGCACTAGCTTGTTCACTTAAGTCCCCATATGGCAAGTTTGATGTTAGTGCAAAATTTGGATGCTCTTGGCATATTATGAATGAGCTGTTTATTAGTTTGATTGCATTTCCTGCATTGATTTTTGCTACTATTTCACTCGTATGATAGAAATTTCCACATACTAAACACACAACTGCTCCTACTTTTGTATTTGGATGACACTTGAAATACTTATGTAGCGATGATGCGTCAGGCGGTTGCACTTCCGCACCGCTCGACGGCGATATCGTGACTGATCTAGAAGTATCTAATTTTAAATCTACATTCGATAAGGAAGTGGATTGGAATACCGTTGTATGTTGCAACGGTAGTCGATTCAATTAATCGAACCGTTCGCGATTCTGATTTTCGCGCGTTAGTTCTAAGAATTCAGAGAGAGAGGGGGCGCGCGATCTTTCAAATTAGCTGTTACGTCTCAGCTGTTGTGACAAGTAGATATCGCCGAAGTTATTTTGCACTGTTTTTTCTCGCCGACTAATAGTTACTGGTCCATAATAATTACGCGCGTGAGTGCAACAACGAGACCTACAGATTGCAGCGTTTTGGTAGCAGCAGATTTGCAGCTGATAGGTGGTACGAGGCAGCACAGCTGATAACCTAGGACCGGAGGCAGTTGATATTTTGCTGACATCAACAATTACGGCTGATCACCGTAATTGCACCGCAGGGTAGGTGCACCTCCCTTTATTATCGCGTGTCAAAATATATTTATTATTTTGCTCAGCCGCGTTAGCGTTGATAATTTTGTATTCGCGCCGAGCGTTAGATCGCGCCAATTTTCGTATCTTCTCTCTCTCTCTCTCTTTCTCACCGAAAGTTATTAAATTGTAAATCCTGTTCGCGTGCGTCAGTCTTTCGGCCCGACAATGACTGTAGTAATTTTTTATTAACAAAATCTACTAAAATTATTCGCCGATTTCGTCATATAATTTTTCCTAATAGATTAAACAATTGAAATAGGCTTAAGTTTTAATCCGATCATAGCTAGGGGATTAAGTGGATTAGGAACAAAGTCGATTACACTTAAAACTCATCGTGTGTCACAGGGCACGTGACTTAAGGTGAGTTCAACTCCGCTTGATCGAAGACAACCAAGTTAAGTCAGCTGACGTTAAGGCGAATACACGTATTAACATACGTGTTAACGGAGCGGCGGTTTGCTCTGCATCGTGGGAGTTTGCTCTTAAATAAATTTCTCATTTTGCAGGTTTATCTTCCCCCGTTACATGGCGCCCAACTGGTATTAAGACCCGTGTCGTGCGAATAGGATTGTGCGTCGAAGGTAATCGACGCACGAGAGAGAGAGACGATTGCGCGAGCGCTTAGGAAGGTTTGAGCGGGTGGTAGAGCGAGATCGTGAGCGGTACGCCCTCTGCTGGGGAAAAAAACGAAACCACTTCGAACCTTTGGTTAAAAATTGTTAAGATTATTGTAAAAAGGGCCGAAAGCGATAATTATTGGTAGGTCGAAGTGATTTCAGATCGTACGGGAGAATCAGGTGTTAACCCATTTCAGCCATAGTTTGGTGGATAAAGGGGGGTTGGTAGCACCTGATCAACGATAAGGCAGAGAGCGCGACCCAAGCGTGCAGTCCAAATAGTAGCCAGGCGGAGCAAGCAAACAGCAGGCTCCGACCTTAGGTAGGATATTTTTATAATATTTATAGAAAGTTTGCGGAGACTGCACGCGCTCATAATCTCCTTTTAAAAGGCCTCATAAAAGGAGGTATTAAAAGTACTGACACTATATAGTGTACACCCCGCTCAGACCTTGGGTGATAGGAAACGGTAGTGGTCGATTAGGCCGAAATTTTAAACCTCAACCGCATCCTACACCCGTGCGGAGGCAAGATGGCTCTGTTGTCAGCTCAAATCGACAATTGGGCATTAGAGCTAACCTCCGCACAGCGCGAACATTATTTAGCGGATTTGGAGCTGCGCAAGGATGGAAGTCTCATCCAACAGGCCGCTAGGCTTGGGAGATGGTTGCTGGGTGAGTACACCGCCACAGATTTCCAAGAGACCACGCACAGCAAAGAGGTAGCGGGGCGTAGGAGGCGATCCCGACAAGCGTGGCTGGACACAGTCTGTGACGAGTTGGAAAACTCCACCACGGATGATAACAGCGACCATCCCCTCAGGATCATCAATAGGGGGGGAATATCATTGACTGACATGTCAAGGACATTCACCTGCCCGGATGAGGACTCTGAGGGTGAAACCAGCCGCCAAGAAGAGGATGAACTCATCCAGAAGGCCCTCAGTACGCAAGAGCAGGAGAAGGAGGAGAGGAGACGGAGCAATCCGGACCCCAGGTCGCAGGAATCCTGCACTCGGAAGGAACCTCAGGAAGAATTATCCTTGAGCGAAGCCTTCCGAGAGATAGAGTATCTGAAGGAGGGAATAGACCATAACCAAAAGTTGGTAGGTCGAATCCTAGAAACCCTTCAGACTCTACAGGGATTACAGGTGTGTGCGGAGCGCGAGGCGCAGGACATGCGCATACGAATTCGAGAGCTGGAAGACGCAATGCATGATATGGCCAGTGCTAACCGTTCTTCTCAGCGTGACTCGGTTCAACCGCGCTCCGGACGTAATGTGGACTTTCAGGACACATACACCTGTCACTACGACTCGGGGATTCCGGGGAGTACACCGGCTCCTCCAAGACCAACACCTAGGAGAAGGGACGTCACCACACCGGAAGTCCTCCAACGAAGAGGAGGTGAAGAGGATTCTGAAGTCTATGGGAGATCCGCACCCGTTCGACAGAGGAGTCGAAGCGGATCATCTGGCACCGGACATCAGATATTCTCAGGGCTCTCCACAACCCGAGATGTTGGGAAAATTGTCCGCGGATGGAAATTGAGGTTTGCGGGCAGTAGGGCACAGAGCGTAGATACGTTTCTGTCAAGGTTGGAGGATCTGCGCGTAGGTGCAGGACTAACTGACGACGAAGTGCTTTGTTCCGTATCAGAGATCCTCGAAGGTAACGCGAGGACCTGGTACGATAACAACAAGTACCAGTGGCTCAGTTATGACGAGTTCGTCGCGGACGCCCGGGATTGGTTTGGCACAAGTACGCAACAGCAACAAAGGCTGTTGCAGGAAGCCCAGAACCGGTTCCAGGGTGAGGACGAACTAGTACGAGACTACGTGTCCAACCTGGTGGCTCTTGTCAATCGACTAGAACCACCCATGCCCTTGGAGAGGTTATTAGACCTACTCCATGCAAACCTTCTTCCAACCATCCAAATCCAGCTGCGTCGGAGCGAGATGACGTCAATACGCGAATTCAACAGGAGGGCGACCGAGGTACAGAACACCTTATCTTATGGTCGCCGTCCACGTGTATTCGCTGACCCCAACTCGACGATCTTCCCTCAGCACGCCTACCAGCCGAGCAAAAGAACGGCTGGTAGTAAATCCCAAACCGCTGCAATGGCCAGCGAAGGGAAGGTGCGTGCGAAGAAGGAGGGAGATCCGCAGCGCGGACTGGGCGTGGAAAACCCCGTCAGGAGGCCTACCGAACAAGCATCGGTATCGGCTACGCAAGCTCCCACTTCTGATAAGAAGATGGAAGAACGCCTGGAGGGCATCGAGCGGATATTGCGCAAGTTGGCCGCTGACAAGCAAGCCAGCCCTCCAGAACAGCGTAAGAGCCGATGGCGTGG
This sequence comes from Phymastichus coffea, assembly GCF_024137745.1. NCBI lineage: Eukaryota > Metazoa > Arthropoda > Insecta > Hymenoptera > Eulophidae > Phymastichus > Phymastichus coffea. The sequence goes on along the minus strand of NW_026706822.1, from coordinate 1,569,898 downwards.
AGGAAGGAAAAATTCTCCTTCTTCCAGGTCTCCAGGCGAGCGGCGAGAAGGGCAGAGGCGGAAGATAGACTTTACTAAGCCTCTCAAATGTTCCGCTTGTGGCAAACTGGGTTTTAGTCGCAAGTTCTGCCCAGATTGCAACAAGGGAAACGACAAGGAGAGCGAAGAGAAGAGGTCATCTTCGCGCCTCCAGTAAATTCGACCTCTCGCTGCGGGTCGCCGATGGGAAACAGCAAGTTGTCGGCGACCCAGGGATCCAAACAAGTCCTGGGAGGGCATCAAGAGAGCCCAGGGCATAGCAGTATATTAGAGCGGAAGGCAATTGAACCCGATGTCAGCCCTCGGCAGAATAGGGGAGTGGTTATCCTGAAGGGACCAGATGGCCATATACAGGTTGTGGAGGAGGGGGAAGACTCCAGGGAGAGCCCCTCCACACAAAAAGCTCCTCTGCCGAAGGGATCCACGAGTAGAAGCCAGCCCACCGTCGTCGCGGCAGCGGAAGGGAAAAAGCCGCTGAAAAGCACGATGAAAGGAGGCGAAGATGGGACTCGTGGATATGACCCAGAGGATGAGACCAGGTGGTGGTTGCGGGTAGACATAGGTGACTTTAAAATTAGAGCACTCTATGATACCGGCGCCTCATCCACGGTCATGGGTCAATTAGGGCTGAGATTGGCATCGGAGATGGGACTCGGGTTGAATGTGACCAGAGCGGGCGATGCAAGGCTTGCTGATGGACGCCCGTGCCCTATAATTGGTCACGTGATGTTCCCTTTTAAAGTAGGGGGAATCACGAAGACAATCAGAGTCGCCATTACGCCGCTGCTCACAGATGACTGCTATGTAGGCGCGAACTTTATAAGAGAGTTCCGCGCAATTTTGGATCCCGATGAGGATGAATTATGGCTTAAGGACGCCCAAGTGAAAGTACCAATGGAAGTGGCTGGAATTGATGGTACGGCATTTCTCGCACCGGTAGGACTATGGGAAGCCACGGAGTCACAGCTTGAAGAAATTGAAGACCTCGTCAGAAGATTGATTCCTGACGGGGGTCAGGCTTTAGGTTGTGCCGTGGGGGTTGAGCATGAAATAGATGTTGGAAATGCTCGACCCATCAAACAGAAATATTACCCAGTCTCAGATAGAGTGCGAGAGGAAATGCACACGCTGGTCAAAGATATGCTGGAAAAGGATGTTATCGAACCAGCGACCAGCGGATGGTCAAGTCCAGTAGTAATGGTAAGGAAGGCATATGGAAAATATAGGTTTTGTGTGAACTATCAAAAGGTAAATGCAATTACCAAACCTGATGCCTATCCTTTACCATATATGAACGATATCCTAAGACGAATAAGGGATGCAAAGTTCATATCTACTTTGGACTTGAGCAGTGCGTACCATCAAATTCCCTTAAAGGAAGAATCGCGTCCAATATCAGCGTTTACAGTTCCTGGATTAGGGCACTTTCAATTTAAGAGAATGCCCTTCGGACTGTCATACGCAGGAGCGACCTTCCAAAGGTTAATGGACAAGGTGATAGGCCCGGATATGGATCCATTCGCTTTTGCTTACCTTGACGACGTAATTGTGGTTTCGTCGTCCTTTGAGGAGCATAAGCGGCACCTAGAAAGGGTATTAAAAAGAATTCTAGGTGCGGGCCTAACCATCAACAAAGATAAAAGTCACTTCTGTAAGACGGAAGTCAGGTACTTGGGAGTTCTTGTGAACCAGGACGGAGTAAGACCAGATCCCGAGAAAATACGCCCGATATTAGAGTATCCAACACCCCGGACTGTCAAACAGGTGAAGCGATTCATGGGAATGACCTCGTGGTATAGACGTTTTATACCCGACTTTGCCATGATCGCTGAACCTATAAACCGCCTGACAAAGAAGAATGTACGTTTCTCTTGGGAGGAGGAGCAAGAGCGAGCTTTCACGAGATTGCAGGAGGCGATGACTTCCGCCCCAATACTGCAATCACCCGATCCGAACGGTCAGTTTGTACTGCAAACTGATGCTAGTGACAGTGGGATCAGGGCAGTTCTCGCACAGGATGTCGATGGAGAGGAGCGTGTAATAGAATACGCCAGCCGATCACTCAACAGTGCTGAGAGAAATTATACGGTCTCCGAGAAAGAGTGCTTGGCAGTGGTATGGGCCATTGGAAAGTTCCGGCCGTATATTGAAGGGCATCACTTCAAGGTCATCACTGATCATAGTTGCCTGAAATGGCTCCACAATATGAGATCCCACAGGAAGATTAGCGCGATGGGCGCTAGCATTGCAAGGCAATGTCTTCGATATCGAATATCGAAGAGGGGATCTCAATGTGGTGCCAGACGCTTTATCTAGGGCCTATGAGGAGGAGGGGATTGAAGTGAGTGCTATAAATAGTCGGCCGGAGACCACTGACGCCTGGTATTTGCAACAATACCAGGAAGTATGCCAGGACCCACACTCTCATCCTACTTGGAAGGTGGTGGGAGGGAGACTGTATCATTATCAGCCTGATGAGGATGGTGAAGGGTCCATCGACAACGATGAAGCGTGGAAGCTTGCGGTGCCTAGGGAGAAAAGGTACTAGGTGCTCCAGGAAGTCCATGATGCTCCTACTGCAGGACATCAAGGACGAGAGGGTTTGGTGCGCCAGAGGTATTCTTGTCGGATAATGGAACCGAATTTAAGAATCAGGAGGTCGATTCATACCTGCAGAAGAACGGCATCCAGCGCGCTTTGACTCCCGTGTATCATCCCCAAGCGAATCCCACAGAGCGAGTAAACAGGACACTCAAGACCATGATCACGACTTACGTAAGCCGTGATCATAAGAGCTGGGATGAACACCTGTCAGAGTTCAACTTCGCGTTGAACTCGGCAACTCATAGCGCCACCGGATATAGTCCTGCGATGCTCATGTTTGGGCGTCAGCCGGTACCTCCTTTGACGTTCAGAAGAACCCAAGATCAGCAGGCCCTTGAAGGTTCGGAGGGTCAGGCTGTGGAAGATTGGGCTGAACATATGGAGAAGCTTCCTAATTTGTGGGAGAGAGCTAACTCCAAGTCAAAGGAGGAAGCTGCGCGTCAGGCGGCTTATTATGACCGGAAGAGACGGCAACCCGAGTTTAAGGTCGGAGATTGGGTTTGGAAGAGGAACAGGATTCTATCTTCAGCTGCTCAAGGTATTTCAGCTAAATTAGCGCCGAAATATGCCGGTCCGTACGTGATTGAAGAGGTTTGTGGTTCCAACACGTACAGGCTAGGCAATCAGCTGGAGATCCTGTCTGAGCTCTTCCATGCCAAAGACCTTAAACCATATTACGGTCCGGGTGAGGATGAGGAAAGCGAGGAGGTCATCGAACCTCGCGAGCCGCCAGAAGAACTGCCGTCGGAGGATGCGAACGATTCCGCGAATGCGCGCGAAAATCCGGGAGGGGATTTATCAGATAGCGAGCGGGTCCAGTTAGCAGCCCCCACGGTCGTAGATAAAGTTCCCACCGAGACGTCGGAGTTACCGGTATCTGCCCCAACTAACAAGGAAACCCCCCCAACCCGACCTCACCGATTTCAATAATCTTTTGATATGTTATAGTTCATCAAAAAATAAGACATACGTATTTTTTTTTATCGGCGGAAAAACACTTTGAGGGGGTGAAAACAACCCTCAAAGTTCACCCCCAAAAATAGATTTTCCAATGTATCTCAGGATATAATTGATATTTTACGACCAAACAAATTTCGTATCACTTCTCATGTGAAAAGCAAACTAGCACATGCAATTCCGACCACAAGGGATGCAACCCTTATTTTTTTTATTTAAAATACTATCTATTTCATGGCTATTTTCATGAAAAAAATTAAAATAACCCGAAAAAAATTGGAAAAAATATTACCCTACATAAAATACAAAAATAAAGTTAATATAGTCAAGGTTTTTTTTGAAACTACCCCCTTAAAGTTGAAAATCCACCCCTAAAAAATTGTTTTCAATACATTACAGGTGGTGTTGATAATTTAGTGTAAAATACGTTAAGCATCATTTATACTGTACAAACACAACTATCTCGTGCAGTTTCGACCACAAGGGTTGCAACCCCTAATTTCTGTCATAGAAATTTTTACCTTCTTTGTACCTATTTTTGAAAAAAAGTTCATAATGAGCTTGAAAAAATTAGTAAAAATATTACCGTGGATAGAATAAGAAAAAAAATTTACCTTTTATTTTTAAAACCACCCCTTATGTTGAAAAACCACCCCCAAAAAATTGTTTCCAATACATTACAGGTGGTGTTGATAATTTACTGTAAAATACGTTGCGTATCATTTATAATGTACAAACACAACTATCTCGTGCAGTTTCAACCACAAGGGTTGCAACCCCTAATTTATGTCATCGAAATTTTTACCTTCTCCATTCCTATTTTTGAAAAAAAGTTCATAATGAGCTTAAAAAATTGGAAAAATTATTATCGAGGATAGAATACGAAAAATATGTACCAATTCAAGATTATATCACCTAACAAGACCCAGAACTGGGACAACGTTTTTCCAAAGTATTTTGTTGCGCCGATTCCGAATCTGTCCGGAAAAATGATCCATCACCCAGTAGCAATTTCTAAAACTTCCCTTATATCCCAATGGCAATTACCCGCACTAACCCGCACTATCAGAATGCTTACAACCCCCCCTAATAACCCCCTAAAAACCTCCAATGAAAATGCCGTTAGCCCCCCACACTAATAGCCCGAAGACATAGCTGAGCCCCCTTGCAACCTTATGGCAATGCTTGCAACCCACCGAATAACATAATGGCAACGTTATCAACCCTGCTAACTACTGGGGTTATTAGGGGGTTATTAGGGGGAGGGTCTTATGGGGGGGGGGAGTTATTAGGATGTTAATGGGGGGTTGTAAGCAATGCCATTGGGGGATATTAGGAGGGTTATTAGGGGAGGTTTATTACCATCGCCATTCGGTGATTAGGAGGGTTGATAGCATTGCCATTGTTTTTGTTGGTTGAGTTTTTCTCCTTTCTTGTGACTAAAATTGTAAACTGCCAAGTAATATATATTTAATTGATTTTTATATGCGTTACTATAATTCATTCAGTTTCCAATTAAAAACAATCAAAAAAATTAGGACGGATTTATTGTTCATACTTCTTACAATAATGATATTCTTCATAGAAGTGCTCGAAACATAATGATTTTTTGCACCAACCGCAACGTATAATAGCCACATTTTTGCATCCTTCTATGTCACAATGTGTATTGCAGGAATCTCCAAAACTGTAAGCAACAGGATTGTCAAAATTTTCTGGTTTTTTAGTGAGGTAACCACTCTTGAACCAGGAATATTTAAAAAGATTAGTATATCTTGGTGAAGATAATTGATTGTGGACTAACGACTGAAGTTTAATAATGTTGTTTCTTTTATGTAAATCCAAATCATAATTCATGAAAATTACGGTATCTGAAAATTGGCGGACAAAGTTCTTCCATATGCGAAATCCAAAAACATCAAGTGGCTGAATTTTTCCCGTTGCGCTAGTCGGGATTTTTTTAAAACTTATAATTTTATCACGTGGAGTTACAGTTTCTATGGCACTGTCACAATGACCGCTCCAGGAGTCAAGCAATAGCATCGTATTGGAACCTACATTAGGGAAATATACTTTTTGCAGCCATATTTTAAAGAGATCTAAAATCAAAAATCTTATTTGTAAAATCATTTATAATGACATTAATTGTAACTAGATGGGATTATGTATACCTGTAGTCAACTTTCCAGATTTAGATGCTTCTACGTAAACATTTTCGGGTCTAAATAAAATGGTTTCAACAATGGGTCCAAACTCACCGCTAGATTCCTTCAAAACTAAAAAGAGTGGTGACAGTAATTCTCCTGTGGCTGATATGAGTGGCTGTATAGTATAACTGTGGGTTGTTGAAGAAACTGTCTGTACTAAACACTGTACCTGCTTTACTCCTTCAACCGCTAGCGTTCTTCCGGAGTGCATTTCCAGTTGGAATCCGTTCTGATCACAATTAAACACATTATGAATTCCAATTATTCTTATGCCTGCTTTAACATCAGCAATAAAAGTATTTGCTTTAATCGTTAGTTCTGAATTACTTTCTAGTGTTTTCTTGGTTATAAACTTATTTATTTTCCGGGATACTATTCTATGAGCTTTCTTGAATTTACAAAGCCAATTATCCGAAGCTTTGAATCTTACATCTTCTGATCCTATAATCTTTTGAGCTTGCAATGCCCATCGGCGTATGTCACGATCATGAATGATGTAACCAGCGTCTACTGCTGCTTTAAAATTATCAAAAGTGTACTGACAAATTCTTGCAATTTTTTCTCTATAAGTACCACCTTTGTTGACTGTATGAGCCCAACGTTTCAACTGACTCACAGATGAAACTTTCTTAAATTTTTGACGTACACTTTCAACACTTAAATTTTTTTTTTGCCACTTCTCCAGTATTCTACGGCTCTTTGCTTATATTCAAAACTGACATCTTCATTGTCTTTGGTACAATGGTCGGTGGGTGCTTCGAAATCGTCAGGAAAATGATGTTAAACTTCATCTTCTACTATTTTTGCAGCATGATCTTTGTAATCTTCTTGAAAATCTAATATATCTTCAACGATCATATCTACTTCATTGAAATCATTCACGGAATCTATTAAAATGCTTTTAATTCTTTCCGACAATTGAATCTCTTTATAATTTGTCTCACTTTCAGGTATTTGTAGAGTTTGAAAGTAAGCTAATAATAAATTTAAAACGTTCAGAGCGTTAATTTTCATTTTTTAATCTGAAATAAAAAAAAAATATATATATATATATCTTATATATCTTCTATTATATTAAACAGAAGGCGCGAAATTCTCCGTGCGTCCGTCCATCCATCCGTCCACTTTTTTTCCTTATTTTTCCTCTGTATAGGTCTCTCCTGATATCGCTGGGGAATAAGAAATAAACTGAATAACAAGTAAACAAATTGATAAGTAAACAATAATGATAAACAAACTTATAGAAAACATTCATGAAAAAAATTAATTAATAAATTAAAAAGTAAACATATTAATTAATAAACAATAATAATAAACAAATCAATAAGTAAACAATAATTATAAACATCATTAATTAATAAATCCTCATAATCAGTGTAATTTCAATTTTTTTAATAACAAATATTAAAAAGCCGTAAAATTATTTGCATATAAAAAATAATTTTATAGTTATACTTACGTAGCAGGTACTACGAAATACGAATTAACGGAATAGTATCTTATTATTATTTGTACTTATAATCTTATATTCTTATTACTATTTATTATGCTGTTAGTTCAATAGTCGATACAATACGTCCAACAACAAGAAAGTTGTGTTGGCTACTGATGAAGAATTACTTACTCATATTTATCAATCATGAAAATAACAGACAATCGTCAGAGACGCTGATAGTAGGACGTAAATAAAATTCTGATAATACTATCATTCATATACCAAAATTTTTGCGCATCCGAGAAACTATACTTATCTTCTAGGTATACTTATAATATTATATTATTCTTGACTTGTTTTTTTATATAATAAAAGTTATTTATTTTTTGATAGAATTAATAAACGATAGAACGTAAAAAATTTAAAAGAGAGCAACAAAATAGCTATGGAATCATAGCTTATTTGATTTAGAAGAGATTGCAACGATATGTCAGAAACTTTTTTTAGGATGGTTTTTCAACATTGAGGGTGGTTTTGAAAATAAGTTTGAACAGGTAAATTTTTTATTCTTATTCTATCCACGGTAATATTTTTTCCAATTTTTTTAAGCTCATTATGAACTTTTTTTCAAAAATAGGAATAAAGAAGGTACAAATTTCGATGACAGAAATTAGGGGTTGCAACCCTTGTGGTTGAAACTGCACGAGATAGTTGTGTTTGTACATTATAAATGATACGCAACGTATTTTACAGTAAATTATCAACACCACCTGTAATGTATTGGAAACAATTTTTTGGGGGTGGTTTTTCAACATAAGGGGTGGTTTTAAAAATAAAAGGTAAATTTTTTTTCTTATTCTATCCACGGTAATATTTTTACTAATTTTTTCAAGCTCATTATGAACTTTTTTTCAAAAATAGGTACAAAGAAGGTAAAAATTTCTATGACAGAAATTAGGGGTTGCAACCCTTGTGGTCGAAACTGCACGAGATAGTTGTTTTTGTACAGTATAAATGATACTTAACAAATTTTACACTAAATTATCAACACCACCTGTAATGTATTGAAAACAATTTTTTAGGGGTGGTTTTTCAACTTTAAGGGGGTAGTTTGAAAAAAAGCTTGACTAGATTAACTTTATTTTTGTATTTTATGTAGGGTAATATTTTTTCCAATTTTGTTCGGGTTATTTTAATTTTTTTCATAAAAATAGCCATGAAATAGATAGTATTTTAAATAAAAAAAAATAAGGGTTGCATCCCATGTGGTCGGAATTGCATGTGCTAGTTTGCTTTTCACATGAGAAGTGATATGAAATTTGTTTGGTCGTAAAATATCAATTAGATGCTGAGATACATTGGAAAATCTATTTTTGGGGGTGAACTTTGAGGGTTGTTTTCACCCCCTCAAAGTGTTTTTCCGCCGATAAAAAAAAATACGTATGTCTTATTTTTTGATGAACTATAACATATCAAAAGATTATTAAAATCAGTGAGGTCGGGTTGGGGGGGTTTCCTTGTAAGAGAGGTCGAGGTCGACCTCGAAAGGTTCCAGAGACGGTCACCGGTCCAGCGAGGGGCAACAACTCTCCCGTGAAGGTGAATAGAGGGAGAGGTAGGCCTCGAAGGACCGTGCCCGTCGTACAAAGGACGGTTGGGCCGATAAAACCGAGCGGTAACCGACGAGGGCCAGGACGTTCCCACAAAGAATTGCGAGGGAGCGTATAACTCGGTGGGATGCGGCTATTATTAGGATTGTTTCTTCGCGCAGGGAGATTCATCCGAAATTTGTTGTTTTTTGGATGTTTCAGATGGACCGGAGAATCGTCGTCGAAGAGGAGACCTTCGAGGTGGTCACGCAGATGCTGTTAGATCTGCAACTGGGCTCTGATGCGACGCAGCTAATTGAAGATCTGCGGAGCTTCGCCAGGGTCCAGTTGGAAGGGACCACCCGAAGGGATCGGCGTAATGCCTCGGTGGCAGAGGTTCTCCGGGATTCGTCGTGGGTCGCCCCGAAGAAGGCTTCTCGGGACGCTTCGACACAGACCGAGGACCACGACAGTGTCGAACGTCCCAAGTCTACAATGGACCAGGGGGTGCAGACCCTCAAGTCCGGCGTAACCCTTACGTCGGACAGTGCGAGCCAATGCCCAGGACCCAGGGAAACCTGTGGGGCCTCGCACTGGGTCTGCAATCATCCCCGGATCCCTGAGCAGCCTACTCTCCTCCTCGACTTCAGACACGTGCGTCTGGGGATCAACGAGGTGAGGAGTGCCTGGCGGTTCGCTCAAGAACTCCAGTCTCAGGTGCAGGAGCACCTGAGACGCTTTTTGAGCCACCAGGGCGCAGAAGAGTTGCTCGGGGAGTGGGCAGGGATGGCTCAGCGTCAGAGGGCCTATGGAGAGGCCCTGCTGCGGGTGGATAACGGACAAGAGTCCTCCGCAGCGCTCCCGGCGCCGGCTCAAGAGAAGAGAGCCCCGGGAGCTACTGACGCTGGACCGACGCTCACGGTCCATGTGGACGGGCGCATGGCTCCTGATACCACCATCGTGGTTAGGTCGCAGGATGGACGTGCGACCGCCACGGTGGGAGGCGTAACCATCGTCGCCTCACAGGGAGTCAGTGCCCAGCAGTCCTCTCTGGCTGCTGAGCAGCCATCACGAGGACGGGAGGCTGCTCAATCTCGGTCGCAGCTAAGGGGCTGCTACATCTGTGGAGAGCCTGGGGTGACCAACTCCCAGCGGTGCCCGAAGAAGGCTACACACTGGCGCTACCCGAAACATCGCGCGCCAGGTGTAACCAAACAATGATGTAGGCCCTGGAGGGCAAATAAATTAGCCGAAATAAAGAAGGGAGTGTTTATTTTGTTTCCTTTCCTTCTTTATTACTTTCAGGTTCCTGATGGCAGCGAATCGCGGATATTCGTCCTGCCCGGGTAGTCAGGACTTGGAGGAGGCTGCAACGTTAGTCGATTCAATTAATCGAACCGTTCGCGATTCTGATTTTCGCGCGTTAGTTCTAAGAATTCAGAGAGAGAGGGGGCGCGCGATCTTTCAAATTAGCAGTTACGTCTCAGCTGTTGTGACAAGTAGATATCGCCGAAGTTATTTTGCACTGTTTTTTCTCGCCGACTAATAGTTACTGGTCCATAATAATTACGCGCGTGAGTGTAACAACGAGACCTACAGATTGCAGCGTTTTGGTAGCAGCAGATTTGCAGCTGATAGGTGGTACGAGGCAGCACAGCTGATAACCTAGGACCGGAGGCAGTTGATATTTTGCTGACATCAACAATTACGGCTGATCACCGTAATTGCACCGCAGGGTAGGTGCACCTCCCTTTATTATCGCGTGTCAAAATATATTTATAATTTTGCTCAGCCGCGTTAGCGTTGATAATTTTGTATTCGCGCCGAGCGTTAGATCGCGCCAATTTTCGTATCTTCTCTCTCTCTCTCTCTTTCTCACCGAAAGTTATTAAATTGTAAATCCTGTTCGCGTGCGTCAGTCTTTCGGCCCGACAAAGACTGTAGTAATTTTTTATTAACAAAATCTACTAAAATTATTCGCCGATTTCGTCATATAATTTTTCCTAATAGATTAAACAATTGAAATAGGCTTAAGTTTTAATCCGATCATAGCTAGGGGATTAAGTGGATTAGGAACAAAGTCGATTACACTTAAAACTCATCGTGTGTCACAGGGCACGTGACTTAAGGTGAATTCAACTCCGCTTGATCGAAGACAACCAAGTTAAGTCAGCTGACGTTAAGGCGAATACACGTATTAACATACGTGTTAACGGAGCGGCGGTTTGCTCTGCATCGTGGGAGTTTGCTCTTAAATAAATTTCTCATTTTGCAGGTTTATTCCCCCCCGTTACAATGTTTAAAATGTTTATCAAAAATGAGGAAATTATCGCATTAGATTAAAGAGAAGGTAAGCACATCAACTGTTGCACATACTGGACCACTGGATAACTTAGGATATCTATTTTCTGAAACTCCACCTTTTGATTTTAAATCTTCTGAATCATCCACGAATAGTCCAGGAGTTATTTATCCAGAAGCTAAACCCTAAGAAGAAGTCGAATTCGTTGAAAAGCCAATTCAAAGAACAGTGTGCACTTATGCTTATTGCTGCATATGTATGTGTGACAGCAGTAAGATTCTCACTCTAGTTCCAGAGGAGGCTCGGATGTAAGTTTATGCAGATAGGAGAATATATATTCCTGCCGGTAATAGATGTTGCAAAACTCACCTCATTATGAACCGCTTTTATGAAGAAGAAGTTAGAGAAATTGACATTTATTCTTCACAAGTATTATTCCAGTCCCAGAATTATCAAAATTACTTGAACAATTATCTATTCGCTTAGATTATGAAATTCACAACAAAATTGGTGATTATTCTTTTCCTGAGGAGCGCTTAAAAGTATTGACTGCTGGATTAGATTGGGAAAATATACTAGACTTACGTGGTATGATAACATCTTGAAGAAACTCTGAGTCTCGAAATGTGACACAGGCATCAATTGTTTTCCTGTTTAAATTAGTTAGTTGAAATTCAAATAAAGTTATTTGCGCTGTCCAGGGCCTTGAACGCGAACAACAGGTTTCGGATTTCTGTCTATCTATGTTGAAAACTTTTGATAAAGACGTGCTCCCAACACGATTTGGAATCAATGCACTGAGTAGAGAAGAACTAATAAGATACAATACTCCAGTTGCCAAAGCATTACATAATATTCGAGATGACCAGCTGGCTTTGATTGTGGACGGAACTTATCTTCGACACGAAAAGAGTACAAATAATGATTATCAAAGAAAATCTTTTTCCGATCAAAAAAAAGTACCACTATACAAACCATTTACGATCTGTACTTTGGATGGATTCATTGTAGATTCGGCAGGTCCTTTTGAGGCTAACCTTAATGATGCTTAAATCATGGCTCATTTAATGGAAGATCTCGAAGATCTTCGAAAATTAATGATTAATGGAGATATCTGGGTCGTTGATAGAGGTTTTCGTGATGTTAAAGGCAAACTAGAAAGTGAAGGGTACAAAGTGTTGATGCCGGCTTTGAAAGGTGCAGCAAACCAGTTGACAAGTTAGGACTCGAATAACAGTCGTTTCGTTACTGTTATTCGATGGCCAGTTGAAGTTGTACATGGCGTAATTGGCAATAAATATAAATTACTTCGGCATAAATTTTACAATACCATGTTGCCAAAAGCTGGTTTGTACTGCAAAGTAGCGTGTTTTTTACAAAACAAGTTTGGAAAGCGCTTCTTGGCGGATCCTTCATTGACAAGTGACATTGTTTCCCCCATGATTCAACAAAAAAGTGTAAAAAATACTCTAGCTTCAGAAGCTAATAGTGGTCACTGGGGTAGAAGAAAATTACCTTTTCGGCAATTAACATCGAACGAGATAACGGAATATCCAAAACTAAGTGATATAGATTTAAAGATATTTTTTTCTGGGACTCACCAATTGAGACAAACTATATCATACTTAGCGGAAATAATAAACGATAAAGATGAACTTCAACTTTTTTATTTGAAAGCAACAAATGATATTCTGAAAGTGAAAGTAAGATCTAGGCGTGTTCGACGCATCACATACAACTGTTTTGTACACTATCGTCCGAATGTAGATGGTTGTGAGGGCATCTTGAGACACTACTGCGAGTGTGCTAACGGTAAACGTACCATCGGTTGTTGTGCTCATGTTGCGTCTGTTATCTACTATCTCTTTTGTGGTAGATATCTTGCTAAAATTGTAAGGCTTGCTAAATTTTTAAGTTCAAATTTTTCCATTGAAAATTATAGTCCAGTCATCAACGAAGACAGTGACGAAGATTGAAAGACAAAAAACATTTTATAAAATTCAATTATTTTGAGTTACAATAAATATATATTGACGTTATATTTCCCAAAAGCATTAATGTATATTTGTACATACTTTATGTAAATAACTGTTCTACGCTGAAATATAATTGAATATAATTGAAATATAATTAATCTATTCAATTACTTTTTTCTCCTCGATAATATGATATATTTAGTAACACACACACACACACACACACACACACACACACACACACACACACACACACACACACACACGGAGATACACACACACACGCATAGTATGCATGCGCCTTAAACACTCGTATGTACACACACATACATGGGAAAGCTATTCCCTAAAAGTTTACGACTGCGCGAGTCAAACAAAAGTTAGGTTAGGTTTTATGCACGTACTAATTAAGTATAAGATGGCGATATATATGTGTGTGTGTATGTGTATGCGTGTGTGTGTCTGGGTTGTGAGTGTAGAGTTCAATTATTAGAATCTCAGAATTATTATTTCAACGAATATACATGCAAACAAAGTTTATTAGTTATAGTTTTATGATCTACATATAATTAATAATATTTGAAAGACTTCTATAGAACTAATTTAAGTTTGAAAAACACTTTAAAAACATTTTACAGGTATTTGTAGGTCGGGTAAAACCAAAAAATCGAAAGAAATGTTTTTTAATTTTTTTAAGGCCCTTCCACCACTTTTAAAAATCTGAAAAAATTCATGCGTATTACCTTTGACACAAGAAATACGAAAAAAATTTTGTTGTTGTTACGCCTATGAATGAAAAGAAATAGCGGAAAATTTTGTCACCTTAACAGCTCTGTAGGGCTTAGAAAACCACACATTTTGAAAAAAAAAAACAGATATTTTTGTAGTTCAAAAATTGACCGAGATATCGACGAAAAACAATTTTGGACAAAACAGCGTTTCATATTGCCTCACGTTAGGTTAGGGACCTGAAATTTTGGCTGAGGTCATAACTTTTAATAACAAAAAGATCCCCCTAGTCCGAATCCGGATATCCTCAAGGGCAATTTTGACATGCTTACCCGGCTGGGCTATTTATTAATATTCATAACTTGAAAACAGCCACAGATATACCCAATGCCATCCACACAATTTTTACAGAGGAATAAATTCGGGAGGCATGAATGCTTCTACGAAAAAATATACCGGGCGTGTAAATTAATCACGTACGAAATGAAGAAAGGATTAGGATCACGGATAAGGTGAAACAGGGTGACACTGGCGTGTGAGCGGTTCGGACCCAGCGAGTGTTGCGTGTTTATTTACTACGAAGTTTATCATTTATCGTCTCGTTTGACATCTTCTATGTATCATAGACAATTCGCTTTATTTCGAATATCATTTATTATCAGCCGACCTTCATGTACAGTAGACCGTTTGACGTCTTCCGTCTACCGTATATCGGGTGCCATCTTCTATGTACCCTATACCATATGTTGTCATTAGTATACTGTATACCGTTCGCTGTCTTCCGTATACTGTCTACTGTCTTCCGTAAACCACATACCGTCCGTCGTCTGTCATGTATCGTATCCCGTGCACCTTCTTCCACGTACTACATACCTTGCACCATCTTCCGTGTACCGTCTGCCATCTGCTGTTCATCCTATAACGTCTGGCATCAAACGTGTAGATCGTCTACAGTCCGACGTCTTCGTGCACCGAATATCATTTGTTGTTTTTCATAAATCAAATACCATCCGTTCTCTGCCGCATACTGTATACTGTGCAGCATTTTCCACATACCATATAACATCCGCCGTTTTTCGGATATCGTCCCCTGTCCACCGTCTGCCATTTTCCGTGTACCGTGCGGCGCCTTTCATATGCCATCTAGTGTCCATGGTCTTATATTAACCAAATAGCCTACCTATTTCGTTGTACTGTCTAGTGTAGACCGTCTTTCATGTACAGTCTATTATCCACCGTCTTCCATGCACCGCATATGGTCTGTTGTCTTCATATATCGTATTTCATGCACCGTCTCTGTCTATTTTTTAGTGACTCTCTTCTATTGTTATGTCTTACAACGGTTCTTAACTTTCATTATAAAGCTTCGAAACTTAAGCTTTTGCTCGGATATGCAGTAAACTAATGTCTTACTCTGCAAATTGCAATATAGTAAACAAGACCTACTTAAAACTGTAAATATTGAAAATTTAACGAAATTTTGGAGCTATAAGAACTTCGCAATCGTCGTGGCAGGAAATTCGTAAGAGTTCAAGCCAAAAACTGTATCTCAAATCTCCGTACTACATACGTAAATTTGGTGTAATTATATACATATTTGGTAATTACATCTGTAAACGTACCTAAAATATTTTGTTAAATGCTAAATAACAATTATTTGATCAGAAAAATACTAAACTAGTCTATTTCTGTATTTCTCAGCCTGTTCCACGAGACATCTCAACGATAAGATCTCAGGTATTATAATACTCATTCATTTATCTCGCTACTTCCTCTTTGTCCGTATTTCTGCACAATAGCTAAAATATATGTGTGAAACATAAGTGAGCCTTATCCACTAGATTTTATATTAGAACGCTTTAAATGTTAGGTTTTAACGGTTAGCTAAGGCCCAAGACGTAAAACTGTCATATACGCTGCGCTGTCTGCCTCCTACCGTATACTGTACACCGTCTTCCGCGTATTATACAATACCCGTCGTTTTCCGTATATTTACTACTGTTCGCCATCTTCCGTGTACTAGCTGCCGTCTTCTGCAAACCATATACGGTCAACCGATTTCCGTGTACCGCCAAATGTCCACCGTCTTCCGTCGTGAACCACATACCTTGCATCGTCTTCCGTGTAACAAATGCCGTCTGCTGTTTTCTGTGCTGTCTATCGTATAGCGTATATTGCTTGCACAAAAAAATAATTTTTTCAAATAAAACTTATCAATGTTTATCTTAAAACTAAAATAACTTACGGAAGGGGGGATCATTAAATAGAATTTAGACTTTGGCATTTTATTTTTAAAGTATTCAAAATATTTTTTTTTAAATACCTCATACTTTATAAAAGTCGCTTTTTGTGGCCACGTTCTTTTGCTCACGGGGGCACGGTACAAAAATAGGTTTGATACTAGATGAGAAATAATAGGCTATATGAAAAAATTCATTGAAACCTTTGTGAATTTTTTAGAGTGCATTTCAATTTGAAAATATTTAATATATTTAGAGTTATTTCGGTTTCGATTTTTCATTGCCATGAGTTTTTTCAGAATTTTTATGATAACTTTGATCCAGGAGAAAAAAAATGTTTTTATACATAAAGCCAGAATTATTTCTAGAGGTCTGAAAATTTAAATATCGACGTCTTTTTACATGAACTTTCCATCAATCTATGCCAATTTTCTATAAATAATAAGAATTTATATTTTAGATATGGTGTAGAAATACGGACAAAGAGGACGTAGCGAGATAAATGAATGAGTATTATAATACCTGAGATCTTATCGTTCGAGTATAATTTTTATATTTGTCTGTAAAGTTACCTTAAGTCTAAGGTTATAGCAATACAATATACAGGTTGTCCCATTTTAAAGGAACCACCCCGAAACTTTGGACGGTTGGCGTTGTACAAAAAAATTGTTCAGAAAACAGTTGTTTGGGACAATGGGGGCAACCTTTCTGTGAAATCCGATTTGACCTTGAGATTTATTTTCAAAGTCATTTTTTGAATAGCAACCCATATTTTTGATTCCGGATTCGGAAAGAGCGGAAAATTCTACGTTCAGATAACGTATTATGTGTGGGGTACGGTTAACCCCCCACCCCCCGCTTAAGGTCATGTAGGGGTCAAATTTATGATTTTCTTCATCTATGCACAGGGATGAACGGGCAAAGGTAAGGTTAATTGTAATAACCCAATAACTCCGATACTCAATAACCCCAATAACACAATAACCAAGAAATATTTTGAATAAGGACCCCCATTTTTTATCCCCGATTCGACAAGAGCGGGAAATTCTACGTTTAAATAAAGTATTATGTTCGGGGAGCGGTTCACCCCTCCATACCACCGGGGCAAGGGTGAGGTTAATACAGGCTTAGTATTAGGCTTTGAATACATGAAGTCTACTTTGAAAAACAACCTGAAGTTTAAGCTCAAGGTCACTGTTGTTTGACTCTACAATTTTTTTGGGTTATTGGGGTTATTGAATTATATATATTGGGGTTATCGGGTTATTGGATTATTGGGTTATATTTGGGTTATCGAGTTATTGGGTTATTACAATTAACCTTACTCTTGCCCGAACATCCCTGTGCATAGATGAAGGAAATCATAAATTTGACCCCTACATGACTTTAGGCGGGGGGGAGGGGATTAACCGCACCCCACACATAATACGTTATCTGAACGTAAAATTTTCCGCTCTTTCCAAATCCGGGATAAAAAATGAGGGTCCTTATTCAAAATATCTCTTGGTTATTGGGTTATTGGGGTTATTGGGGTTATCGAGTTATTGGGTTCCTATTCAAAAAATGACTTTGACCTTCAAATGATCTTGAAAATGAATCTCAAGGTCAAATCGGATTTCACAGATATGTTGCCCCCATTGTCCCAAACAACTGTTGTCTCAACAATTTTTTTGTACAACGCCAACCGTCGTTCGGGGTGGTTCCTTTAAAATGGGACACCCTGTATAGCAATAGATATTACATTCAGATTTAGTATCACCTAAATTATATTAATAAAGCATTCTAGTTGCACACATAAAATTACTATATTTTTGTAATAGTATAAAATGACTTCTTTATATGAAAAAGTAAAAATAACTTCTGGATAATAATAAAAATTATAATGAAATATATAACTCAAAAGATCCCTATTTTATAAAATAAGCACATCCCAAATTGAATGAATTTTACTTTGACTTGGTAAGATCTAAAGAACCTCTATTCATATTTAGTCACCAAAAAGATCAGTAAGAATATTATCTTGCATCGTTATACGAATTTTCCTTAATTTTACCTTGAACTAGAATTGATCGAGATAAACAGACTTCTGATTTGTGATTAAAGCATCAAAATACATAAAGATACAAAAGTTAAATAACTTCTTTTATTTTGTAAACCAGTCTAATTTACGCACAATCCCAAATATAATCAAAAATTACAGTTTTCATTTATTACTGTTCTTGTCTATATAGTTTTATCTTATAAAGAAGAAAAAAGGAGAAAAAATACTTGCTATTTTCCTTATTTTATTAATATAGTATCATAAAAATTAAAAAGTAAACGAAATGATAATTTTATAATACTTTATTCTACCAAAACCTATAAGAAGAATAAGTATATCTGAATAAACTTTTTTTCAATAAATATTTATAGTAAGCTCACCTCCTTACCCCTGAGATGCAGAAACAGGAATACTGCCATAATTGTAATAATAACATCTAGTTTGTTCACAAATGAAGTCTTTTACAAGCATACAATCTAAAATATTCCATTTCAAATTTGGCGATTCCATGACTACACAGCCTTCAATAACTCCATTATTAACACTGTAAAATTATACAAATAATTCATATTTGATAAAATCATTAGTAGGATATAAAAAGCTTTCCCGACAATCATTGTTTTTACTAAGACGATTTTTTCACCCTTGAATAATGATGAGTCAGTGACATTTTTTCGAAGTAATTTTCCAAATCAAAGAACTTTATATATATTTTATGAATAAGCCACTTAAAAGAGTGTAATGTTATATGTATTTAGGAATAGTAGTAGATTCCAGATTTAAATGGGAATTATATCATATCAAATATATAATAAAAAAACATGATATATTGTTTATGTTACGTCAAAGTTCATAAACTGAAACGCTTTAATGACAGTCTACTATGCGCTATTGCAGAACTTTGCTACATATAGCATCATTTTTATGAAAAGGAGCGTATAACATAGGATACCTCTTAAGATGCTGTCTTGAGAGGCATTCGAAAAATTTAGAACAGATTAATAGAAATCTTGCATAAATAATAATCGATAAATGTATCACTACCACTTTCTATTAAGGAGCACTTTATATTTAACGTGTTAATAGAGAATTGTAATAATATATTTATAGAATATAATATATTTAAAATTATAACAACGTATAGAATAATTATGCCAACTGTGAATGAAACTGTATTGCTATGATATCACATATCTTTACTAAAATATTTAAAAATTTGATAAAGTATAAAAAGTTATGATATGTACTATAATGTAACGGTCCTATCTATGAGCTAGTTTATTATTTCACTGAATCACTGCAACCCGTTAAACTCATCAATCTGTTTACATCAATTAGCATATTAAACGGCGCCACCTATTATTTGATTGTCTTAGTACAAGAGTCTAATTTTATGACCATGGATTCATATCCATGGTTTCATGACCATATAAGGAGCGTGACGTCATAAACTTATAGATATAGATATAATAGTTTATGTTATTTGAATAAAATGTTAATTAAAAGTAATTTTGATGAAACAAAGCATTTTTTATATAGATTTTAATACATAGATTTAGATTATAATAATTCTAATTGCGTTTAATTATTAAATAATAATGAATTTTAATATGCAAAGATAATTTATTTATTACATTATAAATATTAATTATTAGAAAAATACGAATATTCCAAATTCATAATGAATATCTTAAAAACATGAGTAAGAATTGGTTTCCTGAATAACAGTTTAATTATAACTGTAATTAATAAATAAATAATCAATAATTTATTTAAACATTAAGTTGTATATAGAACGAAAGCGTTAATTTTGCAAATTATAATGATAGCTTTATAATTTAAAAATCTTAAATAATTAATCTAGTAATTACCATCTGTGAAATAGTATAATCTATTATACAAACCGACTCTTAGTTTTAAGTTTTTTGTTTTTTTTTTCTTAATTTTCTTTAAGTGTTTAGTAGTTTTAAAATACCAGACCAGCGAACAGGTTTATCCTCTGCCGGGTTACAAATTTGTAATGTAAAATTGTATAATTATTACTACTTGTTGTAATATTTTGTACTATACTCTGGTTAATAATAATAATAATAATAACATTATAAGATTATAGAAAAAACCGTTACAAATATGAAAATTTGTTATAATTTAAATGTTATTAACTAATTTTAGGATTTATTTGTAGAAATTACTTCTAAAATTAATAAACTATGAAGTTATGTAAAAATTTAATATTGTATTATTGTAAATATTGTAATATTACATTAATTAACTTTATTAGTTAATAACTTTTGACGATACTATTTGTGATAATTGTAAATTATACTAAAACGACCAATAACTAATTTTGTAAAGTTTACACGTTTTAAAACTTTAGTATTAATGTTTATTTACTTGTAAATTTAGAAAATTCATTTCTTAAAATTTGCGAATACTTCTCAGTAGATAAGCAATGTATGTTCTGGGATACAAAGGAGCCGCCCGATGAAGGTGTCACGATAGTGACACCTTTTAATTTATGGTCAGACACCATGCTGAGTGTCTAAAAGGCATTTGATGTTCGTTTGACACCTCCCGCATGCCAGTGGGCCCCTTTGACAGTGCCCCCCCCCACCCACCCTCCCACCTTCAGAGGTTGTTAAGGTAAGATGCTGTAGAAGTCGGTAGGGTGTTTGGTAAACTATATGATGGTCTCTCTCTCTGTCTCTCTCTCTCTCTCGCTCTCCTTCGAAATTAGGGCGCTTATGCTCTTATTCTTATTTTGAAAATACAGTACGCGATTTATGGAAAGCCTATTACAACTCAGACGCTAATAAGGATGATTTTAATAGATGGAAAAATATAATAATTACCGCTTTGAATTCTTTTGAAGAATATATGTTACGGCCTAACTTAAGTAGAGCAATACGACAGAGGTGTCAAACATGCGCTACCCATTTGAATTCAATCGAAATTAATTTAAATAATTCCATAAAAGTCGGAGGAAATGTTAATTCATTACGAGTCATTCCAAACCAAATTGAAGGGGTCGCAGTTATTTGGCGTGAAATAAATTCAGCATTTGAAAAACGTATCATTACTGCATTCATAGCCAATCAAGAACATACAGATATAAAGTCATTCTTAAAAGCAGCAAATAAACTATTACAACTACAAATACCAAAATATCTTTCAATTCATAATGCTCTAAAAATAAATATAAAAATGTCAGCTCAATTTACCGTAATAAATGATAATGTAGAGGACATTCAAGTAAAGTTTTTCAACACCGAAAATGTTTCTATTTATAGAACGATAGATCTTAAATTATGGTTTACAGAAAATGTTGAAGATGTTATACTTAAAAATTTAGAAGAATTTCAAGAAAAAGATTCCGGTTAGACATTAAAAACTATCATCGGTATTACTGTTAATATAAATAAATTTAATCCTTTCAAACATGGCGCATATATTCAACTACCAAAACAAATAGCAGATAAAGAAGCAATTATCAACGTTCAAAATACAGATAATGAATGTTTTAAATGGGCTGTGCTTGCCTGTCTTCATCTAGCTAGATTTCATAGCGAAAGAGTTCAAAATCATATGCCCTTTGCGAATGAAATGAAACTCGATGATATAAACTTTCCTGTTGAGGTAAAGAATATTCCTAAATTTGAAAAATTAAATAGTATTTCAATAAATCTATACATACTATAAAAATACGGTTTTAAATTCGAAGTCTCACCATATTATATATCAACTTTAAAACAAGATAAGCATGTAAATCTTTTGTTACTACAAAGCGATTATATTGATGAGAATGAAACAGAAAAATCTAATAGATCAGATAACAATGATAATTTCAAATTAAAATTCCACTATATATGGATTAAAAACTTATCTGCTCTTGTTAGAAGTCAAGTAACGAAACATACTGTACAAATTTATCTCTGTGAACGCTGTCTCCACTATTTTAATAATAAACAAAAATTGAATATTCATGAGACAGATTGTTTAAAATTAAATAAATATAGAGTTAATCTACCTAATTTTCCACTTCTGAAATTTAATCATTATGATCGAAAAGAAATGGTTCCATTTATTATCTATGCTGATTTAGAGTGCTTATTGAAACCAGTAAATAATGGACGATCCTTCCAAGATCATGAAATCTTCAGTGTGGGGCTTTATATAAAATGTAGTTATGATGATTCCAAATCAGTCTTTAAGATGTATAGAAAAAAACTGAATGAAGAACAATCACCCGCACAATGGATTACACAGGCCGACAAAATTTAAAAAATGGAAAAACCCAGAAACCAGGCAGTACGTTCCCAAAGGTTTTTGGTGCGCTGAAACCGAATCTAACCTCAAAATTGCTCCATCACCCTAGGTTTTCGAGAAATCCTAACCTAAAAGTTCAAAAAACACGATTTTTCACTATATTTCGCGTAGTATTACGTCGTAAGCCAATTTTATTTTAAAAAACGAGTAATGCTATCTCAAAGTACTACTCTTACCCTTCAAAACCCTTTTTTCAGATTTAAAAAATCTTTTTTTTCCATCGAGATATCGTAGATTGAATTTGAGTGATTTAGCGATTTCGTTACAGCACAAAATAGTGGCGAATTTCCGAATAAGGAACTATAGTGTAATTATATGTTTTTTGGGTCACTGAATCAAAATTTAACGTAAGAATGACTCTATAATCTCAATTCCCTTAACCCTAGAGCCCCATAACCTGCGACGCTGTAACCCCTGACCGACATACTCCAAAGTCCTTAACTCTCGAGCCCTTTAACCTGCTGCGGTATAACCCCCGACCCTCACACCCCAATTTCCTTAACCCTCAAGCCTTTAACCTGCGAAGCTATAACCCCCGGCCCTATCGATGGTTAAAGAGATTCGGGTTTGGTGGACGGGGAATACCGCTGGGTCAATGGAACAACGATAGACGTCATTTCTGCGGTAAAAGAAGGTAGATGAATTTGTGTCTGTGATAGGAAAATTCATATCCAACTTACGTATATAAGTAAAATTTACGTTTACATACAAGTGACTATAACTTGCGAAATCGATCAGTTAGGATTTTTAATCTTACATTTTTCTGGTCTACTAACGATGAAGAAAGTATCTACGTTAGCAGATACCAGATTCACTTAGGGCCTACATTTCCTTACTTGAGGATAACCGTGTATGACATTGCTCAAAAACTACAAATTTTTGTGCTTCGTTCTTCATCCGTGTTAGGGATCGTGTTTGAGCGGCAGGCTAACGGATAAGTCACTGGAATTAAATACTTTCTATTATTTCTCATATAACACTGCGTGCAGTACTTTTACTGATCTTTATTATTACTTTGTCTTCTAGAAATTTAGTTATATTTACCCATTTCGTTATTAGAATAAGTTTATAATATTACTTGTGATTTCCAATTAACTTATAAGTTATTGAAGATGTCGGCATGTAGAATTCCATGCAAAGGAAAAATCGATTCCTTTTGTAATATCTGCGGTAAATTTGAGGTAGCTCGACTTCGTCAATCAATCACTGATATCATTAAAGATCATTTTGAAGAATGTTACGAGACACCTATGAAGAATTTAGACAAACCATGGGTTCCTAAATATATTTGTGAAGACTGTCGCCGAAGTTTGAAAAACTGGAATAAAACTAAAACCGAAGTTGTTCTCCAACCAACAATATGGCGAGAACCTAAAAATCACCATGATGACTGTTACTTTTTTAAATGTGATACTTTAGGTTTTAATCATAATAACAAAGCTTCTCTCCTTTATCCGAACGTTTCTAGTGTAACAGCAGCTCAGTATGGAAAAATAGAAAGAAAAAAAAATTCTGATTCTGAGCCAAAAAAACTTCAACCAATAGAAGTTCCGGTAACAGACAAAAGCAGCAGTAGTGACGAAGAAGATTTTTCTGACTCAGAAAAGCCCAAACTTTTCGACCAAAATTCTTTGGATGATCTGATCCGTGATTTGAATCTTCCGAAAGATTCTTCAGAATTCTTAGCTTCAAGACTAAAAGAAAGAAATCTTTTATTACCTGAGACAAAAGTTTCTATTTACAGGAAGAGACGTATTAAATTTCGGCCATATTTTACTTGCGTGGATAACCTTGTTTACTGCAACGATATAAAGCATCTCATCAGTTTACATGTAATGCAAGGAGGTTATAATCCAGAGAACTGGCGACTCTTCATGGATGCATCTGTACAAAGTCTCAAGGCAGTACTTCTGCACAATGGTAATGAGTATGCAGCTATTCCCATTGCTCATTCCACTGTGATGAAAGAGTCTCACGATAACTTTCGATTCCTTCTTGAGAAAATCAATTACAACGAACACAAATGGCTCGTTTGTGGTGATTTCAAGATGATCAATATATTAGTTGGCTTGCAATCTGGAAATACGAAGCACCCCTGTTTTTTGTGTCTCTGGGACAGTCGTGCACGAGAAGAACATTGGGTTCGGAAAGAATGGACGAAAAGAATCGGAATGGTTGTTGGATCACACAATGTCGTCCATGAGAACCTTGTTGATACTAAACATATCTTGTTACCTCCACTCCATATAAAACTGGGCTTGATGAAGCAATTCGTCAAGGCACTAGATAAGGAAGGCGAATGTTACAAGTATCTTCAGGGCAAATTTCCTAAATGGTCTGAAACGAAAATTAAGGAAGGCATATTTGTAGGGCCAGACATTCGAGCACTTATGAAAGATGATGAATTCCTCTTGACAATGACGACTAATGAGAGAAATGCTTGGATAAGTTTCAAAAGTGTCACCGAGAATTTTCTCGGAAACCACCGGGACCCTAAATACAAAACTATTGTGTCGACAATGCTACAGAATTTTCAAAAATTAGGGTGTTTGATGAGCCTAAAAATACACTTTTTGTTTTCACATTTGGAACTTTCCGGACAATGTTGGGGAGTTCAGTGAAGAAATGGGTTAAAGATTTCATCAAGATTTCAGAAACAATGAGGAACATTATCAAGGTAGATGGAATGAGAGCATGATGGCTGACTATTGCTGGGCTCTACACCGACACGATACGTTGACAGATTATCATAGACGCAAATCTCTTAAACGTTCATTTCAAGATAAACGACACCGTTTTCATAAAAAAAAGAAGTAAAAAACTGTAGGGTTGCAGATATTCAGATGCAACACTCACAAACTGAATAAATGAGATTTAAAACGCGTAATTGAAAGCTGCGTAGGATACAAGGATTGAAATGTAGAGACTTACGGTTATACGATAGCAGCTTGAAGTGCTGATTGAGGAAATTCTGGCAAAGGAGTCTGAGGTTGCAGACTTGCAGGGCTCGGGGGTTGAATATAATTTAGAGGCTTGAGGTATTCTGCGTAGCGAATTTCGGTATGAGGGTTGGGGGTTATAGCGTCGCGGTAATAGGGCTCGAGGGTTGAGGAAATTGGGGTGTGAGGTCAGGGGTTATAGCTTCGCAGGTTAAAGGCTCGAGGGTTGAGGACATTGGGGTATGAGGGTCGGGGGTTATACCGCAGCAGGTTAAAGGACTCGAGGGTTAAGGAAATTGGGGTGTGAGGGTCGGGGGTTATACCGCAGTAGGTTAAAGGGCTCGAGGGTTAAGGAAAGTGGGGTATGTCGATCAGGGGTTACAGCGTCGCAGGTTATGGGGCTCTAGGATTAAGGGAATTGAGATTATAGAGTCATTCTGACGTTAAATTTGGATTCAGTGATCCAAAAAACATATAATTACACTATAACTCCTTATTCGGAAATTCGCCACTATTTCGTGCTGTAACGAAATCGCTAAATCACTCAAATTCAATCTACGATATCTCGATGGAAAAAAAAGATTTTTTAAATCTGAAAAAAGGGTAAGAGTAGTACTTTGAGACAGCATTACTCGTTTTTTAAAATAAAATTGGCTTACAACGTAATACTACGCGAAATATAGTGAAAAATCGTGTTTTTTAAATTTTTAGGTTAGGATTTCTTGAAAACCTAGGGTGATGGAGCAATTCTGAGGTCAGATTCGGTTTCAGCGCACCAAAAACCTTTGGGAACGTACTGTCTGGTTTCTGGGTTTTTTTCCTTGTCGGCTTGTGTTATCAAACAATTTCAGATTTTGTTAGATGAAATGAATCAAATATATAAGAATGCAATAGAAATGAATCTATCATGGCGTAATCAAATGAATTTCAAGATGAGCAAAATGTGTCATATTTGTAGAAAATATTTTCAACGTGATGAAACAAGAGCTAGAGATCATTGTTATTTGATGGGCCGATTTACAGGTGCTGCTCACGCATCCTGTAATTTAAATTATAAGAATCCTTATTTTATACCAGTCGTCTTCCATAACCTTACTGGATATGATTCTCATATTATAATAAAAGAAATAGCTACTAGCTCTCATCTTGAGGGAAATGTGACTGTTTTAGCTGAAAACAAGGAAAGATATATAGCTTTCACAAAACACGTGGACGGTAGTACTATAAATTTTCGATTTATTGATTCGTTTCGTTTTATGCCATCATCTCTCGAAAAACTGTCTTCATAGCTAACCAAACTAAATATCGTAGAGCATGAATTCAAGATAGATATATATACAAAAACATAAATAGAATTATTGAAGAGAAAAGGCGTTTTTCCATATGAGTATGGTAACAGTTTTGAAAGATTAAAACAAACTCAATTACCACTTATCGAAGATTTTCATAGTTAATTGATAGATAGCAACATCTCTGAAGCTGACTATGAGCATGCTCAAAAAGTGTGGAATGCATTTGAAATCATTGATTCAGGACAGTATTCTGATTTATATCTAAAACCTGACGTATTACTCTTAGCCGATATTTTTGAAAATTTTCGTAAAACTTGTATGGAAGCGTATCAACTCGACCCAGCACACTATTATACTACTCCTGGATTAACATGGGATGCTATGTTAAACTGTAGAAAAATTGAGCTAGAACTTTTAACCGATATAGACATAGTTTTATTCAACTAAAAAGGTATTCGAGGAGGTATTAGTCAATGCTGTAATAGATCCTCAAAAGCTAACAATCGAAATATAGGCTAAGAATATAATGAAAAGGAACCTAGCAAGACTTTGATGTACTTTGATGTTAACAATTCATATGGATGGGCGATGACGCAATCATTATCATATAAAAATTTTAAGGGGGTCTCGAACATCGATGATCCTAATTTTTTCAATGTTTCCGATAATAATGAGGATATAATTTAGAAGTTGATCTAGAGTATCCAGAAGAACTACACGACGAACATAAGGACCTTCCACTTTGTCCTGAACATAACACACCACCGGGATCAAGACAAAAAAAACTTTTAACAACACTGTATAATAAAGAACGGTATGTCACTCATTATAGAGCGTTAAAGCAGGCTATTAAATACGGACTCAAAAGAAAACAAATACACGGAGCCCTTCAGTTTAATCAAAAGCCGTGGCTTAAAACTTATGTAGATTTGAATACAGAAAAAAGAAAACAAGATAAAAATGAATTTGTAAAGTTATTCTATAAACTCATGATTAATGCAGTATACGGAAAGACTATGAAGGATGAAAGGAAACGAAAAGACGTTAAATTAATTAGTGCATGGAGTGGCAAATATGGAGCAGAAGCACGGATCGCCCAACCCAACTTTCTTAGTAGTTCAATCTTTGATGAAAATTTAGTAGCAATACACTTATCATGGACGTCTATTAGTATTAAAAAACCAATATATATTGGACTTTGTATGCTAGATCTCTCAAAAACATTAGTATATGACTTCCACTATGGCTACATAAAAGAAAGTCTACCTCATAAAGCAAAATTACTTTATACTGATACAGATAGCCTCGTATATGAATTTCAAGATGTTGATATATACAAGGTGTGTTCAAAAAGTAAGGTGACTTTTCAAATTTCACGGGCAACGTACTTTCGATTATCGATTTTTTTGTTTTGTTATGTTGGTACACTCTTCCCGAACATCTGTACCAAGTTTCAAGTGTATAGCATTTTTTGTTTGGTTGTGAGAGGCGTAAAGGTTATAAGTGTTTTGCGTGCTCGGCGATTTCTTGCTATCGAAAAATATGGATCAAAGGATTTGCATCAAATTTTGTGTAAAAAATAAAATAAAGTGCTCCGAAACACTTGAAATGTTGACGGTGGCATACGGTGAAACTGTTCTGAGTAAAAAAAATGTTTACAAGTGGTACAAACTCTTCCAAGATGGCCGGGAAGATGCCAATGACGAGCCTGGCTCTGGACGCCCAAGCACGTCAACAACTGATAAAAACGTTCAAGTAGTGAAGAAAATTGTTGAATCACTATCAGAGAAGTTGCTGCGGATGTTGGTATATCGCTTGGCTCGTGCCATGAAATTTTTTCTAACGTTTTGGGCATGAGACGTGTGTCAGCGAAGTTTCTTCCGAAATTGCTAAATTTTGACCAAAAGAACCGTCGCATGAGCATCGCTCAAGAACTGTTGAATGACGTCAACGATGATCCAGATTTACTAAAAAGGGTCATAACTGGTGACGAATCATGGGTATATGGTTATGATATCGAAACCAAAGTCCAATAGTCCCAATGAAAGAGCCCAGATGAGCCAAGACCGAAAAAAGCACGCCAAGTTCGATCAAATGTCAAAGTTTTGCTCACCGTTTTCTTCGATTACCATGGCGTCGTGCATCAGGAGTTCTTACCATATGGACGTACGGTCAATAAACAGTATTATCTTGAAGTTATGCGCCGTTTGCGAGAAGCAATACGAAGAAAACGCCCAAAATTGTGGAAATACAATTCATGGCTTTTGCATAACGATAATGCCCCTGCTCACTCATCTTTGCTTGTGAGAGATTTTTTGGCCAAAAACAACACCACAATCATGTCTCAGCCACCATATTCACCGGATTTAGCCGTATTGTTTGTAAATATTGAATCGCATCTCCATACGATCGTAATTGTATTCTTATTATATTTAAAGATTTTTTAAGATTATTTATTGTAGTCGTAAGCGTATCGACGTTAGCTTCACTAGTTTTTTGCAACGTTCGTAAGTTTACTGCATCGTTACTCTCCTGAGGATCAACTATATTAGAAATTCTTTTGTTATCCACGTCGTATTGTCCGTCTTTAGTAATTTTATACCCTACACCAGGAGGACCTCGATTACCCTCCTTTTCATTCAATATACGTCCAAACACATCAACACTCATTTTATTACTGAGGAATATTTATTATTCTCTTAATATATATAGCTAGCTTTACGTAATTCTTCAATGATTGAATGAATTTCATTAATATGACTGGGATTACCAGCCGTTTGTTCGGCGATAAGCAATCTCAATCGATCAACGAGCTCGTTTGGATTATTCCTATATATATAATCAAATAATGTTCCTTTTCTTGCTATTTTATAGTTAGGAAAAAGACCTCTTCCATCAACAGTCAATTTTCGCTTCTTAGCTCTACCACTTAAAGATAAATTTGGACCAATATACTTTTTGAATTTATTTACACGCTTATTGCGATATTCTCCATTTGTTTCATATGTCTTACGATGAGCGTTAATGATTCCAAGAATTTTTATATAATTTTCAATATCCGATGAACTAATTAATTTAGAATTAGGTTCTTTACGAAAGAGAAGTTCCATTAATCCAGGCGTCTTGCTGAATGTTTTATCATTCACAGTCACATTATTGTTTTGGAAAGAAATGGAAGAATTGCCTATGACATATGTATTTTCATGCAAGTGAACGCCAAATGTCTTGTCTAAATTACTTTTCTGTTGCGGCTCATGCAATAGTCGAATATAGTTTCCTACAATCGAATCATCCAATAGCTGTTTTTGTTGTTTTGTAGTTACATTTGAACTAACATTGTCTAAATTTATTGCAGTTCTATTAAGTGTTGATTCACTAGTCTTACTAAATTCGTCTTCATCACCATCATCAGTAGCATCAGCAATAGACATAGCGGATTCAAATGTAGAATGAAGCGGATGTAATGTAGAATTTAAGTCATTAATAGTACTATTGAAATATCGAGATTTATAGGGAGCGTCAGCTTTTGTTTTTGACTTGAAAACTTTATCGAACGTAATTTTCTTCTCCGTGTTCGTTTCCTGTTCAGTAATATCGTTAGTTTTATCAATAGCTACCTCCACAAGTTTCTTCAATGGATCAACCATAGGTTTAAAAGTTTCATTCAATGTATTTTCTAAATCAGCTTTGTCACGTTTTATTAGTTGATACTTACGTCTGATGGTATCTCGAGCCTCAGATAATTGCTCGAGCATCTTCTTTTCTTTTTAAAAATTAGCCATGTTGACGCTTGTAATTTCTAAAGTTAAATAATCTTCATTCGTTCACTCCGCTATATTTATAGCAAAAGAATCGAATCCTTTTCTATACCGTCCATGATTAATTAGTCTATCTCTATCAATAACTATAAATCCATGATTATCGTCTCTCCAACTTTTTGAACAAATTGCTTTAAATTTCTCAAAAGTCATATCTGAGTTAACATGATCGTTGTAAATATGTTTAATATTCACATCATCTTGTCGAAACAAAACTAGTAAATTCACATTATCCCGAATGAGATGCTTCGGTATGCGAGCGTATGATTGACAGAGATAGAAACTATCTACTTTTTTATGTCTTTCCATACAAAAGAATGCTCTCACGTTATCCTGCTTTTCAGTGGCTATATCGTCAAAAATCATAATGGAATTTGGATTAGCTTTATCCGGCGAAACAACTGCCTCATGCTCACTGAATGCATAATACTGTATACCATCAATCGGTTCCAATAAATTTTTTAAAAACTTATACTTTGGTTGATTGAGGGACTTTGAATAAACATAAACGTTTTCGAATCTAAGTCCATTAGGATGTGTGATTATTGTTAGCAAACAGTTAGTTTTCCCACAGTTACTAGGACCACAGAAAACTTCTCGTATACTGTCAGGCAGTAGTTCATCATGTCTTTTTTCTCGTTATTCCGTCACAACCACATTATCAAAATTTATGACTTGCAACTTAAGTGGTTGCTCTTTGAAGTCCATATTGTTTTCTAGTCACCGATCGAACGACGAACGAGACTACTAACTATAAAAAGACTGTTTATATATTTTTTCGTTTCATTAAGACTTTGTCTTCTGATGAGGTATGATTATTTGTCACAAAAGAAAGACTGGTGGTGCTGACTTAGTGATAAGATCATTAATAACTTACCATTCGAAGCTCATTTGCCTGGTTATCAGTATTGCGGGCCGGGAACTAAATTGAAAAAACTGCTTGTGATGATCCTGGAAAAAATCCGCTAGACGCTGCTTGTAAAGATCACGATATTGCTTATTCTTAGAATCGAGAGAACATTGAGGCGAGAAACGAAGTCGACAAAATTCTAGCTAAACAGACCTAGGATAGAGTGCAAGCGAAAGATAGTAGTTTTGGTGAAATAGTTGCTGCATTTACTGTAGCCAACATAATGAAAGTTAAAAGTAAACTTGCTATGAGTGTTAAAATTTTAAAACGTGGAAAGAAACGAGGTAAGGGATTAAAAAATCGCCAACAACAACGACAGTGACGAAAGACACATGTAAAAAGTGAAAATCTATCAATTGCATTAAAAAAACTTATTAACGCTGCCTCGAGAAGTGTTGTACCTAGTAATCAATCACTCTTTGTCATTCGTTCGGCTATAAAAGGCGCTAAAGAAGCTGTGAAGAAGGCTGAAGGAAGAAGAGAAATACGAGTAAATATACCTCGTATTCTACCAATTCCTAGTAAAGTGGGTGGAGCTCTTCCTTTTTTAATTCCATTATTTGCCGCTTTGAGCGCCACTGGAGCTTTAGCTGGAGGAGCTGCTTCAATAGCAAAAGCCGTTAACAGTGCTAAGGCCGCTCAAAATTAATTGAAAGAAGCTCATAGACAAAATAAAACTATGGAAGCTATTGCTATTGGTAAAGGTCTTTATTTGAAACCACATCGTAAAGGTTATGGTCTTCATCTGAAACCATATTCAAGTGGAAAAGGTTTAAAAAAAAAAAGCTCGAAATAACTTTACCTAATCGAGCACTGACAGATCATGATATAAGAAAATATGCTAAAATACTAAAAATTGCAAATTTTCGAGGTGTTTTTATGCGTGATGCTCTACCGACCGATGGACCTCGATATCAAGAGACAGCTATTGTAAATTTAGATAATAAACGGGGACCAGGTACTCATTGGGTAGCATATAAAAAGAAAGTATGTATTTTGATAGTTTTGGTAATCTACAACTGCCTATAGATCTATTGCTTTATCTCAAAGTTAATAGAATCATGTATAATTATATTAGATATCAAGATTTTAATACATATAATTGCGGCCATCTTTGTCTCAAATTTCTTTTAAGCAAACTATAGAAAAGACAACTAGTAAAAAAAATACTCATTCGACGAATGACTATCATTTGATATGAATCTGTCATGGAGAATACACTGACATTGAGTCTCTCGGGAACATCATCAGTACTCGAATCATATTATTTTCCACCGATCGAATTGATACCAAACAAAAAATACGTTCTTGGTCTAGTTGAGCTATTAACATTTAATTCAATACCAAACATTGACGTTGGTTATAATAAATTTTACATTGAAGGTCAAGAAGCTATCACTTTACCGACTGGTAGCTACGAAATAGAAGATATTGAAAGCTTTCTCAAAGAAGCATTAGCACCTAAAGGTATATCGTTTAGCCTGAAACCAAATAATAATACTTTACGTAGTGTCATTCAGTGCAGTCAAAAAATACATTTTAAACCAGAAGATTCTATTGGATCAATTTTAGGCGTCACTAAACGCACGCTCGTTGAAAACGAAACACATAGTTCTGACTTACCCGTCACTATACTCAAAGTCAACGCTTTACGTGTAGAGTATAATATTACTACAGGCTCTTACATAAACGATCGCAAAGTACATACTATATATGAATTTTTCCCAGCAGTCCCACCTGGATATAAGATTATAAAAGTTTCCTCTCACGTCATTTACCTTCCAGTCGCTGTGAGGAGCATTGATCATTTTCAAATAGTTGATCAAGACGGAAACCTAGTTAACTTTCGAGGAGAAGTCACCACGGTGCGAGTACATATAAAGACCATATCTTAGTAATGGGTATCATTTACAATATAAAGAGCGGCAGAGGCTATATTAAAAGACAAATATGTCAAACAGCAGCCAGTCAACAGCGAGCTATCAGACCGCTCACACCTCAGAACATTCAATTCCTGAAAAGTTTGCGACTAAAAGTCGCCGAAAATCGTGGAAGAAAATGTTGTGCATATTAGTATGTTGTATAAAACAACAACAACAACAACAATATGGAGGGAATTGTAGACATTCATTCAGCTGTCGCTTTCGATGAGTCTATAGCTCATTATGAAGTTCATGCGCATCAGCCTTATTCATTATCATATTTCAATAATAGCGATGAAATTCATATAGCAATTCAACATCAAGATTCATCCCTACTTCCATCGCGCAGTATGATTTATATTTGTGGTAGGTTGACCAAGCCGGATGGTACTACGCCAGTGGAGAACACTTTATTAGTCAACAACGCCCTCTGTCATTTGTTTGAGGAAATACGATATGAAATAAATGCTATTGAAATTGATAAAGTGAAAAATGTAGGCTTAACAACTGTCATGAAAAATTGGCTTTCATTCAATTCATGTCAGAGCTCTATCGCTGAAAATGCCGGATAGAATGGTGATAACAATGAAGTTTTAATATGTAATGCTCTAGGTTTTTTCGATGTTACTATACCTCTTAGTATGTTGATGGGCTTTGCTGAAGATTATCGGAAAATTGTAGTCAATGTCAAGCATGAACTTATTCTCACAAGATCAAGAGATGATTTGAATGCTGTTTTGTGTGCTCCAATAGGGAATCCTGCTGCTTCAGAAAAAACAAAAATTACTTTAACTAAGGTTGAATGGTTGATGCCATATGTGATGGTTGCAGACAAAGAAAAAATCAAATTACTCAATCAGATCGAACGAGATCGTGCAATTACAATGAGTTATCGTACTTGGGAAATATATGAGTATCCAAAATTACCACGTACATTAAAGCATGTTTGGAGTGTTAAGACTTCCAATCAATTGGAAAAACCTCGCTTTGTTATTTTAGCTTTTCAAACTAAACGTAAAAGTTCGGCGAGTGTTAATTCTAGTAATTTTGATCATTGTAATATTAGTAATGTGAAGCTATTCCTCAATTCACAATGCTATCAGTATGGAAATCTCAATTTGAATATAAATCAAAATCAGTATGCTGTTCTCTACGATATGTATACTAATTTTCAAAACGCTTATTATGATAAAGATAACGAGCCGTTACTCAATAAAAAGGATTTCATTAATAAAGTGCCGCTAATAGTTATAGACTGCTCCAAACAAAATGAAACATTAAAAAGCGCACCAGTCGATGTTCGCCTAGAATTTGAAACTCTGACTGATTTTGCTGAAGATACTGCAGCCTACTGCTTAATATTACACGATCGAATTGTACAATATAATCCAATTAATGGTGATGTTAAAAAATTAGTTTGAAATTAACAAGACATTATATAATCAATGTATACAATGCTTTTCAATAAAAAAGAAAAGAAATTATATATGTTGTTGGAATTTAATAAAAACTACCTATAATCATACTATATTGTGACTATGACGCCCTATACTTTTGATTGGTGAGGTATGGTGACTATGGCGCCCTCTACTTTCGAATAGTAAGGTATAGGCTTTATATAGAACAAACACATGCCTCCACTCTCATAACGGTTTTCGAAACTAGTAGAGTTCACATTAACTTCAGCATCTTTTCAAATGGATTTCGTAATAGATTTTCAAGGCTTTCAAAGTTTAAACCACACTTTTGTTTGTAAAGAACTCGCATATCTACCATTAGATGTAGATACTTTTCTAACTGTGTTTTTCTTTGAACCACAATATCATTGGTTTCAACTTCCTTTCAAGTGTCGAAAAGTGAATCATTCCTTAGAAACGTGTCATCATGGCTTATTATGGAGATACAATCTTATTCCATATAAAAATTTAGCACGTGTACTAAACAATCATTTATATAATTCTAGAAATATTTATGTAAAAGGATTAAAAAAGAAACAATGGTTACAAAAAATTTTACCTGAAAAGTAAGTAATTTTATTTATTTATTTTATTTGTTAGAAATTAAAATAATTATTAATTAAAAATTTTTTTCTTTTTTTAGAAAAATTTTAGAACTTGAAAGCGCGATGAGATGTCCACCAATGAACGCATTACCTTCCCCATTAGAAATAATATGTACATATCATTACAATAAACCAGCTAACTTTGTATGTGCCGTTACAGATGCACAGAGATTGTTTTTATGGATAAAAGCTAGACGGAAGCAATCTGAAATGGAAGGTATGAATGAAGTTGACAATATTACATATAAAAATTCAAATCAATATTTCAATATAGCTATGTCAACTACTGAAAATAAAGATTATAGACAGACTATATTATATTCCATGTATAGTTGAATGAACAATAAATTAATAATTAAACGAAAATTCTATAACTTTTATTAATTAATATTCAAATAAAATCAACTGTGAGGTTGTAAGGTTCCTGAAATCTAATGAAACTACTATAGCACTTGCTTAGAGAAAGAGAGAGCGTGAGAGAGCAGCATATAGCTTGCCAAGCTATATGCTACCCTCTCTCCAAAGGCCCAAATGCCCTACAATCAAAGGAGAGCGAGAGAGAGAGAGAAAGAGAGAGAGCAGCAGCATCCACACTATACAACGTATGCTTCTAGCAAGCTAGAGACGCTACCCCCTCTCCAAGGGCTATACGGTGTACGCTCCTAGCAAGCAGCTAGAGACGCTACCCCCTTTCCTAGGACTTGCATCTAGTCAGCATGTTTACTGTTGAAGGAGAGTGAGAGAGGAAGGGAGGGAGGAAGAGAGAGAGATTTTTTTTTTAATTTAAATCAATTTATTTAATTTAATATCAATACATTTTATTAAATTACATTAAATTTAATTAAATTACAAAAAATTTTTTATTTTTTAATTGTTTTTCCTACCACATGGTTTGGTAGGTCGTGTAGGTTTCCTATTAAAACAAGAAAATACACTAGGGTTCGTGATGCTTTCAATAGATTTTACCTTAGGTGGTCGTCATGCATGGCAGTCATGCTGCTGCTGCTGCTGCTGGTAGCGATGATTGCCGGTGGAAAATACTTACATTAACCATGAAAATAATCATGGCATTTATTGTACTAATTATTTGTACACTATCCATTTCTTTAATTTTTTTTATAAAAACCAAAGACCAGTTACTAAAACATACTAAATGCTTCGTCGATGTATTCTTCTTGAGCACTACCGAACGATTGACTCCGGAAAAGATTTTTGAAAAAATCAGGATGATTCCTACTCTCCAAAAGAAACTCTAGTCAAATTGATAAAAATCTTTAAAGGAAGAAGAACATTGATTTCGCTTTAAACGCTTAGCATGTTGGAGGATGTTAACGCAACTAAACAAGGCTAACTTAAAAAAAACCTTATCTCTAAGGCAAAAAAAAAGCTTAGATGGTCAGCATGTGGGGGATGTTAACGCAACTAAACAAGGCTAACTCAAAAACCTTATCTCTAGGTACATCAAATGCCTTTTAGACACTCAGCATGGGGTCTCACTCTGTTGAAGGGGCCCCATAAGCTACATCGACTACCTTTCAGGTACCCAGCGGGAGGTGTCAAAGGAATATCAAATACTGTTTAGAGAGAGAGAGAGAGAGAAAACAGCATCCGTACTATACGATGTACGCGCCTAGCAAGCTAGAGACGCTACCCCCTCTCTGAGGGTCCACACTCAGCCAGTATAAGCGCCCTACTATCGAAGGAGAGCGAGAGAGAAAGGGATAGAGAGAGAGAGAGAGTGAGAGAGAGACCATCATATAGTTTACCAAACATCCTACCGACTTCTACAGCATCCTACCTTAACAACCTCTGATGGTGGGAGGGTGTGTGTGTGTGTGTGTGTGGGGGGGGGTGCTGTCGAAGGGGCCCACTGGCACGCGGGGGGTGTCAAAGGTTCATCAAATGCCCTTTAAACACTCAGCATGGGGTCTCACCTTAAATTAAAAGGTATCACTACCTTGACACCTTCATCGGGCGGCTCCTTTGTGTCCCAGAACATACATGTATCCCTTATACATTGGCGGCAACCTGTGTCGACTACTTTGTGTCCCAGAACATACATTGCTTATCTACTCTTCTCGAAGATTCGAAAACTTCTCGAATAGAACTCTCCTGCAAAATAGGCGGGAAAATTTGTGTATAAACCCGCTGATTTTGCACAGGCTGGCATTGACTCCAAGCCTTGCAAAGTGAGCGCATGAGATTGAACAAACTTGGCTAATACCTAAATTCTTTCTCTCATTGTGATTAACTGAGCAAATCCTTTCCTTTTCTATAATTCATGCTCAACTTATAGAATATTTCGCTCTATAAGAAACTTGGGCTGACTTATATCCTTTATAAGAAAGACTTTAGCTCTGCTTATGGAACAATTCGCACATAAGAAACTAGGGTAAAGTCTGACTTTCCTTCAAATCTAACTCATATGATCATACATATTCATTTATTATTTTATTTCAAAGTTAATATTTAGAAACATTTTTGACAATTGAAACAAATTCTTACTCATTAACGCGTTAGACCACAAGAGTACGAAGAGTAATATAAATAAAAGTAATATAAATAAAGGTGATACGAACATCACAATAATAAAATTAAGAGAAATTTACTGAAAAATGGATACAAGATAATATACATATTTTATTGAAGATTGATGTGCTACGGAATATTGATTTGCTTGACTAATTATAAATATCCTTATTTTTTATGTTTGCGCCTAATATTTGGCCTTTCGTTTCAGCATCGATGATTACCGAGGAGCGGCTAAAGAGAATTGAAGGGCTCCAATAGTGGTAGTGAAAAAGAATGAGAGAAAGCGAGCGAGAGCGAGAGAGAGTACACGCACTATGCAGGTCTAGGCAGGCATGCGACGCACGACTGATAGGCGCTGGGTCGCATGCCGCCTAAAAATTAAGCAAAGTGGGAAAGCTACGAGAGAGCGAGTGTTCGCAAGCCAGTCTTATGGTATATTGGGCTCCCTGTAAGAGGTAGAAAACAGAGAGTGCATCCCTACACAAATAGGCCAAAAAGGACATTGACCGTACGCTATATGAGTTTTAGCCCAGCTGTCCACGCAATACAAGGGAGGCTGCCCTTTATTGTGAGGTACGCAGTTTGAAAGCTTGCTGACTAGAGAAAAAGAGGTAAGACCAACGCAGTTTCTCTCGGCCGCCTACTCTACCACGTCAACCTGCCCAAAAGAAGTCAAGGTCAGGTTTTAGTTTTTTCTCTCTAATCTTTCTTGCCATGAAAACCTTGTGATCATGGTAGATTTAGGTGCGATAACACTCGGTAGCCAGGCGTTCACTCACTGGCTACCTGAGATTTCTTTGTGTTCCAAGCCGCGGCTCGATAGGTTAAGTGCGAGGGACAGATAGCGGGCTGCCAAGGCGGTCACCCAACAGACAGTTTACACCTAATTTCATTCCGGTTACGTCTATTGTATTCATACGCGTTCATTTTTGTTCTTTTTTAGTGGTAAGAGGTTTATATTAAGTTTGTTAGTAAGAAATAAGATTTTTCATTTTGATAAATAGTGTTTGTCATTTGTGGACTTTTTTTTTTTCTTCGATTGTTGTGAGCGAAAGTGCCTCTCTCATACCACTTTTAAAGGATTAGTAGTAAAATCGCGACTACGACGCACTTCTCTCTTACAAGTAACAGAAAACTATTCCCACATTTACATATCAAACTAGACCTTAAAAATCCAATCCGCTTTCGACTCTATTTTTTATTCCTACGAATGATAATTGAAATTCATTAAAATAGAATGAACCTCAATCCCCTTTAACGTTTTTCTATCCCGAAAATAATTTTATATATTACAATAATTACTTTTAGATTAAAAAATATTAAAGGGTATTCAAATCCATTCCACTTTAATGATTTGAAATTTTTATTCGTAGGATTCAGTAATAGACTCGAAGGTAGATTTTCAATTCAATTGAATGTTCTTCTTGGAGCAGGGTTTTTAAAGGAAGATGAATGTTATCAGTACTTAAAACTACAATTTCTAAAGTT
Source organism: Phymastichus coffea (assembly GCF_024137745.1). Taxonomy (NCBI): domain Eukaryota; kingdom Metazoa; phylum Arthropoda; class Insecta; order Hymenoptera; family Eulophidae; genus Phymastichus; species Phymastichus coffea. The sequence continues at coordinate 1,530,490 of NW_026706822.1, read as the reverse complement.
ATGTATAGCAAAATTGTAAGAAGGGGTTTTCGATGGGCCGCAAATTCGAAAGATACTTAGAGATGATAATTTTGTTGAGTATATAAATAATACAGAAGAAGCTGCATAGAATAGTTTTAAAGGAACGGTAATAATAAAAGGAAACAATATAAAAGAAAAAAAAACACTATATATAAAGGTAATAGCTGAAATGGTTGGGTGCAATATGAATTAAAATTACATTTTTTTGGCTTTCACATTGATTACTTTTCAATCAATTTAGAAGCTTAGAGTGAAAAACAAAGAGAAGACATCAAAACAGTAGAGATGTAAAGACGGTATCAACGGTGGATATGACGTCAACATTACGAGGTCTGTCCGGAAAGTATCGGGCCTACCTTTATATTTTCGTGCTAGCGTTATTCTTTCTCATCTGGTGGATGGCATCCTTCAAAGTAATCCCCACTTGATTGAATAACACGGTTCCATCGATGTTTCCACTTTTCAAAACAGTCCTGGAACTCACTTTTAGGGATAGCCTTAAGTACACTCGTCGCATTATTTTCAACCGTTGTTTTGTCATCGAATCGGTATCCTTTGAGTGGTTTTTTTAGTTTTGGAAACAGCCAAAAGTAACAAGGGGCTATGTCGGGACTGTATGGAGCTTGTTGAAGCAATGCGGTATTATGTTTGCTAAAAAATTGCTGCACAAGATTGGATGAATGCGCTGGCGCATTATCGTGATGGAGAAACCAGACACCAATTTCCCAAAAATGCGGCCGTTTGCCTCTTACTGCATCACGCAAATGTTTTAAAATTTGAACGTAGTATTCTTTATTGATTGTCTGACCTTTTGGTGCATATTCGTGATGTACAACAACTTCACAATCGAAAAAAACAATCAACATTGACTTAACATTGCTCCGACTTTGACGTGCTGATTTTGGTCTTGGCGATTCAGAATGCTTCCACTGTGAAGATTATTGTTTTGTTTCAGGATCATAACCATAAACTCATGATTCATCACCCGTAATAACTTTTCAAAGCATATTATCATCATTATTGGCCATTTCCAGATTGTCCAGAGCGATTTCTAAGCGAATGTTCTTCTGCTCTGCTGTTAGCAATTTTGGGATGAATTTCGCACACACGCGTTTCATTCCTAAATTTTCGGTTAAAATTTCTGAAATGATAGTTTTTGGTATCCCAAGGTCTTCTTCTAGTTCTCGTACAGTCATACGACGATCTTGTTCGATTGCAAGTTGCACCCGCTCAATATTATCTGCGGTTTTTGTCGTCGAAGGTCGGCCGGAACGAGAATCACTATCGACAGAAGTGCGACCATCCTTGAACCGTTTATACCACTCTTTTATCCGTGTTTTGCTCATACACTCGCTTCCGAAGGCCTTTTGCATCATTTCAATAGTTTCCGAACTCGTTTTTCCGAGTTGAAAGCAAAATTTGATGCAAATTCGTTGATCGTGTTTTTCAGTCATTTTTGACAAAAGGAAACCACTGCTTCGTTCGTTTTATGATAAATAAGCTCGGTGTAACAAAACACTAATAAATTAATAAAAGTTATTAAAAATTAAATAAAAATGCCTTTTTATTGATAGCAAATATATGTATATGTGTGTGTATTAATAATAAGAGCATATCTCGTCATATTTAAATTATTCTCTTTCAAATTTAATTTCACTCTCTTGTACTTATAAGTTCTCTTTCGCTTTGTTTTGACTTTTGCCTGTCTATTTGACACCTCGGTTTCGTCAATTTATTCGGCTGTTTATCATGCCCTGTCATTCTTTATTTAATATAAAGAACAAACTCGTTTTTAATATAAAGAGCATGTATGCTCTTATTATTATAAAATTTTTACATAACTAATACCATTATATTACTAAATTAATAAAATTTAAATATAATAGTTTTATTATTTTATTAATATAATGGTATTAGTTATATGGCCCATTCTCGCTTACGGCGAATGCCTCCAGACCTATATGTCATCGATTTTCATGAAACTTGGTAGGATGATTGTTTATATGAAGAACAATATCCGTAAAAATTTTTAGGTCAATATATTAATTATTTAAAAAGTTATTAACAATTAAAAAATTTCAACGAAATTTTTTTTTCTATTCATATCTCGCTAACCGCAAAAGCTATCGACACGAATGTTTTTTTAAAATACGCACAAAACTACATACTTTGAAGATAATAATATAGCAAACCATTTTTTTTATTTTTTCAAATGTTATTAACTTTTGAATATAAAAAGTAAATTTTTTTCGATGACGGTAGTCTTGGATTTAAAAAATTCTTTTTCCATTGTATTCCTTGGCCCTTTTTCTATGAAAAACTGTTTTAACATTTTTGTAATCGGCACTTCCAGCCTCGTAATAAATAATAAACTAGTTACGGCGCCGACGCGCCGTTCGGACGGCCGCAGACGCTCGAGCGGCACACTCACCGATTGTAGCTTTCTTGTTGTATTTTTATTTTTTTTACTACAATTTGGTCTTTATTACCTCTATTTTATTATACTATTGTTAACCTAATATCAAATAAATTCAGCTTTTGTATTAGTGATACAAATCTATAATAATTAAGGGCCCTAAGACGCGCCGGTTGGACAGCTTCTTGGCGTCAGGCTTAAGCACCTGGCAATTAGCTGATGTCGCACTAATGACAGTTCTAATTTATGGCCTCATAGATAGTGTAGGTGAGAGTGACAATATTTATTATTAAGAAAATTTGTAGGTGTGAGGTAGGCTGGCCGAAATATAAGTCTCTGAGGTTCGTCCTCCAAATTTAGTTTTCTCGTGAACGTTCACGTAGAAGGTTGTGTCTGCCATTCCAGTGAAGTTTTGTGCTTTCAAAATGGTAAGAAAGAGCCCCATAAGCATTAAATATTGCAAAAATATTTTTGATAAACATGAAAAAGCCCGTAGAGGGAATTTCAAAAAATTGTCAGATGGGCTCTATGCTGACTTTTCTTCATTTTTGCAAAGTGGTGAATTTTTGTGTGAAAGTTGCCGAGTAGTATGTTATCGGATCATGAAAGAACGAAAAAATCTGATCAATAATAATCAGACTCCACGTTCGATAGAAGATTATGTGAGAAATATACAGCAAGAAAAGAAGAGCAAAATTGAATCAGAAATTAATAGATCTGTTTCTCCAGTAGGCCAGGAAGGTGAGCCGATGGAGATAGACTCGTGCGATTCGGAATCATTTCAAAATCCATTCATTGATACTGATGGCACTAGAGACGAAGATTTTAGTTTAAGTTTGTGTCAGCAACAAAATGAAGTGCTTGAAACAGTGAATAAATTGTGCAAACAATTGAACATAGATATTATAAGCACAGCCGATAAGAAAATTTCTGAAGTTATACAGAAAAAGCTACATACTGTCACATTAAGTCTCAGTAAGTTATTCCTCAAAGACTCCAAAAATGCCATTACAGATAATCAAAGTGATTTTGAAACAAAATTTACGCAGGATTTAAAATTAAAGTACCATAAAACTGAAAATTATTCAGAAAAAATTAACATTTTGTTATTTGCACCTTCTACTTGGAATCTATCTGAAATGCAGAAAAAAATAGGTTGTACAATGTATGCTGCTCGTGAGTCAAAAAAAATTCGTGAAACTGAAACTATATTTTATCAGCCCGTGCAACGCAATAGGTCATCAACTCTAACAGATGTTTAAATCAAGATGGTAATAGATTTTTTCTTCAATTTTGAAATAAGTAGAGAAGGTCCTGGTATGAGGGATACCAAAACTGTAAAACTAGGACAGTCATCAGAAAAGCTCCAAAAACGTTTACTGCTACACAGTATGAAAGAAATTTTTGCTCTTTTTACTGAGGAACACAGTAAGTTCCTTGGGTTTTCTACATTTTGTCGATATCGCCCTCCGCAATGTATTTTAGTAGACGAATCAAAACGTTTTCATAATGTTTGTGTTTGCATCAGTCATCAAAATATTAAACTGCTACTAGAACCTATACTTAAAATATGTAGAAAATTCAAATTGCAAGACCACATTCCTTTCAATTATCGACAAATTTTAGATGAAGCATTATGTTCAGAGACAACGGAAGCATGTCACTATGATGAATGTTTTGACTGTCCTGGTGTAAATAATATACTAAGTAAGATCCTCGATGTACTTCAATCACATTCAATAGAGACACTTGAATTTAAGCAATGGGCTACTACTGACAATAGATGTCAATTAATTGATGTGCAGTATACAAAAAATGAATTCATTCAACATTTCCGACAAAAATTTATGAAAGAGTTTAGACTGCATAATTATATCGCTAAAAGTCAGGGTGACTTTGTAAGAAAAACAATAGAAAATTTGAGTGAAGATGAAATAGTTGTGATGTCAGACTTTGCAGAAAATTATATTTGCACCCATCAAGATGAAGTCCAAGCTGCTCACTGGCGTTACACTCAAGTAACGGTACATCCATTTTTTATTTATAGAAAAGTAAATGGTAAGGTAGAGAAGAAATCATTTGTGATAATTTCCGAAAACCTTCAACAGAACGTACAAGCAGTGTCGTTGTTTCAAGAAAAACTTATTAATTATATCAAAAGTAAGAACTACAATGTACACAACATTTTTTATGTGTCTGATGGAGCTGCGAGTCAGTACAAGAATCGATACAATTTTTTTAATTTAGCCCATCATCATCAAAAGTATTGTATCCATGCAGAGTGGCACTTTTTTGCAAGTTACCACGGAAAAAGTCCGTGTGATGGAGTAGGCGGAACTGTGAAAAGATTAGCCCGCCGAGCTAGTTTAAGAGGCAAATATATAAGCAGTGCTGTAGAATTGTACGAGTGAGTAGTGTCAGCATTACCGAATATGACTTTTGCATATTGTACAAACGAAGAGCACGCAAAAATAACAGAAGAACTAAAACTAGATTTCGCAAAAGCTAAGACTATTAGTGGAACACAAATGTCTCATGCTTTTATTCCGCTTAATGAAAAACAGATAAAAATTAAGAAAGTATCATATTCTAATGAATTTATTGTACAGAATGTGTTGCAGTTATTTAATTAAAATTCCATTGTTATATCTATAATAAACGTACAAATGTATTTATTCAAAATAAAACAAAAATTAAAGTGAATATTTTATTTAGAGCTTTCCCCATTTTCATTATTAATATAAAAGCTGAATTTGATATTAGGTTAACAATAGTATAATAAAATAGAGGTAATAAAGACTAAATTGTAGTAAAAAAAAAAATACAAATACAACAAGAAAGCTACAATCGGTTAGTGTGCCGCTCGAGCGTCTGCGGCCGTCCGAACGGCGCGTCGGCGCCGTCACTAGTTTATTGTTTATTACGAGGCTGGAAGTGCCGATTACAAAAATGTTAAAACGGTTTTTCATAGAAAAAGGGCCAAGGAATACAATGGAAAAAGAATTTTTGAAATCCAAGACTACCGTCATCGAAAAAAATTTACTTTTTATATTCAAAAGTTAATAACATTTGAAAAAATAAAAAAAATGGTTTTCTATATTATTGTCTTCAAAGTATGTAGTTTTGTGCGTATTTTAAAAAAACATTCGTGTCGATAGCTTTTACGGTTAGCGAGATATGAATAGAAACAAAAAATTCGTTGAAATTTTTTAATTGTTAATAACTTTTTAAATAATTAATATATTGACCTAAAAATTTGTACGGATATTGTTCTTCATATAAACAATCATCCTACCAAGTTTCATGAAAATCGATGACATATAGGTCTAGAGGCATTCGCCGTAAGCGAGAATGGGCCATATATAAATTTTATAATAATAAGAGCATATCTGTTGACATAAAAATGATTCTGTTCTTTATATTAAAAAAGAATGAGAAAGAGAGAAAGAGTAAAAGAAAATTCTTTACAATATTGACGGCGGAAGTGTTAGCGGTATAATAATTGTTCTAGCTTCCGAAATGTCAATATTCGGAGGCGGTGTTTGCAGCAACTCTTCCTTCTCTTTCACCACGTTACTTTGAAGTCCTGCTGGAAAATTTACATCGTTCTTCAGAACATCGAAGTCTTCATCGAGCGCTTCTATGGCTACATTCAGCGCATACTGCTATTCATTATCGTCTAATGAAAACATTTCCTTCACAAGTCTGTGAACTAAATTGTTACTTTCAGTTTGCGTTGTTATCACTGATGTAACGTAGCGAATTAATGCAGTTTTTATTTGCTTCGACAAATATTGACCTGGCATTGGTTATTGATCGATAACTTTGAGGAAGGATATGCATGATTAATGGTGGGAGTAGCGAAGATTAGTGTAGAGTAGATTTGCCAATTGGTGTTAATATATGATCATGATCGAAAGTGTGCTTTTTTTAAGCATATTTTCTTCTAGATAATACAAAGAGGTGTTGTGATAAGGTGAGACCCCATGCTGAGCGTTTAAAACGCATTTGATGAACCTTTGACACCTCTTGCTGAGCGTCTAAAAGGTAATCGATGTACCTTTTGCACTGAAGATGCGTCGCCAATGCATAAGGGATATTTGTATGTCCTGGGACACAAAGAGGCCGCCCGATGGAAGTGGTGAGTTTTCGCGATAATTTGACACATGTTTGTTTGCCAGTTGGCGATTGGACAGAGTGAATCCTAGAGGTTGTTAAGGCAAGACGCTGTAGAAGTTATAGTACTACTACTTCTACTACTACTACTACTACTACTACTACTACTACTACTACTACTACTACTACTACTACTACTACTACTACTACTACTACTACTACTACTACTACTGCGCCGGGCGGAAGAAATTCTGAAAAGCGGAGAACAGGCCAAAGCACAACGACCAAAGAGGAAGCCTTCTAGCCCATCGGGTGGGAGCTCACAGTAGGACAAGAAGAGTAGGCCTGCAAAGGGCCTCCAACTGCAAGCAAACGTGCCCAGAATTAGGACCGAAAGTGCAGCGTCCTTTACGACATGCGATGTTTGGTCCCAAGATGGAAACAAACCTCCATCGTCAGCATCCTCGATATTCGGAGATTCAGAGGATAGCGGTTGGGAACTCAACCCAAGAGACCGCCGCAAGCAACATCAGCTCTTGCAACGCGCACAAAGGAATAGCGCTAACTTAGGTAGGCAAACGGCACAGGGAACACCCGTATCAGAACGCCAGCAGAAGAAAAAGAAGGAAAAGAAGAAGAACAGAAGGAGAAAGCCGAGATCCCCACAAGATGCGGTAATCATCAAACCCGCACCAGGAAAATCGTTCGCGGATATACTCAAAAGTATTAACGAGGTTACGATACCTGAGGAGGGACCAAAGATTGATAAGTACAGCAAAACACGGAGTGGAGCTTTGCTGATAAAGTTTAAAGGTAAGACTGGGAGTACCACCGCTGCTACTAACGCCCTGACAACAGCTGTTAAAGCCACCGGCCAATTAGAAAGCGTACCGGCTACGACCACTGTCAGGGTCTTCGACTTAAACAGCGGAAATACAGTAGAGCAGGTCCAAACAGCAGTAAAAAAGGCCATCCCGGGGTTGGCTGATGATCCTGTAGTGAAACTCTCAAACCCAAATCAGAGGGAACAGGTGATAGCTTTTGTTAACTTACCAGCTAGGAATGCGGTTACTTTCATGAAAATGAAAGTCTTACTCGTAGGCCCCTTTAGCTGCAGGATCAGGCAGTACAATCCCGTAAAACGGTGCTACAAATGCCTTGGGTTCGGGCATACGTCATACACGTGTAAAGGCTCAGACAGAACAGATTACTGCTACAAATGCGCTGAAATAGGGCATAAGGCAGGAGCTTGCACAAAGGAAGAAAAATGTATTGCCTGCATAGACGCGGGAGTACCAGAAGAGGACACGAAGCACGGTCTGGGAACAGGAAAATGTAAGACCTACCGCGAGGCATGGGGGAAGCCTAACTTTAAGACAGCAAGAAGATGACAAGGGTACTACAAGGAAACATCCGTCGCTGCCCTGCGACTTTCGCTCTACTACAGGTAATGGTCAAAGAAAAAAAGGTGGACATTGCACTGATAAGCGAAATCGGCACAGCACAAATAGACGGATCGAACTGGATCGCGGATAAGCTGCACAAGGCTGCGGTTTGGATTCCAGAGCCAGACCACCTGACTATAGACGATAGAGGCAATGGGAACGGATTCGCTTGGATAAGAAGCGGCATGATCACCTACGTGAGCTGCTACTTCAGACCTATCACCCCCGGCAAACCAGACAGTATCGACGAATACCTCGACGGAATGGAGGACGTGCTACGAAACATGCAAGGCATCATTATTCTCGGAGGAGACTTCAACTCCAGGGCCCTGGAATGGGGATCGGCGGAGACCAACTCGAGAGGACAAAAGGTCTTGGATATGGCAGCCAGACTCGGACTGGAGGTGCTGAACGACGGTACAACAACTTTCAGAAGAGACAACCAAAGAGAGACTGTGCCTGATATCTCCTTTGCATCAGAAGATATAGCAGGGTCTATAAATGACTGGGGGGTACTAGATGAATTTAACAATAGCGATCATCTATACATCACCTTCTCCACTGGCCAATCCCAGCAGAGAAGGAAACAACAGCGTGCCCCTAGATGGAATCTAGCGAAGCTGAACGAAGTAAAGTTCAGATCAGTGATACAGCAAGGAGAAAAAACACTAGCGGAAATGCCGGCGGAAAGTACAGAAGATGCGGAACGCCTCGTGGAAGCAACAATGGAACTCTTCAAGCGTACTTGCGCGGCGTCAATGCCAAGGAAGGACGACAAAAAAGGAAGACCTCCAGTCTACTGGTGGAATAATGAGATCGCGGATCTACGAAGAGAGTGCCAGCGCCTGAGAAGAAGAACTCAACGAGCAAGAAGAGGAAATGATCAGAATGAGATAGAAGCGCGTAAGGTGGACGAGAGAAAAGCAAGAAAGCTACTCGGCCTAGCCATCAAGAAGAGTAAATCATCGCACTGGAGAGCTCTCTGTGCCGAAGTGGATAATGATCCGTGGGGTCTGGGTTACAAAATCGTACTAAAGAAACTCGGAAAGTACGCAAAACCACCACCACGCGACACCGAAGTGATGGACGAAATAGTCGCAACACTATTTCCAGAACACGAAGAGAGGCAGATCCATCAAGTAGAAGTCCAGGCTGACGAGATCCCCTCTTTCACCGAAAGAGAATTGGAAACAGCAGTGAGATCCATGAAGAACCAGAAAGCCCCAGGGCCCGACGGAATCCCTTCTGAAATTCTGAAGCTGGTCAGAGAAATAGCGCCCTACACCTTGTTGCGCATGTACAACGCATGCCTGAAAACAGGGTGTTTTCCAAAAAGGTGGAAAAGGCAGAAACTGATGCACATAGGCAAAGGGAAAGGTGACCCAAATAGTGCATCGGGCAATCGTCCTTTCTGCATGCTGGACACAGCGGGCAAAGTGCTAGAAAAGCTCATCAGACCTAGACTTCAGGCAGCTGTATTGGCTGGAGGGGGCCTCTCCGAAAGACAATTTGGATTTCGTAGGGGCAAATCCACGGCCGACGCAGTTGCAGTAGTAAGAGAAACGTTTCAGAAAGAACAACATAATAACCAACATTCGAAGGAGGTTGTACTGCTTGCAACTATCGACATCAAGAACGCGTTCAACTCGGTCGCATGGGAAAACATGGTGAGTCCTCTGAGAGATAAATATAACGTCCCCCCCTATCTATTTCGCATGGTGGACGATTATCTCAACGACAGACAGCTCCTATATGAAACCAGAGACGGTATGAAAGTTAAGAAAGTAACCGCTGGAGCCGCACAAGGGTCAATCCTGGGACCAGAGCTGTGGAACATATCGTATGATGATATCCTGAGACTGAAACTGCCCGATGGGTGTTACTTGATAGGCTACGCAGACGATATAGCAATCGTCATCACAGGAAGAAACAAGGGGGAAATCCAGTGGAAATTATCCAGCATAATGCGGATACTCAGGAGATGGCTGGATGACCACGGCCTGGATCTTGCGTCGGTGAACACATCAGAAAAGCAGCGGATAAGGCATCGGCGGTTACACAATCGCTCAGTCGACTAATGAGAAACGTCGGCGGCTCCAGGGCCAACAAGAGGAAACTTCTAATGTCAGTCACAGACTCCATCCTACTCTACGGATCGGAGATATGGGGAGAGACACTGCAAAAGGAAGTTTACCGCATAAAAATAGCTCGAGTCCAGCGTAGGGCTGCTCTCAGAATTAGTAGTGCATACCGCACGGTATCAGAGCCTGCGATATTAGCTATTGCGGGAGTTATCCCAGTAGACTTGCTGGCGATGGAGCGGAAGACGCTTTACGAAAGAAGACGCGACGCAGAAGGAACTGGCCAAGCCTTGGACAGAGTAAAGATAGCGGCAGAAGAGAGGACTGCAACTGTCGACCAGTGGCAACAGAGATACGAAGGGGACCACCGAGGCAGGTGGACCGCACGCCTCTTACCAAAACTTAAAGAGTGGATAGAAAGGGGCCACGGGGAGGTAAACTATTACCTTACCCAACTGATGTCCGGACACGGGTACTTTCGATCTTACCTGTACAAGCGGGGAAAGGTAGCAAGCCCTAACTGCTCGGCTGCGGACACGACGCCGACAGTGCAGAACACACTTTCTTCACGTGTGATCTGTGGCAGGCAGAACGACGACTATTAGAGAATAAGATTGGACAATTCACTCCAGAAAATATCGTGGAGTTGATGCTCAAGAAAGAAGAAAACTGGAACGCCGTAGCCAAGTTCATGGAAACGGTTCTAAGGTTGAAGAAAGGACGTGGACTGGTCGACGATTAAGGTATGACAGTACGAAGACGTGAGAATGCTTGGTCGACAATACACGGCACACATGAGATGACGACCTAGCACCACCCCTGCGTCTTTTGAGGCGCAGAACAGTATTTTTTCGACGTGCCGTAGGCGAAGAAAAAAGAAGAAAGAAGAGACCACGCAAGCCTGGAGGCGGTGAGTGAGTGATCTCCGGAAGAAGAGGAAAAGAAAGGAGTAAACGCCATACCAGCGAAGAAAAGGCCACACTTTGTAATGCGAAAGCGGGTCTAGGGTGGTGTTCTCATGTTCGATGAGAACTGGTAAAAAGAGGAAGGGTTTTAGTGGGTCGTACAAGTAAGGTACAGCCCCACACACCAGTGAGTCTCGCATGGCCACTGACGGTGCGGTTGCGCATTTCCCCCCTCTTCGGATATAAAAAAAAAAAAAAAAAAAAAAACTACTACTACTACTACTACTACTACTACTACTACTACTACTACTACTACTACTACTACTACTACTACTACTACTACTGCTACTAAATAGATAAGAGTTGAATTTTTCATGCAGTAATGAAATGGATTTCAAAATAAGCAAAGTGTGTGGTCGATTTAGAGGTGCCGCACACGTAGCCTATCATTTAAATTATCAGAATCCTTATTTTATACCAGTCGTCTTCCATAACCTTACTGGCTATGATTCTCATTTTATTATAAAAAAATAGCTTCTAACTTTGACCTTGAGGGAAATGTGACTGTTGTAGCTGACAACAAGGAAAAATATATAGCTTTCACAAAACACGTGGACGGTAGTACCATTAATTTTCGATTTATTGATTCGTTTCGTTTTATGCCATCATCTCTCGAAAAACTGGCTGCATACTTAACCAAACTAAATATCGTAGAGCATGGATTCAAGAAAAAATAAAATAATGAAAAAAAAATAAAATAAAAAAAAATAAAAAAAATGCAAGAAAGATAAATATACAAAAACACAAATAGAATTTTGAAGAAAAAAGGCGTTTTTTCATATGAGTATGTTAACAGTTTTAAAAGATTAAAACAGACTCAACTACCACCTATTGAAGATTTTCATAGTTAATTGATAGATAGCAACATCTTTGAAGTTGACAATGAGCATGCACAACAAGTGTGGAATGCTTTTGACATCATCGATTTAGGACAGTATTCTGATCTATACTTAAAAACAGAAGTATTACTCTTGGCCGATATTTTTGAGACTTTTCGTAAAATTTGTATGGACGCGTATCAACTCGAACCCAGCACAATATTATACTACTCCTGGATTAACATGGGATACTATTTTAAGTGTAGAAATATTGAGCTAGAACTTTCAACTGATATAGACATGGTTTTATTCATCCAAAAAGGTATTCGAGGAGGTATTAGTCAATGCTGTAATAGATATTCAAAAGCTAATAATCGATACATGGGCTCAGAATACAATGGAAAAGAACCAAGCAAGACTTTGATGTATTTTGATGTTAACAATTTATATGGATGGGCGATGACGCAATCATTACCGTATAAACATTTCAATTGCGTCTCTAACATCGATGAGCCTAATTTTTTCGATGTTTCTGATAATAATGAGGTTGGATATATTTTAGAAGTTGATCGAGAGTATCTAAAAGAGCTACATGATGAACATAAGGACCTTCCTCTTTGTCCTGAACATAGCACACCTCCCGGATCAACGCAGAAAAAATTTGTAACAACACTATAAAATAAAGAATGGTATGTCATTATCTATAGAGCAATAAAGCAGGCTATCAAATACGACCTGAAACTAAAACAAAAACATAGAGAACTACAGGTTAAGCAAAAGCCGTGGCTTAAAACTTATGTAGATTTGAATACTGAAAAAAAGAAAACGAGCTAAAAATGAGTCTAAAAAGTTATTCTATAAACTCATGGTTAATGCAGTATACGGAAAGACTATGAAGGATGAAAGGAAGCGGAAAAATGTTGAATTAATTAGTGGATGGGGTGGTAGATATGAAGCAAATGCACGGATTGCCTAACCCAACTTTCATAGTAGTTCCATCTTTCATGAAAATTTAGTAGCTACAGTTATTATGGAAGTTTATTAGTATTAAGAAATCAATATATATTGGACTTTGTGTGCTCGATTTCTCAAAAACATTTGTATTATAATGAGTGAAATTGCAGATTCGTTATCTCTCTCACCCTAGTATCCGCCGAACCTCAGTCTGTACAGGGACAGAGGCGTAATAATAATAATAATAATAATAATAACCTATATAATGTTCTTTGTCTACAGTTTTTTGTGTAGCAATATTTCTGTTCTTTGACCATAACAATAAATTCTTATGATAAGTTTTGGCTTCCCTTTATTACTGGGAGAGAGAGAGAAAGAGAGAGAGAGAGATTCATCCTTTCGAGCTGATACATCCGTACTCAGCGTCTGGCCGGGGGCATATAACGAGTGAAATTGCAGACTCGTTATATTTCTCTCTCCCTATTAACATATTCTTCCGAACCTATCCTATGTATTTATAAATTTATTATATTTATATTCATTTATTACCTATATTTACATATGTAATTACACTTCTGTTCTGATATAAGGTAAGTGAGGTAAGAGAGAGATACAAGTACGCAGGGATACTTCCGTGCGCGACAGCGAGGCGCGGGGAGAGAGAGAGAAACATAGTCGCGCCTTAGTGAGTGACCGCGCGCATTGATTGGCTCATTAGGACGAAATCGAGTAGTTGAGTCCGCGGCACGAGCAGTAGCTGTGTAGACTCACGAGTGAGCAAACAGGGTTCTTTGTTCTGACGGCCTTCTTTGCTTGAATCTTAACTGTGACCTGACACCCCTTTCCTTCGATCTTGAAGTGTGTGTCAGAGAAGAATTGCGACGTCGCCTGGCTCTGCAGAGGATCTACACACGTGGCCTGCGGTTGGTAGAGCGGAACATCGTTGCGCGAGGCACCATCGTTAAGAGAGACCAAGCTGCATAGTGCACGTGGTGCCCTACTATTCTTGCGTCCGCGTCAACGCAAATTATGTAAATCGTCGGCGTACCTAGAGGTCGAGCACCAGCATTGTAAGTACTGGCTTGATGGTTTACTCTCTCTCTCTCTGTCCATTCACTTAACGTGCTCTCTCCCTCCTTCTGACCGCCTTTGTTAACCTTTTTTTGATTAAAAATATTGTTCACTGTAAACATTTTGATTTAATCGCATTCCCGCCGCTTTCTTCGAACGTCCCATCTTTTTGCGCCGACGACCGCTTTTGAATTTCTGACTTTCGCGTTTTTTAGCCAATACTACGAATCTGCGCTTATCCGGCCGTCTTATCACTGGCGTGACGAGCACCGGACCTGGGAGGACAACTAAATCCAGGAAACTCCAGACTTCGTTTGGACATTCCACATTTATTGTTTTTTCTATATTTACGGGGTAAACTGGGCTAAAACTCCGTTATATAATTTGGTGCCCAACAAAGGAATGTGTGGTTGAAAGTGTGATCTAATTTTCGTCCGCACGCCGACAACTCAACAGCTCGCACAAGGCTGCTTTGTGACATTCCAGAGTCGAGCAAGCACATACCATAACAAGGCGACCTCGCTCACACGGTTTCAGGTTCACTGTTACATGCCGGTTTGTTGGCACTCTATAGATTAATTACGTGCGTACCAAAATATTGTACACGAGTGCGAAACAAAGAAATACTTTATATATTCTATATATATAGGTTCTAGAAATTAAGCGACGTTAGCAATAAGCAAAGGCGCTCACGTTAAAACACGGAAAAATAGCTACACTAATATTCATTAGTGGTTGCTTAATTTAAATAATATTATTACACATTTTCATAGGCGTTATATACGTAATATTGCTTATTGGTGAATTTACTATTTGTGGTAATTCTCGAGATCTCGAGTTTATTGAAATTTGCTAACTAGATAACGCTTCATTCCCATATATCAATTCACATAATGTCAAATACATGGGACAGCAAACTAGAAATTTCCAGAGCAGATGCTGATAGACGTATGTATGACTGGATACGCAACTTATCAAGCGATAAGCTAGATGCTGTATTAGACCAGCTCATTCTTTAGCCAACACTACGAATCTGCGCTGATCCGGCCCTCTTATCACCGGCGTGACGAGCACCGGACTTGGGAGGACGACTAAATCCAGGAATCTCCAGACTTCGTTTGGATATTCCCCATTTATTGTTTTTCTTATATTTACGGGGTATACTGGGCTAAAACCCTGTTATAGTATATAACTTCCACTATGGGTACATAAAAGAAAGACTAGCTCATAAAGCAAAATTACTTTATACTGATACAGATAGCCTCGTGTATGAATTTCAAGATGTTGATATATATGAAATTACGAAAGAAGCTATCAATAAATTTGATACATCAGATTACGTAGAATATAATCAGTTTAATATACCGCTAGTTAATAAAAAGTTCTCCGTATTATGAAAGATGAATCTAATGGGGATATTATGAGAGAAATCATCGGCATTCGAAGCAAAATGTATAGTATACTAATAAAAAACCATTAACCAATAAAGAAAGCAATAGGCGTGAAAACACATACTGGCACAAAAACAATAGATCATGAAGATTATCGAAACTGTTTATTGAAATTAGAAATTATTATGCGTGAGCAATGCAATATACGTAGTGTATTACATCAAGTAAGAACGGAAAGAGCGCAGAAAGTAGCACTAAGTCCATATGATGATAAACGTTGTATATTTGATAAAAATCCAGATACATTTCCAAGGGATCATAACGAAGCTATTGTAATATCAAAGCTTAAAATCAGCAGTTCGGAACAATGAAGGATGAGGAAGATCATAGAAATAGAAGAAAATCCTCAAGATATTTTTACAATAAGTAGTAGAGATAACTGTAGAAATCAATACCAAAAAAGTTGTAAGCTTCCTCCAACCTCCGACAGAATCAGGACAGAGTAACAATAGTAGGAAGGAAGAAGTGTTAGTTAGGAAAAGACTAAGGATAGAATAGTGACAGAGTGGGGGACAACGGTAGAGTGGGAGACAACGGTAGACATGTCGATTCAAGTCGAAGGAGTAGGGCTGTTACGTCTCGTGCATAAACTACGAACAGCGAATGTGCGAAACGTACCAATATAATACTAGTGGCTGGTTGGGGCTCACAGGTAATGAGTAATATACGATATATGGATAGAAATGAATGTGTTTTATTATTTTGTTGTACTTACTGCCTCTGGAGTACTTTCGGTATTGTAGATCTCGGTATTTGGATAGGTTGAATAATGAAGTTGCACGTTCTCACTTTTAATGGATCGCGTATTTATTAGGGTCAAATAATATAGTTTGACAAGTAGTAATTGAATAGTTAGCCGAATTGTCGAACAGGTTTGCACGCGACTGTAGCGTCGATAAGTAAAGTTTATTCGTCAATTGTCGAACTGACGTGTACGGAGTAACAATAATGACTGCCCGACTCTTTACGGGTGGTTCGTCTTATATACATGAATTTGTGCTTAATTAATCGCTGATGTTTCTGTGTAGTTGGGTAATTTTCCTTTCGAGTTCAATGTGTAATGCTGAGTATGGTCTTTGTGTTTTGCTGCCGTATAGTTTTCCGGTGGACGTGTACATAGTTTTGATTTTACGAATTTCGGAAATGCACTTTTTAGAGAGTGTAAATGAATAAAGATACGTCTTGAGACGTAACAGGGCAATGGAATCATACGAGAAATTACTCAAGTAGGGATAAGGCGAAAAGAGAGGGAAATTACGACAGCTCGAGTTCTCAGAGAGGGGATGCTTGGTACAAAACGGAGAACATACCTCAATTCATCTTAGTTATTTAGCAGCAGCAGTCTCTTCCTAGTTCTCTTCTTCCAGTTGTAGTAGATGTTCTATTAAATGAAGAAATATTTACGTCTCAGGACGTAACACCTCCGTGGCTAGATCGTTGTATATCGGTGTGATATCAACGCAAAACAAACAGAGAGAGAAAAAAAAATTAAATAAATAAATAAATGTACATTACTCTTGGTTATTCGGCGATCAATTGAATACGCTTTAATTTTGCCTTGATAGTACTTTTAATGCTACGTGAACAATAATACTCCGTGTCATGGTATAGTAGAACTTCATTTCAGGATTTGATATGTATATATATATATATATATATATATACAGGGTGTCCCATTTTAACTTACGCACCAAGATAACCCAAAAACTATGAGAGCTAGCGAAAAATGTTTTGAATAAAAGTTACTCGTCTCCGAGGGGGACATATTATGGTGACCTTGACTTTGACCTTGAGGGTCATTTTCAAGGTCATTCGAAGGTCAACTTTGTTTTTTCAAATAGGAACCCCTATTTTCGACCCTGGATTCGGAAAGAGCGGAAAATTCTACGTTTAGATGACCTATCATGCGTGGGATCCGGGAGACCCGCCAAGGTCATTTGAAGGTCAACTTTGTTTTTTCAAATAGGAACCCCTATTTTCGACCCCGGATTCGAAAAGTACAAAAAATCCTAAATATTTTATGTAATGAATTAATTCAACTTTCCATGGCCATTTAAACGTCAAATTAATGGCAAATTACTTTACTCAGAACAGTTTCATGTTTTCATATGAGAAATAAAGTATGCGTAAATTTTAGAACACACTAAATTTATTCAACTTTTTATGTACAGAGTTTAACAAAAAAATATTAGTCATTAGTAGTAATAATCAACAGTATTAGTCAATCTGATGAGGAATAACTCAATAATAACAATAATAATTATCTGGTAATAAGTTGGTGATGAATGATGCGCACGCACAATTACATGAGATGTTCAATAGGTCCCCCATTGTTTGCTAAGCATGTTTCCAAACGCCGATGATAATTATTGAGAACGTTTGTAAGTATTTCAGGCGTAACAGCCGCACAAGCTCTTCTCACTCTATCCATCATATCTAATCTAGTGGTAGGTGCATCCTTGTAAACAGCGTCCTTGCAATATCCCCAGAAACAGCTGTCTAGTGGATTCAGGTCAGGAGACCTAGGTGGCCAGGGAACTGGACCACCTCGACCTATCCAATGGTCACGTAATTGAGCATTCAAAAATTCTCTAACGTTTACAGCAAAGTGAGCTGGAGCACCATCTTGTTGTAGCCACATGAGCTGCCGAACATTCAGTGGGATGTCCTCCAAGTATTCAGGTAGATGATTCTCCAGAAAATCAAGATACGCTTGGCCGTTGACATTGCCATCAAAAAAATGGGGACCAATAATATGCCCGTTGAATATTCCCACCCAAACATTAAGACTCCAACGGTGTTGATTTATCACTTGTGGATGCCAATGAGGATTGACAGGTGACCAATAATGACAATTATGTCTATTGAGTTTACCGTCACTTTTGAAGGTAGCTTCATCGCTAAAACAAACATTCCAAAAGAAATTGGGATCCTCGTCCAGTTGATTAAGAGCCCACCTACAGTAATTCATTCTGAGTAAATAATCATTTTCATTGAGTTCTTGGTGCAGGATGATGTGGTATGGATGGTAACCCACGGATCTTAACATCCCATGAGCAGTAGTACGAGGTACGCCCAACCGACGTTCGATTTCTCTTGTACTGATGTGAGGATTCACATGAACCATTGCTAACACAGCAAGAAGTCTTGGATCATTGTTGTTCACATTTCTGTTTCCACCTCTCTGTCGATGAAGATCATTCATACGGCAATGTCTTTCGATATTTCTGATTTGCCTGTCATTAGGATGGCGCTGGTTCGGAAAACGTTCAGCATAGAGCCGAGCAGCAGCTCGGTAGTTCCGGCGACATTCACCAAGTACTAACAATACTTCAACGACTTCATTTCCTGAATAATTGGTCATTTTGTGAAGAAATATCAAAGACGTAATGCATATTTGAAAGATAACACTAACCACAAGAGTGGTAATAATTTGTTAATACTTACATGAAAAACGCTCAAAGACTTTTTCAACAGTTGTTAAAAAAATGCTTACTATTAATAATCACTCATCTCAACACTAAATTCTTCACTCCGTTCAAAACAAAAATCGACGTTTTTATTCAAAAACTTACTTTTACCTCTAAATGAGCATAAAGAATTGAATACACGTTACATCTCGACGTTGACAGAACGGACAACCTTCCATACTTCCCGAATCCGGGGTCGAGAATAGCGATTCCTATGAAAAATAGTTAACCTTCACATGTTCTTGAGTGATCAACCACAAGTTACACCTTGCCTGAACGTAGAATTTTTTGTTGTTTCCGAATCCGTGATAAAAAAAAGTAGGGTACTCCAGGAAAAAACAAAGTTGACCTTCAAATGACCTTGGCGGATCTCCCGGACCCCACGTATGGTAGGTCATCTAAACGTAGGATTTTCCGCTTTTTCCGAATCCGGGGTCGAAAATAGGGGTTCCTATTTGAAAAAACAAAGTTGACCTTCAAATGACCTTGGCGGGTCTCCCGGATCCCACGCATGATAGGTCATCTAAACGTAGAATTTTCCGCTCTTTCCGAATCCAGGGTCGAAAATAGGGGTTCCTATTTGAAAAAACAAAGTTGACCTTCGAATGACCTTGAAAATGACCCTCAAGGTCAAAGTCAAGGTCACCATAATATGTCCCCCTCGGAGACGAGTAACTTTTATTCAAAACATTTTTCGCTAGCTCTCATAGTTTTTGGGTTATCTTGGTGCGTAAGTTAAAATGGGACACCCTGTATATATATATATATATATATATATACATATCAAATCCTGAAATGAAGTTCTACTATACCATGACACGGAGTATTATTGTTCACGTAGCATTAAAAGTACTATCAAGGCAAAATTAAAGCGTATTCAATTGATCGCCGAATAACCAAGAGTAATGTACATTTATTTATTTATTTAATTTTTTTTTCTCTCTCTGTTTGTTTTGCGTTGATATCACACCGATATACAACGATCTAGCCACGGAGGTGTTACGTCCTGAGACGTAAATATTTCTTCATTTAATAGAACATCTACTACAACTGGAAGAAGAGAACTAGGAAGAGACTGCTGCTGCTAAATAACTAAGATGAATTGAGGTATGTTCTCCGTTTTGTACCAAGCATCCCCTCTCTGAGAACTCGAGCTGTCGTAATTTCCCTCTCTTTTCGCCTTATCCCTACTTGAGTAATTTCTCGTATGATTCCATTGCCCTGTTACGTCTCAAGACGTATCTTTATTCATTTACACTCTCTAAAAAGTGCATTTCCGAAATTCGTAAAATCAAAACTATGTACACGTCCACCGGAAAACTATACGGCAGCAAAACACAAAGACCATACTCAGCATTACACATTGAACTCGAAAGGAAAATTACCCAACTACACAGAAACATCAGCGATTAATTAAGCACAAATTCATGTATATAAGACGAACCACCCGTAAAGAGTCGGGCAGTCATTATTGTTACTCCGTACACGTCAGTTCGACAATTGACGAATAAACTTTACGTATCCGACGCTACAGTCGCGTACAAGCCTGTTCGACAATTCGGCTAACTATTCAATTACTACTTGTCAAACTATATTATTTGACCCTAATAAATACGCGATCCATTAAAAGTGAGAACGTGCAACTTCATTATTCAACCTATCCAAATACCGAGATCTACAATACCGAAAGTACTCCAGAGGCAGTAAGTACAACAAAATAATAAAACACATTCATTTCTATCCATATATCGTATATTACTCATTACCTGTGAGCCCCAACCAGCCACTAGTATTATATTGGTACGTTTCGCACATTCGCTGTTCGTAGTCTAAGCACGAGACGTAACAATTGGTTCCGGTACGAAATTAGAAAAATCATTTTATTTTATCAATTCAAAGTGCAAAATCGGAATAAATTACTTTATCTTACTATTTCAAACTTTTCAATACAATCTTCAAGGTATCAATTAACAACAAATTAATAATGAATTAATTAATTAAACCAATCTCGAAAGAAATTTTTTTTTACAACAAATTACATTTCAATCGATTTCTTTTGAACTGAAAACACATAATATGAAATTCGTAAATTGTGTCATTTCATAAGAGAGAACCGTGCTTTGGCGTGGTAACTCGATCATCGCGCGCCGCGAGTAAATGACCTGGTAGAATCTACAACTCAGCAAAAATTTTGGAACTTGAGTCGAAATAAGGAAAGAGTAGAGAAAAAGTAGGTCAAAACACCAATTCCTTACTTACTCATATACGAATTTGTTACTTTGCAACGATTACCGAAAATCGTTCGACTCGCGCGAGGTTAATAAGCGGCTGAACGAGAAAAGCCGCGATCGGTTCGAGAGAGAGAGAGAGGGCGCGTAGGGGCAATGACCGGGAGGTTCAATAGGCAGTATGACTGTGTCACTCAGTCCGGATAGACTCTCTCTACGGTTTTGCGCTACCAAAACATTGAACATTTTGCAAGTGAGATCTGGGAAGCAGGGGTTTTTTGTGTGAGAGAGCTGCAGTGAGTGTGCGCATAGTTGGCGTGTGCAGTGACTGCAACCTCAGCGGTTTCAGCGATCGAGGCAGTATCGAACAGCAGCAACAACCTCAGCAGCAACACCAACAGCAACAGCAATAACAGTGGCGGAGCAGCTAATTAGCGACGCGTGCATCGGATACGGTTGGCCACCGTATCCTCAACTATTTCGCGGTAGGTGCATCTTCCCTTTTTATTGTGAGCGTGCGATCCCGCGCAGCGTGCGCGAAGAAATCGTTTGTTGCGTGCGAGCGGTTAGTTCGCGTCGATCGCGAGGTTTTCTCTCTCTCTCCCTATTCGTATATATTGTCATCTATGTTAGCGTGCGCAAGACTCTCGGCAAATCCCCCGTGTACTTGGTTAATTTGAATAAAGCGATCAATCGTTATTTCTAAATCGAGTCATTGCTTTGTCTTTCCTTTGTTCGGAGGTCGCGTTTATTTACTTTCGATTCGAATAAGCCGGTAGTGTAGCGAGGATCACGCAGAGATCGGTAGAGGCGAATCGCCAACCTAGTTTTAAGCAGCAGCCGCCGGAGCGCGGCTAAGCAGGAGCGACAGCGCCGCCAAGTGGCGAGTTGGGGAACCCAACTCGGATTGGCGAGGAGACGCTGCGCAGGCGCACTCCCGGGCAAGGTAGGTTCACGTGCTTCGAGCACATAGATAACTAGGCGTCGTTTAGCCATCAAGTAGGTATATTCAAGGGGAATTACAGGTTAAACGGCAGCCTGTTACAACTTATATAATTATACTTATATGAATGCTACAATATTATTAATCGAACAATATACGAATCATTTTACGCGACTCCCTCCCAATAACCGAACAAATTTTAATTATCTATTTTTAGTTCTCTTATTAAGTTCAAATTATTTCCTTCTGAACCTTCTTATAATTTTCAATACAATTTAAATTCAACACATTTACTTTTCCTTTTCTTTTTTTTGAATAAAATGCCCAAATGAGTAAAAAAATTATCCCAACTAGCAAAGTAATTTCAAACGACTCGAAGCTTACGCGATCCCAAACGCGTAGCAATCCCCAATTGAAAAGCCTCCTACATAAAGAGTTAGAAAAAAGCGCATTCAAAAGAAGCAGCAAGATACAATACTCACCTACAAAAGAAGCCAAGAAAATACAAGCAGAAATTACAAGAACCGAAGATTCACCAGCAACTCAAACAGAAGAACAAGATTCAATTATACAAGAAAACAACTCTTCAACAGTAAATACCACAATAGACTCCGATAAAAATCAACGATACTCAGACTTTGGAGGAATTTACAACGAACAAAGCCTGATCTTAGGAACTTCAAAAGATACATTTTTAAATCTCGAACTACAAAATCAAGAAGAAGAAAAAACACTTGCCGAAGAAGATAAACAAGAACTCACAATTCCGAAAAATTTTGAAAATAATTTACAGAAGGAAGACTCACGGAAAAGTGATTTTCTAGCAGTAGTAAACATAGACACACTCATCGAAGACCCGTCTACCACAAAGCAAGAAACAAAATTCATTAGAGAAAATCCTACGCCATCAATTAACAAAATGCCTACAAATATGGATAACCAGGAAAAACCAATGAAATTACAATTGAAAGATGTAGCAGCCTTCGTCGCGGAGTTCGATGGCAAAAACATACCACCTATGGAATACATCTCCATGTTAAAGGAAGTAAAAGATATTATAGACGACATTGATGAGAGAAACCTTACATATTGTAATGGTAGGGTTCGTTGAGCCGCAATTGAAGCCAATATTTCCTTTGTTTGTTGAAAAGAAGGTGATTATGATTAAGATAGTCATTGATTTTTGCGCCATTGTGTTTCCTGGAAATAGAACAAGATTACTATGCTTGTTTTGCTACGCTTAATTTATTGGCATGGATTGTTTTTGGTTTTCCATTGTAATCGATTACGACACTGCCTTTTTCAGTTATTTTTAATACTTCAAAAGGTCCTAAATATTTATTTTTCTCTAATTTTCCCGGTTTTGGTTCTTTCATGAGCCATACTTTATCTCCAATTTTAAAACTTACTGGATTTGTAAATCGGTCATAATAATTTTTTGATTTTTGTTTTGAGGTTATTAGATTTTCTCTAGCCATGTCTGATATTATAATCATGTTTTTTATTAAATTCTCTAGGTATCCATTAAAAGTTGGTAATTGTTCGGATTTTTTTAATGGTACATTAGATGATAATTTAGCTGGAAAAGCAAAAACTAATTCATGTGGTGTAAAATTGTGACTAGTGTGTACGCTGATGTTGTAGTTGAATTGGGCCAACTCTAGGAGTTCGTCCCAATCACATTTTTTTTATGTAAATTGTTTGATGTATTCGCAAAGCGGATGATTAGCCCTTTCGATAGATTCATTAGATTGAGGTGAAAACGACGTTGTTTCAATTTTTTCGAAATGAAATCTTTTGGCAATTTGTTTTACCATTTTGCTTCTGAAGTTTTGTGCTCTGTCCGTTAGTACTATTTTTGGGGTTCCGAAAGTACAAATAAACCTTTTTATAAAAGCTTCGCTTACAGCTTCCGCTGTTTGGTCTTTTAATGCTACTAATGTGATAAATTTTGAAAGTAGGTCTTGAATTGAAAGTATATACCGATTATTACTTTTTGTAATATCAAATGGCCCCATTATATCCATGGCAACTTTATCAAAAGTTTTGAAAGGTGTATCTCTTATAATCATTGGTTGTCGTGTAGGTTTACGTTTTAATTTGTTTCTTTGACATTATATACACATGGAAATTCTCTTTTGTATGTCGTTCTTTATGTTTTCCCAACAATATTTATCTTTAATTCTATTGTAAGTTCGATTCACTCCCGAATGACCTCCTAATTTCGAAGAATGATATATTTCAAAAATTTTATTTCTCTGGTCTAACTCACATATATATTCAACATGATTCATACAAACAATAGTCTTGATGTTAGTTCCTGTGAAAGTATCATTTATGATTTCTTCTATTTCTGACCATTGTATGTTTCTTATGTCAATGTTTTTTGAAATACTCAGCATAGAGATCTTATTTTGTAATAGAAGTCTTTTCAAATTTTTGAACAATTCGGTTAAATTTTGTTTTACTGTTTCCGTCGCTGTGGCAGTGTTCAGGCACAGAATAAATATTTTTTACTTACCGTAGTTTAATGTTTCCAGATTATTACTGGATAAATTTTTGTTTATTTTCAAATTTTTCTCTGCAAGTATGTTACTCGTATTTTTATCCAGCCCCTCATGTTTTTCAGAGATTAAATGGATAATGTTATCATTACGAAGTTGTATAGCACTTTTGCTATAAATGACATGACCTCTATTATAATCATTATTAATGTTACTATTTTTGATACATTATTTATCTATATTGTTGGGTTTGTATGTATGTTTCCGTTTGCTCTTTTCCTGAATGCATGCGTGATTTGTAATTTGTTTCTTTTTGTCAATATTTAATGATTTTGTCTGTACTACCTCATCTAAGTTCTCGGTTCTTTTTCTTTGTGCTCGTGTCATAACACAAATTTTTGGTTCTACCGCAATCCGTGATAAACAGTCAGCTGGACCGTTTTCTTTGCCTGGGCGATAAATTATGTCAAAATTGTAATCAACTAGTTTTAGTCGCCATTTTTGTACTCTACTATTATTATCAGCCGACTTTAATAAAAGTAGAGGTTTGTGGTCCGTTACTACCGTAAATTTATTTCCGAATAAGTACGTTCTAAATGTTTTAATAGCGAAAATTATTGCAAGAGCCTCTCTTTCATAAGTCATATAATTCTGTTCTGTTTTGTTCAAAACCCTTGAAGCGTATGCGATGGGTCTATCGTACCCTAATTTTCCCTGGGAAAGGACCGCGCCCAAACTATGATTCGATGCGTCTGTTCTAACGATGTAAGGTTGTTAAATTGTGGATATTGTAGGATAGGTGCTTCACATAGTAGTTTTTTAAATTTATTTAAAGCTTCCTGTTGTACTTTGATCCAGAAAAATTTTATGTTTTTATGTCAGAGTATAGTTAATGGTTTTGTTACTTCTGCAAAATTTGGAATAAAACGTCTATAATAATTGCATAGCCCTAAGAACTCTCTAACGTTTTTCGTAATTGTCGGTGCTGGAAAAGCTTCAACAGCTTGTACTTTTTTTTTATCTGGTTTAATCCCATATTCACTGATAATATGTCCCAAAAAGGATACTTCTGTTTTGAGCCAATCGCATTTTTGAGGTTCAAGTTTAAGGTTAGCTTCTCTTAGTTTTTGAGCTATTTCAGAAAAACGTTTATTGACCTCATCCACTGTTTCTCTAATGATGATTATATCGTCGATAAAAACAAAACATGTATTGGCGATTAAGTCCCCCAAAATTGTATTAAGAATTCTTTGAAATGTTCTAGGCGAGTTTACTAATCCGAATGGTAAAACGAGAAATTCAAATCTTCTTAATGGATGTATGCTAAACGCTATTTTGAAAATATCTTTCGGGTGCATTGCTACCTGATGGAAGCCGGATTTTAGATCGACAACATGATAAAATTTTGCTTTCCCGAGTTGATTAAATATTTCTGTTATGTTTGGAATTAGATATGAGTCAGGAACAGATTTTTCATTCAATTTCCTGTAGTCAATTACTAATCGCCATCTAGCTTTCCCGTCTGCTAAGCTCTTTTTCTTCACTAGCCATGTTGGTGCATTGAAAGCACTTTTCGATTTCCTTATTAAATTATTAGATATCAATGATTTTACTTCTTCAATAGCAATTTTTCGTAATTTGTGTGGCAAGGGAAATCGTTTGACGTAAACCGGTTTGTTGTCTGTTAAATTAATTTCATGTTGTTCTATATTACATGTACCTAATCTGTCGCCATCGGCCCAAAATACATCTTCGTTTTCCTCAATAAGTTCTTTCATTATCTTATAGTTGTTTCCGACTAAATCTCTCAAATTTATTTTTTCCAATACTCTTTCCTTGTGGCTTAATTGGTTTCCTTCAATTTTTTTTTGTTCCTCTCCTAAAAAATTTATGCTACCCGCGTATACAATTTCATTTTCATTGACATTGAAATCTATATTTTCCATTAGTTCAATACTGTTTGGAAAGTTTTCTAAGTCGAAAGATAAATATTGATATGTTTGGATTTCTTCTGAAACAGTATTTTCCGAAGGGAATTCTATTCCTATATTTTCTTTTATAACCGATATAAATTGTTTATAATCATAATTGTCTGCATAATCATCCTTTGTGTTAGTCATTTCATCAGTACTCATTGCTACATTTATATCAGTAATCATGTGTTTTAT
Organism: Phymastichus coffea; assembly: GCF_024137745.1. Classification (NCBI taxonomy): domain Eukaryota; kingdom Metazoa; phylum Arthropoda; class Insecta; order Hymenoptera; family Eulophidae; genus Phymastichus; species Phymastichus coffea. The sequence continues at coordinate 1,503,839 of NW_026706822.1, read as the reverse complement.
TTTCGAAGGGTCTTTCTCTAATTCAGCTTTCAAGTTCGTTATTCCCTTGGAAGAAAAAGGTATTAGTATGAGTTTTTACAACTTTCGATCTCGCGTTCTACTTTTAAATCCTTTACAGTCATTGTTTCGTTATTTATTTTATCCGTTGTTGTTGTGCAAGAGAATGTAACAGATTCGGGGTCCTCTAGTATATTTTCTCTTTCTAGTGGATGAAATTTGTTATTTTCCTCAAAGATTTTCAATTCTTCGTAGTGTTTTTCTTTTTCGTTTTTTGTTTTATTTTCCTTATTAATGCCATGTAAAATTTTACTTAAAAATCCCTTTTGTTCTTCTGTTATCCTTGATTCCTCTTTCTTTTTGTTTACGGTAAAAACGATTGAGTTCATTTGAGTCAACGGTATTGATACAAGTTTTATTTTCTTACTATTTATTTCCAAATAACCTTCATCTAATCTTAACTTATTTTCTTTGAGAACAGGTATGCCAAGAATACCGTGATAAGGGATTGAAAATTCTCTTGGTACAATATGAAAATCAATTAACAACCCATTAATTGTTATTTTTATCAAACCTAATGTTTGAATTGTTTTATCAGTAATACCGGATAATGAAATTTTTTCTGAGTTCAAAATAGTGTTTGAATGTATACAATCGCTTTTTATGATATTGATTTGAGCTCCGCTATCTATAAGTAAATTAAAATTAACACCCGAAAACGGATTCGGTACCTGTATATATTGTAACAAATTTTTTAACTTTAGGAATTACATTGGCATTTTAGTTTCAATAATACTTGTAAGTTCTATATTGCCATTACATTCATTATAAAGTTTCCTTTGTTTCTCATTTCGGAGGCATACTTTATTATTTTTTTCCGTTTTGGTTTGCGACTCATATTGTCCTATTAAATTTAATGCGTGAGTTTCATTTTGTTCATCAATATCCATGTTTCGTGTTGTCGTTATTTCGTCTCCTAATTCTGCAGCGAGTGACTTTTTATTTATTTCCTCCGTGCACTCATGTTCGGAAGAATCTATTCGTTTCCCTGATTATTACGTTTGAAACAAGTCGACTCTGTATGATCGGTACGTTAACAAATTGTACAAAATTTTTCTTGGTTATTTTCTAGTGATTTTATAATTGGACATGATTCGACTTTATGACCTGATTCCTTGCAATAAGTACAAATACTAGTAGTTTTTGCGTTTCTTTCTAAAGCTCTCAATTGCAAACAATTTTCAATTACATGATTATTCATGTGGCAATAATCGCACTTAGTGTTATTATTTCTTTTCCCAAAATTATTGAATCGTGAAGGTCCGTTATCGTGATTAAAATTTCTATTTCTACGTTTATCGCCACTAAAATTTGTATTGACAATGATTTCCTTTGACTCTGTTAAATTTGCAACCATCTATAGAATGCCCCTGAGCATTACAGAATTTACATATCAATTCGATCTTTTTATTTACAATTTTACAATTGTTTGACAGGTGATCTTTGTTTTTACAATCTACACAAGCTCCTTTGTAACAAAATAAAGCTTCATGGTTATAGTCCTGACAAATTTGACAATTATATATATGAGTAACATTTGCTGAAGCAGTAACCGAGTCTATATTACTATGAAAATGACTAGCGATATCACCCCTCAATAATCTTTGTTTTTTTAAGTTTGTTTCAATTTTAATAGCGCCGTCGACTTGTTTAAATTTATTTGTGTGGATGATTGGATAATAGAGTATTACTTGTCTGTCCGTTCCGTTCGTATCTATTGTACGTTTCGCGTCTTTGCAAATACTCTCTTCGCTACAAATACCACCAATATCTGTATATTCGTTATTATTAAATGAAAATTCATAATTCTAATCAAGAGTAAAGTCTAAATCTAATAATGAATTTGAGTGTTCAAAATTTTGTGTTAATCGTTTAAGTGGATTTTCTACAGAGTTATTTACGTCCAACGTATTAAATACTTGCACTTCTTGTACCGTGCTTTCATTAGGTGTCATTATATTATTTAATGCCTTTTCCGTATTTTCCCTACTAATTCCTTTAGGAAGAGAGTGTACCAATTTCCTTGATCGTTTGAAAGGATCTATAACGGATGTGCTCGGTTGCACTATATTACTTTCCAACTCTGGTTTATTTTCTACCTGAAACCGCGTGAGTCGTTTTGCTTTAATAAGGCTAGAGAGGTTTTTGTTACTCATTAAAATGTGGTTTCATCTAGAATGTTATTTTATATAAAACAAATACCCATTTAGTACCGGAACCAGAGGCCTGCAATGGCTCCGTCGGTAGGGCGACGGACTCGCACCCGGTAGGCCCGGGTTCGATTCCCAGTTCCTGCTGATTGATACAAGCACCACTGAAAAAAGTTTCATGTGCTTTGTTCTCAAACACATTGCAAGCCTCCGTCGCTGATTAGCACTGATGAAGCATAAATAGAGCGACGTTAAATAAAAAAAAAAAAAAAAAAAAAAAAAAAAGTACCGGAACAAATTGTTACATCGCGACTACGTAGCCGTGACGTGTAGTTTTAGAGTATGTATGATCATTCATTTATTAATAATTATTATAGTGACAGGAACTTACCTGGGATATTATTTCGAGTTCAATTGGCTGCTTAGCTCTATCTCGATGAAGTATATGTGAGGTCGGTCGGTAATGATGCACGAACACTCGACTTAAGTAATTATTTATTTATTCAAGAACAGAAATGATTTCTCAAAAATAACAATAGATAAAATGTACGTTATTCAGCCGTCGCGCGTCACGAATCAGCTCGTAAGAACTTTAATAAATTTTAATGCTATTGATTAGTCGCGCGTCGCGAATCAACTGCCGAAAAGTCGAGTCTCTGTTTGGACATTGACTTTTCGGCCCGTATTAATGTGTTGAGTAATCAGGAAATCAAAATGTCGGGCGCCCCAAATTTTTGGACTACGCATCTTTTAATTTCGCTGAGTTTGTATTTCGTAAAAATGCCGTTCGTCATTTATACATTATTTCGTTGCCAATCGATTGCTGATGAAATCAAAATGAAGAAATATTTACGTCTCAGGACGCAACAGCTTTATCATTCACAGTCACGTTATCGTTTTGGAAGGAAATTGGAGAATTGCCTATGACATATGGATTTTCGTGCAAGCAAACACCAAATGATCATTTTTTAAAATTATTTTTCTTTTGCGGTTCATGCAATAGTCGAATATAGTTTCCTACAATCGAGTCATCCAATAGCTGTTTTTGTTGTTTTGTAGTTACATTTGAACTAACATTGTCTAAATTTATTGCAGTTCTATCAAGTGATGATTCACTAGTCTTTCTAAATTCGTCTTCATCAGTATTATCAACATCATCATCAGCAGCATCAGCAATAGACATAGCGGATGTAATGTAGAATTTAAGTCAATAACAGTACTATTGAAATATCGAGATTTATAGGGAATGTCAGCTGTTGTTTTTGACTTGAAAACTTTATCGAACGTAATTTTCTTCTCCTTGTTCGTTTCCTGCTCAGTATTGTCGTTAGTTTTATTAATAGCTACCTCCACAAGTTTCTTCAATGGATCAACCATAGGTTTAAAAGTTTCATTCAATGTATTTTCTAAATCAGCTGTGTCGCGTTTTATTAGTTGATACTTACTAGATGATAATACTTATTAGTTGATTCTTACTTGATAATTGCTAGAGCACCTTCTTTTCTTTTTCAAAATTAGCTATGTTTGACGCTTGTAATTTCTAAAGTTAAATAATCTTCATTTGTTCATTTTGCTATATTTATAGTAAAAGAATCAAATTCCTTTCTATACCGTCCATGACTGATTCGTCTATCTCTGTCGATAACTAAAAATCCATGATTATCGTCTCTCCAACATTTTTAACAAATTTCTTTAATCTTCTCAAAAGTCATATCTGAGTTAAAATGATCGTTGTAAAGATCTTTAATATTCACGTCATCTTGTTAAAACAAAACTAGTAAATTCATATTATCTCGAATGAGATGCTTCGGTATGCAACCGTATGATTGATAGAGATGGAAACTATCTACTTTTTTATGTCTTTCCATACAGAAGAATGTTCTCACGTTGTCCTGCTTTTCAGTGACTATATCATCAACAATCATGAGGGAATTTGAATGAGCTTTATATGGTGAAGCAACTGTCTCATGTTCGCTGAATGCATGATACTGTATACCATCAATCGGTTCCAATAAATCTTTTAAAAAATTATATTTTGGTTCATTGAGAGTCTTTGAATAAACATAAACGTTTTCGAATCTAAGTCCAGTGGGATGTGATTAGTATTAGCAAACAGTTAATTATCCCACAGGTACTAGAGCCACAGAAAACTGCTCGTATACTGTCAGGTAGTAGTTCGCCATGTCTTTTTTCTCGTTTTTCCATCTCAATCGCATTATTAGAATTTATGACTTGCAACTTAAGTGGTTGCTCTTTGAAGTCTATATTGTTATCTAGTCACCGATCGAACGACGAATGAGACTACTAACTATAAAAAGACTGCTTATATATTTTTTAGTTTCATTAAGACTTTGTCTTCTGATGAGGTATGATCATTTGATTAAAAGAAAGGACTAGTATAAGAAATACTCATTCAAAGAATGACTATCATTTGTTACGAATCTGTCACGGAGAACATACTGACATTGAGTCTCTCAGGCACATCATCCGTACTCGAAACACATTATTTTCCATTGATCGAACTAACACCAAATAAAAAAAAAGATCCTGGTCTAGTTAAGTTATTAACATTTAATTCATTATCAAATATTGACGTTGGTTATAATAAATTTTACATTGAAGGTCAAGAAGCTATCACTTTACCGACTGGTAGCTACGAAATAGAAGATATTGAAAGCTTTCTCAAAGAAGCATTAGCACCTAAAGGTATATCGTTTAGCCTGAAACGAAATAATAATACTTTAGGTAGTGTCATTCAGTGTAGTCAAAAAATACATTTTGAACCAGAGGATTCTATTGGATCAATTTTAGGCTTCACTAGATGTACGCTCGTTGAAAACGAAACACATAGTTCTGACTTACCCGTCACTATACTCAAAGTCAACACTTTACGTGTAGAGTATAATATTACTACAGGCTCTTATATAAACGATCGCAAAGTACATAATATACATGAATTTTTCCCAGCAGTTCCAGCTGGATATAAGATAAGTTTCCTCTCACGTCATGTACCTTCCAGTCGTTGTGAGGAGTATTAATTATTTTCAAATTTGTATAGTTGATCAAGACGGAAACCTAGTTAACTTTCAAGGAGAAGTCATCACAGTGCGAGTACATATAAAGACTATATCTTAGTAATGGGTATCATTTACAATATGAAGAGCGGCCGAGGCTATATTAAAAGACAAAAATGTCGAACAGCAACCATTCAACAGCGAGCTATCGGATCACTCACACCTCAGGACATTCAATTCCTGAAAAGCTTGAGACTAAAGTCGTCGAAAATCGTGAAAAAAATATTATGCACATTAGTGTGCTGTATAAAACAACAACAACAATATAGACGAAACTAATTACCCCTAACACGTAAAACACATAGTAGAATGAAGGAGATGAAAGTCACAGAAAATTTTGCAGGTACTAGAGTGCCGCCTGCGCCCATCGACTCAGGAGTGTCACTGGAGCTGCCCGCCTCCCCCGTTACATCAGTAGGAAACCTGGCTGGTGGACGGGTAATTGCTCCAGGAAAAAGGACAGGGTCGACGTCGCCAGAATTCTGGGACGCTGTGGAGAGTAAGATGCGAAAGCAACTGCTCATTATGCACAGCGTCGTAGGACAAATGACAGAGAAGACGAATGTCCAAAGAAACGTGAGTCGCATGATTACGAACGGTATAGCTGAAATATATGAGGCTGTAGAAGTTTGTATGTATGAACTGAAGCGAATGCGACAGATCAGACAAAAGACGAACGTAACGGAAAAACGAACGAATGTAATGGAGGAAACTCCAGGACATAAACGTCAACGGCTGAAAAAAACCCCAAGCCCAGAAGAGGTAGATATCAAAAGACCGAAAACACTCCTAGACGGTGCTGCCACACAGTAAACGCCGGGGGTGAATGCCGGAAACCGACAGATACCTAACGAGGGAAACACCACGCATACCACTTAACAAACTCCTTCGGAGGATGTTGAGATGAGAGCGGAGGTGTCAGAGGACTGGGCCACGGTCGTAAAAAAAAAGAAAAGCAACAAGAAAAACACAGACAACGAGACGGTACAAAAGACTACAGACGGACACAGAAGCCGACGATCGGAGTGTCCCAACCTGAAAACCAGGCGCGGGACCATTCTGATCAAGCCGGCAGAAGGACAACTGTACGCCAATGTCTTGCGGACTATCAGACAGAAGGTAGACCTCAAGACAGAGAAGGTAGACGTTCGGACGATTAGAAAAACCAAGGACGGTGCTGTATTAATGCGATTGGAAAAGTCGCAAGGACAGGACTTTCAAAGGACACTTCAAAACGTATTAGAACAGACTGCGACAGTAAAAGACTTAACTTCCAGGGTGACGCTGGAGTTTGCTGACCCCCCTCTACGATGGGACACGAAACACCTGGACAGAAAAGAACTCGACAGACTACTACAAAACGCAGAGCCTTTTACGAAAACCACTCGAAGTGGTACGGAGCGTGACTCGGAGAAGAAGTTAGCTGAGGAGGCGGAAAAATACCTCCGTCACCTATGCGAAGCTACGATGCCGAAAAAACGATACGGACGCGACCGGCGACAGATGTACTGGTGGACACAAGAAATCGCAGACATCAGACGCGAATGTCACCGGCGACGTAGACAGGCACAAAGACAAAGAAATAGACATGACGAAGAAGCCTCAGAGGCATACACACTTGCCAGAAAAATGCTGAGACAAGCTATAATTGACAGCAAACCACAATGCTGGACACGACTGACAGACGAGGTAGACTCGGACCCGTGAGGGATGGGTTACAAAATCGTGACCTGGAAACTAGGCGTCCAAGCTCCACCGGAGACAAAAGACGCTAGGACAATGGATGAGATAGTTGAGGGTCTTTTTCCAACGCATCCTGACAGAATCGATGACACGGACACGGACGAAGAAATGGACTGTCCTTGCTTCACAAGGGAAGAGCTCATACGAGCGACAACCTTGCTGAAGATGAACAAGGCTCCTAGATCAGACAGTATACCGGATGAACTGCTATGGTATGTAGCGACTCGGCGGCCCGACATACTCTTGCAGTTGTACAGTGGGTGCCTGACAGCGGGTGTTTTCCGTAAACTCTGAAAAAACGCGAGGTTGGTACTCATTGGCAAAGGCAAGCGAGACCCCGACAAGCCGAATTCGTATAGGCCCTTGAGCCTCCTCAACACGATCGGCAAATTTTACGAACTGCTACTGAGATCATGACTGAACGTGGCGGTACAAACCGCTAGCTACCTATCGGACCGACAACACGGCTTCCGGAAAGGACGTTTAACGATAGGAGCAATCACAAACATGAGACAGATAGTTAACAGAATGAACGAAATTTGCTACGGAGCCTATAACGCTCCTAGTAACATCAGACGTAAAGAACGCCTTCAACTCTGCTAGGTGCGTGGATATTCTGAGAGCACTACCCGATTTTCAGATACCCGCCTACCTTGTAAGAGTCTTGAAGGATTACTTAAAGGACCGAAGACTGACGTACGAAACGACGGAAGGACGAAAGTACCAGAAATTTACAGCGGGGGTGGCACAAAGATCCATACTGGGTCCCGACCTCTGGAACGTACTGTACGACGGACTAATAAAGGTCGACATGTCCCCGGACACGTGTCTGGTCGCCTACGCTGATGACGTAGCAGCCGTAATAACGGCTCGTGACACACGTCTGGCTCAGCTCAAACTGAGCCAGGTGTTGAGGTGTCTGGACAGGTGGATGACGGACCTGGCTCTTTTTAAGACAGGCTTACTGATACTGATGAGACAGAGAATAGACACGATAATACCGATCACTACAGGAACGGAACGATTGGAGACCAAAAGTGTGGTAAAGTATCTGGGGGTGACTCTAGGTACGAAACTGAACTTTTGGCCTCACATACTAGAGGCAACCTTCAGAGCCAGCGAAAGGATCAAGGCCTTTTGAGCAGGCTGATGGCAACACGAAAGGACCGAGACCGAGTATATGAAGACTGGATAACCATACCTCTGCTCTATAGAGTATGATGGGCGTAACCCAATCCATCATACTCTATAGAGCAGAGGTATGGGCCTACTCGTTACGGATGAGGAGACGCACAAAGACTAGGACGAGCGTACAAAGAACGGGGGCGCTAAGAATCGCATGCGCGTACGGAACAGTTTCGGAAAACGCGATATTCGCGATCGCGGGCGTTATTCCGATCGACCTCATGGCAGACGAGAGGAAACGCATTTACGACTGAAGTGCGACCGTAGGGAGGGCCGACGCTGATACAGAGGAACGAACGATAACGACAGAACAATGGTAGACAAGATGGACAACAGACGTTCAAGGACGATGGACCCACAGACTGATACCAGACGTTGGTCCGTGGAAAGACAGAAAACAAGGGGAGGTAGATTTCTATCTCACCCAGTTTCTGTCCGGATACGGATATTTCCGAAAGAACCTGCACAGAATGGGTAAGGTACGAGGGGTGGGGAGGGAGGGGGGGGGGGGTCAATAAGTCTTTACAAAAAAAGGAAAAAAAGTTTTGTGTATATAATTTTTTTTTTATTTTTCAACATAATCTCCTTGAAGGTCGATATATTTTATTTAACGGCCTTCCAGTTTTTTTAGGCCATCAGAAAAATAGGCATTTGTTTCGACGATGACTATTTTTTGAGGTTAGGAAATAAGAAAAAGTCACTGGGAGCCAAATCAGGCGAATATGGTGGATGGTCAGTTTAAATTAAATTAAACTTTAAATCGTTAATTTTTGTCATCGAAACTGCACACGTGTGGACTCTAGCATTGTCTTGAAGAAAGAGGAATATTTTTTTGTTCAAGTGAGGACGTTTTTTTCTGATTTTTTCTGTCAGCTAACCTAATAATGACGTATAATATTGTTCAGTGATCGTCTGGCCCTTTTCCAAGTAGTCGATGTAGATAATTCCATACGCATCCCAGTAAACCATGACCGTAATCTTGCCAGCTGACTTTACTGTCTTTGCCTTCTTTGGGGCTGGTTCTCCTGCGGTAATCCATTGTTTGGACTGTTCTTTGGTTTCAGGAGTGTAGTGGTGTACCCATGTTTCGTCTACAGTTACGAGTCAACACCAAAAGTCTTCCGGATTACGACGTATGCGTACCAAAAGAGCCTCAGAGGTGACCACGCGGGTTCATTTATTTTCAACAGTGAGGAAACGGGGCACCCATCTTGCTGATATTTTTTTCATCCCGAATTTTTCATGTAAAATTGAAATGATTGTACCCTTTGATACCCCTGTGGCCTCAACTAATTCTCGCAATTTTCATCTTCTATCACTCAACACCATATCGTGGATTTTGTTGACCATTTCGGGCATACTCACTTCTACGGGGCGTCCTGAACGAGGTTCATCTTTTGTTGTTGTACGGCCGCGTTTAAATTCATTTACCCAGTTATAAACAGTCTTAAACACAGAAGCAGACTTGCCATAAACAGCGTTCAATTCAACTGTGATTTATTTTTGTGCAAAAATGTTTTATCACCGCTCGAAACTCTGTTTTTTCCATTTTTCAAATAAACCAATAACTTTTTGTTCAACCAACGCTCACAAAACAACGACTTAATGAATCAAGCTGAAACTTTGTACGATATCTAGTTAGTAGTATTGCTTGCCAAAAACATCATAATTTAAGCGTGACGAGCGCCACCTCTTGGATTTTGTAAAGACTTATTGACTCCCTCTCGTAACTTTTCCAGACTGTATGTACTGTAGGGGTCTTGGGACGATGCGGAGCATACGTTTTTCGTGTGCGACCGTTGGGCCGAGCAAAGATTGAGACTATAGACGGAATTAGAGCCGATTATTCCAGAAAACCTGACGAACGTAATATTAACAACAGCCGACGCCTGACATAAGATCGTGCTGTACGCTACGAATGTGTTACGAAAGAAAAAGACGGATGCATACTTGGAAAATTGAATGAAAGAGAAAACTTCAGAGCCTATTTGGGAATGAATGAGTATTAAAGGGATGAATGTGTGCTTGGACACGCAATGACAGCCGCCCAGTCTGAAGTAGTGTGATAAATAGTTCCGGGTTGGTTGCGGTGCGAACAAGGAGAGATATGTTTGGTGGGTACTGGTGGCCTAAGCTACTGAGTCCCACACTTGGCGGGTTTCTGTCAGTTGTCCGTTAATGGATTTAGACTCTCCTTAAAAAAAGAAAAATAATAATAATGTGATGCTATTCCTCAAATCATAATGCTATCCATATAGAAATGTCAATTTGAATATCAATCTATATCAGTATACTGTTCTCTACGATATGTATACTAATTTTTAAAACGCTTACTATGGTAAAGAAAACGAGCCGTTACTTAATAAAAAGATTTCATTAATAAAGTAATGCTAATAGTTATAGACTGCTCCAAATAAAGTGAAACATTAAAAAGCGCACCAGTCGATGTTTGCCTAGAATTTTTAAACTCGGACCAATTTTCTTGAAGATTCTGCGGCCTACTGCTTAATATTATACGATAGTATTGTACAATATAATCCAATTAGTGGTGATGTTAAAAATATAGTTTAAAATTGACAAGATATAATGTAATCAATGTACACAATGCTTTTCAATAAAAAATATATACATTGTTTGAATTTAATACAAACTACCTATAATCATACTATGGAACTCCGGGGGGGCGGGGGGTGATTATGATTACTATGACGCCCTCTACTTTCGAACGGTGAGGTATGGGCTTTCTATAGAACAAATACGTGCATCTACTCTCATAACGACTTTGGTATTTCGTAGAGTTCTCATGAACTTCTTCATCTTTTCAAATGGATTTCGTATTAGATATTCAAGGCTTTCAAGGTTCAAACAAGTCTTTTATATCTAAAGAACTAGCCTATTTACCTTTAGATATTGATACTATTCCAATTGTGCTTTTCTTTGAACCACCGTATCATTGGTTTCAACTTCCTATCATGTGTCGTAAACTGAATAAATTCTTAGACATGTGTCATGACGGTTCATTATGAAGATCTGGCATTATACCATATAAAAATTTACCACTTGTACTAAACAATTATTTACATAATTATAGAAATATTTACGTAAAAGGATTGAAAAAGAAACAACGGTTACAAAAAATAGTACCTGAAAATAAGTATAAAAATTATTTTTTTGTTAGAAATAAAAATCATTATTAATTAGAAACTTTTTATTCTTTTTTCCTTTTATAGAAAAATTTCGGATCTTCAAAAATATAGTTTTGTTATTTATCGCTGGCATTTCTATGTTTATGTTGTTGGGTGTATTGCATTTGTAACTGAAGTCTTTTCCCACGTTGCAGAAGAATTCGTTTATTTCATCGGCTATTTTGTGTGTGTCTGTAATTTTAATATTGTTCTCAGTAATGAAATCGATATTATTAGTTTTTTTTAATGTTTTTCCCTAATTTGTTGTTTAGTATTGTCCATAGATTTCGAAGGTTGTTGGTGTTGAGGTTAATTTTTATTCTGTCAAAGTTTTCTTTTGCTTTATTAATTACCTGGTATAATGTTTTAACATATTTCTTATAATGAATGATTATCTTAGTTATCCAGGCATTTCTCGGTTGGTTATTATTATCATTGTTTTTGGTACTGTAATTTGTTGCATTTATACATAATTGAATGTGTCTTATTAGTTTCGTGATAGCTTAGTTAGGATCTGTTTTAGTAATTATTTCTGACTAATTTATTGTTTTTGGAAAATTTTTTTTTGGATTATTATTAATCTGCTTTATATTTTTTTAATGGCTGTTAATGTCATTAAAATTGGATAATGATCATTAAAAGGTATGTTAAGTAGGCAAGTATTATATTTAATATTTTCTAGTTTTATGAAAAAATTGTTTATACATGAGCCCTTAATGTTATCATTAATAGAAGGTTGAGTAATGGAGTTCTATCCTGAGCAGTAACCAGTTTCTAGTAAAAGTTATAGAAATTCTTGGTCTAGTAATTCTTGACTTAGTGTCTTACGATTGAAATCAACAACTACTATATAATTTTTGTTATTTTTATGTATTAGCAAAAGATTTTTTATGCTTGTTAGAAATTCTGTTTTATGTATGTCATGTGATCTGTAGATAGCTAATAATACTAGTTCTTTTTTATTTTAAAGCTTGATTGTAGTATTTACAAATTATAGCTTATTGCTTTGGATGGTTTCAGAGGTTTCTGTTATTTCATTGTTTATGTAGACTACAACTCCATCTAATTTATTCAATTTACTATTATTATAGTGCATAACATAACCATTTATATTGAAAAACTGATGATAATCAAGATCCCATGATTCTGTGCATACTATAGTATTCGGTCTTTTTTAAGCTATTAATGAAAATTAATAGTTAATTGTAATTAGCATTTAAGCTACCTATATCTACACAAAGTATTACATCATTTTCTGTTTTTAACAATTTATTTAAAGTGGCTGTGCCGTTGGCATTTATTTCATTCGTGATAATTACATTGTCGGACTCCATTATTTCGTTTTGATTATTTTATTGTTACCTGTTGAGCTTGGTGATAATTCGACGAATTTGGCCATGGCGACGGCGGAGGTGTGAGCCGGTGCGTTGTCATGGTGGAAGAGTACTTTTTTCTTCGCCAAATAGGGCTGTTTTTTCTGCAATTCGACGTCGAATCGGCCCAATAATTTGGCATAGTACAGCCCTGTGACTGTTTTCCTCCTCTCCAGGTAGTCGATGTAGATCACACCTTGTGAATCCCAGAAAACGATGGCCATCACCTTTCCGGCCGATGGGGCAGTCTTCGCCTTCTTCGGAGCACTTTTGCCGGGTAAAGTCCACTGTTTCGACTGTTCCTTGGTCTCTGATGTATACCAGTGGATCCATGCTTCGTCGACTGTCACAAAACGATGCAGAAACTCCTTCGGATTGCGCTTAAACAGCGTCAAACATTGCTCTGAAGTTGTCTCACGATTGCGCTTGTTGTCCGGAGTGAGCAAACGCGGCACCCATCGCGCCGACAGCTTTCTCATGCCCAAAATTTCATGCAGGACATGACCCATGCGGTCTTTTGAGATGGCTACGATCTTAGCTATCTCGCGCACCTTCAATCGTCGATCTGCCAATACGAGATCGTGAATTTTTGTCACGTTATCCTCCGTGATAGCCATTTTCGGAGCACCTGGACGTGGCTCTTCAAAAATCGACGTGCGACCACGTTGAAACTCGTTAAACCAATTTTTGACGGTCGCTATCGAAGGAGAAGAGAAACGTATTTTTCACCGTACACAGCATCCAAGCGCTTTTTGATTTCGCTGCGCGATTTCCCTTCCAAAAACAAGAATCGAATCACCGACCGATACTGCTTTTTTTCCATTTTTCAAAAACCAACGGACACACTTGCTTTCACACGCTCTCAAAAATAAACTACAACTCCTATCCGGCTGAAATCTTGACAGTAACCATCGAGAAGGTTGTTCTACGTGATAGAATATTTCTTTTGCGAGAGTGGTGCCATTGGGCGGTGAGGCTAAGTATTTATCGGACCACCCTAGTATGCTTGCGTCTCATCGCTTCACGGGCTTTGATCACCTGCATCAATACATTCTTTTCCTGTTCAAAATCAGCCATCTTAACTCTTCGACAATTCAATACATGATGGTCGACTTACGACTATATCGTTATATTTATAGCAAAACAATTAAAACTTCCCTATATCTGCCATGATTAATTGCTTTATCTCGATCGATAACTATGAAACCATACTCGTCATCTTGCCAAAGTCTTGCACAAATTTCTTTAAATTTAACAAAAGACATGTCAGAGTTTATGTGATCATCGTAAATTTATCGTAAATTAACATCGTCTTGATGAAATATCGCGAACAAATTGACATTGTCTCTGATCAAATGTTTTGAAATTCTTGCGTATGATTGACACAGTTAATAACAATCTACATTTTTATGTCTATCCATGCAAAAGAATACTCTAAGATCATCTTGTTTTTAAGTGGTAATATCGTCAAATATCATGATTGAGTTAGGTTAAGCTTTATCCGATGAGATGACTGTCTCATGTTCATTGAAAGGAAAGTATTTAATTCCATCTATTGCTTAAAAAGTTTCTCAAGAAATTTGTATTTCGATTGATTTGAGTGAGTTGGAATAGACGTAGATGTTATCAAATCGCAGATCATTTGGATGAGTAATCAGGCTGAGTAAGCTGTTTTTCCACAATTTGTTGGATCACAGAATATTGCACTATACTGTTTGGCAGCAATCCCCATACCACTTGTCACGCTTCTATCCTTCCACCACTCCGTAAAAGCTTGCCACTGGAAGTCTCAGTGACTGCCCTCGAAATCCATGTGTATCTTTCGTTATCTCAACTACTACTGAGCCATGCGTATAAATATGTGCACTTATATACCGCAGAGCTCAGCCATACAGCAATTGTCGAACAGTAATGATCAAATATCTTAAACATCGATGACATGGCATTATTAACAAATTGATCAACTCGCTTCCGTTCGAGCTTCATTTGCCAGGAGGTTTTTAGTACTGTGGTCGAGAAATATGACTAAAGAAACGACTGGCACATGGTGATCTCGGTATTAATGCTCTTGATACAGCGTGCAAAGAATACGATATTTCGTACTCGCAAAATCGAGAAGACATTGCAGCCAAAAACGAAGCAGATAGAGTTTTATCTAATGAAGCTTTGAATAGAGTGCTGGCAAAGGACAACAACTTTGGTGAAATAACAGTAGCATACGCTGTAGCAAACGTTATGAAGATTAAAAATACATTCGGTATGGGTCTCAAGAGGGAACGAGGCTCTGCTATGAAAAAAAATAAGAAAGGATTTAGAAAGAAAGAAAAAAAAGACCGTTAGCAGAAAGAAAAAATTGTACTAGATTGAAAAGGAAGAAGAAGAGCATTATACTGAAAATATTGTAAGCACTGCCTTGAAAGCTGCAGCAATACCAACTGATAGATCAGTTACAGTCATTCGCTCAGCTTTGAAAGTTGTGAAAGAAGATGGCTGGTGGTAAATGTCGTGATATCATGCCTTAAATATTACGAGTTTCAGCGAAAATTGCTGGTACGCTACTATTTCTCATTCCACTATTTGCTAGTTTAAGTGCAACTAGCGCTCTCGCTGGAGATGCTGCTGGTAAAGCAAAAGCTATCAATAACATAAAGGTAGCTCGAAAACAGTTGGAGGAAACTCAACGATACAATCAGATAATGGAAGCTATCGCTATGGATAAAGTTTTATACTTGGAACCCTACAAAAAGGGTATTTGATGTATACCTGAAACCATGGTCGGAAAGAGTTTAAAAAAAAAAATTCGAGAAAATGAGCTTACCTAGTCAAGCACTAGCCACTATGACTTGATAAAATATGCAAAACTGATGAAGATTTTAAATTTTCGTGGACTATTTATGAGAAGTGATACCTGCTGGAGGTACTCACTACAGGAAATCAGTAATCATTAATTTAGACTATAAAAGTGGACGTGATACGCATTGGGTGACCTATCGCAAGACACTATCTACTTTGACAGTTTTGGTGCTCTACAACCTCTTTCGATTTATTGCTTTATCTGAATAATAATGAAGTTAAATATAATTACGAAAGATATTAAGATTATGAAACTGCGGTCATCTTTGTTTACAGTTTTTGTCAAATAAACTTAGTGAACGAAGAGCTATATAAGGAGCTGCATATGTCAATAGTGAGTCATTCAGTCGAGAACTATTATGGAGTGCTCACTGACATTGAGTCTTTCAGGTACATTACTGATACTCGAGGTCTATTACTTTCCTTCAAAACAGCTATCACCGAACAAGGATCTTAGCCTTGATAGAACTGCTAACGTTCAACTCTATACCAAACATCGAATCACCTAACCATAAACGACGAGAAATTTATTTTATTTGAAGGAAGCTATGGAATTCAGGAGATTCAAGACTTTCTTCAAAACTCATTGACAGAGAAGGGTACGAAAATTGCTCTCAAACCTAACAACAGTAGTCTTCGTAGTGTTATCAATTATAGTCATATAGTTGATTTCCGGAAAGAAGATTTTATTGGATGACTGTTGAGCTTTGGGCTAGAGAACTGTTACCCAACATTTCTCATCACTCAGATTTACCTATACACGTATTGAAGATTAATGCATTGAGTAAAGTATAACCTCACTTCTGGAGCATATATAAATAAACATAGAGAACATAGAATTCACGAATTTTTTCCAGCTGTTCCACCGAGATATAAAATCGTTGAAATACCTTCTTATGTAATTTATTATCCGATAACTTACAAGTCCACGAATCATCTATAAATACGTCTTATTGATCAAGACGGTAAGTTGGTAAACTTTCGAGGAGAAATCATTACCTTACGAGTTTACATCAAGACGATAACGTAATAGGCTTAGTGTTCAATAGAAAAGTTAGAAGTGGCTATATAAGTAGTCCACTATGTCAACGAAACATCAGTCGACAGCGAACTACCGGAGCGCTAACACGTCGAAACATACAATTCCTGAGAATTCTCGGCCAAAAGTCATAAGCTATGGCGGAAGATAATCTGTATATTACTTTATTGTTTTCAACGAAATGGAAGTGTCTTCTACCATCACGCAGCATGCTTCATGTCTTTGGCAAGTTAACAGCACCGGACGGAAGAATATAAAAAGCTAAATTTGTTAATGATTCCATGAGCAGAATCGCTATGAGATCAATGTCAATAAAATTGAAAAGTCAAAGAATTAAGGATTGACTTGTGCTATGAGGAATTGGCTTTCATTCAATCCAAGTCAAAGTTTGATTAGCGAAAATACCATATGGTGTGGTAATAATGATACGAGAAAATACATCAATAACGCTGGTTATTTTGATTTCACTATTTCACTTACTATGTTGCTATATTTTTCCGAGAACTATCGTAAAATTGTTGTTAATATAAAGTATGAACTAATTATTTTTAATTACACAGATCTGCAAAATAAGAGGTTGTGATTGTTGTTGGCCAACGGAAGGTCATTTCCAAAGTAATTTTTTGCGTAGAATTCGAATCTGGTATTCAGAATTTATCCATCACGTCAGGTTTTTTAGATATTCTAACCTAAAAGGGTAAAATAGGCAGTTTTTTGGTATACGAGGTCTGTCCGGAAAGTATCGGGCCTACGTTTATATTTTCGTGCCATAGGCTTCGAACGACCTCTACCGGACAGAAACGTCAACAGTAAAGCTTCACGAACCTATTGGTTACTTACTGACATCTGCCGGACGTATAGTTCATGCGCAGCGTGTCTTTGTTTACAGTGCCTTTTCGCGTTCGTCGGATTTTAATATTGTCAAAAATGACTGAAAAACATGATCAACGAATTTGCATCAAATTTTGCTTTTAACTCGGAAAAACGAGTTGGGAAACTATTGAAATGATGCAAAAGGCCTTCGGAAGCGAATGTATGAGCAAAACACGAAAAAAGAGTGGTATAAACGGTTCAAGGATGGTTGCACTTCTGTCGATAGTGATTCTCGTTCCGGCCGACCTTCGACGACAAAAACCGCAAATAATATTGAGTTGGTCCGACTTGCAATCGAACGAGATCGTCGTATGACTGTGCGAGAACTAGAAGAAGACCTTGGGATACCAAAAACTATCATTTCAGAAATTTAGGAACGAAACGCGTGTGCGCGAAATTCATCCCAAAATTGCTCACAGCAGAGCAGAAAAACATTCGCTTAGAAATCGCTCTGGACAATCTGGAAATGGTCAATAATGATGATAATGTGCTTAGAAAAGTTATTACAGGTGATGAATCATGGGTTTATGGTTATGATCCTGAAACAAAACAACAAACTTCACAGTGGAAGCATTCTGAATCGGCAAGACTAAAAAAAGCACGTCAAAGTCGGAGCAATGTTAAGTCAATGTTGATTGTTTTTTTCAATTGTGAAGGTAATGTACATCACGAATATGCACCAACAGGTCAGACAATCAATAAAAAATACTACGTTTAAATTTTGAAACGTTTGTGTGATACAGTAAGAAGAAAACGGCCGCACTTTTGGGAAAGTGGTGACTAGCTTCTCCATCACGATAATGCGCCAGCGCATTCATCCAATCTTGTGAAGCAGTTTTTGAGCAAACACAATATCGCATTGCTTCGACAACCTCCATACAGTCCCGACATAGCCCCTTGTGACTTTTGGCTGTTTCCAAAACAAAAAAAACCTCTCAAAGGACACCGATTCGATGACAAAACAACGGTTGAAAACAATGCGACGAGTGTACTTAAGGCTATCCCTAAAAGTGAGTTCCAGGACTGTTTTGAAAAGTGGAAACATCGATGGAACCGTGTTATTCAATCAAGTGGGGATTACTTTGAAGGATGCCACCCACCAGATGATAAAGAATAACACTAGCACGAAAATATAAAGGTAAGCCCGATACTTTCCGGACAGACCTCGTACGTACATTAATAATAATAATTGATCAACAAGTGTATTGATCAAATTCGATTCAACGTCCTACCGGTACAATTCTTATATACACAATTTATTTATTACATAAATTTTAACACTAATTTTATAAATAGGGACAAAGTTTCTCTCAAAGGCATATCAGATAGCCGATAAAGCCTAAAATAGTAGCTGTTTCAGTGCAGAAACAGCATTGTCATTTATTTATAATAATAAATAAATTTTCGTCATTTTTTTTGGGATTTCTAGGATAGAGGCATCTTGACTGACAATAATACATTTTCTTTTGCAAATAACTACATCCGTCTTCGCGAAAACCCTGTGGCGGTTCTAAAATACGGATTGCGTCATCAAAATCTCTCAAGTGTTTTAGAACCGCCATAGCTTATCTACTTTAAGTACTTAAAACTTGGACATTTTTGTTCAATGCCTTGACTAATTGTTTCATCAGTCCAAGCTTTATATGAAGAGGACGAATTGAAATTTTAGACGGATTCACGAGAGGCTCTCTAAGAACATTCAGTTTCTCAGGTTCAAATGACTCACTTGGTGGTCAATGCTGTTTCTTGTAGTAATTTCTTCTATCTCTACGAGATCATGGATAAAATTTTTAAGTCTCCATATATTTGCCAATTATGTTCTGTAACGGGGTAGATTAACTGATGCAATTAGGATTTGTCTAAGAACAATGTCCCACGATGCAGAGCTAACCGTCGCTCCGTTAATCACGTATGGTTATACGTGTATTCACCTTTACGACCGATACTTTCGCTCCAATGTCACCTTTCCAATAGAATTGAACTCACCTTAAATCACCTGACTGGTGACTCTTGCTTTATCTTAGGTGTACGTAGAATAATGTTTATTTCCACTATTCCCTAGACAAAATTGGTTTAAAAGATATCAGGTGATGGATCCGTTAAATTAAAGGGAAACGAAAGAATGTGATGGGACGAATAAAATTCTGGCATTTTAAAGGATTAAAAGTTACAGTCTTTTGTGGACCGAAAGACTTGCGTACGCGTATAAGATTTGATCTTGACCAGATCTTGATCAGTCCGCTCCGCAGAACGACGGGACTGCTGGGCGCTGACTCCCTGGGGGCAGTGATAGTCACGCCTTCCACCGTGGCAGTCGCACGTCCTTCCTGTGACCTAACCACGATCGTGGTGTCGGGAACCACGCGCCCGTCCACATGGACCGTGAGCATCGGCCTGGTACCAGTAGCTGCCAGGGCTCTCTTCACTTGAGGCATCGCCGGGAACACTGTCGGGGACTGTCCACTTTCCATCTGCAGCAGGGCCTCTTTATAGGCCCTCTGGCGCCGAACCACCTCTGCCCACGTCCCGAGCAAAGGTCTTTCCATCTGCACCCTGGTAATTCAAAAAGCGCCTCAGGTGCTCATGCAGCTGAGACTGGAGTTCGCCGATGAACCGTCAGGCGCTCTCCAGCTCGTTGAGACCCAAGCGTACGTGCCTCCAATCAAGCAGGAGAGTTGGCTGCTCAGGGATACGGGGGTGGTTGCAGATCCAGTGCTGAGCCTCACACATCTCCCTGGGTCCAGGGCACTGGCTCACACTGTCCGACGTCTGGGATACGCCGGACTTAAGGGTCTGCATTCCCTGGTCCACAGTAAACTTTGGACGCTCAACCTCATCTTTGGCTTCCGTCTGGGTCGAGGCGTCCCGGGCAGCATTCTTCGGGGCGACCTACGTCCCGGAGAACGTCCGACACCGTCCCTTGGTGACGCTCCCTTCGGGTGGCCTCCTTCACCTGGAGCCTGGCGAAGCTGCGTAGATCTTCTGTTAGCCTCGTTGCGTTAGGGTCCAGCTGTAGATCTAACAGTATCTGGGTGACCACCTCGAAGGTCTCCTCGTTAGCGTCGATTCTCCTATCTATCTGCAACAGCAAAAAGAAGAGACTGGACAAAACTCCCTGAGAATAGAAAAACCTACGATACGCCGCATCCCACCAGGTTACGCGTTCCCTCGCGTATCCTTGCGTGGACGTCCTGGTCCACGTCGGTTACCGCACCTTTCCCGTCGCTTGTTCGGGATAATCGGCTCAACCGTCCTTTGTACTACGGGCATCGTCTTTCGAGGCCTACGTCTCCGTCTAGATTCCTTCATAGGAGGGTTATCACCTCCTGCCTGACCGATGACTGTCTCTAGGATCCTCCGGGGTCGACCTCGACCTCTTTTAGTTGGTGCGGATATGGGCAAATCCGACTTCTCGGTGGGATTGTTACTTACGACCGTGGGGATTGCTATTTCGATCCGCTCGCTCGATAAATTCCTACTAGAATGTTCACACGCCCTCGCGGAATCGCTTGCCTCCTATGGTCCCTCTTCTCGCGGCTCGACAGGATCGCTATTGGTCGTTTCTTCGTCCTCTTCTTTTCCTGGACGTAATACGGTTTGAAATCTTTGGCATGGAAGAACTCGGGCAGGATCTCCAATTGATTACCCAACCTGTATGTGTTGGTACTGTAAACCTCCTCAATCGCATACGGACCAGCGTACAATTTATCTGATATGCCTTGGGTAGCCAAGGAGAGTACGCTGTTTATCTTCCATATCCCATCTCCGATCTTAAATTCTGGTTCCCGTCTCTTCCCGGCCGCTTCCTCCTTTGATTTGGAGTTGGCACGCTCCCATAGATTAGGGAGCTTCTCCATATGTTCAGCCCAATCCACTACAGCTTAGCCCTCCGAACACTCAAGGGCTTGCTGATCCTGGGATCTTCGGAACGTCAAAGGAGGTATCGGCTGATGCCCAAAGATGAGCATCACAGGACTATATCCGGTGGTGCTATTCGCTATTCGCAGGATTCGTTTGAGGATGGTACACGGAAGTGAAGACGCGCTGGATGCCGTTCATCTGAAAGTATGAATCGACTTCCTGATTCTTGAATTTGGTTCCGTTATCCGACAAGAATACTTCTGGCGCGCAAATCTAGTGACAATCCGCTCGTGTAATTCTTTCACGATCGTCTTCCTATTAGCTTTGCGTATCGTAACGTATACCACCGAGCGAGTAAAAAGGTCTATAAAGACAAGGACATAGATAAAACCTCTAGAGCTTTTTGGGAATGGTCAAGTGATATCACCGGCCACCACCTGCCAGGGTTATGACACCTGTCTACGACCCATCAGCCCGTAAGGTGCCCTTTGTTCCAACTTGCATTGCTGATATACCGGGCAACTTTTCACGTACTCCCTGACTTGATCATACATCTTAGGTCAGAAGTACTCGTATAAGCGCCTAGCCCTGGAGAACGTACGCTCCGTTGTCATCTTCAGCTGTATCTAAATTTAAATATTCATGGCGATTGCCCTCCATGATATCTAAAATGTCATTATTAATATTGATTACATCATTGTTTGTAGATGTCAAAATTACTTTGTCATCTAAGTCTAAATTATCAATTGTTATTTTACTCCGGAATATTATTTTTCTCTGTGATCATGTAATTGAAAATTACTATTAATTCATTCAAATTTAATGCAAACTCTTTGCTCCATTCTTTTCGATAGAGAAAATCGCCGAGCACACCAAACACTTCTAACCTCTGACGCCTTTGCCAGAAAAACAACACATGCTATATAGTCAAAACTATAAATGATCGTGGCGAGTGCATCAACACAACAACAACAGAAATTCATAACTTGAATGTACGCAACCCGCTAAAATTGAAAAGTCACCTTACTTTTTGAACCCCACTCGTATATAATCAGACTCATCATCTAAAAATACTACAAGCATACTTGATCATAGCAATAATAATAATCATTATCACCACCGCGACCATAGTCACACGATGAATTATTTATATACAAGTGTAAAGAAAAAAAAACAGAAAGTCCTGTCGCAGAACCGAAAAATTACACACCGATCTCTACATCTTCTTATGGAATATCCGGACTTTTCAAAAGCGAAAAGGGACAATCACCTGAATCCTAATAAAAAATATGGTAGCCATAGCTATCAATATTTTTTTTTATATAAAACAGTTAAATAAATGATTTTCGGAAAATGTTTAATACGATGTCGTGTCCAAAAATTTGAAAAACCTTTTTTTTACCAATTTTTTGCTTTCAGAGCTGTGTAGATAATAAGTAAAAATTGATTAGACCATCGTATTGTACATGAAAAAATAGATCAAAAACATGCTCAATACTTATATCATAAAGACTAATTTGTCATGAGAAAGTGACGTTCAAAATACCAATCTTCAATTCCCTATGTATAACGCATAGGCAAGCGAGAGTCTGAAGTTTGATCGTCGATTTGTTTGATGGATTGGTCCTGATAATACAAGTATTACAAGTATTTCTTCGCGTAGAATATGAATGTTCTATCAGCTTTTACTTAAAATATATCCACACTGATAGAAACGAAAAACTTGTGACGGGGCCCTGGCTATAATTGTCGGCCCTTGGCCGCCGGCGTTGGAGATTCTGAGTTAGACGGATCGTTTGACGGCCGAGCGTGCACACGTGAAAGAGAACTAAACAGACAAAGAAAGTAGAGGACAACGAGCAGATCAAAGCACAAGGTAGACTTCCAACGACCCTTGCATCGAGGAATCCATACGAGTCTGCCACAAGCCTGCCAGCAGTCCCGCAGTATTTTCGGCCTGCAGTGGAAATAGCAGAATTTTCTGCCACCAACTTAAAAAACAGTTCCTGCCAGCAGCATCAGCAGCGATTCCTACCAGCAGCCTTTACCAGGTCAGGTCGTCTCTCTCTCTCTTTCTCTCTCTATTCGCGAGTGCGCGACGATTTGAAATACTTTTTTCGTTTTCTAGGTTGATGCCCGTCGTTGTAAATTTTCAAAAAATCACAGTGAAACTAGAGTACATATAGAATAGGATACCGTAATCTCGGTATTGATATATTTTTTAGAATCAGAGAAAAACAATTTTTTTTTGTAAATTACCGTTTTTTTTTACCTTTCCACGTTTGGAGAAAAGATAAAAAAGTTTAGTCGATGGTAAACTAGTTGTTTTTGGAGGTAGAATGGATTTATCGAGTTAGTTTTCACATTCTGGGATAGGGGTACTTCGACCCAGTTAATGAGAGGTATCTTTTAGAAATTGAAGGATATAAGACAGTATGCTCTATCGTTGCAGAACAGATAAGTTATAGCGAGCTCGAGTGAAGTGAGAGACACATTCGGAACATTTTGTTAGGGATAAAACATATGAAAAGATTGCGAGGGACTACCCATGGCACGGTATGTACCACGACATAAAGGAATTCGTGCGTTCGTGTAAAAAATCTCAACGGCATAAAATTGAATAATTGTTCCCGATAGGCCTCATGATTAAGCAAATATTCAAGCGACTGTGTTTAGTAGTAGTAGTAAATGTCATCGAATTACCGAGAAGAAAGAATCAATTTAAATATCGTATAATATTTCATGATTTATTTACGAAATACGTAAAGCTCAAGTCTCTCCACTATACTACTAGCAGGTCAATTTTGCTGAGCGAGCGATAAAATACTTAAACGAATGTTGGCGATTTTCGTGAGGAAGATCACAAAAATCAGGATAAGTATCTACACGAATTTAGGCAAGACATGAATACGAAGATTTAGGCAAGCACAAGGACCATCCTAGCGTTCTTGAATTTTGGTTGTGAACTGTAGCAGGTAAGGAATTTACGATACGAAGTAGAACGTGTGTGTCGATTATTCACGCGTCATTGCGCTGCGTGAATTGGTTATCAAACACATCGAGGAATCGCTAAACCTCCAAAAGAAACATTACGAAAGTCGATGACTTATTGTTAAGCCGCGTACACACGTTCTTAAATGTGAGTCCTGGAAGAGAAGCTAAATTGGACTCAAGTTTCTCCAGTTCGTATAAAGTTTTGTGGATAGTATCACCAGGCGTATTAATCTTAACCACGCACAATAATAAGTAGGTATTGATGGTACATGTATCTGAATTTAAGAGGTACGTCTCTCTGCGAAATGTGAAAAGAGTCAACAATTAGAAGTAGGATACATCTTGGATGTTCTAGTGGTTATGTGAATGTTGCTTGTAATTTTTAGGTTAAGTTCTGTTTTGGCTTTGTTCCTAAGTGTAAACGTTTA
Organism: Phymastichus coffea; assembly: GCF_024137745.1. Classification (NCBI taxonomy): domain Eukaryota; kingdom Metazoa; phylum Arthropoda; class Insecta; order Hymenoptera; family Eulophidae; genus Phymastichus; species Phymastichus coffea. The sequence goes on along the minus strand of NW_026706822.1, from coordinate 1,479,024 downwards.
ATAAAGGCAAAGGATGTGCCGGACAATGTAGCCATCGTGTTGACGCGATAATCTGGCAAATGTATTGAGAAATTGTGAGCTTTATTAATTGTTATTATGTAATTATATTGCAAGCGAAACAACTATGGAACAGCCAGAAGCAGCTATGCATTTCTCTGGCGAGCACGTCGAGACAAATACGATGTTAGCTGTAATAGAGCATCAAGGATCAGTAATTACCTCCTTCATTCTCGTGGTCGAGGAAAGCGCGAGCAAGATTACATTGGGCGCAAGTAGAAGTCAGACTACAGAGCCAGAGGTCGCGGAGCAGAGTCAGAATGAATTCGTGCTTGCTTAACGTGGGTGCCGAAGTTAAAATTGTTGTGGCGGTGGGGGCCGTGTGGGCTCGGTAGGTGTTTTACAGATGGGCATATCCAGCAGTACTATCTCTCCGTCTCAGCGAAGTGCTGCTATTATCAATTTTAACGCTGATTGTGGTAGAGATTCAGCGGGTTTGAAGATACGAATCAATCATAAATGAGCTCATTACACCGGAGGACCTGCTGCTGCAGTATCCGTTGCCATTCACCACATGGGCGAGTTCATCCACGTCGGAATACCTCGAAGCGCGCTGCTTCGAAGTGCGACTTGACGTCTTGAGTTCCGCGGTGTACGTTTCAAGTATTTGCAAGTAATAAGGGAGGAGGAGGCAGCGCCCATGTATGGCACCTTTAAAAAAAATGCCGCGGCAATAAAAAATGTCAAACTTCGCCAAGCTTCAACAAAAGAAAGCCGGCTTTTCTTAGCATCGCATTAGTTATAAAAGGCATTTCTATGAAACATAGAGAAATATGAGAGTTTCGGAAAAGATAGCAGCAAAAATCGCAGCTTATCTCGTTATTTACGGGATTGCTGAGCACAGGGAGTGCGCTAAATTTTACACCTGTACCGAGAAAGGTGAGATCGGTCACGCAGGGTGAGTCACAGGATGGGGTGATCTAGGTGATTGACTCTAACGTAACGAAATCGGATCAGGAGTTGCACTGCAACCGGAGGAACACAAATCCGACCGATAGTCGTGGGTAATAGCCGAGCGACCAAGTAAACTCTATAATGTCAATAGGGGCAAAGATAGACTCACCTATTTTCCGATGGAACATGCATACCTGCGCCAAGAGCAGACGTTAGCACATCTGCAACTGAGTGCGGTGCCCAAGAACAGGAAGGAACGCGATTCTACGAGTATAGCAGCGGTCTTGCCGGAGCTAGCGAGACTGATATTAAACCAACGTGAGGAAGTTGCGAGGGTGGAGCTCCAGGCACTCGAACTCGCTGTCTAGCCTTAATAATTTATTGCGATTCCGAACATAAAGCGGAACTGATGAACATAACGCGATATCCGGTGTGTCACTTTCCAAAGCTCAATCTCTCCCGCGTCAGCACTCACTTGGACACGAGTCTTTTGTGTTCAAATTTTTTTACACCGGGATACGTTAAGCAACTTCGCTCACGTCTTAATACCAACTATAACAGCAATAAGCGCTAGATTTGAGCGGTTACGTTAACTTCTTATTTGTATGTAGTTTAAGTTTTTCGTTGTTTCCCTTTGGCGAAAATAAAGCGCGACGTTTTGTATTTATTCGAAATATCTTGTATAATTTGTGAATCGTTATCTTTAACTTTTACGCTCACAGCCAGTCGTGATGAATAATTTTTGTAGAAGCCAACGCCGACTTTCTTGATCGAAGTTGCACCCACTACAGAATTAGCAGCAGGTAGTTCCTGACGAGCGACAACTAACCCCTCCACGCATAGTAATTCTTGCTAAATTTTGGCAGTTAAAATATCACGTTCGCTTTTTTCGCTGGAAGTAGAAGGAATTTTCTTTTTTATATATTGTTTTCGAACGTAGAATGGTTTGGTACCTCGGATAACCTCAGCGTTTACAACAAGTTCGCTGTAATCCGTGAGTTGCGAGACGCTGCATGCATTTAATGCCATTTGAGTTGTTTATTTGTGTCGTCGACGCGCTTGACTCGTGTTACGTTGAAACCCGGAGCTAATGAGACAGATTGAAGCGAAAGTCGTTGTATCGTTTTCGTTGATATTGCGCAATTAGCGTTGAGCGACTTAATACAGTACCGTAACCCCTCCTCTGTAAATGAATAAAGTCCCAAAATATCAAAACTAAAAATGTTTAATGACACTCCATATTATAAAACTGTTAGTATATATTTATTCACCTTTCTCGAGCAACACGCTGTGGTTCAGTACCTGGTGGAACGTCTATGGATTTATTATTAGATGATTTCACCATGTAATCAAAAGTTGCGTTGAAAGGAAGTCCAGAACTCATCCAAAGAAACATGTCTGTACCAAGATTATTTCCAGAAGTCCAAAAATCATATTTTGAGTAGCCTGCATTTTTCAAATATTGTGTCATAATATCAGCTTTTTCTTTTGTCTCAAATGAAACAAGTTGCAAACCAAGTGAACGACAGTACTGGTATGCTAAAAAATAATTTAACTCAGGACTATAAGGATTCATTCTAGATATAAAATATTGCACACCATCTAGCTGAATTGTAGTGATTCTCTGTGCTAGGGACAAAAATGTTAAAAAACAAGTTATCATTTGAAGTTATGATATTATTTGATTTAACTAAAAACAAGAGAATTTTGAGTGAAATATTCCAAAATAGTATTTCTATGAATATACAAGGCTTATTGATATTATTTTTCGATTGGAGCATTATCCAAATAAATTCTTCTGTAATAATATTTATAATAAAAAATTATTTGTCTTATAACTATTGTAGGTCAAAAAGTTGTACAAATTTATATTTTCTTTAAATATCTAATATAATAGACAAATAAGGGAATAATAAATTTTATGTATTTTTCCTAGTATACATTATACAATTTATATTAACATCCAAAATGATGGAAATATTAGCAAAGTTACTCCTAATTGGTTCATAATGATTATTCATTAGATGTTTTGGACTGGTTATAATAAGACATTCTACAAGTTAAGTAACAAATTATTAAATAAAAAATAATGGTATTTGTCATTCAAATGGAAAACTTTGTGATTTATTTTAATTTTGTTTTGCATTGGAAAAAAACATATAAAATTCAAGATATACGCTCAATAATGGCATAGGTAAGGAAAGAGAGAAAGAAAGAGAGAGAGAAATGCTGTACGATATAAGTATGCATAAAAACAGTTGCATTACTTTCTCCAAGAAAAATATAAGAAAAAGTTATAAAATTTCAAGAAATAATTAGGTAAACTAGGTAGGCCACAGATCAGGGGGGCTTCAGATCATGGGGGGGGGGCTCAAATCAGTGATCTGAAGTGCATGATCTATGAGATAAGCACTCTTAGATCAGGCGCCGCCTCTCCTCCTGCAGCCCTCTTAGGTCAGGCGCCCCCTCTACTCCTGCAATCTGCAGCACTCTTAAATCAGGCTCCCCCTCTCCTCCTGAGATCAGGCGCCCCCGCCGCCGTTCCCTCTGTGATCTGAAGCGTATGAACTATCAGATCATCACTATTAGATCATGCGCAAAAGCCCCCCTCCCCGCCCGCCGAATGTGAAATGCGTTTTAAACATTAAAATAAATTTATGTAATTAATTGCATTTAATTAATTTGACGTAATTGATTTACGTGTAATGCATAGATTTAGTGAAAAAAATTATATACTGATTATTAATTTATGAAATAGTGGAGTAGAGGGGGGGGGGTTATCTTAAATATACACATTGTTTTTTCTTAAATAAAATTTTTTTATTAATAAAAAATAAATCTTATTCTACAAGTCATTTACATTGAAAGAATGAAATCCTTCAATAATTTCATCGCTCTCTTCCCAATCCATGCAGCAACCATTTAAGTAAAACTTTTTCATAAATTTGACATTTGGATGTGCGCACGTCGTTACGTATTTACCGTTATGATTAGGACACACAGTAACTGATTTCATATTTTCAAAAGGGGAATATCTCCAATCATTCAAGTCGAAAACTTTGAGGCCATGTCGTTCGAACCATTCTTTTTTCAGATCTCCGGAAACAAAAATTTTTGTAGCATCTTTGAGCGTGTCTGTAATGATGAATTTATGCTCTTCGTACTTGAAATCACCAGAGTCCCATTCTAATCCATGATAGTAGATTTCCAAAGATTATAACGCTTACATTTTTCATTTAGTCTTCGCCATGGAAACGGAGGATTGAATAATCGTACGAGTGGTTCTTCGTCGCAGTTAAGTGGAAGTATCGCTAGCTTCTTTAAGGCATACGTATTGCCAGGCATCATGAAACCTTGCATATCCACTACGTACTCTATTCGGGCTGCTACTGAGCTGCTTGAGAGAAGAGTCATCTCTTTAATACATCGATCTCCACTCCCTAATAAGTTTCTTTACATCCCCACTTATTAAATTGTATTGAACGATGCGATCATGTAAAATAAAACAATATGCTGAAGTTCCTTCAGAAATCTTTTCCCTTGTTTCAAACTCCAAGTGTACATCCACTGCAGAGTTCTTCAATGTCTCATTTTGTTTAGAGCAATCAATAATAATGAGTTGTACTTGTTTTATGAAGGTAGATTTTTTTAGCATCGGTTCAGAGTCTTTACCATAATATGCCTTCTGGAAACTGGCATATAGTACATGTTGTATAACATTGCAAACTGATGCTTATTTATGTCAATATTAAGATTACCATACGGATAACACTGAGAGTTGAGGAAAAGTTTTACGTTACTAATGTTGCAATGATCGAATACGCTTGCATTAACTGTTGAAATATTTTTTCGTTTAGTTTGAAAAGCTAAGATGACATAACGTGGTTTTTCCAGTTGATTTGCAGTTTTGACTGTTCATACGTTACTTGTGTTCATAGGTAGCATTGGATACTCATATAATTCCCAACTACGAAAACTTATTGAAATGGTTCTTTCTCTTTTCAGAAAATCAAGTAGACAAATTTTTTGAATTCGATGCAGTAACATATGGCATAAGCCATTCGATGCGTGTTATATCGATCTTAAATTTTTCGATTATTGTTTCTAGTTCCACTAATTTTGTTGTTTGGATAACTGCATTTAAATCACTGCTTGATCGTGTGAGAATTAGTTCATGTTTCATATTTACCAATACTTTGCGATAATCTTCAGCAAATCTGAGAATGAAGTTTAAAGGAATAGTGACATAGAAATATCCTTCGTTGTTGATTATTTTCTGATCATTTTCTGTTATCCATCCGGCATTTTCAGCAATCCAATTTTGACTTGGATTGGGTGATAGCCAATTTTTCATAATAGTTGTTAGACCAACGTTTTTACATTTATCGATTTCTATCGCATTTAGCTCATATCTAATTTCCTCAAACAAATAACAGATGGCGTTGTTCACAAATAGAGTATTCGTTAAGACTGCATTCTTATCGTCGCACAATCTACCACAAATACGCAATGAGCTACGAGATGGTAAAAGACGCAGGTCTTGATGTTGGATTGATATGCGAATTTCATCGCTATTTTTGAAAGATGTATTGGTGTACGGTTAATGAGTATGAATCTCATAATGAGCCAAGGATTCATCAAAGGTGACGGGTGACTGTATTTCTAGAACGTTCTCCATTATTTCGTTTAAAGCAGCAAAAAATAATACAATTTATTTTCCATCAGAAATTACTTTTAAGCCGAAACTTTTAAGAACTTTATGCTTTGATGTGTCAATCCTTTTGCTTTTCGATGACGATTGACACTCGGGATTCGCCGTGTTGTCGCTTCTATTTTTAATCGACGACTGATGGTTGGTTTTGTATATTATACTGCTTATATAGCCACCACTACTGTTTAAATTGTAAACGATTCCCATCATGTACTTTTCAGGTGTAATCTAATTGTTATCACTTCACCTCGAAAGTTTAATAAATTTTCGTCTTGGTCAACGATGCGTAATTGTAAATTATCTATACACTTTATGGTAACTGGGAGATAAATCACATTTGAAGGAACTGCGATAATTTTATATCCACGTGGTACTGCACGAAAAAATTCATGAATATCGTGAATCTTACTCCCATTCATATATGCACCTGAGGTAATGTTACACTCGACTCTCAGAGAATTTACTTTGAGAATTTTTACTGGAAGATCCGAATGGTGAAAATTGTTTTTTTCTAGTTTACACCGTGCAAATCCCAGTACTCAAACAATGGAATCTTGTGGACGGAAATCGATATCTTCTGAACTTTCAATTACACAACGTAAAGTATTATTGTTTGGTTTCAGACTCACTGTTATTTCAGGCTCTAAGGTTTTACGGAGAAATTTATCAATATCTTCAATTTCATAACTACCCACAGGTAAGATTACAGGTGGTTTATTACCAACGTAAAATTTATTGTTATTTATATCTATATTGGGTATAGAGTTGAATGTCCAAAAATTCTACTAAACCCAAAACGTATCTTTTGTTTGCTGATAGTTCAATGGGTGGAAAATATTGCGCTTCCAGTAGAGAAGAATTACCCGAGAGAGTAAAAGTGAATAATTCTTCCATGACTGTTTAAATAAGACTGATAGCTTTTTACGGTGTCTTTATTTATATAGCCCCACATAAAAACTACAAACAAAGATGACCGCAATTATAGGTATCTTTTTGGATTGTATTTGACTTCATCTACACCGAGATATGTCATTTGATCAAATGGAGGTCTAACATTTCCAAAACTATCAAAATATGTGACGTTATTTCCAATTTTCCGATAAGCAACCCAGTGTATGTCTATTCCGTTAACGTCATCGAGATTAATTATAGTTGATTCTCGATAATGTGGTCCAGGCTTTGGTAAGTTATTTCTCCTAAACACTCCTCGGAAATTTGGTGTACTTAAAATTTTGACATACTTCATTAAGTCGATATTTATAAGAGCTCTATCGTGTAAATTTACTTGAAATTTTTTTTTTAAAGCTAATCCAAAGTAAGGTTTGAGATATAGTCCATAGCCTGTTTTATATGGTTTAAGATTCATCCCTTCACCCAGTGCAATGGCCTCCATCGTTTTGTTGTGTCTTTTGCTTTCTTCTAATTGTCGTTTTACAGACTTTGCATCATTTACGCTTTTGCGATTCCTGCAGCTCCGCCAGTTAGAGTACCAGTTACGCTTAGAACAGCAAAAAGAGGAATGAGAAAGGGTAAAGCTCCATCCATCTTTTTGGAAATTGGCATAATTCATAGAGTTTTGATGTTAGTTTTTCCACCGATCTTTTTAATGACTGCATGAAAAGATTTAGAGCAGTGCCGATGATCGTTCGAGCACATTTATTTTTTGGCCATTTAAAATTGGCAGCTTTGATTATGTTTTTCAAGTCTATTAACTTTTGATATTTCTTTTTGCGACCTTTTGACTTGAGTTTTTTTTTATTTATGTTTCTTTTTATTCTTGAGTCCCATACTGAATTTAGATTTTAATTTCATAGCGTTAGCTACAGCGTAAGCAAGTGCTTTTTCACTGATGCTAGAATTTTTATCGAATACTCGCTTCCAAGCTTTCTCAGTTAAAATTCTGTCTGCAATATTTCTATACTCTACACTTTCATGATTTTTTGAATAAGCTATATCATGTTCTCTACAAGCTGTGTCAAAAGAATTGATGCCTGGATCACCTCGAGCAATTCGTTCCTGCAATTTAGTTTCCGGGCCACAATACTGGAATATGAAGTTCAAAGGGAAGCTTATTGATGACTTTTTTAACTAATCCACGTCCTTTCTTCACTCTCTGATATTTCTATGTGATCATCACTCTATGAAGTCCAACACACGACTAACTTTAAAAACTATAAAAGTGAATATATATATATATCATTGGTTCAGTTACTGTTTGAACATTTTCTCGTAAGCATGGATTTTAAAGAGCAAACTGTAAAACTTCCTGTCGAAAATTTCGACGCTATCGTACGGGAAGATAAACTACCAAAGCGTCATGAGGATTTACTTTCATATAGTATCAGAGCAATTTTTTGTGGTTTATCTAATTGTGGTAAATCCAATAGTCTTTTGGCGTTAATTACTCATTCCAATGGCGTTAGATTCGAAAATGTTTACATTTACTCGAAATCTCTCAATCAACCAAAATATAAATTACTGGAAGAGATGATGAAGCCTATAGACGAAGTGAAGTATTTTCCTTTCAAAGAGCATGAGACAGTGATTGATCCCGAGAATACATTACCCAATTCAATAATGATATTCGATGACATCGCGTGCGAGAAGCAAGACAACGTGCGTGCTTTCTTTTGTATGGGTAGACATAGAAATGTCGACTGCTTCTATCTCTCATAAACGTATGCTCGTACTCCTAAATAATTCGTAAGAGATAACGTTAATTTGTTGGCGGTTTTTCGACAAGACGAAGCAAATATGAAACATATATTTGAAGATCATGTGAATTCGGACATCATTTACAATAAATTTAAAGAACTATGCACGAAATGTTGGCTAGATGATAAATATGGATTTTTAGTAATTGACAAGGATAGAGCAATAAATAATGGACGATATCGAAAAGGTTTTGACTGCTTTGTTATAAATATATCAGACCAGTGAGATAATACACAGTCTAATAGTAATGGAGGATCATCAAAAAGAAAAACATGTGCTTTCTCAACTTGTGAAAGCGCAAGATGCAATCAGAAAGAAGTATAATCTACTGAAGCATGCTCGAGATTGCGCTGATAAAGTCTTGAATAAGACGTTCAAGCCAATAATTAATCCGCTAAATACTATAATGAGTGAGGTGGAACCAATCAAAAATTTAGTAAAATCAATCAAGAATTTTGCGAGTAAAAATCCTCCTCCTCCTGAAGCTTTTTCAGTTAAAAAGACAGCTTTTAAAGAAAACACCACAACATGAAAATTATTATTTTGGTGCTGTTAGTGATGATTATGAAAAGCCATAGTCTAGCAGTGAAGATACTGATGATACAGTTACGCACAGCAATACACAAATTTATCACAGTTTATCTGAACTAAGCGAGGATGAGAGCTTGCCTATCGAGAAGTACATAAATGCTTTGGATAAAGGTGACTCATGGTGTGCGCAAAGAAAAAAGTGGAATTTATGTGCTTGGTAACTCCACAGTGATGAGAATACCGTAAGCGTTGATGATTTCAAGTATCTTAAAACAAATGGTTTAATGGAGTTACTTGTGACAAAGCAGCCTGATAGAAGTATAATAACACAAGGTGATCTCAAGAGATATCGAGAAATTTTAGAAAAATCTAGCGTACATAGAAAAAGCAAGAATCTAAATGAGCCTATACATAATAGTCACAATTTAATAACATCATTGGTCCATTATTTAATAAGACTAAAAATCCTAAGATAGAAGAGAAGGAATTGAAAATTGGGACATCTTTTTCTAGTTATAAGGTTGCATGAAACAACAACAACAACGACAACAACAACAACAAGAACTACATTAATATAGATTATATGTATTGGGATGATCCAAATGAGCTCGTTGATCGTCTTCAATTACTTGTAGCTGAACAATCAGCAGGTGACAATAGTCATATCAACGAAATTCATTCAATAATTCAGGAACTACGCGAGGGTGGATATATATATTGAGAGCATTACTACCATATATTCATTATCAAAATGAGCGTTGACGTATTTGGACGTAAACTTAGACATCGAGCTAACGACGGTTGGGGTCCACCAAGTCTTGGATTAAAGCTCACGTCAGGAGGTAATTTTGATCTGCAAAATAAAAGATTAGAGAATATTGCTCCACCACTAAATTCCAACGATGTTTTTAATTTGCAAACTATTCAACGTATCGTTCAGTTGGAAGTCAAATCTGTTACAGACACCATCATAGCATACTTGAAAAGTAATCTTAGTAACTTAGTTGAAATAAATAAATCAGTGATAAAAATAGATACTCAAAATACAGAAGTAGACGTGGTCGTTTGCCCATAGAGCATCAAAAAGTGGTGGAAAAACTTCATAAACCAGCCAGACGTAATTATCCACAAAGCAAGTACGATACTCGAGGAATAGACGAGACCTGGTAGGCCGATGTCGTCTATATGCAGGCTTTTTCTAGAGAAAATCGCGGCTACAATTGGCTTCTTATGTTAATTGATAATTTTTCAAAGCATGCGTGGACCGTACCAGTGAAAAAGAAAACCGGTAGTGATGTGGCAGCAACACTGAAATATGTTTTGGTGAAAAGTCGAGTACCAAATAATCTTCACACGGACAAAGGCAAAGAATTTTACAATGCAAATTTTGAAGCTCTCATGAAAAAATAGAACATTAATCTCTACTCGACTTATAGTTCACTCAAAGCTTCAATATGTGAACGATTCAATCGTACGTTGAAAAATGCTATGTGGATAAAATTTAGTCTATGCGGCAATCATAAATGGGTAGATATACTACCAAAGCTCACTGCTGCTTACAACAATCGTAAACACAGAACGATTGGTATGAAACCTATTCAAGTGACAGCGGTGAATCAAGCTCAAGTATTACGCAATTTTGCTCAAGAATGTACAAGAAGGAGGCCAAAGTTCAAAATTGGCGATAAATTGAGAGTGAGTAATGCGAAACAAATGTTTGAAAAAGGATATACACCGAATTGGTCTACGGAAATATTTACTATTGTACGTGTAGTTTCATCAAATCCAACTATTTATCTCTTGAAAGATTATCAAGATTAGCCCATTCTTGGTGGTTTTTACGAGCAGGAACTACAAAAAACAAAACATCCCGATATATATCTGGTTGAAAAAATTTTTAAAAGGCGTGATAATCGAGTGTTTGTGAAATGGTTAGGATTCGATAATTCGCATAATAGTTGGATAGATAAAAGTGAACTGTAGAAAAAAAAGAGAGTTAGTATAAACTTATGTATGTAGATTTAAGGTAATTAAATAAACATTTGATGTATAAATATGATTGGAGTATTTATTTATTAATAATAATAATGTATCTATACGCTACTAAATTCTATACAGTTTCCTCCTTGATAATTTTAAATAAATTAAGTTTATTGGCGTTGTCTATCAAATTGTCCATCAATTTTTGATTTTGAATAACTGCATTCAACAGCTTGGATGACAGAAACAGTTGAAATTCCTCATCAATGTCAACAATTATTTTGTCACCAAATCGTGTTGCAACTGGCTTTAGTTTGGTGATCATATATTTGCATTCTTCCGTCAATTCACTAACTTTTTTGGTGGGCTTAAATTCACCACGTGCAATAATATTTAGTTGAGTAAGTCCATCTGTAAAAGAAACAAATTAGTAATGAGGACTCAACTTGTAGAAAGGAAAAAAATGACTTGTAGAATATTTTGTATTTACTTCAAAGGTGAAATAATTTTTTTCTTTTTTCTTTCAATCACTGACCTTTGAAATTTTAGCGACAAATCTAGCTTCTAGTAACTTTCTTTTCCTCGATGTAATTTGACTTAGAATATAATCAGAAGAAGACTGTTGCTGCTCACTGATTGCTGCTGCTGCTGTTGCTGCTGCTGCTGCTATTGTCGACGACTTTTTCTCGACGAGAATGAGCTTCGCAGTCCGTGGTTACGATTGATATAACGTTTCTCCCATCCCATTCTCTGTTCCCTTCTCCAAATTCGTCGGCGGCTCGTTAGCGGTGATCAATGCTGGAGTAACGGCGGTGGCATAGTCGTCAAATACAATCGTAGCTTTCAATACGAAACTCTTTAGTCCTTTCGCCTTTTTTATTGGATTTCTATTCTGCACTCTAACGCTATACATTTTACTCCTAAGTCCGATAAACTCCAACATGATTTCACCGTTGTTCTCATCTTTCATCAGTCCAACGACTTTCTAATTGGCTCTTGGAAAATTGAACTAATTTTGTTCGTCGAAGTCTGAAGTATCGAATTCATGAATATCTCGACGCATGACGTCATATATGTTGGTATTAGTTATCTCATACACCAGACTATCCGTGTCAGTGTATAATAATTTGCAATGCTCACCCACAGCACTGGCCATATATTCATAGTGGAAGCGATACGCGAGAGTTTTCGACAAGTTAAGGACAGCAAGGCCGATGTATATGGGTTTTTTCATTATTATTTCCGTTCGCAAGAGTTGAATCGCCTGTAGCTCATCGTGAAAAATATCTCTCCTATGGAAATTTGGCCGTGCTATGAGAGCTTCAGCACCACATCGCCTCTCCCACTTGCTCACCAATTTCACATCGATGCGTTTCTTTTCATTTTCCATTGTCTTCCCGTACACGGCATTGTTGAACAGTTTAAATAGCATTTTTTCAAATTCATTTTTCGCCTGTTTACTCATGTCGCTGTTCAAATCAATATATTTCTTCAACCACGCACTCTGATCAAATTTCAAAGCCCGATGGATTTTCTTGAGACGTAAACCGTGCTTTATTACTTGCTGCAATGCTCTATAATGGATCAAGTAACGTTCTTTATCATCCAGAGTCGTCATGAGTTTTTTCTGTTTGGATTAAGGAGCAGACTTGTGTTCCGGATAGAATGGAAGATTTTTATGTGCGTCGTGAATTTCCACCGGATACTCTAAGTCAACTTCGAGTATGTAGCCAAAGGATGAATCATCGGGAACATCGAAAGAAAAGTTTGTGTTAATGTCGTACCATCCAAAACCACCTTGTGGAAGAAGTTCAGTCATACTCCACCCGTAAAGATTATTTATGTCGTAATACATAAGATATTTGTCATCTTTTTGTGAATTATAATCAGTCCTCATGTACGGATTGTTGGCGACGGCATACCTGTTGCAGCACTGGCTGATCCCCCGACGAATACCGCGTTCGATAAACATGAGCATATCAATATCCGTCAGAAGCTCCAATTTTACACCTGTATATTTTAACATAGCATCCCAACTTAATGCGGGTGTTGTATAATAGTGAGCAGGATCCAAACGATACGTAATTCGACATTTGTTCCTGAAGTTTTTAAATACTTCTGCTAATAAGAGAACATCAGTCTTAAGATATAGATCCGAACAGCTGCCGAGTAGGGTGATATTAAACGTTCTCCAAACCTTTTCCGCGTGAGCGTACTACTCATCGCTGATATGCGAATCATAAAGACTGCTGTAAAAGTCTTGTTTTTGTAGAAGAGATATCTCCTCGAGTTTCATCAATGAAGATACATAGTCATCGGGAAAAACACCTTCAATAAAACGATCTGGTGTATGGTGTATCTATCTTCTTGTTGGAAGTGGCGCTCTAGAATATCATGTTTTTCCAAGTATGATGACAGTTTGTCGAGAGACGAAGCCATAAATCGGAATGAATCAACGAATCGTAGATTAACATCACTACCTGCCACATATTTGGTAAAAGATATATATGTTTCCTTCGTTTGAGAAAAAGGACTCACTCGACCTGGGAACTCATTCGCAATTTCTTTAATGAATAGATGTGCATCGTATCCGCTGAGTTTATGAAAAAATATGGGTATAGTTATTGATTCTTGATAAGCAATGTTACATGTACTATGAGCAGGTCCTCGATACTTTCCCGTAAAATGACAGTGATCGGAAACTTTTGTATCATTCTTGTCGGTGTCGAAGGGCTTGTTACATATGTGGCATTCTGTAGCATGAAGAAAGTTGAATGTCTCGTGAAAAGTTAAATTTCTCATAGGCTTTGGATTTTTTTATAAATTCTGTAGGTACATAGCTAAGTCATAGAGATGATGTATGAACCACTTGGCTGGACTAATGTCATCGATAGTTTTCTGTCTGTAGCTTCGATAATGTGAAATAGAGTTATCATAGCTGTTTATCACGAAAAAACCAACACTATACGGTTTGTGATACTGATAGGCGCGTTCATCATTAGACACCGGCTTCAAGAGACTCTCGAAATCAGCATACACAACGTATGGCACAGGACACACATTTTTGAAATTGTTAAATTGTAGAAATTTGTCTTTCTCATCAGGAAGTACAATTTTACATATATTCACATTTTTACAATCAATATCGTGTATTTTCAATTTTTCTTCAGTTCGAAAATAGTGCAGACAACAATCACAAATATATGACTTACGTCTCCTAGATGATAATTGTCGATATATCAGTCGAGACAAGTCCTTTATCCATACATAGTGTATTTTATAAGGCATGTAAGGACGTTGTATTTGATTTTAATTCTCTTCAGCATTTACATCAACGTAATAATTCTCCACTAGGAGAATGTTCACGTCCTTTTCCTTCTTCTCAGTAGTCAAATGCCGAGATAAAACTTCGCAGATGCCATTTTTCAAATTTAGAAAATACACATTTACTGGAACTTCATTTTCCTTTTCAAATTTAACGACTTGCCTCAGATCCACGGAAAATGTAAGATTCCTAAAATTATACTTATATTGATGCATAGTATATGCGCTAACACGATTTGGATACATTGCAACCGGATGTAATGCTGAGAGGATAGCCCATTTGAAACACTCATCATCATCGTAGTTTTACACATTTAGACAGGCCTTCCTTTTTCTGATAGGTTCTGGCAATTTAATGTAAGAACCAGCCCTTATAGGATTGTATTTACTGATATTGCTAGTTAAATTTAGTATAACGCGAAGAGACAACCCTGAATCTTGCTCTTGGAATTCTTCCATACTAGTGCCGATAGGCTCGAGTACATTTTCAATATACCATTCGTTTATATTCGTAGTTATATATATTGGCATCATATTAGTATTGAAATGCTTTACATCGAGTGTTTTCTCGTCATTCTTCATAACTACATACTCAGCATCCAATACAACATTCACTATTATAGAATTATGTCGCTTCAAAGCTTCATCGATTTGAGCTTGAAACAGTCGTTTGGCATGTTTCAAAAACGTAATTCAAAAACTAAATGCTTCAGATTGATAATTACACCAGTCTTGATTCTATCTTTGAAAGCACTGTTAATGTCACTCCAACGAACTGTTGCATTGTCGGCTACATTTATCGTACAACGTGGAGCATTGAATGCTTCCACACTAGTACCAACCACACTCGAAGGTTCGTGTACCGATGATGATGATGCTGATGATGATGCTGATGATGATGCTGATGATGATGCTGATGATGATGATTGCGAGGCTCCAGCTTCTTCACACGATAAGTTGCGTAGAAATGGGCTGCGTTACATGTTTAATTTTATAAACATTGAGTAGATGTAAAACACTTTTAATAATACACATAGCTGCCTGCAATTTCTGTCTGTCAGCTATTGTTAAGTTTGACGTTTGAGCAAGTTTCTCAGCTTTGTGCAAAGCCAATGAACCCAATGTCAACCACCTTTCGATATCTTCAACGGTAGCATCACCAGCTTTCGTAAAGCGATATGCGCGCAAAAGTATTGAAGCAGTGTCCTTTAAATACTGAGCCATAATGTGGAATTGTAACAATGTGTGAATAATATTTCACTACAGTTCACGCTGATACAAGCGAGCAACTACTGATCAAATCTAGCAAATTGAATGACATTTTATTCAAGACTAGTGGAATCTGATTGGTTACAAAAAAAGAATACTATGATGGGAGTCAACGAATTAGATTGGTTAAAAATTATGGGTGGTAGTGGATGTGGGCGGGGGGGGGACCAAGAAATATTATTTTAAAGGAAAAAGAAATTTTATTCGTCAAAAAAAAATGGTGGGGAATGAGTGATTGTATGCCGTATATAAAAGGCGCTGATTCAAGTGTTTAATGTTTAATCAGTCAAGATGGAGTTTGCCGTAGACGTACAAAGCTTCAAGACTTCCCTAAATAAATTTGTGTTCAAGGAGGTGGCCATCGTTTCTATAGAAGAAGATGTAATTCCTTCAATATTCCTATTCAAATCACCTTATTCGTGGAGATAGTTATTGAAAAAAAATCAATCCGAAAATCGTTGGCTGCTGAAGCACTTTCATGGCATTCCCTGGGAATGTGGCGATTACCATACGACGAGCTTTCGAAAATAATGAGAAAAACTCTCTTTGGAGCTACTATTTTTGTTAAAGGCTATGAAAAAGCAAATTGGTTAAGGTCTTTGCTGACCAATGCAAAGTAAGTTTATTCTTTCTCACACATATAAAGGGTCATATATATATATGATATTATTTTATTTTTTAAAGAACAACTGTGATCAATGTTGAAGATTTGGGTTGTTCTTCACTCAAGAAACTATCAAATTGAACTTTTCCTTCATGCAGTAACCACACCAAATGTCGCTCAAATCCATCGTCTGCCTACAAAAACGCACTTGCTATCACCAAATGGATGCTTGCTCGTCAAATATACAATTATTTATCATTGATAAATACACTATTATTTTATGTATTAGAGTTTATATAACTTAAAATAAAATCAAAATGAATACTGATTTATTCAAAAAGTCTTTTCGACATGATTCAAATCACGAGATGAATATGTTAGTATAAACAATTTGAAATATTTAATCCTTTTGAGAAAATTAATTGAGTGCTTGATAGTAAAAGAAAAACACATACGCACAATTAAAATAAAAACTGTTTTATTGAGAAAAATTTATACAAATTGAGCATGAATATGTCTCGTAATTACTTGGCGACATATCGGATAATGATTGAGTTTTACTGCACATTCACCGCATGAAGCAACATGCGCGCATGGTAAAGACTACACCAATTCTCGTATTCAAACATATTTTGCATACATTAAGATCAAGCTGTTGTAAGATATCAGCTGTATCTTGTTCTGATTTTTTAATGACTTCTTCCATATCTTTATTATGTTTGATAATAATCTTTTCAAAATTACATACAAGTTGTTGACAAACAGTTGCTAAGCTAACTGATGCATTCGTCATTTTTTCTAATAAATTCAAATCATCAAGCACCTTCGTGATTTCATTTACTGATGCTACGGTTGGCTTGGCTATTGCTGCACTTGCGCTGGCTGCAGCTGAGCTGTTTTCATTCTCTGTAGCTATGCTGCTCCGCGAGCGAGCTATGCGAGCGCTGGTTGTCCTGACGCCCCAAACCGATACTCGAGCTCATACATTCCACAAATATCCCTACCTCTTTATGGCAGTATGGATACATTGCTTGATCCGATTGGTACATTCCTGCAAGCCTTATATTACGAATAAAACGACATAGCCACCCTATCGTCAATGTTTTGTCATAGGATTGTCATCTTCTTCCCAATTACATATTTCTATGCCATATTCAAAGCAGCGTACCCGATCAATCTGTCCTGAATAATAAAAGCCAGCTGCGGCTAGATCTGCTGGTTGCACATACTCGCAAGATCATCTACCGGTGAAGCTATCCAGCCTCGTTTGTTCAAATCTAGAAAAAAATATATGTGATGAAAAGAAATTATATAAATTAATTTCAAATAAAAATATTTACCTGTAGTCCATCACTTTCTCGCTCATAATTGTTGCAGAATATCACTTTTTCACACGAAAACGTTGCGTTACAGAAAGCTCTTACCACTTCTTTTTAATACTAACACGCTGGATGCGAATAGTCAAATGCGACTGTCACTGAGTTTCAGTCCATTTTGATACCGTGAGAAGCAGATGAACTAGATGAAAACTACCCCCACCCGCCCCCGCCCCTCCTTCCACTTCCCTAATTTTCTATCCATTCAAAATAATCGACTATATAAGGCAACACATTTTTAGTAAACGCTTTAGTCCATTATTAGAATTTGATGACACTACAAGTATTTGAAAAATTATTGGTGGTTGATCTTTAAAAATTAAACTATCAATATAACGTGCTTTGCTTGTTGTAATCATTTTTTCAGCAGAATGGGGCAGAAAAATAGTGTACCTTACACACGTCTTCACGACATTAGTAAAAGTTCCAATGCAAATGATAAGAAAACAAAACCATCTTTGCAATGGAAATCATATACTGAAAATTATTCAACCAACACCAAATCTATACCAAAGTCAGAAGGATATAAAAAATTATAAACCATCTACACACAACTTATTGTACTCTTTATATGAACAAATAAATTGAAAATTTTTTTATAATATATGAACTTATTCTTTCATGATAGTCATATCCTTATACCCTTCCATTTGAAGAACGATCGATTAAATCTCTAACAGAAAAAAGATATTTGGATATTTAATTATATTTAAATTTTTAATTATATTTAAATAAATAATTCTTAAAAATATTTATCACTAATTATAATTGTAATATTAATAAAAAATATATATCAATACCACGGGGGGAAATCGAACTCGCGCTCCTGATGCGTTTCCCCGACTACGCTATACCACTTGACCGTAGCCATTCTTTCAGAGAGTACTAGTTACTATGCGCGTTTTGTATTCTTAATATCTATCATCTCTAATAAATATTCATATTCTGTAAAATAATTAAATTTATAAAAAATTGGTAAAGATTGTTCCAAAAAATTTAATAAATTTTTTTTCGAATGTAATTCGTTTATTTATTGAACAAATATTTTTTCATACGTAATTTAGCACTGAAAAGTGCTGTTTTATATTTCAATTGAACGATGGAATAGCTGTGCGATCGTCTTGAAAAATAGTCCTCAAAAAAAGTGCCGTTGAAGTCGTTGCAGCTATACCACCCATGGCCTGTTCGTTGATTTTTACGGCTGGTCTGCTGTATGTGAAAAGCC
The DNA here is from genome assembly GCF_024137745.1 of Phymastichus coffea. Lineage (NCBI taxonomy): Eukaryota > Metazoa > Arthropoda > Insecta > Hymenoptera > Eulophidae > Phymastichus > Phymastichus coffea. Next base: position 1,460,338 of record NW_026706822.1, on the reverse strand, counting down.
GCTGAACTAACGTTTATGTCTTGCCTGCTACGTGAAAAGCGCACGACTAAGAACACATTAATATACCCTTAGACTTAGCTACTCCCACTACTAATTATATTCGACTTATGCGCACGACAAAATCAGTGCTATTACATAACCCCCACCCTCGACTAGTGGATCAATGATCTATACGCGCTCAAATTATAAACAACGTTTAATTTTATCAATTTAGTTTTATTAATAAAAAAATTTTATTTAAGAAAAAACAATGTGTATATATATGATTACCCCCTCCCCCTCTGCTCCACTATTTCATGAATTAATAATAATAAATAAATAATAATAAATTAATGGTAATAAATTAATAATAATTAAATTAATAATAAATTAATAATAATTAAATTAATAATAAATTAATAATAATTAAATTAATAATAAAGTAATAATAGTAGATAAGCAATGTATGTTTTACGACACAAAGGAGCCGCCCGATGAAGGTGTCACGGTAGTGACACCTTTTAATTTATGGTTGTCTAAAATTCATGCTGAGTGTCTAAAAGGCATTTCATGTACCTTTGACGCCACCCGCGTGCCAGTGGGCCCCATGCTGAGTGTTTAAAGGGCATTTGTTTTTCGTTTGACACCTCCTGCGTGCCAGTGGGCCCCTTCGACAGAGTGCCCACCGCCCCCCACGCACCCATCCACCTACAGAGGTTGTTAAGGTAGGATGCTGTAGAAGTCTGTAGAGTTTTTGGTAAACTATATGATGGTCTCTCTATCTCTCTCTATCTCTATCCCTCTCTCTCGCTCTCCTTCGATAGTATGGCGCTTATGCTGGCTGAGTGTGACCCCTAAGAGAGGGGGTAGCGTCTCTAGCTTACTAGACGCGTACGTCGTATAGTGTGGATGGTGTTCTCTCACTCTCCCTCTCTCTCTCTCTCGCTCTCCTTCGTTAATAGGATGCTTAGTAAGCTTATGCTGGCTGAGTCTAGGCTCTCGGAGACGGTGTAGCGTCTTTAGCTTGCTAGATGCGTACGCCGTATAGCCTTTGGAGAGGGGGTAGCGTCTCTAGTTGCTTGCTAGGAGCGTGCACAGTATAGCCCTTTGAGAGGGGGTAACGTCTCTAGCTGCTTGCTAGGAGCGTGCGCCGTATAGCCCTTGGAGAGGGGATAGCGTCTCTAGCAAAATTTTTTGTAACCATTGTTTCTTTTTTAATCCTTTTACATAAATATTTCTAGAATTATTTAAATGATTGTTTAGTACACGTGCTAAATTTTTATATGGAATAAGACCGGATCTCCATAATAAACCATGATAGACACGTTTCTAAGAAATGATTCACTTTTCGACACTTGAAAGGAAGTTGAAACCAATGATATTGTGGTTCAAAGAAAAACACAGTTGGAAAAGTATCTACATCTAATGGTAGATATGCGAGTTCTTTACAAACAAAAGTGTGGTTTAAACTTTGAAAGCCTTGAAAATCTATTACGAAATCCATTTGAAAAGATGCTGAAGTTAATGTGAACTCTACTAGTTTCTAAAACCGTTATGAGAGTGGAGGCATGTGTTTGTTCTATATAAAGCCTATACCTTACTATTCGAAAGTAGAGGGCGCCATAGTCACCATACCTCACCAATCGAAAGTATAGGGCGTCATAGTCACAATATAGTATGATTATAGGTAGTTTTTATTAAATTCCAACAACATATATAATTTCTTTTCTTTTTTATTGAAAAGCATTGTATACATTGATTATATAATGTCTTGTTAATTTCAAACTAATTTTTTAACATCACCATTAATTGGATTATATTGTACAATACGATCGTGTAATATTAAGCAGTAGGCTGCAGTATCTTCAGCAAAATCAGTCAGAGTTTCAAATTCTAGGCGAACATCGACTGGTGCGCTTTTTAATGTTTCATTTTGTTTGGAGCAGTCTATAACTATTAGCGGCACTTTATTAATGAAATCCTTTTTATTGAGTAACGGCTCGTTTTCTTTACCATAATAAGCGTTTTGAAAATTAGTATACATATCGTAGAGAACAGCATACTGATTTTGATTGATATTCAAATTGAGATTTCTATACGGATAGCATTGTGAATTGAGGAATAGCTTCGCATTACTAATATTACAATGATCAAAATTACTAGAATTAACACTCGCTGAACTTTTACGTTTAGTTTGAAAAGCTAAAATAACAAAGCGAGACTTTTCCAATTGATTGGAAGTCTTAACACTCCAAACATGCTTTGATGTACGTGGTAATTTTGGATACTCATACATTTCCCAAGTACGATAACTCATTGTAATTGCACGATCTCGTCTAATCTGATTGAGTAATTTGATTTTTTCTTTGTCTGCAACCTTCACATATATCAACCATTCAACCTTAGTTAAAGTAATTTTTTATTTTTCTGAAGCATCAGGATTTCTTACTGGAATACTTAAATAGCATTCAAATCATCTCTTGATCTTATAAGAATAAGTTTATGCTTGATATTGACTACAATTTTCTGATAATCTTCAGCAAAGCCCATCAACATACTGAGAGGTATAGTATCATCAAAAAAAACCTAGAGCATTACATATTAAAACTTGATTGTCACCATTCCATCCGGCATTTTCAGCGATAGAGCTCTGACATGGACTGAGTGAAAGCCAATTTTTTATGAGTGTTGTTAAGCCTACATTTTTCACTTTATCAATTCCAATAGCATTTATTTCATATCGTATTTCCTCTAACAAATGACAGAGGGCGTTGTTGACTAATAAAGTCTTCTCCACTGGCGTAGTACCGTCCGGCTTGGTTAACCTACCACAAATATCGATGGAAGCAGAAATAAATCTTGATGTTGAATTGCTCTATGAATTTTATCGTTATTATTGAAATATGATAATGAATAAGGCTGATGCGCATGAAGTTCATAAAGAGCTATAGACTCTTCGAAAGCGACAGCTGAATGAATGTCTAGAATTCCCTCCATATTGTTGTTGTTGTTGTTGCTGTTTTATACAACACACTAATATACACAATATTTTCTTCCACGATTTTCGACGACTTTTAGTCTCAAGCTTTTCAGGAATTGAATGTTCTTAGCTGTAAGCGGTCTGATAGCTCGCTGTAGACTGGCTGCTGTTTGACATTTTTGTCTTTTAATATAGCCTCGGCCGCTCTTTATATTGTAAATGATACCCATTACTAAGATATGGTCTTTATATGTACTCGCACTGTGATAACTTCTCCACGAAAGTTAACTAGGTTTTCGTCTTGATCAACTATACGAATTTGAAAATCATCAATGCTCCTCACAGAGACTGGTTTTGCTATTGAAGCAACTCCTCCAGCTAAAGCTCCAGTGGCGCTCAAAGCGGGAAAATAATAGAATTAAAAAAGGAAGAGCTCCACCCACTTTACTAGGAATTAGTAGAATACGAGGCATATTTATTTCTCTTCTTCCTCCAGCCTTCTTCACAGCTTCTTTAGCGCCTTTTATAGCCGAAAGAATGACAAAGAGTGATTTATTACTAGGTACAACCCTCCTCGAGGCAGCGTGAATACTTATTTTCAATGTAATTGATAGATTTTTACTTTTTACATGTGTCTTTCGTCGCTGTCGTTGTTGTTGACGATTGTTTAATCCCTTACCTCATTTCTTTCCTCGTTTTAAAATTTTATCATCCATACCAAGCTTACTTTTAACTTTCATTATGTTCGCTACAGCAAACACAGCAACTTTCTGAGCAAAACTACTATCTTTCGCTTGCACTCTATCCCAGGCCTGTTTAGCTAAAATTTTGTCGGCTTCGTTTCTCGCCTCAATGTTCTCTCGATTCTGAGAATAAGCAATATCGTGATCTTTAGAAGCAGCGTCTAGCGGATTTTTTCCAGGATCATCATAAGCAAGTCGTTTTTTCAATCTAGTTCCCGGCCCGCGATATTGATAACTAGGCAAATGAGCTTCGAATGGTAAGTTATTAATGATCTTATTCACTAAGCCAGCACCACCAGTCTTTCTTTTGTAATAAATGTTCATACTTCATCAGAAGACAAAGTCTTAATGAAACTAAAAAATATATAAACAGTCTTTTTATAGTTAGTAGTCTCGTTCGTCGTTCGATCGGTGACTAGAAAACAATATGGACTTCAAAGAGCAAACACTTAAGTTGCAAGTCATAAATTTTGATAATGTGGTTGAGACGGAATAACGAGAAAAAAGACATGATGAACTACTGCCTGACAGTATACGAGAAGTTTTCTGTGGTCCTAGTAACTGTGGGAAAACTAACTGTTTGCTAACAATAATCACACATCCTAATGGACTTAGATTCGAAAACATTTATGTTTATTCAAAGTCCCTCAATCAACCAAAGCATAAGTTTTTAAAAAATTTATTGGAACCGATTGATGGTATACAGTATTATGCATTCAGCGAGCATGAGGCAGTTGTTTCGCCGGATAAAGCTAATCCAAATTCCATTATGATTTTTGACGATATAGCCACTGAAAAGCAGGATAACGTGAGAGCATTCTTCTGTATGGAAAGACATAAAAAAGTAGATAGTTTCTATCTCTGTCAATCATACGCTCGCATACCGAAGCATCTCATTCGGGATAATGTGAATTTACTAGTTTTGTTTCGACAAGATGATGTGAATATTAAACATATTTACAACGATCATGTTAACTCAGATATGACTTTTGAGAAATTTAAAGCAATTTGTTCAAAAAGTTGGAGAGACGATAATCATGGATTTATAGTTATTGATAGAGATAGACTAATTAATCATGGACGGTATAGAAAAGGATTCGATTCTTTTGCTATAAATATAGCGGAGTGAACGAATGAAGATTATTTAACTTTAGAAATTACAAGTGTCAACATGGCTAATTTTGGAAAAGAAAAGAAGATGCTCAGGCATTTATCTGAGGCTCGTGATACCATCAGACGTAAGTATCACCTAATAAAACATGGCAAAGCTGATTTAGAAAATACATTGAATGAAACTTTTAAACCTATGGTTGATCCATTGAAGAAACTTGTGGAGGTAGCTATTGATAAAACTAACGATAATACTGAACAGGAAACGAACACGGAGAAGAAAATTACGTTCGATAAAGTTTTCAAGTCAAAAACAAAAGCTGACGCTCCCTATAAATCTCGATATTTCAATAGTACTATTAATGACTTAAATTCTACATTACATCCGCTTCATTCTACATTTGAATCCGCTATGTCTCTTGCTGATGCTACTGATGATGGTGATGAAGACGAATTTAGTAAGACTAGTGAATCAACACTTGATAGAACTGCAATAAATTTAGACAATGTTAGTTCAAATGTAACTACAAAACAACAAAAACAGCTATTGGATGACTCGGTTGTAGGAAACTACATTCGACTATTGCATGAACCGCAACAGAAAAGTAATTTAGAGAAGACATTTGGCGTTCCCTTGCATGAAAATACATATGTCATAGGCAATTCTCCCATTTCTTTCCAAAACAATAATGTGACTGTGAATGATAAACCATTCAGCAAGACGCCTGGATTAATGGAACTTCTCTTTCGTAAAGAAACTAATTCTAAATTAATCAGTACATCGGATATTGAAAATTATATAAAAATTCTTGGAATCACTAACGCTCACCGTAAGAGATATGAAACAAATGGAGAATATCGCAATAAGCGTGTAAATAAATTCAAAAAGTATATTGGTCCAAATTTATCTTTAAGTGGTAGTGCTAAGAAGCGAAAATTGACTATTGATGGAAGAGGTCTTTTTCCTAACTATAAAATCGCAAGAAAAAGAACATTATTTGATTATGTATATTGGGATGATCCAAACGAGCTAGTTGATTAATTGAGATTGCTTATCGCCGAACAAACCGCTGGTAATCCTAGTCATATTAATGAAATTCATTTAATCGTTGAAGAATTACGTGAAGCAGGCTATATATATTAAGAGAATCCTAAATATTCCTCAGTAATAAAAAGAGTGTTGATGTGTTTGGACGTATATTGAATAAAAAGGAGGGTAATCGAGGTCTTCCTGGTGTAGGGTATAAAATTACTGAAGACGGACAATACGACGTGGATAACAAAAGAATTTCTAATATAGCTGATCCTCAGGAGAGTAACGATGCTGTAAACTTACGAACGTTGCAAAAAACTAGTGAAGCTAACGTCGCTACGCTTAGGACTACAATAAATAATCTGCAAAAAACTAGTGAAGCTAACGTCGTTACGCTTACGACTACAATAAATAATCTTAAAAAATCTTTAAATATAATAAGAATACAATTACGATCGTATGGAGAAGCGATTCAATATTTACAAACAAATAATAATGATAATAATAAGGAGAAATATATAAGGATTACGCCGTCTGACTTTTCATTTAATTATAACAAATAGATTGAAAAAATGAAACATCAGAGTGTGGTGGATGAGTTACACAAACCAGCACGTCGAAACTATCCTCGTCGAAAAGTCGATATACGTGGAATAGATGAGACGTGGCAAGCTGATCTTGTTGAGATGCAAAGCTATTCTAGAGAGAATAAAGGTTTTCGCTATCTATTAACTATTATAGATACGTTCTCTAAGTATGCTTGGGGAGTTCCAGTAAAACGGAAAACTGCTACAGATGTCACTAACGCAATGGAGTCTGTGCTATAAGAGGGACGCATTCCTAAAAATCTCCAAGAGGGTAGAGGCAAAGAGTTCTACAATACAAATTTTCAAAGTCTAATGAAAAAATATAAAATAAACCTTTATTCTACTTATAGCAATCTTAAAGCATCAATTTGTGAACATTTCAATCGAACACTAAAAAATATTATGTGGAAAAAATTCAGTTTAATAGGAAATTATAAGTGGATTGACTTTCTCCCCAGTTTAATAGAATCTTATAATAATCGAAAACATCGCACAATAAATATGAAGCCTAAAGACGTGACTAAAGAAAATGAAATGCAGGTCTTGACACGATTCTCTTACGATCATCGTCTTTTCAAAAAACCGAAATTCCAGGTAGGAGATTAAGTGCGAGTGAGCAAGTCTAAACACGTTTTTGAAAAAGTATATACGCCTAATTGGTCTACAGAAATTTTTACTATTCATCGTGTTTCGAGAAATAAACCTATAACATATTACCTACTAGATTATCAAGAACATCACATTGTTGGTGGTTTTTATGAGCAAGAATTACAGAAAGCTATGTGTCCTGATATTTATTTTGTAGAAAAAATTCTCAGAAGACGGGGTAATGAAGTCTTCGTAAAATGGCTTGGGTTTGATAATACTCACAATTCTTGGATAAATAAGGAGACTGTACAACAATGAACTACAAATATAAATTTATATGTATCTAGGTTATATTTAAATAAATAATTGTTTTCATTTATAAATATTACATTGTTTTTTTTTTATTTTAAGGATAAGAGCCTGAACCTTCGCTCTTACCTGCGAGGTACTTCCATTTTTTATATTCGACACTAGTGAGTCCATTAAGACAAGTCGAAACCTGCTTTAATAGAAACACTAATGACTCATTTACCTCTCCAGAAAATAAATTTATATAGTACAATCTTTATTGAGATATAATAAGATATACAAATACATTTACTTAATATTGTGTTTAAAAAAGTTGTAAATAGATAAAAGATGTTTTTTTATATGAAAAATATAACTTTATAGTAAAATGAGGAATTCGATAAAAAAATTTTTTTATGGATACCAAAAATGGAAACAATTGCTTTTACATTAATAAATATGTGTCTGTTTGTGTATGCATCAATACTTCTTATAAACACTTGCTCGTAGGCGTGTTAAGTTTCATACTAAATTACTATTATATGTACATTATGTGATATATATCTGTATGTATTCAAATAAACGGATATAATGATCAACCTTCACGTAATTCTTAAATATATTTAGAAAATCAACGGGTTACAGTGAATTCATATTTAATGAGATTTAGTGTATTGTGAAATTTTGTACTGTACACCAAGCATGACTCAATCAAAAAATTTTTCGTATAATAAGCATAACGAAATTATTGTTCTTCATAAACTCAAAATATCAAATAATGCTATTGCCAAGACATTAAAAATTAGTAGGTATACTATGATGTTATGATGTTAAAAAAATTATAGAAACAGGTAGTGTCGAAAACAAATGTGTTAGAAAGAAAATTTCTAGAAAAACAAGTGCTAACGAAGATAATATTCTTTACAGAATATACGTTTAACAGTGCGTGAAATAACCGTTTTCGATAATGAACACCTAACAAATAAAGTCAGTGAATGTGCTGTACTCCGAAGACTGTGAAATAGAACTTCGTAGTAGAGTGACTGCTAAAAAATCACTTCTGAGATCTGCAAACGTTAAAAAAAGATTGAAATGGGCAAAACAACGTAAAAATTAGACAATCCATCAGTGGAAAAATGTTCTTTGGAGTGATGAGTCCAAATTCGAAATTTTTAGAAGTAAGAGAAAAGTTTATGTGAGAAGAAAGTGAGTGAAAAGTTCTGAGGTACATATTTAGTTCCAAGTATTAAACACAGAGGAGGAGGGTCCATAATGATGGGGTTGCTTCGCAGGATCAAATGTTGTTGATCTTATAAAAATTGATGAGATTTATAAAAAAGAAGGATAAAAACAAATTTTACAGAATAACATTTTGCCATCAGGAACTCGGCTTGTCGGTACTGTTTTCATTTTTCAGCCCTAGAATGATCCCGAGTACATCTCCCAAGTACATCTGTAAAAATTAATTGGCGAATCTTGAAAAGAAAAAGAAACTTACTGTTATGGAATGGCCATCTCAGAGCCCATACTTGAACCCTATTCAATTGCTTTGGGAAGAGCTAGATCGTAGAGTTAGAAAAATTGTTTGTAATTCTGCTTCTACGATGGAAATCGCTCTACAAAGGGAACGTAAAAAAATATTATCAACCACTCTTAGTAAACTTATTAAAAAGATACCAAAAATTTGTAAAGCAGTTATTAAAAGCACAGACATTCACTTTGATGAAAATAAAGTTTAGTTTATATAAAAATGCAGTTATTCACATTTTTGTGACATCTATTTATAAAAATAATTCTACATATTTTTGTTTTATTGTAAAAACTTATTTATATACTGTATTATTTACTGTTTCTTTATTTATTTCTTTTATTGTTAGTTTTAAAGAAATAGTTTGTATATTATGATTATTTAATACTGTAACTGTCCTATCTATGAACTAGTTGATTATGTTACTGAATCACTGCAACCCGTCAAACGCATCTATCTGTTTACTCAAATCAGCACATTAAACGGCGCTACCTCACCGATTGTTTGATTGAATTAGTACAAGAGTCTCATTTCATAACCAAAATAAGGAGCGTGATGCCACAAAGTAATAGATATAGATGTAATGATTTTTGTTATTTAAGAAATATATGTTAGAGATAATTTTGATATAACAAAGCATTTCTTATATAGATTTTAATACGTAGATTTAGAATATAGTCATACGAATTGCATTTAATTATTAAATAATAATGAATTTTAATATGCAAAGTTAATTTAATTATTACACTAAAAATATGAATTATTAGAAAAATGTAAATAGTCCAAATGCAAAATGAATAAGAAATGAACATGAATAAGAATTGGTTTCATTAATTACAGCTTAATAATAACTGTTATTAATAAATAAACAATTAATAATTTATTTAAGCAATAAGTTATATATAAAACGAAAGCGTTAATTTTATACTTAATAATGACAGCTTTATAATTTATGAATCTTAGATAATTAATCTAATAATTGCGTTATAAGATTATAGAAAAAACCGTTACAAATATGAAAATTAGCCATAATTCAAATGTTATTAACTCATTTGGATATTTCTTTTTGGAAATTGCTTCTAAAATTAATAAACTATAAGGTTATGTAAAAATTTAATAATTTTATATTGTAAATATTGTAATATTGCATTAATTAACTTTATTAGTTAATAACTTTTGAGGACACTATTTGCGATAATTGTAAATTACACTAAATCAACAAATAACGAATTCTGTAAAGTTTACATATGTTAAATGCTCATTATTAATGTTTATTTACTTGTAAATTAAGAAAACTCATTTCTCAAAATTCGCGAATCTTTCTCGAATATTCGAAAAATTCTCGAAGAAAACGCTCCTGCGAAAATAGGCAGGAAAATTTATGTATAAATATGCCCACTATTGCACAGGCTGGCATTCACTTCTAGCCTTGCAAAGTGAGCACATGAGTCTGAATAAACTTGGCTAATACCTAAGTTCTTTATCTCATTGTAAGTAACTGAACAAGACTTTTCCTATCCTATAATTCGAGCTCAACTTATAGAACATCTCGCGCTATAAGAAACTTGGGCCGAATTATATCTAATCCCAAGAAGACTTTAGCTCTTATAGGACAATTCGCACCATAAGAAACTAGGGCATAGTCTGACTTTCCTTAAAACCTTAGCCATATTCGCATATATTTGATTTTTCAATTTATTATTATCACCTTTTATTTGATTTTTCAATTTATTTGACAAGTAGAGTAGATTTATTAGAAACAAATTCTTACTCATTAGCGCAACTAGATACGAGAGTTTGAATTATTTATAAGTGATACGAACATCACAATACAATTAAAACATTTTTTCAACGGAATTGGAAATTTTGGGCTTCTATAAATCCATGAAAAAATTAAAAATAATGTTTTGTTCGAATTCCTCATTTTACTTGAAATTAATATTTTTTATGTAAAAATACATCTTGTTCCTAATTACAACTTTTTTGTTTCTTTATCAATTTTTCAGATATTTGAACTTGAAACAAACAATCAATTATTTACTAATATATTTCTAAGTCATGTAAAAATTAACATATAAACTTGCTTCACCACACATTTTCAAGCGAAAATCATACCCTTTTAAATGATGTTGATATTTTCAAGATACGATAACCGGTTCAAAAACTATACAGAGTTTTATTGTAATAGAGTCGGCTTGCAACGCCATGCACCTATCGCTATTACCAATTATTTAAAAGGGTAAAGCAAGGGAGGCGGTATATCGCTCCTGACAAGGTAAAGAGAAAGGCGGACGCAATAATCATTCCCTTTATCTTATTAAATCCTTTATTACATCATGCTACCCTGAGCATACAGTTCGGACATTCAAACGCGCGTCTTATTATCTACACTACAATCTACGATCGCTAAAAGAGATGGCCGGCACGTTAGCGCCTTGCCATCTCGATACCGACTCGATATAATTAAACTTAGGCTAATAACCGAACCAGCCGCGCCGGCCCGTGAGAGCCTGGCGCAGCGCACAAGCCGTGAGTAGCCTTAGAGTGAGAATTAGAGAGAGAGAGATTAGAAGTTGACCTGACAATTGAAGATCTCCGATGCAGGACCTCGCCGAAGATGGTATTAGCGTCTGGCTGCAGGCAAATCTGTCCGTGGCCGGGAGACCCGACGAAAGATAGGCTAGATCTGTAGCCGATACTGATGTCGTCTCGATTTCCTCTAGTCCTTTCTTTGCGGTTGACTGCAGGGGGTCAGCACACCTCTCTCTGCTAATGGCCACTTTCTACTGCCCGTCGCGAGTACGCTTCCGAGTGCGTGAGAGACTGCTTCTCACGCTCTCCCCACTCTCTTGCCTAATCGGCGGCACGCGGCACCGTCAAGTGCAGCTAGTATCACGCGCCTGCCTACACTAATCGCGTTCTTTCTTTCTCTCTTATCTCTCTCTTTCTCTCACTCTCTCTCTTTCTCTCCTACAAGAGCGCATAGTAACAGGCGCTCTTGCCGACCAATGCCATTGCCTCTCTCTATCCTTCTTCCTCTTGCTCGTTGCTGTGGCGATGCTGAAAACATACAGGCATGCATCAGGCACGTGAATTATGTGCTATAGGTCTGCCATGAGTCCTCGCCGATGGTAGGGAGAGATGGGGAACACACGGTGCAGGTCGAATCCACCGGCACCGTTACAGCCCCTCCGAAGGCCGAAGTTCTCCTCAGGACAACAAGGCCTTACTCCGATCTCCAGACTCTCTCTTTCTCTCTCGGCATAGACTCACGACATGGCCCGGCGCAACAATAGCTTAACTTAATGTAATTTAACAAACTTATGACTAGCTTAATTCTAGGTTAGCGTAAGAACGAACTAAGGTTTAACTTAATAACAACGACTAAATTTACAAGGGTTAATCACAAGGGCAAACGCGGAGTCCATATGATTTAAAGAAAATAAGTTAAGTTATCGGGTCGACAACGCGCCAAGGCAAACCGTACACGTGTTCATCCCTAAGGGATACTATACCTTAAAGCTCGACGACTATTTCTTGGCCTCCAGGTACTTGAGTCTACAGTCCCCGTTGCCGGGGGCGCCTCCGACGTATCCACCGGAGCAGTCTCCGATATATCCATCGGGGCGACCCCCGTCGAAACCGGATCGGAATCACTCCGCGACCGCGACTCCGCGTCGTTCGTCAGCTGACGAGCGCTTTTGCGTGCCAGCCTCTTCCGGTAGGCCTTTCCCGAACGATGACGCGGTTTCCGCGCGACTTCAGGAGTAGTGGTCAGGGAGGCCGCTCGTCCCGTCGTTACGGGCTCCTGGCCTTGAGGAGCCTGCTATAGCGCCGGTCTGTCTTGTGGGACAGACGGTCCGCTGGACAGCGGCTCACTCAAAGCCGGAGCCAGGGCATCCCGGTCCGCACTGATTCTCGCCTGCTCCAGCGAGTACGCCAGGCGACACCGCGGACAATCGCTGACGGTTGTGTCCAACCGCCCGCAATTGCGGCAGTAATCGCGCCTGAGCGGCGGCTCCGCGCAGTCGGCCCTGCGATGGGAGCCCGTCCGGCAATTGAAGCACCTGAACGGTGGGAGATCTAGACGATCATCCCACGGCACAGGCGTCAACCCTCGGAGGAAGGCTCCCCTCACAAGCCCGAACCCCGCGCCTCGAGCGCCAGCCCTATCCGGCACACTCGCCGGGACCAACTCGGCTGAGCGCCCTTCCCCGCGCCTTACAGGCTGGGCAGCCTCGGATGATGTTGAGGCATGCTCAGTTGTCGGCACGGGGAGGACGGGCAACGAGGTCGGAGAAGACGACGGCCGGCTTGTCACCCGACTCGCGCCGGCTACGGAGGGTTGGTCGATTTCTAACGACGCGACGTCCGCAACCAAGGGAGCCGATAGCGGAGGCACCGGGTTTCGCGAGTGCAACGGCGACTCGATGTTGCAGGACGACATGTCGAACCGTGCCCGCCGTCGCCTCCTTCCCGCGTTAACACGCTCCTCGTGTTCGCGCCTCCTCTCATCAGCCGAGTAACCAGCAGGCGCAAAATCACCCGGTCTACCAGTCCTCACGAACTGATAGGCCGGATCTAATCTCTGGAGCGCAAGAGGCTTCCATGGCAAGGGTTCATGCACGTGCCTCTGAGGCGCCAATCGAGGCACCTCAGAGACCCGCGGAATCTCTCTTGCCGAATCGCCATCCTCGTCCAAAATCTCCAGCAGCCCGTTAGTGCCCAAAGGACCCATCGAAGGGCTAAGGCGTCCGACCCGTCCCCGCAAATTCGCGCGCGTCCTGACGGCCCTCCCGAAAGTTGGTCTTGGGGCGCGACCGATCGAAAGATGTCGTCGATCCGGTGACGGTTCCGAAGGGACATCAGCCACGACCGCTGGCTGATACAGGCCTTGTGCGGCGGAGGCCACGCGCGATCTCTCCGCTGCTTCGCGTATCGCGAGAGACGTGAGGCGATACGACGCGCACTTGCGCACGGCCTCTCCCCAGTACCGTACTGGAGCGGCCAAACGCAACGTCGTCGAGGCAGCCTTACCCTTCTTGAGGCTTACCAAACCAAACGCCTCATAGGGGAGCGGACTCACCGGTAACGGTGGAGGAGTCGGCACTCCTCGCGAACCAAGGCTGGCACTAACGACCGTTTCGCCTGAGGCGCCAGGAAGCTGCGGGGGAGCCTCGACCATAGCGGCCGCCTGCCTTTCCTGTGAAGGAAAAGCGGCTAGCCCCTCGGTCTGGCTCAACTCCTCAGCTTCCCACTCCATCGACTGCCGCGACGCGTTCGGGGAGTTCATCTCAATCGCGGTAGATGACTGTGCGGCTCGGTCAGGCTCCAAGGGTGCTATGGCTGCCAGATCCGTCGTCCCTTTTCCTTTGCAACGTAGTTACCGACACCTTCAAATGAAACAACGGACATTTAAGTTATTACCTCTCGAACTACATACCTCATTAATTTCAGCGTGAACGTTATACTTAATCTCCTTTAACCTTTCGAGGTGCAAGGTATCGCTTTAATTCGGATACATGTACCCGCGCACTACGATGTTTGCTATCCGTTTGCAAATCGTATACTTCCGGAGATAGTACTCCAACGATTTCATACGGGCCGTCATACTTAGGGTCTAGTTTCGCGTTTTTACCCGCGGCAGCGTTAGAGAGCGAATGGACTTTCCGCCAGACTAAGTCTACGACTTGGAAAAGTACTTGCTTCCTACCTCTGTCATATTGACGCTTTTGCTTTTCTTGAGCTTGTTCAATATGTTTCGCCACTAGGTCTCGAAGCGCGTTCAATCGCGTTAGCCGATCCATCCACGCTTGCGTATCAATTTTCGTGATAGGCAACTTCTTTTCTAACTCTCTCCTAAGACTTTTAACCGGCCGAGGATCTCTACCAAAATTTAAGAACGCCGGCGATACCTTAGTTGACGATTGCGTCGCGGTATTTAAAGCGTGCCTAAACTCGTGCAAATAACGGTCCCAGCTTCGGTGGTCTTTATCAACGAACATAGCGATCATAGTTTTCAGCGTCTTATTGACACGCTCGACCGGATCGCTCTGCTGATGATATGCAGGGCACAACACGTGCTCAATGCCATGCTCTCGCAATATACCCTGGAAGATCACGCTCTTGTATGCTTTCGCATTATCGCTTATCAAGTACTCTGGCGTTTCCCACCTAAATAGAATCAATTCTTCCAAGGCAGCGGCGAGAGCAGGCCCGTCTGCCGACCTAAGTGGTTTCAGTTCTATCCACTTGGTGAATAGATCTTGAAACACGACCATGTACCGAAACCTGTTGTTGCTACGCGGTAGCTCGACTACGTCTGTGGCTACTACGGCCCACGGGCGTTCTACTGCACGTTTTCCCATTAAGCCGAGCGGCGCCTGTTGTACTGTTTTGTACTCCTGGCACTTTTTACACTCGGAAACGAAGGTACTAACGTCGTACCAGACACCCGGCCAGTAGTACTCACGTGCTAACCTATCGTAAGTCTTTTCCCGGCCTAAATGTCCAGAGGAGGGCTCGCAATCAGCGTCGCGCAACACGCGTTCCCTATGCTCGACCGGCACTACCATGCGCCAACACTCTTCTCTATTAGTGATCGGATCGAGCAAATGGTTCTGCATAAACTTATAGAGCGTGTTACCCTCTACTCTCCACGTCCTATACTTTTTCGGCCTAGACAACACATCCTGTATTCGTTGCAGATACCACTTATCGCTCGTGTCCTCAAACGCGCATACCTCATACTCATCTTCGAATTCCCTAGATAACGCGTCTGGCACGTGGTGTAATGCCCCTTTCCTATGTACTATCTCGCAGTCGTGCTGCTGAAACTCGAGTACCCACCTCTCTAACCGACCTGTAAGTTCTCTCTTATTCAAAATTTTCGTAAGCGCGCTATGATCAGTAACTACTATAAAGTGTGACCCCTCTATGTACGGTCTAAATTTCTTTACCGCGAATAGAACGGCTAAAAACTCTATCTCACTAACCGTGTAGTTACGCTCATGTGTGTTAAGCATTCGGCTGGCATAGCATATCGGATGCTCGCCATCGTCGAATATTTGAACTAAACACGCGCCTATCGCAAAAGATGAACCGTCGCAGTGCAAGTAGAAAGGGCGCGCGAAGTCCGGGCGCGCAAGAACAGGCGCCTCAGTCAACGCGCGCTTCAACCTTTCAAATGCGACTTGCTGAGCTTCACCCCAGTCCCACGGTTGATCTTTACGAATTAATTTTGTTAGGGGAACTTTAATATCACTTTCGTGTTCGATAAACCTAGCGTACCAGCCTACCATCCCGAGAAAGCGACGCAACTGAGCTACATTGCTCGGAGCCGGATAGTCTACAATCGGTTGCACCTTATTGTCGTCCGGACGCAAACCCTCACTGTCTAAGCGATAGCCCAAGTACATTACTTCTGTGCAGAAGAAATCCGACTTCTCGAGATTGATTTCTAGACCTACGCTCGCTAACCTTTTCAGCATCTTTTCTAGCCAAAAGACATGACTTTTAAAGTCCGCGCTAACCACTAGTAAATCATCCAGATACCAAAAAACGTGCGGTTCGTATTCAGGCTCGAAAAGTGCGTCCATGACTCTCATGAACGTTGCCGGCGCGTTTACCAAACCGAACAGCATCCTTTCGAACTCCCAGAGACCTAATCCCGGTACTGCAAAAGCTGTATACTGCTTGCTCGGTTCCGAGAGTGGAATCTGCCAGAATGCTGACTTTAAGTCGATTTTCGAAAGATGGACCGCGCCACGCAACCTATCTAAGATTAAGTCCATGCTTGGCATTGGATAAGCGTCAATCTTTGTCACTTTATTAACCGGCCTAAAATCTAGACAAAATCTATAACCGCCGTCTTGCTTACGTACAACTACCGGCGCGCTACACCATTGACTGTTCGACGGCCTGATTATCTTTGCCTTCCACAGGCGCATCGTTTCTTCCTGCAGGAAGGCCAAGATTTTCGGCGACATTCGACGCATTGGCGTTTTAATCGGGCGCGCATCACCTACATCGATGATATGCTCGATAACGTTTGTGACAGCCGGCGAGTCTCCGGGCTCAGGGACGATCCGGCGAACGAGCACCATGATCGTCTCGCGCTGAGTTTCCTTGTACCTATTTAAACCTGCGCATTCAGCGTACACGTCAACTGCCTCGTTATTCGTATCGGCTAGTTGACACCTGTCGTTTGGATCGCCTGACCGCCAGGTACGATTTCCGAAATTAATGTTAATGTCCCATTTATTCCAAAAATCCGCGCCTAATATAAGGTCGTGTTTTAGAGTTGACACGGCCGTCGCGGTAAGCCAAGCGAATCTACCACCGATCTCAAAGCACAATCTAAGATCGCCTAATATTCGCGGCTTTTCACCTGAAATACCTTGAATAAATATCGTAGGCGGCCTTAAACGTTCCTCAAACCTTTGTGCAAGCTTCGGTCCTATTACTGATACTTGAGCACCCGAGTCTAATAGCGCGGTATAGACTTCGTTGCCTATTTTAACCTTTAGGAAAAACCTATTCTCCACCACTGCTACTAGCGCTTCATCTGACTCTCCAGTTTTTAGCAAAGGCACTGAGCTATCCTCAGTCTCCCCCCTCACCGAAACGGACAGTGCGTCTGTACAGACAACCGGACGCTTGCTCAAAACTGTAGTGTTAGCGGGTTCGTTAAATACTTGTGTATCTTCTATACGCGAATTTATTGAGCCCACTACGTCATTCGATGTGGAAGAGTCCACGTTCAGTTGAGTTTTGTTTTTTCCGACCGCATCCCACGCATCGTACTTAGACAAAATTCCGTTTGTCGCCTCGTCCCGTTGTTCATGACCGGCCCTAGCACTAACACGTTGAACCGAGGTATTTGCGCCGTGCGAAATGCTCGATTCATGGTTCTCTAGCTTTAGGGGCCCGTCCAACGCCGAGGAAATGAACTCTCCACTAACCGCGAGGTCTGGTCTCCCCAGCTTCTCGTCAGCTTTATCAAAAACGACTCCACTACCCGGCCTACAAACGACTTGCCTACTTTCGTTTGTATCCGACTACTTTCAACGCGATCGAAATTCCTTATTTTCGACGCGCCAATCCAACTACCTTTCCTTTTTAACTGCTCCTCTACCCATACCGCCCGTTCAATTTGCTTTAAGCAGAAGTCGCTGAGCGGTCGACGGCTCCCGCGTCCGAGTTTCCCTGTCTTACTTGATTGCAGACTGGGCAGTTTCGGAAAACAAACCCGACGGTATCACACACCTGACATACTGGTTTGGCCTCCGTCGGTCTCAGTGGGCAATTATTTGCATAATGCCCTGGTTGTCTGCACTTGTAGCAGACAATCGGCTGCGTATTTTGCGCGGCCGGACACTGAGACCTCTGATGGCCGACCAGACCACACGCGAAACACGCGCCAGCAAAGGGACGTTGTCCTCTTGCGTTGCCTACTAGGGCACCGTTCGCTTGCCCACGTCGCTGCGGTATCAAGCTCGGCCCGGAGAACATCGGCACCTGGGCGGCCAGCGGCTGCGCTGCAACGTTCAGTTGAGCCGCAACGTTTGGCTGCGCTGCAACGTTCGGTTGCGCGGCCTGCTGCGAAAAACAGTTCGTCGCCTGCGGCTTCGTGCTTTGGGCATTAGCCGCGGCAATTTCGTTTTTCGGGCCTTTGCCCTTGGCCTTTGCCCTTTTCCTGCTAGCGCGCGTATCTTTAGCCGGTTCTAGCGTTAAAACCTCTTCTATTTCGCCCGCGACCTGTTCTACTGCCCCGATCGCTTTCTTTTCAGCCGGCTTCTTAGGCTCGGAATAAGCGGACTCCGGCACGAGCGTAACGTCCGCACTCGGTGGACGCTGCCACCTTTTCCAGCCCGCCATACGGTCTTCCAGAGCTAATCCTGCCTCTTTAAATTGACTTAAATTTTTAAAACTTTTTGTCTCTAGAAAGCGCTTGTACTGGGGGTGTAGCCCTTCCACGATTATTGATACCTGTCTTTTATCGGATACCAGAGGATCGAAGCATCTTAAAATTGATTGGAAAGCAGCTACATAATCCGAAATACGTTCGCGCTCTCCTTGCGACCTCTGTCTCAGCTCTCGGTACAGCTGTTCGCGAGTAAGCCGGTGACAAAAGTGAGCCGAAAAACTCTTTCTAAATCCTAAGAAACTTGCCCACTGTTTACGGTTAAGTTCGTACCATGAACTCGCCTTGCCCCGGAAGGTAGTGCCAATAGCATTTAGCATTTCTTCGTCCGAAATACCGTAATAACGCTGGCAGTCTTCTAACCCTGATAAATAACTCATCGCGTTCATGTCATCATCGCTCGAGAAACGAAGCGACCATGCTGTCATCGCACTAACGCCATCGGCCGGCACGCCATTTATATACTTAACGCGTTTCGGACTTTTTTCTCTTGTTTTAGTTTTAATCGGCCTGTCGCTATGCTGCGATACGCTTTCCTTGCGATCCCCGATTTCTGACTCGGAGGAGCTCGAGAGGTCAACCGTGCTGCCATGGTCCGGCAAAACTTTTGTTTTCGCCTTGACCGGCCTGCTCTTCGACACTCTCGTGGAAGCTCTAGACTTCGAGCCCGAGCCTACTTTGTCTAAACCTGATGCGCGCGTGTATTCGCTACAAGGTGCGCGTACAGCCCTTTCCCATTCACGAACCCAGGTCTCTGTGTCAGGTTGCGGGGGCGATCTATAGATAGTTTCGAGAGAGCTGTTTGGGAATAATATCTGATTCATCGGCCTTTCTCCAAGCGGAGGAACGCCTGGGTGAATCTGATAGACGGGGCCGGCGGCCGCTGGCACGTTCAGCGCCGCGCGGCCGGCCGACGGATCGGCCTGCAACGGCCGTTGAGCCTGTTGCAAGGTCTGATCCACTCCTCCTTGCACAGCTTCTCTCTCTACCCTATATAATGCCTTAGTACCGTCAGTGATACCTTGCTGCACCTCCCGCCGGTAAATCCATCGTGGGACTGCTGTTATCGCGTCCCAAACCTGACTAATAGTACCGTTGCTGCGTCTTTCTAACTCGGGCGCAGTCGCAGCGCGTACGCCTACCTCTGGTGTTATCGCACTAGTGGTAGCGGTGGCGGGTAAAATTTCCTCCTCTGGGATGGGAGTGATAACCCTTTCGCCCGGCGGCCGAATTGGCTCAGGCAGAACGGCAACGCGATCGGGTGATCGCATCGCCTGTCCTGGTGATCGCCATTCTGCCGCCTTTGGCGGCGCAACCTTAGCCGATTCGACCGTCCTATTCTCGCTCTCGTCGCTATTAATTACCCTATGCATTGACTCGTCGCGCGTTACATCAGGCACGCGACCCGACGCAAAATCGCTCGGCTGTAAAGGCGACCCAAGCTCTGGCCTTTCCGACGCGATCGTGAAGCGCAAGTACCTTTCCCTAAGTTCGTCCATGTCGCCGTGCAACGCTAAACCACGGTAACGCATTAACTCAAGTAGGGCAACCGGCTCCGTCGAATCGATGAGGCGCTTGACTTCTTTAACGCGGACGTCGCGAAGCAACCTGCGCATCGCAAGCCGATCTTTGCACGCGAGCGGCATGTTGTCAAAAAAAAAAAATTATTTTATTATTCTTCTCCTTTCAACGGCGTAAATGCAATGGCAACAAACAATCAAAGAAACGCACGGAACGCGGTACCTGACACGCTAAGAATTCGATAACATACGAAAAAAAAGAAAAAAAAAGAAACTAAAAATACTGATAAACACAGTGGATTGGACTAGCCGCGCCTTCCTTGGATCATGTGCTGGCAAGTTATCGCCTCGCACAAGAACATAAAGGAATGCGTCATACGGTGTAACCGAATACCTCAACCAGTCAAATTCCACAACAAGATCACGCCACTGCCCAAATGACCCGCCGCGCCGCGACCCGACACCTCTGAACAAAGAAGCGTTGTTCTACGCACTTTGCCCTTGTTCACAAGGAACGCGCACACTTTCGCACTGCACACACTTAGCTAAATTTTACACGCACTTTCTAAATCACTCTTTCTCATTTACCTTGCCCCTTTCCCCACAAGGGATGCCATGTAATAGAGTCGGCTTGCAACGCCGATGCACCTATCGCTATTACCAATTATTTAAAAGGAGGCAAGGGAGGCGGTATATCGCTCCTGACAAGGTAAAGAGAAAGGCGGACGCAATAATCATTCCCTTTATCTTATTAAATCCTTTATTACATCATGCTACCCTGAGCATACAGATCGGACATTCAAACGCGCGTCTTATTATCTACACTACAATCTACGATCGCTAAAAGAGATGGCCGGCACGTTAGCGCCTTGCCATCTCGATACCGACTCGATATAATTAAACTTAGGCTAATAACCGAACCAGCCGCGCCGGCCCGTGAGAGCCTGGCGCAGCGCACAAGCCGTGAGTAGCCTTAGAGTGAAAATTAGAGAGAGAGAGATTAGAAGTTGACCTGACAATTGAAGATCTCCGATGCAGGACCTCGCCGAAGATGGTATTAGCGTCTGGCTGCAGGCAAATCTGTCCGTGGCCGGGAGACTCGACGAAAGATAGGCTAGATCTGTAGCTGATACTGATGTCGTCTCGATTTCCTCTAGTCCTTTCTTTGCGGTTGACTGCAGGGGGTCAGCACACCTCTCTGCTAATGGCCACTTTCTACTGCCCGTCGCGAGTACGCTTCCGAGTGCGTGAGAGACTGCTTCTCACGCTCTCCCCACTCTCTTGCCTAATCGGCGGCACGCGGCACCGTCAAGTGCAGCTAGTATCACGCGCCTGCCTACACTAATCGCGTTCTTTCTTTCTCTCTTATCTCTCTCTTTCTCTCACTCTCTCTCTTTCTCTCCTACAAGAGCGCATAGTAACAGGCGCTCTTGCCGACCAATGCCATTGCCTCTCTCTATCCTTCTTCCTCTTGCTCGTTACGATGGCGATGCTGAAAACATACAGGCATGCATCAGGCACGTGAATTATGTGCTATAGGTCTGCCATGAGTCCTCGCCGATGGTAGGAAGTGATGGGGAACACACGGTGCAGGTCGAATCCACTGGCACCGTTACATTATAAGAATTAGATGTTTTGATTTTTTCATCATTATTTTATTGTTAAGAAAATATAAATTATTTAGTTTTTTTTTTGAGTCCGTAATAGTTTTTTTGAACGCTTTAGACTGACAGAAGAAAATCACGTTTGAATTTTAAAGTTGCGATAATTTTTATATAAAACTTTATAAAACCAAGAATTAAAACTTTTGTTCCAGATTTTTACCTAAGGTTGACAAAAGCATGTGAAGGGGAGTGTAAATCTACAACAAACACTATTTATAGAATGCTATTAAATACATCTATCAACTACCGTTAACCCTCCGCCCTCTTCAACCATTTTCCACTTGAAAGATTTACACGTAAAATAACAATTTTTCTCACGTAAAATAACGGATTTTCTCACGTAAAATAGAGGTTTTTCCGCAACGTTTTTTCATCAATTAATTTTAGTAGTATAGTAATTGCAACGGTACTCGATTAGATCAATCGATACGTTCGCGATTCTGTAGGGCTAACGTTTAAGAGAGAGAGGGGGCGCGCGAGAGTTCAATTTTCCAGTGAAGCCTCAGCTGTTGTGCGTTAGAGTACTGCTAAATACTTTTCCCCTGAGTTTTGCCGTTTGATAATCGAAAGTTTTCCTGGTATTTTGGATACGTGCGCGAGTAATCGCAAAAAGATAATAAAAGTATCAGCAAACCACAGCAGTAGCGAACAGCAGTATTAACTGCAGCAGTCACCGATGTTTCTGACCGAGGTAGCGCAGCTGGTTCCACAGGAGCACCGATTATTTTGCTGAACAACAATTACGGCTGATCACCATAATTGTACCGCAGAGTAGGTGCACCTCCTTTTTTCTGCGCGACAAAATATTTACGAGAATATTTTGTCTATCGCGACCGATTTTGTGTTCACGCCGAGCGTTAGTTTTCGGGGTTGAATTTTTGAATTCTCTCTCTCCCCGTTTTATTGAAAATTATTAATCCTATTCGCGTTCATAAGTCTTTCGGCCCATCGAAGACTAGTTAATTAGAGATAAACGATATTAATTTTATTCGCCGCATTTCGTTCTTTCGTTCCTTTTTTGTTTAATGGCTTCGTCACCAGTTAATTTTTAAACCGATTTCATCTAGTAGATAGTTGGAGTAAACATTAGGTCACTCACACCTAAGATAAATTGAGTGTCACAAGTCAGGTGATTTAAGGTGAGTTCAACTCTGTTGGAAAGGAGACATCGGAACGAAAGTTTCAAACTTAAAGGCGAATACACGTATACTTATACGTGTTTGACGGAGCGGCGGTTAGCTCTGCATCATGAGAGTTTGTTCTTTAATAAACCCTATTTGTACCAGCTAATCCACCCCGTTACAAGTTCAACAAGTAAGCATTTTCATTATTGATTTATATAAAATTTTATCGATTTATATTTTTATTATTATTTTTTTGTCTTTTCACTTTTTTTTCAGTGGATCAAAGAATCAATAGCAGGAAGATTGTTAGCGCAGCAAGTCGCATATCAAATTGACAAGGTGGTTAATAATCGTGTGAACGCACATATGTATCAGTATAAACGTGAGGACGCGATGATGAAACCACAAGAATCCGCTCGAATCGAGCGGAAAAGAAAAGTCGACTTGGCCAAAGCAGAGCAGAGTGAACTGGCTAAGAAAGTCAAACGGAAGCTTTCCGGCTCAAATAAAATTCAAACCGAACCAGCTGGACCATCATCGACCACCATCATGATGGATCATGATGAACCACCATCGTCGTCGTCATCATCAGCGTCGTTGACGTTATCGTCATCATCATCGACGTCAACATCTACGTGCTCTGAAAGAGTGGAAGCACAAGTTGATGTCCCACTTGACTTAACTGTTGTGGGAAGTACTTAAATTACATAAATGGTCAGTAAATGATCGATAAATATAAATTAAAATTAATATTTTATTTACAAAGAAATATTCCGACGAGACCGACGGTGAAGAATGTTGAGTCTGTTCGTCGAAAAATAATTCTGATTCCAGCCTAACCAACGGTTAAGACACTAACTCGCCCCTCGAAGATCGTTGGATCAAAAAAAAAAAATAAAAATAAAATAATAATAATATTAAGAAATAATACATTACTTCACTTTTGCGAGAACACGCGAGAGAGCGCACAGATGACAGATGTGTGTAGAATTAATATATATATATATATAGAATGTAGCGCACAAGAGTCTTATAGAGCTTAGCTTTATATCTAGCTTTATATTTAGCTTGCAACGATTATCGGAAATCGTAGACTCGCGCGAGGTAATGAGCGGCTAAACGAGAGTAGCCGCGCTCGGTTTGCGAGAGAGAGAGAGCGTAGGGGCAATGACCGGGAGGGGAGGCTCCGACCGGTAGTATGATTGTGCCACTCAGTCCGTTCGCCGGCCGATCTAACCTCCGTTTTTTCCTGAGCCGTTCGAGTTTTGTGTTTGTTTGCCATTGACATTGCGACTTGCGTGGGTGAGTGCTAGCAGTAGCAGCAGCAGCAGTAGCAGCAGCGACAACTGCAGTAGCAACAGCAGCAACAGCAATAACAGCAGCTTCAGTAGCGGCAACAACAACAGCAGCAACAGAGATCGAGGTGGTACCGCAAGCAGCGGAGCAGCTTAGTAACAACGTGTTATTCGGATACGGTTGGCCACCGTATCCACATCGTCCTTGCGGTAGGTGCACCTTCCCTTCTCTTGTTAATTTGCGTGCGAATCCGCGCAGCGAGCGCGAAGAATTTGTTTATTGCGCGCGAGCAGGTAGTTCGCGGTAATCGCGGTTTTTTCTCTCTCTCTCAAACTGCGTGTGTTGTCATTCACGCGTGCGTGCGTTAGACTCTCGGCAGATTCTCCGTGTAATTGGTTTTATTAAATAAATCATCCCTTGGTTTCTATTTAAACGAGTTTCCGTTATTGTGTTTTCCTTTGTCCGGAGGTCGCGCCAGTGTTTACGTTCGATTCGAATTCGCCGGTTACGTAGCACGGACCGCGCGAATACAGGTAGACGCGAATCGACAACTTAGGTTCCGGCGGCGGCCACACGAGCGCTACTAGTAGGAGCGACAGCGCCGCCAAGTGGCGAGTTGGGGGAACCCAACTCGGAACAGCGAAGAGACTCTGCGCAGGCGCACTCCGAGGCAAGGTAGGTTACTGTGCTTTGAGCACATAGATAACAAGGCTTCGTCTAGTTGAAATAAGGGCACTTTTTGGAGATTATCGACTAAACGACAGCCAGTTACAAGCTTTATAGCGTTAGCTTGAAGAAGAAAGAAAGAACAGTAGTATGCTACTGTATTAGAGATGTAAAGAAGAGAGAGACAGAGAGAAAAGAAAACTAGTGGTAAAGAGAGATAGAAATATCAGTCCCCTGTCCTAGCGGATGATAGAGAGAGTGATTCACAGAGTTACATATAGTTATGTTGCAATGTATAAGTATTGAGTAAAATATTTGAATTGAACTACTTTTATTCATAAAATTTAACGTGATGTACAGTAGCTTACACATTTAATTTATTTAGCTTATATTTCGTTGTATTAATTACATTTCATTCAGAAAATAAATTATATTTAACTAATTTATTCACATCACCGCTGATTGGATTATACTGTACCATTCGATCATGTAGAATTAAACAGTAGGCTGCAGTATTATCAAGAAAATCTTCTTTCGTATTAAACTCGAGGCAAACGTTACAGGAGCACTTTTGATAGACTCATTTTGTTTCGAACAATCTATTACGATGAACGGTAATTTTTTGGTGAAATTAATTTTATTAAGCAATAATACATTTTATTTTCCATCACATAAGCTTTGAAAGTTAACGTACATATCATAAAATAATGCATACTGGTTTTGATTAACCTGGAAATTAAGATTTCTATATGGATAGCATTTAGAGTTTAGAAATAATTTAATATCACAGATGTTACAATGATGAAAGCGACTAGCAGAAACGATTACTTCATTTTTTCATTGTATTTAAAAGGCTAAAATAATAACTCATAGTGATTGCTCTATCACAACTAATTTGATTAAGTAATTTGATTTTTTTCTCTATCGGGTGCTACTACATATGGCATTAATCATTCAATTTTATTCAAAGTAATTTTAATTTTTTCATGAGTAATTACTCCATTTGTATCGGAAGGTGTAGTTATGGTAGCACTCGAATGATTTTTGGACATTATAATCATAAGCTTATGTTTGACATTTACTACGATTTTTCGATTATCTTCAGAAATTTCAAGCAACATATTGAGGGGTATAGTAACATCGAAATATCCTTCGTCATTTGTAAGTAATACTTTTTTGTCACTAGTCCAACTAGCATTTTTAGTACTTAAACTTTGATTCGGATTGAGTGATAACCATTTCTTCATAAGACGTCAAATCAACATTTTTTACTTTATTTATTTCAATATCATTTATCTCGTATTGTATCTCTTCAAACAAATGACATATAGCATTATTATCTAACTTAGTTTTAACTGCTACATTTCCATTTTCCTGAGTTAATCTGCCGGAAATATGAATCATACTGCAAGATGGAAGTATAAATGAATCTTGATGTTGAATTGAGATACGAACTTCATTATTATTTAAATGTGATAATGAATAAGGTTGATGCACGTCAACTTCATAATGAGCTATCGACTCATAGAAAGCGACACCTGAATGAATATTTAGAATTTCGTCCAATTTGATGTAAGCAACACACTAATATACACGATACTTTCTGCCAGATGATGTATTTTCTATTACTTTAGTTCTAGATTTTTCAGGAACTGAATGTTCTGACGTGTGAGCTTTGTGGTAGCTCGCGATCGACTGATCACTGATTGACATTTCAGTTTATTTATATATTCTCGTCCAATTTTGTTGTTGTTAAATATGATTCCCATCACGATATTGCTTTGATGTGAACACGTACTGTGATACAAGGGTGGTCCAATAAGTACTTAGCCTACAAAAGAAAAACGAAAATTTTGGAAAAGTGACGTTTTATTGTTCAACATAGTCTCCTTTTAGTTCGATACACTTGGCCCAGTGATGCTCCAACTTTTTTAACCCGTCTGAAAAATACGTTTCCTCGAGGACTGAAAAGTAGGCTTCCGTGGCAGCCATTACCTGCTCATTCGACTCAAATTTCTGCCCGGCGAGTGACTTTTTCAAGTTTGGAAACAAAAAGAAGTCGCACGGGGCTAAATCTGGAGAATACGGTGGATGGAGCAGCAGTTCGTAGCCTAATTCGACCAATTTGGCCATGGCGACGGCGGAGGTGTGAGCCGGTGCGTTGTCATGGTGGACGAGCACTTTTTTCTTCGCCAAATGGGGCCGTTTTTTCTGCAATTCGACGTCGAATCGGCCCAATAATTCTGCATAGTACAGCCCTGTGACCGTTTTGCCCCTCTCCAGGTAGTCGATGTAGATCACACCTTGTGAATCTCAGAAAACGGTGGCCATCACATTTCCGGCCGATGGGGCAGTTTTCGCCTTCTTCGGAGCACTTTCGCCAGGTAAAGTCCACTGTTTCGACTGTTCCTTGGTCTCTGGTGTATACCAGTGGATCCATGTTTCGTCGACTGTCACGAAACGACGCAGAAACTCCTTCGGATTGCGCTTAAACAGTTACAGACATTGCTCTGAAGTTGTCTCACGGTTGCGCTTGTTGTCCGGAGTGAGCAAACGCGGCAACCATCGCGCCGACAGCTTTCTCATACCCAAAATTTCATGCAGGACATGACCCCCGCGGTCTTTTGAGATGTCTACGATCTTAGCAATCTCACGCACCTTCAATCGTCGATTTGCCAATACGAGATCGTGAATTTTTGTCACCTTATCCTCCGTGGTAGCCGTTTCCGGAGCACCTGGACGTGGCTCTTCAAAAATCGACGTGCGACCACGTTGAAACTCGTTAAACCAATTTTTGACGGTCACCATCGAAGGAGAAGAGTCACCGTACACAGCATCCAAGCGCTTTTTGATTTCGCTGCGCGATTTCCCTTCCAAAAACAAGAATCGAATCACCGACCGAAACTGCTCTTTTTCCATTTTTCAAAAATCAACGGACACACTTGCTATCACATGCTCTCAAAAATAAACTACAACTCCGATCCAGCTGAAATCTTGACAGCAACCATCGAGAAGGTTGTACTACGTCATAGAATATTTCTTTTGCGAGAGTGGCGCCATCGGGCGGTGAGGCTAAGTACTTATCGGACCACCCTCGTAACTTCTCCTTAAAAATTAACTAGGTTTCCGTCTTGATCAATAATACATATTTCTAAATGATCAATATTTCTCACGGCAACTGGCAAATAAATTATATGTGAAGATACTTCAATGAATTTATATCCAGGTGATACTGTTGGAAAAAATTCATGTATAGTATGCAGTTTACGTTCATTTATATAAGAACCTGTAGTAATATTACACTCTATGCGTAAAGCGTTCACTTTGAGTATAGTTACAGCTACATAAATTAGAGCTATGAGTTTCATTTCTAGATAACTCTCATCTATTAAAGCTTAAAATTGAACCAATAGAATCTTCTGGTTTGATATTTATTTTACAACTACACTAAATAACACTACATAGAGTATTATTGTTTGGTTTTAAACTAATTAATATTTCATTAAGCGTTAACGTTTCTTGTAGAAAACTCTCAATGTCTTCTATCTCATAGCTACCTGTGCTTAAAACGATTTCGTGTTCTACAACGTAAAATTTATTATTGCGTTCGTCAACCGAAAATAATCGGAAGGAGGGAGGCGTTCGAAATAGACCTAATCAGCATACGAGGTGTTTTAAAAAGGTAAGGTTGAGGTAAGGTGAATTTTTAAATTGAACGGGTTACGTAGATTCAATCATCGATAATTTTTTTATTATGTTGGTATACATGTCTTTCACATATGCTCACAGTTTCAGCCAGATTTTATGTTTACTTTTTTTTGTGAGACAGAAACGTTAAACGTGTATTTTGTGCTTGGCGATTTTCTACTGTCGAAAACAATGGATCAAAAGTTTGCATAAAATTTTTGTAAAAAATAGATTTAAGTGCTACAAAACACTTGAAATGTTGACAGTGGCATATAGTGAGCTTACTTTAAGTAAAAAAATGTTTATATGTTTTTGACGCTCTTTCAAGATGGCCGAGAAGATACTAACGACGAACCTCGCTCTGGACGCCTCAGTACTTCAATAACTGATAAAAGTGTTGAAGAAGTGAACCAAATGGTGTTAAAAAATCTTCGAATCACTATTAAAGATGTGGCTGAAGACGTCGGCATCTCTACTGGCTCGTGCCAAGCAATTTTTTTCGAAGTTTTGGACATGAAACGTGTAGCAGCAATATTAGTTCCGAAACTACTTAATTTTGAACAAAAAGACCGTCGAAGGAGCATGGCTCAAGAGCTGTTAAACAACGTCAATGATGATCCTGATATACTCAAAAGAGTCATAACTGGTGACGAATCATGGGTTTATGGTTATGACGTCGAAACTAAAACCCAATCATCTCAATAGGAGACTTCAGAAGAGCCAAGACCGAAAAAAGCATGTCAAGTTTGGTCAAATGTCAAGATTTTGCTCGCTGTTTTCTTTGATTATCGTGGCGTAGTACACCAAGAGTTCTTACCACAAGGTTGTACGGTCAATAAAGAGTATTACCTTGAAGTTATGCGCCGTTTGCGAGAAGCAATACGAAAAAAATGTCTGGAATTGTGGGAAAACAATTCATGGATTTTGCATCACGATCATGCACCTGCTCACTCATCGTTGCTTGTGTCGAACTTGTTGGTCAAAAACCTCAATCATATCGCAGGTACTATATTCACTGGATATGGCCTCCTGCGACTTTTTTCTGTTCCTAAAAGTCAAGAAACCCATGAAAGGACGGAGGTTTGAAGTGATTGAGGAGATAAAGAAAAAATCGATGAAAGAAATCAAGGCTATACCAGAAAGTGCTTACGAAAAGTGCTTCGAAGTTTGGAGAAAACGTTAGCACAAGTGTATTATATCTGAGGGGGATTACTTTTAAGGGGACAACATAAATATTGATGAATAAATAAATATTTTTTTTGCTCACCCCTCGCTCAAATAACAGACTTATCCTCAACCTCCAGTAGATCTACTATTCATTATATCTATTAATTCATTATATCTATTTATAGTTTATTAGAAAGGAATTTTAGGCAATGATGTCCACAGTTATAGGTATTGAAATCTTGATATCTCACATAAGTATATATTTGACTCTTTCGACTTTGAAATAGATTTAATAAATCTATGGGAGGTTGAAGATCGCCAAAACTACCTGGTCCATTTATGTCATCTAAATTGATAACAGCTGATTCTTGATAGTGAGGTTCATCGGATGATATAACGTTACGCATGTAAACACCTCGAAAAGTTACAATTTTTAGTTCCTTAGCATATTTTTTTATATCTAAATCAGTCAAAGCGCGTTTAGGCAAAACTATTTCAAAGTTTTTTTTTCTTAAACCTTGTCGGCTTACATGTGGTTTGAGGTGGACACCATAACTTTTACTATGAGGCTTCAGATAAAAACCTTTACCTATAGCAATAGCTTCCATAGTTTTGTTATGTCTTTGAGCTTCTTTCAATGATCAGGTTAACTCAGATATGTCTTTTAAGAAATTTAAAGCAATTCGTTTAAAATATTAGAGAGACGATAATCATGGGTTTTTGGTTATCGACAGACAGACCAATAAATCACGGACGATATAAAAAGGGATTTTACTTTATTGCTATAAATATAGCGAATGGAGTGGATGAAGATTATTTAACTTTAGAAATTACGAGCATAAACATGACTGAATTTGAATGAGAAAAAGTGCTCGAGCAATTATCCGAGGCTCGTGATGCTGTAAGATGCAAGTATCAACTAATAAAACATTGCAAAGCTGTTTTAGAAAAGACATTGCATGAAACTTTTAAACCCAATCCATTGAAGAAACTTGTAGAGGTAACTACTGATAATAGTATTGCTACTACTACTACTGTTAACTGATGCGAATAAGAGAATGGAAAGTGATCGAGGAATATACAGCCAGTGATCACCAATACATCATCTTTGAAGTGACAGACGAAAATATGACTAGACGAGGAGGTAACGTGTTATCCCCTCTACGATGGGACACGAAACACCTGGACAGAAAAGAACTCGACAGACTACTGCAAAATGTAGAGCCTTTTACGAAAACCACTCGAAGTGGTATGGACCGTGACTCGGCAGAGAAGTTAGCTAAGGAGGCGGAAAAATACCTCCGTCACCTATGCGACGCTACGATGCCGAAAAAATGATACGGACGTGACCGGCGACAGATGTACTGGTGGACGCAAGAAATCGCAGACATCAGACGCGAATGTCACCGGCGACGTAGACAGGCACAAAGACAAAGAAATAGACATGACGAAGAAGTCTCAGAGGCATACAAACTTACCAGAAAAAGGCTAAGACAAGCTATGACGGACAGCAAACGACAATGCTGGACACGACTGACAGACGAGGTGGACTCGGACCCGTGGAGGATGGGTTACAAAATTGTGACCCGGAAACTAGGCGTCCGAGCTCCACCGGAGACAAAAGACGCTAGAATAATGGAAAAGATGGTTGAGAGTCTTTTTTCAACACATCCTGACAGAATCGATGACACGAACACGGACGAAGAAATAGAATGTCCTTGCTTCGTAAGGGAAGAGTTCATACAAGCGACAAACTTGCTGAAGATGAACAAGGCTCCTGGACCAGACGGTATACCGGGTGACCTGCTACGGTATGTAGCGACTCGACGGCCCGGCATACTCTTGCAGTTGTACAGTGGGTGCCTGATAGCGGGTGTTTTCAGTAAACTCTGGAAGAATGCGAGGTTGGTACTTATTGGCAAAGGCAAGGGAGATCCCGATAAGCCGAATTCGTATAGGCCCTTGAGGCTCCTCAACACGACCGGCAAATTATACGAACTGCTACTGAGAATAAGACTGAACACGGCGGTGCAAGCCGCTGGCGACCTATCAGACTGACAACATGGCTTCTGGAAAGGACGCTCAACGATAGGAGTAATTACAGACGTGAGACAGGTAGTTGACAGAATGAACGAGATTTACTACGGAGCCAGACCTATAACGCTCCTAGTAACATTAGACGTAAAGAACGCCTTTAACTCTGCTAGGCGGGTGGATATTCTGAGAGCCGCCCTACCTTCTAAGAGTCTTGAAGGATTACTTAAAGGATCGAAGACTGACGTATGAAACGACGGAAGGACGAAAGTACCGGAAAATTACAGCGGGGATGGCACAAAGATCCATATTGGGTCCCGACCTTTGAAACGTACTGTACGACGGACTAATAAAGCTCGACATGCCCCCGGACACGCGTCTGGTCGCCTACGCTGACGACATCGCAGTCGTAATAACAGCCCGCGACACACATCTGGCTCAGCTCAAGCTGAGCCAGGTGATGAGGCGTTTGGATGAGTGAATGACGGACCACGGACTGAGCCTGGCTCTTTTTAAGAAAGGCTTACTGATACTAACGAGACAGAGAATAGACACGATAATACCAATGACCATAGTGTAACATGGGACAAGATCAGGCAGCGGTAGGCTAATTGACCGCTGCTGACTCTCTCATGCGCAATGAGTAATATTGGCTCTCGCGACGTATTTGACAAAGTACAGGTCACACGATATTTTCATATTTTGTATTTATTTCATGTTTCCCTGAGTCAAGGCCATATGACGTCACACCACACTTACAACACACAAACAATTACCAAGCCCACTCTCGGAAGCTAAGTACAACGAGATGAGGGGCAATGCTAGCAAAGACGGAGAAGAAAAGGAATTCGGCAGAGAGTTCTAGGCTGCGGTCAACGCCGGACGTTCTAAACCCGCGTTCATCATACTGCGCCGAGATAACGCTTTCTCCGGCATTCGAAATTGTATTGCAAATTCATTCTTTGATTGGCTAAAGTGTGCCTCATTCAATCATAAGTGATTACAATTCATTGTTTGCCGTTATTTTGCCTAAATAATCACCTACCGTCAAAGGTCTTGTTCTGTGTTAATCAGCGAGCATGTATCAGTAAGTGAATTATCATAGCTTTGTAAGCAATTAAGGTAACAGTCAGTTCATGCTTATTAAATTGCTTCAATCATTCATGTGTGTGACTCAAATCTTACTCTAAATGGAAATTTGACTATCGGCGAATCAATTATATCATTAGCGATTGTAAGTGACCTCGCGTTATTAGAATCTTTTTGTTTTCCTCTATGCCTGGCTTGACTATCGTACGGTCAAGCCGAAGAGAGCCAAAGTTCTGAAATTATAATTTTGAAATCTTTTGTTTAATTAGCTGTCGAATTAAACGAGTAAGTCGAAGCTCATTATCACGGTATTATTTGTTCGAGTACCATCACGATTAATTGCCTAATTGAATTAACGAGTATTTGTTTGTTCAATCTATAATAAATCTCACATTTATCATTTACTTTAATTTTTATGATGGACATTTAATTGTATGCAATCTCCAGTTCCTTATCCCATCTTCTCTAGGTAAATTAACAGGAACCTGCTCCCGCTCTTCAATATTAGAGCTAGCCATATCTAAAGGAGAGGCACTGCTCCCTCACTTCCCCTCAGTGCCTGGCGCCCTTGCGCTAATCGCGTACATTTCTTGCCTTACCGTAACCACGCTGTTACAATTGGCACCCATCGTGCGGCCGCGTGAATAGCCTAATCAAAATTTTTTTTTTCTTTCCCTCCCTTCCCCCGCTTCGCGTGTGTAACTGCCTTGACGAAAATTTTTTTTTACACATAGCTTTGCCTTGGCAGGATAATTTTTTTTTAAGTACATTGCGCCTCCCCTTTGCGCGCAAAGAAGAAAAAAAAAAGGGAAGTAAAACGCTAATTTAGAGCGAAATAAGATCGAAAGAGATAGAGAGATTGAGAGAGAAAGAGAGAAAGAGAGAGAGACGCCGTTGACGTGACGTCACGGCTCGGTACGCTACCGCGCAGCTAATCGTTCGGCCGCCTTCGTGAGTCGTCGGCTGCTCTCGGCGCCGCCATCTTGCCAGACGCCGACGCGCGCAGGCAGCAGCCGGTACATTACTGCGCACTAACAATCCAGCAACCGACTAGTCCACGTCTGCTACAAGAAAAAAAAAAAAAAGTGCAAAGATGCCAAACTTCGGTAACCGCAGTGCGAGAAAAGTGTCGGCGGAAGTTTCAAAGACGGCACATGCAAATACCTGCCTCTAGGAGTAAGTACCCTCGTTCGCTTAAACATTTAATTACGCTTTTGGCGCAGAGACACGCTGCACGCGCGACGCCGCTGACAGGCTTTGCTAGCTGCCTGCATGATTTTTTTTCTCTCTCTCTGCACGCTCCCTCCGCTATCTCGCTACTGTGCGCCGTGCTACACCCGCTCGCGAAAAGTTTTTTTTTCCTCTCTCGTCGTTGTTGCCTTCTCTCTCCTCTCAGCATACCTAACCCAGCAGTTGACAGCTGAGGTTAGGTTGTTGGTGGCTGCTACAAGTGTGATAACACACTACAACGCTCTGTGTGCAAAGAATAGCACAACAGAGTGTTGCACCAACTCACCTGCCACCTGAAGATTACACAAAAGCATCTCAGGTAGCTGTCCCGGTTGAAAAGACTAACCGAGGCAGCTTGACAGGTGAGCGTAGCCAGCACACCAACACAATTTTGCCTTCACCAAGAAGAATAGTGGAGCACACAGGGGACCTACGCATGGGTCCAAAGCCCCATAGCACCTGTGCGGCAAAATATTAATTTTTTTATTGCCTTGAGTGCTCGCTTAGCAATTTTTTTTCAGTGGTGCTTGGAGTTAGCACACATGCAGCTGACAGCTACTAATCATTAGCTGCACAGCAACTGAGTGCCCTCCAATCTTTTTATTATACTCACCTGTAAGTAATAGAGACCCAGCGCACCTGTAATTTTTGCTTTCTTTTCAATTTGCTTGCCTTTTCTTGCTTTTTCCTGCCTTCTCTTATTTTATGAGATGTTGTGGTATAGCTGGCTATCTTGCTAACTGCTATTTTCTCTGTGCTGCTTTGCGTTGCATTGATGTTGTGCTATGCTTGGGTGGCCACGCTTCTGCCTCTTACTACAATCCAACTGCTGTTTGTTGCAAATAGCACCTGCCGCTACACAGTGAGTGACCGCCTGGAACCAAAGCATCACTGGACCGGGTACATAGGATAGGCAACCGAAGAAATAACTCAAGAGGTACAGGATTAGATAATGCAAGGGTAAATGAAGCTGCTGCTGAGTATATAGCGACAAGTGAGCTGTTTGAGAGCAATAAGTCTCTCTAGTGAGTGCCAAGTTGACGGCATCAATGATATTGCCTTCTAAGGACAAGGCAAAGGAAGACATAGCTACGCCAGGTCTTGTAACCTCACCCAATGCCTATATAATTAGCGAGTGACTCCAAGAAGACTCCATGCCTTAGTATAGGGACTAGTTTTCTTTCTTTTTTTTCAGATTTAATTGCCTTTTAGGTACAGCACTGACTGAATACCCTCAGCTCTTAGCAATTAAGCAATAAATTTGAAATATCTATTAATAATTTAACTATCATTATTTCATTTATTACTTATGATATTTTTACATATACAGGGTGGCCCATTTTAAGTGATCCACTCAGATATCTAGATTGCAGTGAGTTTTATCGAAAAAAGTTTCAGACAAAAGTTACTCAACTTTGAGGGGGCCATGTTTCTATGACCTTGGATTTGACCTTGGAGGTCATGTTCAAGGTCATTTCAAGGTCAACTTTGTTTTTTTAAATAGGAACCCCCATTTTTGACCCCGGATTCGGAAAGAGCGGGAAATTTTACGTCCAAAACGATATTTTAAAATTTTTTTTCATGGCCTTGAGAAGGTCGATTTAAGGTCAAATGCTTGAAAAACTGCCTAAAAGCGTTTTTTTAATTTTTAAGATATCGAAAAATGACCTCTACAAAATTTGTTCAGAATAGAGTGGGCCACCCAATGCACCAAAAACCTTTGACCTTTAACCTCATTTTGGACAAAGGACTTTTAATGATCTTCCCGCAGAGCAACGAAATGCAGTCGTGTCTTTGGTACGACTAGCTGATGGATCGACAATAACCACTGGAGGCGAAATCTCTTTAGATATTGCCTTGGGTAAGATATGCCGACCCCTCAAAGCTCGCCTACTTCCATGCCTGGCCTATGACTGTGTGCTAGGAATCGACTTCCTGAAAGATTTTGAATTAAGGATCGATTTCGGCACCAAAGTATGGTCACTGCCTGGCTCTCAGCCCAGTGAATTTAATACCGAGCAGAACCCTGTGGAGCAAGATTCTGTATCCGCCTTAGCCGCTATTAAAGAGGTCTCTATAGTCGAGGAAACTCGAATATATGAGTTACTTGACCGGTTTAAGAAACCTCCAGCGGCTGGTTTTGGCGTGACAAATCTTGTAGAGCACTCCATTGATGTGCAGGGTCATGAGCCGATAAAGCAGCGATACCATCTAGTCTCCAAGCCAGTCGAGGAAGCGCTACACCAACAGCTAGACGAACTTGTTGCCTCAGGAAAGGTGGTAAAATCCAACAGCCCCTGGTCCAGTCCAGTAGTTATGGTGCGCAAGCCCAACGGCACTTGGCGATTCTGCATTGATTTTCGTAAAGTCAATGCAGTAACTAAAAAGGATGCCTACCCCTTGCCTTATATGGAGGATATTCTCCGTAAGCTTAGTACAGCAAAATACATAAGCACTATAGATCTGAAGAATGCCTATCACCAGATACCCTTAGCCAAAGAAAGTCAGGAAATCACTGCTTTCACAGTCCCTGGTAGAGGTCTACATCATTATGTAGTAATGCCTTATGGGTTGGTCAATGCTCCAGCAGCATTCCAACGGTTGATGGACACACTGGTAACTACAGACATAGACCAGTGCGTCTTTGCCTACTTAGATGACCTGGTGATAGTGACAAGCACATTCGAACAGCACTTAACAGTGCTAGAAAAAGTGCTTTTGCGAATACAGGATGCCAACTTGGAAATAAATTGGGACAAGTGTGAGTTTTGCCGACCATCGGTGAAGTACTTAGGATATAGACTAAGTACTGAAGGGTTAGCCCCAGACACCGATAAGATCGCACCAATTTTAAACTACCCAGCCCCTAAGAACTTAAAAGAACTTAGAAGGTTAATCGGTATGGCGTCTTGGTACCGCAGATTTATCAGCAATTTCTCAGATATAGTTGAACCATGGTTACGTCTGATGAAGAACAACGTCCGATTTAAATGGGGAGAAGATCAAGAACGGTCTCTTAATATTATAAAACAAGTTCTAACGACCGCTCCCACCCTTGCCTTCCCTGACATGAAGCTCCCTTTTTGCCTACAAACGGACGCATCGAATGTCGGCCTAGGAGCAGTCCTAACCCAAACTCGAGAAGGGGTAGAACAAGTCTTGGCTTATGCATCACGTGCCCTTACTCCAGAGGAACGCAACTACACAGTGACTGAACGAGAATGCCTAGCGATACTATGGGGAGTAGAAAAGTATTGCCATTACCTTGAAGGCACTCACTTTACTGTAATCACAGACCACAGTTCACTGCGTTGGTTGCAGTCGCTTAAGGACCCAAAAGGTAGATTTGCACGTTGGGCAATGCAGTTAGCGCAATACGATATGGAAATAACCCACCGTAAAGGCGCTCTACACCACGTCCCCGATGCCTTATCAAGAATGTTCCCGGATGAAGGGGAAATAGCTTCCATAGAGACGATAACAGATCCATGGTATACTAAGCGACTAGCGGAAATAGGAACAAACCCACAAAAGTTCCCCAACTGGCGAGTAGAAGATGACAAGATGTTCAAACATTTGCCTAACCCAGTAATGGAGAATATGCTGGAAGACCTCCAACCATGGAAACTAGTATTGCCTGCAGAACTCAGGGAAAAAGCCCTGATGGATGCACATAACACTCCGACTGCAGGACATTTAGGAATTGAGAAAACGTTCCGTCGTATCAGTGCAACGTTCTATTGGCCAGGGTACTTCGAAGATACATCCAAGTATGTTAAAGCCTGCCTTACCTGCCAAGCCAATAAAGTTCTCCAGCAATCGCCAGCAGGATACATGGGCCACAGGTATGTGGAACAACCATGGCTGACGGTGGCAGTGGACACAATGGGCCCCTTGCCTCGCTCAAAGGCGGGAAATGTGTATCTTCTGGTATTCCAAGATTGGTTTACTAAGTGGGTGGAATTGGTGCCGGTTCGCGAGGCGAACCCACAGACTGTGTCGAAAGCCTTAATGGACAGTGTCATCTGCCGCTATGGAGCACCTCAAACTCTCCATACGGATAACGGCACAGAGTTTACAAACAAGGCGGTAAAAAGCTTGCTGGAAAAGTATGGGATAAAGCCACCAGCCCGGCGTACCACCCCCAAGCCAATATCGTAGAACGTGCCAATCGCGTGGTCAAAACTATGATCAGGTCGTTTATAGACGACAACCATCGCGATTAGGACGTTCACTTGCCTGAATTCCGATTGGCAGTCAACTCAGCGGTGCATAGCTCCCTCAAAGTGTCTCCTGCGTTCCTTAATTTCGGCCGAGAACCGAGATTGCCAGATGCCTCATTGCTCCACAACCCAGATGCGGAAATCTTGCCTTTAGACATTGCCTCGTGGAAAAAGCGTATGGAAGGCCTCGCGGCGGTACGGGATTCAGTTACGCGAAATTTGCAGGCAGCAGCAGAGCGTCAGAGGCCGTATTATGACGCCAGACGGAGGCACGCTTCGTATAGCGTCGGCGACAGGGTGTGGCGGAAACTACATACCTTATCTGCCGCTAGTGCAGGGGTTAGTGCCGCCCTGGCGCCTAAGTTTGCCTCCGACTGGTACGTCACCGCGGTACTGTCACCAACGGTCGTACTTCTAACTAATGCAGCGGGTCGTAAGACCACCAAAGTCCACATCAAGGATCTCAAACCTTATGTTCGTCCACAGGTGGATACCTAGGGAATCACCCCGTTTGCCTCAACCTCAGCAACCTCCTCAGGTGCCCCAGCAACAACAATGTCACCAACAACAAGGCGAACTAGCCCCGAGAGCGGTAAAAAACCCGCCAAGAGCGCCTGTCGCTTTAATGGATATCAAATTGGTAAAAACAACAAAATGCTGGAATTGCCATGCATTGGGGCATGGGTATCCTGAATGTACCCAAGACAGAAGAATGTTCTGCTTCGGCTGTGGCAAACCTTATGCCACCCTTAAGACCTGCAATAATTGCCAAGAGAAGTATAGGAATGGTACAGGGGTGAGAGGTCCTTGCAACCCGTTGAAAGAGAAGGACCAATGGCGCATCACGCAACAGATTAGGAGACGCTAAGCGTGGAAAACGGCTAACGAATTTTTTGTTTCTTTTGTTTTTATAAAGTGCCTTTATGTTCGCCATAAACCTAATAATAAGAATAAACCAATCTTAAAACATACATTTGCACGTCCGTTTAATTAAATAAAAGCATTATCGCGGCTCGAGTCGTTAATTTCCCCCCTCGCCGCCACAC
This sequence comes from Phymastichus coffea, assembly GCF_024137745.1. Classification (NCBI taxonomy): domain Eukaryota; kingdom Metazoa; phylum Arthropoda; class Insecta; order Hymenoptera; family Eulophidae; genus Phymastichus; species Phymastichus coffea. The sequence continues at coordinate 1,420,831 of NW_026706822.1, read as the reverse complement.
ATATATTTTCGCCTTTTCCTCATTTAAAACGTGGCATAGCTTGCGTCCTCGCCAAATGCCTGCTACCGTTTACCCATCCTATGCACTCCCTTCCTAATCCGGAAACTGGTTGCATACAGTCTGATGGGAATCTTGTTTTTTTTTAATTTTCTTTTTTTTGCCTTTATATAACATCATGATGTGATTTCGTTATATATTCATTTTTTTTCTCTTTCATTATTATTATCTTTTTATGATTTTTTTTTAAATGCCTGCCTACTTTGTCAAACGTCCGCATGAGTTACAGAGCACACAAACGGACCGAAATACGGGTCATGTAGTTTTTTTTTTTTTTTTTTCTTCTTCACGTTTGCCTTTGGCTGTGCTTCCTTTTTGCTTATACGAGCCCTGGTGATTCGCTTCCACCCCCAGGCCTCCGTCTGGCGGGGGGGAGTGTAACATGGGACAAGATCAGGCAGCGGTAGGCTAATTGACCGCTGCTGACTCTCTCATGCGCAATGAGTATGACGTCACACCACACTTACAACACACTTACCAAGTACAAACAAACAATTACCAAGCCCACTCTCGGAAGCTAAGTACAACGAGATGAGGGGCAATGCTAGCAAAGACGGAGAAGAAAAGGAATTCGGCAGAGAGTTCTAGGCTGCGGTCAACGCCGGACGTTCTAAACCCGCGTTCATCATACTGCGCCGAGATAACGCTTTCTCCGGCATTCGAAATTGTATTGCAAATTCATTCTTTGATTGGCTAAAGTGTGCCTCATTCAATCATAAGTGATTACAATTCATTGTTTGCCGTTATTTTGCCTAAATAATCACCTACCGTCAAAGGTCTTGTTCTGTGTTAATCAGCGAGCATGTATCAGTAAGTGAATTATCATAGCTTTGTAAGCAATTAAGGTAACAGTCAGTTCATGCTTATTAAATTGCTTCAATCATTCATGTGTGTGACTCAAATCTTACTCTAAATGGAAATTTGACTATCGGCGAATCAATTATATCATTAGCGATTGTAAGTGACCTCGCGTTATTAGAATCTTTTTGTTTTCCTCTATGCCTGGCTTGACTATCGTACGGTCAAGCCGAAGAGAGCCAAAGTTCTGAAATTATAATTTTGAAATCTTTTGTTTAATTAGCTGTCGAATTAAACGAGTAAGTCGAAGCTCATTATCACGGTATTATTTGTTCGAGTACCATCACGATTAATTGCCTAATTGAATTAACGAGTATTTGTTTGTTCAATCTATAATAAATCTCACATTTATCATTTACTTTAATTTTTATGATAGACATTTAATTGTATGCAATCTCCAGTTCCTTATCCCATCTTCTCTAGGTAAATTAACAGGAACCTGCTCCCGCTCTTCAATATTAGAGCTAGCCATATCTAAAGGAGAGGCACTGCTCCCTCACTTCCCCTCAGTGCCTGGCGCCCTTGCGCTAATCGCGTGAATCGTCGTACATTTCTTGCCTTACCGCAACCACGCTGTTACAATAGGTACGGAACGACTGGAGACCAAAAGTGAGGTAAAGTACCTGGGGGTGACTCTAGATACGAAACTGAACTTTTGGACCCACATACGAGACGAGACCGCCAGAGCCAGCGAAAGGACCAAGGCCTTGAGTAGGCTGATGGCAAACACGAAAGGACCGAGACCGAGTATACGAAGACTGTTGATGGGTGTAACCCACTCCATGATGCTTTACGGAGCAGAGGTATGGGCCAACTCGTTACGGGTGAGGAGACGCGCAAAGACTATGACGAGCGTACAAAGTACGGGAGCGCTAAGAATCGCGTACGCGTACCGAACAGTCTCGGAAAACGCGATATTCGCGATCGCGGGTGTTATCTCGACCGACCTCTTGGCAGGCGAGAGGAAACGTATTTACGACCGAAGTGCGACCGTAGGGAGGGCCGACGCTGCAACAGAGGAACGAACGAAAACGACAGAACAATGGCAGACAAGATGGACGACAGACGTTCAAGGACGATGAACCCACAGACTGATACCAGACGTTGGTCCGTGGAAAGACAGAAAACACGGGGAGGTTGATTTCTATCTCACCCAGTTTCTGACCGGACACGGATACTTCCGAAAGTACCTACACAGAATCGGTAAGGTAACTTCCATAGGCTGTGTGTACTGTAGGGGGTCTTGGGACACACGTTTTTCGTGTGCGACCGTTGGACCGAGCAAAGAGTGAGACTGGAGAAGGAATTAGGGCCGATTACGCCAGAAAACGTGACGAACGTAATGTTGACAACAGCTGACGCATGGCGTAAGATCGCGCTGCACGTTTCGAATGTGTTATGAAACAAAAAGACGGATGGATGCTTGGAAAATTGAATGAATGAGAACATTTCAGAGCCTACTCGGGAATGAATGAATATTAAAGGGATGAGTGTGTGCTTGAACACGCAATGATAGCCGCCCAGTCTGAAGTAATGTGATAAACAGTTTCGGGCTGGTTGCGGTGCGAACAAGGAGAGATATGTTTGATGGGTATCGGTGTCCTAAGCTACTGAGTCCCACACTTGACGGGCTTCCGTCAGTTGTCCGTAAATGGATTCAGACTCTCCTAAAAAAAAAAACACAAACTACTATTACTGAACAGCCAACAAAAAAAGAGAAGAAAATCACATTCGATAAAGATTTCAAGTCAAAAGTAACATCTGACACTTCTTATAAATCTAGATATTTCAATAGTGATAATGGATTAAATTCTACATGGCAACCGCGTGATACTACATTTAAGTCTCTTATTTCTATTGATGATTATGATGATGAATTTTATAAGACTACTGATTCATCACTTGATATAACTGCTATAAATTTAAACTAAATTAGTTCAAATATAACAAAGACAACCGTTATTGGATGAATCGATTGTAGGAAACTATGTTCGACTATTGCATGAACCTCAGTAGAAAAGTAATTTAGAGAAGATATTTGGTGTTCGCCTGCAAGAAAATACATGTCATAGGCAATTCTCCAATTTACTTCGAAAATGATAATGTAACTGTGAATGATAAAGCATACAACAAGACGTCTGGTTTAATGGAACTTCTCTTTCGTAAATAATCCGATTCCAAATTAATCAGCTCATAGGATATTGAACATTATATAAAAATTTTTTAAATCACTAACACTCATCGTAAGAGATATAAAGCAAATTGAGAATATCGCAATAAGCACGTAAGTAAATTCAAACAGTACAATGGTCCAAATTTATCTTTGAGCTGTAGAGTGTTGAGAAACGTAAATCGACTATTGATGGAAGAGTTCTTCTACGTAATTATCAAATAGCAGAAACAGGAATATTATTTGATTATGTATATTGGGATGATGCAAACGTGCTTATTGATCGACTAAGATTACTTATAGCTGAACAAGCAGGTGGTAGCCCTAGTCATATTAATGAAATTCACTCAATCATTGAAGAATTACGTGAAGCAAGATATAGTTTAGTTAGTTTATTTATTTACAACTTATACGAGGTGTGTTCAAAAAGTAAGGTGACTTTGTATTTTTAAGAAAAAATATTTATTTATTTATCAATATTTATGTTGTCCCCTTCAATAATAATATAATATAATATCAATAATAAGTAATACCCCTCAGATACAATACACTTATGCCAACGGTTTTTCCAATCTTCTCTCCTAACTTTTCCTATTTCTTTCTCCCATCTTTTTTGTCTTCTTTTCCCCTCTGTCTCCATTCTTTCCATTTTTTCCATCATTTCTTTAAACATTTCTGTCCATTCTCTCCTTTTTTCCTCCCATACCACTCTTAAATCCCTCATATCTGCCCGTATCTTTTCCATTATATCTTCTGCTCCACTACTTTTTCCCACTTCTCTTATCGTGTTGTCCAATCCTTCTCCCCCCTCCCCTTCCATCTCGCTCCCCTAACTTTCACTCTTGCATCTTTTTGCCTCTTTCATTTGTCCTCTAATATTCTTCCTCAGCCCCTCTCCGCTCTCTCTCTCGCCCTCATCACCTTAACTCTTTTCTTCTTTTCACTCCTTTGGGCCTTTCTTATCCATCCTTCCACCTTTATCTCTTAATTTTTCTGTTGTCACAAATCTTTCCATCACTATCCCGTACGCTTTAATTTTTCTCTCTACTTCTACTCGTGATCCCACCTTTATTCCCTTTCTTACCTTTTCTGTCTCCGCCTTTACTTCTTATCGCCTCTCCTCTCTCCTTGCCTTTTCCGCTTCCCAATTTTCTCTCTTAACCTCAACTTTTCTTTTTTTTCTTTATTCTTCTCTCTCTGCTCTTTCTTGCTCTTCTCCAATCCCTTCTCTCTCTACTCCACTTCTCTTCCGCCTCCACGCTCTTTTCACCTCTAACTCTCTCCTTAAACACTTTTCCTCTCAAACTTTCTCACCAAAACGCGCACTTGTGATGTTCGTATCACTTATAATAATAATTCGAACTCTCGTTTCTAGCTAATGAGTAAGAATTTGTTTCTAATAATTTTACTCTACTTGTCGATAAAATAAATAGGTAAATCAAATATAAGTTATTAGTAATAAATTGAAAAATCAAATATATGCGAATATGAATGTGGTTTCCAGGAAAGTCAAACTATGCCCTAGTTTCTTATGGTGCGAATTGTCTCATAAGCAGAGAGTAGATAAGCAATGTATGTTCTGGGACACAAAGTAGCCGACAAAGGATGCCGCCAATGTATAAGGATACGTGAATGTTCTGGGACACAAAGGAGCCGCCCGATGAAGGTGTCACTACCGTGACACCTTTTAATTTATGGTTAGACCCCATGCTGAATGTCTAAAAGGTATTTGATGTACCTTTGACACCTTCCGCGTGCCAGTGGGCCCCATGCTGAGTGTTTAAAGGGCATTTGATGTTCGTTTGACACCTCGCGCGCGCCGCCAATGTATAAGGGATATGTGTATGTTCTGGGACACAAAGAGGCCGCCCGATGAAGGTGTCGCGATAGTGACACCTTTTAATCGCGATAAGGTCAGACCCCATGCTGAGTGTTTAAAGGGCATTTGATGTTCGTTTGACACCTCCCGCGTGCCAGTGGGCCCCTTCTACAGTGCCCCCCACCCCCACCCACAGAGGTTGTTAAGGTAGGATGCTGTAGAAGTCGGTAGGGTGTTTGGTAAATTATATGATGGTCTCTCTCTCTCTCTCTCTCTCTATCCCTCTCTCTCGCTCTCCTTCGATAGTAGGACGCTTATGCTGGCTGAGTGTGGGCCCTCGGAGAGGGGGTAGCGTCTCTAGCTTGCTAGGCGCAGCTACCACCCACCCACCCACCTCCTACCTTTTGTCTAACTACTCCCTCTTCAATCAACCGCTGCTTTCACCAGAGTGCTTAAAAGTCGTGCTCGATTGGAAAAGAGCGCAGTCTTTCGAGGCAGCCCGCTTCACTAGCTTTCTTAGCAGTGACAAGCAGTAGTAGTAGTAGTAGTAGTAGTACAAGTAGTAGTAGTAGTAGTAGTACTAGTAGTATTAGTAATAGTAGTAGTACTAGTAGAGGTAGTAGTAGTAGTACTAGTAGTAGTAGTAGTAGTAGTAGTACTAGTAGTAGTAGTAGTAGTATTACTAGCTATCCTACGTGCATTTTCATTACAATGGCTTCTATTTCTTATTTTGAAAATACAGTACGCGATTTATGGAAAGCCTATTACAACTCAGACGCTAATAAGGATGATTCTATTAGATGGAAAAATATAATAATTACCGCTTTGCATTCTCTTGAAGAATATATGTTACGGCCACACTTGAGTAGAGCAATACGACAGAGATATCAAACATACGCTACTCATTTGAATTCAATCGAAATGAATTTAAATAATTCCATAAAAGTCGGAGGAAATGTTAATTCATTACGAGTCATTCCAAACTAAATTAAAGGGGACGGAGTTATTTGGCGTGAAATAAATTCAGCATTTGAAAAACGTATCATTACTGCATTCATAGCCAATCAAGAACATACAGATATAAAGTCATTCTTAAAAACAGCAAATAAACTATTACAACTACAAATACCAAAATATCTTTCTATTCATAATGCTCTAAAAATAAATATAGAAATTTCAGCTCAATTTACCGTAATAAAAGATAATTTAGAGAACATTCAAGTAAAGTATTTCAACACCGAAAATGTTTCTATTTATAGAACGACAGATCTTAAATTATGGTTTACAGAAAATATTGAAGATGTTATACTTAAAAATTTTGTAGAATTTCAAGAAAAAGATTCCGGTTGGACATTAAAAACTATCATCGGTATTACTGCTAATATAAATAAATTTAATCCTTTCTGGCTCATATATTCAACTACCAAAACAAATAGTAGATAAAAAAGCAATTATCAACGTTCAAAATACAGATAATGAATGTTTTAAATGGGCTGTGCTTGCCTGTCTTCATCTAGCTAGATTTCATAGCGAAAGAGTTCAAAATTTTATGTCCTTTGCGAATGAATTGAAATTCGATGATATAAACTTTCTTGTTGTTGTAAAGAATATTCCTAAATTTGAAAAATTAAATAGTATTTCAATAAATCTATACTAAAAAAATACGGTTTTAAATTCGAAGTCTCAACATATTATATATCAACTTAAATACAAGATAAGCATGTAAATCTTTTGTTACTACAAAGCGATTATATTGATGAGAATGAAACAGAAAAATCTAATAGATCAAATAACAATGATAATTTCAAATTAAAATTCCACTATGTATGGATTAAAAACTTATCTGCTCTTGTTAGAAGTCAAGTAACGAAACATACTGCACAAATTTATCTCTGTGAACACTGTCTCTACTATTTTAATAATAAAGAAAAATTGAATATTCATGAGACAGATTGTTCAAAATTAAATAAATATAGAGTTAATCTACCTAATTTTCCTCTTCTGAAATTTAATCATTATGATCGAAAAGAAATGGTTCCGTTTATTATCTATGCTGATTTAGAGTACTTATTGAAACCAGTAAATAATGGACGATCATTCCAAGATCATGAAGTCTTTAGTGTGTAACGGTCCTATTTATGAGCTATTTATTAAATCACTGAATGACTGCAACTAGTCTAACGTATCTATCTGTTTATTCAAAACAATACATTAAGCGGCGCTACCTCACTGTTTACTCGATTGTATTCATATAAGAGTCAAATCAAAATAAATAGCGTGACGTCACAAAGTAATAGATATAGATATAGTGATTTTGGTTATTAAGAAAAATATGTTAATTAGGGATAATTTTAATATAACAAAGTATTTATTGTATAAATTTAAGTACGTAAATTCAGAATATAACTACACAAATTACATTTAATTATTAAATAATAATGAATCTCAATATGCAAAGTTAATTTATTTATTACGCTAATAATACGAATTATGAGAAAAATATAAATAATCCATATGCAAAATGAATAAGTATAGAACATGAGTAAGAATTGGTTTCATAAATAACAGCTGAATAATAACTGTTAATCGTAAATAAACAATCAATAATTTATTTTGTGACGGAGAATTTCGGCTCGCCGACTTCTCCTTCGTCTCTCTCTCGTCCGTTCGCTACGCCCGGGCTGAGAGTGTGTTGGTATACACTCTCATGCCTGGTTTTTCTCTGTTTGAGGTGCGGCGAACGGGCATTGGCGGAGCTGGATGCGGTCGACGAGCTGGCGATCCGTTGCCAGGATCGTCATGCGGGGGAGCGAGCGGAATGGGGAGAGCGCGGCCGAGGGGGGAAATCGGCAGTTTCGTTTGGGCTGGCCGATCGCGTGCGCGCGTTTTGTTTTCGTTCGTCGCCGTTTTTGGATTTTCCGTGGGTTTTTGGAAGCGGTGCGGTGCTTCGCCACGTTTTTTTTGTTTTGTGGACGCGCACCCGGTGTGTGGGCGCGCATCGGTGGTTCATCTTTGTTGTGAGCGAGGAGTGAGTGGCTGGGTCGCGCCCAGCCAAGCCTTGCCGCCCAGCACCGGTGTGCGTGGGTAAGGGCGAAGCCCGTACCGCCGGCGCGCGCGTGTTCGGCGAGCGAATCCGGCGAGTGGCTGAGCAGTAGGACCAGCAGCAACAGCAGCCGCAACCGCCGCAACAGCAACAGTAACAGCAACAACATCAGCAGCAGCAGCAGCAGCAAGCCGCATCCGTTGACCGGGAGCGGCCATCTCTGAGGTCGCCGTTGGGAAGGTCGGTGCCGGTTTTCTCTCTCTCTCTCTCCTTCTCTCGCTCTCTTGCATGTCCGGGGTGTTCGCGGGTGCAACGGTGCAGGTCGGGCAGTGATGCCGGCCCCCGTTGCCGGGTGTTGAGGTCGTGAGTGCGTTCGCGGGCGCTTAGGCTTAAGCGGATTATCGGGCAGTGATTGCCGATAATCCGATTAAGCGGATTAGCGATTTTTGTAATAGGCCGATTTGCGAGACGGAGTGCGCGTGCTCCGTCTAATTATTAATTTGTGTGTTTTTCTTTCATTTTCTTTTATTGTGTTTGTATTAATAAATTAATAATATATATATATATGTGTCATATATTATTGCGTTAACCCGTTCGTTTTCCCGATTTTCCTTCAATTCGTGCGCGATTGGCACACACGCTCGGTGTGCCATTCAGTCGTGGGAGCATTCGTGCCTCCCGAGCCCTCCTTTGATAAATATTGTGCGGACGGCCGCGAGCAAGTATTCTTCAACGAATAGTCGGCCCATATAATTTCGTTACATGGCATCCCTTGTGGGAAGGGCGCGACGCGTGCGCGAGTAGGATGATCGCGAATCGGTAGCGGTGACAGGTGCTTTTCTTTTCAGGAGGTGGAGGGGGTTTTTCTTTCAGCAAACCGAAGCAGCTTTAGCGTGTTTCTGGGACTGGCGGTTTCGGCGGTCGGTTGAGTGGCAGGCAGTGATTGCCGCGACCCTCCTTGCGGCCCGGCCCGGCCAGTGGTTGACCGAGAGACCGCAGGACAGGCGCTGTTCCCCCCCCCCCTTCTTGTCCCCTTTTGGTGCCGAGGTCGGTGACGCGATTGTTGTTGTTTTTTTTTTCGTTTTCGTTTTTTTTAGGATCGCTGGGCAGCGATCGCGTCGCGTCTGTCGCTCGGTCCCGTTAAGATGCCGCCCCCCGCAGCCGACGCGAATTTGTTTATGCGCCGATTATCTAGGCAGCCGGAGTTACAGCACCTGAGGGCCAGCATCACCAGGGTTCCGCGGGAGGAACTGGTGAGGTATATGCGGACTCAGGGGCTAACCACAGAGGGTGGACTCCCGGTGCTACAGGACCGCGTTTTCCGCGTGTTCTTGGCGAATACGCGATCCGGAGCTGAGGTGCCCCTTTTCCCCTCTGACTTTATGTCGGGGCGCATCCCCGATTCCTCCTCTAGCGAAGCGCACGACGTAGTGCCGGACCAGAGTTTGCGCGCACGGTTTGAGGATACTCTGGCCCGGAATCCCTTTTTCGCTCGCACGGAAACGGGTGACGTGTCCTTGCTCAGCTCAACGGTCCAGGGGAAGGTGAAGCACTCCCCTCCTGGAGTTGGGCCGGTCTTGAGCGAGGACCAGGGCAACCGTACCCTGCTTGAGGAGGAAGTCCGGAGCGCCTCGACAGGCTCCGACTCCGGTGATACCGCGAGAGAGGCTGCGGTGGCTGCGGCGTTGCCACGGGGGCCCACCTGGAGCAGGCTGAGGGCCCGGGGGACGTGGCTGCCGGACCCGTCCCGGTTCCAGCGGTACCAGTGCCGCCTCTTGACCCGCTATTTTTGCAGCAGGTGCTGGCGGCATTACAGGTCTTGGGTTATGGGCCTGCTGGTACGGCCCCGCTGGTGTCCGGGATCCCGACGGTACAGCCCTCCCCGCTGCGGCCCCGGCCCCCGATGGGCCCAGGCGGCCCCGCAGCTGACCCCCAGCGGGGGGAGCGGTTAACGGGTTTGGACTCTCCCAAACGCAGGTGCCCTCGCAAACTCGCACGCGAGTGGCGACAGCACTTCGCCGCCTCGAGTGGATTCGAGGAGGAGCGACGACCTGTCCTGACGAGGCCCCCGCTGCTGCTGTCCTCAACGTCAGACTCGCCTAGTGAGGCGAGCAAGGCGCATTTGAGGCCCAGGAGACGGCCGCGCAGAGGGCGGCACAGCCGGGAAGCCACGAGTTCCTCCGAATCCGAGCCCTCTATCGCTGGAAGTTCTTCCAGCGATGACGTGAGCGCGTGCCACCGGCGACGCCATCACCGGTGTCGTCGGGGGCGCGTACGTTCGGGCCATCGAGGTGCGCGCAGGGAGAGGTCGCGCGGCCGTTTGAATGGCAGGCCCGCCGATGCGATTTCGGCGTTTAGGGCCTGGAACGTGCGGTTCAACGGCGCCGCGGGATCGGGTGCAGAACGCTTCCTGGAGAAGTTGAAGCGCTGCGTGAGGTTATATAACCTCCCCGATTGTGAGGTGCTCCCGGCCCTGGATGCGATCTTCTCCGATCGCGCGGAGGTTTGGTTGGCGAACAACCTCGGAGGGTGGCGCACCTTCCATGATTTTGCTGTTGATTTCCGCCACCAGTACTGCCGGACGTTGGACCGTGAGGAGCTCTACTGTGAGTTGAGCCGCCGGATGCAGGGTGAGGATGAGTCGATCGCTGACTACCTCACCGCATTCCAGAGTATCGTGCGGCGGATGCGGCCTCCTCCGTCCGACAGACGGCAAGTGCGGTTGGCGATGGCCGGGTTGAACCCGGAGTATGGGCGCTACCTCCGAGATAGACCCGTACACGACCTCCGCGATCTCCGTTATTATGGAGACAGGTTGGAGAGGCACCAGGATCGCGAGAGGAGATCGCACCCACCTTCTGCCAAGGATAACTTGCTGGTGGAGGATGCTGCGTACCGAGGGAAGGCAAGGAAGACCCACGTTGCAGAGATTGCCGTCGAGGTCTCCCAAACCTCCAAGGAGCAGCCGGCCAGCAAACCGAAGCAGAAGAAGAAGAAGAGCAAGGGTGCCAGGTCCTCGGGAGCACAGGTTTCGGGGCGTTCGTCGTGTGGCGGTTCGGGGGCTGAGGGGTGCATGGCGAGTGCAGTGATGCACTCAGCACCCGGGCGTTATCCCAACGCCCAGGCCCAAGGGAAGGTTGCCGGTGGGGGCACGAACCCGCGAGCAGCGCCGTCCCTGCAGGCTCCAGCGCGAGCTGTAGTCCTGCAGCAGGGACAAGGTGGCGCAAGTTCTGGAGGCGGCCAGGGTCCATCCCCGTTTCGAGGTCGTTGTTTTGGTTGCAACGGGGAGGGACATAGACGGTCACAGTGGCCGCATAATACTGGCCGCCAGAACGACCAGGCTCGCGGAGCACCTGTGTGCTACCGATGCAACCGGGTGGGCCATTATGCCCCCAGCTGCCCCTTTGGAGCCCCGGCCGAGTCGTGCCAAAACTGCCAGGCGCCCAACTGCACGTTTCGCACGTGCATCAACTGCGAGCCGATTCGTCGGATGGCGGAAAACAGGTCAGCGGGGAACGGTGGCCCTACGCTCTCCGCCATAACTCGCAGAGGGCAGCCGGCTTGGAGCACAGCGGATGGGACATACGCGTAAGACCCCAAGAAGATCCGGGGCCTGAGACGTATGAATACTGGCGACAACTGAGCCGGCGACTCGAGAGCCGTTGGCAGGTGGCTGACGGAAGCGAGTCCCAGGGAGTGCGAGGTGAGCAGGGGAGCCCAAGGTCGCAACTGTGTGTGAGGCGACTTGCGAGCGAGCAATCGCAGCAAGTTGCCCCCGGTTGTCAAGCCTTGCAGGGGTTCTTAGAGCGGACAGGTCAACTGCGTGGACGCGAGGTGCCGGGTACAGAGGCTTCCCCGTGCGTGAGAAACGCGACGAGAGAGCTGAAAGCTTCGTCGGTTCCGGCGGGGGTGGGCGTTGTGAGTGACACAACGGGTTGCCCGGGCGCCTCTGACAACGGAGATCCCGCAGTTGACATGGTAACGGAGAACCGTCCTCTGCTCATATTGCTCATCAATGGCGAGCCTTACAGTGCGCTGTTTGACACCGGAACGCAAGTGTCAGTGGTAGGCTGCCGAGTCACGCAAGACTTCCAGGCTCAGGTGAGAAAAACTCCGGGAGCAGTAAATGGTTTCTCAGGTACATCAGTCAGTATGGTAGGAAAATTGAGGCTGGTGATCGAGATCGACACTGTGGTCCGGTCCATTGAGGCGTATGCGTGCGAGCAGGGATTGCAGTACGATATGCTCCTTGGACAGGACTTCATCCGTGCGTTTGGTTTCCGTATGGATGCCGAACATAATGCATGGAGTGTCCCAGGTCGGGAGAGTTGGCATGATTTTGCCCAATGGCAAGATGGCCGAGTGTACTTTCCCGACCAACCAGGAAAGCTCCAATTGACCGCGGAGGTAGGAGGACTTTCGGCACTGCAGGAGCCCCAACGACTCCAGGTTGAGACGTTGGTGCGGCGAGTGGTGCCGGAGAGGTCCCCTGCGCAAACGGACCTTATCGAGCACGTCATTGATGTGCAAGGTGCCAGGCCAATTAAGACGCCGATGCGCAGGTACTCTCCGCAGGTCACGGAGTTTATTCGCCAGGAGATTCAGGACTGGTATCAGAAAGGAGTGATACGTCCGTCTCAGAGCGAGTGGTGCAGTGCACCGGTGGTCGTAAAAAAGCACGATGGTAGCTACCGTTTGTGCATCGACCTGAGGCCGGTGAACAAGATCACTCGGATCGATGCTTACCCCATGCCGGGGGTAGATGTGATTCTCGATAGGTTGCGAGGAGCCCGGTACATTTCTAAGATCGACCTCAAGAGTGCCTATTTACAGGTGCCCTTGCAGGAAGATAGTAGAAAGTACACGGCGTTTGGTGCGCCGGGTTGCGGGCTCTGGGAGTGTAACCGGATGATTTTTGGTCTGGTCAACGCTCCCGCAACCTTCATGCGCTTGATGGACGCGCTGTTCGGACCAGATTTCGAGCCGCATGTATTCAAGTACCTCGACGATATGATAATAGTCACGGAAACGTTCGAGGATCACTTGGTGTAGCTCGAGAAGGCGCTGGAGCGCATGGTCCGGGCGGGGCTGGAGATCAACGTCGAGAAGAGTGAATTTGGTTGCTCCAGGGTCACGTTCCTGGGATATCTTCTCGACGAGGGTGGGCTGCGGCCTGACTCTGATCGAGTTCAGCCTGTGCTGGACTTTCCAGCCCCGCAGAACATCAAACAGCTGCGTCGTTTCCTGGGGATGTGTGGATGGTACTCCAGGTTCATCGAGCATGAGTCACATCTGAAAGTACCCTTAACGAAGCTGTTGCACAAGGGCGAAGCATGGCACTGGGACTCCGAGCAGCAACGAGCGTTCGATGCGCTCAAGCGAGCTCTTACGGAAGCTCCCGTGCTTGTGCGACCGGATTTTTGCCGGCCGTTCTACGTGCACTGCGACGCGTCGTCTTATGCACTGGGTGCTTGCCTGATGCAAAAAGACGACGAAGGGTACGATCACCCGATATGTTACGCGAGTCGCATGCTTAATGAGCACGAGAAAAATTACACCGTGTCCGAGCTCGAGTGCCTAGGGCTGCTGTTCGGAATCCAGAAGTTCAGACCGTACATCGAGGGCGCGCATTTTATTGCAGTCACCGATCATACGGCTCTGACCTGGTTGAAGAACAAGAAGGATCCGACGGGACGTCTGGCCCGCTGGATCCTCGAGTTGCAGCAATGGGACTTCGAGCTGGTGTATCGCAAGGGGACACTCCACCATGTCCCTGATGCGTTGTCTCGTGGGTTTGGGAGCGACGTGGAGGCTGCAGCATTCGAAGTCATCAACGACCCGTGGTACCTTCAGCGGATGAAGGACGTGGAAGCGCGTCCACTTAAGTACCGCGGGTGGAAGGTTGAGGACGGAATGCTGTACAAGTACGGCACGAATGAACTCCTAGATCCAGTGACTCATAAGGAACAGTGCTGGCGACTCGTAGTTCCGGGTGAGCATCGAGAACGTGTGATGCGGGATGCTCATTGCGAACCGTCGACCGGACATTTCGGACGCGAGAAAACGTACGATCGCATAGCGCGCGAGTACTTCTGGCCTGGCATGTGGTTTGACGTGCAGGGTTTTGTGCAGTCTTGCCCGGCCTGCCAGAGATACAAACTAGAACAACGCGCGCCACAAGGTCTGATGAGCAAGCGTGTGGTGGAGCGTCCGTGGGCAGTGATTGCCACGGATGTTGTCGAACTGCCCCGCAGCAAAAATCGTTACAAGTACCTGGTGGTTTTCCAGGACTTGTTTACGAAATGGGTGGAGTTCAAACCACTGACAGTCGCGACCGGTAAGATGTTAGGATGTGCGCTCGAGGAACTTATTTTATTCCGGTGGGAAGTTCCGGAGTATTTGGTCAGCGACAGTGGTAAGAACTATTGCGGGGCGGACTTCATGACCGTACTCAAAGAGTATGGGATTGAACACGTGCCCTGCCCACCCTACCATCAACAGGCAGACTTTTGTGAACGTGCGATCAAGACGTTGAAGACCATGATCTCCATTTTTGTAGATCATGATCATCGCGACTGGGATAAGCACCTGCACGAGTTTCGGCATGCTATAAATACGGCGGTACAGGCGAGTACAAAGGTGTCACCGGCGTTCCTCAATTTTGGTCGGGAACCGCGTCAAGCGAAGAGCCTGCGTAGGGAAGTAGAGGTGCGGGGCCCTTTTGTTCGGTTGTCTCCTGAGGAGTGGGCGGACCGGCTGAAGCGCCTCAATGCTCTGAGGAGCCTGGTGGTCAGGCATATTGAGCAGGCGCAGGACAGGCAGAAGCGCCACTATGATCGTGGCCGCCGGTTCGTCCAGTTCCAAGAGGGGGATTTGGTCTTGCGACGCTCCCACACTCTGTCCAACGCAGCGCTAGGTAGGAACGCCAAACTTGACCCTTTGTATATCGGTCCGTATAAGGTGCTGGAGGTACTGTCCCCAGAATTGTATATTCTGACGACGGATAGCAAGAAGCAGGTGGACCGCGTACACGTGAAGGAGTTAAAGCGATATGTCCCTCCGCGTTCGAACCGAGCGACAGCGTGTGTGTAGAAACGGCCAATAGTTTGTAAGTCGGCGAATGGTGGGTCGAGTTTTGCGTTTTCCAGTCGTGCGAATCGTTTTTTTTTTTGTCGTCACTCTTGTTTATGGTGTGTTGGTGTTGCATGCGGTCATTGTGGTGTCCCGACAGAGTATTATTGGGTAGGCTCTAGATTGGGTTGATTGGTTGGTTGCAGGTCCAGCAGCATGTCACTGGCGGACAAGATCCGCAAACTGGGAGCCCTCGTCGGGACGGACAGCGGGTCTGGAGGTGAGGGGTCGGCCCCGACCTCGACACCGGAGCCATTGGAAGGCTCCGCGGCGGGCAGTGATGCCGCGGCGGAAGCCAGACCGGTGGCCAACTCGGTCGTTGAGGTGAGTTCTGCGCGGCTCGGGGGGAGTGTGGCCTCGGTGGCCGCCGTGATGCCCTCCGAGCCCCGGGACAGTGGGCCTTTCCCCGTTCGTGGGTCTGGCGAGCCATGTCCGGAGGTGGAGGACGCCTCCATGTCCGTGTCTGCTGGGGACGCGCTGGAGCTCGGCAGCGGAGCCGTGCAATTGGAGCTCGCGGCGTACCTGGGGGAGGAGCCAATTCCCTTGGCGACTCCTTCCGGGGCGCCGTTTTCCGCTGTCCGATCTCTGCCGCGTGCTGAGCGGCTGGCGCGGGAACGCCGGGCCAGTGAGGCCTTGGTGGCCAGGATGGTCCCGGTGGAGGCCTCTCCACTGAGGGGTAGGTCGGAGTGGGACAATAGTCTCAACTCCGGCCCGGCTCGCCAGGCACTGCCGTTGCAGAGGGCGCTGGCCAACCTGGCCGCCCGCGGGCCGCGGCAGGGAAAACTGGTGGAGCGCCTGTACGCGGGCTCGCCCATGGGGCTCCGGACGGCACGGACCCGGGGTCTGCAGGCTCTCGTTGAGCCACGTAACCCCGGTCTGGGCACCGAGTTACGGTGTCCGGGAGCCCGGAACGTGCTCCCGGCGATTCGGGAGAAGCCGCGTCCATCTCGCGGCCACTCGAGAAGGGATGAAATCCCTCTCGAGTATCGTTTCCTCCCGGCGTCGGGGGTACAAGCGGAGCAGCCGAAGCGTGTGGCGCTCCCAACTGTCGCGACCGGGGGCCGGGGCCTCTACCCTCCCGCGGGATACAGGGAGGAGGCGACCCCTCAACCGTCTCGTAAGAAGAGGTCTGGGCGGCTGCCTGATTTCACCAGGGACGTAGAGTTCCGCTACATCGGTGAGGAGCCAACTCCTCGACAGGAGGAGTTTCCTCAGTGCCGATCGTCGGCGGAGCCGGACGCGTCCGGTGAGGTTGGGTGCCCCCAGAAGGAGACGGTGAGGGCCGATTCCCCACTTGTGGGGAACTCGGATTCGTCTCCACCCGCGGGACTGGTGGGGAAGGCCCCGTCGACGTCTCCATCCGAGGCTCGGGTTGGTCTGGTGCCGGAAGCCGCGACGACCGCGACACCTTCACCTACCCTGGAGACGGGTTTGTCCGTTCCCGCCTCGGCGTTGTCTTCGCGTCGGGTCGTGGGTGATGATGGTATCGTCTACCGCCTTTGCGGTGACGGCCATTTTCGCCCTGTGACCCGAGCGGGGGGGGCGGCGCACGAGAAAGGGGATTGAGGCCAAGCGGGTCTCTCCAGCGCGCACCGCGGTCGACCATCAGACCGCCGATGGCGCGCTGGCAAGCCGGTGTCAGCTGCCTCGGCCCGGGGCCAGAGCCGCCGCCGCCAAGCAGGGCACGCCATCGCCCACCTCAGTGGCGGCTAGGCGTCGGGCTCGACGCCGGCTTTTGGCTGAGGTCCGAGCTCGGGCCGAGCGGGGCTCACCAACCACGGAGCCGCCAGTGCTCCCGACGGCACAAGCGGCGCCATCAACATCTTTGGCGCCGGAGACGCCACTACCACCTGTGGCGTCGGTAACGCCCTCACCACCATCGGTGTCACCAGTGCCGTCGGCGCCGAGGCCGGCCTCTCGTGTGAGGGTCCTGGCTTACCTTGCCGGGCTGTCCCGAGAGGATCGCCTGCGCCTTGTGGAGGAGGCTGATCAGGTCTCGCAGCCTCCCGCCCGTGAGGGTGGCCAGTAGGTGAGGCCACGCGGGACCCAAGGTAGTGATGACCCACCATTCCTGTTCGCTCGTGGTCAGCGAGATGCGAGGCTCCCCGGGCAGAATTGCCGTCGGGCCGAGTTTGCACTCGGGACCCAGCCCGGGTGTGACGCACGGACGATGAGAGCGGGGGATAACTCCCGATCCTGGTACAGGATCGGTTGCTACGGGGGGGCTGTGACGGAGAATTTCGGCTCGCCGACTTCTCCTTCGTCTCTCTCTCGTCCGTTCGCTACGCCCGGGCTGAGAGTGTGTTGGTATACACTCTCATGCCTGGTTTTTCTCTGTTTGAGGTGCGGCGAACGGGCATTGGCGGAGCTGGATGCGGCCGACGAGCTGGCGATCCGTTGCCAGGATCGTCATGCGGGGGAGCGAGCGGAATGGGGAGAGCGCGGCCGAGGGGGGAAATCGGCAGTTTCGTTTGGGCTGGCCGATCGCGTGCGCGCGTTTTGTTTTCGTTCGTCGCCGTTTTTGGATTTTCCGTGGGTTTTTGGAAGCGGTGCGGTGCTTCGCCACGTTTTTTTTGTTTTGTGGATGCGCACCCGGTGTGTGGGCGCGCATCGGTGGTTCATCTTTGTTGTGAGTGAGGAGTGAGTGGCTGGGTCGCGCCCAGCCAAGCCTTGCCGCCCAGCACCGGTGTGCGTGGGTAAGGGCGAAGCCCGTACCGCCGGCGCGCGCGTGTTCGGCGAGCGAATCCGGCGAGCGGCTGAGCAGTAGGACCAGCAGCATTAGCAGCCGCAACAGCCGCAACAGCAACAGTAACAGCAACAACATCAGCAGCAGCAGCAGCAGCAAGCCGCATCCGTTGACCGGGAGCGGCCATCTCCACCTGAGGTCGCCGTTGGGAAGGTCGGTGCCGGTTTTCTCTCTCTCTCTCTCCTTCTCTCGCTCTCTTGCATGTCCGGGGTGTTCGCGGGTGCAACGGTGCAGGTCGGGCAGTGATGCCGGCCCCCGTTGCCGGGTGTTGAGGTCGTGAGTGCGTTCGCGGGCGCTTAGGCTTAAGCGGATTATCGGGCAGTGATTGCCGATAATCCGATTAAGCGGATTAGCGATTTTTGTAATAGGCCGATTTGCGAGACGGAGTGCGCGTGCTCCGTCTAAATATTAATTTGTGTGTTTTTCTTTCATTTTCTTTTATTGTGTTTGTATTAATAAATTAATAATATATATATATATGTGTCATATATTATTGCGTTAACCCGTTCGTTTTCCCGATTTTCCTTCAATTCGTGCGCGATTGGCACACACGCTCGGTGTGCCATTCAGTCGTGGGAGCATTCGTGCCTCCCGAGCCCTCCTTTGATAAATATTGTGCGGACGGCCGCGAGCAAGTATTCTTCAACGAATAGTCGGCCCATATAATTCCGTTACAATTTAAACAATAAGCTGTATATAAAACGAAAGTATTAAGTTTATACTTGATAATGATAACTTTATGATTTAGAAATCTTAGATAATTAATCTAATAATTGCATAATAAGATTAGAAAAAACCGTTACAAATATGAAAAATTAGTCATAATTCAAATGTTATTAATTAATTTGAATAATTAATTTTGGAGAATACTTCCAAAATTAATCAACTATAAAGTTATATGAAAATTTAATAATTTTCTATTGTAAATATTGTAATATCACGTTAATTAACTTTATTAGTTAATAACTTTTGACGACACTATTTGCGATAATTGTATATCGTATAAAATCAACAAATAACAAATTCTGTGAAGTTTGCATGTGTTAAAAGCTTAATATTAATGGTTATTTACTTGTAAATTAAGAAAACTCATTTCTCAAAATTCGCGAATGTCTCTCGAATTTCCGATGACATCTCTCCTGCAAAAATAATAGGGAAACTCTGTGTATAAATAGGCCCACCTTTGCACAGGCTAGCATTCACTTCTAGCCTTGCAAGGTGAGCGCATGAGTCTGAATAAACTTGGATTATACCTAAGTTCTTTCTCTCATTGTAATTAACTGAGCAAGACTGTCCCTTCCTTATAATTCGAGCTCAACTTATAGAACATCTCGCGCTAAAAGAAACTTGGGCCGAATTATATTCTATCAAAGAAAGACTTTAGCTCTGCTTATATGACAATTCGCACCATAAGAAACTAGGGCATTGTCTGACTTTCCTCGAAATATTGTACTTATTTATATATATTTGATTTATTTATTAGATTATATTTGATTTATCTATCTATTTTATTGACAAGTAGAGTAAAATTATTGGAAACAAATTCTTACTCATTAGCTAGATACGAGAGTTCGAATTATTTTATTTCTAAGTGATACGAACATCACAAGTGTGGGGCTTTATATAAAATGTAGTTATGATGATTCCAAATCAGTCTTTAAGATGTATAGAAAAAAACTGAATGAAGAACAATCACCCGCACAATGGATTATCAAACAATTTCAGATTTTGTTAGATGAAATGAATCAAATATATAAGAATGCAATAGAAATGAATCTTTCATGGTGTAATCAAATGGATTTCAAGATGAACAAAGTGTGTCATATTTGTAGAAAATATTTTCAACGTGATGAAACAAGAGCTAGAGATCATTGTTATTTGACGGGGCGATTTAGAGGTGCTGCTCACGCATCCTGTAATTTAAATTATAAGAATCCTTATTTTATACCAGTCGTCTTCCATAACCTTACTGGATATGATTCTCATTTTATAATAAAAGAAATAGCTACTAGCTCTCATCTTGAGGGAAATATGACTGTTTTAGCTGAAAACAAGGAAAGATATATAGCTTTCACAGAGCACGTGGACGGTAGTACTATAAATTTTCGATTTATTGATTCGTTTCGTTTTATGCCATCATCTCTCGAAAAACTGTCTTCATACTTAACCAAACTAAATGTCGTAGAGCATGAATTGAAGATAGATAAATATACAAAAACACAAATAGAATTATTGATGAGAAAAGGCGTTTTTCTATATGAGTATGTTAACAGTTTTGAAAGATTAAAACTGACTTAATTACCACCTATCGAAGATTTTCATAGTTAATTGATAGATAGTAACATCTCTGAAGCTGACTATGAGCATGCTCAAAAAGTGTGGAATGCATTTGACATCATTGATTTAGGACAGTATTCTGATTAATATTTAAAAACTGACGTATTACTCTTGGCCGATATTTTTGAAAATTTTCGTAAAACTTGTATGGATGCGTATCAACTCGACCCAGCACACTATTATACTACTCCTGGATTAACATGGGACGCTATATTAAAGTGTACAAAAATTGAGGTAGAACTTTTAACCGATATAGACATGGTTTTATTTATCTAAAAAGGTATTCGAGGAGGTATTAGTCAATGCCGTAATAGATACTCAAAAGCTAATAATCGATATATGGGCTAAGAATATAATGAAAAAGAACCTAGCAAGACTTTGATGTACTTTGACGTTAACAATTTATATGGATGGGCGATGACGCAATCATTACCATATAAAAATTTTAAGTGGATCTCTAACATCGATGAGCCTCATTTTTTCAATGTTTCCGATAATAATGAGGTTGGATATATTTTAGAAGTTGATCTAGAATATCCAAAAGAACTACACGACGAACATCAGGACCTTCCACTTTGTCCTGAACATAACACACCACCTGAATCAAGACAAAAAAAACTTGTTGATATATATGAAATAATGAAAGAAGATATCAATAAATTTGATACATCAGATTACTCAGAAAATAATCAGTTTGATATGCCTTCAGTTAATAAAAAGGTTCTCGGTATTATGAAAGATAAATGCAATGGTAATATTATGAGAGAATTCATTGGACTTCGAAGTAAAATGTATAGTATACTAATAGAAAACCATCAAGCAATAAAGAAAGCAAAAGGCGTAAAAACACATACTGTCATAAAAACAATAGATCATGAAGATTTTCGAAACTGTTTATAGGATTTAGAAATTATTAGGCGTGAGCAATGTAATATACAAAGTGTATTGCACCAAGCAAGAACAGAAAGAATGCAGAAAGTAGCACTAAGTCCATATGATGATAAACGATGTATATTCGATAAAAATCCTGATACACTTCCATGGGGTCATTACAAAACTATTGAAACGTCAAAGCTCAAAATCAAGAGTGCGGAACAACGCAGGAAAATAAAGATCATAGAAATGGAAGAAAATCCTCAAGAAAGTTGTAAGCTTCCTCCAACCTCCGACAGATGTCGCTCAGAACAGAGTAGTAATAGTGGGGAGGAAGAAGGCTTAGTTAGGAAAAGACTAAGGATAGAATAGTGAGAGAGTGGGGACAACGGTAGAGTGAGGGACAACGGCAGACGTGGCGACTGAAGTATGGGCAATGGAATCATATGAGAAATTACTCAAGTGGGGATAAGGCGAACAGAGAGTAAAATTACGGCGGCTCGAGTTCTCAGAGAGGGGATGCATGGTAGAAAACGGAGAACACACCTCAGTCCGTCGCAGTTATTCAGCAGTAGGCTGAAGCAATAGCAGTAGTCTCTCTTTCTAGTTCTCCTATTCGACTTCTAGATTTTCTCTTAAAAGTAAGTTTCTTGTATACGAGATCGTTTGGATCATCCCAATATACATAATCAAATAATGTTCCTTTTCTTACTATTTTATAGTTAGGGAAAAGACCTCTTCCATCAATAGTCAATTTTCGCTTCTTAGCACTACCACTTAAAGATAAATTTAGACCAATATACTTTTTGAATTTATTTACACGCTTATTGCGATATTCTCCATTGGTTTCATATCTCTTACGATGAGCGTTAGTGATTTCAAGAATTTTTATATAATTTTTAATATCCGATGAACTGATTAATTTAGAATTAGGTTCTTTACGAAACAGAAGTTCCATTAATCCAGGCGTCTTGCTGAATGCTTTATCATTCACAGTTACATTATCATTTTCGAAGTAAATTGGAGAATTGCCTATGACATGTATTTTCTTGCAAGCGAACACCAAATATCTTCTCTAAATTACTTTTCTACTGAGGTTCATGCAATAGTCGAACATAGTTTCCTACAATCGATTCATCCAATAACGGTTGTCTTTGTTATATTTGAACTAATTTAGTTTAAATTTATAGCAGTTATATCAAGTGATGAATCAGTAGTCTTATAAAATTCATCATCATAATCATCAATAGAAATAAGAGACTTAAATGTAGTATCACGCGGTTGCCATGTAGAATTTAATCCATTATCACTATTGAAATATCTAGATTTATAAGAAGTGTCAGATGTTACTTTTGACTTGAAATCTTTATCGAATGTGATTTTCTTCTCTTTTTTTGTTGGCTGTTCAGTAATAGTAGTTTTTGTTTTTTTTTTAGGAGAGTCTGAATCCATTTACGGACAACTGACGGAAGCCCGTCAAGTGTGGGACTCAGTAGCTTGCCTACGACATATGTATTTTCATGCAAGCGAACGCCAAATGTCTTGTCTGAATTACTTTTCTGTTGCGGTTCATGCAATAGTCGAACATAGTTTCCTACAATCGAATCATCCAATAGCTGTTGTCTCTCTTCTGTAGTTACAATTGAACTACTTTTGTTAAAATTTATAGCAGTTGTATCAAGTGATGATTCACTAGTCTTACTAAATTCGTCTTCATCACCATCATCAGTAGCATCAGCAATAGACATAGCGGACTCAAAATGTAGAATCAAGCGGATGTAATGTAGAATTTAAGTCATTAACAGTACTATTGAAATATCGAGATTTATAGGGAGTGTCAGCTGTTGTTTTTGACTTGAAAACTTTATCGAACGTAATTTTCTTCTCCTTGTTCGTTTCCTGTTCAGTATTATCGTTAGTTTTATCAATAGCTACCTCTACAAGTTTCTTCAATGTATCAACCATAGGTTTAAAAGTTTCATTCAATGTATTTTCTAAATCAGCTTTGTCACGTTTTATTAGTTGATTCTTACGTCTGATGGTATCACGAGTCTCAGATAATTGCTCGAGCATCTTCTTTTCTTTTTCAAAATTAGCCATGTTTACGCTTGCAATTTCAAATATAATAAATGTAATAAATCACTCTTTGTTATTCGTTCAGCTATAAAAGGCGCTAAAGAAGCTGTGAAGAAGGCTGTGAGGAAGAAGAAAAATTAATATTCCTCGTATTCTACCAATTCCTAGTAAAGTGGGTGGAGGTCTTCCTTTTTTAATTCCATTATTTGCCGCTTTTAGCGCCACTGGAGTTTTAGCTGGAGGAGCTGCTTCAATAGCAATAGCCGTTAACAGTGCTAAGGTCGCTCAAAATTAATTGAAAGAAGCTCATAGACACAATAAATCTATGGAAGCTATTGCTATTGGTAAAGGACTTTATTTGAAACCACATCGTAAAGGTTATGGTCTTCATCTGAAACCATATTCAAGTGGAAAAGGTTTAAAAAAAAAAGAGCTCGAAATAACTTTACCTCATCGAGCACTGACAGATCATGATATAAAAAAATATAATAAAATACTAAAAATTGCAAATTTTCGAGGTGTTTTTATGCGTGATGCTCTACCGACCGACGGACCTCGACATCAAGAGACAGCTATTGTAAATTTGGATAATAAACGGGGGCCAGGTACTTATTGGGTAGCATATAAAAAGAAAGGCGATGAGGTTATGTATTTTGATAGTTTTGGTAATCTACAGCCACCTATAGATCTATTGCTTTATCTCAAAGTTAATAGAATTATGTATAATTATATTAGATATCAAGATTTTAATAATATAATTACGGCCATCTTTGTCTCAAATTTCTTTTAAACAAACTATAGAAAAGACAACTAGTATAAAAATTACTCATTTGACAAATGACTATCATTTGATATGAATCTGTCATGGAGAATACACTAACATTGAGTCTCTCGGGAACATCATCCGTACTCGAATCATATTATTTTCCACCGATCGAATTTATAGCAAACAAAAAATACGTTCTTGGTCTAGTTGAGCTATTGACATTTAATTCAATACCAAACATTGACGTTGATTATAATAAATTTTACATTGAAGGTCAAGAAGCTATCACTTTACCGACTGGTAGCTACGAAATAGAAGATAATGAAAGCTTTCTCATAGACGGATTAGCACCTAAAGGTATATCGTTTAGCCTAAAACCAAATAATAATACTTTACGTAGTATCATTTAGTGCAGGCAAAAAATACATTTTGAACCAGAAGATTCTATTGGATCAATTTTAGGCTTCACTAAACGCACGCTCGTTGAAAACGAAACACATAGTTCTGACTTACCCGTCACTATACTCAAAGTCAATGCTTTACGTGTAGAGTGTTATATTACTACAGGCTCTTACATATACGATTGCAAAGTACATACTACACATAAATTTTTCCTAGCAGTCCTAGCTGGATATAAGATTATAGAAGTTCCCTCTCGTCATTTACCTTCCAGTCGTTGTGAGGAACATTGATCATTTTCAAATTCGTATAGTTGATCAAGACGGAAACCTAGTTAACTTTCGAGGAGAAGTCATCACAGTGCGAGTACATATAAAGATCATATCTTAGTAATAGGTATCATTTACAATATAAAGAGCCGCCCAGACTATATTAAAAGACAAAAATGTCGAACAGCAACCAGTGAACAGCGAGCTATCAGACCGCTCACACCTCAGAACTTTCAATTCCTGAAAAGCTTGAGACTAGAAGTCGTCGAAAATCGTGGAAGAAAATATTGTGCATATTAGTGTGTTGTATAAAACAGCAACAACAACAACAACAATATGGAGGGAATTCTAGACATTCATTCAGCTGTCGCTTTCGAAGAGTCTATAGCTCTTTATGAACTTCATGCGCATCAGCCTTATTCTTTATCATATTTCAATAATAGCGATAAAATTCATAGAGCAATTCAACATCAAGATTTATTTCTGCTTCCATCGCGTAGTATGATTTATATTTGTGGTAGGTTGACCAAGCCGGACGGTACTACGCCAGTGGAGAATACTTTATTAGTCAACAACGCCCTCTGTCATTTGTTAGAGGAAATACGATATGAAATAAATGCTATTGGAATTGATAAAGTGAAAAATGTAGGCTTAACAACCCTCATAAAAAATTGGCTTTCACTCAGTCCATGTCAGAGCTCTATCGCTGAAAATGCCGGATGGAATGGTGATAACAATGAAGCTTTAATATGTAATGCTCTAGGTTTTTTTGATGTTACTATACCTCATAGTATGTTGATGAGCTTTGCTGAAGATTATCGGAAAATTGTAATCAATGTCAAGCATGAACTTATTCTCACAAGATCAAGAGATGATTTGAATGCTATTTTGTCTGCTTCAATAGGGAATCCTGCTGCTTCAGAAAAAACAAAAATTACTTTAACTAAGGTTGAATGGTTGATGCCATATGTGATGGTTGCAGACAAAGAAAAAATCAAATTACTCAATCAGATCGGACGAAATCGTGCAATTACAATGAGTTATCGTACTTGGGAATTGTATGAGTATCCAAAATTACCACGTACATCAAAGCATGTTTAGAGTATTAAGACTTCCAATCAATTGGAAAAGCCTTGCTTTGTTATTTTAGCTTTTCAAACTAAACGTAAAAGTTCGGCGAGTGTTAATTCTAATAATTTTGATCATTGTAATATTAGTAATGTGAAGCTATTCTTCAATTCACAATGCTATCCTTATGGAAATCTCAATTTGAATATCAATCATAATCAGTATGCTGTTCTCTACGATATGTATACTAATTTTCAAAACGCTTATTATGGTAAAGAAAACGAGCCGTTACTCAATAAAAAAGATTTCATTAATAAAGTGCCGCTAATAGTTATAGACTGCTCCAAACAAAATGAAACATTAAAAAGTGCGCCAGTCGATGTTCGCCTAGAATTTGAAACTCTGTCTGATTTTGCTGAAGATACTGCAGCCTACTGCTTAATATTACACGATCGTAATGTGCAATATAACCCAATTAGTGGTGATTTTAAAAAATTAGTTTGAAATTAACAAGACATTATGTAATCAATGTATACAATTTTCAATAAAAAAGAAAATAAATTATATATATTGTTGGAATTTAATAAAAACTATCTATAACCATACTATATAGTGACCATGACGCCCTATACTTTCTATTGGTGAGGTATGGTGACTATGGCGCCCTCTACTTTCGAATAGTGAGGTATAGGCTTTATATAGAACAAACACGTGCCTCTACTCTCATAACGGTTTTGGGAACTAGTAGAGTTCACATTAACTTCAGCATCTTTTCAAATGGATTTCGTAATAGATTTTCAAGGCTTTCAATGTTTAGACCACACTTTTGTTTGTAAAGAACTCGCATATTTACCATTAGATGTAGATACTTTTCCAACTGTGTTTTTCTTCGAACCACAATATCATTGGTTTCAACTTCCTTTCAAGTGTCGAAAAGTGAATCATTTCTTAGAAACGTGTCATCATGGTTTAGTATGGAGATCCGGTCTTATTCCATATAAAAATTTAGCACGTGTACTAAACAATCATTTAAATAATTCTAGAAATATTTATGTAAAAGGATTAAAAAAGAAACAATGGTTACAAAAAATTTTACCTGAAAAGTAAGTATTTTTATTTTTTTATTTTTTTGTTAGAAATTGAAATCATTATTAATTAAAAATTTTTTTCCTTTTTTACAAAAATTTTAGAACTTGAAAGCCAGATGAGATGTCCACCAATGAGCGCATTACCTTACCCATTAGAAACAATATGTACATATCATTACAATAAACCAGCTAACTTTGTATGTGCCGTTACAAATGCACAAAGATTGTTTTTATGGATAAAAGCTAGACTGAAGCAATCTGAAATGGAAGGTATTGATGAAGTTGACAATATTACATATAAAAATTCAACTCAATATTTCAATATAGCGATGTCAACTACTGAAGATAAAGATTATAGACAGACTGTATTATATTCCATGTATTGTTGAATGAACAATAAATTAATAATTAATCGAAAATTCTATAAGTTTATTAATTAATATTCAAATTAAATCAAACTGTGAGGTTGAAAGATTCCCGAAATCTAATGAAACTACTATAGCGCTTGCTTAGAGATGAGAGAGAGAGAGAGAGAGAGAGAGAGAGAGAGAGAGAGAGAGAGAGAGAGAGCAAGATATAGCTTACCAAGCTATATGCTACCCTCTCTCCAAGGGCCCACATGTCCTACTATCGAAGGAGAGTGAGAGAGAGACACTTTTTGTTATGTAATTTATTAATTTTTTTAATTATTTATATAATTATTAAATATAATATTAGAATTATTTATTTACATGATGTTTTTTTAATTTTTTTTTTACCGTATGGTTTGGAAGGTTGTGTTGGCCTTCGAACCATTCCGGGATACATTATATTTACGGTTTCTATTTTCTTTAGTTTTATTTTACGCTTGTTGGTGGCGATGGTAGTGGTGGTGGTGGCGGAGGCAGTAGTGGTGACGGCGGTGACGGTGGCAGCAGTGGAGGTGATGGTGATGGCATTGGTGGTAGTGGTGGTGGTAGTAGTGGTGGTGGTGATGTCAGCGGCAGTAGACTTTGCCCTTGTAAGGGTATTTTAAATACTGCATAAGGACTCTCGAGCAACATCGTTTATCTGAAAAAAAAATAATAATTTAATCTAGATTAAAATAAAATAATAATAATTTAAAATAAAATAATAATCAGTTGCAGCTTTTTTGGTTGCAGCCCTTTCAGCTGCAGCTTTTTCGGCTGCAGCCCTTTCGACTGCAGCCCTTTGAAAAGCGGCTCTTTGGGCATCAGCCCGCTGTCTTGCTGAGCGCTCAGCAAACTCCAATATCTGCTGCAACTAAAAAACAAACAAATCTTTATATATTTATATGAAGCAAATTATAAATAGTAACATTTCTTACCTCGATCACTCCCTGCAGCAACTGGCCAATCCTCAGTTTTTGAGCAGGATCGACCATGATTGAATGAAGCTGAAAAATACAATATATAAGACTATAATAATTAAAAATAAATATATAATAAAATTACTTACGACTGATAAAATTGTTAATAGTAGATGGTAAAATTTTGCTGTCGGAATGCCCGCCACCAAGTTTGGAGGAGTCTAAAAAAAGATATATAAATTAAATTATAATATTAATGTAAAGATTGCTCTTTTTTACTTACATTCGCCATGAATACGATCATAGCATTTAATGTTCGTATAATTTCCAATGAATTCATGATGCACTTTTTTTATCACTTAACTTTACTCACTTTTTAAGAAGTCTTCTCTTGGTGACCTAGTCTACTAATGAAAGATTTTCTGAAAATGAAAACGTTTTTATTTCGTTCCTCCCAAAAGTTTCTTACTCTCGAAGCTCCATTCAAAACTAGCGAAAGTATTGTTTTTAATGGAAGAGGTAATAAATTTAGTTTTAGTTGCTCAGTATGCGATACGTAATTAAGATGCAAGGTAACTTCAAAAGAAAAAGGTACAAGGGCATGTTAGAGGATGTTAACGCAACTAAACAAGGCTAACTTAAAAAAAAACCTTATCACTAAGGCAAAAAAAGCTTAGACGCTCAGCATGTTGGGGATGTTAACGCAACTAAACAAGGCTAACTCAAAAACCTTATCTCTAAGGCAAAAAAAGCAATAAAATAACTAACAGACAATTCGTCATTGAGATTACTCTATCTCCAACCACCTGCTACGTAATACATACTTTCGAAAACATCTTCATTGAAAAAGGAACATCGAATGCGTTTTAATCCTCAGCATGAGGTAAAGCGTTATTGGAGAAAGTGCAAGCTGGTGTGAGTGGTCGAAAGTTTCCTAAATTATATATGTGGTCCTGAAAAAGGATAGTGCACGCTGCTAGAACGCATCTTCATTTAAAAAGGAACATCGATTATGCTTTAGACTCTTAGCAACAACTTCTACAGCAACTTACATTAACAACCTCTGTAGGTGGGTGGGAGAGTGGGTGAATAGGTGGGGGCACTGTCGAAGGGACCACTGGCTTCTGTCTCAGGACATACGCATATACCTTATGTATTGGCGGCGCATCTTCAATGCATAAGCTACATCGATTACCTTTTAGGTACTCAGCGGGAGGTGTCAAAGGTACATCAAATGCCTTTTAGACACTCAGCATGGGGTCTGACCATAAATTAAAAGGTGTCACGGTAGTGACACCTTCATCGAGGGGCTCCTTTGTGTCTCAGAACATACACGTATCCTTATACATTGGCGGCATCCTCTGTCGGCTCCTTTGTGTCTCAGAACATACATTGCTTATCTACTGTAGACCTAAAGTCTTCCTTGGATAGGATATAATTCGGCCCAAGTTTCTTATAGCGTGAGATGTTCTATAAGTTGAGCTCGAATTATAGGAAAGGAAAAGTCTTGCTTAGTTAATTACAATGAGAGAAAGAACTTAGGTATCAGCCAAGATTCATGCGCTTTGCAAGGCTAGAAGTGAATGACAGCCTGTGCCATAGTGGGCGTATTTATACACAACGTTTCCCGCCTATTTTGCAGGAGCGTTTTCTCGAGAAGTTTTCTAATTTCAAGAAACATTCGCGAATTTTGAGAAATGAGTTTTCTTAATTTACAAGTAAATAAACATTAATAATGAGCATTTAACATATGTGAACTTTACAGAATTCGTTATTTGTTGATTTAGTGTAATTTACAATTATCGCAAATAGTGTCCTCAAAAGTTATTAACTAATAAAGTTAATTAATGCAATATTACAATATTTACAATATAAAATTATTAAATTTTTACATAACCTTATAGTTTATTAATTTTCGAAGCAATTTCCAAAAAGAAATATCCAAATGAGTTAATAACATTTGAATTATGGCTAATTTTCATATTTGTAACGGTTTTTTCTATAATCTTATAACGCAATTATTAGATTAATTATCTAAGATTCATAAATTATAAAGCTGTCAATATTAAGTATAAAATTAACGCTTTCGTTTTATATACAACTTATTGCTTAAATAAATTATTAATTGTTTATTTATTAATAACAGTTATTATTAAGCTGTAATTAATGAAACCAATTCTTATTCATGTTGATTTCTTATTCATTTTGCCTTTAGACTATTTACATTTTTCTAATAATTCATATTTTTAGTGTAATAAATAAATTTACTTTGCATATTAAAATTCATTATTATTTAATAATTAAACGCAATTCGTATGACTATAATCTAAATCTACGTACTAAAATCTGTATAAGAAATGCTTTGTTATATCAAAATTATCTCTAATTAACATATTTTTCTTAAATAACAAAAATCATTATATCTATATCTATTACTTTGTGACGTCACACTCCTTATTTTGGTTATGAAATTAGACTCTTGTACTAATATAATCGAATAATCGGTAAGGTGGCACCGTTTAATATGCTGATATGAGTAAACAGATACATGCGTTTGACGGGTTGCAGTGATTCAGTAACATAATCAGCTATCTCATAGATAGGACCGTTACACCCTCTTCTTGCTGCTTCTTCCACCTCTACTTAGATTTTTAGTTTATTAAGTGCATATACTGTACAATGATCTTTAGTATAGGTTAAAGAATATAGCTCATCATTATTATTCGTTTTATAAATAGTGCTCGGGATATTATACTTCTTAGTTGTTTAATAGATCGTTGGAAGCGTTCTCGATTTCATGCAATCTGCTCACATACTCCTTTTCTTGAGCCTTGGCTTCAATAGGAAAATGGTGAGTTTGAACATTATCTGAAAATCATACATGTTTTGAAGCACAAATGCTCTTTTTGCTTCTTCTAATAGATACCATGATGAATCAAAAAGGGGTAATATTGCTGATTCTTCTTATCTACTGAACGATGATAGCACAAGCTATGCATTCTTCTTATAAATATATTAGGACTCGAACGACTATCCTCTGCACGGTGGGTCTGAGCGACATTTAAATAAAAGTGAAAGCAGGTTCCAATTTTTTTGCATATTTCGGTAAAAATACTAATAATTAGAAGATCCCAGAAAGAATTAAAAAAAATCCCTGAGCCCTTTTTGAAAAAATCGATTTTTAAAAATTTTTATCAAACAAAAAAAAAAAAAATAATCTTGGTTGTGGTTGATGGTATTAATAAATAAATCAATATTTTTTCGATATTTCCACAGATGCACATTTAATAATAAAAAATTCAACACCAGCATTTTAAAAATTAATTTTTTTTTATTTATTGACTGTTTTTACTAATTTTTATCTCTCTATTCTCCCATACACAATCATATTAATGGAGAAACACATGTATATATAAATGTCAGTGTTTATTAATAGTATACATACGATAAGGACATAGCAGTATTGTAAACATGTGTGTTTACAGCGCGCACCTGTATCTAAGGAAGTAGTAGCTAGAATAGCGTGCTCAAAAGTTTTCACAGTTGTCCCAGCTTGATTGACCGATCAACAATGAAATCTGCCAGTAATAGTGTTCTCGTGATAAGAAATACAATAAGTATTTTGTTGTAGTTAACGTTCTGTGTTTCTTCAAAATAATTGAATTAGCAACATGAAGCGACGTGCACTAACGCACTCTGAGAATCGTTCGAAAATTTGTTTGGTTTGTCAGAAAAAGAAGGCTAAACTGAAAAAAATTTGTGGAAAGTTTCTCGAGAAATTGGAGAATTTAGAATTTAATTTTACAACGTGTTGTAACTCACTACTTCGAACGATTCTCAGAGTGCGTTAGTGCACGTCGCTTCATGTTGCTAATTCAATTATTTTGAAGAAACACAGAACGTTAACTACAACAAAATTCTTATTGTATTTCTTATCACGAGAACACTATTACTGGCAGATTTCATTGTTGATCGGTCAATCAAGCTGGGACAACTGTGAAAACTTTTGAGCACGCTATTCTAGCTACTACTTCCTTAGATACAGGTGCGCGCTGTAAACACACATGTTTACACTACTGCTATGTCCTTATCGTATGTATACTATTAATAAACACTGATATTTATATATACATGTGTTTCTCCATTAATATGATTGTGTATGGGAGAATAGAGAGATAAAAATTAGTAAAAACAGTCAATAAATAAAAAAAAATTAATTTTCAAAATGCTGGTGTTGAATTTTTTATTATTAAATGTGCATCTGTGGAAATATCGAAAAAATATTGATTTATTTATTAATACCATCAACCACAACCAAGATTATTTTTTTTTTTTTTTTGTTTGATAAAAATTTTTAAAAATCGATTTTTTCAAAAAGGGCTCAGGGATTTTTTTTAATTCTTTCTGGGATCTTCTAATTATTAGTATTTTTACCGAAATATGCAAAAAAATTGGAACCTGCTTTCACTTTTATTTAAATGTCGCTCAGACCCACCGTGTCTGTCGAGAATTTAAGGTTAGTTATAGGAATGGTAAGAGCCCCAACCTTCGCACTCACCTATGAGGTAGTTCCTTTCGGATTGTCACTCATGAGTCATCTTTACAATGAGTTAAAATTCATTGGAAAGCGTCTTATTATTGACTTCTTTTTCTTCTTCACAAATGAAAATAAGAGGATAGTTAAATAAACATAATAAGTTTATTATAGAACAGTTATTTATAATAATTTTACAATAGATTAATTATTTTTTAATGTTATAATTATTTTTAAATTCAAAGTTTCAACCAACAATATGAAAAATGAAGAGCTCTTCCCTCTCACTGGTTTGATATAAGTTTTTTAGCATTTTTTCATCATTTTCAAGAACTATATTTACTATTTTGGGCAGGAACACCTCAAATTCATCATCAATTATAATAACAACGCTCAATTCTTATTTCGTTGTTAACCATCTAACTTTATTAACTTAGTATATAGTATACCTTGCAAGTTGGGACATTGCCTTCCGGGGAAGGAAAGTCGTCTTTGAAACTTTAATTATTGATTAGAAATCCATTCTATAAAATAAAAATCAAAGAATTAGTTGATTATTTATTTATTACTAGGGTATTAATGAAAAAAAAATTATTTAAATGCCTTACTTATTTTAATGGTTGGTAGTAGATCTACTGGAGGTTAAGGATAAGACTATTGTTTGAGCGAGAGGTGAGCAACTGTACTGAACAAGAGTGAGCTCTCGGTTTTATTAGTGGCAATACCACTCTTGAAGCTTTTTAAATATTGTTATGGAGGATCGATAAATTAATGTTCATTAGTTAATATTTTATACTTTAAGTTATAAATAATATAATGTTTATTATATAACTACAATGTTAAGTAATTTTAAATTATGTTACGTTTCATTACGTAATGTATATTGTGGCGGGGAATTTCGGGGGTTTTAACCGCGCTCCAAGTTTCTTCCGCCACAAGGCCTGGTTGGCTCTACCCCCGATTATTTAGGGCGCCAGACCGTCGGCTAATTACGGCGATCGTCGGGGGTAAGGCCAGTAAGGCTGTCGCGTATTCCGATCTGCTTAACGGCGACTGCGCAGGGTGGGCAGACGGGGGATACGCGTGATATCCTCGATTCAGGCCTCGGTGTCCAACTCTCCGCTTTCTACGTCTCCTAGATTATAGTATGCCGGCAGCTCAGATAATGGCTCCTTAATTCAAGTCGTGAGTCCGTTCGAATTCGCGCGTATATTACCTATCGTGGGACCCGAAAATATAGCGAATTAGCAATAACCGTATATAACCGCTCGCGGCTGAAAATCACTAGCATGCAATCGAGGTAGGATAACACAGTAAATTTTATATAAAAATCATTAATCACTTTATTGACGTATCTAATAATTCACAAATAAGAGGTCGGAGTGAATAGAGTCGGTAAAACTCTGAATAATCATAAAATAGTAAGGGTACAAATTAATCGAAATGTTAACAATTTTCCGGTCGGTCTTCGATTAACAAAGATGGTGGAAAGGTCAGCGCAAACGACTCGATTACGAATTTTTCTTGTCTGATCTTACCGCTCACGCTCAGTTTACAAAATGGCGGAAAGGTCAGCACAATTAAATAAGTTCGGTAATCTTATTCGGCTAATTCTACTCTCACAATAAATTATTAGCGAATGGTTAGCGCGAATCCTAAATCACGAACTTTCTTTATCTGATCCTAACGATCACTTTCGGTTTACGAAATGGCGGGAAGGTCAGCACAATTAAGTAAGCACGGCAATTCTATATTCGGCTTAATCTACGTTCGCAATAAATTATTAGCGAAAGGTCAGCGCGAATCCTAAAACACGAACTTTTTTTTGTTTGATCATAACGCTCACACTCGATTTACGAATTGGCGAAAGGTCAATACAATTAATATAGCACAGTAATTTTATTCGGTTAGTTTGACATTCGAAATAAATTCCATTAACGAAAGGTCAGCGCGAATAACTCAACCACGGCCTTTAATTCGTACAAACCTAACACTCACTTTAGATCTACGGAATGGCGGACATGTCAGCGCGATTCGATAGGCACCGGCGTCGACGGATCTACGCGTCGCGACGACCTACGGCACTGAGAGATTAATTCCCGTACTCCGCGATTAATAAAAGTGAGTGGCACTTTGCCTACTTACGATCTTTCCTTGCGGTTTTGGCGAACAAAATTGGCAAAAAAACGGAAGGCGTAGAGCGCAAATAATTCTGCACGAGATTAGCTGATAGAAGCTCCTTCTAGCTGTAGATCCAGTGGCCAAATGGACGAGAATCGGCTTTTCGCGGTCAAAGATCGCTTTTCTTCTCCTCATTCCGAGAAGAAATATTATTATTGGTCGGTATGCTAATTCGGATATCGGTAGTGCCCTCCGAATATTTT
The DNA here is from genome assembly GCF_024137745.1 of Phymastichus coffea. NCBI lineage: Eukaryota > Metazoa > Arthropoda > Insecta > Hymenoptera > Eulophidae > Phymastichus > Phymastichus coffea. The sequence continues at coordinate 1,385,904 of NW_026706822.1, read as the reverse complement.
ATCATTGGTCCGTATGTAAATTAGAAAGATACAGCGCCCTCCTTAACTCTCCTACTTTCGTCGTTATTTACCCTCTCTCACCCCCCACTAAGGTAGCTATCATTAGTTGTCGGAAAAGATTTACCCCTACTCTTATCTATTTGTCTATCCGGACGGAAATCAAATTTTATTCTAATTTGCTCATTGGTCGTGACGTCACTAGCAAATTTTGTCAGAGGTTCGAATTCGGTCAGTTAATTTATTATTTAAACCTAATGGGGTAGTTGTCGCTCGCTATCATAATAGGGGTGTCGGTCGCATGCGAATTTTACAATTCGATATTTATTCCATGCTCATTCTTTTCCAATTATAATTTTAATTTGTCATGAATACGTATATAATATTTGTCGTTTCATTTGTAGCGCCCTCATCCTCGCATTTGCATATTATTCTATTTATCATTTCGTATCATTTGTCTCGATCGCTCTTGTTTAGTCTATTTCGCTCGCTCTTGTTTAGTCTATTTCGCTCGCTCTGTCTCAATCTGTCTCGCTCGCTCTTGCTTAGTCTACTTCGCTCACTCTGTCTCGGCGCTTAAAGATGGCCGCTCAGTTTCTAGCGCTTACGCCTCGTGTTCTTGTGTCGGTTGTTGGAGCGCCTCCTGGGGCGCTCCCGTGTCGGTTCAGTGACATTCTCCCGGGTGTTCGTGTGTGTGGTTGCTGTTGTACTTGTGTGTGGCGCTCAGGATGTCGCCGATGGTGTTCGGCAGCCCGACACAGCTGATTGCCGGCTGCCACTTCATCGGCGATTTTCTGCCCGCGCCAGGAGTGTCAGTGCCTCGTGAGTGTTGGTGTTGGTGTCTGGGAGTGTAACGGATTTGCATGTGTCATCAACATGCATTTCCGTTGCATTTCCCAGCCAAGTTTTCCATTTTTCTTTTGCCGGTCGGCAACACGTGGTCGGGAGTGTGTGTGAGTGAGTGTGTGCGTGCGCTCTCTTTTTCCGTGGTGCGCTCCTTTTTTCTCTCTGCTCTTTGAGTGTCCGTCGGATCGCGTTTGTCGAATTTGTTTTGTCCATATCCCCGGTGTGGTTGTTCGGACATAAAAAGGGTAATTGTTTTATGTAGGGCGCGTTTATTTTTATTTTATTCAACCGGTTACGGGGCGGCAAGGGACGGCGATGGCTTTTCTGAGGTGTTGCAAATAATGCAGCACTCAGGAAAGGCCTTGTAATGTACCGCATTACAATATATATATATATATATATAAGAGCCATTACGAGATGCGCTCGCTCTAGGGCAACGTGGCAGACTAACTAAACTGCTCGCGCTCTATTTACACATACATACGTCGCTGCGTGCGCATCCTCATACTCATACTCGCTTCTATACAATATATACACTACCGTCCATAAATATTTGCCATCCCCTTGCTGAAATCATCAAAACTTTAGAGTTTTATAGCTCAGTTTCTATAAGAGCTAGAAAATCCTGCGGGGTCTCATTTGAAAGGTCTTGGCAAGACCTTTCAAATGTTGTAAAACATAATTGATTTTATTTGTTTTTTGTACAACTTGTGACGTCATAAACAAATTGTTTTTTTTAAATTTTTTCACATCAACTTCGACCCCGATTTATTTATATAACGGATTCTACGATGGAAAAACTGTATAAACTATTCGATAGAGCTTTCAAAAAGCTACAAAATCCATATCCGGAAAATTTTTTTACCTTTATTTTTTATGAGCTATATGGTGTTTTATACAAAAACAAAGATTTTCAAAAAATGGGCTATATTTTTTTTATTTTCAACTCTAAAGAAAAAACTCTCACAAGAAAAAATGTAGTACTTTGCAAGAGCTATTAAATGCGCCACTCAGAATTAAAAAAAAAAAATTTACGTTTTTTAGAATTGAAATTTTTCTAGAAAAAAAACTGAAATTACATATATTTAATAAAATTAGTAAGTAACTAGTATTTATAACTGAATGGGCTTACAAACAATGATAACAAGATACATTTATTGTATTCGACGTTTGTAACAGAGGAATTTGCATTGTTTTCATTTTTAATGACATTCTACAGTATTGTGCTCACCGATAATCACTGTGATAATCACTGAGTGTTTACGTGGTTTGATTTACTTGACTTTCATGAGTGTATACATATAGCAGAGAATACGTATGGAAATTCAGTCTCTTATCAGCTTTAATGAGTGAAATATCAATGTGTCCAATCTAGTCAGTAAATTATGCATGTATTTTTTGTTCATTAAAAATGACGAAAAAAAGAAACTTAAGCATTGAAGAGCGATCTGAGATAGTAGCATTGCATAAAGTGAATAAAAGTAATAATGAAATTTCCAAAATTTTGAATATTCCAAGAAGAACAGTTGATTATAACATTAAAAAATTCATAACTCAAGGAAATATAAAAAACAGAAAAATTTCAGGAAGGCCTAGGAAAACTACGAGCGCTACTGATAAACACATTTGTAGTACAAGTACACATAATCCAAGACTCACGGCACCCGAACTTGCTGTTGAAACTCAAAAAGCGTATGATGTTAAACTTAGTGTTACTACGATAAAGAGACGACTTCATGAAGATGGACTATACGGTTGAATAGCAATTAAAAAGCCTTTACTAAAACCGATTAATAAAAAGAAACGATTGGCTTGGGCCAGAAAACATAAAATTTGGACCATTGATGATTGGAAAAAAGTTTTGTGGTCTGATGAGAGCAAATTCGAGGTTTTTGGTAGTAAACGTAGATGTTTTGTGCGGAGAAAAAATAAGCAAAAACATTTAGAGAAAAATATGTGTGCTTCGGTTAAACATGGTGGCGGCTCAGTAATGGTATGGGGTTGTTTTGGTGGTTCTAAGGTTGGTGACCTTCTTAAAATTGATGGCAAGTTGAAAAAAGAAGGTTACAAAAAAATTCTTGAAAAAAATGTTGTATCTTCCGGAACAAGAATAATTGGTCACAAATTTACGTTCCAACAAGATAACGACCCAAAACATACTTCAAAGTTATGTAAAAGTTATCTTGCTTAATTGGAGAAGAAAAAAAAATTAGTTGTGATGGAATGGCCACCGTACTCTCCTGATCTTAACCCTATCGAACTGTTATGGGATGATCTAGATAGAGCTGTAAGGAAGGTAGGACCTACTTCCCAGAAGGATCTTTGGAATATCTTAGAAAATGAGTGGAAAACAATAAGTGCAGAAACTTTAGAGAAACTTGTAGCACGAATGCCTCGAATTTGTAAAGTAGTTATAGCAAACAAAGGTGGACATTTCGATGAAAAAAACTTTTAAATAATTAGAATTGTTTCGTTTTTGTTTACAACTGAAATTTATTTTCAGATTGTGATAATATATTAATTACAAGCGTTATTAGTATAATAAAAAATGAAATTATTATTGTTATGTTATTATTGAAACGTTGTAATAAATAAATTTTGTAGAAAAATTGTAACCAAATTATGTTAATCTATTCTGAGTAAGTAATAAATTATTGTTCAATAAATGTATCTTATTATCATTGTTTGTAAGCCCATTCAGTTATAAATACTACTTACTTACTAATTTTATTAAATATATGTAATTTCAGTTTTTTTTCTAGAAAAATTTCAATTCTAAAAAACGTGAAAAAAAAAATTTTTTTTTTTTAATTCTGAGTGGCGCATTTGATAGCTCTTGCATAATACTACATTTTTTCTTGTGAGAGTTTTTTCTTTAGAGTTGAAAATAAAAAAAAAACAGCCCATTTTTTGAAAATCTTTGTTTTTGTATAAAACACCATATAGCTCATAAAAATAAAGGTAAAAAAATTTTCCGGATATGGATTTTGTAGCTTTTTGAAAGCTCTATCGAATGGTTTATAGAGTTTTTCCATCGTAGAATCCGTTATATAAATAAATCGGAGTCGAAGTTGATGTGAAAAAATTAAAAAAAAACAATTTGTTTATGACGTCACAAGTTGTACAAAAAACAAATAAAATCAATTATGTTTTACAACATTTGAAAGGTCGTGGCAAGACCTTTAAAATGAGACCCCGCAGGATTTTCTAGCTCTTATAGAAACTGAGCCATAAAACTCTAAAGTTTTGATGATTTCAGCAAGGGGATGGCAAATATTTATGGAAGGTAGTGTAGATACACTCTTTATACAGCATACACAATTACTTCAAAACCAACACACCTCCTTAATTTTGTATGCTGTAATAAACTTAGTACAGTTATTTTTCTGACTATATGAATTGCAATAATAATATTTGATTTTTATATTAATAGTAATAATATTTTTCTCTTAATAATAATAAATTGTTTTTCAAACAACATTAATAACTCAAATCTTCTTTCATAATCAATCTTAAATAAATAATTTCAATAAATCATAAACTTTAGACTTTCAAATTTAAAAGTGATCTCAGCTTTTCAAATTTGAATCTACCAAGAGCTTTTGTGAATATATCTGCTAAATTATTTTCAGAGTCTATTTTTACAATATCAATTTCTTTGCGCTCATAACATTCATTGACGAAGTGAAAATGTATTTCTATGTATTTTGATTTTTAGTTAAATTTCCAAATTTTGCAATTTCTATTGTACTTGAATTATCTTCATAAATTTTAATGGGTATATTTATTTCAATTTCGAAATCATTCAATAAGAGTTTTATAAATTTAATTTCGCTTACAGCTTCTGACAGAGCTACATATTCTGCAGAAGTCGACGACTTTGTGACGCTACTTTGTTTCTTTGTTTTCCAGTATATTATATTTCCAAAAAAACTTATTACATAACTAGATGTAGAACGACGATTTATCGAATCGCCAGCCCAATCAGCATCAACATAGCACTCTAAAATATTTGCTTTCAAATTCCTCATGTATGTTACTTTTAAATTTTTTGTTAAATATAAATATTTTAATACTCTCAGAGCATATTTGTAATGAGTTTCATTGTAGCAGTTTTGAAATCTACTCAGATAATTCACACTATAACTAATATCCAATCTTCTACACGTACTGATATATAATAATGCTCCAATTAAATTACGATACTTTATATCATTTGACGCTGATTGTGCTATTTCTAAATTCAAATTTTGTTCCATAGGAGTGTTTGTAACGGGGGGATAAATCTACAAAATGAGAAATTTATTTAAGAGAAAACTCCCACGATGCAGAGCAAACCGCCGCTCCGTTAACACGTATGTTAATACGTGTATTCACCTTAACGTCAGCTGACTTAACTTAGTTGTCTTCGATCAAGCAGAGTTGAACTCACCTTAAGTCACGTGCCTTGTGACACTCGATGAGTTTTAAGTGTAAGCGACTTTACTCCTAATACACTTAATCCCCTAGCTGTAATCGGATTAAAACCTAAGCCTTTTTCGATTGCTTAAACTACTAGGAAAATTATATGACGAAATCGGCGAATAAGTTTAACAGATTTTATTAATAAAAAATCTCTACAGTCTTTGTCGGGCCGAAAGACTGACGCACGCGAATAGGATTTACAATTAAATTTCGGTGAGAAAGAGAGAAAGAGAAGATTCGAATATTGGCGCGATCTAACGCTCGGCGCGAATACAAAAAAAATCAACGCTAACTCGGTTGGACAAAATACTAAATGTATTTTGTCACGTAATAATTAAGGGAGGTGCACCTACCCTGCGGTGCAATTACGGTGATCAGCCGTAATTGTTGAAGCAAATTAAAGGTGCTCCTCAGATCAGAATCAGCTGTGCTGCCTCGATCGCGAATCTGCTATTTAATAGCTGTTGTTTTAGTTGCTGTTTCTGTGATGCTGCTACTGTCGTTGCTTCCTCGCTCACCCTTTCACACGTATCCAAAATCCAGGTAAACTTTTTATTGGCAAATCGGTGAAACACTGTGCTAAACTATTTTGGCGGTACTACACAAGTAACAGCTGAGGCTTAACTGCTAATTCAAAAGATCGCGCGCCCCCTCTCTCTCTCAATACTTAGAACTAACGCGCGAAAATCAGAATCGCGAACGGTTCGATTAATTGAATCGACTACCGTTGCATGTTATACAATTTACTATCTTTTATCTTGTAATTTTCTGTTAAGGAATCAATATATTCACATTGGTCTAATGTCATTCTATTTTCTTCAAAATTGTATTCAATATTTATGCCAAGATAAGTTTTCAGTTTACTTAAGTCTTTCATTGCAAATCTATTCTGTAATTTAATTTTAATTACGTTTATTTTTTCAATTTTCTTGCCACATATTAGAAAATCATCAACAAACAATATTAAATAAATCTTTTCTCCATCTTTTCCATGGAAAATATATAAACAGTAATCGCTGATACTTCTTACAAAACCTAGACTTCTTATATATTTATCAAAACATTCATACCACGCTCGTGGACTCTCTCTCTCAAACCATACAAAGCTTTTATTAACTTATAAACTCGACTAGATTTATCATCATAACCATTTGGTTGTTTAACGTAAATTTCAGATTTAATGTTTCCATTTAGGAATGCTGTCTCAACGTCCATTTGCTCGATTTGATATTTATTTTGAACACAAAAGGCTAACAATAATTTTAAGGTTTGAATTCTCGCAACAGGTGAATAAATATCATTTACAATTTCTTTTTGTTGAAAACCTCTTACAACTAATCTCGCTTTTTTAATATTATTTGCTTTGTTTGTAAATACCCATTTTACATCAATTACTTTTTTATCTCTAGGTTTCTCGACTAGTTTCCAAGTTTTATTTTTATTAATACAATTTATTTCTTTTTGCATAGCATTTTTCCACAATTCCGATTCATTACTGCTTAAAGCTTCTTCATATGTTTTGGACTATTAGCATTAACATAATTTACGTAAATATAGTATGTTTGGCTTTCACCGTATCTGTCGAGTTTTTGTTTTACTCTTGTTGACCTACGAGGTGTAATTTGCTCATCATACTCAACATACTCATCGGATTCATTATCAATACTTTTATCTTTTTCAACTTTTGGACTTAGACTTTCTTTCAAACTTTTATTTTTACTTGGACTTTTGAATACTTCATCGTTATCTGTTTCATTTTCGCTCTCATTATCTCCTTTAAAACCAACTAAAACTTTATCGTCTTTTACAAAATCTACATATCTTTCAACTATTATTCTATTACCTATTAATACTCTATAACCAACTTTTTCGTAACCAACAAGTATACCAAAATCTGATTTTCGATCCCATTTTGAATCTCTTTTAATTTCGGGCGTTCTTACAAAAACTTTACTTCCATACAATTTTAAATTTTCATAATTTGGCCTTTTACCACAAAATATTTCGTAAGGACTTTTACTCTTAAGTTTTCGCAATTGTTCTATTTTTAAGATAGCTAGCTGTTAAAACTACTTCAGGCCAATATCATTTATTTAAATTTGTTTCTGACATTAAACAATGAGCCGAATCCATAATCGTTCTATTAAAGCGTTCCGCCGTACCGTTTAACTCATGTACATAAGGTGGACAATTGTCCATTATGATTCCTTTTTCTCTAATCAAATTAAAAATATCTTTATTTAAATACTCTTTTCCATTATCACATCTTAGATATTTTATTTTATTACCTGTATGATTTTCAACTTTATTTATGTAATCTAGAAAACAGGTATAAACTTTATTCTTTGTTTTTATCGTATAGACAGTAGAAAATTTGCTGTAATCATCGAGAAATGTCAAAAAATAACTTGAGCCATCATAACCAGTAGTTCTATGTGGCCCATTTAAATCTGTATGTACTATCTCTAGAATTCTACCTGCTCTACTACGATTATTGTTAAATGGCAAATTATGCATTTTATTCTGTAAACATGTTCCACATTTTTGGTGAATATTTTCTAAAATTTTCGGTAATCCATCAACTAAATTGTCTTTACACATTTTATTTAAATAATTAAAATTTATATGGCCAAGCATTCTATGAAATTTTTCTTTTTCAGTCATTTTGTTTGTATTATAAGAAAATGAATTTTGAATTTCTATTTGACTCTCAAGTATATATAGACCATTTGCCTTTTTTGCTATACCAATAATGTTATTAGTTTTATTGTAAATTAATGACTGTTCTCGAATTGATACAATTTTATAATTATCTGTTATTCTCGCGTAACTGAGTAAATTTTTGTCCATTTCTTTAACTAAAAATACATTGGATACTTTTACTTCATGTTCTATACCATATACATTTAAGTACATTAAAACTTTTCCAATCTCTGTAACCTTTAAGTCTGCCATCACCTACTTTAACATATACAGGTTTATCTAATTTTGAGCATTCAATAAAATATGATTTATCATTAATAATGTGGTCTGAACAGCCACTGTCAAGTATCCAATTTACCTTTTGAAAACCATTCACACAAACATTATTGCAATTCTTATCTTTACTCACACATTCAAACTCATTCTCTCTATTCATTTCTATTCGCGTAAAGAACGTCTCACTTGATCGATTTTCTTCTTGATTGCTGTACATATACCGTGCGTTGGGTTGATACCAACCTCGACCACGTCCTCTGGACCCATTACCTCTGAAACCATAACTTCTTCCTCTGTTGAAATTTTGTTGATTTTGTTGATTGTTGTCGTACTTTCGGCCGACGTTATTGAAAAAACCTCTTGCTTGGTAATTGCCGTTGGAATTGTTGTTGTTGATGCTGAGAAGACTGTTGTTGTTGTTGACTATATTGTTGTTGTTGATTGTACTGGCCACCTCCTGGCCATTGTGCTCTTGCACCTCCTCGACTACGACACTCTCTTGCATAGTGTCCTCTCTTGTGACATTTGTTGCACTCTACGTTACGAGCTTCCGTTTTAAACGCACTTGATTTTATATTATTGTCATTTGAATTTTTATATTTAGTTTCACTCATAAATATTTTGTTTTTCACATATTCACATGTTTTATCTCTATCCTTTAAAGTGTCAATTAAATTACCAAGATAACTTAAAGAGTCAGGAAGAGTTTTTAGCAAATAATCAAGTTTTTCAGGTTCATTTAAAGTTGCACCGGCACCTTTTAGTTCATTAATTAATTTTTCAAACTCTAGGAAAAAGGTTTCTGAATTTTCAAAGTTTTTCAATTTAAGTCTATCAAGTTTGTTTCTCACAATAATTTGTAAAGCAGTTGATGTTTTTAAATACATATTATGAAATTTTTGCATGATTTTAAAAGCACTGGTTTCATCACCCACGAACTCCAATTGTTTGTTAGATATACTCGAATATATATAGTTCATCGCTTTAATGTTCGATTCATTCCACTCTGCTGCATCTGTATCCTTTTTGGTTTTCTCACGTGTCGCGTGATCTTTACATTTTTTCCATTCTAAGTATAATAAAATTCGTTTTTTCCATAAGGCGTAGTCTTGACCGTCAAACACCGGTACTTTAACATCTTCTGATTTAATCATTTTTACTTGGTATCGTAACACGTGTTCTTTTTCTACTTATATTTTCAACTTTTAATCTTAGCGCATCTCGTTCAATTTTACTCAAATCGAAAAATTTCTTTTGGATAATTTATTTATACTTTCTTTAGTTTATCTTCTCATCAATATTTTTGTTTTAATATGTTCGAAAGTTCGATTTTTCTCTTTAATTTTTATCGCCACGTTTTTATCGTTCATTAATTCAGAGTTCCTTTTTTTTTTTTTTAAATCGTTTAATCTTTAATTTTAAATCACACTTTTGTTTATAGTCCTTTTTGATTTGTTACTATTTTATTTCTTTTCACTTAGTTCGTAACCACGTGTTATCTTAATAGCACTTTTATCGTAACCACGTGTTGCTACCATGTTAGATATTGTTATGGAGGATCGATAAATTAATGTTCATTAGTTAATATTTTATACATTAAGTTATAAATAATATAATGTTTATTATATAACTACAATGTTAATTAATTTTAAATTATGTTACGTTTCATTACGTAATGTATATATATATATAAGAGCCATTACGAGATGCGCTCGCTCTAGGGCAACGTGGCAGACTAACTAAACTGCTAGCGCTCTATTTACACATACATACGTCGCTGCGTGCGCATCCTCATACTCATACTCGCTTGTATACAATATATAGATACACTCTTTATACAGCATACACAATTACTTCAAAACCAACAAAGCTTAAGCCACCGTCGCCGCTTTCCTTTCTTTCAGTTTCACTTTTCTGACGATTCTTCATCTGAAGCCATTCTCCCTCTCCGTAGACTCTGGTATCTGTTGTGTAATTGTGATTTTTCAAATCCAACCATGGACTCGAGAATAATTTAAAAATGTAAATATGATTTCGTATGAGTAGATAGGAAGGGACGACATGTGAAACAATTCGGGATATTCGAGTTCATTTCCAATGCGTTGTCATCTTATTCAAATTTATTATATTATTATTATACCAAGGTTTGTTTATTCTGTCCGATCGTTACAGTCTAAACATCGCTGTTACCTTAATTTAAATACGCGTATTCGCGCAGACTCGACGGATACTATTTACACTTTCAAAATCGCCTTTATATATATCTACAAATTAAATTTATCTCCAATCGCAAGAGTCTATAAATCCAATTCATTTCGTACATTAAATTATTCGTTATAATTCGACTTCTTTTATTCGCATGAGTCTCTATGTCGTCAATTTTCTCGGTTCACACTCTCACTTACATGATAGCAATGACAGAACCCGATATCGCCTCACTCCCCCAAACGCACCATGCCGACGTGGATATCCAGGGGATGATTATCTGTCCAAAAAGATCATCACCCGAGCTCCAGTGATTACTCCTATCGGATGATTCCAGTGATACGATTGCAAAAGCAAGCAGTGTGTCGCTTGGAAGAATGAACGGTCTCCCGGGCAGGACAGGGCCACCCGATGTTGAGATCGTCCCACAAAGAAAGTGTTCCTCTGACGAAAGGAAGACGCCACCGGATCCAGAGAAGGTCCGTGCCCGTAGAGTGCTGATCGAAAAGTATTCAAAACCGATCAAGCCGTCGGCAAACGCGCGCAACCAACACCCCCCACCGACGGCCTCGCGAGCCCGCTCCCAACCGAACACATGGCTCACGAGCGCTACCAATGGGATCGGTCGCTATGGCGCTCGAGTTAGCGGCACACGTTACAGTTGTTTTTTCATCTTCATTGCTAGTCGTGAGCGACATCTATTAACTGTCGAAGGAATAGAATTCTTTCACTAGTACTGCCCTCTAGAATCATATTCTTCAATTCCCGATCTTTTCGCATTGCTGTTTTCTTATATGACTTCATCTTCTTCTCTATGTCTCTTACTTCGTAGTTGTAGCTTTTTCTTTCATTTTAGTAATTTCGAGAATTTTATGATGCCCCCATGTAAGTGTGTCTGGACTATTATAAAAAATGCAGCGTTTATCATCATAAGGGCTTAGTGCTATCTTTCTCTCTCTCTCTCTCTGTTTTTACTTGATGTAATTTAGATCGAATATTACATTGGGTACGTTTAATAATTTCTATTTCATTTAAACACTTTCGATAATCTGAATGCGTGATAATATTTTTTACTGTATGTTTTTTCACTCTTTTTGCCTTTTTCCGAGGCTCCTTATTTGCTATTTCAATACTTTGCAGCTTACTTCGTAACCTAATGTAATAGCTCATAATAGCAGCATTCCACTCATCCTTCATGACTCCGAAAACTTTTTTGTTAGCGAGATACATACCAAATTGATTATCAGCTGGATAGTCTGATGTGTCAAATTTGTCAATGTCTGTTTTAATGATCTCATACATATCAATATCTTGAATTTCATAAGTTAGGCTGTCCGTATCAGTATAGAGTAATTTGCATTTTTCACCAATTCGTCGCTTTATATATCCATAATGTCCATAAAAGTCATATATTAGTGTTTTTGAAAGATCTATTACACATAGACCAATGCATATAGGTTTTCTAATACGGATAGTTGTCCAGGATAATTGAATTGCTGCTAAATTTTCATCAAAGATGGAACTATTATGAAAATTTGGCTATGCAATTCGAGCTTCAGCGACATATCTACCAACCCACTGATTAACTAATTTGACATCTTTTTCTTTCCTTCATCTGCCATCGTTTTTCCATATACTAATTTAATCATAAGCTTGTAAAATAATTTTTCAAACTCATTTTTAGCTTGCTTCCTTTTTTCTGTCATTAAATCAACGTATTGTTTCAGCCATAATTTTTGTTTGAATTCTAGTGATTTATATATTTTTTTAAGTTTGAGTCCATATTTAAGAGCTTGCTTTAATGCTCTATAATGAATAACTTATCGTTATTTATCCTATAACGTTGTCAAAAGTTTTTTTTATTTTGATTCAGGCGGTCTAGTATGTTCAGGACAAAGAGGAAGGTCTTTATGATCATCATGTAGCTCTTGCGGATACTCTAGACCTACTTCTAAAATATTGTCAACGTCATTGTCATCGGCGACATTGAAAAAATTTGACTCGTCTATATTTGAAACCTATTTAAAGCCCTCATACGAACGAAAATTTTGGAAAAATGACGTTATATTGTTCAACATAGTCTCCTTTTAGTTCGATACACTTGGCCAAGCGATGCTCCAACTTCTTTAACCCGTCTGAAAAATACGTTTCCTCGAGGTCTGAAAAGTAGGCTTCCGTGGCAGCGATTACCTCCTCATTCGACTCAAATTTCTGCCCGACGAGTGACTTTTTCAAGTTTGGAAACAAAAAGAAGTCGCGCGGGGCTAAATCTGGAAAATACGGTGGATGGGGCAGCAGTTCGTAGCCTAATTCGACCAATTTGGCCATGGCGACGGCGGAGGTGTGAGCCGGTGCGTTGTCATGGTGGACGAGCACTTATTTCTTCGCCAAATGGGGCCGTTTTTTCTGCAATTCGACGTCCAATCGGCCCAATAATTCGGCATAGTACAGCGCTGTGACCGTTTTACCCCTCTCCAGGTAGTCGATGTGAATCCCAGAAAACGGTGGCAATCACCTTTCCGGCCGATGGGGCAGTCTTCGCCTTCTTCGGAGCACTTAAGCCGGGTAAAGTCCACTGTTTCGACTGTTCCGTGGTCTCTGGTGTATACCAGTAGATCCATGTTTCGACGACTGTCACGAAACGACGCAGAAACTCCTTCGGATTGCGCTTAAACAGCGTCAGACATTGCTCTGAAGTTGTCTCACGGTTGCGCTTGTTGTCCGGAGTGAGCAAACGGGGCACCCATCGCGCCAACAGCTTTCTCATGCCCAAAATTTCATGCAGGACATGACCCACGCGGTCTTTTGAGATGCCTACAATCTTAGCTATCTCGCGCACCTTCAATCGTCGTTTTGACAATACGAGATCGTGAATTTTTGTCACGTTATCCTCCATGGTAGCTGTTTTCGGAGCACCTGGACGTGGCTCTTCAAAAATCGACGTGCAACCACATTGAAACTCGTTAAACCAATTTTTGACGGTCGCCATCGAAGGAGAAGAGTCACCGTACACAGCATCCAAGCGCTTTTTGATTTAGCTGTGCGATTTCCCTTCCAAAAACAAGAATCGAATCACCGACCGATACTGCTCTTTTTCCATTTTTCAAAAATCAACGGACACACTTGCTTTCACACGCTCTCAAAAATAAACTACAACTCCGATCCAGCTAAAATCTCGACAGTAACCATCGAGAAGGTTTTACTACGTGATAGAATATTTCTTTTACGAGAGTGGTGCCATCGGGCGGTGAGGCTAAGTACTTATCGGACCACTGTTGTATAGTAGTGATTGAGTCATAGCCCAATCGTAAAGGTTATTTACGTCATGATATATTAAAATTTTACTTGGCTTATCCTCGTTGAATTCTTCTCCCATATATTAATTGTTTGTCTTTGAAACCTATTGCAGCATTGACTAATACCTCCACGAATACCATTTTGAATGAATAAAACCATATCTATATCTATTAATAGTTCAAGCTTCATATTTGTATATTTTAACATCGCGTCCCATGTTAGTCCAGGGGTAGTGTAATAATGAGCAGGATCGAGATCATATGCATTCTTACAGGTTGATCGAAAATTTTCAAAAATATCAGCTAGTAAAAGTACATCAGTTTTCAGATAGAGATCAGAATACATTCCTAAATCTATTTTCTTCCAAATACTACCAAAAATATTCCTTACGTTTTGAGCATGCTCATATTCTTCAGCAGGAATATCACTATCTATCAATTAACTATGAAATTTTTTTAATGGGTGGCAACTTTGTCTTAGTTAGTCTATTTAAATTTTGGATGTATTCATATGGGAAAACTCCTTTTCTTTTGAGTAAATTAATCTGTTCTTAAGTGTAATTATCTTTCTGAAATTCTCGCTGTACAATATCTAGCCGATATTGTTAGCCGAGGTAAGTTAGATGCTAATCTATAGATGTTGATTGTTATATATGTTATAGATGTTATGTGATATGATGTTATAGATGTTAGATGCTAATCTATAGAGATGTGGGCATAAATCGAAATTAATCGATGAAACGAAAGCTAATTCGACTGTTTGCAACTTCTTTTCTGAAGGATATGTATCGCTTCTTGTGTTCAGCGATAACGGAGATTTTTCCTTCAAATTCTGAGCTAGTAGCAATTTCTGTTATAATAAAATGAGAGTTATAGCCTGTAAAGTTATGAAATACGACAAATATAAAAGCGGCATTTTTATAATTCAAATTACAATGATTGTAAGTTGCATTTCTAAATTTTCCAGTTAAACGACAGTGATTTCGAACTCGTTTTTCTTTTTCTTGGAAATATATATTGCAGACATGACATCTTCTTGCCGTTATGAATGCCTGTTCATTAATAAATTATAAATCCATTTCTATTGCATTATTACATATTTATTGTAATTCGATCACTAAATATTTCAATTGCTTTCTAAACGACGATGTTGGTCATTTGTCTTCATTTAACTTTTGTTTATATGACATTACTATAGACTTACTATCATCAGAACGGCATTTTACATATAATCCGACACTAAAGGCTTCGTGTTCTTGGAAACTGTATCTCTTAACATCGACATTTCTATTAGGATCTTCTATAGGTCTTAATAGACATTCAAAATCGGCGTATATAATAACTGGAACTTCCTCTTTATGATTAAAATTTTTTAATTCTAAAGTAGCATCATCAGGTAAATTAATCCGACACTTATTTATTTTGGAATAGTCAACTTTATGAGATTTCAAATTTTCCTCGTTAGTAAAATAATGAAGACAATGTTCACAAAGATAAATTTTTTCAGTATGTTGAGTAACTTGTCTACGAAGGAGAGCAGATTAAGTTTTAATCCATACGTAGTGAGTTTCTAATTTGAATTTTTCATCATCTATTGATATTCGTGGTCTATTAGTCTCATTTTCATCAATATATCCGTTTTGTATTAAGAGTAAGTTCACATATTTAGTTTGTTTTAATTTCGTTATATAGCACGGTGAGATTCATATCTCAATCATATTTTTTAAGTGTATATAAATTTACGATCTTTTTTTCTTTCGTTTAACGTCGTTCCATTTATACTCCATCAGTGCTAATCAGCGACGGAGGCTTGCAATGTGTTTGAGAACAAAGGACATGAAACTTTTTTCAGTGGTGCTTGTATCAATTAGCAGGGACTGGGAATCGAACCCGGGCCTACCGGGTGCGAGTCCGTCGCCCTACCGACCGAGCCATTGCAGGTCGCAAAATTTACACTTATATTATTCATTTTCCGACACTAAAGGCTTCGTGTTCTTGGAAACTGTATCTCTTAACATCGACATTTCTATTAGGATTTTCTATAGGTTTTAATAGACATTCAAAATCAGCATATATAATAAATGGAACTTCCTCTTTATGCTTAAAATTTTTAAATTCTATAGTAGCATCGTCAGGTAAATTAATCCGACACTTATTTATTTTGGAACAGTCAACTTCATGAGATTTCCTCGTTATTTTCCTCGTTAGTAAAATAATGAAGGCAACGTTCGCAAAGATAAATTTTTCCAGTATGTTGAGTAACTTGTCTATGAAGGAGAGCAGATTAAGTTTTAATCCATACGTAGTGAGTTTCTAATTTGAATTTTTCATCATCTATTGATATTCGTGGTCTATTAGTCTTATTTTCATCAATGTATCCGTTTTGTATTAAGAATAAGTTCACATATTTAGTTTGTTTTAATTTAGTAATATAGCACGGCGAGACTTCATATTTTGATCCATATTTTTTAAGTATATATCAATTTACACTTATATTATTCAACTTTTTACATTTAGGTATACTTTTTGTTTTTACAGGGAAGCTTATACCGTAAAAATTCAGTTCATTCTCATAGGGCTTGTACTTATTTACTCTGTTTGAATTTTTTTCAACTGAATGAAGGCATGAAAGTATAGCCTATTTAAAACATTGATTGTCTTCATTTTTAACATTAACATAGGCTCTTTTATTATCTATGCTTGACGGTAATGGTATAAATGAGCATGGTTTAAATGGATTATACTTATTTATATTAACAGTGAGTCCAACAATAATTTTTAACGACCAGCCTGAGCCTCTTTCTTGAAATTCTTCGATTTGTTTAAGTATAATATCTTTAACGTTATTTAGAAACCATCTGTCAACATCAGTAGTCTTATAAATGCAAACATTTTCGGTATTGAAATACTTGATTTGAATATCTTCTTCTTGATTTTTCTTTACGATAAATTGTGATGCCATTTCTGTATTTATTTTTAAGTTATTATGGATAGCAAGAAATTGAGGTATTTTAATTTGTAAAAGTTGATTTGCGGCAACTAGAAATGTTTTTATATCTAAATGATGTTGATTAACTATACAGACTGTACTAATTCCATTTTCAAAGGCTGAATGAATTGGTCTTCAAACAACTCCATCTCCTGGAATTTCATCCTTAATACTCGTAACTGTTAATGGATGTATACTTCCACCAACTTTTATAGTTTTACTTAAATTGACTTCAATAGAATTCAAACGACAAGCACAAGTTTTACATCTTTGTCGAATTGCTCTACTTAAATCAAGTCGTTTCATAAATTCATTAATTGAAATTATAGCATTAATTGCTAGATTTCTCTATCTAATACAATTGTCTATATCTAAATCGTCCGGAATAAGCTTTCCACAAATTTTTAATTGTTGATAGAAGTCATGTTGGTAGTTATCTGGTTTTTATTGTCTTGTAGAGTCACTTGTCTGTAGTTGTATACAGGATCATTATGATGAAAAGATGGAAAAGGTTGTGAACAGCTCTAAAATGAACTTGTTCTCAGTTGGTAATTAATATTGCTTTGTTTAACAAATCAATAAGGATTCAACTAACTACTGAGGAACTAGTTGAAAATGGAGAAAGGTAAGGCAAGCTTAGCTCGCAGGCTGTCTCAAGAGACTGCGCTTATTTGCTAGACCGAAGGGGCTTATAAAGGTTAAGTGAAGGCGCTGCCAGCAAACTGAGGACGCTACCTACAAAGTGAGAGCGCTGCTAGTAACACTATTATCTCTGTAGGTAGTATATGGAAGGGATAGCTAAAACGAAGGAGTTGGGGTAAACCGACTGTAGCACCCTTTAACTTATTAATTTAGTATTAAAGGGTTTATATATATAGATCTTCAGAATAAAAATATAGTTATTATTGCTTTGAGATACGATTCAGTTCACATATCACAGATTATACTCTAGAGATGTAGATCTTAGATTTATACTCTAAGATGGACTATATTTTAGATATTCAAGGCTTTCACAGTCCTAATAATATTCTTATTTGTAAGGAGTTTGCCTATTTACCAGTATGTTCTAATACTTCACGTACAGGACTACTTTTTAAACATCCGCATCATTGGCTCAAACTATCTCTTGAACATCAAAGTGTTAATAAGTGGTTGGAATTACTCATCATGGTATTTATTTTTTGTTTTCGTTAATTAACATTGATTTTATTTGAAATATTTAATGTAATTAATTTTATAGATATATCATGGAGAAATGGTATTTTATCATATAATTTTTTAAATTGTACTATACGCAGTTATTTACATAATTGTAGAAATATTTATGTGAAAGAATTACAAAAGAAGCAATGGCTCAAAAAAATTATTTCTAAAAAGTAGGTTTAAATAATATACAATAGTACAAAATTATAAATTCGAATTTAATTTTTTTTTTAATTACAGAAACAATTTAGATACCGAAACGGAAATGAGATGCCCGCAATTGGAATATTTAAGTCTTAAATTTAAATCATCATGCATATATCTTAGTAAAAATCGAGAGAATATTGTATGTACTGCGGTAAATACACAAAAGATATACGAGTACGATTGTATGATGGAAAGACAAAGACAAGCAAAATCAAAAGGGATCGATACAGTCGAAAGATTTACAGATGACTATAATTCATATAAAAATTCAACTGAATATTTAAAAATAGCTATGTCAGACACTGAACATAAAGATTATAGACAAAGTGTACTCTACTCAATGTATAATTGAAAATAATAAATATTAAATAAATAATAAAATGTGTATTTATTTAAATAATAAAATAATCATTGCAATTGCAAGAAAGGGTAAACGGATGGGAATAAGGTTCTCTCCTAGTAGAGATGTTTAGGAGGAACATCTCAAGAAGGTGTCAGTCGAGTGACTGCACTTGTAGTCTCTAGCATTCTTACGAAAACAGCTATGGTATTGAGTGAAGTTCTATGTAGAAAGAGCACCCATTGACTGTTATAGCAGCGCAACCCAAGCTAGAACTATAGACAGTATACGCTCCCCTCCTCCTCCGCGCGCTGTGGTTCACGCTGAGCCAGAGCTAGAGAGAGGAAGAGAGAGCTCACTTTTACTACTATAGCATCGCATCTTCAAGTTAGAACTATAGATAGCATGTGCTCCCCTCTTCCGCACGCTCGGGTCCTATACCAAATGTATGCGCGTGTAGCTAATATACACAATAAGCATCCTCTAAGGTACATGTGGCATTGACTCTAGTGGTAGAGCATTAGCCTGCCAACCTAGAGGACGGCGGTTCGATTCTCCGATCTGTCTTTTCATTTTTTTCAATCGTCGCTTTCTATTCATTCATTTCATTGCACTTCATTCATTTACAATGTAGGAAATAAATCATCAATAATAACTTTTTTAAAATACATTTAATTAAATTAGACAGAAAGCAATAGGTATAGGGTCCCTATGGACTAGGAGCCCTAGGAACCTTCCTCAAAAAATTATAAATAATTATTATTAACATTAATAATAATTAACGTGGAAGGGTTAGGCCAGGGAACCAAAGGGTTAAACCAGGGACTCCCACAAATATTGTTAATAATAATTATTAACAATAATAATTATTATTATTAACATGAAACGGTTAAGTCAGGGGACCAATAGTTACGGACCCCCGCAGGTGAGCTGAAACATACGTATGTTTCATCTCACCGGGACCCCCCGCTGAGTGAGCTGAAACATACATTGCTATACTACTGCAGTTATACAAAACTTGGTGAGAATTGATGATACTGAGCAGTATGAACCTTTTAAAATAGAACTCATACGAATCGAATGGTTGATGCCTTATGTAATCACGTCAGATAAGTGTAAAATACAGTTATTCAATTTCATTCAAAAAGATGTTCCTATTTCTATGAGTTTTCGATCGTGGGAACTTTATGTTTATCCAGTATTACCACAAACATCGAAACATCTTTGGACAGTAAAAGCATCCAATTAATTAGAAAAACTAAGATATATTATATTAGGTTTTCAAACAAAACGCAAGTCTGATCAAACTAAAAATCCCCGCAGATTTTATCGTTGCAGTATAACGAATGTTATGGGGCAAGGAGCCGGGGACATCCATTCACGTCGATACAAGAGTCGGTAAGTGCCGGCAGGGCCTGCATATCGGTACATAAACACACATAACGGTCGGATACAATGCCGGTGAAACAAGTCAGTCGTCGATAAAAAATCTGCCGATAAAACATGCCATAGGTCGGTAACATGGGATTGATAACATTACTGACTGTATCATATATGATCACGAACAAGTCGGGCCCATTCTGTCGTTGTATTATATAATATCATCAAATCAAATAATTGATTTCAAGTCGATTGAAACGAAACTTGGGACATTTTAGTTTTTTAGATATCTGAATCTAAACTAGGATATAGTGTGGCGGAGAATTTCGGGGAGTTTAAGCCGCGCATGTGAAATATTTCCGTCGCAATGCCTAGAGTGACTTGTCTCCCGAATAGATTATAAGGGTACTAGACCGCCGTTCCTTTGTTACGGCGATCATCGGGAATAAGGTTAGTAGATAAGCAATGTATGTTCTGGGACACAAAGGAGCCGACAAAGGATGCCGCCAATGTATAAGGATACGTGTATGTTCTGGGACACAAAGGAGCCGCCCGATGAAGGTGTGAAGGTAGTGACACCTTTTAATTAATGGTCAGACCCCATGGTGAGTGCCTAAAAGGGATTTGATGTACCTTTGACACCTTCCGCGTGCCAGTGGGCCCCATGCTGAGTGTTAAGGGGCATTTGATGTTGGTTTGACACCTCGCGCGCGCCGCCAATGTATAAGGATACGTGTATGTTCTGGGACAGAAAGGAGCCGCCCGATGAAGGTGTGAAGGTAGTGACACCTTTTAATCGCGATAAGGTGAGACCCCATGCCGAGTGTTGCATTTGATGTTCGTTCGACACCTCCCGCGTGCCAGTGGGCCCTTCGAGGGGGCCAGTCCCCCCCCCCCCGATAGTAGGACGCTTCACCCACCCACCCACCCACCCACAGAGGTTGTTAAGGTAGGATGCTGTAGAAGTCGGTAGGGTGTTTGGTAAACTATATGCTTATGCTGGCTGAGTGAAGGACCCTCGGAGAGGGGGTAGCGTCTCTAGCTTGCTAGGCGCGTACGCCGTATAGTGAGGATGCTGTTTTCATTCTCTCTCTCTCTCTCTGTCTCTCTCTCTATTCCTCTCTCTCTCGCTCTCCTTCGATAGTAGGGTGCTTATACTAGCTGAGTGTGGACCCTTGGAGAGGGGGTAGCGTCTCTAGCTTGCTAGGCGCGTACGCCGTATAGTGAGGATGCTGTTTTCACTCTCTCTCTCTCTATCCCTCTCTCTCACTCTCCTTCGATAGTAGGGCGCTATGGGGCCCCTTCGACAGAGTGAGACCCCATGCTGAGTGTCTAAAAGGCATTTGATGTACCTTTGACTTCACCCTCTCTCCCACCCACCTACAGAGGTTGTTAAGGTAGGTTGCTGTAGAAGTCGTTGCTAAGAGTCTAAAGCATAACCGATGTTCCTTTTTTAAATGAAGATTTTTTAAATGAAGATGCGTTCTAGCAGCGTGCACTATCCTTTTTTAGGGCCACACATATAATTTAGGAAACTTTCGACCACCCACACCAGCTTGCACTTTCTCCAATAACGCTTTACCTCATGCTGAGGGTTAAAACGCATTCGATGTTCCTTTTTCAATGAAGATGCGTTCGAAAGTATGTAAGCAGCAGGTGATTGGAGATAGAGTAATCTTAATGATGAATTGTCTGTTAGTCATTTTACTGCTTTTTTGCCTTAGAGATAAGGTTTTTGAGTTAGCCTTGTTTAGTTGCGTTAACATCCTCCAACATGCTGAGCGTCTAAAGTGAAATCAATGTTCTTCTTCCTTTAAAGATTTTTATCAATTTGACTAGAGTTTCTTTTGGAGAGTAGGAATCATCCTGATTTTTCCGAAAATCTTTTCCGGAGTCAATCGTTCGGTAGTGCTCAAGAAGTATACATCGACGAAGCATTTAATATTTTTAGTAACTATTCTTTGCTTTTTATAAAAAATTAAAATGGATAGTGTACAAATAATAAGTACAATAAATGCCATGATTATTTTCATGGTTAATGTAAGTATTTTTATCTATATATTCTATTAATTATTTAAGACAGTTTTTATAATAAATTTTTTATTTTTTCAGACTCCTCCGATGCTGCTAGCTAGTTTATCAACTAGCATATTTTATTGCTTAATTATTGGCATTTTAAGAGTGGTAAGTATTTTTTATATAATATTAAATATATTTATTTTTAATCTTTTTATTTTTGCTTTTCAGCTAAATATAATCGTGACGGAGCCGTCGCATAGGCGACATATTCAACAGATATTAACAGTAGTCATAAAGGTATCTATATAAATAATTATATTTAAATAAGTATTTTTAAATAAGTATATATATATATATATATATATATATATATATATATTGTTTTCTTAGTTACAGAGCGATGTTCAGAGAATAGAAAGGGCTGCAGTCAAGAGAGCTGTGGCTGAAAGAGCTGCGGCCGAAAGAGCTGCAGCCGAAAGAGCTGCAGCCGAAAAAGCTGCAGCCGAAAAAGCTGCAGCCGAAAAAGCTGCAGCCGAAAAAGCTGCAGCCGAAAAAGCTGCAACTGAAAGGGCCGCAAGCGAGAGGGCCGCTGAGCTTGAAAGGGCCGCGGCTGAAAGAACAGCAAAGGCTGCAAAGTATGCAGCTGAAAGGGCTGAAAGGGCTGCTAAAGCTGCGGCTGAGAAGACGGCGAGGGCTGCACAGTCTGCAGCCGAAAAGGCTGCGAGGGCTGCGAACGAAACGACAGCCGTAAAAGCAGCCAAGAAAAGATGTCTAAACGCTGTTCCGTTAGCAGCGTTTACATCTCTTCCGCCAAAGAAGAAATTTCTTAAGGTAAGATTATTTATTATAGATAAATACATTTTTTTATTTAATAACTAAATTTTTTTTAAAATAAATATTATTTTTTAGATGAATGTTGCTACTGATGCTGTGGATCGAAATGAACCATCGAGATGTCCCATGAGTAGCATTGAAAATGCCCTTCCACCGGCAGTCATCGCTACCAGCAGTAGCAGCAGCAGCAGCAGCAGCAGCAACAACAGTATAATTTTACCTACCACGAGCAAGCAGAAAGTGGTGCCAAAGGTAAAATGTATTAAAATAATCGAGGACCCTAGTGTATTTTCCTGTTTTAGCAGGAAACCAACACGACCTACCAAACCATGTGGTAGGAAAAATAATTGAAAATTAAAAAAATTTTTGTAATCTAATTAAATTTAGTGTAATGTAATAAAATTAAATAAATTGATTTAAATTTAAAAAAAATATCTCTCTCTCTCTCTCCCTTCCTCTCTCACTCTCCTTCAACGGTAAACATGCTGACTAGATGCATGTCCTAGGAGAGGGGGTAGCATCTCTAGCTGCTTGCTAGCAGCGTACCCCGTATAGCCCTTGGAGTGGGGGTAGCGTCTCTAGCTGCTTGCTAGGAGCGTGCTCCGTATAGCCCTTGAAGAGGGGGATAGCGTCTCTAGCTTGCTAGACGCATACGCTGTATAGTGTAGATGCTGCTCTCTCTCTCTCTCTCTCTCTCTCTCTCTCTCGCTCTCCTTTAATAGTAGGGTATTTGGGCCCTTGGAGAGAGGGTAGCATATAGCTTGGTAAGCTATATGCTGCTCTCTTTCTCTTTTTCTAAGCAAGCGCTATAGTATTTTCATTAGATTTCGGGAACCTTTCAACCTCGATTATTATTTTATTCGAATATTAATTAATAAAACTTATAGAATTTTCGTTTAATTATTAATTTATTGTTCATTCAACTATACATTGAATATAATACAGTCTGTCTATAATCTTTATTTTCAGTAGTTGACATCGCTATATTGAAATATTGAATTGAATTTTTATAGGTAATACTGTCCACTTCATCAATACCTTCCATTTCAGATTGCTTCAGTCTAGCTTTTATCCATGAAAACAATCTTTGTGCATTTGTAACGGCACATACAAAGTTAACTGGTTTATTATAATGATATGTACATATTGTTTCTAATGGGTAAGGTAATGCGCTCATTGGCGGACATCTCATCTCGCTTTCAAGTTCTAAAATTTTTCTATAAAAGGAAAAAATTTTTAATTAATAATGATTTTAATTTCTAACAAAAAAATAAATAAATAAAAATACTTACTTTTCAGGTAAAATTTTTTGTAACCATTGTTTCTTTGTTAATCCTTTTACATAAATATTTCTAGAATTATTTAAATGATTGTTTAGTACACGTGCTAAATTTTCATATGAAATAATGTCAGATCTCCATAATAAACCATGATGATACGTTTCTAAGAAATGATTCACTTTTCGACACTTGAAAGGAAGTTGAAACCAAAAATATGGTGGTTTGAAGAAAAACATAGTTGGAACAGTATCTATATCTAATGGTAGATATGCTAGTTCTTTACAAACAAAAGTCTCGTTAAAACTTTGAAAACCTTGAAAATCTATTACGAAATCCATTTTAAAAGATGCTGAAGTTAATGTGAACTCTACTAGTTCCCAAAACCGTTATGAGAGTAGAGGCACGTGTTTGTTCTACATAAAGCCTATACCTCACTATTCGAAAGTAGAGGGCGCCATAGTCAGCATACCTCACCAATCGAAAGTATAGGGCGTCATAGACACTATATAGTATGGTTATAGGTAGTTTTTATTAAATTCCAACAATATATATAATTTATTTTCTTTTTTATTGAAAAGCATCGTATACATTGATTACATAATGTCTTGTTAATTTCAAACTAATTTTTTAACATCACCACTAATCGGGTTATATTGTACAATACGATCGTGTAATATTAAGCAGTAGGCTGCAGTATCTTCAGGAAAATCAGTCCGAGTTTCAAATTCTAGGCGAACATCGACTGGCGCGCTTTTTAATGTTTCATTTTGTTTGGAGCAGTCTATAACTATTAGCGGTACTTTATTAATGAAATCTTTTTTATTGAGTAAAGGCTCGTTTTCTTTACCATAATAAGAGTTTTGAAAATTAGTATACATATGGTAGAGAACAGCATACTGATTTTGATTGATATTCAAATTGAGATTTCCATACGGATAGCATTGTGAATTGAGGAATAAATTCACATTACTAATATTACAATGATCAAAATTACTAGAATTAACACTTGCTGAACTTTTACGTTTAGTTTGAAAAGCTAAAATAACAAAGCGAGGCCTTTCCAATTGATTGGAAGTCTTAACACTCCAAACATGCTTTGATGTACGTGGTAATTTTGGATACTCATACATTTCCCAAGTACGATAACTCATTGTAATTGCACGATCTCGTCCGATCTGATTGAGTAATTTGATTTTTTCTTTGTCTGCAACCATCACATATGGCATCAGCCATTCAACCTTAGTTAAAGTAATTTTTGTTTTTTCTGAAGCAGCAGGATTCCCAATTGGAGCAGACAAAATAGCATTCAAATCATCTCTTGATCTTGTGAGAATAAGTTCATGCTTGATATTGACTACAATTTTCCGATAATCTTCAGCAAAGCCCATCAACATACTGAGAGGTATAGTCACATCAAAAAAACCTTGAGCGTTACATATTAAAACTTCATTGTTATCACCATTCCATCCGGCATTTTCAGCGATAGAGCTCTGACATGGATTGAGTGAAAGCCAATTTTTCATGAGAGTTGTTAAGCCTACATTTTTCACTTTATCAATTTCAATAGCATTTATTTCATATCGTATTTCCTCGAACAAATGACAGAGGGCGTTGTTGACTAATAAAGTGTTCTCCACTGGCGTAGTACCGTCCGGCTTGGTTAACCTACCACAAATATGAATCATACTGCGCGATGGAAGCAGAGATAAATCTTGATGTTGAATTGCTATATGAATTTCATCGCTATTATTGAAATATGATAATGAATAAGGCTGATGCGCATGAACTTCATAATGAGCTATAGACTCATCGAAAGTGACAGCTGAATGAATGTCTAGAATTCCCTCCATATTGTTGTTGTTGTTGTTGTTTTATACAACACACTAATATGCACAATATTTTCTTCCACGATTTTCGACGACTTCTAGTCTCAAGCTTTTCAGGAATTGAATGTTCTGAGGTGTGAGCGGTCTGATAGCTCGCTGTTGACTGATTGCTGTTCGACATTTTTGTCTTTTAATATAGCCTCGGCCGCTCTTTATATTGTAAATGATACCCATTACTAAGATATGGTCTTTATATGCACTCGCACTGTGATGACTTCTCCTCGAAAGTTAACTAGGTTTCCGTCTTGATCAACTATACGAATTTGAAAATGATCAATGCTCCTCACAGCGACTGGAAGGTAAATGACGTGAGAGGGAACTTCTATAATCTTATATCCAGGTGGGACTGCTGGGAAAAATTCATGTATAGTATGTACTTTGCGATCGTTTATGTAAGAGCCTGTAGTAATATTACACTCTACATGTAAAGCATTGACTTTGAGTATAGTGACGAGTAAGTCAGAACTATGTGTTTCGTTTTCAACGAGCGTGCGTTTAGTGAAGCCTAAAATTGATCCAATAGAATCTTCTGGTTCAAAATGTATTTTATGACTGCATCGAATGACACTACGTAAAGTATTATTATTTGGTTTTAGGCTAAACGATATACCTTTAGGTGCTAATTCGTCTATGAGAAAGTTTTCAATATCTTCTATTTCGTAGCTACCAGTCGGTAAAGTGATAGCTTCTTGACCTTCAATGTAAAATTTATTACAACCAACGTCAATGTTTGGTATTGAATTAAATGTCAATAGCTCAACTAGACCAAGAACGAATTTTTTGTTTGCTATCAATTCGATCGGTGGAAAATAATATGATTCGAGTACGGATGATGTTCCCGAGAGACTCAATGTTAGTGTATTCTCCATGACAGATTCAAATCAAATGACAGTCATTCTTTGCATGAGTATTTTATATACTAGTCGTCTTTTCTATAGTTTGTTTAAAAGAAATTTGAGACAAAGATGGCCGCAATTATATGTATTAAAATCTTGATATCTAATATAATTATACATGATTCTATTAACTTTGAAATAAAGCAATAGATCTATAGGCGGCTGTAGATTACCAAAACTATCAAAATACATAACCTCATCGCCTTTCTTTTTATATGCTACCCAATGAGTACCTGGCCCCCGTTTATTATCCAAATTTACAATAGCTGTCTCTTGATATCGAGGCCCATCGGTCGGTAGAGCATCACGCATAAAAACACCTCGAAAATTTGCAATTTTTAGTATTTTAGCATATTTTCTTATATCATGATCTGTCAGTGCTCGATTAGGTAAAGTTATTTCGAGCTTTTTTTTTTTAAACCTTTTCCACTTGAATATGGTTTCAGATGAAGACCATAACCTTTACGATGTGGTTTCAAATAAAGTCCTTTACCAATAGCAATAGCTTCCATAGTTTTATTGTGTCTATGAGCCTCTTTCAATTCATTTTGAGCGGCCTTAGCACTGTTAACGGCTTTTGCTATTGAAGCAGCTCCTCCAGCTAAAGCTCCAGTGGCGCTCAAAGCGGCAAATAATGGAATTAAAAAAGGAAGAGCTCCACCCACTTTACTAGGAATTGGTAGAATACGAGGAACATTTATTTTTCTTCTTCCTCCAGCCTTCTTCACAGCTTCTTTAGCGCCTTTTATAGCCGAACGAATGACAAAAAGTGATTTATTACTATGAACAACACTTCTCGAGGCAGCGTTAATAATTTTTTTCAATGCAATTGATAGATTTTTCCTTTTTACATGTGTCTTTCGTCGCTGTCGTCGTTGTTGGCGATTTTTTAATCCCTTACCTCGTTTCTTTCCTCGTTTTAAAATTTTAACACCCATACCAAGTTTACTTTTAACTTTCATTATGTTGGCTACAGCAAATGCAGCAACTTTCTCACCAAAACTACTATCTTTCGCTTGCACTCTATCCCAGGCTTGTTTAGCTAGAATTTTGTCGGCTTCGTTTCTCGCCTCAATGTTCTCTCGATTTTGAGAATAAGCAATATCGTGATCTTTACAAGCAGCGTCTAGCGGATTTTTTCTAGGATCACCACGAGCAAGTCGTTTTTTCAATTTAGTTCCCGGTCCGCAATACTGATAACCAGGCAAATGAGCTTCGAATGGTAAGTTATTAATGATCTTATTCACTAAGCCAGCACCACCAGTCTTTCTTTTGTAACAAATGATCATACCTCATCAGAAGACAAAGTCTTAATGAAACTAAAAATATATAAACAGTCTTTTTATAGTTAGTAGTCTCATTCGTCCTTCGATCGGTGATTAGAAAACAATATGGACTTCAAAGAGCAACCACTTAAGTTGCAAGTCATAAATTTTGATAATGTGGTTGAGACGGAAAAACGAGAAAAAAGACATGGTGAACTACTGCCTGACAGTATACGAGCAGTTTTCTGTGGTCCTAGTAACTGTGGGAAAACTAACTGTTTGCTAACACTAATCACACATCCTAATGGACTTAGATTTGAAAACATTTATGTTTATTCAAAGTCTCTCAATCAACCAAAGTATAAGTTTTTAAAAGATTTATTGGAACCGATTGATGGTATACAGTATTATGCATTCAGCGAGCATGAGGCAGTTGTTTCACCGGATAAAGCTAATCCAAATTCCATCATGATTTTTGACGATATAGCCACTGAAAAGCAGGACAACGTGAGAGCATTCTTCTGTATGGGAAGACATAAAAAGGTAGATAGTTTCTATCTCTGTCAATCATACGCTCGCATACCGAAGCATCTCATTCGAGATAATGTGAATTTACTAGTTTTGTTTCGACAAGATGACGTGAATATTAAACATATTTATAACGATCATGTTAACTCAGATATGACTTTTGAGAAGTTTAAAGCAATTTATTCAAAATGTTGGAGAGACGATAATCATGGATTTATAGTTATTGATAGAGATAGACCAATCAATCATGGACGGTATAGAAAAGGATTCGATTCTTTTGCTATAAATATAACGGAGTGAACGAATGAAGATTATTTAACTTCAGAAACTGCAAGCGTTAACATGGCTAATTTTGAAAAAGAAAAGAAGATGCTCGAGCAATTATCTGAGGCTCGTGATGCCATCAGACGTAAGTATCAACTAATAAAACGTGACAAAGCTGATTTAGAAAATACATTGAATGAAACTTTTAAACCTATGGTTGATCCATTGAAGAAACTTGTGGAGGTAGCTATTGATAAAACTAACGATAATACTGAACAGGAAACGAACAAGGAGAAGAAAATTACGTTCGATAAAGTTTTCAAGTCAAAAACAACAGCTGACACTCCCTATAAATCTCGATATTTCAATAGTACTGTTAATGACTTAAATTCAACATTACATCCGCTTGATTCTACATTTGAATCCGCTATGTCTATTACTGATGATGGTGATGAAGATGAATTTAGTAAGACTAGTGAATCAACACTTGATAGAACCGCAATAAATTTAGACAATGTTAGTTCAAAACAACAAAAACAGCTATTGGATGACTCGATTGTAGGAAACTATATTCGACTATTGCATGAACCGCAACAGAAAAGTAATTTAGACAAGACATTTGGCGTTCGCTTGCATGAAAATACATATGTCATAGGCAATTCTCCAATTTCTTTCCAAAACGATAATGTGACTGTGAATGATAAAGCATTCAGCAAGACGTCTGGATTAATGGAACTTCTCTTTCGTAAAGAACCTAATTCTAAATTAATCAGTTCATCAGATATTGAAAATTATATAAAAATTCTTGAAATCACTAACGCTCATCGTAAGAGATATGAAACAAATGGAGAATATCGCAATAAGCATGTAAATAAATTCAAAAAGTATATTGGTCCAAATTTATCTTTAAGTGGTAGTGCTAAGAAGCGAAAATTGACTATTGATGGAAGAGGTCTTTTTCCTAACTATAAAATAGCAAGAAAAGGAACATTATTTGATTATGTATATTGGGATGATCCAAACGAGCTCGTTGATCGATTGAGATTGCTTATCGCCGAACAAACCGCTGGTAATCCTAGTCATATTAATGAAATTCATTCAATCATTGAAGAATTACGTGAAGCTGGCTATATATATTAAGACAATTCTAAATATTCCTCAGTAATAAAATGAGTGTAGATGTGTTTGGACGTACATTAAAAAAAAAGGAGGATAATCAAGGTCCTCCTGGTATAGGGTATAATATCACTAAAGACGGACAATACGACGCGAATGACAAAAGAATTTGTTATATAGCCGATCCTCAGGAGAGTAACGATGCTGTAAACTTACGAACGTTACAAAAAACTATTATAGCTAACGTTACTACGCTTACGAGTATGATAAATGATCTCTCAAAATCATTGGATACAATAAGATTAGAATTAGTAAAGCATCAAGTAATTATTGCTAAGTTAGAAAAAGATAATATTAGTAATCATAAAGAGAAACAGAAAGAGAAAGTGATAGAAAAAACTATTGGACCGTTAGACATTTTTACAAATATTGGACCGTTTGAAATTTAAAAAAAAAAACTTTAAAATGAAACATCAAAGAGTGGTGGATGAGTTACACAAACCAGCACGTCGAAACTATCCTCGTCGAAAAGTCGATATACGCGGAATAGATGAGACGTGGCAAGCTGATCTTGTTGAGATGCAAAACTATTCTAGAGAGAATAAAGGTTTTCGCTATCTGTTAACTATTATAGATACGTTCTCTAAATATGCTTGGGGAGTTCCAGTAAAACAGAAAACTGCTACAGATGTCACTAACGCAATGGAGTCTGTATTAAAAAAGGGACGCATTCCTAAAAATCTCCAAGTGGATAGAGGCAAAGAGTTCTACAATACAAATTTTCAAAGTTTAATGAAAAAATATAAAATAAACCTTTATTCTACTTATAGCAATCTTAAAGCATCAATTTGTGAACGTTTCAATCGAACACTAAAAAATATTATGTGGAAAAAATTCAGTTTAATAGAAAATTATATGTGGATTGACTTTCTCCCCAGTATAATAGAATCTCATAATAATCGAAAATATCGCACAATAAATATGAAGCCTAAAGACGTGACTAAAGAAAATGAAATGCAGGTCTTGACACAATTCTCTTACGAACATCGTCTTTTCAAAAAACCGAAATTCCAGGTAGGAGACAAAGTGCGAGTAAGCAAGTCTAAACACGTTTTTGAAAAAGAATATACGCCTAATTGGTCTACAGAAATTTTTACTATTCATCGTATTTCGAGAACTAAACCTGTAAAATATCACCTACTAGATTATCAAGAAAATCCCATTGTTGGAGGTTTTTATGAGCAAGAACTACAGAAAGCTATGTATCCTGATATTTATCTTGTAGAAAAAATTCTCAGAAGACGAGGTAATGAAGTCTATGTAAAATGGCTTGGCTTTGATAATACTCACAATTCTTGGATAAATAAGGAGACTATACAACAATGAATTACAAATATAAATTTATATGTATCTAGCTTGTATTTAAATAAATAATTGTTTTCATTTATAAATATTACATTGTTTTTTTTTTATTTTAAGGATAAGAGCCCCAACCTTCGCTCTTACCTGTGAGGTACTTCCATTTTTTATATTCGACACTAGTGAGTCCATTAAGACAAGTCGAAACCTGCTTTAATAGAAACACTAATGACTCATTTACCTCTCCTGAAAATAAATTTATATAATACAATCTTTATTGAGAACTAATAAGATATACAAATACATTTACTTAATATTAAATTGAAATCGATCACATCCATAATATTGAATAAATAATGCATATTTTTGTACTCTATCAGAAAGATAAATAAAAAGATCCAAATGATGAATTATCGCTCTTGACATTCGGTCCGGTAGAACAATTTCGAACTCACAATCGAGTTCAAGAATAATTCGAGATTCATCTTGTCTCATGAATGTTATTAGATAATTCTCATCTTCATGTAATTCATAATGACTTTTTTCAGGAAGTATATCGAAAAGCTTCATTCCAATGTTATTCAACATTTCAAAATTCATCTTGCTGTAGGTAAAGAAATCTAGAATGTTACGTATTCTTCTTCTAATACTACTTCTACTACTACTTCTACTACTACTGCTCTCACTGCTGTTTGTACTGTTACTGCTGCTGCTGCTGCTGCTGCTACTGCTGCTGCTGCTGCTGCTGCTACTACTGCTGCTGCTACTACTGCTACTACTGCTACTACTGCTACTACTCGATTCTTGAGGCAGAATGAAGCTCTTCGAGGCTCACAGCTCTTTTAAAACCTTTCCCCACTACTTTGGTTTTCGAGCCGCCACAACCGCCTCCCTCTACTTTAAATTAGATTTCCATTTTATTTAACATATATATAGTGTGATGATTTTCTAATATAGGACCAAGCATTCTATTCATCATCAATATACGTTTCTTGAGTAATACTCGTGATATAACTTTATTCAATTCAGCAATACGTCTTTGGAAACGTTCGTGATCTCGTGCTATTTGCTCCCAAATACCTTTTCTAGAG
Source organism: Phymastichus coffea (assembly GCF_024137745.1). Classification (NCBI taxonomy): domain Eukaryota; kingdom Metazoa; phylum Arthropoda; class Insecta; order Hymenoptera; family Eulophidae; genus Phymastichus; species Phymastichus coffea. The sequence continues at coordinate 1,353,460 of NW_026706822.1, read as the reverse complement.
TCTTTTTCTTCGTATGGAAGATGATGTATTTTAACATTCTTCGCAAACCATACATGCTTAGAAGAGGAGTGAGATCTCCTGTTGTCTCTTATAACTGGCATGGCTAAGCTTCTACTATTACTACTACTTCTTCTTCTTACCAATGCTTCGAACAGAATGGTATTCCTATTAACATCTTATCGATATTTTAGAATATAACTCCACTACTTCGCTTTTCGAGCCGCCGAAATCCCCCCCCTCTCCTCTCTTTCTTATTTTTTATTAGGAAATGGTGAGAGCCCCAACCATCGCTCTCACCTGTGAGGTGCTTCCACTACTAACATTGCTTATGAGACCTTTACACTAAGTCGAAACTCAGCAGAAAGAACGCATAAGTAATTACTTCAACCTCTCGAAAAAAAAAAGGATTTAAAGGAATAATTAAATTAGGATTAAAGACAAAATTAAAATTTAAATATAAATTTATTTACTATGTATACATTTACACATTATACTAGATTAATTTTTAAATTCAAAATTCGAGCATTCTCGATGGTAAATAAACAACTCCTTTTTATCCATAGTCTCGAATAATTTCTTCAACATATCTTCGTCTTTTTCTAACGCTAAGCTTACTCACTTAGGTAGAAAAATTTCAAATTCGTCGTCTACGGTTATTACAACACTGAATCCATAACGAGTATTCAGCCATCCTAATTTCGTTATCATATTTGTGCAGTTATTTTCTAATTGCGACATTGTTTTTCTAGGTAAGAATACCGGCTTTGGCTATTTTGTTAATTGATGAAAAATCCATTCTACAATAAAAAAAATCAATAATTAATACTACTAGGATATATAGTTAGAGAGCTACTAGTATACAAGAAACTTACTTTTAAGAGAAAATCTAGAAGTCTAATAGGAGAACTAGGAAGAGAGACTACTGCTGTTGCTTCAACCTACTGCTGAATAACTGCGCCGGACTGAGGTGTGTTCTCCGTTTTGTACCATGCGTCCCCTCTCGGAGAACTCGAGCCGCCGTAATTTCCCTCTCTTTTCGCCTTATCCCCACTTGAGTAATTTTTCATATGATTCCATTGCCCATACTCCTCAGACTTCAGTCGCCATGTTTGCCGTTGTCCCCCACTCTACCGTTGCCCCCACTCTCTCACTATTCTATCCTTAGTCTTTTCCTAACTGAGCCTTCTTCCTCCCCACTATTACTACTCTGTTCTGAGCGACTTCTGTCGGAGGTTGGAAGAAGCTTACAACTTTCTTTCATACTACTCTGTTCTGAGAGACTTCTGTCGGAGGTTAGAGGAAGCTTACAACTTTCTTGAGGATTTTCTTCCATTTCTATGATCTTTCTTTTCCTGCGTTCTTCCGCACTCTTGATTTTAAGCTTTGACGTTTCAATAGTTTTGTAATGACCCCATGGAAGTGTATCAGGATTTTTATCGAATATACATCGTTTATCATCATATGGACTTAGTGCTACTTTCTGCACTCTTTCTGTTCTTACTTGATGTAATACACTTCGTATATTACATTGCTCACGCCTAATAATTTCTAAATCCAATAAACAGTTTCGAAAATCTTCATGATCTATTGTTTTTATGACAGTATATGTTTTTACGCCTTTTGCTTTCTTTATTGCTTGATGGTTTTCTATTAGTATACTATACATTTTACTTCGAAGTCCAATGAATTCTCTCATAATATTACCATTGCATTCATCTTTCATAATACCGAGAACCTTTTTATTAACTAACGGCATATTAAACTGATTATTTTCTGAGTAATCTGATGTATCAAATTTATTGATATCTTCTTTCATTATTTCATATATATCAACATCTTTAAATTCATATACGAGGCTATCTGTATCAGTATAAAGTAATTTTGCTTTATGAGGTAGTCTTTCTTTTATGTAGCCATAGTGGAAGTCATATACTAATGTTTTTGAGAGATCTAGCACACAAAGTCCAATATATATTGGTTTTTTAATACTAATAGACGTCCATGATAACTGTATTGCTACTAAATTTTCAACAAAGATTGAACTACTATGAAAGTTGGGTTGCGCGATCCGTGCTTCTACTCCATATCTACCACTCCATGTACTAATTAATTTAACGTCTTTTCGTTTCCTTTCATCCTCCATAGTCTTTCCGTATACTGCATTAATCATGAGTTTATAGAATAACTTTTCATATTCATTTCTAGCTTGTTTTCTTTTTTCTGTATTCAAATCTACATAAGTTTTAAGCCAAGGCTTTTGATTAAACTGAAGTGCTCTGTGTATTTGTTTTATTTTGAGTCCGTATTTAATAGCCTGCTTTAGCGCTCTATAATGAATGACATATCGTTCTTTATCATACAGTGTTGTTAAAAGTTTTTTTTGTCTTGACCCAGGTGGTGTGTTGTGTTCAGGACAAAGTGGAAGGTCCTTATGTTCGTCGTGTAGTTCTTTTGGATACTCTAGATCAACTTCTAAAATATATCCAACCTCATTGTTATCGGAAACATTGAAAAAATGAGGCTCATCGATGTTAGAGACCCACTTAAAATTTTTATATGGTAATGATTGCGTCATTGCCCATCCATATAAATTGTTAACGTCAAAGTACATCAAAGTCTTGCTAGGTTCTTTTTCATTATATTCTGAGCCCATATATCGATTATTAGCTTTTGAGTATCTATTACAGCATTGACTAATACCTCCTCGAATGCCTTTTTGGATGAATAAAACCATGTCTATATCGGTTAAAAGTTCTAGCTCAATTTTTGTACACTTTAACATAGCATCCCATGTTAATCCAGGAGTAGTATAATAGTGTGCCGGGTCGAGTTGATATGCGTCCATACACGTTTTACGAAAATTTTCAAAAATATCGGCCAAGAGTAATACGTCAGTTTTTAAATATAAATCAGAATACTGTCCTAAATCAATGATGTCAAATGCATTCCACACTTTTTGAGCATGCTCATAGTCAGCTTCAGAGATGTTGCTATCTATCAATTGACTATGAAAATCTTCGATAGGTGGTAATTGAGTCTGTTTTAATCTTTCAAAACTGTTAACATACTCATATGGAAAAACGCCTTTTCTCTTCAATAATTCTATTTGTGTTTTTGTATATTTATCTATCTTGAATTCATGCTCTACGATATTTAGTTTGGTTAAGTATGAAGACAGTTTTTCGAGAGATGATGGCATAAAACGAAACGAATCAATAAATCGAAAATTTATAGTACTACCGTTCACATGTTTTGTGAAAGCTATATATCTTTCCTTGTTTTCAGCTAAAACAGTCACATTTCCCTCAAGATCAGAGCTAGTAGCTATTTCTTTTATTATAAAATGAGAATCATATCCAGTAAGGTTATGGAAGACAACTGGTATAAAATAAGGATTCTTATAATTTAAATTACAGGATGCGTGAGCAGCACCTCTAAATCGACCCGTCAAATGACAATGATCTCTGACTCTTGTTTCATCAGGTTGAAAATATTTTCTACAAATATGACACATTTTGCTCATCTTGAAATCCATTTGATTACGCCATGAAAGATTCATTTCTATTGCATTCTTATATATTTGATTCATTTCATCTAACAAAATCTGAAATTGTTTGATAATCCATTGTGCGGGTGATTGATCTTCATTCAGTTTTTTTCTATACATCTTAAAGACTGATTTGGAATCATCATAACTACATTTTATATAAAGCCCCACACTAAAGGCTTCATGGTCTTGGAAGGATCGTCCGTTATTTACTGGTTTCAATAAGCACTCTAAATCAGCATAGATAATAAACGGAACCATTTCTTTTCGATCATAATGATTAAATTTCAGAAGAGGAAAATTAGGTAGATTAACTCTATATTTATTTAATTTTGAACAATCAGTCTCATGAATATTCAATTTTTCTTTATTATTAAAATAGTGGAGACAGCGTTCACAGAGATAAATTTGTGCAGTATGTTTCGTTACTTGACTTCTAACAAGAGCAGATAAGTTTTTAATCCATACATAGTGGAATTTTAATTTGAAATTATCACTGTTATTTGATCTATTAGATTTTTCTGTTTCATTCTCATCAATATAATCGCTTTGTAGTAACAAAAGATTTACATGCTTATCTTGTTTTAAAGTTGATATATAATATGGTGAGACTTCGAATTTCAAACCGTATTTTTTTAGTATGTATAGATTTATTGAAATACTATTTAATTTTTCAAATTTAGGAATATTCTTTACCTTAACAGGAAAGTTTATATCATCGAATTTCAATTCATTCGCAAAGGGCATATAATTTTGAACTCTTTCGCTATGAAATCTAGCTGGATGAAGACAGGCAAGCACAGCCCATTTAAAACATTCATTATCTGTATTTTGAACGTTGATAATTGCTTTTTTATCTGCTATTTGTTTTGGTAGTTGAATATATGAGCCAGGTTTGAAAGGATTAAATTTATTTATATTAACAGTAATACCGATGATAGTTTTTAATGTCCAACCGGAATCTTTTTCTTGAAATTCTTCTAAATTTTTAAGTATAACATCTTCAATATTTTCTGTAAACCATAATTTAAGATCTGTCGTTTTATAAATAGAAACATTTTCGGTGTTGAAATACTTTACTTGAATGCCCTCTACATTATCTTTTATTACGGTAAATTGAGGTGACATTTCTATATTTATTTTTAGAGCATTATGAATTGAAAGATATTTTGGTATTTGTAGTTGTAATAATTTATTTGCTGCTTTTAAGAATGACTTTATATCTCTATGTTCTTGATTGGCTATGAATGCAGTAATGATACGTTTTTCAAATGCTGAATTTATTTCACGCCAAATAACTCCATCCCCTTCAATTTGGTTTGGAATGACTCGTAATGAATTAACATTTCCTCCGACTTTTATGGAATTATTTAAATTAATTTCGATTGAATTTAAATGAGTAGCGCATGTTTGACATCTCTGTCGTATTGCTCTACTTAAGTTAGGCTGTAACATATATTCTTCAAGAGAATGCAAAGCGGTAATTATTATATTTTTCCATCTAATAAAATCATCCTTATTAGCGTGTGAGTTGTAATAGGCTTTCCATAAATCGCGTACTGTATTATCAAAATAAGCAATAGAAGCCATTGTAATGAAAATGCACGTACAGTGCCGGTCAGCCACTTTTACCCCCCCACGGGCAAAATCAGTCTAACTTCAAAGTTTTATATCTCTGGTAGAAATTAACGTACAGAGACGCGCGTGGATGCGTTTGAAAGGTCTTTCGGAGAGCTTTCGAATGATATGACTCACGGTTGCCATCGATTGTTTTTTTAAATTTTGCAACAATTATGCAAAATTGAAAATTCTGAAATTTTTTTATTATTTTTGACAATTAGCCAATTTTGGAAAAAAAATCGTACGAAAATTTGAAGTACACCATTTTTTAGCTATTACCAAGCCCTATCTGAATCACTCATCAAAAATTTATTTTCGTCAAATATGACGCGCGCACGAGCATTTTTTCCTGGGAGTGACAGTTTTTTTCAACATTTTTTATCTCCGTCAAATTGTAACAATCGAAAAAAATTTATAGGAGAAAAAATGTTTGTTTTTTCACGTAGAATACTGCAATAATTTTTTTTTCGGTTTTTCGAAAAATTTTTTTTTTCGGTTTAAATTATTTTTCAAGGTCGAAAAAAAAGAGATTTTTTTTTTGATGTAATTTACGATACTTGTTATGTAGTATTGTTGAATGGGTGGAAAAAAATTTTTTTTTGTGGTTTCTCATCTTTTTAGCGTACCGACTATCAGAAAAAAAATTGAAAAAAACCGAAAAAAAAAATTTTTCGAAAAACCGAAAAAAAAATTATTGCAGTATTCTACGTGAAAAAACAAACATTTTTTCTCCTATAAAATTTTTTTCGATTGTTACAATTTGACGGAGATAAAAAATGTTGAAAAAAACTGTCACTTCCAGGAGAAAATGCCCGTGCGCGCGTCATATTTGACGAAAATAAATTTTTGATGAGTGATTCAGATAGGACTTGGTAATAGCTAAAAAATGGTGTACTTCAAATTTTCGTACGATTTTTTTTCCAAAATTGGCTAATTGTCAAAAATAATAAAAAAATTTCAGAATTTTCAATTTTGCATAATTGTTGCAAAATTGAAAAAAACAATCGATGGCAACCGTGAGCCATATCATTTGAAAGCTCTCCGAAAGACCTTTCAAACGCACCCACGCGCGTCTCTGTACGTTAATTTCTACCAGAGATATAAAACTTTGAAGTTAGACTGATTTTGCCCGTGGGGGGGTAAAAGTGGCTGACCGGCACTGTAGGTCAACTAGTAATACTACTACTACTACTACTAGTACTACTACTACTAGTACTACTACTACTACTACTACTACTACTACTGCTTGTCACTGCTAAGAAAGCTAGTGAAGCGGGCTGTCTCGAAAGACTGCGCTCTTTTCCCATCGAGCACGGCTTTTAAGCACTATGGTGGCGCTGAAAGCAGCGGTTTCGGCGCTGTAGGTTGAAGAGGGAGTAGTCAGACAAAAGGTAGGAGGTGGGTGGGTGGGTGGTGGCTGCGCCTAGCAAGCTAGAGACGCTACCCCCTCTCCGAGGGCCCACACTCAGCTAGCATAAGCTTACTAAGCGCCCTACTATCGAAGGAGAGCGAGAGAGAGAGAGAGAGAACGGCATCCACACTATACGACGTACGCGTCTAGCAAGCTAGAGACGCTACCCCCTCTCCGAGGGCCCACACTCAGCCAGCATAAGCGCCCTACTATCGAAGGAGAGTGAGAGAGAGGGATAGAGAGAGAGAGAGAGAGAGAGTGAAAACAGCATCCTCACTATACGGCGTACGCGCCTAGCAAGCTAGAGACGCTACCCCCTCTCCAAGGGTCCACACTCAGCTAGTATAAGCACCCTACTATCGAAGGAGAGCGAGAGAGAGAGAGAGAAAACAGCATCCGCACTATTACCGACTTCTACAGCATCCTACCTTAACAACCTCTGTGGGTGGGTGGGCGGGTGGGTGAAGCGCCCTACTATCGAAGGAGAGCGAGAGAGAGAGGGATAGAGAGAGAGACAGAGAGAGAGAGAGAGTGAAAACAGCATCCTCACTATACGGCGTACGCGCCTAGCAAGCTAGAGACGCTACCCCCTCTCCGAGGGTCCTTCACTCAGCCAGCATAAGCATATAGTTTACCAAACACCCTACCGACTTCTACAGCATCCTACCTTAATAACCTCTTTGGGTGGGTGGGTGGGTGGGTGGGTGAAGCGTCCTACTATCGGGGGGGGGGGACTGGCCCCCTCGAAGGGCCCACTGGCACGCGGGAGGTGTCGAACGAACATCAAATGCAACACTCGGCATGGGGTCTCACCTTATCGCGATTAAAAGGTGTCACTACCTTCACACCTTCATCGGGCGGCTCCTTTCTGTCCCAGAACATACACGTATCCTTATACATTGGCGGCGCGCGCGAGGTGTCAAACCAACATCAAATGCCCCTTAACACTCAGCATGGGGCCCACTGGCACGCGGAAGGTGTCAAAGGTACATCAAATCCCTTTTAGGCACTCACCATGGGGTCTGACCATTAATTAAAAGGTGTCACTACCTTCACACCTTCATCGGGCGGCTCCTTTGTGTCCCAGAACATACACGTATCCTTATACATTGGCGGCATCCTTTGTCGGCTCCTTTGTGTCCCAGAACATACATTGCTTATCTACTAAGGTTAGAAATTAGCATGTAGGTCTGTTTGCCCATTGTGCAATTGCGCAGAGTGGGTAACGGATTGGTTTCACGCCGATAACTTTTCTCCAGGTCACTCCAATAATCAATGGTCGCTTCCTATCCTTTCAACGTCCTTGGGATGCTGGTAGCTCGGGAATAAACTCTTCGTCTCCAGTTGACGGTTCAATAGATTTAGCGCGTACAGACAGCCAACGATCGGAACTATTCAAAAAGAAATTCTCGCTTCAAATCGTCCACGGCTGAAAATAAAGTCAGCATGTAAGGAGGGGTAAGTCAGCGAGGCAGAAATAACGGATATTAGTTACATTTCACTTTCTTTTATTAATCACTGAACTAATACATTCGGTCAGAGAATGGCGGTTAGTCAGCGTGTCAGTCCTACTTACTCTAGACGGGACGGCATCGGATCCATGCGTCCTGGCAAATCAACAAAACGGCGAATTTCACGCACAACACCTGATTCTTACGACCGCGGGTAGCACTTTACCTACTTACTTTCTCTTGAAAGACTGCTTCTCAAGTCAAACGATGGCTGATTCCAGTAGAATGCGGATTCAGCGTGCTGCTAGAGCGACTACTAGTGGCAAGATGGGTGAGCAATGTTTTTCCACGCTTTAAACATGGCATTTACCACTTTTTTATAAGGGGATATCTGCAAATATTGTTACCACTGTATATTTTAGTTTCTGTGATATTTGATTTGTAATATGCATTACGATGAAGATTTATCATTGTTAAAAAAATAATATTATATCTGTTTTTTCTTGATTTCACGCATACCCTACACAAGCTTATTAGCTCACTATCGATGGAAACTTTTTGAAACTATTTGCAATTAAAAAGTGTCAGTTTTCATCGGCAAATAAGAAAAAGTGTTAGTCTTCGTCGACAAATTCCTAATTCCTAGAAGATAGAAATGTTTCCATAAAGTTTGATGGTATCCAGCAATGCCATAAGTGGAATTCTGAGACATCTGACGGAGAGACCAAGTGTTTCATTGCCAGAACTGCTGTACATCAATAGCTTGAAGCAGAGAAAAATGAAAAAAAATAACTAAAAAGAAATGTAAGATTACGATAACCCTTTGTAACCCTTACGTCGGACAGTGCGAGCCAATGCCCAGGACCCAGGGAAACTTGTGGGGCCTCGCACTGGGTCTGCAATCATCCCCGGATCCCTGAGCAGCCTACTCTCCTCCTCGACTTCAGACACGTGCGTCTGGGGATCAACGAGGTGGGGAGTGCCTGGCGGTTCGCTCAAGAACTCCAGTCTCAGGTGCAGGAGCACCTGAGACGCTTTTTGAGCCGCCAGGGCGCAGAAGAGTTGCTCGGGGAGTGGGCAGGGATGGCTCAGCGTCAGAGGGCCTATGGAGAGGCCCTGCTGCGGGTGGATAACGGAGAAGAGTCCTCCGCAGCGCCCCCGGCGCCGGCTCAAGAGAAGAGAGCCCCGGGAGCTACTGACGCTGGACCGACGCTCACGGTCCATGTGGACGGGCGCATGGCTCCTGATACCACCATCGTGGTTAGGTCGCAGGATGGACGTGCGACCGCCACGGTGGGAGGCGTAACCATCGTCGCCTCACAGGGAGTCAGTGCCCAGCAGTCCCCTCTGGCTGCTGAGCAGCCATCACGAGGACGGGAGGCTGCTCAATCTCGGTCGCAGCTAAGGGGCTGCTACATCTGTGGAGAGCCTGGGGTGACCAACTCCCAGCGGTGCCCGAAGAAGGCTACACACTGGCGCTACCCGAAACATCGCGCGCCAGGTGTAGCCAAACAATGATGTAGGCCCTGGAGGGCAAATAAATTAGCCGAAATAAAGAAGGGAGTATTTATTTAATTCCTTTCCTTCTTTATTATTTTCAGGTTCCTGATGGCGGCGAATCGCGGGTATTCGTCCTGCCCGGGTAGTCAGGACTTGGAGGGGGCTGCAACGGTAGTCGATTCAATTAATCGCACCGTTCGCGATTCTGAATTTCGCGCGTTAGTTCTAAGTATAGAGAGAGAGGGGGCGCGCGATCTTTTAAATTAGCAGTTACGCCTCAGCTGTTGATACGTGTAGATATCGCCGAATTTTATTTGCACTGTTTTTTCTCGCCGAATAATAGTTTTCCTGTGACAATTTCGTGCGTGAGTGTGATAGCGATATTACAGCAAGTACGGGGCTTTGGAAGCAGTTTGCAGCTGATAAGCAGAGTGAGGCAGCGCAGTCAATTATTCAAAGGACAGAGGCAGTTGATATTTGCTGACATCAACAATTACGGCTGATCACCGTAATTGCACCGCAGGGTAGGTGCACCTCCCTTTATTATCGCGTCACAAAATACAATCGGTATTTTGTCCGATCGTAATAGCGTTAATTATTTGTATTCGCGCCGAGCGTTAGATCGCGCCAATTTTCGTATCTTCTCTCTCTCTCTTTCTCACCGGAAAATTATTTAATTGTAAATCCTATTCGCGTGCTTCAGTCTTTCGGCCCGACAAAGACTGTATAGATTTTTTATGAATAAACTTTGTTAGCTTATTCGCCGATTTCGTCATATGATTTTCCTAATAGTTTAAGAAATTGAAATAGGCTTAGGTGTTAATCCTATTACGCCTCGGGGATTAAGCGGAGAAGGAGTAAAGTCGCTCTCACTTCAAACTCATCGAGTGTCACGATACATGTGACTTAAGGTGAGTTCAACTCCGTTTGATAGAAGACAACAAAGAGAAATCATCTGACGTTAAAGCGAATACACGTACTTACATACGTGATTAACGGAGCAGCGGTTTGCTCTGCATCGTGGGAGTTTGCTTATAAATAAATTTGCCATTTTTGCAAGATTCCCCCCCGTTACATGGCGCCCAACTGGTATTAAGACCCGTGTCGTGCGAATAGGATTGTGCGTCGAAAGTAATCGACGCACGAGAGAGAGAGACGATTGCGCGAGCGCTTAGGGAGGTTTGAGCGGGTGGTAGAGCGAGATCGTGAGCGGTACGCCCTCTGCTGGGGAAAAAAACAAAACCACTTCGAACCTTTAGCTAAAAATTGTTAAGAATATTGTAATAAGGGCCGAAAGCGATAATTATTGATAGGTCGAAGTGATTTCAGGTCGTACGGGATAATCAGGTGTTAACCCATTTCAGCCACAGTTTGGTGGATAAAGGGGGGTTGGTAGCACCTGATCGACGATAAAGGCAGAGAGCGTGACCCAAGCGTGCAGTTCAATTATTAGCCAGGCGGAGCAAGCAAACAGCAGGCTCCGACCTTAGGTAGGATATTTTTATAATATTTATAGAAAGTTTGCGGAACTGCACGCGCTCATAATCTCGCGAATTTGAGCCTTATAAAAGGAGGCAATAAGGGTAGTTACACTAAATAGTGTATACCCCGCTCATACCTTGGGTGATAGGAAGCGGTAGTGGTCGATTAGGCCGAAAATTTTAAACCTCAACCGCATCCTACACCTGTGCGGAGGCAAGATGGCTCTGTTGTCAGCTCAAATTGACAATTGGGCATTCGAGCTGACCTCCGCACAGCGCGAACGCTATTTAGCGGAATTAGAACTGCGCAAGGATGGAAGTGTCATCCAACAGGCGGCTAGGCTTGGGAGATGGTTGCTGGGTGAGTACACCGCCACAGATTTTCAAGAGACCACGCACAGCAAAGAGGTGGCGGGACGCAGGAGGCGATCCCGACAAGCGTGGCTCGACACAGTCTGTGACGAGTTGGAAAACTCCAACGCGGATGATAACAGCGACCATCCCCTCAGAATCATCAATAGGGAGGGAATATCATTGACTGATATGTCAAGAACATTCACCTGCCCGGATGAGGACTCTGAAGGTGAAGCCAGCCGCCATGAAGAGGATGAACTCGTCCAAAAGGCCCTCCACACGCAAGAACAAAAGGAGGGGGAAAGGAGGCGGAGCAATCCGGATCTCAGGTCGCAGGAAACCTGCACCCGGAAGGAGCCTCAGGAAGAATTGTCCTTGAGAGAAGCCTTCCGAGAAATAGAGTACCTGAAGGAAGGAGTCGACCGTAACCACTAACTGGTAGGTCGAATCCTGGAAACCCTACAGACTCTGCAGGGAATACAGGTGTGTGCGGAGCGCGAGGCGCAGGATATGCGTCTGCGAATACGAGAGCTGGAAGAGACAATGCATGATATGGCCAATGCAAGTCGTTCTTCTCTGCGCGACTCGGTTCAACCACGTTCCGCACGTAATGTGGACTTTCAGGACACATACACCTGTCACTACGACTCTGGGATCCCGGGAAGCACACCGGCTCCTCCAAGACCACAACCCAGAAGGAGGGAAGTCACCCCACCGGAAGTCCTCCAAAGAAGAGGACAGGAAGAGGATCCGGAAGATTATGGGAGATCCGAACCTGTTCGACAGAGGAGTCGAAGCGGATCAGCTGGCACCGGACATCAAATATCCTCAGGGCTCTCCACAACCCGAGATGTTGGGAAAATTGTCCGCGGATGGAAATTGAGGTTTGCGGGCAGTAGGGCACAGAGCGTAGATACGTTTCTGTCAAGGTTGGAAGATCTGCGCGTAGGTGCAGGGCTAACTGATGACGAAGTACTTTGTTCCGTATCAGAGATCCTCGAAGGTAACGCGAGGACCTGGTACGATAATAACAAGTACCAGTGGCTCAGTTATACAGAGTTCGTCGCGGACGCCCGGGACTGGTTCGGCACAAGTACGCAACAGCAACAAAGGCTATTGCAGGAAGCTCAGAACCGGTTCCAGGGCGAGGACGAACTAGTGCGAGACTACGTGTCCAACCTGGTGGCTCTTGTCAATAGACTAGAACCACCCATGCCCTTGGAGAGGTTATTAGACTTACTCCATCCAAACCTCCTTCCAAACATCCAAATTCAGCTGCGTCGGAGCGAGATGAAGTCGATACGCGAATTCAACAGGAGGGCGACCGAAGTACAGAACACCTTATCTTACGGTCGTCGTCCACGTGTATTCGCTGACCCCAATTCGACGATCTTCCCTCAGCACGCCTACCAGCCGAGCAAAAGAACGGCTGATAGTAAATCCCAAACCGCTGCAATGGCCAGCGAAGGGAAAGAGCGTGCAAAGAAGGAGGGAGATCCGCAGCGCGGACAGGGAGTGGAGAACCCTGCCAGGAGGCCTACCGAACAAGCGTCGGTATCGGCTACGCAAGCTCCCACTTCTGATAAGAAGATGGAAGAACGTCTGGAGGGCATCGAGCGGATGTTACGCAAGCTGGCCACTGACAAGCAAGGCAGCCCTCCAGAACAGCGTAAGAGCCGATGGCGTGGGGGAAGGAAAAATTCCCCTTCTCCCAGGTCTCCTGGCGAGCGGCGAGATGGGCAGAGGCGGAAGATCGACTTCACCAAGCCTCTCCAGTGTTCCGCTTGTGGCAAGCTGGGATTCAGTCGCAAGTTCTGCCCAGATTGCAACAAGGGAAACGGCAAGGAGAGCGAAGAGAAGAGGTCATCTTCGCGCCTCCACTAGATTCGACCTCTCGCCGCGGGTCGCCGATGGGAAACAGCAAATTGTCGGCGACCCAGGGATCCAAACAGGTCCTGGAAGGGCATCAAGAGAGTCCAGGACCTAGCAGTACGTTAGAGCAGAAGGCGATCGAACCCGATGCCAGCCCTCGGCAGAATAGAGCAGTGGTCATTCTGGAAGGACCAGATGGCCATATACAGGTTGTGGAGGAGGGGGAAGATTCCAGGGAAGGCCTCTCCACACAAAAAGCTCCTCTGCCGAAGAAATCCACAAGTAAAAGCAAGTCTATCGTCGTCGCAGCAGCGGAAGGAAAAAAACTGCTGAAAAACACGACGAAGGGAGGCAAAGATGCAACTCGTGGATATGACCCAGAGGATGAGACCAGGTGGTGGTTGCGGGTAGACATAGGTGACTTTAAAATTAGAGCACTCTATGATACCGGCGCCTCATCCACGGTCATGGGTCAATTAGGGCTGAGATTAGCATCGGAGATGGGACTCGGGTTGAATGTGACCAGGGCGGGCGATGCAAGGCTTGCTGATGGACGCCCGTGCCCTATAATTGGTCACGTGATGTTCCCTTTTAAAGTAGGGGGAATCACGAAGGCAATCAGAGTCGCCATTACGCCGCTGCTCACAGATGACTGCTATGTAGGCGCGAACTTTATAAGAGAGTTCCGCGCAGTTTTGGATCCCGATGAGGATGAATTATGGCTTAAGGACGCCCAAGTGAAAGTACCAATGGAAGTGGCTGGAATTGATGGTACGGCATTTCTCGCACCGGTAGGACTATGGGAAACCACGGAGTCACAGCTTGAAGAAATTGAAGACCTCGTCGGAAGATTGATTCCTGACGGAGGTCAGACTTTAGGTTGTGCCGTGGGGGTTGAGCATGAAATAGATGTTGGAAATGCTCGACCCATCAAACAGAAGTACTACCCAGTCTCAGATAGAGTGCGAGAGGAAATGCACACGCTGGTCAAAGATATGCTGGAAAAAGATGTTATAGAACCAGCGACCAGCGGATGGTCAAGTCCGATAGTAATGGTAAGGATGGCTGATGGAAAATATAGGTTTTGCGTGAATTATCAAAAGGTAAATGCAATTACCAAACCTGATGCCTATCCTTTACCATATATGAACGACATCCTAAGACGGATAAGGGATGCAAAGTTCATATCTACTTTGGACTTGAGCAGTGCGTACCATCAAATTCCCTTAAAGGAAGGATCGCGTCCAATATCAGCGTTTACAGTTCCTGGATTAGGGCACTTTCAATTTAAGAGAATGCCCTTCGGACTGTCATACGCAGGAGCGACCTTCCAGAGGTTGATGGACAAGGTGATAGGCCCGGATATGGATCCATTCGCTTTTGCTTACCTTGACGACGTAATTGTGGTTTCGTCGTCCTTTGAGGAGCATAAGCGGCACCTAGAAATGGTATTGAAAAGAATTCTAGGTGCGGGCCTAACCATCAACAAAGCCAAAAGTCACTTCTGTAAGACGGAAGTCAGGTACTTGGGAGTTCTTGTGAACCAGGACGGAGTAAGACCAGATCCCGAGAAAATACGCCCGATATTAGAATATCCAACACCCCGGACTGTCAAACAGGTGAAGCGATTCATGGGAATGACCTCGTGGTATAGACGTTTTATACCTGACTTTGCCATGATCGCTGAACCTATAAACCGCCTGACAAAGAAGAATGTACGTTTCTCTTGGGAGGAGGAGCAAGAGCGAGCTTTCACGAGATTGCAGGAGGCGATGACTTCCGCCCCAATACTGCAATCACCCGATCCGAACGGTCAGTTTGTATTGCAAACTGATGCCAGTGATAGTGGGATCGGGGCGGTTCTCGCACAGGATGTCGATGGAGTGGAGCGCGTAATAGAATACGCCAGCCGATCATTCAACAGTGCTGAGAGAAATTATACGGTCTCCGAGAAAGAGTGCTTGGCAGTAGTATGGGCCATTGGAAAGTTCCGGCCGTATATTGAAGGGCATCACTTCAGGGTCGTCACCGATCATAGTTGCCTGAAATGGCTCCACAATATGAGAAATCCCACTGGAAGATTAGCGCGATGGGCGCTAGCATTGCAAGGTAATGTCTTCGATATCGAATATCGAAGGGGGGATCTCAATGTGGTGCCAGACGCTTTATCTAGGGCCTATGAGGAGGAGGGGATTGAAGTGAGTGCTATAAATAGTCGGCCGGAGACCACTGACGCCTGGTATTTGCAACAATACCAGGAAGTATGCCAGGATCCACACTCTTACCCCACTTGGAAGGTGGTGGGAGGGAGACTGTATCATTATCAGCCTGATGAGGATGGTGAAGGGTCCATCGACAACGATGAAGCGTGGAAGCTTGCGGTACCTAGGGAGAAAAGATACCAGGTGCTCCAAGAAGTCCATGATGCTCCTACAGCAGGACATCAAGGACGAGAGCGTACGTTCTCCAGGGCTAGGCGCTTGTACTACTGGCCTAAAATGTATGATCAGGTCAGGGAGTACGTAAAGAGTTGCCCGGTATGTCAGCAGTGCAAGGTGGAACAAAGAGCACCTTGCGGGCTGATGGGTCGTAGACAAGTGTCACGACCCTGGCAGGTGGTGGCCGGTGATATCACTGGTCCATTTCCCAAAAGCTCTCGAGGTTTTGAGTATATCCTAGTCTTTGTAGACTTGTTTACTCGCTGGGTAGAGTGCATTGCAATACGCAAAGCCAATGGGAAGACAATCGCAAGGGAATTACACGAGAGGATTGTCACTAGGTTTGGCGCGCCAGAAGTATTCTTATCGGATAATGGAACCGAGTTTAAGAATCAGGAGGTTGATTCATACCTCCAGATGAACGGCATCCAGCGCGCCTTAACTCCCGTGTATCATCCCCAAGCGAATCCCACAGAGCGAGTAAACAGGACACTCAAAACCATGATCACGTCTTATGTAAGCCGTGATCACAAGAGCTGGGATGAACACCTGTCAGAGTTCAACTTCGCGTTGAACTCGGCAACTCATAGCGCCACCGGATATAGTCCTGCGATGCTCATGTTTGGGCGTCAGCCAGTACCCCCTTTGACGTTCAGAAGAGCCCAAGATCAGCAAGCCCTTGAATGTTCGGAGGGTCAAGCTGTAGAAGATTGGGCCGAACATATGGGGAAGCTTCCTAATTTATGGGAGAGGGCTAACTCCAAGTCAAAGGAGGAAGCTGCGCGTCAGGCGGCTTATTATGACCGGAAGAGACGGCAACCCGAGTTTAAGGTCGGAGATTGGGTTTGGAAGAGGAACTGGATTCTATCTTCAGCTGCTCAAGGTATTTCAGCTAAATTAGCGCCGAAATATGCCGGTCCGTACGTGATTGAAGAGGTTTGTGGTTCCAATACGTACAGGCTAGGCAATCAGCTGGAGATCCTGTCTGAGCTCTTCCATGCCAAAGACCTTAAACCATATTACGGTCCGGGTGAGGATGAGGAAAGCGAGGAGGTCATCGAACCTCGCGAGCCGCCAGAAGAACTGCCGTCGGAGGATGCGAACGATTCCGCGAATACGCGCGAAAATCCGGGAGGGGATTTATCAGATAGCGAGCGGGTCCAGTTAGCAGCCCCCACGGTCGTAGATAAAGTTCCCACCGAGACGTCGGAGTTACCGGTATCTGCCCCAACTAAGAGAGGTCGAGGTCGACCTCGAAAGGTTCCAGAGACGGTCACCGGTCCAGCGAGGGGCAACAACTCTCCCGTGAAGGTGAATAGAGGGAGAGGTAGGCCTCGAAGGACCGTGCCCCTCGTACAAAGGACGGTTGGGCCGATAAAACCGAGCGGTAACCGACGAGGGCCAGGACGTTCCCACAAAGAATCGCGAGGGAGCGTATAACTCGGTGGGATGCGGCTATTATTAGGATTGTTTCTTCGCGCAGGGAGATTCATCCGAAATTTGTTGTTTTTTGGATGTTTCAAATGGACCGGAGAATCGTCGTCGAAGAGGAGACCTTCGAGGTGGTCACGCAGATGCTGTTAGATCTGCAACTGGGCTCTGATGCGACGCGGCTAATTGAAGATCTGCGGAGCTTCGCCAGGGTCCAGTTGGAAGGGACCACCCGAAGGGATCGGCGTAATGCCTCGGTGG
Source organism: Phymastichus coffea (assembly GCF_024137745.1). NCBI lineage: Eukaryota > Metazoa > Arthropoda > Insecta > Hymenoptera > Eulophidae > Phymastichus > Phymastichus coffea. The sequence continues at coordinate 1,336,094 of NW_026706822.1, read as the reverse complement.
CAGAGGTTCTCCGGGATTCGTCGTGGGTCGCCCCGAAGAAGGCTTCTCGGGACGCTTCAACACAGACCGAGGACCAGGACAGTGTCGAACGTCCCAAGTCTACAATGGACCAGGGGGTGCAGACCCTCAAGTCCGGCGTAACCCTTACGTCGGACAGTGCGAGCCAATGCCCAGGACCCAGGGAAACCTGTGGGGCCTCGCACTGAGTCTGCAATCATCCCCGGATCCCTGAGCAGCCTACTCTCCTCCTCGAATTCAGACACGTGCGTCTGGGGATCAACGAGGTGGAGAGTGCCTGGCGGTTGGCTCAAGAACTCCAGTCTCAGGTGCAGGAGCACCTGAGACGCTTTTTGAGCCGCCAGGGCGCAGAAGAATTGCTCGGGGAGTGGGCAGGGATGGCTCAGCGTCAGAGGGCCTATGGAGAGGCCCTGCTGCGGGTGGATAACGGAGAAGAGTCCTCCGCAGCGCTCCCGGCGCCGGCTCAAGAGAAGAGAGCCCCGGGAGCTACTGACGCTGGACCGACGCTCACGGTCCATGTGGACGGGCGCATGGCTCCTGATACCACCATCGTGGTTAGGTCGCAGGATGGACGTGCGACCGCCACGGTGGGAGGCGTAACCATCGTCGCCTCACAGGGAGTCAGTGCCCAGCAGTCCCCTCTGGCTGCTGAGCAGCCATCACGAGGACGGGAGGCTGCTCAATCTCGGTCGCAGCTAAGGGGCTGCTATATCTGTGGAGAGCCTGGGGTGACCAACTCCCAGCGGTGCCCGAAGAAGGCTACACACTGGCGCTACCCGAAACATCGCGCGCCAGGTGTAGCCAAACAATGATGTAGGCCCTGGAGGGCAAATAAATTAGCCGAAATAAAGAAGGGAGTATTTATTTAATTCCTTTCCTTCTTTATTATTTTCAGGTTCCTGATGGCGGCGAATCGCGGGTATTCGTCCTGCCCGGGTAGTCAGGACTTGGAGGGGGCTGCAACGGTAGTCGATTCAATTAATCGCACCGTTCGCGATTCTGAATTTCGCGCGTTAGTTCTAAGTATAGAGAGAGAGGGGGCGCGCGATCTTTTAAATTAGCAGTTACGCCTCAGCTGTTGATACGTGTAGATATCGCCGAATTTTATTTGCACTGTTTTTTCTCGCCGAATAATAGTTTTCCTGTGACAATTTCGTGCGTGAGTGTGATAGCGATATTACAGCAAGTACGGGGCTTTGGAAGCAGTTTGCAGCTGATAAGCAGAGTGAGGCAGCGCAGTCAATCATTCAAAGGACAGAGGCAGTTGATATTTGCTGACATCAACAATTACGGCTGATCACCGTAATTGCACCGCAGGGTAGGTGCACCTCCCTTTATTATCGCGTCACAAAATACAATCGGTATTTTGTCCGATCGTAATAGCGTTAATTATTTGTATTCGCGCCGAGCGTTAGATCGCGCCAATTTTCGTATCTTCTCTCTCTCTCTTTCTCACCGGAAAATTATTTAATTGTAAATCCTATTCGCGTGCTTCAGTCTTTCGGCCCGACAAAGACTGTATAGATTTTTTATGAATAAACTTTGTTAGCTTATTCGCCGATTTCGTCATATGATTTTCCTAATAGTTTAAGAAATTGAAATAGGCTTAGGTGTTAATCCTATTACGCCTCGGGGATTAAGCGGAGAAGGAGTAAAGTCGCTCACACTTCAAACTCATCGAGTGTCACGATACATGTGACTTAAGGTGAGTTCAACTCCGTTTGATAGAAGACAACAAAGAGAAATCATCTGACGTTAAAGCGAATACACGTACTTACATACGTGATTAACGGAGCGGCGGTTTGCTCTGCATCGTGGGAGTTTGCTTATAAATAAATTTGCCATTTTTGCAAGATTCCCCCCCGTTACACATTACACTCAGAATCGGAATCATCACCTGATGAAAATATTACAAAATATATTCCCATAGAAACAGTTTTTGATACAATAGACCAAATGCCTGAAGTTAACAACATTAAAGCAATAACAAACAAAGTTGAATCAGCCCCAGGTAAGGCAATAGAACAACCAAATTACATTAGAATGACTTATGGTGACATCAATTATCTAGACAATAATAAAGCTATTCTTTACTTCAGCTGAGGTGTACAAGGTACCCAAATTTATACCGATTCCGTTTACGGACTAAAATTCCAACCTAAGCAAAATAAGATAAGTAATTAATAAAAATAAAAATACAATAGTTGTTGATGACATAGTCTTTACATCAAACTGTAAGTGCTACTCTTCTCAATAACACCAAAGCATGTTTTCCCATTATAGGGTCATATGTGCAGTAGGACTTACTTGCCCGGCCAGACTTAATCACATAGAGAAAATCTGCTATGCAAGTGATAGAAAAGCAACTTACAGCAAGAGAACTACAGCCAGAACAATGCTCATTCGATTTAATATATTAATATTGTGAAGTACATTAACTAAATTATAATAGTTTGCTTGACTTGATAGTTTTTTGATTATCAAATTTCAAGCGGACTATATAAATATATTTTTTTGTTTCATTACTTTTATTTTATTTTATTAGTTTTAAATTTAAATATGTCCAGATCGGCAAATAGGACTATTATTTCCTTTGCTGGATTACAGAATTTATTAGTTGTGTAATGTATGTATGATTATTACGATTATGTAATTAATGTATATGTACTCTGGTAAATAAATAAATAAATAAATAAATAATCATTTATAAGTCCACGAATTTCAAATATTTCTGGTAACGCAACAACTCTGATGTATCTGTGTTTGTACTTTCAATATATGAGCAAATCCCCATTAGTTTTTAAATTTGCCATTGAAAAAAAGGGATGATTTTTTTAAGGCACAGCTTTGACAACCTTTTCTTCTGGTTTGGTTCGGCTTAAAATGAAGTAAGAAATACTGGCTCATCATTTTTTCAAGGACTTTTTTTTGTAAAACAACATAATTATCTTGAACTCAAAATATGCAGACCAAATTATTCTAACAACAACTGAACTTTATTTATTCCATAAATTTTGTAAATAATAATACATTAAATTACTTGTACCAATACAACAGTTGAAAAACTAACAATAACAATAATACATTATGTAAATATTTTCATCCACATAATTTTTTTGCGTTCACTTGTTTCTTTGGTTTTATTACCTTTTTGGATTTCTTTTGGATCATGCCTTTTTTTAATTTTGTTACCTTTTTCAATTTAGTATTGACTATATCCCACTTAGTTGGTTTAAGTGGAAAATGAGTACATGGAAGCTTGGTGAGACATAAATTGCATGAAAAGTAATTAAGGAACAATGAATTTTTGTGCTCCGTATTCCACATTAACTGAAAAACTTTATTAGAAATAGAAGCTGATTTTAAATTACGGTTGATAATCTTATCAATAGTTTCTATATCATTCACTGTGACCTTGAACATTTCAATCTTTTTCTTATCAGATTTATTAACAGCAGTAATTACATCGCCTGCTGACATTAAATCATTTCCAGCTAAAATGAAAGCATTGCATAAATTTTTAACTGCATCACCAATTGCGTCAGCAGCACTCTTATCATGCCCTGGAGTCGAAATGTTCCACGAAGCATTTTTCAATTGTAAATTTTCACAATGGTGTCTGAACAAGTGGAAATTTGTTTTGTTATTATACTGTGTTGTAGGACCATCACTTCGAATATGAATCGTATCTACATTTGGTACAACTGACTGTATAAGATCGAAAACTGGCTGCAAATGAGCCCAAACAGCCGCGGCATCATGCCTTAAATTTTCCGACACAGTACAGAAAGAAACACACTTCAATTCACCGTGCAACGTTTTTTATAATAAAAAACTCCCGTATGGAGGTTTAACTGTTTTTGTGAAGCTCCAAAGTGTACAGCTTGGACTTCTGCTGCATATTTACGTACGTAATTTTCCGAGAAATCAATGACCATGTAAACTGTATTTGGTGGCAAATTATTCTTATTAACGTGAAAAAAGGATAATTGGTGGTTCGTATCACAAGAATGTTTTAAAAATGATGTTCCTGATGAATTTAATTCTTGGACCATTTCTGAAATAGTATAAAAAAAATTTAGTTTTCAAAGTGACAATAACATCAAAAACTTTATTATTCTTGCCAATTCGATGCTCTTTTGCAGTTACCCACTTGTAATAATATGTTTTCACATTACTATTTTTGTCTTTTACAGATCATTTTCTGCATTTTTTGCATTCTCTGTACATACACTTTTTATTTTTAGCATCACAAACGAACCTTTTAATAAACTTATACGAACTACTAGATTTTATAATTTTGAAATGTGCCAACCTTTGCAATATAAAGTTGAAGTTTGCGTGATGTTTGCATAAACATGTATCACGAGCAGTAAATTTTTTTTTCAAAATCCAAAAAGGTTTAAGTTGATAGAAAACAGATCTAGAAATTTTCAAGTTTTCATTTTCCAAATATTTTTTATGAATATTATCGATTGTATCTGTTAGATAGCGCTTTCTTTACGTAATTCCATTTTTCGTTATAACATCTCGTATACCTGGTGCTGCACATGAGTTCTCGTCCCTTTCAAGAGAAGTAGTGATCGCTTAACATAATTTTTTTAGATAGTATCCTTTTCTTATTAGAACGCTTACCAGTCTAATCGCTATATTCACTGATCTTTCGATTGTAATAATAATTATTAATAGTAGACAATTTTCTTCAGACAACAATATTTCTTTCAAATTCTTCCCGATGTCATTCGCGCAAAAATGGCTTTCTCATATTCAATATTCAGTTTACTTTTATTTTCAATAAGTTGAGCTTCCAAAACTTTGCCAATCAATAATTGTTTTCTAATGCCTACTTAATGCACCTTTTTTTTCAATTTCTTTCACTTCGTTCAAAATGTTTTCCTTTTCTTTACTTTTTTGTAATGTTCTATAATATTAGATTTTCCACTTTTCTCGCTGTTTAGTCTTATTTCCAATACATAATTTCAATTTGTCATTTTTTCTGCATAACCTCCTTTCCCTATTTTTTGCCAACCACAAAGATTTTTCTAATCTCTTAATTTTTAATTTTGCTTGTTCCAGATAATCATATACATGCCCTTTCTGACTATCATTGCCCTCAGTCAAAGCAACTTTGAAATGAGGTGATAAAATAATACCTGTAAAACTTCCATTGTTTACTGTGTCGTTGTCAGAACCACGGGAATTTGAGTCGTCATTAGCTGTGCTGTCAAGGCGCGTTCGCTTCAGTGGAATTTCTTTATGTACAGTTTTTAATTTCATTTTTCGGGGTGTACTGTAATCGGCTGACTGTTTAGCTCCAAGTCGGCTACTTCGTCTCGCAATATCTTCATGTTTACTGCTGCTATCAGCAATTACTTCATTGACCAGTATATCAGATTGCTTAGAAATTTTAAAAATATCTACATTTTTCACCCTAAAATACGAATAAACATAACATGAGAATAATTATGTAATAATTAATTAATTGTTCAGTACATTTTGCACTATTTTTTAATGTTCACTTTTGCAATATTTTTACTTACTGTCCAGTAATATAGCAATGTATGTTCCAGCACATCTGCGGGGGTCCGTAACCCTTTGGCCCCCCCCCTATAATTTTTAAGGATAGTTTCTAGGGCTCCTAGTCCCTAGGGTTCCTAGTCCCTAGGGACCCTATACCTAGTGCTTTCAGTCTAATTAAATTAAAATTTTTTTTTTTAAAAGTTATAAATATATATTATTGACAATTTATTTGCTACATTGAAAATGAAACGAGTAGAAAATAGCTACGATTTTTGAAAAAATGAAGAGACAGACCGGAGAATCGAACCGGAGTGCTCTGGGTTGGCAGACTAGCGCTCTACCACTAGAGCCAATACCACATATACCTTAGAGGATGCATATTGTGTATATTAGCTACACACGCATACATTTAGTATAGGGCCTGAGCGTGCGGGGGGGCGCATGCTGTCTATAGTTCTAACTTGAGGATGCGTGCTCTCTCTCTCTCTCTCCCTCTCTCTAGCTCTGACTCAGCGTGGACCATAGCGTGCGGAGGAGGAGGGAAGCGCATGCTGTCTATAGTTCTGGCCTGATGGGGATGCGCTACTATAGTAGTAGTAAACGTGCGCTCTCTACATAGAACTTCACTCAATACCATAGCTGTTTTCGTGAGAATGCTAGAGACTACGAGTGCAATCGCTCGACTTACATCTCCTTGAGATGTTCCTCCTAAACATCTCTGCTAGGAGAGAACCTTATTCCCATCCGTTCGCCCTTTCTTGCAATCGTTATGATTATTTTATTATTTAAATAAATACACATTTTATTATTTATTTAATATTTAATTTTTTCAATTATACATTGAGTAGAGTACACTTTGTCTATAATCTTTATGTTCAGTGTCTGACATAGCTATTTTTAAATATTCAGTTAAATTTTTATATGAATTATAGTCATCTGTAAATCTTTCGACTGTATCGATCCCTTTTGATTTTGCTTGTTTTTGTCTTTCCATCATCCAATCGTGTATCTTTTGTGTATTTACCGCAGTACATACTATATTCTCGCGATTTTGACTATGATACATGCATGGTGGTTTAAATTTAAGACTTAAATATTCCAATTGCGGGCATCTCATTTCCGTTTCGGTATCTAAATTGTTTCTGTAATTAAAAAAAAAAAGAACTAATTAAATTCGAATTTAGAATATTGTACTATTGTATATAATTTGAACCTACTTTTCAGGAATAACTTTTTGAGTCATTGCTTCTTTTTCACATAAATATTTCTACAATTATGTAAATGACTACGAATAGTACAAATTAAAAAATTATATGGTAAAATACCATTTCTCCATAATATACCTATAAAATTGATTATATTAATTATTTCAAATAAAATCAATGTTAATTAACGATAATAAAAAATAAATACCATGATGATGTAATTCCAACCACTTATTAACACTTTGATATTCAATAGGCAGTTTGATATGGAGGTTTAAAAAGTTGTATTGTAGGTGAAGTATTAGAACATACTCCTAAATAGGCAAACTCCTTACAAATAAAAATATTAGGACTCTGAAAGCCTTGAATATCTAAAATATAGTCCATCTTAGAGTATAAATCCAATTATTCACTATGATATGTGAGCTAAATCGTATCTCAAAGCAATAATGACTATATTTTTATTCTGAAGATCTATATATAAACCCTTTAATACTAAATTAATAAGTTAGATGGTGCTACAGTCGATTCACCCCCACTCTTTCGTTTGAGCTATCCCTTCAATATACTGCCTACAGCGCCCTCACTTTATAGGCAGCGTCCTCAGTTTGCTGGCAGCGCCCTCACTTAACCTTTAAAACCGCTTCGGCCTAGCAAAAGAACGCAGTTTCTCGAGATAGCCTGCGAACTAAGCTTGCCTTATCTTACTCCATTTGCAAGTAGTTCCTCAGTAGTTAGTTGAATCTTTATTGATTTGTTAAACAAATCAATATTAATTACTAACTGAGAACGAGTTCGTTTTAGAGCTGTTCACTATCTTTTCCATCCTTTCATCATAATAATCCTTTATACAACTATAGACAAGTGACTCTACAAGACAATAAAAACTAGATAACTAACAACATGACTTCTATCGCCTATTTAGAAGAAACAATTAAAAATTTGTGGAAAGCTTATAATCATTCAGACGATTTAGATATAGACGATTGTATAAGATGGAGAAATCTAACAATTATTGCTATAATTTTAATTAATGAATTTATGAAACGATCTGATTTAAGTAAAGCGATTCGACAAAGATGTAAAACTTGTGCTTGCCGTTTGAATTCTATTGAAGTCAATTTAAGTAAAACTATAAAAGTTGGTGGAAGTATACATCCATTAACAGCTATTCAGGATGAAATTCCAGGGATGGAGTTGTTTAGAGGCCAATTCATTCAGCCTTTGAAAATGGAATTAGTACAGTCTGTATAGTTAATCAACATCATTTAGATATAAAAACATTTCTAGTTGCCGCAAATCAACTTTTACAAATTAAAATACCTCAATTTCTTGCTATCCATAATAACTTAAAAATAAATACAGAAATGGCATCACAATTTATCATAAAGAAAAATCAAGAAGAAGATATTCCAATCAAGTATTTCAATACCGAAAATGTTTGCATTTATAAGACTACTGATCTTGATAGATGGTTTCAAAATAACGTTAAAGATATTATACTTAAACAAATTGAAGAATTTCAAGAAAGAAACTCAGGCTGGTCGTTAAAAACTATTGTTGGACTCACTATTAATATAAATAAGTATAATCCATTTAAACCATGCTCATATATACCATTACCGTCAAGCATAGATTATAAAAGAGCCTGTGTTAATGTTAAAAATGAAGACAATCAATGTTTTAAATAGACTATACTTTCATGCCTTCATTCAGTTTAAAAAATTCAAACAGAGTAAATAAGTACAAGCCCTATGAGAATGAACTGAATTTTTACGGTATAAGCTTCCCTGTAAAAACAAAAAGTATACCTAAATTTAAAAAGTTGAATAATATAAGTGTAAATTTATAAATACTTAAAAAATATGGATCAAAATATGAAGCCTCGCCGTACTATATTACTAAATTAAAACAAACTAAACATGTGAACTTATTCTTAATACAAAACGGATACATTGATGAAAATAAGACTAATAGACCACGAATATCAATAGATGATGAAAAATTCAAATTAGAAACTACGTATGGATTAAAACTTAATCTGCTCTCCTTCATAGACAAGTTACTCAACATACTGAAAAAATTTATCTTTGCGAACGTTTCCTTCATTATTTTACTAACGAGGAAAATAACGAGCAAATCTCATGAAGTTGACTGTTCCAAAATAAATAAGTGTCGGATTAATTTACCTGACGATGCTACTATAGAATTTAAAAATTTTAAGCATAAAGAGGAAGTTCCATTTATTATATATGCTGATTTTGAATTTTATCTCAATGTAAAGGTGACTCATAAGCGACGATTCGAAAGGAAGTACCACACAGGTGAGAGCGAAGGTTGAGACTCTCACTATTCCTATAATTAACCATAAGATCCGATAGAGGGCAGTTATTCGAGTTCTAATATAATTATAAGAAGGATGCATAGTTTGCTTTACCATCATTCAGTGAGAAGAAATAGCTATAGTAAGACTATCCTCTTGTGGTTCATCATGGCGCCTATTAGAAGAAACAAGAAGAGCATTCGTGCTTCGAAGTATGTACGAGGTATGTTCAAAAGTTACCCGGAATTATCATTTTTCCAAAAAAATATTTATTTATTCGTTTACATCAATGTGGTCTCCTTCAAAGTAATCCCCCCAGATATAATATACTTATGCCAGCGTTTTTTCCAATCTTCGAAGCACTCTTGATATTCACTTTTTGGTATGTCCTTGAGCACTCTCAGCGATTCGGTCTTTATTTCTTCAATCGAGGAAAACCGCCGTCCTTTCATGGGTCTCTTCACATTTCGGACCAGGAAAAGTCATACGGAGCCATATCTGGTGAATATGGAGGTTGGGGCATGACTACGGTATTGTTTTTGGCCAAAAAATTACGAACAAGCAACGACGAGTGAGCAGGCGCGTTATCGTGATGCAAAAGCCATGAATTGTTTTTCCATAAATCAGGGCGTTTTTTTCGGATTGCTTCACGCAAACGTCGCATAACTTCAAGGTAATACTCCTTATTAACCGTACGATCTTGTGATAAGAACTCATGATGCACCACGCCCCTGCAGTCAAAGAAAACTGTAAGCAAAACCTTCACATTTGATGGCCATCTTGGAAACGCTTATACCACTCGTAAACACTTGTTTTATTCATAGCAGACTCACCATAGGCTTTTTGTAACATTTCACACTTTATTACACTTTATTTCATTTTTTACGCAAAATTTAATACAAATTCTTTGATCCATTTCTTTTAAAAAACGAAAATCGCCGAGCTCATAAAAACACGTCAAACCTTAGCGACTACTGCAGACAAAGTAAAGAGTGAATATAGCTGAAAGTTTTATCATACTTCAGGGTCATGTATACCAACGCAGTAAAAAAAAATATTGACAATCGGACTCTCCAGATCCGCGAAATTTAAAAATTCCGGGTAATTTTTGAACACACCTCGTATGGCTCTCGGATAATATTCAAATTCATCATCTTCCTATTGAAGACAAAGACTCAAGAAAAGGAGTGTAGGAGCAGCTTGCACGAGATCGAGAACGCTTTCAACGTCGTATTATGCAACTAAGTAGTATAATATCGCGAACATTATTTAAAAAACGTATAATAATGATGAATCATATTCTTGAAGCTATACTAAAAAATCATTGTATAGTATATACACTTAACAAACTAAAAATCTAAGTGGAGGTGGAAGAAGCAGTAAGTCGAGATGGAAGAAGTAGCAAGTGGAGGGAGGCGGTCGTGGCGGCTAGGAAAAAGTGTAGTAGTGGGGTAAAGGTCTTAAGAGAGAGAGAAGAGCTTGGAAAACGTCATTCTGTTAGAAGAATCATCACCAGTAGTGTCCACTTCCTTCTCCACTATTCTCAAGTCTTCAATGGCAAGACGGACTTGGAAATGTTAAATAAAATAGTTATGAAGCCCTTTGATCTACTACCGGAGAAAAATCATTATGAATCATTGTTATTTAGTGACAAACTTTAAAGAAGAAGATAACAATCGAATTATTCTCGAGCTCGATGCTGAGTTCCAACTTATTTTACCAGAGTGAATTTCAAGAGCCATCATAAAACATTATGATCTTTATATATTACTTTCAGATCATGTACAAAAATATTGTTTAAAGATTGAATATCATAGCGCTGGTAGATTTCAATTTATTATTTAATGTAACAAAAACGTATCTTTATTTCAATAAAGTAGATACAATAAATTTATTATAAAATATATTGTGGAGAGGTAAATGAGTCACAGGTGTTTCTGCTAAAGCAGGTTTCAACTTGTTCTAATGGTAACAAGTGAAGATGCTCAAATAGAAGTACCTCACAGGTGCGAGCGAAGGTTGGGGCTCTTACCATTAAAATAAAACAAAAATTATTTATTATTATTATAATATTTATTTGAATAAAAATTACTTTACATAAACGTCTTTATTCTTTCATACGTATAAAGTCTTATCAATCCATGAATTGTGCGAGTGGCCGAATCCCAACCATTTAACGTATACTTGATTACCACATTTCCTTAAAACTTTTTCAATGAGATAAACATCAGGATACATAGCTTTCTGTAGTTCTTGCTCGTAAAAATCTCTAACAATTGGATTGCCTTTATAATTTCTTAAATGATAAGTGATAGGCTTTGTCTTCGCAACTCGTTGAATAGTAAAAATCTCAGTAGACCAGTTAGGAGTGTATCCTTTTTCGAAAACGTGTTTAGACTTGCTCGTACGTACTTTATCGCCTACTTGGAATTTAGAGCTCTTAATGAAAAGACGTCGGTCGTAAGAGAATCGTCAACACCTGCATTTCATTCTCTTTAGTTACGTCTTTAGGCTTTCTTATCTATCGTACGATGTTTTCGATTATTGTAAGATTTCAATAAATCAGCTAGAATGTTGATCCATTTGTAATTTCCTTGATGACTGAATTTTTTCCATATTACATTTTTTAGCGTGCGATTGAAACGTTCACAAATAGTTGCTTTAAGATTGTTATAGGTTGAATATAGATTTATTTTATACTTTGTCATTAGTCTTTGAAAATTTAAATTGTAAAATTCTTTGCCAGAGTCCACATGTAGATTTTTAGGAGTGCGTCCTTTTTTTAATATAGACTTCATTGCATAAGCAACATCTACACCAGTTTTTTGTTTCATAGGAACTGCCCAAGCGTACTTTGAAAATATATCAATGACAGTTAATAGATATCGAAAACCTTTGTTCTCTCTCGAGTAGCCTTGCATCTCTACAAGATCAGCTTGACATGTCTCATCTATTCCGCGTACATCAACTTTTCTACGGGGATAGTTTCGACATGCTGCATTATATAAGTCATTCACCACTCTTTGATGTTTCATTTTAATCTATTTTTTAAATTGATTTAAAAAGTCAAACGGTCCAATATTTCTTTCTTTCTCCTTATTATTATTATTATTATTATCTTCTTCTAACTGATTAATAAATACTCGATGCTTTACTAATTCTAATCTTATTGTATCCAATGATTTTATAAGATCATTTATCTAACTCGTAAGCGTAGTAACGTTAGCTTCACTAGTTTTTCGCAAGGTTCGTAAGTTTACAGCATCGTTACTCTCCTGAGGATCGGCTATATTACAAATTCTTTTGTCATTCGCGTCGTATTGTCCGTCTTTAGTGATTTTATACCCTACACCAGGAGTACCGCGATTACCCTCCTTTTTTTTATTCAATATACGTCCAAACACATCAACACTCATTTTATTACTGAGTAATATTTAGGATTCCCTTAATATATATAGCCAGTTTCACGTAATTCTTCAATAATTGAATGAATTTCATTAACATGATTAAAATTACCGGCGGTTTGTTCGGCAATAAGCAATCTCAATCGATCAATGAGCTCGTTTGGATCATCCCAATATACATAATCAAATAACGTTCCTTTTCTAGCTATTTTATAGTTACGAAAAAGACCTCTTCCATCAATAGTCGATTTTCGCTTCTTCTCAAAGATAAATTTGGATCAATGTACTTTTTGAATTTATTTACATGCTTATTGCGATATTCTTCATTTGTTTCGTATCTCTTTCGATGAGCATTAGTGATTTCAAGAATTTTTATATAATTTTCAATATCCAATGAACTGATTAATTTAGAATCAGGTTCTTTACGGAAGAGAATTTCCATTAAACCAAGTGTCTCGCTGTATGCTTTATCATTCAGTCACGTTATCGTTTTGGAAAGAAATTGGAGAATTGCCTATGACATATGTATTTTCATGCAAGCGAACACCAAATGTCTTGTCTAAATTACTTTTCTGCTGAAGTTCATGCAATAGTCGAACATAGTTTCCTACAATCGAATCATCCAATAGCTGTTGTCTCTGTTCTGTAGTTACATTTGAACTACTTTTGTTAAAATTTATAGCAGTTGTATCGAGTGATGATTCATGATGATCATCATCACTATCATCAATAGAAATAGCAGACTCAAATGTAGTATCAAGCGGTTGTAATGTAAAATTTAATTCATTAGCAGTACTATTGAAATATCTAGATTTGTAGGAAGTGTCAGTTGCTACTTCTGCTTGAAAACATTATCGAACGCGCTTTTCTTTTTCTTTTTCGTTGGCTGTTCAGCAGTAGTAGCGTTACTTTTATCAGTAGTTGCCTCTACGAGTTTCTGCAATGGATCAACCATAGGTTTAAAAGTTTCATGCAATGTCTTTTCTAAATCAGCTTTATCGCGTTTTATTAGTTGATACTTGCGTCTTATGGCATGAGCCATGGATAATTGCTCGAGCACCTTCTTTTCTCTTTCAAAGTCAGCCATGTTTACGCTTGTAATTTCTAAAGTTAAATAATCTTCATCTACTCACTCCTCTATATTTATAGCAAAAAAAGCAAATCCCTTTCTATATCGTCCATGATTTATTGGTCTGTCTCTGTCGATAACCAAAAACCCATGATTATCGTCTCTTCAACATTTTGAACAAATTGCTTTAAACTTCTCAAAAGTCATATCTGAGTTAACATGATCATTGTAAATGTGCTTAATATTCACGTCATCTTGTCGAAACAAAACAAGTAAATTCACATTATCTCGATATCGAGATGCTTCGGAATGCGAGCGTACGATTGACAGAAATAGAAACTATCTACTTTTTTATGTCTACCCATACAGAAGAATGCTCTCAGTGGCTATATCGTCAAAAATCATGATAGAATTTAGTCGTGTTTTATCTGGTGAAACAACTGTCTCAAGCTCGCTGAAAGCATGATAATCTATACCATTAATAGGCTATAATAAATCTTTCAAAAATTTTTATTTAGGCTGATTAAGGGATTTTGAGTAGACACATACATTTTCAAATCTAAGACCATTAGGATGAGTGATTAATGTTAATAAACAATTAGTTTTTTCACAATTACTAGGTCCGCAGAAAACGGTACGGATATTATTAGGCAATAGCTCGCCATGTCTTTTTTCTTGTTTTTCCGTCTCCACCACTATATCGAAATTAATGACTTGAAGTTTAAGAGGCTTTTCTTTGAAATCCATGTTGTTTACTCATCAACGAGACCTCAATGAATGAGTTTGTTAGGTATAAAAAGTCTGCTTATATATCTTTTATTTCATTAACATGCTGTCTTTCGAAGAAGTATGATCACGTACTATAAAAGAAAGACTGATGGTGATCTAATGAACAAGATTATAAATAACTTGCCTATTGAAGCTCACATACCTGGATATCAGTATTGTGGTCCTGGTACAAAATTGAACAAACGATTGGCACGTGGAGATCCTGGTAAAAATCCACTTGACGTTGCTTGTAAAGAAAATGATATTGCTTATGCGCAAAATCTGGAGGATATTGCGACAAGAAATAAAGCTGACGAAATTCTAGCTAACAAAGCTTGGGAAAGAGTGCAAGCTAAAGATAGCAGTTTTGGTGAGAAAGCAGCTGCCTTCACTGTAGTTAACATTATGAAAGTTAAAAGTAAGCTTGGTATGGGTGTTGATATGAAGAAAGGTAGTAAGAAACGAGGTATAGGATTTAAAAAACGCCAAGCACGAAAGAAATTTAGAAAAATCAAAAAGCCGTCAGTTACATTGAATAAAATTATTAAGACGGTCTCGAAAAGTAGTGTGCCTAACAATCGAGCTCTTGTAGTTATTTGTTCGGCTATAAAAGGTGCCAAAGAAGCTGTGAAAAAGGCTGGCGGTAGAAGTAAAATAAATATACCACGTATTTTACCTATTCCCATTAAAGTTGGTGGAGCGCTTCCTTTCTTAATTCCATTATTTACTGCTTTAAGCGCTACTGGAGCTCTAGCTGGAGGAGCTGCTTCAATAGCAAAAGCCGTTAACAGTGCTAAGGCCGCTCAAAATTAATTGAAAGAAGCTCATAGACACAATAAAACTATGGAAGCTATTGCTATTGGTAAAGGACTTTATTTGAAATCACATCGTAAAGGTTATGGTCATCATCTGAAACAATATTCAAGTGGAAAAGGTTTAAAAAAAAAAAGCTCGAAGTAACTTTACCTAATCGAGCACTGACAGATCATGATATAAAAAAATATGCTAAAATATTAAAAATTGCAAATTTTCGAGGTGCTTTTATGCGTGATGCTCTACCGACCGATGGACCTCGATATCAAGAGACAGCTATTGTAAATTTAGATAATAAACGGGGGCCAGGTACTTATAGGGTAGCATATAAAAAGGAAGTATGTATTTTGATAGTTTTGGTGATCTACAACCGCCTATAGATCTATTGCTCTATTTCAAAGTTAATAGAATCATGTATAATTATATCATAGATGTATATGTATAGATATCAAGATTTTAATACATATAATTGCGGCCATCTTTGTCTCAAATTTCTTTTAAACAACTACGAGGTCTGTCCGGAAAGTATCGCGCCTACCTTTATATTTTCGTGCTAACGTTATTCTTTATCATCTGGTGGGTGGCATCCTTCAAAGTAATCCCCACTTGATTGAATAACACGGTTCCATCGATGTTTCCACTTTTCAAAACAGCCCTGGAACTCACTTTTAGGGATAGCCTTAAGTACACTCGTCGCATTGTTTTCAACCGTTGTTTTGTCATTGAATCGGTGTCCTATGAGTAGTTTTTTAGTTTTGGAAACAGCCAAAAGTAACAAGGGGCTATGTCGGGACTGTATGGAGGTTGTCGAAACAATGCGATATTGTATTTGCTCAAAAACTGTTGCACAAGATTGGCTGAATGCGTTGGCGCATTATCGTGATGGAGAAGCCAGTCACCACTTTCCCAAAAGTGTGGCCGTTTTCTTCTTACTGCATCACGCAAACGTTTCGAAATTTGAACATAGTATTCTTCATTGATTGTCTGATCTGTTGGTGCATATTCTTTATGTACAACACCCTCACAATCGGAAAAAACAATCAACATTGACTTAGAAATTGCTCCGACTTTGACGTGCTTTTTTTGGTCTTGGCGATTCAGAATGCTTCCACTGTTGAAGATTGTTGTTTTGTTTCAAGATCATAACCATAAACCCATAATTCATCACCTGTAATAACTTTTCTAAGCACATTATCATCATTATTGACCATTTGCAGATTGTCCATAGCGATTTCTAAGCGAATGTTCTTCTGCTCTGCTGTGAGCAATTTTGGGATGAATTTCGCACACACGCATTTCATTCCTAAATTTTCGGTTAAAATTTATGAAATGATATTTTTTGGTTTCCCAAGGTCTTTTTCTAGTGCTTGCACAGTCATACGACGATGTTGTTCGATTGTAAGTCGCACCCGCTCTACATTATCTGCGGTTTTTGTCGTCGAAGTTCGGCCGAAACGAGAATCACTACCGACAGAAGTGCGACCATCCTTGAACCGTTTATACCACTCTTTTTTTCGTTTTTTGCTGATGGACTCGCTTCCGAAGGCCATTTGCATCATTTCAATAGTTTCCGAACTCGTTTTTCCGAGTTGAAAGCAAAATTTGATGCAAATTCGTTGATCTTGTTTTTCAGTCATTTTTGACAATAAATGCGAACGAATAACAACGAACGCGAAAAAGGCACTGTAAACAAAGACACGTTGCGCATGAACTATACGTTCGACAGGTGTCAGTAAGTAACCAATAGATTCGTGAGGCTTTACTGTTGACGTTTCTATCCGGTAAAGGTCGCTCGAACACTATAGCGCGAAGATATAAACGTAGGCCCGATACTTTCCGGACAGATCTCGTATAGAAAAGACGACTAGTATATAAAATACTCATTCAAGGAATGACTATCATTTGACATGAATCTGTCATGGAGAATACATTGACATTGAGTCTATCGGGAACATCATCCGTACGCGAAACATAATATTTTCCACCGATCGAATTGATACCAAACAAAAAATACGTTCTCAGTCTAGTTGAGCTATTAACATTTAATTCAATACTAAACATTGACGTTGGTTATAATGAGTTTTATATTGAAGGTCAAGAAGCTATCACTTTATCGACTGGTAGTTACGAAATAGAAGATATTGAATGCTTTCTCAAAGAAGCATTAATATTCAAAAGTATATCGTTTAGATTGAAACCAAACAATAATACTTTACGTAGTGTCATTCAGTGCAGTCAAAAAATACATTTTGAACTAGAAGATTCTATTGTATCAATTTTAGGCTTCACTAGACGTACGCTCGTTGAAAACGAAACACATAGTTCTGACTTACCCGTCGCTATTCTTAAAGTCAACGCTTTACGTGTAGAGTGTAATATTACTACAGGATCTTACATAAACGATCGCAAAGTACATACTATATATGAATTTTTTTCAGCAGTCCTATCTGGATAAAAGATTATAGAAGTTCCCTCTCAAGTCATTTACCTTCCAGTCGCTGTGAGGAGCATTGATGATTTTCAAATTCGTATAGTTGATCAAGACGGAAAGCTAGTTAACTTTCGAGGAGAAGTCATCACAGTGCGAGGACATGTAAAGACCATATCTTAGTAACGGGTATCATTTACAGTATAAAGACCGGTAAAGGCTTTATTAAGAGACAAAAATGTCAATCAACAACCAGTCAACAGCAAAGTATCAGACCGCTCACACCTCAGAACAGTCAATTCCTGAAAAGCTTGAGACTGAAAGTCGTCGAAAATCGTGGAAGAAAATATTGTGCATATTAGTGTGATGTATAAAACAACAACAACAATATGGAGGGAATTCTAGACATTCAGTCAGCTGTCGCTTTCGATATATATAGCTCATTATGAAGTTCATGCGCATCAACCTTAATCATTATCATATTTCAATAATAGCGATGAAATTCATATAGTAATTCAACATCAAGATTTATCTCTGCTTCCATCGCGCAGTATGATTTATATTTGTGGTAGGTTGATCAAGCCGGACGGTACTACGCCAGTGGAGAACACTTTATTAGTCAACAACGCCCTCTGTCATTTGTTCGAGAAAATACGATATGAAATAATTGCTATTGAAATTGATAAAGTGAAAAATGTAGGCTTAACAACTCTCATGAAAAATTGGCTTTCACTCAATCCATGTCAGAGCTCTATCGCTGAAAATGCTGGATGGAATGGTGATAACAATGAAGTTTTAATATGCAATGCTCTAAGTTTTTTTGATGTTACTATACCTCTTAGTATGTTGATGGGCTTTGCTGAAGATTATCGGAAAATTGTAGTCAATGTCAAGCATGAACTTATTCTCACAAGATCAAGAGATGATTTGAATGCTATTTTAGGTGCTCCAATAGGGAATCCTGCTGCTTCAGAAAAATAAAAAATTACTTTAACTAAGGTTGAATGGTTGATACCATATGTGATGGTTGCAGATAAAGAAAAAATCAAATTACTCAATCAGATTGGACGAGATCGTGCAATTACAATGAGTTATCGTACTTGGGAAATATATGAGTATCCAAAATTATCACGTACATCAAAGCATGTTTCGAGTGTTAAGACTTACATTTAATTGGAAAAGCCTCGCTTTGTTATTTTAGCTCTTCAAACTAAACATAAAAGTTCGGCGAGTGTTAATTCTAGTAATTTTGATCATTGTAATATTAGTAATGCGAAGCTATTCCTCAATTCACAATGCTATCCGTATAGAAATCTCAATTTGAATATAAATCAAAATCAGTATGCTGTTCTCTACGATATGTATACTAATTTTCAAAACGCTTATTATGGTAGAGAAAACGAGCCGTTACTCTATAAAAAAGATTTCATTAATAAAGTGCCGCTAATAGTTATAGGCTGCTCCAAACAAAATGAAACATTAAAAAGTGCGCCCGTCGATGTTCGCCTAGAATTTGAAACTCGGACTGATTTTCCTGAAGATACTGCACAGCCTACTGCTTAATATTACACAACCGTATTATACAATATAACCCAATTAGTGGTGATGTTAAAAAATTAGTTTAAAATTAACAAGACATCAATGTACATGATGCTTTTCAATAAAAAAAGAAAATAAAAAATATATATATATTGTTAGAATTTAATACAAACTACCTATAATCATAGAGAGAGAGAGTGAGAGAGGGAGAGAGAGAGAGAAGCATCCACACTAATCGGCGTACGCACCTAGCAAGCTAGAGACGCTACCCCCTGGAGAATGAGACAGACCATCATATAGCTTACTAAATACCCTACCAACTTCTACAGCATCCTACCTTACCAACCTCTGTAGGTGAATGTTGGTGGGTAGGTGGGTCAGGGGGGTAGGTGGGTGGAGTAGGTGAATGGGTAGGTGGACGGAGTAGGTGAATTGGGGCAGGGGGGGCACTTTGTCGGAGGGACCACTGGTATATCCTAAGTAAATTAATACATTATTAATTTTTTAATTTAGTTTATTTATTACTTTTTTTTTATAAATTTTACAAAATTAAAAATACGGTTTTTTTACTTTTTTAATATTATTATTATTATTTAAATTTTCTTGATCCGACGACCTTCGAGGGGCGTGTCGGCTTCCTCACTGTTGGTTTGGCTGGAATCAAAATCACTTTTCGTCGAACACACTCGACGTTCTTCACCAACGGAATTTTTTCTGTAAAAAAAATTTTTTAATTATTATTTTTAATTTATATTTATTAATTATTTCTATAACGTAATTACTAACAGTAGCAGTTAAATCGAGCGGTATATCGATTTGTGCATCGTCTCTTTGATAGCCTGCGGATGTTGCTGTAGATGAGGTTGCTGTTGACGTCGCTGGTGATGTTGACCTCGACGTTGCTGATAATGATGATAATGTCACCGGCGCAGATGATATTGACATCCTCGAAGATGGTACAATATCTTGATTTATCATGGCGGTTGTTGATGGTGCAGCAATCTCGTTTATGCTGGAAAGTCTTCGCTTTCGCATAGATTCCTTAATCCACCGAAAAGAAAAAAGACAATTAAATATTAATAAAAAATATAAATTGTGCAACGGTAGTCGATTCAATTAATCGCACCGTTCGCGATTCTGAATTTCGCGCGTTAGTTCTAAGTATTGAGAGAGAGAGGGGGCGCGCGATCTTTCAAATTAGCAGTTACGTCTCAGCTGTTGTGACAAGTAGATATCGCCGAAGTTATTTGCACTGTTTTTTCTCGCCGACTAATAATTACTGGTCCATAATAATTACACGCGTGAGTGCAACAATGAGACCTACAGATTGCAGCGTTTTGGTAGCAGCAGATTTGCAGCTGATAGGTGGTACGAGGCAGCACAGCTGATAACCTAGGACCGGAGGCAGTTGATATTTTGCTGACATCAACAATTACGGCTGATCACCGTAATTGCACCGCAGGGTAGGTGCACCTCCCTTTATTATCGCATGTCAAAATATATTTATTATCTTGTTCAGCCGCGTTAGCGTTGATAATTCTGTATTCGCGCCGAGCGTTAGATCGCGCCAATATTCGAATCTTCTCTCTCTCTCTTTCTCACCGGAAAATTATTTAATTGTAAATCCTATTCGCGTGTGTCAGTCTTTCGGCCCGACAAAGACTGTATAGATTTTTTATGAATATACTTTATTAACTTATTCGCCGATTTCGTCATATGATTTTCCTAATAGTTTAAGAAATTGAAATAGGCTTAGGTGTTAATCCTATTACGCCTAGGGGATTAAGCGGAGAAGGAGTAAAGTCGCTCACACTTCAAACTCATCGAGTGTCACGATACATGTGACTTAAGGTGAGTTCAACTCCGTTTGATAGAAGACAACAAAGAGAAATCATCTGACGTTAAAGCGAATACACGTACTTACATACGTGATTAACGGAGCGGCGGTTTGCTCTGCATCGTGGGAGTTTGCTTATAAATAAATTTCCCATTTTTGCAAGGATTCCCCCCCGTTACAATTGATATAATTTTATAATAATACTTACTTGTTGGACAATCGTCTTTATCTTCCGGATTTGCAGTGCTTGAGGACTGCTCTCATCTACAAATCTTTGCAACTGAAAAATAAATAAATAAATAAATATATAATGAGAAAAAATACTTAATTATTAATATTAGAATTAATAGCCGATATAACGGCTCTCTTGCTACAGCCTGAACGGTAGGATTAGTAAGCTGAAATTGAATAATAATATTATTATTAAAAAAAATTCTAAAAGTTATTTTTATTATTTTTAAATTATTTAAAAATTATACTCACAGTTTCTAAAAACTCGCACGCTTTAATAATATTCTCCATAGTTTGTTTTTTCTTTTTTATTAAATAAATTTTATAAAAATATAAAAACTTACTAATGTTTAAATAATAAAGAATCAGCAGTTCACTGTGAACAGCTTGAAGTTTCCTTTAAAACTGACCAACGAAAATCCTACCGAACACTCACACTATTATCAGGTACGATTTTTCTACAATATATGTAACGATACAGACAAACGTAGACATTCTTTGAGTGAGATAGCACGTTTGATGTGCCCTTTCCCTCCCCATGTGGGGTAGAAAGTTTGCCACTTTCTAAAAAACTTCATAAATCTTGAGCTACGGGCCGGTGACTTTGTAGTCATCCGCAAAAAATGCGTTAAACGCAGATGATCACGCGTCCGCGCTAATGAGTTTGTTTGATCATCCTTGAACCGTCTATGATCTGCATTTGTGATAGTCATAGGCAACATAAGATAAGAGGGAAGGTAGTAAGCATAGATGCTCTCTCTTTCTGCAAGTAGTGGAAAAGCTTGATCACCCTCAAACCAGCTGTGACCTACATTTATGATAGACATAATCAACTTAAGATAAGAGGGTAGTTAGTAAGCATAGCTGCTCATGCGCTCCCCTCTTCCTCGCTCTGTGGTCCACGCTGAGTCAGAGCTAGAGAGAGAGCATACGTTTACTACTATAGTAGAGCATCCCCATCAGGCCAGAACTATAGACAGCATGCGCACCCCTTCTCCTCCGCACGCTGTGGTCTACGCTGAGTCAGAGCTAGAGAGAGGGAGAGAGAGAGAGCACGCATCCTCAAGTTAGAACTATAGAAAGCATGCGCCCCCCCCCGCACGCTCAGGCCCTATACCAAATGTATGCGTGTGTAGCTAATATACACAATATGCATCCTCTAAGGTATATGTGGCATTGGCTCTAGTGGTAGAGCGCTAGCCTGCCAACCCAGAGGACTCCGGTTCGATTCTCCGGTCTGTCTCTTCATTTTTTTCAAAAATCGTAGCTATTTTCTACTCGATTCATTTTCAATGTAGCAAGTAAATTGTCAATAATATATATTTATAACTTTAAAAAAAATATATTTAAATTTAATTAGACTGAAAGCACTAGGTATAGGGTCCCTAGGGACTAGGAACCCTAGAAACTATCCTTAAAAATTATAGGGGGGGGGGGCCAAAGGGTTACGGACCCCCGCAGATGTGCTGGAACATACATTGCTATATTACTGGACAGTAAGTAAAAATATTGCAAAAGTGAACATTAAAAAATAGTGCAAAATGTACTGAACAATTAATTAATTATTACATAATTATTCTCATGTTATGTTTATTCGTATTTTAGGGTGAAAAATGTAGATATTTTTATAATTTCTAAGCAATCTGATATACTGGTCAATGAAGTAATTGCTGATAGCAGCAGTAAACATGAAGATATTGCGAGACGAAGTAGCCGACTTGGAGCTAAACAGTCAGCCGATTACAGTACACCCCGAAAAATGAAATTAAAAACTGTACATAAAGAAATTCCACTGAAGCGAACGCGCCTTGACAGCACAGCTAATGACGACTCAAATTCCCGTGGTTCTGACAACGACACAGTAAACAATGGAAGTTTTACAGGTATTATTTTATCACCTCATTTCAAAGTTGCTTTGACTGAGGGCAATGATAGTCAGAAAGGGCATGTATATGATTATCTGGAACAAGCAAAATTAAAAATTAAGAGATTAGAAAAATCTTTGTGGTTGGCAAAAAATAGGGAAAGGAGGTTATGCAGAAAAAATGACAAATTGAAATTATGTATTGGAAATAAGACTAAACAGCGAGAAAAGTGGAAAATCTAATATTATAGAACATTACAAAAAAGTAAAGAAAAGGAAAACATTTTGAACGACGTGAAAGAAATTGAAAAAAAGGTGCATTAAGTAGGCATTAGAAAACAATTATTGATTGGCAAAGTTTTGGAAGCTCAACTTATTGAAAATAAAAGTAAACTGAATATTGAATATGAGAAAGCCATTTTTGCGCGAATGACATCGGGAAGAATTTGAAAGAAATATTGTTGTCTGAAGAAAATTGTCTACTATTAATAATTATTATTACAATCGAAAGATCAGTGAATATAGCGATTAGACTGGTAAGCGTTCTAATAAGAAAAGGATACTATCTAAAAAAATTATGTTAAGCGATCACTACTTCTCTTGAAAAAAAATATATTTAAATTTAATTAGACTGAAAGCACTAGGTATAGGGTCCCTAGGGACTGGGAGC
The DNA here is from genome assembly GCF_024137745.1 of Phymastichus coffea. Taxonomy (NCBI): domain Eukaryota; kingdom Metazoa; phylum Arthropoda; class Insecta; order Hymenoptera; family Eulophidae; genus Phymastichus; species Phymastichus coffea. Next base: position 1,312,405 of record NW_026706822.1, on the reverse strand, counting down.
CCTAGAAACCATCCTCAAAAATTATAAACAATTATTAACATTAATAATAATTAACATGGAAGGGTTAGGCCAGGGAATTAAAGGGTTAAACCAGGGACCCCCCCACGAATATTGTTAATAATAATTGTTAACAATAATAATAATTATTACTAACATGAAAGGGTTAAGTCAGGGTGGGGCCAAAGGGTTATGGACCCCCCGCAGGTGTGCTGGAACAAACATTGCTATACTACTACTCTGTCCAACCTAAAGTTTTTCTTGCTTTTTTTTCTATTAAATTCGCGAAAGGTCGTCAAAACGTTTTTGCCGCTTTCGCCTTTCAATGTCTCTTCTGGCATTCACTTTGTTACGCTTTAATATTTTCTTTTCCTTTTCTACACTGACGAAATCCATTAAACAGTCAAATTGTAACTGCGCTGGCGCTTGATACGATTACATGTGCCTTACTTCCCGAGACTCAGCAAAACTTCCGATGTTTATTTACATATATCAGTGTACGTGTGTTTTGATAGCGAGTTATAACTTGAATTCTTGAAATTTAATGAATGGACGCGTTAATAAGATCATATAAACTGATAAATGGTATATTATATTGATATTGGATTTTTTAAGTTTTTTATTGACCTATAACGAGTCAATACAATGAATCTCCATCATAAGCATTATTTAAAACATTGATAAATAATGTGTACAAAATTTGGCCTGGGGATACAGGCCAATCGGCAAGGTATTTTTAGTGTGCCAGCAGAAAATGTCAAATTTCAATGCGAGGGGCGCAGTGAACTCTTTAACTATAAGAGCTCATAGCTCAGAATATTCACAAGGCACACTTCTAAAAAGAATCTTCTTAGATTGCAATTTCCAAGTAGAATAAGTTTCACTTATTCAAATATGATTTAGAGAAAACTTATTTCCATATAAAAATAAATAAATTGAATTTTTTGATTTAGAAAAAAATGCGTTACACTCCTTCTTGCATGGATTATTTTTTGCCTAATGAAGGCACATGATTGAAACATATTTTTTTATGTAATATAAGTCAAAATGTACCCACAAAAAACTTTTGGAGGGATTTGCTTAAGAATTATTTTTTTCTTTAACAATAAAAAAAAATTTTTATGTCGAGTTACACTGCGAGTTCTTTGAAATATCACACGTTTTCGTCTTATAGCTTCGAAACTACAATAGATACCTCAAATTAATCTTGTGGAGTATATTTTTCACAATTTCTTCTATAGAAAGCTTATTTCAGAATTGTATTACCCCTTTCTGGAGAGCAGTTATCATCAAGGAACACGAATTTTAAAAGTAATGGGGATTTGCTCATATATACTGTCTGTATAATCAGAGGATGAAGTCTATTTGCTATTAGTTCTTTTTATTTAACTGAATGTATTGCAGTTAACTTTTATAACTATCTTTAAAATATCATACTTTCTTCAATTTTCATTAATTTGGAACGATTTGGCAATACATTACTTATCTCTTGATGAGCTTTAATTTTATTGCCATATAAAAAATTGTAATTAAATAAACTGTCCTTTTCCAGAAGCAAAAACAAAGTTTTTGTTCCATTGTAATATCCTATTTCGTATTACGAGTCATGTGAATATTTTTAATAAATTTTATTCATTAAGTCCCACTGAATTTCCATGACTATATTCGTGGAAAACTAACGATTTATAAGATATCCATGCTTACAGTTTTGGCAAAAGTACAACCTCATTCGTTTCTCACTTTCTATAATAAGTAGAAAAATATAATATCATAGAAAACGAAAAAATACAGATTTTCTATTATGTTTCTTCATAATGAAATTTAAAGGTCAACCATTTAAAAAATTCGTTTTAAAAAAATTTCTATGTAGTAGTATTGAATATACGAGTACAAGACACGTAACTATATAAATTACTAGAATACAAAAAGTGAAATAAAATATCAGATAAATATATCTAATCAAAGTTTTCCAAATCGGAAAGGATTGTGCTAGGGAACAGAATATATTATTGTAATATAATTTCTTAATAATATTTTGTATTATTATAAATATTACTGATTATCACAATGTAATTATAATTATTTATATTTGTAATAATGTATAAAAGAATTGATATTTTGATAATTAAAAGTTATATCAATTGGAACTTAACGTTTCTATCAATGTTTGTAAATTCTTGTCAACAATAGATATTATAATTTCATTATACAAACTATATCGGTATTAATCACTGACACATTTTCAATATATTTTGAAATACCAAATACAGCATAATATTCAATCATGTATATTTTCGGTTGATTGTTTAATAAAAATTGTATCATCATGGCTAATGAAAATTTATTCATAATTATAAATGTTCTATAGTATTATTTGTCTCCTCATTCTGATTTATATTTAATTTATAAGTAATATAATAGCGTATTATTACATATATTAATAATATTAATAAATTTAAAATAACTATAATTATTAATATTCCGCAATATTATTTTAATTTTCAAAAAAAGACATTAGTGAAACGTTTACATGAACGTGCATCCGCGCACATACACACATGCATGCACACTCATATACATATATCCCAAAAAATACATTGTTAGTCTATAGTCTAATATATGTATATGAAATTGTTTTCTTTAAAATTAGTCAAATATAAACTTCAAAACGAAGAGTGATTAAAATACAATGATTACTTCAAAATAAATAAAAATAAAAATACTGTAATGTTGTTTAAAAAATTTTTTAAACTATGTATATAAGAACATAATAAATTAAATATTATTAACTTTATAGTAGCCATTTCTCTCACTTTTTACAGAAAAATCAAAAAAGCGTCACTGCTAAATTGAACGCGCATTAGAATACAATCTGCATATATTCTTGTTGGCATATACATTGGATAAAGAATTTCTCTAATTTTATCTCATTATTCCATACATAAGTCATACAAATATTTTTTCACGGTACTTTGACTAAAAATATTTTTGTTGTTATATCATTCCTTCAAGAAGATGTTAATATACGATAAATGTTTATGCAGTTGTGATATAGCATTATGTATTCTGAGTAAATGAGAAATTCATTGAGAATGATTTATTATATCATTATAGTATATTGATATCAGATATGTACGATATTTTCAAATGAAATCGAAGAAAAAAATGTTATATAAATAAAATTAGAATTAACATTTTTACGACTGTAATAAAAACGTTACTACGTTAGACATCTCGTATGAAATAACTTTTGCTTCTAATTTGAAGCGTTAGATTATTTTATTGAACTTATAAAAATAAATAAGATACTGACCTGATATGAGTAAATTGCTAACAGCTAGAAAAAATACAATTATTTTCATAGTGAATTGGTAGAAAATACTTTTACAGTAAAATTATATCAACTTGCGTCTAAAAAACAATATTCTGCACTATAAACAACTGATAATTAATTATTTTATCTTTTATTATTTAAAATAATATAGCACAATTTTATGATAATTCAACTCTGTTTTCAAATTCTCTCTTTGATGAACCACCGGACGTGCTCATTAAGACCGTATTACTCACTGACAGAAAGTATGGATGGGCCTCTTGAAAATAACCATCAGGGCCCAAAGAGGGGATGCAGTATTGCAAGAATCAAAAATGTTTCGTTTTAAATTTTTATTTTTTTAATGATAAGTACATACACACACACACACACACACACACACACATATATATAGCTTAATAACATTTATGAGTCAAAAAGTTTTTGTAAAATCTAAAATTTTTTTAAACAAAATACTTACTATTCTTCAAGGTCACAGCTGTTTACTTAACTCTAAATATAAAACTTTTTACAGATATTAAATTTCTGTCAAAGATTCAATAAGGGATAAATTATTTTACCAATATCATTTTTTATTTCATAAATTTTTAATATTATGCAACATAGAAGTTCGCGCGCACGCGCGGACATGTGTATGTGGACGGGTACGTGTTAGTTTTTGCATGCGCGGTTATTCTGATATCTAAAGAATTAACTATATAACATATTATAATACAATATACATGATTAAGGATAAATAATTCAGTAATTTATGCTTCTTTTCAAAATATTCAAATCAGATATTAAATTTGATAAGTTCAGTGCAGTACTACAATTCAGAACTTTTTGGTAACATTCACTTTAAATAAGTCAGTGACGTGTGTAATATCGAGTCGTAGAAGTAAATATATTAAGTATATTTAAATATATATTATGTGAAGAATAAATAGAAATTAAAAAAAACTATATTATAGTTATTTTCACCAAAATATGAACCGAACTTTTATTTTAAACTAATGATATCCAACACCAATCAGCTTCCAATTGATATTGATAATGAAATAACGTTAAATAAATTTAAATGATATTGTTATCAAACAGCGCATGTATATGTAAAAATTTTTTTTTTCCGCTTAAAATCCTTGAAATTTATAGTTTATACAAAATATTGAAAATAAGTATATAGTTTTTTATATTTTTCAGGATAATTTCCAACAATATCTACGTTGACCATAATTGATATATGAATCAAAATAAAAATGCTGAGAGTTAACATTATATAAAGTGTCCATCTATCCTACAATACTTTAAAACACTGTATATAGTAAACTTTAGATTTTAGGTTTGGTTTGTAATTTCGAACCCAATAACCACAGAATGTTACAAATTCATTAATAGTTTTTTAAATCTATTTAAAAAAATTATTTAAAAAAAGTAAAAAAATTTCCAAAGTTGGCTCGATGAAATTCATGAAGACATTGTTTTCTTATTTATTACAATCTCAAAATTATAGTGTATATAAAAAACTATATTAATAATATTCTTAAAAATAAGATTATTATATCGTATCTTCATATCGATAAATTGTCACCCTTTTTAAAATGGATAACAAATAAATATCACTTAAAATATGTAAATAATAAAGGTAAGAGCATGGAGCGGAATAAGTTGTGGGACCATACGAATTCAGTTAATATTTTATTAAACCAACTATATTTTTTAACTAAATATTTTCAGATTATGTGATGAATTATCTTAGTAATTATAGTACAGTATAATTGAATGATCGTAGTGAACTCAAACTTCGGGTTCATTATGGGAAAATTGACGAATTAAGTATACTTGTTGAATAATGGAGAGTTTACCAAACAATTATTTGGACTTAAAACAATTTTATATAGCCTGCAAATAATACTAACGCTTATACCTTCCACCTAAATAAATTTCAGATAAAATCAGATAAATAATATGTATAGATAACATCAAGTTTTCATACGAGAAAATCCGTTATGCTTTCAAGTCAAGCTACGTTACTATACAGTATGGGTTGGGTTGTCCAAACGGAACTTACAAGAAAAGTACCTTAACCGAAGACATCGATTCTGATAATTCTTATATATGTTGTTGTACGTTAAAAAATAAGAGTTACGTTTTTTTTCTATCAGACAAACATATTTAAGGAGTAAAAACCACCCTCAGAGTTCATCAATATATTTTAGTAAAACCAAGTGGGAAATAATCTTTATAAAAAGTCTACAAATTCTAGTTTGTTTCATTGTTTGCTGTTGCAATCCCTATTTTGGATACGTGAAAACTTGAAAAATTGAAAATTTGATATTTTCTACATTAAAAAACTTAAAAAATAGTGTAATTATAACCAAATTTTTATGATTCTAGAGAAAATAGAAAAATAAAGAATATGTTTTTTTGCATTTTTAATAAGATATTTTTAGAGCGTAAAGCCACCCTATTAATGAAAATTAGTACTTTAGATATTGAAATAGTTCAAAAGCGAATTTTTTAAGTTTTACTGCTATGAAGATATTATTTTAGTAAAAATATTTTAATACCAATTTTAAGGGGTGAAATGCACCCTCAATGTTGACTCCTAAAAACAATTTTTTTAATTAACTTTTCTCCTAATGAAATTTGTTAGTAAAAGGATGTGGTTAATAATCTTTATAACAAGTCGAACAAATTCTGGAATGTTTGACTTTTGGAAGTTGCAACCACTATTTTGAATAGGTGAAAAATTGAAAAATTGACATTAATTTTCGTAATAAAAAATTAGTTTAGTTTTAACCAGATACGAGGTCTGTCCGGAAAGTATCGAGCCTACGTTTATATCTTCGCGCCATAGTGTTCGAGCGACAAATATATTTCCCACGGTCGTGACGTCACGCTCCTTATATGGTAATGTTTTCGCAGAGTTGCCCTAACACATTTGCATATATGTGAGAAAAGCGCCTTCGCTCCATTACCGCTTTTCTTTGATTGTCTTGTGTATGACGGGTTGCTAATTTGCAGAAGGAAATAAGAGACAAGTCAGACTGGACCGTTACAATACGGATGATGAATGTTTTAAATAGGCTGTGCTTGCCTGTCTACATCCAGCTAGGTTTCATAGCGAAAGAGTTCAAAATTATATGCCCTTTGCAAATGAATTGAAATTAAATGATATAAACTTTCCTGTTGAGGTAAAGAATATTCCTAAATTTAAAAAATTAATTTCAATAAATCTATACATACTAAAAAAATACGGTTTTAAATTCGAAGTCTCACCATATTATCTATCAACTTTAAAACAAGATAAGCATGTAAATCGTTTGTTACTACAAAGCGATTATATTGATGAGAATGAAACAGAAAAATCTAATAGATCAAATAACAATGATAATTTCAAATTAAAATTCCACTATGTATGGATTAAAAACTTATCTGCTCTTGTTAGAAGTCAAGTAACGAAACATACTGCACAAATTTATCTATGTTAACGCTGTCTCCACAATTTTAATAATAAAGAAAAATTGAATATTCATGAGACAGATTGTTTAAAATTAAATAAATATAGAGTTAATCTACCTAATTTTCCTCTTCGGAAATTTAATCATTATGATCGAAAGAAATGGTTCCGTTTATTATCTATGCTGATTTAGAGTGCTTATTGAAACCAGTAAATAATGGACGATCCTTCCAAGATCATGAAGCCTTTAGTGTGGAGCTTTATATAAAATGTAGTTATGATGATTCCAAATCAGTCTTTAAGATGTACAGAAAAAAACTGAATGAAGAACAATCACCCGCACAATGGATTATCAAACAATTTCAAATTTTGTTAGATGAAATGAATCAAATATATAAGAATGCAATAGAAATGAATCTTTCATGGCGTAATCAAATGGATTTCAAGATGAGCAAAGTGTGTCATATTTGTAGAAAATATTTTCAACGTGATGAAACAAGAGTTAGAGATCATTGTCATTTGATGGGCCGATTTAGGGGTACTGCTCACGCATCCTGTAATTTAAATTATAAGAATCCTTATTTTATACCAGTCGTCTTCCATAACCTTACTGGATATGATTCTCATTTTATAATAAAAGAAATAGCTACTAGCTCTGATCTTGAGGGAAATGTGACTGTTTTAGCTGAAAACAAGAAAAGATATATAGCTTTCACAAAACACGTGGACGGTAGTACTATAAATTTTGGATTTATTGATTCGTTTCGTTTTATGCTATCATCTCTCGAAAAACTGGCTTCATATTTAACCAAACTAAATATCGTAGAGCATGAATTCAAGATAGATAAATATACAAAAACATAAATAGAATTATTGAAGAGAAAAGAAGTTTTTCCATATGAGTATGTTAACAGTTTTGAAAGATTAAAACAGACTTAATTACCACCTATCGAAGATTTTCATAGTTAACTGATAGATAGCAACATCTCTGAAGCTGACTATAAGCATGCTCAAAAAGTGTGGAATGCATTTGACATCATTGATTTAGGATAGTATTCTGATTTATATTTAAAAATTGACGTAGTACTCTTGGCCGATATTTTTGAAAATTTTCGAAAAACTTGTTTGGATGCGTATCAACTCGACCCAGTACACTATTATACTACTCCTGGATTAACATGGGATGCTATGTTAAAGTGTACAAAAATTGAGCTAGAACTTTTAACCGATATAGACATGGTCTTATTCATCCAAAAAGGTATTCGAGAAAGTATTAGTCAATGCTGTAATAGATATTCAAAAGCTAACAATCGATATATGGGCTGCGAATATAATGAAAAAGAACCTAGCAAGACTTTGATGTACTTTGATGTTAACAATTTATATGGATGGGCGATGACGCAATCATTACCATGTAAAAATTTTAAGTGGGTCTCTAACATTGATAAGCCTCATTTTTTCAATGTTTCCGATAATAATGAGGTTGGATATATTTTAGAAGTTGATCTAGAGTATCCAAAAGAACTACACGACGAACATAAGGACCTTCCACTTTGTCCTGAACATAACACACCACCCGGATCAAGACAAAAAAAACTTTTAACAACACTGTATAATAAAGAATGGTACATTCATTATAGACCGATAAAGCAGGCTATTAAATACGGACTCAAAATAAAACAAATACACAGAGCACTTCAGTTTAATCAAAAGCCGTGGCTTAAAACTTATGTAGATTTGAATACAGAAAAAAGAAAACAAGCTAAAAATGAATTTGAAAAGTTATTTTATAAACTCATGACTAATGCAGTATACGGAAAGACTATGGAGGGTGAAAGGAAACGAAAAGACGTTAAATTAATTAGTGCATGGGGTGGCAGATATGGAGCAGAAGCACGGATCGTCCAACCCAACTTTCATAGTAGTTCAATCTTTGATGAAAATTTAGTAGCAATATAGTTATCATAGACGTCTATTAGTATTAAAAAATCAATATATATTGGACTTTGTGTGCTAGATATCTCAAAAACATTAGTATATGACTTCCACTATGGCTACATAAAAGAAAGACTACATGTATCAGTATAAAGCAAAATTACTTTATACTGATACAGATAGCCTCGTATATGAATTTCAAGATGTTGATATATATGAAATAATGAAAGAAGATATCAATAAATTTGATACATCAGATTACTGAGAACATAATCAGTTTAATATTCCGTTAGTTAATAAAAAAGTTCTCGGTATTATGAAAGATGAATGCAATGGTAAAATTATAGGAGAATTCATTGGACTTCGAAGTAAAATGTATAGTATACTAATAGAAAACCATCAAGCAATAAAGAAAGCAAATGGCGTAAAAACACATACTGTCATAAAAACAATAGATCATGAAGATTTTCGAAACTGTTTATTGGATTTAGAAATTATTAGGCGTGAGCAATGCATATACGAAGTGTATTGCACCAAGTAGGAACAGAAAGAGTGCAGAAAGTAGCACTAAGTCCATATGATGATAAACGATGTATATTCGATAAAAATCCTAATACACTACCATGGGGTCATTACAAAACTATTGAAACGTTAAAGCTTAAAATCAAGAGTCCGGAACAACGAAGGTAAAGAAAGATCATAGAAATGGAAGAAAATCCTCATGAAAGTTGTAAGCTTCCTCCAACCTCCGATAGAAGTCGCTCAGAATAGAGTAGTAATAGTGAGGAGGAAAAAGGCTTAGTTAGGAAAAGACTAAGGATTGAATAGTGAGAGAGTGGGGACAACGGTAGAGTGGGGGACAACGGCAGACATGGCGACTGAAGTCGGAGGAGTATGGGCAATGGAATCATATGAGAAATTACTCAAGTGGAGATAAGGCGAAAAGAGAGGGAAATTACGGCGGGTCGAGTTCTCAGAGAGGGAGCGCATGGTACAAAACGTAGAACACACCTCAGTCCATCGCAGTTATTCAGCAATAGGTTGAAGCAACAGCAGTAGTCTCTCTTCCTAGTTCTCCTATTCGACTTCTAGATTATCTCTTAAAAGTAAGTTTCTTGTATACGAGTAGCTCTCTAACTATATCCTAGTAGTATTAATTATTGATTGATTTTTTTATTGTAGAATGGATTTTTCATCAATTAACAAAATACCCAAATCGGCATTCTTACCTAGAAAAACAATGTCGCAATTAGAAAATAACTTCACCTATATGATAACGAAATTAAGATGTCTGAATACTCGTTATGGATTCAGTGTTATAATAACCGTAGACGAATTTGAAATTTTTCTACCTAAGCGAGTAAGCTTAGCGTTAGAAAAAGACGAAGATATGTTGAAGAAATTATTCGAGACTACGGAGAAAAAGGAGTTGTTTATTTACCATCGAGAAGGCTCGAATTTTGAATTTAAAATCTAATATATTGTGTAAACGTATACATAGTAAATAAATTTATATTTAAAATTTTAATTATGTCTTTAATCCTAATTTAATTATTCCTTCAAATCCTTTTTTTAGAGAGGTTGAAGTAATTACTTATGCGTTCTTTCTGCCGAGCTTCGACTTAGTGTAAATGTCTCATAAGCAATGTTAGTAATGGAAGCACCTTACAGGTGAGAGCGATGGTTGGGGCTCTCATCATTCCTTAACAAAAAAAAAAATTAAGAAAAAGAGAAGGGGGCGATTTCGGCAGCTCGAAAAATGTTTCTATTAAAGCAGGTTTCGAATTGTCGAATATAAAAAATGGAAGTACCTCACAGGTAAGAGCGAAGGTTGGGGCTCTTATCCTTAAAATAAAAAAAACAATGTAATATTTATAAATGAAAACAATTATTTATTTAAATACAAGCTAGATACATATAAATTTATATTTGTAATTCATTGTTGTATAGTCTCCTTATTTATCCAAGAATTGTGAGTATTATCAAAGCCAAGCCATTTTACAGACTTCATTACCCCGTCTTCTGAGAATTTTTTCTACAAGATAAATATCAGGATACATAGCTTTCTGTAGTTCTTGCACATATAAACCACTAACAATGGGATTTTCTTGATAATCTAGTAGGTGATATGTTACAGGTTTAGTTCTCGAAATACGATGAATAGTAAAAATTTCTGTAGACCAATTAGGCGTATATCCTTTTTCAAAAACGTGTTTAGACTTGCTTACTCGCACTTTATCTCCTACCTGGAATTTCGGTATTTCAAAAAGACGATGATCGTAAGAGAATCTTGTCAAGACCTGCATTTCATTTTGTTTAGTCACGTCTTTAGGCTTCATATTTATTGTGCGATGTTTTCGATTATTATAAGATTCTATTAAACTGGGGAGAAAGTCAATCCACTTATAATTTCCTATTAAACTGAATTTTTTCCACATAATATTTTTTAGTGTTCGATTTAAACGTTCACAAATTCATGCTTTAAGATTGCTATAAGTAGAATAAATGTTTATTATATATTTTTTCATTAAACTTTGAAAATTTGTATTGTAGAACTCTTTGCCTCTATCCACTTGGAGATTTTTAGGAATGCGTCCCTCTTTTAGCACAGACTCCATTGCGTTAGTGACATCTGTAGCAGTTTTCTGTTTTACTGGAACTCCCCAAGCATACTTAGAGAACGTATCTATAATAGTTAATAGATAGCGAAAACCTTTATTCTCTCTAGAATAGCTTTGCATCTGAACAAGATCAGCTTGCCACGTCTCATCTATTCCGCGTATATCGAATTTTCGACGAGGATAGTTTCGACGTGTTGGTTTGTGTAACTCATCCACCACTCTTTGATGTTTCATTTTAATCAATTTTTTTAATTGTTTTAAAAAGTCAAACGGTCCAATATTTCTTTCTTTCTCCTTATTATTATTAATATTATCTTCTTCTAACTGATTAATAACTACTCGATGCTTTACTAATTCTAATCTTATTGTATCCAATGATTTTATAAGATCATTTATCATACTCATAAGCGTAGTAACGTTAGCTTCACTAGTTTTTCGCGACGTTCGTAAGTTTACAGCATCGTTACTCTCCTGAGGATCGGCTATATTACAAATTCTTTTGCCATTCGCGTCGTATTGTCCGTCTTTAGTCATTTTATACCGTACACCAGGAGGACCTCGATTTCCCTCCTTTTTTTTAATATACGTCCAAACACATCAACACTCATTTTATTACTGAGGAATATTTAGCATTCTCTTAATATATATATATAGTCAGCTTCACGTAATTCTTTAATGATTGAATGAATTTCATTAATATGACTAGAATTAACTGCGGTTTGTTCGGCGATAAGCAATCTCAATCGATCAACGAGCTCGTTTGGATCATCCCAATATACATAATCAAATAATGTTCCTTGTCTTGCTATTTTATAGTTAGGAAAAATACCTTTTCCATCAATAGTCAATTTTCGCTTCTTAGCACTACCACCTAAAGATAAATTTGAACCAATATACTTTTTAAATTTATTTACACACTTATTGCGATATTCTCCATTTGTTTCGTATCTCTTACTATGAGCGTTAGTGATTACAAGAATTTTTATATAATATTTTTATATAATTTTCAATATCCGCTGAACTGATTAATTTAGAATTAGGTTCATTACGAAAGAGAAGTTCCATTAATATAGACGTCTTACTGACTGCTTTATCATTCACACTCACACTATCGTTTTGTAAAGAAATTGGAAAATTGCCTATGAAATACGAGGGTGGTTTGATAAGTACTTAGCCTACAAAAGAAAAACGAAAATTTTGGAAAAGTGGCGTTTTATTTTTCAACATAGTCTCCTTTTAGTTCGATACACTTGGCCCAGCGATGCTCCAACTTCTTTAACCCGTCTGAAAAATACGTTTCCTCGAGGTCTGAAAAGTAGGCTTCCGTGGCAGCGATTACCTCCTCATTCGTCTCAAATTTCTGCCCGGCGAGTGACTTTTTCAAGTTTGGAAAAAAAAGAAGTCGCACGGGGCTAAATCTGGAGAATACGGTGGATGGGGCAGTAGTTCGTAGCCTAATTCGACCAATTTGGCCATGGCGACGGCGGAGGTGTGAGCCGGTGCGTTGTCATGGTGGACGAGCACTTTTTTCTTCGCCAAATGGGGCCGTTTTTTCTGCAATTCGACGTCGAATCGGCCCAATAATTCTGCATAGTACAGCCCTGTGACCGTTTTGCCCCTCTCCAGGTAGTCGATGTAGATCACACCTTGTGAATCTCAGAAAACGGTGGCCATCACATTTCCGGCCGATGGGGCAGTCTTCGCCTTCTTCCGAGCACTTTCGCCGGGTAAAGTCCACTGTTTCGACTGTTCCTTGGTCTCTGGTGTATACCAGTGGATCCATGTTTCGTCGACTGTCACGAAACGACGCAGAAACTCCTTCGAATTGCGCTTAAACAGTTACAGACATTGCTCTGAAGTTGTCTCACGGTTGCGCTTGTTGTCCGGAGTGAGCAAACGCGGCAACCATCGCGCCGACAGCTTTCTCATACCCAAAATTTCATGCAGGACATGACCCACGCGGTCTTTTGAGATGCCTACGATCTTAGCAATCTCACGCACCTTCAATCGTCGATTTGCCAATACGAGATCGTGAATTTTTGTCACGTTATCCTCCGTGGTAGCCGTTTTCGGAGCACCTGGACGTGGCTCTTCAAAAATCGACGTGCGACCACGTTGAAACTCGTTAAACCAATTTTTGACGGTCGCCATCGAAGGAGAAGAGTCACCGTACACAGCATCCACGCGCTTTTTGATTTCACTGCGCGATTTCCCTTCCAAAAACAAACATCGAATCACCGACCGATACTGCTCTTTTTCCATTTTTCAAAAATCAACGGACACATTTGCTTTCACACGCTCTCAAAAATAAACTACAACTCCGATCCGGCTGAAATCTTGACAGTAACCATCGAGAAGGTTGTACTACGTGATAGAATATTTCTTTTGTGAGAGTGGCACCATCGGGCGGTGAGGCTAAGTACTTATCGGACCACCCTCGTATGTACCGTCATGCAAGCAAACGCCAAATATCTTGTCTAAACTACTTTTCTTTTGGGGTTCATGCAATAATCGAATATAGTTTCCTACAATCGAGTCATCCAATAGCTGTTTTTGTTGTTTTGTAGTTACATTTGAACTAACATTGTCTAAATTTATTGTAGTTCTATCAAGTGATGATTCATTAGTCTTACTAAATTCGTCTTCATCAGCATTATCAATACCATCATCAGCAGCATCAGCAATAGACATAGCCGATTCAAATGTAGAATCAAGCGGATGTAATGTAGAATTTAAGTCATTAACAGTACTATTGAAATATCGACATTTATAGGGAGTGTTAGCTGTTCTTTTTGACTTGAAAACTTTATCGAACGTAATTTTCTTCTCCTTGTTCGTTTCCTGTTCAGTATTATCGTTAGTTTTATTAATAGCTACCTCCACAAGTTTCTTCAATGGATCAACCATAGGTTTAAAAGTTTCATTCAATGTATTTTCTAAATCAACTTTGTCACGTTTTATTAGTTGATACTTACGTCTGATGGTATCACGAGCCTCAGATAATTGCTCGAGCATCTTCTTTTCTTTTTCAAAATTAGCCATTTTGGCGCTTGTAATTTCTAAAGTTAAATCTTCATTCGTTCACACCGCTATATTTATAGCAAAAGAATTGAATCCTTTTCTATACCGTCCATAATTGATTGGTCTATCTCTATCAATAACTATAAATCAATGATTATCGTCTCTCCAATATTTTAAACAAATTGCTTTAAACTTCTCAAAAGTCATATCTGAGTTAACATGATCGTTGTAAATATGTTTAATATTCACGTCATCTTATAAACTAGTAAATTCACATTATCTCGAATGAGATGCTTCGGTATGCGAGCGTATGATTGACAGAGATATAAACTATCTACTTTTTTATGTCTTCCTATACAGAAGAATGCTCTTACGTTGTCCTGCTTGTCAGTGGTTATATCGTCAAAAATCATGATGGAATTTGGATTAGCTTTATCCGGTGAAACAACTGCCTCATGCTCGCTGAATGTATAATACTGTATACCATCAATCGGTTCCAATAAATCTTTTAAAAACTTATACTTTGGTTGATTGAGGGACTTTGAATAAACATAAACGTTTTCGAATGTAAGTCCATTAGGATGTGTGATTAGTGTTAGCAAACAGTTAGTTTTCTCATAGTTAATAGGACCACAGAAAACTGCTCGTATACTATTAGGCAGTAGTTGACTATGTCTTTTTTCTCGTTTTTCCGTCTCAACCACATTATCAAAATTTCTGACTTGCAACTTAAGTGGTTGCTCTTTAAAGTCCATATTGTTTTCTAGTCACCGATCGAACGACGAATGAGACTACTAACTATAAAAAGAGTGTTTATATATTTTTTAGTTTCATTAAGACTTCTGATGAGGTATTATCATTTGTTACAAAAGAAAGACTGGTTGTGCTGGTTTAGTGAATAAAATCATTAATAACTTACCATTCGAAACTCATTTGCCTGGTTATCAGTATTGACGGCCAGGAAATAAATTGAAAAAACGACTTGCTCGTGGTGATCCTGGTAAAAATCCGCTAGACGCTACTTGTAAAGATCACGATATTGCTTATTCTTAGTATCGAGAGAACATTGTGGCGAGAAACGAAGCCGACAAAATTCTAGCTAAACAGGCCTGGGATAGAGTGCAAGCGAAAGATAGTAGTTTTGGTGAAAAACTTGCTGCGTTTGCTGTAGCCAACATAATGAAAGTTAAAAGTAAACTTGGTATGGGTGTTAAAATTTTTAAACGAGGAAAGAACCGAGGTAACGGATTAATAAATCGCCAACAACAACGACAGCGACGAAAGACACATGTAAAAAGTAAAAACCTATCAATTGCATTGAAAAAAATTATTAACGCTGCCTCGAGAAGTGTTGTACCTAGTAATAAATCACTCTTTGTCATTCGTTCGGCTATAAAAGGCGCCAAAGAAGCTGTGAAGAAGGCTGGAAGAAGAAGAAAAATAAATATGCCTCGTATTCTACCAATTCCTAGTAAAGTGGGTGGAGCTCTTCCTTTTTTCATTCCATTATTTGCCGCTTTGAGCGCCACTGGAGCTATAGCTGGAGGAGCTGCTTCAATAGCAAAAGCCGTTAACAGTGCTAAGGCCGCTCAAAAATAATTGAAAGAAGCTCATAGACACAATAAAACTATGGAAGGTATTGCTATTGGTAAAGGACTTTATTTGAAACCACATCGTAAAGGTTATGGTCTACATCTGAAACGATATTCAAGTGGAAAAGGTTTAAAAAAAAAAGCTCGAAGTAACTTTACCTAATCGAGCACTGACAGATCATAATATAAAAAAAATATGCTCAAATACTAAAAATTGCAAGTCTTGGAGGTGCTTTTATGCATGATGCTCCTCCGATCGATGGACCTCGATATCAAGAGACAGCTATTGTAAATTTAGATAATAAACAGGTGACAGGTACTCATTGGGTAGCATATAAAAAGAAAGGTGATGAAGTTATGTATTTTGATAGTTTTGGTAATCTACAGCCGCTTATAGATCTATTATTATCTCAAAGTTAATAGAATTATGTATAATTATATTGGATATCAAGATTTTAATACATATAATTGCGGCCATCTTTGTCTCAAATTTCTTTTAAACAAACTATAGAAAAGACAACTAGTATAAAAAATACTCATTCGACGAATAACTATCATTTGATATGAATCTGTCATGGAGAATACACTGACATTGAGTCTCTCGGGAACATCATCCGTACTCGAATCATATTATTTTCCACCGATCGAATTGATACCAAACAAAATATACGTTCTCGGTCTAGTTCAGCTACTAACATTTAATTCAATACCAAACATTGACGTTGGTTATAATAAATTTTACATTGAAGGTCAAGAAGCTTTCACTTTACCGACTGGTAGCTACGAAATAGAAGCTATTGAAAGCTTTCTCAAAGAAGCGTTAGCACCTAAAGGTATATCGTTTAGCCTAAAACCAAATAATAATATTCTACGTAGTGTCATTTAGTGCAGTCAAAAAACACATTTTGAACCAGAAAATTCTATTGGATCAATTTTAGGCTTCACTAAACGTACGCTTGTTGAAAACGAAACACATAGTTCTCACTTACCCGTCACTATACTCGAAGTCAACGCTTTACGTGTAGAGTGTAATATTACTACAGGCTCTTACATAATCGATCGTAAAGTACATATTATACATGAATTTTTTCCAGCAGTCCCACCTGGATATAAGATTATAGAAGTTCCCTCTCATGTCATTTACCTTCCAGTCGCTGTGAGGAGCATTGATCATTTTCAAATTCGTATAGTTGATCAAAACGGAAACCTAGTTAACTTTCAAGGAGAAGTCATCACAGTGCGAGTACATATAAGGACCATATCTTAGTAATGGAAATCATTTACAATATAAAGAGCAGCCGAGGCTATATTAAAAGACAAAAATGTCAAACAACAGCCAGTCATCAGCGAGCTATCAGACCGCTCACCTCATCGTGGAAGAAAATATTGTGCATATTAGTGTGTTGTATAAAACAACAACAACAACAACAATAACAACAATATGGAGGGAATTCTAGACATTCAGTCAGCTGTCGCTTTCGATATATATAGCTCATTATGAAATTCATGCGCATCAACCTTAATCATAATCATATTTCAATAATAGCGATGAAATTCATATAGCAATCCAACATCATGTTTCCATCGCGCAGTATGATTTATATTTATGGTAGGTTGACCAAGCCGGACGGTACTACGCCAGTGGAGAACACTTTATTAGTCAACAACGCCCTCTGTCATTTGTTCGAGGAAGTACGATATGAAATAATTGCTATTGAAATCAATAAAGTGAAAAATGTAGGCTTAACAACTCTCATGAAAAATTGGCTTTCACTCAATCCATGTCAGAGCTCTATCGCTGAAAATGCTGGATGGAATGTAGATAACAATGAAGTTTTAATATGCAATGCTCTAAGTTTTTTTGATGTTACTATACCTCTTAGTATGTTGATGGGCTTTGCTCAAGATTATCGGAAAATTGTAGTCAATGTTAAGCATGAACTTATTCTCACAAGGTCAAGAGATGATTTGAATGCTATTTTAGGTGCTCCAATAGGGAATCCTGCTGCTTCAGAAAAATAAAAAATTACTTTAACTAAGGTTGAATGGTTGATACCATATGTGATGGTTGCAGACAAAGAAAAAATCAAATTACTCAATCAGATTGGACGAGATCGTGCAATTACAATGAGTTATCGTACTTGGGAAATATATGAGTATCCAAAATTATCACGTACATCAAAGCATGTTTCGAGTGTTAAGACTTACATTTAATTGGAAAAGCCTCGCTTTGTTATTTTAGCTCTTCAAACTAAACATAAAAGTTCGGCGAGTGTTAATTCTAGTAATTTTGATCATTGTAATATTAGTAATGCGAAGCTATTCCTCAATTCACAATGCTATCCGTATAGAAATCTCAATTTGAATATCAATCAAAATCAGTATGCTGTTCTCTACGATATGTATACTAATTTTCAAAACGCTTATTATGGTAAAGAAAACGAGCCGTTACTCAATAAAAAAGATTTCATTAATAAAGTGCCGCTAATAGTTATAGACTGCTCCAAACAAAATGAAACATTAAAAAGCGCGCCAGTCGATGTTCGCCTAGAATTTGAAACTCGGACTGATTTTCCTGAAGATACTGCAGCCTACTGCTTAATATTACACGACCGTATTATACAATATAATCCAATTAGTGGTGATGTTAAAAACTTAGTTTGAAATTAACAAGACATTATGTAATCAATGTATAGAATGCTTTTGAATAAAAAAGAAAATAAAATATATATATTGTTGAAATTTAATAAAAACTACCTATAATCATACTATATAGTGACTATGACGCCCTATACTTTCGAATGATGAGGTATGATGACTATGACGCCCTCTACTTTCGAATAGTGAGGTATAAGCTTTATATAGAACAAACACGTGCCTCTACTCTCATAACGGTTTTGGGAACTAGTAGAGTTCACATTAACTTCAGCATCTTTTCAAATGGATTTCGTAATAGATTTTCAAGGCTTTCAAAGTTTAATCGAGACTTTTGTTTGTAAAGAACTAGCATATCTACCATTAGATGTAGATACTGTTCCAACTGTGTTTTTCTTCGAACCACCATATCATTGGTTTCAACTTCCTTTCAAGTGTCGAACAGTGAATAATTTCTTAGAAACGTGTCATCATGGTTTATTATGGAGATCCAGTCTTATTCCATATAAAAATTTAGCACGTTTACTAAACAATCATTTAAATAATTCTAGAAATATTTATGTAAAAGGATTAAAAAAGAAACAATGGTTACAAAAAATTTTTACCTGAAAATTATTTTTATTTTTTTTTTTGTTAGAAATTAAAATCATTTTTAATTAAAAATTTTTTTCATTTTTAGAAAAATTTTAGAACTCGAAAGCGAAATGAGATGTCCACCAATGAGCGCATTACCTTACCCATTAGAAACAATATGTACATATTATTACAATAAACCAGCTAACTTTGTATGTGCCGTTACAGATGCACAAAGATTGTTTTTATGGATAAAAGCTAGACGGAAGCAATCTGAAATGGAAGGTATTGATGAAGTTGACAATATTACATATAAAAATTCAAATCAATATTTCAATATAACGATGTCAACTACTGAAAATAAAGATTATAGACAGACTGTATTATATTTAATGTATAATTGAATGAATAATAAATTAATAATTAAACGAAAATTCTATAAGTTTTATTAATTAATATTCAAATAAAATCAACTGTGAGATTGTAAGGTTCCCGAAATCTAATGAAACTACTACAGCGCTTGCTTAAAGAAAGAGAGAGAGAGAGAGAGCAGCATATAGCTTACCAAGCTATATGCTACCCTCTCTGCAAGGGCCCACATGCCCTACTATTAAAGGAGAGCGAGAGAGAGAGAGAGAGAGAGAGAGAGAGAGAGAGAGAGAGAGAGCAGCATCCACACTATACAGCGTATGCGTGTAGCAAGCTAGAGACGCTATCTCCCTCTTCAAGGGCTATACGGCGCACGCTCCTAGCAATCAGCTAGAGACGCTACCCCCCCTCCAAGGGCTAGACGGTGTACGTTCCTAGCAATCAGCTAGAGACGTTACCCCCTCTCCTAGGACTTGCACCTAATCAGCATGTTTACTGAGTACCCTACTGTTGAAGGAGAGTGTGAGAGGAAGGGAGGGAGGGAGAGAGAGAGATATATATTTTTTTTAATTTAAATCAATTTATTTAATTTAATATTAATACATTTTATCAAATATACAATTTCATTAAATTACAAAATTTTTTAAAAAATTTTTTAATTGTTTTTCCTACCACATGGTTTGGTAAGTCGTGTAGGTTTCCTATTAAAACAAGAAAATACACTAGGGTCCGTGATGTTTTCAATAGATTTCACCTTCGGTACCACTTTCTGCGTGCTCGTGGTATTAGTGGTTGTAAAAATCATGCTGCTGCTGCTGCTGCTGGTAGCGATAATTGCCGGTGCAAGGGCATTTTCGATGATACTCATGGGATGTCTATCCACAGCATCAGTAGCAACATTCATCTAAAAAATAATATTCTTTTTTAAGAATTTAGTTATTAAATAAAAAACTGTATTTATCTATAATAATAAATAATCTTACCTTAAGAAATTTCTTCTTTGGTGGAAGAGATGTAAACGCTGCTAACGTAACAGCGTTTACACATCTTTTTTTGGCTGCTTTTACGGCTGTTGTTTCGGTCGCAGCACTCGCAGCCTTTCCGGCTGCAGACTTTGCAGCCCTCGCCGTCTTCTCGGCTGCAGCTTTAGCAGCCCTTTCAGCTCTTTCAGCTATATATTTTGCAGCCTATGCTGTCCTTTCAGCCGCGGCCCTTTCGAGCACAGCGGCCCTTTCGAGCACAGCGGCCCTTTCAGCTACAGCTTTTTCGGATGCAGCTCTTTCGGCTGCAGCTCTTTCGACCGCAGCTCTTTCGGCCGTAGCTCTTTCTATTCTCTCAACATCGCTCTGTAACTAAGAAAATAAAATATATATACTTATTTAAATATACTTATTTAAATATAATTATTTATATATTATTACATACCTTTACAACTACTTCTAATATATGTTGAATATGTTGCCTATGCGACGGCTCCATCACGATTATATTTAGCTGAAAAAAAAATAAAAAGATTGTAACAAAACTCGATCCTTTGTTACCAATTCTTTGCGGGGTAAGTGAGGCACTTTCGCTCAAGGCAATTGAGGGAGAAGAACGAGGAGAGGATGATAAATGAATTATAGAAAGATAGAAATCAAATCTCACTTACAACCTATTATTATTAATAATTATTCACACTAAACATACGCGCGCATCACATAATCTAAATTACCGACCAACAAACTACAAATAGAACAATAAACTACTTAAGATAATCACAAATGAACATTTCGCATTTCATCCTAATACCTAATCGCGTACTTAACCTATTATAAACTTACTTAAAAACTACGCGAACTAATACCGGGTAAATTGCCCGGTACGTGGGCGCCTGGACAATTCACCGGTCGCAACTTGCATCACTATAAATTAAACTTAGCGCGAACCTTCAGATAGCCGGCACGTGAGTGCCAGGCTATCTCTTTCAACGCGCACTGGTCGTCGCATCAACAGAGAGAGAGAGTGTAGAGAGAAAGAAGGAAAGGAAGGCTTGACCTTTTATCTCCTGTTCCTCGCAACGTCGAGAATCCTGAGCGATGCGCTGCCGCAGAAAGTACCGGGAGTCGTCGCTGGTCAGATCGCTGGTAGCTGCTGGCTGCTATCGCTGACCAGGTATCCGCAGGCGACGTTGACTCTCCTAGTAGGTGGGTTGGCTGCAGTCGCGGACAAAGCTGTTGCCGGTAGGGTTGACCTTCCTTCCGGCTATCCCAAACCGCACTCTCTAGCAGGACTACTGCACTCTAGTAGGACTGGGCTTCGACTCTGCACTCTAGTAGGACTAGGCTTCGACTCTCTCACGCACTAATTCTTGCGCTCGTCTTGCAGCCGCTCAGCGGCGCTCGCTCCTCTCCCTAACTTGACCTATTAGTTAGGCGGCACGCGACGCGCCGCTTATCGGTCACGCGTTGCGCGCCTGCCAATCCCTGCATGGGCCTAATACTCTCTCTCTCTCTCTCTCTTTCTCACTCTCTCTCCGCGCTCCTCAACTTTTTCTTGCGCTCAACTGCGCTGGCCCGTCCTTGGCGCTGAAACAAAAGGACCAAGTGTTAGGCGCATACTTTAATGCGCCTAACGTTGGCCAACACGCCTTGCCGAGTGGAGGAGGGAGAACGCAGACGAGAGACCGGCACACGGCCTGCTCTCGTCACACCCCCTTCCAAGGCCAAAGTTCGCACCCGCGAACGGCCTGACTCCGTTTCTCCCTCTCTCTCTCCCTGTCGACCGGCAGTGGCAACCAACGATAGACGCTAAATTATATAATAATATCTTAGACTTAGCTTAAATCATAATTAGTTCTAAGTTGGTAACAACCATATCAACTAAGAGCAAAATCTAACAAACCCAATAGTCTAATCCGAGTGATATGCCTAACCTTTCGTCATAGCAAGCCGACTAATCCACTGCGCCAAGATTGCGACTAACTCAGTATTCAATGAAACCAAGAATCTTACCATTTACTGCTGCTCCGATGACTCCAAATACCGGAGCCTGAGCGTTCGAAGCTCCTCCGCCGAAGGAAACGAGGCACTTACCCCGGATAGTCTTTGGCCGGCATCCTCAGTCGCCTCGGACCCAATCACCTAGGCGCTCCGATCGATCGACTCACTCGCGGGGACCGACGCCTGCTCCGTCCGCGGTGCGACTTCCATCCCCGTATTTTCAGCCGGACCGACTTCAGTCCCGGCTCCCTCTGCAGCAAGCGCCTGTGACCTACGCGCAAGCTTAGCGCGAAAACGCTTGCCACATCGGTGCCTGGGCTTTTTCGCCTTGGGCTCCCCGACGGAGGATTCAGGGCTGGCTACTTCGGGCATCGACCTAGGAACTTCGAGCTCCGGCTCCACAGTCTTTGGCTGCGTCGCCGGGAGCTCTACTGGTTCGCCCGGGTGAGCCCGAACCCTTACCTCCTCCACCGATCGTGCGCGCGCCTGGTCTGCCATAAAGGCATCGCGGCAACGCGGACAGTCTTGCACGCGGACATCGAGTGTCCAGCGAGTCCCAGACGCGGACATCGAGTCCCAGGTCGACCTGCAGGCCGACCTGGGATGTGACCCCGTTCTGCAATTGAAGCAGCGAAACGAGGGCACGTCCAATTCCTCATCCCAGAGGACCGGAGCCAGGTTTTGCAGGAAGCTACCTCTTACCAACCGAAACCCTGTTTCGTCGACCCAATACGGCGACGCAGAGGACGAGGCCGGGCTTGCTACCTGAGGAGTCGGGACAGGTCGTACCGGCCTAAGGGTTGGTCGCTCCGGCACAACCGGCTCCACTCTTCGTGGGGTCGGCGGCACCACCACTTCCATCCTTGTACCTGACTCTCCCGTCTTCTCGGTGTATGTGCTCGTACTAACTCCCGAGGCTCTCCCTTTGCCAACAGCCAACGAAACCGGTGGCTGGAGGGCGCCTGTTGCCTCAGCAACGGCTCCCTCCGCCATCTCGGATAGAGTTGGCATCGAACCGGAGGATGGCCTCTCAAAATTACACGCGGATAGGTTGAAACGCATCGTGCGCTTCCTCCTACCCGCGTTCTGGCGAGCCTCGGCCTCCTTCCTTCTCTCGTCCTCCATATACCCCGCTGGGTAGAATTGCGCGGGCCCACCCCTGCGGACGAATTGGTACGCGGGGTCTAGCCTCTGTAACGCGAGCGGTTTGAAAGGGAGATTAGGATGGACGTGTGGTTGTGGAGCCACTCGAGGCAGCTCCTGCACCGGCATCGCCTCATCCTCGGAGTCGCTCGAGCTTAGCACCACCTCCAGTATACCGTTGGTGGCGCCTCGCTTTGTGGGACTCCAGCTTCCCCTTCCAATACAAGCCCTCGCGGTACGGCTCCGATTTGCCGCCCTACCCGCGAGATATCCTCCCGCGGCAGCTCGAGAGCCCGGCGATTTCTCGCCTTGGCTACTCGTGCCCGCCTGCGAGAAGACAATTCCCTCTTTTGCGGTGATAACTCTCGACTTTTCGGATGCTTCGCGTATGCAAAGCGTCGTGAGCCGAAACGCTGCGCTGCGACGTACCGCCTCGTCCCATGTACGCGTGGGCGCAGTCAGACGAATTATCGAACCCGCACGGCGATTTCCCGTTAGCAAACGGACCCCTCGCCGGTCACTCACGACCAGCGTTGGGGGCGAAGGCAAAGGTGGCGGCAAAGGGAACCCCTTCGCCTGCCCGTCACCGCCTCCGCCAACCGACGCCCGTGCCAACTATGAAACACAGGAGGCAACCTCGACGTCAAAGGAGGCCGCCTGCCCAAGGCCTGAAAACCGGGCGGCAGACTCCGACGCTCGGTCTACCTCCATAGCCTCAGCAATTCCCGCCGAGTTCACCGATGCGGCCCGACTCCTCGGTTTCAGCCATCATCACCCGACGTCGATGAACCTCTTGTACCTTAAAACAGAACAATTCAGTTATTACACCTGTCCTATTTCGCACACTATTTATTTACCTTACGCGGTGGTATATATCGCTTAATTTCCGAGACGTGTACCCTAGCTGTACGATGCTTACTGTTCGTCGTTAGCTCGTAGATCTCGGGCGAAATTACTGAAATAATTTCAAACGGTCCGTCAAATTTCGGATCAAGTTTCGCGTTTTTACCATCCACTGCGCTCGAAAGCGTATGCACTTTGCGCAAAACCAAATCACCTACCTGAAAAAGTACCTGACGCCTACCCTTATCGTAGTGTTTCTTTTGCTTTTCCTGAGCTTCATCAATGTGCCTAGCTACCAAGTCGCGTAATGCGTTTAAACGTGATAGCCTATCTTCCCACGCCTTCGTATCTATCTTAACAATAGGGGCCTTTGCCTCGATCTCGCGCCTTAAACTCTTTACCGGACGCAGATCCCTACCAAAGTTTAGAAACGCCGGCGATACCTTTGTAGACGCCTGAGTAGCCGTATTGATAGCATGACGAAGTTCATACAAATACCTATCCCAGCTCCTGTGATCGGCATCTACAAACATCGCTATCATCGTCTTTAGCGTACGATTTACGCGCTCAACCGGGTCACTTTGCTGATGATACGCAGGACAAAATATATGTTCGACACCATATTCTCGCAACCTGTCTTGAAATACTTTGCTCCTATATGCCTTCGCATTATCACTAATGATATATTCCGGAGTTTCCCACCTGAACAGGATTAACTCCTCAAGCGCGGCAACAAGAGCAGGGCCGTCCACCGATTGTAGTGGTTTTAGCTCGACCTACTTAGTAAATAAGTCTTGAAAAACCACTAGGTATTTAAACCTATTTTTGCTACGGGGCAGCTCTACGACGTCAGTTGCTACTACGGCCCATGGTCTTTCTACCACGCGTTTACCCATTAGACCTTGGGGTGCCTGCTGGACTACCTTGTACTTTTGACATTGAGAGCACTCATCTACGAACGTCCTCACATCATACCACACTCCTGGCCAGTAATACTCACGAACAATCCGATCGTAAGTCTTTTCACGGCCGAAATGTCCAGCGAATGGCTCGCAATGAGCGTCTCTCAACACCCTTTCTCGGTACTCCAGCGGCACCACCATGCGCCAACATTTCTCGTGATTAGTTATCGGATCGAGCAGGTGATCGCGCATGAACCGATACAGGACGTTATTCTCTACTCTCCAATTCTCGAATTTCTTCGGTCTTTGAAGAACGTCTTTCACGCGTTGTAGATACCAAGCATCCCGTATCTTATCAAACGCGCAAATCTCGAGTTCGTCCTCAAATTCTCGCGAAAGTGCGTCCGGCACATGGTGCAGCGCTCCCTTTCTATGTATTATTTCGCAATCCAACTGCTGAAATTCTAATACCCATCTTTCCAATCTACCTGTAAGTTCGCGTTTATTAAGAATCCTAGTGAGCGCACTATGATCCGTAACGATGACAAAGTGTGAGCCTTCTATATAAGGCCTAAACTTTTTTACCGCAAAAAGTACTGCCAAAAACTCGATTTCGCTCACCGTGTAATTTCGCTCGTGCGCATTCAGCATCCGACTGGCGTAGCAGATGGGATGCTCGCCGTCGTCGAATACCTGGACCAAACACGCGCCAACCGCGAAGGAAGAGCCATCGCAATGCAAGTGAAAGGGGCGCGTAAAATCAGGGCGCGCGAGTACCGACGCTTCCGTTAATGCGCGCTTTAGCCTCTCAAATGCAACTTGCTGTTCTTCCTTCCATTCCCATGGCTGGTCCTTTCGGATGAGTTTGGTCAGCGGGACCTTTATCTCACTCTCGTGTTCGATAAAACACGCATACCACCCTACCATACCTAGGAATCGGCGTAATTGAGCTACGTTATTCGGCGCAGGATAATCTACTATCGGCTTCACCTTGTCATCGTCCGGACGCAGACCCTCGCTATCTAACCTGTACCCTAAGTAAGTTACCTCGGTACAGAAGAAATCGGACTTTTCTAAGTTGATTTCTAAGCCAACGCTTACTAAACGCTTCAAAACTTTCTCTAGCCAGACCACGTGGCTGTTAAAATCTGCGCTAACTACTAGCAGATCGTCAAGATACCAGAAAACGTGCGGCTCATACTCTGGACCGAAGAGTGCGTCCATGAGACGCGTGAATGTAGCCGGCGCATTTACCAAACCAAACGGCATTCGCTCAAACTCCCATAAACCAAGACCTAGGACCGCGAACGCCGTATATTGTTTGCTATTCTCTGAAAGCGGAATTTTCCAAAACGCCGCTCGCAGATCTATTTTCGACAGGTAGACTGCTCCGCGCAACCTATCTAAAATAGCGTCAATGCTAGGCATCGGATACGCGTCTACTTTCGTCACCTTATTTACTGGTCTAAAATCGAGACAGAACCTATAGCCGCCGTCCTGTTTACGTACGATTACCGGCGCACTACTCCACTGACTGTTTGATGGCCTAATTATTTTCGCCTTCCATAGCCGCATGGTTTCTTCCTGCGTGAATGCTAATATAGGAGGCGACATTCGGCGCATCGGCGTCTTTATCGGGCGCGCATCGCCTACATATATGACGTGCTCGATAACTTTTGTAACCGCCGGAGATTCACCAGGCACCGGGACAATCCGGCGAACGAGCGTCAAGATTGTCTCTCGTTGAGCCTCCTCGTAGCTGCTTAAACCTGCGCATTCCGCAAAAACAACTATCTCGTTACTATTCTGCTCTGCTAACGGATACCAATCGCCTTGATCACCTGCCCGCCAAGCGCAATTACCGTAGCTAATATTTATATTCCACGCTATCCAAAAGTCGGCTCCTAAAATCAAGTCGTGCTTAAGCGTAGATACTACCGTCGCAATTAACCAATTCGTCCTACCGCCAATTTCAATACTTAACCTCAAGTCGCCCCACGTTTGCGGCTTCTCGCCTGAGATGCCCTGTACAAAAATCGTAGGCGGCTTTAACCGGTCCTTGAAACGTAAACCAAGATTCGGTCCTACTACCGATACCTGAGCACCTGAATGTAGTAGCGCTGTATAGACTTGTCCGCCTATGTCGACCTTAATAAAGAACCTATTCTCTACTACTGCGACTAACGCTGCATCTGATTCATCTGCCGTTTTCTTCGGGATTTCTGAGTTCCACTCAGACCCTCCCCTCACTAAAACGAAAGGTGCGTCGAGTAATTTCAATCACCGAACTTTTTTTTCAATTTGATCGACAAAACGAGCTTCCTGCAACTTTTTTTTCCTTGGAGCAAGTTGACTATAAATGAAATTAGAAGACTGCTGCTGCTGTCACTACTTATCGTTGTAGGTAACTTTTTCTCGATGAGAATAAGCTCTGCAGCCTCGGATTCTAATTGAAATAACCCGTTTCCCACTCTAGTCATTTTCAGAGGCTCGACGGCGGCGGCGGTCGACAACTCATCTGCGACCATTTCAACACTTCTATCCCCTGCCTTTCCACCAATGGGATGCCATAATAACCCCAAGGACGTTATCGATGGTTCCAGGTAGCAAGAAGCGTTTATCGTCATGAGCACTGAGTGCGATCTTTGGTTATCTCTCGCTGTATAACTGATAATGACGTGATCCAATAGACTTTTGCAGTCGTCTTAGAATTATATTTTCTCAGAGATATTTTACGTAGTCCTCGAATGTAATAGTAGCATTCAACACCGAATTCTTTATCCCTTTTGCCTTCTTTATTAGATTTTTATTCTGAATTCTCACGCTGTACATTTTGCCTCTGAATCCAACAAACTCTAGCATGAGATTCCGACGTTCACTTCTTTTATCTTACCAACCACTTTCTTATTGGCTCTGGGAATATTGAACCGATTTGGTTCTGGAAAATCCGATGTATCGAATTCGGAAATATCTCGACGCATGACAACTCACATATCTACATTGGCGATCTCATACACCAGACTGTCCGTTTCGGTGTACTGAAGCTTGCAACATTCACCAACAGGACTGGACATGTAGTCGTAGTGGAATTGATACACCAGAGTCTTGGACAAGTCGAGAACAGTGAGACCTATCTAAATGCGTTTTCTCACTGTGATTTCCATCCTCAATAGTTGAATTGCCACCAGTTCGTCGTCGAAAATGTCAGTACTGTGGAAATTTGGTAGAGCTATTAGAGCTCCGATATCGTATCGCCCCTCCCACTTATTCACCAACTTAACGTCGATGCGTTTCTTTTCATTTCCCATAGTCTTGCCGTACATTGTATTGTTGAATAATTAATTTGTATAGCATTTTTTCAAATTCGTTTTTCGCTTGTTTACGCTTCTCATTATTCAAATCAATGTATGTCTTGAACCATGGACTCTGAATAATCTTTAAAACCCGATGTATATTCGCAAGATGTTTGTTTCGGAGCTCTATAATGGATTACATAGTAAAGTGACAATGATCGCAAGCTTTTATGTGTTTTTTTTGTCAAAAGGCTTATTACATATATGACATATCGTAGCATGATGAAAGCTAAATGTCTCTTGGAACATTAAATTTTCTATATACTGTGGGCTTTTGTACAACGCATGCAGATGCTCGCCCAAATCATAAAGATTATGAACAAACCACTTGGCTGGAGCAACGTCATCGACGGTATTCTGCCTGTAGCTTTGATAATATGAAAGAGAGTCGCCATAGCTATACTTGACGAAAAAAACCAACACTGTACAGTTTGTGACGTTGATAGATTCGTTCATCGTCAGATACCGCTTCATGCAAGTAGCTGCCTGCAGGTTCTGTCTGCCAGCCGCGATCAAGTTAGGCAAACGAGAAAGCTCATCCGAATTGCGCAAAGCCAATGAACCCAGTGCCAACCATCTTTCGATTTCTTCGATACTAGCATGGCCAGCCTACGCCAGATGATATACACGCAAAAGTAAAAAGGCTATATACTTGAAATACTGAACCATGATGCTAATTGTTTAACTGAGCAGATTTGACAAATCCATCATGTTATATTCACTACTCGTCAATGTTAATTGATTGGCAAAAATATGGAGAGGTCGAACGATTGTGATTGATTGAAAAATGATAGTGGTGGTTAATAAATTCTATTTCAAGCAGAAGAGAATTTAATTGGTTAAAGAAAAACTGGAGGGAAATCAACAAGTGCAATTGTGGTTATTAAAGAAAAATCAGTGCGAAAACCTGTGGTTAGCGAGAAATTTTCCATGGTATTCCGTGGAAATCTGGCAATTTATCGTACGACGGCCTTGGAAAAATAATGAAAAAAACACTTTTCAGAGCAACCATTTTTGTCAAAGGTCTTGAAAAAACAAAATGGTTGAGAAATTTGTTGACCAATGCACAGTAAGTTTCTTTTTGTCGCGTATCATCGTAAAAAAAATGATATGTACATAATAAATATATATATGTACATAAATGTACACTTATGCAGACGAGAAAAATTTGATGAATTGACTTGCATCAATGGTTCAAGATCAAATGTATATTATATATTAATGCAAAGTTAATAAGATTAAACAATTTAGAAAATAATAAATTCAATAATTGATGATTTATACATACATTCCTACTTATGCAGACATGTCTGCATAATTCCGTCAAAAATTATGCGGATGTCTGCATAAGTCGCACGAAACTTGTGCGGACGTCTGCATAAGTGGGACGTAACTTATGCAGACATGTCACCAACAAATGCGGACGTCTACATAAGTACGTTGAAAAATGTACCTTCCAAACCATACAGATGAGTAGATTACAGAATGACAGTAAATTATTATAACCATAATAGACATCACATACCTGATTACGTAGTTTATAATCTTGAATAATTTCGAAACTAATAAATTAAATAACTGATAAATTATAAATGCATCGTGACTTATGCTAACATGACTGTATAAGCTGAAAAAATAATGCGATTGTCTTCATAAGTCGGAAAAATCTTATGCGGACATGAAACTAAACTTATGCGGACGGCCACACATGTACTTTCAAAAATATAACTTCCAGACAATATTTATGCGGATATTACAGGCCGTTGGTAAATTATTATCCGGATGGTAAAATTGGTTTATCAGTCCAGTATATATCATCAATGATCTCCAGCTTGGGGATTATCATACAGCGAAAATACAGTGCAAAATAAGGTTAGAGATAACTACGAACTCACATAGAAAGGAAATAAAGGCTGTCGTGGGAATCCGGTATATCAACATAATATCTCAATTCTTCTCAATCACTCATTGATTTATATTGATATTCAGCCTTGCCTTCATAATTTGTTTCACCTAGTTCGTAAAAGATAAGTTTATGGACAGATAAGTTATTCAGGTATCTCGGTAAATTATCTTTCCCATGATAGAGGCGACCATTTGATTTCGGCAACATATCGCGGCCAGTGATTTCGATTACGATAGTTATGGTTAATAGTTCCAGATCTGTTGATCAAGAGCGTTCTGACCTCTGGTACTATCACACAGTAGTAATATTCTACATTATGAAGTTTTAGCAATCTACCAACACCCACAGAAACAAATCAATGGCCGTCGCGGAAATCGTGATTATGAACAAGATCTCCCGTATTCATTATCAATCTAACGGTAATTCATGTTGCGCATTAAACAATAAGTAACGATTAAATTCTACATTGACCGTAAATCATCGGTTAGTTAATAAGTGAGTTATTGAGGATTATGAGTACATTATTTTTCAAATTATAGACGTGACGTCCGTATTTCGACGACATATCTCGGCCTATGATTTCGATTAGGATAGTAGTGGTTGTTTACTACAGAAATAATGATCAATGACATTTGGAGATTTGCTATTGACATAAAATTAGATCACCGTAAATCATGAGGTTCGAGATATCTCCGAACTCGCACAGAAAGAAAACAACGGCCGTCGTGGGAATCCGGTATACGAACGTAATTTCTCGGGCCATCTCAATCTTTCATTCATTTATCTTGCTACTAAAGCTGAAATTAACGATTACGCTTTACTTGTTTGTAAAACAGAGGTTTCTAAATGAATATGTTATTCATGCTTGTATGTTACTTATTTTTCCCATGATAATCGCGTCCACCTGATTTCGACGACATATCTCCGCCTGTGATTTGGAATGTGATAGTAATTGTTGTTTACTCAAAAAATGGGAATCCATGGCATTTGAAGCTCTGGTATTGAGATAAAGTAATATTACCATACATAATGAGGTTTGAGATATCTAAGAACTCGCACAGAAAGAAAACAGCATCACTCCTGGATATCCGGTATATGAACGTAATCGCTTTATCTCTCGTTATTTTATTTTGCCACTCGGTCTTTCGTCAACTATTATATCGCATATAATTCGTAAATAAGATGGTTATTGATAAATGAGATAATAAGGCACTTCATTAACTTATTTTTCCAATTCTGTACTCGACCACCTGATTTCGACGACACATCTCCGCCCGTAATTTCGAATACGATAGTAACGGTTGTTTAGTCCAGAAATGATCAACGACATTTGGAGCTTTGATATTGACATAAAGTGAAATTACCGTAGATCATAAGGTTAGAGATATCTACGTACTTGTACAGGAAAAAAACAGCTGCTGTCGTTGAAAATCGGTAAATGAACGTAATCTCTGGATCCTTCTCAATCTTTCATTTATTTATCTTGTTATTCAGGTTGAAATTAACGACTAAACTTAACATGTTAGTAAAACAGAAGTTTATAAATTAATGTATCATTCATGCTTGTAGGTTACTTATTTTTCCCCTGATAATCGCGATCACCTGATTTCGTCGACATATCTCGGCTTGTAATATCGATTAGGATAGTAATGGTTGTTGTTACCAGAAATGATGGACCTAGGCATTTGAAGCTCTGATATTGACATAAAGTAATATTAGCGTACAACATGAGGTTCGAGATATCTACGAACTCGCACAGAAAGGAAACAGCAGCTTTACGTAACGCTCTTTAATTTATATTGTTACTCAGGCTTTAATTATCAATTACATTTGACCTATTTTTCGGCTACATATTTCGGATTGTAATGTTTATTACGATGGTAATTGTTGTTTACTCAATAAAAGATGGTCTATATACAGTGATGGGTAGGTAATTTACATAGGTAACTTACCTAGTAAGAAAGTAGGTAATCAACCGGTAAATTACCCAGAAAGTTTATGACATAGTTGCGACATGGTTAATGACCGAGTCAATAAATATAACCCTATTTATATATACCTTGTTAACTTGTTCTGTGTCTGTTGTCTATTAACGACAATGTTTATTAAAGAAGGTGGGTTTGAACCCGTAAAAAGAGAAGTGCCCAGTAAAAATAATACTTCAGTCACTGTGACTATGTTAAAGGCTTGGTGCAAAGTTTGCAAAAGAGATTTAACAAACACTTCTATAGTCAGACTTCGCAATCATCGGTATGTTGATTTTATTATAATGTTTTCATTTTGTTTTGAAAAATAAATTGTTGATTAATAGCTAACCTAGAATTTACTATTCGTGTATGTTTGTTATGCAGTAAAGCCTGCATATTTCACACAGACAGTGAAACTACTATTACTGTCAATTCGAATGACGTAAATGAAAATGCTGTCACGGCCACGAACGTGGAAGAATTTAATTCTACTTCTATAGTCGAAAAAGATAACGACTACAACTCAGCTTTGGAATCTGCAAACGCTAGTGCAAAACGTAAAGAGATAAACCTATCGTCTCAATTTCAGCCAGAGCCAGAACAAGCTGTTCAATTGGTGATTATTTCTATCATGATAAAATTGTATAGTTCTTATATGGAAAATATTTTTGCAGGTATCAAGACAAAGTGTATCAAGTGTTGAGCCAGATAAATTACTGCAGCAACCAAAAAAAAGGAGCAGCATGAAATCATTCGTTGACCGCATTGATGAAAAGAGAAAACTTAAAATAGATGAAAGTTTACTAAAACTTATTCTAAGTTTAGGCATTGATATTGAACTTATAGATACTAATTACTTTTATGAGTTTGGTAAAGTATTAAGACCAGCATATGAACCTTCTCTACCGGTTGATTTACTTAAACAAATTCTACCTAGACTTTACAATAACTTAGTAAAAGCTAGTCAAACAGTAAGTAACTCAGGTATTCTTTTGATTAGTTTGTAAAAGACATGTGGAAAAATCTTAAGTCTAACTTTTGATAACGAAGGCAGACATTTTATAATAGGGAGTGACTTATCCATACATATAGAACCATTCATTATTGAGTCAATTGATAAAATAAACTTACAGTTTAGTACTAAAGTTTACGCTGTTGTTTCGAACGCAGAAAGAATGCTTAGATTAGAAGAGGCTAATAGGAGTTTTTGGTTTTTCAATTATTTATCCAGCTCAATATACACAATTATTGATTTAATATTAGTAGGTAAACCAGAGGGGCCTCAACTCAGAGGGGTATCAGCTCACTGAGTTGAAGCGTGTGAGTTGAGGTGTGTGCATGTTCACCTCACCCCCCCCCCCTTACTAATCGGCCCGTGCGTTGTCGAATCACCTCCCCCTCCTCCTACTGAGTTATACCGGTGCGTTCTACGCACTCCCCCCTCCCCTACTGAGTTAATCTGATGTGGCGTGCGTTCTCCCCCCTGCTCTGCTGTGCTATGCGTGCGTTCTCTGCATTTCACCCTCTCCTAGCCTACTGATTTGATTTCTATGCACTGTGTGCTGATGTGTTCTGACGCAACGTGTGTTCTCTGGACTTCCCCCTCCCTCCTTCTCCTTCTCTCTCTCCTTGTGATCTAATGTATTCTCGATGCGCGCGCGCGCGCGTTCTGTGTTACGCGTTTTGATTTTTTATTTGTGTGTGGGTGTGTGTGTGTGTGTGTGTGTGTCTGATCGCTGAAATAAAAAAAAGACATATTATTATTAATAATTATTTATTATATAAAAAATACAACAAAATATAAAAAATGTACAAAACAATATAAAAAATGTACAAAAATTTATAAAAAAACTGACGCTTAGTTATCGTCGTCATCATCGCCATCATCATCATCGTCATCATCATCGCCATCATCATCATCGTCATCATCATCGCCATCATCATCGTCATCGCCATCATCAACGTCATCATCATCATCATCATCATCATTGTCGGCGTCGGTGTCGTCGTCGTCGTTGTCGTCGTCGTCGTGATCAGCGGGGAAAAATTTGGCAATTTTATAGCGCGGGGCGCCGTCGACCGTTTCGTCCATGATGCACAGGCGCTTATTTTCCCCGTGATGTTTCGATTCTGCATGAGCGCCGTTGTGGGTGATTCCGCGGGCCTACTAAAGGGAGCTGGCGACGGCGATCGAGAAGGCTGGCGCACAGCGGGGGAACTTTCGAGACTGCACGACCTCGATGTAAATAATCTGCGCACCACGTGTCTCACCGGCCCATTCCGATCGACGTGCCGCCTGCTGCCGTGCTGCGGTAGTGATTCCACCCACTGCAGCTGTCGACTGCAGCGACCAGCAGCGCAGTGTACGCACTCCCAGCCCCCGCATATTGGCATGGTGTTGTTGTTGTTGTTGTCGTCGTGATCATCGACCTGCAACAAAAAATGAAAAAAACTTAGAACATATTACCGCCGATTAGAAAAAAAGAACAGAGAAAAAAAAATCATATCGGTTCTCGTTGGCGGCAGGGCGTCTCTTGTATCTCTGGTGAAACTAAGTTCACCAAGAGCGGCTGTTGTGGCGTTGTGATGTCGATCACGGGTGCTGCTCGAGGCGTCACCAGGTCGACGTGTGTCACGTGTCGTGATGATGGTGGTGGTGGTGGTGGTCGACGCGAGACAATTACCTGACAGACTATCTCCACGTCGTCGTCATCATCATCAGACCTGCAAAAAAAAAAAGATTCTTTATTTGAAAAAAAATCAATTCATATATCTATCTATATATATAACAATATTCAACGTACACATTCACCATTGGAAACAATCGCGAGCATGGAGACGGTGGCAGTAATTCAAGGGCGACCGATGCCTGCTGTAATAGGAAACACATGTATTTGTACTGAAATTCCCTGTATAATAAAACTGTAAGACTAACAGTGTATCGTCTGTTGTTATGCCGATAACGACTACGACGACGAAAACTAGATCGTAAAAAAAAGAAAATGCGATCCCAAAACAAAACAAGAAATTTTAACTACGTGAGAGAAAGGGACATTAAATTTTAAATTGGAGTATATACTCTCTCTCTCATATACACACGTACATACATATTATATAACAAATAATACTTTTACATTAATAAATTGATAAATTATCTATATTAAATTTTATCAATTTATCAATTTATCAATACAATATTATTCAATATATAAATTTTTAATTGCTTAATCATACTCTCACATTCCTTATTCAATGAAAAAAAAAGAACAGAACCTCTTTTTTAATGTAAAGAACATATATTCTCTTATTATTATAAAAAATTTATGTATAACTAATATCATTATATTGATAAATTAATAAAATTTAAAAATAATTGTGTTATTAGTATAATGGTATTAATTATATATAAAATTTTATAATAATAAGAACATATCTATTTACATTTAAATGATTTTGTTCTTTATATTATAAAAAAAATGAATGAGAGCGAGAGACAGAGAGTAAAAGAGAATGAAAAAAATAGGTACTTACAATATTATTGTAGGTAGAGGTGTCAATGGCATCCGAATTGTTACCGCTTCGTGGATGTCGTCGTCATCGTTTCTCCTCGGCGAAGGTGTTCGCAGCTGCTCGACGACTTCGTCCACCGCTGCTTCATTCACTCCGAAGACTTCATCTTCGGAAAGATCACCGTCCTCGCCAAATGCTTCCATAGCTTGATCCAATGCGTCTTGCCACGGCCTATCGTCTGGCGCAAACAATTGCCGCAGAACTCGATTTCTCACTTCACTATTATATTCGCGCTGCATCTTCCTTTACCAAAGTTGACTTTCCAACCAAAAAAATCACTATGACGTAACGTTGCGAGGCGTTCGTATTTTATTCATTTTTGGAAACACTTGCCGCGCTTCGGTCATTGGTTGAAGATTTGGGAGTAGGGGGTGCGAGACTACGCTACAGCACTGATTTTGTCGTGCGCATAAGAGATTATAATTAGTGGTGGGAGTAGCTAAAGAAAATGTGATTAGTGCGGAGAAAAGACGCTAATGTGTATTAATACAGGATCGCGATAGCGCATATGCTCTTTTTCTCACGCAACGGACGAAGAGTAGGTGGTGGCAAGCCGTTGGTTGTGATAAGTTGCAGTGAACGAACGATCGGCTCTTTTCTGGACCACTTTTGTCAAGTGGACGAAGCTATACAATCCCGACAGTTAATCGATATCATCATCAGATCAGATAAATTTAAAAAAGCACTTTTCAGTGCTAAATTTTCAATAAAAAAAGTTATATTATTTTTTTATAAATCAGCACTTTTAAGAGCTATTCAAACATATGCGCAAATATATCGTAGCCGCAAAGGTAAGTACTAAAAACAATCGTTTCAACAAAAAAACATTAACAATTTGAAATTACGAATAAATTCAACCTTATGTTTTTCTTTATTCTTACCCCTCCATTTTCAGCGAGACGAGTAGGTAAGTATAGGGTAAGTATTTTTTAATTAGTTAAAAAATATATACAAAATTAAAATAGTTCGTTTAATTCAGTGTACAAAATAATACTAAAAAATGATAATTTTTCCTAAATCATGAAGTAATATACATTTAGTATGCACTATCTTTAGAAAGAGCGACAATGACTCAGACGGTAGAGCACTGTCGTATAGATGCAAAGGAGGCTAGGTTCGATTCTCCTGTATGTCTATTACCGAAAGATTATTACGAGAAAAAAAATTCGATAAATAATGTTACTAATTTTTTTTTTATAAAATATTAGATGTAGACAATTAATTATTTATATGTAAATTATCAACAATTAAATTCAACAGAAAGAACAAGTAATTTCTTCTTAATTAAAATAATTGAAATATCCTTATTAAAAAACAACAACAACAAAAATGTCTCTAAAAGTCAGTGCGTATATGCGACAGTTTTAAATGACGTCATTCGCATAGACCATTGAGTCACTTTCCCACAAGTTGTATGCTTTACATACGCATACGCGCACGCGCGCGCACGTGTATGTATAATTCATAAAAATTAAATGAATTTTTTTTTACGGAATGTATGGCATGTATGGAATGAATGGAATGTATGGCACGTATGGCATGTATGGAATTTTTTTAATGGAGAATGGAGGGGGGGGGGGAAATCTCAATCGCCCGTTATAAAAATGAGCTGCATCTCATCAGCAGTCGCATTCACATCCAGAGTGAACTAGTGTAAAGTGTGAAAGAAAAAAGGTTATACGATCATTCTACAATGAGCTCCAACAAGATTGACTATAGGTAATTATTTGTTTTATTGTTTATAGAACATACTTTATATATATTTTTTTCAATATTTTTTTTATTTGTGCAGTTTTGAGAAAGCGAGGCTGGATAGCTTCACGTCTCAATGGACATGCGCATACGTACGACCAGCAGATCTTGCTGCGGCCGGCTTTTATTATACGGGGCAGATCGATCAAGTGCGCTATTTTGAATGTGGTATGGAAGTCTGTCGTTGGGAAGAAGGTGACGACCCTATGACAGAATATAAGCGCTGGGATGGTGGCTGCCTTTTCATTCGTAACAGAAGTTGCGGCAATGTGTCGATCGGATCGAGCCCCGTACCGGTACCTCCTCGAAGAAAAAGTAAAGATGTTTGTGGTCCGTATAAGCTCGAGTATCGGGCAGCAACAGCGTGTGCAACAACTAGCCCACTTTCGAGTACAGACCAGCCTGCGTTATCGTTATCGATAGAGAGTCTTGTTACAAACCATAGCAAATGCAACTGTTGGTATGGTATCTGTTTGCGAAAAATTTGTACGCGGTTATAAGAAGAGTATCGATAAACAAAATGAAAAAATGATTAAAATTCTTGAAAGGATTGAAAAGTCGCAGCGAGATATAGGCAATATTTTGCGTCAACTTGAAATTACCAGATGTAAGATATGTTTGGATGCTAGGGTCGCTGTACTTTTTTTACCTTGTGGACGTATCACTGTATGCATGGAATGTGCATCAAGAATTGACGATTGTTCGATATCTCTTCAAACTATTACCAAACGCGTTCATGCTTATTTTGCGTAAATTTGTTCTTGTTTGGTTTTAATAAAGTTCCTATTATTTTTAAAAAATGTTTGTGTACTTTTTTTCTCTTTTAATATAATATTTTTTGTATTTTGATGTTAAATTTTTTTTGTTTCTTATATATATAATAATACACATTTCTAAAATTTATATATTATAAGTGAGTAAAAAAACAAGGATTGATCGATACGTTAATTTTTAAAATTTATTTTCAAACTTAAATATAAAAAAATCAAATTATATATCACAACTTTTGCGAGCGAGCATCCATCTACTGATAGCCAGCGCATTTTTAAAGACACACGGTGGATTTAATAGATACGCGTTGTGGTTACTGCATACGGAAATGCTATCGTTTGAAAGATTCTTGAGTGATGGACAACCCAAATCTTCAACGTTAACCACAGTCGTTCTATAAAAAAATCATTAGATATCATTTTTTCTCTTTAAGATGATACGCGACGAAAAGACACTTACTGTGCATTGGTCAACAAATTTCTCAACCATTTTGTTTTTTCAAGACCTTTGACAAAAATAGTTGCTCCAAAAAGTGTTTTTTTCATTATTTTTCCAAGATCGTCTTACGGTAAATCGCCAGATTCCCACGGAATACCATGAAAATTTCTCGCTAACCACCGGTTTTTACACTAATTTTTCTTTAATAACAACTCCCATGGGTAAGGTGGTTTAAACAGAAGCACCTATGGAATTGGATCTTCTTCCAGAGGACAAACAGCAATCTCCTTGAATACGAATTCGTTTAAGGTAGTTTTGAAGCCCTGTACGTCTACAACAAAATCCACCGTAGTAACTGAGGAATCGACGTTGACGACTGCGTCAATACAGACGAATGAATGTCTTTTTATACTGAGCTTGCACTTGTTGATGCACCACTATAATTTTTCGATCAATCACAATTGTTCACCCCCGCCATACTTTTTCCAACCAATCAGCATTGACGAGTAGTGAATATAACGCGATGGATTTTTCAAATCTGCTCAGTTGAGTAACTAGCATCATGGCTGAGTATTTCAAGAACACAGCTTTGTTGCTCTTGAGCGCACATCGTCTGGCGAATGCAGGTTATGCTAGTGTCGAAGACATCGAAAGATGGTTGACACTGGGTTCATTGGCTTTGCGCAAAGCCGATGAGCTTTCTCGTTTGCCTAGCTTGATCGTGTCTGGCAGACAGAAGCTGCAGGCAGCTAGTATTTTGTCGGCTTCGTTTCTCGCGTCAATGTTCTCTCAATTCTGAGAATAAGCAATATATTAATCTTTACAAGCAGGTCCGCAATATTAATAACCAGGCAAATGAGCTTTGAATGGTAAGTTATTGATGATCTTATTCACTAAGCCACCGTCAGTCTTTTTTTCACGACGAATGACCATACCTCTTCAGTAGACAAAGTCTTAACGAAACTAAAAATATATAAGCAGTCTTTTTATATTCAGTAGACTCATTCCTTGTTCGATCGGTGACTTATAAATAATATGGACTTCAAAGAGCAATCGTTTAAATTGTAAGTCATAAATTTTTTATTTTGATGGTGTGGTAGAGACGGAAAAATAAGAAAAACGAACTAAATTCTACATTGTAACCGCTTGATACTACATTTGAATCCGCTATTTAGACATTTTTTATTTTAGACGCTTTTATTATACATGGTTACTACTACTACTACTATTACTACTACCACTACTACTACTACTACTACTACTACTACTACTACTACTACTAATACTACTAATATTACTACTACTACTACTACCAATGCTACTACTACTACACTGGCTGTTGTCAATCCAGCTCAAGTCTGAACAGTTCGCTGGAACGACATCAATAGTGCGTTCAAAGACAGAATAAAGACTGGTGTGATAACCAATCTGAAACATCTGGATTTGAATGCGTTTTTGAGGCATGCCAAATCATTATTCCATGCTCAAATTAAGGAGGCCTTGAAGAAACATAGTTCTTTAAAAGTGAATGCCGTACTGAATGCCGAGTATGCAGTCGAAAAGAATAATTGCGATGAAAAGCTCGATGTGAAGCATTTCAATACGAAGATGGCACCGATATACCTAACTACAGACATAGACGAGTGGTTCGTCGAAAACGTTTTACAACCAATCAGTAAGAGCACGGAAGAATTTCAAGAGCAAGACTCGGGCTGGTCTCTTCGCGTTATATTAAATTTAACCATAAATATCAGCAAGTACAATCCTATGAGAGCTAGTTCTTACGTTGAATTGCCCAAGCCTATTAAAAGAAAGAGAGCCTGTGTGAACGTGCGAAACAACGACAACGAATGCTTCAAATGGGCCATCCTTTCGGCGTTACATCCAGTCGCAAGGAATGTATGCCGTGTCACTGCCTATACTGCTCATCAAGATAAATATAATTTCAAAGATCTATCATTTCCAGTACACCCGAAAGAAGTCGTGAAATTTGAAAAGCAAAACAACGTTTCAGTGAACGTGTACTTTTTAAATTTGAATAATGGGTCCTACGATGTGTTGCCGCAACATTTGACCGATGAGAAAAAAGACAGGCACGTGAATCTTCTTCTAGTGGGAAATTATTATATCGATGTGAACGAAGAGCAACAGTAGCAGCAGCAGCAGCAGCAGCAGCAGCAAATGGAACGTCCCGGTATACTATACAAAGTGCACTACGTTTGGATAAAAGACTTATCTCGATTGATGTATCGACAGTTGTCATTTCGCAAATGTAAGTCGTACATATGCGATCGTTGCTTGCACTATTTTCTAACTGAAGAGAGATTGAAAACGCACGAGATCGACTGTAAAAATGTGAATATGTGTAAAATTGTGCTTCCCATTATCAAGGATAAATATTTACAATTTGAAAACTTTAAAAAAGAGTGCGCGGTACCGTTCGTCGCGTGCGCCGATTTTGAGAGTCTCTTGGAAGCGGTGTCCAACAACGAGCGGATCTATCAACGTCACAAACCGTACAGCGTTGGCTTGTTCGTCAAGTGTAGCTACGATGACTCTCTTTTGCGTTATCGAAGCTACAGACAGAAAACCGTCGATGACGTTGGTCCGGCCAAGGGGTTCGTTCGCAATCTTCACGATTTGGCCAAGTATCTGCACGACTTGTACAGAAGCCCGCAGCCTATGGAAAATTTAACGTTCCAAAAGGCATTTAGCTTTCTTCGTGCTACTCTATGTCATATATGTAATAGGCCTTTTGTCGAGAAAAAAAAAGACAGAAAAGTTCGCGATCATTGTCACTTTACGGGAAAGTATCGTGGAGCTGCTCACAGCACGTGTAACATTGCTTATCAAAAAACTCGAACTATATCCGTTTTTTTTCTCAATCTCAGCGGATACGATGCGCATCTACTTATCCGGGAAATTGCGAACGAATTTCCCGGTCGAGTGAGCCTCATTCCTCAAACCAAGGAAAAATACATATCTTTTACGAAGTACGTGGAAGGTACCGATATGAAGGCGTCTTCGCTCGACAAACTATCGTCGTACTTGGAAAAACACGATATTCTAGAGCAACATTTTCAGCAAGGTGACGGATACACACTGCCGCAGATTGCCCTACTCAAGAGGAGAGGTGTATTTTCGTATGACTATGTGTCGTCGTTTACAAAACTTGAGGAGACGACGACGCTTCCACGAAAGCAAGATTTTTACAGCAGTCTGTACGATTCGGATATCAGCGACGAGGAGTACAGTCACGCGGAGAACGTTTGGAGAACGTTCGACATCGCCGATCTCGGCAACTATTCGGATTTATATCTCAAGACGAACGTTCTCTTGTTGGCCGAAGTTTTTGAAAATTTCAGAGCCAAGTGTCGAACGGCGTATCGTTTGGATCCGGCCCACTACTATACGACGCTCGGATTGAGTTGGGACGCCATGTTGAAGTATACGGGTGTAAGGTTGGAGCTCTTGACGGATATCGACATGCTCATGTTTGTCGAGTGCGGCATTCGCGGTGGAGTTAGCCAGTGTTGCAACAGGTACGCTGCCGAGAACAATTCATACATGGGCGA
Organism: Phymastichus coffea; assembly: GCF_024137745.1. Taxonomy (NCBI): domain Eukaryota; kingdom Metazoa; phylum Arthropoda; class Insecta; order Hymenoptera; family Eulophidae; genus Phymastichus; species Phymastichus coffea. The sequence continues at coordinate 1,269,665 of NW_026706822.1, read as the reverse complement.
CGACGACGACGACTACGATCCACAGAAAGAAGAAGAAATATTTAATGTATTTTGACGTTAATAACCTTCACGGCTGGAGTATGACCGAGCCACTTCCACTCGGTGATTTTGAATGGTGCGACATTGACGCCGCTGCCGCCGCCAACTTTTCCTTCGATATTCCCGATGACTTAGCCTTCGGATACATACTCGAGGTAGATTTGGAGTATCCAGAAGAAATTCACGATGCGCACAGGAGCGTTACGTAATCCACTACAGAGCTCTGAAACAAGCAATAGGGCATGGCTTACACCTCGCGAAGATACATCGGGTTTTAAAGTTTAAGCAGAGCCCATGGCTCAAGACGTACATCGATTTCAATAGCGAGTTGCGTAAGCGAGCGGCAAACGAATTCGAAAAAAAGCTGTACAAACTGTTCAACAATGCGGTGTACGGCAGGACCATGGAAAACGAGAAGAAACGCATCGACGTGAAGTTGGTGAACAAGTGGGAGGGGCGATACGGTGCCGAAGCTCTGATAGCTCGACCAAATTTCCACAGTAGCGACATTTTCGACGACGAACTGGTGGCGATTCAACTGTTGCGTACGAAAATCACCGTGAGAAAACCCATTTAAATAGGTCTCGCTGTTCTCGACTTGTTCAAGACGCTCGTGTATCGATTCCACTACGACTACATACGCGGTGCCGCCGTCAGCGAGGAGCGTTGCAAGCTTCTGTACATCGACACGGACAGTCTCGTGTACGAGATCACCAATGTAGACATGTACGAGGTCATGCGTCGTGATATTCATGAATTCGATACGTCGAATTTTCCAGAGCTGAATCGTTTCGCGATTCCCAGAACCAATAAGAGGGTGATCGGCAAGATGAAGGACGAGAACGCCGGAAGGCTCATGCTCGAGTTCGTGGAACTCAGAAGTAAAATGTACAGCGTGAGAGTTCGGAATAGAGATGCAATAAAGAAGGCAAAGGGGATCAAGAATTCTGTGCTGAATACCACGATTACGTTCGCGGACTACGTCAAATGTCTCCGTAAAAATGTGATTTTGAGCCGACAGTAAAAGTCCATAAGATCGCGTCATCATCAGTTGTACAGCGAGAGACAAACAAAGATCGCGCTCAACGCGCACAACGATAAACGCTTCTTGCTGCCCTGAACCACCGATACGCTTCCTTGGGGCCATTACGGCTATCTATTGGTGGAGGGGGAGGGGCGGATAGAGGCGTTGGGAATGATCGCAGTCGAGCCAACGGTCGCTGCTGCTGCCAGCCGACGCCGTGGAGCCGCCAGCTGCTGCCGCCGAGCCGCCAGCTGCTGCCGCCAAGCCGTCGGCCGCCGCCGCCGTCGCCGAAAAAGAGCGGAGTGGGGGACGGGTTATATCAATCGGCACCCGGGGTTTCGCAGCTCATTCTCATCGTGACAAAGTTACTAGCACCATCGACGACGACGACGAGTAGTGAGCAGCAGCAGCAACAGCAGCAGTCTTCTAATTTCATTTTAAGTCAACTTGTTCCAAGAAAAAGAAAGTTACTGGAAGCTCGGTTTGTCGATGAATTTAGAAAAAAATAAAATTTCCGTGATTAAAAAAATTACTCTAGGTAATTGTGATTGTGTGTGTGTGTGTGTGTGTTTTGTTTCAAGTAAACTGAGTTTAAATATCATTGTTTTTTCTACAGATGGATCTCGCGCAGCTGAATAATTTAGTTTGTAATCAATTCAAACCCACTATGAAGATTCGTGACTTGGACACAGAATCCAAGTATATGATCACCAGACTCAAACAAGTCGAAACACGATACGGTGCAAAAATCGTAGCCGAAGTGAACGAGCAGTTTCAACTGTTTCTACCAAACAAGGTATGGAGTGCACTGATCGTGAATGAAAAGCTGTTCAACGATATGTCGGATTACGCTAATAAATTTAAATTATTTCTCACCCATAAGGGTAATGGTTGTATAGAATTTACAACAGCATAAATATCGTATGTATATAAATGTACGCATAACAAAAAAAGAAGAAAATAAACTTTCTTTATATTTTTTTAAATCAAAATATGTGTGTGTGTGTGTTTATTTATTAATTCTTTAATTTACATAGTTTTCTTTTTTTTCTCTCTACAATTCGGTTCTATTTATCCAACTATTGTGCGAATCATCAAATCCTAACCACTTTACGAAAACTTGATTACTACGCCTCTTAATAACCTTTTGCACTAGATAGATGTTGGTATATTTGGTTTTCTGAAGTTCCTGTTCGTAGAAGCCACCTAGTATAGGCTTATTTTGATAATCTTTTAAATGATAAGTAGTTGTTGGTGCCACGCGCACAATTGTAAATATTTCCGTTGACCAATTTGGTATATATCCCTTTTCAAATATTTACTTCGCTTTGCTCACTCTGACTTTGTCGCAAACTTTGAACTGTGGCTTTCTTCTTTCTCTTCTTCCAACATATTGTATAAATTTTTTTAATACTTGAGCTTGATTCGCCGCTGTAACTTGGATAGGTTTTATACTAATAGTTTTGTGTTTGCGATTATTGTAAGCAGCTGTGAGCTCCGGTAGTACGTCGAACCATTTGTAGTTCCCAGGGAGACTAAACTTTTTCCATATAGCGTTCTTCAACGTGCGATTAAATCGTTCGCATATCGAAGCTTTGAGCGAACTATTGGTAGAATACAGATTGATATTATATTTTTTAGAATTCCTTGCCTCTATCTGTATGAAGATTCTTTAGCCGTCTACCTTTCGCTAAAATAGATTTCATGGCCGCTGTCACATCGAGACCGGTTTTCCTTTTCACTGGCACAGTCCACGCGTGCTTGGAAAAATTATCAATTATCGTGAGAAGCCAATTGTAGCGGCGATTTTGTCTAGAATAGGCCTGCATATCAACGAGATCGGCTTGCCACGTCTCATCGATACCTCGAATGTCATTTTTTCGTCTTGGATATATACGTCTCGTTGGTTTGTGCAACTCCTCCACCACCGCTTCCATATAATCGACTGTTTTCTAAATTTTCAACACTTGACTTTATTCGTGGTAATTCCTCTTTGATAATTGCATCCAAATCCTCAAGATCACTCCTTAATCATACGATCACGTCTCTCGTAGTATTGATTGCCATCTGAACGATGTTTTCCGCAGTTTCCTAATTTATAGCATCTTTAGCCTGCCGCGGAGGAGCAAGATTTTCCAATCTTTTATTCTCTAGATCGTAATGGTACTCGCTCGTGAGCTTGAACCCAATACCGGGCGGACCGCGAATACCGTGGACTCCTTGCTCTTTATATTTACGTCCGAATATGTAGACGTTCATTTTGATAATGCTCGAGCGATAGGTGTGTTCTTAGTATATATATATATCCACCCTCGCGTAATTCTTCGATTATCGAATGAATTTCGTTGATGTGATTATTGTTACCAGCTGATTGCTCTGCCAGTAACAATCGAAGACGATCAATGAGCTCATTCGGATCATCCCAGTATACGTGATCCATAGAAGTATTGTTTCGCGCAATCTTGTAGATAGGCAAAGACGTACCAGTCGTCTGTAGCAGCCCCTCGCCTCCTTTTGTATTTTTTTTAGTCAAACCAAATAACGGACCAATTATGTTATTGAATTTACTACTATTGTGCGCTCATATAGCCTCGTTTGGATTATTTTTCTTCCTATAAATATTAGAAATCTCCAAGATTTCTTTGTAGCTCTTAAGATCATTGGAAGTGATTAAACTTTGATCAGGTTGCTTTGCAACCAGTAACTCCATTAAACCCTGTGTTTTTGGATACTTGAAACCATCGACGTCTACGTTATCTTTGTCAAAAATCACCGTAGATTTACCAAGCGTGTATGATCCATTTCGTTCTTTACATACTCCATAATTCAAGTCCACGTAATTCGAATCACTTTTATCCAATGCATTCGTGTACTTGTCGCCAACTAAATGCTCATCCTCGCTCGGCTCGTCGGATAAACTGATACTGATACTATGTGTAGTATTGTGCGTGACAGTAGCATCGCTATCTCCGCCACTAGACTGAGCGGTTTCGTACTTGTCGACATTATCAGCCGAATTGATTGCGTATTTTAATTTTAATTTTTTTGTTTAGAAATTTCGGCTTTTTAGTAACTGTAGCAGGAGTTTCGGGGGGAAGATTTTTTTTGTTCCTTCTCACTTATTATAACTTTAAGAGGATCGACTATTAGTTTGAATGTCTTATTCAAGACTTCGTCGGTATACTCTCGGTTATACTTCAATAAACTATATTTTCGTCTTATCGCGTCTTGCGCTTTTACGAGTTGAGAAAGCACATGTTTTTCCCTTTGATGATCAGCCATGTTAACGCTTCAACGATCATCGAGAGACTGTCTACCGCATTACTAACGTGATATATTTATAACAAAACAATCAAAGCCTTTTCGATATCTTCCACAGTTTATAGCTCTGTCTTTGTCGATCACTAAAAACCCATATTTATCATCCAACCAGCATTTTGCACAAAGTTCTTTAAATTGATTGTAAGTCATATCTGAATTCATATGATCGTCGTATATATGTTTCATATTTATTTCGTCTTGTCGAAAAATTGCCAATAAATTGACGTTATCTCTCACGAGATGCATAGGAATACGCACGTACGTTTGCGAGAGATAGAAACAGTCTACGCTCCTATGTCTGCCCATACAAAAGAAAGCGCGTAAATTGTCCTGTTTCTCACAGGCGATGTCGTTGAATATCATATGTGAATTAGGCAATGCATGCTCGGGATCAATCATGGATTCGTGCTCCTTGAACGGAAAATACTTCACTCCGTCTATCGGCTTTAACATCTCTTCCAATAATTTATACTTTGGCTGATCGAGCGATTTCGAGTACACGTAAACATTTTCGAATCTAACGCCATTAGGGTGAGTGATAAGCGCCAAAAGACTGTTGGTCTTGCCACAGTTGGACGGACCACAAAAAATAGCTCTGATGCTATTCGGCAGTAAATCTCCGTGACGCTTTGGTTGCTTATCCTCCCGCATGATAACGTCAAAATTTTCTAGGGGATGTTTCATTTAATTCATACTCACGAGACAGAGTTCGAACGATAACTGACCACATGGCTATATATAAGAGGTGTGTACAAAAAGTAAGGTGACTTTTCAAATTTCACGGGCAACGTACTTTCGATTATCGATTTTTTTGTTTTGTTATGTTGGTACACTCTTCCCGAACATCTGTACCAAGTTTCAAGTGTATAGCATTTTTTGTTTGGTTGTGAGAAGCGTAAAGGTTATAAGTGTTTTGCGTGATCGGCAATTTCTTGCTATCGAAAAATATGGGTCAAAGGATTTGCATCAAATTTTGTGTAGAAAATAAAATAAAGTGCTCCGAAACACTTGAAATGTTGACGGTGGCATACGGTGAAACTGTTCTGAGTAAAAAAAATGTTTACAAGTGGTACAAACTCTTCCAAGATGGCCGGGAAGATGCCAATGACGAGCCTCGCTCTGGACGCCCAAGCACGTCAACAACTGATGAAAACGTTCAAGCAGTGAAGAAAATTGTTCTGAAAAATCGTCGAATCACTATCAGAGAAGTTGCTGAGGATGTTGGAATATCGCTTGGCTCGTGCCATGAAATTTTTTCTAACGTTTTGGGCATGAGACGTGTGTCAGCGAAGTTTCTTCCGAAATTGCTAAATTTTGACCAAAAGAACCGTCGCATGAGCATCGCTCAAGAACTGTTGAATGACGTCACCGACGACCCAGATTTACTCAAAAGGGTCATAACTGGTGACGAATCATGGGTTATGATATCGAAACCAAAGTCCAATCGTCCCAATGGAAGAGCTCAAATGAGCCATCACTGTTTTCTTCAATTACCATGGCGTGGTGCATGAGGAGCTCTTTACATATGGACGTACGGTCAATAAACAGTATTATCTTGAAGTTATGCGCCGTTTGCGAGAAGCAATACGAAGAAAACGCCCAGAATTGTGGAAAAACAATTCATGGTTTTTGCATTACGATAATGCTCCTGCTCACTCATCTTTGCTAGTGAGAGATTTTTTGGGCAAAAACAACACCACAATCATGCCTCAGCCAGCATATTCACCGGATTTGGCCCCATGTGACTTTTTCTTGTTCCCAAAACTAAAGAGACCTATGAAAGGACGGAGATTTGCAACGATTGAAGAGATAAAGACTGCATTGCTGGAAGAGCTCAAGGCTATACCGAAAAGTGCTTATGAGAAGTGCTTTCAGGATTGGAAAAACCGTTGGCATAAGTGTATTGTATCTGAGGGGGATTACTTTGAAGGAAACAACATAAATATTGATAAATAAATAAATATTTTTTATTAAAATACAAAGTCACCTTACTTTTTAAACACACCTCGTATACCTGTTTTTATAGTTTCAAATGTTAGTCGTGTGTTGGACTTAGTCGAGTGATGATCATATGCAAACGTCAAAGAGCAAAGAAAGGACGAGGATTCGTCAATGATATCATTAATAAACTTCCATTTGAACTCCATATTCCAGGCTATCAATATTGTGGACCAGGAACTAAGTTACAGACACGTTTAGCTCGCGGCTATCCAGGAATCCATTCTCTCGATGCAGCTTGCAAGCAACACGATATAGCGTACTCGAAAAATCGAGAAAATATCCAGGCTAGAAATGTCGCAGACAAAATTTTAGCTGAAAAAGCGATGAAAAGAGTCTTCGCTAAGGATTCTAGTTTTGGTGAGAAAGCAGCTGCTTACACTATATCTAACGCCATGAAATTAAAATCAAAGTTTGGTATGGGTCTCGCGAAGAAAAGAAAGAAAACCAAAACGAAAGGACGCAAGAAAACGAAAAAGTTAGTTAACTTGAAAAGCGTGATCAAAGCGGCCACATTCAAATGGTCCAAAGGTTAATGTGCGCGCAAAGTCATCGGTTCTGCTTTGAGCAAAAGCTCGTACAACCGTTAAAAAAGCTGGTAGAAAAGCAAGCATCAATGTTCCACGAATTCTGCCAATATCAACTAAGATGGGTGGAGCTTTGCCCTTCCTCATACCACTTTTTGCAGGCTTGAGTGCAACTGGCGCTCTAGCTGGTGGCGCCGCGGGAATCGCAAAAGCCGTGAACGATGCAAAGTCTGCAAAACAGCAATTGGAAGAGAACAAGAAACACAACAAAACGATGGAGACCATTACTCTGGGAAAAGGCTTGTATCTCAAACCTTATAAAAAAGGATATGGACTTTATCTCAAACCTTATTTGGGATCAGGTTTGAAAAAAAAAGTTCGAAATAAATTTACCGGATAGAGCCCTCACAAATTCCCACTTGATGAAGTATGCAAAAGTTTTGAGTATACCAAATTTTCGCGGAGTCTTCATGAGAAATCACTTCCCGAGTTCAGGACCATATTATCACGAATCAGCTATAGTCAATCTTGATGGCGTCGAAGGAACAGGAACGCACTGGATGGCTTCTCGCAAAATCGGAAAAAACGTCACATATTTCGATAGCTTTGGAGATCTTAGACCACCTATTGATTTAATGATGTATCTTGGTGATATCGAGATCAAATATAATACTAAAAGATATAAAGATTTCAATTCTCACGTATACGGTCATCTTTGCTTACAGTTTTTGTGCGAGGGTATAAAAGTAAAGGCAACATGAAAATATCGGTAATCATGTTCACACAGTCATGGAGGGTTCGTTAACCCTGACGCTCTCGGGTAATTCTTCACTGTTGGAAGCGCACTATTTCCCACCAATCGAACTATCACAGCATAAACATTACAAGTTGGGCTTAGTCGAGTTTCTAACGTTCAACTCGATACCTAATATCGACGTACATAATAATAAAGTTTACGTCGCAAATCAAATTATCGACATACCTGTCGGGACCTACGAGATCGACGACATTGATAAATTTCTTCACAAAGCTGTGCAGCCTCTCCATACTGATAATAATAATAATATAATATTAAATTTGAAACCAAATAACAACACCTTGCATTGTACAATCAAGTGTTCCGAATCTATCGATTTTCGTCCGCAGAATTCTATCGGAGGATTGTTGGGTTTTTCACAATGTACATTAGAGGCAAACGTTTCTCACAACTCTGATCTTCCCGTCAGTATTCTCAGAGTGAATACTGTGAGAGTCGAGTGTAATATAACCGCTGGAGCTTACTTGAACGGAAATACCGTTCACGATATTTACGAATTTTTTCCAGCAGTACCGCCTGGATATAAAATTAATGAAATTCCCTCTCGCGTGATTTATCTTCCAGTTACGAAAAAGTCTATAGATTATTTACAATTACGCATCGTCGATCAAGACGGAAATTTAATTAATTTTCGCGGTGAAGCCATAACCATCAGATTACACCTCAAAAGCGTATAATGGGAATTGCTTACGATTCAAAGAGTGGTAGAGGCTATATAAGCATTGAAAAATGCAAACCCATCATCAATCGTCGACTAAAATTGAAAACGTCAACACGACGAACTCCAGTCATCAATCGTCATCGGAAAGCGAAAGCTTTAACGCGTCAAAGCATAAAATTCCTAAAAAGTCTTGGGTTAAGGTAGTTCCAGGTGGAAAATAAATTGCCTAATTTTTTTTTTTGCTGTTGCTTTCAACGAAACAATGGAGAACATTCTAGAAATACAGTCACCTGACATCTTCGATGAATCTTTGGCTCATTACGAGATCCACACTCATCAACCTTACACCAATTCATCGTTCAAAAATAGTGACGAGATTCGTATATCAATTCAACATCAAGACTTGTGCCTTTTACCATCTCGCAGCTCGTTACACATTTGTGGACGATTACGCAGCAACAATAACACTTTGTTAATGAATACTGATTTTGTTAATAATGCCATTTGTCACATGTTTGAAGAAATTAGGTATGAGCTGAATGCTATAGAAATAGATAAATGTAAGAACGTTGGTCTCACAACCGTTATAAAGAACTGGTTATCTCTCACTCCAAGTCAAACCTTGATTGCCGAAAATGCCGGATGGATAAATACCTTAGAACAAGAGGACCGTAAAATAACTAATGCAAATGGCGACTTTGACATTTTGATTCCTCTGAGCTTCATACTTGGATTCGCTGAGGACTATCGCAAAGTGCTAGTGAATATGAAAAATGAATTAATTCTCGTAAGATCGAGTACTGATTTAAATGCAGTTTATCAAACGAAGAAGACCGTGGCCGACGTTGAAGCTTACGAAGAATTCAAGATTAATGTAACACGTCTCAAATGGCTTATGCCCTATGTGACTGCATCGAATGCAAAGAAAATAGGTCTACTCAACTTTCTAAAAGGCGAACGAAGTATTTCAATGAGTTTTCGTAGTTGGGAACTGTACGTATATCTAGCCCTGCCTGCAAACACAAATCACGTCTGGTCAGTTAAAACGACAAATCAGTTGGAGAAACCACGCTACGTCATCTTAGCCTTCCAAACCAATCAAAAAATGAACCAAACTCTAACGCTAGTATATTTGATCATTGTAACATCAGAAATGTAAAACTGTACATTAAATGAAAAAAATGTTTATTTATTAGTTGAGGTGGTGTACAATGATGACATGTATACATATTATTATTAGTTCTTCTTTTCGTTATTGAACTGCTGATAGCCTTTTTGTTCAGGAAAATTTTTAGTATTGCTCAAAAATTTGGAAATACTTTGTTTCCATGTCGATGATTCTTTGTTCTTCTTTTCGTCCGGGTTTTCCTGTGGAAGACAAGAGTACTTTACTTTAAAGTAGCGATCCATTTTATTGGATTGCTGGTTGATGAAAGACTCGATAATTCTTACACTGTGCTATTTATAGTAGCTTACAACCACGAAGTCTACAAATAAAAGAAAGTAAGCAGGTACTTGCACGTTTTTTCTATTAAACCATCTTCGGTAGATGAGACACGCATGCACGCACACACACGCGCGCGCACATTGAACATAAAAAAAAATTATTATTATTCGTTATATACCAATTATAATAAATATTTATGTATAATATTTATTATAATTAGTATATTTATTAAAATTTATTATCATTTGTATGTATTAGCGCTTGGGCCCTCCCCAGCAGAAGCCGCCAGCGGTGCCACCGCCGCCGCCGCCCCCCACATATCAACCGTGTAGCTAGTATACACAATACGGTATTGTCGTAGTAACAATGGCTGTAGCTCTAGCGGTAGAGCATCGGCCTGCAGATCCGGAGGACGCGCGTTCGATCTCCCGATCCGTCCATTTTTTTTCCGATAAATCTAAAAATTTAACACACACGCGCACGCACACACATACACACACACACACACACACACACACACACACACACAATAAAAAATCAAAACGCATAACACAGAACGCGCGCGCGCATCGAGAATACATTAGATCACGAGAAGAGTGAGAAGGAGAAGGAGGGAGGGGGAAGTGCAGAGAACGCACGTTGCGTCAGAACACATCAGCACACAGTGCATAGGAATCAAATCAGTAGGCTGGGAGAGGGGGAAGTGCAGAGAACGCGCGTCAGAGTACATCAGAACAGTATAGAAGAAGGGGGGTGGAGTGCGTAGAACGCACGCATAGCACAGCAGAGCAGGGGGGAGAACGCACGCCACATCAGATCAACTCAGTAGGGCAGGGGCGGAGTGCGTAGAACGCACCGGTATAACTTAGTAGGAGGAGGGGGGAGGTTAGTCGATAACGCACGGGCCGATCAGTAAGGGGGGGGGGGGGGTGAGGTGAACATGCACACACCTCAACTCACACGCTTCAACTCAGTGAGCTGATACCCCTCTGAGTTGAGGCCCCTCTGGTTTACCTACTAATATTAGATGAAAATTTAAGAGACACCATAACTGTTATTGTAAACGAATTTATGGACTTTGAAAAGGAAAAAAAATTATTAAAATTTGGTGGTTTAACAATGACAAGCTTTACAAATTCTATTGACAAAAACATTTATGAAGTGCTCATATCAGTATCTAAAAATTTAAGTTGTATATGATCACAAAAAACAAGTACGAGTTTACTCGTGAGTTTCTTCTTATTATAATTGAAAATTAAATTGGTGCGGATTTGAAAAATGTGATGGATCTTTTAACTGATATTCTGGAAATGTCTTACTTTAATAAAAAAGTTGAATACACAATTGCTGATGCTCTTGAAGATTTTATGAATATTGCAATAAAAGCTGAAAATTCAAAATTCAGAAATAGTAATTTAATTAGAGATGAATTGAAAAATCATTCTAATTCTATTTCTATAGCAGCTAATTACTTACACCCCACTTATCAAGGCATAAAAATGAAAATGTTTGAGCCTGACAGCGAAAAAATTGTGATTGAATTTTTTATTTGTAACACGGACAAAGATATTATGAGTACTTTCTTAAAATTCAAAGACAAATTAGATATTTTCAAAGTTCTATTTAAAAAGAAATATGAAAATGCCAAAGTATTTTATCAAGCAGTGCAACCATTTCACAAAAGGTTTAATGAATTTTGTTTTAAATTGATTAAAATACCTGCTTATATGAATTACAAAGAGTTCAAAATAACTTGCCAAAAAATGTAGATATTATGCAGGAAAAGCAAATACGACAGCTTTTTTACTTACTGAAATGTAATGAAACGAAAAGAGAAAAAATGATTTCAATTGCTGCAGATGTACAACATGTAACATTAAGCACAATTTGAAGGATGGGAAATTATTGAATTATTTGCGTGTAATAATCTAGGGTGAAATATCAGTGACTTCTAAATACGTATTTCAAGCAGTGGATTGTCTCCTTCAAGATTTTATAGAAAACAAACAACTATTTGGTGGCAAAACAATAATTGTTTCAGGTTATTTTCAGTAAATACTACCAGTCCTTTGTTCCGGTAGTGGTACAGTTATTATTGAATACTCTCTTAAATTTAGTTATCTATGGAAACATTTTTTAACTATGGCACTTACAGTAAATTTAAGAGATACCCAAGATAATAATGATTTTAAAGGAATGGCCTTTACCTGTCTGAGAAGTGAAAAATCTAAATTCATAGAGGAATAGAATGGATTAATAGAAATTCTCCATTATATGATTGCAAAGGAAAAAAATATAATAAAAATAATATTCGGAAATAGAATAACAATTGATAATTTAGACTTAGATGACAAAATAATTTTGGCACCTTCAAACAATAATGTAGTCAATATTAATGATGAAATTTTCGACATAATGGAGGGCGATTGCCATAAATATTTAAATTTAGATACATCCCAAGATGACAATGGAGAAAATGTAGATATCATATTACGAACTGAATTTCTAAGTTCATTAACACCGCATGGATTGAAACTAAAAGTTGGTGCTGCTATAAAACTGTTATAAAATTAAATTAATTTAGTTAAAATTTAAATTTAGAAGAAGGACTTTGCAACTGAACACGATTGATAACAAACAATCTGTACAAATATACTGTCGAGGTACAAATAACTTGTGAAAAAAATATCGGAAAAATCGTTTTTATTCCTAGAATATCTTTATTACCCTCGAAAGATATACCATTCAATATGCGTCGTAGACAATTTCCAATTCGATTAGGATTTACAATAACAATTAATAAATTATAATGACAATCTTATGGCCAAGTTGGAGTTTATCTACCATCTCTGTGTTCAGTCATGGACAATTATATGTTGCCTTATCTAGAGCAAAAAATAAAAATAATTTGAATATTATATTATTGAAACATGCTCTCATAAAAAGAAATGACAAAAAAATAACAATAACGTTTAAACCATAAATATCGTTTTCAACGAAGTTTTATAATAGTACATGCACCTAATTATGGACTTTACGTTGTATGCAGCACTAGAACTACAGCAGCAGAACACAAAAATATGCAACACTGGAAACAAGGCAGCAGCATAAAATATGTAGCGCTGGAAACTCGGCAGCAACATGTTATACGCAGCGCTGGAAACACGCAGCATCATGCTAAAATATTGAAACGCTAGGTAATTTTTGCATAACATTATTACTGATGAGTTAAATCTGACAGAAAATTTGGGAAAAGGTGTCTAAGGAAGCTATCACAAATATGATAGGCTTGGATGAAACGCTTAAACAACACGTTCGTGGTGTCAAGGTAACCTTCCAGGTCGACAATACACACACCATCCCTGACAACGTGCAGGCATATAGTGTTTTCGTCGAAAAATCATAACTCACCGATGAGACGATGTCCAGGTGCCCGAGGTGACCTCTGGGTCGACTTGACACCGTCCATGAGGACATGCACGAGAAGTCCGCCAAACCAGGAAAACGTTGATACCGATGATCGTGCTACATCTCCATCATTAAAATAAAGCAATAATTAAGATAGGTTCAGGTTACTAAAGTTAAAAATCTGTCGGATAACGTTACGGAAGAAAACACGGTATTACTTTAATATAATATAACATGGTTGATGATTGATCATAGATCATTGTATTTTGTAAATTGTATATGGTAGTTGATATATAATAGGTGATAAGTGGTCGTTGGTAGGCGATATGTAATTGGTAGATGGTAAGTAATAGGTGATTGATAATAGATTGCAGACAAAAGATCATAGATGACAGATTGTACGTTGCAGGTGGTATTTTGTCAGTCATATGTGATAAATGGTTGTTGATAGATAATAATTTATAGATGATATTATGTTATAAATTATAGGTGACAGGTAATATATAATGGTAAACGATAGATTACATAGCTCGACGTGAAACTTGCTGATTAGATGAGACTAGATATTTTCGGTAGATTTTGGATCGCTGAATTCAAATCGGACTTTACATTTCAAATCTATCACATTACATTTTTTTAATTTCCTAATCTAAAAGAGCAAAAGATGCTATTTTTGCTGTTTTTGAGGTACAATAACATATTCAATAAATTTTTTATACATTAACATATAATATTTAATACATTAACCAAGATTTGCCTGCTGGAAAAAATTACAACTCGAACAAAGGGAGTGAAAATACAGTATGATTGAAAAATATTGTACTAAAAACTAATTACATTATTTTTCAACAAAAAATTTTACATAATTTATATTCGGTATTGTTCATAGTAATGATAAGAAACAATTTACCAAATTTGTCATTCGAGATATTTCATATTCGCGGCATATGCGCTTCATGTGTTCGAAAACTCGAAAAGAGAGGCACGCGCGCACGGTATGCTGATAAGGATCAGTCCCAAACACATGTGCTCCAGGCGCTCATCGGCCGAGTTTGTTATGATTGGGAAACCTGAGTCCTAGTGCGACCAGAACATATTTTTCGTCCGAATAATTAGTGAGCACGTTTTTACTTCTTCTTTTTCACTCTAAATTAAAGAGAGAGCTACGAAGACTACCCTCGGAAAACCCATCACGCCGTGCGAGTTCAATTCGCTTCGAGACATTGCCTCGCACAGTCCACCTAGTTCTTCTTCCTATGAGTGCGTTTTTAGTACCTAGCTACAAGCCATCGCACAAACATCATTTTTGTAAGTGTACCCGCGCCTGTGTACCTCCGTACATCCACAACTCGGTGAGCCAGCGACCGCAACAAGGGCTAGCAGCAACCATCTACCTAGCTAAGGATACACAATGTATCCTCTGAGGTATTCTACGTCCTGGGGCAGCCCGAACGGCGGCTATTTATCTACTCCCATCACTAGGAGCAGTGTGGCTGTGCCCGTGACCAAGACGTTGGCACCATACTGCTCTAGGAGGCGCTTTCCTTCTCGCGTAAAGTGCGTATGCAGCATCGCGAGGTGAGCGAGCAATAACCGTTGGATGGCCATCCACAGTCAGGTAGGGCGAATGGCCAGACTAATCGAGTCTGCGCCTTCTTTTATATATATATATATATATATATATATATAGTACTTTAGCGGTTTAGTGATTTGTCACTTATCCTTATCAAGGTATTTCATGTTAGTTATATTTGGTTGTTGTATTCGATTTTCTTGCTGTTGTATTTTGGCGGTTTTTTTCCCACTCAAACCTGAGGTTTTTTATGCCACCTAAATGCGGCACTTGTTGTAATAAATAACTTGTAAACAGCTTAATTAATTATTCGTTATACTAATCACACACCTCTCCTTGTTACTATAACGCGCGAGATTACTTTTCACTCACCTTTGTTACTTTATTCTTTATCAATTCTCATTAAATTAAAAATCATTACCCTGAATTGTTTAGAGTACACACTTTATGACCCTTATAAGAGAGATGAGAGTGCAGTGAAAACACGATTTTTCATACAACATTTAATCCACAATACCTAACCTCACCAAATCCCTCAAACTATAAACAAATGTCGAACGTTTGTAGCAGCAACATGCGTTTCCAGAACGAACGAGGTATCAATTATTGAGTCGTTTTTGTTTTTTATTTTATTTTATTAATATTATTATTTTTTAAGTTTTAGACAGCATACTGTTAGTATTACGTACGATTGTTGTAATTTTATTTTTCTTGAAAATACTTGAGTTAAAAGTTACTATTTAAAAAACCCAGTATCTTAGGTTTTTATATAGGCAAAAATCTAAGTTTACTAGTCTGTCGATTATACACAGTTATTACATCATTACGTTTGAGTAACCAACAGTAGTCAGCTATAACGACGGAATCCCATCCTCCTGAATACCTAGATTCAATAGCTAATAGATCCTGGTGAAATCTCTTTTCCTCCTCATCACTTACATCATCTAAATTTCCATCGAGATGGTCATGCAAAAATGTAGTTTTTGACTCATACGGTATGATAGATCTTTAAATTTTTCTAACATATCTTTTGCAAGCTCTTTGTAATTGTTTTTTGTTATTTCCTAAGAAACCATTTATGACTTTTCCAAAAGCAAACCAGGCATTTTTTTCTTTGATAGACATAGTTTTCTTGAAATCGTCATCTTTACACAGCAATTTAATTTGAGGTCTAAGAAAAATTCCTGATTTTATCTTTGCGTCACTAAGTTTTAGAAATTTTTTATGTAAATACTGAAAACATGCACTTGGTTTATCGAGCGCTCTTACGAACTGCTTCATTAGACCTAATTTTATATGCAGTGGAGGTAAAAGAATATTTTTCGAATCAACTAACGCTTCGTGGAGGATGCTCATCGATCAAATTCTTCCTACTAGGCCAGTTCTTTTTTACCAAATGCTCTTTATCAGCTGTACTATATCAGTCGCAGATGAAAAATGGGTATTTGGTGTATCAACTTTGTTGGCCTAGAAGAATGGATATGATTTTAAAATCACCATATATCTTTCATTTATGTTTTTTGTAATCTATTTTTTCAAGAAGCAGTTTCATGTTTTCATATTCCTCATCTAAAACTCTAGAATATTCAATAGGAACAAACGCATACAGATTTCTATTATGAAGGAAAACTGCCTTCAAACTGCGGATAGAGAAATCTTTAAAAAGTCTCCACTAATCTAGATTATGAGTTCTAAGACCAAAAGCAGCCATTAAACTTGAAACATCGTTGCAAATAGTTAATGATTCCGCCTCCGTAAAATATTTTAGAAATTCTTCTTCGCGATTTTTGTACCAAGTAACAGTTATCTCGGGAGAAAGCGTACCTTTTTTATGCAATCTTGAAGCTAACAGCTCGACTCTTTTTTCGAATTTCCTAAATCTCGATTTAAGTCATTCAACTCAGCCTGGTTGAACGTACAAGGTATACCAAACGATGAGCGCAGTTCGTTGCTACTAAAAAAAACTTCATATTTATTTTCATCTTTGTTATCTTTGTATCTTTGTTCTTCTTCTTCGTCTTCTTTTTTTGCTTCCACTTTGATTTTTGGAACAGGAATGGGATTTTTAGGCGTATGAGGAGTATGTCTACAAATTGTACGTTTGCATATTTAAAACTGTGTTTATTTTTACTATTAAAGGTACTGATTTATTTACAACCGTAGCATAAACAAAAATAACAATCATCAACGTGATTTTTCGGTTCTAGCCATACTGTGGGACTGTCAAATGTCATAAATTTTCTTTTTCATTTTTCCACTCTGTTAAAGCTACTCTGCACATATCGTAAATCACGTTAGGAACCTAAGTTTTATTTAAATTGGTCAATTCATTATTAAAATATTCTTTATACAATAATTTGATAGATCTAGTTACATTATTTAGTTGGGACGATATCACCACAGACTTAACAGAACTTCTGCAGGTCATTCATACACTGTTGTGAAGGCATTTTTTATGAAAATTTAAGTTTTGGACTTAAAATAATATCTAAAAAACTGTTTAATACGAAGTTCTAAGAAAATGTTTTGATTACGTTAATGTTATCTGAAGATTTTTATTATATAGAAAGAATACTACAGAGCTAGTATTTTCAATTTTCAAACTAACTTAATATAAATGATGAAAATCTGCCGTTCACAAAGATACAAGTATTTGATATAACGAAAAATACTAGGATAAAAATTTTTAATTTTATTGAAAATAAAATTCTAATTGAACAATACTACTTTATGAAGTGAACATACTCGTAAATAAGAATTAAGAATAATTAAATAAAAATAAATGAGAAAGAAAAATGAAAAATAAATAAATATAATTGAATAAGAAACAGAAATACAAGGTATATAAATAAACACTTGAAATATACAGTAAAACAAAAACAATGACTTTATCTTTGCAAGGAGTTCTCGATATTTTGAATATTTATCCGTTAGCCCACCGCTCAAACACGATCTCTAACACAGATAGTAATATTTACACAGCTTGTATTAAGTCAGAACTATATTGTTCAACTGCATCATTCGAGCTCTCCAATGAAGTAGAGCAAACTCTGCTATTCCACTAGATGGTATACAATAGATGGAAGACACCTAGTGGATGAAAGGTGAAGTTGTTAGAATAGCCTGAAAAGTTACCGATCTCGTGGATCAAGAAAATTGGGTTGTAAGAGTCTCTTGCACCGCTTTAGGTTAAAGTGTACATCGTTGAACCGATGTCTGATGAAATGCTTACGGTATAAGTGGTGTAATGGGGTTAATACCGTTTATTTAATTTATGCGCGCGATCGCATAGAAAAACGCGCGTGATTACCTGAATGTTCAAACACGAAGATTGGAGAGCAGGAGGGAACGTGTATCAGTCAACCAACTATCTACTAACGTGAAATAAATACGTCGAAAATACTGTTAATATCACAAGCGAGATCGTTTATTACCTCTTAATGCTACACTGTATTCGGCCCGCGTGTTTATGTTTACATGACGCGCGCACGACAACAACGTGCAGTGTCGGGTCGTTCGCCGCTTTTTGTTCGCCGGGTTAATACATGCACGCTTCTTACAGAGTACGAGAGATTAGTTATAGACAATTCTACTACGATCGCGAAATTAAGCTGACCAGCTTACTTTATTGTCAGTCGCAGGGAGAACGAAAGAAAAAGTTCGTAGGCGTGACTCGGAGAAGCCCGTTTCTGCGGTCGATCAGCTCTCGCTGTCGATTTTGCCCTCAATGGCGAAACTCCTCACACACACACACGCTTACACGCACTCGTCTATGTCGGGTGATGGCACAGTTCCTGTCTCTCCTTATTAACTCGTTTCTGCACTCGGGAAAGCTCGGGAAAACGTCAAAAGTATTTGCTGCACAGCTCTGCGATCGGGTTCTAATCCTCGACTGGTTCGTTTGCATTCGCGCGCGTTCCGTCGCGTCTCGTACCGAATTCCCTCAATACATTTTGCCCCAACCGTCAGGTGCTGCCCTCGCCGGCAGTCGCATGGTTGGGCTGCTAGCGCTAATACGACGTTTACCGTCACAGTGGATATAGGTTAGATATTTAAAGATGTCCAGTAATGTTTTGTCCTTTAAAAAATACTATTTCAATCATCCACACTAGCTTTATACCTGTAGAAGAAACGTCTCATGGGTTATTCTGAGGTTTTGGTGCAGTTTCGATAATGAGTATCGATTCGGTGTTCCAAATGATAATGAAATACGTTACATCGATTTTTTCAACGACTCACTCTATTTTCAGGTTTTAAGGAAATTGCTATAACAGTAAACTTCAAATTCCGATATTTTGGACAGAGAAAATCATATTCTAAAATTCATTCATGATGTTATTGTATCTCTAAAACAGCAAAAAAACAGCATTTTTTACACTTTTAGGTTAGGATATTTAAAAAACTTGATGTGATAAAGTAATTCTAAGGTAAGTAAGGTGGTAAGCTGGTCGGTGGAAGATCATCTGTCTCCACTTGTATTTCTTCATTATACATGATGTTTAAGTGTCTGCAGAGAGAATGGTTCTTAGTTCCTTAAATTTTCAAAGATACAGAGAGACTTGCTGCTTATTTGGAAAATGCTCGCTGCGTTTCCTTACCAATTTTATACTCGTCTTTGGGCTGACTAGCGTAGCGATGTATTTACGTCACATACTTTCCTTGTGTCTTTTAAATGGGAAGAAATTTATTTTAAATACTTTTTCAGATCTTAGTGTATTTGTAATAGACTTACTTAGTGTTTTTCTAAATAGACTCTTTAGTTTTTGTAATGGATCTACAAGTTCTCTGTATGAGGTTTCTGGACGCCGATGATCTACTCAGGATTAATTGTAAGCAGTAGGTTTGGCAGTATTGGAAAGAACAGGAAACTAGTCTTTGAACCTATATGTATATATGTGTAGATCTTTGTGTATAAGTGTATATATAAATTAAATGGTTAAATACAATTGTTCAAAAGTGTTCCTGCAATACATATAATTGGTAAATAGATATGGTTTACAGATAAGCAGTATTATGTACACTAGACGTCGTAAAGTATTTAGTGCTGAGTAGCAATGATGAAAACAATTGATTTCATCATGATTTTGTACTCAAAAACTTAAGATTTTGAATATTAAAGAAATATACAATGAATATTTTAAACAAAATTTTTTTATTTTTCATAAATTACTTTCTTACAATTTTAAAAATTCTTTTTCTACAAATCGTGGTAACGTGAAGCAAGCTTTATGTACTTTCTCGGTATAATACATTAAATTCATTTGATCTAATTCTTCATCAGAAAAAGTTATACAGGGCCGAAGGAAATTGCTGTCCTAGAATGATAAAATATTAAATCTTCAGAATTACAATAGTCAACATATACTACATTATAATATATACTATTATTATTGCTGCTAAAATGAATACATTTTTAGTATGAACTTGCATTAAATAATTTAAATCTAATAGTAAACTTATCGTAAGAGCTAGAAAAAGAGAAGAAATAAAAAAAAACGAATATAGTGCTAGCATGAAAGTAGATAGGCAATGTATGTCCTGAAACCTAAAAGGACCATCCAATGAGGATGACATCTCACTGTCTGCTACTGGGCCCTTTCTAGGTGTTGTAGCAGAATGCATTCTGCCTATAGCCAGAAAGCCTCTCTCTCTCTCTCTCTCTCTCTCTCTCTCTCAACAGTCTACAGCTACGTATCATAAAGTCATAAAGGGAGAATTCAAGCGCGCGCGCGTGTGTTAGTGTCCGTACGAGTGCGTATATCTAAATAATTGAAGACGTATTTGTAATAATGATTATTTATTGATTTTAATTTAGTTGTATATTGAGTATAGAACACTTTGTCTATAATCTTTAAGCTCAGTAGTCAACATAGCTGTTTCAAAATAATAAATAGAATTTTTATACAGGGTGTCCAAAACGTAACGAATCAAGGAAATAACTTTCCAGGTAGCAAAGCTTTTGCGAAGGTCAAGGTCGTTTTAGGACTAACTTTCGACGAGGAATTCGATGGTGACCTTGGATTTGACCTTCAACCTCAATGTCAAGGTCATTTGGAGGACGACTTTTTTTTTTAAATGGAAACCCGTACTTTTGACACCAATTTTATTATTATATTCAGCGTCACCCAGGAACAACGGCGTGGACGTAGTATTATCTGTTCCCTTTGGGGTGCTTGTTTTACGTGAGTCCTCTTGCCTCTCACGATCGGGGTGCTTATTTGACGTGAGTCTCCTTGCCTCTCACGATCGGGATGCTTGTTTTACAAGAGTCCCCTCGCCTCTCTCGTTTGCTTACTATCATTACAACGATCTACTTTAAATGTTCAAATTGTCCTCCGCTTACTTCCTGACAGTAAGCCAATCGATGGTTGAAATCACGAATGGCATTCTCGATGATTTGAGCGGGAATAAGAGCTGATACATCTTCGATTCTCCGCCGAAGGTGATCTAAATTTGCGTGTTTTGTTTGGTACACGCGATCCTTCAGATAATCCCAATAAAAACAATCTAGCGGCGTCAAATCGGGTGATCTAGCTGACCGTTCAATTGGGCCCCTTCGCCCTATCCATCGATCAACAAAGGTCCCGTTTAATTATGTGCCAATGGGCAGTTGCTCCGTCCTGCTAAAACCACGTCTCATCAAAGTTATCTGCAGTCATTTCTCTAATCACAGCAACGATCAAATTTCGAAGCAAAACTTCATAATTTTGAGCATTTAAATTGCCATCAATAAAGAATGGTCCAATAATTTTATTGTTTAGTATTCCGGCCCAAATATTTAGTTTTTCCAGATACTGGGATTTATTTTCTCGCAACCAGTGAGGATTTTCAGCAGCCCAATATCTACAATTATGTCTGTTTAATGTACCGGCAAGTTGGAAAGTTGCTTCATCTGAAAATGCTATCTTTGATGGGAAATTGGGATCTTCAACTATGCGATCCATCATGTCTTCAGAAAACTCAACACGACGATCGGAATCATCCTCGTTTAACTTGTGAACCAAATTTACTTTAAATGGATGAAAACTTGCTAATTTTAGAATATTGTGTACTGACGATTTACCTATCACGTTCTCTTAAGCTGCTCTGCAGATAGAAAGATGTGGATTTTCAGTGAATGATAACAATACGTCGAGTGATTTTTCTTCATTCGTTGCTGTACTTGGCCTGCCTGCTCTAGGTAAATCTCTGACATGACCATGAAGATTAAATCTTCTAACAGTATTTTGAACAGTCGACATGGCAATGGGAGTTCTATGGACTCTGAATTCTTGATTAAACACACCCACTACTTCTCTCATAGTTCTCTGCACGTTACCCCAACCTCTCATCATAAGTAGCGATATTCTTTCTCTTTCGGAGAGGCGATCCATTTTGACTTTACGGACTTACTCAAAATACCAGTTCACAACAAACTTTAAATAATATTCAATTAGTTTTTAGCTTTTATTCAAATATTTTTTTTCTTTTGACAATAAAATTAAAACTAAAATTATTAAACCTAAAATTAAACCTAAAAATCTTGTTTTAGGAGATTAAAAAAACGTGTTTTTGGAAAAATTACTTTGAATTCTTGAACATTGAATTTTAATCGATTTTTGCGTAAAACGCCTTACAGTTCGAGTTGCCAATTAGCTGGCCCGATACAGCTCGTAATTTTTATGCCAAACAAAAATATCAAGTAATTTCTTTTTTTTCAATATGGTACACTTTTTACGAAAAAATGAAATTTTTTTGCAATAAAATTGCCAAATTAAAAAAAGAAAAAAAATTTTTTAGATAAAATATTAGATTTCCTTCTTTATTTTTAAATTGCAGGATAGCATAATGAATTATTTTAAGATAATAGAATTTATGTTAGTGAGAACAGGAATTATACGGTAAATAATTTGAACATTTAACAATTTAGAACTTTCGTAAAACAAGCACCCTAAAGGGAACAGATATTACTACGTCCACGCCGTTGTTCCTGGGTGATGCTAAATGTAATAATAAAATTGGTGTCAAAAGTAGGGGTTTCCATTTAAAAAAGAAGTTGACCTTCGAATGACCTTGACATTGAGGTTGAAGGTCAAATCCAAGGTCACCATCGAATTCCTCATCGAAAGTCCTAAAACAACCTTGAGGTTCGCAAAAGCTTTGCTACCTGGAAAGTTATTTCCTTGATTCGTTACTTTTTGGACACCCTGTATAAATTTATATATTAATTCGTAACGTATTGTCTTGATTCCCTTATAGTTTTCTTAAATGATACATTTTGTAATAATGGAAAGAAGGGAAATAGTGAGAGGTGGAAATTCACTTAATTTAATCATATTCAGCAACATTTCGTCAGCACATTTGCTGACCTTTTCAGGCTTTATTAACAGAAAAACAACAAATTTGTTGGATTTATTATATTTATTATTTGGAGTAAAAGTAAATCAGGTTTAATAAACAACAATAGTCTTTATTAATAACAATTGAAATATATACATGTTGAAAGTATTTAAGTATATGATATGTGCTACATAGTGTGTGCTTGCTCTCGTTCGCAGCGGGGACAACGACTAACTGACCATCTCAAGCGCGCGCAACGCGCTCTCTCTCACTCTCACACTCGCATCCACACATGCTTGCATACAGTAGAGATTCAGGAGCGTATAAATTTACATAATTCAACACGCCTCTTTAAATATATGTTCCTGAATCTTATGACTTTCTGATAAATATATGGAGTTATAATATTGTTCGCAATTGTAATGTTCAATAATTATTTGAATTTTTTGTTCTATTTTCAACAAAAATTGGTTTACAAAATCTGGTACTTAAATATTATTACAACAATCTCAACTCTTTCCTATTTTTAACAAATTTGATTCTGTCTAAACTTTTTGTTAAAATATCTGCTAATTTGATTCGACCTTAACAATGTTTATTATGCCTTTCTCGTAATTTTCATTTACATAATGATATTGAACTTCTATGTGTTTTGAATTTTTTGTAAAGTTTCCAAATTTCGCAATTAACTGAGCACCTGAGTTATCTTCGTAAATATTAATTGAATTCTCAAATACAATATCGAATGATTCGTTCAGTAGATTTTTTTCAAATAAAACTTCAGTGACTGCTTCTGATAAAGCAGTATATTCTGCGAAAGTTGAACATTTAGTTACGCTGTTTTGTTTGTGAGTTTTCCAAGAAATTAAGTTTCCAAATAGTCTTATGATATAACCTGTTGTTGATTTTCTATCAACATTATCTCCTGCAAAATCAGAATCGACCATACAGTCTAAAATTTCATTTTTCGAATCACTAGAATATGTCAATTTTAAGTCTTTAGTTTTATACAAATATTTTAAAATTCTCATTGCGTACTTATAGTGTGTTGAATCATAACAACTTTGAAATCTACTTAGATAATTTACTGAGTATAAAATATCTGCCCTTGAGCCGGTACTGATATACAAAAGTTCTCCAATTAAATTTCTATACTTAATTCGTTTATCATTTTCTGTCGATTGTTCTAGTTTTAAGTTTGCCTCCATAGGTGTATCATAAAGTTTTGCACTTTCTAAATTATATTTTTCTACTAAAGATTCAATGTAATTTGTTTGATTTAAAATCATTTCATTTCTTTGGTCATTATAATCGATATCAATTCCAATGTAACTTTTAACTTTACCTAAGTCTTTCATAACAAATCTTTTCATTAAACTTAACTTTATTTTTTTGATTAGACTTTTATCTTTGGAACAAATTAGTAAATCGTCAACGAAAACTAAAATATAAATTTTATCTTTGTATTTGGTGTTGACGTATAAACAATAATCATAGTTACTTCTAACAAAATTTAATGTTAATATGAAATTATGAAAGCAATCATACCATGCTCGAGGACTTTCTCTTAAGCCATAGAGTGCTTTTTTTAATTTGTATACTTGGTTTTCACTTAACTCATAGCCTTTGGGTGCATTTACATAGACTTCTGATTTTACCTTGCCATTCAAAAACGCAGTTTCGACATCCATCTGATCAATAAAATAGTTTTGGTTGCAACAATAAGATAATAAAATTTTTAAAGTTTGCATTTTGCCTACAGGCGAATAAACATTTTCAATATATTCTCTCTGTTGAAAACCTCTGACTACAAGTCTCGCTTTATGTGAGTCATCAGTTTTTCTTTTATAAACCCACTTAACATCTATAGTTTTTTTATCTTGTGGTTTTGCAACGATTTGCCAGGTATTGTTTTTTTCTAAACTTTTAACTTCACAGTCCATAGCCTTTTTCCATTCAACAGAATCTTTACTTGCTAACGCCTCTTCAAAGGTACTAGGAACATTTGCATTAATATAATTTACATAAATATAATTTGTTACTGGATTACCGTATCTATTTACTGGACCTTTTTTACGACTGGATTTTCTAGGAATAGTCAAGTTTTTATTTTTCCGGGTACTTTTTGCGTGCCAACAGTCTCGTGCTAGGTGGCTTGTTTTACCACAAAATATCTTAGAATTCATAATATTCTAAAAATAAATATAGAAATGTCAGCTCAATGTGATATAATAAAAGATCATATATCTCTGAAGCTGACTATGTACGGCGGTCTTGAACAATTTTAAATCGAAATTGTCTGAACCTCTGGAATCTTTCCAAATTATCAAAGTAGAAGTAAAATACAACAATTTCAGTTAAAAATGAAAATCTTTGGTCGAGCTCTGCCGAAATAAAATTAATTTTTGTGTTTTTAGGGGAATTCGTTTATTTTTTTTAATCATTTTGTAACAAAAATGTTATACTAAGAATTTCTATGACAGCAAATTCAACTTAGTTTATTCTAATTGAAGAAGAACTTAATTCATCTTCATACCTTAATATTTTTCCTCCACTGCAATATGCTTTGTAACGGGGTGGTTATGTATCAAAAATGAGAAATTTATTTAAGCAAAAGGTCCCACGATGTAGAGCTCACCGCCGCTCCGTTAAACACATATAGTTATACGTGTATTCGCCTTTACGTTTGATGATTTCGTTTCAGTATCTTCTTTCCAACCGAGATGAACTCATCTTAAGTCACTTGACTTGTGACACTCGATCTATCTTAGGTGTGACTGACTTAATGCCTAATCCGCCTAATTTCTTAGGTGAAATCGGATTAAGACTTAAGCCTTTACAGATCGAATAAGCTAATAGGAAACGAAATGACGTAAACGACGAATAAAATTAATAAAATTTAATGAATAAAAATTACAGTCTTTTATGGGCCGAAAGACTAACACACGCGAATAAGATTCACAATTAATTATTAATATTTGGTGAAAGAGAGAGAAAGAGAGAAAGAATTTGAAAATTGCCGCGAAAACTAACGCTTGGCGCGAATACAAAAATTTAAGATCGCGATTGACAAAATACTTTCGAAAGTATTTTGTCGCGCAACAATAATGGGAGGTGCACCTACCCTGCGGTGAAATTACAGTGATCAGCCGTAATTGTTGTTGAAGAAAATCAACGGTCGATGCTCCTCTAATTGATCAGCTACGCTGCCTCGTTCTCAAATCTGTTGCTATTTGCTGCTGCTATACTGCTGCTGCTTGCTGCCGCTATAATGCTGTTGCACTCACGCACGTAAAAAATAGTCCCAGAAAACTTTAATAGAAACGGCGAAACACAGTGCAAAACAAATTGGCGGTATTCTCGCGAAAATAGCTGAGGCTTAACTGCCTATTTTCAAACTCTCGCGCGCCCTCTATCTCTCTTAATCGTTCGAACTAACACGCGAGTAAAAGAATCGCGAACGGATCGATTAATTGAATCGACTACCGTTGCAGCTTATTGCAAAAACATTTACAACATTTAATTTTTGAAATCAAATTAGATTTTTTATTTTTTTTAGTATAAATGTATATTTTTATCATCAGGGTAGAAAATAAATATTCATTTCTAATTGAATTCACTTTCAAAATTAAATATAAATAGATTTGTTCGCGAGGTTATTTTTAGTTGAATGGCTTCTTCTAGGGAAATCACACTCGCTAAGAAGGGCCGGTTTGATCGAGGAGTGATAGGGTCGTTGATGTGAGGAATATCATCGTCGTTCCAAATAACTATTTTTATCCACCTTTACGTTTACATAGTAAGGAGAGATAAGTCACCGCACAGTATAATTAAATAAATGAGAACGCTTTCACAAACTCGTGAGACCGCACGGAGGTGACAGAAGGTCTCCCTCGGAAGAATCACCTAAGTGCGAACGCCAACCGCGACCTCTACGCCAGACTGAGAGGCTTCCAATCCGGAGACGACAGCGATGTTTGACACGAGCTACCAGAACAGTCACTGTAACATCAGGTGAGCAAGCGCCAGGGCTGTCACGAAGATGAGCAGGAGCAGTCGTCGGAAGCTTCGTTGTGAAACAAGGGCTGGAGCGTTCGCTGATTGTTCGACCAGATCTCAGGGGTGGGGGGGGGGGGGGTAAGCGTTGCACACCCCAGTGATAAACACGTCGAGAGCTCACTATCACCGCCGTGTCACGAGGTATTGGCGAGAGCCGGAGGCGAAGATGACCGATCCGCTGGTGAGCAGGAACAGAACTGACTCGCCTGCTCGCTTGTCTCCCAGGCATCAACTCTGGTGAGCGCCTCGACGCCGTCTCCCACTCCAGTGAATGGGTCTGTGGAAGGGGCACCAGCGTTACTCCCACATCCGCGATCGCTGACGAAAACCATCATGCTCGCCGAGAAGTGCTGCCCTCTTGAAACCTGCAGAGAACGTAGTAACCTGTTTGCTGACGTCACCAAGCAAGTTGTAACAAGCAGCAAAAATAAGAATACAAAGAAAGAAAACAAAAGTGTTATTAATTCATTCAAAAACAGGAAGCAAAACAGAAAACAAGTTAATGGACAATCGTTGACCCTTAGGTGAAACCGGTGTAAACTTTCTTCGAGTGACGTCACGGCCTCTTGTTATGCAGTGAGCCAAAATAAATTTGGCCAAAACTGACCTTGCGACGTTCATTCCGGCCGGAACAAGATTCATGGAATAATGTTCAATATTTACTTTCCTGACATTTATTTATAATATAGTTAAATGACAGAATATATATTTGTTTATATATACTCTAAATGCGAGTTTACTGAAACCTTTGTCATGAATGTTTTTGTTACTATTTATTTAAATATAATCTAAAAGCGAGTCTCCTGAAACCTTTCTGCTGCGTTCAGTTATTATTTTTTATTTTTATTTGATTGAAGCTTTAATAGTTGATATAAAAGTTAGTTAATATAAATAGTTTAAATATTACATTTTTCTCATCATTGTAAGTAAATAAGTTAAAAGAAATTTATCATTACATTTTACGTGAATTTTGTGTTATTTATAAAATGGGTTTAAATCGAGCTCGAACTCATGACGAAAATCGTTATGTAGTATGCTTATTATGTTTTGGAAAATGAAAAATGAATAAAATTTCTGAACCTTTAAAGATTAGAGTAAAAAATATGATACAAAGTTATGATGTAAATAATGATTGATTACCACTCGTGGTGTGCATTGCTTCTAAAATGAAAGTTTATCGTTCTGAAAAACTTTTGAAATCACCAGATTTTTCTTTATTTATATTCAAGAAATCTACAAGATTGTAGAGTAAGATGTAAATATGTCGTTGTCATTTATGTGAAATTGCAAGATTACCAATGAATATAAATTTTTCGAAAGAAGGAAAAGTTTTTCCAGCAAGGAACAGTATATTTTCATCGAAAGGTGTTACGTCAGGTCAGGTAACAAATATAACTTCAACAGAAAAGCGCTGTAACACATGTTTAAATCAAATAAAGCGAGGAATTAATCATATTTGCACAAAAACAAGTTTATTTCAAAATATTAATAAATTCGTAAACAACTCTTGTACATCTAAGGGGAAAGAGTAAATCGTTTCGTCCATGTTAAAAGAAGTTGCTGCTGAAAAAAAAGGTTCTAGTCAATTAAATGATACAGTTATAACTAGTATAGGCTATAAGGGTTCTAAACCACTTTTACCATGCGAGTATTCATTCCTTCATTACCAGCAGTCGGTAACATGATTAATCCTGCATTACCGACCACTGAAATGTTTTATCGGCCGATTTTGTATCGACCGTTTTAGTATTGTAGCCGGCCGTGCATGTGCATGTGCATGTGTGTGTGTATGCTCGGCCGGTTGGTAGTTATCGACGTGGATGACCCCCCCCCCCCCCCCCCCCCCGCAGGCCCCATGCCCCATGGCCTCCCCGATGATCGATCGATGATGTGTCAGATTGATGGAAAAAAAGATATATGATTAAGGGGGAATATTATCGACGGTGGCGTACAGGCATGACGCGCCCAGTCGGTATATCTCATGGAATGAGGTGGGGGATAAGTTTTATAATTATTAAAAATATTTAAAACACATTTATTTGATAAAAAAAGTATATATATTTATTATATTATAATACTTATACAAGTTTTGTAATGTTACCGCTTATTGGATTATACTTAACTATACGATCGTGTAAAATTAAACAATACGCAGCTGTTTCCTCAGGTATATCATTATTTGTTTCAAACTTTAGACCTACATCTACAGCAGCTTCTTTCAATAATTCATTTTGCTTAGAACAATCTATTACTATTAGAGGTGCATGCGTAATAAATTGTTTTCTATTCGAAAGTGGATTATACATACAGTCTCTGTTGTAATAGTTCACTTGAAAATGAGCATACATGTCATATAACATTGGCTACACTGCAATGATCAAATCTGCTGGAATTTTTAGTTTGATCAGACTTGCGTTTTGTTTGAAAACGTAATATAATATATCTTGGTTTTTTTAATTGATTGGGTGTTTTTACTGTCCAAAGATGTTTTGGCGTTTGTGATAATGCTGGATACTTATAAAGTTTCCACGATCGAAAACTCATAGAAATAGGAATACCTTTTTGAATGAAATTGAATAACTGTATTTTACACTTATCTGACGTGATTACATAAGGCATCAACCATTCGATTCGTATGAGTTCTATTTTAAAAGGTTCATACTGCTCAGTATCATCAATTCTCACCAACTTTTGTATGACTGCGTTTGAATTATTTCTTAATCGGGTAAGAATAAATTCATGCTTTACATTCACAACAATTTTGTGATAGTCTTCAGCGAATCCTAAAATCATGGAAAGTGGTATCGACACATCAATGTAACCATTGTTGTCAATTATTGTCTTAGTTTCTTCAATGTCAAGCCATCCGGCATTTCGAGGAATGCACTTTGATTTTGATTCAATGAAATCAATCCTTCCATAGTACTCGTCAATCCAACATTTTTACATCTGTCTATCTCAATGGCATTAATTTCATAGCGCATATCTTCGAATAGATGGCATATAGCATTATTTACGAACTTTGTCCCAGTAAAGCATTACCATCACGTCTTCTTATTTTTCCTACAATGTGTAGAGAACTTTTCGATGGTAAGAGACATAAATCTTGATGTTGTATTAATATATGAATTTCATCGCTATTGTTAAATGTTTGTTAATTGTAAGGTTGATGTGCATGAACTTCATAATGAGCTATAGATTCATCAAAGATGATAGGTGCTTGCACACTAAGTATTTCTTCCATCTTTGAAATGACAACAGCATACAAATATATACGTTAATTTTTTAAACTGTTGACGTTTCTTTTTCTTCTTTTTGTTGCGACGTCTCGAACAATCTTCAGCCCGAGACTTTTCAGGAACTGAATGTTTCGACGTGTTAGATCTCTGACTATCCGTCGATGACTGACTTTTTGAGCGCATAACGGTGTTTTTACATAGCCACTTCCTACTTTAGCATTACAAACTATTCCCATTATACTCTCTTTATATGTAAACGAATCGTGATTACTTCTCCACGAAAGATTATTAAATTATCATCTTGGTCAATTAGTCGTAGCTTTGAAGGATCAATAACTCTGACAGTTAAAGGTAAATATATAATCTGTTTAGGAACTTCAATGATCTTATATCCTAGTGGTACAGCTGGAAAGAATTCATGAATGATATGACCTCTATTTTGATTAATATAAGCTCCAGATGTTATATTACATTCAACGCGTAGAGCGTTTACTTTGAGAATGTTACAGGCATGTCGGAGAGATTATTTCTATTGGTTGGCAACAATCGTTTAGTGAAACCTAATAAACGTCCTATAGAGTTAGTTGGTCGAAAATCGACAAGTTCATTGCAAATTATTTCACTGCATAAAGTATTGTTATTAGGTTTTAATTCAATTTTTGTATCTGTTGACTTTAACTTTTCTTTCAAATATCGATCTATGTCATCAATTTCATAACTACCTGTAGGTAGTTCAATTTCAATATCACCAACTTTGAATTTATTGTGTCCGACGTCAATATTTGGTATCGAATTAAATGTAAGTAATTCTACCAAACCAAGAGTATAAGTTTTATCCTTATCCAGTTCTATAGGTGGAAAATAGTATGTTTCTAATACAGATGATGTACCAGACAAACTGAGGGTCAATGATTCAACCATGTCGAGTGATTGTACACAACTGAATTCTTTATTCGCAATTCTTACTATTTATACAAATAATAATTGTCATGATGTTCTAAAAAAATAACATAAAAATTTTAAATATAAATGGCCACAGGTATAAGTATTATAATTTTGATATTTGTTATAATTGTACTTGATTTGATCAACTTTGAAATATTTCAAGAGGTCTAGAGGTGGTCGTAAATCACCGAAACTATCAAAGTAGAAGACATTTTTACCATTTTTTCAGTATGCCACCCAATGTGTACCTGGTCCAGAATTATCATCAAGGTTTACAACTGCACACTCGTTGACGTGTGGTTGCGTGAGTAGAAAATTTATCATAAAAATACCACGAAAGTTCGGAATTCGTAATTCATGAGCATACTTTTTTATATCGTAATCTGTTAAATGACGACGTGGCAGTTTTAAATCAAATTTTTTTTTAATATCTTTATAATTTTTTTTTCTTAATAACTTTATTTTTAGGCTTCTTGACTTTACTATTTGTACTGAAGGCTAAACCAAAACCTTTTTGATATGGTCTCAAATATAAACCTTTACCAAGAGCTAAAGCTTTAACACGTTTGTTATGCCTCGACTGTTTTTCTAATTGTTTTTTAGCAGCGTTCGCTCGGTTTACAGCTTGTGCTATTCCTGCTGCACCACCTGCCAAAGATCCAAGTGCGCTAAGTCCCGCGAAAACAAGAACGAGTGCTGGTAGGAAACCTCCAACTTTAGGGATTGGAAATATTCTTGGTAAATTAATATTTTTCTTTCCACCAACATTTTTTATGGTTTTTCGTGCTGCGTTCAAAGTACTCTTGATAACAATTTTCGAATCATTGCCAGGAGGTATACATTTTTTTATCATGATGATAAGTTTTTTCATTGTTAAAGTCTTTCTTTTTTTAGAATTTTTTTTCGACGAAGTCTTTCTTTTCTTGGAACGCTTCTTGCTAAGTCCCATTTCGAACATTGATTTTGCTTTCATGATGTTTGTAACGGCGTATGCTGCAGCTCTTTTACTTAAGTTAGCGTTAGAACTATGTACACATTGCCAAGCTTTTTCAGACAATACTTTGTCTGCAATGTTTCGTGCTTGAATATCCTTATTTTTAGAGTAAGCAATGTCGTGATCTTTAGTCCAGAGGATTAACGCTAGGGTTTCCTCGATTTAATCGCTTATATAGTTTTGTACCAGGTCCGCAATATTGATAACCTGGTATGTGAGCCTCAAAGGGTAGATTATTTATTAAATTATTTACTAAACCTCTACCAGTCTTCCTTTTCTTTCGTGGGCGATCATGGTCGAGTGTTTAGTAGTGAATGCGTAAAAACTTATAAATACACTCTTTATAGCATCGATTATCAGTTGTGATTCAGAGTTTAGAGTGAAATGGATGTAGAGAAACAGTTTCTCAAGCTTCCTGTAATAAATTTTGACGGGTTGACAGACAAAAGTGAAAAGAAAAGTAAAAGACATGGGGATCTATTGCCCGACAGCATACGTGTAGTATGCTGTGGTGCATCTAATTGTGGTAAGATGAATGCGCTATTAGCTCTTTTAACCCATCCTAATGGTGTAAAGTTTGAAAATATTTACATGTATTCTAAGTCGCTTAATCAACCAAAATACAAATTTCTTGAGCAACTTCTTGAACCCATCAAAGGTGTTGACTACTTACCTTTTAGCGAGCATGATCTCGTTGTATCACCAGACGAAGCACGTCCAAATTCTATTATGATTTTTGATGACATTGCTTATGAGAAGCAAGATAATGTGAAAACTTTTTATTGTATGGGAAGACATACAAATGTTGATTGCTTTTATTCATGTCAATCATATGCTCAAGTACTCAAACACTTAGTGAGAGATAATGTGAATTTTTTAATAATTTTCCGCCAAGATGATATGAATTTAAAACATATCTATAATGATCATGTGAATACTGATATGTCATACCAATGTTTTAAAGAAATTTGTTCTTCTTGTTGGAAAGAAGATTACAGCTTTCTTGTAATTGACAAGGATCGAAAAATAGATGCTGGCAGATTCAGAAAAGGTTTTGATAAGTTCCTTATAAATGCGAATCATTCAACATAAAACCAACAGTAGGCAACAAGATTGCAAATAGACAACATGACTAAGTTAGGTCAACAGATTGGTATTCTTCGTCAAGTGGAAAAAGCTCGCGAAACCATAAAACATAAATATAATTTGTTGAAGTCTGACAAATTAGCAACAGAAAAATTTGTCAAAGAGACTTTCAAGCCTGTGATTGAACCACTTGAAAAGATGAAAGAACCAAAAAAAAAACTTTAAAAAAACTTAAAACTTAGTCAGCATAGAAAAACCAAACGTAAAAAATTATTGCAACCTAAAAAAGAAGAAAAAGATAGCTGTGACATACGAGAATTATCTAAAAAAGAGGAAAAACCATTTGAAAAATTATATGCTAGTGGATTGGAAGAAACATTGAATGCTAATGAACAACTGAAAAATAATGATGTTGATGTATTTCATACTCCTGAAAGTCATTCACTTAATAAGTATTTATCAATGTTGTGGAAAAATCAAGTAGCAACATTAGATACTATCTGTGGAGTTCGTCAAAATAAAGATGGTACTCTTAATATTGGTGATAGGTCAGTGAATTTTGAAAATAATAAAATTATTATAGGTAAAGATACTTATGAAAAAAGCTATGGATTGATTGAACTGTTATCCAAAAAAAGCCTGATAACTCCATTGTAACTCAAGACGATTTAGGTACCTACGGTCGTATTATAAATAAAACGAATGCATATAAAAAGCATTATAAACCTGACGAGGAAATGCGTTATCAATCAAGTGAAAAATTTCGAGATATTATATCTCAGTTGATCAGAGTTACACCTCATAATTCACCAAGTGGCAGAGGGTTTTCTTTGAAGTCACCTTATAAAATTGCACGGCCTAATAATCTTACTGATTATATATATTGGAATGATCCCAATGAGCTTGTAGAACGTCTTAGATTATTAATTGCAGAGACATCGGCAGGCAATCAAAATCATGTGAATGAAATTCAGTCTATAATCGAAGAATTAAGAGAAGCTGAAATTATATATTAATAGTATTAGTTAGCTTTCAAGTTCATTATCATCATGAGCATTGATCTCTTCGGATGTCAATTAAACTCACATTCCACAGTTACCGCTCAGGGTCCACCTGGCTTGGGATTCAAATTGACCGATGATGGTCAGTTTGACATAGAAAATAAGAGACTCTGCATAGTTGCTGATGCTGCAGATATTCAAGACGCTATCAATCTTAATGTTTTGCGAGAAGTTATCAGTGACGAGTTGGAAAAAATTTTCCTCATTATTAATGCTCAAAAGCGAGAAGTGGATGAAATAAGTTGAAATAATCAGTTGATATACACTGATATCGAACAAAATTGTTAACTATTAATAAGAATATTTCATCACTTAATTTAAAATTAAATGCTATTGAAGAAAAACTTTTGCGTTTGAAAAAAATAAACAACAAGTATAAAACAGTTGTAGATGAGCTTTATAAGCCTGCTCGTCGTAATTATTTAAGAAGATCATTTGATATTCGTGATATTGACGAGACATGGCAAATTGGCAAAGGCTATGAAAACCATACTTGAAAAAGGACGTGTGCCAAAAAAGATATGTCTTGACAGAGGTCGTGAATTTTATAATAAAGATTTTGAAAGTTGAATGACCAAATATAAAATTCATATGTATTTTACATACGAGGTGTGTTCAAAAAGTAAGGTGACTTTGTATTTTTAAGAAAAAATATTTATTTATTTATCAATATTTATGTTGTCCCCTTCAAAGTAATCCCCCTTAGACACAATACACTTATGCCAACGGTTTTTCCAATCCTCAAAGCACTTCTCATAAGCACTTTTCGGTATAGCCTTGAGCTCTTCCAGCGATGCAGTCTTTATCTCTTCAATCGTTGCAAATCTCCGTCCTTTCATAGGTCTCTTTAGTTTTGGGAACAAGAAAAAGTCACATGGGGCCAAATCCGGTGAATATGGTGGCTGAGGCATGATTGTGGTGTTGTTTTTACCCAAAAAATCTCTCATAAGCAAAGATGAGTGAGCAGGGGCATTATCGTGATGCAAAAGCCATGAATTGTTTTTCCACAATTCTGGGCCTTTTCTTCGTATTGCTTCTCGCAAACGGCCCATAACTTTAAGATAATACTGTTTATTGACCATATGTCCATATGGTAAGAACTCCTGATGCACCACACCATGGTAATCCAAGAAAACAGTGAGCAAAACTTTGATATTTGATCGAACTTGGCGTGCTTTTTTCGGTCTTGGCTCATCTGGGCTCTTCCATTGGGACTATTGGACTTTGGTTTCGATATCATAACCCATGATTCGTCACCAGTTATGACCCTTTCGAGTAAATCTGGGTCGTCGGTGACGTCATTCAACAGTTCTTGAGCGATGCTCATGCGACGGTTCTTTTGGTCAAAATTTAGCAATTTCGGAACAAACTTCGCTGACACACGTCTCATGCCCAAAACGTTAGAAAAAATTTCATGGCACGATCCAAGCGATATACCAACATTCTCAGCAACTTCTCTGATAGTGATTCGACGATTTTCCAGAACAATGTTCTTCACTGCTTGAACGTTTCATGAGTTGTTGACATGCTTGGGCGTCCAGAGCGAGGCTCGTCATTGGCATCTTCCCGGCCATCTTGGAAGAGTTTGTACCACTTGTAAACATTTTTTTTACTCAGAACAGTTTCACCGTATGCAACCGTCAACATTTCAAGTGTTTCGGAGCACTTTATTTTATTTTCTACACAAAATTTGATGCAAATCCTTTGACCCATATTTTTCGATAGCAAGAAATCGCCGAGCACGCAAAACACTTATAACCTTTACGCCTCTCACAACCAAATAAAAAATGCTATACACTTGAAACTTGGTACAGATGTTTGGGAAGAGTGTACCAACATAACAAAACAAAAAAATCGATAATCGAAAGTACGTTGCGCGTGAAATTTGAAGTCACCTTACTTTTTGAACACACCTCGTATAGTAAATTGAAAGCATCAATTTGTAAACGATTTAATAGAACTTTGAAAAATAAGATGTGGAAAAGGTTCTCGCTGAATGGTTATCGTAAATGGTTGGATATACTACCTGATCTAGTTTCACAATACAATAACTCCAAACATCGAACAACTGGAATGAAACCTATCGAAGTAACTGCTGCTAGAGTTTTAGAAATATTGAAATGACTGTCTGCGAAAAAAACTCTACCTCTAGCGAAACGTGCAAAATTCAAATTTGGTGACAAAGTACGAGTAAGCAAAAGTAAACAGATTTTTGAAAAAGGCTATAAACCGAATTGGTCAACAGAAATTTTTACAGTCTATAAAGTTATGAAAACAGTTCCATTTACTTATCGTTTGAAAGATTCTCAAGACAAACCTATCGCTGGTGGCTTTTACGAAGAAGAATTACTCAAGACAAAATATCCGGATATTTATTTGATAGAAAAAGTTGTAAAAAAACATGGTGATCATTATTATGTAAAATGGTTAGGATTTGACGAATCACATAATAGTTATGTTCATAAAGATGATATGTAAACGGTATTAAATAAATAAAATGATAAAATATATTCTATTTTTTTATTTTTTCATTTCTATACATTTTTTTACGAGTACAGGTGTAATAATATTACTCAATCGATTGATTCTCATTTTAAACCGTTCTCTATCACAAGCCATCTGCATCCATTCTCCATGACGAGCAATTCGATGTGCCTATGCCCATGTAATCATATCATGTATTTGAATTTTTTCTTGAAAACGTACAGACTTGGATAGTTTCTTTTTCTGGTTGAATCTGAAATTAAACAACACTGATTAAGACTAATTACGCATCTGTTCCATGATTATATTTAAAAAAATATTAATATGTTTTTTGACTTACCTAATTTTGTAATGTCCATGTGCTAGAGTGTCAGTACTGTTAGGTAATAGATATCTCTTGTCACCATAAGGATTCAATGCAATTTTTCTTTGTTGAATAGTTTCAACATTGTACAATTTAGATCTGATCGTACATTGCTGTCTTTCATGAATATGTAAATTTTGTAAACAGTCCAAATAATGATCAAATTCAATAGTTTTCCGACAACGGAAGCCTTCACACCTTTAATTTTTTTCATAGCATCAATACCATTTACACGAGTACAGTACATTTTACTCCTCAAACCAATAAATTCTGTTAGTACATTTCCATTACACTCGTCCTTCATTAAACCAACTACCTTCTTATTTACCCATGGCATATCGAATACGTTGTCAGCAGGATAGTCAGAAGTGTCAAAATAATTTATGTTAGCTTTTATATCAGCATAAATGTCTTGACACTTTATTGAGTATGTGAAACTATCAGTATCCATATAGAGAAGCTTACAGTTTTTTCCATACATTCTTTTCATGTAATAATAATGAAAGCTGTACATTAATGTTTTGGATACGTCTAATACTGTAAGACCGACATAAATAGGTTTATTCAAATATACCATTACGAGAGTTTTACGCAACTGAACAGCCACCAAGTTTTCATCAAAAATAGCTCAACTATGAAAGTTAGGTTTTGAAACGAAAGCTTCCACACCATATCGTCCATCCCATTTTGTTAAAAGTTTTACAACAACATGTTTGCGAACGTTTTCCATAGTTTTACCATATATACTATTATTCATGAGTTCGAAAAGATTTTTTTGAAACTCATTTTTAGCTTTCGCTCTCATCGAACTATTCAGGACGATGTATGATTTTAGCTGCAGATTACTTGAATTTTAATACTTTATGAATTTTTACAAGCTTGAGTCCATGTTCAACAACTTGTTTAAGAGCTCGATAATGTATCACATACGAGTAATTTCTCTTATTCATGAGAGTAACACATAATTTTTCATGTTTAACCATGTAGCTTAATGTGCTCTGAGTAAAACGGAAAATCATTATGCTCATCGTGAATCGATTGCGGATAATCTAAATCGACTTCTAAAATATAACCCGTTGGAGCATCATCTGCAACTTATAGAAAGTCAATTTTATCAAAATTTTCTTCCCACTCAATTTTATCTCGTGGCAAATATTGTGTCATCGCATATCCATACAAGTTATTAGCGTCTAGATAAACAAGGTACTCCTCTTCTACGCTACTATCAAATTTTTCTTTCATATATCTGTTGTTAACTGCACCGTATCGACCTGAGCATTGACTCAATCCACCACGAATACCTGATTCTATAAATAAATGCATATCTATATCCGTCAAAAGTCTTAATGATATCTTTGTAAACTTGAACATTGCAACCCATGAAAAACCTGGAGTTGTGTAATAGTGGTGTGGATCTACACCATACGCTGTTTGACATTGCTCGCGAAATTGTTCAAAAACTTCTGCGAGTAATAAAATATCGATTTTCATGTATAAATCCCAATATTCACCTAAATTATTTATGTTAAATGCTTTCCAAACTTCGAGGGCATGTTCGTAATCAGCATCCGATACTTCTGAATCAGTGAGACAACTGTAAAAATATTTTTTTTCAGGCAAGCTGATTTCTTCAAGTTTTTCCCAGCAATCGATGTATCCATATGGAAGCACTCCTTTCCGCGTCAACAAATTTATTTTTTCTTCTTTAGTATCTTGAAATTCTTAATTCACAATTTCATAACTATTCAAATAAGAAGCTAATTGGTCAATTGGCGAAACCATAAGCTTGAATGAATCAATGAATCGTAATTTGATTCCACTGTCTGTAACAGTCTTTGTGAATGCAATATATTTTTCTTTCGTCAACGGTAAAATTTTAATATTTTCAGAAAAGTGATTGGATATATCACGAATAATAAAATGAGCATCGTAACCACTAAGATTGAGAAAAATTACAGGTACTATACGATGATCTTGATAGTTCAGATTGCAACTTTGATAGGCTGCACCTCGATATATTTTTGTCAAGTGACAATGGTCATGAACTTTCATTGATTCGTTAATTAATTTTTCACAAATATGACATACGTTTGTTGCCTCGAATTGAGCGATTTCCTCTGGCGTAAGATCATTCATAGGTTTTGGATCATCATAAATATTTTTTATGTAATAAGAAATATTTTTTAACTCTTCTGCGAACTATTTCGCTGGCTCAGGCCCGCGATAAAAATTATAACTTGATAAACTGTCATCATAACTACATTTCAAGTAGTAGCCTATGTTAAACATTTCGTGGTGCTGAATAGTAATCGTATTTTTATGAACATCTTGCTCATTAACTTTTGTTTTTTTCAATAAGCATTCACAGTCTCCATAGATAATGAATGGTGATTTGAATTTGAATCCATAGTTCTTGAATTCTGATTTGTTTATTATTATTAATTTGAAGATTAATAATAGAATCCAAAGACCAACCTGACTCGTTACTTTCAAATTCCTCCACCTCTTTTAATAATGGACTTTTAATATTATCATCAAACCATTTCTTGAGAGGGCTCGAAGGATATACTTCAATATTTCAAGTAGTAAAATGCTTTGTGTCAAAAGATTTTTTCAATTTATCTTGATTACTTGAATATTTCCAAAATTTGCATGATAGTACAGCATTAATTTTACAAGCATTATTCACTCTTAAAATACTTTTGACATGTCTTGCAAATAAATCGCAAGCATCTTTTGAGAATGATTCAATATCAATGTGTTGAATATTAGCTTTAATACTAGTTTTCAAACGGTTTTCGAATGCGCTTTACAAGTCCACTCATTGTACACGATTTTTTATACTATCATCCAAACCTCTTCCATGAACTATACAATTTTCTAGATTTAAATAAATACATTCAAGTTTACCAATGGTACTGAGCAAGATTGTTTTTGAGGCACACTAAGCGATGATGACTGTCTCAAAAGTTCGCAAAGATAAGACACATTGTTTTTTCCATCGTTCTATAATTATTTCATCACGTAGGATTTTAGAAATAATAAGATTAACAACTTATTCAATCAGATGGAAGTGTTCCAAACAGTTTTCTAAAATTTCCATTTTTGTTTTTTTGACTGTTGCAGGTATCGATCACGAATGAATTGAGATCGACTTCTACTATTTTATATATATGTTATTAAACTTCTTCACCACATGTACTACAGGTATCTGAAGATCCTATCTCAGACTCTTCATTTTAAACGTAATCATCATCATCATTATCATCGCTAACAAGGAAACCCCCCCAACCCGACCTCACCGATTTCAATAATCTTTTAATATGTTATAGTTCATCAAAAAATAAGACATACGTATTTTTTTTTATCGGCGGAAAAACACTTTGAGGGGGTGAAAACAACCCTCAAAGTTCACCCCCAAAAATAGATTTTCCAATGTATCTCAGCATCTAATTGATATTTTACGACCAAACAAATTTCATATCACTTCTCATGTGAAAAGCAAACTAGCACATGCAATTCCGACCACAAGGGATGCAACCCTTATTTTTTTTATTTAAAATACTATGTATTTCATGGCTATTTTTATGAAAAAAATTAAAATAACCCGAAAAAAATTGGAAAAAATATTACCCTACATAAAATACAAAAATAAAGTTAATCTATTCAAGCTTTTTTTCAAACTACTCCCTTAAAGTTGAAAAACCACCCCTAAAAAATTGTTTTCAATACATTACAGGTGGTGTTGATAATTTAGTGTAAAATACGTTAAGCATCATTTATACAGTATCATGTACAAACACAACTATCTCGTGCAGTTTCGACCACAAGGGTTGCAACCCCTAATTTCTGTCATCGAAATTTTTACCTTCTTTGTACCTATTTTTGAAGAAAAGTTCACAATGAGCTTAAAAAAATTAGAAAAAATATTACCATGGATAGAATAAGAAAAAAAAATTTACTTCTCATTTTTAAAACCACCCCTAATTTCGAAAAACCATCCCCAAAAAATTGTTTCCAATACATTACAGGTCCTGTTGATAATTTACTGTAAAATACGTTGCTCCTCACTTATAATGCACAAACACATTTATCTCGTGCAGTTTCGACCACGAGGGTTGCAACCCCTAATTTATGTCATCGAAATTTTTACCTTCTCCATTCCTATTTTTGAAAAAAAGATCATAATGAGCTTAAAAAATTGGAAAAATTATTATCGTGGATAGAATACGAAAAATATGTACCAATTCAAGATTATATCACCCAACAAGACCCAGAACTGGGACAACGTTTTTCCAAAGTATTTTGTTGCGCCGATTCCGAATCTGTCCGGAAAAATGATCCATCACCCAGTAGCAATTTCTAAAACTCCCCTTATATCCCAATGGCAATTTCCCGCACTAACCCGCACTATCAGAATGCTTACAACCCCCCCTAATAACCCCCTAAAAACCTCCAATGAAAATGCCGTTAGCCCCCCACTAATAGCCCGAAGACATAGCTGAGCCCCCTTGCAACCTTATGGCAATGCTTGCAACCCACCGAATAACATAATGGCAACGTTATCAACCCTGTTAACTACTGGGGTTATTAGGGGGTTATTAGGGGGAGGGTCTTATTGGGGGGGGGGAGTTATTAGGAGGTTAATGGGGGGTTGTAAGCAATGCCATTGGGGGATATTAGGAGGGTTATTAGGGGGAGGTTTATTACCATCGCCAATCGGTGATTAGGAGGGTTGATAGCATTGCCATTGTTTTTGTTGGTTGAGTTTTTCTCCTTTCTTGTGACTAAAATTGTAAACTACCAAGTAATATATATTTAATTGATTTTTATATGCGTTACTATAATTCATTCAGTTACCAATTAAAAACAATCAAAAAAATTAGGACGGATTTATTGTTCATACTTCTTACAATAATGATATTCTTCATAGAAGTACTCGAAACATAATGATTGTTTGCACCAACCGCAACGTATAATAGCCACATTTTTGCATCCTTCTATGTCACAATGTGTATTGCAGGAATCTCCAAAACTGTAA
Organism: Phymastichus coffea; assembly: GCF_024137745.1. Lineage (NCBI taxonomy): Eukaryota > Metazoa > Arthropoda > Insecta > Hymenoptera > Eulophidae > Phymastichus > Phymastichus coffea. Next base: position 1,227,258 of record NW_026706822.1, on the reverse strand, counting down.
GCAACAGGATTGTCAAAATTTTCTGGTTTTTTAGTGAGGTAACCACTCTTGAACCAGGAATATTTAAAAAGATTAGTATATCTTGGTGAAGATAATTGATTGTGGACTAACGACTGAAGTTTAATGATGTTGTTTCTTTTATGTAAATCCAAATCATAATTCATCAAAATTACGGTATCTGAAAATTGGCGGACAAAGTTCTTCCATATGCGAAATCCAAAAACATCAAGTGGCTGAATTTTTCCCGTTGTGCCAGTCGGTATTTTTTTAAAATTTATAATTTTATCACGTAGAGTTACAGTTTCTATGGCACTGTCACAATGACCGCTCCAGGAGTCAAGCAACAGCATCGTATTGGAACCTACATTAGGGAAATATACTTTTTGCAGCCATATTTTAAAGAGATCTAAAATCAAAAATCTTATTTGTAAAATCATTTATAATGACATTAATTGTAACTAGATGGGATTATGTATACCTGTAGTCAACTTTCCAGATTTAGATGCTTCTACGTAAACATTTTCGGGTCTAAATAAAGTGGTTTCAACAATGGGTCCAAACTCACCGCTAGATTCCTTCAAAACTAAAAAGAGTGGTGACAGTAATTCTCCTGCGGCTGATATGAGTGGCTGTATAGTATAACTGTGGGTTGTTGAAGAAACTGACTGTACTAAACACTGTACCTGATTTTCTCCTTCAACCGCTAGCGTTCTTCCGGAGTGCATTTCCAGTTGGAATCCGCTCTGATCAGAATTAAACACATTATGAATTCCAATTATTCTTATGCCTGCTTTAACATGAGCAATAAAAGTATTTGCTTTAATCGTTAGTTCTGAATTACTTTCTAGTGTTTTCTTGGTTATAAACTTATTTATTTTCCGGGATACTATTCTATGAGCTTTCTTGAATTTACAAAGCCAGTTATCCGAAGCTTTGAATCTTACATCTTCTGATTCTATAATCTTTTGAGCTTGCAATGCCCATCGACGTATGTCACGATCATGAATTATGTAACCAGCGTCTACTGCTACTTTAAAATTATCAAAAGTGTACTGACAAATTCTTGCAATTTTTTCTCTATAAGTACCACCTTTGTTGACTGTATGAGCCCAACGTTTCAACTGACTCACAGATGAAACTTTCTTAAATTTTTGACGTACACTTTCAACACTTAAATTTTTTTTTTTTTGCCACTTCTCCAGTATTCTACGGCTCTTTGTTTATATTCAAAACTGACATCTTCATTGTCTTTGGTACAATGGTCGGTGGGTGCTTCGAAATCGTCAGGAAAATGGTGTTGAACTTCATCTTCTACTATTTTTGCAGCATGATCTTTGTAATCTTCTTGAAAATCTAATGTATCTTCAACGATCATATCTACTTCATTGAAATCATTCACGGAATCTATTAAAATGCTTTTAATTCTTTCCGACAATTGAATCTCTTTATAATTTGTCTCACTTTCAGGTATTTGTAGAGTTTGAAAGTAAGCTAATAATAAATTTAAAACGTTCAGAGCGTTAATTTTCATTTTTTAATCTGAAATAAAAAAAAAAATATATATATATATCTTATATATCTTCTATTATATTAAACAGAAGGCGCGAAATTCTCTGTGCGTCCGTCCATCTATCCGTCCCCTTTTTTTCCTTATTTTTCCTCTGTATAGGTCTCTCCTGATATCGCTGGGGAATAAGAAATAAACTGAATAACAAATAAACAAATTAGGATAAAAATAAATAAATAAACAAATTGATAAGTAAACAATAATGATAAACAAACTTATAGAAAACATTCATGAAAAAAATTAATTAATAAATTAAAAAGTAAACATATTATATAATAAACAATAATAATAAACAAATCAATAAGTAAACAATAATTATAAACATCATTAATTAATAAATCCTCATAATCAGTGTAATTTCAATTTTCTTAATAACAAATATTAAAAAGCCGTAAAATTATTTGCATATAAAAAATAATTTTATAGTTATACTTACGTAGCAGGTACTACGAAATACGAATTAACGAAATAGTATCTTATTATTATTTGTACTTATAATCTTATATTCTTATTACTATTTATTATGCTGTTAGTTCAATAGTCGATACAAGGCTGATTCCACCTCAAATCATGCAGGGCACCGGGTGACCGGTAACGAAACAACATCAAAATACTTGGATAATGTTCTAGGCCCAAAATAAGACGACCCCTATTTTTTCTTTTCCCCCCAAGATGCATAGGTGCATCAATAACGTATTTGAAAGATGCACTTTCAGAAAACAGACTAACAAAAAAAAATATCGTATTCAATTTCAATCGATTTGCGCATGCTTATTTATCATCGGAATCGAATAAATCTTTTTTTATACGATAGAGAAATACAGAGCCTTCAAATCTATGCATTAAAATAAATGCACTAATGTATTTCCGAGAAGATTATGCACTTTTTCCAAAAAAATGCATCTCATAAAAAACTCGATTTATTTAAAAAACCCCACTTTTTTTTGCGCTCATAATTTTTATGGAGATTCTCTGATACGCTACCTTCAATCTAGTATAGGTCCCATTTTCGGTTTCTACTTCGTTACTGTGAAAAAAAAATTTTTTCAACTAGAAAAATTTTTGTGTTGACAATCATGCACTCATACTCACAAAATTATGAATAAAGAAGTACAACAGCTTTTTATTGATTATATCACATTTCTTTATTGTTTGTCTTGTTTCTTTTTACATTCTTTTTCTTTTTAGCCTTCTTGACATTCTTAGGTTTCTTAGACATTTTTCCAGCTTTAACCGAAACTTTCTTTGTTTTACGTTTCCTTTGATTTTTTTTCTTTTTATTTTCTTCTATTTTTACCCAAGAGTGAACAGCAGTGCGAGCTATGAACGATGTCGATTTACCTTCAGATATCACTGACTTCCACATATGACATCGTTGAATGCCTTCGAATTTGTTTGACACCATTTGTTCTGCCATTTTCTGATTACGAAAGTTTTGAACCTCAAATGCTTCCATATAAATCAATTTAATCGACGTAGTGTACTTTTGAACATGTTCAACGAAGCACTTCGTATCTTGAATGGCTTCAAGTTCAGAACTACGTAAATTATGCACTGTGGCATAGTGCTTCACCAAACCTCCTATACCATCAACAGCACCTTTACCATGTCCAGTCGCAGAAAATAACCATTTCTTAAATATTTTTGAATTTTTGAATTCGTGCATTTGAAAGCTGTTTTTAAAATGACTCGCAGCTCCATCAGATACTAGACTAATAGAATTGATTGAACCACCATTAATTTCTTCCATTTCGCTAATAATTTTGATAATTTTTTGCATCGCTAGTAAAGCGTGGGAATAATCGTGCTTTAAGTCATCGCTTACTACCACAAAACTTTTTGTGACATTGCCTACATAGCAGACAGCAGTGAAGAGAGAGACTTGTTTATTTACCTAGTGATTGCCTTGAACTGGATTTTTTGAAATCACTGACCAGTTCTCAGCAAAATCTATATGTATTAGCAAATGTTGGAGATATAATTTTACACTTTCTTTTTCATTTTTAATTGCTAACCGCTGTACTTCTTTGATTTGTAAATGTGATGTTACTGTAATTACATGATTAGTAAATTCTTCTTTGAACGTAGCGACGGATACTGTTCTAGTTTCTAAGTTTCCTTTATTCCACAGCGCAAACGTTATATTATTATCATTCTCTGTTTCATCTATATGCAAAACGTCAAATGTGACACCCGCAGCACCTGGACACAACTCGCATTCTTGATAGTAACACGTTTCTTGAGGTGCTGGACATACTACAGAAGATAAAACTGTCGAACGTAAACGTAAAGTTTTTCAATGCAATTAAGTACAGCTCAAAGTTGGCACAATAAATACATAAGCATACGTCATTCATTGGTTCGATTAGAACATGCTTTGGACGCATGGAATAGAACTTAGATTTGCTAATTTTTATACCCGGATTCTCTTCTTTCAAAGTGTGATATACTTCCTTTAAACTTCGGGTTAAAAAACGCTTGACTTTTTTAACTTTCGTGCCATTTTCTCTTACTGTTATAACATCTGCTTTATTAGGACTTTGTCTCGAACAATTGAAGTCATCATTCAAATAATATTGCATGACAATATCGCCTGTTTTTTTATCCAATGGATGACCATTGTACTGCTCTGGTTTAGTATAAATACCTGGATTAGAGATAATATAACAATAGTTATAAAAATAAAACACGCAAAAAAATTGTGCATTGATTGTTATTACATAACAAAAAATTTATATTTTTACCTTGATTTGAAACAATTTTTCTTGCCTTATCAATCATGTAAATAGTAACTTCAGGAAATAACGTCAAAATTTCGAACTTTGTTAACAAAGGAACGATAATTGTTAAGAGTTTGATCACCTCTGAAAAACATGAGCAATTACTGAAGGCCTTAGAGAAATTTTCTCTCAATTCTTGAGGGAAATAATCATTTAACTTTTTTACAGGCTCCTCAATAGGTACATCATAAATCTTTTGTAATTTACAATTTGTAGCTTCAGAGAATGATGATACAAGCTCTCTCTTTTTTTTCATAACATATTTTTCAACACTTGTATTTTTTATGTTTCCTTTCTTACGCAAAAAAGATACTGGATTTTCTAAATTAGCAATTATTTTATCATTAAATTCATCCATGAAAATTGAGGTGTCTATAAACTTGTCTTCTTCGTCATTCCCTTCCATTGAAATATTGTCATCTGACATTGTTTCTTCTTCTTTTTCTGCTTGTATTGCATCGCAAGCTTTAACGATACGTTTATAGCAGTTACTACACACACTGTCACTAGCTTTTATATCAGGATTTGTAAATTTTCCTTGTAAAAATACAGCATAGTCACCAATTTTTTGAAAATTCACTTTGTTGCTATTATACACCACTTTAGTATGTACTTTGAAATAATTGGAGCATTTTAATCTTCGCGTAGAATACGTTAACATAGCTGACATGTTGTCAAGCAGAAATTCAAACACGCACTGTCGCTACTTACTGAATAAATGATAAGACTATTTATAAGTATCATGGAATTTGTATACACAAACAGGACTACACACATAAAGGTCTATGACAACAGCTGACATCATAACAAGTCAATACTCGCCGATTATCATGTTATTTAAATGCTCGTGAGTGTGAATGCAAGATAGTCAACATAAAAAATTTTCTAGTTGAAAAATTTTTTTTTCTCAGTAACGAAGTAGAAACCGAAAATGGGACCTATACTGGATTGAAGGTAGCGTATCAGAGAATCTCCATAAAAATTATAAGCGCAAAAAAAAGTGGGGTTTTTTAAATAAATCGAGTTTTTTATGAGATGCATTTTTTTGGAAAAAGTGCATAATTTTCTCGGAAATGCATTAGTGCATTTATTTTAATGCATAGATTTGAAGGCTCTGTATTTCTCTATCGTATAAAAAAAGATTTATTCGATTCCGATGATAAATAAGCATGCGCAAATCGATTGAAATTGAATACGATATTTTTTTTTTGTTAGTCTGTTTTCTGAAAGTGCATCTTTCAAGTACGTTATTGATGCACCTATGCATCTTGGGGGGAAAAGAAAAAATAGGGGTCGTCTTATTTTGGGCCTAGAACATTATCCAAGTATTTTGATGTTGTTTCGTTACCGGTCACCCGGTGCCCTGCATGATTTGAGGTGGAATCAGCCACAATACGTCCAACAACAACAAAGTTGTGTTGGCTACTGATGAAGAATTACTTACTCATATTTATCAATCATGAAAATAACAGACAATCGTCAGAGACGCTGATAGTAGGACGTAAATAAAATTCTGATAATACTATCATTCATATACCAAAATTTTTGCGCATCCGAGAAACTATACTTATCTTCTAGGTATACTTATAATATTATATTATTCTTGACTTGTTTTTTTATATAATAAAAGTTATTTATTTTTTGATAGAATTAATAAACGATAAAACGTAAAAAATTTAAAAGAGAGCAACAAAATAGCTATGGAATCATAGCTTATTTGATTTAGAAGAGATTGCAACGATATGTCAGAAACTTTTTTTAGGATGGTTTTTCAACATTGAGGGTGGTTTTGAAAATAAGTTTGAACAGGTAAATTTTTTTTTCTTATTCTATCCATGGTAATATTTTTTCTAATTTTTTTAAGCTCATTATGAACTTTTCTTAAAAAATAGGTACAAAGAAGGTAAAAATTTCGATGACAGAAATTAGGGGTTGCAACCCTTGTGGTCGAAACTGCACGAGATAGTTGTGTTTGTACATGATACTGTATAAATGATGCTTAACGTATTTTACACTAAATTATCAACACCACCTGTAATGTATTGAAAACAATTTTTTAGGGGTGGTTTTTCAACTTTAAGGGAGTAGTTTGAAAAAAAGCTTGAATAGATTAACTTTATTTTTGTATTTTATGTAGGGTAATATTTTTTCCAATTTTTTTCGGGTTATTTTAATTTTTTTCATAAAAATAGCCATGAAATAGATAGTATTTTAAATAAAAAAAATAAGGGTTGCATCCCTTGTGATCGGAATTGCATGTGCTAGTTTGCTTTTCACATGAGAAGTGATATGAAATTTGTTTGGTCGTAAAATATCAATTAGATGCTGAGATACATTGGAAAATCTATTTTTGGGGGTGAACTTTGAGGGTTGTTTTCACCCCCTCAAAGTGTTTTTCCGCCGATAAAAAAAATACGTATATCTTATTTTTTGATGAACTATAACATATCAAAAGATTATTGAAATCGGTGAGGTCGGGTTGGGGGGGTTTCCTTGTAAGTATTTCTATGTCGGATTGAGTTTCTTCTTCTTTCAGCTCCATAAGCAACTCTGCTAACGTTCTTACAGTTGAAAAGCAGAATTTATTGATGTCTTGAGCATGTTTTGGATAATACATATTGAGCTTCTATATTTCTTGATAGATGACAAGAGAATGATCATATTCGCAAAGGAAATCTCGTTTATATGCATATTTGAAAAAAGGAGGGAGTACAACTTTAAATTTGTGGGCAAGTGCTTTTTTAATTTAGATGCAGTAATACTAGCATTGAAGTGCCGTGTCAGACTATAGGTAATTATTTTAAAGTATTCTTAGTAATTTTTTTCTTATAAATTCATTTTTTCCAGATCTAAACAAGTTAGGCTGCAAAGCTTTGACAACTGGCCATGCTCATATGTGTAGCCTAAGGATTTAGCAGCTGCCGGATTTTACTTTGTGAATGAAATTGACAAAGTCCGATGCTTCGAGTATAAGATAGAGATTTGTCGTTGGGAAGAGGGTGACGATCCTAAGATGGAACACCAGCGATGGGGTGGTCGCTGTCGATTCATTCGCAACGTGCCTTGTGGTAATATTCCGATTGGAGTTGATCCGAGTACCGTACCTCTACCAAATCCACCAAGTTTTGATGTATGTGGTATATGAGCTTGAGTACCGACCGATTGCAATAAATACAAATTCAAACACAACATCATAACCAGAAGAAAATATCGATAAAGTTGTGAACATATCGCAACATGCTCCACATGTTCAATCAGATTAAGTTCTTGTCCTATTTGCCGCAAGAAAATAAAGCAAATTTATGATGCATATTTTGTTTAATTTGAAGATGAATTAATACTTTTTAATAAAAAATTAATTATTAACACAAGATTTTAATATATTCTTTTTATTATAAAAGTATAAAAGTATACAAGTACAAAAGTATAAAATTTACAATCGTACATAAAAATATTTACATTTTAAAATTTAAAAATTCATTCAGTCGCCTATGTATCGAGGAACATGAACTTGATCGTTTTCGAGAATATTGAAATGGTTTTGGTTGAGAGGTGTTAGTGTCTGGAGGAGTACGTTTGTCATTGGAGTCTTGTCTTTGTGAGGAATTTTCAGAAGAGGAGCTGCTGGAAGAACTAGAGGAACTTGAGCTTGAACTCGAGGAACTCGAGGAACTTGAAGAGCTTATTACAATTTTTTTTGTTGGAGAAGTTTTTGGGGGGGATTTTTTTTTCTTCGGTGGAGGTGAATTATCAGAACTCGTGGTACTGATAACACAGGCACACAAAAAAAAAAGTTATCTGAGTTTGAGACAAGACCAATATACTTACAGGTTTTTGGGTGCGCTGAATCCAAATCCAAACAGGCTAACCTACCTAACCCTGGGCAGAGGGACTTCTATCAACTAGGTATCTTAACAAAAGTGCATTCCCTTTTAACAGACAGGCTAACCCACGGTAACCCTGCATTTCTCATCCCCACAGACCCTTACAGCCCTTAAAAACCACCCCTACCAACCCCCAAGCAAGCTGACCTACCTAACCCTGGGCAGAGCGACTTCTATCAACCGGGTATCTTAACAAAAGTGCATTCCTTTTTAACAGACAGGCTAACCCACATTAACCCTACATTTCTCATCCCCACAGACCCTTACAGCCCTTAGAAACCACCCCTACCAACCCCCAAGCAGGCTAACCTACCTATCCCTGGGCAGAACTTTTCTTTTTTTACATAAAAAAAAGTTATCTGAGTTTGAGACAAGACCCATGATGTTGCCTAACTCAAGGGCTTATGCTGAGTTCACGTAAAATGAGATATACTCATCATAAATAACACTAGGAACATAACCTCAAAACGAGAAAAATCTTTCATGACAATGGATCCTGTCAATATCATTCCAACTATTTTGCATCTTTTTCTCTTCGTCTCCACCACTGTTAAATATCCAAAATGATGACTTTCTTATCAAGATGGACCTGAAATCAGAAATTTGTATTAATAAAACTTGGAACTATCTGTTCTCGGAAAACAGATTACGGTATGGTTTTTCGATGATACCTTGTTCTCTTGTCTTTAAACGACCTGTGGAGGGGGTTCCGTCTCTTTCTTTTTCTCCCTTGATCCTCTCTCAGCAAGGTCTAGTAGTAGTCAGCTAACATATTGATATCCCAACGGCCTTGATATCTCCTCTCCATCTCTTTTATATCCTAATGGAACCTCTCTCCTTGCTCCTCGCTGAAATCTCCACAATTCTCTGGAAATTCATCTAAATAAGAATCGAGAAAATGAAGTTTGTAATTCATATTACACCCCAACTTACCGTAGTTTGTAACAAGTTTTGTAACTATCTTTTTGTTATCATGACTCTTATTATTACTTAGAAAATTTTCGACAACTTGTTGGAAACTTTGCCAAGCAGATTTTTCAAGACCTGTCATTGTTTTAACGAATTGAGGATCCCTCAACATTTTCCGTATCTAAGGTCCATCAAAAATTCCTTCTTTCAACTTGGATCTGAAATTTGAGGGAACTTTTGACACAAATATTGGAAGCAATCTCCATTTTTATCAATTGCCTTGACGAATTGTTTCATCAGTCCAAGTTTGATGTGAAGTGGACGAATCAAAATTTTTCAAGGTTCCACGAGTGGCTTAGCGATGATGTTGTGTACTCCTGTTTGAAATGTCAGCCTTGGATCCCATTTTGATTTTTTAAAGTGGTTTTCACGATCCCTACTATCCCATAAACAGATAGCATGGTGTCTTGGTGAATCCCGATTGTTGTCCCAAAATCATGGATAAGATTTTAAGATCACCCCATACAAGCCAGTTGTGCTCTGAATAATGGATTTTTTCTAAAAGTAATTTCAAATTCGTGTATTCCTCTTTCAACTAGGTTGAGTGAGCGATCGGCACCGGTGCGAATACATTCTTATTATTGAGCAGCACTGCTTTTAAGCTCCGAGTTGATGAGTCGATAAAGAGCCTCCAATCCTCAGACTTGTATATATCAGACTTCAGTGTATTAATGAGTCCTTTAACGTTGTTACAGTAGACTAGCTTACCTTTTTCAGTCTGTTCTTCATCGACGTATTTACGGAAATCCTTTTCTCTATCTCTGTAGATAGTTGATATAACACCATGTTCTAGCATACCTCTCCTCTTCAGATCTGAAGCTAAATATTCTGCCGCGTCTTTAGGGAGTCCTATATTTCTTATCAAGTCATTCAATGCTTTTTGTGTATACAATATAATAGGCTTCTTTTTAGTATTGTATGGTTTAAAGTCTCCATCTTCGTCCTCAGATTCCTCTTCGTCCTCGGGTTCATCTTCGTCGTCAGATCTATCTGATTCGTTGTATCTATCATCTTGTTCACTCAAATCATCACCCCTGTCATCAGTTTTTGATTGACTCACTGGGGAGGGTAAATTTTTATTCTGTTTCTTATTAATTGGATCGGATTCAATCGCTCTTGTAACTGATAAAACATCCGCGTACACTATTTTACTTTTATTTTTTACGTTGAACCCAGATACTTTTGTATTACAAAAATAACATTGCCTTTCATTTTGGGGCTTTCTCCAACGAGTCAGTTGTTTGATTTTGAGTTGAATCTCTTCTCTCTGCTCTTTTGCAGCCTTCCAGCGCGTGAACATGTTATTACAAGCCTTACATATCGACGATGGAACCCAACTATGATTCAAGGCTCTAACATTACTTTCAAAACAATCTTTATAGATTTTTCTTATCTCTTCAGAGATGGGAAACCGATTTTTATGGACATCGAATTTTCCACAGACATAGTAGAAGACATTAGAGTCACTAGGGCAATTGTGGAGTGGTTGATTTGTAGTTTTTGGAGGTTGGTTTTTGTGAGTTGAAGTAGCCATAAATTCGTAAAGAGCCCCGCACATTTGGGATCCTAGCCTGATCACAGGTGAGTCCGCCGTCCTGGAGGTGATAACCCTCATACCTCTCCAGGGCTAAGTATGAGGGCTTTCCGACTTTGACGAGGACAATGTCAACTCGTAGTCGGACACACTATGGCATCATCCTCGCAACCGAACGTCCCCCTGCAGGGCAGCGTGCCTTCGCTGGCTTCGTTACCATAACATTCTGGGGAGCGAATCATTCTACACATCTCCATTGGAGCAGTTGTCATCGTCCCCATAAAATGCCATGGTAGCAGGAATTTTCAGATTTTCATCTTCTTTGATAAGAAGTATACCTATTCCAAACTGTAAAAGCTTCGAATGGAGATACTCCACAGCCTCATATAATATGAGACCACTGCAATAGAATCTTCTTATTGTCTGGGATCTGGTTTAGAGATGAGGCAACCTCAGAGCCACGGGAGTAACTTATTCATACTATTGGCGAGGTTCTTCTTTATCTAGTGATACACCTGAGGGCGATGGACTGAATCTAACCTCAGATTCCGATTCAGCGCACTCAAAAACTTGAAGAGTAGATTTGCGACCGAAATTGAAGAACTAATAAATCCAAAACCTATAAGTATGTAGGTGTTGTCTCAAACTCAGATAACTTTTTTTTTGTGTAAAAAAAGAAAAGTTCTGCCCAGGGATAGGTAGGTTAGCCTGCTTGGGGGTTGGTAGGGGTGGTTTCTAAGGGTTGTAAGGGACTCTGGAGATGAGAAATGCAGGGTTAATGTAGGTTATCCTGTCTGTTGTTGAGGAATTCATTTTTGTTAAGATACCTAGTTGATAGAAGTCGCTCTGTCCAGGGTTAGGTAGGTTATCTTGCTTTGGGGTTGGTATCCCTAGCTAGGGGAAAACCGGAGGGTGATGGACAAAATCTGATCTTGGATTTGGATTCAGCGCACCTAAAAACCCACAGACCCTATATGGGTCTTGTCTCAAACTCAGATAACTTTTTTTTTTTGTGTGCTTGTGTAATTGACTTTGAACGAGGAGTGGGTTTTCGTTGTCTAATTTTTGGTCGCGATTTACGAGTATTTGTCGCGTCCGTATTTTTGTCTGCCTGTTTTATATATTTTTTTAATGATTGTGTTGTGGAATGGTGAAGAAGTTTCTGTTCTTTGTCTGTTTTTGTCGCTTCAGTCTTATTTATATGTGTGTTTGATATAACGCGGGTCTACTCTTCACTTATTATTTTTGGTAATGTTTTTTTTGTAATTTTTTTGTCATTAGTCTTCTGTTTTTGTCCGACCGTTTTCGGTATCGTCACGTGTTTTTTTACAGAGTTTTTAGACGCTGCATACTTATATGAGTTATTATCCTTTAATTTGTCATCCTTCTTTTTAAGTACGCGTGGCAAGTACTCAATTTTATTATTTGGACGGTAAATGTCCAAATGGTCTACCACGTCCGGCTGCTGTTTCTGAAAAATAGTATTTTTTCATTATATATTAACTTAAATTACGTTAATAAAAGAGAATATAGGAGGATAAAAAATAAATACCTCTGCACTTTGAGCTGCAACTTAATTAGATTTTTTTCCAGATTTTTTTCCATTTTGTCGTTTCCATTCCACGTACTATTTCTTCTGATTATACTATAAAAAATAAATAAGTAAAAATGATTAACTTTAGAAATTAAAAAAAAAATTAACGTTAGAAATTAAAAAAATATTTTACCTCTGAAGAGGGAACATATTCCTCATATGCCTGCGTATTATCTTGATTTTTCGTTGAACTGTGGCTGTTTGGTGGATTCTGAAAAATTTATGATAATAAATGAGTGTGCAAAATATTTTTTTATAAAATATGATTTTGAAAATAAAAAATTACGATTGGTACTGAATAATATTCAGTTACAGCCACATTACTTTTTTCTTCGTTGTATATTTTCTCAAAATCCTCCTGCAATCAGAATAATAAGTCGTTATACAAATAATTTTTTTATAAAAATAAAATAGTGTTTCAACATACCTTTTCATAATCGGTGATGAAATTACCAATATCCAAAAGTGTCTAAAATTAGAAAACAAATTAATTTAACTTAAAAAAATTTCTATTCCGATGTTAAAATTTTCTTAAAAAATTTACCATTGAAACGGGCAAATATTGAGTTGACAACTCTTCATTTTTTTCGTCAACACGTAATTTCTGTAAATTCTGCAATCAGAATAATAAATCCTTAGAAAAAAATTAATTTGAAAATTTCCATTTCCATTGCGATGTTAAAATTTTTTTATACTTACATCAGGAACGATGACTTCTATAGTGACGTTTTCTTTCGAAGTCACAGATTTTAGATCTTCTATATCGGTTTGCGTTCCAATTTCTCTAGTTTCGCGTTGATAAAAATTAAGTGGCTAAAATAATAAAACAATCACAACACTGTTGAAACTACTTTTGAAAAACACATATATCAATGTATGAAAATTAACAAACTTACAACATGCATATGTAACGGTGATATCTCTAAGTGCTGAAATGGTCGATCCATTAAATGTTCATGTGCACGATCATAATTTCCACTTTTACATATTTCATGGATGAAATAACGCCTCGAATAACGCGACATTTTTCACTTTCAAATTCAGACGTTTGAACAGCACCACACCTTTACACTGACTGAGTTTTTTTCTTTCTTTCTTTCAAATCGAACTATGCACTAAAAATGAGATAAAGTAGGTGTATTTTTGTTTTGGGAATTTGTATTATAACATGACCTACAGCGCGACGTTTCAAATTTTTACGACTATGGATCAGCTAACGTAACCGAAAGCATTGGTTTCTATACACATGTATAGCAATGAACTAACTGTATTAGACGTATGAATTCTAAGAAAAATGATTGAAAAAATTTTAATTATCAAAAATTGTCAAAGTCAAGTGAGGATATTGACACTTGTAATATATCGTAAGTCTCGAATATGCTTGCATATAACTAAGTCTTAATATGTTCGCGCGCGACTAAGTTCCTACATATCAATCAATGCATAGGAAGTTAAAGGCTACTTCAGGATGGGGAGCTCTACGCAGAGTCATTTAACTCTAAGCTCTCGCAGCGAGAGGATAAGGTCATCCGGTTGTGGACTTAGAAAATTTTCGTGCAGTTTATGCTCGCGCAATTAAGACCACTTATACTCGCGCGCGTGGCTATGTCCTTTCGTGCGTACACGCTTCTAACTATCACGCTAACTACTGTTTTCATTAACCTCAGATAAATTTTCAAGACCAAATACATTACATTCAGTGCAATGAATTCTTGAAATTTTTTTCAAAGTTAAAATGAGCGCGTTGATTTAGTAATTCATAGACTACAGTCGTGATGCTGTTCAATCATCAATTAACGCGTGTGCATTATGATCGCCCCTCGTATCAATTCATGAATGAGAGAGAGAGCGCACGCACAGCTCGTAGCCACGCGCTACATGGCTAACTTTTGGGAGAGGGGAAAGTGTGACGGATCGCACTGCTCCACAGCTAAGACCATATTACGTTCAGACGTGTAAGTTCTCATATGACCGAAAACTTATCTTTCTCAGCGTGCGACATAGCTAATGGAGCTATGTCACTTCGCAGACGCACGATTTTTAGTTTTTTTCTGTTTTGTATGCTGTAGAGACTAAGTGTCGATAGCAGAGAGAGAGAGAGAAATGAAACATAGCCGCGTGCGCATTGGAAAGAAAGGCTATAGTATAAGTCATCTAGTGTCAGCTCGTTTAAAGGGACTTTACTATATTCGCTCGGAGCTAGAGTTCTTGTAGCATATAAAAAGAACTTAGCCGTATTCATAAAGACTCTTGATTGGACATAGACGTATGAGCGAATTTTGATTACCGGGCTGTTACTAACATATGAAAAAGTGGGAAGGGTTAAATGTATAAAATGCGTGTCAAAATCGATGCTTCATCATATTCAGTCGAGTACTCATCGGTTCGAGCGATCATGGCACGTTGCAATCCTTTAACAAGGTATTGAAAAGATCAATGAACTAACATATGATTTAAACTATATTTCTGTCTAATATTTTTTTTTCATTGTAGACTTGGCATGGAAATCATCGTTCGTATACAAGCTTTTAAGAACGATGATCAACGAGTTTTTAAAGAACTTGCAATGATAAATCTCAATGACGATATTGAACCCATTAGATTTTCAAGACACCATGTCCTTGGAAAGAACTTTCCAGTCAGTCAAAACGTGAAAGTTCATGGCTTACAAATAACTATCATGGGTTTGATTGTAATACAGGAAACTTACCATACGATTGCCATCCGCTTATTATCCAAGACCTATGTCGCTTAGCAGCTGACACTGACAAAGTTCTTATTTATGTAAAGGGACGTCAAAAAGTGGAGTGGCTCACTAGATTTATTGATCATGTCTTCGATCTCGAAGATCTGGGTTTCCCTTCCTTACATCAGCCAGGATTTTGCGAACCTATAGTTTGCAATTATCATCCTCCAGGCTGGACAGAAAACTACGCGCTTCAAAATATCGTGGCTCTTAAAAATTGGTTGAAAAATCGTTATAGTCGACAATTAACTCAGACTTGCGACCTCCCTGACAGCGATTCTTCAACGTCAGAGTCTAATAATGATGATGATGACGTGGATGATGATTGTGATGTGATCAGTAAATTAAAAATGTTAGATTTAGAGGATGAGGAAGATGAAGGAGAGGTGAGTGATTGGTACAACGCCTTCAATAAAAATGATCGGTTTAACCCTATATATACAATAGCATCAAGGTATGAATTCATTCGCTCGTCTGCGCTCATAGTAGATACTTCATAAAGTTTGAATACTCTTTTTAATCAAACATTGTATGTCAACTGTTCTCCGTAAGCCTGTCTTAAAAAGAGCAAGGCTCATTCCGCGGTTCGTCATCCACCCATCCAAACGCCTCATCATCTGGCTCAGTTTGTGCTGAGCCAGATGTGTGTCGCGGGCCATTATTACGGCTTCTATGTCGTCAGCGTAGGCGACCAGACGCGTGTCCGAGGGCATGTCGAGCTTTAGTAGTTCGTCATACAGTACGTTCCAGAGGTCGGGACCCAGTATGGATCCTTGTGCCACCCCCGCTGTAATTTTCCGGTACTTCCGTCCTTCCGTCGTTTCATACGTTAGTCTTCAGTCCTTTAAGTAATCCTTCAAGACTCTTAGAAGGTAGGCGGGCATCTGAAAGCCGTCTAATGCTCTCAAAATATCCACCCACCTAGCAGAGTTAAAGGCATTTTTTACGTCTAATGTTACTAGGAGCGTTATTGGTCTGGCTCCGTAGCAAATCTCGTTCATTCTGTCAACTACCTGTCTCACAGACGTGAGACAGGTAGTTTTTGCTTCTATCGTTGAGCGTCCTTTCCGGAAGCCGTGTTATCGGTCCGATAGATCGTTAGCGGCTTGCAACGCCGCGTTCAGTCTTGGTTTCAGTAGCAGTTCGTATAATTTGCCAGTCGTGTTGACGAGGCTCAAAAGCCCATACGAATTCGGCTTATCGGGGTCTCCCTTACTTTTGCCAATGAGTACCAACCTCGTGTTTTTCCAGAGTTTACTGAAAATACCCGCTGTCAGGCACCCACTGTACAATTGCAAGAGTATGTCGGGCAGTCGAGTCGCTACATACCGTAGCAGTTCACCCGGTATACCGTCTGGTCCAGGAGCCTTGTTTATCTTCAGCAAGGTTATCGCGCGTATGAGCTCTTCCCTTGTGACGCAAGGACATTCCATTTCTTCATCCGTGTTCGTGTCATCGATTCTGTCAGGTTGCGTTGGAAAAAGACCCTCAACTATCCTTTCCATTGTTCTACCGTCTTTTGTCTCCAGTGGAGCTCGGACGCCTAGTTTCCGGGTCACAATTTTGTAACCCTTCCCCCACGGGTCCGAGTCCACCTCGTCTGTCAATCATGTCTAGCATTGTCATTTGCTGTCCGTTATAGCTTGTCTCAGCCTTTTTCTGGCAAATTTGTATACTTCTGAGGCTTCTTCGTCACGTCTGTTTCTTTGTCTTTGTGCCTGTCTACGTCGCCGGTGACATTCGCTCTGATGTTTGCAATTTCTTGCGTCCATCAGTACATCTGTCGCTGGTCGCGTCCGTATCGTTTTTTCGGCATCGTAGCTTCGCATAGGCGACGGAGGTATTTTTCTGCCTCCTCAGCTAACTTCTCCGCCGAGTCACGGTCCGTACCACTTCTAGTGGTTTCCGTAAAAGGCTCTGCGTTTTGCAGTAGTCTGTCGAGTTCTTTTCTGTCCAGGTGTTTCGTGGCCCATCGTAGAGGGAGTAACACGTTACCTCTTCGTCTAGTCGTATTTTCGTCTGTCACTTCAAAGATGATGTACTGCTAATCACTGGCTGTATATTTCTCGATTACTTTTCATCCTCTTATTCGCATCAGTAGTCTGTCTGTGGCCAAGGTCACGTCTAGTATAGATTGACCCCACTCTGGTCGTCTAAATGTCGCCGTCTTTCCCTCGTTTACCACTACTAGTTCCAGCCTCGCGGCCATCTCTAGTAGCAGTCGTCTACGTCTGTTTGTCGTGGGCATACCCCACTCAATCGCCCGCGCGTTAAAATCACGCGCCACGATCGTATTTCCGGGTATATCCCTCATGTCGTCTTCGATATCTGCTAGTCTGTTGTCATACTCCAACGCGGAATAGTTCGGTGACAAGTATACACTGACGATAACGACAGTGTCCACCCTCATCCAAACATAGTCCGCCCCGGATCCGCTTACCGAGATTCGCATCACTTCGTTTCCGCGTACCCACACCGCCGTCGTGTTCGATTTGCTAGCGAACCACGATGGCTCAGGTCTGTTCCTGTATTGTTCGCTTATAACAAGCACGTCTGCGTTCGTCTTCGCAATTTGTGGGAGGAGCATGTGTGCTACGCTACTTCTATTCAAATTGCATTGTAGTATCGTCAGGATCATTTTTTTCTTTTTCGTCTTCAGTTCCATCAGTGCTGCTCTGTATACGGCGCACTCACCTGATCCAGGCACGTGGGCCAGGTTCTGTACTTCTATCCCCTTACAGAGGAATCAGTCAGTAGTGCTTTTACACTCCTTGCCCACGTGACCCGTCTGTCCGCATTTCATGCAGCAGTTCATTCTGTCCGGCCCTTTATATTCTCTCCGCGTATGTTCGTACCCGAGGCAGTTGAAGCATCTTTGAGGATGAACGCGAAGTCGAACTCGACAATTCATCCATCCTATTTTGATGCGTTCTTTACCTATGTGTCTCGTTGCTTCCGTCGTGTCGAACTCGCAAACGGTTCGCGCATTCCCATATGCGCTTGGCGCAAAGAGATGCACTTTCCGTTCCGAGTCCGTATTTAGTTCACGATTTATTGCGTTCGCGATGTCCTGTACCATCGTGACGCAGTCCAAGTCAGCAAACTCCAGCGTCACCCTGGAAGTTAAGTCTTTTACTATAGCAGTCTGTCCTAATACTTTCTTAAGTGTCCTTTGGAAGTCCTGTCCTTGTGACTTTTCCAGCCGCATTAATACAGCACCGTCCTTGGTTTTTCTAATCGTCCGAACGTCTACCTTCTCTGTCTTGGGGTCTACCTTCTGTCTGATAGTCCGCAAAACATCGGTGTACAGTTGTCCTTCTGCCGGCTTGATCAGAATGGTCCCGCGCCTGGTTTTCAGGTTGGGACACTCCGATCGTCGGCTTCTGTGTCCGTCTGTAATCTTTTGTACTGTCTCGTTGTCGGTCTTTTTCTTGTTGCTTTTCTTTTTTATTACGATGGTGGCCCAGTCCTCTGACACCTCCGCTTTCATCTCAACATCCTCCGAAGGAGTTTGTTGAGTGGTATGCGTGGTGTTCCCCTCGTTAGGTATCTGTCGGTTTCCAGCATTCACCCCCGGCGTTGGCTGTGTCGTAGCAACGTTTAGGAGCGTTCTCCGTCTTTCGTCATCTACCTGGTCTGGGCTTGGGGTCTGTTTTAGCCGTCGCCTTTTATGTCCTGGAGTTTCTTCCATTACATTCGCTCGATTTTCCGTTACGTTCATCTTTTGTCTGATCTGTCGCATTCGCTTCAGTTCATACTTCTGTGTAGCCTGGAGGATGATAATTGCAAACTATAGGTTCGCAAAATCCTGGCTGATGTAAGGAAGGTCAACCCAGATCTTGGAGATCAAAGACATGATCGATAAATCTAGCGAGCCTCTCCACTTTTTGACGTCCCTTTACATAAATAAGAACTCTGTCAGTGTCAGCTGCTAAGCGACATAGGTCTTGTATAATAAGCGGATGGCAATCGTATGGTAAGTTTTCTGTATTCCAATCAAACCCATGAGAGTTATTTGTAAGCCATGAATTTTCACGTTTTGACTGACTGGAAAGTTCTTCCCAAGGACATGGTGTCTTGAAAATCTAATGGGCGGGTTCAATATCGTCATTGAGATTTATCATTGCAAGTTCTTTGAAAACTGGTTGATTATCGTTCTTAAAAGCTTGTATATCAACGATGATTTCCATGCTAAATCTATAATGAAAAAAATATTAGACAGAAATATAGTTTAAATCAAAAGATAGTTCATTGATTGAAATTTTTTCAATGCCTTGTTAAAGGATTGCAACGTGCCATGATGTAACGTCGGTTGACGAGACAATTCTCAGGCGCACTTTTTGGTCTATCCTTTCGGACAATTATCGGGACGTGCGTTGCCACTATCGCGGAAAATTCTCTTTTCGGCGACGGAGGATTGAAGCTTTACCATACCACACGCTTGGCAATATAGTAATGCTTCGCGTTATTTCCCACACTCTTGGCAATAAAATAACGTAAAGGGAGCCTATCTACTATAATATGCACCCGACCACACGCTTGGTAATCAAGTGTAACTATCTAAAATAAAAAAAAACCCGTACGCGAAACTAGGAAAAAAAAGAGTAAAGAAAGAAATTATCCAAAAATTAGAGACAAATTAACCGTAAGAAATTAGAGTTTAAGTTTTTTATTTAAATTCTTTTACTCACTTTTTGTACTTATTTTCCCACAGACACGGAGGTCTCTTTTATAAAATATTGAGCTAAACAGGCTGAACAGGCTGAACGAACTGAACGAATTGAACGAACTAAAAAACTGAAAAAATTGAACGAATTGAACGAACTGAACGAACTGACCGAACTGAATAAGTTGAACAAACTAAACGAATTGAACGAACTTGAAAAAACTGAAAAAACTGATCGAACTGAGCTAACTGGAAAAACTGCCTAATTTTCTTCAAGAGCTTCCTTTTATGCTTTTCGCAAGAGACTCCCACTCTAAATTCCTTGTTATTTTTGGGCAGGAAGAACTAAAATTTTCCTGATTTAATTGGTTGGAAAATTTGGGGAGTGTCTCAAGCGTAAGCGAAATTCGAACCCTAATTGGCCGGGGGCGGAGTGTGCGGGAGTGGCCTAATTCAAGTGTTTTAGGCCCTCTTCACACAGATGGCCCTCTATGTACTATTTTCATCTTTAATTATTTAAATCAATTTTATCTAAATGCAATTGTGTGTGTGGTACTCTAATTTTACAAAAATATTATGTAATCCTTAATGAAACTAACGTACAGAACAAAAGTTAAGGATTATATTTATATGAAAAAAAACAAGATTTTAATAGTTTTAACTTCAATTAATTACCAAAAATCCATAAAAAATACTGAAAAATCAGAGTTAATTATAATGAATATAATCATTAACTTTCGTTCAAGCCATTCTTATATTTTCTAACGCAAAGTTGAGTGTATTCAACAATTAAACACACAAAATTCACAGTAAAAATCTTAATTAATACGGAAATATATTTCATGAATTATTTATATATTTCTATATTTATATTTATGTATAAAAGTGAAGCTGATCGAGCAATAAACAAAAACTATTAATCAAAATAGTCCTTGTTAATTACTTGAATACTACTTCAAATAGATAAGTCTCGCATATTTTTAACAGATCTGCAAGGAAATGTACTTCCCTTAATTTAAAAGAAATTAATAAAATTGAGAATAAATTAATTAAAATAAAATAATGGTATTATGGATAGAATGCACATGTGCGCTACAGCTCTCTATTTTCCAAAGATATTCGCAATCTGGCTACTCCGGATGGCACGGTTGTAAACTCGCTCTGATTATTATGATACATTTCAAAACATTCGAAAATTGCGAGATGCGCGAAACGAAAACTGTCGTTCATGGAGAAAATTTTCTTTTCTCAGCTGTACGCAATTTATCATCCTAATTTACGAGTTAAGTGTGTGGTCTGTTTTTTCCTGGTCTCTTTTTATGTCGAGCCGACGTTACAATGATCGTTCGAACCGATGAGTGCTCGACTAAATATAATGAAGCATTTATTTTGACACGCATTTTATACATTTACCCCTTTCCGCTTTTTCATATATGTTAGTAACAGCGCGATAATCAAAATTCGTTCACACGTCCATGTCCAATCATGAGTTTTTATGAATGCGGCTAAATTCTTTTTATATGCTACAAGAACTCTAGCTCCGAGCAAATATAGTTAAGTCCCTTTAAACGAGCTGACACTAGATGACTTATACTATAGCCTTTCTTTCGCACACAGCTAAATTTCATTTCTCTCTCTCTGCTATCGACACTTAGTCTCTACAGCATACAAAACAGAAAAAAAAACTTAGAATCGTGCACCTGCGAAGTGACATAGCTCCATTAGCTATGTCGTACGCTGAGAAAGATAAGTTTTCGGTCATATGAGAACTTACACGTCTGAACGTAATATGGTCTTAGCCGTGGAGCAGTGCGATGCGTCACACTCTCTCCTCTCCCAAAAGTTATCAATGTAGCGCGTGGCTATGAGCTGTGCATGCGCTCTTTCTCTCATTCATGAACTGATGTAAAGGGTGATCATAATGCACGCGCGTTAATTGATGATTGAACAGCGTCACGACTGCACCTTATGAATTACTAAATCAACGCGCTCATTTTAACTTTGAAAAAATTTTTAAGCATTCATTGCACTGAATGTAATGTATTTGGTCTTGAAAATTTTTCTGAAGTTAATGAAAACAGTAGTTAGCGTGATAGTTAGAAGCGTGTACGCACGAAAGGACATAGCCACGCGCGCGAGTATAAGTGGTCTTAATTGCGCGAGCATAAACTGCACGAAAATTTTCTAAGTCCACAACCGGATGACCTTATCCTCTCGCTGCGAGAGCTTAGAGTTAAATGACTCTGCGTAGAGCTCCCCATCCTGAAGTAGCCTTTAACTTCCTATGCATTGATTGATATGTAGGAACTTAGTCGCGCGCGAACATATTAGGACATAGTTACATGCAAGCATATTCGAGACTTATGATATATTACAAGTGGCAATACCCTTACTTGATTTTAACAATTTTTGAAAACTAAAATTTTTTCAATCATTTTACTTAGAATTCATACGTCTAATACAGTTAGTTCATTGCTATACATGTGTATAGAAACCAATGCTTTCGGTTACGTTAGCTGATCCATAGTCGTAAAAATTTGAAACGTCGCGCCGTAGGTCATGTTATAATACAAATTTCTAAAACAAAAATACACCTACTTTATCTCATTTTAAGTGCATAGTTCGATTTGAAACAAAGAAAGAAAAAATTTCAGTCAGTGTAAAGCTGTGGTGCTGTTCAATCGTCTGTATTTTGAAAGTGAAAAAATGTCGCGTTACTCGAGGCATTATTTCATCCATGAAATATATTCAAGTGAAAATTGTGATCATGCAAATGAACATTTAATTGATCCAGAACTTCAGCAGTTAGAGTTATCACCGTTACATATGTGTGTTGTAAGTTTGTTAGTTTTCATACATTGATATATGTGTTTTTCAAAAGTAGTTTCAACAGTGTTGTGATTGTTTTATTATTTTAGCCACTTAATGTTCATAAATGAAAAAGCAGAGAAATTGGACCGCAAACAGATATAGAAGATTGTCCAAAATCTGTGACTTTCGGTAGAAAACGTCACTATAAAAGTCATCATTCCTGATGTTGTAAGTATAAAAAAATTTTAACGTCACAATGGAAATGGAAATTTTCAAATTAATTTTTTTCTAATGATTTATTATTCTGATTAAAGAATTTACAGAAATCTTGCATTGACGAAAAAAATGAAAAATCGGCAACTCCATATTATCCTGTTTCAATGGTAAATTTTTTAAAAAACTTTTAACGTCGGAATAGAAACTGAATTTTTTTAAGTTAAATTAATTTTTGTCTAATTTTAGACACTTTTGGATATTGGCAATATCACCGATTATGAAAAGGTATCTTGAAACACTATGTTATTTTTATAAAAAAATTATTTGAATAACGACTTATTATTCTGATTGCAGAAGGATCTTGAAAAAATGTATATTGAAGAAAAAAGTAATGTGGCTATAACTAAATATTATCCAGTACCAATTCTAAGTTTTTATTTTCAAATCATATTTTATAAACAAAATTTTTTGTACGCTCATTTATTATGATAAATGTTTCAAAATCCATCAAACAGCCACAGTTTAACGAAAAATGTATTGAATAAAAAAATCAAGATAATACGCAGGCATACAAGGAATATGTTCTCTCTTCAGAGGTAAAATATTTTTTTTAATTTCTAACGTTAATCATTTTTACTTATTTATTTTTTATAGTATAATCAAAAGAAATAATACGTGGAATGGAAACGGCAAAATGGAAAAAATTCTGGAAAAAAATCTAATAAAGTTGCAGATCAAAGTGCAGAGGTACTTAATTTTATCCACGTATATTCTCTTTTATTGACGTAATTTAAATGAATCTATAATGAAAAAATACTATTTTCAGATACAGCAGCTGGATGTGGTGGACCATTTGAATATTTACCGTCCAAACAACAAAATCGAGACTTTGCCACGCGTGCTTAAAAATATGTATGAGAAAATAAAGAAGGTTAACTCATATAAGTACGTAGAATGTAAAAACTCTTTAAAAAAACATATAGACGTGACGATACCAAAAACAAACAAACAAAAACAGAAGACTGATGACTAACAAATTACCAAAAAAGAATTACCAAAAATAATAATTGACGTTAAGACGCGCGTTATACCCAACAAATATAAAAATAAGACTGAAGTGACAAAAATAGACAAAAGCGATAAATCGAGCTCAAAAACCAAAGAACAAAAACTCCTTCCTCGTTCCACAACACAATCTTTAAAAAAAATGTAAAACAAACAGACAAAAATACGGACGTGACAAATACTCATAAATCGCAACCAAAATTCAGACAGTGAAAACACACTCCTCGTTCATAATCAATTATCAGTACCACGAGTTCTGATAAATCACCTCCTCCAAAAAAAAGAAAGCCCCCAAAAACTTCTCCAAAAAAAATTGTAATAAGCTCTTCGAGGTCCTCAAGTTCTAGTTCCTCTTCTGAAAAATCCCCACAAATATAAAACTTAAATGACAAACGTATTCCTCCAGACACTAACACCTCTCGACCAAAACCAGTTCAATATTCTCGAAAACGATCGAGTTCGTGTTCCTCGATACATAAGCGACTGAATGAGTTTTTACATTTTAAAATGTAAATATTTTTTATTTACGATTATATACGATTGTAAGTTTTATACTTTTATACTTTTATAATAAAAAGAATATATTAAAATCTTGTGTTAATATGTTTTTTATAGAAAGTATTAATTCATTATTAAATTAAACAAACTATGCATAAAAAATTTGATTTATTTTCTTGCGACAAATAGGACAAGAACTTAATCTGATTGAACATGTGGAACATGTTGCGATATGTCCACAAAGTAAAAAAATTTCCTTAGCGAAGCATATTTTGCAAATTCTTTCATCGTTAACTTTATCGATATTTTCTTGTGGCGATGAGGTTGTGTTTGAATTTGTATTTATTGCAATCGGTCGGTACTCAAGCTCGTATATACCACATACATCAAAACTTGGTGGACTTGATAGAGGTACGGTACTTGGATCAACTCCGATCAGAATATTACCACAAGGCACGTTGCGAAAGAATCGACAGCGGCCACCCCATCGCTGGTGTTCCATCTTAGGATCGTCACCCTCTTCCCAACGACCAATCTCTATGTTACATTCGAAGCATCGCACTTTATCAATATCATTCATAAAGTAAAATCCGGCAGCTACTAAATCCTTAGGCTGCACATATGAGCATGGCCAGTTGTCAAAGCTTTGCAGCCTAACTTGTTCAGATCTGGAAAAAATGAATTTGTCAGAAAAAAATTACTAAGAATACTTTAAAATAATTACCTATAGTCCGACATGATACTTCAATGCGAGTATTACTGCATCTAAATTAAAAAAACACTTGCACACAAATTTAAAGTTGTACCCCCTCCCTTTTTTTAAATATGCATATAAATGAGATTCGCAAAGGAGGGTGGCAAAGGTTTATCTTTCGCCTGATCGCACACAGCTTCAGCGACAGATGCTTGGGCTAACTGAGAGGTAGAGGAGAACGAGCCACGTGTTCTTTTACCCGCTCGCACCTTAATACGCACGCGCGCAAACGTCTCTCTCTCCCGTGCGTCGCTCTCTCTTTTCGTGCAAATCGACTCCCCTTGTGTGAGTCCTATAATTTGTTGGGCGCCATGTAACAGGCTGCCGTTTAACCACTAATCCCTATCGAATATGATTATTCATATGGTCAAACGACACCTTGTTATCAATGTGCTATAAGCACACTAACTCACCTTGTCCCGTTGTGAGCCTGCGCCGAGTTCTCTTACCGATCTAAGTTGGGTTCTCGGTCTCTCCGCTCGGGGCGCTGGCGCGCTTGCTTAGCAGCGCTCCGTCGGCCACCAATGATAACTCGGTTGGCGAGCAGCTTCTTATGTTGCTTGCGTGATTCGTGCCAAACTACCGGCGCGTTCGAATTAAACGTAAACAACAACACAGCTCTCGGACAAAGGGAAGACAAAACAATGCGATTGTTACGTGTAAATCACTGACCACTTTATTTACTTAAAAACGTGTATCAGAGAGGGATTTGCCGAGAGACTTTCGCACGCTATTTCGAATGACGATATAATCGGGGAGAGAGAGAGTGAAACTCGCGATCGTCGCGGACTATTCGCTCGCACGCTTTTAATAATTCCGCCGCGCACGCTGCGCGGGATCGCACGCTAATTACAATATAGTGCTGTGCACCTACCGCGGAGTTGTCGGGGATACGGTGGCCAACCGTATCCAATTACGCTCGTCGCTGTTGCTGCCTCTGTGTCTGTTGCTCCGCTGTAGCTATTGAGTGACTCACTGTTGTTGGTGTTGCTGAGAAGGCTCAAGTAGCTGTTGAAGCCGCGCACGTTTAGCAGTGCGCGCACTCGACACTCCAACCTTACTAATAATGTGCTCCACTCCCTGGATCTCACTCAGAAAACGTTAAACACGATGCTCTCTCGAACTAACTCGCTATGATGCTGCCGGATTGAAGGATACAGTCATACTGGATAGCTAACTCTCCCCTCCCGGTCATTGCCCCTAACGCGCCCTCTCTCTCTCTCAAACCGATCGCGGCTGTTACGCTCAGCCGCTTAGTAACCCACGCGAGTCAAAACGATTTTCGGCGATCGTTGCAATAATTATTATATCAATGTTATAATAGTTGATGCCGGAGCCGATAGCCTCATCATCTAGTCAACCACCATAACCTCAGCAGCCTCCTGGGAACACAACAACGCCGAAAAAATGCTCGACGAGTCTTCTACCAAAGCAACCTCGGTAATGTGACTGGACTCTCTGATCTGTTCAGCCATCATCACCTAACGTCGTTGTACCTCTTGAACCTTTAAAAAGAGAAAACAAATATGTTATTACAGCTACAGTGTCGGCCAATAATTCTGAACAGGTAATTAATGTTTTGCTCCGACTTTGAGCAAGCGTAGCTTCTTCAATTTTTATTCTAAAAAAATTCTGACCCGGTCATTTTGAAGCCCTCGTAAAAAGCTTTCTTTCTGGCTATCTGAATTTTTTTCAGGGGTATTTTTACTAATATTAAAATGAGTAATAAACTTCAAAAATTTCTACACTTTTTCATTTTTGTTCAATCAGACGTAGTTTTTTCAATATTATAAATAGAATAATTCAGAGAAAAAAATTCTGAAAGGGTTTGAAAAATGCTACTAGAAATTATTTTTCGAAAAATTATCTCGTCAATTTATAGCAAAGTTTTAAGCTCGTAAGTTACCAATTTTATACCTGCGTTCTTGAGAAAATTTAGAAAGCAAATAAATATTAACCGATGGTTTTGTGACGTCGTGGCAACGACACATCTCAGGTGCACCTGAGGCTTGGCGCAGTGTTCTGTTGTTGCTAGTAGTGTGATTTCTCGCATAGACTAGCGGGATCACCAATCGAAAATTATTTTAAACGAGGGGGACAGTGCCCCTGAACCTATACTTCTGCCCTTGTATTCCAATCAATAGTTGTCATCCGAAAGCGCGAAGTACCCTGGGTCCTATCAATAGTAGAACCCGGTTTTCCTAGCAAAATCGTACCTAGACCCTATTAAAAGTAGTCTCCAGATACAAGAAAAGGAAGAATTTTACATCATAAGTTACTTCTAAGATAGTGGAGAGATAGATAAATTACAAATAAAATTTTTTTGTTCGCTTACTCTTATTTTTATTGTATAATTAACTCTTTTTAGTCTACACGTCCTTATTTTATATTAGTTGATTTATCTTGTCTTTCTTGTTCCGCTTCTTGGGCTACTTGGCTACTTGGCTGCTTAACTCTTTGACTGACTTCTTGTGTTATGTCGCGACTACGTAGCCGTGACGTGTAGTTTTAGAATATGTATGATCATTCATTTATTAGAAATTATTATAGTGACAGGAACTTACCTGGGTTATTATCTCGAGTTAAATTGGCTGCTTAGCTCTATCTCGATGAAGTATATGTGAGGTCGGTCGGTAATGATGCACGAACACTCGATTCAAGTAATTATTTATTTATTCAAAGACAGAAATGATTTCTCAAAAAAAATTACAATAGGTAAATTGTACGTTATTCGGCCGTCGCGCGTCGCGAATCAGCTCGTAAGAACTTTAACAAATTTTAATGCTATTGAGTAGTCGCGCGTCGCGAATCCGCTACCGAAAAGTCGAGTCTCTGTTTTTATATTGACTCGTCGGCTCGTATTAATGTATTGAGTAATCAGAAAATCAAAATGTCGGGCGCCCCAAATTTTCGGACTACTTATCTTTTAATTTTGCTGAGTTTGTATTTCGTAAAAATGCCGTTCGTCGTTTATACATGATATCGTTTTCAATCGACTGCTGATGAAATCAAAATGAAGAAATATTTACATCTCAGGACGTAACACTTGACTGAGTTTTGTTGATTTCTTGGCTGACTTCTTTGCTAACTTCTTGGTTGACTTCTTGGCCCTACTGATTCCTGTGCTTCCTTCAGCACTCACTCACTGGTATTCAATCTCAGCTCTTTAGGTCTTGTACAGCCCTTTTTTATATTAGGAAAGTAGTTGGATGGTGAGTCCCTCTCTCAGCCTCTTCGTTTCGGGAGGAGTGGAGTAGGCAATGATGCGTTAATTAGCTCGTTTGTCTCTTCTGATTTTCCTCGCTAAGTTTTCGGGCCCTGATTGGAGCGGGGGCATGGAGAAAATCGGGGGCGCGGATGCAAGGGTTCAGGCCTTAGCTCGTGAGATGGCTCCTCGAGTATCATTCGCAGCCAAGATTTGTTCAAAATGTTGTAATTATTAAATAATCGAAGTCGGAATAAATCAAATCGATCCTACAGAGCTTATACACTACTTCATACTAACAACAATATTACAATTAAATCCGCCGCGAGGCCTGCAATGGCTCGGTCGGTAGGGCGACGGACTCGCACCCGGTAAGCCCGGGTTCGATTCCCAGTTCCTGCTGATACAAGCACCTCTGAAAAAAGTTTCATGTGCTTTGTTCTCAAACACATTGCAAGCCTCCGTCGCTAATTAGCACTGATGGAGCATAAATAGAGCGACGTTAAAATAAAAAAAAAAAAAAAAAAAAAAAAAAAAAAAAATAAATCCGCCGCAAAATATAGTTATTAATAATTATGTAGTGATAAAATATAATAAAAATAGAGCGATGATTGTTATCTTTCATGCTACGTAGTATAAATTCGTAGATTAATTTCTTATAATAAAATTTTGCTAAGTAACAGTGAATTCATTAAAATTAACGTATGTTTTTTTATTTTTTCTATTTTCTGCTTAAACTAACAAGTAACCCTACCCAAGTGTCACTCACCGATTTTAACCAAACTTGGCACATCGTTAGAGCACTAAAAAATATTGAACACGTGTTTTTTTATTTTGGCCGAATCCACTGTTAAGGGGTAGAAACCACCCCTAATAACCCCTAACCAGGCTAACCCACCTAACTCTGGGTTGAGCGAGTTTGATTAATTATTTTTTCACAAGAAAGAAAACTTCTCAACCCGGATAGGCTAACCCATTTATAACCTGATATAACCGATCCCCACAAATCATTATATCCCTTATACACCATCCCTATCAACCCCTAAGCAGGCTAACTCACCTAGCCCTGGGTAGAGCGAGTTTCATCAGCTGCTTTCCTGTAAGAAAATTAAGATCATAACTACTGATAGGCCAACACAACCTTAACCTTGATATATCTTATCCTAAAAAACCCGTTAAATCCTCATAAATCACCCCTATCAACCCCTAAGCAGGCTAACCTACCTAGCCCTGGGTAGAGCGAGTTTCATCAGCTGCTTTTCTGTAAAAAAATTAAGATCATAACCACTGATAGGCCAACACAACCTGAACCTTGATGTACCTCATCCGCACAAATCCGCACAATCCTCATAAACCGCCCCTATCAATTTCCAAGTATTAAAATGCTTCTATCTTTCAATACATAAAAAATATAAAAAACTTAATTTAAATTAACCTTTAAGGTGTACTATCCTAAAGCTTCAGTTTGGTACACTGTGGATGTATTTATGGTCTCTTTTACAATTCGTATCTTGATTTAATTTTCTATTTTATTAAATTTAAATATATTTTATATTTTATTAAATATAATATTTTTTAACAAAAGTAAATTTTTCTGGAAATATGACAAACATTTTTTTATTAAAGTATAAATATTATATTTAGAGATTTACAAGATCAAAAGTGAATTTTCCACACATTTTTCAATTTTACATCCGGGTATTTTAGTCCTGTATGTACCTTCAGGGTTAAGTTTACGCGCAATCAGATGACATTAATTGATTCTAAGGAATAATATCGAAACGTCAATCTTAAGCATCATTTAAAATACCTATACCAACTAAAAACAGAACATAATTTAAATTTATCTACTATCATTTTTTATATCAACTTATAAGAAATAAATTCAAAGAGAAACAGAAGAACCGTGTGGAATAAATAATTTGATAACTTACGAGTATCTTTTTCTTTCTTTTTATTCAATAATAATTCAAATAGCCCACCATGCTGATGAACCCAAAAAATATTTTGAATTTATTGTATTCTGCATTTAATGACCCAGCATATAATATCCAAAGTCAAATAACAGATGAAGAACAATCTTTTGCTTCGTATTTAACAGACCTAATAAAAGTTTCATCGAATACTAAAATTTTTGTTGAAAATTACGAAACTTTATGTTACTATGATGATAGCGTAGAAGCTAATCCTATAAGCGTGGAAGATGAAGTAGAAGAAGATTTCGATGATTATGAAGAAAAAGAAATTTCTGACCAATCAGAGGATGTCGATTTGGATTATAAACAACGAGCAGTTACTTTTTGGCGTAAAAGTAGTACTAAAAAAAGGAGAAGTTTGAATTCAGTAAAGAAAAATTTTAAGATGGTAAAACATGAGAGAATGCTGTACAGATGGGAAAAAGAAATGGAAGAAGGAGGATCCAGATTAGAAAAGTTACGCAATATTTCAAAATACGTTTTACAGCAATTCAATAATGCTACTGAAAATCGTTTACCTGTTCATGATATCGATTTAAAAAGATGGGGGTTATTGGCAAAAGAAAGTGTACAATTAGCTTCAAAATATTTTAAAGCGTCGCCAAAATGGGTGCATAATTTTAAAGTGAAACATGGAATAGTTTCAAGAAAAATTAATAAGTTTGTTACTACTGCACAGTTAACAAATCAATACGAATTGAAACAAGCAGCTTCTGAATTTGTAGACGAGGTATGGTCAGAAGTGGAAGCAAGAGGTAAAAAAAATATTTATAATTCTGACCAATCAGGGTTTAATCTAGAGGTTCACGCTGGCCGTACTTTATCAATCATAGGCACCCAAAAAGTAGAATGTCTAGCACAGTCCATAAATTCTTTAACACATAGTTATACAATTCAGCCAATCGTTTCAGCAGATGGAAAACTACACTCACCTTTGTTAATAATTTTAAAAGAACCTGATGGTAAATTTGGACCATTGGTACAATCTACTATTTATAAAGCAGATAATATTTATGTTTTACCTTCAAAATCTGGAAAACTAACATCTGATATTGTAACTGAATGGTTTAAAAACGTTTTTGTACTTGCAGCTGATACGGATAGTTTGTTAATTTTAGATTCTTGGACTGGACAAAATGAAAAAGTGTTTGAATAATTGGATACAGGTATGAAAAATATTCAAATTAAAACTATACCTGCTGGAACGACGGTGTAACAAAACTTAATCCTTTGTTACCAATTCTTTTGCGGGGTAAGTGAGGCGCTTTCGCTCATGACAATTGAGAGGGAAGAATGAGGGGAGGTTGATAAATAAATTATGCACTGACAAGAATCAAATCTCACTTACAACCTATTATTATTAATAATCATTCACACTAAACAAATGCGCGCATAACATAATCTAAATCACTGACTAACGAACGACAAATAGAACAATAAACTACTTAAGATAATCACAAATGAACATTTCGCATCTCATCTTAATACCTAATCGCGTACTTAACCTATTACAAACTCACTTAAAAACTACGCGGACTAATACCGGGTAAATTGCCTGGCACGTGGGCGCCTGGACAATTCACCGGTCGCAACTTACGTCACTACAAATTAATCTTAGCGCGAACCTTCAGATAGCCGGCACGTGAGTGCCAGGCTGTCTCTTTCACGCGCACCGGCCGTCGCAACAACAGAGAGAGAGAGTGTAGAGAGAAAGAAGAAAAGGAAGGCTTGACCTTTGTTCTCCTGTTCCTCGCAACGTCGAGAATCCTGGGCGATGTGCTGCCGCAGGACGTACCGGGCGTCGTCGCTGGTCAGATCGTCGCTATCCGCTGTCGCTGACCAGGTCTCCGTCGGCGACGTTGACTCTCTAGGCAGGTGGGCTGGCTGTTGTTGCTGGCAAAGCCGTTGCCGGTAGGGTTGATCGTGCTTCCTTCCGGCTATCCCAAACTGCTCTCTCTGCTGGGCTCGGACTTCTGCACTCTAGCAGGACTAGGCTTCTACTCCCTCACTCTAGTAAGGCTCGGCTGCGACTCTCTCACGCACTAATTCTTGCGCGCATCTTGCAGTCGCTCTGCGGCGCTCGCTCCTCTCCCTACCTTGACCTATTAGTTAGGCGGCACGCGACGCGTCGCTTATCGGTCACGCGTTGCGCGCCTGCCAATCCCTGCATAGGCCTAATACTCTCTTTCTCTCTCTCTCTCTTTCTCACTCTCTCTCCGCGCTCTTCAACTTTTCTTGCGCTCAACTGCGCTGGCTCGTCCTTGGCGCTGAAACAAAAGACCAAGTCTTAGGCGCATACTTAAATGCGCCCAACGTTGGCCACCACGCTTAGCCGAGTGGGGGAGGGAGAAACGCGGACGAGAGACGGGCAAACGGCCTGCTCTCGTCACAACGGGAATGATACAGCCTTTAGATGTCTATGGATTTAGACATTGGAAAAATTTTGTAAAAAACTTTTCAGATATAGTTATGTTGTACAATTTTAGCATTAACTTACATTTACGTAATAACATTTTAAAATTACAATCTCTTACGCATAATCAGTTTTCTTCACCACGATTTACAAACATGTTCAAATATGGATGGTACAAAAGTGGTTACGTACTTGAAAAACCAAATAGTTGGCAAACCCCTGTCCAGTATTGTTTTCAACATACTGATGTTAAATGCCACTTTTGTATGCTATTTGGGATTGTCACATGTGCATGGTGCACCAAATGTCTTTGTATAAACCACTTTTTTGCTCTTGACAATGTCGATAAACCACACTATTGTAAGCAATGCGTTAATTCCACATAAATATTAAAATAATAATAGTAATTTCATTATGAATATTTTATATTTTAAATAATAGTACATTTTTTATTGTTTCGTGTTACTTTTGTCTTCACTAATTTTATGATATTTAAACGAACTCCACTTACTATAAAAAATCTTTTAAAATACCAAACGGCCCTTTTCATGGCCAAATGATGTGCAAAATCCGATCGATAACCTCCACGCGGTGCACATTGGGTCACGCTAATGTCGACGGTTCTTCAAAAAGTAATTTCAAATCACAGTTACTGTTATTCTCAAAATATTTGAGGTCAAAAGATTTTTTTCAACTTTTTAAACCTTAAAAAAAATACAAAGATAATACAAGAAAAGTATAGTCGTTGTTACAAAAAAAAGCTTGCGAATGAACATTTTATTTGAAGAAGCTTACTTCCAACGAGTTGGCTGCGGTTTTATTTATTTCTATGAAATTTACAGGTTTTAACTCATTTTTTATACAAAAGTTTTATTACAAAGTAAAATTTTGTTGACCTTTCTCTGGTTATGATCTTTATTTTCCTCTAGAAAAGCAGCTGATGAAACTCGCTCTACCCAGGGCTAGGTGAGTTAGCCTGCTTAGAGGTTGATAGGGATGGTGTATAAGGGATATAGTGATTTGTGGGGATCGGTTATATCAGGTTATAAATGGGTTAGCCTATCCGGGTTGAGAAGTTAACTTTCTTGTGAAAAAATAATTAATCAAACTCGCTCTACCCAGAGTTAGGTGGGTTAACCTGGTTAGCGGTTATTAGGGGTGGTTTCTACCCCTTAACAGTGGATTCGGCCAAAATAAAAAAACACGGGTTCAATATTTTTTAGTGCTCTAACGATGTGCCAAGTTTGGTTAAAATCGGTGAGTGACACTTGGGTAGGGTTACTTGTAAGCTTCGGAGCGAAAACTCGATAAGAGGTTTTGAGAGGCCAAAATTATTTCCGACATATTGCTCAAGTTAAAATATTCAAATTCAAAAAAAAAAATATTAGATCATAATTTCTAATGCTTAATTTCTAGCTTGAAACGAAAAAGTTCGTTAGTCATGATGAGAACAGGATGAAGACACGGTTTTATGGCCCTCTTCTCTTATCGGCATCTCGGCGCCCACGTGTTCGAAGGCTGCGTGTACTTTGTATGTAAGTGCGAGGGTCCGAGGGGCGGAAAAGCGTAATAAAAAAAATGCACGCGTTCATGAATTTGGACTTTAGATTTTTATTGCAGACCGTCCATGGCTGAAAATAAAATCAGCATGCACGGAGGGAAAAGCCAACGAGGCGTAAATAATAAAGATCGGTTACATTTCACTTTTCTTTATTTGCTGGCTGTGGTATAGAGTCGATCAGAATGGCGGATGGTCACCGTGGCTCCACGCGATTTAACAGGTTGCGGCAACGGATCCACGTGATTTAACACGTTGCGGCAACGGATCCACGCATCCCGGCGAATCAAACACGCGACGAACTATACGCGCGATCCCCAATTCGTGACGGTGATTAGTACTTCACCTAGCTATCTAAATCCCATTTTTCATACACTCGAGCTAGTTCGAGAAATGGCGGTTGGTCAGCCCGACTCGGTCGGAGCACTTTATTCCTGGTGTCCACAGATCCACGCGTCACGACGGGATTATTGGTACAACAAATCATGCACAGCACCCCACAATTATTACTACGTAGCGGCACTTTGCCTACTTACAGATTACAGCTGCAGACTCACTCGGTGAAAACATAAAGTCCTTCAATGGTCTCAGCTATTCTCGGAAATACTTGTATCGGACCTCACGATCAGCAGCTAAATAAACGAGAAACGGCTCTTCGTTTCCGTTACTTCTCCTATTTTCGAGAAGAAATCATTTTATTGGCCTATATGCTAATTCGGATACCGGTAACGCCCTCCAAATATTCCTTCATTGGTCAATATGCAAATTAGAAAAGTAACAGCGCCTTCGTTTTATCGCCTACTTCGTCGCTATTTACCCTCTCTCACTCCCACTAAGTCGGTCAGCAACTATCCCTACTCCTATTTATTTTTCGGTGCGGATGGAAATCAAATTTATTCTAATTCGCTTCTTTATCGTGACGTCACCGGCGAGTTTAGTCAGAGGTTCAAATTTCATCAATCAATTATCAATTTCATTTGTCAGACTAATTGCCGCTTATGAGTACGCCTAGGGGATTGTAGCGGTCGCGTAAATGTATTTCCAATTTTTCATTAGTACGTTTCACATTTTAAATCGCATCCCTAGATGTTTTACAATATAATAAAATAGTTGTAGGTCGGTTTCATTTTCGTAGCGCCCTCATCATCGAGTTTGCATTCGAATTAGTATTGTATTTATTCTAGTTCGCTCGCTTTCATATGGTCTGTCTTGCTTGCTCTTGTTTAGTTTGTCTCACTCGCTCTCGTCTATTCTATCTCGCTCATTTCTATTTAGTATATCTCACTCGCTCCTGCTTAGCCTATCTCGTTCGCTCACGCTTAGTCTATCTCGCTCGCTTCCGCTTAGTCTACGAGGTGTGATCAAAAAGTAAAGTGAATTTTTAATTTTCTCAAAAAATATTTATTTATTCATCAATTTTTATTTTATCTCCTTCAAAGTAATCCCCCTCGGATATAATGCACTTGTGCCAACGCTTTTTCCAATCCTCAAAGCATTTCAAAAAATCATTTTTTGTGATCTTGTTTAGTTCATCCTTCGATGCCGTCTTTATCTCCTCAATCGTGGCAAAACGCCGTCCTTTCATGGGCCTCTTCAGTTTTGGGAACAAGAAGAAGTCACAGGGGGCCATATCTGGGGAATAGGGTGCCTGTGGCATCGTTACTGTGTTGGTTTTAGCCAAAAATTCGCACACAAGCAACGATGTGTGAGCAGGGGCGTTATCATGGTGCAAAAGCCAATTTTTATTTTTCCACAAATTCGGACGTTTCTGGCGGATTGCTTCGCGCAAATTGCGCATAACTTGCAGGTAATATTCCTTATTTACTGTTCTACCCTGTGGCAAGAACTCATGATGCAGCACGCCCCTGCAGTCAAAGAAAACTGTAAGCAAAACCTTTACATTTGATCGAACTTGGCGTGCTTTTTTTGGTCTTGGTGATCCAGAATGCCTCCACTGGGACGATTGAGTCTTAGTCTCGACGTCATTACCGTATACCCATGTTTCGTCACCTGTTATAACCCTTTTGAGTAAATCTGGATCATCGTTGACGTCATTCAGTAGCTCTTGGGCGATGCTCATGCGACGTTTCTTTTGGTCGAAATTGAGCAATTTCGGAACAAACTTCGCTGACACACGTCTCATGTCTAAAACACTCGTCAAAATTGATTGGCACGAACCAAATGATATGCCAATATCATCAGCAATTTCTCTAATGGTGATTCGACGATTTCCCAACACTATTTTCTTCACTTCTTCAACATTCTCATTAGTTGTTGATGTGCTGGGGCGTCCAGAACGAGGTTCGTCGTCGGTGTCTTCTCGGCCTTCTTGGAAGAGTTTATACCACTTGTAAACATTTTTTTGGCTTAAAGTAGACTCACCGTATGCCACTTTCAGCATTTCAAGTGTTTTGGAACATTTGATTCCATTTTTCACACAAAATTTAATGCAAACTCTTTGATCCATGTTTTTAGACAGCAGCAAATCGTGGAGCACGCAAAACACTTCTAACCTTGATGCCTCTCACAAACAAACCAAACATACTACAAAGCTGAAATTTGGAACGTATGTTCTAGACGAGTGTACCGACATAACCAAATAAAAAAGTCGAAAATCGAACGGACGTAGCCCGCTAAATTTCAAAATTCACCTTACTTTTTGATCACACCTCGTATCTCGACGCTCAATGGCCGCCCTCGCTCTTGCGTGTAAGCTTCGTGTAAGCCGCCGGTCTCTAGAGCGCCTCCTGAAGCACTCCCCCATGGCTTTGTGGTGTATGTGTGTCTTTGGGTGTTCACCAGTGGTTAGCAGCAGTGTGTGTGGCTGCCAAAATTAAACATTGCCATGTGTTATTAAGTACTGTAACGGGGTGGATACCGTTTAATTATTTTTATTCGCGCAACTTTATCGAAAGGCGAATGTAATCATCTATGCTCAATATATAATCCGGAGAGCATGGGGAAACAGGCGTCAGTCAACCAGTAAATCTATTAACCTATGAGAAAGTGAGTGGAAGCAATATGAAATAAGGGAGTCGGGAACACTTGTTAATGACACAAATAGAACCTTTTATTGTCTATTATATGCTACATCAGGTCGGCCCGCGTGTTTGTTTACCTCGACGCTCGCACAACGACAACATGCAGTGTCGGAACGCTCGCTGCTCTTTGTTGGAAGAGCTATTACATGCACGCTTGAGACGTCGGAAAACTAATAGTTACTCATGCAAGTGTATCGCGACCGCGAGATTAAGCTGGCCAGCTTACCTTAATATCGTAGGTGTACGAAGATGACGCTAAACAAGTCACACTGCGAGGGAACTGTTTTGTGTTTATGTCGCGGATCACGAACTCGCGTACACGCGGTTTCGCCCTCGATGGCGAAACCTCACACACTCTCAGCCGGTCTCGTGAAAGGCGACGCTTCTCCGTCGGCTCAGGTCTCTCTCCTTGGCAGTTGTCCGGCACCTTGGCAGCAGTAATCACTATCGGCGTTGATCTGGGCGTTCTTCTCTGATCGTCAAGACGTTAGCGGCACAAGGATCGGTATTAGCGAGAAAAAGCGGGCGATCGTGATGGCGGTCAATGCTTCACTCTATGACTCGATCTCTAGCTCACGTATCAGTAATCGGCGTCGTACTTGCGGGTGAGTGTGACGATGACCAGTGCTTCACTGGTTCAATTTCAATCGCGCGCGTTCCGTCTGCTCGCGCGCCGAATTCCTTCGTTACGTTTTTCGTCTCCCCGGTAGGTGCTGCCCCTGCAGGCAGCAATTAGATTATATTATTAGCGCTAATTTGACGATTACCGTCACAGTACAAAAAAATTAATTATTATTAGCCTTAATTAAGGAGCCGGATGCAATAAGGGGTTTAACGACCTTTCCGGAATGTGACTAATAATTGATCGATTTTCGAAATTCAAAAAAATACCATCATATTTATCGTGAAAATACCAACTTTTATGCATTTATCATTTTGTTATGCAATGTCAAGTTTCGAAGAAAGAAATTAAAAACAGGAAAATTTCAAAAGTAATTTTCAATATTATTTTCAAATAAATGGCTCTATTTTCGCCAAATATCATCAGAATTCAGCGATTCTTATTTAAAACTATGTATAATCATCTAATTTATTTGTTAAATCTATCAAAAATTAAATATGGAATAATAGTAATTGTTTATTTAATTATAAGTAAACAATATCTGGTCATACGATTTTAATACATTCAACGACAAAAAGTATGCGGAGAAGTTTGAGACTAGAATAACTTCCAGCGAGACACTTATTCATAAACTATCAAGGAAGACTTATACAAAATTTCAGATCAATTCAATAAATAATCACTGAAATAGAGCAGTTTTACCGAAGTCGCGCGCTCATAACAATAGTTGCACCGAGCCGACGATAAAGAGTAATGGCGTCTCACTGTATACACATTATAGTCTCGCAATGATCAATGTTTCGTGGTAAAAAACGATACCTTAATATCATTAAACATTAAGGCTATTAAAAAATTTATAGATCTTCATAATGGGAATAACTTGAATTTACCAGAACATATTTTTATTGTGTACTTTACAATATAAACCATTTGTTATACATGCTTATAAAACTTTTTCAGTTCACGTTTGCTCTCCGTGGAGAGTAGATATGTATATAGCTTTAGAAGAAAAACAACGTAATAGGAAATTAAGTATAGTGACCGTCAACTTTAGATGAAATTTCTCTTATTCCCTTACGAAGTAACGGCCTCATGGCCTCGCATTCGGGGAATGCTCCATCCATCCTCTCTTTAAAAAATGACGTGTCATCAATTATCCGGCATTATGATTGGTTGAGGTATAAAATGGCGCGGAAATAAGAAATTTGATATTTTTATTTGGATATTCTTGATTCAAATAAATAATTCAAATAAATAATAGTCATAAACATTTTAATGCGTTTAATTTTAATGCGTTTAAATATTTTAATTTGATTGAAATGATTTCATTGTATTAAAATGATTTCATATTCATTTTTGATTAATTGATTTACATTTAATTGATATTTGACCATGATGCAAGATACGATTGCGCATGAGCAATCGAGGTCAATTTCAAGTGTAAGCCTAACGTGGCCTACTTCCGCTTTCTTTTTGTGAGTTCCTTTGATGTGTCGAACGTGCATGTGCATTAAGATTGACAGCTTCGCATATAATTAACAAATTTGGTAAGTTATTTTTTATTATTTTATGAATTTTCATTTAAGAAAAGAATTGATTATGAAGTTCCGATGACTGCGTGCGAAATTTCAATCGATAAATAGTTAAAAAAGTCATTATATTTAAAAAAAGTAAAAGTACTCATCACCTCTGAAACCACGTGCGACATGCAAATTCATAGTTAGCAACTTTTTTTAACTAAGAGAAAGAAATAAGAAATACATTTTTTTATTTAGATAGCTTATACTTCAAAATGATTCAAAATCAAGATGATGCTACTAACGAGGAAGAGAAATTTCTTTACACAAGTGATGAAGATTTAACAGAAATCATCAATAAAGATACAAATGTGTAAGTACTTTTTCGTATTATTGATAATTTTGCTGTCCAATTAATCTAATGTTATGTTTTGATCTAATAATTTTGTTTAAAGAAGTCGTTGGTTATGTTTCTTCAGTCGTTGCTGCTGTTAAAGTAGGTTCAAACAAGGGCAAAAAGTATCTGTTATTTAAAGTAACCCTAAGCAATGGTTCCAGCAGGATTATCGTTTTATTTTGGGGTAAGGAACTTATCGACAAATATGAGAAAAAGTTTACTATGAACAGGGTAATAAATTATACTCAATACTATGAATGTGACATTGCTATTAATAAATAAAAGTTACAATCGATAAATTTTTGTTTCAGATTGTGTATTTAGAAAAAACTACTGCAAAATTGGCTAACGCTACCTTTAAGAAAGATGACGACCTAATACCCTATGAATTGATAGTTACAAATTCAACTATAATTGAATGCCTCGGAACCCATGATCCAGCATCTAATGTCTGTTGAACCGAAAAATGTAAGGGATGACTTTTTAAATACAATCGGAATTACTGGATTAATAGGTATTGTAAGATTTTTGGGAAGTTATCAATATTAAATACTAATGTATTTATATTTTTTTCAGTCATCCAAGGCTGACTAGAAACTTTATTTTCATTAATTACCTATCAAAATGGCACATCCAGCTTGAAAAGTGGTGCAATTACTGATGGCCGCCACAAGATCGATGTGCAAATAGCACAGTTTGCTGAATCCAATATTAAAAAGGGTACAAAAATTGAATTAAAAGGAACTATTAAGTCTAATGGTAACTATCCAAAATATTGATTCTTAATTGAAAAATGTCCTTAT
Source organism: Phymastichus coffea (assembly GCF_024137745.1). Lineage (NCBI taxonomy): Eukaryota > Metazoa > Arthropoda > Insecta > Hymenoptera > Eulophidae > Phymastichus > Phymastichus coffea. The sequence continues at coordinate 1,186,642 of NW_026706822.1, read as the reverse complement.
TAATACTTATTTTCCTTTTTTTTTGAAACGTCCAATAACTATACATTGCATAGATATGACTTGCATCTCAGAAGTACCAAGTGCTAAAGTAATGACCGAACAGGAACTCAGATCTGGAGTTCGAATTCCACGTAGGCCACTGACCGACGTAGACAATTAAAATTTTAAGAAGTAACCATACAATAATTCAAAGATGGATGTAGATAAAGAAAATAATGACCAAGCCACTGTTTCAAAAGAAGCATAAATTTGAAGAGGATGTCAGAAAAGATCTTTCTTAAATTACGAGGGGGGGGGGGTCAATAAGTCTTTACAAAAAGAAGGAAAAAAAAGTTTTGCGTATGCAATTTTGTTTTCTCAATCTCCTTGAAGGTCAATACATTTTATTAAACGGCCTTCCAGTTTTTATAAGCCATCAGAAAAATATGATTTCTAAAAACCCTCAAAATAGGCATTTCTTTCGACGATGACTTCTTCATTCGACGTTAATCGTTGTCCGGCAAGCCATTTTTGAGGTTAGGAAATAAGAAAAAGTCACTGGGAGCCAAATCAGGTGAATATGGTGGATGGTCAATTAATTCGAACTTTAAATCGTTAATTTTTGCCATCGAAACTGCACACGTGTGACCTCGAGCAGTGTCTTGAAGACGTATTTTTTTTTGTTCAAGTGAGGACGTTTTTCTCTCATGTTTTCCTTCAGCTAACCTAATAATAACGCATAATATTGTCCAGTGATCGTCTGGCCCTTTTTCAAGTAGTCGATGTAGGTGATTCCATACGCATCCCAGAAAACAGTGGCCATAATCTTGCTAGCTGACTTTACTGTCTTTGCCTTCTTTGGGGCTGGTTCTCCTGCGGTAATCCATTGTTTGGACTGTTCTAGGGTTTCAAGAGTGTAGTGGTGTACCCATGTTTCGTTTACAGTTACGAGTCGACGCCAAAAGTCTTTTGGATTACGACGTATGCGTGCCAAAAGAGCCTTAGAGGTGACCACGCGGGTTCGTTTGTTTTCAACAGTGAGCAAACGCGGCACCCATCTTGCTGATATTTTTTTCATCTCCAATTTTTCATGCAAAATTGAAATGATTGTATCCTTTGATACCCCTGTGGCCTCAACTGATTCTCACAATTTTAATTTTGTTGACCATTTCGGACGTACTCACTTCTGCGGGGCGTCCTGAACGAGGTTCATCTTTTGTTGTTGTACGACCGCGTTTAAATTCATTTACCCAGTTATAAACAGTCTTAAACACAGGGGCAGACTTGCCATGAACGGCGTTCAACTGAACAGTGTGTGTTAGATACAGAGGTTGGGAGACTTTACTTTTAGTTTCATTGAATGGTTCTCTATGCATTTTCGCTAGAACACATACTTCACAATTCAGTATGTTTTTATTGAAATTTACTTTCTCTAGACTCTTTTCTATCTTTTGCAATTTCAATAGGCTGTTGAGTGATATGTGTCCATATCTAATGCGCTAAAACATACCTTCATCCATCTCTTCTGTGTATGATTTTTCGAGTTCAAATGACTCGAATAAATCATCTACTTCTACTTTATTTCTCAAAACTTCTAGGTCTACGATATTTAAGCTGGAGAACTCACGCATGTTTGCGTTTGGTTGACGAACCTCCTCGTCAATTTCTTTATTTGTTGAGTTCTCGGTTTCTTCTAGTTGTGTAGGTTGAACAGTAGATTGTTCAAGCATGATCATCCGCGCTCTACACATACAGGGTGTTCCAGACCACCCGTACACCCCCTCTAGAATCCAAAATAATGGATTAATCAAAAACTGCTTCAGACAAAAGTTGCTGGGCTTCGAGGGGGACATATCCGTACGACCTTGGCTTTGACCTTGGAGGTCATGTTCAAGGTCATTTCAAGGTCAACTTTGTTTTTTTAAATAGGAACCCCCATTTTTGACCCCGGATTCGGAAAGAGCGGGAAATTTTACGTCCAAAACGATATTTTTAAATTTTTTTTCATGGCCTTAAGAAGGTCGATTTAAGGTCAAATGCTTGAAAAACTGCCTAAAAGCGTCTTTTTAATTTTTAAGATATCGAAAAATGACCTCTACAAAATTTGTTCAGAATAGAGTGGGCCACCCAATGCACCAAAAACCTTTGACCTTTAACCTCATTTTGAAGGTCATTTCAAGGTCGAAGTGTTTTTTGTAATGGAAACCCCTCTTTTTGACCCCGGATTCGCACATAGCGCGAAACTCAACACAATACCTTATCCAAACGTCGGATTTCGCGCTATGTGCGTATCCGGGGTTAAAAAGAGGGATTTCCATTACAAAAAACACTTCGACCTTGAAATGACCTTCAAAATGAGGTTAAAGGTCAAAGGTTTTTGGTGCATTGGGTGGCCCACTCTGTTCTGAACAAATTTTGTAGAGGTCATTTTTCAATATCTTAAAAATTAAAAAAACGCTTTTAGGCAGTTTTTCAAGCATTTGACCTTAAATCGACCTTCTCAAGGCCATGAAAAAAAATTTAAAAATACCGTTTTGGACGTAAAATTTCCCGCTCTTTCCGAATCCGGGGTCAAAAATGGGGGTTCCTATTTAAAAAAACAAAGTTGACCTTGAAATGACTTTGAACATGACCTCCAAGGTCAAAGCCAAGGTCGTACGGATATGTCCCCCTCGAAGCCCAGCAACTTTTGTCTGCAGCAGTTTTTGATTAATCCATTATTTTGGATTCTAGAGGGGGTGTACGGGTGGTCTGGAACACCCTGTATACTGTTGGTATTCGTTATCGTTTGCTCTATTCTCTCTATTTTTGATATCCAATTGAATTTCCCAGTTTGGCCTTTTATAAGAGCCCGTTAAATATACAAAGTTTGAATTTTTATCAAAGATTCTGAGATTTTTGTCGTCCAAATATATACACAAACCTGCATCTGCAAATTTCCTAAGTGAGAGTAAATTCTCGGATATATTTTGTGCTACTAATACATTGGTGAGTTTGAAGGAGTGTCCCTCCTGATCAAGTTTATTCAAGTATAAATCCCCTTTACCGTCTATCTCTATGTTAGCTGAACTGTTTTTATTTGCGCTTTTAATATATGAGCCTGAAGTTTTACGGAAATTCTTGAGAATGAACCCTGTTTTGATAATGTGTTCAGTGGCACCAGACTCAGCTATGAATGTTATTTTATTACTAGTATTGAGAGGTATCTTACCTTCATAGGTAGCTTGTGCTGCTTTCGCCAGCTTTCATTTCTCCTCTGAATTATTGGGTGTATACGGTCTAAATCTTCCTCTTTTGCAAGCTCGACCTCTACCTCCTCTACTCGCTCTACCTCTACTATTAGCTCTATTATTGTTTCCTCTAGAGCCTGAACTATTATCACTTCCTCTACTCTTTGGGCCACCAGTATGAGTGTTAGTTTTTATATCATACCTTTTATTTTGATGCTTTTTAGCTTGATGCCGTTCATGCGCCTGACGGTCGTAGTTGGGACAGGAGTTGCTTTGGTGTCCTGCTACCTGCTTGCAGGAAAAGTAGTACCAGAGGTTATACTCCGCCAGGGGACACTGGCCTGACATGTGCCCTTTTTTGTCACATCTGTAGCAGGTGTCGGAGTTATGGCAGGATCCTCCGCCTCCACTCGAAGTGCTTGCTACATTTGCACTGGCGACATGGATGCCCGCAGAACGTCTATCAGCCTCTAACTACAGGATAAAAGTTTTCAGTTCCTCTAAGTTTTGACCATTTGTATTAGACCTCTTTGTCATATAATCTCCATTTCTGTAACTCTAGGATAGGCATCTTTTATGGCCTTTATGAAGGCGGCCTTCACCTCTGCTTCAGATAAGGGGATGTCTGTATTTAATAACTCATAATCTCTAATTATTGTATCAAATTTATCTATGAAGTCTACAACGGAGTCTTTATTATTCAAGTGTAAACTGTACAAACTTTCTCTTATTCTAGACGCATCAGAATTTGACTCTATAGCTCTTTGTTTTTTAATTTCTTTCAATACATCTAATGGATCAGTAAGTTTTAAGACTACTTTGTGGTAATTATCATCTAAGTGGCTAATTATGATGTCTCTAACAATACTCTTTCTCTTGTTTGTTTTCTCTAGTGTGTAAGATCTACTTGTTGCTACTTCTGGGTTTAAAACATCACTCAAGTCTTTTGATGTTATTTCTGAACTTAATCTATCGAGCCACACGATCAAGTTGGTTTTCTTTGTTAAAGTATACTCTTGTTTAAAAGATGAACCACTGTTTACTCTATTCGACTCTAAAGTTTTGATCAGTTTGTTGAACGTTTGATTTAGTTCTTTGGCAAGTTCTTTGTTTTGTGAACAGTCATTAATAATGACTTGAGTGGACACAATAGGTTGAGTATTTGTTAATGTGATATTTTCAACCAGAGTATTGTTAGTCTCCAGGTTTGGCTCAAGTGCAACTCTATTTGCAAGTGGTGTGGAAGTTACAGGTCTTATGGAATCAATATATTGATTGTTTGCTCTAGTTACCTCTAGTTTTCTAACTTCTATACGTTCTTTTTCGAGCATTTGGTCGAGCAGCTTGTTGCTCATTTCGAGTGCTCTGCTGACATGGGGCCAAATTTTCTTTTGTGCCTCCACCATTCTTGCCATCTCAGTGGCGAGCTTAGTTAGGTCTGCGCTCTCTCCAGTTGTTCCAGATTGAGGCTGGAAGACCATGCTGCGTCCGGTGTTTGGTCTAACACCTCTGGACCAAGCTCTGCCGGAGTAAATGCCCTTGGTGGTGGTGTTGCAGCTGAACGTGGCGAGTGTCCTTGTTGCCGATGTTGTTGTTTGACTGTTTGCTACAATAATATTCTATCAGACACTTGGACTTACTCTTACACTCTACTCTAATTTAAGGATCCTTACTCTATTTTTAATTATTATAGCATTCTACTCTATTCAATTTACCGTCTAAAGCTCTATTTACCATTTCATTGAATACTCTATTCATACTTTCATTAGATACTCTATTTGCGTAAATCTAGTTATGCGTACCTGTTATTTGAACGGCATCGGTTACGATTTCGCTCGAGGTCGTGGCAGCAACACTCATACCATCAGCGTTCAACTGTTGTTCGGCGCTTGTCTCTTGGTTCTCCATCTAAAAATACCAAGTGTCAGACTCACGGAGACAATGTTTTGATTCCCTTCCGAAGAAGTTGGGTACCTCCAACTTCCCCGGTCAGTCATCATCAATGATCATATTGCAGAATGTCGCTTGCGCGCTCCCTAATTTTCCGACTGACTACACAGAGTGCAGAGTACTCAACAGGGGCGATCGCACGCGCTCACGGCACTTCAACAACACTCACATAAATTACTAAAGTCAGTTGAGAGGTTGACTGTACCAAGTGCAACAACTCGACTTCTTCGGACTTGATTCATCTATGTATATCACAGCTCTACTCTAATGTTATTGTTCATCTAGTAATCTAATTGTCAAACTTATGATTTGTTTAATTAATTTATTATGTACATAATTGTCTGAATTTTATTCAGTTGAATTTACTTTATTTATATTTATATTTATACTCGAGTTTTATTTTAATTGAATCTACTTTACTCTCGATACTCTATTAAGTTTTATTCTTCTATTCAACGTGTAAATTCTATCTCTTTCTTGTGTTACATGACGTATATGCAACGAACGCGGCCTCGCGCTCTCTCTGTCTCTCTAGTGATGTATATCTATATACATATCGCACACGTTGGGAAGGTTCCCGCGTGAATGCTCTCTCTCTGCGCTCTGTTCGCGCGTTTTTGCCACTGCATGTTAGGACATGCTTTGCCGGGTGTCATGGTGTCCATTTTTTTTACAAGCACCGGCGATTCTCTAAGTATGCGATTCTCGTTTTTATTGCTCGATACCTGTACTCTATGACGTCCGCGCTCGCTTCTGTTACTTCTCGGTCGCGTCATTATGATGATTTTATTTTCGGTACTCCCGGCATCTATCGCTTCTAATCGTTAATACTCTAATATATTTCAAGTCTAAATCGGAATTCTGCGGTTTATCAACTCTAACACACTCGACTCAAAGCGCGACGTCATTGCCTCGATTACTCTAAGTTTCAAACCGCGCACTGTTCTTACCTTGATTAATTAGCGCAGCGGAAGCGTGCTGGGCCCATAACCTATTGTACGTCGTGGAATAGAACAGTGAGGCAGAACACAAACACAATAAAAAAAGTTATGTATAAGTCACTTTATTGAGGAGAGTACCGGCTAGAACGGTGGCTACTAAAAAATATTGACTAGAAGAAAAGTTATTTGAAAAAAATGTTTTTGGGAGTGAACTTTGAGGGTGGATTTCACCCCTTAAATGTGTTTTTCCGCCGATAAAAAAATACCAATCTCTTGCTTTTTTAATGTACTACAACATAATCAAGAATTAGCAAAATTGGTGAGTTTGGGTTGGGGTACCTTCCTTATTAAAAAAACGAATCAAAACAAATAAACACACAGATTGATGTCACGTCGATACTAAGAAAACGTACGTGACGAACCATGATAAGTAAATAAGTGTCACACATGACGGGTTATGGTAACTAATCGGGTATCGGTAATTTAACTTCTTATCGTATCAACCCTCCCGGAAACACTTGTAAATCTATCTAGCGAGATAGATTAGTCTAAGCACGTTCTCCATAATATTCCCACGAATATTACTCACCGCATATTAATTCGGCAAAAAAAGGGAAGGGGCACATCAACCTATGGTATAAAAAGGCTGGATCAGGATCCACAGCCCGTATTTGAGTTCAGATTCTAGCTCAGATTCTAGTTCATACTATAGATCATATTCAAGCTGATATTCAAGCTAATACTCGTACTTATACTGATTTAGTTATTTCTAAGTTTCGCTGTCCGGCTACACAGAACCGGAATTACACTCTGCTAAGCATTATAAACTTGTCTTTAAACAATAAATCTTAATCAAGTGTAAACACCTGAGACTGTTTAGTAAATAACAACAAACTTGAAAATATGATGGAGTAATTAATGAAAAGGATGGATACAATGCTAAACCTTTTAACCATCCTCGTTAATAAAATGGCATAGTGAGCAAATAAAAACTAGCAATCTGGAACCTAAACGGACTCATGCAGAGATATTTCGATCTAAGAGCTTTCGAACTACACGAAAATATTGATATAATATTAATCTCCGAAACTCATTTCATAAGGAAAAACTACATAAACATTAAACTACACCGTACACAAAAAAATCACCTACTCAAAAAAGCACACGAAGGTTCCACAATCATAATAAAAACAAAATTAATCCATCGTTTACAATCGTTCACGAGCAAAATTAACCTATAAGCAACCAGCATCAGTATAAATGACAATAGAAAGCCGATTACAGTAATATCTATTTACTGACCATCCAAAAAAACAATAACAAAGGAGAACTGGACAGATTTAATGCAAAATACCAATGATGGGGATCATCGATGCCAACAAGTAAAGGTAAAGTACTCTATGAAGTTTTAAAAAAAAATAACTGAACGCCGATTTCAACTGGTGAACCAACCTATTGGTCAACAGAGACTATGATGTGTATGTAGCGAAAAGCCACTACTCTTTATCGTCGGCTCGGTGCTGCATAGCCAAGCCGATTGCTCTAAAACTGCTCTATTTCAGCGATTATTCATTAAATGAATCTGATACTTTGATTAATTAATTAATTAAACAATTACTATTATTTCATATTAATTTTTTTATAGATTTAATGAATAAGCTAGATGATTACATATGGTTTAAAAGAAGAATCGGTAAATTCAGATGACATTTGAAGAAAATAGAGCGATTAATTTGAAAAAAAATATTGAAAATTACTTTTGAAATTTTCCTGTTATTAATTTTTTTCTCCGAAACTTGTCATTGCATAACAAAATGATAAATGCATAAAAGTTGGTATTTTCAAGACGAATACGATGGTATTTTTTCGAATTTCGAAAATCGATCATTTATTAGTCACATTCCGGAAAGGTCGTTAAACCCCTTATTGCATCCGGCTCTTTAATTAAGGTTAATAATAATTAATTTTTTTTTATATTTAATAACAGATGGCAATATTTGATTTCGGTAGAATATTTAAGGATATTTTTAAGAGGGTGGTAGATTATTTTAAAAGTTTTTGTTTGTCTATTCATCATAATTGCAATGTATTTTAGTGATTAATTTTGATTAAAAGGCATATTTCGAAATTTAGATTTTTTCGTTTAAGTTGAACGTTTCGAACTTTGTACTAATTTCGATACCGATGGTAACACTCGGATCAGTTTGAGTGTTTCTTAAATAAAAACAACTTTTACAATAATCATTTTAAAGATATGAATGTAATATAAATCAAATTACACATATATTTCATGTTTACATTTAAATGCTAGATACCTCCTTATCTAGTTTCATCAATAATTCAATTTCATGGAATTTAACATATTATATATTAACATTATATGGTAAAATTTCACTCTGTTCAAGAACGACAATTGGAAATATTTTTGCCTTTTGAAAACTATAGAAGCAAGGAATAGGATTTCTATTCTACGTACAATTTTTAATTTTTTTTTAATAACAAAATGTCTTCAGGTTATACCCCTTGGTTATATCCTAAGTTTTTAATACATTATCATGAAATCAAATCAAATCTCAGGAAATGCTATTTACGCGGACAACTTTGAGAATGCCAATTATATATAATAATAATGGCCTAATTTATATTTTCCTATATACTAACCCCTACAGTAGCGACGAAAGTTGAAAACTTGTCTCTATACGCAATCGATCTCTTCAATATTGGACTTTCTCGATTTTACGGACTGCAGGCCTATGTCGTGACCACTTTTTGAAAAAAGATTACGAATGGAGTGAAAAATTAGGACGATTTCGCTTGAAAGGAGAGTCGGTGCTAATTCATTTGGAAGCAGCTGAAGCTTGAACTATGCCACAATTGTTAGAAGAAGTAGTTCCACCTCTATAGCAGATAATGGACCAGCAACCAGGTACGATCGAAGAGGAACCCACTAGGCCTGGTAATGTAATAAATAATCTGGATGTAAGATATTCTAGATACTGTAAGGCATAGTGATGCTGTAGATAACAATTATCTTGACAATAGCAATAATTTTAATTTACATAGACACATTAATGATGCAAAATACCCTTCTCGTAATATTATTCCGTTTTGGTAATAATATTTACGTGGTAATTCTTTCAATATTAAGGAGGCTTGGGCGTTTGGTGCCGTATGAAGTTTTAGGGTATCTTGGGCCCCGTGATAAAATAGTGTTTATTGATACTTATTTTTTTGATAAATATATAAATTATTGACATAGCTAAATAGAAGGATTAGTAATTTCAAAAATATCACTGTACAAAAGCGACAATAAAAATTTATTAATTTCACCGGGGCACCTTATATAAATAGTACGTCTCTGGCTCTTGTAAATTTGGCCTGTATTAACTATGCCAATCTAGCCTACACATGGTACCGTAATGTCGTTCGACTTTTTTTGGTTGTTATGTGTTGCTTTTTCTAAAATATTTCCAAAAATACGCGATGTCAAAGGAGTTGTGGGAAAGAAAAAAGGAAAATTCATGAAGAAAAGAGAAAAATACAGAATATTGAAATTTGTTAATGCTACAAAGAATAAACAAGGTAGAAAAGTTCATAGCAGTAGAATTCCTGAAATAGATGTTAGTTTGTTGTTTGTAAATATTGAAGTACAAGTTTAATTATTATTCTGTATTATTCTGTAAGAATGCATAAATGTAAATGTGTATGGCTAATTATCTGTAAATGAAGATACAAATTCTCATTTCTATTTTTATTCTTTTTCATGTTACTTTTTTTTCGTTATACAGGGTGTCCCATTTTAAATGACAGACCTGAATATTTCGCAAAGTTCATGTTGTATAAAAAAATTGTTCATACAAAAGTTGTTTAGGACAGTGGGGGATCATCTACTTGTCAGATCAGTGTTCACCTTGAAAATGATTTTCAAGGTTATTTGAAGGTCAACTTTGTTTTTTTAAATGGAAACCCCTATTTTTTATCCCGGATTCGGATAGAGCGGGAAATTTTACGTTCAAATCATGTAATATATATGGGGTCCAAATGATCCCCCACCCCACCCCCGAAGTTATTTCGAGGTCAATCTTACTTTTTAAATGGGACCCCTCATTTTTCGTCGCAGGTTTGAATTCATGACCTTGGGGGTGAAGTGGGGAGTCAAGAGAAAACAACAGATCAAAAGTCATTGAGTCCACAGATTGTACAAAGAGGCATAATTATGGAGAACACAACAGTGAGTCAAAATACAATAGATCCATCGATTTTAGAAGAACGTGCAATTATTAAAAAGTCAACAGTAGCAGAGAATATATGGTGTCATGTATGTAACAAACCCTTGTCTCTTTGATATTTACAATACAATCAGTTTCAAGGTATTGTTAGCAAATGGCACGTTAAATGCTACCTTTGTGGATTGATTGTGACGGTTGAAACAGGGAAGAGAACAAATCATAGGTATTATGATACAAATCTAAAATCTGCTGCTGGTAAGTATATACGGTGAGACTAAAGGTTAAGAACTTATTTTACTTTTTAAATAAAACATATTTTTTATATTTATATGTATGCTCGATGCTGGTATTGGCTAATCCAAAATTAATACCTACTAGTCAGCACTAAATTGCCACACACATGATGCCAACTCATTAAAACGTAATGAAAGATATGTAAGAAAGAAAACTGAAAGCTTAGCAAAGCAGTCTTGTGTACAAACCAGACATAGTACGTTACAAATTAACCATATAGTCAATATTTTATACAAACTACGATTTTTACATTATATTTAATCATGCTAATAATTAATTGTTTAAATTAATTTTTTAAATTTACAAATAATTTCAAAAACGACCTTTATATCTTAATTTACAGCAATATGTTAAATACGTAATCATCAATAAGATATTTTATTTTACTATCACAATATAACCAATTTTCTGTAAAATAATATTTTTTTGTGTAAAATTTCTTAATTTGTCCTGAATCAATCTTTTTTCATCCATTCTTTATAATTTTTTTATAATATAGTAATGGTACTACAAATGAGGATCCCAATAATATTACTGAGCTAACGGGTTGTTATGTTGCTGCATGAACAACAAGGTCTCGTCAAAATAATAGTTTGAGTGGTGAAATAAAATTTAATACTTATAAATATTTATAAAAATATTTTAATAAACTTTACATAAAATGTTATTATTATAATGGAGGTCATGTTACGGTGATAGATTACTTTAATAAAAAGATTATTGGATACGCATGTTGGAAGCTATACATAAAGTAAGCAATGTAAAGTAAAAAAGATAAGGTGCACGATTGTCGAAAAAATCATCAAGGTTCTTCCAAATCAATAAAAGCAGAAATGGATGTTGATTTAGTTTTTAAAAACGATGATTTAGTAAAAGAGAACTGTATGATTAAGACTTTGATAGGAGATGAGTAGATAAGCAATGTATGTTCCGGGACACAAAGGAGTCGACAAAGGATGCCGCCAATGTATAAGAGATATGTGTATGTTCTGGGATACAAACAGGCCGCCCGATGAAGGTGTCGCGGTATCACACTACCGCGACACCTTTTTATCGCGATAAGGTGAGACCCCATACTGAATGTCTAAAACGCATTTGATGTACCTTTGACAACTCCTGCGTGTCAATGGGCCCCTTCGACAGAGTGAGACCCTATGCTGAGTGTCTAAAACGCATTTGATGTACCTTTGACACCTTCCGCTGAGTATATAAAAGGTAATCGATGTAGCTTATGCATTGAAGATGCGTCGCCAATACATAAGGTATACGATGTATGTTCAAAAAGTAAGGTGACTTTTCAAATTTCACGGGCAACGTACTTTCGATTATCGATTTTTTTGTTTTGTTATGTTGGTACACTCTTCCCAAACATCTGTACCAAGTTTCAAGTGTATAGCATTTTTTGTTTGGTTGTGAGAGGCGTAAAGGTTATAAGTGTTTTGCGTGCTCGACGATTTCTTGCGATCGAAAATATGGGTCAAAGGATTTGCATCAAATTTTGTGTAAAAAATAAAATAAAGTGCTCCGAAACACTTGAAATATTGACGGTGGCATACGGTGAAACTGTTCTGAGTAAAAAAAATGTTTACAAGTGGTACAAACTCTTCCAAGATAGCCGGAAAGATGCCAATGACGAGCCTCGCTCTGGACGTCCAAGCACGTCAACAACTGATGAAAACGTTCAAGCAGTAAAGAAAATTGTTCTGGAAAATCGTCGAATTACTATCAGAGAAGTTGCTGAGGATATTGGTATATCGCTTGGTTCGTGCCATGAAATTTTTTCTAACGTTTTGGGCATGAGACGTGTGTCAGCGAAGTTTCTTCCGAAATTGCTAAATTTTGACCAAAAGAACCGTCGCATGAGCATCGCTCAAGAACTGTTGAATGACGTCACCGACGACCCAGATTTACTCAAAAGGGTCATAACTGGTGACGAATCATGGGTTATGATATCGAAACCAAAGTCCAATCGTCCCAATGGAAGAGCCCAGATGAGCCAAGACCGAAAAAAGCACGCCAAGTTCGATCAAATGTCAAAGTTTTGCTCACTCTTTTCTTCGATTACCATGGCGTGGTGCATCAGGAGTTCTTACCATATGGACGTACGGTCAATAAACAATATTATCTTGAAGTTATGCGTCGTTTGCGAGAAGCAATACGAAGAAAACGCCCAGAATTATGGAAAAACAATTCATGGCTTTTGCATCATGATAATGCCCCTGCTTACTCATCTTTGCTTGTGAGAGATTTTTTGGCCAAAAACAACACCACAATCATGCCTCAGCCACCATATTCACCGGATTTGACCCCATGTGACTTTTTGTTGTTCTCAAAACTAAAGAGACCTATGAAAGGACGGAGATTTGCAACGATTGAAGAGATAAAGACTGCATCGCTGGAAGAGCTCAAGGCTATACCGAAAAGTTCTTATGAGAAGTGCTTTGAGGATTGGAAAAACCGTTGGCATAAGTGTATTGTATCTGAGGGGGATTACTTTGAAGGGGACAACATAAATATTGATAAATAAATAAATATTTTTTCTTAAAAATACAAAGTCACCTTACTTTTTGAACACACCTCGTATGTCTTGAGACAGAAGCCAGTGGGCCCTTCGTAAGAGTGCACCCCCCCCCCCCCCCGCCACGCACCCACCCACTCCACTCCACCCACCTACAGAAGTTCTTAAGGTAGGATGGTGTAGAAGTTGGTAGGATGTTTGGTAAGCTATATGATGGTTTCTCTCACTCTCCTTCGATAGTAGGGCGCTTAGTAAGCTTATGCTGGCTGAGTGTTGGCCCTCGGAGAAGGCGTAGCGTCTCTAGCTTTCTAGGCAGGTGCGTCGTATAGTGTGGATGCTGTTCTCTCTTTCTCTCTCTCCCTCTCTCGCTCTTCTTCGATAGTTGGGCGCTTAGTAAGCTTACGGTAGCTGAGTGTGGGCCCTCAGAGAGGGGATAGCGTCTCTAGCTTGCTAGGCAGGTACGCCGTATAGTGTGGATGCTGTTCTCTGTCTCTCTCTCGCTCTCCTTCGATAGTAGGGCGCTTAGTAAGCTTATGGTGGCTGACTGTAGGCCCTTGGAGAGGGGGTAGCGTCTCTAGCTTGCTAGACGCAACCATCACCCACCCACCCCCACATTTTCTATAATTACCCCCTCTTCAACCTACAGCGCCGAAACCGCTGCTTTCAGCGCAACCATAGTGCTTAAAAGCCGTGCTCGATTGGAAAAGAGCACAGTCTTTTGAGACAGCCCGCTTCACTAGCTTTTTTAGCAGTGACAACCAGTAGTAGTAGTACTAGTAGTAGTTGTAGTAGTAGTAGTAGTTGTATTACTAGTTACCCTACGCGCATTTTCATTACAATGGTTTCTATTTCTTATTTTGAAAATACAGTACGCGGTTCATGGAAAGCCTATTACAACTCAGACGCTAATAAGGATGATTTTATTAGATGGAAAAATATAATAATTACTGCTTTGAATTCTCTTGAAGAATATATGTTACAGCCTAACTTAAGTAGAGTAATATGATAGAGATGTCAAACTTGCGTTTCTCATTTGAATTCAATTGAAATCAATTTAAATAATTCCATAAAAGTCGGAGGAAATGTTAACCCATTACGAGTCATTCCAAACCAAATTGAAGGAGATGGAGTTTGTTACGTGACAGTTTTGATGTCTTTTCAAAACGGCCACGTGTTAGACCGTTTTTAGCTCCGAGTGGTCCTGACTCGGGCGAATTAAACCTTCAGTACGGTACCCCGACCGTGTCAGCGAATGAATCGCGTTTTTACCGTTAATATGTGAGGTTCGTCCGCACGAGCGGTAAGCGAGAGTAATGGGAAAGAAAGGGGGGGGGGGGCTCGCTTGTTTATTAAAATGAACTTACACGGGTACGTTGGATAGATTTATATATATTTTGATACATCAGATAGCACGTCTAGTAACAATATTGCGCTACTATCTAGTTCGCGATTTATTAAATAAATATTCTAAAATGCGCGGTCGGTCGTGCTTACACACCTGGTCCCGGTACGCAAACAAATGGATTCACCAAAAGGGGAACCTTGAATACGGTAAGTAGTATTGAAGCGATGAGAGGGAGATAAAAAAAAACAATAAGGAAAAGATTTCGGTTTATCGAGAATAGAGGCCGGAAGTACTCACTCTGTTGTTCTGGTCCGAAATATTGTTTGGTTCGTTATGTGGGCAATCACTCCTTTTGAATTCGGTTTGTTTAACTGGTCCTATATATATATATATATTTCTTTTCCTTTTGTCCAATAATATTCCAATACGAAATGAGCGAATATTGCTACGATTTTTGTTTACACAGAATTTCTAGAAATAATGGTACTCGGTACTTCGAATATTTGGTTATATCTCTTATATTTTCAAACTCTTAAGTTATAGATTGCAGGCTTCTTGGTTGAGCGCTCACTCCTGACTAACTGAGGATCGCTACGTTGTTTTCGCCGGTTCATTATATATCTTTTTTCCCTCGCATTCCGTCTCTCTCTCGCACATATACTTTAAACGTTTACGTTTCTCGTATCGGCTCGTCTTACGTAGCTAAGCACGCTGACCGAAGCATGCCGTCGCAGCATGCTGCCGCAGCGTGAATCAGCCTCTGCCGCACGTTTCCACCGAGTCGCGCACACGAATACTGCTGATTATACTATGTCCGAACGGAAATCTCGGGTCCGAGATATTATTTGACAAAATACAATTATAATACAATGAAGCTTCACGTAACATCCCTCCCCCCTAGGAATCGTTGCCGTCCTCGGCAATGTATCAAGAGCCACAGGGTCTCCAATGGGTCGGTAAGGAATAAATTAGTGACTAAATTAGTAAATATATATAGGTCCTTTATTCCTAGTCCATTATTATAATTGATGATAGCGTATAAAGAAGGGGGTGTGGACATGTATTTAATAAGGGAATAACCTGGTCCTAGATTGTTATCCGTGCTAAATCATCCGAGATGGCCTGCGCCGTGTTGTTGGTCCTTGCTGCTGATTCTGTAGGCCCAGCGAGGTCGATTAATGTCTGCTCTGGTTTTATTTTACTAACATAATCAAAATTCCTAATACTACAGCCCTCTAGGTGCTGGTCCCATTCTCTTAATTCTATGGACCTGCCGCAGAAGTAGTGTTTCCTTAAATTACTTCCGATCTGCATATCGCAGAGTAACACGTGCTTGCCGCGTTCGTTAGAGGTAATCCAGTGGCCGCAGAGATCGTGTTTTTCGTAGAGGTCCAACGCGTTTTCGCCGTACCTTACGATCCTGGGGCGAATAAGTCTGGCTTTTAAATACTGGCCAAGCTTATTCGCGACCACCCTTTCTGCGTCGGAGGTATGAATAAATGCGGCGAACCCCATTAAACCGTTTCCATTCCGCATTGGGATGTACTTTATGTAGTCCATAGGGCCAAACTTTAGTAAGGCCTTATTTGCCATTACTTCGGTCCAATTATAGGGTAATAAGAAGTGAATCCTATTTAGGCGATCGTGTTTAGGACCAAGGTTTTTTTGGTTGGGGGACCAGAGCGGCACTACTCACGCCGGTGCTTTGCCCATCCTCGTCATCAGATAAGTCTGGTTCATTGGCGGCTTCCGAGAGGTCGTTGCGGTCAAATATTGCCTTCTCAAGCTGATAATAGGTCGGTAAGTCCTCTTCCAGTCCCAGAATTTCCTTGGAAAACGGTTTTCGATTGTTGAATAACTGCTCGATTGCCTCCAGGGCATGAATGGGGTCCGCAAAGTAAAAGATCGTGCATCCTATGCTTTCCCTGAATTTCTCGGGAATCGCCACGTCGATCATCTTTTCTAAGGGTCCATATTGGCAAGCGAGCCACATTGCTTCCGCTTTCCTGTTTGGGTCCATGTATATCATTGTAAGCCCATAGTTTTTATTAAGCATCGACTCAACGTCATATCTGAGCCGTGGGTCCATGTTAAAGGTCTCTGTAAATTTTAAGTATGGTCCTTTAGAGAGATAAATGATGAAATGTAGATAAATCGGAAGTGGAATGTACTACGAGAACCGTTAAACGGGGTTTTACAATTAGTTCACGGGTAGTATCTACAAACATGCAATTATTGAAGGTATTATTTAATCGTCGGCGCGCGTATAACTAAGATTAACAAAAGTGACAAAGATGATCATACTTAGTTTGAAAGAATTTCCTTTAAGCTACAAAATATTCATTTTTTTTTTTTTTTTTTTTTTTTGGGTAGATTTATATTTTAGTGTAATCAGCTTTCTCCCTTTTGCGCCATTTTATATATAAGTTTCTAAATATTCTCGCTCTTGGTCAATGTTTGTGCTTATTTCATCTTCAGGTGGAGTATCAGCTTGGTCCTTGGACTTCACGTGCTTGGGTTCAGGGTCAATTGTGATATTGCTTGTGTTTACGACTATAAGGTGTGACGGTGGTCTTCTAACTTCTGATTTTGGATAACGTTCGTTGGCCTTTTTCTCCCTTATCCTTTTCTGATGCTGCCACATGCAAGTCTTGTCATGGTCTTTGTAAATCGTAAGCTCTATTTGTTCATCACATAACCAGTGGTGTTTGGTTTCATGGTCCTGATTCCAACGTCGTTTCCGTACTTGCGCGAATTCTGCGCCATATACTGGGTCACACCTTTCTACTGCCCTCTCAGCATCAGCTGCATCGTAGTATTGGACATATCCCAGGGCCATTGATCCCCTCGAATCTTTTAATACTTTATGATATAGCAAGGGTCCGAATTCTACGAAATGCTCGAAAAAGGCCACTTCTCTTCGATTTTTTTCGATAATCCACGGTAATCTGCAGAATAAGCGTGTGTTATCAGTTGGTCTTGGTAAAGATTTTCTAAAGACTCTGGTCCTTTCTATGCGCGATGAATGTTTAGTTATTAGGTCAGGGGTCCATGATTTAGTCCTCCTAGCTATTCTAGCATGTTCGATCTGATCGAATTTACATAACACAACTTTTACGCTGCTATTGGCCATTTTTTTTAGTGCATGAAACTCCTGAACTGGTTCGATCTGTTCCAATCTGCGTAGAAGTTCATTTAATAGCAAGTGGTCAGGGTAAAGAATTTTTATACTTTTAAGATCCTGTACCATAATTCTGGTTATTTCAGTCATGTCGTGTTTTCTTCTTTTTCTTCCTTTTTTTTTCTGAAACAGATCGTGAGTTGGTCATATAAGTATGTTAGTAGTCATTAAGTTAATTCTGCGATTTGGGTTTGTAGTGCAAGAGTATTGTCGTGTCGCTTTTGGGGGTTAGGTTTCGGTGTAGATGATGCTTTTGATTTTGTTTCATTTTGGTCCAATGAACCGTCGCTTAACGTATGACCAACAGGTTTTCTTGGTTCATCCGTCCGTTTAGAATCCTTCCTAGTCTTAGTCATTTTTAGACTTTGGAAAATCGATGTGGTTCTTGCGATAGGGTCTCGGTTAGGTCTACGAGCGTCGGGTGATTTGTGAGTTTTGGTGCTATGTGAGGTCCATGTGCAGGTAGTGCACCATTTATACGCAAGTGCGATTAGTAAAATTATCATAATAATATTGATACTTAGTCCTCCGTAGATCAATCCGGATTGATAGGTAGTAATTTTATTGTGTTGACTTATAGTTTCTGCCTTCTCCATAATATCATTTAAAGCTTTTTCCTGGCTAGTCCACATTCCAGATTGCGGGACCCATTTTTCTAATTTTATATCTGAATCGAATAAGAGATGTACGGTAGGATATAGAGTCGTTAAGTTGAGGTTCAAATCTGGTTTATATAGATAAATATTCGTGTCATTCTTTTTTGCTTCTGTTAACAGGGTCGCGTCACTCGAGTATCCAATACAGCCTGGGGCGATTTTGAGTATCCCTAGCTCTTGTATGTGGATCATCTGGTCCATTCGGTCCGGACAAGCAATTCGTATAGTGTCCAGTTGATGAGCAGAGAAAATCCACGATCCGTCCATCGAAATATAATTCCATTGCGTCGTTTCCTGACTTTTCAGTACTATATCACAATGGTACAACTCATGGTTGGATGGTTGTATTAGCATTCTTAATTCACAATTCTTATTCAGATTAACATCTAGAAGGGGTCCTTTTACTGAGCATACAAAGGTGTAGTGAGTTCGAGTGCAATCTAATAGAGATTGATGGTCCATTTGCATATACTGTTTTTGATCTGAGCTCAAGGCTAAGTAAGGGTAATTATATTTTATATCTGCTGACCTTTTTTTAGAGATCGGTAATTGTGGTACTAATATAGAATGCAATCTATATAAATTGTATTAATCTCTGTCCACAAGGGGCAAGTGCACCATTATATATGTCCTTCCTTCGCGATGCGATGCATCGATTTTTGAAATTCTAACAACTTCTTCTACTCTGAGATGCTCCGTTGGAATGGGAAAATCAAGGTCCGTTACAGTATGTTTGATATCATTAACTATTTGATGCAGCACATCAGTGTTTATTAAATCTGGGTGCACTTATCCTTCCTTTAATGCGTAATGCGCGGAGAATTTCTAGAAATCTTTCTGAACCTTTAATGAAATAATCTAATCTAGATTCCAACATTCTTCCAAAAGATTGTACAGAAATCATATATTCCAAGCGTGCGTTTTCATTTTCTAATTTTTCGAATTTTTGCTGCATCTGGGTTCCAAGCTGGAAGATTTTGTCACCATGTATGTCTATCATTGTGAACAATTTGTTTATTCCCGTGGTAATAATGTGTGTCCTTTTATTAAAGAGGTTGATTAACGATTTCTGGTTTTGGTATAATTGATCGATGTTCACGTCTATTTTATTCGTTTCGTCCACAGTGACCAATCCAAACAAACTGTGGCTTAACCTTCCTATCCCTCCAAACGGTATTAGTCTTTTGTTCCTGATGCTTCCGGGCCCCCGAACCCTGGGTGGCTGGATGTTTCCCATGTTTCCGATTGATTCAGTAATTTCCGTTTGTAGTTGTTGAAGCGTGAGCTCTTTTATATCCAAAATATCTTTGTTTAACATGTTGTTGCACGTCATTCCATCTAGGTGTTTGGTGCAATTCCCAAGTAATATATGAAGGTCATGTATTATGGTGGTCCTTGCCAAGAAGTACTTCGTATCAACCGTAATGTATACTTTCCAATCCGCTCTTTTTATTCTCATGGGGCCCAATCTTTCATAATATAATCCTGGGTTTTGGCTCAAATTTTCTATCATGTAAGCTTGGAGGTCCGTAACAGATAATGCGAGTAAAGAGCATAGGAGAAGAAGGAGAAAGTTTTGCATGTTGGATAGGAAGAACTTTTCTGAAAGGTACGAGATAGCAAGTGTAGATTTATGGCCTTAAAAGATCAAGTTTATATAGCATATAGTCAATGTTTCAATTTCAGTTTATCCACGTGTTTGCGTACTTTCTTTCCATTCGGAAATTCTAATAAAATATTTTTTCAATTTAAAATTTCGATAATTTTCAAAGGTCGTTTGTAGTAACTATCGGCCTTGCCTATTCGCGGTTCGTTTAGGACCCATGCATAGTCTTCAACCTTCCCATTGAATGTGTTAGAATGTCTGTCATACCGCTCTTTTGATTTGATTTTCTCACGTATTTGATTTTCGCCGGCCGCTATCTTTAATTCGGTAAGACGTAAAACAAGATCTTTCAAATATTGATTATATGTTCGTAATTTTTCTTCTCGTGGTATTTTCATCGGGAACCTAGCAATTCGTCCATATACTAATTCGAACGGGGAATAATCGGTCGCTTTATGGATACTAGTATTGTTTGTGAAAACCACGAACGGCGTCAAACGGTCCCAATCGTCAAAGCGCTCTGAATATACAGGGTGGACCATTTTAAGTGAGCCAGTACGTTTTCTCGGAAACTAGTGGGGATAGCGAAAAATGTTTCAAACAAAAGTTGTCCAACTTGGAGGGGGACATACCCTCATGACCTTGCCTGTGTCCTTGGATGTAAGGTTCAAGGTCATTTCAAGGTCAACTTTGTTTTCTTAAACGGGACCCTCTATTTTTGACCTTGGATTTGGAAAGAACGGGAAATTCTACGTTCAGATGACCTATTATACGTGGGGTCTGGGGTGACCCTCAAGGTTATTTGAAGGTCATTTTTATTTTTTTACGAGTGTAAGATTTACGAAAAATAGTTTCATACAAAAGTTGCTCAACTTGAGGACATACCCTTATGACCTTGCCTGTGACCTTGGAGGTCAGGATCAAGATTATTTCAAGGTCAACTTTGTTTTTTTAAACGAGGCCCTTCATTTTGACCCCGGATTCGGAAAGCGTTGATTCGCCCCTTTTATCATATGCTAGCGCAAGACCGTATGCTTTTCTAGCTTAACCATCCATTTTACCCCATAAAAGTAACATTTACCGTGAATTGAAGAGAATTTTTTGTTACAAATTTTTATTAAAAATTAAATCAAAAGCTTTTTGTTTCGGAGTATGCCGGATTATACTGCGCGTGAACGTGTTGACATGATTATTATTCTTGGTCTAGCCGGAGGGAATTATCGTAGAGCTGCAAGACTTTATCAAGAACGTTTCCCGTATCGAAGACACCCTAATCGTAACACCATTCGAAGGGTTCATGTGAAAGCTCAACAAGGACATTTATTTCGTACGCGAAGACATCATACTTACGATGAGAATGATGTTCGCGTGCTTGTGATATTGGCAATTATTCATGACAATCCTCATATTAGTACATTACAAATTCAAAGAGAAACTAGCATACCAAAACAAACTGTCTTGAGAATTTTGAGAAGCCAATAATTCCGACCATATCACATCACTCTCACTCAAGCCATCACACCAGATGACATGGAAAGACGACTGGAGTTTTGTCGTTGGGCAAGAGAAATGATTCAAAACGACAGAACTTTTTTCCGTAATGTCATGTTCTCTGACGAAGCTACATTCAAAAATAATGGGGAGCTCAACAGGTACAACTGTCATTATTGGTCAGCTGAAAATCCTCATTGGCATCGACACATAGATCATCAGCATCGTTGGAGCGTCAACGTGTGGTGTGGCATTATCAATGGACATGTGATTGGACCTTATTTTTTTGAGGGAAATGTCAATGGGGAAAACTTTTCTCGATTTTTACAAAATGAAGTAGATGCACTACTGGAAGAAGTTGACCTCCAAACAAGACTGAGAATGTGGATGCAGTTAGATGGAGCTCCTGCGCATTTCCACAGAAATGTTAGAGCTTACCTGGACAACAGATTCAATGGTAGATGGATCGGTCGCGGTGGACCAGTTGCATGGCCACCACGATCTCCCAACTTGACATCTCCTGACTTTTACTTATGGGGATACTTGAAGAATGTCGTTTATCAAGAACAACAAACTACCCGAGAAGACATGATAGATAGGATCAGGATCGCATGTCAGAACATACCGCAGGATGTACTACTAAGGACAGTAGATAATTTTCATCGGAGAATTGAATTATGCATTCAAAGAGAAGGAAATGTCTTTGAACACTTACTGTAAAATATTTCACATGTAATTAACAATTGATTAATTTGGTAAATAAATAGTAAATTCAAAATACTTTAATCACTTATCTTCTTCATCACATTACGACCATGAATAAACAGGGCAACATAGACCGCACACGTGACGGCTAAACAAGACGTTGAGTAGAATTTCCGGTCTTTCCGAATCCGGGATCAAAATAAGGGGCCCCGTTTAAAAAAACAAAGTTAAACTTGAAATAATCTTGAACCTGACCTCCAAGGTCACAGGCAAGGTCATAAGGGTATGTCCTAAAGTTGAGCAACTTTTGTATGAAACTATTTTTCGTAAATCTTACACTCGTAAAAAAATAAAAATGACCTTCAAATAACCTTGAGGGTCACCCCAGACCCCATGTATAATAGGTCATCTGAACGTAGAATTTCCCGTTCTTTCCAAATCCAGGGTCAAAAATAGGGGGTCCCGTTTAAGAAAATAAAGTTGACCTTGAAATGACCTTGAACCTTATATCCAAGGACAGAGGCAAGGTCATGAGGGTATGTCCCCCTCCAAGTTGGACAACTTTTGTTTGAAACATTTTTCGCTATCCCCACTAGTTTCCGAGAAAACGTACTGGCTCACTTAAAATGGTCCACCCTGTATACGTATAAAGTCTATCAAGGGTGCATGGCTCCTTTCGAGTGACCCATTGGTCTGGGGCTTATAACCGGAAGTGGTTAAATGATGGATTTTGAATAGTTGTAGAAGTGATTCTACAATTTCCGAAAGGAAACTAGTATCTCGATCTGACAATATTGCTCTAGGGGCACCGAATTGGCATATTAAGTGTCTGGCTAGTACGTCAGCGATAGTGGTTGCTCTAAGGTCCTTTATCGGTACTACAATTAAGTATTTAGTCAGATTGCATTGCATCGTTAGCACGTGAGAGTTTCCACCAGGAGTGGTCCGGAGCTTTCTTACAGTATCAATTGATACTTTATCAAACGCCTCTATCGGCGTATCTGTAATTAACATTGGCTCTTTTGTCTTATGCCGGTCAATTTTTTTTTCGAGGCATCTCGGGCACCTTCTGACGTAATCCAGCACATCATTGCGTAGTCCAGTCCAATGATACCGAGCCCTTATCTTTTGATAAGTTTGATTGACTCCCTTATGTCCTCCAACAAGACTATCATGTAAAGTTCGGATAATCTCTTTTCTTTCGTCCTCTGGGGGTATAATGGATTTACCATAGCAGATTGTAACCTTTACAGGACTGTTTTTGAATATTCTAATTAAGATTTCGGTTAATAGTCCGGGCCCTAAGTCATCGGAATAATCTCCTCTCCAAACTATACGAAAACTACTCAGTTTTTTCTGCTGGAGCAATTTTTTTAAGTTTATTAACCCTATTTTAATGGCTTCTATACTAGTGGAGTCGTGGTACTTGTCCTTAACGACAATTGAGAAGATGTATTTATTTTTGTACTCGGTTGTTAGAATCTGTCCAATTTTTGGCTTTTGATCTTCATGTTCCGTAAGTCTATCGCTCCAATTTCCTCTAATAGCTTGGAGACGGAGGTTTTATTGTCGAAATTCCGTGAAATAAAATGAACAATGTTATTCCTCTTATAAGTCAAACACTGTTGGCTCGTGCTGACATTATTTTGAAGAATATAATTCGCAGGTCCCAACGTTTGATCACCGCTAGTACCCTCGCTACTAAAAGTCGGATTTCGATAATTTTCGGGTCTTTTATATTGATTTAATGGTCCCAAGGGTAGGGGTACCATGAGAAACAATTCATCCTCTACGGGTGCTTGTGAAAAATGTAAGTCTACCGGCGTTTCATCTTTCGTAGCCGATTCCTCAGTGATATCGTTTAGTCCCTTGAATTTCACTACAGGGCGTCGCCCGTGAACCATGGGCGTACTTTTGGCAGTTGGTGCTCCTACCTTTATGCTCGGAGTCACTGAAATTCCTCTATGACGCGGCACTTCCGCCACGTCGTCACGGTTCTCTCTGTTGATTTCGCTTGAATACTCCGTGTGTTGGCTCTGGTTTTCATGTGACGCATCGTTTTCATCGCTATCACTACTCTGTTCAATTTGAGAGGCAACGACCTTTTGAGATTCTTCCACCAATTTTCTGATTCGTCCAGCCATTTCTTCATTAGTCTCGATTTCGTCGTCATATGGGTCGAGTTCCTATAGTGTTTCCTGTATTTCTGGAAACGGTTCATCACCGTCTGAGAAATGAGAAGGCATTTCTATGGTTTTGTTATCTTGGGCTAGACCCAAATCGTCCCAAAAGTACGATACGTTGTCCAAGCTCCTATGTCGACGTAGACTGGCTTCGAATTTCTCTGCCGATGTCCAGACTTCGTCTGGTGTCAGACTGGTCCTTGGTCCCTTCCCTAAATCGTCGTGGTCCCCTCGACCTGCACTATTTGCGTTTTCCTCGGAGATTTCGTCCTCAGGTTCCTCAGAACTCGCGCTAGTTTGGGGTCCAGTGATCGGTATTTCAATTGACTCTTCGGTTGTTTCGGATAGAACTTCCTCAGTCGTCGTACCACTAGCCTTATTTATTTTCGGACCCTTCGTTTGGGGTTCTTGATCCTCATTCGCTTCTATTTCCGTATCTTTACCTCTTCTTAGTCCGCTATATCGCGGGTCCTCTGTGGGAGGCCGGTTGTCTGTACTGTCATGAACTTCTTTCGCGTCCCTATCCTCTACACCAGTAGAGGATATCACAGAACGTCTCGAGGAACTGGGCCGTCGTTTGCTCATATCCGCCTCAGAGTCCGACATAATCGAGCTTTGACTCTCTCGGTCCAATCGATTTAAAATTTCTTCCACGCGCCAATGTAATTTAGGACGAGCCGACTTTCGTTTCTCGTCCTCATTCGCATTTTTGTTTACAACTATTTCTATTTCGGAAGTATTTGCCACGGACTCATAGTTTTGGTTGGTCAGTTGTTTTCTCTGTTGGATCTCCTCGATGGGTTCTGTACTTGACTCGTCTGTGGGAAGTTCCGCTTCGTAATTCTTTAGCTCTTGGACTCTTTTCGATCGCATCTTTTCTTTATCGGTTGGCGCCCAGGTTTTCTCATGTATTTCAGTATTGGTAGCATTTGGGCGAGCATTCTTAGTATCTTTCGAGGTCGTAGGCACAGGCCTTTTACTTCTCGTTCTTTCTGCGACGGTGCTATGATCCAGCTGCGGTCTTCCTTTATTCGTTTTGGCCCCTACTGGCCTGCCTTTCGGTCTAGGCTCGTTGGATACGGTATGCACTCTTCTTCGTATCGCTACCGGTTGTTCTGGATCTTCTTCGGTCTGTTCTTTAGTGACTTTCCCTTTACTCACTTTATTTCTCAGCATCATTACTTGAATTTTCGGTATGTTTTCATTCAGTTCTTTCTCTTTTTGTTCCTTTTCATCCAAGTATTCTTGTAAATTTACCGGGTTCCTTGACAGTGCATCGGCAGTACAATTCAATTTTCCCGCCTTATACTTGAAGGTGTATTGGTAATCCGTAAACTTGAACATCCATCTCATAAGGCGTTGTCCAGGGTCCTTGCGCGTATGCATATAGTTCAAAGGTTCATGGTCACAGACTAGCGTGAATTTGTTGCATAAGAGATATGGCCGGAACTGATTTATCGCGTATAAACCTGAGATACACTCTTTCTCAGTGGTCGTATAATTTCTTTCAGGTTTACTTAGCAGTCTTGACAAATAAGCTACAGGCCTATCGACTCCATCTTCTTCTTGTGAAAGTACCGCTCCAATCGCGTAATCTGAGGCGTCTGTAGTTAGCGTGAATGGTTTATTGAAGTCCGGAAATGTTAGAATCGGAGTTACACATAGGAGTTTTTTAAGCTTTTCAAAGGCTTCTTTCTGTACAGGTCCTCAATCATATTCTTGTCCTTTTTTTGTAAGATCACTGAGGGGTTTGGCAATTTTCGAATAATCTTGAATAAATCGCCTATAGTATCTGGACAGTCCTAGAAAAGACCTAACACTTCTCACTCCTTTTGGCCTTGGGAACTTCATTACAGCTTCGACTAGTTTAGGGTCTGGCTCGACTCCTCGACCACTTACAATATGCCCAAGGAATTTTACTTCCCTACAAAGGAAATTCACCTTGTCGGGCTGTAGGACTAGTCCCGCATCCGATAGTCTCTCAAAAAGTTTACCAACCTTCACTTCATGTTCATGAAGGTTCTTAGCATAAACTATTACGTCGTCTAGGTACACTAGCATCTCTACATTTAGCAGCCCGCGCAGCAATACATTCATCATTCTCTGGAATGTTGCCGGCGCGTTCATCAATCCTTCCGGCATCCTCTTATATTGGAAATGCCCATCAAACGAGGAAAACGCTGTCTTGGGCCTGTCTTCTTTTCTTAAGGGTATTTGTTGAAATCCATTCACAAGGTCAAACGTTGAAAAATAAAGGGATCCCCCTAGTTGATCTAATATATCCCCTATATTCGGTAAAGGGTAAGCGTCACCGACAGTTTTTTTATTCAATTCTCGGAAATCGATGACCATTCTCCACCTTAGGGTTCCATCACTTGCCGGGCTTTTAGGTACTATCCAAAGCGGCGAGTTATATGGTGAATTCGATTCTTCTATTATTCCGTCTTCCAATCGTTTTCTTAACGTTTGAGAAATAAATTGTCTATGAACGGGAGGGTGCCTATACTGTTTGGTATTTACGGGAATTCTATTTTCAAGATGAATTTCGTGTTCTATTAAGTCCGTGCAGGGCAATGGTTCTCCAGGTAGTAGAAATACGTGTGGGTACCTTTTTAATAGTCGCTTAACGCTTTGGAGCTCGCTTGGACTAAGATGTCCGATCCTAATCAATTGTAAGAGGTTCTCTCCCCTCTTCTTATATTGATCATTGACCTGCCCGGCTACTTTAGACTCCGACACACTTTCGCCGTCAGAGCTGGAAAACTGCGATTTAAACTGCTCGAATGGTAAAATTTCTCTTGGGTCCACTTCAATGGTGACTTCCTCGTCATCATGTGTATTAATCACCATAATTTTACAGGTGTTATTTGCATTTGCGACTACTCCCTCTCCAAGAAATACTTTTTCGTCCTTCACGTCAATCCTGGGCAGGTAGCCTTCTGTCAACTCGGTTTCGATCAAATTAATTTGAATAACTTGACGAGATCTTGGTCCTATGGTGTACCTGACTTTACCGAGACTGACGTCGTCCTTTACTCGACCGGGCTTAGAGTTGCTAATCCCTTCGTTCCCAAATTGCTCTATCACATAATCCAGGTCCGAATCAGCTCCAAGTTCTGATATTTCATCGTCTTTTGGTACTATGCGCATAGCTTTGATAAGATCGTCTTGTAAGCGCTCCATAGGTACATTAGCAGGTAGAAATGGTATCGGATTCATCAAATCACTGTTTACCATTAGAGTTCCATTATGATACGATATAACTGCACTCGTGTCTATTAAATAGTCCCTTCCTAGCATGCCATCTTCTTCACTGGGGAAATTATTCCACACTATATGAAATTTAGCAGGCTTGCCATTTATTGTTAGCAGTACGGTGCCTAGAGTTGGAACAGTGTGTGCAGTTATCCCACTCAGCGTAGTCGACTCTCTTGGGTCGAACCTCGTAGTCCAACGTAAAGCATTAAATTTTATAAGATTTACGGCCGATCCATTATCGACCATAAATACGGTCCACCGTTTATCGGTCTCGGGTATTCGAAATCTTACTCTTGTAGGCGCATAGATTTTATTATCTCTTGCGCTAAGTCCCCGATCTGCGGCAATTGCGACGACTGACTCGGAGAAAACGTCTCCGAATTTTTCAGTATCGTCATTACTTTCGCTGGCGGTACTCCCGGCTTCTCCACTTCCGGCATCTGTCGAACTTCCGTTATCAGAGTTTTCGCCTGTTGCTGCCGATAATTCTGAGCCGGGGATGTCTGAGATGGGCCCGCCGCCGTCACTCCAGGGCGAGTCCCGTTGGAGTTTAAATTACCAGCATTTCCTCCGAAGTGCTGATACGGTGGGTTCGGTCTTAACTCATTGGTTTTCTGTTGTCGGTCATAAGCAATTGCCCCGTATCTTCGTCCCGTAGGGTTTTGATACATGTCCGTGTCAGGATTATACAATCGTCCTGGGTGACAGCCATTATCTTGAAAATTTTTATTCCGCTGGCGTCCCCTCCAATTTCTAAACATAAACTGCTTTTGCCCCTGGGACTGATTTTGCTGTTGTTGAGGCTAGCTTTCCTGGTTCTGATTCTGGTATTGCTGTCGTTGATTATTCTGGTAAAATCGTCCATTCTGGCGTTGGATAAAAAATTGTTGGATTTCCGCGGGTAACTCTTCCCATTCTTCGTAATATGGTTCCTCAGCTTCAACTTGCTGATCCTGAATATAGCCAACGTTAAATCTACGGTTAATCGACAGCCACTTACTAAAATTAAGGTCCTCATTTTTCGGCTTGTTCTTATTTCTAGTTTCTATGCGAAGGGCTTCCTTGTAAGCCTCCTCAAGAGACTTCGGCTGCTTAATATCGACTAAGTCCCCGATTTCTTTCGGGAGCCCGTCAATAAAGGTTTTAAGTGTGGAATTCTTTATCGGGGTCATCATAACATCACTATATTCAACTCCAAGTTCTTCTTTCAGCGCATTCTGTGCGCAGTTTAGTAGGATATTGATACGGTCGTGAAAATCTCCGACCGTGTCCCCATTTTTCATTCGCAAACTATGAATCTTTGAATCATAATAAGAGAAGTCCTTACACGGGGCAAAGCGCTCCTTGCATTTACGGTTTCACCGTAAATGCAATCTCTCGCTGGTCCCTTTAATTTCGCTATAATCAAGCGAATAAAATTTGCTTCTTGTGTATCAGCTATAAGTGCCTTTCCGTTACGGATATCCTGAATAAAGTCTTTTAGGGGAACATTTTTTCCATCGAATTCCGTGATTCCTTGCACAATATTTTGCAAAGTAAAACTTGCTGACATACTAGTTAGAAGATTTAAGGTCGCTTGTTCAGTCGCCATCTCTGTTGTTTTTTTTTTTTTTTTTCTGTTGTCAGGTGGTAAGAGACAAAAATACACGAAGGAAGGAGAGAGAAAGAAAAAAAAAATAATATAGGACGCGATCACTAAATTACAAGCAAAAATGATTATATAATATAAGAGTAAATAATAATTAATATAACTAAGGGAAAAACAAAATTCGATTAATAATGATAATAATACTCAAATTATATTTACTATAATAATAAAAAAAAAAAGGAGTAAACTCAAATTCACAAGTTGAAAAATTACCGTAATTTGAATCGTTATTTTAAATCTAACCTCCCTAACAGGAGAGAATAATATAAATTTTCTAGCAAAGTATAAGACAACAAAGCGGACTAAAGTTGCAAATAAAATTCTATCGGTCGCTCCCCATTAGTTAAAAGTGTCGGATTAATAATTACTTATAATTACTTACTTACTTAATTATTACTTATAATATTATAAGTAATAATTAAGTTTCATTAATATACTTAAATTATTAATAATTACTTACTTATTAATCCCATCTAAATTTTTCGCTAATCCTTATCATTTAAAAGAAATAAGAGAAGGATGAAATTAATTAGTCCAAACCACTTATCAACAAAAAGAAAAAAATAGAAAGAAAAACTCCACCTTCATAAGAGTATTGAAACAAAAGTACTTAGCAAAAGTAATTATTTCAATTAAAATTGAACAATATATATAGGTGACCACAAAACCTCTAAGTTAATTTTGTTAATATTTGCAAGATAATTAAAAGGCACGAAGAATTCACTCGAAGAGGATAAATGAAAAGAAAGGAAAAAAAAACTTAGTCAGCAAAAGAAATTCGAGGGTGTTCTAATTTCCCGCTGACTTCAGCGAAATCAAACGCGTAAGAAAGAACGAAAATTTCTTCCTCGCTAGAGCTCAAGTTATACGGCGGAAGAAACGCTTCGGGTTTCAACTCCACGTCCCGTTCCAAAAAAAAAATTCCAGAGTCAAAATGTTAATGTACGAGTATATACAGGGTGTCCAAAAAGTTCCGAGACACCCCAGTAAGTCCTGAGATATAACTATTTCCGAGGAGATTAAGGTCATTCCTTTAGTAACTTTGAACGAGGAATCCAGTGGTGACCTTGGTTTTGACCTTGAGCTTGAACTTCAAGGTCATTTCAAGGTCAACTTTTTTTTTCAAATGGGAACCCCTATTTTTGACAACGGCAATCGATAGAGCGGGAAATTTTACGTCCAAAACGGTATTTTAAAATTTTTTTTCATGGCCTTGAGAAGGTCGATTTAAGGTCAAATGCTTCAAAAACTGCCTAAAAGCGTTTTTTTAAAAATTTTTAAGATATCGAAAAATGACCTCTAGAAAATTTGTTCAGAACAAAGTGGGCCACTCAATGCACCAAAAACCTTTGACCTTTAACCTCATTTTGAAGGTCATTTCAAGGTCGAAGTGTTTTTTGTAATGGAAACCCCTCTTTTTGACACCGGATTCACACATAGCGCGAAATTCGACGTTTGGATAAGGTATTATGTTGAGTTTCGATTGATCCACGACGTTCATCGCTAAGGTCATGTGAAATTCAGATCCAATATTATTCGCGAAACATTTACAAAATGTTTCGGGCTAAATTTATTAAATTCTACTGGGAGCATGTTACAGTGACCTTATCTTTGACCTTCAAGATCATTTTAAGGTTATTTCAAGGTCACCTTTGATTGTTTGAATAATAAAGTAACGGGTTATCCAAACCGAAAGTCAAGTTGTCTTAAATGAGGAGCAAGCAGAGACATAGGTACAGTTTTTTTGCCGAATAAGTTTTTTCCACTCACTGCGTTTTGAATGTTTCTTTCTGATTTCGCGCTATGTGCGAATCCGGGGTCAAAAATAGGGGTTTCCATTACAAAAAACACTTCGACCTTGAAATGAGCTTCAAAATGAGGTTAACAGTCAAAGGTTTTTGGTGCATTGGGTGGCCCACTCTGGTCTGAACAAATTTTGTAGAGGTTATTTTTCGATATCTTAAAAATTTTTAAAAAAACGCTTTTAGGCAGTTTTTCAAGCATTTGACCTTAAATCGACCTTCTGAAGGCCATGAAAAAAAATTTTAAAATACCGTTTTGGACGTAAAATATCCCGCTCTTTCGATTGCCGTTGTCAAAAATAGGGGTTCCCATTTGAAAAAAAAGTTGACCTTGAAATGACCTTCAAGTTCAAGCTCAAGGTCAAAACCGAGGTCACCACTGGATTCCTCGTTCAAAGTTACTAACGGAATGACCTTAATCTCCTCGGAAATAGTTATATCTCAGGACTTACTGGGGTGTCTCGGGACTTTTTGGACACCCTGTATATATAAAAAAAAAATTAATAGAATAAAAAAAAAAAAACACAATGATTCATCGGCAACTAATCGAAGGCACTAACCACGCTCTGCTACCATTTGTTACGTGACAGTTTTGATGTCTTTTCAAAACGGCCACGTGTTAGACCGTTTTTAGCTCCGAGTGGTCCTGACTCGGGCGAATTAAACCTTCAGTACGGTACCCCGACCGTGTCAGCGAATGAATCGCGTTTTTGCCGATAATATGCGAGGTTCGTCCGCACGAGCGGTAAGCGAGAGTAATGGGAAAGAAAGGGGGGGGGGCTCGCTTGTTTATTAAAATGAACTTACACGGGTACGTTGGATAGATTTATATATATTTTGATACATCAGATAACACGTCTAGTAACAATATTGCGCTACTATCTAGTTCGCGATTTATTAAATAAATATTCTAAAATGCGCGGTCGGTCGTGCTGACACACCTGGTCCCGGTACGCAAACAAATGGATTCACCAAAAGGGGAACCTTGAATACGGTAAGTAGTATTGAAGCGAAGAGAGGGAGATAAAAAAAACAATAAGGAAAAGATTTCGGTTTATCGAGAATAGAGGCCGGAAGTACTCACTCTGTTGTTCTGGTCCGAAATATTGTTTGGTTCGTTATGTGGGCAATCACTCCTTTTGAATTCGGTTTGTTTAACTGGTCCTATATATATATATATTTCTTTTCCTTTTGTCCAATAATATTCCAATACGAAATGAGCGAATATTGCTACGATTTTTGTTTACACAGAATTTCTAGAAATAATTGTACTCGGTACTTCGAATATTTGGTTATAACTCTTATATTTTCAAACTCTTAAGTTATAGATTGCAGGCTTCTTGGTTGAGCGCTCACTCCTGACTAACTGAGGATCGCTACGTTGTTTTCGCCGGTTCATTATATATCTTCTTTTCCCTCGCATTCCGTCTCTCTCTCGCACATATACTTTAAACGTTTACGCTTCTCGTATCGGCTCATCTTACGTAGCTAAGCACGCTGACCGAAGCATGCCGTCGCAGCATGCTGCCGCAGCGTGAATCAGCCTCTGCCGCACGTTCCCACCGAGTCGCGCACACGAATACTGCTGATTATACTATGTCCGAACGGAAATCTCGGATCCGAGATATTATTTGACAAAATACAATTATAATACAATGAAGCGTCACGTAACAGAGCTATTTCAGTTCAGTTTTTAGTTTAAGTCTTTAAATGATAATAAAATAACGTGTATTTGATTATTATATGATTGCTAAACTACAAAAGGATTATACCTTTCTTTTAAATTTGTACTTATATATATATACGCCACAATGAGATGCGCTCACTCACAGGTAAAGAGTTAATCAGACCAAACTCTTCGCGCTCTACAGGGTGTCCCATTTTAAATGAACCACCCCGAAATTTTCGACGGTTGGCGTTGTACAAAAAAATTGTTCAGACAACAGCTGTTTAGGATAACGGGGGCAACCTTTCTGTGAAATCCGATTTAACCTTGAGATTTACTCGTATTTTCAAGGTCATTTGAAGGACAACTTTGTTTTTTTAAATAGGAACCCCTATTTTTTATCCCGGATTCGAAAAGAGCGGAAAATTCTACGTTCAGATAATGTAATATGAGTGGGGTCAGGGTTCGAAATTAGAACAAAGTAAAACTGTAATGTTTATTTTATTGTACCGAAGGATTAAAAGGTCAAATACAACTTATGTCTGCTATTTACGACGTCATTTATTAGCCATTTATCATATTCTAAATATCATTCATTTAACCTGGAAGCAAATGTTCAAAGTTACCTCCATTTGCTTGGAGGCATAAATCGAACCGCCTCTGGAAATGGCGCACAGTGCCAAGCAATGTTTCTCTTGGTATTGCAGCGCATGCTCTGCGAATGCGATCCTGCATGTCTTCTCTTGTTGTCGGCTGCTGTTCAAAAACAACATTTTTCAAATAGCCCTATAAATAAAAGTCTGGAGATGTGAGGTCAGGTGAACTTGCAGGCCAGTTAACTGGACCTCCTCGTCCGATCCATCTACCATTATAGTTTTCATCCAAAAAAGCCCGTACAATTCGAGCGAAATATGGTGCTGCACCGTCCTGCTGAAGCCACATTCTTTGTCGCGTGTGTAAATTAACATCTTCCATCATTGCAGGTAACTGATCTCTTATTAGCTGTAAATAACTATTCCCGTTGACGTTTTCATCAAAAAAATAAGGACCGATCAAATAACCATTGATGATTCCACACCACACCATCAGGCTCCAACGCTTTTGGTGATTCACAGTTCTGTGCCAATGAGGATTTTCATTCGACCAATAGTGGCAATTAATCCTATTAAGTTCTCCGTCACTTTGGAATTTAGCCTCATCAGAAAAAAGGACATAGTTGAAAAAAATTGGATCATTCTGTATCATCTGTAAGGCCCATTGGCAAAACGCAATTCGCTGTTGGAAATGTGCAGGTTGTAACTCCTGGACCAAAGTAATATGATAAACATGATATTTTAGGACTCTGAAAATTCTTAAAACTGTTCTTCTTGCTATACCATGCCCTCTTTCAATTCGGCGACTGCTGGTATGAGGATCAAGGTGAATGATTGCAAGAACAACCAGAACACGTACATTATTTACATCATACACGTGACGCCTGCGTTGCCTAACCAAACGTCCACGACGAGCTCTCTGAGTTATGCGACTTGTTTGTCTATGATCTGGGTGTTGTCGGTGAGGAAAGCGTTCAGCGTAAAGTCTAGCTGCAGTACGATAATAATTATTATGACTAGTCCCTAAAACCAATAACATATCCATAATCTCATTCGGCTGATAGTCAGGCATTTTTAGAGGTTTCAATCACTTAAACAAAATTAAGATCACGTAATTTCAATCGGAACTTCCAAGACTGATGGAAATAGAAAATTTGAAAAATTACTCAAATTTCATGATTAATTTCCTTTTCATGATTTTCCAAAATTTGGAACGTAAAGGAATTGAAGTTATTTTGTTTTTGTTAAGTTGAAGAATTTTTCATACATTTGTAGTATGATGTTGCATTAGTAATTTTTTGCAATGAATATTTAATTTACACGTAACATCACTCTGATTTTATGTAATTACAAAATAGAAATAATAACTTTAAGATTATCATCTGAATTTTGGAATGGTAATGTCAGAATATGATAATAAATATCTACATAATTCTTTAATGAGAAAAACATAAAAACGAAAGCTTAGTCTGTAACCGAAGATGAAGGCGGAATGACCTTGAACATAACCTGAAAGTTCAAAGGCAAGGTCATACAGATATGTACCCTTGAAAGTTGAAGAAACTTGTTTGATGAGATTACGCTTAACCTTAGGCGTCCCAGATTATTCGGGCCGGAAAAATGACCTGTACATGGCCTTGGGGTTCATGCGGATCCCACACATATTACCTCGTCTAAACGTAGAATTTCCCGCTCTTTCCGAATCCGGGGTCAAAAATAGGGGTTCCTATTTAAAAAAACAAAGTTGACCTTGAAATGACCTTGAACATGACCTTAGAGATCAAAGGCAAGGTCACAGAGATATGTCCCCCTCAAAGTTGGGCAACTTTCATCTGAACTATTTTTAGCTAACCCCCATAGTTTCCGAGAAAATCGACTGGGTCATTTAAAATGGCCCACCCTGTATATACTCGTAGATACACTTACAGCATACAGAAATTAGTTCAAAATCCAATACACCTCCTTAATTTTGTATGCTGTAATAATAATAGTACAGTTATTTTTCTGTCTATCTGTATAATAATTTTTTTGTATGAATAATAATATTTGGTTTTCATAGTAATAGTAATATATTGTTTTTCAATCAATATTGATAGTTCAAAATTTTCTTTTGTAATTAATCTTAAATAAATAATCATTATAACTCAAATGGTTAATTTTCAAATCTACTTAAATAATTTATGCTGTAACTAATATCAAGTCTTATACATGTGCTTATGAATAATAAAGCTCCAATTAAATTTCGATATTTTCTATCGTTTGATACTGACTGTGCCATTTCTAAACTTAAATTTTGCTCCATAGGAGTGTTGTACAATTTACCATCTTTTATTTTGTAGTGCTCTGCTAAAGATTCAATATATTCGCTTTGATCTAAAATCATTTTATTTTGTTCAAAATCATATTGTATATTTATTCCAAGATAAGTTTTCAATTTACCTAAATCCTTCATTGAAAATTTTTTCTGTAATTTTACTTTAATTTCGTTTATCTTTTCAAATTTCTTACCACTTATTAGCAAATCAGCAACGAACAAAATCAAATAAATATTCTCACCATCTTTACCACGTAAAGTATATAGACAATAATCGTTGTTACTTCTTTCAAAACCTAGATTTCTTATATATTTATCAAAATATTCATACCACGCTTGTGGACTCTCTGTCAAACCATACAAAGCATTTATTAATTTATATACTCGACCAGTTTTGTCATCATAACCGTTTGGCTATTTAACGTAAATTTCAGGTTTGATTGTTCCATTAAGGAACGCCGTCTGAACATCCATTTGTTCTATCACGTATTTGTTTTGAACACAAAAGGCCAATAATAATTTTAAAGTTTGAATTTTCGCAACTGGTTAATAAATATCATCTACAATTTCTTTCAGTAGAAAACCTCGCACAACTAATCTTGCCTTTTTAATGTTATTTGTTTTATTTGTAAATACCCATTTTAAATCAATTACTTTTTTATCTTTAGGCTTATCGACTAATTTCCAAGTATTATTTTTATTGATACAATTTATTTCTTTTTGCATTGCATTTTTCCATAATGCTGACTCAATATTACTCAAAGCTTCATCATATGTTTTTGGACTATTTGCATTGATATAATTTACATAAATATAATAAGTTTCGCTTTCACCGAATCGATCGGGTTGTTTTCTTTCTCTTGTTGATCTACGGGGTGTACATTGTTCATTAGACTTAAAAAATTCATCAGATTCATTATCTGTACTTTTTTCCTTTTCAACTTTTAGACTTAAGCTTTATTTTAAAATGTTATTTTTATTTTTACTTGGACATTTAAATACATCATTATTATCAGTTTCATCTTTGCTCTCGTTATCTTCTTTAAAACCAACTAAAACTTCATTGTCCTTTACAAAATCTACATGTCTTTCTATCATTATTCATTACCTATTAAAACTCTATAACCCATTTTCTCATAATCTACAAGTATTCCAGAATCTGATTTACGGTCCCATTTCGAGTCTCTTTTGCTTTCAGGAGTTCTTACAAACACTCTGTTTCCATATAACTTTAAATTTTCAATATTTGGTCTTTTACCATTAAAAATTTCATAAAGACTTTTATTCTCTACAGTATTCGCAATTGTTCTATTTTTTAGATAACTGGCTCTTAAAACTACCTCGGGCCAATATCTTCTGTTTAAACGTGCTTCGGAAATTAAACAACGAGCCGAGTCCATAATAGTTCTATTGAACCGCTCTGCAGTACCGTTTAACTCATGTACATAAGGTGGACAGTTGTCCATTACAATTCATTTCTCTCTAATTAAATTAAATATTTCATTATTTAAATACTCCTTTCCATTATCGCATCTTAAAAATTTTATTTTGATGCCTATATGATTTTCAACTTTATTTATATAGTCGAGAAAACATGTGTAAACTTCATTTTTTTATTTTATTGTATAGATAATCGAAAATTTACCATAATAATCTAGAAACGTCAAGAAATATTTTGAACCATTATAACCAGTAGTTCAATGAGGACCGTTTAAGTCTGAGTGTACTATTTCTAAAATTCTGCTTGCTCTACTACGATTATTTTTAAAGGGTAGATTGTGCATTTTATTTTGAATACATGTTCCACATTTTAAGTGTATATTCTCTAAATCTTTTGGTAGACCATCAACTAAATTTTCTCTACACATTCTATTCAAATAATTGAAATTTATATGATCAAGTATTCTGTGAAATTTTTCTTTCTCTGTCATTTTATTTGTATTATTCGAAAATGAACTTTTTACTGGTATTTTACTTTCAAAAATATATAAACCATTTTCTTTTTTCGCAATACCAATAATTTTACCAGCTCTGTTATAAATTGACGACTGTTTTTGAATAGAGATAATTTTGTAGTTATCTGTTAATTCTCGCGTAACTTAGTAAATTTTTGTCCATTTCTTTCACAAAAAATACATTGGATACTATAACTTCATGTTCGATACCATGTATATATAAATACATTGTAACTTTTCCAACTTCAGTGACTTTCAATGGTCTGCCATCTCCTACTTTAACACAAACAGGTTTATCTAACTTTGAACATTTAGTAAAATATGATTTGTTATTAATAATGTGGTCTGAACAACCATTATCGAGTATCCAATCTGTTTTTTGAAAATCATTCATACATACATTATTACAATTTTTATGTTTACTCACAAATTCAAACTCATTCTCTCTATTACATTCTTTTCGCGTAAAAAATGTCTCACTTAATCGTTTGTCTTCTTGATCGTTGTATGTATACCTTACGATTGGTTGATACCAACCTCGAACTCGTCCTCTGGACCCATTACCTCTGAAACCGTACCCTCTGCCTCTGTTGAAATTTTGTTGATTTTGTTAATAGTTATCTTGAGATGTGCCGACGTTATTGTAAAATCCTCTCACTTGATAATTTCCGTTATACGGGCGCCGTTGAAATTGTTGTTGTTGTTGTTGTTGCTGCTGAGGATACTGTTGCTGTTGTTGTTTATTGTACTGGCCACCTCCTGGCTATTGTGCTCTTGCACCTCCTCGACTACGACACTCTCTTGCAGAGTGTCCTTTCTTGTGACATTTGTAACAATCAATATCACGAGCTTCAGTTTTAAATACGCTTGATTTTATATTATTGTTATTTGATCTTTTATATTTAGTTTCGTTCATAGATATTTTATTTTTTACATATTCACATGTTTTATCTTCTGTCTTTAGAGTGTCAATTAAGTCACCAAGGTAACTTAGAGAGTCTGGAAGAGTTTTTAATAAATAATCGAGTTTTTTTGTTTCATTTAAAGTTGCACCCGCACCTTTAAGTTCATTTATTAAATTTTCAAACTCCAGGAAAAAGGTTTCTGAATTTTCAAAGTTTTTTAGTTTAAGTTTATCAAGTTTATTTCTCATAACGATTTGTAGTGCAGTTGACGTTTTTATGTACATGTATCGAATTTTTGCATAATTTTAAACGCACTTTTTTTATCAACCACGAACTCCAATTGTTTATTTTATATGCTCGAGTATATGTAATTTATTGCATTAATGATCGATTCATTCCACGCTGCTGTATCAGTATCTTTGTCCGTTTTTTCACGTGTCGCGTGATTTTTTATTGTTTCTTTTCACTTTGTTCAATTTTCATCACCACATGTTATCCTAACCTCACTACCGATAAACCATGCTCTGCTACCATGTTAAGTTTTAGTGGTTAGATTATAGAAAAAAATGTTCAGTTCAGTTTTTAGTTTAAGTCTTTAAATGATAAAAACACAACGTTTATTTGATTATTATATGATTGCTAAACTACAAAAGGATTATACGTCTCTATTTAAATTCGTACTTATACATATATGCGCCACAATGAGATGCGCTCACACACAGGTAAAGTGTTAATCAGACAATTTAATTTACAGAAGGTACAATTTTTCTGCCATTTCATTTTTTTAATATTTTCCTTCCAAAGGCAATATATCGAAGGCAAATATTCAATACCCTTTGTTGCTAATTTTTGGCAAAATTAAAATGGTACAATTAAAAATAACTAGTTTTTTATCATGTACAATTAAAAATAAATAAGATATGATGATTTTCTTTTTTTACATTATATGTTTGTCGGGCTGTCTTCGCGAGGGTAGACCAGACTCTTTGCGTTCTATACATACATACATGTATGTATAGAGCATATGTTCGTATGTGTATATATATAGATTAGAGTTATGTTCGCATGTGTATATATATAGATTAGAGTTATGTTCGCATGTGTATATATATAGATACACTTACAGCATACACAAATTACCTCAAAATCCAACACATAGCTAATCAAGAACATACAGATATAAAGTCATTCCTAAAAGCAGCAAATAAACTCTTACAATTACAAATATCAAAATATCTCTCAATTCATAATGCTCTAAAAATAAATATAGAAATGTCAGCTTAATTTACCGTAATAAAAGATAATGTAGAGGACATTCAAGTAAAGTATTTCAACATCGAAAATGTTTCCATTTATAGAACGACAGATCTTAAATTATGGTTTACAGAAAATATTGAAGATGTTATACTTAAAAATTTAGAAGAATTTCAAGAAAAAGATTCCGGTTGGACATTAAAAATTATCATCGGCATTACTGTTAATATAAATAAATTTAATCCTTTCAAACCTGGCTCATA
This sequence comes from Phymastichus coffea, assembly GCF_024137745.1. NCBI lineage: Eukaryota > Metazoa > Arthropoda > Insecta > Hymenoptera > Eulophidae > Phymastichus > Phymastichus coffea. Next base: position 1,146,676 of record NW_026706822.1, on the reverse strand, counting down.
TATTCAACTACCAAAACAAATAGCAGATAAAAAAGCAATTATCAACGTTCAAAATACAGATAATGAATGTTTTAAAGGGGCTGTGCTTGCCTGTCTTCATCTAACTAGATTTCATAGCGAACGAGTTCAAAGTTATATGCCCTTTGCGAATGAATTGAAATTCGATGATATAAACTTTCCTGTTGAGGTAAAGAATATTCCTAAATTTTAAAAATTAAATAGTATTTCAATAAATCTATACATACTAAAAAAATACGGTTTTAAATTCGAAGTCTCACCATATTATATATCAACTTTAAAACAAGATAAGCATGTAAATCTTTTGTTACTACAAAGCGATTATATTGATGAGAATGAAACAGAAAAATCTAATAGATCAAATAACAATGATAATTTCAAATTTAAATTCCACTATGTATGGATTAAAATCTTATCTGCTCTTGTTAGAAGTCAAGTAACGAAACATACTGCACAAATTTATCTATGTGAACGCTGTCTCCACTATTTCAATAATAAAGTAAAATTGAATATTCATGAGACAGTTGTTAAAAATTAAATAAATACATAAATATAGAGTTAATCTACCTAATTTTCCTCTTCTCAAATTTAATCATTACAATCGAAAAGAAATGGTTCCATTTATTATATATGCTGATTTAGAGTGCTTATTGAAACCAATAAATAATGGACGATCCTTTAGTGTGGGACTTTATATAAAATGTAGTTACGATGATTCAAAATCAATCTTTAAGATGTATAGAAAAAAATTGAATGAAGAACAATCACCCACACAATGGATTATCAAACAATTTCAGATTTTGTTAGATGAAATAGATCAAATATATAAGAATACTATAGAAATGAAATTTTCGTGGCGCAATCAAATGGATTTCAAAATGAGCAAAGTGTGTCATATTTGTAGAAAATATTTTTAACGTGATGAAACAAGAGTTAGAGATCATTATCATTTGACGGGCCGATTTAGAGGTGCCGCACACGCATTCTGTAATTAAAATTTTAAGAATCCTTATTTTATACTAATCGTTTTCCATAACCTTACTGGATATGATTCTCATTTTATAATAAAAGAAATAGCTAAAGCAGGCTATTAAATACGCACTCAAATTAAAACAAATACACAGAACACTACAGTTTAATCAAAAGCCGTGGCTTAAAACTTAGATTTGAATACGGAAAAAAGAAAACAAGTTAAAAATGAGTTTGAAAAGTTATTCTATAAACTCATGATTAATACAGTATACGGAAAGACTATTGAGGATGAAAGGAAGCGAAAAGACGTTAAATTAATTAGTGCATGGAGTGGTAGATATGGAGCAGAAGCACAGATCGCCCAACCCAACTTTCATAGTAGTTCAATCTTTGATGAAAATTTAGTCGCAATACAGTTATCATGGACGTCTATTAGTATTAAAAAACCAATATATATTGGACTTTGTGTGCTCGATCTCTCAAAAACATTAGTATATGACTTCCACTATGGCTACATAAAAGAAAGACTAGCTTATAAAGCAAAATTACTTTATACTGATACAGACAGCCTCGTGTATGAATTTCAAGATGTTGATATATATGAAATAATGAAAGAAGATATCAATAAATTTGATCTGAATACTCAGAAAATAATCAGTTTAATATGCCGTTAGTTAATAAAAATGTTCTCGGTATTATGAAAAATGAATGTAATGGTATTATTATGAGAGAATTCATTGGGCTTCGAAGTAAAATGTATAGTGTACTAATAGAAAACCATCAACCAATAAAGAAAGCAAAAGGCGTAAAAACACATAATGTTGCAAAAACAATAGATCATGAAGATTATCGAAACTGTTTATTGGAATTAGAAATTATTATGCGTAAGCAATGCAATATACGAAGTGTATTACATCAAGTAAGAACGGAAAGAGCGCAGAAAGTAGAACTAAGTCTATATGATGATAAACGATGTATATTCGATAAAAATCCTGATACACTTCCATGAGGTCATTACAAAACTATTGAAACGTCAAAGCTTAAAATCAAGTGTGCGGAAAATCCTCAAGAAAGAGGGAAATGACGGCGGCTCGAGTTCTCAGAGAGGGGATGCATGGTACAAAACGGAGAACACACCTCAGTCCATCGTAGTTATTCAGCAGAAGCTTGAAGCAACAGCAGTAGTCTATGCTTAGTTCTCCTCTTCCAGTTCTAGATTTTCTCATAAAAGTAAGTTTCTTATATAACTCTCTAACTATATCCTAGTAGTATTAATTATTGATTGATTTGTTTATTTATTGTAGAATGGATTTTTCTTCAATTAATAAAATCGCAAAATCAGCTTTCTTACTGAGAAAGACAATGTTATAGATAGAAAATAACTGTACCTACATGATTACTAAATTAAGATGGTTAAATACTCGTTACGGATTTAGCGTAGTAGTAACAGTAGACGATGAATATGAGATATTTCTACTGAACCGAGTAAGCTTAGCGTTAGAAAAAGATGAAGAGATATTACAGAAATTGTACGAGACCGTGGAGAAAAGAATTATTTCTACATCATCGAGAAGGCTCGAATTTTTAATTTAAAAATTAAATTAGTAAAATGTTTAAATGTATATATAGTTAATAAATATATATTTAAAATTTTAATCATGTCTTTAATCCTAATTTAATTATTCCTTCAAATTCTTTTTTTGGTGAGGTTGAAGTAATTACTCATGCGTTCTTTCCGCTGAGTTTCGACTTAATGTAAACTTAATGTCTTCTAAGCAATATTAGTAGTGGAAGCACCTCGCAGGTGAGAGCGATGGTTGGGACTCTCACTATTCCCTAACAAAAAAAAAATACATAAGAAATTAACATCTTATCCCTATTTGTTCTCAAATAGGGATAAGATGTTAATAGGAAGCCCATTCTGTTCAAAGCAACGGTAGTAGGGAAAGGTTTTAAAAGAGCTGTGAGCCTCAAAGAGCTTTATTCTGTCTCAAGAATCGACTAGTAGCTATTATAGTAGCAGCAGCAGTAGCAGCAGTAGTAGTAGAAGTAATAGTAGAAGTAGTATTAGAAGAAGAAGAAAACGAATACGTAACATTTTAGATCTTTTTACCTACAGCTTGATGAATTTTGAAATGTTAAATGACATTGTAATGAAGCTTTTCGATAAACTTCCTGAAAAAAGTCATTATGAATTGCATGAAGATCAGCATTATCTAATAACATTCATGAGACAAGATGAATATCGAATTATTCTTCTACTCGATTGTTTGAAATTGTTCTACCGGTCAGAATGTCAAGAGCGATAATTCATCATTTTGATCTTTTTATTGATCTTTCTGATAGAGTTCAAAATTATGCATTCTTTATTCAATATCATGGATGTGATCGATTTCAATTTATTTGTAACGAAAGCTCGTTCGTTATTATTATTTAATGTGGGCAAGTGAGGCGCACTCGCTCCGATTACCGGCGCGCTACTCCATTGACTATTCGATGGCTTAATTATTTTCGCTTTCCAAAGCCGCATAGTTTCTTCTTGCCTGAACGCTAATATCGGAGGCGACATTCGACGTATCGGAGTCTTTATCGGGCGTGCATTACCTACATAGATGACGTGCTCGATAACTCTTGTAACCGCCAGAGATTCACCAGGCTCAGGGACAATCCGGCGAACTAAAGCCAGGATTGTCTCTCGCTGAACCTCCTCGTACTTACTTAAACCTACGCATTTCGCAAAAACGACTATCTCATTACTACTCTGTTCTGCTAACGGATACCAATCGCCTTAGTCACCTGCTCGCCAAGCGCGATTACCGTAGCTAATATTTATATTCCACGCTATCCAAAAGTGGGCTCCTAAAATCAAGTCGTGCTTAAGCGTAGATACTACCGTCACAATTAACCAATCCGTCCTGCCACCAATTTCAAAACTCAGCTTTTAGTCGCCCACGTTTGCGGCTTCTCACCGGAGATGTACGAATATCGTAGGCGGCTTTAAACGATCCCTAAACCGTAAGCCAAGATTATGTCCTACTACCGATACCTGAGCACCTGAATCTAGCAGCGGTTTATAGACTTGCCCGCCTATGTCGACCTTGTTAAACAACCTGTTCTCTACAACTGCGACTAACGCTGCGTCCGATTCATCTGCCGTTTTCTTCGGGATTTCTGATTTCCACTCAGACCTACTCCCCACCAAAACGAAAGGTGCGTCGGCACCGACGACCGAACGTCCAAACCTTATTATCAACGAGCTCACTTCTATCGCGCATGACCATGACCCTTGTCGCAGCCCCCTCCGACGGGAGCGCAGTACCTCAGCTCGCTTTCTCACCAACAAATTCTACCACAGGTCCGCCCTGATTTCTTAAAGCAACGGCCTTTTTCGAAGCCTGCCTAACCATGGACGAAATACGAGATCTTAATCTTATCTCATCTTATCTTATTTTAATCATTATCTCGTATTCGAACCTGCCTCATTCGTGTTCGTGCGCAACGATGGCAATTCAATTTGCCTCGCTGGGTACTTCTCGGGCGAGCTAACTATCGCGCAGAATTTGTTAAACCCGATCGCATCATGCGCATCCTTATCGGGCAAAATTTCCCGCGTATTAGTGTGTCGACCTTTTTGAAGAATTTCCGCGTCCTGCTGAAACGAGTCGCGTTTATTTGCCTCTTCCGATTCATTGCTCATCCTACTAGGGAAACTTACGCCCTCGTCACTCTGCACCCAAAACTCTTTCAATGTCGAACGACTAAACTCGCCTTTAAACACATTTTTAAACTCTACAATTTCCCTACTACCTTTTTCCGGTTTCTCATATTCTACAAAAACTGCACGCTTGACTTTAGCCTTGACTTTAAAATATTCCCCTATTACCTCGTCTAAGAGAGGAGGCGCAGAACTGGCAGTTCTTGCCTTGTTCTCGCCTTCCTCTTTCACTAAATTCACGAAAGGAGGCGCATAACTGTCAATTTCTGCATTGTTCTCGCCTTCCCTTTTTGCCTCAACTCTATTCCCTTCTTCTACGGTGCCTTCGCTCCTTGCGCGAAGCACCTTCTCTACCTCAATGGCCCGCTCGATTCATCTTAGGCAGGAGTCGTTAAGCAGTCGACGGCTCCCGCACTGAGGGTTCCCTGATTCACCTGGTTGCAAGTAGGGCAATCTCTGTACACGTAGCAGATTGTCCCACAAACCTGACAGTAAAGCGTCGGCTCTGAAGTTCGCGTCGAGCAGTTGTTGGCATAATGCCCTGGTTGTCGGCATTTGCAGTAAACTACCCGTGGATTCGTCTGAACTACTGGGCATTGAGCTTTCCTATGCCCTAACGCGTTGCAATTAAAACAGGCCGCCGTAAATGGCCTATTTGAATTGCTACCTCCTTGATTGCGCTGCTGCGGAACCTGACGAGCAAGCGCGACTCCGTTCGCAAGCTGGTTCGTCGCCTGTGGCTGTTGCTTATTAGCTGTAGCCACGGCAATTTCACCATTTTGCTTCATGCCCTTCTTTCCTAGCTTCTTATTCTGCTGCTGCGCTTTCTTTTTAGAAGGTTCAATTATTAGGACCTCATCAATCGCGTCGTTCAAGCTATCTATAGTTTCGACAGATTTCTGTTTACCGGTAGACTTCTTCGTGTCTGAATACGCCCATTCGGGAATTAACGTTACGTCGGCCGTTGGCGGCTTTTACCACCTTTTCCAACCGGCCATACGATCTTCGAGCGCTAAACTTGCCTCTTTAAAAATATTCAGATCAGGGAAGGTCTTGGTTTCAAGATATCGCTTATATCTTGGATGTAGACCCTCTATGATCATCGCTAGCTGGCGTTTTACCGATACCGGTGGGTCAAAACGACGCAAAATCGTCTGGAAAGCCGCGACGTAATCTGATATCTTCTCGTTTTCACCTTGTGTGTGTTGATGCAACTCGCCGTAGAGTTGCTCTCTATTTAATCACCGGAAGAATTCGCTAGAAAAACTTTTTTTAAAGTCTTTCAGTGTCTTCCACATACCGTGATTAACCTCATACCACGAGCGTGTTTTATCGCGAAACGTAGTTCCTATCGCAATAAACAACTCTTTGTTAGGAATCCCATAATAGCGCTGACAATCGCTTAAGCCCGATAGAAAACTTAACGCGTTCATACCGTCTTTACCCAAAAAGCGGAGAGACCATGCGTTGAGTGCGCTTACCCCGTCCGCAGGTATACCATTGATATACTTTATTCGTGGAGGGCCGCTCTCTCTGCTTGGCATCTTTACCTCTTTTTTAAACGATCTTTCTGTCCGCGCATCACAACTATCAGTATCCGACGGGCATGTGCTCGTATCGCTAACCCCGAAAGTTTCTATCTTTTTAGCTTGTCTACTCTTAGACCGCTTCACGCTAGCTACGCTACCTTTGCCTAACGAGGCTGGCACCCACGTTTCATTTGCCGTAGTTGTCTGTACTCCGCGCTCCCAGTCTTCTACCCAAGAACTTACTCTAGGCGCGTGGTACTTCGTACTCGCCGATCTATCTGAATCGGCGTAGATGGACGGACTACCTGCTAAATTATTTCGCGCACTTGCGTGAGCCAGTGGCTCAGTCGCAACCGCTGGCACGTTTAACGCCGCGCGATCGCTGAGCGGCTTGGCCTGAGGCGGCAAGGGAGCCTGCTGCTCGGCTTGAGTCGCTTTATTGTGCTCTGCCTCACTCTCTACCCTAAAAACTACATTCGCGCCATCCGTGATACCCTGTCTCACTTCGCGCTTATAAATCCAACGCGATACTGACGCCACGGCCCCTCAGATTAGGCTTAGTGCACTGGTGCTGCTTTCGCCCTGGTTTCGGCGTTCCTGCTCGTGCGCGCGTAAGTACGCGCCATCCGATGGCAACCGAGCTGACGACGGTGGCTGGACTGCCGAAGGTAGCACATCTCTGATGACAGCCGCATCTGTGCTTCTGCCCGGCCACTGGGTTTGCCTGCGCGGAGCGGTGACGCTTATTACGTACGTTGCTTGCTCTTGTTCGCGCGGCAATTCAGCCGCTAAGGGCGCGGCAGCTATTGCGGACTCGTTACCGAAATTTGCGCGTCGCGCGCTGTCCGCTGCCGCATCACGCGATTTGTCATGCAGCAACTCCGGGATCCGACCAAGCGCAACATCGCTCGGATATACCGGTGGCGTAAATCTGATCGCTTTTTCATTAATAAAAAGCGCAAGTATCGATCTCGCAACTCCTCTAAGTCCCCGCGCAGAATAAGTCCGCGATAGCTCGTTAACTCAAGCAGTACGGCCGGTTCTGTTGAGTCAATTTCGCGTTTAAGACTTTTCGCGTGCGCGTCGCATAATATTCTGCACATTATGATCCTGTCTCTACAAGCTAACGACATTTTCCGTGGAAAACTAAAATTCAAAATATCAAGACAGCGTGTGTTTATCGCGTGTTATAATGTTCGACTTATTTTCGAATTGATTTTTCAAATTTTCTTGCGGGCTTTCAGCCGGCAAGCGATCGCCTTGCATAAGCCTCACAAAGAAAACTTGCCATATGCCCAATTCCACAGTACAAGTTTGTGTCCGATGTCAAAACAACCATATGACGCAATCGCGGCCACTCGACTCCCCCACTGAGAAAAGATCACTGGTAATCCGAGGAAAAACATTCCTAGAAAAGTAAACACGGAACTAGAGGTTCTTTTCTTTGTGCGCGCGTTTTGCCCTTAGTATACAACGGAAAATTCCCGATTAACCATTTATTAATTTACCATTCCCGATCCCGTTACCTCAATTGCTAGGCCCACGAAGGATGCCATGTAACGAAAGTTCATTCGTTACTATCATTTAAGGTGGGCAAGTGAGGCGCACTTGCTCATAGCAATTGAGGCGGGAAGGGGGAAGAGGCAAATCAAATGAAATGATTAATAAATTTATACACACATAACACATTCGCAATGTAACAGATATAATTTCAATCAATACAAGGTCACATAACACTTAAATTTTGCAATTACCGCACATTAACACCGCATAATGAAAAGCCGCATTACACACACTTTCGTCGAATAAACACAACGACGAACAACTATTACGAAAGAACAAATTAACTAACAAATTAAAAACGAACAACTATTACGAAAGAACAAATTAACTAACTTATCGCGCCTACAAATCTATAGAAAACACAACACGAGTCGCTCGGCAGATGACCGCCTTGACGACAAACCGACTTAAGCTATTTAGCTAAAAGAGAAAGTCGCCCGGCGACGGATCGTCCGGACGATTTCTTTTTGCGCGATTTATTACCCGACCGTTATTAGGGCAGGTTGCCGGCGTGTGCACGCCTTGCTACTCACCTAATATTAAAATTACGCGCAGTGCCGTCGATGAAGAGAGAGAGAAAGAGAGAGAGATTAAATTGTAAACTAGACTTTGGATGCTGGAGCGGGAGTCCTGGCTGCGTCCTGCGCACGGTGCTGCAGGTCATCACTGGGCAACACCTGCCGGCTTCCTCTCGGCCCTCTATCCTCGGCTGCACTTCTGTAACCGCTGGCCGTCCACCGTCTAGCTCCGGTCGACTTCGAAAACCTTCTGAGTCTCTCCTCGACTAACTACCGTCTGTGTCGTTCGTTTTTCCTCGCGACCTACAGCTTCTTCGTCGATATTTTCTCTCCGCACTTGACCTACTTATTAGGCGGCGCGTGAACAATGCGCTAATTGGTTCTAAATGCGCGCCTGCCTAATATTGCGTAAGGCACGCACGCCCCCGATTATTTCTCTCTCTTTCTCTCTCTAACATCTCTATACTCTCTCTATCGCCAGCGTAGCCACTTCGGGCCTGCTTGGCCCCGCTCGGCAATCTCCGTCAGCTGAAACAGAGACCATGCATTAGACGCATTCTTAAATGCGCCGAACGCTGGTCTCCGTGCCTTGCCGAGAGAGAGGGGGGAACTTGGGAAAATTCCGACGAGAATCGTCACATATTATTTAAATGTATTTTATTATATCTCAATAAAGATTGTATTATATAAATTTATTTTCTGGAGAGGTAAATGAATCATTAGTGTATCTCTTAAAGCAGGTTTCGACTTATCCTAATGGACTCACTAGTATCAAATATAAAAATGGAAGTACCTCATAGGTAAGAGCGAAGGTTGGGGCTCTTATCCTTAAAAGAAAAACAAAAACAATGTAATATTTATAAATGAAAACAATACTATTTATTTAAATACAAACTAGATACATTTATATTTGTAATTCATTGATTTATAATCTCCTTATTTATCCAAGAATTGTGAGTATTATTAAAGCCACGCCATTTTACGAAGACTTCATAACCCCGTCTTTTGAGAATTTTTTCTACAAGATACATATCAGGATACATAGCTTTCTGTAGTTCTTGCTCATAAAAACCACCAACAATGGAATTTTCTTGATAATCTAGTAGGTGATATGTTACGGGTATAGTTCTCGTAATACGATGAACAGTAAAAATTTCTTAGACCAATTAGGCGTATATCCTTTTTCAAAAACGTATTTAGATTTGCTCACTCGCACTTTATCTCCTACCTGGAAAATCGATTTTTTGAAAAGTCGTTGATTGTAAGAGAATCGTGTCAAGACCTTCATTTCATTTACTTTATTTGAAAACGAAACACATAGTTCTCATTTTCCCGTCACTATACTCAAAGTTAACGTTTTACGTGTAGAGTGTAATATTACTACAGGCTCTCACGTAAACGATCGCAAAGTACATATTATATTTGAATTTTTTCCAGCAGTCCCACCTAAATATAAGAATATAGAAGTTCCCTCTCACGTCATTTACCTTGCAGTCGCTGTGAGGAGCATTGATCATTTTCAAATTCGTATAGTTGATCAAGACGGAAACCTAGTTAACTTTTGAGGAGAAGTCATCACAGTGCGAGCACATATAAAGACCTTATCTTAGTAATGGGTATCATTTACAATATTAACAACGATCGAGGCTATATTAAATGACAAAAATGTCAATCAGCAACCAGTCAACAGCGAGCTATCAGATCGCTCACACCTCAGAACAGACAATTCCTGAAAAGCTTGACACTGAAAGTCGTCGAAAATCGTGGAAGACAATATTGTGCATATTAGTGTGCTGTATAAAACAACAACAACAATATGGAGGAAATTCTAGTCATTCATTCAGGTGTCGCTTTCGATGAGTCTATATCTCATTATGAACTTCATGCGCATCAGCCTTATTCATTATCATATTTCAATAATAGTGATGAAATCCATATAGCAATTCAACATCAAGATTTATTTATGTTTCCATCACGGAGTATGATTCATATTTGGTCGGTTGACCAAGCCAGACGGTATTACGCCACTGGAGAACACTTTATTAGTCAACAATGCCCTCTGTTATTTGTTTGAGGAAATACTTTATGAAATAAATGCTATTGAAATTAATAAAGTGAAAAATGTAGGCTTAACGAGCCTCAAGAAAAATTGGCTTTCACTCAATACATGTCAGAGCTTTATCGCTGAAAATGCTGGAAGGAATGGTGATAACAATGAAGTTTTAATATGCAATGCTCTAAGTTTTTTTGATGTTACTATACCTCTCAGTATGTTGATGGGCTTTGCTGAAGATTATCGGAAAATTGTAGTCAATGTCAAGCATGAACTTATTCTCACGAGATCAAGAGATGATTTGAATGCTATTTTAAGTACTCCAATAGGGAATCCTGCTGCTTCAGAAAAATCAAACATTAATTTAACTAAGGTAGAATGGTTGATACCATATGTGATGGTTGCAGACAAAGAAAAAGTCAAATTACTCGAACAAATTCGACGAGATCGTGCAATCACAATGAGTTATCGCACCTGGGAAATGTATGAGTATCCAAAATTACCTCGTACATCAAAGCATGTTTGGATTGTTAAGACTTCCAATCAATTGAAAAAGCATTGCTTTGTTATTTTAGCTTTTTAGTCTAAATGGAAAAGTTCAGCGAGTGTTAATGCTTGTAATTTTGATCATTATAATATTAGTAATGTGAAGCTATTCCTCAATTCACAATGCTATGCGTATGGAAATCTCAATTTGAATAACAATCAAAATCAGTATGCTGTTCTCTACGATATGTATACTAATTTTCAAAATGCTTACTATGGTAAAGAAAACGAGCCATTACTCAATAAAAAAGATTTCATTATAAAGTGCCGCCAATAGTTATAGACTGCTCCAAACAAAATGAAACATTAAAAACCGATGTTGGCCTAGAATTTGAAACTCGGACTAATTTTCCTGAAGATACTGCAGCCTACTGCTTAATATTACACGATCGTACTGTATAATATAATCCAATTAGTGGTGATGTTAAAAAATAAGTTTAAAATTAACAAGACATTATGCAATCAATGTATACAATGCTTTTCAATAAAAAATAATATATATATATATATAATTATATATATATATATAATTTTTTATATATAATAACCAACTCTATATATATAGTTGTGTGTGTGTATGTATATATATAGTTGGTATTAATACAAACTACCTATAATCATACTACATATAGTGACTATGACACCCTCGACTTTCGAATGGTGAAGTATAGGCTTTATATAGAACAAACACTTGTCTCTAATCTCATAACGGTTTTGGGTTCTTGTAGAGTTCACATTCTACATCTACATCACTTCTACATCTTTTCAAATGGATTTCGTATTACATTTTCAAGGCTTTAAAAGTTTAAACGAGTCTTTTGTGTGTAAAGAACTCGCTTATTTACCTTTAGATGTAGATACTGTTCCAACTGTGCTTTTCTTTGAACCATCGAATCATTGGTTTCAACTTCCTTTCAAGTGTCGAAAAGTGAATCAATTCTTAGAAATGTGTCATCACGGTTTACGTATTATGGAGATCCGGCATTAATCCATAAAAAAATTTAGCACGTGTACTAAACAATCATTTAGATAATTCTAGAAATATTTATGAAAAGGATTTAAAAAGAAACAATGGTTACAAAAAATATTACCCGAAAAGTAAGTATAAAAATTATTTTTATTTTTTGTTAGAAATTAAAATCATTATTAAATAGAAACTTTTTTCCATCTATAGAAAAATTTTAGTATTTGAAAGCGAGATGAGATGTCCACCAATGAGCGCATTACCGTACCCATTAGAAACAATATGCACATATCATCACAATAAACCAGCTAACTTTGTATGTGCCGTTACAAATGCACAAAGATTGTTTTTATGGATAAAAGCTAGACGGAAGCAATCTGAAGTGGAAGGTATTGATGAAATTGACAATATTACATATAAAAATTCAACTCAATATTTCAATATAGCGATGTCAACTACTGAAAATAAAGATTATAGATAGACTGTATTATATTCAATGTATTGAGTACATTGGCGACGCATCTTCAATGCAAAAGGTACATCGATTATCTTTTAGATACTCAGCTGGAGGTGTCAAAGGTACATCAAATGCGTTTTAGACACTCAGCATGGGGTCTCACCTTATCGCAATAACACGGAAAGGTGTCGCGGTAGTGTGATACCACGATACTTTAATCGGGCGGCCTCTTTGTGTCCCAGAACATACACATATCCCTTATACATTGGCGGCATCCTTTATTGGCCCTTTGTATCCTAGAACATACATTGCTTATCAACTACAATACATGAAAAATTATTTCACCTGAATTCAGTTTTCTAGATTTTGAAGCAGGAACATGCACGTTTGTAAGCGTAAATATTTTTTGTTCAAAATCCCCGGTACGTTTTTGCAATACCAAAAATAAAGATGATAATAGTTCTCCGTCTGCTGATATCGTTGGTTATGTGAGAAATGTTAGTTTGTCGGGTAAAAGCATGTATTTATTTTTCTGAGAATTATAGACGCGCGAGCGACGAATGTGTACGAGAGCGCGTGTGAAGAGTCAGTCTGGAGAGAGACGCCACGAGTGTAACACGCAATTACATCGGCGTGCTCCGTTTGAGATTAGTAAAAGTTACCTTTTTTTGTTTTGTATTTCTAAATTAATACAGAGAGTCTCAATATTTATTAACCTACACTACTCCCCTTCCTTATATGTAAAATTTCTGGCGACCGTGACAGGACGCGGGAGTGAGTAATTTACTAAAAGTTTTCGTGCCCAAAAGCTAACCGCAAAAAATGGAAAACGCGAAGAGGCAAAAATCCGTTCAACGCGCGTTATTCACGAAGTGTCTCAATACATTTGTTGCCAAATGCAATAACGCTACCGCTACCGCCGATGAGAGAAGTGTCGCGTTACAGTTGCTTGAAACAAGAATGCAAGAGTTGGAAGTCACGAACTCGAAGTACGTGGATTTGTTATCAGATTCTACGGCGGAGGACGACGATATTGTAAAAGAGATTGAGGCACACGATGAATACAAGAAAAAGTTTTTAGAAGCTAAAGTGAAATATTTGCGCGAAATTTGTGCAACACGTCCACCGACAAGTGACGCGGGTGCAAATAATCAAGCAGTACAGAACTACGATAAACCATACAAACGACCTACACTTGATGTACCAAAATACCCAGGAGGAGTTGATAAGTGGCTCCAATTTTGGTCATTTTTTCGAAAATATCATGAAGACGTGAATCTTTCCAAGGAAGTGAAACTTGAGTATTTGAAAGGAATGATGCAACCAGGTTCAAAGGCATTTGGTATTGTCGATGGATACCCGACAACAGCACAGAATTACGATCTAGCATTTGAAAGTCTCAAGAGTCGCTACGGACGAGACGATTTATTGATCGAGTTCTATACTAGAGAACTGTTGACTTTAACAATACAAAACGCCACTAGAAAGAAAGAAGACCAATTAGATGTTGCATCGATTTACGACAAGTTGTCAGCTCGTATTCGTGCTCTTGATACATTAGGTGTTAAAACAGACAATTGCGCGACGATGTTATACCCGCTCGTGGAATCTTCACTGCCCGAGGAAGTTCTTAGAACGTGGCAACGCTTCCCGTTGAGTACAGCAACAGACAACGACAACAACACGCGAGGAGCTCCGGTTTCCGACCGTTTGACGAAGTTATTAGAATTTTTAAAAATTGAGGTTACCAACGAAGAGAGAATCAACTTAGCCATCAACCATTTCGCTGTATCATCGGAGGAGAAGCAAGAAAAGCCAAAAGAGGGTAAGCAGAAAGAAAGCAAGGTGACGTCATCGAAGGAAGTAGCTACTGCTAGCGCATTATTTTCAAGCGAGCGTAAAAGTATGAAATGCATATTTTGCGGTGAAAATCACGATAATTCGAGTTGCGAGAATGCGAGAAAAATTTCGTTTGATGTTAGGAAAAAAGCAATCAAAGAAAATAATTGTTGTTTCAAATGTTTAATACCGAATCATCGCTCGAGTAAATGCAAAGTGAAGATAACGTGCGCATGGTGCGGTAATCGTCATTCTATTCTCGTTTGCCCGGATTTGAACAAAGAGTCGAATAGCGAGAAGCCGCAGAAGAGTGACACATCCGAGAAAAGCGAGCGTCCGGAGCAAAATCTCGCAAGTTTTTGTAGTTCACCTGACGTTTATTTACAAACACTGCGCGTCGTATTATATTCGGAGACGAAACAAAAAGTTGCACGCGTAGTTATCGATCAAGGCTCGCAGAGGTCGTATATACGTTTCGATGTTGCTAAGTTGTTAGGCTATGAATCTATTGGTAAACGTGAGGTGACTCATGCATTGTTTGGAGGCGCGAACTCGAGCACTCGAGAACATGACATTTATCTAATTCGAATGAAAAGTCTTGAAAATAATTATGCTTGCAATTTTCAAGTTATGGACGAAAAAGTTATTTGTTCAGATATTCCACGAATTTCTCGCGCTAATTGGATCGACGAATTAAAAACAAACAATATTTTTCTCTCTGACTTGGAAACAAACTCTACATATAGTAATGATTTGATTGATGTTTTGATTGGCGCAGATGTCGCAGGAAAACTTTTTACTGGTAATAAGTATGATTTACGGAACGGGTTGACGGCTTTCGAATCAAATTTAGGATGGGTTGTTATGGGTAAAGTTCCAAGTAGTGAGAGAAAGGATTGTGCTTTGAATGCTATATCGATGTTCGTGAGCGAAGCAAAAGTATCTGACCTGTGGAATTTAGACGTTTTAGGGATAAAAGATCCGATTGAAAAGAACGACGAGCTTGAGCGAGAACATATGATCAAAGAAAATTTTATCAAGACTGTTTGTTTTAAAAACGATCGGTACAGTGTCGATTTACCTTGGGTCGATGACCACGCACCAGTCTGTACTAATTTAGATTTGTGTAAAAGTAGATTGGATAGCACTGTGAAAAAACTTCATAAGAATAATTTGTACAAGGAATATGATAAAGTTTTGATGGAATGGCTCGACCAGGGCATCATCGAACCTGTACCAAACAATGAACTAGATGATTTCTCTCACTGTTTGGCTCACCGCCCAGTTATAAAACCAGGTAGTACTACGCCAGTTCGGCCCGTCTTCGATGCTTCCTCCAGCGAAAAAGGGTTTCCCGCTTTGAATAAATGTTTAGAAAAGGGACCAAATTTAATAGAATTAATTCCGGACGCCTTGTTAAGATTTCGTGAAAATGAAATTGGAGTGATCGCGGATATACGTAAAGCCTTCTTACAAATCGGGATCAATGAAAAAGATCGAAATTATCTACGCTTTCTATGGTTTTTGAATGATCAGTTGACAATTTTTCGGCATAGATGTGTAGTGTTCGGCCTCACATGTAGTCCGTTTTTATTGATGGCTGTAATAGAATATCACTTGTCCCACACGATACACGAACGTTTTCCAAATTTATGGTCGAAAGAAAATATTGACAAATTAGCGAAATCTTTTTATGTTGACAATTGCGTCACGAGTGCCCGAACAACGGATGAATTAAATTCTTTTATCAACGAAGCTAAAGAGATTATGGCAAAAGGAGGATTTGAACTAAGAGGGTGGGAGTATACGAATGACGGTGCTGAAAAAGAAATTACTCAAGTACTCGGTATTTTATTTAATAAGTCTCGCGATACTTTGTTGATCAACCCTTCTTTATTCAGCGAATACAACGATGAAATAACCAAACGTATCATTCTCTCAGCAGCACATAAAGTGTTCGATCCAATCGGTTTTACTTCTCCAGTAACATTGATGCCAAAGTTGATATTGAAAAAGTTGTGTGAATCGAAAGTCGATTGGGATACACAAGTCGACGATCAAACAAAAGAGGAATTTTTATCATGGCATGAGCAATTAATTTACTTAAGCAAAATAGAAATACCAAGAAAGCTTGGATCGGGTAGAGTATCGTTACATACTTTTGCGGACGCAAGTAAGACAGCGTACGGCGCTGTGACGTATTTACGCATCGAGACTGAGAACGGTGTCGAAATTCGCTTGCTCGCCGCAAAAGCAAGAGTCGCGCCGAAAAATGCAACTATACCTCGACTTGAACTCTTAGCTGCGTCAATCGCTGTCCGTCAGACTGCGGAGATATTAAAAATTTTGAGTTATGAAGATATTGATGTTTTCGTTTGGTTTGACTCAATGGTTGTTTTAGCATGGATACTTCGAGATAAACAGTGGGGCACGTTTGTGTGGAATCGCATACGAGAAATTCGTCGATTATCGTTATCGTATAAGTTTCGGTATGTACCAGGTACAAAAAATCCAGCTGACCTTCCGTCACGCGGATGTCAAGCTAAACAGTTGCTCGAATCGCGTTGGTGGGAGGGGCCGCCGTGGTTACGCGAGTCTCCGGAAAACTGGCCGAATTCGAGTGGTGAAACTGACGAGGACGAGGTAAGCAGGGAGATGAAAAAATCAGCGCAAATAGCAATGTCATGTGGAGAAATCGATTTTAGTATTATAGATAAATTTTCATCTTATCAAAAATTGATAAAGTTTTTTACGATCATGCTTAGATTTAAGGATTTTCTTGTGAACAAGAAATCCATACAACGCAAATATGTAACCTACAGAGAAGTATATAATGTAGAAAGAAAATTTTTAATTTGCATACAACAACAAATGTTTTTACCGAAGAACGATCCTAAATTGACAACATTACAGACTTTCATACATACTGATGGCTTAATAAGATTAAAAACAAGAATAAGTGAACGAAATGATAAATTTCCTTTTTTGTATCCAATTCTTTTGAATAATAATCATCGATGTGTTGAGTTAATCATTATGGAAGAGCATGAAAAAATGTGTCACGCAGGTGTACAAGCAGTAATGTGCCAATTAAGAGATCGATATTGGATTTTGTCCATGCGAAAAACTGTACGAAAAGTTATTTCCAAATGCGTTGTTTGCAAACGTTTCTCCGCTAAGCCGATGCAAGCCGATTCACCACCTTTACAGCTCAAACGTGTTAAAGATAGTGATCCGTTCGAAACAGTAGGAATTGATTTTGCAGGGCCGTTGTTTTTAAATGGGCAGCAAAAAGGCTGGATCTGTTTGTTTACATGCGCGGTATATCGAGCAGTGCATTTGGAATTAGTCACGTCTTTATCGACTAAAACATTTTTATGGGCATTACGTCGTTTCATTAATCGGCAAAGACGCCCAACTGATATTTATTGCGATAACGGGACCAATTTTGTCGGAGCTGATAATGCTTTGAAAAAATTAAATTGGGACGTGATTAATTCCTACAGCACAGCGCAGAGAATAACATGGAATTTTAACCCACCCTCGGCACCATGGTGGGGAGGCTGGTGGGAAAGATTAGTAGGTATGGTCAAAGTCATTTTGCGTAAAGTACTTGGAAGACGATGTATCTCCTATGAAGAAATGTATACCATTCTGAGCGATTGCGAAAGCACGATCAATGCACGTCCTTTGACGTACGTCTCCGACGCGGTTGATGACTTGGTACCACTGACACCGGGAATGTTTCTTCGAAACAACAAAACTTATGAAAATCCTGATTTGGATATACTCAATAAGATTGATTTAAACTTCAGTTACAAGCAAAAGCAAGAAATTATGGAGCACTTGCGTCAGCGTTTTCGTAAAGAGTATTTAGGGCAATTGATACTAAAAAGTAATAGTATGAAAAGCTTTCAGCCTCTTAAAATCGGTGACGTTGTTTTAATCGGCGATGATAATAAAAAGCGTATCGATTGGCCTTTAGCTAAAATTGAAAAATTAATTCAAGGCCGCGACGGTATAGCTCGCGTTGCTGTGTTGAAAACGAAAGATGGGGTTTTAAAACGTCCGTTACAACGCATTTATCCATTAGAAATTAGTTGCGATGATAAAGATGAAGCGAATGAATTTCGTGAAAGACAAAAATCTGTCAGCGCGGAAGCTAACCAGAAGAAAGTTCAACTCGAACAAGTAGAAAGTACTGTCAAAACTAAAAGCGGGCGGATTGTCAAAAAACCTTGTTATTATAAATGAGATTGCATTTTTTTTTTGTTTTATAAATATTTATGTGTATTCCAGCGTTTAGTCTAAGATTTTCATTGTAACGATTTCGTATTGATTAAGTTGAGGCAACACCTCAACGGTGGGAGGATGTGAGAAATGTTAGTTTGTCGGGTAAAAGCATGTATTTATTTTTCTGAGAATTATAGACGCGCGAGCGACGAATGTGTGCGAGAGCGCGTGCGAAGAGTCAGTCTGGAGAGAGACGCCACGAGTGTAACACGCAATTACATCGGCGTGCTCCGTTTGAGATTAGTAAAAGTTACCTTTTTTTGTTTTGTATTTCTAAATTAATACAGAGAGTCTCAATATTTATTAACCTACACTACTCCCCTTCCTTATATGTAAAAGGTTACATAGTGTAGCTATGAGTAGTGGATGATAGAGATTGTGCAAGATATTGTACTTGTTTCTTTCTTCAACTGCTAAGGTGCTGCAAGACTGCATTTCTTATTGAAAACCGCTGTGATCTGAATTAAAGGTATTCTCAATACTTACTTGATTAATTAATTGGTTGACATTTGACGAAAATTCTGTCTCTTTTGTTGACAATTCTTTTCTATACTTTTTTTTGTTATAAATTTATTCATTTTTCTAGATACAACTCTGTGAGCTTCCTTAAATTTTGCAACCCACCATTTTGAAGCTGTAAATCTTATATCTTCATTTCAAATTAATTTTTAAGCCAGTAAAGCATATCTTCTCAAATCATTGTTATGAATTATGAAATGAGATTCAAGAGCAGGTGTTAAAATTGTCTACAGTATATTCCCAAATTCCTACAATTTTCTCTCGATATGTACTATCTTGATTAATTTGATATACTTAGCGACATAGTTGTGTTTCAGATGTGACCTCGCGGAAATGATTTTATACCGTTTGAAGAGAAAGATTTTTTCTTTTTCCACTTCTCGAAAAGTCGACAGCTCTTTTCTTATATTCAAAACTCAATGGTTCATTCTAGCTAGTGCATTTATCTGTAGGAAACTCAGGATTCTCAGGTAGTGTATGCGAATTTTGTTCGAATATATGCGTTAGAGTCTTTGAACTCCTCTTGAAAATCTAAAGATTCTTCCATACTCATATCTATGTTATCATCTGCTTCTAGCAAATCTAATAGTATCATCTAGAAATAATCTTTGATTTCAATTTCTTTGAGATTGTAAGGACTTTCTTGGATAGGGAGAGTTTGGAAGTAAGCCAAAAGTATATTTATCATATTTAATGAATTAACTTTCATTTTCATTGCTGAAAATTCATAAGGTGTTCGTGAAAGTGTGGAAACATATTGATAGAATCTTTTAGACTTAACAAATAAATGATGATAATTGATTTGTGAAGAATTTTAGATGCACGTATTATGCTCTTTGAGAATTTCAAATAGTCAAAAGTTATCTCTATTTCCATACTTTTAGGCAAATTTTTTTTGTAAGCATACAAATAAATAAGCTTATTATATGTATTCATATAGAACCATAATATAATGCGCGAAAATCTATATTTTGTATAAGCATAGATACAAAATTCTACACAAAACTAACTTATTTCTTCCAAAATTTTTATGCAAATCAATTTCGTTACTCAACCTTTCTTTCTTCTCAACAAATTCTCATAAGAAATAAACTGTTTGAATACTAGAATAACTATTTAAGTAGTATTCAGGATAATAGTCAAAAAAATAGGCAACTGCCCTTACGGAAAAAATCCTCAAAATTAAATCCAAGAAAACACAAATTGTGTATAATTCCTTAACCACTTTCATTTCTTTGTCTTTCCCCCCCTTCCCGCCTCGATTGCTATGAGCGAGTGCACCTCACTTGCCCACCTTAAAAACTGATAACGAACGAGCTTTCGTTACAAAGTGAAAATAGCATAGCCTGAAAAATATGTAAATATAAATAATTATAAAATGAATATTGACGATTAAAATAAAATGATTTGTAAAATTTATTATTTCTTACTTATTATTGCCAAACGCTTGTTTAAATCAAGTTCAGGCATGGCCGTATCCAATAAACGGCTTTTTTTCCGCTCATAGAACTTTTAGAAAAGTTCTCTGTTGTGAAAAGGGCGTTTGTTGAAAATTATAACAAGTGCCGCAGGTCCTTCTTGCGTAATTTTTCAATGATGGCCTTTGGAAGTTTTACGCCATGTCCAATTTCGATACTGGAGGCAGTATCAGTCGCCTGTTGTGGGTCGTTACGCTGAAAAACAATATAAAAATATGTATTTTCAATGAATATTACAACTTGTATCTTAACAAAGTAAATATTTACCGATTTCGATGCCGTATGTTTGAACAGTAAATTTTAAATTAAAAAAATAATTTTTAAAAAATTACTATTTACAATAGACTGAATAATGAAATAAAATAGTATTTATACTAGACTGATTGTTACTAATATTAAAATATTATGTAGACAATCAGTTCTTAGAAAATTAACTATTAAGATTATCTAAGGCATTAAAACTCAGAGCTAAGTTGCCAACTTGAAATTTATCCGAAACTTTAACTAAATATTAACTAAGAATACTGGTGTGTATAAATGCCCGGACTATGAATTCACTGATAAAGTATTCTAGTATACATTTTTTTATCACATATATTATAAAGTAATAAATGCTATCGTAATTTCAAAGTAGTCAACGGTGGGCTTTGATAGTGATCTCATTGACATTTCCATTGCATTGTTACGTCTCACGTAACGGCCGCGAATTGACAAGAATTACTCAAACGCGACTGTCTCTTTTCGGTCAACGCGTAAGCGCTTTATCACGGGTGCGAGACTCAAACAATAGCAAGGCGGCAACGTATCTAAAATACCTAGTGAATAAGTTATAATTAAATAATTTACCTGGTCCAGAAACTCGTACCTCCGAACCCAGAGATGGACGTGGATTAGGTATAACTCTAAAATAAGATATTATAGAAATAGATTTATAATATTTATTATACATTACAGAAAGTGCGTAGCGTCACAGAGTAGAATACAGAGTCTCTGTTACAATTGTTTTGCGTTCTCTTTTATAGCACAAAATAAATAAAAACTAATCGATAAAGGGTTAATCCCAGAAGGGGTAAGTGCGTCACTAAGATTAAAGTCAACTATTAAATGACTATTGCTTTTAATTACGGGAACTCCCCTTCCATAAAAAATTAAAATTTTACCGCCATAAAATAGTCTGACTCGTCCTCGACGTAACACGCCCGCCCCTGAAAATCAGCGACGCAGGGGGCTCGCAAGTTGCACCTGCCTATTTGAAATTGCATATATCAAGATAATATACTTATACTTTGCACATAATGAGTTACAATCAGCACGTACTAAACACCCAGTAATTTTACACATATATATGTTTGAATAAGAAAAACTTCGGATCACTATAAAGTCTCTAATTTTCAAAAGACAAGAAACCACCACTCTACACTACATTTAATCTTCTTAGAAATATTTCTTCTCCTATGGTGCCAGGTTTACATATACGGCATTTTTCTCCGGGTTGAAGGGCATTCTGATGGGCGGTTGACCAGCACTCCCAACAGATGAAGAAGATATTCTTCGGTCCATGAGTTAAATATTTTAAAATACACAGCTTACAAAAACGCCACACAGGTAGTGGTCGAGAGGACTGTACACAGTTATCAAAAGTTAATATGTCCGCAAAACCCACACCTCCATAAGGCAGATGTACAAATTTGGCGTATGTTCTTCCGCGTTCGATCCTTTCTCCATGAAAATATGCTACAAGATAATCTATCCATACCTGCATATCTTCTCTCGTACATTCATCCGGTGGTCGAGGAACATACTCTACGTACTGCAACTGGTCGTTTTCGTATCTTAACTGCCACCTTTTCATGACGATTTGAAGTTGCTTATTCGTGATATCCGGTCCGGGTACTAGCGGTAGGATTAGGTCGTATCCCATCATACGAGCGCAATCCTCCGATGCCTTTCGGTAGTCTTCGCAGCTGTCATAGCAAATCTGCCCTAAGACTTGGGCCTGATTTGTTGAGTTACCCGCTCTGGATGGTCGTCCCATTTTCATTGCTTCGCCGTTGAATCGCAAGATGATTCCTCGTCGATACATTTCCGGTAAAACCACGTTGTCGTATAGTTCCGGACTGTTGAACAAGTTTAAGGGATCACTTATCACTCTGTGATCACAAATCCGTGGTTTTCTCCATACACTTCTTCCAACTTTTGCAAGACCCTACTCACGAACATGGTATACAATGACTTATAGAGACACAGACACAAAAACTAGTTGACACTATGCTGTCTTACTGGCAACTAAGTCCCTTTTTTTTACTCTACCTTTCAAACCTGGTACTTAATCATTAAACTAGCTATAAAATTCTAATTTTGTTTCTTTCCTACTGCTAGATACCACTTAATTTATTCGAATACCAGGTCTTGAATTTAGTGTATTCTATGTCAACTGTATTGGGAGGAGTTTTGTCAGGAAATTGCAGTATAAATTCACTCTAATAATAATTTATTTATTTATTTCTATTTTTATATAAAAATAGCCCCCAAAACAAATTTATTCACTAAGATTTAGCCAATAGTTACTGTTTTCTGAAAATAACTGATCTACTTGCCTACTCCACACCCGAATTAAATCACTACCTCCTTGATGGAATCGGCAGCTTTCGTCATCATTTTCTAACGACTTCCGATGTTCGGCAAAGGGACACTCCAAAATTTGCAAATACACGTCCTCACACTGTTTGCTTAAATGTAACGCCGTGCAGTAACGACAATTACGTACTACTAATAATGGTACTTGACACACTGCACAATATCCAAACTTAAGGCGGTTATCTGTATTAAAACTACCATAATTTATCTTAAATAGATGCTGAATGAAGATATTAGTACTTTCACTCACGGTTTGAAATAGCAAATTTTGGCTCCTGAATAAACTATTCTTTGGTACTGTAAGATATTCCGGATATTGAAATATCTCATTATTGTTTCTTAATGTAAAACATTTGCCTCTGGCTTGCTGTTGTGCTACTGTGAGTCCTAGTATTACTGGACCTAGCAGTGAGTATCCCATCTTCGTTACCCTTTCCTTGCATATTACTTGAAATTTTGATGAGTTATTACTTAATATTTCTCCGATTAATTCATACGTGTTGGTTGGCTGTAAGGTCCGCACTTTGTATCCGTATTCACTTGCTGTTTTGTTCAACCAGCGGCAAGCTCCCTAGCGATAAATATGGAATGGTTCGGGTGTCCAACAGTAGTTTTCACTCGTTTCGAACAGTCCTAGGTTTCGTTGCACAACACCTTACTCGTTAAAGAGAAAACCGTGAAAAATCTTCTTTCACTTATGAGTTTGATGGAAACACACTGAGCGTACATTTTTCACTGGATTATATTAATTGCTTGCTCTGTTGTTTTCTATAGACTAACTAATTTCCTCTTATTCCATTCGTTTTAATAGTGATTTTTTCTAATTCCCTACCTCTTTCTTTCTACTTTTATGTTGCTGGATGATTACCATTTTACAATCCATGATCTACTCCAGTCACACTAGGAAAGCTTTATTACCCACACCTGGCCTAATACTACGGATACGTTCCCCCGCAAAGCTAAATATTTCATGTGAATGCTAAAATTGGAACTGGCTGACTGACTCCCTTAATAACAGGTATACTTATTTATTCTTTGATATTTATTGATTCTGAGCTTTCGATTCCTATTTGTTCAGACTATTCTTCCTTTAGTTCTTCATCCTGGGTTAATTCTAATAGAGTTGGTAACATATTTTCATACTCGTGAACCTTTTTAGGAGGTATGCGGGGTATCTCGTAAAACGGTGGCCCCGTAAAATCGTATCTAAACCCGGTATCTAATTTCGACATATTGGTATATATGTTTCGTTTACTGTAGTGCCTCTTCTACTTTGTTTTTTGTTGACATAGTGATATACTATAAACATAATTAGAGAGCTTATAATTAAACATAAAATTGCAATGCTGATACAAATAAGGTTTCAAGTTGACAAGTTAGTTGTTTTTGATTCTATTTTTGTTGTTAGGGTATTGATCAGTTTTATCTCAATTTTAGTTGTACTGTCTAACCGCCGGTCTATATTTAAAAGGGTTAGTCGAAAAGGCGGAATAATTAGATTTTTTATTACTTTATTGCCGGTCGCATCTCTATATATTTTTCCGTCGGCCCATATGTCACAAGACCTTGGGAGTTCAATTATGACAGAAGAAAGCTTCGGAATAGATATCAATTTGTTAGTGCATTTAATTTTTAATGAATCATATTCTCTCCTTGAGAATAACCAGAAATGACTGCTAGCAGTTTTGATTAGGAAATAATCTTCATCTTGACTTAATTTAACATTACATTCATATAAAGTTTTGAGTTTTGGCTTTATTAGCATGTTGAACTCACAAGATGCTTTAGTATTTTCTATTAATTCTACACTACATATTCTATAATATTTTACGATGTTACATAATTCAGAGGCCGTTTCACTCATAAAGAAATATGAATTATTAGTTTCTGATACAACAATGTAATCATTCCGCGGTTCAATGTATGCAGCGATTGACTGCCTGATTGTTGAAAAACTGGAAAAGACATCATTTTGTACACGACAAACTGTTCGGCATCTATGAACTGTAGTATTATTTCTACAATTAGTAATTTTTTATACATCATAAAATGTAACTGTGCTATGTCAGGAATATTTTATCCAATGAATCAAATACATTATGTGATTAAAAATAAGATCTTTGAATGTTTTGATATTAATTAGCTGCTAAATCTGTTGCATTTGCAATATTTTCTAATTCATTTAAATTGTTGCTAATTTGTTCAGCGTGTGCAACTGCCTGCTGTAATGAATTATAAAATTTGTATTGACACATATATCTTTTTATGCCTTTGTTTAGGTATTTAACAGAACACATCATTGCTAATTGTTCTCTTTCTTCTATAGTGTCTGTTACTTCATCTAACTGTAATTGAGCTAAATGGCCTGCAATCTTGTATGATTTTAATAAGTTTATGGCTCTTTTTCCAAATTTATGAGTTGATTCGTCATTTCTTTGAGCCATACATATTAATTTTGTCTTTATACAGATTAGATTTTCTAGTACTTCGATTTTTTCTGAATCATTCATGATGACAAATCTAATTTTAATACCAATTTTTTTATTCGTCCTTATCTGAAGGAGCTCGTTTATTCCTTCGAGGAATTGACCGAATGCAAGGCTCTTGTAATACGGGATAGAGTCTAATATCTATTAATCTGTTTTCTACCTGTTGTGTATTGGGTTTAAAGGTACATTCGATTACTTTCGCTTTCAATGCTGGTGCGTCCGAAGAACTTGGAGCAGATAGGGCATTTGGAGGTGCGTTTATATAACTAGTGTTGACCACTGTTCCTCGCTCGATTTTATTTTGATTCTTATCTTATTCCCGTTCTTTAGTAGGAGTCCTAACTAAATGGACAAGTAAATTTATAAGTGAATTCCGTACTGCACCTATTACTTTGGTAAACCATGTGAAAAGCGAATAGAGTGCATATCCATGAATGATTGTATAGAGTATAAATTTAATCACGCGAAAAAGCATAATTACGGAAATAATACCCGCGCTTACCGAACCAAAACTCATAAATCTTCCCCATAATTTCGACCATGTGGATTCGGCTAATTTTTCTAGCGCTTTTTCATCGAGCATATGATAGAATGATAATTCTGCTCCGGGACGTCCGTTCAAAGATATACTTTTTGCTACTTTATTTAAAATCGCGGCTTGTTCGTTTGGAAACATGATGTAGCTTTTTAATTTTTTAATATCTGACAAACTATAAATTCCGCTGTTAGTTATGTCAATGGGTGCTAGATATTTCCATGTTTGTTTTGTCAGAGGCTTTAAAACTCCTGGTCCGTCGCTAAAATAGATCGGTCGTGGTAACATCTTAAACCATCCACTTCCCACCTTAAACATTACTGGTACTGTCTCATCACAGGCTGTTTCTGTACCGGAAAATTTCAATATGTGTGTGCGAGGTGTCATAAACATAGGTCTACCGTCGTGCTCTACAGGTAGTTCTTGATAGCACTCTGTAGAGTTTCTTGTCCGTACATCTACTGGTAAGCACTTAATTAAGTGAATGACCGCAAGTAGGCTCATGTAGCCTGGTTAGTTCATAAAATAATAGGCTAATAAATCCGGACTAATTGTTGCGATATTTAATGCATTCATTATGACTTTTTTTTAACTGGCACTGTTGAAATAACACGTCATAATATAACTTTTTTATTATTTATATAAAAATTCTCGGATGTTCTGTTCTGATTAAGACAAATCCGCATTTAGGTAATGCTCCTAGATCTTTAAATGCGAAGGACACTCCTTGTGTATCTAATACGTATAGTGGTAGCCTTTCACTACCCTGTTCCATGACTTTATCTACGTATCCGGTGTAAAGTTCTGTGAACTTATTTTCTTGGCACTCTTACATGGGAATTGGGTCCCAGAAAGCGTAACCGAGAACATTATCTATGCATTTATCGTCACTGAATTTACAAACCGTACCTGTTGATAATGTAAATTTATTATTATCTAGCGATATTGTTTCCCAGTGTTCTTGCAATGAAATTTTAACATATCCTGTCACAAAAACGTTTTGAAATTCGCCATATGGGTCATTATAGTAGCCTGCATTACTGCATTCACCTGTGCTACCAGCTGATTCTGCGAAAGTTGTAGCGTGTACTACTGAATTATTCACTAGTAATGACTAAAAGAGGCGATCTCCTATAGATATTGATCTGTGTACGTGCATTTTTTCGCATTCGTCTCTTGATGTTTCGCGTAGGTATTTTATTTTTCCTAATCCAACTTCCATATTATGATTATTATAGCTGCTCTTAGCGTCCCTATCTATTTCTATTGTGCAATAGCGCACTCGGATCGACGAATATTCATTGAGTTGCAATAATGATACTTCGATCCGCATAGAATTGACGATTGGTTGTAGCAATTTGCAGTCTGCAATATCTATTAAAGAAAAAGATGTAATATTTGCGAACTTTTGCGCACAATCATAAGCAATGAAGGCCGTCGTCTTGGTGACAAGTTCCAAGAGTAGAAGGCAAATTAGAAGATTCATCATCTGCAAACAATAAATTTAAGTTATTCCTTAATAGATCTTATTCAGAACATGCAATCTGTGCGATTTTTTATTAAATTTTGCGACACGATTATTCATATGGCCTTATGTGCGATATGCGTAAACGGTTCGTTTGTACAATTTTGCTGCGGTTTTTGCCGATCTCAATTCGTACATTTTCGTTGGGCCATATTTCCGAACCAGATATCGACCAGAATATTGGTCATCGAATTTTTTTGATTCCGGGCCACTTAAAAGCGAAACATAGTCGTTTACCTTAATTTCTCTGGGATTGATTTTTTTGTCGTAATAATGTTTTGACTTAATTTTTGCCAGTATAATTTTTTCACGAGCAATTTGGTGCAAAGCATTGAAACGGTTGATTAGTTGTGATATAATCGGCATAAGTAGGTACAAGATCTTCCGGTTCTGGCGGAGTTGCTGATGGTACTCGTGCAACTCTTGCAAACATTCATATGGAGTATAATGCGTCATGTCTACCAGTCTTATAATTGAACATTGCCATTTCTACAAATTCATCCCAATCTTCAAACTTATTTGTAAAAACTTTTAAATATTCGTTTAATAAGGAGTGTTGTCTTTTTTTTTTAATCCGTTTGATTCAGGATGAAAAGCGCTTGTACGAAATTGTTTAATACGAAATCTTTTTACAACTCTTTTCATTAATTTTGACAAAAAATTTTGCCCGCAATCGGTAAGCATGCCGTTTGGTGCTCCGAAAACACAGACTACGCGTTTAATAAAAGCATCTGCTATAGTAATAGCCGTTTGATCAGGTATTGGAATACCTATAGCGAAACGTGTAAACATGCACTGAAATGTTAAACAATAAGGATTATTTAGTTTGGTCGTTGGCATCGGTCCCATAATGTCCATTGCAGTTTTGAAAAATGGTACTAGCGGAGAATCGGTGACGACCATCTTCTGTTTAGTTTATTCACGTACTAATTTTTTTGTTTGGTAATCAACACGTTGTTGTATGAAATGTTGTATGAGTACGTGTATGGGTACAATGTTGTATGAGTATGTCTTCTTTAAGATGTTCCCAGTTCGATTTGTGTCGAATACGATTAAATGTTTTATTAACTCCCGCGTGTCCTCCGACTGCTGAACAATGTGCTTCTTGTATAATCTCTGCTCTCTCATTAGATAGGGGATGTTTTACCTGTTCCTTGCATACTATGACCTTGACATCTAGTTTTCCAAGCTTATCTCGTATACAGATAATAATTTTACTGAATAACACGTTCTCTATGCTTTCACTTTTGGCTAAGCTAAATTGACTATCTTGTTTTCAGCAATAATGTTTCTTAAATTTATGAGTAATGCTTTTAGCATAATAATCATATTCTCGGTGCTTTCTCGTTCTTCGCACCTTAGCGGCATTACTAAGTCATTTCTTTTTCCAACTTTAATTAGTTTAGGATATCTTACTTTTAAATTTTCTATTCTTGGTAATTTATTTACTTCTTTTAAAAGATGAGCTCCTTCATCGAGAGGTTCTCCTTTATCATTGACAAAATACAAATAATTATCTTTTCTCATAAACAATTTTTCGCGACAATAAATGATGTTGCTTTAAGGTAATTTTTTTTCTATTTCATTCTCATTATTTATGATCTCTGTTGCGTTTATCTTAGTTTCGTTTGATTCGTATTCGTCTTCTTCTTTGATGGTTTCTAAACTAGTTTTTAATGGTACACCTGTGCCCTTGCTTTGTACAATTTGCTTTGTATACTTTGCTTTGTGTGGCTCTCACAGTATTCCTCAATAGTTTTACTATGTACGCAAATATCATCGAAGAAGGTTACTACTCCTTTCATTCCTATCGTTAAAAGGTGAATTAATGATAGAAAGACCGACGCGCTTGTTTTCAATCCGAAAGGCGACCTTGTAAACTGGAAAAGGCCTTGGTCGCATTGAAATGCTGTCACCTGCCTGTCCTCCTTTTTAACTAGGCATTGATGATATCCTGAATAAAGGTCAAAGACCGAGTATATTGTGGATCCTCCTAACGCATCTAACTAATCGTTTACATTCGGCACTGGAAAATTGTAATCCGGAATGAGTGTATTTACTGCACGGAAGTCTATTACTGGTCTTTTCTTGATTATGCCTTCAGCATTCCTTTTCTTGTCTACGCAAAATATTGAAGACGAGTAAGGACTAAAAGACCTTTCAATTATACCTTGGTCGAGCATATTTAAAACTTGAGCATCAATTTCTTTTCTTAACTCCGGGGGTTGTCTAAAAGGTTTTATGCGGATAGGTACCTTCGATGTTAATGGAATTTCGTGTTGTAGTAGATTAGTATATCCTAATTTGTCTCCAGGTAAGTGATATCTGTCGTTGAATTTATTTGAAGTTTTTTTTGCCTTTTTTTCAAGATTATGATCATTTAAAGTCAAAATTGTGATCCTTAAATTTTTTTCAAAAATTCGATTGAATAAAACAAAAAAACGGCTTGATCGATTGAATTGAAACTTTGTGGGGTTTTGTGGGCATATTGAATTGTAAAAGACACGCTTAACATTTCTGATTTTCTCGATAGTTCCAACTTAGCGCTTGATTATCTCAGAAGCCACCAAATACTCTTTTTGTCTTGATTTTTCAAATTAATGTAAAGAATAAAAAAAAAAAATTTTTTTTTCAAAAATAGTAGTTCAGTTTTTTGGAAAGTTTATTCAAGATTTCAAAACCTACCTTCATTTTTTTGTGCATTAAGCGGTTGCTGAGATATTGATGGTTAAAGACAAAAAGATCCTTTTCCATTCAAAGTTCGATATATCAGTGAGAGGTGAGGGTATTGAACTTTTCAACAATGCAAATTAAAGCTGAATAAACAAGTTATCCGATCCATATAGTGGCTGAGTTAGAAAATTTTTTTCCAAGTTCGTAGACTAAAAAACAAAACTGAAAAAATTTAATACAAAAATTTTTTTTGGTATTCATGAGCAGAACATGTTGCTTGAAAAATTTTTTGATTATGAGATCTCAAAACTAGAAACTTCAACCTTGAAAACGCTTTTTTTTTAATTCTAGTACGACCATTTTCAAGGGAAATACACCCAGTTAAAAAGCGTCAAAAGTTTTTGAATTTTTTTTGATCCTTTAATTTTTTCCACTAGTCTATAAATTTTAATAATAATAACAGATTTTCATATCGACTCTATCATAATACAATGGAAATATTAAAACTAATTATATAGTGAATACATAACAGAACTTTGTTCATATAACAGAGTAAATAATTAGTGTCTCCTATAAATTATAAAATACTTTAAAATATTATATATTTCTACATACGTACAAACCTTAACTTCCTTGGTGCAGGATGGTTAGATTTTATTGACCGGTACAGATGTTTTATTTTCTTCTGTAGGTGAAAAACAGTATCCTTTTTATTACTATCTATCTATTGGCGATAGTAATAAAATAAAATAGTATTTTAATATTTCAAAGAGACAATCTACGAGGGAAAAAGAGTAAGATAGAGAAAGAATGATATCTGTACTCTAATAATTTGATTTGAGTAGAGTATTACATGAAATAAGTAGATAGTTTATTTTTTGGAAAAGGATGATTTCTCATGTATCGTTGCTTCAAAGCACCTCAATAATGTAGTTGTACAGACTTGTTCGAATATATTATACTTTCACAAACAAAATAAACCATCTACTTCTTCAAGACAATATGCAGTCTATATATATATATAGATTATTATATGTATATACATACCTGAACAACGAATGTCTGATTAGCACTAATATTCTACTTGATTCAGTTGTACACATAATGTATACACGAATATAATTACGACATTACCTCTCTTCTTATATTTTCTGTTTCTTGCTCTCTCTCTCTCTCTCTCTCTCTCTTTAATGTAAGTAATTTTTCACTTCTAACATGATCCTTCTTGGTAAAGGGTTCATCCATCTCATCATCAGATAGAAATAGACTTATGTCTTCTTCCGCTACAGATCTGTAATAAAAAATCTATAATTAAATATTATATAGAGATAATTAATGAGGGAAGAATAAAGAAAGAAAGACAAAGTGAAAAAGCTCATCTAAGATTTTTTCTCAGTGTAAAAATTATTGGGCTCATAAAGACATAAACTTAATACATATTTGAAGCAGACAGGAGATATATGAAAACAAGCTTTAACCCCCCTTACCCCAGCCTGAAAAATGTAATGGACAGTGAAAAAAAATATCATTAAAAATATCTCTAATTGAACCCTCCAAAAATGCTCATTATTTTAATTCAACCCCACTAGTTGTTTCAAAAAAAATTAAAAACTATGATAATTTTTCCGTTGTTTGCAACTGCGATATCTTTAGTAATACTCAATTGCAAAGAAACAAGGCAAAAAATTGAACCCTTGCTCGTTTTAATTGCACCCCTCTTAATTTTGTAAAATAATTAATATGTATGTCAAAAACAACAATCTAATTTTATTTCCGCATGCGCGTTAACCCATCTATTTGGAAAGAACATACAATAAAATTAGATTGTTGTTTTTAAAATATATATTAATAATTTTGAAAAAGTAAGAGGGGTGCAATTATAACGAGCAAGGGTTCAATTTTCATGCCTTTGTGATGTTCGTATCACTTATAAATAATTCGTACTCTCGCATCTAGTTGCGCTAATGAGTAAGATTTCGTTTCTAATAAATCTACTCTACTTGTCAATAAAATACATAGATAAATCAAATATAAGCTAACAATAATAAATTGAAAAATCAAATATATGCGAATATGAATGTGGTTTCCAGGAAAATCAGACTATGCCCTAGTTTCTTATGGTGCGAATTGTCCCATAAGCAGAGCTAAAGTCTTCCTTGGATAGGATATAATTCGGCCCAAGTTTCTTATAGCGCGAGATGTTCTAAAAGTTGAGCTCGAATTATAGGAAAGAAAAAGTCTTGCTCAGTTAATCACAATGAGAGAAAGAACTTAGGTATCAGCCAAGTTTATTCAGACTCATGCGCTCACTTTGCAAGGCTAGAAGTGAATGCTAGCCTGTGCAATAGTGGGCGTATTTATACACAAATTTTCTCGCCAATTTCGCAGGAGCGTTTTCTTCGAGAAGTTTTCGAATATTCGAGAAACATTCGCGAATTTTGAGAAATGAGTTTTCTTAATTTACAAGTAAATAAACATTAATAATGAGCTTTCAACACATGTGAACTTTACAGAATTCGTTATTTGTTGATTTAGTGTAATTTACAATTATCACAAATAGTGTCGTCAAAAGTTATTAACTAATAAAGTTAATTAATGTAATATTACAATATTTACAATAGAAAATTATTAAATTTTTACATAACTTTATAGTTTATTAATTTTAGAAGTGTTTTCTAAAAAGAAATATTCAAATTAGTTAATAACATTTGAATTATAACAAATTTTCATATTTTTAACGTTGTTTCTATAATCTTATAACGCAATTATTAGATTAATTATCTAAGATTTATAAATTATAAAGCTGTCATTATTAAGTATGAAATTAACGTTTTCGTGCTATATACAACTTTGTGACGTCGGGGTCACTCTCAGGTACGCTTGGAGTCAGCGTAAACTCAGGGTTGCTATGATTTGGCTATCGTGTAACACATGAGCCGGGACGAGCAATATTGTTGCGTGGAGAAAACTGTATACTAGCGCGGTATGTAATAACCAAATGTTATTACGATAGAGGCCCATCAAGCGATAACGGCCAAATTTTGTATTGGTGGGAAATTTTCTAATCGTATCTAGGATTTCTTTATTGGTCTGTGGACGTGAATTTTCAGAGAGAGAAAGGGCGCTCCTTTTTTAACTTGGGCCCTTTTCTCCATAGATGGCTCTCGGAGTGCCACTTTTAAGAGCAAGAGTGACGCTATAGTTTATAATTACTTATACAAAATCGTACTAAACTTAGATAGTTTTTACGATACATAGTGATTATTACAATAATTCAATTATTATAAATATTTGGAAAAATCCAAAACTTCTACGATTTATTACAAAATGCATTATTGTTCTAATATACAATTATTTATTAGTCATTTGGTGATTAAAAGATGCGCATTATGTACAATAATAACTTACAAAATTGATAAAATCCATTAAATTAAAATTAAATTAAATTAAAATCCATTAAATATTACGGATATTTTTTTTAAATTCGGTGGGAAAAAAAAGATAAATTGCATTTTTATGGCCCCCTTCTATTATCGGTGTGATAACGCTTCACGAGGTATACGCGATGATCGTAGGCTCCTGTCAACACATCCGCGTGGAACAAAGCAGGATAGAGTGTCTCAGGCTCGGGCCACTATCAAGTTTTATATAAAATTTTTATCTCTAATGCGTTTCCATCGTGGAAAATCAGGAAGATTCCCGCTCCGTTCTTCATATCTATTTCTATTAATTAATATTAAAAAAAACTAAGTTACAGCTGGCCGTCACACCCCCACACTTAAGCGATTGCTAGAGGAGTGCAACGAGGAAGAGCAATCGAACTTTTAATATTATTTATAAGGATCTTGTCGTATCGTGCTGTAATCAAAGTTTTTTTTATCATTATATTTTATATGTTATAATCTCGAAGATCTTGCCCTAACATGGGAGAAACTCAAACGATGGTTTAACTACTTGAGATTGTGATGCTGGAATTGAATTACTCTGGTTATGTTGTGTTATTTCATTTTCTTTTGTATGTAGAGTCGGATATAATTCCTGTCCAGGACCGGTGACAATATTTGCTGGTGATTCTACATCCCTTTTCGCTTTTGTGGGTTTTGGTGTTAAATGTATCAGGAAGATAGTTAAACTATTTCATATGGCCCCAATCAGATGAAAAGACCATCCATAAATGCTATGTAGAGTTATTCCATTAATGAGGACTTCTATTAATTTTTTAATAGTTTGGAGAATTAGTATAATTGCAAGTATACCGGCATTGAAAGTATCAAAGGTTATAAATTTCATCCACATTTTGTTCCAGGTATTAACTACCAACTGCTCCATTACATTCTCGTTCATTAACTTTTCAATTATTCCGTTACTGTCTTTTATGGTGTGTCCTCGAATTTCTCGGGTTACATCATTTATTACTGCAGGTTGTTCCAAAGGGAACAGGATTTTGTTCATTAAATCTTGTAGATACTTTTCTGTATATATTCCGCTGGTGGCTAGTGAGGCCATATTCTGGTATTTCCAGGTTAATCCATAAAAAAGTTTAAGAGTGGTGGGAGTTTTTGTTTCTACTGCTCTTGGTAAAAACTTATACCAGTCATCATTGAAATAAAATATGTGGGTAGTAGAGCATTACAATCAACTACTGTCCCATAAGCTTTCAAAATATGTGTTTTAGGAGATAAGAATTTGGTATGGTTGTTATGGATTACTTTTAGTTCAGCATAACATTCGTCTTCTTGCGATACTTTCACATCAACGGGTATACATTTAACAATGTGCACTATCTCTCCTGCTGTCACAGCCATGTATCCGGGTCCTTTCATGAGATTATAGGCAAACTGATCGGGAGATTGCCTAGCAATTGCAAGTGCATTTTTCAATATTTCTCTTTCTTGCTTACAGCGATGTACATACGACAACATCCTTGTACATACGACTTAATAGTACTTTTATGTGACGTTCTACATGTACAAACTTAGAATTTACATACGCAAATATATCTAGGTTGTTCATTAATGTTTTCTTTCTTAGAAAAAATGCATTATTTTCGACAACATAAACAAATAATTTTGGGTGTTCGGTGACTATAATTTCGTAACCGTATAGATTACGTTTGGATTTGGATATTAACGCGAAAGCAATGTCTTATGTTACTAACGAGTATAAAGTTTGTTCTATTTTACCTTCAATTTGATTAGCTGCTCCTTCATACAATATTTGATACCGATTAAATTTGCACACATCTTTAGGTATACTTTCCCAAAAAGTATATCCTCCTTCAGAATCTATACAATGTTCACTACCTAAAATACATCTAACGCCACTACGTAATATTATTTGGTTATTATATAAGTCGACAGAAGCGATATATTCTTGTAAAGTTACTTTTATTTTAGCTTGGACAACTACGGAACTCCAGCTTCCATAAGCATCGGAATAACTACCATAGGTACATTCTCCATACTGATCTACGCTTCCTGCAAGTATGGCGGGTCTAATTGTGGTTTGATTCACTTTAATATCTCGAAATGCATGTGAATTGTCGAAGTAAAATGTACCGCTTTTATGCAAATCATAACACGTTTGTTGGCTTACATCCATTAAATATTCTATTGCGCCATTCTCTATTATGGAATTGTGTGAATGCATTCCACAATAATAAATAGTTCGGTCTACTTCGACTTTACATTGAATCACTTGTACAGTTTCATAGTTATTTAACTGTAATAATAGAGTGTATTTTCTTGTTACGTTTATTTTTGTAGAAAGCATTTCACATTCTTCCACGTTTGATAAAGTTATAGTGGTTATATTAAGAGATCTTGCTCCGCAGTCGTATCCTATGATGGCTGTAACTGGATTAGTTATTGTTAAGAATATCAGTGATAACAGAGAAGAACGCATCATGTTTTCGGCTCTGTAATCAGAAAATATTTCATTATATGTTCCTTTTGTTCAATTATCTATTGTTTGTTTTATAATATATATATTTTATTTTATGATTTCTATTATCTCATTTTATTTTATATTACATTATATTTTTCCTCTCTCCTTTTTTTTTTATTTTGGCTTGATTTTTTTGGTTGATTTGTTTATATGTGAAATTCGGAGTCTATTTGAATGAACTATTTTTGTGCCCTTTTTAGTCTCTATTTTTACATTATGTTTTGGAAGAATACCAACTATTTTATAAGGTCTTGAGTAATGATCCCCGAATTTCTCCGGTTTAGGTCCTGATTTTAAGAAAACGTAATCACCTAAACTGAAGTCTTTTGGATTTATATGTCTATCATAATATTTTTTTTATTTTTCTTTAGAGCTAACTAAATTTTCGTAAGCTAATTTTCGTATACTACATAAACGCGCAACTAAATCTATTATATATCCCTTACATGTAGGTAACGTATCGCTTTCATGAAGGGGATTATTTGAGGGCATTCGAGCTAAGCGGCCAAATACAACTTCATACGGCGTATGTTTGGTACTTTCTTGTAGACAGGTATTGTAGTTTAGGATAGCTAGATCGAGCCAATCATCCCAATCGTTGTCAACATCGGTGTATTGCTTTAAATACTCAATTAGTACGTGATGAGATCTCTCAAGGGAACCGTTTAACTGAGGCATGAATGCTGTGGTTTTTAATTTCTTTATTTTGAATTGCTTGGAAATACGCGTCATTAGTGAACTCAAAAAATTTCTGCCTTGATCAGTAAGCATAGCTTTCGGACATCCAAAAACACAAATGAATTTCTTAAGAAATGCGTCCACTATTGTTGATGATAAGGTGTCTGGTAATGGGACAGCTATACAAAATTTACTAAAATGTATTCATTTCCTTTTATTGTTCTTTTTAGAGGGCCTACAATATCCATAGCAATTTTATCAAACACTGTAGCACATTTATCAGTTATTATCATGGGTTGTCTGGTCTGTAAATTTCTTTAATTGACATTCTAGACACTGTTGAATTCGTCTTTGTATATCGTCTTTTAGATTTTCCTAATAATATTCTTGTCTGATCCGGTGAAAGGTTTTTGAAACGCCACGATGTCCTCCAATTGGGGATTTATGGTATTCATAAAAGATTCCGTCACGTTGTTCTAAGAGTACATACTCTAACTTATCCGTACAAATTATTATTTTTATTCCACTATTTCTAAAGACAGTATCTAATAATATCTTGTATATTGTGAGGTAGATTCTGATTAGGTTGCACAGATATTTCGAGTATAACTCGTGCCTCACCTTCAAGTTCACTGTCGTCTAGATCACTCTCTACGTAATCAGGTATCTCATTTCGAGTTCTTTCGGGGTAACGTTTTGAAACATCTTCGACAAATTCAGGTATGGGCAACTTCTCGACAGGAGGTGTTCTTGGGTGTGGGATAATATTTTTATTATCATTATTAACAGAAATTTTTCGGGGTCGTCCACATGGACGTTTTATTGGTTTGATTTCATCAGTTTCTTTTTGAACTACCACAGGGTCAGATGACTGTTCCATTTGTTGTCTTTGCCTTCTAGTAACTACATTTACTTCAGGAATTTGATGAGTTTTGTCTGCTTCAGTGATTACTAATAGTTACTAATATGTAACTATCATTCTCTTATGTTGGTATTTTTCGTCTTCTAAAAGGAATGTAAGTGACTCCTATTTTTATTGTCTTTGTGTCAAAATTAATACTTGCTTTACTAGAAAAAAGGAAATCAGATCCTATTATGCCTTCACAATTTACAGGAAAATCATTTTGTACAATATGGAATTTCATTGGTATCTCAAATAATTTCAGTTTTATTGATCCTAAAGTTCTATGGGTTAAACCATTAATATCTATTAGGTCAATTTGATCGGTCTCATCACGAATTCCTAAAGCATACTTTTCCCTTATTAGACTCTGTTCAGATAAACTATTAATCATATACTGTATCCATCCGTATTTTGGATTATATATATTCAATAAAGGAGGTTCTTCGTCAACGAGTGGCGTATATAAATTATAAATTTTCCTATATTTTTCCATGTTACTCTCACTGATAACAGGTTTTACTGAGTTACTTTTGTTTATGCTAATGTTATTATAGTTTATTCTCGTACTGGTGTTGTACAAGAAATTTTTACTTATGATTCCGTGATATGGCATTTGACAGTTTGCAACAACATAAAATACTATTTCATTTCCGGCTATTGTTAACTTGACAAATCCACATTCTTGATAATCATCTTCAGCAAAAATACTCTGCATGGGTAAGATATTGGACATTTGGATAAGTATATCGTCCGGTACATCGCAGGATTTTATGATATTGGTAGTGGAAGTAGAATCAATTAAGAATTGAAACTCTTCACCTGTTTGTTAATATAAGAGTAAACTAGATTCTTAATTTCTCTATCATTCTGACGTATGTATTTTATATTAACTGGTTCTATTGGACTTCGTGATAATGCATCGGCTGTCGCATTGGCTTTGCCTGGGCGATAAATTATCTCATAGTCATATTCAGAAATTTGAAAACGCCATTTAAAAATCCTGGTATTAAAGTCAGCTGACTTAACCCTTTAACGCCTGAATTGCAGTTCTTCAGTAGTCCATGTTTGAGGTAGTGCCAATCAACGTAAAAATGATAAAAATGTCTGAAAATTCATACTCGACTATTTTCGGGTATGCTCTTTCGATTGGCATGGTTAAAAATTTAAAAAAATTTAAAAAAACCATTAAATTTTGCAATTTAAATAAAAAAAGCACGATTTTTACAATACATTTTTTTTCAAACTCGATTTTCACCTGGAACCACCTGTTCATTTCACGCAGAACCTTTCAAAATCGTGCAATAATACCTCGAACTTAAAAGTTATGGACTTATGATAATAAATTTTGGCATAAAAAATTCAAAATGGCGCCCAAAATGGGTCAATGTCAGGGTACATTTTCATTATTTTTTTTTTCACGAACGGTCAATTTTAGAAAAAAATTGTATAGAATAAAAAGTGTTTAGAATCACTCAAAAAATACGCCTGAATTTTTTCAAAATAGTTTAAAGACTTTTTAATTTTTTTTAAAAATTGTTAAATTCAAAAATCCAAAAACTTCTCAAAAAATTCTGAAAAAATTCACACTTACTCTTTGAACGATTTTAAGCAACTTTTCTTCTATAAAATTTTTTCCTAAAACTGATCATTGTTGACTAAAATGGGTTAAATAGAAAAAATTATTTACTTGTTGAACGAAATTACATTTCTGTCCACAAAGCAAATTTTTTTAACATTCTTTATTTAGTTTACTTTCCTTACTTTTTCTTTTCTTTTTATTTTAAATCTGTTTTATATATTTTTTATAAAATGTAGCAAGTATATCAAAGTTAGTTATTTTTATTCGATTACTTATCATAATAATCAGTATAATTATGTGTGATTACCATATTCTTGATTCTCACATATTATAGGGATTAATTTTACTTTATTTATTTTGAAGATTTAAAATATTGCTAATGATTTTTTTCTGAACCGAAAATGTCGCAATTATTTCAAAGATAGTTTCTTTTATTATTTTTCATGTGCTCTATAATTATACGTGATAATTCTAACATATCATAGTAATTATTTTTACTTTATTTGTTTTCAATATTTTAAATATTTCTACTGCTTTGTTTCTGAAACATATTGTAAAAATGCCAAAGAGAAAAAATGAAACATCGGCTTCTGCTACTGTTTCAAAAAATCGTCATAAAAAGAAATACAAGGTATCGTCTAGTTCGATAGAATTAGATGAAGAAGAAAATTATGATGAAGCTGTTTTTATTCCAAATCCAGATAGTTCTGGCGAATCTGATGGTGATGATTCACGTTACGAAAATGAAGATTTTGATGATTCTGAAAATGAAGTCGAAGAGTTTTTTCCAAGTTCATCTTATAGAAAAGTTCTCCAAGGATATGAACCTTCCCAGAAAAAACTTGAAGATGACCATCAATTTGTTTGGGTTGACGGAGAAAAGAAATATCATTCTAATCTGAAAAATGAAATATTACTGTCAGAAAAAGATAAAAACTTCATTTCCCAATGCTCTGACTCCAAACTATTCGAATTGTTCTTTTCTACAGATATCAAACAATATATAATCGAAGCTACTAAAATAAATGGATATGATCTGACTCCGGAAAAATTGAATGCATTTTTAGGTATAATAATATTTACCATGTTCAACAAACGTTTATCCCAAAGAGATTATTGGTCAAAAGATCCTTTTCTTGGATGTGCTTTAGTACCTAATGTTATGAGTCGCGATGAATTTGAGGAGATAAAGTCAAAGCTCAAGTTGTCCAAACCAGAAGACGAAGATTCTAACGATAGAGTCTGGCGTGTTCGATCTGTTTTCAACATTTTTAGAAAAAATCTTCTTATTTTTGGAGTTTTTGCAACGGCTCTTTCGATCGACGAAATGATGCTAAAATTTTTTGGAAAAACTGTGTTGAAGCAATTCATCAAATCAAAGCCCATTAGATTTGGTATCAAACTATGGGCTTTATGTAGTGCAAACGGGTATGTGTTTGACTGTGACATATACTGCGGAAAAAACTCTGAAAATAATGATTTTTTACCAAAATGTGCATTAGGCAGCCGTGTTGTCATGCAAATGTTACAAAATGTTTTGGAAAATATATCAATTAAAAAGCTGAGTAAGTACCACGTTTATTTCGATAATTTATTTTGCTGCCCTGATTTATTAGTACATCTACACAAAATTGGAATACAAGCAACAGGCACGGTTCGAGAAAATCGTATCAATGTAAAAAACAACGTTGACAAAAAAGATAATAGAGGTACATATGCAGTCAAACATGATACAGAAAGTGGTATCAACTTTATAACTGTTGTAGATTCTAAGCCAGTTTCTATTTTGTCAACTGCCGCAGGTGTTACTCCTCTTTCTATAGTAAAACGTTTTGACAAGGAACAAAAGCAGAAATCTGACATATCATTCCCCCATGCATTTTCGGTGTATAACAAATTTATGGGCGGAGTTGATATTCATGACCAGCGATGTAATAAGGTTGTGCCTATTGTGCGTTCGAAAAAATGGACTTGGATTATACTCATGAGAATGATTCAATCAAGCATCACCAATTCTGTAGTTTTGAGAGACTTGACCGATTCAGAAGATAAAAAACACTCTACAAAAAGCTTTGCACTTTCATTAGCTAAACATTACATGGCGAAGAAGGATTTCAAAGGACATAAGTCAGAGATTGTACAAAAGTTTAGATATTGTTCGGGAGAAAAATGTGAAAAGCGAACTAACAGGATTTGTGAAAATTGTGAATTGTATTTTTGCAAAATATGTTTTGATACAATCCACTGATAGTCATTTAAAATAACTTTTTAAAGTTTAAAAAACGTAAACCTTTTAAAAAAATTATAAAAAAACGTAAAAAAAATTAAAAAAAAATAAATAAAAAAAAAAAAAAAAAGAAGATTCTCGGAAATCGTCCACCTCCAAGTGGTGAGAATCGGGCAACATTGTTGATAAAGACAATGGCAAAGGGCGATCTTGATCTCTGGATTATATACTTACAAATATTACACCCAGACTTGTATATATATGCCTGTGTGTATATGCAGATTTTCGGCCATGTAGTGCACGAATAATTTTTTCTATTTAACCCATTTTAGTCAACAATGATCAGTTTTAGGAAAAAATTTTATAGAAAAAAAGTTGTTTAAAATCATTCAAAGAGTAAGTTTGAATTTTTTCAGAATTTTTTGAGAAGTTTTTGCATTTTTGAATTTAACAACTTTTTAAAAAAATTAAAAAAGTCTTTAAACTATTTTGAAAAAATTCAGGCGTATTTTTTGAGTGATTCTAAACACTTTTTATTCCATACAATTTTTTTCTAAAATTGACCGTTCGTGAAAAAAAAAATAATGAAAATGTACCCTGACATTGACCCATTTTGGGCGCCATTTTGAATTTTTTATGCCAAAATTTATTATCATATATAATCTAACTTTTAAGTTCGAGGTATTATTGCACGATTTTGAAAGGTTCTGCGTGAAATGAACAGGTGGTTCCAGGTGAAAATCGAGTTTGAAAAAAAAATGTATTGTAAAAATCGTGCTTTTTTTTATTTAAATTGCAAAATTTAATGGTTTTTTAAATTTTTTTAAATTTTTAACCACGCCAATCGAAAGAGCATACCCGAAAATAGTCGAGTATGAATTTTCAGACAATTTTATCATTTTTACGTTGATTGGCACTACCTCAAACATGGACTACTGAAGAACTGCAATTCAGGCGTTAATGGGTTAAACCAAACTAAAGGTTGGTGATCAGTAATAATAGTGATTTTCCTTCCAAAGACATATGATTTGAATGCTTTGATACTGTGAATAATCGCAAGCGTTTCTTTTTCGTAAACCTCGTAATTCAACTCCGGACCAGGTAGTACTCGAGAGGTGTATGCGATCGGTTGGTCCGATCCAATAGTGCCTTGTGAGAGTATTCCTGCTATTACGATTCCAGAGGCATCAGTACGAATTATGTAATCTTTATCAAGTTTTAAGAATTGTAATAATGGAGCGTTACACAGAAACTCTATAAGTTCACAAAATGAACTTTCGATTTTAATTGTCCATTCAAACACCGTATCTTTTTGCAAAAGCCTGGTCAAAGATTTAGCAATTTTCGCAAAATCTTTAATGAATCTACGATAATAACCACGTAACCCTAAAAATTGACGTACAGCTTTAACCGACTTTGGTCTTGGGAATTCCTTCACTGCTTCAATTTTTTTTGAATCTGTCTCTAGACCATTTTCACTTATTATATGACCTAAGTATACGTAACTCGTCGCATTAAAAATTTGCATTTTCCAATCTGCAATTTCAATTCTGCTTTTCGTAATCTTTCCACTAACATTCGGAATTTGCGATCATGTTCTTCAAGTGTATTTGCATATATAACTATATCGTCTAAATACACGAACAGATCTAGCCCTTGAAGTCCGCGGAGCAATGTATCTATTAAACGTTGAAAAGTTGCGGGTGCATTCTTCAAACCGAATGGCATACGCACAAACTCATAGTGGCCGAAAGGAGTACTAAAAGCCGTTTTATGCGCATCTTTTAGGTGCATCTTGATTTGGTAAAATCCCATGGCGAGATCGAGCACGGAA
The DNA here is from genome assembly GCF_024137745.1 of Phymastichus coffea. Taxonomy (NCBI): domain Eukaryota; kingdom Metazoa; phylum Arthropoda; class Insecta; order Hymenoptera; family Eulophidae; genus Phymastichus; species Phymastichus coffea. The sequence goes on along the minus strand of NW_026706822.1, from coordinate 1,103,185 downwards.
TAGAATCTAGCACCTCCTACTTGGTCAAAAATTTGTGTAATGTTAAGTATTGGATACGAATCAGCAATTGTTTTTTCGTTCAATCCTCTCGTGTCCAACACCATTCTTCTGTTACTGTTTGTTGCCTCAGGTACGATTCATATGGGGACGTTGTATGGTGAAGTAGATTCTTGTACTATACCAGCTTTTAGTAATTTTTCGACATGATAGTTAATCTTATTCTTCATCGCGTGAGGAAATTGATACTGTCTACTATTTACCGGTACATCATCGATTGTTCTTATCTTATGCAAGACAAGATCGGTTCCCGGTAACTTGTCGCTAGGAAGATAGAAGACATGTCGTACTTCCTTAATGAGATTAACAATGTAACTCTTTTCAGTATCGTTCAGGTGACTTAAATCTAAATAATCTTCTATGCTTTTATTACTACCTTCGTTGGTTTCATCTAAGATTACGTCGGCTATCCCGAAATCATTATCTATATCTTCTATATCTAATTCCTCGTTAACGCTGTCTTGTGCCATACTATAAACGTATCTGACGGCTGAATTAAACGGTACTCCAAATTCTAAGGGTATCAATTCGTTTAATATTCTGCCAAACTCGTCAGGACTAAGCTGCACTTTATTGATTTGTGGTCTTGGCATGATTTTTCCGAGGTCTCGTTCTAATAATAGAGGTACAACAAAGTTTTTTCCTCTAAAATTATTGAATCCAAAGTCTATAATAGCTTTAGCTTCTTCGAGAAATAAAGCGCCTAATATTCCTTCATAAGTCATTTTAAAAGCATCATCGACTACATGAAAGATAGTGTATATGTCAAATATCCTTATTTCGGTTGTACCAAGGGGTAGATATTATTTCTTTTCCTATTCCTCGGACTTGCGTTCTTTGCGTGGTATCAATTTCATTTTCAGGTGACAGAAGACGTTTCTTTATTAGATTAACTTCGAACCCGGTGTCTATTAGGAAGTTTTCTTTGGTCCTAGTTGATGGATTCAAAACTTTGACTTTTGGAGAAACCTTTTATATTGCATTAATACTAACTTCTTCTATTTCTTCTGTACTACATTGTACTACTTTACTACATTGTACATTATTTTCTAGAAATCGTATAACATGATCTCCTACAATAAATTGTCGCGTTGCGAAATTTATTACAGAATTGCTTTCTGAAAAATATGTAGCCCCTAAAACTACTTCACAAGGTATTGGAAAATCATCTGGTACTAATTGAAATTCCGATAGTGTAATTGTTTCTAATGTGATAAAGACCTCTGAGCTTTTAACTGTTTGCATCTAGTACTATTTATATGTTCTGTGTAACTTTGAATCATTCCTATTTTCATTATGTTAGCTTCTGAGCCTGTATCAATCATAATTTGAAATTTGATATCACCTAAGAAGTTTGCATTAATTATTGGGACTTTAGCTGACATTTTTGGTTCAATTGTTACGGTATAAGATTGAGCGATACCTCCGTCTCTTGTAATTGATGCGCTTGATTCGAATTGGTCCTCTGCATCGCGCTCTGATGAGAGGACTGCTGCCCGTTTCCCTGAAACTGATGGCGATATGGTTGTCTTTTTGGACAATTAGCGATATAATGGCCTGGTTGCTTGCAATAAAAACAATTAGTGTTTGTAGTAACACTATTACTATTATAACATCCTTTTACTGAATGGCCTGACTTACGACAAATTTGGCAAATAACTTCTATATCATGGTTGTTGCTTAAATTTTTGCGACACTCTTTCGCTGAGTGGCCAGGTTTATCACAAATTTGACAAATAACTTGATTTATCATTCTTATTTGTGTTCGAGTTCAGTAGTTTGCAGCTATATGACCGTTTCTATTACATATTTGACATTTGAGATGTGTTCGACAATCACTAGCAACGTGACCCTTCCTATTGCAAATTTGACATGTTGTAATATTATTTCTTAACTTGGAGAAGCATGAATTTTCTTCGTGTCCGACCTTTTTGCAGAAATTACATCGTTTATTATTACTTTCTCTAGACATACTGTTGCAATTTAGGGCATTGTGGCCTTCTTTATTGCAGTTTGGACAGAGGGTTATCGATCTTAAAGAACGAGAATTATTAGAGGATCGTGCTCGCAATGTTGATTGTAATTCTAATTCTTTTTCGACTTTTATGGCATTCTTTAACGCATTTAGGATGGTGGTGTCATTAGGTAAATTTAGCTGGATTTCAGGCTTTAGTCCTCTTCTAAAGCATTCAAATATGTTTTGTTCAATTATTTGTTTTTGTGTAGGCGTTAAAGACTCTAGATTTTCTTCTTTCTTTTTGGCTTCAATAATTTTACTACTTAACAGACGTAACCTATTTCCAAAAGTTAATACCTTTTCCTCATTCCTTTGGAACTCGTTGCCTAATTCACCTAATAATTGATTTAGCGTTTAAATAGGACCGAATATGTCAGCTAAATGGTTTAATAATTCATCTACACTAGAAAATGTTAGTACTACTACTGTAGCACGTGCTTCTCCTTCTAATTTCGATCTCAAACGTTTGGTTAAATTTTCTTCTATGTTTGGCGATATTATGCTTAATGCCTCTTTACATCCTTCTACAAATTACGTCCACTGGTTTGGTCTTCCGTCAAATATAGGCACTACACTTAGTGCATCATTTAACGATGCTACATGTCCCGGTAATGCTTTGGTTTCGGCGTTTATCTCTGCCTCGCTTTTATTATCAATCTTTGGTGGCATTTTGTTGTAATTAATAGAAGGCGTCGGTAAATCAGTAATTTGAATAGGGTCGCTTAAGATATAAGAAGTGGACGCAGTTTCGACTTGACGCAAAGCTCTGTTAGGATTAAAATCTGTATCTAGAGCAGGACTGTCTTGAATATTATTTAAATCAGGGAGTGACTCAATTCATCGCCTTAGACCTCCGCCAACTTTACTAGTTGTTCAGCTAACACTCGAGGTTTTCGACTGGCTGCATGTAAGTCGCTTATCCTTGTTTTCGCTCATTAATAAATATACATATATGCATTTATGTATGTCAGACAGAGGGAGAAGTTAAGAAAATGAAATTTGTACTAAAAGGTGTAAATTTATTTGATGTTTTATTTTGCTAAATATTACAAGTATTTATATATTTTTACATAATTTTATTAACTCTTATGTTGATAAATTGTTAAGTAATTACAACTTAATTAATGAATTTTTATAATCTTTTATTAATGCGAAAAATTTGTCTACTCTAGGTAGCGGCTTACTAGCAGAGGATAAATTGGGAGAAGCCTTACAATTTACATTTTTTTTTGTTATCAGTGGTAAAGTCGGACTTAAAAGAGCTTTGGGGATAGAAGGAGACTGAAGATTTCTTTTGTATCTTAATTTTTTTAATCGCGGGCAAGGATCTTTGTAAAACTTCGTAAACTTCTAGGTTTACTTGCGTACCGTCACTCAAGGATTTTGTTGAAGTTTTGCTTTGTTCAACTTTAATTGAGATATCCTTAATATTATATTTCTTTTTCAAGCTTTGATTTTTACTAATTGGAATTTTATATCTCTTCTGAAATTTTTGCTGACATCTAACGCAATGTTCTAAATTTAACAAATGAGGGCACAGAGATTCTCGAAATTTAGCGACCTTTCTCTCGAAGCTTAAATTAAATCGATTATTAACTAAGGGCGCAATATGTTGTGGAAATTAGGATAACTCTTGACATTTCGGTAGTTCCAAGCTTGGTGTAGAAACAATATCCACACGACGGGTTAATTCCTTTTTATCCCGGGCGAATTTTGCTTTCAAACCGCTCTCACATGCTTCCTTGGTCAATCCAAACTCATGCTTGTTGATTTCTTTACGGAGAGCTTTACGTTGCGTTTTGGATAATCGTTTTTTAGCGGTACTGTACCCGAATCCACTATAACAAGTCAATAGAAAAACCCAACCCACCATTTATTAAACATAAATTTTATGCAAAAACTAGAACTTATTTATTATTCTACTTATAATCTCAAATTTTCAAATGTCTTTGCTAATTTATCTATTTTATTTACTAAAATCCTTTTTGTAATTGTATTTCTATTGATTAATTTGTTGTTAATTTTTACTTGTTTCCTAAGATTTCTAACCTGCTTCTTTAGGGCAGTATTTGTTTTGATTAAGTCTACACAAATATTTACCAAACTAGCTTTTTGACCAATTCTATTCTTATTTTCTAATTCTAATTGTGTAACGCGTGCACTAAGATTACGACCGTTAATATTTATTTTGGCAACCGCGGCGTCGTGTCTATTAACTACTTCTATTACTGTATCTTGGCTATTTCTTAAAAAAATAATATCTTCAACTACTTGGTCAACTGTATCAATGACGTTGTTTGAAAAATTGTTAAAACTTACAAAAGGCGGCATAACAACTAACAAAACTAGAAGAAACGAAAAGAGCAAAAAAAAGATTTTATCTAACCAACAACAAAATTTTATAACAGGGTTAAAAAAAAAGATAAAGCTTATTTGTTAATCTTTCCCCATTTCTAAATAAAAAATAAATGTATGTAGTCAATAATTTTCATCGGTAATTTATAGTTAGCCGCAATTTTATAATCTTTCAATAACTTCAAACTTACTTTAATCAATAATTTCAAATACATTTAATCGCTACACCTGGATTTTTCGAATTCCAAGACAGATAGGAAAAAAAGGTTCAGACAAAAGTTGTAGGGGACAAAGGGGGCCAAATAATGGTCCTAACAAATTTGACCTTGAACTTGACATTCAAGGTTATTTCAAGGTCAAGTGGTTTTTTTTGAATAGGAACACCTATTTTTGACCCTGGATTCGGAAAGAGCGGAAAATTTCACGTTCAAAACCATATTGAGACATTTTTTTCACGGTCATTTCAAGGTCAAATCAAGGTCAAACTCCGAAAAATCCATTTTAAGTCGTTTTTCCACGAGTCACAGGCTTAAGTGGTTCAAACTGATCGTAGATTTAATTACATCACTTAATTAAAGTAAGTCCCTTCGCTTCACACTGTACGGCGTGCTTGATTTAAGTGAGTCCCTTCGCTCCTACCTTGAAATACTGATTTCCGATTGTCCCACCACGATAATTACTTCAGGCACTTTCCTAAAAGTAACGTCGTGTCAATAATCTTTTTAGGCTGATAGTCAACCATTTAAGAGCCAGTCATTAATTACTATTAAATTTAAATAGTAAAATGGTATCAAAAATATAAATAATTATAATATTCGCCTGTATGTGGTTGCGACTAAAAGAAAAACGTTTGTCACACTTTATTAATTGTAAATTTTATAAAAAACTAATTTGATGCTTTTTGTAAAAAACAGAAATGTTGTATCTTTATTTATTTTTTCGAAAGTTATGAGAAAATTGAAGATATGAGCTGTAAATAATGTGATTGTTTAAAAAGAATAGTCATAACTTTCGAAACAATAAATATGCAACATTTCTTTTTTGTACAAAAAGCATCAAAGCTATTTTTTCTAGAATCAAACTATCAAAAATTAAGTTTAATATTAAAAATGTGCGGAAAATATTAAAATCGATCAGTAGTTCAGATATTATTACAAGAATCTTTGACTGAACAGAATTTATTTGTAAATGTGCTTTTAATGATTACATTATCAATATTAGTATTTTTTAAGTTTGAACGGAAATAATTCACAATATTTAAAATAAAAGCAAGTTTTAGTATTATGTGCAATTCAAATTAGAAATAATTTAATGATTATTACTTTATTATAAAACTTACAATTACAAAAGTGTGACAATCGGAACACTTGTGGCAAATACACTTAGTCAGATAAAGTTACCGTAATCTAGGAACATTTTTCTTTTTTAGTCGCGACCGTATACTGGTGAATATTATAATTGTTATTATTTTTTATACCATTTCACTATTCAAATTTAATAATAATTAATAGCTGCCTCTGAAATGGCTGACTACGCGCCCAACGAGATCGTTGACATGACGTTGGCTTTAGGAGAAAGCCGAAATAATTATCGTGCTGCGGCAAGAATTTATGCTGAACGCTATCAAGACAGACGATACCCCGAAGCTATGGCTATCAGACGTTTAACTCAAAGAGCTCGTGGTGGACACATGGTTCGTCAACGTGGGCGCCATCAATATGATGAAAATGATAATCGGGTTGTGACTATTCTGGCAATAATTCATCTTTACCCACAGATAAGCGCTCGTTGAGTCGAAAGGGAAATCGGTAGTCCAAAAAGTACATTTTTAAAAATTATGAAGGTGCTTAGATATCATGCATATCATATTACTCTGGTCCAAGAGCTACAGTTTGCTCATTTTCAACAGCGTATTGTGTTTTGCCAATGGGCTTTACAAATGATAGAAAATGATCCAGACTTTTTTAATTTTGTTCTTTTTTCTGATGAGGCAAAATTTCAAAGTGATGGGGAATTGAATAGACATAATTGTCATTACTGGTCTGATGTTAATCCTCATTGGGTCAGAACTGTAAACGAACAAAGACGTTGGAGTATTATGGTATTGTGTGGGATTATTAATGGATATTTGATTGGCCCTTACTTTTTCGAAGAAAATGTTAATCAACACACGTATTTAACGCTAATAAGAGATGAACTACCTATATTGATGGAAGATGTTGACTTAGAAACGCGACGAAGAATGTGGCTCCAGCAGGACGGCGCAGCACCATATTTCGCTCGAATTGTCAGGACTTTTTTGAATAATTAGTACGGTAACAGATAGATTGGTCGAGGTAGTCCTGTTGAATGGCCTGCTTGCTCACCCGAGCTTACATCACCAGATTTTTACTTATGGGGGTACTTAAAAAATGCCGTTTACGGAAAGGCCCATCACAAGATTAGACATGATGGACAGAATTCGTCGAGCTTGCGATGCCATTCCAAGGCAAACTTTGCTAAACACCGTTCGACACTTCCAAAGGCGTTTGACTATGTGCCTGGAAGCAATGGTCGTAATTTCGAACATTTGCTTCGAGGCTAGATAAACACATAAGTGAGAGGCGAAGGGACTCACTTAAATCAAACACCCCGAGCAGTGAGAGGCACGGGGACTCACTTAAATCAAGCACCCTAAACAGTGAGAGACACGGGGACTCACTTAAATCAAGCACCCCGAACAGTGAGAGGCGAAGGAACTCACTTTAATTAAGTACCCTGAACAGTGAGAGGCACGGGGACTCACTCAAGCACCCCAAAGGAAACAGTCCTTACTACGTCCACGTCGTTGTTTCTGGGTAGCGCTAAACGTAAGGTTGACACGTTTACAAAAGAAGCTTCAATGATCATGAAGTTTCCGTTAAACAAACATCATATATGGGATAGAGATGTGTGGGACTGGGGGATGTCTGGTGTAACAGTTTAGCATGTGAGGCTATGAAGAGAATGGGGTTCGGATGTGCAAGTTCGATTTTTGTTTACTAGGATGTCAAAGTTTTGGGTGTATGGGTTTCTGTTTTAAATCAACGATCAATTTGAACCACTTAAGCCTGTGACTCGTGGAAAAACGACTTAAAATGGATTTTTCGGAGTTTGACATTGATTTGACCTTGAAATGACCGTGAAAAAAATGTCTCAATATGGATTTGAACGTGAAATTTTCCGCTCTTTCCGAATCCGGGGTCAAAAATAGGTATTCCTATTCAAAAAAACCACTTGACCTTGAAATAACCTTGAAGGTCAAGTTCAAGGTCTAATTTAATAGAACCATTGTTTAGCCCCTTTCGTCCCCTACAACTTTTGTCTGAACCATTTTTTCCTATCTGTCTTGGAATTCGAAAAATCCAGGTGTAGCGATTAAAATGGGTCACCCTGTATATCTTTCATTAATTGACTCTTTAATCTTTTTATATTTGCTTTCAAACAACTTTTCTATATTAAAGACGAATTTTATTGCAACTATATTAATTTCTTTATTCGTTTAATCAACTTTCTAAATATTCCTCGAGAATTAATTTTCATTGTTAATATATTTCTTTCCGACTCAGAAAAGAATTGTAATACTTCCTCAAAAATTTTTTTCTGTATGTTATTTTCTATCTTTCTAAATTAACCTTTTTATTTCAAAATACAATTTTTAGAACAAAACATAAATTCAAAACCCCCTTTTTTTTTAAATATTTTCCTGTAATAAGCATTTATTCTTATTTCTCTCTTCAAGGCACAAAAGAAGACTTTTCTTTTGACAAATTTTCTATTCTGAGTTATAATTTTATTTTCAACAAAAGTTCACTGGAAATCTATTTTATTTTGCTTATAATTTTTTTCTGATACAAAAATAATTCCTCTCAAATACTGTATTTTTAGAACAGATAACTTTCTTCAAACTTTGAACAATTCATAAAATATTTCAAAACACTTACATAACTTTTCCTTAGGCAACTTAATTTTCTTTATTTTTCTCAAAATTGTCTATTAATTTACTCGTTCAAATTTCAATAATTTTCTAAATCATTTCATTATTCTTTATTGCAAAATAAATTCCCATTAATTTTCTAATAACAAAAAAAATTTCCTAAGTTCAATCCAACTAAACTCCAATTAATTTTTACTTTCAATTTAAGCTATCTTCTTGTTTAACACAAAACTTATTTTCTATTTTCTCAAGTAAATCAGTGATTTTCTGACTAATAAATTTGTATTCTTATTCAAATAAAATTTTATTTCTTTACTTTATTTTATTCTTCACAAATTTCAAATTCTACAAAATAGTTTAAGTAGTATCTATTTTTAATTTTCTTTTACTCTAACTGATCACTGATATAATTTAAGAAAGGAAAGCGCTAACAGTTTTCTTACAACAATTTAATCCCTCCGGGGCCTCCAAAATTTATATGTGACGTTGGGGTCACTCTCAGGTACGCTTGGAGTAAGCCTGAACTCAGGGTTGCTCTGATTTGGCTATTGTGTAACACATAAGCCGGGACGAGCAATATTGTTGTGTGGAGAAAACTGTATGCTAGCGCGGTATGTAATAACCAAATGTTATTACTAACACACCAGACTCACGCTTAATGAATTTCCAAAAAAACGGATTGCTTAAAGAAAAAAAAGAATAGCCAGATATAAGGTTTTACTTACTTTTATTTTATTTAATTATTTGTTATTAAGGCTGCGCTCTCTCTGCTCTTTGACCTCTTTCTCTCTCTTTCTCTCTATTCTAGATGTAGTTGGGTGACTTCTTGATTGAATTTTGGCTGACTTCTTGATAATATACTCGTACTTCAAAATATTCTTCTCTTATGCTTCCTCCAGCACTCACTCACTGGTAGTCACTTCTTGTTAGACACTTCCTGGTACTCACTCCACTTCTCCAGTCTTGTATAGAGCTTTTTATAAGTAGTGGATGATTGGGTGGAAATCCCTTTCCTCAGGCCCATCAAGCGATAACGGCCAAATTTTGTATTGGTGGGAAATTTTCTAATCGTATCTAGGATTTCTTTATTGGTCTGTGGGCGTGAATTTTCAGAGAGAGAAAGGGCGGTCCCTTTTTAACTTGGGCCCTTTTCTCCAGAGATGGCTCTCGGAGTACCACTTTTAAGAGCAAGAGTGACGCTATAGTTTATAATTACTTATACAAAATCGTACTAAACTTAGATAGTTTTAACGATACATAGTGATTATTACAATAATTCAATTATTATAAATATTTGGAAAAATCCAAAACTTCTACGATTTATTACAAAATGCATTATTGTTCTAATATACAATTATTTATTAGTCATTTGGTGATTAAAAGATGCGCATTATGTACAATAATAACTTGCAAAATTGATTACAATCCATTAAATATTAGGGATACTTTCTTAAAATTCGGTGGGAAAAAAAGATAAATTGCATTTTTATGGCCCCCTTCTATTACACAGTCCGACAAGATTTTTGCACAAGCAAACCATACATGGTTCCCCGAAGAATTTTTGGCGCTGAAATCGAATCCGGCCTTAGAATTTCTCCAACACGTCAGGATTTTAAGATATCCTAACCTAAAAGTGCGAAAATAGCGATTTTTGCCTATATTTGAGGTTATGTAGCACTACGACATTCTCTATACAGAAAAAACTATAAACAACATCTTAAAGTAGCAGCCTAGTCCTTTCAAATACCGTTGAGTTTGCTCAAATAGCTTATTTTTTCTTTGAGATATTGTATTTTAAAGTTTTTCGATTTTATAAATATTGTAGGGGAAAGGGTTCGGTTGTGGACACCACTTTTTTTTTGGCTCATAACATTTCACCAAGTGTATATTTCTTCGGCATATGGGTATCTGTGGAAAGCTAGAGACCTTAGCTAACTACCAACGAAGGGACAAAATTGATTCCGTCAAATAGAAACATTTTTTTGTTAATATTGTGAAGTGGTCATTTTCGGCCAAAATAGTTTTTTGGTCCGGTTGTGAGCACCCTTGCAAAATCTGCTGAAAATGGGAAAATATGAAGAAAAATCACCAAGAATATAGAAAAAGTGAAAGTTTATTTATTTTAGAATATAACTCTTTTCGCACAATATTGCAGAACAACGTTTTAGACAACTATTTTGCAATTTAGAACAACTATTTAACATTTTAGAACTACTACTTAACATTTTAGAACAAACTATTTTAGAACAACATTTTAAAAATTTGTGACATTATTCTTCGTTTGAAACACAATGTTTGCATGTGAAATACTTGGCGCGCATGCCTGCACATTCCAGATGGACGGGCCGATCGCATTCGCTACAGTTGATTTGGCGTCCGTCAATTTGCGTGGCAAAAACGTCAAACAAATCAGGCAGAAGTCCACATCGTCGTCAGATAGCGGAGACTCGTTTGGCTTAGCGTGCTTAGCCGCTGTTTTGGCTGGAGTTGGCTTAGCGCGCTTAGCCGATGGTTTGGCTGGAGTTGTATTGGCGCGCTTAGCTGGTGGTTTAGATGAAGTTGTATTGGCGCGCTTAGCTGGTGGTTTAGATGAAGTTGTATTGGCGCGCTTAGCTTGGTTTAGACGAAGTTGGATTGGTGCGCTTGCCTGGAGTTAATTTGGCGCGCTTAGATGCTGTCGCTTTTTTGGCTGCTTGTGTAGCATTCCGCTCAGCTTCTTTCCTCTTGAAACCAGAAAGAACGTCCGGAGAAGTCAGTATCAAACTCTCCATTGGTTTGCGGCCGCGATTCAATGGCTTCTTCGGCGTCGCACCACGCAATGGACCGACGTCATCCAAAATCGAAAGATTGCTCACTGACGTTGCACGCGAAGTCGAAGTAGATGGCTCTGGAGTTTGTCCGACGTCTTTAACGTAATCAGCTTCACTGAAAATGTCTGGGTCGAATGGCATGATGCCTGTTGCGCGGAAACCAGACTTGATTGTCTTTGGTGTCAACGCCAGATCAAGCACTTTGCAGATCAAGCTGGCCAGGTGACGGATTTCCAAGTCCTTATTGGCATTGTTCTTTTGCCAAGCCGAACACTGTGACTTGTAAAAAGTCTTCACCGGTCCAAACACAGAAACATCTAAAGGCTGAAGCTGGTGGCTGCAATGCGGTGGAAGTGAAAAAATATGCACGCCATTCTTGACGGCTAGGTCTAGCGCTTCTACCGACAGTTGGCTGGAGTGATTATCCAGGAGCAGCAAAACAGGAGAAGCTGGCGTTGGTTTGGCAAACGCGATAAAATGCCGCATGTAGCGAACGAATGACGGCTGATCCATCCATCCAGAGCCGTTTGCCAATGCATCCGTACCCGAAGAGGCATTATCTAGGTAGCAGCTTTGCATGTTTTTCCTTGGATACAAGAAAAACGGTGGCAAACTGTTTCCATTAGCGTCGACTGTCAATGCCATGGTAATCATGGTGCCTCGTTCAGCGGCTTTCACCTTACCAACACGCCGTGTGCCCTTCAAGGTGATCACTCGGCCAATTTTCGTTGGAACGGTAGAAAACCCAGACTCATCCATATTATAGACGTGCGTAGCCGGAAAATGATGCTCATCGTACATCGCGCCGAGTTGGTCGAAAAACTTCTGCACCTTAGTTGTGCAGAAAGCCTTTACGCGGTTCAACGATGTTTGCTCCGGGGTGCGCAAAGTCAATTGAGGGTGTCGACGCCTGAATTTTTTATACCATTCCATGCCCGCTTTTTCATCCTTGTTCCAACTGTTGGGGAAATCAACGCCAAGCTTCACAGCAAACTGGTATGCCAACTCACGCACCTCATTTATGCTAAGTCCGTAGGAGTGATCGGAACATTTCAAAATGTATGTGACCAAGTCATTCTCCTGGGCTGTCGAGAAGACCTGATTCGATGGCACGTGCTTGTTACATGCTCGAAGAAAATCCAATAAAGCATCATCCTCGACGGTTTCGATGTCTTCGAAATGTTCTTCCACTTTCTTCACGTAGCGTTGAAGAGTGGTTCGGGAAATGGCATACATTGCGGCAGTCGATTTTATGGACAGCTTATCGACAGAACAATGTTTAATCGCAACAAGTAGCACATTAAAATCCATACCGGACGATTTTTTCGATTTATCTTTGGGCGATATGGCTAAAAAAATCGAAAAATACATGAAAACACCATTAATATTTTAATGTAAAAATACATTGGAACATAAAAAATTATCAACATACGTATATTTCATTAGATATTGTTAACTTAGTAATTAGGTTCAATCAACGTCGATATTTCACCATTTAAAAAAAAAAAAACGGGCGCCCATAACAGAACTAATTTCGGTGCCCACAATTGAACTTGTCAGGCATCTTAAGAAGTGGTGAAAAGAAATTTTTGGTTTTAACATATAAGTTGCAATCGATATTCCATCACAAAGTAGAAGTAACTTCCTACTGAATAAATATGCATTACACTTACCTTCAATGATTCACTTAGATTTCTAATACTATTGAAAAAGTTTAAATAAATTTTTGTGATTTTTTTTCAAGCACAGAAAAATTAAATTACTCACAAAACAAAGCAAACGCGTTTCTTCGATTCAATGTTTGGCATTAAAAAAAGGCTGCCATAATACATAAATGACATTTTTTAGACAAACCTCATCTGTTTTCTGTCAGCAGAAACGCAGGGGTGTCCACAACCGAACCGTGCCCACAACAAAACCACTTACCCTACCTTTCAGAATATACTCGTACAGCTTTGAAAGTTTTGACGTCGAATTTTATGTCAAACAACTTCAATAAACTACTGTTCTGCAAGAAAATTAAGATATATACCATAAACAGGCTAACCTACCTTTAACCTAAATTATATCATTCCCACAAATCCTTACAACCCTTAAAAACCACCCCTGCCAACCCTCAAACAGGTTAACCTACCTACGACAAATCTGGGTAGATCGACTGCTTTTCTATAAGGAACCTAAGATCTTAACCACAGATAGGCTTACCTGTTGTCTCCTTGATGTACTCTATTCTCAGAAAACCCTACAACCCTCAGAAGCCCCCTCTACCAACCCCCAAGCAAACTAACCCACCTAACCCTTGGTGGAGCGAGTTTAATCAACTGCTTTTCTGTAAAAAAATGAATATCTCATTGACATTGTCTCTGATATACCCCTCTTCACGTAGGGGTGGTTTATAAGGGCAGTAAGGGTTCGTGGGGATGACGTAATTTAGGTTGAAGTTGGGTTAGCCTATCCATGATATATATCTTAATTATGTTGTAGAACAGTAATTGATTGAAGACGCTTGAGACAAAATTTGACGTCGAAACGTTCAAAGCTATATGTTCTGAAAGGTACAATATTCATGAAATGAAAAACTTTGAAATTTAATATCTCAAAGAAAAAATAAGCAAACTGAGCAAACTCAACGGCATTTAAAAGGACTAGACTGCTCCTTTAATATGTCGTTTGTAGTTTTTTACGTGTAGATAATGTCGTGGTGCTACATAACCTCAAATATAGGTAAAAATCGCTATTTTCACACTTTTAGATTAAGATATCTCAAAATCCTGACATGCTGGAGCAATTTTGAGGCCGGATTTGGTTTCAGCGCCAAAAATTCTTTGGGAAAACATATATGGTTTACTTGTGCAAAAAATTAAGGTATTTTTGGATGACTGTGTTATCGGCGTGATAACGCTTCACGAGGTATACGTGATGATCTTAGGCTCCTGTCAACACATCCGCGTGGGACAAAGCAGGATAGAGCGTCGCAGGCTCGGGCCACTATTAAGTTTTATATAAACTCTTTATCTCGTATGCGTTTTCATCGTGAAAAATCAGGAAGATTCCCGCTCCGTTCTTCATATTTATATCTATTAATTAATATTGAAAAAAAACTAAGTTACGGCTGGCCGGCATAACTTATTGTTTAAATAAATTATTATTTGTTTATTTATTAATAACAGTTATTATTAAGCTGTTATTAATGAAACCAATTCTTACTCATGTTCTTTTCTTATTCATTTTGCATATGGACTATTTACATTTTTCTAATAATTCATATTTTTAGTGTAATAAATAAGTTAACTTTGCATATTAAAATTCATTATTATTTAATAATTAAACGCAATTCGTATGACTATATTCTAAATCTGCGTACTAAAACCTATATAAGAAATGCTTTTGTTATATCAAAATTATCTCTAATTAACATATTTTTCTTAAATAACAAAAATCATTATATCTATATTTATTACTTTGTGACGTCATACTCCTTATTTTGGTTATGAAATTAGACTCTTGTACTAATACAATCGAATAATCGGTGAGGTGGCGCTGTTTAATGTGCTGATTTGAGTAAACAAATACATGCGTTTGACGGTTTGCAGTGATTCAGTAACATAATCAGCTAGATCATAGATAGGACCGTTACACCTTGTTTCTTTGCAAAGATATTAAGTATTACTAAAGATATCGCAGTTGCAAAAAACAAAAAAATTATCATCGTTTTTAATGTTTTTGGGACAACTGAAGGGGTTGAATTAAAATAATGAGCAGTTTTGGAGGATTCAATTAGATATTTCGAATTGTATTTTTTTTCACTGTCCATTACACTTTGCAGGCTGGGGTAATGGGGGTCAAGTTTTATCAGAAATACTGGTTATTTAGTATACGTAAAATCAAAGACAGCTATAGTATCTGTTAAGTATGCGTTGTCTAAATAACCAGCATCTAATAGTTCACTCTAAAATAAACACTATAATAGTCTAATTTATTTACTCATTCATAATACATACGCACATAAATTTTCTCTTTTTCTGTATGTGCTATCTCTAAAATTGCGCCCTTGTACCTGTCTCTGAGAGAAACTTTCTTGGGGGTTATGAGGCATTGATGGACTCTGCTTCCTACGTTTTCTTGGAGTTATTCCAATTGTTGATGAAGACTGCATCTGAAATGGGAAAAATAATTAAATATTTTACAGAGACTAGTTTGAGAAGAGTGTAAGCGAGAAAAAAACAAATTAATCTTAGAAAAAATTATAGAGAGGAAGAGAGGGAGAGAGAGAGAGTGAGAGAAAGAAATCATAATACAAAATTATTTTCTCACTTTCTATATATTTTTTTCTCTCTTCTTAAATACTGCTCTTACACACATATATACACTAACCTCTTCGGTAGATTACTTCTCGGTAGCAGCAACTCGTACTGACGAAGTTTTAGCAGCTTTCTTTGGGGTACTTGTATTCTTTAGTGATTCTGACTGTAATTATAATAAAATTATTAAAAGAAGATAGAATAATAGAGATAGTATATGTACATGCTTTATTTATAGATTAAGAGATTAAGCAAGAGAATGTGCGCGAATCATATGTACATAATGAAACAGATATAACAAAATTTTTACCTTATCAAGTGAAGAATAGTTATCGATATTTTCTGAGTTAGAGAGGCTCGTGTTCTTTTAGTTCATGTTTGATTCATCAATGTTAATTTTATTACTACATTTACTACATACTAGGTTAATCTCGCTTAAAATTTGTCTGCTTACTTTTATATCCTGCAACAGTCCTCGAGCTTCTGACTTCGCTTCATCTGTGGCTGAAATATATTAAAATATTATATTTTGTGCATAACAATATTTTGCATTATGCTTACTTTTATACTCGTCAATAGCTTTTTTAAGTTCTCTATTTTCTATTTTTAAAATTTATACTTGTGAAGCAATAGACACTTTGCTGCTTTTGGATAATGATTCGAAATCCTCAGATGATACAGACTCTGATTCAGTTGTAACCTCATCTTCCAATGAATTTTCATTTTTTTGAAGTTTTATTTTTTCCAAGACTGTATTTGTCCTCTTTGTGCTTTCATTTTTGCGTTTTGTAACTTTCTCTCCAGTCCTACTATCAGCCTAAAATAAGTAAAAGATATTATAATATTTAAAATATGATTTATTATTAGAACCAAGTCCTCTCATAGAGACTTATACAGCTCTGCGCTCTGCTCGATGTCATAATGATACCACCCAGAAAGGTTTCCTGTAGTCGCAATGCATATGTACTACAACCGAATGCAGCATACGAGGTCTGTCCGGAAAGTATCGGGCCTACGTTTATATCTTCGCGCCATAGTGTTCGATCGACCTCTACCGGTTAACAGTAAAGCCTCACGAATCTATTGGTTACTTACTGACAACCTGCCGGACGTATAATTCATGCGCAGCGTGTCTTTGTTTACAGAGCCTTTTTCGCGTTCGTCGGATTTTGATATTGTCAAAAATGACTGAAAAACAAGATCAACGAATTTGTATCAAATTTTGCTTTCAACTCGGAAAAACGAGTTCGGAAACTATTGAAATGAAGCAAAAGGCCTTCGGAAGCGAGTGTATGAGCAAAACATGAATAAAAGAGTGGTATACACGGTTCAAGGATGGTCGCACTTCTGTTAATAGTGATTCACGTTTCGGCCGACCTTCGACGACAAAAACCGCAGATAATATTGAATGGCTGCGACTTGCAATCGAACAAGATCGTCGTATGACTGTGCGAAAACTAGAAGAAGACCTTCGGATACCAAAAACTATCATTTCAGAAATTTTAACCGAAAATTTAGGAATGAAATGCGTGTGTGAAAAATTCATTCCAAATTGCTCACAGCAGAGCAGAAGAACATTCGCTTAGAAATCGCTCTGGACAATCTGGAAATGGTCAATAATGATGATAATGTACTTAGAAAAGTTATTACAGGTGATGAATCATGGGTTTATGGTTATGATCCTGAAACCAAACAACATTCTTCACAGTGGAAGCATTCTGAATCGCCAAGACCAAAAAAAGCATGTCAAAGTCGGAGCAACGTTAAGTCAATGTCGATTGTTTTTTTCGATTGTGAAGGTGTTGTACATGACGAATATACACCAACAGGTCAGACAATCAATAAAGAATACTACGTTCAAATTATGAAACGTTTGCGTGATGCAGTAAGAAGAAAACGGCCGCACTTTTGGGAAAGTAGTGACTGGCTTCTCCATCACAATAATGCGCCAGCGCATTCATCCAATCTTGTGCAGCAGTTTTTGAACAAACACAATATCGCATTGCTTCGACAACCTCCATACAGTCCCGACATAGCACCTTGTGACTTTTGGCTGTTTCCAAAACTAAAAAAACCACTCAAAGGACACCGATTCGATGACGAAACAACGGTTGAAAACAATGCGACGAGTATACTTAAGGCTATCCCTAAAAGTGAGTTCCAGGACTGTTTTGAAAAGTGGAAATATCGATGGAATCGTGTTATTCAATCAAGTGGGGATTACTTTGAAGGATGCCACCCACCAGATGATAAAGAATAATGCTAGCACGGAAAGGTAGGCCCGATACTTTCCGGACAGACCTCGTACATGCATCTCGACTGGCCCTACAGTTTAATTATACAGTGCTAATATATATTGGGATCCGAGACATTGTACGAGATAAACATATTTATGTAAATACAAGACATAAATTTACCTATGTCAGAAACAATTTTTTTAATATACATATGTATATTATTTTAATAGACTGTGACGGTAAACGTCTTGTTTGCGCTATCATCTCAATCACGCAGCTGCCTATGGGGGCAGCACCTACCGGCCGGGGAAAACGAAAAACGGGGACTCGGTATGAGACGGGACGGAACATCGCGCGAAGGGGAAAGAATCAGTCGAAGATTAGCCATCCAAGCATCTAGTAGCGCAGAGGAATCAAACACGAAAGTAAAGTGCGGAAGCAAACCAGCTAATAGTTTACATCGAAATTTTCTCGGTTGTTGTCATTTGGAATGTGCGTGAAACAGTGCCATCGTAGGCTAACCACGAAATTGTGAAACCCTACGACAGAAGAAACATTCCATAGAGAGAGAGAGAGAGAGACAATAACTTGAGATACCGGAAGCGGCAATACTGATTTGTTTCCCCCTGATAGTGCGACCGTATATCTAAGGTAATCGACCAGCTTTACATCGCGATTTCTAACAAACGACCGCGCTTAATTGCTATCCCCTCGTACCGGCGATGTAAATATCGGTAAATAAACTAACTCATGTTTAATTGAAACGGAAATGTATTGTTATCATTAGTAATAAGTTGGTTGACTGATCCCCATTTCCTTCTGTTCTCCGGTTAACAAACGTGAATATTTCGATTTCGCCGCGCGCATTCCGGTACGATTGTGCGTTGAGCGAAACAAAGAAATAAAACGGATTCTCACCCCGTTACAATACATTCTTTTAATATACATATAATTAATTAATAAATTACCTTTTTCTTATTTTTAGTTGCTTTTGTTATGATGTAATCGTCAGATTCAAAATCTCTTTTTGTAAATAAGTGTCTGTTTTTTCTTGTTGTCGTTTGAATATTTAATTTCTGTAACGAATCCAATTCAGAGATCATAGTTGTCTAATCTATAATGATATATATATAAATTAGATAACAATTTATACATAATACGAAATCACCTATGATATTCAATCACAAACTTTGTCAGTAAAAAATTTGATTGACGACATGTAATTCTATATTTGAAAATTATAATTTTTTTAATTTCCTAATTTACTGTAGAATATACATATAAATAAATATAAGGTACTTTTTAATATAACAGGCGCAAATAAAGGAATCTTATTTTTTTTAGAACTAACCTCCAAACGCAAGAATTCTAACTACGTGGATTTTCCGTTCCTTTTCTGGTAATCCTTTCAGTGTTTTAGACTTTTTTTTGCTGAACTTATTTTTTATTCCGGTCACCATATTCCAACGATTTCTTTATCGTCAATGAAAGCCTGGATTTCCTCTTTGCTAAAACGTTTGACGATCCAGCATTGATATCCCACGGCCAAGGCATTATTCTCGTTGATAAATTCAATGAGGATACACAGATTGTTGTCTACTTTGCACTTATCCATTTTATATTACTTTAAATGAGCTTTGAAAGCGATTTTATGACGAAAAGGTACGTGGAGTAAACTCCATCCAGTGAAAGCTGCCGTCTTTCTGTAAAAATTTTACAATTCCAAGAAACGCACATTGTCGTCATAATTATATGGGCGGACTACGTTAAACATAACTTTTGAGAGCGAAATTAAAAAATGAAAAATTATTGGAAATGTAATACAATACTTTTCTCTTAGTATATATATATATATGTATTCGCCCTTATGCGCACACCAATATGATTTTGATGCGTACATTCTCTTCGTCCTGTTCGTAACCATTTCCAAGTATATACATACAGTTAGTCGTATTATTCGCCATATCCAGGTTTTGAAGGTTATATTTTTGAAGGTGACTTGAGGGAAGTGTGGACGTGTCTTGGATGTGAGCGCGAGTTTTGGCGAGAAAGTCAAAGAGGAAAAGTGTTTGAGGAGAGAAATAGAGGTAAAAAGAGCGTGGAGGTGGAGGAGGAGTGGAGAGGAGAGAGAGAGGCCAGGAGAGGAGTAGGAAAAAGCAGAGAGAAAGGAATAAAGAAAAAAAATAAAAGTTGAGGTTAAGAGAGAAAATCAGAAAGCGGGAAAGACAGGCAGAGAGGAGGGGCGGTAAGAAGTAAAGGCAGAGACCGAAAAGGTAAGACAGGGAATAAAGGTGGGATCACGGGTAGTTATAGAGAATCGAATTAAGGCGTACGAGATAGGATGGAAAGATTTGTGACAACAGAAAAATTAAGAGATAAAGGTGGAAGGTTGGATAAGAAAGGCCCAGAGAAGGAAAAGAAGAAAAGAGTAAAGGTGGCGAGGGGGAGAGAGAGCGGGGAGGGGCTGAGGGAGAATATTAGAGGAGAAATGAGGGAGGCAAAGAGATGCAAGAGTGAGAGCGAGGGAAGCGAGATAGACGGGGAGGGGGGAGAAGGACTGGACAACACGATAAGAGAAGGGGGAAAAAGTAGTGGTGCAGAAGAAATAATGGAAAAGATACGGACAGACATAAGGGAATTAAGAGAGGTATGGGAGGAGGAATAGAAAGAATGGACAGAAATGTTTAAAGAAATAATGGGAAAAATGGAAAGAATGGAGGCAGAGGGGAAAAGAAGAGAAGAAAGGTGGGAGAAGGAAATAGGAAAAGTTAGGAAAGAACAAGAGAGAGAGAGAGAAGAAAGAAAGAAAGAGATGAAAGAAGAAAGAGAAAAAGCAGAACGTAGAGAAAAGAAACTGCAGGAAAAATGGGGAGAGAAGATGGACCAGTTGGAAGAGGAATGCGTGAAAATAAAAGAAAGCATAGAAGGAGGAAACAAGAAGCAAAGAGGAACAGAAGTAGGCAATAAGGAAGAATTGGAGCATATGAGAGAAAAAATGGATAGAGAAAGTAGGATAAACAATATAATAGTCACAGACCTAGAGGGTGAGTTAAGATGGGAAAAGAAGGGGGAGGCAGAGGTCTGGTTAAGGGAGGTACTAGAAATGAAAGGAGAGATAGTGAATCTGAGAAGAATAGGAGGAACAACGGAGAGAGATGAGCGGAGAGAAAGAAGAAAAAACATGTGGCAAATTAGATGCGCGTCATGGGAACAAAAAGAAGGAATTATGAAGAAGAAAAAGAATTTGGCACAGAAAAAGATATACATAGATCAGGACTGGATGTGGAAGCAGAGAAGGATAAGAGAGGAAGTAAAAAGGAAAGCGAAAGAAATAAGCAGTAAAGGTAAAGAGGTAAAGATGTGGCATAACGGGGTGAAATCAGAGGAAGAAGAATGGTGGTGGAGCGAGAGAGAGGGAAAAATGGTAGGAAAAGGGGTGGAAGGGTTTCGAAAGCAGTAGGGATAAAGGAGAGAGAGAGAGAAGAGAAGGGAGAGAGGGGGGAGGAAGGCAGTAAAAATACTATTCTGGAACGTGGCGGGGGTGAGGAGCATGGAGGAAGACGACTGGGAATATGTTAGGGAATTCGACATAATAGGGCTAACGGAAACCTGGGTGAACAGGCAAGGGGCAAGAACTGGTGTGGAGAAACAACTGAAAGGGTACAGTATAGAGTGGAGGGATTCAAGAAGAGAAGGAAGAAGGGGGAGAGAAATAGGGGGAGGAATAATGGCGGTAAGAGAGAGGAAAGGGATGAATAAGGTTGAATGGAAGAAAGAAAGGACAAGTGAGGTAATAGTAGGAGAAATAAAGATCGGAGGGAAGGAATACATGATAGCATCGGTGTATATGCAACATGAAAAGAAGGAAAACTATGAATACCTAAGTGAAGAGATAGAAGAGATCAGAGGAAAAACAATAATTATAGGAGGAGACTTCAACACAAGAACAGGAACCGAAGGAAGGGAATGGGAGACAGAAGAAAAACTAGAAGAAATTAAGGCCAAGGATAAAGTGTTAAACGCAGAGGGAGAAGAAATGATAAAATGGCTAGGAGAAATGGGCTTAGTGATAACGAATGGGAGAAAAGAAGGAGATGAAGAGGGAGAAATAACATATATAGGAGCGAGAGGAATGTCAACGATAGACTATGTAGTAGGTAACGAGGAAGGTGATGAGGCGATAAAAAAGGTTCAAATAAAGGAGAGGGTAAAGTCGGACCACTTACCACTAGAGGTGGATTTGGGAGACATAATAGCGGAAGAAAGAAAAGAAGAGGAAGAAAGAATGATAGACGACTGGAGTAAAGAAGGTATAAGGGAGTATCAGAGATGGATAGATGCAATAGAAGGAACAGATAAATGGAAAGATATAAAAAATAGAGTGAAGAACGCAGTTTTAAAAAAGAAGATAAGGAAAAAAAAAGGATCAAAAAAAAGCTGGTGGAGAAAAGAATGTAATGCAAAAAGGGATAGGGTGATGGCAGAGTTAAATAAGGTAAGAAAGGGGGAAGGAGACAGAAGCAAATATTTAGAAGCAAAGAGAGAATACAGAGAGGAAATAAGAAAAGCAAAAGAAGAGGAAGGGAAAAGATTGGCAGAAGAAATAGGAACAGATAAGACGAGAAGAAAATTCTGGGATAAAGTGAATAGCAATAGGAAGAAAAGAATTGGATTAGATGAAAATGTAGGAAAAGAAGAATGGATAAAGCACTTCAAGGAACAACTGGGAGAGAAAGAACAGGAAGAAAGTAAAGGGGAAGAAACCGAAGACAGCTAAGGAGAGGAAGGTGAAGAAATCAAAGAAAGAGAAGTAAAAGAGGTAATAAGAAAAATGAAAAAGAAAAAGGCGACAGGAGAAGATGGTATAGCAAATGAAGCTTGGGTGGAAGGCACGGAAGGCTTGATAAAAGATATGACAAAATGCTTAAATGGAATATGGAACGGAGAAGGATATCCGGAAGAATGGAGAAAGGGAATAATAGTACCAATATACAAGAAAGGGAGGAAAGAAGAAGTAGGAAACTATAGAGGAATAACACTGATGGACACGGGATATAAAATATATGCGGAAATACTGAGAAAAAAGCTGGAAAGAGAACTAGAAGCTAAAGGAACGCTAAGTGATACGCAGATGGGATTTAGGAAGAAAAGAGGAACAATGGACGCGATATTTATATTAAAAACAATAATAGGGAAGGAAATAAGGGAAAAAGGAGGAAAACTGTTCGTATTCTTTGCAGACATGAAGGCTGCTTTTGATAAAATAAAGAGGAAGAAAATATGGGAAACAATGAAAGAGAAAGGGATAAATAGAAAAATTAGGAAAAGGATAGAAGAAATATACAAGAAAACAGGGAGTAAGGTAAAAGTTGGAGGAGAAATAATTGGGGAGTTTGAGATTTACAAAGGCGTAAGGCAAGGGTGCCCTTTGAGTACCACGCTATTTAATCTTGCCTTCGCCGACCTGGAAGGGAAGATCAAGCGGGTGCAGGAAGGAGGGGTAGTGATAGAAAGGAAGAAAATATGGACATTAGGATACGCAGATGATATAGTGATGATGGCAAAGAGTGAAAGTGGAATGAAAGTAATGCTCAAAAAATTAAAAAGATCCCTGGAAGAAAGAGGATTAGAGTTAAATGTAGGAAAATCAAAGGTGATGAAATGCAGGAGAGGAGGAGGAAGGGGGAAGGAAGAAGAATTCGAATGAGAAGATGAGAAGATAGAGATGGTGAAAGAGTACAACTACTTAGGATATGTGATAAGCAGAAATAACGGAAATAAAAAGCAGATAAAGAAGATAGAAGGGAAAATAAATATGGGACTCGGAAAGTTATGGGGGGATAGGAGAAAAGCTATTTAGAGAAAACTGGGAGCTAAGGATGAACCGGTTCGATGCTCTGGCGAAAAGCGTGATTATGTATGGAGCAGAAATCTGGGGATGGAAGAGATATGAGGAAATAGAAAGACTACAACTAAAATACATAAAGTGGGTTTTAGGATTAGATAGAAACACGCTAAGTTACCTAATACGATGGGAAACAGGAAGACAAGAAATGAAAGAAACAGCATTAGAAAGAGCAATGAAGTATGAAAACAAAATAAGAGAAGAAATAGATGGCTCAATAAGAAAAGAAGCATGGAGAGAATTAAAGAAAAGGGAAAGAAATGAAAAAGATAAAAAGGGTAAGAAGGAGGAGAGATAGGAAAGGCTGGAAAAAAGTAAAATTTACAGAGAGAGAGAAGAGGGAGATGAAATGAGGGAAGAGTTTTGGGAAGAAATAAGAGATGAGCTGAAGAAAAAAGATGAAAAAGAACTAGAAGAAAAGCTAGAAAAATCAAGATACATAAACGAGTGGAAAGAGCTGAAAGTAGACATGAAAAGGTATAGGTTAAAGGAAATTCAAGGAGAGGGAAGAATAAAAGGCCTGCAAATAAGGGAAAGGTTTAGGCTAGGTAATGAAACGAGAGGAAGCAAGTATTGGGAAAAAGAAGAAAATAAAAGATGCAGAATGTGTATGAAAGAGGAAGAAAATTGGAAGCACATGGTAGAAAAATGTGAAAAAAGCAGAATGGAAGGGGAAGAATGGGAAAAAATAATAATAGGAAGCAAAGAAAAGATAGCGTGGATGATAGAGTTGAAATGGAAAAGAAGAAGAAATGAAGAGAAGAAAGAAAAAGAAAAGCAAGAAGACGAAGCTACAAGACCCTAAGGAGAGACGGAAATAGAAGACAGAGAAGCAAGACTCGCAGACACATCTACACACACACACACACATACACACACACACAAAACACAAACATACGCGCAATCATAAACATACACATGCACATGCACACACACACACACACACAAGACATAAGTAACAGCAACTACATAAGCGAGAGAAAGTAGTATTGGAGGACGGAGCAAAATGGAAAAGAAGAAGATTCGAAGAAGAGAAAGAAAAAGGCAAATTATAAGATACTAAGGAAAAATAAGTGAGGTTGAGGAAAGGAAAGGCAGAGGGAGCAATAGGAAACAAGAAAAAGGTGTCAATGCCTTAATAAGGAGAAAGATAGAGGAAATGATTAGCAAGAATGAGAGCAAAAGCAAAGGAAAGGCAAAGGTGAAAAGGCAAAAGAAAATATGCAAGAAAGAGAAAAACAGAAGAGAGGAAAAGGCAGATCTTGGAGAGAGAAAGAGGAAGAGAAGAGTAATCAGAAGAAAAATGAGAAGAAAAGAGGAACAGACAGACGTAGAAGACGGGGTCACAAGAGTTGCAGACACACCTACAAAGGCACATATTTACACAACATATACACACACACACGCACGCGCGCACACACACACACACACACACACGCGCGCGCGCGCACACACACACACACGCGCGCACGCGCGCACACACACACACACATAAATAATCAACTACACAAACTGGATACGAGACACAAATAGTAATATAAGAGATGTAAAGTAATGTAACATATAAGTTGTAAATAAATAAACTAACTAAACTAACTAACTATTTTTAAAGGTTATTTAACATAAGTATAGTCGTTCATATATTGTGACGGTAAACGTCCGGTTCACGCTACCGTCTCGATCGCGAGGTTGCCCGCGAAGGCAGTACTTGCCGGCCAGGGGAAAGAAAGAAGGAACTCGATCCGACATGGAGCGGAACGCGCGCGAAGAGAGAAAGATCAGAATGAGTTAATCTCTGGCATCGGCAACAGATAGTGCGTGTGAGCGTGATATCCAGGAAACTAGAGAGAAGTCACAGAAGCAAGTGAATTGTAATTAACCTGTCGCTGCTGTGAACATTACTTCGGGGACAGCTAATACGCCATCGTAGGCCGATCACGAAGTTGCCGAATTGACCTGGTGGAAGCAGCAGGACAACCGAGGAGGCCTCGTTACGGCGAAAGCGGCGACCTGAGCTGTAAAGCGGAAAACCGCGACAGATTGCTCCCCCTGATAACGCATCGAATTGATTAAGGTAAGCTGGCCAGCTTAGTGTCATGATAATAGGGGCGGTTGCGATCACGACGCTCTCAGGAAGCTCGATTATAGTCCGCTTAGCAAAAACATAGATGATGCATATAATGCACCATATATGCCAGGTCACGTTGTGCAAAAATCTTTTGTCAAAGCGGCGGATAGTAATTGTCTTCCTCAACAGAGAACGGAGACTCCTCAAACAAATAATTCGTTGTTTTAGGAGAGGACGTCGTAAACTTCTCTCTTTTGTGTACGGGCATATACAAATGCTGAAGTACAAAATGCGTCACCGATTGCCCTCGACAAGCAATTAATGCTAGTCGACCCGAAGTGAATGCAATGTATATTTGAACGAACACTTGCAATCACAAGTGCGGATGTGTGTACCTTCACGCAGTGGAGCTGAAAATGCTGTCTCTGTAAAGAAACAGTAGGCAAAACACGCAACGCTTGCCCCCAGGGCAATAGGCCAACTGGCCAAACAAAAGAAACAACACGGACCATAACAACACGTGGTGAGGTGCGGCCTGTAAACGCCCAAACATTCAACGCGGAGTCTACCACACCCCAAGAGCTCAACTCGAGCCCAGAAAAGTCAAAATCCGGGAGTCACTTGAGGGGAAATCTCTTAGGATTGTGGAACCGCGCGCCCTCTTAGAAGACGGGAGACTGCTCCGGGAGCTAGTTGCAGAGGACCAATGGTCCCGGCAATCATATTATTATTATTATTATTATTAACCAGAGTATAGTACAAAATATTACAACAAGTAGTAATAATTATACAATTTTACATTACAAATTTGTAACCCGGCAGAGGATAAACCTGTTCGCTGGTCTGGTATTTTAAAACTACTAAACACTTAAAGAAAATTAAGAAAAAAATAAAAAAAAACAAAGAAAATTAAGAAAAAAATAAAAAAAAAAAAAAAAAAAACTTAAAACTGAGAGTCGGTTTGTATAATAGATTATAATATTTCACAGATGAAGTATGGCTTAATATTGGTAGCAAGAATGCTTCCTATAAAAGCTTACTTCACCAATATCTTCGATTTTGTTCTTCTATCTCCAATATCTGATTAACATTTGTCTGGCCGTTACGATTGTCGTCATTGATGCTTTCATTTTTCTTGCGTATGATATTCTTTCGTATGTATTTAGTCTAACAGGACAAGTAAGTCCTGTAGCACACGTGACTCTATAGTGAGGGAACATTTCAGTATGCTGTCTATGTGAATCACATTTACATGTTGCTGTGAATACTATGTCATCTAAGACTATCAAATCTTTATATTTAGGTTGTTGTTCAAGTGAGTACAATGAATTAGTGAAAGTTTGATATCCTCTGATACCTCTATAAAAGTATAATAATGCTTTATTGTTTCCAAGGTAATTGATGTCTCCATAGGTCATTCGAATATTATTTGTTTGTAGAATCGGTTTTTCTGGTGTATTTTTTGGTTTACTTGTTTCTATTTGCATACTATTATTGTCTGCAATGTCATCTATTTGTTTTGTAATGTGGCACATTACAAGGCCTTTCCTGAGTGCTGCATTATTTGCAACACCTCAGAAGGCCATCCCCGTCCCTTGCCGCCCCGTAACCGGTTGTTTAAAATAAAGCTAAACACGCCCTATACCGAACAATTATTCTTTTCCATGTCCGAACGACCACGCCGGAGATATGGGCGAAACAAACTTGCCCAACGCGATCCGACGGACGCTCAAAGAGCAGACAGAAAAAAAAAGGAGCGCACCACAGAAAAAGAGAGCGCACGCACACACTCACTCATATACACTCCCGACCACGTGTTGCCGACCGGCAAAAGAAATGCAAAACTTGACTGGGAAATGCAACGGAAATGCATGTTGATGACACATGCAGATCCGTTACATTCCCAGGCACCAACACTAACACTCCCGAGGCACTGACACTCCTGGGGCGAGCAGAAAATCGCCGATAAAGTGGCAGCCGGCAATCAGCTGTGTCGGGCTGTCGAACACCATCGGCGACATCCTGAGCGCCACACACACAAATATCAGCAACCACACACACCAACACTCGGAGGAACATCACAGAACCGACACGGGAGCGCCCCAGGAGGCGCTCCAGCAACCGGCACAAGGACACGAGACGTACGCGCGAGAAACTGAGCGGCCATCTTGAAGCGCCGATATAGACTGAGAGCGAGCGAGCGAGACAGACTGAGACAGAGCGAGCGAGACAGAGCGAGCGAAGCAGACTAAACAAGAGCGAGCGAGACAGACTGAGACAGAGCGAGCGAGACAGACTATTTAAAATAATAGATAAAATCATATGCAAATGCGAAGATGAGGGCGCTACGAATGAAACGGCGTATATTATATACGTATCTCCGATAATAAAATTAAAATATTAAATTGGAAAATAATGAGCGTGGAACAAATATCGAATTGTAAAATTCGCACGCGACCGACACCCCTATTATGATGGCGAGCGACAATTACCCCCTTTAGATTTAAATAATAATTTAACTGACCGAATTTGAACCTATGACAAAATTCGCTAGTGACGTCACGACCAATAGGCAAATTAGAATAAAATTTGATTTCCGTCCGGATAGACGAATAGATAAGAGTAGGGGTAGATCTTTTCCGACAATTAATGATAGTTACCTTAGTGGGGGGTGAGAGAGAGTAAATAACGACGAAAGTAGGAGAGTTAAGGAGGGCGCTGTATTATTCTAATTTACATACGGACCAATGATAAAAATTCGGAGGGCTCTACCGATATCCGAATTAGCATACCGACCAATAATAACATTTCTTCTCGGAAAGAGGAGAAGAGAAACGATCTTTGACCGCGAGAAGCCGATTCTCGTCCATTTTGCCACTGGATATCCGCAAGGAAGGAAGCCTCTCTAACAGCTAATCGTTGTCAGATTTTTAGCGCTAGACGCCTCAGATATCTTGCCAATTTGTTTGCTAATACCGCAAGGAGAAAATTGTAAGTAGGCAAAGTGCCACTCATTTTATTTAATCGCGGAGTGCGGGTTAGATTAGTTAACTTATTTCGCGACGCGTGGATCCGTCGACGCCGGTGCCTACCGGATCGTGCTGACCTGTCCGCCATTCCGTGAATATAAATTGAGTGTTCGGTTACGAGAGAAAATTGCGACTTAGTATTCGCGCTGACCTTTCGTCAACTTCTATTAAGTATTCGTTTTACGAAAGAGAATTGCGATTTAGGATTCGCGTTGACCTTTCGTTTACCAGTTATTAAGTGTAGATTTTACGAAGAAAAATTGCGACTTAGTATTCGCGCTGACCTTTCGTCAACTTCTATTAAGTGTTCGTTTCACGAAGGAAAATTGCGACTTAGTATTCGCGCTGACCTTTCGTCAACTTCTATTAAGTGTTCGTTTTACAAAAGAAAATTGCAATTTAGTATTCGCGCTGACCTTTCGTTAGTTATTTAGTACAAACGTAGGTTCAATTGAATCAAATTGTCTTGATTAATTAGTTGTGCTGACCCTTCCGCCATTTCGCAAATCGAATTTGAGCGTTAGGTCTTATAAAAAAAAATTGCGATTTAGGATTCGCGCTGACCTTTTGTTAGTTATTTATTACAAACGTAGGTTCAGTTGAATCAAATTGTCTTGATTAGCTATTTGTGTTGACCTTCCCGCCATTTCGTGAACTGAATGTGAGCGGTAAGATCAGACAAAGGAAATTCGCGACTGAGTTATTTGCGCTGACCCTCTCTTCTTGCTAATCGAAAACTGACCGGAAAATCATTAATGTTCCGATTAAATTGTACTTTTAAGGATTAATGAAAACTCAGAATTTTACCGACCATATTCATTCCGACCTCGTATGTGAGAAATTTTTAATGCATCAATAAAGTAATTAATTATCTTTATATCTATATATAAAATTTACTTGATAACCTACCTCTATTGCATGCTAGCGATTTTCAGCCGCGAGCGGTTACATACGGGTTTCACTAATTCGCTATATTTTCGGGTCACTCGTTAGGTAAAATACGCGCGATTTCGAACGTCCTCACGATCTGACTTAAGGAGTCATCATCTGAGCTGCCGGCGTACCCTAGTCAAGGAGAAATCGAAGGAGAGTTGGACACCAAAGGCCTGAAGTTAGAATACCACGCGTATTCCCCCCATCTGCCCAATCTGCGCAGTCGCCGTTAGGCAGACCGGGATACGCGCAACCCTACTGGCCTTACCCCCGACGATCGCCGTAATCAGCCGACGGTCTGGCGCCCTAAATAATCGGGGGTAGAGCCAAACAGGCCTTGTGGCGGAAGAACTCGGAGCGCGGCTAACACCCCCTAAATTCCCTGCCACAGTTTAAATACTATTTCTATGGGTTTATATCTTACTTTATCTGTATTTGGTTCTTTGTGATCTTCTTTGTTTTCTTCTTTTATGAAATGTATATGTTTTTTACCAATTAATTGTTTGTATGTGCAATATTCACATTTATTAATGAAATTTATGTTGGTTGTATCTGTTTTTGTTAGAATGTAAGTTTCGTTTCTTTTTCCCTCTTTGAGTCCGTTTATTGTTTTGGTATTAATAGTTATCCGTTGTGAGTTCCATGCTATGTTAATCACATTTGCAATTGTTTCTATTATTTTTCTGTAGTTATCTGATACATTAATTTTTTTCATGTTATATTCAGACATTCGACGATGAGAACGATTGTGATGAAGTGTACAAGTGCCTTGTGAACACAAATATGTCCTTACATCCAAGAGAAACTTATCCTTATCCACATCCACATGGACTTCCAATGCTGAATTTAGACTATTATCAAAGTTCCCTTGTTGCTGTAGTTTGTAATATATTTGTTGTAAATTGTTGCAATGTATTTTGTGGTTCATTGTATTTCTGTATCTAGAATGGATGGCCTTTTATCCATTTTTTTATTTTGTCCTTTATTGTTTTTGTATTGCTATTTAAAGTTTTGAGGTGAGAAGGTAGTTGATTAAAGCTGGCTAAAGCTCTTGTATAGCTATCTTTAATGCTGATTGTTAATTTTCTTTTAAGGGGCTGTATAGTTTTTTTCCTTGTTACGGAATTTTTCTTCAGGAACATATCTTGCAGGTTAACATAGTGATACACTAGAGATTCCATGGTGAATGTTTGATCTATGTTTAGTGGATTTTTTTCATTTATAAACTTGTTTTTATTTATTATTTGTAATAGTCGTGTTTGTAGAGTTTGTATATATTTGAGTCTTCCAATGTATGCTCCACTCCATGCTATAATACCGTATGTTGTTATGCTATGGAAAAGTGCATAGTAAATCATACGTAGATTATCTGTGCTCATTATCCTAGATAATTTGTAGAAAATATAAGTTAGATATTTTAGTCTATTGTATAGCATGTTTGTATGCATGTCCCATCTCATATGGCTATCGAAATGCACTCCAAGGTACTTAGTGTTATCAACTTTTCGAATGGGTGCACCCTTTATATTTATATGTAGATATGTTGAGTTGCTATTGCAGTTATTTCCAAATGCCATGTACTATATACTGTTTTGTCAATGTTTAGTGACAGTTTATTCAATGCTAGCCAAATGGATATTTTGTTTAAGTAGAAGTTCATATTTCTTTCGACTTCGTGCCATGTTTCGCCTTTCACGATAATTACCGTGTCATCAGCAAAAGCCAACACATTATCATTTGGTAGCAATTGTAACATATCATTAATATAGATTATGAAAAATAAAGGTCCCCATATTGTACCGTGTGGTACGCCAATGTTGACGTGTTGATATTGACTATATTCACCATTAATTTTAACTCTTTGTTTCCTATTACTTAGATAGCTTTTGATAAGTTCATACGTACTACCTCTAATTCCATATCTATAGAGTTTTTTGAGTAGAATTTTGTGGTCCACAGTGTCAAAAGCTTTCGCTAGATCCAAGAAAGTTGCTGCTATTGATTTACTTTTGTCTAGTTGATTGTATATTGAGTTAGGTAGTATAGGGCATTTTTGGTGCTAAGACCTTTTCTAAAACCAAATTGTTTATTAGAAAATAAATTATGTTTGTTGAAAAAACTTGTAATCATGATTTGTATTAATTTTTCAAAAATTTTGGCGATATTTGATATTAAAGATATAGGTCTATAGTTTTTTGGTAGATACTTCTCTTTAGTTTTGTGGATAGGAATAATTTCAGCACTTTTTAATTCGTCAGGCCATATTTCTTTTTGTAAGTATAAATTAAAGATATAGGTCTACGGATCACTTATATGGTTTATTATCATCTTTAGTACCTGAGTGTTGATGCCGTCAGATCCTCCATTTTTGTTGCCCATTTTCCTTATTGTTTGTTGAACTTCTATTCTATTTGTTAAATGTAGAAAAATACTGTTGTTGTTCATAGATGGTAGAGTAATGTTACTATTTATTGGTTGTCTAATATTATCACATATCTGTTTGCCTACTGTACTGAAAAATGTATTCATTTGTTCTGCAATGTCGTTTGAGTTTGTAATTTGATTATTACCTATTAATAGATGATTTATGTTAATGTTTTTTTTGGTTTTCTTCCCAATTTTGTTGTTGATTATTTTCCATAGTTTTCGTGGATTGTGTTGATTTGTTTTGATTTGATTTTTTTTCATATTTTTCTTTAGCTAGATCTATGGTCTTTTTTAAAGTTTCTACATAGTTTTTATATTTTTCTCTTTTTGTTGCATTATCGGGATATTTTTTCCAATTATTATAAAGTTTTTCTTTGTGTGCACATGATATCATTATTGCTTTAGTTATCCAATTACTCCTTGGGTTCATTTTATTCTTATTCTGTTTATTGTTATTAGATGATGCTGTAATACATGTTTGAATTTTTTCTATTAATTTGTTCGTAGCTAGATTAGGGTCTTTTATAATTTGTATGTCAGGCCAAACAGTTCTTTTGGCTTTATTTTTTAGTTTAAAATAGTTTATTATTTTGAAATTGGTTTTTTGTGTACTCGTACATTTATAATTATTCCTTAAACTCATCATTATTGGGTAGTGATCATTGAAGGGTACGTTGAGGACGTAAGTTTTATATTTGACTTTTCCTAGCCTAACATAGAAATTATCTATACATGTACCTTTGTTAATATCAATATTGGATGGTCTTGTTATGGTATGTAGTCCAGGGCAATATCCATTTTCTAGCAGTACTTGTAAAAAATCTTGATCTAGTATTTCTTCACTCAATATATCAAAATTAAAGTCTCCCATTAAAATATTGTTTTTATATTTTTTGTTTATTTTCAATAATTCTTTGAGATTCAATAGGAATTCAGATTTAGATAAATCATGAGATCTGTAAATTGTAGACAGCACCAAATTTTTGTTGTTGTCTAGTGTAATATTAGAGTTAATTATTTTTAATTTATCTATTTCAAGAAATTCTGTAATTTCGGTGATTTCTTCTTTCATATACAAAACAACTCCATCTGATTTGTTTATTTTACTTTCATTGTAATATATTTTATAGTCTGGAATATTGAACATTTCATGATTGTCTAAATTCCATGTTTCTGTGCATACTATTATACATGGTTTTTTTTCGAGGTTCTTCAGAAATACTAGTAATTTATTGTAATTTTTTTTAGGCTTCTGATGTTTATACAAAGAATGATATTATTTTCTTTACATATATATTTGTTTAGATCATCAATATTATCTGTTTTATGTTCATTTTCAAATATAATATCATATAAGCTGTTATCCATATTGTAATATTGCAGAAAAACTATTTAGTATTCCTGGTTTTATTACCTGTTGGACTTGGAGTAGATAATGATGATAACGATAAACTGTTATTTATTCTCGGACGGTTATATATCTTGCGGGTGTTTGTTTCAAAGTTTATCCTACCAAAATATCTTTGATGGGTTGGTTGAATTGGATAATCTGTCATTTCAATATACCTTTTTATTTTCATTTTTAAAACTTCACACATTTCGCTGTCGATTGCACTATGGTTTACGTTGTAGTTTTTACTATATATTTCATTGTGGAAAATGCAGTTTGGACATTGGAGTATGCTGCTACTACACATTTTTGCTTGGTGCTTGCCAGCACATTTATAACAGGTTGGCTCTTTTTTTGCTTTTTCACACTTTCCGCCGCCATGGCCAAAACCTGAGCAGTTGTAACACGGATATGTGTTGATGACGTCAAAGACTCTACAGTTTTAACATCCAATAAATAATTTGTTACTATTGTTTTTTATATGTTTTGTGACGGTAAACGTCAAGTTAGCGCTAACCATTTAACCTTATTGCTGTCCGTGAGGGCAGCACCTCCCGGGGGGACAAAAATACGTAACGAAGGAATTCGGCACGCGAGCAAACGGAACGCGCGCGAACGAATTTGAACCAGTGAAGCATCGACCATCAAAGTGTCCGTCCGCTTACGATATCATCCCTTCGATTCACGCGCCCTTGACGTTCGTACGCTCTAATAATAACAGCGACCAGTGATCCAGGAGTACAGCCGCCAAGGAGCCATCGAGTACCAGCCGGAGGCCAGAACGAGAAAGAGAGAGAGTGTGGAAGGTTTCGCCATCGAGGGCGAAACCAGTGCGTGCGCGCGTTCGCGACTCGCGAATACCAAAAACAACAATAAAACCGTGCTGTGCTGTGCGAAGTACTCGTTGTTTCTCCTCGATCGCCTGCGAGTAAAAGGTAAGCTGGCCAGCTTAATTTCGTGTTCGCGATTACACAAATAATAGCTTGATTCTAACATTTAATGCGTGCATGCAATGGCACTCGTAACAAAGAGCGGCGAGCGTACCGTCAAAGCGTGTTGTCGATGAGCGAGCGTGCATGTAAACAAACGCGCGGGCCGACCTTTTGTGAGTTTAGAGGGATAATAAAAGATCCGATTTACCTTACTAACAAGTGTTTTCATTGATTCTCTTATCTCACATAGCTTCCACTCAATTTAGCTTAGGTTATAAACGATTATCGGTTGACTGACGCATATTTTCTCGTGCTCTCCCGGAATAGTAGTGAGCACTGACAAGTTCGCGTGTCTTCTCAAGATAATCGCGCGATATAATTTATTAAACGGTCCTACCCCGTTACATGGCGCCCAACGTTAAAGAACCTACGGTGTTTCTGATTGTTCAAAACACCGGTTCTTAATATTAACCTTGCGCTCGGTCAACCAGTAGCTCAGGTGGCAGTCAAGTGTTGTTGTGCGCACTCGACACCGAAAGCCACAATAGTAAACAAAGCCCGTTAGCTAGCTTGCGAAGGCCCGCCGCGGCGAAAAATTGTAAACATTGACTGTGAACGCGTGCGAGTGCGACCGAAAAATTCTTGAGCGTAAACATCAACAAATTTTGAAAATTGCCGTAAATAATATTATACCCGTTGGCCCGGGGAAAACTAACACCGGCAATTTTCAAACGAAATTAATTTAATCGAATAATTTTATTTGACATTGTCGTAACGTAAAAATTTTTTTTAATATTATTAACTGCGGTTATTGGTGTTTACGCACAACGCTCATTACAATATTTTAGATACTAACTCACACAGCCGTGCTAACAAACAGTTAGTACGCCTGATAGGTAGGATCATTATATTGCGTATCGACGAGCAAAGAATTTTTCGGCAATTAATCCGTAAAGCGCCCTTGATCAAGCCCAGTGCTGACAAATAAAATATTTTTTTATTTTTCAATTCGGCGCACGAATTTTAATATAACACTCGCACGCGCGTAACATATCTGTAGATTTACATAAAGGTCAACCGCAAGTAACCTAACAGCAAATCATGGACCGCACTCAGACTGAAGTAGAAAATTGGGTATGGACGCTCCAGGAGGAGGAAATAGAAGAATACCTCGCCCAGCTGGAGCTCAAAACTAGCGGAAGCAAGCTCTCGAGAGCTGCAAGACTACACAACTGGCTACTCGGTGACTATTCCGCAACAGATTTCGCGGAAGCCGAACACCAAAACATCAGTCCAGCCAAAAGAGCCGCCCTACGCTCGGAGCTAATTGCATCCCTATGCCAGGAACACACAGCATCCAAGCAGGAAGGAGAACACCCGCTAGCCCAGCTACTACAGAGTGCGGACGTAATATCGCGAGTTCAAAAAACCGCGATAAACATCGCGAATGCCCTGGACAGCGGAGAAGAATCAAATAGTAATAAGGAAATTACTATTACGGCTGATGATGGCAGCCAATTCAGACTCCCGCCGGCATTCGCGATAATGGTCCAAGACCTCATTTTCCGGTGCAGGGAACATGAGAGGAAATGGGAGGTACAAGACTCACGAAATAGAAATGCGTCTGACCTAACCCAAATAATGCAAGAAATCGTCCAGACCAACATCAGGGTGCAGGAACACATGGACAACCTAGCAACCAGGATTACGGAACTGGAGAATGCCGTAAACAAAATTACGCGGCAAGACGAGTCGAACAGTTCCAATGAGGAACCGCAACCTGAAAACACGCGTAGGAGCGTCGCATTCCAGGACACGTTCACATGCCACTACGACGCAAGACTACCCCAGAGCACTCCAGCCGGACCCGGACTGACCCCCGGCAGGACACCCCGCCGAACGCCCCCTTTCGGAGAGGGTGGACAGCATCAACTCGGTGGAGTTAATGCTGAAGTGAACAACCACTCGCCGAGCATGTGGTCATTCCAACAGACGTCAAGCCCGTTATCCACAACAAGTGACGTCGGCCGCATCGTCAGGGGATGGAAGCTCAGATTCTCCGGAGAAGGCAACGCGAGCATCGACACCTTCTTAACAAGGTTAGACAACTCGAGGAGCAGCGCTGGACTTACGGAAGACGAGATGCTCACAGCTGTCTCTGAGCTACTCGCCGGTCCTGCCCTCGTCTGGTTTGAGGCGATGCGGAATGAATGGTTCTCTTACGCGGATTTCGAGGCAGACGCCAGAGCATGGTTTGGAACTAGCAGGCAACAGCAGCAACGTCTAACCAAAGAGGTCCAAGGCCGATATCAGGGCCCAGACGAACCCGCGAACGTATACATCGCGAACCTGATGGGCCTAATGAGCCGGCTGAACCCTAGAATGACGCACGAGAGCCAGCTGGACCTGCTACATACCAACCTCCTGCCGGAAATCCAAAGCCAGATACGGAGATCAGAAGTGGACTCCGTACGCACCCTAAACGTCCTGGCCATGACGGCCCAGCACAACCTGCATCAGCGGAGGATGGAGCGGACGATACCAGACCCTCAGTCGACTTTGTACCCTGAGATGGCGTATCATCCCCGCACCGACGCGAGCAAGGGTCGTAAAGGGAAAGTGGCATCTATGTCCGGTGACAAACCGGAAGTCAATGATAGATTGGACCGTATGGAGAAGGTACTCGAGAGGGTGACGCACCAGGTCGTCTACACACCGACGCCCTCGGTGGCGACACCCAATCCGAGTCTGGAATCCGTCGATGGCGAGAAAAAGGTTCTGCCCATCGACATATTTAGCCAAATGCTGTTGTCTATCAAAGAACTGACGGCGGAAATGAAGAATAATCGCGCCGACAAAAGTCTGACTTCCGAGGACCGAGCCAAGAGACCGGAGACTCCTCGCGGACGAGGAAGGGATTTCTCCGGTCCGCTCAAATGCGCCGAGTGTGGCCGATTGGGGTACAGTAGGAGGTACTGTCCCCAATGCAATAAGGGAAACGAGGAAAGGAGTGGTTAGTTGGGGTTGACCCCACTCCTTCATCCCGTAACCCAAACCCCGTTAAGGAGATCTCGCGGCATTCGTCAGCACAGCCCGCACCGTTAGTAGCGAGCGTGCTGAGCGACGAGAACGAGAATTCCCTTGGTGACGCCAATGATAAGCGTAGTGGTAAAGTGAACGTGGAGAGGAAGGGTAATGACGTTAGTAAAGCCCAGGACCCTGGACCAGCCGAGGTGGTGGCGAATGGATCGCACGCGCCCTCGGGGGTCAGGGTAACGGCAGATAAACCGTCAAAAGGCATTGACGTTAGTAAAGCCCAGGACCCTGGGCCGGCCGAGGTGGTGGCGAATAGATCGCACACGTCCTCGGGGGTCAGGGTAACGGCAGATAAATCGTCGAAAGGTAGCCCTATGGGAACTCCGATCGTCCGGACCGGGGTGGTTCGAACGAGAAGTAACGTTACTTTACCACACGAGAGCACGGTGGTTAGCGCTATGATGGGCAAGGAGCAGAGCTGTGGAGTCGCCGAAACCGTTTCCCGATATTCCCCGGAACAAGAAACGCGCTGGTGGCTACCGGTAAAAATAGGAGCATTCCAGTTACGGGCTCTCTATGATCCGGGAGCTTCCACCACAGCCATGGGTAATGTTGCTCTGCAAATAGCGTCCGTGCTAGGCGTCAGGTTAGATACCTCCCACGCAGGTGCGGCAAGGCTACCCGACGGTCGTAAGTTGACGATCGTTGGCCATGTCACGTTGCCATTCACCGTAGGGGAGATGACGATGCCAACGAGGGTGGCTATCCTCCCAACCCTCGTCGATGAATGTACCTTAGGAGTGAACTTTATTAGGTTGTTTAGAGCAGTACTGGATCCGGATGATGATACATTACTGCTCAAGAAATCACAAACCAAGATGAAACTAGAAGTAGCTAGTTTGGAGGCTGGTCCGAGATTAGCTACTTTCGGACTAGCTGAGGTAACCGCCTCTCAACAGGCGATATTGCAGAGGACCATCGACGAGGCCTTATCGCAGGCCCCCGTGGGACTGGGACGAGCAACAGGCATTGAACGCGAGATTCGAGTCAACGAGACAAAATCGTTCAAGACCGAACGCCGACATGTCATTGCCTACACCGTACCCAGACTGGGATACCTCCGATTCGTAAGAGTATCATTCGATCCCTCGTACGTCGGCGCCACCTTCCAACGATTAATAGACAGCGTGATCGGACCCGAGCTTGGCGGTTTCTCTTTCGCCTATTTGGACGATATCATAGTAGTATCGTCCAAATTCGAAGATCACGCACAAAGTCTTGAAACAGAGTTGGATAGGTTGTATAGGGCTGGCCTCTCGATTGATCAAGAGAAGAGTGTCTTCTGTAAGTCTGGGGCCACATACCTCGGTTTGTCGATTACCCACAACAGAACCGGACGAGAAGACGATTTACCGGAAGATAGGGCCCGCCCACGAGATGGCGACGAGACCTCTACCATCGAGGGAACCGAGGCGATGAACGTCCCGCCTAACGCGAGCGATACAACGATACACGGGAACGGGAGCGCCGACACTGCGGGTAACACACTCCAAAATGACGACGCGACAACTCCGAGCTCACCTCGCCGTACTCGTCGTAACCCCACCAGCCGAGTCCCAATAAATACTTCTCCTACTAACACGATGAAGCGCCCACGAGGGAAACCTCGCGAGTGCGCGCTAACTACACACATTACACAACATCGACAAACGACACGAGCCCCTCCTCCCATCATCGTGAAGAGGAAGAGGGGCAGACCACCGAAAGCTACAACCGTGGATGCATGATACACGGCGAACGAAGGACCTGGGAGACCGACGCCAAGGACCCCACCTTCAATTCCGGCGACGAAGGCCCTGGGCAGCCGAACAGGCGCCCACCTTCGATATCCAAAGTTATTTCAGAATACTAACTCGCCGGACATTTACAGGATGCAGATTACCCTCGATCAGTTCGAGCAAGCGGCAGCCGCCCTCCTCGGCCTGGACTTAGGTCCCGCCGTCGAGGGGGTGGTTCATGCCGCACTCCACCTGCTCGCTGAGAAGAAGAAGGAAGAGGAGCGAGCACGGGTGCGAGCTCACGAGAGCTCGTCATCCGTGCTCATTGAAGAGCTCTCGGCCGACGAGTCGACCGCGATGCCGTCGAGGACCCACGGCATCGCACGAGACGACACCACGCCGCTGCCCGGACCCCCAGGGGGACCAATTCCCCGGAAAGTCCCGACCGCGACCATCGGCACCCAGACGGAGGAGGGTGCCACCGACGCGACCTGGCGCCCGAGGTTCACCAGTCAGACACCCCCGTCTGGCGGGCGGACCTGGGGAGACATCGTCGAGGGGTTGAGGGAAGTCGAGCGCGGCTGGACGACCCTCAACATCCTCCAGCGGACTGTGTACGCAGAGTTCGACGCGTACACAGCCGCGGGACACCACCCGGAAGACTTGGACTATTGGGATAAGGTGGTGTCCCGCCGTCGCCAGTTCGCGTCGGCGATCAGGGGCGTACAGCAGCGCCTCCGCCAGGCCATCGAGGGCCCGGCGAGTGGCAACACCACCAGCCTCCCCCAGTCTCCGACCGCAGGAGCCAGAACAACGGCCCCGGAAGCCAGGTCGGGGATTACGCCGCACCAGGGCTCGCAAGAAGGCGGGGTAACCCTGGTGGTTAATGTGGACGGGAGCCAAGGCGGTCAGGCAACGGGGCCCATCCACATCAATGTGGTTTTAGGCCCCTCGGGTGCGGATTCCACGGTCGAAAGACCATTGTGGTCCGCCCCGAACCGTAGAAACGGGTTGCCTCTGACCCCCAGAGAGCAAGGGCTCCCACGGGGCACCCTTTCCCGCGCTCAGTGGGAAGGGTGCAACGTATGCCACTGCCCCCGGGTGACTCGCACGGACCGCTGCCCACGCGTGCGACAACACGCCGACCTGGTCCAAGAGAGGCTGGGGTGGGAGGCGCGCGGCCGACCTCCGTTGGACGACCAGGGCCGGGAATTACCACCGAGGCCAGCTAGGTGATAATGTCCTGCCCCCGTGGGCAGGACCACCGATACATCGCCCTGTCGTCCAATAAAACATAAATTTGACATTACTCGGACTATGATCCTTTATTATCCTTCCTCATCTCCTCCTCGGAAAGTATAGCGCTAACGGAATCATCGTCAAGGACCCTATAGGCCCAGACTGGAAGGGGGCTGTGACGGTAAACGTCAAGTTAGCGCTAACCATTTAACCTTATTGCTGTCCGTGAGGGCAGCACCTCCCGGGGGGACAAAAATACGTAACGAAGGAATTCGGCACGCGAGCAAACGGAACGCGCGCGAACGAATTTGAACCAGTGAAGCATCGACCATCAAAGTGTCCGTCCGCTTACGATATCATCCCTTCGATTCACGCGCCCTTGACGTTCGTACGCTCTAATAATAACAGCGACCAGTGATCCAGGAGTACAGCCGCCAAGGAGCCATCGAGTACCAGCCGGAGGCCAGAACGAGAAAGAGAGAGAGTGTGGAAGGTTTCGCCATCGAGGGCGAAACCAGTGCGTGCGCGCGTTCGCGACTCGCGAATACCAAAAACAACAATAAAACCGTGCTGTGCTGTGCGAAGTACTCGTTGTTTCTCCTCGATCGCCTGCGAGTAAAAGGTAAGCTGGCCAGCTTAATTTCGCGTTCGCGATTACACAAATAATAGCTTGATTCTAACATTTAATGCGTGCATGCAATGGCACTCGTAACAAAGAGCGGCGAGCGTACCGTCAAAGCGTGTTGTCGATGAGCGAGCGTGCATGTAAACAAACGCGCGGGCCGACCTTTTGTGAGTTTAGAAGGATAATAAAAGATCCGATTTACCTTACTAACAAGTGTTTTCATTGATTCTCTTATCTCACATAGCTTCCACTCAATTTAGCTTAGGTTATAAACGATTATCGGTTGACTGACGCATATTTTCTCGTGCTCTCCCGGAATAGTAGTGAGCATTGACAAGTTCGCGTGTCTTCTCAAGATAATCGCGTGATATAATTTATTAAACGGTCCTACCCCGTTACAGTT
Organism: Phymastichus coffea; assembly: GCF_024137745.1. Classification (NCBI taxonomy): domain Eukaryota; kingdom Metazoa; phylum Arthropoda; class Insecta; order Hymenoptera; family Eulophidae; genus Phymastichus; species Phymastichus coffea. Next base: position 1,061,688 of record NW_026706822.1, on the reverse strand, counting down.
TATATAGAATAGATGGAACTTCTATTATTGCAGTTACTGTTTTATTTTTTTCATTTGTAAATACATGATTTACTTTGCATTTTTCTTCGTATTGACTAAAATTTCTTGCATTAATATCAGTTTCTATATCTTTTACATTTGTTGTGAAAGCTTTAGAAATTCCTACTACTTTAACTATCGGTTTACGTATTTCTTCTTTTGGAACAGTAAGTCCCGGTAGTTTTTTTTGTAAAGTTTTTTCTAACACTGTGACATTTTCTTCGGTCATGCAGTTGATAATTATTGTGTCAGTATTTTTAACTTGTACACTTTTTGTTTGTATGTTTTTGTCTTTAATTAAGTAATGTGCTACTTGATTTTCTAAGTTTATGTTATCATTACTCTTTTTCTTTATTATTAATCTTGGTATTCTTTTGGGCTTAGGTTTTGGTAGTGTAATTGTTTCAGCATATGTTTTTCTCATAATGTTAGTATTTGCATTATTATTTTGTTTTTCTTTAATTAGTAGTTCATTGAGCAATTCATTTTTTTCTTTTGTTTCTTTATACAGTTCTTTCAATAGGTTATTTTCGGCTTTTAATTGTTGTAATTCATCCAAATCATTGATCTGTGTTACATCCATATGATCATCTTTTTCATTTAAAATTTGCTTTTCATTCACAAGCTTATTTAATATTTCCTGTTTTATTTGTTCTCTACTTACAAGTTTGAATTGTGTTATGAAAGCACTAGCTTGTTCACTTAAGTCCCCATATGGCAAGTTTGATGTTAGTGCAAAATTTGGATGCTCCTGGCATATTATGAATGAGCTGTTTATTAGTTTGATTGCATTTCCTGCATTGATTTTTGCTACTATTTCACTCGTATGATAGAAATTTCCACATACTAAACACACAACTGCTCCTACTTTTGTATTTGGATGACACTTGAAATGCTTATGTAGCGATGATGCGTCAGGCGGTTGCACTTCCGCACCGCTCGACCGGGACATCGCGACTGAAATCCGAATTTAATTCGGGTAGATAAGAAAATACTTCCTATCGACTGGCAATCGGTACGTGCCACTATTATGGGTAAAGAGTCGTGGCCGTGGTCATAGCAGCCACCCAAAGTTCTTTGCCTCGAGCTCCGGGAGTAAGGCCCGACACCTTTGTGTGACAAAACACAATTTTAACGCTAATCTCGAACGCTAAAACACCTGGTTTAAGCCTGGATCTCGGAAATTGATTCGAATGAGTGGCATGACTGGCACGAATATCGAAAACTGCCTGGGGAGTCGCCTTGTCGGCTAAGCGAGACCCCGCCCTTGACCCAAGTCAGAAAATTAATCGAAAGAGCAGAGATCAATATCAGCGAGTCATAAAAGCCTTCCATGGGAAGCGAAATCCGAAACTCGGGCAAAAAAATCAGAACACAACCTTTTCGAATAACGGACACCCACCAGCGTGAGCGGAGACGACCGAAACGCAATGGGAAGACATGCCTCGGCACGTCGAAGCGATGGACCTGTGAGTCGTGGGAGAAATCCCTTAATACAGGAACGCAGGGTGGGATGATCTTCGAACGCGAGCCCAGGAGGAGAGGCTTAGCTGGTTGATCGTCTTAGGAATTTCTTCTGTTGTCCTGGCTGAGTCTCTCTTCTGACATCCCAATTTGGGTTGGCCTCTGCGGGGTAGTGGTACCAGGTCAAGCAAATTACATTATTAATTTTTTTGCGTGATTTTGCAAGCGTTATATATCTGAAAATTATTATATACAAAAGTTTATACACAAAGTTAAAAATATACAAAATAATGAATCGACGTAATTATTATTTCAATTATCGAAGGAATGCAGATGCTTCTATATCGCAATATACAAAACATGATCGAAAGATGAGAAGAGATGAAAATGTACAACTGGTATAATATTTATTATACTATTGATATAATGAACATTTACTTTTTTTTCCTTGTACACACACACATATATTTGTCATGCAAAAGTTAGTAAGATAATCATAATACACAAATTACTTATTATTTTTAAAGGATAATGTACCAGAAGCTGAAGTTGCTATAGACATTGATAATTATGAAAGACCAATAAATGAAGTTGATAATTATGATAATATTGAAGCGCCGCGGAAAGATGAATTTAAAATAGAAAACATTGGGGTAAAAGTTATTGCAACAGTAAATTTAAACTTTTTTTCAAGTAAATTGTTTGCTGAATATAATAAACGTATTTAGATTTGAATTTCTTGATTCAAGAAAATTTTTTTATAATTGAAACGAAATATTAGTTCATGAGTAATAAATATTAATTTGATTGTGTTAATTTGTGTACAATATTTTATCAATTAAAAAATCTTCACATAGAGGAAAATGAGTCTTGTTCGTGAAAAAAATTACCTATATTTGTGCACTTTGTGTCGTAAGATACACTATTTGTTATAAAATTTTATTAATGTACGTTTAAAAAAATTAGATTAGAGAGTTAGAAAGATGCATTAGTAGAAGATGATAATGAAAATAACGATCTATTTCAAAATGAAGTAAAAGAAAATGAAATGATCGATGAAGTGATAGAGCAAGAAATTATTATTGATTTACAACAGGATGTTAAGAGCAGAATTATTGTCGATCCACAAAATGAGGTTCATAAATATTTTTATTTGTATAGAAGATTTAATGTATAACATAATAAAATTATATGTTTCTACTTTTTGAATTATACATTATAGGACCGTCTTCCAATCTACCCAGGATCAACACTCACAAAAGAAGAAAACGATTTGTAGATAATGAGTCAATGGATTATCAAACAGTTTCACATTTTGTTAGATGAAATGGAGCAAATATATAAGATTGCAAGAGAAATAAATCTTTCATGGCGTAATCAAATGGATTTCAAGATGAGCAAAGTGTGTCATATTTGTAGGAAATATTTTCAACGTGATGAAACGAGAGTTACACATCATTGTCATTTGACAGGCCGATTTAGAGGTGCTGCTCACGTATCCTGTAATGTATCAACGTTAGCTTCACTAGTTTTTTACAGATTATTTATTGTAGTCGTAAGCGTAGCGACGTTAGCTTCACTAGTTTAGTGCAACGTTCGTAAGTTTACAGCATCGTTACTCTCCTGAGGATCGGCTATATAACAAATTCTTTTATCATTCGCGTCGTATTGTCCGTCTTTAGTGATGTTATACCCTATACCAGGAGGACCTCGATTACCTCCTTTTTTTCAATATACGTCCAAACACATCAACACTCATTTTATTACTGAGGAATATTTAGGATTCTCTTAATATATATAGCCAGCTTCACGTAATTCTTCAATGATTGAATGAATTTCATTAACATGACTAGGATTACCAGCGGTTTGTTCGGCGATAAGCAATCTCAATCGATCAACGAGCTCGTTTGGATCATCCCAATATTCATAATCAAATAATGTTCCTTTTCTTGCTATTTTATAGTTAGGAAAAAGACCTCTTCCATCAATAGTCAATTTTCGCTTCTTAGCACTACCACTTAAAGATAAATTTGGACCAATATATTTTTTGAATTTCTTTACACGCTTATTGCGATATTCTCCATTTGTTTCATATCTCTTACGATGAGCGTTAGTGATTTCAAGAATTTTTATATAATTTTCAATATCCAATGAACTGATTAATTTAGAATCAGGTTTTTTACGAAAGAAAAGTTCCATTAAACCAAGCGTCTTGCTGTATGCTTTATCATTCACAGTCACATTATCGTTTTGGAAAGAAATTGGAAAATTGCCTATGACATATGTATTTTCATGCAAGCGAATGCCAAATGTCTTGTCTAAATTACTTTTCTGTTGCGGTTCATGCAATAGTCAAATATAGTTTCCCACAATCGAGTCATCCAATAGCTGTTTTTGTTGTTTTGTAGTTACATTTGAACTAACATTGTCTAAATTTATTGCAGTTCTATCAAGTGTTGATTCACTAGTCTTACTAAATTCGTTTTCATCACCATCATCAGTAGCATCAGCAATAGACATAGCGGATAAAAAGTAGAATCAAGCGGATGTAATGTAGAATTTAAGACATTAACAGTACTATTGAAATATCGAGATTTATAGGGAGTGTCAGCTGTTGTTTCTGACTTGAAAACTTTATCGAACGTAATTTTCTTCTCCTTGTTCGTTTCCTGTTCAGTATTATCGTTAGTTTTATCAATAGCTACTTCCACAAGTTTCTTCAATGGATCAACCATAGGTTTAAAAGTTTCATTCAATGTATTTTCTAAATCAGCTTTACCGCGTTTTATTAGTTGATACTTGCCTCTTATGGCATCACGAGCTATGGATAATTGCTCGAACACCTTCTTTTCTCTTTCAAAGTCAGCCATGTTTACGCTTCTAATTTCTGAAATTAAATAATCTTCATCCACTCACTCATCTATATTTATAGCAAAAGAATCAAATCCCTTTCTATATCGTCCATGATTTATTGGTCTGTCTCTGTCGATAACCAAAAACCCATGATTATCGTCTCTCCAACATTTTGAACAAATTGCTTTAAACTTCTCAAAAGTCATATCTGAGTTAACATGATCGTTGTAAATATGTTTAATATTCACGTCATCTTGTCGAAACAAAACTAGTAAATTCACATTATCTCGAATGAGATGCTTCGGTATGCGAGCGTATGATTGACAGAGATAGAAACTATCTACTTTTTTATGTCTTCCCATACAGAAGAATGCTCTCACGTTGTCCTGCTTTTCAGTGGCTATATCGTCGAAAATCATGATGGAATTTGGATTAGCTTTATCCGGTGATACAGCTGCCTCATGCTCGCTGAATGCATAATACTGTATACCATCAATTGGTTCCAATAAATCTTTTAAAAACTTATACTTTGGTTGATTGAGGGACTTTGAATAAACATAAATGTTTTCAAATCTAAGTCCATTAGGATGTGTGATTAGTGTTAGTAAACAGTTAGTTTTCCGACAGTTACTAGGACCACAGAAATCTGCTCGTATACTGTCAGGCAATAGTTCACCATGTCTTTTTTCTCGTTTTTCCGTCTCAACCACATATCAAAATTTATGACTTGCAACTTAAGTGGTTGCTCTTTGAAGTCCATATTGTTTTCTAATCACCGATCGAACGACGAATGAGACTACAAACTATAAAAAGACTGTTTATATATTTTTTAGTTTCATTAAGACTTTGTCTTCTGATGAGGTATGATCATTTGTTACAAAAGAAAGACTGGTGGTGCTGGCTTAGTGAATAAGATCATTAATAACTTACCATTCGAAGCTCATTTCCCTGGTAGTATTGCTGGCCGGGAACTAAATTGAAAAAACGACTTGCTTGTAATGATCCGGGAGAAAATCCGCTAGACGCTGCTTGTAAAGATCACGATATTGCTTATTCTCAGAATCGAGAGAACATTGAGGCGAGAAACGAAGTCGACAAAATTCTAGCTAAACAAGCCTGGGACAGAGTGCAAGCGAAAGATAGTAGTTTTGGTGAGAAACTTGCTGCGTTTGCTGTAGCCAACATAATGAAAGTTAAAAGTAAACTTGGTATGGGTGTTACAATTTTAAAACAAGGAAAGAAATGAGGTAAGGGATTAAAAAATCGCCAACAACAACGACAGCGACGAAAGACACATGTAAAAAGTAAAAATCTATCAATTACATTGAAAAAAATTATTAACGCAACCTCGAAAAGTGTTGTACCTAGTAATAAATCACTCTTTGTCATTCGTTCGGCTATAAAAGGCGCCAAAGAAGCTGTGAAGAAGGCTGGAAGAAGAAGAAAAATAAATATTCCTCGTATTCTACCAATTCCTAGTAAAGTGGGTGGAGCTCTTCCTTTTTTCATTCCATTATTTGCCACTTTGAGCGCCACTGGAGCTATAGCTGGAGGAGCTGCTTCAATAGCAAAAGCCGTTAACAGTGCTAAGGCCGCTCAAAAATAATTGAAAGAAGCTCATAGATACAATAAAACTATGGAAGGTATTGCTATTGGTAAAGGACTTTATTTGAAACCACATCGTAAAGGTTATGGTCTACATCTGAAACGATATCCAAGTGGAAAAGGTTTAAAAAAAAAAGCTCGAAGTAACTTTACCTAATCGAGCACTGACAGATCATAATATAAAAAAAATATGCTCAAATACTAAAAATTGCAAGTCTTGGAGGTGCTTTTATGCATGATGCTCCTCCGATCGATGGACCTCGATATCAAGAGACAGCTATTGTAAATTTAGATAATAAACAGGTGACAGGTACTCATTGGGTAGCATATAAAAAGAAAGGTGATGAAGTTATGTATTTTGATAGTTTTGGTAATCTACAGCCGCTTATAGATCTATTATTATCTCAAAGTTAATAGAATTATGTATAATTATATTGGATATCAAGATTTTAATACATATAATTGCGGCCATCTTTGTCTCAAATTTCTTTTAAACAAACTATAGAAAAGACAACTAGTATAAAAAATACTCATTCGACGAATAACTATCATTTGATATGAATCTGTCATGGAGAATACACTGACATTGAGTCTCTCGGGAACATCATCCGTACTCGAATCATATTATTTTCCACCGATCGAATTGATACCAAACAAAATATACGTTCTCGGTCTAGTTCAGCTATTAACATTTAATTCAATACCAAACATTGACGTTGGTTATAATAAATTTTACATTGAAGGTCAAGAAGCTTTCACTTTACCGACTGGTAGCTACGAAATAGAAGCTATTGAAAGCTTTCTCAAAGAAGCGTTAGCACCTAAAGGTATATCGTTTAGCCTAAAACCAAATAATAATACTCTACGTAGTGTCATTTAGTGCAGTCAAAAAACACATTTTGAACCAGAAAATTCTATTGGATCAATTTTAGGCTTCACTAAACGTACGCTTGTTGAAAACGAAACACATAGTTCTCACTTACCCGTCACTATACTCGAAGTCAACGCTTTACGTGTAGAGTGTAATATTACTACAGGCTCTTACATAATCGATCGTAAAGTACATATTATACATGAATTTTTTCCAGCAGTCCCACCTGGATATAAGATTATAGAAGTTCCCTCTCATGTCATTTACCTTCCAGTCGCTGTGAGGAGCATTGATCATTTTCAAATTCGTATAGTTGATCAAAACGGAAACCTAGTTAACTTTCAAGGAGAAGTCATCACAGTGCGAGTACATATAAAGACCATATCTTAGTAATGGAAATCATTTACAATATAAAGAGCAGCCGAGGCTATATTAAAAGACAAAAATGTCAAACAACAGCCAGTCATCAGCGAGCTATCAGACCGCTCACCTCATCGTGGAAGAAAATATTGTGCATATTAGTGTGTTGTATAAAACAACAACAACAACAATAACAACAATATGGAGGGAATTCTAGACATTCAGTCAGCTGTCGCTTTCGATATATATAGCTCATTATGAAATTCATGCGCATCAACCTTAATCATAATCATATTTCAATAATAGCGATGAAATTCATATAGCAATCCAACATCATGCTTCCATCACGCAGTATGACTCATATTTGTGGTCGGTTGACCAAGCCGGATGGTACTACGCCAGTGGAGAAGACTTTATTAGTCAACAACGTCCTCTGTCATTTGTTCGAGGAAACACGATATGAAATAAATGCTATTGAAATTGATAAAGTGAAAAATGTAGGCTTAACGAGCCTCATGAAAAATTGGCTTTCACTCAATCCATGTCAAAGCTCTATCGCTGAAAATGCCGGATGGAATGGTGATAACAATGAAGTTTTAATATGTATCGCTCTAAGTTTTTTTGATGTTACTATACCTCTTAGTATGTTGATGGGCTTTGCTCAAGATTATCGGAAAATTGTAGTCAATGTTAAGCATGAACTTATTCTCACAAGGTCAAGAGATGATTTGAATGCTATTTTAGGTGCTCCAATAGGGAATCCTGCTGCTTCAGAAAAATAAAAAATTACTTTAACTAAGGTTGAATGGTTGATACCATATGTGATGGTTGCAGACAAAGAAAAAATCAAATTACTCAATCAGATTGGACGAGATCGTGCAATTACAATGAGTTATCGTACTTGGGAAATGTATGAGTATCCAAAATTACCACATACATCAAAGCATGTTTGGAGTGTTAAGAGTTCCAATCAATTGGAAAAGCCTCGCTTTATTATTTTAGCTTTTCAAACTAAACGTAAAAGTTCGGCGAGTGTTAATTCTAGTAATTTTGATCATTGTAATATTAGTAATGTGAAGCTATTCCTCAATTCACAATGCTATCCGTATGGAAATCTCAATTTGAATATCAATCAAAATCAGTATGCTGTTCTCTACGATATGTATACTAATTTTCAAAACGCTTATTATGGTAAAGAAAACGAGCCGTTACTCAATAAAAAAGATTTTATTAATAAAGTGCCGCTAATAGTTATAGACTGCTCCAAACAAAATGAAACATTAAAAATCGCGCCAGTCGATGTTCGCCTAGAATTTGAAACTCGGACTGATTTTCCTGAAGATACTGCAGCCTACTGCTTAATATTACACGACCGTATTATACAATATAATCCAATTAGTGGTGATGTTAAAAACTTAGTTTGAAATTAACAAGACATTATGTAATCAATGTATAGAATGCTTTTGAATAAAAAAGAAAATAAAATATATATATTGTTGAAATTTAATAAAAACTACCTATAATCATACTATATAGTGACTATGACGCCCTATACTTACGAATGGTGAGGTATGATGACTATGACGCCCTCTACTTTCGAATAGTGAGGTATAAGCTTTATATAGAACAAACACGTGCCTCTACTCTCATAACGGTTTTGGAAACTAGTAGAGTTCACATTAACTTTAGCATCTTTTCAAATGGATTTCGTAATAGATTTTCAAGGCTTTCAAAGTTTAAACGAGACTTTTGTTTGTAAAGAACTCGCATATCTACCATTAGATATAGATACTGTTCCAACTGTGTTTTTCTTCGAACCACCATATCATTGGTTTCAACTTCCTTTCAAGTGTCGAAAAGTGAATCATTTCTTAGAAACGCGTCATCATGGTTTATTATGGAGATTCGGTCTTATTCCATATAGAAATTTAGCACGTTTACTAAACAATCATTTAAATAATTCTAGAAATATTTATGTAAAAGAATTAAAAAAGGAACAATGGTTACAAAAAATTTTACCTGAAAAGTAAGTATTTTTATTTATTTATTTTTTGTTAGAAATTAAAGTCATTATTAATTAAAAATTTTTTTCTTTTTTTAGAAAAATTTTAGAACTTGAAAGCGAGATGAGATGTCCACCAATGAGCGCATTACCTTACCCATTAGAAACAATATATACATATCATTACAATAAACCAGCTAACTTTGTATGTGCCGTTACAAATGCACAAAGATTGTTTTTATGGATAAAAGCTAGACTGAAGCAATCTGAAATGGAAGGTATTGATGAAGATGACAATATTACATATAAAAATTCAACTCAATATTTCAATATAGCGATGTCAACTACTGAAAATAAAGATTATAGACAGACTGTATTATATTCCATGTATAGTTGAATGAACAATAAATTAATAATTATTCGAAAATTCTATAAGTTTTATTAATTAATATTCAAATTAAATCATACTGTGAGGTTAAAAGATTCCCGAAATCTAATGAAACTACTATAGCGCTTGCTTAGAGAAAGAGAGAGAGAGAGAGAGAGAGAGAGAGAGAGAGAGCAGCATATAGCTTACCAAGCTATATGCTACCCTCTCTCCAATGGCCCACATGTCCTACTATCGCAGGAGAGCGAGAGAGAGAGAGAAAGGGAGAGAGACACTTTTTGTTATGTAATTTCTTATGTAATTTTTTTATTTATTTATATAATTATTAATAAATATAATATTACAATTATTTATTTACATGATGTTTTTTTAATTTTTTTTTTACCGTATGGTTTGGAAGGTTGTGTTGGTCTTCGAACCATTCCGGGATACATTATATTCACGGTTTCTATTTCCTTCAATTTTATTTTACGCTTGTTGGTGGCGATGGCAGTAGTGGTGGTGATGGTGATGGCATTGGTGGTAGTGGTGGTGGTAGTAGTGGTGGTGGTGATGTCAGCGGCAGTAGACTTTGCCCTTGTAAGGGTATTTTCAATACTGCATAAGGACTCTCGAGCAACATCGTTTATCTGAAAAAAAAATAATAAGTTTATAATTAATAATATGATTATTAAAAAAATTATACCTTAAAAAATTTCTTTTGGGGGGTAACGACGCAAAGGGATTCCTCTTTTTCCTCGCTGTTTCCACCAACACCTTTTCGGTTGCAGACTTTTTGGCTGCAGGCTTTTCAGCTGCAGGCTTTTCGGTGGCAAGCTTTTCGATTGCAGTCTGTTCGGCTGCAGCTTTCTTGACTGCAGCCCTTTCAGCTGCAGCTTTTTTGGTTGCAGCCCTTTCAGCTGCAGCTTTTTCGGCTGCAGCCCTTTCGACTGCAGCCCTTTGAAAAGCGGCTCTTTGGGCTTCAGCACGTTGTCTTGCTGAGCGCTCAGCAAACACCAATATCTGCTACAACTAAAAAACAAACAAATATTTATATATTTATATGAAGCAAATTATAAAAAGTAAAATTTCTTACCTCGATCACTCCCTGCAGCAGCTGGCCAATCCTCAGTTTTTAAGCAGGATCGACCATGATTGAATGAAGCTGAAAAATACAATATATAAGACTATAATAATTAAAAATAAATATATAATAAAATTACTTACGACTGATAAAATTGCTAATATATAATTGCTAATAGTAGATGGTAAAATGTTGCTGTCAGAATGCCCGCCAGCAGGTTTGGAGGAGTCTAAAAAAAGATATATAAATTAAATTATAATATTAATGTAAAGATTGCTATTTTTTACTTACATTTGCCATGAATACGATCATAGTATTTAATGTTCGTATAATTTCCAATGAATTCGTGATGCACTTTTTTTAATCACTTAACTTTACTCACTTTTTAAGAAATTTTCTCTTGGAGACCTAGTTTACTAATGAAAGATTTTCTGAAAATAAAGACGTTTTTATTTCGTTCCCCCCAAAAGTTTCATACTCTCGAAACTCCATTCAAAAATAGCGAAGGTATTTTTTTTTTAATGGAAGAGGAAATAAATTTAGTTTTAGTTGCTCAGTATGCGATTCGTAATTAAGATACAAGGTAACTTCAAAAGAAAAAGGTACAACGATTACGTCTTAAACCGTCAGCATGAGGTAAAACGCCATCAGAGAGTGCATTCTGAGAAAACACATAATCATGCGACTCTGAAAAACAAAAAACAAAAAAGATGGGGGTGGGGGCACTCTGTGGAAGAGGCCCATTGGCATGCGGGAGGTGTCAAATGAAAAACAAATGCCTTTTAAACACTACGCATGGAGTCTCACCTTAAATTAATGAGGTAAAACGCCATCAGAGAGTACATTCTGAGAAAACACATAATCATGTGACTCTGAAAAACAAAAAACAAAAAAGATGGGGGTGGGGGCACTCTGTCGAAGGGGCCCACTGGCATGCGGGAGGTGTCAAACGAAAAACAAATGCCTTTTAAACACTCAGCATGGGGCTCACTGGCACGCGGGAGGTGTCAAAGGTACATCACATGCCTTTTAGACACTCAGCATGGGGTCTGACCATAAATTAACCTTTAGAGGGCCGGGCTTTTGAAAAATTTGAAAATCGCATTTTTCTATAGGAATGTGGTCTAAGGTCCCTGAGTTAGAGCAAAACTAAATTGCGATGTTGGTGAGTCAGACCCCTTACGCCTAGAGGCGTATTCCGGTCCGGTACGGTAAGGCCAAATGTTGAAATTTTCAAAATTTCAGAAAAACGTTAAAATGCACAATTTTTTTATTTTTAGCTGTATTTAGTTTTTATCTGGTCATTCTATATTAATATTACTTGAAAAATATTACAAAGGGCGCTATCAACCGGCGATATTTAAGTTTCTTTATTCTTTACATTTGAAAACTACACAAATACATTATAACATACAAAAAAGAATAAAAGTCAAAACCCACGGACCAGAGCATATACACTTTATGTTTTTTGGGTCACTGAATCTGAATCTGGTGTCAGTTTGACCCCATGACCTCAAAGCCAAGGTCATTTGAAGGTCAAATCTACAAAATATGGTTACCTTCTTGAAAACATGTTTTTTGGTTTGCTGAATCTGAAACCGTAGATAGTATTACCCCACAAGGGCAGGGTCAAAGTCATTCTCAAGGTCAAATTTATAAAACTTACTATAATCAATTTAGAATCACTACCACTTGTATACATTTTTTACGGTCGATGAATCCAAATCCGATATTTTTTATCTTTATCAAGCATAGATAAAGATAATATCGAGTTTTTCATCACGTTGACCTTACTATGTCCTTGTTATCGATTTCTTACAAATAAAAAAATATCTGATTCCAATTTAGTCCAAAAATATATACATGTACAAAGTATTTTACAATATTCATCTAATAATATCAAAAATCACCGCTAGGTGACGCGAACCCGAAAATCGTTATCCATATCTAAAGTAGCTCATTGATTTACATAAGTAGAAGCGGTATAGTAACAATTTGAATCTAAAATAGCTGTGTTATTGTGGTACTGTCCGGACAGGATCAATTATTACAATTTATTGCTACTATATGAATACTTTTATATCATAGCTTTTTGTCAGGATCATCATCTGATTATCTCTCCAAATATGTTAATTAGCAGTGGAGAATCTGAACTAGAAATTGAACTTGATCCTAATTCTGATTCTGATACAGAAATTGTAGAAATTGATACGGATGAATTAGAGTTCATTCCTGGTCTTGAAATATTTTATGAAAATTCTTTCTCTCCTTCTATCAAATCATTTTCATCACGATCTGGTATCAGAGAAAATATCGAATTGAATGGGAATGATCCCATTCATTATTTTGAATTTTTCTTTGATGAAGTTCTTCTAAAACTTATATGCGAAGAAATAAATCGATTTCAAGGTCAAAATCCTGAACCAGAACGGGTGAACATGGCTAAATGGGTAGATTTGGAAAAAGAAGAATTTTTGAAATTTTTAGCTCTATCCATTCTCATGGGATATATCAGAAAAGGAAATCTGAAAAACTATTGGAGTACTTCTCCAATGTTATCAACTCCCATATTTCTAAAAACAATGACTCGCAATCGTTATTGTCAAATTTTACGGTTTTTACATTTTACAGATAATAATGTTCCATTTGATCATCCATTGAAAAAATTGAAATCGTTTGTAGATCATCTGAAAACCAAGTTTGCTACCATTATAGATCCAGCAACAAAATTATGCATCGATGAAAGTCTTGTTTTGTGGAAAGGTCGACTGTCTTTCAAACAATATCTACCTTTGAAACGCCACCGATTTGGTATAAAATTATTCGTTCTTGTAGATTGTGAGACCGGAGTAATCTTGGACTTTATTATTTACACAGGGGCGAATACTGATTACGAGAAGTTCGATTTGGGTGTTACAGGAGATGTTGTTGGTCATATGATGAAACCTTATTTCAACAAAGGTCATATTCTTTACGTTGATAATTGGTATTCTTCTCCGAAATTGGCTGAAGTTTTGCACGAGAAAGAAACAGGATTATGCGGTAAGATAAAAAAGAACAGAAAAGGATTACCATGCTTGAATATGAAACTTCAAAAGGGAGAAGTGCAATTGGCCCATAACATGGTCTGGATGGCTATAAAATGGCAAGATAAAAAAGAAGTGTACATGATAACTTCAGTACACGAATTTGAATATTCAGAAACAGGGAAAAGAGACTGTAAAACTGGAGAAAAAAAAATGAAACCAACGTGCATAATTGATTATAATAAAAATATGGGAGGAATAGACCATATTGACAAACAACTATCGTTGACTGAGACCGTAAGAAAGTCAATGAAGTGGTACAAAAAATTGTTTTTTCACTTAGTCCATATGGTCTTTGTAAATGCACATGCAATGTACAACATGAATAATAATAGATTATGTTTTCCTGAATTTAGAATGAAAATAGTTGAAGATATACTCCAATTGAATGATGAGCTGAATAAAAGCAATGAGGCCACTTTGCACGTCTCGTGGGAAAACATTTACCTGTTTTCGCAGACAAGAAAAAAAGGTGTGCGCTGTGCCTTATGACAAAATAAAGAGCAAAATCAAAATTCCAATGCAGTAAATGCTCCATTCCATTATGTATTACTCCTTGCTTTTATACCTATCACACTAAAAATAATTTGCCATAAATAATTGAGTAGTTACCAATTGTAAAATAAAAATAGTTTTCTAAAAAGTAAATAAATATGAAAATATAAAATAAATAAATATAAGAATACCCTAGTTTACATACAACCATACACGCACTCATACTCTAGTACACTTACTACAACTCTACACACACACATGCTTTAGAGCACTTACAACTATACACACACAGACACACACATACACACACATACATACACACACACATGGAATCAGAAGTTCGCCACGTCCACGTCGTTGATTCTGGGTAAAGCCAAGAGAGGGCATGTTTACTAATTTTTTCTCTCAAACATTCTTTCGAGTTATTGCTAAACATAATTTTCAAACGAAATGGACATTTTGCAAATTTGACTTTCAAATTACCTTGACCCTGAGGTCATGGGGTCAAGCCAACCCCAGATTTGGATTCAGTGATCTCAAAAACATAAGTATGCACTGTTCAAATTCGATTGCCATTTTTTGCAAATTTGACTTTCAAATTACCTTGACCCTGAGGTCATGGGGTCAAGCCAACCCCAGATTTGGATTCAGTGATCTCAAAAACATAAGTATGCACTGTTCAAATTCGATTGCCATTTTTTGCAAATTTGACCTTCAAATGATCTTGACCCTGAGGTCATGAGGTCAATCCGACTTCAGATTCGGATTCAGCGACCCCAAAAACATGAGTATTCTGAATGAAAAATTGTAACTAGTGACTTTTGAAACTCCTACACATAATTTTCAAGTAGGATTGACATCGAAACTAGAAATGTCTTAGAAACTTAGCCATATTGCATCTCCCATTTTAAATTTAATTTTTTTGAATTGAGTTATTTAAATGAAAAAAATTGAGTACTTATGAAAAAAAATGTTTACGCCTCTAGGCGTTGTCCGGCCCTCTAAAGGTTAAAAGGTGTCACGGTAGTGACACCTTCATCGGGCGGCTCCTTTGTGTCCCAGAACATACACGTATCCCTTATAACGTACATTGGCGGCATCTTTTGTAGGCTTCTTTGTGTCCCAGAACATACACATATCCCTTATACGTACATTGGCGGCATCCTTTGTCGGCTCCTTTGTGTCCCAGAACATACATTGCTTATCTACTTTCATTAACAGATGTTAATGAATATTTAATTCATTACAGATGTTAATGTATCATTTAAAGGTTTGTTAATCTTGTTAATGTTTCAAGAACAATTTTACAATCTGTATATGTTATCTCTGATAGTTCGCAAATCTGAAAAATGGTAAGAAGTGACAATACATGGAAGAAAACGAGATTTACATGTAAAAAGATCTACGTAACAAGAATTTGGATGACTAATTTTGTCAGTTTGATATTCAGCTGAACAAATATCTTATTTTCTAAGAAATCAAAACATTGTTCATAATCTAAATTAGAGAAGTCTTCGAATAAATCTTTCAATTCACTCAAAAGATACACATCGGGTAATTACAATATACAGTACATTATCATGTAGTTTTTCCGTTTGAAGAACTATCAGTTATTGGCAAAATACCACAAGCAACATTTTGAACATTTTATCTATGATCATTAGAACTTTTATTGTCAATGTCCAGAGAAGAAGTTATTTTGGTTAAAATTTTCGGTCTGTAATTGTAGGCTGCAGTATAAAAAAAAGCTCCGATGTCAACGTAAGCTTTGGTGGTCCGCAAAAAGCTGTGATAGCATTCTGAAAATTAGCATTATTTATTAGTATATGAAATACTTTAGCTAAAGAAACTTCTATTTTTTTCTGAATGGCTTTTAAAATTTTTTATCTTCCGATATGAAGCTGCTTCTCACACGTATCGCGCGCAAGTATAAATCAATCGCAGCCATTTTACGTTTTGTTTCAGACGGAATATCTAAAATTGCCATTATTCGTTCAACATAAAATAATTTACGCCAAAGCAATTTTTTAGTAGTTTGCTTCAAATTGTTAATCAAGTATTTTTTTTAAACTTTTGTCTAATTGAACTTCGCTGCAATTTTACTAACTACTTTAAAATTGATTACTCCGGATTTATTCACTTCTTTTATTGTATTAGTAGCTTGTTTTAATCTATAACGATTCTGTCTTTTAGACAAAAATTTAGATTTATTTTGTTCATAATTCATTTTCTTTTTTTTTTACAAATTTCTAATTTTCATTTCTTATAGAAATTTTTTATTTTTTCACAAGCCTGTAATCTATGTAGTTTGTAATTCTCTCGTTTACTTTTATTGATAGTTTCTATACTCTTATGTTTGATTGGCACCTGATTAAGTGTGATATCTTTCTTTAATGCAGAGTCTTCTGTGGTTGAGAATGAGTTTTTATTTTCATGCAAAGTAATTTCTGTTGATAGGTTTTATATAATATTTTTGCAATTGGTACACGAATCTTTGTGATTTATTTCTATTGAATTTATTTTACTTCTAACAATAAGTGCCGAATCATGTTGCAAAAGGAGTTCGTCCGGTATTTTAAAATTGGCTGAATTTCGTTGCACTTCTTTTAAAAAAATCACGTAAGCGTTCGTAATATCTGTTGGCGAAGATATTTTTGTTACTATTGAATCATTAACTAAAAAGCAACGGTCGCCCTTTCGTTCAAAGTTGTAACAATGTCCACTTTGTTTTTGAATTCATACTTATATAGTATGAAGTCATGAACTATAAACTATTTATTAAATATTCTTTATTATTAATGAATTTTTACCTCATGCAATAAGAATTCTCTATATGTATCTATTACGTCGTATTAAATGTATAAGTTACATTTTCTCTCGTAGAAGGATATTTTGAATTTTCTCTCTCTCTCTCTCTCTCTCTCTCTCTCTCTCTCTCTCTCTCTCTCTCTCCACAGGGAGCTTCACTTACTACCATAGCTGTTTTTGAGACAATGCTAGAGACTGCGAGCGTAGTCGCTTGACTGCCATCTTCTTAAGATGTTCCTCCTAAACATCTCTACTAGGAATGAACCTTATTTCCGTCATTCACCCTTTTTTGCAATCGCTTGGTTGCTCGTTCCCAGTGATGTAATATCTCTACTAGGAGAGTATCCTATTCTTCTCATGCATGGCTATTTTTTAATTGTAATGAATGAAATTCTAGTTAAATATTAGTTAAATAAGTTCATATTTTAATTTTTTACTTCATATTTATGATTTTTAATTATATATTGAGAAAAGTACACTTTGTGTATAATCTTTATGTTCAGTATCCGAAATAGCTATTTCAAAAATTTCAAAAATTTTCTATACAAATTATCGTCGTTTGTAAATTTTTTTATTATAGCGACCTCTTTTGATTTTGCATGTTTTTGTCTTTCCAACATCCAAGCGTATATCTTTTGTGTACTTACCGCAGCACATACTATATTTTTGTTAGCAAGTTTGGCATTAACATTGGCTAGTAGTACATTGCTAGAGGAAGGAAGGAACATTCCGGCTAGAGAGATATTTTTGATGAATTTGATGCGCTGGTCGTCGTACAGCGGGCATTGCCAGAGAATATGGTCAAGATCTTGGTAATCGTGTTTGCAGTCGCAAATAGTTTCTGTACATAACTTTATTTTATGAAGAGAAGCTTTAAGGTTGTAGTGACCTGATCTGCAGCGATTAATAGTGGTTATTGCTTTGCGGGGGAGATTGAGTTTTGAAAACCAAGGCTTAGCTTTGGTGTCGTAAAAATTGTTGAAGTAGTTAACTCCCTTGAATGTTCCTTCCTCAGTTATGATTTCACGAGTGTTTTTTATGGCGTCGTTTTTGAGATACATTGTTAGGTCGATGAAAGGTATTTTGAAATCGCAATCAGCGGGTACATTAATGGATTGTTTCGCCAGAGAATCAGCTTATTCGTTGCCTATAATACCAGACTGCCCTGGGATCCAGATGAGTTGAATTTTACTGTTGTTACTACTCTTTTTGAAATAATCAAGAATTTTTTTGTCTAATATTTAGGATATAAGGGTTAACCTTTATGCTGAGATTAATATTTCTTAGGGAAAGTAGAGCACTCAGGGAATCAGTGAATATGTTGACATTTTTGTTGGGGTGATTTAGGGCAAAACTGATCGCGTCGTTAATCGCTACACACTCAGCTGTAAATATCGACGTTATGGCGGAGAGACTACGAGATAGTGAGGTGTTAAGGTGATCGCAGACAGCTGCGGATCTTACAGAAACTCCAGTGTTGATCTTGCTACCGTCGGTGTAAATCGCATAAGCGTTGTCGTCTGTTGATCGTCGAGCAATTAGAGAGTTGGGATACATAGCTTTACGGAGAGTTAGACCAATTTCGGTGTCAACTGAGATGAAACTATATATTGTATAGTAATCGTTCGTGTATAGATTGTAGTGTTTATTGCTATAGACATTGTTATTGTTAAAATTAGAGTGTTTAATACATTTGATTAACAAACGCTTGCTTGCATTAAGTTTGCTCTGCTTGTGGTGTGTTTTATTAAAGATTCGAAGTACATTACGATGTACTTGGAGACTAGTATTGGACTGGATTTTGTTGAGATAGTTTTTACAAAGGAAGACGGCACGATCTTCAAAAAGGGTCAGTTTGGACTCGGACATCAAGATATTAGTAGGCGTACTCTTCCGATATCCTAGAGATAGTCTGATAGCTTCAAACTGAATTTTTTCGAGAATAGATAAGTGCTCGATTGTAGTTGGATAGTAGACGAAACAGCTATAATCTAGAATTGATCGAACGTAGCTCTTGTATAAAATTAATAGAGTTTCCGGACTAGACCCCCACGTAACACCACATAAGTACTTTACAATATTGTTATCTCTTAAAGTTCTTTTGGCAAGAGTGCCGATGTGCTGTTTGAAAGATAAGCGGTAGTCAAAGAGTATACCAAGAAACCGAGCTGTTTCACTAGATGGAATGATATTGTTCTTAATTTGTAGTTCTGTTTCACCTGGCTTAACCCCTGAATGATTAAAGTGTAGGAATTCTGTTTTGAGGGGAGCTAAGTCCAGTTTTATTTCTCTAAGGTGTTGAAAATTATGTCAATTATTTTTTCTAGGAGTCTTTTGCAGGAGGAAAGAGGGCGTCTTTTGCAATAGAGGGCAATGTCGTCGGCAAATTTGACTACTTGAACCGATTTAGGTATTTTATTGCAAACAAAGGCTATGTAGATGCAGAATAAAACGTAAAGGGCTTAAAACTCCTCCTTGAGGAACGCCCTTGCTGACTGTTCTAGACTTTACACCCAGTATGTCAGTGAGAATGATTCTTTCCCAGGTAAGATGCTGAATAAACTTGATGAAGATGAGAGGGCAGCCAACTTCTGCTAATTTTTCTAGAAGTATTGCAATGATGACATTGTCAAAGGAACCCTCTATGTCGAGGAATGCCGCTAAGACGTCTCTTTTCTCGTGGAAAGCTTCTTCAACGCAGAGCCAATCAGGTTGTCGATGGTGGACTGTCCTTTTCTAAAGTCTGTTTGACATTCAGGGAGAATATTGTTAGTTTCCACTCACCATTGTAGTTTATTTTTTAGCATAGTCTCAAAATCTTTACATAAACATGAGCTTAAAGCAATTGGTCTAACACCTTTACCTCTGGGTTTGATGATAAAGTGGATATACGAAATTTTCCAGTCGACTGGAAAAGAGCTTGCTTGGTACATTTCGTTAAAGATATCAACTAGTAGAAGCTTATATTTAATTGGGAGCCGTTGGATGGCTTCTTAGTCGATGCCGTCAACGCCACAAGAAGATCTGGTACTTTTATTGATAAGCGTTACGTTGAATTCAGCGAAATTGAAAAGCGATTCGAGTAGAGGGTTTGCTTGACATGAAGGTATGCTTTCGGGATTGTTTTGGCACCAACTAGAGCTTATGCGATCCAAGCACTCGTTAATGAGGTCAGAGTTTTGGTGGTTTTCAGAGGAGCTAGAAGGCGCTACTTTGACCCTTTTATTTTTTTAAATTTTGCTCTTATTTAAGACGAAATTTTGGTTGATATTAAAATTAATGGATTCTGCGAAGTTTCGAAAATTAGTTCTTTTTTTGCTTTTGAAGGTTTTACGGGCGACCGCAGCCGCTCTTTTGTAGTCGATGTATTTACTATGGTTTTTAGTAAATCTCCATTCTTTAAAAGCGGCTCTCCGTAACCTTTTAACTCTGTCGCATTCCGAGTCCCACCATGGAACAGGTTCCTATGTTTATTGTTAGTCACATTACGCTTGATTGGAGTATTGGATTTGATAGCGTTTGAAATTGTTTCAGTAAACATGGCATATTTGTTGCAAGGGTCAGCCGAGACAAATTCTGAGCTTAAAAATTTGGAAAAATTATTCTCAAGGTTCACGTTAACATCAGACCAATTTGTACGAGTTGACTTGAGATTAAATGGTTTTTTACGATAGATACTTTTACTAACATCGATATCGATGAAAATCGGAAAATGGTCAGAGCCCAAGGTTTCATCATTTACTAGTACATTGATTTTATCTGCAATATTATTAGTGGAGAAAATTAGGTCAAGATTAGAGAAATAGTTAGAGTTTTTACGGTAGTAAGTTAAAGAGTCAAAATTATGCAAAAACGTATCTGAATTATTGTGAGCCGCGAGTAATCTTTCACCGTTGGTATAAAAATCGTTACAATTCCACGCAGTATGGTGGGCATTAAGATCACCCATCACTAAGGTATGAGAGTTAATTTGATGTTGTTGAAAATTGTATTCCAAGCGAGTTGAGAATGGTCGAGACCAGGGGCTCTGTAATAAGCGTGGCAAGCGATGTTCGGAGAAACATTAGTAATTCTAAATGCTAAGAGTTCAAAGTCCGCATCAGGATGATAAAGGTTAGTTATTTCAACATACGCTAAACTATTTTTGATGAAAGCGACGATACCACCTCCTTGCTTGTGAAGACGGTCCTTGCGAAGTATTTTAAAGCCCGGGAATTGAAGATTTTCATCGAGACTGGAGTTGAGCCAGGATTCAGCATAAATTAGGATGTCGATTTTTTGTAGAACTAGAGGTATTTCTTCAGACCTTGCTTTGACACTGCGGCAGTTCCAAAAAATAACTTTGAGTTTGGAATGTCTGAATATAACATGAAAAAAATTAATGTATCAGATAACTACAGAAAAATAATAGAAACAATTGCTAATGTGATTAACATAGCTTGGAACTCACAACGGATAACTATTAATACCAAAACAAAAAACGGACTCAAAGAGGGAAAAAGAAACGAAACTTACATTCAAACAAAAACAGATACAACCAACATAAATTTCATTAATAAATGTGTGTATTGCACATACAAACAATTAATTGGTAAAAAGCATATACATTTCATAAAAGAAGAAAACAAAGAAGATCACAAAGAACCAAATACAGATAAAGTAAGATATAAACCCATAGAAACAGTATTTAAACAAATAGATGACATTGCAGACAATAATAGTATGCAAATAGAAACAAGTAAACCAAAAAATACACCAGGAAAACCGATTCTACAAACAAATAATATTCGAATGACCTATGGAGACATCAATTATCTTGGAAACAATAAAGCATTATTATACTTTTATAGAGGTATCAGAGGATATCAAACTTTCACTAATTCATTGTACTCACTTGAACAACAACCTAAATATAAAGATTTAATAGTCTTAGATGACATAGTATTCACAGCAACATGTAAATGTGATTCACATAGACAACATACTGAAATGTTCCCTCACTATAGAGTCACGTATGCTACAGGACTTACTTGTCCTGTTAGACTAAATACATACGAAAGAATATCATATGCAAGAAAAATGAAAGCATCAATGACGACAATCGTAACGGCCAGACAAATGTTAATCAGATATTGGAGATAGCAGAACAAAATCGAAGATAATTGGTGAAGTAAGCTTTTATAGGAAGCATTCTTGCTACCAATATTAAGCCATACTTCATCTGTGAAATATTATAATCTATTACAAACCGACTCTTAGTTTTAAGTTTTTTGTTTTTTTTTTTTGTTTTTTTGTTTTGTTCTTAATTTTCTTTGTTTTTTTTTATTTTTTTTCTTAATTTTCTTTAAGTGTTTAGTAGTTTTAAAATACCAGACCAGCGAACAGGTTTATCCTCTGCCGGGTTACAAATTTGTAATTGTAAAATTGTATAATTATTACTACTTGTTGTAATATTTTGTACTATATTCTGGTTAATAATAATAATAAATAATAATAATAATAATAATAAAGTAAATTCTTCAGTCATTATTTATAATATAAGAGCGATCATGAAGAGGAATCTGCATAGGGATCATCGTCGGATTCAGAAAAACTGTTGGCTTCCAACTTTTTGATGAGTCTGGTGCATCTGCCCTTGAGTTTTGAGTCAGAAATATGAGATTTGAGGTCAAGTAACATTTTTCGAAGTTCCGCAATATCGGTAGTAAGGCTCCGAGCAATTTCACAAGTGTTGCCTTTACCGTATGTTTCAACCAAGAATTTCTTGAAGCTGTCATAATCCAGTGAGTATAGGGTGGAGTTTAGCGATATCTCTTTCCGCACAGATTCCAAAGAGTATCATTACGAGAGTATCATTACGAGAGTTTGGATCGTCTTTTTTGATTTTTTTCTTAACAGGTTGTTTGAGCAATTTCTTTGGTATATCAGGCTGGGTAAATTCGTGATCTTTTTTACTGTTATCCGAATCGGTCGCATTAGTGCCGATTAATGAAGAGTTATCAGACAGCGACAACGGTCTTTTGGAAGGATGAGTAGCTTGAGGAGAATTAACTGTTACAGTAGGAGACAGTGATACTGTCATTGTGGCGTCGGTTATTGAAGAAGAGTCCAATTCTTCATTTGTTGAGTGTTCTTGAGTTGTTGCAGTAGAAGGAGTATTATTTCTCGGGCACTGTTTGGCTATGTGACCTGCTTGATTGCAAATAAAGCAGTTTGTAGAGTCGGTACTGAAATAGATCCAGTAGTTGGTGTTGTTGTGATTGATTTGTAGAGACTCAGGCAGAAGCGATTCATCGCCTTCCTTTATGTATACTTGTCAACGAAATGAAAGAATGTGCGTGCGGCCGGGTTTGCTTGTACTAGCTCGAATATAGTGTATTTGTGATATGAGCTGGATTCCAAGGCCTTTCAGGGTATCTGTTAGAAGTTGATTCGGGATAGTTGGGTTAACATTAGAAATTATGACTCGTTTGTTTTTTTCGATAAGGGGTCGAATAGGTAATTGATGATCTTGTACGCGTATTGATTTGTTTTCAAGACTATCCACTTTAGCTTGATCTGTAAGAAAGACGCACACACGACCACCTGAGATTTTTTATATGAATGTGATACTATTAACCCATTAAAGCCCACGCTAAGACTGGTTGAGATAGCGACAAACAAACTGTGCTATCTTTTGCATAAGTGAAAAATAAAATATACGTATTTTTTTTTATGTTATTTTCAATTGTTTATAACAAATTATTTAAACAAATTACAAAAAAATTCATAATTATCAAAATCTAAATGCGGGAATCGATTCTGGAGGTGAAATCAAGACGAAAACCTATATAACACTTTTTTGTCAGAATTCAATTTGTTAGTGTAACGTAGGAATAAACAATTGCATGTTGGGGAGAAAAAGTGACCATGTCAAGTCCCAAGCAAAATCTATCTGGAATAGCAAAAAATAAACTGTGCTATCCTTTGCATAAGTGAAAAATAAAATATATATATTTTTTCTTATGTCATTTGCAATTGTTTATAACAAACTATTTAAACAAATTATAAAAAAATTTATAATTTTCAAAATCTGAATGCGGAAATCGATTCTGGGGGTAAAGTTTAGACGAAAACCTATATAACACTTTTCTGTCAGAGGCCAATTAGTTATTGTAATGAAGGAAGAAACATTCGGCCTCCTGAGAGTGTTTCAAAAAATCGTATAAAATGAAGCTAATTATTGTATTTATCCATCAATATTGGCATGAATTATTGTAAATATAATCGGTGGGATTGAATTATTGTTCATTGCCATGTCCTTCTTTATGACTTTTGCAAACAGGCATAGAACATTTCTCACAATACCATTCCGTTCTTGTCCGACATGTTGAAATTCCACATTTCCTAAGACTCCCATGTTTCATCACGTGTTCTTGGGATGAAGTTTCACTCTGTTTCTGTCGTTTGGGGGGACGTTTGGAAGATAACTTGTCAATATAATATTCACAAACTTCTTGAACAATATCTTTGGAACCTTTTCTTTCGTCTGGATGTAACTTATTGTAAATCACTGTAGCGTTTGCTAAGGATGCTTGGATGAGCCGTAATACAAGGCACCATGTCCATTTCTTACTTCGAATTGTAGGCATCAAAGCATTACAGTGTTGATCATGTAGATCGACGCCACCCATGTGTTCATTATACATAGAGAAACAATGAGGAAAAAGAATAAATTTTTTCGATGATTCCTGCCATCTCTGCATTTCAACTTTTGGTTCATTTCCATATTTCGAAGAGAGAATCGATACTGGCTTTGAGTCCATAACTGTAATATAATTCAATTTTGAATTCACTTCATGCATTGAAATAGTGTATCCTCTTTTAGCTTTTTTTGGCATTTCGACTTTCACTTTCACACGATTATGCCGAACAGTTCCTGTCGCCGATAAACCATTTTTTTTCAAATGAATCATAAGATCTGGGTTTGTGAAAAAGTTGTCAAAATAAATATGATACTTTTTCAGTTCTTCTCTCTGTGTTTTTTCTAATAAATTCGAAAGTAACTTTATCACCACTCTAGACCCTAAACCAACGGCAACTAAAGGATTTCGTTCATCGATTCCTGATTTACCAGTGTAAATATCAAGATCATATATATACCCATCAGAAGAACAGACTGCCCATTCTTTTATTCCAAATCTAATGGGTTTATTCCTTATACATTGCTTGATACCAAACCTACCAAAGTATTTTACCATTATCTCATCTATTGATAAATTATAGTCAAAGAAACCAAATTGCATACAATTCTCACGAAACATATCATACAGAGTTCTAACCTTCCAGACTTTATCATTTTGATCAGTTTCTTGAAGTTTATAGAATCGTATGTTCTTTTTTATGGCAACGAAATTATTTCTAGACATAAGTTCCGCAATTACTGGACACTGAAGTATTCGCTTTTTTGACCAGTAATCACGAATACTTTTTCTAGAATTGAAGATAGTAATCATTATGATTGTAATAAATTTTTCTAGATCATCCATACATAAATCAAAATGATTTTCAGAAGTGGCTTCAATGATATGGTTTTTCATTGATTTCGAAAAGAAAACCTCAAACAACTCAAAAGCATTTTTGGATTGCAATGATGAAATAGGTGAAATATTGAAGTTGCTCTCGACATGCGGAGAAATATCATTCAAAGCATCATTTTTCCAACTGTACTTATGATTCGGTTCCAACAATTTCTGAGTACTTGTGTATGTACTTTTAACATGTTCGTAAGAACCTGATGGTAATTCATTTGATAATGTATCTTCATTTGGATCACCGTCCGAATCTCCATCTGAACTTTCATATTCATTAGGAATGAATGCTATATCAATATGTTGACCTTCATCACTATCAGAATCTTCAACTAAATTTGGTAGATCGCTAATTCTCCGTCTCGGCATTATCAGTAACGTTACCAATTTAGAACAAAATAAAAACTAAAAGTTTTCCAAAATTATTATTTCAAAGAATAGATCCAATGTATAAATGTTTTCAACCGTTAGCCCGCCACTCAAACGTGATCTCTAACACGGAAGGATTTACGAAATGAAATAAACTTATCCAATTACAGTATAAGATCTCAAAATTTATCAGTAAAAAATACTGATATGATTCCAGATACCATGTGTGAGAATGAAAACACTTATTTGTCAATAGTTTATTTCTACATAAAGATATCAAATTGAACTCTGACAAAAAAGTGTTATATAGGTTTTCATCTCAATTTTATCCCCCGAATCGATTTCCGCATTCAGATTTTGAAAATTATGAATTTTTTTGTAATTTGTTTAAATAATTTGTTATAAACAATTGCAAATGACATAAGAAAAAATATATATATTTTATTTTTCACTTATGCAAAGGATAGCACAGTTTATTTTTTGCTATTCCAGATAGATTTTGCTTGGGACTTGACATGGTCACTTTTTCTCCCCAACATGCAATTGTTTATTCCTACGTTACACTAACAAATTGAATTCTGACAAAAAAGTGTTATATAGGTTTTCGTCTTGATTTCACCTCCAGAATCGATTCCCGCATTTAGATTTTGATAATTATGAATTTTTTTGTAATTTGTTTAAATAATTTGTTATAAACAATTGAAAATAACATAAAAAAAAATACGTATATTTTATTTTTCACTTATGCAAAAGATAGCACAGTTTGTTTGTCGCTATCTCAACCAGTCTTAGCGTGGGCTTTAATGGGTTAACACTGATTAGCACTTCAAGGCCGTCAATGTAGTCGTCAATGGATAATCCATCCACAGCTTCAATTACTATGGCATGTTCACTTTTAGGTTGGTGCGTAACTTGAGCGTAGGAAGGTGTGACTTTTTGGGAGGAGAGACTTGAGTTGACTGAGTTTTTAGCTAAGCTCTTATTTTGGAGAGCCATAGCTTAAATGTAAAAGAGTCGCAAAAAAAGCGACAGGTATACACTAAACGCCGAACTTAGCGCGATATATACCGATTATGGCGAACCTGGGCTTACATATCACCGAGCAGTAAATGTAAACAAAACGGACTCACAGACAGAATGCGGCATACGTCTACTCGCAATCACGGTTCAACGAGTACTGTTCATGATGATTTAAATTTAAGACTTAAATCTTCCAATCGTTAGCATCTCATTTCAGTTTCGATATCTAAAATTGTTTTGTAATTAAAAAAAAAAAATAATAAAATTCAAATTTATAATTACAGTCTACTGTAAATTATTGAAACTTACTTTACAGGAATAATTTTTTTGAGCCATTGCTGTTTTTGTTATCCTTTCACATAAATATTTCTACAATACTTCTACATAAATATTTCTACAATTGACTACGTATAGTGCAATTTCAAAAATTGTAAGTTACTTAGTCAGTTATATATCCCTTATAAGTCTGTACCATGTCTACTTCGCGCAAGGGGTTACTAGATGGTAATCGGGCTAATCGACCGAAAATAACTTTGAATGGGGTATGTTTAGTGCTTTCTTGAACGCAAGTGTTATAATTTAACATGGCTAAGTCGAGCCATTCGTCCCAATCATTGTCTATTTCTGTGTATTGCTTTAAGTACTCAGCAAGAGCATGATGTGATCTCTCTAAAGAATCATTACATGAAGGTTATAAGTTAACTTCAAGGCTTGATATGAAGGGACTTCTTTAGGTCTACCACGTGATCTCTTGATTTCGTTATTTCGGGGCGGTGGTTCAGGTTGGAGATCTGGTTTATCGGGTGATTCTAGTTGTTTATTTAATTTACTCTGTCTCCTAGTAGTAACTTTTACATAAAAAATCGTATTATCTTGGCTCGCTAGTTCATGCGACATTGTTGTTTCTATCGGATTTCTCGATATGTCATTCGCTGTTGCATTAGCGGTTCCTGGCCGATAAATGATTTGATAATCGTATTCAGATAATTTAAATCTCCATTTAAGTATTCTAGTGTTAAGATCGGCGGTTTTAAACCAAACTAAGGGCTGATGGTCGGTAATAATAATTATTGATCTACCGTAGACTTAAGACTTGAAAGCATTAACACTTTGTACCACTGCTAAGGCTTCCTTTTCATAAACTTCATAATTTAATTCTGGCCCGCGCAAAACCCGTGAAAAGTATACGATGGGTCGATCAGTGCCAATTGGTCCTTGCGAGAGGATTCCTGCAATGGTAAAACCGGAAGCATTAGTTCTTATATTATATCCTCTAGACAAATCCGGGAATTGTAGAAGAGGAGCATTACAAAGTAACTCTTTTAATTCGCAAAATGCTTTTTCAGTCTTTTCGTTCCATTCAAATGGGACATCTTTACTCAAAAGTTTCGTGAGAGGTTTAGATATTTTGGCGAAGTCTTTGATGAATCATCTATAATATCCAGCTAAACCTAGAAATTGGCGAATATTTTTAATTGTTGCTTGGCTTGGGAAACTCTTTAATGGCTATGACTTTCTTTGGGTCAACTTCCAGACCTTCTGCACTAATGACATGTCCTAAATATGTAACCTTATGTCTAAGAAACTTACATATAGTAACCTGTAATTTTAATCCTACTTTTCTTAATCTATCTGCTAATAATCCAAATTTACGATCATGTTCATCAATAGTGTTAGCATAAATTACGATATCATCCAAGTATACAAATAGGTCTAGTCCTTATAGGCCGCGAAGCAGCGCATCCATTAGACGTTGAAAAGTTGCTGGTGTATTCTTCAATCCAAACGGCATACGAACAAACTCATAATGGCCGAACGGAGTACTAAAAGCAGTCTTATGTGCATGATTAGGATGCATTCGAATTTGAAAAAAACCCATAGCTAAGTCTAAAACCGCATACCATTTGACACCACCAACTTGATCAAAAATATTACAGATATTTGGTATTGGATAAGAATCAGCGATCGTTTTCTCGTTGAGTTCTCTCATATCAAGTACCATCCTGCCATTTTCATCAGCGGCTTTTGGTACTATCCAAATAGGTGTGCTATAAGATTAATTTGACTCACGAATTATTCCGGCTTTCAACAATTTATTAACATGATAATTTAGTTTATCTTTCATAGCATGTGGAAACTGATATTGTTTACAATTAATTGGTATTTCATCCACAGTATTAATTTCATTCATAACTAAATCAGTGCCAGGCAAATCGTCACCAGGTAGGTAAAATACGTCTCTGAACTTATTTACTAATTCAACAACGTATTCTTTCTCCTCTTTGTTCATATGATCTAAATCCAAATGTTCTTCTATTTTGGTGTTCGACCCCTTAGTTTCGTTTTCAAAAAGTAAATCCGCTATATGGAAATTATACCAATAATCTGTTTGTTGAATGTCTAGATCTTCATACGCTTCGTTCGTTGCTATAGTTAAAACATGTTTAACGGCCATACTATAGGGCGGATCGAGCGGCACTAGTTCTTAAAGAAGCCTATCAAATTCATCACTAGTCATTTTATGATTCTTTATGGTTTTTACTTCATCTTCATCGAGTATCATAGGTACTACAAAATTTCTTGTTTTGAATGTTTTGTGATTAAAATCAAGTACAGCATTTGAGTCTTCAAAAAATATACCTTCACTTATCATACTAAAATTATCTTCAACTACATGAAAAACTGTATTGGTTCCGAATTTATTTCTGTAATTCCTAATGTCATTTGCAAGTTGTTTCCAATACCCCTTATACAAATTATTTTCCTGGTATCTATCTCATTTCCTGGAGGCAATAAATGTTGTTTTACAAGATTAACTTCTGATCCTGTATCTAATAAGAAGTATTCTTTTGTGTCAGTAGGGGGGTTAATTATTCTGATTTTAGATGATACTTTATTTATTTCCTTCATTTTGGCATTGTGAACAAAACAGAAACTAGCATGAGCGGGATAGTTGATTTCATCAAAGTAGAGTCTATGATTGCCAGCAATGAATTAACGGGTAGAAAAATCGATAATTGCCTCATTTTCCAGCGAATTCTAGCTCCAAGAACTGCTTCATAGGGTATTAGGAAATTGCTCGGAACAATTTGAAATTCAGTGGCTTTTCCGAAAATTGACAAGGTAATTACGCCAAGTGTGGGTACGGTTTCTAAGCCAATTCCTTTCAAAAAGTACATTTTGAATTATCAATGTGTTTTAAATGGTCTTGTAAAAGGGTAATTTTAAGTATGTTAACTTCTGATCCAGTATCAATCATTTTTTTCAAACGTTTATTTCCTAAAAAGTTAGCACTTATTATAGGAACTTTTGCGAAAAGTCTTGAACTTAAGGGACTAGGCTAGGCAACATCTCGTTGTTTTCGTTCAATTGGCGCACTTGTGGTGTATTGGTCCTCTGCATTGCGCTCGACTGCGGAGATCATGATTCGTTTCCCTGATTCTGGTTCCGGGCTTCATTGACCTTTCTTTTTATGCATTCAGCTATCATATGTCCAGGTTTCTTACAATAAAAACATATAATATTTGACATATTAAATGTGGGGTTCTTATTACTGGCAGATTCTATTCCTGAAATATTTTGGCATTGTTTGCCAGTATGTCCGACTCGATTACAGAGTTGACAAACTATTTCATTGATCGTATTAACTTGCGCGCGATATGTACAGGTTTTCGCTGTATGGCCTATTTTATTGCAAATTTGGCACTTCAATTGTGATTTACATTCACGAGCGTTATGACCTTTCTTATCGCAAATTTGGCAGATAATATTGTCATTGCCCTTTTTCAAGAAGCAATCTTTTATTTCATGCCCAGACTTCTTACAATATGTACTATGTTTTCCAAGAGGCTTTGTAATGTTAAGGCAATTCAGTGCTTCATGCCCTTCTTTATTACAGAGTTGACATAAATTGATAATTTTTGGATTTGATACTTTGTTCTTGAATCCTGATCTAACAAGGGAACCACCCCAACCCGACCTCACCGATTTAAATGATTTTGGGATATGTTGCAGTACTTGAAAAAAATTAGATACGCGTTTTTTTTTATCGGACCATAAGGGCCTTTAAGGGGTGAAATCCACCCTGAAAATCAACCCGTAAAATCAGTTTTTTTAATATTTCTCAGCATCGAATGAATATTTTTCAGTAAACTCAACGTTAAAAAATTTCTTATAAAAAGGCGCTTTTAAGGACATAACATTCATACCGAAGGGTTGCAACCACCTTTATAATAGGGGTAAATACAATATTTTTTGTACAGTTTTACGACATGTAATATAGTGATTTAAAAATCGCACTGATAATGAGAAAATACCAAAATTAAATTGACGTGTTTCCGGATTTAACAAAAAAATATATTTAAGGGGCGTTTTACCCCCTAGAAACCACCCCCGTCAAACTATCAGCAGGTTAATCCACCTAACCCTGAGATAAAAAATTTTAGTCGTTTGTTACATCTTGAAATAATTTAATTCAATGCATGAGCGAGCTACCTCAACTAACCAACCTGCCTCTAACCCACCAAACCCCCATAAACCACCTTTACCGAACAACATGCAGGCTAACCCACCTAATCCTGTGAAAAGTAACTATAGTCGTTTGTTATTTCTTAAAATAATTGAATTTTACACCATAAGCGAGTTATCCCAGCTGAATCACATACCTCTTATCCACCTACCCCTAACCTATCTAACCCCCACCCTTATAAACTACCCTTACTGAAACACAAGCAGGCTAAACCCCCTAACGACTAAAATTGTTTATCTCAGGGTTAGGTGGATTAACCTGCTGATAGTTTAACTGGGGTGGTTTCTAGGGGGTGAAACACCTCTTAAATATATTTTTTTTTAAATCCGGAAACACGTGAATTTAATTTTGGTATTTTCTCATTATCAGTGCGATTTTTAAATCACTCGAGCTGATTGACTATATTACATGTCGTAAAACAGTACAAAAAATAGTGTATTTACCCCTATTATAAAGGGGGTTGCAACCCTTCGGTATGAATGTTATGTCCTTAAAAGCGCCTTTTTATAAGAAATTTTTTAACGTTGAGTTTACTGAAAAATATTCATTTGATGCTGAGAAATATTAAAAAAACTGATTTCAGGGGTTGATTTTCAGGGTGGATTTCACCTCTTAAAGGCCCTTATGGGCCGTTAAAAAAAACGCGTATCTAATTTTTTTCAAGTACTGCAACATATCCCAAAATCATTTAAATCGGTGAGGTCGGGTTGGGGTGGTTCCCTTGTAAGTACTGATTGTATTTCTAAATCTTTTTCTGCTTTTATGGCGAGCTTTAGTATGTTAGTTGAGGTGACTCCGGGGGTTAGATTTAATTTGATTTCTGATTTCATTCCTCTCTTGAAACACTCAAAAATAATTTCTTGCAGAGCATGCTTATATTCATTCGTAACTGATTCAATTCCTTCAATTTTCCTTTTAGCATCAATGATTTTTGTCGATAGTAGTCGTAGCCTATTAGCGAAACGTAATACTTTTTCATCATCATGCTGAAATTCATTTCCTAATTCACCTAAAAGCTAGTTAAGCGTTTGGGCAGATCTGAAAATATCCGCTAGGTGTTATAGTAATTCATCAAGAGTTCCAAAATTAATCTCAATTACTGTATCTCTAGCTTCTCCTTCTAATTTTGACCTTATCAATTTCACCAAATTACCTTCTATTGGTTTCGAGATCATTGCCAAGGCTTCTTTGCATTCTTCCGCAAATCGAGTCCATTGATCAGGTCTCCCATCAAATCGCGGAATAACGTTCAGTGCGTCTTTCAGTGATACAACCTGCCCGTGAACGGTGGGCATTTCCTCCTTTTTATCGTTTTCACTCATTTTAATAGTTTGTGAATTATTACTTGGTGGGATATCTACAGTAGATGGTGGTTTCTGTCTTGGACTCTTAACTTTCTGGTTTACATCTATTAGTTGGTTTTCAGTTACAAATTTATTGAAAGGATCCGAATTAATCTCACTCAAGCCTGGGCTAATTAATTTTTAGTTTAGATCCTGATCGGTTCTTTTAGGTGTTGTCGAAGTACTTCTTACACTGTCACGATCTTCTAATTGAGTCAAATCCTCGGTTGATCTTTTCAAACTACTGGGTTTTACTGAAACGGTCCAGTAAGTAAGTCCTCTATCTTTACTACGCGTAAGGCGTTGGTTATCACTCATTAAGGTAAATAGGGCAGACTATACTTTGAGCGAAAGCTTATCAAATACATAGCACAATTCTTGAATTTTATATCAAAACTGTTAGTAATTACACTTAAAACTCTATTATGTTATCTAATAATTTTATGGGATTTCGCAAGATATTTGCTTAAAATACTATTCTCAAGCTTTAGTTGGGCAAATTGATTATTTAGGCGATGCAAATGAGCGAAGTCGGTTTCTACAGTTTTATCTATTCGTCTACTCTATCCTTAAGAATATTTTCATGTTTAATATTTAAATTGATTTCTTTTTTATGTGATTCTAAAACTTCAGCGATTTTTATAAGCTCAAGTTGGATACTAAGTAATCTATTAGTCAAAATATTATTAATGTTATCAATTATCTCAATTTGTTTATCTGCCACTTCATGGACATCTACCGTTATTTCTTCAAGTAGGGCATTATTAACCGAAATTTCTGGTATTCTAACTAGCGGGATCATTTGGAGACAAAGTCTTCTAAAATACAAGGAATAAAATATAGGTTAAAATTCAATTTGTAGATTTTATTTCCATTAATTTATTCTCCCTTTTTTTATATGTAGAAACTTTACAAATTAAGTTCTTTTTTTACTTTATTAATTTCTTCTCGAATTCTGTATTTCTTTCTCTGTATCTAAAATCTGTTGTTCCAACGAAGTTTTTGATTTTCCGAGGTTTTTTGATTTTACAGGTCTCGCTCGAAGTGAGGTAGTAGGAGGAGTTTTTAATCCGGCTGGTAAATTTTTTATTAAGTACTTGGTGCACTGGATTTGAATATATTTTTTCCGATCCTTCTTATTTTTATTAAGTAATAATCTTTCGATGTCAGTAATGGGTGCTATGTTTAAATTTACTTCTTTCAGCTAACAGTCCTTCTACACGTTCTTACGCGGTATTTTGAAGTTGTCGGAGAAGTCACTGCTACAGGAAGAGCAATATTCGGGATTGTTACCGTAGGTGTAAATTCCTTCTCAAATATACTCTAATTTTTCTTAGATCGTTTTTGGAGCTACTGCAATTGTTTTTGGAGGTAATACGGGTGCTAATGGCTCGGAAAATACAGGCGACGTTTGTGATAAGTTGCCGTACGAGAATCTATATTTTTCGTAGATTTCTTTACTAAGGCCGTCAGGGTGATTTTGAAGAGACCTGGCTCGAGCTTTCCTTTTATTCTTCAGCAATCGTTTTTTTGTAAATCCGGAATTCACTAAAAAACAATTCAAAATTTGGCATACGATAAGGAAAAATTTCTCGAATAGGTTATTAATTAAACCCTAAATTTTGTATTTTCAAAACGAACTTAGAACAGTTTACAATAATAAAAAATAACGTTTAACGAACTAACCTGTTTAATACGGAAAGGGAAATAAAGCTAAAAAAAAAATCTTAATAGCAAAATTTTTTTTTAAACGCACGAACAAAAATATTCTAATGAATTCAAATGATTTTTCTATGAACACGATTATCCGGACGAACTAGACTATTAGAAAAAATTGAAAGTAGAGAAAATTTTAGACCTCTAGAATTTCTCGATAGTGGCTTTTATCCCTCCGGGGCCTTCAAAAATTTATCTATGTAACGTCGGTTGACGAAACAATTCTCAGGCGCACTTTTTGGTCTATCCTTTCGGACAATAACCGGGACGTGCGTTGCCACTATCGCGGGAAATTCTCTTTTCGGTGACGGAGGATTGAAGCTTTACCATACTACACACGCTTGGCAATAAAGTAATGCTTCGCGTTATTTGACCACACTCTTGGCAATAAAATAACGTAAAAGGGAGCCTATCTAATATGCACCCGACCACACGCTTGGCAATCGAGTGTAACTATCTAAAAAAAAACCGTACGCGAAACTAGGAAAGGAGAGAAAAATTAATGGAAAGAAGTTAGAGTGTAATTTTTTATTTATTTTTTCTTACTCACTTTTTATATTAGTTTTCCCACACACACTGGAAAAATAACGGGAACTAACTAAACGAAGTCGAAAAAGTTGCACGAACTGAATGAACTGGAAAAATAACTTGAACTAACGAATTCGAAAAGGTTGCACGAACTGAACGAACTTGAACTAACAAAGTCGAAAAGGTGGCACGAACTGAATGATCTGGAAAAATAACTGCCTAATTTTCTTAAAGAGCTTCCTTTTATTCTTTTCGCAAGAGACTCCCACTCTAAAATCCTTGTCATTTTTGGACAGGAAGAACTTAAATTTTCTTGACTTAATTGGTTGGAAAATTTGGGGAGTGCCTCAAGCGTAAGCGAAATTCGAACCCTAATTGGCCGGAGGCGGAGTGTGCGGGAGTGGCCTTATTCAAGTGCTTTGGACCCTCTTCACACAGATGGCCCTCTATGTACTATTTTAATCTTTAATTATATAAACTAATTTTATCTAAATGTAATTATGTGTGTGGTACTCTAAGTTTACAAAAATATTACTTAATCTATAATAAAACTAAATTACAAAACAAAAGTTAAGGATTATATTTATCTGAATACAAACAAGATTTTAATAGTTTTAACTATTAAATAATTACCAAAAAGCCTTAAGAAATACTGAAAAATCAGAGTTAATAATAATGAATATAATCATTAACTTCGTTCGAGCCGTTCTTAAATTTTCTAACGCAAAGTTGAGCGTATTCAACGATTAAACACATAAAATTCGCAGTAAAAATCTTAATGAATACGGAAATATAATGAATTATTTCTATATTTCTATATTTTGCAACGATTACCGAAAATCGTTCGACTCGCGCGAGGTTAATAAGCGGCTGAACGAGAAAAGCCGCGATCGGTTCGCGAGAGAGAGAGGGCGCGTAGGGGCAATGACCGGGAGGGGAGAGTTCAACAGGCAGTATGACTGTGTCACTCAGTCCGTCTGCATCGAGCTAACCTGTTCCTTCGTGCCGTCATCGCGTCTCTTTTGGTGGTGCGAGATTAGCGTCGAGAACTTGAGTGCGGTGTGCTGAGTGCGACGAGAGCAGCAGCAACAGCAGCAACAGCAGCAACAGCACCAGCAGCAACATCAACAACCGTAGCAGTAACAACAACAACAGCAATAACAGCGGAGTGCAGCGAGTGGCGGAGCAGCAAATTAGCGACGCGTGCATCGGATACGGTTGGCCACCGTATCCTCATCGTTCTCGCGGTAGGTGCACCTTCCCTTTTTAGTGTTGTCAGCGTGCGATCCCGCGCAGCGTGCGCGAAGAAATTGTTTGTTGCGCGCGAGCGGTTAGTTCGCGGCGATCGCGGTTTTCTCTCTCTCTCTCTCCCATCTAGCGTGTATTGTCATTCGCGTTTGCGTGCGCAAGACTCTCGGCAAATCCCCCGTGTACTTGGTTAATTCGAATAAAGCGATCAATCGTTAATTCTTAATCGAGTCATTGCTTTGTCATTCCTTTGTCCGGAGTTCGCGTTTGTTGACGTTCGATTCAAATAAGCCGGTAGCGTAGCACGGGTCACACGGATATCGGTAGACGATAATCGTCAACATAGTTTTGAGCAGCAGCCGCAGGAGCGCTACTAAGCAGGAGCGGCAGCGCCGCCAAGTGGCGAGTTGGGGAACCCAACTCGGATTGGCGAGGAGACGCTGCGCAGGCGCTCTCCCGGACAAGGTAGGTTGATGTGCTTCGAGCACATAGATAACTAGGCGTCGTTTAGCTATTGAGTAGGCATATTCTAGGGAAAATTACTGGTTAAATGGCAGCCTGTTACATGGCGCCCAACTAATATTAGGACTCACACACAAGGGAATTTGCACAAAAAGAGAGAGCGACACGCGGGAGAGAGAGACGTTTGCGCGCGTGCGTATTAAGGTGCGAGCGGGTAAAATAACGCGTGGCTCGTTCGGCACGTGCTCTGCGGTAGGGAAAAGACGCCTCTCCGACCCAATAACACCTGCTTTTGTGAGCCGAGAGCACTCTAACCCTAAGGGTCGAAGAGAAGTCCAGAGTCGCCGAAACGAAGAAAAAGGGGTGACAAATTGTTGTTTTTTTTTTCGTTTTCTTTTAAGTGGTTATCCACACCTCAGAACATTTAAGTGGGGGTTAGTCACCGAGCGACAGTACCCGCGGAGCACGTAATTGGGGTGTGTGTAGGGTTAGATTTACTAACCCGGTGGAGCTAGCAAACAGTTAGTCTCCACCTATAGGCAGGTAGTTGCGAGTGGAAGTTCGTACTTCCGTAGGGTACGCGGCACCTGCACACACCCACGAGCCACGTGGATTGTTGCCTTGGAATTGAAGGCGTATTAGGGTAGTTGCCGATAAAAATCGCAACACCCCGCTCGCGCCTTGGGCGATAGGAGGCGGTAGTGGTCGACTAGGTAAATTAACCTCAACCGTCACCTACGCCCCAGCATAAGCGATATGGAGGATACCGCCGACGCGATAACCCGGTGGGCATCGGAGCTGCCTTCGACACAGCTGGACAGATACCTGACGCAACTGGAGTTGCGTACAGACGGTCCCAAGCTGATGCAGGCAGTCCGGCTAGCGTATTGGTTGTTAGGCGAATATATCGACCTGGACTTCCAAGGAGCGGCGTTGGATAGGGAGGCGACACAACACAGGCGAAGGAGCCGAGAGAGGTGGCTGGAGTCTAGGCGACAGGAGCTAGAAGCAGCTGATGCCGAAGATCTTGTCGCCCACCCACTCATGCTGCTATACAGAGATGAGGTGGTAGAGGCGAACCTGACGCGGACTCTCGCGGTCTTCGACAACCTTGAGGAGAATAGTCGGAGCGAGATGGGGGAGCGAGAGCCCGTAGAGGAAGGGGAAACCGGTGAGAATAAGGGACCCGCGGAGGGGGTCAGTAGTGAACACAAGGGTTCCACCGGATCGCCAGATAGGCGAAGAGCTCGTCGTTTCGAGAACGCGGAGCTACAACCTCAAGAAGAAGAGGAAGAGCGGTGTGTGACCGAACGATTAAAGGAAGAGATCGAGCGCAGCCGAGTCGGGATTAACCGCATATTAGAGATGCTGGAAAGACACGACCAGGTATGCGCGCGGTGGAGTGACCAGGTGACCGCCCTGCAGGTGGAGGTTCAGCAGTTAAGGAACAGGGACCCCACCAATCGACGAACGGTCATACCAGAGCGGCCCAGGAGAACCGTGGACTTCCAATCCACGTATACGTGTCACTACGACCCGAGGGTACCAGGAAGTACCCCGGAACCCCAGCGACCGACCCCTGGCGAACCTCGAGAGGCTCCCCAAAGGCAGGTGCCTTTACGGACGGAACAGCCACCAAGAAGAGGACCAAGAGACGCCGACATAGGTGAAGAGCAGGCGATCCCGGAAGGATCCGCCTGGTACGACGCCAATGCGGCGTCGGGGTACTACGCGACTCGGGATGCGGGTAGGATAGTCCGAGGATGGAAGCTGCGATACTCAGGTACGGCCTCAGAGTGCGTGGACACCTTCTTATCAAGACTGGAGGATCTACAGACGGAGATGGACGGAAATGGAGGGCTAACAGACGGCGAAATCTTGTGCTCGGTATCAGAGCTCCTCGAAGGTGTTGCGAGGACCTGGTACGAGCTTAACAAGTTCAAGTGGAGGAGTTACACCGACTTCGTGGCTGGCGCTCGACGGTGGTTTGGGTCAAGTGAGTTGCAGCAATAAAGATTGCTGCAAGAGGCCCAAGCCCGGTACCAGGAGAAAGGAGAGCTGGTGCGAGAATATGCCTGCCACCTCCTCTTCATGCTAGCCCAACTGCGCCCGCCGTTACCAGAGCAGCGACAATTAGATTTGCTATATGCAAATCTCCTGCCTGCCATCCGTATGCAGCTGCGGAGGAACGCGTTCACCAACGTGGACGACTTCCACGCCCGGGCGACCGAAATCGAGACCGCTTTGCGGGACGACGAGCGCCCGAGGACCAGGCTGGAGCCTACGTCCACGTTATACCCCGAGCACATGGGGGTGTCAGCAAAAGCACCACCGCCCCGGGCAGGACCCCGAACGGCGGCCATGTCCAACAAGCCTCGGGGTAGGGAACAGCTGCAACCCGAGTCACCGGTTAAAACACAGGCCAGGAAACCCGAGGACCGGCCCAAAATTGCTGCAACGCAGGCGACAGACCGCATTGAAGATCTGTCGTTGCAGATTGCGACCCTGCGACGCGAGATGGACCGGTACTTTAAGGAGAGAAAGGCTAACTCTCCCAAGCGGCCGAGGGGTCGGCCGCAAGAAAAGGGGAGGAATAAAACCCCCCCTGGGTCTCCTGGCCAGCGACGAGAGGGTCAGCGGAAGAAAATAGATTACTCCCAACCGATTAAGTGCTTGTCTTGCGGCAAGCTGGGCTTCACCAGGAGGTACTGCCCGGATTGCAACAAAGGAAACGGGCAGGGAAACGGAGGACGGAGGTCCCCTCCGCGTCCCCAGTAAAGGTGACCTCTCGTCGCGGGTCGCTGGAACGTGGCAGGGGCCCGTCAGCGACCCCAGGGTTCAGGAAGGTCTCGCCAGGGATATCGGACCCCACGAGACCCGGCAGTGCGGTGGCGTTGGAAGCGACAGCGACCGAACCGATGCCTGATCTGGGTAACCGGGCATTTTGTATCCTCGAAGGGTATGGAGGTCGAATTCAGGTGGTGGGGAACGGGTATGAATGGGTCGCAGAGGAGACCGTCAGACCCAAAAGCTCCAGGAGACCACCTGACACTCCAGAGGATACGCCGGCGACCCAGAAACCTGCGGGTGAGAGCATGTCGATGCGAGTAGCGGCTGCCCTGGGCAAGAAGAGCCGTGAAAGCCTCCCGTCCACAGAGGAGAGAGGGACGGAGAAAGCTCCCCGTAGGTACAGACCCGAGGATGAGACCAGATGATGGCTTCAGGTGGAGATAGGTGCCTACAAGTTGAGGGCACTCTACGATACCGGGGCCTCATCGACGGTAATGGGTCAACTCGGGCTTAGATTGGCATCGGACATGGGGCTGGGCCTGGATGTGACACGTGCGGGAGAAGCAAAGCTCGCCGACGGTCGCCCATGTCCCATCTTGGGTCATGTGATTTTCCCCTTCACGGTAGGGGGAATCACGAGAGATGTAAGAGTCGCTATAACGCCACTGCTGTCTGATGACTGCTATGTGGGCGCGAATTTCGTGAGGGAATTCAGCGCCAACCTGAACCCTGACACGGACCAGCTGTACTTGGCGAAAGCCAAAGTGGCGGTACCGTTGGAAGTGGCAAGCGTCACTGGTACGTCGTGCCTCGCACCCGTAGGCCTGGTAGAAGCCACGGAAGCACAGCGTCAAGAAGTGGCTAACCTCGTCGACGGATTAATTCCAGACGGAGGCGAATGTTTAGGCTGTGCTGTGGTGGTCGAGCATGAGATAGACATCGGAGACGCTCGACCCTGTAAACAAAAATACTACCCGGTCTCCGACAGGGTGCGAGACGAAATGCACGCGCTGGTTAAGGCCATGCTGGACAACGACGTCATTGAACCAGCAACCAGCGGGTGGTCAAGTCCAGTGGTAATGGTGAAAAAGGCAGACGGCAAGTATCGGTTCTGCGTAAATTACCAGAAGGTAAACGCGGTAACCAAGCCGGACGCCTATCCATTGCCCTTCATGAGCGACATCCTGCGAAGGATCAGGGATGCTAAGTTCATCTCGACACTGGACTTGAGTAGCGCGAACCACCAGATTCCTCTTAAAAAGGAGTCGCGCCCCATTACGGCGTTCACAGTCCCCGGCCTGGGGCATTTTCAGTTCAAGAGAATGCCCTTCGGATTGTCTTACGCTGACGCGACCTTCCAGAGGTTGATGGACAAAGTGATTGGCCCGGATGTAGATCCTTTCGCTTTTGCTTACCTCGACGACGTGATTATTATCTCGCCGTCCTTTGAGGAGCATAAGCGACACCTGGGATTGGTTTTACAACGAATCCTGGGTGCGGGCCTCACTGTGAATAAGACCAAAAGCCACTTCTGTAAGTCGGAAGTCAAGTACCTGGGGGTCCCAGTGAACCGTGAAGGGGTAAGGCCAAATCCAGAGAAGATCAAGCCCATTACGGAGTACCCAATACCACGGACGATCAGACAGGTGAAGCGATTCATGGGGATGATGTCGTGGTATCGTCGCTTTATACCCGACTTCGCGACAATCGCTGAGCCGATAAATCGCCTGACGAAGAAGAGCATCCCGTTTGCTTGGCAGCAGGAACAGGAGCAGGCTTTCGAAAGGCTACGAGACGCAATGGTCTCGGCACCAATCTTGCAGTCGCCAGATCCCAGCGCACAGTTCGTATTACAAACGGACGCGAGCGATAGTGGGATAGGCGCGGTATTGACGCAAGAAATCGATGGACAGGAGCGCGTAATTGAGTACGCTACTCGCTCCCTAAACAGTGCGGAAAGGAACTATACAGTCTCCGAACGAGAGTGCCTGGCAGTAGTATGGGCTATCGGGAAGTTCCGGCCTTATGTTGAGGGGCACCACTTCAAAGTCATCACCGATCATAGTTGCCTTAGGTGGCTCCACAGTATGAGGAATCCTACAGGAAGGCTAGCGCGTTGGGCGTTAGCACTACAAGGACATGTTTTCGATATAGAGTGTCGAAAAAGAGACCTCAACGTGGTGCCAGACGTTTTATCTAGGGCCTATGAGGAGGGGGTGGTAGAAGTGGGTGCCATGACTCATCAGCCGGAAACTGCCGATGCCTGGTACCTTCAAAAATACAGAGAAGTATGCCAGGATCCACATTCTCAGCCTACCTGGAAGGTAGTTGGAGGGAGATTGTATCACTACAATCCGACTGAGGAGAGCGAAGGATCCATCGACAATGAGGAAGCCTGGAAGCTAGTGGTTCCTGCCGAGAAAAGACCTCAAGTGCTCGAGGAGGTACACGATGCGCCAGCAGCGGGACACCAGGGGAGAGAACGAACGTTCTCCCGGGCTAGGCACCTGTATTTCTGGCCAAAGATGTACGAGCAGGTCAGAGAGTACGTGAGGAGTTGCCCGGTATGTCAGCAGTGCAAGGCGGAACAAAGGCCGCCTTGCGGGCTGATGGGTCGTCGAGAGGTCTCGCGACCCTGGCAGGTGGTGGCCAGTGATATTACTGGCCCTTTCCCAAAGAGCTCGAGAGGGTTTGAGTATATTTTGGTCTTCTTAGACCTGCTCACTCGGTGGGTGGAGTGTGTACCCGTACGCAAGGCCAATGGAAAGACTATCGTACGGGAATTGCATGAGAGGGTGGTAACCAGGTTCGGCACGCCCGAGATATTTCTTTCGGACAACGGGACCGAATTGAAAAATCAGGAGGTTGATGCCTATTTGCTGAGGAATGGCATCCGGCGCGCCCTGACTCCAGTTTACCACCCACAGGCAAACCCTACAGAGCGAGTGAACAAAACCCTCAAGGCCATGCTCATGTCGCGTTGAACTCGCGTTGAACTCGGCAACTCATAGCGCGACAGGTTATAGCCCGGCTATGCTGGTCTTCGGTAGACAGCCCACTCCCCCCTCGACCTTTAGGAGAGCCCAGGATCAGTTGGCACGGGAAGCTTCTGAGGGCCAAGAACTGACCGAATGGGGTGAGCACATGCGTCAATTACCCAACTTATGGGAACGCGCTGGCTCTAAGTCCAGGGAGGAGGCGGACCGTCAGGCGGTCTATTATAACCGGAGGAGACGCCAGGCCGACTTTAGGATTGGGGACTGGGTGTGGAAGCGGAACCGTATCTTGTCTTCTGCAGCTCAGGGCGTTTCGGCGAAGTTGGCGCCGAAGTATGCTGGTCCATATGTTATAGAGGAGGTATGTGGGACTAATACCTACCGTCTCGGTAACCAGCAGGAAGAGTTGCCCGAGCTGATCCACGCCAAGGATCTCAAGCCCTATTTCGGCCCATTCTCGGATCAGGACAACGAGGAACCGGGAGGAGGGGACTCAACACCGTTGGAGGAAGAGGAGGGCGTAGGCGACCCGCCAGCGAAGGTTGAGGAATCCAGCAAGGATCCGATATGCGATCGCGTCGCGATTGCAGCCCCCGCGAATGAAGGTGAGGAGTCCGTGGCGGCTCCAAAGATACCGGTCGAGGCGTCGGCTAAGCGAGGCCGTGGTAGGCCGCGCAAGAACCCTGCGTGCGGACTTCTGGCACCAGGTGGCGATGACCTGAATGGCAATGCGGCAAGGGGAAGAGGCAGGCCCCGTAGAACCACCCAGCACGTGCGGAAGGTGGTCCTGCCAGCTACCCCCGCAAATGGGCCATATTCGCGAGGAAAGCGCAGGGGACCGGGACGTCCTCGTAAACAGTAGCGTCGAGCGTGACGCAGCGATGGTTAGGTTAAGGGCTAAACCTGAGATATCCCTTAACTCCCCTCTTCTCTTTTACAGATGGAGAGGAAGCTGGTAGTGAGCGAGGAGGCCTTCGAGACGGCCACCCAGATGCTACTCGACCTTAGGCTG
Source organism: Phymastichus coffea (assembly GCF_024137745.1). Taxonomy (NCBI): domain Eukaryota; kingdom Metazoa; phylum Arthropoda; class Insecta; order Hymenoptera; family Eulophidae; genus Phymastichus; species Phymastichus coffea. The sequence goes on along the minus strand of NW_026706822.1, from coordinate 1,018,072 downwards.
GGTCCGGACGCCGATCGGCTGATCGGCGACATAAGAAGATTTGTCCGGGCCCAGGTCGAGGTGGCCGCCCGAGAGGGCCGCTCGCGGTATTACCACCGACGGCATCAGCGGATAGGGCCGCGGCCAAGACTCCGGCCAAGCCCCCGACGCAGACTCAGGCTAAGAGAGTCTCGGGGGCCCCCGGTGCCGGGCAGGAGTTCACGGTCTGCGTGGACGAGTCGGTTTCCGACCCTACCGTGGTGGTGCGCACCCAAGGGGGACGCACGTCCGCCACGTTGGGCGGCGTTACTTTTATCGCCACCCCGGTAACTCCAGCCCAGCCGCCCTATCCACCAGCGGGGAGTCAGGGCCAAGGGACGGAGCCTGGCCCCAGTGGACGGCCGAAGAAGGGCTGCTATATCTGTGGCCATCCCGGGATCACCACGACATCCAAGTGTCCCAACAAGTCAGAGCACTGGCGCTATCCAAGGCATAAGGCGCCAGGAGGCTCCGGCAGATGATGTAGGGGAGTGGTGGCCCGGGATGGGCGAATAAAGTACCGTGTTAATGAGGATGGATTGTGTTAATTTCTCCCCTTTTCCAATCCTGTCCTTAGGGTCGCGAGTCGGTGAAGTAGTTCGGTCCGGTAGTCCGAAGCTAGGAGGGGGCTGCAACGATTACCGAAAATCGTTCGACTCGCGCGAGGTTAATAAGCGGCTGAACGAGAAAAGCCGCGATCGGTTCGCGAGAGAGAGAGGGCGCGTAGGGGCAATGACCGGGAGGGGAGAGTTCAACAGGCAGTATGACTGTGTCACTCAGTCCGTCTGCATCGAGCTAACCTGTTCCTTCGTGCCGTCATCGCGTCTCTTTTGGTGGTGCGAGATTAGCGTCGAGAACTTGAGTGCGGTGTGCTGAGTGCGACGAGAGCAGCAGCAACAGCAGATACAGCAGCAACAGCACCAGCAGCAACATCAACAACCGTAGCAGCAACAACAACAACAGCAATAACAGCGGAGTGCAGCGAGTGGCGGAGCAGCAAATTAGCGACGCGTGCATCGGATACGGTTGGCCACCGTATCCTCATCGTTCTCGCGGTAGGTGCACCTTCCCTTTTTATTGTTGTCAGCGTGCGATCCCGCGCAGCGTGCGCGAAGAAATTGTTTGTTGCGCGCGAGCGGTTAGTTCGCGGCGATCGCGGTTTTCTCTCTCTCTCCTATCTAGCGTGTATTGTCATTCGCGTTAACGTGCGCAAGACTCTCGGCAAATCCCCCGTGTATCTATTTTATCGAATAAAGCGTTTAACCGAAATTCTTAATCGAGTCATTGCTTTGTCATTCCTTTGTCCGGAGTTCACGTTTGTTGACGTTCGATTCAAATAAGCCGGTAGCGTAGCACGGATCACGCGGATATCGGTAGACGAGAATCGTCAACATAGTTTCGAGCAGCAGCCGCAGGAGCGCTGCTAAGCAGGAGCGACAGCGCCGCCAAGTGGCGAGTTGGGTTCCCCAACTCGGGTTGGCGAGGAGACGCTGCGCAGGCGCACTCCCGGACAAGGTAGGTTGATGTGCTTCGAGCACATAGATAATTAGGCGTCGTTTGGCCATCATATAGGTACGTTCAAGGGATATTATAGGTTAAACGACAGCCTGTTACAATTTATATTTGTATATAAAATTAAAACTATCCGAGCAATAAACGAAAACTATTAATCAAAATAGTCCTTGTTAATTACTTGAAAGTTACTTGCAATAAATACGTCTCGCATATTTTTAAGAGATCTGCATACAAATGTACTTCCCTCAATTTAAAAGAAATAAATAAAATTGAGAATAAATTATTTAAAATAAAATAACGGTATTATGGGTAAGATGCACCTGTGCGCTGTAGATTTCTATTTTCCAAAGATGTTCGCAATCTGGCTACTCCGGATGGTGCGGTCACAAACTCGCTCTGATTGTTCCAAACATCCGAAAATTGCCAGATGCACGAGCCGAAAACTGCCGTTCACAGAAAAAAAAAATTTTCTTTACTCAGCTATACGCAAATTTTCATCCTAATTTACGAGCTAAGTGTGTGGCCTGTTTTTTTTTTCTTTTTTTTTTTGAGCCGCCGTTACATGACAGAGATAGAAATTACCTACATTTTATATGTTCTCATATAAAAAAATGCTCTTACATTATTTTGCCTTTCAGTAGCTATATAAATTTATACTTGGGTTGATTAAGGAATTTTGAGTAGACATACGAGGTGTGATCAAAAAGTAAGGTGAATTTTGAAATTTAGCGGGCTACGTCCGTTCGATCTTCGACTTTTTTATTTGGTTATGTCGGTACACTCGTCTAGAACATACGTTCCAAATTTCAGCTTTGTAGTATGTTTGGTTTGTTTGTGAGAGGCATCAAGGTTAGAAGTGTTTTGCGTGCTCCACGATTTGCTGCTGTCTAAAAACATGGATCAAAGAGTTTGCATTAAATTTTGTGTGAAAAATGGAATCAAATGTTCCAAAACACTTGAAATGCTGAAAGTGGCATACGGTGAGTCTACTTTAAGCCAAAAAAATGTTTACAAGTGGTATAAACTCTTCCAAGAAGGCCGAGAAGACAACGACGACGAACCTCGTTCTGGACGCCCCAGCACATCAACAACTAATGAGAATGTTGAAGAAGTGAAGAAAATAGTGTTAGGAAATCGTCGAATTACCATTAGAGAAATTGCTGATGATATTGGCATCTCATTTGGTTCGTGCCAATCAATTTTGACGAGTGTTTTAGACATGAGACGTGTGTCAGCGAAGTTTGTTCCGAAATTGCTCAATTTCGACCAAAAGAAACGTCGCATGAGCATCGCCCAAGAGCTACTGAATGACGTCAACGATGATCCAGATTTACTCAACAGGGTTATAACAGGTGACGAAACATTGGTATACGGTTATGACGTCGAGACTAAGACTCAATCGTCCCAGTGGAGGCATTCTGGATCACCAAGACCAAAAAAAACACGCCAAGTTCGATCAAATGTAAAGGTTTTGCTTACAGTTTTCTTTGACTGCAGGGGCGTGCTGCATCATGAGTTCTTGCCACAGGGTAGAACAGTAAATAAGGAATATTATCTGCAAGTTATGCGCAATTTGCGCGAAGCAATCCGCCAGAAACGTCCGAATTTGTGGAAAAATAAAAATTGGCTTTTGCACCATGATAACGCCCCAGCTCACACATCGTTGCTTGTGCGCGAATTTTTGGCTAAAACCAACATAGTAACGATGCCACAGGCACCGTATTCCCCAGATCTGGCCCCCTGTGACTTCTTCTTGTTCCCAAAACTGAAGAGGCCCATGAAAGGACGGCGTTTTGCCACGATTGAGGAGATAAAGACGGCATCGAAGGATGAACTAAACAAGATCACAAAAAATGATTTTTTGAAATGCTTTGAGGATTGGAAAAAGCGTTGGCACAAGTGCATTATATCCGAGGGGGATTACTTTGAAGGAAATAAAATAAAAATTGATGAATAAATAAATATTTTTTGAGAAAAATAAAAATTCACCTTACTTTTTGATCACACCTCGTATATGTTTTCAAATCAAAGACCATTACGATGAGTGATTAATATTTATAAATAATTAGTTTTTCCGCAATTACTAGGGCCGCAGAAAAGGGCACATATACTGTTAGGTAACAGTTCGCCCTGTCTTTTTTTCTTGTTTTTCAGTCTTTACCACTCCATCGCAATTGATGACTTGAAGCTTAAGAGATTCTTTGAAATCCATGTTATTTACTCATCACTGATACATCGATAAATGACTTTGTTAGGTATAAACAGACTGCTTCTATATCTTTTATTTCATTAACGTGTTGTATTTCAAAGAATTATGATCATGTACTGTAAAAGCACGGTGGGTCTGAGCGACATTTAAATAAAAGTGAAAGCAGGTTCCAATTTTTTTGCATATTTCGGTAAAAATACTAATAATTAGAAGATCCCAGAAAAAATTTAAAAAAATCCCTGAGCCCTTTTTGAAAAAATCGATTTTTAAAAATTTTTATCAAACAAAAAAAATAAAAAAATAATTTTGGTTGTGGTTGATGGTATTAATAAATAAATCAATATTTTTTCGATATTTCCACAGATGCACATGTAATAATAAAAAATTCAACACCAGCATTTTGAAAATTAATTTTTTTTTATTTATTGACTGTTTTTACTAATTTTTATCTCTCTATTCTCCCATACACAATCATATTAATGAAAAAACACATGTATATATAAATATCAGTGTTTATTAATAGTATACATACGATAAGGACATAGCAGTATTGTAAACATGTGTGTTTACAGCGCGCACCTGTATCTAAGGAAGTAGTAGCTAGAATAGCGTGCTCAAAAGTTTTCACAGTTGTCCCAGCTTGATTGACCGATCAACAATGAAATCTGCCAGTAATAGTGTTCTCGTGATAAGAAATACAATAAGAATTTTGTTGTAGTTAACGTTCTGTGTTTCTTCAAAATAATTGAATCAGCAACATGAAGCGACGTGCACTAACGCACTCTGAGAATCGTTCGAAAATTTGTTTGGTTTGTCAGAAAAAGAAGGCTAAACTGAAAAAAATTTGTGGAAAGTTTCTCGAGAAATTGGAGAATTTAGTGAGTTACAACATTGAAGATGATTGGTTACCGAATGCTGTGTGTAGTACTAGCCTTCTTTTTCTGACAAACCAAACAAATTTTCGAACGATTCTCAGAGTGCGTTAGTGCACGTCGCTTCATGTTGCTAATTCAATTATTTTGAAGAAACACAGAACGTTAACTACAACAAAATTCTTATTGTATTTCTTATCACGAGAACACTATTACTGGCAGATTTCATTGTTGATCGGTCAATCAAGCTGGGACAACTGCAAAAACTTTTGAGCACGCTATTCTAGCTACTACTTCCTTAGATACAGGTGCGCGCTGTAAACACACATGTTTACAATACTGCTATGTCCTTATCGTATGTATACTATCAATAAACACTGATATTTATATATACATGTGTTTCTTCATTAATATGATTGTGTATGGGAGAATAGAGAGATAAAAATTAGTAAAAACAGTCAATAAATAAAAAAAAATTAATTTTCAAAATGCTGGTGTTGGATTTTTTATTATTAAATGTGCATCTGTGGAAATATCGAAAAAATATTGATTTATTTATTAATACCATCAACCACAACCAAAATTATTTTTTTATTTTTTTTGTTTGTTAAAAATTTTTAAAAATCGATTTTTTCAAAAAGAGCTCAGGGATTTTTTTTAATTCTTTCTGGGATCTTCTAATTATTAGTATTTTTACCGAAATATGCAAAAAAATTGGAACCTGCTTTCACTTTTATTTAAATGTCGCTCAGACCCACCGTGAAAGAAATAGTCGTAGTGGTCTAGTGAACAAGATTATCAATAATACCTATTGAAGCTCACTTACCTGGATATGAGTATTGTGGTCCTGGTACCAAAATGGACAAACGATTGGCGCATGAAGATTCTAGTAAAAATCCACTAAACGCTGCTTGTAAGCAACACCATATCGCTTATTCACAAAATCGAGAAGATATTGTAACAAGAAATAAAGCTGACGCAAATTTAGCTAAAAAGGCTTGGGAAGGAGTGCTTGTTAAAAATAGCAGTTTTGGTGAGGAAGCAGATACCTTCACTGTAGCCAAAATTATGAAAGTTAAAAGTAAGTTTGGTATGGGTGTTGATATGATGAGAGATAAAAAGAAACGAGGCAGAGGATTTAAAAAACATCAAACACGAAAGAAATGTAGAAAAAGCAAAAGCCATCACTTGCATTAAATAAAATTATAAATGCAGTCTCTAAAAATGCTTAACAACCGACCTCTTGTAGTCATTTGTTCGGCTATAAAAGGAGCGAAAGAACATGTAACAAAGGCCGGCGGTAGAAGTAAAATAAATATACCTCGTACATTACTTATTCCTAGTAGAGTTGGCGGAGTGCTTCCTTTTATAATTCCATTATTTGCTGCTTTAAGCACCACTGGAGCTTTAGTCGGAGGAGCTGCTCCAATAGCGGAAGCTGTGAACAGCGCTAAATCTGCTCAAAATGAGCTGAAAGAGTCTCAAATACATAACAAAACTATGGAAGCTATTGCTATATGTAAATGTCTTTATTTTAAGCCTCATAGTAAAGGTGTGAGCGGACAAGAAACGGAAATAGTTTTACCTAAACGTGCTATGACTGATTTAGATATAAAAAAATATGTTAAAATACTAAAAATTACAAATATTTTTCGTGGTGTTTTCATGCGTAATAATTTATTATCCGACGAACCTCACTATCAAAGATCAGCTGTTATCAATTTAGATGACAAAAATGGACCAGGTATGAACTGGGTGGCATATAAAAAGAAAGGTAATGAAGTTATATACTTTACTAGTTTTGGCTATTTTCAACCTTCTTGAGATTTATTACTCTATCTTAAAGTCATAAGAGTCAAATATAACTATGTGAGATATCAAGATTTCAGTATCTATAACTGTAGACATCATTGCCTAAAATTTCTTTCAAATAAACTATAAATAGATGTAATGAATAAGAAAACATTCATTTGATGAGAAACTCTGATGGAGAACACAATAACATTGAGTCTGTCAGGAAATCCATCAGTACTTGAAGCAAATTATTTTCTGCTAATAGAGTTGCCGCCTAATAAAAAATATTTACTACGCGTAGTGAAGCTAATAACAATTAATTCAATATCAAATATTGACGTAGGTTATAAAATTTATAGTGGTGAATACGAATTCATTTTACCGACAGGTAACTATGAGATAGAATATATTGACAGTTTTCTACAAGAAACGCTAACGCTTAATAAAATATCAATTAGTTTAAACCCGAATAATAATACTCTACGTAGTGTTATTCGGTGTAGTCATAAAATAAATTTCAAACCAAAAAGATTCTATTGGATCAATTTTAGGCTTTACTAGACGACACCTATCTGCAAATGGAACTCATAGCTCTGTTTTACCTGTAACTTTACTCAAAGTGAACTCTTTACGCGGAGAGTGGAATATTACAACAGGTTCTCATATAAACGAACATAAAGTGCATAGTCTACACGAATTTTTCCAGCAGTGACACCTGGATATAAAATCATTCAAGTACTTTCACACATAATTTATTTACTAGTCGTCGTAAGAAGTATTGATTATTTAGAAATACGTATTGATGATCAAGACGGAAATCTAGTTCATTTACGAGAAGAAATCATCAGAGTACGTGTTCACATCAAAGTAATATCTTGATGGGAATCATATTTAACATCAAAATCTGACGAGATATATGAATAGGTTAATATGTCAGTCAGTGATCAGTCAACCGCGAGCAACCATAGCGCTTACACATAAAAACATTCCGTTCCTGAAAAGTCTAGGACTAAAAGGAATATGAACTATATCTCCTTGCCAAAAGTATTGTGTATATTATTGTATTGCTTACATAAAAATGGACGAAATTCTAAATATTCAATCAGGTATCGCTTTCGATAAGTCAATAGCTCATTACGAAGTTTATGCGCATCAACCTTATTCATTATCATATTTCAATAATAATGATTCAACACCAAGATTTATCTATTATTTCAATAATAATGATTTGTCATCAAGATTTATCCATACTTCTATCGCGCAGTATAGTTCATATTTGCGGCAGATTAACGTAGAAAAATGGAAATGTAGCAGTTAAAACTAAGTTAGTTAATAATGCTATATGTCATTCGTTTGAAGAGATACGATTCGAAATAAATGCTATTTAAATAGATAAAGTAAAAAGTGTTGGCTTGACAAGTATCATGAAGAACTGGTTATTGCTTTAATCCGAGTCAAATTTTAATTACCGAAAATGCTGGTTGGACTAGTGACAAATAACGAAGGTTATTTCGATGTTACTATACCCTTTGTATGCTGTTTGGATTTCCTGAAGATTATCGAAAAATCGTAGTAAATGTCAAACATGATCTTATTATTACAATATCGAGAAGTGATTTTAATGCTACCATAACTACACCTACCAATGCAGAAGGAGTAATTACTTATAAAAAAATTAAAATTACTTTGAATAAAATCGAATGGTTAATGCCATATGTAGTAGCAGTCGATAAAGAAAAAATCAAATTACTTAATCAAATTAGTCGCAATAGAGCAATTACTATAAGTTATCGCACTTGGGAGTTATACTAGTATCCCAAATTACCTCGTACATCGAAACATATTTGTTGTGCGAAGACATCAAATCAATAGGAAAAACGTCGTTTCGTTATTTTAGCCTTTCAAACACAACAAAAAATAAAGTAAGTGCTTCTGCTAGTCGCTTTGATCATTGTAACATTTGTGATGTTAAATTATTTCTAAACTCGCAATGCTATCCATATAAAAATCTTAATTTAAACATTAATCAAAATGAGTATGCAGTACTTCATGATATGTACGCTAACTTTCAAAGCTCATATTATGGAAAAGAAAATGAATCATCGCTTAAAAAAAATTCCATTGAAAAATTACCGTTAATCGTGATAGGTTGTTCGAAACAAAATAAATCTATCAAAAGTGCTCCTATAGACGTTCGCCTCGAGTTTGACACGAGAGAAGATTTTCCTGATAATACTGCAGCCTATTGTTTAATTATACATTATCGAATTTAGCAGTATAATCCAATCAGAGATGATGTGAAGAAATTATTTTAACATAGTTTACTCTCTAAATAAAATATAACTAATACAATTAAATATAAGCTAAATAAATTAAATGTATAAGCTACAGTATATTACAATAAATTTAATGAATGAAAGTAATACCTTAATACCTAAGCAAGAAAACATAACTATATGTAACTCTCTGTAACCCTCTCTCTCTCTAACAGTTTTTAGAGGATTCAAGCAAGTATAATTTATGATAGACATAGTCAACTTAAAGTAAGAGGGTAGTAAGCATAGTTGCTCTCTCTCTCTCTTACTCTCTTTAACAGATTTAAGCAAAAATAACTAGGGTTGCAAACAAGGACTAGCGGAGATTCAAGCAAGTATAGTTCACCTCTGCGGAGAGAGAGAACCAAAATATTTCCTCTATGAGAGAATGGTCCCAAGCCACGGTAAGCTTGGGAGAGAGAGGGAGAGCATGCGTTTACTACCGTAAAGCATCCCCAAGCCATAATTATGCAACAGCATACGCTCCCCTCCTCTACCGCGCACCGTGATCCCAAGCTATGCTGAGCCAAAGCAAGAGAGAAAGAGGAAGAAAGAGACACGCTCGGGCTCTTTACCAAATGTGTGTAGTTAATATACACAATAAGCATTCTCTAAAGTACATATGGCATTGGTCCTAGTGGTAGAGCACTAGCCTGCCAACCCAGAGGGACGCCGGTTCGATTCTCCGATCTGTCTTTTCATTTTTTTTCAATTAACCTTTACTATTCATTTAAAATTTAACAATTAAATTATTATTAATATTTATAACTTTTTAAAATACATTTAAATAAATGAGACAGATAGCACTAGGATCCCTAGGGATTAAGGGAACCTTCCCTAGGAACCTTCCTCAAAAATATAAATAATTAATAATAATAATAACAAAAATAATTAACACGGAAAGGTTAAGCCAGGAAGAGTTAGGCCAAGGGACCAAAGGGTTAGGAACTCCCTCGCAGGGTGGTCTGAAATATACATTGCTGTACTACTCATGTCTTTAGCATTGCAAATATTAAAGTTATTTCGAAGGACTGAACAGTTTAGCCAACTTTGTTTTCATGCATTCGCATAGCAAGAAACACCATCTATATTAGGAAGTCCTACTAAATTATTATATTCAATAATTTTGTGAGCTGATGAAGGAGGGATTCGATATTTCTGATTCAATGTTGGTGAGTACTGTAACCTCTCTTCAGAATTGGAATTTATTGTTTCTAAATAGTACCTTTATTAAGCCGTATTTCTATTGAAGAGAAGGGCATCAATTCATTATTTTGCAGCATTGAGTAAAGATGGTTTCTGAGCGAGCTATAATCGTAAATCATGTTTGTTTGATTTTTTTAATACTACAGTTGTCGCGAAATCTATGGCCAAAACACCACAATATTTATCATTTTTTTTGATATTGCAATTTTTCAAAAATAATACGGTTTCTATCAACTACTCCATATTTTATAATATAAGGAAGTCATTGGTTGAGATATTACTCATTACAGGCGAGTATACGATTTTGATTCAAAGAATTATATATCTAAAAATATTTTTTGTTGTAATAACAGCAACAAAAGTACACTCTTTGCAGAAACCATTATAAATATTTAATATTTGCACATGAACAGACTTAGAAGAATAGGATTAATACCCTGTATTCCTGGAGATTTGATTCTTGGCAAAGGTAAAGTATTGCGAGGGTTAATAATTGTTTTTGGTTCTTGCAAATATAATTGCAGTCTATAATAGAATATATCGATTTGATAATCATTTAACTTTGACCCATTCAATACTAAAGCTTTATTAGAACTACTAATGACATAACGAAAACTATTATTACCAGTTTGAGTCATGATTAACATTGATTATGAAAATCATACAACTATAATAAGTAAATAAAATAATTTCAAATAAAAATAAAATATTCTTGACTCTGAAGAATCTTAGATTAGTTTTTTATCCAATCTAATTACAATTAGTAGCATAATAATTGATTCATTTCAATTCTTGAACAGTAAATAAAATGTACTCGTACGATAAAGTTAAAAATTAATAATTCATGAAAAAAAATCTCAATTCTTGTCGGGTTTTATTAAAAGAAAAGTCGTTATTTAGCTATAAAAAGTATATGTATATTATTCTGTACATTTGACTGCATAAAGGCATTGAATAAAAGCGCAGACAGGAGCTGGATAGAGCAGAAACACGCAGCTTATACTTTGTCAAGTATTTGAATGAATAAAGATTGACGTCGTATTTGACAAAATAAACCAATACAAACTGACTTATTAATGTTGATAAAGTTTTTAGATACAAATAAATAAATGTTACCAGAAAAATGATGCCAGTACGCGTTGGGTGAATGTAATATTACGTATTTTGTCACCAGAAATAGAGTTGCAATACACGCTGAAATAAAAAAAAAATTAATAACTAATATTTTCAATCTAAGTGATTCATGTAAAATCAGATGAGTGATAGTTACCACACAGTTAAATGAATATGAAACTTAAGAAGCGTAATGAAGGGTAGAAATGTTACAAAAGACGTTGTACAAAGTAAATCAGCTTGAAAAAATTCAATGTAGCAGTCACTTTCGAGTGGCAAAAAGATAAATCTGCGCAAGCAGCAATTGGTATAGATTTAGAAGAAAGCTTTCGCAGCTGTCAAAATCAAGATTATAGCTCCTCGAATTCTACTCATATGGAGTAATGGAGCTTTACCATTTCTCACTTACTCCATTTACCAGAAATCCATCAGTTAATGCTATAATTTCAATTAATGAATTTATGAAACGATCTGATTTAAGTAGAGCAATTCGACAAAGGTGTCAAACTTGTGCTTGTCATTTGAATTCTATTGAAGTCAATTTAAGTAAAACTATAAAAGTTGGTGGAAGTATACAACCCTTAACAGCTATTCAGGATGAAATTCTAGGAGATGGAGTTGTTTGGAGACCAATTCATTCAGCCTTTAAAAATCGAATTAGTACAGTATGTATAGTTAATCAACATCTTTTAGAGATAAAAAAATTTCTAGTTGCCGCAAATCACAAAGTAATTACAAATTACAAAGTAAAATACCTCAATTTCTTGCTATCCATAATAACTCAAAAATAAATACAGAAATGGCATCACAATTTATCATAAAGAAAAATCAAGAAGATATTCAAATCAAGTATTTGAATACAGAAAATGTTTGCATTTATAAGATTACTGATCTTGATAGATGGTTTCAAAATAACGTTAAAGATATTATACTTAAACAAATCGAAGAATTTCAAGAAAGAGACTCAGGCTGGTCGTTAAAAACTATTGTTGGTCACACTATTAATATTAATAAGTATAATCCATTTAAACCATGCTCGTATATACCATTACCGTCAAGCATAGATAATAAAAGAGCCTGTGTTAATGTTAAAAATGAAGACAATGAATGTTTTAAATTGGCAATAATTTCATGCCTTCATCTAGTTGAAAGAAATCCAAACAGAGTAATTAAGTACAAGCCCTATGAGAATGAACTGAATTTTGATGGTATAAGCTTCCCTGTAAAAATAAAAAGTATACCTAAATTTGAAAAGTTGAATAATATAATGTAACGGTCCAGTCTGATTTGTCTCCTATTTTCTTCTGCAAATTAGCAACCCGTTATACACAAGACAATCAAAGAAAAGCGGTAATGGAGCAAAGGCGCTTTTCTCACGTATATGAAAATGTGTTAGGGCAACTCTGCAAAAACATTACCATATAAGGAGCGTGACGTCACGACCGTGGGAAAATTTATTGTTTACGATAGAAAATCGACAATTATAAAGTTTTTCAAATGAACAAAAGTATTTTTTAGTCAATTTTGATGCGCTAATCCTGAATTTCATGTTATTATAACTCTCAAGTCGATGTTTGTTAGTCAAATTTAATCTACAAGTTAATATTGTTAGTAATTTTGCAATAAACAATTATATTGTTATTTCGAGTATGCGATTACAACCTCGACGCATTGAAACAGAAAAGCAAGAATTTGACACTTTTATAACTAATTATTCACTAAGTTATCAATAAATAAAAAATTTATAATTTTTTTAAACAATAAAAATTGCATTGTTAGATAGCGAATCGATCATACATTGATATAAAATTAATGATTTTGACTGTTACTAATTTACTGATTTTTAAATCGTTAAAAAAGAAATTGGCAAATCCGTTTTTTAATTTTTATTCAAAATTAGATAGCTACATTAATCATTTTTAACTTGAATAACATTCCTCTAACCACAAGCGATTTTTTCATGTAAAAATTTTCCATAAATTTATTGTAAAATTGGCGTAATTTAATCATTGAATTGTATAACTTATAACTTTAAAAAGCGATTTTTCCTCGAGAATTAATTTATGTTAAAAAATTCGTCACTTCAAGTTTAATTTTTTAAATCATGTAATTGCAATTTCGATCGAGCCATTTTGCGATAAAACTTGTACAAAATTTGTGTAAATTACAAAAATAGCGTTGTAGAGGCTACCAAGCGTAGAAAGGAGCCCATTTCGCAAGTATAAATTCGCTCGTCACTGCGGCAAGAGGACTCACTATCCTACCTTGCTTAGCAGCGCGAGCACTGTTAGAGAAATAAAGCCTCAGCAATTCTCTGAGATAAATTTCTTATTCAGTGGTTAGCCTGCTAAACTCCCATCCTACAGATATCTAAGCGCTCAACTCATGAGACTATCTCTCTCATGAGAAAAAAACAGCCTTAGACATCTTCCTACTCAAATTACATTTGCTGTTGAGAAATTAAGTTGAGTAGTGATTGCGGCGCTGTCGGGCCTTTCCCTGATAGATGCGATCACTCTCAATTGCATTTCGAGACAATTCATCGAGTTAGAAAGCCTTGTGGGTTGCTACTCGAAAGATTTTCATATGTTATTTAGATTACACGCGTGTCAACTTCTTGCTTCTCTCGGAGACGCGATTGCGAATTCGATACAAAGAGTCCGAACTATTGTTTTGATAACGCGAGATAGACTCAAACGTTACAATAAGTGTAAATTTATATATACTAAAAAAATATGGATAGAAATATGAAGTCTCTCCGTGCTATATAACGAAATTAAAACAAACTAAACATGTGAACTTACTCTTAATACAAAACGAATATATTGATGAAAATGATACTAATAGACCACGAATATCAATAGATGTTGCAAAATTCAAATTAGACACTCACTACGTATGGATTAAAACTTTATCTGCTCTCATTCGTAGACAAGTTACTCAACATACTGAAAAAATTTATCTTTGCGAACGTTGCCTTCATTATTTTACTAACGAGGAAAATTTGAAATCTCATGAAGTTGACTGTTCCAAAATAAATAAGTGTCAGATTAATTTACCTGACGATGCTTCTTTAGAATTTAAAAATTTTAAACATAAAGAGGAAGTTCCATTTATTATATACGCTGATTTTGAATGTCTGTTAAAACCTATAGAAGATCCGAATAGAAATCTCAATGTTAAGAGACATAGTTTCCAAGAACATGATGCCTATAGCATTGGATTATATGTAAAATGCCGTTATGATGATAGTAAGTCGATATATAAGTCATATAGAAAAAAATTAAATGAAGACGAATCACCAGCATTATGGTTTATAAAGCAATTGAAGTCCCTAGTGATTGAGTTAGAAAAGATATAATAATGCAATAAAAATGGATTTATCATTTTTTAATGAACAGACATTCAAAACGGCAAGAAGATGTCATATTTGCAACCAATATTTTCAAGATAACCAAAAACGAGTTCGTGATCATTGTCATTTAACAGGAAAATTTGAAGGTGCAGCTCACAATCATTGCAATTTGAATTATAAAAATGCTGCTTTCATACCAGTCGTATTTCATAAATTTACAGGCTATGACTCACATTTTATTATAACAGAAATTGCTACTAACTCAGAATTTGAAGGAAAGATCTCTGTTCTCGCTGAAAACAAGGAGCGATACATATCCTTCACAAAAGAAGTTGCAAACAGTCGAATTAGCTTTCGTTTCATTGATTCTTTTCGATTTATGCCTACATCTCTAGATAAATTACCATATTATATACCTCAGCTAGATATTGTACAGAGAGAATTTCTGAAAGATAATTACACTTTAGAACAGATTAATTTACTCAAGAGAAAAGGAGTTTTCCCATATGAATACATACAAAATTTAAATAGACTAACTGAGACAGAGTTACCATCTATTGAAAAATTTCATAGTTAATTGACAGATAGTGATATTCCTACTGAAGAATATAAGCATGCTCAAAACGTATGGAATATTTTCGGTAGTATTTGGAAGAAAATAGATTTAGGAATGTATTCTGATCTCTATCTGAAAGCTGATGTACTTTTACTAGCTGATATTTTTGAAAATTTTCGATCAACCTGTAAGAATGCATATGATCTCGATCCTGCTCATTATTACAGTACCCCTGGATTAACATGGGACGCGATGTTAAAATATACAAATATGAAGCTTGAACTATTAACAGATATAGATATGGTTTTATTCATTCAAAAAGGTATTTGTGGAGGTATTAGTTAATTGCTGCAATAGATTTTCAAAAGCAAACAATAAATATGTGGGTAAGAATTCAATAAGGATGAGCCAAACAAATTTTTTATGTATTATGACGTAAACAACCTTTATGGTTGGGCTATGACTCAATCACTACCATTTGAGGGCTTTAAATGGGTTTCAAATGTGGATATGTCAAATTTTTTCAATATCTCTGATGATAGCGACGTAGGCGTTATTTTAGAAGTAGATCTAGAGTATCCACAAGAGCTGCATGATGATCATAAAGACCTACCTCTTTGTTCTGAACATACTAAACCACCCGGATCAAAACAGAAAAAACTTTTGACAACGCTTTATGATAAAGAACGATACGTTATTCATTATAGAGCGTTAAAACAAGCTCTCAAATATGGACTAAAGCTCAAAAAGATATATAGAGCGCTAGAATTCAAACAATAGCAATGGCTGAAACCATATGTTGATTTAAATACTGAAAAAAGAAAGCAAGCTAAAAATGGGTTTGAAAAATTATTTTACAAGCTTATGATTAATGCAGTATATGGACAAACAATGGAAGACGAAAGAAAACGAAAAGATGTCAAACTGATCAATCAATGGGGTGGTAGATATGGCGCTGAAGCTCGAATTGCCCAACCAAATTTCCATAGTAGTTCCATCTTACATGAAAATTTAGCTGCTATTCAATTATCCTGGACAACTATCAGTATTAAAAAACCTATATACATCGGTCTATGTGTATTAGATCTTTCAAAAACATTAGTCTATGACTTTCATTATAGTTACATGAAGCAACGAATTGGTGAAAAATGTAAATTACTGTATACTGATACTGACAGCTTCATTTATGAAATTCAAGATGTCGATATGTATGAGATCATGAAAGTAGATATTGATAAATTTGAACATCCGACTATCCTGCTGATAATCAATTTGGAATGCCTCTAGCTAACAAAAAAGTTCTTGGTGTTATGAAGGATGAGTGCAATGCTGCTATTATGAGGGAGTCCATTGGGTTACGAAGTAAACTATACAGTATTGAAATAATAAATAAGGATCCCTTGAAAAACGCAAAAGTAGTGAAAAAACACATAGTAAAAAATACAAGAACTCACTCAGATTATCGAAAGTGTTTAAACGAAATGGAAATTATTAAACGTACTCAATGTAATATTCGATCTAAATTATATCAAGTAATAACAGAGAGAGAGGAAAAGACACCACTAAGCCCTCATGATGATAAACGTTGTATTTTTGATAATAATCCGGACACATTTCCATGGGGGCATTATAAAACTCTCGAAATTGCTGAAATGAAAGAAAGAGTTGAACAGCTACGACGAAAGAGGTATAGAGAAAAAGACGAAGTGATAGAACAAAATAGTGAAAAGATTCAGAATTGAAGAAAATAATTCTAGAGGACAGCACTAGCGAAAGAATTCTACTCCTTCGACAATTACTAGATGGCGCTTATGACTAGTAATGGAGAGGGAGAAACAATGGATACCTGTGTCTACAGAGTGGGAGAATGGTTTTAGATGAAGAATCATGAGAGAGGGGAGACTGAAAGAGAGAGAAGCGGCGACGGCGGCTTGAGCTTTAAGAGTGGGGATGCCACTTATAAAACTGAGAGCTCACTCTTGTTCGAAATAGTTGCTCAGCTCTCACTCAAGCAACAGTCTTACCTCAACCTCTAATACATCTTCCACTAACTATTGAAACAAGTAAGATATTTAAATAATTTTAGTTTATTAATACCTCAGTAATAAATAAATAAATAATTAATTCTTTAATTTTTTATTTTACAGAATGGATTTCTCAGCAATAAATAAAATTTTCAAGACGACTTTCCTTCCTCGGAAGGCGATGTCCCAACTAATATCGAACACATTATATCAAGTTATTGTGACGTCGGGGTCACTCTCAGGTACGCTTGGAGCAAGCGTAAACTCAGGGTTGCTCTGATTTGGCTATCGTGTAACACATGAGCCGGGACGAGCAATATTGTTGCGTTGAGATAACTGTATGCTGACGCGGAATGTAATAACCAAATGTTATTACGAACACACCAGACTCACGCTTAATGTGTTCTTAAGGGACTTTAATGGAAATTCACCAGACTCACGCTTAATGAATTTCCAAAAGAAAGGTGGATTACTTAAAGAAAGAAAAGGATAGCCAGGTTTAAGATTTTACTTACTTTTATTTTATCAATTTAGTTATTATTAAAGTTGCGTTCTCTCTCTGCTCTTTGGCCTCTTTCTCTCTCTATATGCTCTGAATATACTTGGGTGATTTTTCTTCTTTGATGCTTCCTCCGGGACTCACTCACTGGTAAAAACTTCTTATTAGGGACTTCCTGGTGCTCACTCCGCACTTACTCTATCTGAACTTAACTTCCTCTAACTTAACTTACTCTCCAGCCTTGTACAGAGCTTTTTATAAGCCGTGGGTGGTTGGGTGGAAATCCCTTTCCTCAGGCCCATGAAGCGATAACGGCTAAATTTTGTATTGGTCGGAAATTTTCTAATCATATCCAGAATTTCTTTATTGGTCTGTGGGCGTGAATTTTCAGAGAGAGAAAGGGCGGTCTCTTTTTAACTTGGGCCCTTTTCTCCAGAGATGGCTCTCGGAGTGACACTTTTAAGAGCAAGAGTAACGCTATAGCTTATAATTACTTATACATAATTGTACTAAACTTAATTAATTATGACGATACATAGTGACTATTATAAACATTCAGAAAAATTCAAACCTTTTACGATTTATTATAAAATACATTATTGTTCTATTTATTGGTTATTCGGTGACAAAAAAGTGCGCATTATAATGGCTTACAAAATTGATGAAAATCTATTTAACATTACGGATATTTTCTTAAAAATCGGTGGGAAAAAAAAGATAGACTGCATTTTTATGGTTCTCTTCCATTATCAGCGTGATAACACTTCACGATGTATACGCGATGATCGTAGGCCCCTGTCAACACATACGTGTGGGACAAAGCAGGATAGAGCGTTGATTGTAAGCTTGAGTACGCAGGCTCAGGCCACTATCAAAGTTTATATTTCGAATGCGTTTTCATCGTGGGAAATCAGGAAGGTTCCCACTCCGTTCGTCATATTTAATAATTAAAATTAAAAAAAATAAGTTACGGCTAGCCGTCACACCCCCACACTTAAACGATTGCTAGAGGAGTGCAACGAGGAAGAGCAATCGAAATTTTTATTCTAATTATAAAGATCTTGTCGTATCATGCTGTAATCAAGGTTTTATCATTATTTTTATTATTTTATTAATCTCGAAGATCTTACCCTAACAGGGGAGGAACCCAAACGATGGTTTAACTGCTTGAGATTGTGATGCTGGAATCGAATTACTCTGGTTGTGTTGTGTTATTTCATTTTCTGTTGTATGTAGAGTCGGATATAACTCCTGTCCAGGAGCGGTGGCAATATTTGCTGGTGATTCTACATCCCTTTTCGCTTCTGTGGGTTTTGGTGCTAAATGTATCAGAAACGTAGTTAAACTGTTCCATATGGCCCCAATCAGATGAAAAGACCATCCATAAATGCTATGTAGAGTTATTCCATTGATGAGGACTTCTATTAATTTTTTTGTAGTTTGGACAATTAGTATAATTGCAAGTATACCGGCACTGAAAGTACCAAAGGTCATAAATTTCATCCACATTTTGTTCCAGGTATTGACTATTAACTGCTCCATTATATTCTCGTTCATTAACCTTCCAATTATTCCGTTACTGTCTCTTATGGTGTGTCCACGAATTTCTCTGGTTACATCATTTATTACTGCAGGTTGCTCCAAGGGGAACAGGATTCTGTTCATTAAATCTTGTAGATCCTTTTCTGTATATATTCCGCTGGTGGCTAGTGAGGGAATATTCTGGTACTTCCAGGTTAATCCAGAAAAAGGCTTAAGAGTGGTGGGAGTTTTTGCTTCAACTGCTCTTGGTAAAAACTTATACCAGTCATCATTAAAGTAATAAAATGTGGATAGGAGAGCATTACAATCAACTACTGTCCCATAAGCCTTCAAAATATGTGTTTTTGGAGATAAAAATTTGGTATGGTTGTTATGGATTACTTTTAGTTCAGCATAACATTCGTCTCCTTGCGATACCTTCACATCAACGGGTATACACTTAACGATGTGTACTACCTCTCCTGCTGTCACAGCCATGTATCCGGGTCCTTTCATGAGATTATAGGCAAACTGATCGGGAGATTGACTAGCAATTGCAAGTGCATTTTTCATAATTTCTCTTTCTTGCTTACAGCGATGTACGACAACATCCTTGTACATACGACTTAATTGTACCTTTATGTGACGTTCTACATATACAAACTTAGAATTTACATACGCAAATATATCTAGGTTGTTCATTGATGTTTTCTTACTTAGAAAAAATGCATTATTTTCGACAATATAAACAAATAATTTTGGGTGTTCAGTAACTATAATTTCGTAACCACATAGATTACGTTTAGATTTGGATATTAACGCAAAAGCAATGTCTTGTGTTACTAACGAGTATAATGTTTGTTCTATTTCACCTTCAATTTGATTAGCCGTTCCTTCATACAATATTTGATACCGATTAAATTTGCATACATCTTTAGGTACACTTTCCCAAAAAGTGTATCCTCCTTCAGAATCTATACAATGTTCACTACCTAAAATACATCTAACGCCACTACGTAATATTATTTGGTTATTATCTAAATCGACAGAAGCGGTATATTCTTCTAAAGTTACTTTTATTTTAGCTTGGACAACTACGGAATTCCAGCTTCCATAAGCATCGGAATAACTACCATAGGTACATTCTCCATTATGATCTACACTTCCTGCAAGTATAGCGGGTCTAACCGTGGTTTGATTAACTTTAATATCTCGAAATACATGTGAATTGTCAAAATAAAATGTACCGCTTTTGTGTAAATCATAACACGTTTGTTGGCTTACATCCATTAAATATTCTATTGCGCCATTCTCTATTATGGAATTATGTGAATGCATTCCACAATAATAAACTGTTCGGTCTACTTGGACTTTACATTGAATCACTTGAGCAGTTTCATAGTTATTTAACTGTAATAATTGAATGTACTTTCTTGTTACGTTTATTTTTGTAGAAGGCATTTCACATTCTTCCACGCTTAATAAAGATATAGTGGTTATATTAAGAGATCTTGCTCCGCAGTCGTATCCTATTATGGCTGTAACTGGATTAGTTATTGTTAAAAATATCAGTGAAAACAGAGAAGAATGCATCATGTTTTTGGTTCTGTAATCAGAAAATATTTCATTATATGTTCCTTTTGTTCAATTATCTATTGTTTGTTTCATAATATATATATATATATATATATATATATATATATGTATTTTGTTTTATAATTGATCTCATTTTATTTTATATTATATTATATTTTTCCTCTCTACCCCTTTTTCTATTTCGGCTTATTTTCTTTGGTTGATTTGTTTATATACGAAATTCGGAGTCTATTTGAATGAACTATTTTTGTGCCCTTTTTTGTCTCTATTTTGACATTATGTTTTGGAAGAATACCAACTATTTTATAAGGCCCTGAGTAATGATCCCCGAATTTCCCTGGTTTAGGTCCTGATTTTAAGAAAACGTAATCACCTAAACTAAAGTCTTTTGGATTTATATGTCTATCGTAATATTTTTTTGATTTTTCTTTAGAGCTAACTAAATTTTCGTAAGCTAATTTTCGTATACTACATAAACGCGCAACTAAATCTATTATATATCCTTTATATGTAGGTAACGTATCGCTTTCACGAAGGGGATTATTTGAGGGCATTCGAGCTAAGCGGCCAAATACAACTTCATACGGCGTATGTTTGGTACTTTCTTGTACACAGGTATTGTAGTTTAGGATACCTAGGTCGAGCCAATCATCCCAATCGTTGTCAAGATCGGTGTCTTGCTTTAAGTACTCAATTAACACGTGATGAGATCTTTCTAGGGAACCGTTCGACTGAGGCATGAACGCTGTGGTTTTTAATTTCTTTATTTTGAATCGCTTGGAAATACGCGTCATTAGCGAACTCAAAAAATTTCTGCCTTGATCAGTAAGCACAGCTTTCGGACATCCAAAAACACAAATGAATTTCTTAAGAAATGCATCCGCTATTGTTGATGATAAGGTGTCTGCTAATGGGACAGCTAGACAAAATTTGCTTAATTGATCCTGTAAGGTTAAAATGTATTCGTTTCCTTTTATTGTTCTTTTTAGAGGGCCTACAATATCCATAGCAATTTTATCAAACACTGTAGCACATGTATCGGTTATTATCATAGGTTGTTTGGTCTGTAAACGAGTTAATTTCTTCAATTGACATTCTAGACACTGTTGGATTCGCCTTTGTATATCGTCTTTTAGATTTTCCCAATAATATTCTTGTCTGACCCGGTGAAAGGTTTTTGAAACGCCACGATGTCCTCCAATTGGGGATTTATGGAATTCATAAAAGATTCCGTCGCGTTGTTCTAAGGGTACATACTTTAACTTATCTGTACAAATTATTAATTTTATTCCACTATTTCTAAAGACACTATCTAATAAATACTCTATTTCTAACCAACTTAAATTTTCTACATGTTTACTCTGAGCAATACAGACTTCCGTTTGATTAGTATTAATTAGTAAATCTCTTAATATTTTTAAAGTAATGTGTATATAATCCTTAATATAAGTTAACGATTCTGGGCGGTCTCCTCGTATGCAGAGTCCAAATTGATGATAATTCTTCTTCTTCTTTTCTTTTGAGACTTCGCCCACTTGTAAGATTACCTTAGTATTAATTTTCTTATTTTCTATTAATTTGCGTGCGCCTTCGTCACAAGGTTGTCCATTGCTGCTTATAAAATAAGCAACATTATCGTTGCGCACATGTATGGCTTCTTTAACCTTAACTATATTAGCGGTATCGTTGTCGTTATTTACGGACTCATCCGAACTATTATTCATTGAGTCCTCTTCGGAATCGGGATCTTGTATATTGTGAGGTAGATTCTGATTGGGTTGCACAGATATTTTGGGTATAACTCGTGCTTCAGCTTCAAGTTCACTATCGTCTAGATCACTTTCTACGTAATCAGGTATCTCATTTCGAGTTCTTTCTGGGTAACGTTTTGAAACAACTTCGACAGATTCAGGTATAGGCAACTTCTCTACGGAAGGTGTTCTTGGGTGTGGGATAATATTTTTATTATCATTATTAATAGGAATTTTCCGGGGTCGTCCGCGTGGACGTTTTATTGGTTTGATTTCTTCAGTTTCCTTTTGAACTACCAAAGGGTCAGATGACTGTTCCAATCGTTGTCTTTGCCTTCTAGTAACTACATTTATTTCAGGAATTTGATGTGTTTTGTCTGCTTCGGTGATTACAGATATGTAACTATCATTTTCTTGTGTTGGTATTTTCCGTCTTCTAAAAGGAATGTAAGTGTCTCCTATTTTTATTGTCTTCGTGTCAAAATTAACACTTGCTTTACTAGAAAAAAGGAAATCAGATCCTATTATGCCTTCGCAATTTACAGGTAAGTCATTTTGTACAATATGGAATTTCATTGGTATCTCAAATAATTTCAGTGTTATTGATCCTAAAGTTCTATGGGTTAAACCATTAATATCTATTAGGTCAATTTGATCGGTCTCATCACGAATTCCTAAAGCATACTTTTCCTTTATTAGACTCTGTTCAGATAAACTATCAATCATATACTGTGTCCATCCGTATTTTGGATTATATATATTCAATAAAGGAGGTTCTTCGTCAACGAGTGGCGTATATAAATTATAAATTTTTCTATATTTTTGCATGTTACTATCACTAACAACAGGTTTTATTGCGTTACTTTCGTTTATGCTATTGTTATTATAGTTTATCTTCGTACTGGTGTTGTATAAAAAATTTTTACCTATGATTCCGTGATATGGCATTTGACAATTTGCAACAACATAAAATACTATTTCATTTCCGGCTATTGTTAACTTGACAAATCCACATTCTTGGTAATCATCTTCAGCAAAAATACTCTGCATGGGTAAGATATTGGACATTTGGATAGGTATATCGTCCGGTACACAACAGGATTTAATGATATTGGTAGTGGAAGTAGAATCAATTAAGAATTGAACCTCTTCACCTGTCTGTTTGCTAATATAAGAGTAAACTAGATTTTTAATTTCTCTATCATTCTGACGTATATGTTTTACATTAATTGGTTCTATCGGATTCCGTGATAATGCATCGGCTGTCGCATTGGCTTTACCTGGGTGATAAATTATCTCATAGTCATATTCAGAAATTTGGAAACGCCATTTCAAAACCCTGGTATTGAGGTCGGCTGACTTAAACCAAACTAAAGGTTGGTGATCAGTAATAATGGTGATTTTCCTTCCGAAGACATATGATTTGAATGCTTTGATACTGTGAATAATTGCGAGCGCTTCCTTTTCGTAAACCTCGTAATTCAACTCTGGACCACGTAGTACTCGAGAGGTGTATGCGATAGGTTGGTCTGATCCAATAGTGCCTTGTGAAAATATTCCTGCTATTGCAATTCCAGAGGCATCCGTACGGATTATGTAATCTTTATCAAGATTTGGGAATTGTAATAATGGAGTGCTACACAGCAACTCTTTAAGTTCACAAAATGAACTTTCGATTTTATCTGTCCATTCAAACACCGTATCTTTTTGCAAAAGTCTGGTCAAAGGTTTAGCAATTTTCGCAAAATCTTTAATGAATCTACGATAATAGCCACATAACCCTAAAAATTGATGTACAGCTTTAACCGACTTTGGTCTTGGGAATTCCTTAACTGCTTCAAATTTTTTCGGATCTGGTTCTAGACCATTTTCACTTATTAAATGACCTAAGTAATTAACTCGTCGCACTAAAAATTTGCATTTTCCAATCTGCAATTTCAATCCTGCTTTTCGTAATCTTTCCACTAACATTCGGAATTTGCGATCATGTTCTTCAAGTGTATTTGCATATATAACTATATCGTCTAAATACACGAACAGATCTAACCCTTGAAGTCCGCGGAGCAACGTATCCATTAAACGTTGAAAAGTCGCGGGTGCATTCTTCAATCCGAATGGCATACGCACAAACTCATAGTGACCGAAAGGAGTACTGAAAGCCGTTTTATGCGCATCTTTTGGGTGCATCTTGATTTGGTAAAATCCCATGGCGAAATCAAGTACGGAATAGAATTTAGCACCTCCTACTTGGTCAAAAATTTGTGTAATGTTAGGTATTGGATACGAATCAGCGGTTGTTTTTTCGTTCAATCCTCTCATGTCCAACACCATTCTTCCATTACTGTCTGTTGCCTTAGGTACGATCCATATGGGGATGTTGTATGGTGAAGTAGATTCTTGTATTATACCAGCTTTTAGTAATTTTTCGACATGATAGTTAATCTTATCCTTCATCGCGTGAGGAAATTGATACTGTCTACTATTAACTGGTACATCATCGATTGTTCTTATCTCATGCAAGACAAGATCGGTTCCCGGTAACTTGTCGCTAGGAAGATAGAAGACATCTCGTACTTCCTTAATGAAATTAACAATGTAACTTTTTTCAGTATCGTTCAGGTGACCTAAATCTAAATAACCTTCTATGCTTTTATTACTATCTTCGTTGGTTTCATCTAAGATTACGTCGGCTATCCCTAAATCATTATCTACATCTTCTATATCTAATTCTTCGTTAACGCTGTCTTGTGCAATACTATAAACGTGTCTGACGGCCGAATTAAACGGTACTCCAAAATCTAAGGGCATCAATTCGTTTAATATTCTGTCAAACTCATCAGGACTAAGCTGCACTTTATTGACTTGTTGTCTTGGCATGACTTTTCCGAGATCTCGTTCTAATAATAGAGGTACAACAAAGTTTTCTCCTCTAAAATTATTAAATCCAAAGTCTATGATGGCTTTAGCTTCTTCGAGAAATAAAGCGCCTAATATTCCTTCGTAAGTCATTCCAAAAGCATCATCGACTACATGAAAGATAGTGTAAGTGTCAAATATCCTTATTTCGGTTGTACCAAGAGTTGATATTATTTCTTTTCCTATTCCTCGGACTTGTGTTTTTTGCGTTGTATCAATTTCGTTTCCAGGTGACAGAAGACGTTTCTTTATTAGATTGACTTCGGACCCGGTGTCTATTAGGAAATATTCTTTGGTACTATTTGCTGGATTTAAAACTTTGACTTTTGGAGAAATCTTTTGTATTGCATTTATACTAACTTCTTCTATTCCTTCTGTACTATGTAAATAACAAAAATTGCTACATTGAACATTACTTTCTTGAAATCGTAAGACATGATCTCCTACAATAAATTGTCGTGTTGCGAAATTTATTACAGAATTGCTTTCTGAAAAATATGTAGCCCCTAAAACTACTTCACAAGGTATTGGAAAATCATCTGGTACTAATTGAAATTCCGTCGGTAAACCAAATATTGATAGTGTAATTGTTCCTAATGTGATAAACACCTCTGACCCTATTCCCTTTAACTGTTTGCATCTAGTACTATTTATATGTTCTGTGTAATTTTGAATCATTCCTATTTTCATTATGTTAGCTTCTGAGCCTGTATCAATCATAATTTGAAATTTAATATCACCTAAGAAATTTGCGTTAATTATTGGGACTTTGGCTGAAATTTTTGGTTCATTTGTTACGGTATAAAACTGAGCGATACTTTCGTCTCTTGTAATTGATGCGCTTGATTCGAATTGGTCCTCTGCATCGCGCTCTGATGAGAGGACTGCTGCCCGTTTCCCTGAAACTGATGGCGATATGGTTGTCTTTTTGGACAATTAGCAATATAATGGCCTGGTTGCTTGCAATAAAAACAATTAGTGTTTGGAGTAACACTATTACTATTATAACATTCTTTTGCTGAATGGCCTGACTTGCGACAAACTTGGCAGATAACTTCTGTATCACGGTTGATGCTTAAGTTTTTGCGACACTCTTTCGCTGAGTGGCCAGGTTTATCACAAATTTGACAAATAACTTGATTTATCATTCTTATTTGTGTTCGAGTTCGGCAGTCTGCAGCTATATGGCCGTTTCTATTGCATATTTGACATTTGAGATGTGTTCGACAATCACTAGCAACGTGACCTTTCCTATTGCAAATTTGACATGTTGTAATATTATTCCTTAACTTGGAGAAGCATGAATTTTCTTCGTGACCGACCTTTTTGCAGAAATTACATCGTTTACTTTCTCTAATTATACTATTGCAATTTAGGGCATTGTGGCCTTCTTTATTGCAATTTTGACAGAGGGTTATTGATCTGAAAGAACGAGAATTATTAGAGGCTCGTGCTCGCAATGTTGATTGTAATTCCAGGTCTTTTTCGACTTTTATGGCATTCTTTAGCGCATTCAGGATAGTGGTGTCACTAGGTAAATTTAGTCGAATTTCGGGCTTTAGTCCTCTTCTAAAGCATTCAAATATGTTTTGTTCAATTATCTGTTTTTGTGTAGGCGTTAAAGATTCTAGATTCTCTTCTTTCTTTTTAGCTTCAATAATTTTACTACTTAACAGTCGTAACCTATTTCCAAAAGTTAATACCTTTTCTTCATTCCTTTGGAACTCATTGCCTAATTCACCTAATAATTGATTTAGTGTTTGGATAGGACCGAATATGTCAGCTAAATGATTTAATAATTCGTCTACACTAGAAAATGTTTGTCCTACTACTGTAGCACGTGCTTCTCCTTCTAATTTCGATCTTAAGCGTTTGGTTAAGTTTTCTTCTATGTTTGGCGGTATTATACTTAATGCCTCTTTGCATCCTTCTACAAATTGGGTCCATTGGTTTGGTCTTCCATCAAATGTTGGCACTACACTTAATGCATCATTTAACGATACTACATGTCCTGGTAATGCTTTGGTTTCGGCGTATATTTCTGCTTCGCTATTATTATTGATTTTCAGCGGCATTTTGTTATAATTAATAAAAGGGATCGGTAAATCAATAATAGGGTCGCTTAAGATATGTGAAGTGGACGTAGTTTCGACTTGGTGTAAAGCTCTGCTTCGATTAAAATCTGGATCTAAAGCAGGACTGTCTTGAATATCATTTAAGTCAGGGAGTGACTCTGTTGATCGCTTTAGATTTCCGCCAACTTTACTAATTGTCCAGCTGACACTCGAGGTTCTCGACTGGCTGCGTGTAAGTCGCTTATCCTTGTTTTCGCTCATTAATAAATATACTTATGTGCATTTATATATGTCAGACAAAGGGAGAAGAGAAAAAAAATGAAATTTGTACTAGAAGGTATAAATTTATTTGGTGTTTTATTTTGCTAAATATTACAAGTATTTATATATTTTTACATAATTTTATGTTGACAAATTGTTAAGTAATTACAACTTAATTAAGGAATTCTTATAATCTTTTATTAATCCGAAAAATTTGTCTATTCTAGATATCGGCTCACTAGCAGAGGATAAATTGGGAGAAGCCTTACAATTTACATTCTTTTTTGTTATCACTGGTAAAGGCGGACTCAAAAGAGCTTTGGGGATAGAAGGAGGCTCTGAAGATTTCTTTTGTATCTTAATTTTTTTAATCGCGCGCAAGGATCTTTGTAAAACTTCGTAAACCTCCGGGTTTACTTTTGTACCATCCTTCAGTATTTTAAGTTTTTCGTCACTTTTTGCAATTTTAATAACAGCGTCTTTAATATTATGCTTTTTTTTTAATTTTTGATTTTCGCAAAACGGTATTTTGTATTCCCTCCTAAATGTTTGTTGACAACGAACACACTTTTCCGGGATAACAAAATGTCGACATAAACATCTTCGAAATTGGGCGACCTTTTCTTCTAATGTTGTAGGCAAGTTACTTGATGAAGGTGCAGGTTGTTTGGGTGGACCCTGTACCTCGTCTTTTGGTGTTGACCAAATCTCTATCGGACGAGCTAACTCTATTTTATTCTGCTGAGATATCTCTTTTAATCCATTTTCATACTTGTCCTTTGGCAATCCTAACTCGTGCTTTCGAATCTCTCTCCCGAGAGCTCTTCGTTGTGTTTTAGTTAGCCGTTTTCTAGTTGTTCTATATCCTAATTCCACTAGAACAATATCGAAACAAAGACACCAAACTTATATTAATACTATATTTCGATAATTAGAATGATTCAAAAAAAAAGTCTGAACTTCATATACTTTTACTAGAAATCTCAATCTAATTTATTGTAATAAAACCTTATCTATTTCTGTGTATAAACTAAGGATTATCGCGAATTATTTTACTTATAATTGTAAATTTTCAAATGACTTTGCTAATTTATCTACTTTATTTGCTGAAGCCCTTTTTGAAATCGTATTCCTATTAATTAGTTTGTTATTAATTTGTACTTGCTTCCTAAGATTTTTAACTTGTTTCTTTAGGGCAGTATTTGTTTTGATTAAATCTACACAAATATTTCCCAAACTAGCTATTTGTTCAATTCTATGCTTATTCTCTAATTCAAGTTTCGCGACACGTGCGCTAAGACTACGACCGTTATTGTTTATTCTTGTGATATCGGAGCTATGATTATTAACCCTATTAATTACGGATATTTGACTGTCCTTTAAATGTGTAATGTCTTCGATTAATTCATCTACCGTGTCGACTATGTCGTTAGAAAAAGTATTAAAACTTACGAACGGTGGCATTACAACTAAAAGAAAGACCAAAAATCTTATCTATCTAATAACAAAATTTTATTAAAACTTATTCGTTTGTAGAATTATGAAAACTGTATGTGAACGTTTTATTAAAATCTTATTTTTACAGATATATTGCGGCAATTCATTTCTTAGATATAAATTTTGATTCCTACAAAAAGATATTTATCTTTATTTTTACTTAAACTTTCTTAATTAAACCCTTTATTCTTTGATACTATTTATTTTTAAATTATTTATTTTACTTATAACAGGCAATTTTCTTATTTAAATTTTTCTAATTTGCAAAATTATTTATTTCAAAATTTCTACTTTTATATTATTTTTCTCAGCAAGATTTCCTAAATTTCTTTTAAACACAATATTCTAAAACTCTTTTATTTTTACTCCGAGTTTTATTTATTTATTTATTTTTAAATTTTCTTCCGCAGGATTTCTAATTTCTCTAAATTAATTTTTATTGCTAATGTATTTCTTTCCGACTCAGACAAGATTCGTAATGTTATCTCAAAATTTTTTCTGTATGTTATTTTCGATCTTTCTAAATTAATCTTTTTATTTCTAAATACAATTTTTAGAACAAAACATAAATTCAAAACCCTCTTTTTTCTGTAATAAGCATTTATTCTTATTTCTCTCTTCAAGGCACAAAAGAAGACTTTTCTTTGGACAAATTTTCTATTCTGATTTATAATTTTACTTTCATAAAAAATGATTCTTCTCTGAAAATTTTGTTAAATTTCAAATATTTTTCAAACTCTTTTCTTAAACAACTTAATTTTCTTTATTTTTCTCTAACTCTTCTATTAATTTACTCATTCAAATTTCAATAATTTTCTAAATTATTTCACTATTCTTTATTACAAAATAAATTCCCATTAATTTTCCCAAAATTTTCCTAAGTTCAATCCAAATAAACTCCAATTAATTTTCACTTTCAATTTAACCTATCTCCTTGTTTGACACAAAACTTATTTTCTATTTTCTCAATTAAATCAGTGGTTTTTTGACTAATAAATTTGTATTCTTATTCAAAAAAAAATTTTATTTCTTTACTTTATTTTATTCTTCACAGATTTCAAATTCAACAAAATACTTTAAGTAGTATCTATTCTTAATTTTCTTTTCGTCTAACTGATCACTGATATAATTTAAGAAAGGAAAGCCCTAACAGTTTTCTTTGCAACAATTTTATCCCTCCGGGGCCTCCAAAATTTTTATGTGACGTCGGGGTCACTCTCAGGTACGCTTGGAGCAAGCGTAAACTCAGGGTTGCTCTGATTTGGCTATCGTGTAACACATAAGCCGGGACGAGCAATATTGTTGCGTTGAGATAACTGTATGCTGACGCGGAATGTAATAACCAAATGTTATTACGAACACACCAGACTCACGCTTAATGTGTTCTTAAGGGACTTTAATGGAAATTCACCAGACTCACGCTTAATGAATTTCCAAAAGAAAGGTGGATTACTTAAAGAAAGAAAAGGATAGCCAGGTTTAAGATTTTACTTACTTTTATTTTATCAATTTAGTTATTATTAAAGTTGCGTTCTCTCTCTGCTCTTTGGCCTCTTTCTCTCTCTATATGCTCTGAATATACTTGGGTGATTTTTCTTCTTTGATGCTTCCTCCGGGACTCACTCACTGGTAAAAACTTCTTATTAGGGACTTCCTGGTGCTCACTCCGCACTTACTCTATCTGAACTTAACTTCCTCTAACTTAACTTACTCTTCAGCCTTGTACAGAGCTTTTTATAAGCCGTGGGTGGTTGGGTGGAAATCCCTTTCCTCAGGCCCATGAAGCGATAACGGCTAAATTTTGTATTGGTCGGAAATTTTCTAATCATATTCAGAATTTCTTTATTGGTCTGTGGGCGTGAATTTTCAGAGAGAGAAAGGGCGGTCCCTTTTTAACTTGGGCCCTTTTCTCCAGAGATGGCTCTCGGAGTGCCACTTTTAAGAGCAAGAGTAACGCTATAGCTTATAATTACTTATACATAATTGTACTAAACTTAATTAATTATGACGATACATAGTGACTATTATAAACATTCAGAAAAATTCAAACCTTTTACGATTTATTATAAAATACATTATTGTTCTATTTATTGGTTATTCGGTGACAAAAAAGGGCGCATTATAATGGCTTACAAAATTGATGAAAATCTATTTAATATTACGGATATTTTCTTAAAAATCGGTGGGAAAAAAAGATAGACTGCATTTTTATGGTTCTCTTCCATTATCAGCGTGATAACACTTCACGATGTATACGCGATGATCGTAGGCCCCTGTCAACACATACGTGTGGGACAAAGCAGGATAGAGCGTTGATTGTAAGCTTGAGTACGCAGGCTCGGGCCACTATCAAAGTTTATATTTCGAATGCGTTTTCATCGTGGGAAATCAGGAAGGTTCCCACTCCGTTCGTTATATTTAATAATTAAAATTTAAAAAAACTAAGTTACGGCTAGCCGTCACATTATTAAAGTTAGATCATTGACAACGAAATATGAATTTAGCGTTGTTATTACAATTGATGACGAATTTGATGTGTTCCTGCCTAAAAGGGTTAACATAGTAGTCGAAAAAGATGAAGAAATGTTGAAAAACCTACATCAGACTAGTAAGAAGAAGAAGTTATTTAGTTACCATATTGTCGGTTTAAACTTCGAATTTAAACATAATTGTATTTTCAACGAATAGTAATTAAATGTATTATAATACTAATATAAATAGCTGCACAATGAATAATAAAAAAAAATATATCTAATTGAATAGTCTTTTTTCCTTTATTTAACTATCCTCTTATTTCCTTTTGTGGAGAGGTAAAAAAAATAAAGTTCTTAATGTACCCCTTTCCAATGAATTTTATCTCAATGTAAAGGTGACTCATGAGCGATGATTCGAAAGGAAGTACCTCACAGGTGAGAGCGAAGGTTGGGGCTCTCACTATTCCTATAATTAACCTTAAGTTCCGATAGAGGGCAGTCATTCGAGTTCTAATATATTTATAAGAAGGATGCATAATTTGCTTTACCATCATTCAGTGAGAAGAAATAGCTATAGCAAGACTATCCTCTTGTGATTCATCATGGCGTCTATTAGAAGAAACAAGAAGAGCATTCGCGCTTCGAAGTATGTATGGTTCTCGGATAATATTCAAATTCATCATCTTCCTATTGAAGACAATGACTCGAGGAAAGGAGTGTGGGAGCAGCTTGCGCAAGATTGAGAACGCCTCCAACGTCGTATTATGCAACTAAGTAGTATAATATCGCGAGCACTATTTAAAAAACGTATAATAATGATGAATCATATTCTTGAACCTATACTAAAAAATCATTGTATAGTATATACATTTAACAAACTAAAAATCTAAGTGAAGGTGAAAGAAGCAGCAAGTGGAGGTGGAAGAAGTAGCAAGTGGAGGGAGGCGGTCGTGCCGGCTAGAAAAAAGTGTAGTAGTGGGGTAAAGGTCTTAAGAGAGAGAGAAGAGCTCGGAAAACGTTGTAATGTGGCACATTACAAGGCCTCTCCTGAGTGCTGCATTATTTGCAGCACCTTAGAAAGGCCATCCCCGTCCCTTGCCGCCCCGTAACCGGTTGTTTAAAATAAAGCTAAACACGCCCTATACCGAACAATTATTATTTTCCATGTCCGAACGACCACGCCGGAGATATGGGCGAAACAAACTTGCCCAACCCGATCCGACGGATACTCAAAGAGCAGACAAAAAAAAAGGAGCGCACCACAGAAAAAGAGAGCGCACGCACACACTCACTCACAGACACTCCCGACCACGTGTTGCCGGCCGGCAAAAGAAAAATGCAAAACCTGACTGGGAAATGCAACGGAGATGTATGTTGATGACACATGCAGATCCGTTACACTCCCAGACACTAACACGAACACTCACGAGGCACTGACACTCCTGGGGCGAGCAGAAAATCGCCGATGAAGTGGCAGCCGGCAATCAGCTGTGTCGGGCTGCCGAACACCATCGGCGACATCCTGAGCGCCACACACACGAAAATCAGCGACCACACACACAAACACCCGGAACAACACCACAGAACCGACACGGGAGCGCCCCAGGAGGCGCTCCAACAACCGGCGCAAGGACACGAGGCGTACGCGCAAGAAACTGAGCGGCCATCTTGAAGCGCCGATATAGACTGAGAGCGAGCGAGCGAGACAGACTGAGACAGAGCGAGCGAGACAGAGCGAGCGAAGCAGACTAAACAAGAGCGAGCGAGACAGACTGAGACAGAGCGAGCGAGACAGAGCGAGCGAAATAGACGAAACAAGAGCGAGCGAGACAGACGATATAAAATAATAGAATAATATGTAAATGCGAAGATGAGGGCGCTACAAATGAAACGGCTTATATTATATACGTATCTCTGATAATAAAATTAAAATGTTAAATTGGAAAATAATGAACACGAAACAAATATCGAATTGTAAAATTCGCACGCGACCGACACCCCTATTATGATGGCGAGCGACATCTACCCCCTTTAGGTTTAAATAATAATTTAACTAACCGAATTCGAACATCTGACAAAATTCGCTAGTGACATCGCGACCAATAGGCAAATTAGAATAAAATTTGATTTCCGTCCGCATAGACGAATAGATAAGAGTAGGGGTAGATCTTTTCCGACAATTAATGATAGATACCTTAGTGGGGGGTAAGAGAGAGTAAATAACGACGAAAGTAGGAGAGTTAAGGAGGGCGCTGTATTATTCTAATTTACATACGGACCAATGATAAAAATTCGGAGGGCGCTACCGATATCCGAATTAGCATACCGACCAATAATAACATTTCTTCTCGGAAAGAGGAGAAGAGAAACGATCTTTGACCGCGAGAAGCCGATTCTCGTCCATTTTGCCACTGGATATCCGCAAGGAAGGAGCCTCTCTCAGCTAATCGTTGTCGAATTATTAGCGCTAGGCGCCTCAGATATTTCTATCAATTTGTTTGCTAATACCGCAAGGAGAAAATTGTAAGTAGGCAAAGTGCCACTTATTTTTAATTAATCGCGGAGTGCGGGGATCAATAGTTCAGTGCTGTAGGTCGTCGCGACGCGTGGATCCGTCGACGCCGGTGCCTACCGGATCGTGCTGACCTGTCCGCCATTCCGTGAATGTAAATTGAGTGTTCGGTTACGAGAGCAAATCGCGACTTAGTATTCGCGCTGACCTTTCGTCGACTTTTATTAAGTGTTCGTTTTATGAAAAGAAATCGCTACTTGGTATTCGCGCTGACCTTTCGTCACGTTTATTAAGTTCGTCTTACAAAAGAAAATTGCAATTTAGTATTCGCGCTGACCTTTCGTTAGTTACTTAGTACAAACGTAGGTTCAATTGAATTAAATTGTTTTGACTAATTAGTTGTGCTGACCTTTCCGCCACTTCGCGAACCGAATTTGAGCGTTAGGTCTTATAAAAGAAAATTGCGATTTGTTAATCGCGCTGACCTTTCCGCCATTTTAGGAACCGTTTAAATTGTATCTTTAGGGATTAATGAAAATTCAGAATTTTACCGACCATATTTATTCCGACCTCGTATGTAAGAAATTCTAATGCATCAATAAAACGATTAATTATCTTTATATTTATATATACAGGGTGTCAATTAAGTCCCGGGACGCCTGAATATTTTCTGAAGTACTTCAGTTCTGAAAAAGGTCAAGGTCATTCCTTTAGTAACTTTCAACGCGGAATCCGATGGTGACCTTGGATTTGACCTTAAGATTGACCTTCAAGGTTATTTCAAGGTCAACTTTGTTTTTTTAAATGGGAACCCCTATTTTTGACAACGGCAATCGAAAGAGCGAAAAATTTTACGTCCAAAACGGTATTTTAAAATTTTTTTTTATGGCCTTGAGAAGGTCGATTTAAGGTCAAATGCTTGAAAAACTGCCTAAAAGCGTTTTTTTAATTTTTAAGATATCGAAAAATGGCCTCTACAAAATTTGTTCAGAACAGAGTGGGCCACCCAATGCACCAAAAACCTTTGACCTTTAACCTCATTTTGAAGGTCATTTCAAGGTCGAAGTGTTTTTTGTAATGGAGACCCCTCTTTTTGACCCCGGATACGCACATAGCGCGAAATCCGACGTTTGGATAAGGTATTGTGTTGAGTTTCGCGCTATGTGCGAATCCGGGGTCAAAAAGAGGGGTTTCCATTACAAAAAACACTTCGACCTTGAAATGACCTTCAAAATGAGGTTAAAGGTCAAAGGTTTTTGGTGCATTGGGTGGCCCACTCTGTTCTGAACAAATTTTGTAGAGGCCATTTTTCGATATCTTAAAAATTAAAAAAACGCTTTTAGGCAGTTTTTCAAACATTTGACCTTAAATCGACCTTCTCAAGGCCATGAAAAAAAATTTAAAAATACCGTTTTGAACGTAAAATTTCCCGCTCTTTCCGAATCCGGGGTCAAAAATGGGTGTTCCTATTTGAAAAAACAAAGTTGACCTTGAAATAACCTTGAAGGTCAATCTCAAGGTCAAATTCAAGGTCACCATCGGATTCCGCGTTGAAAGTTACTAAAGGAATGACCTTGACTTTTTTCAGAACTGAAGTACTTCAGAAAATATTCAGGCGTCCCGGGACTTAATTGACACCCTGTATATAATTTACTGGATAACCTACCCCTGTTGCATGCTAGCGATTTTCAGCCGCGAGCGGTTATATACGGGTCTCATTAATTCGCTATATTTTCAGGTCACTCGTTAGGTAATATACGCGCGATTTCGAACGTCCTCACGACCTGACTTAAGGAGTCATCACCTGAGCTGTCGGCGTACTCTAGTCAAGGAGAAATCGAAGGAAAGTTGGACACCAAAGGCCTGAAGCTCGGACATAACGCGTATTCCCCCATCTGCCCACTCTGCGCAGTCGCCGTTAGGCAGACCGGGATACGCGACAACCCGACTGGCCTTGCCCCCGACGATCGCCGTAATCAGCCGACGGTCTGGCGCCCTAAATAATCGGTGGTAGAGCCAAACAGGCCTTGTGGCGGAAGAACTCGGAGCGCGGTCAAACCCCCCGAAATTCCCTGCCACAACGTCATTCTGTTAGAAGAATCATTACCAGTAGTATCCCGTTCCTTCTCCACTATTCTCAAGTCTTCAATAGCAAGATGGACTTAGAAATGTTAAATAAAATAGCTATGAAGCCCTTTGATCCACTACCGGAGAAAAATCATTATGAACTTGAAGAAAATCATTGTTATTTAGTAACAAACTTTAAGGAAGAAAATAACAATCGAATCATTCTCGAGCTCGATTTTGAATTCCAACTTATTTTACCAGATCGAATTTCAAGAGCCATTATGAAACATTATGATCTTTATATATTACTTTCAGATCATGTTCAAAAATATTGTTTACAGATTGAATATCATAGCGCTGGTAGATTTCAATTTATTATTTAATGTAACAACAATGTATCTTTATTTTAATAAAGTATGTACAATAAATTTATTATAAAATATATTGTGGAGATGTAAATGAGTCACAGGTGTTTCTACTAAAGCAGGTTTCGACTTGTTCTAATGGACTCACAAGTGATGATGCTCAAATGAGAAGTACCTCATAGGTGAGAGCGAAGGTTGGGGCTCTTACCATTAAAATAAAACAAAAATTATTTATTATTATTATGATATTTATTTGAATAAAAGTTACTTTACATAAACGTCTTTATTCTTTCATACGTATAAAGTCTTATCTATCCATGAATTGCGCGAATTGTCGAATCCCAATCATTTAACGTATACTTGATTACCACGTTTCTTTAAAACTTTTTCAATGAGATATACATCAGGATACATAGCTTTCTGTAGTTCTTGCTCGTAAAAACCTCCAACAATTGGATTGCCTTTATAATCTCTTAAATGATAAGTGATAGGCTTTGTCTTCGCAACTCTTTGAATAGTAAAAATCTCAGTAGACCAGTTAGGAGTGTATCCTTTTTCGAAAACGTGTTTAGACTTGCTCACACGTACTTTATCGCCTACTTGAAATTTAGGGCTCTTAACGAAAAGACGTCGGTCGTAAGGGAATCTTCTCAACACCTGCATTTCATTTTAGTTACGTCTTTAGGCTTCATATCTATCGTACGATGTTTTCGATTAATGTAAGATTTCAATAAATCAGCTAGAATGTTGATCCATTTGTAATTGCCTTGAAGACTGAATTTTTTCCACATGACATTTTTTAGCGTGCGATTGAAACGTTCACAAATAGTTGCCTTAAGATTGAATAGGTAGAATATACATTTATTTTATACTTTGTCATTAGTCTTTGAAAATTTGAATTGTAGAATTCTTTACCATAATCCACATGTAGATTTCTAGGAGTGCGTCCTTTTTTTAATATAAACTTCATTGCATAAGCAACATCTACACCAGTTTTTTGTTTCACAGGAACTGCCCAAGCGTACTTTGAAAATATATCAATGACAGTTAATAGATATCGAAAGCCTTTGTTCTTTCTCGAGTAGCCTTGCATCTCTACAAGATCAGCTTGCCATGTCTTATCTATTCCGCGTACATCAACTTTTCTACGGGGATAGTTTCGACGTGCTGGTTTATGTAACTCATCCACCACTCTTTGATGTTTCATTTTAAACTATTTTTAAAGTTGTTTTTAAAATGTCAAACGGTTCAATAATTTTTTCTTTCTCTTTATGATTATTAATATTATCTTTTTCTAACTGAGCAATAACTACTCGATGCTTTACTAATTCTAATCTTATTGTACCCGATGATTTTGAGAGATCATTTATCATACTCGTAAGGATAGTAACGTTGCTTCACTAGTTTTCCGCAACGTTCGTAAGTTTACAGCATCGTTACTCTCCTGAGGATCGGCTATATAACAAATCCTTTTGTTATTCGCGTCGTATTGTCCGTCTTCAGTGATATTATACCCTATACCAGGAGGACCTCGATTACCCTCCTTTTTTTATTCAATATATGTCCAAACACATCAACACTCATTTTATTACTGAGTAATATTTAGGATTCTCTTAATATATATAGCCAGCTTCATGAAATTCTTCAATAATTGAATGAATTTCATTAACATGACTAGAATTACCGGCGGTTTGTTCGGCAATAAGCAATCTCAATCGATCAACGAGCTCGTTTGGATCATTCCAATATACGTAATCAAATAACGTTCCTTTTCTAGCTATTTTATAGTTAGGAAAAAGACCTCTTCCATCAATAGTCGATTTTCGCTTCTTAGTGCTACTGCTCAAAGATAAATTTGAAGCCAATATACTTTTTGAATTTATTTACACGCTTATTGCGATATTCTCCATTTCTTTCGTATCTCATTCGATGAGCGTTAGTGATTTCAAGAATTTTTATATAATTTTCAATATCCAATGAACTGATTAATTTAGAATCAGGTTCTTTACGAAAGAGAAGTTCTATTAAACCAAGCGTCTTGGTGTATGCTTTAACATTCACAGTCACGTTATCGTTTTGGAAGGAAATTGGAGAATTGCCTGTGACATATGCATTTTCATGTAAGCGAACACCAAATGTCTTGTCTAAATTACTTTTCTGCTGAGGTTCATGCAATAGTCGAACATAGTTTCCTACAATCGAATCATCCAATAGCTGTTGTCTCTGTTCTGTAGTTACATTTGAACTACTTTTGTTCAAATTTATAGAAGTTGTATCAAGTGATGATTCATCATTATTATCATCATTATCATCAATAGAAATAGCAGACTCAAATGTAGTATCAAGCGGTTGTAATGTAGAATTTAATTCATTAGCAGTACTATTGAAATATCTAGATTTGTAGGGAGTGTCAGTTGCTACTTCTGACTTGAAAACATTATCGAACTCGATTTTCTTTTTCATTTTCGTTGGCTGTGCAGCAGTAGTAGCGTTACTTTTATCAGTAGTTGCCTCTACGAGTTTCTTCAATGGATCAACCATAGGTTTAAAAGTTTCATGTACTGTCTTTTCTACATCAGCTTTACCGCGTTTTATTAGTTGATACTTGCGTCTTATGGCATCACGAGCCATGGATAATTGCTCGAGCACATTCTTTTCTCTTTCAAAGTCAGCCATGTTTACGCTTCTAATTTCTGAAGTTAAATAATCTTCATCCACTCAATCATCTATATTTATAGCAAAAGAATCAAATCCCTTTCTATATCGTCCATGATTTATCGGTCTGTCTCTGTCGATAACCAAAAACCCATTATTATCGTCTCTCCAACATTTTGAACAAATTGCTTTAAACTTCTGAAGAGACATATCTGAGTTAACGTGATCATTGTAAATGTGCTTAATATTCACGACATCTTGTCGAAATAAAACAAGTAAATTCACATTATCTCGAATGAGATGCTTTGGAATGCGAGCGTACGATTAACAGAGATATAAACTATCTACTTTTTTATGTCTACCCATACAGAAGAATGCTCTTACGTTATCTTGCTTCTCAGTGGCTATATCGTCAAAAATCATGATAGAATTTGGTCGTGTTTTATCTGGTGAAACAACTGTCTCTTGCTCGCTGAAAGCATGATACTCTATATCATTAATAGGCTCTAATAGATCTTTCAAAAATGTATATTTAGACTGATTAAGGGATTTTGAGTAGACATATATGTTTTCAAGTCTAAGACCATTAGGATGAGTGATTAATGTTAATAAACAATTAGTTTTTCCACAATTACTAGGTCCACAGAAAACGGCACGGATACTATTAGGCAATAGTTCACCATGTCTTTTTTCTTGATTTTCCGTCTCCACCACTCTATCGAAATTAATGACTTGAAGCTTAAGAGGTTGTTCTTTGAAATCCATGTTGTTTACTCATCATCGACACCTCAATGAATGAGTTTGTTAGGTATAAAAAGTCTGCTTATATATCTTTTATTTCATTAACATGCTGTCTTTCGAAGAAGTATGATCACGTACTATAAAAGAAAGACTGGTGGTGATCTAGCGAACAAGATTATAAATAACTTGCCTATTGAAGCTCACTTACCTGGATATCAGTATTGTGGTCCTGGTACAAAATTGAATAAACGATTGGCACGTGGAGATCCTGGTAAAAATTTACTAGACGTTGCTTGTAAAGAACACGATATTGCTTATGCGCAAAATCTGGAGGATATTGCGACAAGAAATAAAGCTGACGAAATTCTAGCTAACGAAGCTTGAGAAAGAGTGCAAGATAAAGATAGCAGTTTTGGTGAGAAAGCAGCTGCCTTCACTGTAGCCAACATTATGAAAGTTAAAAGTAAGCTTGGTATAGGTGTTGCTATGAAGAAAGGTAGTAAGAAACGAGGTAGAGGATTTAAAAAACGCCAAGCACGAAAGAAATGTAGAAAAATCAAAAAGCCGTCAGTTACATTGAATTAAATTATTAAGATGGTCTCGAAAAGTAGTGTGCCTAACAATAGAGCTCTTGTAGTTATTCGTTCGCGTATAAAAGGAGCCAAAGAAGCTGTGAAAAAGGCTAGCGGTAGAAGTAAAATAAATATACCCTGTATTTTACCTATCCCCAGTAAAGTTGGTGGAGTGCTTCCTTTTTTAATTCCATTATTTGCTGCTTTAAGCGCCACTGGAGATCTAGCTGGAGGAGCTGCTTCAATAGCAAAAGCCGTTAACAGTGCTAAGGCCGCTCAAAATTAATTGAAAGAAGCTCATAGACATAATAAAACTATGGAAGCTATTGCTATTGGTTAAGGACTTTATTTGAAACCATATCGTAAAGGTTATGGTCTTCATCTGAAACCATATTCAAGTGGAAAAGGTTTAAAAAAAAAAGCTCGAAATAACTTTACCTAATCGAGCACTGACAGATCATGATATAAGAAAATATGCTAAAATACTAAAAATTGCAAATTTTCGAGGTGTTTTCATGCGTAATGCTCTGCCAGCTGATGGACCACGATATAGAGACAGCTATTGTAAATTTAAATGAAAAACGTGGACCAGGTACTCATTGGATGGCATACAAAAAGAAAGGTGATGAGGTTATGTATTTTGATAGTTTTGGTAATCTACAACCACCTATAGATCTATTGCTTTATCTCAAAGTTAATAGAATCATGTATAATTATATTAGATATCAAGATTTTAATACATATAATTGCGGCCATCTTTGTCTCAAATTTCTTTTAAACAAACTATAGAAAAGACGACTAGTATATAAAATACTCATTCAAAGAATGACTATCATTTGACGTGAATATGTCATGGAGAATACACTGATATTGAGTCTCTCAGGAACTCATCCGTACTCGAAACATATTATTTTCCACCGATCGAATTGATACCAAACAAAAAATACGTTCTTGGTCTAGTTGAGCTATTATCATTTAATTCAATACCAAACATTGACGTTGGTTATAATAAGTTTTACATTGAAGGTCAAGAAGCTATCACTTTACCAACTGGTAGCTACGAAATAGAAGATATTAAAAGCTTTCTCCAAGAAGCATTAGCATCTAAAGCTATATCGTTTAGCCTGAAACCAAATAATAATACGTTACGTAGTGTCATTCAGTGCAGTCAAAAAATACATTTTAAACCAGAAGATTCTATTGGATCAATTTTAGGCTTCACTAGACGTGCGCTCGTTGAAAACGAAAAAAATAGATCTGACTTACCCGTCACTATTCTCAAAGTCAACACTTTACGTGTAGAGTGTAATATTACCACAGGCTCTTACATAAACGATCGCAAAGTACATACTATACATGAATTTTTCCCAGCAGTCCCACCTGGATATAAGATTATAAAAGTTTCCTCTCACGTCATTTATCTTCCAGTCGCTGTGAGGAGCATTGATCATTTTCAAATTCGTCTAGTTGATCAAGACGGAAAGCTAGTTAACTTTCGAGGAGAAGTCATCACAGTGCGAGAACATATAAAGATCATATCTTAGTAATGGGTATCATTTACAATATAAAGTTCGGGCGAGGCTATATTAAGAGACAAAAGTGTCAATCAACAACCAGTCAAAAGCGAGCTATCAGACCGCTCACACCTCAGAACTGACAATTCCTGAAAAGTTTGAGACTGAAAGTCGTCGAAAATCGTGGAAGACAATATTGTGCATATTAGTGTGCTGTATAAAACAACAACAACAATATGGAGGGAATTCTATACATTCATTCAGGTGTCGCTTTCGATGAGTCTATAACTCATTATGAAGTTCATACGCATCAGCCTTATTCATTATCATATTTCAATAATAGTGATGAAATCCATATAGCAATTTACCATCAAGATTTATCTTTGCTTCCATCACGCAGTATGACTCATATTTGTGGTCGGTTGACCAAGCCGGATGGTACTACGCCAGTGGAGAAGACTTTATTAGTCAACAACGTCCTCTGTCATTTGTTCGAGGAAACACGATATGAAATAAATGCTATTGAAATTGATAAAGTGAAAAATGTAGGCTTAACGAGCCTCATGAAAAATTGGCTTTCACTCAATCCATGTCAAAGCTCTATCGCTGAAAATGCCGGATGGAATGGTGATAACAATGAAGTTTTAATATGTATCGCTCAAGGTTTTTTTGATGTGACTATCCCTCTCAGTATGTTGCTGGGCTTTGCTGAAGATTATCGGAAAATTGTAGTCAATGTCAAGCATGAACTTATTCTCACAAGATCAAAAGATGATTTGAATGCTATTTTAAGTATTCCAGTAAGGAATCCTGATACTTCAGAAAAATCAAAAATTACTTTAACTAAGGTTGAATGGTTGATGCCATATGTGATGGTTGCAGATAAAAAAAAAATCAAATTACTCAATCAGATTGGACGAGATCGTGCAATTACTATGAGTTATCGTACTTGGGAAATGTACGAGTATCCAAAATTTTTCTGAATTTTTCTGAATATCCGATTTTCCTGAAGATACTGCAGCCTACTGCTTAATATTACACGATCGTATTGT
Organism: Phymastichus coffea; assembly: GCF_024137745.1. Classification (NCBI taxonomy): domain Eukaryota; kingdom Metazoa; phylum Arthropoda; class Insecta; order Hymenoptera; family Eulophidae; genus Phymastichus; species Phymastichus coffea. Next base: position 975,027 of record NW_026706822.1, on the reverse strand, counting down.
ACAATATAATCCAATTAGTGGTGATGTTAAAAAATTAGTTTAAAATTAACAAGACATTATATGATCAATGTACACAATGCTTTTCAATAAAAAAATAAAATTATATATATATATATACATATACACTATTGTAACGGGGTATGACCGTTTAATAAATTATATATCGCGCAATTACATTAAGGGACGCGCGTAAATCGTCAATGCTCGCTACTATTCCGGGAGAGCACGAGAAAGTATGCGCCAGTCAACCGATTATCGTTAATAACCTATGCTAAATTGAGTGGAAGCTAAGTGAGATGAGAGAACCAATGAAAACACTTGTTAGTAAGGTAAATCGGATCTTTTATTGTCCCTCACAACTCACAAAAGGTCGGCCCGCGCGTTTGTTTACATGCACGCTCGCTCGTCGGCAATACGCTTTGCCGGTACGCTCGCTGCTCTTTGTTATTAGAGCCGTTCCATGCACGCATTGAATGTTAGAATCGAGTTATTATTTGTATAATCGCGATCGCGAAATTAAGCTGGCCAGCTTACCTTATTTTTGCAGACGGTTGGAGAAAAACAAAGAGTAGTCGCACTGCACGAAACAGTCTATTATTGTTTTGTTCGCGGGTCGCGGGCGCGCGCATGGAGTGGTTTCGCCCTCGATGGCGAAACCTCACACACACACACTGCTTGGCTCTAAGCTGTTGGCAGGATGGCTCCTTGGAGGCTGCGATCCCGGGTCACTGGCTGCTGCTGCTCTGTCGCGTTGTATTCGCCGAGGATGCGTAACTTGGCGGAGATAATAGCGATAGCGGGCGGACACTGTGATGGTCTATGCTTCACTAGTTCGATTTCAATCGCGCGCGTTCCGTCTGATCGCGTGCCGAATTCCTTCGTTACGTATTTTGTCCCCCCGGCAGGTGCTGCCCTCACAGGCAGCAATTAAGTTAAATAATCAGCGCTAATTTGACGTTTACCGTCACACTATATATATTGTTAGAATTTAATACAAACTACTTATAATCATAGAGAGAGAGAGAACAGCATCCACACTAAACGGCGTACGCACCTAGCAAGCTAGAGACGCTACCCCCTCTCCGAGGGCCCAAACTTAGCCAGCATAAGCTTACTATGCTCCCTACTATAGAAGGAGAATGAGAGAAACCATCATATAGCTTACTAAATACCCTACCAACTTCTACAGCATCCTACCTTAATAACCTCTGTAGGTGGGTGTGGGTGGGTGGAGTCGGCGGATGGGTGGTTGGGGAAGGCACTCTGTCGGAGGGCCTACTGGCACATCCAATCAGCGGTGATGTGAAGAAATTAGTTTTATACAGTTTACTCTCTAAATAAATTGGAATTAATACAATTAAATATTAGCTAAATAAATTTAAATGTGTAACATACAGTACATCACGTTAAATTTTATGAATAAAAGCATTTAATTTTAAATATAATAATAATTTAATTTTAAATATAAATTGGAAATAATACAATTAAATATAAGCTAAATAAATTTAAATGTGTAACATTCAGTACATCACTTTAAATTTTATGAATAAAAGCATTTAATTTTAAATATAATAATAATTTAATTTAAAATATATAATACCTAATCATAACAGCATATGTAACTCTCTCTCCCTGTCTCTATCTCTCTACCACTAGTTCTCTCACTCTCTCACTTCTTTCTCTCCCTCTCTCTAATTAAAAAAATTAAGCATTTTATTTATTTTAATTAATTTTATTCAAAATTTATATTAATAATTACAAAAACAATATTATTTTATTTTATTTTGTCTTCTTTCTTCTTATACGTTCTTACTACCTTGAGAGGGCGAGTCGGCTTTCGCGTTGTCGGTTCGGCTGGAATCATAATTATTCTACGCCGAATAGCCTCACTACTCTTGATTTGTAGCTTCTTCGGCACAGTTCTCTGTAATATATTAAAAATGTATATTAATTTTGTTTAAAATAAACGCATAAAATATATAATATTTATAATAAATATAAGTCTTTTCTTACCTTAGTAGACAAATCAATTGCCTCATCTTCTTGTAAAATGTCGAGCGAAAGCATCGATGATGTTGCAGATGCAGACGTAGATGACGCAGACGTAGACGATGCTGACGTAGACGACGATGATAACGTCTCCGATACTAAAGATAATGCAGATGAGGGCGACGCTGATGACGATGATTCTGCTGCAACTAATCTTTTTTTTATTTTGACCGCTAATTCATCCTGCACTGTCTTGGCCAGCTCAGCTTGCGCTCTAATCGTGAGAATTATTGTTTTTTTCTCATTATTTCTGCGCGCTTCTGGCGACATTGCTGCGCCCTCACTCGCTCTTCTACTGTCTTCTCAATCTGATAAGCCAATTGTTGTGCGACCAGTCTTTCAGTCATTGATTCTTTGATCCACTGAAAAATGAAAAATCTGTATAAGTACATGTATAGAATTAAATAATAATATTAATATACTTACTTCACGAACAATCGCAATAATCTGGGTTAGTTGGACAACGTGTTGTGCATTGCCTGCACACCTAATCAACTGAAAATAAATAAATAAATAAATAAATATTTAAATATTAAATATTAAATAATATAAAAAAAGACCTTACTGCGTTTAAAATAACAATGAGCAGCCGATACAGCAGCTCGCGTGGGATATCATTAGTACTCTATAAATTATAAATAAAAATTATTAAAATTATATATATATATACATAAATTATTTTTTATTTTTAAAATGTTTACTTACGGTTTCTAGAAGCTGACAAACACTAACTATATTTTCCATTTTTCTTTTCACCAACAAAAATTTGTTCACAAATAAATAGAAAAACTAATTTCACAGTGTGCTGTGACCAACTCAAAGTTTCCCTTGAGACTGACCGTTGAAAATTCTACCGAACGCTCGTAATATTAACAGGTAATATTTTTTCTACAATATGAGTATAAGATAAAGAGGGTTAGTAGTAAAACATAGCTGCTCTCTTTTTCTCTCCTCCAGAAAGTAGTGGAGAAGCTTGATCATCCTCAAACTAGTTGTGATCTACATTTGTGATAGACATAGTCAACTTAAGATAAGAGGGTAGGTAGTAAGCATAGCTGCGTAGGAGAGAGAGAGAGAAAGAGAGAGAGCGCACGTTTACTACTACTATAGTAGCGCATCCCCATCAGGCCAGAACTATAGATAGCATGCGCTCCCCTCCTCCTCCGCGCACTGTGGTCCACCCTGAGTCAGAGCGAAGGAGAGAGAGAGAGAAAGAAAGAGAGAGCATACGTTTACTACTATAGTAGCACATCCCCATCAGGCCAGAACTATAGACAGCATGCGCTCCCCTCCTCCTCCTCCGCACGCTCAGGCACTATACCAAATGTATGCGTGTGTAGCTAATACACAATATGTATCCTCTAAGGTACATGTGGCATTGGCTCTAGTGGTAGAACGCTAGCCTGCCAACCCAGAGGACTCCAGTTCGATTCTCCGGTCTGTCTCTTCATTTTTTTCAAAAAATCGTCGCTATTTTCTATTCGTTCCATTCTCAATGTAGCAAGTAAATTGTCAATATTATATATTTATAACTTCTAAAAAAAAAAAAAAATTTAAATTTAATTAGACTGAAAGCACTAGGTATAGGGTTCCTAGGGACTAGGAGCCCTAGGGACTGGGAGACCTAGAAACCTTCCTCAAAAATTATAAACAATTATTAACATTAATAATAATTAACATGGAAGGGTTAGGCCAGGGAATCAAAGGGTTAAACCAGCGACCCCTACGAATATTGTTAATAATAATTGTTAACAATAATAATTATTATTAACATGAAAGGGTTAAGGCAGGGGGCCAAAGGGTTAAGCCCGGTGGGGCCAAAGGGTTACAGACCCCCCGAAGGTGTGCTGGAACATACGAGTACATTGCTATACTACTAACACTGACTTAACATTGCTCCGACTTTGACGTGCTTTTTTTGGTCTTGGCGATTCAGAATGCTTCCACTGTGAAGATTATTGTTTTGTTTCAGGATCATAACCATAAACCCATGATTCATCACCTGTAATAACTTTTCTAAGCACATTATCATCATTATTGACCATTTCCAGATTGTCCAAAGCGATTTCTAAACGAATGTTCTTCTGCTCTGCTGTGAGCAATTTTGGGATGAATTTCGCACACCCGCGTTTCATTCCTGAATTTTCGGTAACATTTCTGAAATGACAGTTTTTGGTATCCCAAGGTCTTCTTCTAGTTCTCGCATAGTCATACGATGATCTTGTTCGATTGCAAGTGGCACCTGTTCAATATTATCTGCGGTTTATGTCGTCGAAGGTCAGCCGGAACGAGAATCACTATCGACAGAAGTGCGATCATCCTTGAACCGATTATACCACTCTTCTGTTCATGTTTTGCTTACACACTCGCTTCCGAAGGCATTTTGCATCATTACAATAGTTTCCGAACTCGTTTTTCCGAGTTGAAAGCAAAATTTTATGCAAATTCGTTGATCTTGTTTTTCAGTCATTTTTGACAATATCAAAATCCGACGAACGCAAAAAAGGCACTGTAAACAAAGACATGCTGCTCATGAACTATACGTCCGGCAGGTGTCAGTAAGTAACCAATAGATTCGTGAGGCTTTAGTTGACGTTTCTGTCCGGTAGAGGTCGCTCGAACACTATGGCGCGAAGATATAAATGTAGGCCCGATACTTTCCGGACAGACCTCGTATTATTAATAAAATGATTTATATATAAATTATTAATTATTACGAATTGTTGAAGTATAATATACGTATATATAAAAAGTAATTTAAGGAATAAAAATTTTTATATCCTCAAATTTCTTATTCGATGGGATCGCACGCAGAATTACACATCACTACCCAGGATCCCGTGCTATCTATCTCGCACGCGGGATCACTGAGTGATTCCGAGCCTTGATAGTTTATCCACTTTTTATGAATTAAAATTCAACGTTTCTATTCTATTTTTTTTTTCACATTTTTTGGAGGCAACTTGAAAGAAGACGAAGTAAATGTTAAGTCTTTACCCATGAACCCCACGTGCATTGAAAGTAGTCGTATAATACCTCAAAAATCATTGAATGATTTTATACACAAAATCAAACTGATTTTTAGTGAAACTAATCATGTAAGTCTGATGAACTATAAAAATTTTAATATTTGAGTGCAGTTGTGGCATAACTTCAAAAGTATAAATAATTACATTCTATTATAAATTGTCTACATTTCCTTAGCTTTTATATTATTTTACTTTAAGAGAATGATGATAACTCTGACAATGCCGTGTCAGACGATGGTATTTTGAAAGAAACACTAGAAAATATAACTTCAACTAAACAAATGAAGGTTTCAAGCAATATTAGAAAGGCCAATATTATAATTATAATTAAGAATGTGGATATACAAAAAATTTTAAAAAGCAGTTTCGAAAAATGACAAATATTATCTTGGCATCAATCTGAAATCTTTTTAACTTCAGGAAGAAGGAAATTATTCGTACACTTTATTATTGCTAGGATTTTAAATAAATGTAACAGGTAAATTGAAATTCATTTAATCTTAGGTAAAAATGTGATTCTACGTAATCAAATAAAAAATTATATTTTTCAGACTTACTACTGAAAAAGACTTCCTAATTAGTGAAAAAGTAGAGATTTTCTCCATGAAATGTGCATTAGTGTCTTACCAATCTGGTATTCTTAAAAATAAACCACATAAAAAAATAAAAACTAAAGAAAGCTATTGAATAAATAAAACAGTCTCAAGAAACTAGAAATTGAATTTAGTTCAAATAATATTATAACAGATTACTACGGCCAGATCTGTCTGAAGAGATTAAACTAGTATTGATTTGTTAAAAACTCAGGAAGAATCTTGGAGTGAAACAGTAGGTCACTGACAAATTACAGCTGACTACAGATGCCTTCAAATCACTAATGAAAATCAGAATAAGATATCTATTACTTCTGAGCAATGACCAATTTTGAAATGTTCAGAAGAATACCTGTTGATTAATTAAGATTTTTATAAGTTTACTGAATGTTCAACGCAATAATAAATTTTGAAGAATTTATCAATAAAGCTTCATACATCAAATCCTTACAAATAGATGAGCATTGTGATTTGCTTCGATTCATATTAAAAAAAGGCAATTTTAAAGAAGGTATACAAAAAATTTTTCACATACAAAGTTGCATAAGAACAAAATACTCAGTTTTTCCTCAAACATGCCGTGTCTATACTTGAACAAATATTTTTTGTATTTAGCGTATATTTGTTGTCAAAGACATTTACACGTTTGTGTTGTTCTAGAGTCAGAAGAGGGAGAGTGGACGGTCAGCAGCCGACGTCGCTGAGTGAGAGTGCGAAGAGCGAGAAAGAGAGAGCGAATAGAAGTGAGAATTCGGCTATATAAGAGTGCAAGAAGAGCGAATAAAGAAAGAATTGCGTTTAGTCAGTCAGGCGGGAGCTGAACGATAGATCGGCTACTTGAGTCTCTTGATACTTAAAAAAATGGGAGCAAACAAAAAAAGCGATCGTAGTGACACAGTAGTTTAAAATTATAACACGACATACAAAACGTTAGAGTCATTTAAAAATTTTCATTGTATAGAAATAATAATCGTACATATCGCTACTGTATTACTTTCTAAAAAAAGTATCGAAAATTAAAAGATAATATATGAGGGGGATCAATAAGTCTTTACAAAAAGAAGGAACAAAAAGTTTTGCGTATGTAATTTTTTTTTATTTTTCAACATAATCTCCTTGAAGGTCGATACATTTTATTAAACGGCCTTCCAGCTTTTTAAGCCATTAAAAAAATATGATTTCTGAAAACCCTCAAAATAGGCATTTGTTTCGGCGATGATTTCTTCATTCGACGTAAATCGTTGTCCGGCAAGCCATTTTTGAGGTTAGAAAATAAGAAAAAGTACCTGGGAGCCAAATCAGGCGAATATCGTGGATGGTCAATTAATTCGAACTTTAAATCGTTAATTTTTGCCATCGAAACTGCAGACGTGTGAACTCGAGCATTGTATTGAAGAAAGAGGCATTTTTTTTTGTTCAAGTGAGGATATTTTTCTCTAATTTTTTCTTAAAGTTGACCTAATAATGACGCATAATATTGTCCAGTGATCGTCTGGCCCTTTTCCAAGTAGTTGATGTAGATGATTCCATAAGCACCCAAGAAAACCGTGGCCACAATCTTGCCAGCTGACTTTACTATTTTTGCCTTCTTTGGGGCTGGTTCTCCTGCGGTAATCCATTGTTTGGACTGTTCTTTGGTTTCAGGAGTGTAGTGGTGTACCCATATTTCTTCTACAGTTACGAGTCGATGCCAAAAGTCTTCCGGATTACGACGTATGCGTGCCAAAAGAGCCTCAGAGGTGACCATGCGGGTTCGTTTGTTTCAAACTGTGAACAAACGTGGCACCCATCTTGCTGATATTTTTTTCATCCCCAATTTTTCATGCAAAATAGAAATGATTGTACCCTTTGATACCCCTGTGGCCTCAACTAATTCTCGTAATTTTAATCTTCTATCACTCAACACCATATCGTAGATTTTGTTGACCATTTCGGGCGTACTTACTTCTACGGGCGTCCTGAACGAGGTTCATCTTTTGTTGTTGTACGGCCACGTTTAAATTCATTTACCCAGTTATAAGCAGTCTTAAACACAGGGGCAGACTTGCCATGAACGGCGTTCAACTCAACTGTGATTTCTTTTGGTGTAAGGCCTTTCTAATAAAAATGTTTTATCACCGCTCGAAACTCTGTTTTTTCCATTTTTCAAATAAACCAATAACTTTTTTTTCAACCAACGCTCACAAAAAAACGACTCAATGAATCAAACTGAAACTTTGTACGATATCTAGTTAGTAGTATTGTTTGCCAAAAACATCATAATTTAAGCGTGACGAGCGCCATCTCTTGGATTTTGTAAAGATTTATTGACCCACCTAAATAAGTAGAACTCTCGGTTGTAATAACATTTAAGAGAGGTATTAAAAAATATTTACATTTACTAAACATTTTTTCTATAATAACAAAATATGTTAAAAAATAAAGAATTTGCGATTGCCTATGCTCTATTTACAAAAGTAATATATTGCGCGAATTTAAAGGAAAATTTTTTTTTTCGGTTTTTTTCAATTTTTTTTTTCACAGTCGGTACGCTAAAAAGATGAGAAACCACAAAAAAAAATTTTTTTTACCCATTTAATAATACTACATAACAAGTATCGTAAATTACATAAAAAAAAAAATCTTTTTTTTTCGACCTTGAAAAATAATTTTATCAATAAATAAATGAAATAGCAACAAATGTGAAGTATGAAAATATTTTTAATGTACACAAAGCAATAACTACGTATTATAAATTCACATAATAATATTTACATAGACTAAATACTTCAATTATCAAAATAGCACCGATATAATTGGATTAACGCGTCTTAATTTTTTTCAATCTTAATAATGTTGGAATACGTAAATACATTTCATAATGCTTCAATATCAAGTAACAATATTAAACGTTCAATTAATAAATACATAAATATCCATACAATAATCAGAATAAATTAAACTTTTTTTTCATCAAAATGTCCTCCTTTGTGCTTAATCACTGCTTTACAGATTCTTGGCATTCTGGCAACCAGCTTATCTAAATTCTCCTGTTTGATGTTTACCCACTCTCTTTTCAATACTTCCCATAAATTAGTGGCAGAACTTGGGCTATTTTTTCTCACGGCTCGATCGAGTTCTTCCCATAGTAATTCAATGGGGTTCAAATCAGGCGACTGAGGTGGCCACTGCATAACTTTTAGCTTCTTTTGTTTTTCTAAATTAGATAAATAATTTTTGCATATCGTTGATGTATGCTTAGGGTCGTTATCGTATTGGAATTCAAAAGGTTGTCCAACTAATCGCAAACCTGATTTTACTGCATGGTATTGGAGAATTTTTTTGTAACCTTCTTTGTTCAAAATTCCATCAATTTTAACGATATCGCCTACTTTTGAACCAGCAAAACATCCCCATACCATGACCGAGCCGCCACCATGCTTAACACTTGGAATTAAACAATCGTTATTGTATTTCTCATGAGCTCTCCTTCTTACGTAGACTCTCCTTTTATTCCCAAAAATTTCAAAATTCGATTCATCGGACCAAAGAACTTTTTTCCAATCGGCGATTGTCCAGTTTCTGTGTGCTCTTGCCCACTGTAGACGTTTCCTTTTATTCACACATCGCAGTAAAGGTTTTTTAACGGCAACTCGACCAAACAGTCCTTTTTCTCTTAAACGTCTTTGTACGGTGCTTACACTCACGGATTTCTCTAAATGTTCGTTAACATGAGCAGTTATTAGAGGAGCTGTTAACTTTCGATTACGTACACTTTTTTGGCAAATATAGTTATCTTCTTTAACAGTAGTTTTCCTTCTTCGCTGTGAGCGTCGATTTTGTACAGTACCTGTTTCATGGAATTTTTTGATGTTATATGCCACTGTACGCCTGTCTATGTTCAACTTTTTTGAAATTGCATGGTGACTCATATTGAGTTCGTATAGTGCAATAATGCTATTACGTTCACGCACAGTTAAATTCCTCGATTTTGCCATGGTCACAATACATAGACACTACACAAATAGTTACTCATACTGTAACTGTTCGCTACCGACTGATAAGCTTGTGATCAGAAGTACAGAAATATTTGTAGAAGTATGTTTGATTTGATGAAAGTAGGGATATCACTTTGTTTGTAAATACTGCTAGTATTAATCAGCATGTTAGATAGAACATATTCTCTATGAAACAAGTAATCATTTCCAACTTAACATCTGAAGTAAATTTATAATACGTTGTTATGTGAATTAAAAAAAATTTCTGACTTCACATTTGTTGCTATTTCATTTATTTATTGATAAAATTATTTTTCAAGGTCGAAAAAAAAAAGATTTTTTTTTTGATGTAATTTACGATACTTGTTATGTAGTATTATTGAATGGGTGGAAAAAAATTTTTTTTTGTGGTTTCTCATCTTTTTAGCGTACCGACTGTGAGAAAAAAAAATTTTTCGAAAAACCGAAAAAAAAATTATTGCAGTATTCTACGTGAAAAAACAAACATTTTTTCTCCTATAAAATTTTTTTCGATTGTTACAATTTGACGGAGATAAAAAATGTTGAAAAAAACTGTCACTTCCAGGAAAAAATGCACGTGCGCGCGTCATATTTGACGAAAATAAATTTTTGATGAGTGATTCAGATAGGGCTTGGTAATAGCTAAAAAATGGTGTACTTCAAATTTTCGTACGATTTTTTTTCCAAAATTGGCTAATTGTCAAAAATAATAAAAAAATTTCAGAATTTTCAATTTTGCATAATTGTTGCAAAATTTAAAAAAACAATCGATGGCAACCGTGAGTCATATAATTTGAAAGCTCTCCGAAAGACCTTTCAAACGCACCCACGCGCGTCTCTGTACGTTAATTTCTACCAGAGATATAAAACTTTGAAGTTAGACTGATTTTGCCCGTGGGGGGGTAAAAGTGGCTGACCGGCACTGTACACGGTGATTCTGAAATATTGAATTAAACTTATATCACTGGATTCGTGTTGAAAAATTATTTAAGATAAAATTATTTAAAAACTTTTTTGGTTATTAGATAATAAGATAATCAACCTGCCCCGGTTTCCTCTATTTAATTTTTTTTTGGTATGTAACACTCACTATACGCGTTTGGAGAATAATCGTATTTGATTATTCTCACGATCCATAAAATAGGTCCGTGCCCGAGCGCCGTGTCACTTTTTATTTAAGGGGAAGGTAAGTGAGGCTTTTTTGCTCCACTTCACTACACAGTGATGATGGGCTCGTTACGAAGTTGGCGTGATGGGTATTAGCTCAAGAGGAATGGAATGATGGGTGCACACAGAAATTACTCTCAATAACCTTCGACTATTTTATTACTAATCAGTTATAAAACTAAAGAGAGACGATGCGTATTAAGGCGTCGTTTTCTACGGCCGCGTGACTTCGCTTGTGCGGGAGAACGCACAGGGACACCGTACAATAATAAGATTGAGTGGTATTAAAGGAGGGCTTCGCCGATATCGGCGTGCTCGCGGATGATCGCGAGCACTTTGCCATCGCGTCACACACTCACGAATGAAAGGAGAGAGAGAGAGAGAGAGAGAGAGAGAGAGACTACCTGACCTGAGGAAAGTTGCTGGTTGAAATGATGTTGAAGCTGCTGGCAAGTCAATAGCAGGCTGGCCTGAATTCTCCATGCCCTGGGTGACAATCTTTCTTCGCTACTCTATGCTCAGCATCGTCCCTGTTCCTGAACCTTGCTCTGCAATCGGAGGTTCTGGAAATCAGTGTTTCTTCTCTCTAGCGCGCGCTCTTGGCTGTGACGGTCGAATGCCGAGTTCAAACTCTACTCTCTCTCTCCACCGCGCTCACTGGCTCGAGCAACACCAGCGGCTTTGCTCTTGCGAGTGGATCCCATCGCCGCTGCCACTCTCGCTCTCAATGGGCTCCAACTAACGATGCCGGCAAGCATTATTATTTATTTGTTCATTATTAGTTATTTAGCAAGCAAAATTCATTAAGCGCATAAATGTAGTTGAGCACCAATTTCAGTTGACTGTGGCGCGCGCAGGTCGGCTCTTACGCCACTCTGCGTTTTACATTCTAAAACCAGTGGCTGATTGAATACTTTTTAAAGTTGATTATCTTATTACCTAATAACCAAAAAAATTTTTAAATAATTTTATCTTAAATAATTTTTCAACACGAATCCAGTGATATAAGTTTAATTCAATATTTCAAAATCACCTTGTATATTACCATCTATAATAATATCATCATCTTCTCACAAATAGGTTTGCCAAAAATATCATCAACCTTTGTTATACTAGTTAGTGTATACCCGGCTCGTACCTTGGGTGATACGAAGTTGTAGTGGGAGAATAGGTCGATAATTTTAAAACTCGACCGCATCCTACACCCGTGTGGAGGTAGGATGGCTCTGTTATCAGCCCAAATCGACACATAGGCATTAGAGCTGACCTCCGCACAGCGCGAACGCTACCCGGCAGTAAAGAAGCTGAGCAAGGATGGAAGCGGCATCCAGCAGGCGGATAGGCTTGGGAGATAGTTGCTGGGTAAGTATAGCGTCGCAGATTTCGAGGAGACCACGCGCAGTAAAGAGGTGGCGGGGCGCAGGAGGCGTACCCCACAAGCGTAGCTCGATACGATCTGCGATGAGTTGGAAAACCTCAGCGCAGAGGAGCACGGCGACCATCCTCTGAGACTCTTCAACGGAAGGGAATAACCTTGACAAATATGTCAAGGACATTCGACTGCCTGGATGAGGACTCGGAGATTAAAGCCAGCTGTCAAGAAGAGAATGACATCATCCAAAGGAGAACTCCACACCCAGGAACAGGAGCAGGGGGAGTGGAAACGGAACAACCCGGATCTGAGTTCGCAGGAATCCTGGATCCGAAAAGAGCCCCCAGGAGTATTATCCTTGAGCGAAGCCTTCATGGAAATAGAGTACCTGAAGGAGAAAGTCGACCGTAACCGCAAGCTGGTCGGTCGGATCCTAGAGATCCTTCAGACTCTCCAGGACATACAGGTGTATACGGAGCGGGAGGCGCAGAACATGCGCCAAAGTATACGAGAACCGGAGGATGGAATGCATGAAATGGCCGATGCAGCCCGTTCTTCCCAGCATGACTCGATTCAACCACGCCCCAGACGCAATGTGGAATTCCAGGACACATTCACCTGTCGCCACGACTCTGAGATTACGGAAAGCACACCGGCTCCTTCAAAACCCGTTCCCAAGAAAAGGGATGTCATCCCACCGGAAGCCCTCCAAAGAAGAGGAAGCGAAGAGTATCCAGAGGATTACGGGATATCCGCACCAGTTCGACAAAGAAGTCGCAGCGGATCGTCTGGCACCGTTCCCAATTTATCCTCAGGGCTCTCCACAACCTGAGATGTTGGGAAAATTATCCGTGGATGGAAATTGAGGTTTGCGGGCAGTAGGGTACAGAGCGCGAATATGTTTCTGTCACGGTTAAAAGACCTGCGCGTGGGCGCAGGACTAACCGACGATGAGGTGCTTTGTTCCGTATCGGGGATCCTCGAAGGGAATGCGAGGACCTGGTACGACAACAACAAGCACCAATGGTTAAGTTACGCCGAATTCGTCGCCGACGCCCGAGAATAGTTCGGCACCAGTACGCAACGGCAACAAAGGCTTTTGCAGGAGGTGCAGAACCGGTTCCAGGACAAAAACGAATTGGTGAGGGATGACGTGTTCAACCTGATAGCTTCTGTCAATAGATTGGAACCACCAATGTCTTTAGAGAGGCTATTGGACCTGCTGCATGCAAACCTCCTTCCGAACATCCAGATTCCGCTGCGTCGTAGTGAGTTAACGTCAATACGCGAATTTAACAGAACAGCAACCAAAGTACAAAATACTTTGTCTTACCGTCCGCGTCCACGTGTATTCATGGACCCAAACTCGACGATCTTCTCTCAGCACGCATACCAGCCGAGCAAAAGAACGGCTGGTAAGAAATCTCAAACCGTTGCAGTAGCCAGCGAAGAGAAGGCGCGTGCAAAGAAGGAGGGAGATCCGTAGCGCGGACAGGGGGTGGAGAACCCTCTCATGAGGCCTAGCGAGCAGGTAACAGTAGGAGAGCGAAGAGAAGAGGTCATCTTCGCGCCTCCAGTAAATTCGATCTCGCAGTCGTCGACGGGAAAGAGCAAGTTGTCGGCGATCCAGGGATCCAAACAGGTCCTGGTAGGGCATCAAGAGAGCCCGGGACCTAGCGGTACGGCGGAGCAGAAGGCGATCGAGTCCGATGCCAGCCCTCGGCAGAGTAGGAGGGTGGTCATTCTGGAAGGACCAGGTGGCCACATACAAGTTGTGAGGGAGGGAGAAGACTTGATAGATATGAGAATCGAGCAACCCGAAGACCTGAAAGGTTCGAGCCCCTCCACACAAAAAGCTCCCCTGCCGAAGGAATCCACGAGTAGGAGCAAGCCCATCGTTGTATCAGCAGCGGAAGAGAAAAAACCTCTGAGAAGCACAACGAATGGAGGAGAAAATGCGATTCGTAGATACGACCCAGAGGATGAGACCAGATGGTAGTTGCGAGTAGACATAGGTGACTTTAAGATTAGAGCACTTTATCATACCGGCGCCTCATCTACAGTAATGGGTTAGTTAGGGCTGAGATTGGTATCGGAAATGGGACTCGGACTTAATGTGGCGGGAATTGATGGTACGGCATTTCTCGCACCGGTAGGACTGTGGGAGACCACGGAAACACAGCTTAAGGAAATCAAAGACCTAGTCAGAAGATTGATTCCTGACGGAGGAGAGGTTTTAGGCTGTGCCGTGGGGGTTGAGCACGAAATAGATGTTGGAGGTGCTCGACCCATCAAACAGAAGTACTATCCAGTTTTTGACAGAGTGCGAGAGGAAATGCACGCACTGGTCAAGGAACTCGGGTTAATCGACTTACTGTCTGCTATAACTGTCGACAATCAGGGCAGTATGCTATAATTTCCCGCATCGAGCTATGCCATTACAGCGATCTGTCAGGTACATGAGTCCGTTGGTTTCCGTTTCAGGGACTGTATTACTTGTAACCAAATGAAGCAGGGAAACCTCATTGCGATAGCCGCCGATCGCTAGACAATTCCTGCCTAAAATAGATCAAGCGGGCCATTAAGGTAAAAAAGGTGCTTTGTGCAAGAAACAAAGACACTGAGTAGGATACATAGATTTGAAGTAAGAAAGCAATGCGAGAACGAGACAGAAATTACCGATTTGACAACTTTTCTTTGCGTTAGGGTAGTAGATAGGAATTTGCCTGCGCAGAGTAGCGTAGGCGTGGATTTCTCTAGTAAGACTAATAATTGATCGGAACAGGTAAATAAACGCGATTCGAGTGAGTTGCCGTTGTTTCGCAAGAACGCAAGAGCCAGGTTTAGGTATTTCGCCCAAACAGGCTGCGGATAAGTTCGTTGTTTTTGGAAATGAAAATAAATCTGTAGGAAGTTTAATTTACGAGAAAGAGAGCTCAAGCGTTGCGCTCCTGTTGAAGCAGGCTACGACAAGGGTCACGGTCACACACAATGACAGTGAGTTTGCTGAAGATAATGTCTTGTGTGGATGTTCGGTCATTGATGAGGGGAGAATCTGAGTGTAACTCAGAATTTTCCAAGCGAACGGTAGATAAATCAAATGCAGCGTTAGTCACGATAGTAGGGAATGACTTCTTTATTAAAGTCGACATAGGCGACCAGATCTATACAGTGTAGCTAGATTCGGGTGCACAGGTTTTAATCGTGGAAATGTATCTTGGCTTATGATTTAGGGATCGGTTAAAGCCACCTACAATATTCGTACAGGGTATCCTAGATAAGCAAACTAGGCGACTCAAAACTAAATATGTAGATTGGCGGTAGCACTGATTGGTTGATAGTGACGGTATTATTTATGTTAAGACATAAATTGATTTTAGGTGCAAAATTTTTGAATAAATGAAACATTAATATTAATTACGGGAATTGCATTTGAAGGTCAGGTGATCAAGGTGATTGGTATTATTTAGCGGAGAAATATTGTCGATGAACCCCCGATAAAGACGCTGATGCGCCGTGTATTGGTGCGGGGAAATTTCAACCAGGGGCTAGCTCCGGTTCCATTGAGTGAGGAGCTAAATGTACTGCCGTTCCATTATGTCTAATGCTGGTGCTGGACACGGGCGAATCCAAGATTAGCCGACCCAAGTTTATCTCTCGCCCGTTGAATTTGTAAAAACTATGGACGCCTTGATGTACTTGTCCACTGTTGTCTGCGTTTCAGTGATGCCTATGCGACTGATCTGACCTGAGTAAAGCTCATAGGTCGGAGAGCCCAAAGTATTGAAACCACGACACAGATGTGGAAAACGGTATAGGGAGAAGCTCATACGCACCTAAGCTCGAAAGATATCCGCAAATGACGTAACCGGGATGAAGTCGCTCAGGTTTTCGCGGGAGTTCAGACGGTCGAGATGCCAGAAGCTCTTCGTCCCGTCGCACCAGATGTGACCAGGCAAAGTCTCTCCGGTACAAATGCTTCTTCACCGTCGACAGCAGAACTTCGGGCGTTTAGGCTCCGGTATTTGAAGTAGCAACAGTCATTGGTAAAATTCTTTCGTTATGTTTTTTTTCTTTGTACCGTTTTGATTACGATATGATATGCGTGGTTGCCGCTTCTTTAGCAAGGAAGAGTGTCTTGATTTGTTCAGTTTTTAAGTAAAATAAGTTAAAGTCTTAAGCATTAAATTAAATTAAAGGTAAATGTTCGAGATAGAATTAAAACATTTGCCCTTACTTCTGATCTCGCTGCTACCAAATTATATTTCAGTTATTAATTTAAGTTAGGTAAAGGATTTAATATTAAGGTATTAGATTATTTAGCATTATACACTGGCAAAATTGGCGTTAAATTGGAATTTTCGAATGCTTTTAAAAATTTGAATTTCGCGCTAAAAAAAATTTGGTGTTTATAGGTTTGTAGCTCTTCAAAAACCCTACAACTTTTGTATTTACAGTTTTTAGGTATCTTCACAACCAACCGAGCTATTGTCAAAAAACCTAAAACCACAAAATAGTGTCCCATTTTGCCCTATGGGTCAATATGGGTCTGAAAATTTGGCAGAGGGGGTTTCATTATAAGCCGGAACATTGGGCTTTGTCACTTTTTCCAAAGGTCTAAGGGCACTTTTCACATGCTTACCCGGCTAGGCTCTTTGCAATTTTTAGTATTTTAGCATATTTTCTCATATCATGATCTATCAGTGCTCGATTAGATAAAGTTACTTCGAGCTTTTTTTTAAACCTTTTCCACTTGAATATAATTTCAGATGAAGACCATAACCTTTACGATGTCATTTCAAATAAAGTCTTTTACCAATAGCAATAGCTTCCATAGTTTTCTTGTGTATATGAGCTTCTTTCAATTAATTGTGAGCGGCCTTAGCACTGTTAACGGCTTTTGCTATTGAAGCAGCTCCTCCAGCTAGACCTCCAGTAGTGCTCAAAGAGGAAAATAATGGAATTAAGAAAGGAAGAGCCCCACCCACTTTACTAGGAATTGGTAGAATACGAGGCATATTTATTTTTCTTCTTCCTGCAGTCTTCGTCACAGCTTCTTTAGAGCCTTTTATAGCCGAACGAATGACAAAAAGCGATTTATTACTAGGTACAATACTTCTTGAGGCAGCGTTAATAATTTTTTTCAATGTAATTGATAGATTTTTACTTTTTACATGTGTCTTTCATCGCTGTCGTTGTTGTTGGCGATTTTTTAATCTCTTACCTCGTTTCTTTCCTCGTTTTAAAATTTTAACACCCATACTATAACGGGGATTTAGCCCGGTTAGCCCCGTAAATATAAAAAAAGGAAATAACTAAAGTTAAATGAGGAATGTCCGAGCGAAGTCTGGAGCCTCCTGGACTGTCCGTCTTCTCAGGTCCGGTGTTCGTCACGCCGGTGACAGGACAGCCGGATCCGCGCAGATTCGTAGTGTTGGCTGAAGAACGCAAAAGCCGAAGATTCGAAAGCGGGTGTAGGCGCGAAAGGGCGGAGCGTTTGAATAAGGCGTCGGGGTACGATTAAATAAAAGAGACTAACGGTAAACAGTATTTTTAATCAGTAGAAGTTAACAAAAGCGGTCGGAAGGAGGGAGAGAGTACGCTGAGAGAACGGATAGAGAGAGAGTAAACCAACTAGCAAGTACTTACAATGACGGTGCTCGTCCTCTAGATACGCAAACGAGTCGCACAGTTTGCGTCAACGCACACGCACAAATTATCGGGCACCACGTGCACTTCGCGGCTCGTTTCCTCCTGACGAACTCCTGCTCTATCAGCTACAGCACGCGAGCGTAGATCCTCTACTGGACCGGGCGACGTCGCAACTCTTCTCCGGATAAAGGCCACAACTCCGAGATCGAAGAAGAGGGAAGCACCAGGTCACCACGAAGATGCGAGCAGGGGAAGTCGTTGAGACGAAGGAATCTACCTGCCCGCTGACAAATCTGCACGATAGCAACTCCCTAGCGTGTTGCCTGCTCGGCTCTCGATTTCTTTCTGCTCTGCGTCTCGTCGATTAGTGCCCGCGGTCACTCGCTAAAGCCCGACTATGTCTCTCTCTCTCTCTCTCCGCGCCTCGCGGTCGCGCGCGGAAGTATCCCTGCGTACTCGCATCTCTCTCTCTCTCTCTTACCTTATATTCGAGCCGAAAAGTAATTACATATACAAATATTAATAATAAATGAATATAAACATAATAAATTCATAAATATATATAGGATAAGTTCGGAGAAATATGTTATATTTACATATCATTACTAGGGAGAGAGAGATATAACGGGTTGGCAATCTCACTCGTTATATCCCCCCGGCCCAGACGCTGAGTACGGGGTACCAGCTCGAAAGGATGACTCTCTCTCTCTCTCTCTCGGTAATAAGGAAAAGCCGAAACTTATTATAAGACTTTATTATCGTCAACGTCAAAGAAAAGGGAAATATCGTGATACAAAAAAAAAAGGTTTAAACAAAGAAACATCAAGTAGGCGCCTCTCTCTCTCCGTACAAGTTAAGGTTCAGCTAACCATCTACTCGCGATGAGGATGCGTTGACGCAGATGAGCATCGTAGACCCTCCTACTCATCGTAGGAGTACGGGGCCAAGAGTCCCTGGGCCCATTTCCAATGCTGAGTGTAGTTGGGGCAGTCCCTTCCCCTTGACACCCCTGTCAGGCCACAGTGCGGGCAGCTCCGGATCAACCGAAGGTCTAGACGGGGGCCATCCCACTTGCCGCACGGGCGAGTAGCGGTTGCTCCCTGTCTCGCATGGTGACCTGGCTCGTTCCTCACCCTGTTGGACGTGTGCGGGTTGGGAACCAGGAGAGGACGGCTGGCGTTCTCCTCTTCCAAGGCCGCCAGCTGGGCCCGCAGAGCGTGCAGTTCTTGGAGCTTCTTAGCCTGCTCTGCTATAATGCGCTCTCTTTCCTGCTCTGCCTCCAGCCTCCTCTTCCTCTCTGTGAGCCAGGCCGAGCGTGTCTCCTCGAGGTAGGCAGGTAGATCAATGGCCTCCTGCACCTTGGGGAGCCACTCTTTTGCCAGCTCTGCTGCCTGAGGACATGGACGGCCGGCGAAGTCAAGGACAGCCTGGTAGGCCTCTTGCTCCAGCTTGGTGGCTTCGATGCGAGCCTTCCTGGCTGCCTTGGCTCGAGTCAGGATCTCGCCCCATTCGGCGAACAAGTCTTTGGCCACTGTTGGTCCGGGTAATGGACTCGGGGCTACCTCGTCTTCAAAGACTGCCCCGATAGCTGTTGGAGAGGCCTGGGTATGCGTTGACGCAGGTGGGTCCTTTGGACCAGGTAGCGGGATCGGTGCCCGCTTGCCCTCAGAGGCGAGTTCAACGGCCCCTGGAAGGGCTCCATCGTGCGTGGACGCTATTCGGTGAGCTGGTCCTTCCGGCGACGCGACCGAAGCGATTGCCTCGAGGGTGTGCGATGACGCCTCCGATGGCGCGCCAATAGCCGGTCGGCTAGAGGTACTTGGCAGCCGTGCCAAGTCGGCCGTGGCTGGGGTGACCAAGCCCACCAGGGTAGGTGAGGCTCCTGCTGCCAGCAGTTCATGCGTCAGTCGCGCAATCCCTTCAATCAGCTCCTGGGACACCCACAGCCGTCTGTCCGCCGACATTATCTGTAATTAAGTCAGGTACAATCAGACAAGATTCCAGGAGCTAACGGGAAGGAAGGGGGTAGGGGTGAAGAAAGAAGCCTGTTCCCGTCAGTGATTCCTAGGGCGCAGACGTCGAGGGGATGCGGCCACCGGGATTAACGGAGGTTTTTTCGATCCTCGAGGGCGTCCTCTCCTCTTAGACATTACGGTCGGCGTAGGTTCCATTTTGGTGATTTCCTCTCGACTTACTTCCGCCGTATCATCCCGCGTAATCGCTACCGACCGGCTTAACTGAGGCGGAGCTTCGTCGGGTTCGTCGTTGAATTCGACATCATCACTCTTCTCGTCGTCGGGGAGCTGCGCTTGATCGAAGCAGGGCTTCAGGCCTTCCAAGGCGACCTTACCGAAGTCCATACCATTCTCATCCCTGAGCTGGTAGGAACTGGGACCATTCCGACGTGTTATTATAAAGGGTTCGCAGTATTTCGGACCTAACTTGGCTGCGACGGCCTTGGCTGACGACGACAGTAAGTGATTCTTCGCCCACACTTTGTCGCCTACGTCGAAAGTCACATCGCGATGTCTCCTGTAATAATAGACCTCTTGGCGATCTTGAGCGGCTCTCGAGTTCTGTGACGCCTTTGCTCTGTACTCCTCGAGCCTTTCCATGCGAGAGCGCCAGTCTTCTAGGGCTTCTCCTTGAAGCTCGTTCTCCGCTTTCCTTTCCTCGTCCCTCTTCGTGGAGTTAGGCAACTCAGGGTTCCTTCCATAATTCAGGAATGCGGGGCTAGAGCGAGTAGCTTCCTGCACGGCCGTGTTATATGCGAAGGCGAACTCTGCCACGTGCTTATCCCAGGTACTATGACGCTCTTCGATGAAGGCCGAAATCATGGTCTTAATAGTCCGGTTAGCTCTTTCCGTAGGATTAGACTTCGGGGAGTAAGGTGCGCATGTCGCATGAACCACTCCCTTAGACTCCAGGAAGCTATCCACAAGCTTATTCTTAAACGATGTCCCATTATCCGACAGGAATTTATCGGGGACACCATACCGGAGAAATATGCGCTCGTTGAGCTCCCTTTTAATGGTCTTCGCATTGGCCTTCCTAATCGGAATACACTCGATCCAACGAGTGAAAAGATCTACAAATACGAGTAGATATTCGTGGCCCTGTGGCGATCTAGGAAACGGCCCCATCGTATCTCCTGAGACTATCTCCCAGGGGCGGTGAACTATATGCCGACCCATAAGTCCCGCAGGAGCCCTTTGCTCGACCTTCACCTGCTGACAGGTGGTGCAATTCCTGACGTAATGGGCCACATCCTTATAAATCTTGGGCCAAAAATACTGTGTGACCGCCCGCTGATGAGTTTTAAAACGCCCTAAGTGTCCGGCCGTCGGTTCATCGTGGCATTCCGCGAGGATGCGTTCACGCAGCTCTCGAGGGATCACGAGTTTCCACGCGTCGTAATCTTGACCCAACACGTCATCGACGGCAGGGTCCGGCCTATAAGCGAACAGTCTACCGCCGGTGACCTTCCAGTGTGGGTGCTCACTCGGACTTTCAAGGACTTTTAGTACCATTTTCCTGTACCATGGGTCCTTGATATTCTCATCAACTTTTAACGAAGCCGCGGCGGCTGTCACATCCTCTTCAGTCTCATACATGCGAGACAGGGCGTCTGGCACAACGTTATCCTTCCCTTTCCGGTGTACGATATCGAAATCGTACGATTGTAGGCGCAATGACCAGCGACCTAGCTTACCGTTCGGGTTCTTCAAGTTGCGCAGCCAGACCAAGCTATGATGGTCAGTCACGACGGTAAAGTGATAGCCTTCGATGTACGGCCTATATTTTTCTATTGACCATATCACGCTTAGGCATTCCCGCTCCGTGACTGACAGCTTTCGTTCTGAGGCAGAAAGGGTGCGGCTCGCGAAGCATAGGACCTTATCCTCCCCATCGATGTGCTGCAGCAAAACACTGCCTAAACCAGTATCGCTCGCATCACACTCGATGACGAACGGGGCTCGATAGTCCGGACGGGCTAATACAGGCGCAGTAGCAACTAACGCTTTAACCCTTTCGAAAGCCGCTTCTTGCTCGTCTCCCCATTCAAACTTGGCGTCTTTACGCGTTAACGCCGTGAGGGGTTCACAGATCGTTGCGTAATCGCCTAAAAACTTCCTATACCACGCGGCCATCCCAAGGAACCTACGTAGCTGCTTGAGATTCCTTGGCGCGGGGTACTCAAGGATGGGGCGAGTCCTCTCAGGATCGGGGCGACAACCTTCGCGATTGACCAGTACTCCGAGGTAACGTACCTCAGTCATACATATCCGCGATTTCTTGCGATTTATCATTAGACCGGCTTCTTTAATCCGATGCAGGATCATCTTAAGCCATTTGACGTGGTCCTTGAACGTTTCAGTCGCGATAATCAGATCGTCTAAGTATGCAAACGCATAGGGTTATTTCTCTGGAGTAATCACTTTATCTGCCAACGATTGGAAGGTCGCTGGTCCACCTGCGAGTCCATACGGCATCCTGACAAACTCGAATAACCCCATACCCGGAACAGTAAACGCTGTGATCGGGATCGACCGTTGGGTCAAGGGGATTTGCAAAAATGCACCGGAGCAGTCCAGGGCCGTGATGTATCTCGCGTGCTGCAGCTTGCGCAAAATCACGTCCATGTAGGGCAAATGGTATGCGCTAACGCGTGACACTGCGTTCACCTTCCGGTAGTCAATACAGAACCTGTACGAACCATCGGGCTTACGTACCATGACTACCGGGCTGGACCATTCACTGGTTGATTTACGAATTATGCCGTCCTCCAGCATCTTGCTCACCTGTACGTGCATCTCTTTCTCTATCTTGGGAGAAACAGGGTAGTAACGTTGCTTTATAGGGATTGCTTCCCCGACGTCAATGTCGTGCTGAATCCAACTAGTACAACCTACTCGCTCGCACAAAGACTCTGGCAGCAGTTCTTCAATCACCTTCCGTATCTCTTCGCGCTGGTCTTCCGAAACATCTTCTATTCCTAGAGAGGCCAACGACAGGGACTTCTCCGTACGTAACGAAGAAAGGATGGCAGGAATCTCCTTGCCTCCCCTCCCCATTCGAAATATATTCGTCTCGGGGTCCAATACTGCTGTGAAAGCTCGAATAAAGTCGCCCCCTAGAGTACACTCCGCATCAGCCTCCTTTAAGATAAGAGTGTCGATGAGGTGTGTCATCTCCGCGACTGTAAAGGGTAATTCTACGTGGCCTAGTATGGGTACCCTATGACCGTCGACGGCCCGCGCGACCTGGCCCGCACTATAGTTCACTCGGCAGTTCAGCGCTGCTGCTATTTGCAGACCTAAAGAGTTAAGGACCGTGCGTGAAGCGCCAGTGTCATACAAGGCTCGGAAAGTGAAAGATCCGATGTGTACCGTCAGCCACCACCTGGGATACCTTTCAACCGAGGCGCTTGCCACAGTACCTCCATCGACCTGCGTCTGCGCATCCTTTGAACTGCTCGTGGCTAGCGTTGAGTCAGCTACTTCGATACGCAGAGCTTGCGCTACTCCTGTGACGCCATCAGCTTCCAAGGTCCGGGTGTGTAGTGGGGCAGTAGGGACCTCATCTACTTGCCCCCTTCCTCGTTTTTTATCTTCGAGCATTCCGGACAGTCGCGCTTAGTGTAGCCTGGCCAACTACATCCCCAGCATAAGAGCTTCTCTGCAGGACCGGGTACCTGGTCCTTATTCTTGCTACTCTTGGGTATGCGTGCCTTATTAGGTAGGCCCCGCTGCCATCCGCCACTTCGGCCACCCTTGGGTGTCTCCGCCAAAGTTCCCTGTGACGCTACTGCCCTTCTTCCGGGATCTCGTTGTGACGCGCGGCCTGTCGGGGGCTCCTTCTTTCTTGGCGGAGGACCTTTGCCAGGATTAGGGTCCATTTCCTTCATCTTCTTCTCGAAAAACTGCTGAAACAGCTTCTCCCACACCGCTTCGGGGCCCTTGTTCGGCTCCTCGGCGAGGGATGCCAAGGCTGGCTTTCCCTTCTGCGTCTTCGCTTTGGGCTGCCAGGCGGCCTCTGATAGCAAGCATTTCTCCGCAGGTGGAGGCGGCGTGTAATTTTCTTCGGACTCTTCGTCCTCAGCCTCCTGGGCCTTAAGCACCAACTGTTGGAGATCAGAGATTCCCCTGCGGTATCTGCGTACTCTCCAGCGCAGCTTCGGGAGCAAGTTTTCGACGATGAGTTCTATTTGGTCTGTCATTGGCCAGGGACGCTCAAACCGGTTCAAAATGGTATAAAGGGAGGAGATGTAATCTCGCACGGGCTCCCCGAGTCCTTGAGTGCGTCGGTGCGCCTCCACAACCAGGTTACTTTTGTTTCTACGCGACTTGCTATACGTTTCCATTGCCACTTTCCTGAAGTCTTGATACGTACACCAGGTCGGCCTGAGCATCCGGTACCAAAATAAAGCTGGTTTAGCAAACAGTGGAGTCAGTGAGTCCAACAGCTCCTCATCTGACACGTGGTCTACACGTCGGTTCTCTTCGACCTGTTCCAAAAACTCCTCGATACTTACGCCGGATTCACCTGAGAACTTAAGTTTCCATTCTCGTATCGTTTTGCCTAGGTGTCTACCTCCGAAGCCTGTCCGCACTGTGTCCGAATAGCTATGCATGTTTGTCGTGGAGCTCGTTGTTTCATCTGTCGCGCCCGCCCGCGTACCGCGCGCTTGCGAGAGCGAGGACTGTGGCCTTGGAGCCAGGACCCCCCTCCCCCAGCTCGAGCATGCGGGGGCGTCAGCCAGCGAGGAGGCTGCATAGGCCATAGACGAAGACGACGGGTGTTGTGCCGGAGCCGATGGCTGTAGGGCTCGTGATACGGGCGGTTTCGTCGTCGAGTGAAAAAATTGCGCGTGCGGGTTTAACTTTGAGTCCGGTTGTAACAGTGACAGGTCTTCTATTTGGTCTACTTCGTCTTCAATTAAATCGTAAGTATCTTGAAACTGCACTGTTCTTGAGTCTCTGTTTGCGTTCGTACGGTATTGTGCTTCTGACGGTAACGTTTGCGCATTTGTCACAACTATTTGCATTTGCTTATGCAAGTCCCGATTTGTGGTCCTTAGCGCGTTTATTTCTAAATTTTTGTTTGCTACCTCCATCCCTAACCTTTTAACTTCATCTGTTAATTTATCGCAGGATAATATTAAATTTATTTCTGCTTTTAAAGCACGTCGTAATTCATCTGCAGCAGGTTTGGGAATTGATTGGATGATACCGTTCGGCAGACGCATTTTAATAAGGGGGTCCTGTCGTTGCGTGGACGCTCCCGGAGCTACATAGCTTGACCATTTGGGTAGAGTCCCTGTGTTATACATTGCAGAGAAGAAATCCGACGTCGTAGAGGCTATCGTTGTTGGTTGAGTGTACGCGTCGGTCATTGTTGTAGTTGTTACTACGTTTTTTGTCGTTACTTGTGTTGGCGCATCTGTTTGACGTATATCAAATTCGTTTATATTTAAGTTGTCTGTGGCACTAGTTGAGTGCGTATTGTTGGTTAGTGCTGCGTTTGTGTCTACTATTGTTGTAAGTGACATATTAGATTGTTCTGTATTACGCGTAGAGCTGGCCAGTAATTCTTCAGTGTCTGGCGTATTGTCGTTGATATTTTCCTTTCCAGCTGTGTCCATAATCGAATTGATAAAATCGTTTTTAAGGTTAACAGGTATTGCGTCTCCGTTAATGAATGTTAAACACAGGTCATCCCTTCTACTGTGGGCTATATTATCTGGTTCTCTTGTTTCTATGAAATCTTCTGCTGTATAGTCTCCGATTAGCCTATTATATAGTCGTGTCGCACGCGCAAATAAAGACCCTTCTGTATGTAATTCGAGTTGATCTAATACCGCATCTAGCTTGTCGCTCGGTAAGCTGCGTATCCAGTCGTACATACGTCTATCGACATCTGCTTTGAAAATCTCTAGTTTGCTGTCCCATGTATTTGACATTATGTTAATTGATATATGGTAGCTAAGTGTTATTTAGTTAGCAAACTTTTATAAAATTGTGAGTTTGAGAATTATACAAATAGTAAATTAATCGATAAGCAATATTATGTGTATATATATAACGCCTATATATAAAAAAAATTTGCGCAATAATATTATTGAAATTGTGTAATTATTAGTAAAAAAAAAATTTATTGCGTCTGATTTCCCTTGTTATAGCGTCAGCGCCTTTGCTTAGTGTCTACGTCGCTTAATTTCAAAATCTATATATGTAAAATATAAACAGTATTTCTTCGCTTCGCATTCGTATATAATATTTCGGTACGCACGCCTTCGATTTATAGAGTGTCAACAAACCGGCGAGTAACTGTGAATTTGACACCATGTGAGCGAGCGTCTTGCTATGGTATGCACTTGCTCGACTCTGGAATGTCAACAAAGCGGCCTCGCGCGAGCTGTTGAGTTTTCGGCGCGCGGACGAAATTCTTATCACACTTTCAGCCACACATTCCTTTGTTGGGCGCCAAATTATATAACGGGGATTTAGCCCGGTTAGCCCCGTAAATATAAAAAAAGGAAATAACTAAAGTTAAATGAGGAATGTCCGAGCGAAGTCTGGAGCCTCCTGGACTGTCCGTCTTCTCAGGTCCGGTGTTCGTTACGCCGGTGACAGGACAGCCGGATCCGCGCAGATTCGTAGTGTTGGCTGAAGAACGCAAAAGCCGAAGATTCGAAAGCGGGTGTAGGCGCGAAAGGGCGGAGCGTTTGAATAAGGCGTCGGGGTACGATTAAATAAAAGAGACTAACGGTAAACAGTATTTTTAATCAGTAGAAGTTAACAAAAGCGGTCGGAAGGAGGGAGAGAGTACGCTGAGAGAACGGATAGAGAGAGAGTAAACCAACTAGCAAGTACTTACAATGACGGTGCTCGTCCTCTAGATACGCAAACGAGTCGCACAGTTTGCGTCAACGCACACGCACAAATTATCGGGCACCACGTGCACTTCGCGGCTCGTTTCCTCCTGACGAACTCCTGCTCTATCAGCTACAGCACGCGAGCGTAGATCCTCTACTGGACCGGGCGACGTCGCAACTCTTCTCCGGATAAAGGCCACAACTCCGAGATCGAAGAAGAGGGAAGCACCAGGTCACCACGAAGATGCGAGCAGAGGAAGTCGTTGAGACGAAGGAATCTACCTGCCCGCTGACAAATCTGCACGATAGCAACTCCCTAGCGTGTTGCCTGCTCGGCTCTCGATTTCTTTCTGCTCTGCGTCTCGTCGATTAGTGCCCGCGGTCACTCGCTAAAGCGCGACTATGTCTCTCTCTCTCTCTCTCCGCGCCTCGCGGTTGCGCGCGGAAGTATCCCTGCGTACTCGCATCTCTCTCTCTCTCTCTTACCTTATATTCGAGCCGAAAAGTAATTACATATACAAATATTAATAATAAATGAATATAAACATAATAAATTCATAAATATATATAGGATAAGTTCGGAGAAATATGTTATATTTACATATCATTACTAGGGAGAGAGAGATATAACGGGTTGGCAATCTCACTCGTTATAATACCAAGTTTACTTTTAACTTTCATTATGTTGGCTACAGCAAATACAGCAACTTGCTCACCAAAACTACTATCTTTCACTTGCACTCCATCCTAGGTCTGTTTAGCTAGAATTTTGTCGGCTTCGTTTCTCGCCTCAATGTTCTCTCGATTCTAAGAATAAGAAATATCTTGATCTTTACAAGCAGCGTCTAGCGGATTTTTTCCAGGATCACCACGAGCAAGTCGTTTTTTCAATTTAGTTTCCGGTCCGCAATACTGATAACCAGGCAAATGAGCTTCGAATGGTAAGTTATTAATGATCTTATTCACTAAGCCAGCACCACCAGTCTTTCTTTTGTGACAAATGATCATACCTCATCAGAAGACGAAGTCTTAATGAAACTAAAAAATATATAAACAGTCTTTTTATAGTTACTAGTCTCATTCGACGTTCGATCGGTGACTAGAAAACAATATGGACTTCAAAGAGCAACCACTTAAGTTGCAAGTCATAAATTTTGATAATGTGGTTGAGACGGAAAAACGAGAAAAAAGACATGGTAAACTACTGCCTGATAGTATACGAGCAGTTTTCTGTGGTCCTAGTAACTGTGAGAAAACTAACTGTTTGCTAACACTAATCACACATCCTAATGGACTTAGATTCGAAAACATTTATGTTTATACAAAGTCCCTCAATCAACCAAAGTATAAGTTTTTAAAAGATTTATTGGAACCGATTGATGGTATACAGTATTATACATTCAGCGAGCATGAGGTAGTTGTTTCACCGGAAAAAGCTAATCCAAATTCCATCATGATTTTTGACGATATAGCCACTGAAAAGCAGGACAACGTGAGAGCATTCTTCTGTATGGGAAGGCATAAAAAAGTAGATAGTTTCTATCTCTGTCAATTATAAGCTCGCATACCAAAGCATCTCATTCGAGATAAAGTGAATTTACTAGTTTTGTTTCGACAAGATGGCGTGAATATTAAGCACATTTACAATGATCATGTTAACTTAGATATGTCTTTTGAGAAGTTTAAAGGAATTCGTTCAAAATGTTGGAGAGACGATAATCATGGGTTTTTGGTTATCGACAGAGACAGACCAATAAATCATGGACGATATAGAAAGGGATTTGATTCTTTTGCTATAAATATAGATGAGTGAGTGGATGAAGATTATTTAATTTCAGAAATTAGAAGCGTAAACATGGCTAATTTTGAAAAAGAAAAGAAGATGCTCGAGCAATAATCTGAGGCTTGTGATACCATCAGATGTAAGTATCAACTAATAAAACGTGACAAATGTGATTTAGAAAATACATTGAATGAAACTTTTAAACCTATGGTTGATCCATTGAAGAAACTTGTGGAGGTAGCTATTGATAAAACTAACGATAATACTGAGCAGGAAACGAACGAGGAGAAGAAAATTACGTTCGATAAAATTAGTCAAAGTTCGTCAAGTCAAAAACAACATTTGACACTCCCTATAAATCTCGATATTTCAATAGTCCTGTTAATGACTTAAATTCTACATTACATCCACTGGATTCTATATTTGAATCCGCTATGTCTATTGCTGATGCTGCTGATGATGGTGTTGATAATGCTGATGAAGACGAATTTAGTAAGACTAGTGAATCATCACTTGATAGAACTGCAATAAATTTAGACAATGTTAGTTCAAATGTAACTACAAAACAAGAAAAATAGCTATTGGATGACTCGATTGTAGGAAACTATATTCGACTATTGAATGAACGGCAAAAGAAAAGTAATTTAGACAAGACATTTGGCGTTCGCTTGCATGAAAAAACATATGTCATAGACAATTTTCCAATTTCTTTCCAAAATGATAATATGACTGTGAATGATAAAGCATTCAGTAAGACGCCTGGATTAATGGAACTTCTCTTTCGTAAAGAACCTAATTCTAAATTAATCAGTTCAGCGGATATTGAAAATTATATAAAAATTCTTGAAATCACTAGCGCTCATCGTAATAGATATGAAACAAATGGAGAATATCGCAATAAGCATGTAAATAAATTCAAAAAGTATATTGGTCCAAATTTATCTTTGAGCAGTAGCGCTAAGAAGCGAAAATCGACTTGATGGAAGAGGTCTTTTTCCTAACTATAAAATAGCTAGAAAAGGAACGTTATTTGATTATGTATATTGGAATGATCCAAACGAGCTCGTTGATCGATTGAGATTGCTTATCGCCGAAGAAACCGCTAGTAATCCTAGTCATATTAATGAAATTCATTCAATCATTAAAGAATTACGTGAAGCTGGCTATATATATTAAGAGAATCCTAAATATTCCTCAGCAATAAAATGAGTGTTGATGTGTTTGGACGTATATTGAATAAAAAGGAGGGTAATCGAAGTCCTCCTGGTGTACGGTATAAAACCACTAAAGACGGACAATACGACGTGGATAACAAAAGAATTTGTAATATAGCTGATCCTCAGGAGATTAACGATGCTGTAAACATACGTACGTTGCAAAAAACTAGTGAAGCTAACGTTACTACGCTTACGACTAAGATAAATATTCTTAGAAAATTTTTAAATACAATAAAAATAGAATAACGAATGTATCGAGAAGCGATTCAGTATTTACAAACAAATAATAATAATGATAATAATAAAGAAAAAGAAATAAGGATTACGCCGTCTGACTTTTCATTCAATTATAACAAATAGATTGAAAAAATGAAACATCAAAGAGTGGTGGATGAGTTACACAAACCAGCACGTCGAAACTATCCTCGTCGAAAGGTCGATATACGCGGAATAGATGATACGCGGTAAACTGATCTTGTTGAGATGCAAAGCTATTCTAGAGAGAACAAAGGTTTCCGCTATTTATTAACTATTACAGATACGTTCTCTAAATATGCTTGGAGAGTTCCAGTAAAACAGAAAACTGCTGCAGATGTCACTAACGCAATGGAGTCTGTATTAAAAAAGCGACGCATTCCTAAAAATCTCCAAGTGGATAGAGGCAAAAAGTTCTACAATACAAATTTTCAAAGGATAATGAAAAAATATAAAATAAACTTTTATTCTACTTATAGCAATCTTAAAACATCAATTTATGAGCGTTTCAATCGAACACTAAAAAATATTATTTGGAAAAAATTGTGTTTAATAGGAAATTATAGGTGGATTAACTTTCTCCCCAGTTTAATAGAATCTTATAATAATCAAAAACATCGCACAATAAATATGAAGCCTAAAGACGTGATTAAAGAAAATGAAATGCAGGTTTTGACACGATTCTCTTACGACTAACGTCTTTTCAAAAATATGAAATTCCAGGTAGGAGATAAACTGCGAGTGAGTAACTCTCAATACGTTTTTGAAAAAGGATATACAGAATTGGTCTACAGAAATTTTTACAATTCATCGTATTTCGAGAACTAAACTTGTAACATATCTCTGCTAGACTACGTAGAAAATTCCATTATTGTTGGCTTTTTACGACGAAGAACTACAGAAAGCTATGTATCCTGATATCTATCATACAGAAGACGGGGTAATGAAGTCTTTGTAAAATGGCTTGGCTTTGATAATACTCACAATTCTTGGATAAATAAGGAGACTATACAACAATGAGTTACAAATATAAATTTATATGTATCTAGCTTGTATTTAAATAAATAATTGTTTTCATTTATAAATATTACATTATTTTTTTTTTATTTTAAGGATAAGAGCCCCAACCTTCGCTCTTACCTGTGAGGTACTTCCATTTTTAATATTCGACACTAGTGAGTCCATTAAGACAAGTCGAAACTTGCTTTAATAGAAAGACTAATGACTCATTTACCTGTCCAGAAAATAAATTTATATAATACAATCTTTATTGAGATATAATAAGATATACAAATACATTTACTAATATTAAATTGAAATCGATCATATCCATGATATTGAATAAATAATGCATATTTTTGTACTCTATCAGAAAGATAAATAAAAAGATCCAAATGATGAATTATCGCTCTTGACATTCGGTACAGTAGAACAATTTCGAACTCTTAATTGAGTTCAAGAATAATTCGAGATTTATCTTGTCTCATGAATGTTATTAGATTATTCTCATCTTCATGTAATTCATAATGACTTTTTTCAAGAAGTATATCGAAAAGCTTCATTCCAATGTTATTCAACATTTCAAAATTCATCTTGCTGTAGGTAAAGAGATCTAGAATGTTACGTATTCTTCTTCTTCTAATACTACTTCTACTACTACTTCTACTACTACTTCTACTACTACTTCTACTACTGCTCTCACTGCTGTTGGTCTGATGCTGCTGCTGCTGCTGCTACTACTACTCGATTCTTGAGACAGAATGAAGCTCTTCGAGGCTTACAGCTCTTTTAAAACCTTTCCCCACTACTTTGGTTTTCGAGCCGCCACAACCGTCTTCCTCTACTTTAAATTAGATTTCCATTTTATTTAACATATATATAGTGTGATGATTTTCTAATATATGACCAAGCATTAGATTCATCATCAATATACGTTTCTTGAGTAATACTCGTGATATAACTTTATTCAATTCAGCAATACGTCTTTGGAAACGTTCGTGATCTCGAGCTATCTGCTCCCAAATACCTTTTCTAGAGTCATTTTCTTTGTATGGAAGATGATCTATTTCAACTTTCTTCGCAAACGATACATGCTTAGAAGAGGAGTGAGATCTCTTGTTGTTTCTTATAGCTGGCATGGCTAAGCTTCTACTACTACTTCTTCTTCTTACCAATGCTTCGAACAGAATGGTATTCCTATTAACATCTTATCGATATTTTAAAATATAACCCCACTACTTCGCTTTTCGAGCCGCCGAAATCCTCCCCCCCTTCTCTCTTTCTTATTTTTTGTTAGGGAATAATGAGAGTCCCAACCATCGCTGTCACCTGTGAGGTGCTTCCACTACTAACATTGCTTATGAGACCTTTACACTAAGTCCAAACTCGGCAGAAAGAACGCATAAGTAATTACTTCAACCTCTCTAAAAAAAGGATTTCAAGGAATAATTAAATTAGGATTAAAGACATAATTAAAATTTTAAGTATAAATATATTTACTATGTATACATTTACACATTATACTAGATTAATTTTTAAATTCCAAATTCGAGCCTTCTCGATGGTAAATAAACAACTACTTTTTCTCCATAGTTACGAATAATTTCTTCAACATATCTTCGTCTTTTTCTAATGCTAAGCTTAGTCGCTTAGGTAGAAACATTTAAAATTCGTCGTCTACGGTTATTACAACACTGAATCCATAACGAGTATTCAGCCATTTTAATTTCGTTATCATATAGGTGCAGTTATTTTCTAATTGTGACATTGTTTTTCTAGGTAAGAATGCCGTTTTGGCTATTTGGTTGATTGATGAAAAAACCATTCTACAATAAAAAAATAATCAATCAATATTTAATACTACTAGGATATAGTTAGAGTGCTGCTCGTATATAAGAAACTTACTTTTAAGAGAAAATCTAGAAGTCGAATAGGAGAACTAGGAAGAGAGACTACTGCTGTTGCTTCAACCTACTGCTGAATAACTGCGACGGACTGAGGTGTGTTCTCAGTTTTGTACTATGCGTCCCCTCTCTGAGAACTCGAGCAGCCGTAATTTCCCTCTCTTTTCGCCTTATCCCCACTTGAGTAATTTCTCATATGATTCCATTGCCCATACTCCTCCGACTTCAGTCGCCATGTCTGCCGTTGTCCCCCACTCTATCGTTGTTCCCACTCTCTCACTATTCTATCCTTAGTCTTTTCCTAACTAAGCCTTCTTCCTCCCTACTATTACTACTCTGTTCTAAGCAACTTCTATCGGAGGTTGGAGGAAGCTTACTACTTTCTTGAGGATTTTCCGCACACTTGATTTTAAGCTTTGACGTTTCAATAGTTTTGTAATGACCCCATGGAAGTGTATCAGGATTTTTATCGAATATACATCGTTTATCATCATATGGACTTAGTGCTACTTTCTGCACTCTTTCTGTTCTTACTTGGTGCAATACACTTGGTATATTGCATTGCTCACGCCTAATAATTTCTAAATCCAATAAACAGTTACGAAAATATTCATGATCTATTATTTTATGACAGTATGTGTTTTTACGCCTTTTTCTTTCCTTATTGCTTGATGGTTTTCTATTAGTATATTTTACTTCGAAGTCCAATGAATTCTCTCATAATATTACGATTGCATTCATCTTTCATAATACCGAGAACCTTTTTATTAACTAACGGCATATTAAACTGATTATTTTCTAAGTAATCTGATGTATCAAATTTATTGATATCTTCTTTCATTATTTCATATATAACAAGATCTTGAAATTCAAATACGAGGCTATCTGTATCAGTATAAAGTAATTTTGCTTTATGAGGTAGTTTTTCTTTTATGTAGCAATAGTGGAAGTCATATACTAATGTTTTTGAGAGATCTAGTACACAAAGTCCAATATATGTTGGTTTTATAATACTAATAGACGTCCATGATAACTGTATTGCTACTAAATTTTCGTCAAAGATTGAACTACTATGAAAGTTGGGTTGTGCGATCCGTGCTTCTGCTCCATATCTGCCTCTTCATGCACTAATTAATTTAACGTCTTTTCGTTTCCTTTCATCCTCCATAGTCTTTCCGTATACTGCAGTAATCATGAGTTTATAGAATAACTTTTCAAATTCATTTTTAGCTTGTTTTCTGTTTTCTGTACTCAAATCTACATAAGTTTCAAGCCACGGCTTTTGATTAAACTGAAGTGCTCTGTGTATTTGTTTTATTTTGAGTCCGTATTTAATAGCCTGCTTTAGCGCTCTATAATGAATGACATACCGTTCTTTATTATACAGTGTTGTTAAAAGTTTTTTTTGTCTTGATCCAGGTGGTGTGTTGTGTTCAGGACAAAGTGGAAGGTCCTTATGTTCGTCGTGTAGTTCTTCTGGATACTCTAGATCAACTTCTAAAATATATCCAACCTCATTATTGTCAGAAACATTGAAAAAATGAGGCTCATCGATGTTAGAGATCCACTTAAAATTTTTATATGGTAATGATTGCGTCATCGCCCATCCATATAAATTGTTAACGTCAAAGTACATCAAAGTCTTGCTAGGTTCTTTTTCATTATATTCTGAGCCCATATATCGATTATTAGCTTTTGAGTATCTATTACGGCATTGACTAATACCTCCTCGAATACCTTTTTAGATAAATAAAACCATGTCTATATCGGTTAAAAGTTCTACCTCAATTTTTGTACACTTTAATATAGCGTCCCATGTTAATCCAGGAGTAGTATAATAGTGTGCTGGGTCGAGTTG
This sequence comes from Phymastichus coffea, assembly GCF_024137745.1. Classification (NCBI taxonomy): domain Eukaryota; kingdom Metazoa; phylum Arthropoda; class Insecta; order Hymenoptera; family Eulophidae; genus Phymastichus; species Phymastichus coffea. The sequence goes on along the minus strand of NW_026706822.1, from coordinate 940,273 downwards.
ATACGCATCCATACAAGTTTTACGAAAATTTTCAAAAATATCGGCCAAGAGTAATACGTCAGTTTTTAAATATAAAACAGAATACTGTCCTAAATCAATGATGACAAATGCATTGCACACTTTTTGAGCATGCTCATAGTCAGCTTCAGAGATGTTGCTATATATCAATTAACTATGAAAATCTTCGATAGGTGGTAATTGAGTCTGTTTTAATCTTTCAAAACTGTTAACATACTCATATGGAAAAACGCCTTTTCTCTTCAATAATTCTATTTGTGTTTTTGTATATTTATCTATCTTGAATTCATGCTCTACAATATTTAGTTTGGTTAAGTATGAAGCCAGTTTTTCGAGAGATGATGGCATAAAACGAAACGAATCAATAAATCGAAAATTTATAGTACTACCGTCCACATGTTTTGTGAAAGCTATATATCTTTCCTTGTTTTCAGCTAAAACAGTCACATTTCCCTCAAGATCAGAGCTAGTAGCTATTTCTTTTATTATAAAATGAGAATCATGTCGAGTAAGGTTATGGAAGACGACTGGTATAAAATAAGGATTCTTATAATTTAAATTATAGGCTGGACCTGCGGCACCTCTAAGTCGGCCTGTCAAATGACAATGATCTCTAACTCTTGTTTCATCACGTTGAAAATATTTCCTACAAATATGACACACTTTGCTCATCTTGAAAGCCATTTGATTACGCCATGAAAGATTCATTTCTAATGCATTCTTATATATTTGATCCATTTCATCTAACAAAATCTGAAACTGTTTGATAATCCATTGTGCGGGTGATTGTTCTACATTCAGTTTTTTTCTATACATCTTAAAGACTGATTTGGAATCATCATATCTACATTTGATATAAAGCCTCACACTAAAGGCTTCATGATCTTGGAAGGATCGTCCATTATTTGTTCGTTTCAATAAGCACTCTAAATCAGCATAGATAATAAACGGAACCATTTATTTTCGATCATAATGATTATATTTCAGAAGAGGAAAATTACGTAGATTAACTCTATATTTATTTAATTTTGAACAATCTGTCTCATGAATATTCAATTTCTCTTTATTATTAAAATAGTGGAGACAGCGTTCACATAGATAAATTTGTGCAGTATGTTTCGTTCCTTGACTTCTAACAAGAGAAGATAAGTTTTTAATCCTGACATAGTGGAATTTTCATTTGAAATTATCATTGTTATTTGATCTATTAGATTTTTCTGTTTCATTCTCATCAATATAATCGCTTTGTAGTAACAAAAGATTTACATGCTTATCTAGTTTTAAAGTTGATATATAATATGGTGAGACTTCGAATTTAAAACCGTATTTTTTTAGAATGTCTAGATTTATTGAAATACTATTTAATTTTTCAAAGGGTACCCCCCATTAACAATGGTGAAATGCCCTCTTTCGAAAACCTCAAAATAACCTTTGGCTATCTTTAATATAGTGTTTAAGAAGTGCTTTACCCATATAATTAGCCTCCGACCTCCCCCCCCATATATATATATATATATATATACAAAAAACGATTTTTTTACGAATTATTTTTTTTCTCGAAAAATAATAGCGATATCAATACAAAAAAAAATCATAGATATACTACTTGCCAAAAGGAATATACCTGATTTTTTTCACATCTTAAGGTGGTGATTTTCTAACCTAAAAAAATTCCCGAAATTTTCAAAGTGCGATAAATTTACTTAGAAAAGTGGCTACAGAAATTTTTTTTTTTTAAATTATGTCTTTTTTTCTGACAAATTCAGTGGTATCATTAGAATTTCGAAAATCGTAGTGGGTCATTGAGAAAAAGTCAAAAAACTGAGTTTTTTCGACTTTTTTCGTGGTTTTTGGTCGCTAATTCTTCGCAGTCGATTTCTATGCCAAATCTGATTACACCGTTCGATTCTACAGGAAAAATTACATCGAAAACATGTATAATAACATAGAAAATAATATTGGATCATCGTTGAAAAAATTCAGTAAAGAAAAAATCAAGAACATCGGACGTATTTACTTGAAATTTTTGTCTTATTAAAGAAATTAATGACCCTACATAATATATATATATATATATATATACTAGTGGGGCTCCGCCCCCCTGCTCGCTCCGCTCGCTAACCCCCCATTTTAGTGAATGAAAATATAAAAGAAACATTACTGATATTTTTTCCACACCACCGTTGAGGTAAATATCATGGCGCATTTTTTTTATAGTGGTGACCACAACTGCAGGATGCAGGAACCCCCCGCGGAACTGCCGCTAGGTATTACTTCGCGGGGGTGGCAATAGCTGATTAGCTCTTCCTCCTTGTTGTCCTTCCCTACGTCCCCCGATCGTCGTTGATTGATCGAGGGTTCAGGTTTGTCAGACTCCTACGTCGTCTTCTTCTTACAGCATCGTCCGGTCGTCTTCTTCTTACCGCATCGTCCGGTCGTCTTCTTCTGTGTTTTTTTCTCATCCGAGAAGAATCTGTCAAGTTAACTACAAGGGAATCGCATTAGTGCGAGCGCCCTGGGTTCGTTGTTCTTTTCTCGTCTTCTCTTCTTTTCGTAATTCTTCGATTACTTCTCTGGCATAGTCCGCTGTGGCATTCCAACTGCTCTCGGATCTTAGCATCTGTTCGACAAGGTTTTCACGTTTGATCGTCGTGTCAAGTGTGCTTTCGAGCCTTCGTCGTTGTGTTTCAAATCTTGGGCATGTGAAAAATACATGCCTCGCGTCCTCCTCTATTCCTCGACATTTTTGGCATTCTGGTGAGTCCTCATATTTATACTTGTGCAAGTATTTGCGGAAACATCCGTGCCCAGTCAGTAACTGTGTCAGGTAGTAGCTGGGATCTCCATGTTGGCGGTTCACCCATTTCGCTATCTCTGGGATAAGCTGATAGGTACATCGGCCCTTTCCGGAGCTATCCCACTGTGCCTGCCAACGTTGAATGCTTTTCTGCCTTTCTCTTTTCCTGCAGTCATTTATTTCTAACTGCCTGGCTTTCCGATGCTCGTACAGTCGCGTCTGTTCTTCAGCCAAAATCTCGATGGGTAATAGCCCTGAAATTACATGTGCTGCGTCTCTGGAGACAGTCCTAAATGCACTGGTAATTCTTAGTGCCATTTGCCTACCTACTGGATATATTCTTCTTTGGCACTCCTGCAGTTGTAATACAACATTTTCTCAATATAAACAAACAACGACTGTTGTCACGAGTCGAAAGCATGAGTAGAATAGATATAGTAGTAAATATAGGGACTACTTACGTTTAATAAATACTTCAAATTTGCCAATAAATAAGTGATATGAACTAAATTTATAGAACTATAAAAACACACAACAACAACGGCTGTTGTCACGAGTCGAAAGCATGAGAAACTATAGTGAAACACATCAGATTGACGGTAGCACATAGCGATCACAGCGCTTCCCGCGGCAATATCTATAAGTTTAGTAAACTTTAAATTTATGAATTCGTGCAGCAATTAAAACATTGTGCTTATTAAATATTTAAAAAAAAAAACTGATTAATTTTACAATACTCATTGAATAACCAAACTCGCTAACTGAATTGAGAATAAATTGCTATAATATAAGAACTGAAATTCTGAAACAAATGTTATAATCAATTACATGGTCATGTATATAAATTCATGAATGCCATGAAATTGAAAAAGAAAGGGACAAAAAAAGTTTCAAAATCGAGGGGGAGGGGGCCAAGTTAGGGGGGAGGGGGGGCATAAGAAATAAAATATTTGTTTTAGTTTAGCAAAAATCAACAAAAACACGGTAGAAACACCGTAAATATTAAGCTTTTTAGTACAAAAATACCAAAAACGTAATATTGAAAAGGGGAGGGGGGAGGGGAACAAATCAGGGGGGGAGGGGGGAGGGTCTACTTCCGAAGGCGCCCTTACAACTATATATATATAGTTAGATATATATGAGTGTGTAAGCGAGTGAGTGTGTAAATGCATTTCAGTGTTATCAGAGTACCTAAAAATTAATCTTTTGAAAATCAAAAGAAATTATATAGAAAACAACTTATGGAAGAAAACGGTTAATCGTAAAAAAAATTTATGAAATAAAACAACTGAAATTATTGGACATATTTACTGATAATTGTTATGTTTTATTAGCTGAATAAACCATTAAAATTACAATGTGTCGTAGTATTTACAGATAATTGTTGAAAAGCAATACTGAAAATCACTTTAGTCCTCATCACTGTCTTCATCGATGACAGGAACTGTACTATTAACATCAAACAACTTAGTTAGTTGTTCTGCTGGTTTCGGGATGCGTGATAAATATCGGGCATGAGCCAAGTAATAAATAATAGATGCCACATGTGAACAACAGCCAACGGTCCTGTTGCCGTTAGAACAATTACAACAATATCTTTTGATACCTTTTATGCCATAAGTTTGAGGTTCGTATTCTACATAGGCCTTGTACGTCTTACTATTGATGTGTCTTGATTTGACTTCAAATCTAATGATACAATTTTCTTCTATAGAACACTTCAGATTTAAAGATTCATTCTCGCCCAACATTTCCGCTAAGTAACAAATAGCTTGAGATAATTGATATGTACCCGTAAAAAGAATTTGTAGCTCATCTACAGTCAGTTCTGGAAAATCTAGCAAATCGTTTGACGAAATTATTTTGAAAGGTTTAACTTTTTTATTCCAGTTGTTCTCTTCAACAAACTCTGCTAGAGTATTTTTGACATTGATCATTTTAAGAATTCTAGCAATTATCAAATCACTTTTGCCAACATCTGAATTAAGTCGTTTACAAAATAAGTTAATGAGAAAGCATGCAATTCGACAGTACAATCCAGCATTGGGCAACCTGGGATTATGAAATTGATTATGAAGAAGTTTGCATTTTTGCCCTACTATCCCATGAACAGCTTCGACAACCCATCTAATTTTGGTCACCAATCGCGATTGATTTGATTCTTCAACCGTCAATTGATTTCGCTTTCCTTTTAAAGCTGGCATAAGTACATTGAAACCTTTACTCGTCAGGAATGGAACCACGTCGCGAAAACCTCTATCTAAAATGATATAATCTCCTTTTTCTAAAATGTTGTTAAGACCACCAGCAGAGCACAAAATTTCTTTTAAAATTGCAGCATCATTGAGGTTAGCATTGTATGGTCCTTCGACATAAACTGTAAAGCCATTTGTAGTTGTTATTGTAAAAGGTTTACATAGTGCTGTTTTCTTCTGCCCAGAATAGGATTTCCTTTGGTACATATTGTTACTGCTTTTTTGATGCCGTAAATACGTACCATCACATACTAAACCCAGTCTATCTCCTAAATTAAATAATATTTTAGCTATTGGTGAGGTTTGGGTCAACAAGAACTCTCTCGAATAAGCCCCATATCCAAAATTTTTGGGTAATACTTCTTCTTCAAAACATTTTAAAACAGCACTAATTGATTGTTGCACTACTTTTTCTTCAATTTCCAGTATAGCAGACATACAAAGATCCGAGTTACCAGTTCTTAATTTAATTAAAAATATGACTAGAGCTTGTGTAACGTTTCGATTACCTGAACTACGCATAGTTATCATCATTTCCTTAAGAGTAATTATGTTTTTCCACGTATAACCTGTTAATGGTTTTATTCTTTCCTCAGAAATTGCGTACTCACCAATTTTATCATGCAGACTAGAATTACTTCAATCTGATAAGGCTTCAAGGAATCTGGGCAATTCTTTGGATTCAATTTCACATTCACTGCTAGCACAGGTTATAATTGACAAATCTTCATTACAAAATCGTTTTTTAATTAAATGCTTCTTACAACATTTGTTTCTCCTTGGAATGAATATTCTCCTTTTTGTGAACACGTATATTCGGGCATCGAATGGTACGTCTTGAAGATCCTTAGTTTCTTTACACATAAAACAATACTGGTGAGATATAATTGTCCTTGGAAAAGGCATGACTACCAATTCAACTTCAATAGTATTAATAAGCACATATGTTGGATCTGTTCCGGAAGAATCTGATGTTTGACTATAATCTGTAGTTGTATCTTGACTACTTTTACTTTCTCCAAGCTTTGTATCCCATGAAGGTGTATTACTCTCTGTGTTACTTTCTTGAGTATTTTCCAGTGAAATTCTTGACGTCTGTTCTTCAATTTGAGACTCAGATTCATCTTCTTGAACAGTATTTTCACCTAAAACATCTGCTGAAGAAGTTGCCGTCGACTCTGACGAATCTCCAGATTTTTGAGCTTTATACTTCTCGTTGTCAGTATTTTTTGAAGATTTCGAAATTCGCAATTTTGCGTAACACTTGGAACATACTGTATCATCCACAAGGACCAATTGTCCATACTTTTTATTAAAATCCAAAGCTTTTTCCCGACTATCAATATACAAATGGGATTCACTCAATTTTCTTATATGTTTGTCGCACGAAATACATTTTGATTCATCTCTTGAACGAGGCTTTTTGACTGAAGGCTCATCATCAGAAGACATCTTATGTGTCTGTAATAACAAAAAGGATCATATTTTAATTTTCATAATGTCAAATTACTAGATTTTAATATCACAACAAGTACAATTTTAACGAAATATTTAGTAGTAAACATTTCTGTAAATAATCAAAAGCTCGAGACTTCTTTTACTATCTTTGAAACATTCAAATGCTCTAATACTTATTTTTCTAACTATTTGGAAAATCACCACCGGAATTTTCATAGCATATATATTTTTATATGGAAGTTTGTTAGAGATAATTAAAAAGAAAATGAAAATAAACAATCAAAGTTAAATATTCATTCCTGTAGATCATGAAAGTATAAATTGCAGAAAAGGGAAATCTAAAACATAATTGCACACGTCAAAAACTGAGTATATTTATTATGTCAAACTCTTTTTCCATGGTCCAACATGAAAACATATAAATTATGTTAAAACGAGGAAGAAATAAAAGTTCTTACGATAATCAGCTACCATACAAACGATAAAGTTAATTTTGTACAAATTACAGAATATTATAAAATCTTAAGCAATTTCAATAGTTCTGTTTGACTATTTTACAACAAGTGTATCACAATTTATACGATTGCAAAACCAATTACTATTAAATAATCACACATAGTTATGGTAGCACTCATAGTAATATATTGCTTGAAAAAATCTTTGCTTTATTTGATGTGTCAAAATAACTTGCAAAATCTATTGGCTATTAGTTAATTTAATATAATTCCAATATTTAAAAAATACAAGAAAATTAAAAAAAGACTCTCGTAACAACCTTAAAGTTAAAAGTAGATGCAACAAATTTTATAATATAAAGTTTAGGTAAAGAAAAGTTTTTTGATATATTATCAAACTTATAAAAGATGCGAAAAGAATTTTTCGATAGAATTTTTTATTTGATGAAAAAAAAATTATTCTATTAAAATATGTAGTACAATAACTGTTAACTTATTGTTTACTATAAAAAAAATAATATTGGAATAATACAGTTTTAATGATTTATATTCAGAAGTAGGATTACAATTTCATATTCAACTATGGATAATGTAAAAATGTTTTGAAATTATCCAAGGAAATGAAAACAAACTCAACTAATAGTACTATAGCCTGAAGAGTACCAGAAATATGTATTCCAAGGTACCTAAAACTGTTGAAATAAATTAATAAATAGAATATAATTAATGGAATCGTAATTTCTTTCCTACAATAATTTAAAAATTATCGTCTGCCATTCAAACTATATTGATACCAAGTTTTGTGTGTGATGGTTAATTTACTACATTAATGTATTAATGTATATTGAATAATTAATACTGATATTAAAGTCGCAAAAATTGACATTATCATACCTTTTGAATTATATATACTTTTCAATCCAAATATCCAAATGTCTTCAGTGTTTTCACATGGTATGTCTTTTTTATATTGGGTTGTCAACTTGGCAAACTAACTGACAAGTATAATTTTTGGTTATTTAATTTCAAGTTTCCTATTTAATTTTCCTATTCAAGTTTCCAATTTAATTCCTATTTAATTTTAAGTTGAGAGTTCAATCGGATCAGTGCTTTTTTCAATAAAAAAACATTCAACATGCAACGAGTGTCAAAAGGTGAAACCATCTAACATCCGAGATTTCTATGTTCTGATTCCCCTCTCTATTCCGTTCCGGATTCCGTAATTAGATTGCTCTGCTATGGTTATAAAACAGCACCATGACATTGCATGACGGTATCATGACTGCTTTGCTATTGGCCCTTCACGGCCGACATATTGTCAATCTGTAAGTCCATCCAGCTGCGCATAGTTAATATATATATATGCATATATTTATTTATTTATTTTATTTATTTACCCTGCTATAAAAGTTCCATTGAAAACCATTGAAGAATTTCTGAATGGTTTTCAATCTTCGATCTGAACACTCCAAATGACCATTGAATATGATTCCTCATCCAACAAGAAATGTCAAGATATTAAATACTATTGGTTCCAATAATATAGATTACTATTGATTCCTAATCGAGATTAATCATTATCAATAGAAAAATATACTATTAAAGTAATGGTTTTCAATAGGATTCAATGAAATTTCTCATGTATGTTACCCAATCGATTTCAATGGTAAAATTTGTGGTCAAATCTAAGATTTCAAACCATTCGAATGCGATAATCAATTTGATTGAATTGATACTTACGGTTTGTTATTGCAACATTCAAGCCTCGTACCGTTGAATAATGTTCAATAGTTTTGAATATGACAGTCCTAACATTTCAATAATTTGCAATAGAAAATATCAATCTAATTGAATGTGTATTAATGGTCTTTTATCACATGATCAACTTTTTTTCCGACGTTGAATAATTTTGAATAGTTTTTAATGTGAAGATCACATTAATCCAATATTATGCAATAGCAGAAATTAAAAAATATTCAATTGAAAATATTTGAAATTTTTTTGTTTGCCTTTCATAAGAAATTATAGAATACTATACCTCATTGAATGCGATTGGATTATTTTTATATTGACCAATCATTAAGATTAAAAAAAAAACTATTAAATGAAATATTGCTAAAGTTACAGTATTGCTTTTGCTCATATTGGCATATATGGAAAACCATTCTATAAAATATTATTGACCAACCGTGTAATTGGATAAAAATTAATATCCATATAATATGATTCAATAAAATATGATTGGACAATTATTGTATCGAAAAATTATTAAAATTCATAGAAAGATATACAATAAAATATCATTGATTAATTATTTTATTGAACTGTGATTGATATTCATTCAATGCAATTGGATAGATTATCATTGAAACCATTCCTATACAAAGTATTATTCAGAAAGATTGAATTCTATTAAATTTAATGGTAAGTTTTACTATTAGTTATGCTTACCATGAAGTATTATTGAAAATCATTCAGTTTCAATCGTCATCGGAACATTGAACCATTCAGTTCATTGATTACCATTGAATATGAATGATCCCGAATAGGAATGAATGGAACTTTTTTAGCAGGGTATTTACTGCAATACTTAGTTCATTTCTGAACTCTGCAGAGGTACACTAGGTACCTGTACGCAGCTTACTGAATTTTTTCAACGATGATCCATTATTATTTTCTAAGTTATTATATATGTTTTCGATGTAGTTTTTCCTGTAGAATCGAATGGTGTAATCAGATTTCGCATAGAAATCGACTGCGAAGAATTAGCGACCAAAAACCACGAAAAAAGTCGAAAAAACTCAGTTTTTTGACTTTTTCTCAATGACCCACTACGATTTTCAAAATTCTAACGATACCACTGAATTTGTCAGAAAAAAAGACAAAATTTTCTGTAGCCACTTTTCTAAGTAAAGTTATCGCACTTTGAAAATTTCGGGAATTTTTTTAGGTTAGAAAATCACCACCTTAAGATGTGAAAAAAATCAGGTATATTCCTTTTGGCAAGTAGTATATCCATGATTTTTTTTTGTACTGATATCGCTATTATTTTTCGAGAAAAAAAATAATTCGTAAAAAAATCGTTTTTTGCATATATATATATGGGGGGGAGGTCGGAGGCTAATTATATGGGCAAAGCACTTCTTAAAAACTATATTAAAGATAGCCAAAGGTTATTTTGAGGTTTTCGAAAGAGGGCATTTCACCATTGTTAATGGGGGGTACCATTTAGAAATATTCTTTACCTCAACAGGAAAGTTTATATCATCGAATTTCAATTCATTCGTAAAGGGCATATAATTTTGAACTCTTTCGCTATGAAATCTAGCTGGATGAAGACAGGTAAGCACAGCCCATTTAAAACATTCATTATCTGTATTTTGAACGTTGATAATTGCCTTTTTATCTACTATTTGTTTTGGTAGTGAAATATATAAGCCAGGTTCGAAAGGATTAAATTTATTTATATTAACAGAAATACCGATGATAGTTTTTAATGTCCAACCGGAATCTTTTTCTTAAAATTCTTCTAAATTTTTAAGTATAACATCTTCAATATTATCTGTAAACCATAACTTAAGATCTGTCGTTCTATAAATAGAAACATTTTCGGTATTGAAATACTTTACTAGAATGTCCTCTACATTATCTTTTATTACGGTAAATTAAGCTGACATTTCTATATTTATTTTTAGAGCATTATGGATTGAAAGGTATTTTGGTATTTGTAATTGTAATAGTTTATTTGCTGCTTTTAAGAATGACTTTATATCTGTATGTTCTTGATTGGCTATGAATGCAGTAATGATACGTTTTTCAAATGCTGAATTTATTTCACGCCAAATAACTCCGTCCTCTTCAATGTAGTTTGGAATGACTCGTAATGAATTAACATTTTCTCCGACTTTTATGAAATTATTCAAATTAATTTCGATTGAATTCAAATGAGTAGCGTGTTTGACATCTTTGTCGTATTGCTCTACTTAAGTTAGGCCGTAACATATATTCTTCTAGAGAATTCAAAGCGGTAATTATTATATTTTTCCATCTAATAAAATCATCCTTATTAGCGTCTAAGTTGTAATAGGCTTTCCATAAATCACGTACTGTATTTTCAAAATAAGAAATATAAGCCATTGTAATGAAAATGCGCGTAGGATAACTAGTAATACTACTACTACTACTACTAGTACTACTACTACTACTACTACTAGTACTACTACTACTACTACTACTACTAGTACTACTACTACTACTACTACTAGTACTACTACAACTACTACTGCGCAATGCCGTCCGAGGCTGGCACGTCAACGTCAATGGACATGAAGGAGCCACCATCGGACACGGCCTCGCAACAGGAGGACGAACCGGGCTGGACGACAGTGCCGACAAAGAAGAAGGCAAAAAAGCTAAAGAAGGACGCCTCTCCTATGAATAACCACCCGAGTAACCGGGCAGCCCCAGGAGGAAAAAACAATAGGAAAAAGAAAAAGAGCGCCTCCGTGAGGATCAAGCCGGACGCGGTGCTCGCAGTTCCAGCAACCGGCAAGACCTACACGGAGGTGTTGAAGAGGATGACGGAGGGTGTGGACCTCGACAGGTTGGGCGTGAGAGTCCGCTCCATCAGGCAAACCCAGAAAGGGGGAGTGCTGGTGGAACTTGGGGGCAACTCTGACCCGACTGTCCGCCTCAAATTCCAGGAGGCAGTACAACAAGCTCTGGAAGGAGAGGCGGCGGTAAAGTCGTTGGAGCCGCACCTGACCGTAGAGGTGCTGGAGGTGCTTCCAACCTCCTCTAAGGAGGAAGTGGAGGCGGCAATCAGGAAGGAGTTAGGCGAGGAATCGCCTCGTGGGATGGACATTTGGCTCGCGCCGAATATGCTGAGAGGGAAGCGGACTGTGAGAGTCACGCTGAACTCGCGACTGACGCGAGCCCTTGTCGCAAAGAAAAAGATTCGTATCGGGTGGATTCATTGCTCGATGCGAATCAGGCAGACACCCATGAGGTGTTTTAAGTGCCTCGGATACGGTCACGGCTCGGCAAATTGCGCGGGGCCAGACCGGTCCAAACTGTGTTGGAGATGCGGCAGCCCTGGACACAAGTCCAGTGACTGCCAAGAAGCGCCGAATTGCTGCCTCTGCTTGGCGATGGAGCCGCCACAGGAGGCGTCCCACTTCCGCGGTAGCGCCAAGTGCGCGGCCTACGCGGCGGCGGCACGGAGAAGTACGGCCAAAAAATGATTGCCGTTCTCCAGGCCAACCTGCAGAGGTCGCGGTTGGCCCAGGACCTGCTGGACCAGAATGCCAGGGAGTGTGGCGCGGACCTGTTGTTGCTTTGCGAGCAATACAGGAACGAAAACCACGCCTTCTGGTTTCAAGACCTGACTGGGACAGCGGCCATCAAGATCCAGAGCAGAGGCAAGCTCCTTGTCACCGATAAAGGTGCCGGGGAGGGCTTCGTCTGGATCAAGTGTGGCCAAAGAGCGTGGGTCAGCTGCTACATCTCCCCGAACATCTCGAGGGGAGTCTTCAGAGAGAGACTCGCGTCGCTCGAAGACGCCGTCATCGGGCTTAGCGAAGACATGGTTGTGGCCGGGGACATCAACTCCAAAGCCGTTGACTGGGGTGCCGATGTAACTGACTACAGGGGGAGGGCAGTGATGGAAATGGCCGCAAGGCTTGACCTCATTGTCCTCAATCACGGTAGCGCCCCCACGTTCCGACGAGCGGGCACGCGGGGATCGATCGTCGACGTCACCTTGGCGACACCGACGATTGCCCGTAAGGTCACCGACTGGAGGGTGTCTGAAAGGTATACGGCCGGTGACCACCAGAGCATTATGTTCAGCATCTGCGAGAGACAGGCGTCACAACATGCCAGACATAAAACCATCAAAGGCTGGAACGTCGCGAAGTTGGACGCGGCGGTGCTCCGTGAGGCCCTGACAGCGGCACCGGTCCCGGCCGACTTGAACCTGCTCAGCAGCAGAGAGGAGGTCGAGGAGCTGGTGGAGCGGAATATGGGCCTCATAACGGGGTGGTGCGATGCCTGCATGCCACGGAGGGCCGTCAGGCCCTTTAAGCGGCCAGCGTACTGGTGGACGCCGGAAATCGCTGAGCTCCGGGACGAATGTCACCGTTTTCGCAGAAGGGCCACAAGATCTAGACGCCGTGAAGTGGCCGCGATAGGGCGGTACAAGAGTGCAAGAAAGAGCCTCGTAACCGCCATTCGCGACAGCAAGAAGCGGTGTCTGTCGGAGCTGAGGGAGGATATCAACAGGGATCCGTGGGGGCTGGGATACCAAATCGCTACCAAGCGGCTTGGCAAAACAGCACCGGTGGCACCCATGGGCCCTGAAGATATGCGGAAAATCGTAGACTCTCTCTTCCCCGACGACCCTGAGCGGGGAGCTCGAGAGCTGGTCGTGGATGAGGAGGCCCCCCCTTTCACGAGGAGGGAGCTACTGGCGGCGACGGGGGATCTCGCAAACCGGAAAGCCCCGGGCCCGGACGGGATCCCAAATGAAATATTAAAGATCGTGGCGAGGGAGGAACCGCACATCCTGCTGGACATGTTCAACGCATGTTTGCGCATGGGTATGTTCAGTGGGCGGTGGAAAGTCCAACGCCTTGTCCTTCTGGACAAGGGCAAGGGACCACCCGTCACACCGGCGTCGTTCAGACCCCTGTGCATGATTGATTGCACAGGGAAGATTTTCGAGAGGCTCATCCGCGGCAGGCTTCGGGCTGCCGTGGGCGCTGGCAGGGGCCTGGCGGATAATTAGTACGGTTTCCGCGAGGGCAGGTCCACGGTGATGGCGGTCGACGCGGTCAAGCGGGAGGTACTCGAGGCATGGAGTGCTCCACATAAGAGTCGGGACGCGTGCGCGCTGGTCACGCTGGACGTGCAAAACGCGTTTAACTCGGCGAGATGGAGGGACATAATGGGCTCCCTCCAGCAGCACGAAGTGCCGGAGTACCTGTGTAAAATCCTCGATGACTATCTTCGAGACCGGGTGCTCCGGTACGACACTACAGGGGGCCGCCAGGAGAGGCGTGTCACGTGTGGCGTGGCACAGGGTTCCGCGGTCGGTCCCGACTTGTGGAACATCCTGTACGACGGACTCCTGCGACTGGAGATGCCCCCCGGCACCCGCTTGGTGGGCTACGCCGACGACATTGCGCTCGTGGTGAGAGCCAGGACAAGGGAAGACCTCAAAAGGAGAATCGAGTGGGCCATACGGAGGATCGTGCGGTGGCTCGGGGCGCATGGACTTGCGCTTGCGTACCAAAAGACCGAGGTGGTGGTGCTTACGGGGAGGAGAGATTTTGGCGACCTGCGGGTAAACGTCGAGGGAGTGACGGTCACCAGCGTCCGGTGCACAAAGTACCTCGGCGTCTGGATTGACTCGCGGCTCGGCTTTGGCGAGCATCTCCGGAGGACGCAGGAAAAAGCGTCAAAGCTCCTCGCGGGGCTGACCCGGATGATGCCCAATATGGCCGGACCGAGGGAAGACAAAAGGAGGCTGCTGGTTGGAGTCGCCGATTCGATACTCCTCTATGGCGCGGAGACCTGGGCGCAGGCCCTGCAGAAAAAAAACTGCAGGAGGCACCTCACCTCGGTGCAGCGCATTGGAGCGCTACGGGTGGCCATGGCGTACCGTACGGTCTCGGTCGACGCCGTCATGGTCATCGCGGGGGTCATCCCCGCCTTGTGGCTCGCTCGAGAAAGGCAACGGAGGTTCCACGACAGATGCCGAGAGGCCCGGCAAGAAGAGACTCAGTACAGAGCCGAAACTCTGCTGAGCTGGCAGGAGGAGTGGGACCGGGGGAGAGGGGTCGATGGACACATCGCCTTATTCCCCAAATCCGGCCCTGGCTCGAACGACGGCACGGGCAGCTGTCGTTCTACGTGACGCAGCTCTTGTCGGGGCACGGCGCGTTTGCGGAGTATCTCCACCGTATGGGTAGGGTGGCATCCCCGTGGTGTCAGTACTGCCATGGGCTGATGGACTCCGCGGAGCACACGTTTTTCGCGTGCGACCGCTGGGCGGCGCGTAAACGGGAGATGGAGGATAGTCTTGGCGAACGGATCACACCTGAAAACGTGGTTCCGACAATGCTCCAGGGTCAGGAACAGTGGGTGGTGATCGAATCGTTCGTCAGGAGTGTCCTCAAAACGAAACGACTGGAGCAGCAGCAGGATTAGCAGTACGGCGCTGGTCTGTTCCCGGAGGAAGGGACATGCATGGAAGATTGACGCCCGGGGCGCGCTGTTCGACGTCCAGGACCTGGCCCCGAGACTAAGCTCCAGAGCCCGGACCAGGGAGTGGGCGGTGGCGCGCTCAACCGGGGTGTCCCCGCACAGGTCTGGAGCACGCAGTCGTGGCCGCAGCTGACACACCGCTGCGGCAGGGGGAGAACCGACGTTCGACCACGATGGGATGGGACAGGGAGGGCCTATAAGCCCCCCACCACCGTGGATGTCGGTTAAGTACGAGCGAGCATATGCTCGCAATAAGGCGTAGGTCACCGGACGATAGGACGGTAAGTGACCTAAAAGTGGCCGACCTTGAAGCAATGCTAACGCAGTACCAAGGTGGATTAAACCATGAGCCACGAGGGGAGTTTTAGTTGGTAGTGTGGCGCTCGCCACGAGCCCAACAGTGTTGGCCGTCCCGCCTTCTTGCGTCAATGCATTTCTCCTCTCACCCCCGAAAAAAAAAAAAAAAAAAAAACTACTACTACTATTACTAGTACTACTACTACTACTACTAGTACTACTACTACTACTACTACTAGTACTACTACTACTACTACTACTAGTACTACTACTACTACTACTAGTACTACTACTACTACTACTAGTACTACTACTACTAGTACTACTACTACTACTAGTACTACTACTACTAGTACTACTACTACTACTAGTACTACTACTACTACTACTGCTTGTCACTGCTAAAAAAGCTAATGAAGCGGGCTGTCTCGAATGACTGCGCTCTTTTCCAATCGAGCACGGCTTTTAAGCACTGTGGTGGCGCTGAAAGTAACGGTTTCGGCACTGTAGGTTGAAGAGGGGGTAGTCAGACGAAAGGTGGGAGGTGGGTGGGCGGGTGGTGGCTGCGCCTAGCAAGCTAGAGACTCTACCCCCCCCCCCCCCCCCCCCCCCCCCCGAGGCCCCACACTCAGCTAGCATAAGCTTACTAAGCGCCCTACTATCGAAGGAAAGCGAGAGAGAGAGAGAGAGAGAGAAAACAGTATCCACACTATACGGCGTACGCGCCTAGTAAGCTAGAGACGCTACCCTTTCTCCTAGGGCTCACACACAGCCAGCATAAGCTTACTAAGCACCCTACTATCGAAGAAGAGCGAGGCAGAGAGAGAGAGAGAGAGAGAGAGAGAGAGAGAGAGAGAACAGCATCCGCACTATACGGTGTACGCGCCTAGCAAGCTAGAGACGCTACCCCCTCTCTGAGGGTCCACACTCAGCCAGCATAAGCGCCCTACTATCGAAGGAGAGCGAGAGAAACCATCATATAGTTTACCAAACCCCCTACCGACTTCTACAGCATCCTACCTTAACAACCTCTGTAGGTGGGTGAGTGGGTGAATGGGGGGTGGGGGTCACTCGGTCAAAGGAGCCCACTAGCACGCGGGACGTGTCAAACGAAAAACAAATGGCTTTTAAACACTCAGCATGGGGACTCACCTTAAATTAAAAGGTATCACTACCGCGACACCTTCATCAGGCGGCTCCTTTGTGTCCCAGAACATACACGTATCCCTTATTCTGGCGGCATCCTTTTTCGGCTCCTTTGTGTCCCAGGACATACATTGCTTATCTACTGATATGCAACTTGTCTCGTAGCCATCTTGCGAATAGCTTCAGTTGGTAACGTAGAGAGAGACTCGCGAGGTATTAATCTCCGCTTCCGCCGGTGCTGTCGCTCGCCGGTGGACGCTGGAGTGAATGAGACCCCACAGAGTAAAGCAATACCCATCATATCCCGGGTGTATTTTTTATTAAATTCAAAATTATTTTTTTTAAGTTAAAAAAACAAATTACTTTATTTTTATTTTTTTACATTAAATCGGTAATAACTTTAGAACGGCTCAGTAGATTTATAAAATCAAAAATGTAAAGGTTTATATTTCTGTTATTTTTAAAATGAGCGCAACAGGATCCATTTTTATTGAGCCGATAAAAAGTTATAACGTTTTTTTAAAATAATTCCCTTTTATCATCATTGATTGTCTCGGAAACAATGTACTATAGAAAAAAACTCCAAAGAAAGAAAAGGTTGCTTTTTAATTACAATAATTATTCACTACAAAAATTGCATGATAAAAAAAAAATTTTTCTACACTCCGTGCCCAAAGTGCGTTTTTCCCATACGCTCGGCAAAAAATATGCGTAAAAAATCACACTTTCCACATGTTTTATAAAAGAATACGGTACGGCACATGTTCGGGAAAGAGTTTTTCGTCTCGTGTACCTTTCCACCCTCGATTCGCTCTGGCGTAAACGCCACACGAGACGAGAATCTACTTTCCCGCACTTATACCGTAATGTACTATTTTAGTTTTTTCACTGTGGGTAAAATATTGTACGAGTAAACCTGACTAAATCTAATTAGGTAACGCTAACATCATTAATATATAAATGTTTATTCTATAAAAACTGTAACAAAAGATTTCACTAAATTTCCTGATAATTTTTACAAAACTTATCAGAAACGTTTCTTCAGATCTTTCTGAACGATATTTTCATAGTTTTTGTATTAGAGACATACAAATATACATTATTACGTCTGTCAAAAGAAGAAGAAAAAATTACAAAAGCATTGTAAATAATGTTGCTGTAATATTATGTTTAGAAATTTTTTGGTAATATGGAATGAAATATTTTGAGAAACATTTCCATTGAAATATTAAAAAAAAAAATTCCTACAATGCTTCTTGTAATGTTTTGAAAAAGTTGCAATTTAATATTTTAGAAAAGGTTACGAGTATATGTTTGTGCCATTAAACCTACAGAAATATAGCGAAAAAAGTTGCTGCGATGATTTTTTGAAATATTGCAAATATAATTCAAGATATATAGCTGCAACCTTTTTTGCAATTTTTTCGTAGCTGAAATTATACGGACATGAAAATATTTTGGTAATATTACAATGCAAAATTGCAGAAATATTTGAAACCTTTCAAGAAATCTTACTAAAAACTTGCAACAATATTTCATGCTGTGCGAACTACGTATTACGACATCTGAAGTAATTTTCGTGAACACTTTCCTTTTTCGTAACTTCATAAAAGCTTTAATAAGGAGTTCAATACATGTTTGCTTCGTCATCTTCATGACACATTTCTAACTAGTAAACTAAAATATCTATTTCTATTTCCAACATGACAAAAAAATGAAAAGAACAAATTTTTTCTACAATTTGATTTGGATAATAAACGCTTATTTTACAGGTAAAAATAAATATTTTTTCTTCATGAAGATTTTGTTTATAGTGCTTAAATTCAGAGATCAATAAAAATGTTTTGTTAACTTTAAAAAAAAAACAAATAAGCATTTTTTCAATTTAAGTTTTTGAATTCAACGATTCAACAGTAGGAAGGTATTTTTTATACGTTGAAAAAAATGAAAAAAAAAATTTAGTTTTTTACTATAAAGAACGACATTAGTTATTTTTTCCAAACATGAAGGAATATAAAAGTTATTTGTTTACGCGTTTTTTTACCACCATTCTAAATGACTCTAAAAAACTTTGACTTTTATGTTATTTTAATTTAGGCAGGCAACATACTTACGTACGCATCTGTAAATATAAAATGAAGCAAACTTTTTTTAGATTATAAACAAAACGAAAAGGAATACGAGGTCTGTTCAAAAGGTAAGGTGAATTTTTATTTTTATGAAAAAATATTTATTTATTCATCAATATTTATATTATCTCCTTCAAAGTGATCTCCCTCGGATATAATACACTTATGCAACGTTCTTTCTAATCCTCGAAGCACTTATAGTGAGTATAGCCTTGAGTTCTTCCAGCGATTTTTTCTTTAACTCCTCAATCGTTCCAAACTTCCGTCCATTCGTGGATTTGTTGAATTTTGGGAACAGGCAAAATTTGTAGGGGGTCATATTCAGTGAATATGGTGCCTGAGGCATGATCGTGGTGGTGTTTTTGGCCAAAAAGTTCGACACAAGCAAAGATGAGTGAGTAGGTGCATTAAAGTGATGCAAAATCCATGAATTGTTTTTCCACAATTCCGGACGTTTTTTTATATTACTTCTCGCAAATGGTGCATAACTTCAAGATAATACTCGTTATTGACCGTACGACCTTGTCGTAAGAACTATCGCAGTACCACGCAACGATAATCAAAGAAAACAGTGAGCAAAACCTTGACATTTGATCGAACTTCACGTTCGGTCTTTTTTCGGTCTTGGCTCTTGTGAAGTATTCCATTGGGACGATTGGGCTTTAGTTTCGACGTCATCACTATGAACTCATGATTCGTTACCAGTTATGACTCTTTTGAGAAAATCAGGATATCATCATTGACGTCGTTTAACAGCTCTTGAGTGATGCTCCTTCGACGGTCCTTTTATTCAAAATTAAGCAGTTTCGGAACAAATTTTGCTGCTACACATTTCATACCCAAAACTTCGGAAAAAATTGCAATGCACGAACCAACAGAGATGCCGACGTCTTCAGCCACTTCTCTAATAGTGATTCGACGATTTTTTAACATCATTTGTTTCACTTATTCAACACTTTCATCAGTTATGGAAGTGCTGGGGCGTCCAGAGCAAGGTTCGTCGTCGGTGTCTACTCGGCCATCTTGAAATAGCTTATAATACTTGTAAACATTTTTTCGACTTAAAGTAAATTCACCGTATGCCACTGTCAACATTTCAAGTGTTTTGGAGCACTTAATTCCATTTTTTACAAAAAATTTTACGCAAACTCTTTGATCCATTGTTTTCGACAGTAGAAAATCACCGAGCACAAAAAACACGTTTAACGTTTCTGTCTCACAAAAAAAAGTAAACATAAAATCTAACTGAAACTGTGAGCATATGTGAGAGATATGTATACCAACATAATAAAAAAAAATATCAATGATCGAATGAACGTAGCCAGACCAATTTAAAAATTCACCTTACATTTTGAACACAACTCGTATGTGTAGACAAAATGAAGTATGCATTAAAGACTAATGCAAATGGAGAAAGAAATAACGAAACCTTAATGCACTAATTAATACATATACAGGGTATCCCATTTTAACTTTCACAGCTAAATATCTCGGAAACAAGCCCAGAAAGCAAAAAAAATTCATATGAAAATTGTTCAGGATCAAGGGGGTATGTGTTGATGAACTTGGATTTGACCTTGAACGCGATGTGTCAAGGTCATTTCAATGTCAAAGTTGTTTTTGAATAGGAACCCCTATTTTTGACCACGGATTCGGATTCCTCGTGAAATTCTACATTCAGATCATATAATATATGTGGAATCTCGCGGCCGCCCACTCCCCTATTGTCCCTCTCAAAGGGTTATTTCCTGGTCAATGTTGTTTTTTCAATAGAAAAGTTCGTACAATACGAACATAGTGAGCAGGAGCGCCATCTTATTGGAATCATAAATTCTGTCTAACTGCAAGCGGAACGTCTTCTAGGTATTCCGGCAAATTGTTTCAAAGAAATTCTAAACTCATTGCACCATTAATAGTCCGTTCAAAGAAATATAGCCCAAAAATTTAACCATTACATATGCCAACCCATACATGTAAAGTCCAACGATATTGATTGAGTACCTAGCGATACCAATGTAGATTTTCCGGTGACAACAATTGCTATTGTGTCTATTTAAACTTCCTATACTTAACGTAGCCTCATCACTGAAACAAACATTCTAAAAAAAATCGAATAACTCATCCAATATATCAAGAGCCCATCTAAAAAATTGAATCCTAAGTATGATCTTCTGGACTTAATTCCTGTACCATAATTATGTGATAAGAATGGTATCATATAGATCGTAATAATCTTTGAGCTGTAGCTCGTGGAATTCTACTTTCTCGTTCAATTTGACGCAAACTAACGTGAGAATCCGTAAACCATTTTAAAAATTTTCAGTTTTAAGAGTTTTTAAGAAAAAAATTTTCTATTACTTAAACAATAGTTGCACTTGGATCTGGTACGTTGATGCTTAAGAAATTTTTCCTAAAAGCAGATCCCCGTGGTTGCTTAGTTTAGTAAAAATCAAGAAACATCCTAAAATATGCTAGAAAATGTAAAAATAAGGGTAGCAGAGATTCATCATTCATTTACGAAATATCATCTGAACATAGAATTTTATGCAGAATTTGAATAGCTAGTCAAAGATATGGGTTTCAATTGAAAACGCCACATAGACCTTGAAATGACCTGGGGGGGGGGGGGTATTGGGGAGATCATCCGTAGCCCATATATGTAGCTGCTTTATCTAAACGTAGATTTTGACAAGGAACCGAAATCCGTGATGAAAAATAGGAGTTTCCATTGAAAAAACAACATTGACCTCGAAATAATATTTTGGAGGGGCAATTGGGGAGTAGACGGCCCGAGGACCTCACATTTATTTCATGAACTCAACGTAGAATTACACGAGGAATCCAAATCCGTGGTCAAAAATAGAGGTTCCTATTCAAATACAACATTGTCCTTGAAATGACCTTGACGGATCGCGTTCAAGGTAAAATCCAAGTTCATCAATATGTTATGTCGCGACTCCGTAGCCGTGACATGTATTTGTTTAGTATGAGTAAAATTTATTTTACCACGGTATGGTTATGATATAATATGTATAATGGCAGGACTTACCTGGGTTATATATATTGTTGAAGATGTTAATAAATTATTATCTTACTCTTTGTTCCTTTATATTATTTTCTTCTTAAATTGGTTTCTTTATTATTGAGAATATTTCATATGGAAATTATAGAAATGAACTTGATACACTTTATTTAATAATATTTAATAACACTTTATTTAATAAATGGATTTCACTCAATGAGTGGCAGAGTCAAATGGTACAGTAGAATTGTCGCGAATCGCGAATCAACTGACTAAAAATTGAAACGCTGTTTTACACATTGACTTACTGACTTACATTTAGTTGTCGAGTAATCAAGTTGATGTTTCAATTTCTCAATTGGGTTTTCTGCTGAATTAATTTTTGCGTTTCGTAGAATAAAAAGGTGATATACGTTTTGTTCTTATTTTGCTATTTTCAATTCGCATGATTGCCGTTGATCTCAAAATGATTTAATTTTACATCTCAGGACGTAACAAATACATGGCCTACTCGATCTTGAAAAACTTTCCTATGAATCATTTTTTAGCTTTTCGAGCTTGTTTACGAGATATTCAGCTGTGAAAGTTAAAATGGGACACCCTGTATATCTCGTACATGAAAAAAACCGTGAATTAGATTGGAGTGACACCAATATCTTGATTTTGAATTGAACTGAAATAGATAATGGATCTTAGATATATGATACATGAAGTATTTTTGATTAATTGTTAATAATAAAGAGAATGTAGACGAACTATGTAATGTATTGTGCATTATCTCATCAGAAATTTACTCAAAAATTACTAGCTTTATAACTGGTTATATAAAAATTATCTGGAATTTATGAATTAAATCTACACAATGTACTTTTTTTAGTCAAGGATGCTCATTGCTTTAAAAGCTGTGAGTTTTCCTAAATTATTACACTGAATAAGTAACTTATTCTTCATGTTTCATTCTTATTTTTTTAAAATAAAATTTCTGAAGTGATTAATGGATCTATTAATAAAATGTTAAATATAGTTATGATTACATGCACTGATGGAGAGAAATGACAGTGACGTAAGACTTTTCATGTTCACGCACAACCATATACACTAATACACATACATGTATGTTATAGCCGTGTAAATCATAACTTATGCGGACGCGCATTTGCATAAGTGATGATATATATATATGCCTAAAAAGATTTTAAGATAGTTTTGGGAATTCATAACAGTAAAATAGGTAGAGTTTGGCGACAGCATTAATTTTTTATTTACGGGGAGGGGGGGGCGGACATCAACCCTTAAGTCTATATAAGTAACTAGTGATTCGCAGGCAAAAAATCTCAAATAATTATTCATACGTCTGCATAAGTATCATTCCACTTTCATTAAGTATATACTTACAGGATTTAAACTTCCTAGTACAAAACCTATTTGCCCAGTTGGATAAGTAGGTACTGGTGCGATGCCGTAGTTTGTTTTTGAAAATAAGGCTTTGCAATGACTGAACGTAGTTTTCACTTGTTCGAAATTAGCCCATATAGTACCCGCTTGACTACAGATGATTCCATTTGAGTTTAAAGCTCTTTTTATTAGATGAAAATATGACATCTCAAATAGTGCTTTAGCTGGTCCTGCAAATAAATTAATGAATGTAGTTAAAAATATAACTGATTAATTTTCTTGAAGAGCAAAAAGTAAATTTATAAAAATCTGATGTAATGGTGTTTAGACTCTTGGGGTTGTAATTGTAAATTTTTTGTAAAATGAATTTTTCTATAAACATGAAGTTGTAAAAATGCTATATGACTTATGGATTTTCATAAAAAATGATTTTTATACTAGCGTCATTTTTGTATCTTCATTTCTCAAAATATATAATCGTCCGTAAAGATGCGTGAATGCGATAGTAGAAAAAATAATGACAGCGAGCAACAAGAAACGGTGAAATAAATAAAATTAGTAGAGCGAGTTAGTTAAGAAATAAATTATAAAATTCACGTTTCAAAGAATTTTCCAATAATTTTAATTATTTATTTAATTTTAAGTAAACTATTTCAAGATACATGTTTTTAGTACACTCAATGATGAAATGTATGCAGGGAAGTTGAAGACTGAAATAATTTGCAGTAAGATATTTGTTCATTAACAATCAAGGAAGATTTTTTCTAAATTTCAGATCGATTCAATAAATGTTCACTGAAATAGAGCGTTTTTACCACAAACGCGTGGTCTCGCACGCGCGGCATCATCCCACATTAGCAACCACGTAAGCATCACTTCATCGATGACGCCAGCGAGCGGATTTTGTATAAACGCTGTTTTTCAATGATTTTTTTTGATCGATCTGAAACTCTGAAGATATCTTTCTTAATTATTAACGAACAAATATCTCGCTGAAAGCTATTACAGTCTTAAATTTCCCTACATACATTTCTTTGTCGAGTATACTGAACCAATCTAACCTGATATTGCTAAAATCAAGTAAATAATTAACATTATTCTCTATTATCTTTCTTCTATGTTTAGCGTATACACTAAAAAGTGAGGGGCGTTAAAAAAAGAATCGATTTTGATAATATTTTACCGGAACGAAAAACAAAAATACAAAGCAAATAAATTTACCGGCAACTATTTTCTTTTTATAATTAAATTGCAAAAGCCGTCAGTTGCCTATGCATTCCTATTATAGCATATGAAATAAAAAAGTACTGTTCGGTTTTATGGAAAGGTGTAAAGGAGTATAGTATGGTGCGGTCGATAAATTTGAGGCTTGTGGAAAAGTTAATTGAAGTAAAATTCAGGAAAAAGTAGTTCATGGCGGACATAATAGTAAATAGCAGTGAGTATGTTTTATATTATTTACAAACTTTGTATATTATTTTTTGTTATAATTTGAAATTTTTTATATCATCTATAACCTTTTTGCACCGCGCTACCATTTTTATATATACCTTCGTGTACCAAGCGTAGAACGTGTAACGAACCGTGGTCCATTCAGAGTACTATTTCGAAGACAAACACGATTGTTCGGACAGGTTTTAATTTAGAACCTAAGGTGTTTTTGTGTGCGTTGACATTTTTTTAACATATAGAATTAGAAAATTGATATTCAAATACCCCCAAATAAATTAATTTTCCGATTCTATGTTGAAAAAAAAACAGAAACCATAGATTCGCAGGGATATGTTGATCCACGCAGAAACTACTCAGGCTCTATATTACGACCTACCTGAAAAAATTGTGTTTATCCTCGGAGTAGGACCCTGATCCCACCACGGTTAGCGCGCTATTTGTTATGTCCCTTGGTACGTAAAGTTTACTGAATGTAAGTATAATAAGCATGTTGTTGGATGAATGAGCAAGTAACAGCACTTGATCTAATTATTAACACATAATTTAATTTTAAATACAATATCAACGAAAAAATACGATCGAGTAAAACTATTGCACGCTGATTGACAAAAGAATACCTGACTCGTTAAGTTCTCAACTCAGTCTGTCGTGTTATTTTCGTTTCTGGCCTCCCGTGGATATCTGTCGATGCTCCGTCATCACAATCGTGGGCGGAGCCTGAAGGGTCTAACAGCGCGCACCACTTTTCCACCCTTGGTCACCTTCGATTAGTTTAGCTGGTTTTCGTCGTTGTCTATCCTCTCCTTCTCTATCTCTCTCTCTCTCTCTTCCTCCCTCCAACCATTTGCTTTTGCGCCCTCTCTATCGTCAATTTTCTTCGTCACTCTAACTCCATCTCATTGGCGAATTGCTGAACGATCTTGGTTATCCTAGTACTTACAGCGAACCATGACTTGGTTGCATTCTGCTGATGCTCAAAACAGCTTCGAGAGCTCGCATGGTACTTGCGCGCACTCGAGCTGTGACCTACAGCCCTGAATATGCCTGGTAATAGCTATATACATCAAATGAACGAAGCCACGGAGGATTGGTGCCGATTGGCCATAATATGGAGGGCGGAAATCGCGAATGACAGACCGGTCCTACAACGCAACTTACTGTTTCCACACTCATACTACTCGCATTCTTCCACCACTACAGAGGACTTCTCTTATAATCCATACATCACACACATTCTATCAGATACCTACCGATCGCTCGCGTAGTGAGAAGGTTGAATATCAAGCCTCGTGTCACCGTGTGTTCGCTACATGTTTACAAAAAACGTAGGCCTACACATCTGGCTATACGAGGAACAACTCGGCGCTACCTCTCGATATCTGTACGTGGATCACCTCTGTTTGTGCGCGTACCCTAAATGAAAAGTAATCTAGCAAAAGACAAAAAAGACTGAACGGTTCAATTTCTTGGCCATATTGGCGCATCTATATTTATGACGGACACATGTAACCTATGCTTTGCTACATGTATGGACCCCGGCTTCGCGCTTGCTATCCGTAGCACATGTATTTTTTTCGGTGTAAGATAACCTTTAATATACTGATGGATACACATATACACCACATATTTGTACACGCACATTCTCACTTGATTAATTTTGAATACATAATACGGATAACACTGAAACATATTTTTTTTAGATGATGAATTGTACCTTGAAAGTTTGGACGTTTTCACGGATAGTGCTCCTGAAAAATGGAGGTCAGTATTTATACCTTTTCTCACAATCAATTATACTCTCATTTTTTCTATTGAACTTCTAAAATTTTGCCCATTATAAAATATAATAATTTTAATTCATTGACACATTTATTTTATTAAAGGGAACAGGAGGACAAGTAAAAGAAAAGAGTGAAGATATGAAAGAAGTAAATGATATCAAGGGAGAAGGGATGGAAGAAGGAGGACACAACGGAGAAGAATTAGAAGAAGAAAGATGACAGAAAGGAAAAGCGATGGAGAAAGCAGGAGGAAAAATCGGAGAAGGGATGGAAGAAGATGGAAGAACAGAAGAAAGGATGAGATAATACGGAATAATAGGAGAAGGAATAGAAGCAGACGAAAGAGACGAAGGTGAAGAGAGAGTGAAAGAACAAGATCAGAAAGCAGATATATAGTTATATTCAATTCCGAATTCCACGGATTATTATATGAAACAAAATAAATAAAATTAATCTTCAATTTTTAGGTCAAGAGGTAAGAGAAGTAGATGTTGAAGAGAGGGAGAAGGAGAAGGAGCGAAGGAAGGAAAAAAGAGATTAGGGGTTGCTGAAGCTGAGAAAGCTGATACCAGTAGAATTTTGAGGTGAGAGTTCGCTGGTTTTGAACCAAATGCAAAAAGCGTATGTATAATTGCATCTTTTTTATACATAAAATTTACAGTATGGGGTTGATTTCGTATATGTACTTCTTATGCATTTGTGTATACGCATACGCAAATTCGCACAAACTCATACGAGGACTGTCCGAAAAGTATCGGGCCTACCTTTATATTTCCGTGCTAGCGTTATTCTTTAACATCTGGTGGGTGGCATCCTTCAAAGTAATCCCCACTTGATTGAATAACACGGTTCCATCGATGTTTCCACTTTTCAAAACAGTCCTGGAACTCACTTTTAGGGATAGCCTTAAGTACACTCGTCGTATTGTTTTCAACCGTTGTTTTGTCATCGAATCGGTGTCCTTTGAGTTGTTTTAGTTTTGGAAACAGCCAAAAGTCACAAGGGGCTATGTCGGGATGTATGGAGGTTGTCGAAGCAATGCGATATTGTGTTTGCTCAAAAACTGCTGCACAAGATGGGAAAAATGCGTTGGCGCATTATCGTGATGGAGAAGCCAGTTACCACTTTTCCAAAAGTGCGGCCGTTTTCTTCTTACTGCATCACGCAAACGTTTCAAAATTTTATGCAAATTCGTTGATCTTGTTTTTCAGTCATTTTTGACAATATCAAAATCCGACGAACGCAAAAAAGGCACTGTAAACAAAGACATGCTGCGCATGAACTATACGTCCGGCAGGTGTCAGTAAGTAACCAATAGATTCGTGAGGCTTTACTGTTGACGTTTCTGTCCGGTAGAGGTCGCTCGAACACTATGGTGCTAAGATATAAACGTAGGCCCGATACTTTTCGGACAAACCTCGTACATAAGCAAATATAAATGCGTTTCATTGATAAATCATCTCATTGCATATACTCAATCTTAACAATATTTTTAGGTATATTTAGCTACTGGTGCAAATATATACACTCTAAAGGAGAGCTTGACAGCATCCAGCAAAAATACGCTAATAGTAGCTCCCGGATGGTATTAAAATTAATCAGTACCTTAATCAAAAGAGGCTCTCTTTACTATGACAGCAACTGGCAAAAGGAACACGCCCAGATTTCCAACAACGATTTTTGAAGTAGTATTTTGTGAGTATACAAAACAATGTATAATTGAAAAAATATATTCGTAAATTTTAATACAAATGTTTATTATCGTTTTAGAATTTGTTAACAACACAGTTGCTGGGGACGAAAAACTTTCACGGAAAAGTTATAAGTCAATATTAACCAGAATGTTGAATCATTTGCGAAATTGCTAAATTTATTAAGTTTTGTTTTAATTTATTAGTTAATAATTAAATAATTGTTGTAAAAATTAAATCCTTTTCGTGTACTTATTTAAAGATTATTTGAATACTATTTAAGGATTTTATTTATGAATTCATTTAATGTTCAGTATTTTTTCGGAGACTTGTACGGATGTACTAGAAAATATACGCAAATAAGAAGCCCGAATAAGTATCCAAAAAAGTAACCAAAAAAATTCCCGAAAAAGTAACCGAATAAATACCGGAAAAAGAGCCCGAAAAATTAACCGAATAAGCACCGGAAGAAGTATTCGATTAAGTACCGGAATGAGTACCAAAAAATAACCAAAACAGTAATCCCCAAAAAATAACTGATAACACAGTCCTACAAAAATACCTTAATTTTTTGCACAAGCAAACCATATATGTTTTCCCAAAGAAATTTTGGCGCTGAAACCAAATCCGGCCTCAGAATTGCTCCAGCACGTCAGGATTTTGAGATATCTTAATCTAAAAGTGTGAAAATAGCGATTTTTACCTATATTTGAGGTTATGTAACACCACGACATTATCTACACGTAAAAAACTACAAACGACATATTAAAGAAGCAGTATATTCCTTTCAAATGCCGTTAAGTTTGCTTAGTTTGCTTATTTTTTCTTTGAGATATTAAATTTCAAAGTTTTTCATTTCATGAATATTGTACCTTTCAGAACATATAGCTTTGAACGTTTCGACGTCGAATTTTGTGTCAAGCTTCTGTGTCATTACTGTTCTACAACAAAATTAAGATATATACCATGGACGGGCTAACCCAACTTCAACCTAAATTACGTCATCCCCACGAACCTTTACAGCCCTTATAAACCACCCTACCTGAGGAGGGGTATATCAGAGACAATGTCAATGAGATATTCATTTTTTTATAGAAAAGCTGTTGATTAAACTCGCTCTACCAAAGGTTAGGTGGGTTAGTTTGCTTGGGGGTTGGTAGAGGGGTTTCTGAGGGTTGTAGGGTTTTCTCAGGATAGAGTACATCAAGGAGACAACAGGTAAGCCTATTTGGTTGAGATTTTACTTTTCTCATAGAAAAGCAATTGATTAAACTCGTTCTAACCAGCGTTAGGTAGGTTAGCCTGCTTGGGGGTTGGTAGGGCGGTTTATGAGGATTGTGGGGGTATCTGGAGATAGAGTACGTCAAAGAGAAAACAGATAAACCTATCTGTGGTTGAGATCTTAGGTTCCTCATAGAAAAGCAGTCGATTAAACTCGCTCTACCAAGATTTATCGTAGGTAGGTTAGCCTGTTTGAGGGTTGGCAGGGGTGGTTTTTAAGAGTTGTAAGGATTTGTGGGAATGATATAATTTAGGTTAAAGGTAGGTTAGCCTGTCAATGGTATATATCTTAATTTTCTTGCAGAACAGTAATTGATTCAAGTCGTTTGACATAAAATTCGATGTCGAAACTTTCAAAGCTGTATGAGAGTTCAAAGTTTTGAGAGGTACAATATTTATGAAATCGAAAAACTTTAACATACAATATCTCAAAGAAAAAATAAGCTATTTGAGCAAACTCAACGGCATTTGAAAGGGCTAGGCTGCTACTTTAAGATGTCGTTTATAATTTTTTGTGTATAGAGAATGTCGTAGTGCTACATAACCTCAAATATAGGCAAAAATCGCTATTTTCGCACTTTTAGGTTAGGATATCTCAAAATCCTGACGTGTTGGAGAAGTTCTGAGGCCGGATTCGGTTTCAGCGCTAAAAATTCTTCGGGGAACCATGTATGGTTTGCTTGTGCAAAAATCTTGTCGGACTGTGTAATCAATCGAAAAAGTAACCGAAACAGTAACCGAAAAAGTAAGCCCGAACCCAATTGAATATCCAATATCTTAAAAAAGTAACCAGATGAGCACCTGGTCAGATATTTTTTCGGGCACTTTTTCTATTATTTTATCGGTTTTGTTTTCAGTTATTTTTTCAGGAACGTATGAGTTTACTTTTTAAGACACTTTTTCAATTACTTATAAGTTATTTATTCAAGTAATTACGAGTATTTAAGTATTAAGTACTCGTATTTAGGGTTACTTTTTCGGTTACTTTTTGGACTATGTGTAGAGAAGGAATATTATTGATTAAATGACGTTAAATAATTACAGTCAGCTTTCTTACAGACTTAAGTTTGTTTCGGTGTTTGTACTTGTAGACTCTGGTACTCCATAATATGGCTGAAAGCAAACAGAATTGTAAGTTGGTAAGGCAGTGGGAAGTAGGAAGCGCTGCTCTTGTTGAATCGTGAAAACATATCGGCAACTTTCGATAAGAAAAGAAGAGGATAGAATTGGTTATATCCGTTGAATGGCGCATGCGCGGAGCTTAACTAAACAGGTTATTTATTTAGTTACTTTTTCGGGCACTTTCTTGGGTACATTTTAGGGTACATTTTCGATTACTTTTTCGGACAATTTTGCGGTTACATTTTGGCGTATATTTTTGGTTATTTTTTCGGTTACATTCATATGATTTTCATGGATTATTTTAAGGACTTGTAACGATACGAAGATTATGTAACCAGAAGAAGATAAAGAGCAAGAGAAGAATTATGTGAACTAAATTTGTATTTCCATTACTGATTAATAAATTAAATATTTGAAGTATTAATAAAAAAATAAAATAATGAAAAACAGCTCAGAAAATATTGCATAACAAAGAGTATTAACAATATACATTCACACATATTAAACAAATTACATCTGCCAATCAGAATCACCACCTCCATTATCATCACCTTCATCCATTTCTTCATCATCTCCATCATCTTAATATCGTCAATATCATCCTCACCATCATCACTATCTCAACACTACGCGAAATGACCTTTCCTTTGTTGAACACGCATTCTACTTTTACATTCTATTTGTTAAGTGGAGTTTAATTATAGGCACATGATTTAAAAAATCATTTTCAAAAATATGTCTGGCTTTGGCACGTAATTTGAAATTTGTTTTTATAAATGAAGGTTTGTTTATTGTAGGCACGCGATTTGAAAATGCATTTAGATAGTTTGTTAGAATTTTAAATCGTTTTACTTAATTTTTTTATGGTAGCTCTAACCCCGCTATAATTTGTGAGGTACAACTGTACATTTGCACCTCCATTCAATATTTTATTTACTATTTTTTACAAAAACGTGTTAGTGGTCGGTTTCGTCGACTCCCGTGAAATCAGTGTTAGGGGGATTGGTGTGGCGTCGGTTATGCAGAGGGCAGTCACATTGACAGTGACTCGTTTTTTCATCTCCTTGTTTAAGATAAAACACCGACAGAGAGCCGCATTTGCAGTTGAGATGATACACACAAAATGTCATATCATCGCTAGGAAGACTACTGAGGGATGGGCAACCCATGTTAGCTTCCATGTCTACAACTAATCTATAAGAAAAAAAACAACATTCCATCAATTAGGAAATTAATCGAACACCTTTCAAATTATAATTACATACATCCCATATAGTAGTTGGCTCAACCAGTTTACTTTTTACGTACCCTTAACATATAGCATTTCGCAAAATAGCAAATTTAATTGCAGCACCGTGGTGAATTCCGTGTATGGAATGTTTCCCACTTACCAAGATATACCGTGATACTTTTTTTCAATCCACTTATTAGAGTTTTGGAAGATAAGTGGTAACATATTGAGTGATTCAGGCGGTAAGACGCAAATACACCTTGGCAAGAGCATTGCGTTTAATAGGAACTAATGCAAGGTCTTTAAAGATAAATTCGCGTGCTAAAACTTGAAATCCTGCATATCAACGATGTATCTCATATCAGAAGGTGCGGTTCTGCTGATACTAGTGCTGCTGCTGCTACTAGAAGAAAAAGGTCTTTTTCAATTCGATCGACTGTTGTAAATGAGGCTGTACAAGCTGCCTTTTATAGTAAAATCCGTGGCACCGGCAAACCGCTAGCTCACTGCGAAGACGTAAACTCTCAGTCTAGCTTACAGCGCCATTACCGCTAGGTCGCTGCGTAGAAGCGGATTTTGGGAATAAAAGGCTGAGTTGAAGGTTTCAGAGCTGATTAGCTTTAGCTCATGAGAACAGCACTAACCCCAGCACCAGTATCAGCAGCATCAGCATCAGCAGCAGCAAGATATCAACTATGTACTACTACTCGGACACGATAAAACAGTACTGAAAATTAGTGAGGCTGAAAGACGTCGAGCCTAAGGATTATACGAGATAGCTTGATATCCTAAAGGAGGCTATCAAAGTATTCAGTCTGTTTATATTGTCACTGACTTGAACAAATCGGAGAGGTAAAGATTCAAAATAGACTTAATAGCTTTCTGAGATTTAGCGGAGTATTGTAACATCATTGTAACAACTGGACATCCAATCGGCGTTCAATAATCGAATTCGCACTGGAGTTATCATCAATCGTATCATCAATCATCAAACCATCTCTTTCATGAATGCAACACATTCTGTGTTTGACACACAAATAAAGCTAGTTCTTAACAGGTACAGTGCTATCAACGTGAACACTAAGCTAACAGCAGAATTTCTTATCCAAAAAATTGGCGGAGAATGTAGTGAAGTATTGTAGCACGAAAAATGCTACCATCTATCATACAAAGATCAAAAATCAGCATCTTCTTTGTATTGTTTCTTATTCTTATGTGCATTTGTTTCAGTAAAAATTTTGATGTAATTCTTATTATCTTTAATTGTTAATCAAAAGAATTGTAGGCTCTTTCAATACTAAAAGTTCCATTAGACCAACTGTTTTGGGACATATCTTTCTATTGACGTTGATTTTGTTTCGTTCGAAAATATGATGAATTACCATGATATGATGAATTACCAATTACATGATTTTCTTCCTGTTTACGGACTCCATATGATCTATCCACAAATTTTTTCCATTTATCGGTGTCCAGTAGTTGGAATTGTTGGGTTCAAAAGTTTCATCAGTATTAGAGGTCACATTCAGCTTAGATTTATCGTCCTTTTTAAGAATTGACTTTTTTTCTTCATTTCTTTATTACTGCTATTGTGGGTTGTAACAAGTTTCTCCAAAGAAGCAACGGTAGGTTTAAAGGTCTTATTTAGTGTCTATTTGAAATTAACTTTTTCTTCCTTCAACAACTTATGCTTACGTCTGATGACTTCACGGGTTTTGATCACCTGCATCAATACATTCTTTTCCTGCTCAAATTCAACCACGTTAACTCTTCAATATCTCAATACATAATGATCTACTGACAACTATGTCGATATATTCATAGCAGAACAGTCAAAACCTTTCCTGTATCTACCATAATTAAACCATACTTGTCATCTTGACATCTTATGGGTATGAATGCTCTTGTTGCAGCGTGCAAGGAATACGATATTGTATATTAGTGAAATCGAGAAAATATTGCAGCCAGAACTAAAATAGACAGAGTATTGACTAATAAAACTTGGAATAGAGTATTGGCAAAGGACAGCAACTTTGATGAAACAGCAGCAGCATAGGCTGTAACAAATGTTATGAAGATTAAATATACATTAGGTATGAGTCTCAAATAGAAACGAGGCTCTGCTATGAAAAAAATAAGAAAGGAGTTGGAAAAAAATGGCACTAGATTGAAAAAGAAGAAGAAAAACATTACACTTAAAAAGATTGTAAGCGCTGTCTCGAAAGCTGCAGAAATACCGTCTACACTCATAGTTATTTGCTTGGCTATGAAAGCTGCTAAAGAAGCTGTAAAGATGGCTGGAAATAAAGGTCATGTTATCATACCACGAATATTGCCAGTTTCAGCGAAAATTGATGGTGCACTACCATTCCTCATTCCACTATTTGTTAGTTTAAGTACAACTGATACTCTCGCTGGAAGTGCTATTGGTATAACAAAGGCTGTCAATGATGCAAAGGTAGCCCAAAAATAAATGAAAGAATCTCAACGACGCAATCAGACGATGAAGTAATTGCTATGGATTACTTGAAGCCCTATAGAAGGGGGTTTAGTGGATATCTGAAACAATGGTCGTGAAGAAGCTTAAAAAAAATTCGAGAAAATGAAATTATCTAGCCGAGCACTAAGTGACTAAGACCTGATAAAATATATGAAACTAATGAGAATTCTAAATTTTTGTAGAGTATTTACAAGAAATGATCTACCTGCTTGAGGTCCTCACTATAGGGAATTAGCAATCATTAATTTAGATGATAAAAGTCGATTTGTCTTGCACTAGGTAATCTATCGTAAGACGAGCAAAAAATTGTCTACTTTGACAGTTTTGGTGATCAATAACCTCCGTTTATTTATTACTTTATGGCTTTATCTACTGATTTATTGCTGTATTTATCGGTCTATTGCTTTATCTGAATGTTGATAAAGTGAAATACAATCATGAAAGATATCAAGATTATAATACTTATAACTGCAATCATCTTTGTTTATAGTTTTTACCAAATAAACCTACCGAACGGAGAGTTATATAGGGAATTGCATATATTAATAGCGAGTCATCCAGTCAGGAACTATTATGGAGAATTCACTGACATTGAATCTTTCAGATACATCATCGATACTCGAGGCCTACTACTTTCTTCCAATAGAGTTATCATCGAACGAGGGATACGTCTTAGGCTAAATAGAACTGCTAACGTTCAACTCTTAGCAGAAATCGAATCACCCAACAACAAATTTTACGCTGGTGACGAGAAATTTATTTTACTTAAAGAAACCTATGAAATTGCCGAGATTCAGGACTTTCTTATAAACTCATTGACTGAGAAGGGTATGAAAATTACTCTCAAACCTAACAGCAGTAGCCTTCGTAGTATCATCAATTGCAGTCATACAGTTGATTTCCGAAAAGAAGATTCTATTCGACGATTATTGAGCTTCGGACAACGAATACTATCACCCAACATTTCTCATCACTTAGACTTATCTATTCACATATTGAAGATTAACGCATTGAGAGTAGAGTGTAACCTTACTTCTAAGGTATATTTAAATGAACATTAAGGACATAGCATTCACGAATTTTTTCCAGCTATCCTACCGATATTAAAATCGTTGAAATACTTTCACATGTAATTTTAATCCAATAACTACTAGCTTTCAAGATTACACTAACAAAAATAGATTGATTGATATCTTATGTCGTTCTGTCAGACAGAAAAAATCAAACTGTTGAATTGTATAAGCAAGGATCGACTAATCAGTATGAGTTTCCATTCCTGGGAGTTGTACGAATATCAGAAGTTACCGACCACGTCGAAACACGTTTGGACCGTCAAAATTTTCAATCAGCTGGAAAAACCATGCTCCGTCATATTCGCTTTTCAAACTAAGCGGAAACATGAGATATCAATGAATACTAGCGAATTTGATCACTGCAATATCAGCAACATCAGATTGTTTCTCAATTTGAAGTACTATATATATAGAAATCTTAATCTCAACATCAATCAGAATCAATACTCCATGCTCTATGATATATTTAAAATTCTTTCAAAATTCTTACTACGATAAAGATGCGTAGCCTATACTCAACAAGAAAAATTTATTGTACAATATAATTTTGTTAGTGAATATGTGGAAAAAATGGTATAATGATTGATTAAAAAAGACGGCTCAATGGGAGAGGATACAGATATAATACCAGGTGTAGCACGAGAGTCATTTATATTCGAAATTTCTATCGTGGTGGACGTGCAGGGATTCAAGCAATCTGAAAGCGATTCCATACAATGTAACGTGTGTATGTGTGTCGTTGACTCGAGCGCTCGGTTGCTGGCGCTCGCGGAGCCGTCGGCGAGAGACGTCACTTGCGCGCGTTTGCCGGCGGCACGATTGACTTCGTACACTCTGCTAACGGCGCTCGCCGGATACGGACATCCCCTGGATAAGTGACTCTTCTTCGGACTAACTAAGGATGGAGCGACTTTCTTCAATCATTTGGAGAATATTGGAAGTGCGACGATCTTAGTATCGAGGTGTTTTGTCCGGTCCAGGAAGCCGCCCCTTTTTCTTAATCAACGCCAACGATTCTTCACCATGATGACATCGAGGCAATCGTCAGACGAATCTACATTTTGGAATTTTAACCGTGATCTTCAGGATAGATAATTCTTCTTTGAAATCCGCACCGCTGCAGTATGTTTGGAGAATGCGGCTATACCAGCTTAGAGTTTCGTTATCACGTAAGTGAGGATTTGAATCGATAAAATCGATCACATTATTAATTAACTTAACATAGTGAGTGACGAGAAAAACAGAAGGCGAATTATAACAAACAATTGAAAGTGTCCGACGAATTAAATTTACAAGATTTTGAAATGAATATTAATTTTAAGTTACGTATGTATTTCTACGGCTAGTTCGAGAATGTAAATAATGGCGCGTATGTAAATAAGGCGGACAAAGCTGTTTTGAATATTAGGAATTTGAATAAAGCGACAACAATTTAACTCTGACCTTGTGTACTTTGAAACTTGTAATGATTATATAAGATGAATTAAAACAGTGTAACAAAATTTGAATAATGCAACCATATTATGAATACTGACATGATATACTTTTAATCATTTTAATATATTCCCCTGTTCTATCCACTCATATGACATAGTGTGTGCATATTTGTATTTCTCGTGAGTCTAATACTAGATTCGATAGAAATAAAATTATAACAAGGAGCTAGCCATCATTCTTCTCGAGTACGATGCAGAACCTTAGTGCAACTCTTTAAGCCATTCTTTTCCTGGAAAAGACTAACACAGAAATACAAGAAGGAAAACTCATAGCGTGAGCGTTATCTTCACGGCATCTCTTGAAATTCGGGTAATTGGCCGTATAGCGCAATTGATGAAATCATCAAAAGAACTTTAGAAAAAGCGAAAAAAATATTTGTCTTTGGAACTGCAAACGAGGAGTGGCTAAAGAGATTCAAATTGCCTGTTCAAATTGATTATCTCAGCTACGGAACGGTAAAAAAAACTAAATTAGTAGTTATACTGTGTTCACATCACAGCAAATTATTCAAGCCTCAGTGTTTACTACAGCAGTCCAAGTTGATTAAATAGTACTATTTTGGTAACGTGTACATAAACTTGCAGCCAATTAACAAGTACAATAAGACAAAACCAGATTAATGTAAATACAAAACTCAACTACAAAGGCGGAGGAGAAAGAAGAAAAGAAGGGAAAGATTAAAGTACTTGGAAGAAGTATTCTTATAAATATTCGTTCAATATATAATTATTTTCTTATAAATGCTGACTATAAAAAGATCTAAAATTGCTAGATGAAAAAAAATTTTTTGAAGAATCGGAAAGGTTGATTATTGGTTGAATTTCACGAGTAGAGAGCGTGGCTACCCTAGCCTCAGGGCTCCTCTTACTTAAATCCTTCACTCGATTCCTTTAATCAGAATTTTTCTTTTAAACAAATTTTTGATAAAAATATTTTATCAAATAGTGTTAAATTCGATAGTCCTATCCATACACATTCCTTATATAATTTATTTATTAAATAATTTTTAACACTAATTTTATAAATAGGGATGAGATGATGAGATTCCTCTCACAGATATATCAAATAAATGATGCAATCTAAAACACTACCTGTTTGAGGCTTCTACCCCCTTTATTGCTTACTCGCCTAGCGCTCGCTGCAACCACTGATGACGACACGCTGTTACGGACGTCTCTAGTTAAAGGCTTCGTTCTCTACAGGGTTCAGGATCTCAAGCTCGTGGATCAAAATTTTTTTAAGATTTATTTTCAATTATTTAATCAAATTCCGATGATAGGTTTTATGTTAATTTTGAATATTTATTTAATAAAATGTTAAAAAATATCGACTTTTGTTTTGTAATGTAAAAGGGGGGGTCAATAAGTCTTTACAAAATCTAAGAGATGGCGCTCGTCACGCTTGAATTATGATATTTTTGGCAAGCAAAATGGCTAACTAGATATCGTACAAAGTTTTAGCTCGATTCATTGAGTCATTTTTTGTAAGCGTTGGTTGAACAAAAAGTTATTGGTTTATTTGAAAAATGAAAAAAACAGATTTCGAGCGGTGATAAAACATTTCATTTGAAAGGCTTTACACCAAAAGAAATCACAGTTAAGTTGAACGCCGTTCATAGCAAGTCTGCCCCTATGTTTAAGACTGTTTACAACTGGGTAAATGAATTTAAACGCGGCCGTACAACAACAAAAGATGAACCTCGTTCAGGACGTCCCGTAGAAGTGAGGACGCCCGAAATGGTCAACAAAATCTACGATATGGTGTTGAGTAATAGAAGATTAAAATTGCGAGAATTAGTTGAGGCCATAGGGGTATCAAAGGGTACAATCATTTCTATTTTGCATGAAAAATTGGGGATGAAAAAAATATCAGCAAGATAGGTGCCACGTTTGTTCACAGTTTGAAACAAACGAACCCGCATGGTCACCTCTGAGGCTCTTTTGGCACGCATACGTCGTAATCCGGAAGACTTTTGGCGTCGAATCGTAACTACCGACGAAACATGGGTACACCATTACACTCCTGAAACCAAAGAATAATCCAAACACTGGATTACCGCAGGAGAACCAGCCCCAAAGAAGGCAAAGACAGTAAAGTCAATTGGCAAGATTATGGCCACGGTTTTCTGGCATGCGTATGGAATCATCTACATCAACTACTTGGAAAAGGGCCAGACGATCACTGGACAATATTATGCGTCATTATTAGGTTAGCTGAAAGAAAAAATCAGAGAAAAATATCCTCACTTGAACAAAAAAAATGCCCCTTTCTTCAATACGAGTACAATGCCCGAGTTCACACGTGTGCAGTTTCGATGGCAAAAATTAACGATTTAAAGTTCGAATTAATTGACCATCCACGATATTCGCCTGATTTGTCTCCCAGTGACTTTTTCTTATTTTCTAACCTCAAAAATGGTTTGCCGGACAACGATTCACGTCGAATGAAGAAGTCATCGCCGAAACAAATGCCTATTTTGAGGGTTTTCAGAAATCATATTTTTTTAATGGCTTAAAACACTGGAAGGCCGTTTAATAAAATGTATCGACCTTCAAGGAGATTATGTTGAAAAATAAAAAAAAATTACATACGCAAAAATTTTTTTCCTTCTTCTTGTAAAGACTTATTGACCCCCCCCCCCCCCTCGTATGTAAGGATTGTAATTTTTCAATAGAATGTATGGAATGTATATACTGTATGGTATGTATGGAATTTTTTTTCAATGGAAAGGAAAATCTCAGCCGTACAATATAAAAGTAATCTCCATCTCATTTGCAGTCGCAATCGTATCGAGCGTGTACTCGTACTACGTAGTGTAAAGTGTTAAAGAAAGAAAAATGTGATACAAGGATTCTACAATGAGCGTCAACAAGATTAACTATAGGTAATTATATTTTTTATTGTTTATAGAGAATATTATATATATTATATATATTTTTTTAATATATATACCGTCACCAGGTCAACATGTATAGAGAATATTTTACATTTTATATATATTTATTTCGATATATTTTTGTGATTTTTTATTTGTTCAGATTTGAACAAGCGAGGCTGGATAGTTTCACGTCTCAACGGACATGCGCACACGTACAACCAGCAGATCTTGCTGCAGCCGGCTTTTTCTATACGAGGCAAATAGATCAAGTGCGCTATTTTGAATGTGGTCTGAAAGTCTGTCGTAGGGAAAAAGGTGACGACACCATGACGGAACACAGCGCTGGGGTGACTGCTGTCTTTTCATTCGCAATAGAAGTTGCGGCAATATGCCGATCAACTCGAACCCCGTACCAGTACGTCCTCGAAGTAGTAGAGATGATTGTGGACAGTATAAAGTCGAGTATCGAGCAGCAACAATGTCGGAAGAGCCAGCGCACGCAACGGCTAGTGTACCTCCTGCTAACCTGCATGCATGTACAGACGAGTCTGCGTTATAATCGATGAAGAGTCTATTTCAAAACTTTTTTCTGACTTATATTTGATGGAGAAATGTTCATCGGAAAGCGAATCGAATG
Source organism: Phymastichus coffea (assembly GCF_024137745.1). Classification (NCBI taxonomy): domain Eukaryota; kingdom Metazoa; phylum Arthropoda; class Insecta; order Hymenoptera; family Eulophidae; genus Phymastichus; species Phymastichus coffea. The sequence goes on along the minus strand of NW_026706822.1, from coordinate 899,890 downwards.
CAGCCACCAGGATATCTATTTATGAAGAACTTTTACGCGACCATAAGAAGAGTATTAATAAGCAGAATGAAGAAATGAATAAGATTAGCGAAGGGTTGAACAGTCGCAATGAGATATAGTCATTATTATGCGTCAACTTGAAATTACTAGATATAAGATATATTTGGATGCTAGTATTGCTGTACTCTTTTTACCTTGTGGACATATCGCTGGATGCATGGAATGTGCATCAAGAATTCATGATTGTCCAATATGTCGTCAAAGTATTACCAAGCGTGTTCATACTTATTTTGAGTAAATTTGTTCTTTTTTTTAATAAAGTGCCTATTCTTTTTTAATCTACTATTTTGTATTTTAATGTTAAATTTTATTGTGATAAAAAAATCTGTTCAAGTTAATTGAAAATTTTGGAAATATGATTTTTTTTATATTTCTTATATATATATATATATATAAAGATAAAAAAATCATATATATATATATATATATATATATATAAGAAACAAAAAAATCAATAATACACATTTCTAAAATTTATATAATAAGTGAGTAAAAAAACAACGATTAATCGATACGTTAATTTTTTATTTATTTCAAATTTAGATATAAAAACCAAATTACATATCATCATGACTTTTGCGAGCGAGCATTCATCTGCTGAAGCCAGCGCGTTTTTAAAGGTAGATGGTGGATTTGATAGATACGCGTTGTGGTTACTGCTTACGGAAATGCTATCGTTTGAAAGATTTTTTGAGTGATGGACAACCCAAGCAAAATAAACATTAGATATGATTTTTTTTTCTTTTTACGATGATACGCGACAAAAAGAAACTTATTGTGCATCGGTTAATAAATTTTTCAGACATTTTGTTTTTTCAAGATCTTTGACAAAAATAGTTGCTCCATAAAGTGTTTTTTTCATTATTTTTCAACGGTCATCATACGGTAAATCGCCAGATTTCCACGGAATACCATGAAAATTTCTCGCTAACCACAGGCTTTCGCACTGATTTTTCTTTAGTAACCACTCCCATGAGTAAGGTAGTTTAAACAGAAGCACCGATGGAATTGGATCTTCCTCCAGAGGAGAAACAGCAATCTCCTTGAATACGAATTTTTTTAAGGAAGTTTTGAAGCCCTGTATTTGTATAGCCCTGGTTTTGCGCAAACCTGACGAGCTTTCTCGTTCACCTAGCTTGATCGTGTCTGGCAGACAGAAGCTGCAGGCAGCTATGTGCATGATTAGAAGCGTTTTACATCTGTTAAACGAATACAAGAGTAGGCTGTTGGCACAGTCCCCCATTGCCACCTCATCGATTGCCGAACCTGTGGTGAGCAAGCATAGCGAACAATAGATATACGAACCTTTCATTATTTGGTAGTTATATGATGTAGTTGGTGAAGGTCTTGAACCGGCTACTACTACTACTACTACTACTACTACTACTACTACTACTACTACTACTACTACTACTACTACTACTACTACTACTACTACTACTACTACTACTACTACTACTACTATTGTTGTCAATTCAGCTCAAAACTGCACAGTTCGCCGGAACGACACCAATAGTGCGTTCAAAGGCAGAATAAAGATTGGTTGTAATAACCAATTTGAAAAATCTCGATTTGAATACGTTTTTTAGGTATGCTAAATCATTATTCCATGCTAAAATAAAGGAGACCTTGAAGAAACATAGTTCTCTAAAAGTGAATACAGTATTAGATGCCAAGTACGCAGTCGAAAAGAATTATTGTGATGAAACGCTCGATGAGAAGCATTTTAATACGAAGATGGCACTGATATACCTAACTACAGACATAGACGAGTGGTTCATTGAAAACGTTTTTGAACCAATCAGTAAGAGCACGGAAAAATTGCAAGAGCAAGATTCGGGCAAATCTTCGTGTTATATTAAACTTAACTGTAAATATTCGCAAGTACAATCCTATGAGGGCTGGTTCTTACATTGAATTGCCCAAGCCTATTAGAAGAAAAGAGCCTGTGTGAATGTGCAGAACAACGACAACGAATGTTTCAAATGGGCCATCCTTTTGGCGTTACATCCCGTCGCAAAGAATGCTTATTGTGTCACTGCCTATACTGCTCATGAAGATAAATATAATTTGGATAATCTATCATTTCCGATACACCCGAAAGAAGTCGTGAAATTCGAAAAACAAAACAACGTTTCAGTGAACGTGTACTTTTTAAATTTGAATAATGGGTCCTACGAGGTTTTGCCGCAACATTTGACCGATGAGAAAAAATAAAAGCACGTGAACCTTGTTCTAGTGGAAAATTATTATATCGATGTTAATGTCGATGTGAACGAAGAGAAAATGGAACATCCGAGTATACCGTACAAAGTGCACTATGTTTGAATAAAAGACTTATATCAATTGATGAATCAACAGTTGTCATTTCGCAGGTGTAATTCGTACATATGCGATCGTTGTTTACATTATCTTCGAACTAAATGGAGATAGAAAACATATGAGATCGACTGTAAAAATGTGAATAGATGTAAAATTGTGCTTCCCAGTGAGAAAGACAAATTTTTACAATTTGAAAACGTTAAAAATGAGTGCGCAGGACCGTTTGTTATGTACGCTGATTTTAAGAGTCTCTTGGAAGCGGTGTCTAACGACGAACGGATCTATCAATGTCACAAATCGTACAGTGTTGATTTTTTCGTCAAGTATAGTTATAATGACTCTATTTCGTGTTATCAAAACTACAGACAGAATACCGTTAATGATGTTGGTCCAGCCAAGTGGTTTGTTCACAATCTTCATGATTTGGCAAAGTATCTACACGATTTGTACAAAATGGATATGGAAAGTTTGTCCTTCCAAGAGACATTTAGCTTTTTTCATGCTACGATATGTCATATATGTAATAAACCTTTTGACAAGAAACGAAATACAAAAGTTCGTGATCATCGCCACTTTACTGGAAATTATCACGGAGCTGCTCACAGCACGTGTAACAGTGTTTATCAAGAATCAAGGGCATTATCCGTGTTATTTCTTAATCTCAGTGGATACGATACGCATCTATTTATCCGAAAAATCGCGAACGAATTTCCCGGTCGAGTGAGCCTCATTCCACAAATCAAGGAAAAGTACATATCTTTTATCAAGTACGTGGAAGGTACCAATATAAATTTACATTTCGTCGATTAGTTTCGATTTATGGCGTATTCTCTCGACAAACTATCGTTGTATTTATATCGGAAAAACACGATATTCTAGAGCAAAATTTTCAGCAAGTTAACAGATACACGCTGCCGCAGATCGCCTTACTAAAAAGAAAAGGTGTATTTCCGTATAACTACGATATGTATCGTCGTTTAGAAAACTCGCGGAGACAAATCTTCCACGAAAATAAGATTTTTACAGCAGTCTGTACGATTTAGATATCAGTAACGAGGAGTACAGTCACGCGGAAAATGTTTGGAGAACGTACGATATCACCGATCTGGGCAATTATTCGAATTTGTATATCAAGACGGACGTTCTCTTGTTGGCAGAAGTTTTTGAAAACGTTAGGGCCAAATGTCGAACGGCGTATCGTTTGGATCCGGCTCACTATTGTACAACGCTCGGATTGAGCTGGAATGCCATGTTAAATAATTAAGATGCCAATAGTTCTGTGTTTGCGATTATTCTAAGTAGCTGTGAGCTCTGGCAGTATGTCCAACCATTTGTAGCTTCTACGGAGACTAAACTTTTTTTACACAGCGTTCTTCAACGTAAGATTAAATCGTTCACATATCGAAACTTTGAGTGCACTATAGGTAGAGTATAGATTGATAGTATATTTTTTCACGAGAGCTTTAAACTCTGCAATGTAGAATTCTTTACCTCTATCCGTATGGAGATTCTTTGGCAGTCTACCTTTCGCTGAAATAGATATCATGGCCAATGTCACATCGCTACCGGTTTTCTTTTTCACTGGCACAGTCCACGCGCACTTGGAAAAATTATCAATTATCGTGAGAAGCCAATTGTAGCCGCGATTTTTCTTAGAGTAAGCCTCGGCTTATCACGTCTCATCTATACCTCGAACATCGTACTTTCGTCTTGGATAATTACGTCTCGTTGGTTTGTGCAACACCTCCACAACCACCGCTTCCATCTAATCGATTGTTTTTAAAATTTTGAACACTTGACTTTATTCGTGTTAATTCTTCTCTGATAACACATCCAAATCCTCAAGATCACTCCTCACTAGTCGATCATGTCTCTCGTAAATTTGATTTCCATCTGAACGATCTTTTCCACAGTTTCCCAATTTATAGCGTCTCTAGCCTGTCGCGGAGGAGCAAGGCTTGCCAATCTTTTATTCTCTAGATTGTAATGGTACTCACTCCTGAGCTTGAATCTAATACCGGGCAGACCGCGATCACCGTTAATTCCTTACTCTTTAAATTTACATCCGAATATGTCGACGTTCATTTTGATAATTCTCAAATTATAGGTGTGCTCTCAGTATATATATCCACCTCACGTAATTCTTCGATAATTGACGGAATTTCGTTGATATGATTATTGTTACCAGCTGATTGTTCAGTCACTGAAAATCAAAAACGATCAACGAGCTCATTCGGATCATCCCAGTATACGTAATTCTAATAAGTATTATTTCGTGTAACCTTGTACGAGGGTGGTCCGATAAGTACTTAGCCTCACCGCCCGATGGCGCCACTCTCGCAAAAGAAATATTCTATCACGTAGTACAACATTCTCGATGGTTACTGTCAAGATTTCAACCGGATCGGAGTTGTAGTTTATTTTTGAGAGCTTGTGAAAGCAAGTGTGTCAGTAGTATAGCAATGTATGTTCCAGTACACCTGCGGGGGGTCTGTAACCCTTTGGCCCCACCGGGCTTAACCCTTTGGCCCCCTTCGCTTAACCCTTTCATGTTAATAATAATTATTATTGTTAACAATTATTATTAACAATATTCGTGGGGGGTCCCTGGTTTAACCTTTGGATTCCTTGGCCTAACCCTTCCATGTTAATTATTATTAATGTTAATAATTGTTTATAATTTTTGAGGAAGGTTTCTAGCTCTCCTAGTCCATAGGGCTCCTAGACCCTAGGGACCCTATACATAGTGCTTTCAGTCTAATTAAATTAAAATTTTTTTTTTAAAAGCTCTAAATATATAATATTAACAATTTACTTGCTACATTGAGAATAAAACGAATAGAAAATAGCGACAATTTTTGAAAAAAATCAAGAGACAGACCGGAGAATCGAACCGGAGTCCTCTGGGTTGGCAGGCTAGCGTTCTACCACTAGAGCCAATGCCACATGTACCTTAGAGGATGCATATTGTGTATATTAGCTATACACGCATACATTTGGTATAGGGCCTGAGCGTGCGGAGGAGGAGGGAAGCGCATGCTGTTTATAGTTCTAGCCTGATGGGGATGCGCTACTATAGTAGTAAACGTATGCTCTCTCTTTCTTTCTCTCTCTCTCTCTCTCCTTCGCCCTGACTTAGCGTGGACTATAGTGCGCGGAGGAGTAGGGGCGCGCATGCTATCTATAGTTCTGGCCTGATGGGGATGCGCTACTATAGTAGTGGTAAACGTGCGCTCTCTCTCTCTCTCTCCTACGCAGCTATGCTTACTACCTACTCTCTTATCTTAAGTTGACTATGTCTATCACAAATGCAGATCACAACTAGTTTGAGGGTGATCAAGCTTCTCCACTACTTTCTGAAAGAGAGAAAAAGAGAGCAGCTATGTTTTACTACCAACCCTCTTTATCTTATACTCAAGAAAGAAGAAGAAGTCCTCTTATCGAAGACTTGAGAATAGTGGAGAAGGAAGTGCATACTACTGGTAATGATTCTTCTAACAGAATGACGTTTTCCGAGCTCTTCTCTCTCTCTTAAGACCTTTACCCCACTACTACATTTTTTCTAGCCGGCAGGGCCGCCTCCCTCCACTTGCTACTTCTTCCACCTCCACTTAGATTTTTAGTTTGTTAAGTGTGTATACTATACAATGATTTTTTAGTATAGGTTCAAGAATATGATTCATCATTATTATACGTTTTTTAAATAGTGCTCGCGATATTATACTACTTAGTTGCATAATACGACGTTGGAAGCGTTCTCGATCTCGTGCAAGCTACTCCCACACTCCTTTCCTCGAGTCATTGTCTTCAATAGAAAGATGATGAATTTGAATATTATTCGAGAACCATACATACTTCGAAGCGCGAATGCTCTTCTTTTTTGTTCTAATAGGCGCCATGATGAATCACAAGAAGATAGTCTTGCTATAGCTATTTCTTCTCACTGAATGATGGTAAAGCAAACTATGCATCCTTCTTATAAATATATTAGAGCTCGAATGACTGCCCTCTATCGGAACTAAAGGTTAATTATAGGAATAGTGAGAGCCCCAACCTTCGCTCTCACCTGTGAGGTACTTCCTTTCGAATCAACGCTCATGAGTCACCTTTACATTGAGATAAAATTCATTGGAAAGGGCTACATTAAGAATTTTTTTTTTACCTCTCCACAAAAGGAAATAAGAGGATAGTTAAATAAAGAAAAATAGACTATTTAATTAGATATATGTTTTTTTATTATTCATAGTGTAGATATTTACATTAGTATTATAATACATTTAATTAATATTCGTTGAAAATACAATTTGTTTAAATTCGAAGTTTGAACCGACAATATGGTAAATAAATAACTCATCCTTCTTACTAGTCTGATGTAGGTTTTTCAACATTTCTTCATCTTTTTCGAGTACTATGTTAACCCTTTTAGGCAGGAACACATCAAATTCGTCATCAATTGTAATAACAACGCTAAATCCATATTTCGTTGTTAATGATCTAACTCTTTAGTAACTTGATATAATGTGTTCGATGTTAGTTGGGACATCGCCTTCCGAGGAAAGAAAGTCGTCTTGGAAATTTTATTTATTGCAGAGAAATCCATACTGTAAAGTAAAAAATCAAAGAATTAATTATTTATTTATTTATTACTAAGGTATTAATAAACTAAAATTATTTAAATATCTTACTTGTTTCAATAGTTAGTGAAAGATGTATTAGAGGTTGAGGTAACACTGTTGCTTGAGTGAGAGCTGAACAACTATTTCGAACAAGAGTGAGCTCTTAGTTTTATAAGTAGCATCCCCACTCTTAAAGCTCAAGCCGCCGTCGCCGCTTCCCTCTCTTTGAGTCTCCCCTCTCTCATGATTCTTCATCTAAAACCATTCTCCCACTCTTTAGACTCAGGTATCCATTGTTTCTCCCTCTCCATTACTAGTCATCAGCTCCATCTAGTAACTGTCGAAGGAGTAGAATTCTTTCATTGTGCTGCCCTCTAGAATTATTTTCTTCAATTCTGAATCTTTTCATATTACTATTTTGTTCTATCACTTCGTCTTCTTCTCTATACCTCTTTCTTCGTAGCTGTTCAACTCTTTCTTTCATTTCAGCAATTTCGAGAGTTTTATAATGCCCCCATGGAAGTGTGTCCGGATTATTATCAAAAATACAACGTTTATCATGATGAGGGCTTAGTGCTGTCTTTTCCTCTCTCTCTGTTATTACTTGATGTAATTTAGATCGAATATTACATTGAGTACGTTTAATAATTTCCATTTCGTTTAAACACTTTCGATAATCTGAGTGAGTTCTTGTATTTTTTACTGTGTGTTTTTTCACTACTTTTGCGTTTTTCAAGGGATCCTTATTTATTATTTCAATACTGTATAGTTTACTTCGTAACCCAATGTACTCCCTCATAAGAGCAGCATTGCACTCATCCTTCATAACATCAAGAACTTTTTTGTTAGCTAGAGGCATTCCAAATTGATTATCAGCAGGATAGTCCGATGTGTCAAATTTCTCAATGTCTACTTTCATGATCTCATACATATCGACATCTTGAATTTCATAAATGAGGCTGTCAGTATCAGTATAAAGTAATTTACATTTTTCACCAATTCGTTGCTTCAGGTAACTATAATGAAAGTCATAGACTAATGTTTTTGAAAGATCTAATACACATAGACCGATGTATATACGTTTTTTAATACTGATAGTTGTCCAGGATAATTGAATAGCAGCTAAATTTTCATGTAAGATGGAACTACTATGGAAATTTGGTTGGACAATTTGAGCTTCAGCGCCATATTTACCACCCCATTGATTGATCAGTTTGACATATTTTCGTTTTCTTTCGTTTTCCATCGTTTTTCCATATAATGCATTAATCGTAAGCTTGTAAAATAATTTTTCAAACTCATTTTTAGCTTGCTTTCTTTTTTCAGTATTTAAATCAACATATGGTTTCAGCCATTGTTTTTGTTTGAATTCTAGCGCTCAATATATCTTTTTGAGTTTTAGTCCATATTTGAGAGCTTGTTTTAACGCTCTATAATGAATAACGTATCGTTCTTTATCATAAAGCGTTGTCAAAAGTTTTTTCTGTTTTGATCCGGGTGGTTTAGTATGTTCAGGACAAAGAGGTAGGTCTTTATGATCATCATGCAGCTCTTGTGGATACTCTAGATCTACTTCTAAAATATAGCATACGTCGCTATAATCAGAGATATTGAAAAAATTTGACATATCCACATTTGAAACCCATTTGAAACCCTCAAATGGTAGTGATTGAGTCATAGCTTAACCATAAATGTTGTTTACGTCATAATACATTAAAAATTTGTTTGGCTCATCCTTATTGAATGCTTCACCCATATAATTATTGTTTGCTTTTGAAAATCTATTGCAGCATTGACTAATACCTCCACGAATACTTTTTAAATGAATAAAACCATATCTATATCTGTTAATAGTTCAAGTTTCATATTTGTATATTTTAACATCGCGTCTCATGTTAATCCAGGGGTATTGTAATAATGAGCAGGATCGAGATCATATGCATTCTTACAGGTTGATCGAAAATTCTCAAAAATATCAGCTAGTAAAAGTACATAAGTTTTCAGATAGAGATCAGAATACATTCCTAAATCGATTTTCTTCCAAATACCGAAAATATTCCATAAGTTTTGAGCATGCTTATATTATTCAGTAGGAATATCACTATTTATCAATTGACTATGAAATTTGTCAATAGATGGTAACTCTGTCTCAGTTAGTCTATTTAAATTTTGTATGTATTCATATGGGAAAACTTCTTTTCTTTTGAGTAAATTTATCTGTTCTAAAGTGTAATTATCTTTCTGAAATTCTCTCTATACAATATCTAGCTGAGGTAAATAATATGCTAATTTATCTAGAGATGTAGGCATAAATCGAAAGGAATCAATGAAACGAAAGCTGATTCGACTGTTTGCAACTTCTTTTGTGAAGAATATGTATCGCTCCTTGTTTTCAGCGAGAACAGAGATCTTTCCTTCAAATTCTGAGTTAGTAGCAATTTCTGTTATAATAAAATGTGAATCATAGCCTGTAAAGTTATGAAATACGACTGGTATGAAAGCAGCATTTTTATAATTCAAATAGCAATGATTGTGAGCTGCACCTCTAAATTTTCCTGTTAAATGACAATGATCACGATCTCGTTTTTGGTTATCTTGAAAATATTGGCTGCAAATATGACATCTTCTTGCCGTTTTTAATGTCTGTTCATTAATAAATGATAAATCCATTTTTATTGCATTATTATATATCTTTTCTAACTCAATCACTAGGGACTTCAATTGCTTTATAAACCATAATGTTGGTGATTCGTCTTCATTTAATTTTTTTCTATATGACTTATATATCGACTAACTATCATCATAACGGCATTTTACATATAATCCAATGCTATAGGCTTCATGTTCTTGGAAACTATGTCTCCAAACATTGAGATTTCTATTCGGATCTTCTATAGGTTCTAACAGACATTCAAAATCAGCGTATATAGTAAATGGAACTTCCTCTTTATGCTTAAAATTTTTAAATTCTAAAGTAGCATCGTCAGGTAAATTAATCCGACACTTATTTATTTTGGAACAGTCAACTTCATGAGATTTCAAATTTTCCTCGTTAGTAAAATAATGAAGGCAACGTTCGCAAAGATAAATTTTTTCAGTATGTTGAGTAACTTGTCTACGAAGGAGAGCAGATAAAGTTTTAATCCATACGTAGTGAGTTTCTAATTTGAATTTTTCATCATCTATTGATATTCGTGGTCTATTAGTATCATTTTCATCAATATATTCGTTTTGTATTAAGAGTAAGTTCACATGTTTAGTTTGTTTTAATTTCGTTATATAGCACGGTGAGACTTCATATTTCGATCCATATTTTTTTAGTATATATAAATTTACAGTTATATTATTCAACTTTTCAAATTTAGGTATACTTTTTATTTTTACAGGGAAGCTTATACCATCAAAATTCAGTTCATTCTCATAGGGCTTGTACTTAATTACTCTGTTTGGATTTCTTTCAACTAGATGAAGGCATGAAAGTATAGCCAATTTAAAACATTCATTGTCTTCATTTTTAACATTAACACAGGCTGTTTTATTATCTATGCTTGACGGTAATGGTATATACGAGCATGGTTAAAAATGGATTATACTTATTTATATTAATAGTGAGACCAACAATAGTTTTTAACGACCAGCCTGAGTCTCTTTCTTCAAATTCTTCGATTTGTTTAAGTATAATATCTTTAACGTAATTTTCAAACCATCTATCAAGATCAGTAGTCTTATAAATGCAAACATTTTCTGTATTGAAATACTTGATTTGCATATCTTCTTCTTGATTTTTCTTTATGATAAATTGTGATGCCATTTCTGTATTTATTTTTAAGTTATTATGGATAGCAAGAAATTGAGATATTATAATTTGTAACAGTTGATTTGCGGCAACTAGAAATGTTTTTATTTCTAAATGATGTTAATTAACTATACAGACTGTACTAATTCGATTTTCAAAGGCTGAATGAATTGGTCTCCAAACAACTCCATCTCCTAGAATTTCATCCTGAATAGCAGTTAATGGTTATATACTTCCACCAACTTTTATAGTTTTACTTAAATTGACTTCAATAGAATTCAAATGACAAGCACAAGTTTGACACCTTTGTCGAATTGCTCTACTTAAATCAGATCGTTTCATAAATTCATTAATTGAAATTATAGCATTAACTGTTAGATTTCTCCATCTAATACAATCGTCTATATCTAAATCGTTCGAATGATTATAAGCTTTCCATAAATTTTTAATTGTTTCTTCAAAATAGGCGATAGAAGTCATGTTGTTAGCTATCTAGTTTTTATTGTCTTGTAGAGTCACTTGTCGATAGTTGTATAAAGGATTATTATGATGAAAGGATGGAAAAGGTAGTGAACAGCTCTAAAATGAACTTGTTCTCAGTTGGTAATGAATATTGATTTGTTTAACAAATCAATAAGGATTCAACTAACTACTGAGGAACTACTTGCAAATGGCGTAAGGTACGGCAAGCTTAGCTCGCAGGCTGTCTCGAGAGACTGCGCTCTTTTCCTAGGCCAAAGCGGCTTTTAAAGGTTAAGTGAGGGCGCTGTAAGCAAACTGAGGGCGCTGCCAGCAAACTGAGGGCACTGCCTACAAAGTGTAGGCGCTGTAGGCAGTATATGGAAGGGTTAGCTCAAACGAAAGAGTGGGGGTGAACTGACTGTAGCACCATCTAACTTATTAATTTAGTATTAAAAGGTTTATATATAGATCTTCAGAATAAAAATATAGTCATTATTGCTTGCAGATACGATTCAGCTCACATATCATAGAGAATAATGGGATTTATACTCTAAAATGGACTATATTTTAGATATTCAAGGCTTTCAGATTCCTAATAATACTTTTATTTGTAAGGAGTTTGCCTATTTACCAGTATGTTCTAATACTTCACCTACAGTACTACTTTTGAAACCTCCATATCATTGGCTCAAACTGTCTATTGAATGTCAAAGTGTTAATAAGTGGTTGGAATTACATCATCATGGTATTTATTTTTATTATCGTTAATTAACAATGATTTTATTTGAAATATTTAAAATAATCAATTTTATAGGTATATTATGGAGAAATGGTATTTTACCATATAATTTTTTAAATTGTACTATACGTAGTCATTTACATAATTGTAGAAATATTTATGTGAAAGGATTACAAAAGAAGCAATGGCTCAAAAAAATTATTCCTGAAAAGTAGGTTCAAATAATATACAATAGTACAAAATTCTAAATTCGAATTTAATTAGTTTTCTTTTAATTACAGAAATATTTTAGATATCGAAACTGAAATGAGATGTCCGCGATTGGAAGATTTAAGTCTTAAATTTAAACCATCATGGATATATCATAGTCAAAATCGCGAGAATATAGTATGTGGTGCAGTAAATACACAAAAGATACACGATTGGATGATGGAAAGACAAAAACAAGCAAAATTAAAAGGGATCGACACCGTCGAAAGATTTACAGATGACTATAATTCATATAAAAATTCAACTGAATATTTAAAAATAGCTATGTCAGACACTAAACATAAAAATTATAGACAAAGTGTACTCTATTCAATGTATAATTAAAGATAATAAATATTAAATAAATAATAAATGTGTGCTTATTTAAATAGTAAAATAATCATAACGATTGTAAGAAAGGGTGAACGGATGGGAATAAAGTTCCCTCCTAGCAGAGATGTTTAGGAGGAACATCTCAAGGAGGTATCAGTCGAACGACTGCTTTCGTAGTCTCTAGCATTCTCACGAAAACAGTTCCCTTCTTGGAGAGAGCACGTATTGACTATAGACAGCATACGCTCCCCTCCGCGCACCATGGTCCACGCTTAGCTAGAGCGTAGGAGAGAGAGTGAGAAAGAGAGAGAGCGCACGTTTCCTACTACTATAGTAGCGCATCCCCATCAGGCCAGAACTATAGACAGCATGCGCTCCCCACCTCCTCCGCGCACTGTGGTCCACGCTGAGTCAGAACGAAGGAGAGAGAGAGAGAGAAAGAAAGAGCGAGCATACGTTTACTACTATAGTAGCGCATCCCCATCAGGCCAGAACTATAGACAGCATGCGCTCCCCTTCTCCTCCGCACGCTCAGGCCCTATACTAAATGTATGCGTGTGTAGCTAATATAAACAATATGCATCCTCTACAGTACATGTGGCATTGGCTCTAGTGGTAGAACGCTAGCCTGCCAACCCAGAGGACTCCGGTTCGATTCTCCGGTCTGTCTCTTCATTTTTTTCAAAAAATCGTCGCTATTTTCTATTCGTTTCATTCTCAATGTAGCAAGTAAATTGTCAATAATATATATTTAGAGCTTTTAAAAAAAAAATTTTAATTTAATTAGACTGAAAGCACTATGTATAGGGTCCCTAGGGTCTAGGAGCCCTAGGGACTAGGAGCCCTAGAAACCTTCCTCAAAAATTATAAACAATTATTAATATTAATAATAATTAACATGGAAGGGTTAGGCCAGGGAATCAAAGGGTTAAATCAGGGACTCCCTACGAATATTGTTAATAATAATTGTTAACAATAATAATTATTATTAACATGAAAGGGTTAAGCGAGGGGCCAAAGGGTTAAGCCCGGTGGGGCCAAAGGGTTACAGACCCCCCGCAGGTGTGCTGTCACATACATTGCTATACGACTTGTGTCCGTTGATTTTTGAAAAATGGAAAAAGAGCAGTATCGATCAGTGATTCGATTCTTGTTTTTGGAAGGGAAATCGCGCAGTGAAATCAAAAAGCGCTTCGATGCTGTGTACGGTGACTCTTCTCCTTCGATGGCGACCGTCAAAAGTTGGTTTAATGAGTTTCAACGTGGTCGCACGTCGATTTTTGAAGAGCCACGTCCAGGTGCTCCGAAAACGGCTACCACGGAGGATAACGTAACAAAAATTCACGATCTCGTATTGGCAGATCGACGATTGAAGGTGCGCGAGATAGCTAAGATCGTAGACATCTCAAAATATCGCGTGGGTCATGTTCTACATGAAATTTTGGGCATGAGAAAGCCGTCGGCGCGATCGGTGCCGCGTTTGCTCACTCCGGACAACAAGCGCAATCGTGAGATAACTTCAGAGCAATGTTTGACGCTGTTTATGCGCAATCCGAAGGAGTTTCTGCATCGTTTCGTGTCAGTCGACGAAACATGGATTCACTGGTATATACCCGAGACCAAGAAACAGTCGAAACAGTGGATTTTACCCCGCGAAAGTGCTCCAAAGAAGGCGAAGACTGCCCCATCGGCCGGAAAGGTGATGGCAACCGTTTTCTGGGATTCACAAGGTGTGATCTACATCGACTACCTGGAGAGGGGCAAAACGGTCACAGGACTGTACTATGCCGAATTATTGGGCCGATTCGACGTCGAATTGCAGAAAAAACGGCCCCATTTGGCGAAGAAAAAAGTGCTCTTCTACCATGACAACGCACCGGCTCACACCTCCGCCGTCGCCATGGCCAAATTGATCGAATTAGACTACGAACTGCTGCCCCATCCACCGTATTCTCCAGATATAGTTCCGTGCGACTTCTTTTTGTTTCCATACTTGAAAAAGTCACTCGCCGGGCAGAAATTTGAGTCGAATGAGGAGGTAATCGCTGCCACGGAAGCCTACTTTTCAGATCTCGAGGAAACGTATTTTTCAGACGGGTTAAAGAAGTTGGAGCATTGCTGCGCCAAGTGTATCGAACTAAAAGGAGACTATGTTGAAAAATAAAACGCCACTTTTCCAAAATTTTCGTTTTTCTTTTGTAGGCTAAGTACTTATCGGACCACCCTCGTAGATAGGCAAAAATGTACCAGCCTGTAGCCCCTCGCCTCCTTTTGTCTTTGTAATCAAACTGAACAACGGACCAATTATGTTATTGAATTTATTACTATTGTGCAGCTCATATAGCCTCGTTTGGATTATTTTTCTTCCTATGAATAATAAATATCAGCAAGATTTCTTTGTAGCTCTTGAGATCATTCCAACTGATTAAACTTTGATTAGGTTGCTTTGCTACCAGTAACTACATTAAACCCTGTGTGTTTGGATACGTGAAACCATCGATGCTTACGTTATTTTTGTCAAAAATCACCGTAGATTTACCAAGCATGTATGATCCATTTCGTTTTTTACGTACTCCATAAATCAACTCCACAAAATTCGAATCACCTTTATCTAATGCATTCGTATACTTATTGAAAGTTAAATGTTCATCCTCGCTCGGCTCGGATAAACTGTTATAAATCTGTGTAGTATTGTGCGTGACAGTGGCATCGTTATCTTCACCACTAGACTAAACGATGTCATACTTATCGGCGTTATCAGCAGGATAATTGATTTCGTATTTTGATTTCTTTTTGTTTAAAAATTTCGGCATTTTAACTATAATAAGAACTTTGGGAAGATTTTCCTTCTCACTTATTAAATTTTTGATTGGATCCACTTCACTTATTATAGCTTTAAGAGGATCGACTATTGGTTTGAATGTCATATTCAAGACTTCGTCGGTATAATCTCGGTAATGTCAATAAACTATTTTTTTGTCTTATTGCGTCTTGCGCTTTTACGAGTTCAGAAAGCGCGTGTTTATTTTCCGTCGATAATCAGCCATGTTGATGCCTCAACGATTGTTGAGACACTGTATACTCCATTACTATCGTGATATATTTATAACAAACAATCAAAACCATTTCGATATCTTCCACAGTTTATAACTCTATTTTTGTTGATCACTAAAAACCTATATTTATCATCCAACCAGCATTATGCACAAAAGTTTTTTAAATTGATTATAAGTCATATCAGAATTCACATTATTATCATATACAGGGCGGAAAATTTTACGTTCAAATGAGTATCGAGGTCCTTGGGGTCATGGACAACCCAAGAGGTCTAATAAAGGTCAAACATGTATTGTAAAATTTTCCGCTTTTTCAATTGCCCCTATGAAAAAGAGGATTTTATTTAAAGAAAAGTTGACCTTAAAATAACCTTGAAGGTGAGGTTCAAGGTCAAATTCAAGGTCACCATTGAATTCCTTGCAAAAAGTTACGAAAGACCCTAACCTTCTTCAAAAATGCTTTACCTGAAAAGATACAGAACCGTTTCGGTACTTTTGTTACGTCCTGTATATGTTTCATAATTGCTTTGTCATGTCGAAAAATTGCCAGTAAATTGACGTTATCTCTCACGAGATATTTAGAAATACGTGTGTTCATTTGCGAGAGATAGAAATAGTCAATGCTTCTATATCTGCCCATACAAAAGAAAGCACGTACGTTATCCTGTTTCTCACAGACGATGTCGTCGAATATCATAATTCAATTGGGCAGTGCATGCTCGGGATCGATCACGGATTCGTGCTCCTTGAACAGAAAATACACTACTCCATCTATCGGCTGTAATATTTCTTCCAATAATTTATACTTTGGCTGATTGAGAGATTTTCAGTACACGTAAACATTTTGGAATCTAACACCATTGGGATGAGCGATAAGAGCCAAAAGACTATTGGTCTTATCATAGTTGGACGGATCATAAAAAATAGCTCTGATGTTATCTGGTAGTAAATCTCCGTGACGCTGAGGGAACTGTACAAATATCCAGCGCTGCCTGTAAACACAAATCACATCTGGATAATTAAAACGACATTTTAGTTCGAGAAACCACGCTACATCATCTTAGCTATCCAACTAATCGAAAAAATGAACCAAACTCTAACGCTAGTATATTTGATCATTGTAACATCAGAAATGTAAAACTGTATCTCAACTATCAGTGCTATCCATATGGCAATCTCAATATTGATTTCAGTAAAAGCCAATACGCAATGTTGTAAGATATGTATGCCAAGTTTCAAATTGTATACCACGGTAAAGATCCCGAAACGATGCTCAAAAAACTCGAAAATGAAAATTACATGCCACTCGTAATGATTGGCTGTTCGAAACAAAACGAATCATTAAAGACTGCTCCAGTAGATGTACGCTTGGAGTTCGAAACCAGAGAAAATATTCCGAAAGGAACTATAGTGTATTGACTTATTCTACATGATCGCATTGTTCAGTATAATCCGATAAATGGCGACGTGAAGAAACTTATTTAGGAGGGGGGGGGAAGGGTATTAAAGAATTGACTCTTTCCTTAAGCAGCTCAGTAGTAGCTTTCTATCGCAATGGAGTACGTAGTGGATATGCAAGGCTTCATAATACCTGGCAAAACTCATGCTGTGAAAGAGTTAGCGATACTTGCACTAACTATAACGAAGAACCACTCGTACGCTTGTTCAAACCTCCCTTTCTATATCAAAGACTAACGGAGAAATATAAGCGACAAAATCTCTGGTTAGAACTCTACTATTATAGATTAACATGGAACTCTGGCGATTTTAAATACGAAGAGCATAAATTCATTATCACAGATACACTCAAGGATGCCACAAAAATTTTCGTTTCCAGAGATCTGAAAAAAGAGTGGTTGGAACGATGTGGTCTCAAAGTTTTCGATTTGGATGATTGGGGCTATTCACCTTTCGAAAAATTAAAATCAGTTACCGTGTGCTCTAATCATAACGGCAAATATGTAACGACATGTGCACATAGAAACGTTAAATTAATGAAAAAGGTTGTACATTAATGGCTGTTGTATGGATTGGGAAGAGAGCGATGAAGTCGTTGAAGGATTTCTATAATGATTTTGTTTTTTTAAGTAGATAATTTGTAGAATAACATGTATTTTTTAAGAACATGTAAAATAAAATATACGTATTTTTTAAAATAAAAAAATTTTTTCAATTGATACAAAAAAACTATTCTTTTATTTTTTATTAAACCAATCAAAAAAAGCGAAATTCTTCGCTGGCTCTGATGACGACAGCAGCAGCATAAGTAGCAGTTCATCTTTTTATAATAAATTTTGTATTTTTATCATTAAAAAAATGTATACAACATAGAATTTAGATGAAAAAAAAAGTTTATTTATTGTAGTTAAGGTGGTGTATAATGATGACATGTGTACATATGATTCTTCTTTTCGTTATTGAACTGCTGATAGCCTTTTTGTCCAGAAAAATTATTAGTATTGCTCGAAAATTTGGAAATAGTTTGTTGCTGTCGATGATTGTTTGTTCTTCTTTTCGTTCGGGTCTTCCTCTGGAAGACGAGAGTACTTTACTTTATGGTAGCGATCCATTTTATTGGAATACTGGTTGATGAATAATTCGACAATTCTTACACTGTGCTATTTATAGTAGCTTACAACCATGGAGGCTGCAAATGAAAGAAAGTAAGCCGGATTTTGTGTTGCATTTTTTTCATCTTGGTCTTCACAGGTAGTTGTACTTTTTTTATTAAACCATCTTTGGTAGATGAGACACATACACACGCACACACACGCACACACATGTTGAACTGCTAAATAATTTATTTTATACTAATTATAATATATATATTTATAATAGCATTATTAGTTATATATATTAGCGCTCTTGGGCTCTATACCAATCGTGTAGCTAATATACACGATAAGAACTGTCATGTGTGTGTTAAATTTTTTACACGTAATAAGATAAATTTTTATTTGAACAAAAACGAACACACACACACACACACACACACACACACACACAGGCACATACGCACACACACGATGAACGGAAACTATGCTGACGCACGGTCATCGGCTCAGAGAGCATATCAGCTCAGAAGGGGAGGGGGGTACAATGAACCGAAAATGTGGAACATAGAACGCACTGGCATCAGCTTAGTAAGGCGGGGAGAGGTAAGTCGACAGTGCCAAACATAGAACGTACGGGTATCAGCTCAAGGAATACGCTCAGTGAGCTGATACCCCCCTGAGCTAAGGCTTCTCTTGTCTACCTGATAATAATAATGATGAAGGTCGTATCACAATTCAACATCAAGATTTATCCATACTTCCATCTCGCAGTATGATTCATGTTTGCGGCAGATTAACTCAGGAAAATGGAAATGTAGCAGTTAAAACTAAATTAGACAATAATTCTATATGTCATTTGTTTGAAGAGATACGATACGAGATAAATGATATTGAAATATATAAAGTAAAAAATGTTAAGTTGACGTCTTATGAAGAAATGGTTATCACTCAATCGGAATCAAAGTTTAATTGCTGAAAATGCTGGTTGGACTAGTGACAAAAAAGTATTACTTACAAATGACGAAGGATATTTCGATGTTACTATACCCCTCAATATGTTGCTTGCAATTTCTGAAGATAATCGAAAAATCGTAGTAAATGTCAAACATAAGCTTATGATTATAATGTCAAAAAATGATTCGAGTGCTATCATAACTACACTTTCCGATACAAATAGAGTAATTATTTATGAAAAAATTAAAATTGCTTTGAATAAAATTGAATGGTTAATGCCATATGTAGTAGCAACTGATAGAGAAAAAAATCAATTTACATAATCAAATTAGCCGTGATAGAGCAATCACTATGAGTTATCGTACTTGGGAGTTATACGAGTATCCAAAATTACCTAGCACATCGAAATATGTCTGGAGTTTAAAGACCTCAAATTACTTGTATAAACCTCGCTTTGTTATTTTAGCTTTTCAAACACAACGAAAAAATGAAGTAAGCGCTTACGTTAGTCTCTTCGATCATTGTAACATTTTTTATCTAAAATCTCAATGCTATCCATATTAAAGTCTTAATTTAAACATTATTCAATACCATTATGTAGTATTTTATGATATGTACGCTTACTTTCAAAGCTCATATTATAGAAATGAAAATGAAACGTTGTTTATGAAATAAATTTCATCGAAAAATTATCGTTAATCGTGATAGATTTTTCGAAACAAAATGAATCTATCAAAAGTCTTCCTGTAGACGTCCTCCTCGAGTTTGACACGAGAGAAGATTTTCCTGATAATACTGCAGCCTATTGTTTAATTTTACATGATTAAATTGTGCAGTATAATCCAATAAGCTGTGATGTAAAGAAATTAGTTTCATATAGTTTGCTCTCTAAATAATATGTAATACAATTAAATATTAGCTAAATAAATTGAATCATTCAGAACTAGTGAAGTTGTAAAAATGGTAAAACTCTCCTCTTCTCTCACTCTCTCATTCTCTCACTTCTTTCTCTCCCTCTCTCTAATTAAAAAATGAATCATTTTATTTATTTTCTTTTTTATTTTAATTTATTTTATTGTTAATATACATTAAATAATATTATTTTATATAATTTTTTTTTAAATGATCCTACAATCTTGAGGGGGTGAGTCGGCTTTTCGTTGTTGGTTCGGCTGGGATTAAAATTATATTACGCCGAACAGCCTCATTGCTCTTGATTAGTGGTTTGTTCGGCACAGTTCTTTGTAAAATATTTAAAATATTAATTAATTTTAATTATTGTAAACACTTAAAATATATAAATTTTATAATAATTATAAGTGTTTGCTTAACATAGTAGACAAATCTATTGCCTCATCTTGCTATAAAATCTCCAACGAAGGTAACTGCGGCGCGATGATGACGTAGACGACGACAAGGACAATGAGGACGCAGATGTCGCAGACGAGAACGATGAAGACGTAGATGATGCAGGCGATGGAGACGACAACGACAACGTTACCGATCCCGACGACGATGATGATGATGAGGGCGACGCTGATGAAGATGACGCTTTCATATTTGAAAGCGTTAGATCCTTCGATGATTTTTCCAGCACTTGCATTTATTTTTTTTTACTTTGTCTGCTATTCGTCTTGTCCCATTTTGGCCAGTTCAGCTTTTCTTTTCCGCTTTAATCGAGAGAATTCTTGTTTTTTGCGTAATATCTCTGCACGCTTCTGGCGGCAAAGCTGCACCCTCATTCGTTCTCCCACTATCTTCTCTATCTGTTATGCCAATTGTTGTGTGATCAACCTTTCTGCTAATGAGTCTTTGATCCACTGAAAAATAAAAAATCTGTAAAGAATTAAAAAATAATAATAATAAAACTTACGTGATGAATAACAGCTATCATTTGCATTAATTGAGCGATTTGCTGTGTGCTGGTGCCTGCGCATCTGAGCGACTGAAAATAAATAAATATATATTTAAATATTAAATATTAAATAATATAAAAAAGAACTTACAGTGTTTAAAATAACAATAAGCAGCCGATACACCAGGTCACGCGGGATAGCTTTCGTATTCTGTAATTAATTCAATAAAAGTTATTAAAATTATATATATATTGCAACGATTATCGGAAATCGTAGACTGGCGCGAGGTAACGAGCGGCTAAACGAGAGTAGCCGCGCTCGGTTCGCGAGAGAGAGAGAGAGCGTAGGGGCAATGACCGGGAGGGGAGGCTCCGACCGGTAGTATGACTGTGCTACTCAGTCAGTTCGGTGAGGCCCTCCTGCGCATTGACCGGGGGCAGGAGTCTCCAGAAGCCGCGGGCCCACCGGCGGTGTTACCACCACCGGCATCAACGGGTAGAGACGCGGCCAGGACTCCTGCCAAGCCCCCGACAAAGACTCAGGCGAAGAGAGTCGCGGGGGCCCCCGGCGCCGGACAGGAATTCATGGTCCGCGTGGACGGGTCGGTTTCCGACCCTACCGTGGTGGTGCGAACCATGGGGGGACGCACATCCGCCACGGTGGGCGGCGTAACATTTATCGCCGCCCCGGCAGCAGCAGCCACGCCGCCCCAACCACCAGCTGGAAGCCAGGGCCATGGGGCGGAGCCCAGCCTCACCAGAAGACCGGGCAGGGGCTGCTATATTTGCGGCCATCCCGGCATCACGACGACCTCCAAGTGCCCCAACAAGTCGGAGCACTGGCGCTACCCCCGACACAAGGCGCCAGGGGGCTCCGGCAGGTGACGTGGGGGATTGGTGGCCCGGGATGGGCGAATAAAGCCAGATGTTGAAGAGGATGGATTGTGCTGATTTCTCTCCTTTCCCAATCCTGTCCTTGGGGTCGCGAGTCAATGGGGTAGTTCGATCCGGTAGTTCGAAGCTAGGAGGGGGCTGCAACGATTATCGG
This sequence comes from Phymastichus coffea, assembly GCF_024137745.1. Classification (NCBI taxonomy): domain Eukaryota; kingdom Metazoa; phylum Arthropoda; class Insecta; order Hymenoptera; family Eulophidae; genus Phymastichus; species Phymastichus coffea. The sequence continues at coordinate 877,845 of NW_026706822.1, read as the reverse complement.
AAATCGTAGACTCGCGCGAGGTAACGAGCGGCTAAACGAGAGTAGCCGCGCTCGGTTCGCGAGAGAGAGAGAGCGTAGGGGCAATGACCGGGAGGGGAGGCTCCGACCGGTAGTATGACTGTGCTACTCAGTCAGTTCGTGCGCCTAACCTCCGTTTTCCGAGCCGTTCTAGTTCGTGTTTTCCTGGTGGCATTGCGAACGTGAGTGCGGGTGCTTAGCAGCAGCGATAGCGGCAGCAGCAATATCGGCAGCAGCCCTAGCAGCAACAGCAGCATTAGCGACAGCAGCAACAACTACAGCAGCAATAGTTATTGAGGCGGTGCAGCAAGCAGCGGAGCAGCTTATTATCAACTTGTAGTTCGGATACGGTTGGCCACCGTATCCACATCGTCCTTGCGGTAGGTGCACCTTCCCTTCTCTTGTTAATTTGCGTGCGAATCCGCGCAGCGAGCGCGAAGAATTTATTGTTGCGTGCGAGCAGGTAGTTCGCGGGAATCGCGGTATATTTTTTTTCTCTCTCTCTCGATCAGCGTGTGTTGTCATTCACGCGTGCGTGCGTTAGACTCTCGGCAGATTCCCCGTGTCAATGATTTAATTGAATAAATCATTCATTGTTTCTATTTAACCGAGTTTCCGTTATTGTGTTTTTCCTTTGTCCGGAGGTCGCGTCAGTGTTTACGTTCGATTCGAATTCGCCGGTTACGTAGCACGAACCGCGCGAATACAGGTAGACGCGAATCGACGACTTGGGTTCCAGCGGCGGCCGCACGAGCGCTACTAGCAAGGAGCGACAGCGCCGCCACGCGGTGAGTTGGGGGAACCCAACTCGGAATCGTGAGGAAACTCTGCGCAGGCGCACTCCGAGACAAGGTAGGTTAATGCGCATCGAGCGCATAGATAACAAGGCTTCGTCTAGTTGAAATACGGGCACTTTCTGGAGATTATCGACTAAACGATAGCCTGTTACAATATATATATGTATATTATTTTTAATTATTATTTAATTTTTAAATTATTTTAAATTTTTAAAAACGTTTACTTACGGTTTTCAAAAACTGACAGATGCTCGCAATATTCTCCATTTTTTACTAGTTTAAATAACTTTTTAAACACTAACAAAAAAATTTAAAAATACTAATCACCAATACTTTTTATATTTCAAAACTTTATATATAAAAATTTTAAATATTAGGAAGAACACTTCACTATTAACAGCTCGGAGTTACCCTTGAGACTGATCATCAAAAATCCTACGGAATACTCACAATATTATTAGGTACGATTTTTTCTACAATATAAGTAATGCTATAGACATACTTAGACATTCTTTGAGTGAGATAGGACGTTTGCATTTTCTCTAAAACTACATATATTACAGTAAAACAAATAATGTAGAACGTAATAGCAGTTCTATCCATTGTAAATATGATAATCTAAGCATGTTCCAAGGTTATAGCTGCTCCTAAAAGTAGCGGAGAAGCTTGAGAACCGGCTGTGATCTGCATTTGTGATAGACATAGTTAACTTAAGATAAGAGGGTAGGTAGTAAGCATACCTGCTCTCTCTTTCTTTATCTCTCATTAAACAGATTCAACTGAAAATTACTAGGATAGTAGAGAAGGATTAGCGGGGATTCAAGGATGTATAGCTCTCCTTCATGGAGAGAGAAAAAGAGAAACAAAATATCTCCTCTATGAAAGAATGGTCCCAAGCCATGCTAAGTCAGAGCGTGGGAGAGAGAGAAAACGAGAGTAAAAGCACGCACTTTCTACCCTAGTACATTTTCAAGCCACGCTGAACCAGAGCGTGGGAGAGAGAGAGATAGAGACAGAACACGCATTTACTACTATAGCAGTGCATTCCCAAGTTAGAACTATAGACAGCATGCGCTCCCTTCCTCCTCTGCGCGCTTTGGTCCACGCTGAGCAAGAACTACAGAAAGAGAGGGAAAACGCTGCCAAGCCAAGCTGAACACGTGGTCCCCTTCTCCGTACGCTCGGGCCCTATACCAAATGTATGTGTGTGGTGTGTGTATAGCTAATATACACAATAAGCATTCTCTAAAGTACATGTGACATTGGCTCTAGTGGTAGAGCGTTAGCCTGCCAACATAGAGGGCGCCGGTTCGATTCTTCGATCTGTCTCTTCATTTTTTTTAATTAACCGTTTCTATTCATTTTCAATTTAAAAATTAAATTATTAATAATATTTATAATAACTTAAAATACATTCAAATAAATGTGACAGAAATCACTGAGGTCCCTAGGCACTAGGGGCCTTAGGAACCTTCCCCAGTATTATAAATAATTTCTTCCTCAAAAATTATAAATAATTATTAACATTAATAATAATTAACATGGAAAGGTTAGGCCAGGGGACTAAAGGGTTACGGATATCCCGCAGGATGGCCTGAAACATACATTGCTATACTACTCAATGCCTGCTCAATGGATCCCTCAACTTATTACAAACCAAATTCTGTGGATTATGTTTTTTGAATGGAAAGAGGCGTTGTGAGCTATGAAAAGCGTATTGTGCTTTTCCAGGCATAATAGTTCATTTTTGTAAGTTTCAATCACGTAATGAAATTCAATTTTTATGAATAAATGAATATTACTTAATAAAAATGTTTTCCAATTGTGTATTTTTAATGCATCTTGTGTTACGCACATTTGAAGTATTCATAACAATCTTTTATTATAGATTTACATTGAAGAAAACCATGTAAATATTGATGATAAACGAAAGGTTGATAATTGAAAGGACATCGAACAACTTATAAAGTTTGTTATTCATTTGGTGATACTATGTCACAAAATGGGCGGCATAAAAAAGTACCATATTCTTCGTTATATTAACATATAATTATTTTAATTTATGGAACTAAGAACATTTAATGCAAATGTTGTTTTGAAATTAGGTCGGAAAAATGTTATAGATTCATTCTCAAGAAGGTTAGTTCATCAAGTCAGCAGGTAATGCGATGCAAAGAATGCTTCGCTGCTCGGTTAAGGTTGAGAAATGAAGTAAATGCGAAAGAAATAACGCTTAAGGAGAAAACAAAAAGTAAACAATTAGTTACGTCTTTCAAAAATGTGAGGCGCAAATAAGAGAAACAACAGGAAAAGATAATGTGAAAATATAATGTATATTTTTATATCATATCTAATAGAAAAGTAAATCTTGTTTTTTGTCTTGTTTTTATTGTTTATTGACCGTGAAATGCGGTAACAAAAGAGAGATGTGTACGATAGTGTTTGGACATAAATGAAATCTTTAAGATTATCAATTATATGATTATATGATTATCATTATAAATATAATATGTTAAATAGTTAGGTTAAAAATGAAAATTATGCAAATTAAAAATGAATGTATCATGACGTCAGAGAAGACGATTATAAAAATTAGCGAGAAGTTTCCGGAAAATTAACGATTAAATATACAAGCATGCGTAGCTGTATCGAAGATCAAAGGTAGTAAAGGCATAAGATATTCGACACAATGGATCTATGAGTATTTGATGCTTCGAATAAAAAGCAAGAAAACTTACAATCACTTGCAATAACGTCAGATACTTGCCTTACCATCATCAACAACACTTAGTCGTTACATGAAGCGAATGGTTTGGAACAAAGCACCTTCGATATTTTGAAAACGAAAACTGAAAGCATGGATCCCAATGATGTCCGAGGTTAGCAATTATAAATTCATTATTCTCATAAGCGCGTAACTCTATGTTACGTCTCACTTTTTCGTGAGGCGGGAGTTTCTAATCCTTTTCGGGCTGTGATTTCTCACTTTACCCGGGTAAGGAAAGATTGGTGTTGGTTACAAATACCAAAAAGTTTGATGCGCACGGCGCGGATGCTTTTCTAATCCCTGAATCTAAATCGATTATTCTAGCGCCAATCTTTTCAGAAGGCACAGAGAATTATCAATTATAGATTCCACTCAGACCTATAAAGATCCTAATGATCCAAGTTCTGAGCGTTAAAATATTGTTTTAAGTCTATCCAACTCGTTTTTCAACGAGAGGACCGAGCGATACAGAATTGGGAAAAATGAATTGTGAAAGGTGAAGAAATGTAAAAAAATTAATATTTGAAATAAAACTTACTTTTATATATTTTTTTGTAGAGATCTTTGAAAGATAATTGTGAAGCTTGATAATTTTCAAAAATAGAATCCTTGGGCTTCTTGAGATAGAGTGTATCCTTTGAGCGTGGCTCTTCTTGCTGCGGGTGGCGTACACAGTTCGCGCCTTACTTAGCACATTCCCTCGGGATGCGCTCACTTTCAAAATAAGGCCGCAAGGGGCTCTGAAGGATTTGGGCATGAAAACTTCAAAACTGATTAGTGGAAATTTTCCCGCAATAGGGAAACGTACAGTTTCTTTAAGACAGATGGAGTTACTCATGCCAAATCGCGTATAAAAGTAGTTTTTTTTAAATTTTAATGTGCAAGGACTTACATACTTAATTATTATTTATTATAAGTCATTAAATATATATATAAATAACAATCTGAAAGTTATATTTAATTCTCAAATGTTATTTATTTACAATTTAAAATGGAGCTTAAATAAAACGTAGCTTAAATGGTAAATCGTACGACTTAATTTATCTAACTGCACAAACTACTCAATAGAATAAAATAATTTTCTAACTTTGGATGAATAAGCTAAACGGAAAAATGAAAACTGGGTGGAAAACGCATAAGAGGAGATTTCTCTTTTTTTTTTCTGCATTCCGTATAGGGTTTGGGCGTCGGCAGACCATGCTGTTTGTACAAGGACATCCTAAGCATATGGACGCACATAACAAAGTCGTAACATTTTTAATACCTATTTTCTAATCGCAAACTATTTGGTCAGCTTGTCTTCTCTTGGAATTTGAAGAAACCTTGAGAAGAGAAACTTTCCAATTTATTTTCGCTTTTCGAACTTGTGCAGTTTGATGCATTGACGTAATACAAAAAAAAAAATAAAAAAAAAATAAAATAAAATAACAGTATTAATTATCGGACGTTACAATGTAAATAGTACGAAAATGTCTTTTGTTATGTCGTTTATGGATAGCTAAATTAATCGAACTTTTAGATAATATTTTTCTTGTTTTCACGACGAAATCGTCAACTAGCATTAGTGCAATAAACCACTAACGTTGTCTTCTAATAAAGTATTTTCAATGTCTTTATTTTAGGTGATCTAGAAAAATTATGAAATCGTGCAATAGTAATGTTCGGATTTTTCTCTTTCACTCAAGTTCTAGTGTATTTAGTATGAGCTTTGGAGTGAAAAAATTCACTCGATAGAAAATACGGTACATTTATCTTGCAATTAATCCTTCCTTAAAAAAGTGATGCGTCGCCGACATCCTGCATTATGATTGGTTGAGCGTTAGTCATGTGGTATAACATATATTTATGCACATGTGTAAGAGTATGGTACATTTGGATTGTGTTTGGTGCGCAAATACTTTTTAGATTTCTAAATTAGAATTCATACATTTATTTAATTTTACAGTATGATAAGTTTAATTGTTAATTTATTTCATAGTTTCATTGCAATAGTTTTATTGTAATTGATTATGGTAAGTTCGTTTAAATTTGACATCGTCATGTGCTGGCAAGTTATCGCCTCGCACAAGAACATAAAGGAATGCGTCGTACGCGTGTAACCGAACACCTCAACTAGCCGAATTCCACAACAAGAACACGCCACAGCTCGAACGACCCAACACGCCGCGACCCGACACCTCTGAACAAAGAAGCGTTGATCTACGCACTTTGCCCTTGTTCACAAAGAACGCGAACACTTTCACACTGCACACACTTAGCTAAATTTTACGCGCACTCTCTAAATCACTCTTTCTCATTTACCTTGCCCCTTTCCCCACAAGGGATGCCATGTAATAGAGTCGGCTTGCAACGCCGATGTACCTATCGCTATTACCAATTATTTGAAAGGGGGAGGGCAAGGGAGGCGGTATATCGCTCCTGACAAGGTAAAGAGAAAGGTGGGCGCAGTAATCAATCCTGTTATCTTAATAGACTTCTTTATTACATCATGCTACCCTGAGCATACAGTTCGAACATTCAAACGCGCGTCTTATTGTCTACATTACAATCTACGCTACGATCTACGATCGTAGAAGAGATGGCCGGCACGTTAGCGCCTTGCCATCTCGATACCGACTCGATATAAAACTAACTTAGGCTAATAACCGAACCAGCCGCGCCGGCCCGTGAGAGCCTGGCGCAGCGCACAAGCCGCGAGTAGCCTTAGAGTGAGAATTAGAGAGAGAAAGAGATTAAGAGAAATGACCTGACGATTGAAGATCTTCGATACAGGGCCTCGCCGAAGATGGTATTAGCGTCTAGCTGCAGGCAAATCTGTCCGTGGTCAGAAGACTCGACGAAGATAGGTGAGATTCGGGCCGATGCTGATGCCGTCTCGATTTCCTCGTATCTTTCTTTGCGGTTGACTGCAGGGGGTCCGTGCACCTCTCTCTGCTAATGGTCACTTCCTACTGCCCTGACTGACGCGAGCATACTTCCGAGTGCGTGAGAGACTGCTTCTCACGCTCTCCCCACTCTCTTGCCTAATCGGCGGCACGCGGCACCGTCAAGTGCGACCAGTGTCACGCGCCTGCCTGCACTAATCAGATTCTTTCTTTCCCTCTTATCTCTCTCCTTCTTTCACTCTCTCTCTCTTTCTCTCTTACAAGAGCGCTTGTTACTATGCGCCCTTGTCGACCAATGCTACTGCCTCTCTCTCTCCATCTTTCTTCTTCTTGCTCGTTGCGGCGACGATGCTGAAAACATAAGAGCAGGCATCAGGCACGTGAATTATGTGCTATAGGTGTGCCATGAGTCTCTGCCGATGGTGGGGATAGATAAGGGACGCACGGTGCAGGTCAAATCCACCGGCACCGTTACATGTTTCCTCTAACATAACTAAAGGAACTAAGATCAAAGTAGAAGGAAATATACCAAAAATTGGTATATAATACAAGTTTACTTTAATATTTAATTATTTTTTTAACAAATGTTGGATTGTTAAATTTATTATAAATAAATCTTTTGTTTTTTCATGCAGAAACTCCTATCACTATATATTGTAGAGATATGGGTTGTATCTCTATCTTGGAAAATGAGCCACCAATGTCTGATGTCCAACTCAGGCGGGGCGTTAAAATACCTAGGATGTCACTTGGTAATTGTTCGCGCCATTTGCGCTCCGAGATTAAAAAAAAAAAAAAAAAAAGAGAAAGCGACCGACAATAGAATATAAGGAACGACGCAAGGGCAATAAATCATCGACTTCCGCGTTCGGTGACGTTTACAGTCGGAAATAGGCGCGCATCTGTTGTTTATTGCATATCGCCAATTGCAGCGCGTATTTCCCACATCTGCGCACCGCATGTCCAAATGCAGTTATTAGGCTTCTTAGTTTTTTAGGTGAAAATGAACTCCGCTAATCCGGCAATACTCTCGTCTTAGCACGTCTGGGGAAAACCCAGACGTGCTCGATGACCAATGATCTCGAGGCCGCGCGCGTCAATAAAAAAAAGAGAGTTCGCGGCCGGCGGCCGCAGGTAATCAAAGGTCGCACGGACTCTTCCACCCTCGCAATCGTAAGTCCCTCTCTGTTTGGTCTCCTCGGGCGGGCCTCAAGAGTAGGGAGAATTTTCCGCCTATTTATTCTCGCGTCTTCGGATAGAAAGAGTTCTGTTCCTTCCGGAAACCAGACAGCTACGGTCGAGACTCTGCTCTCTAACGTGCATCTCGCATCACTCAAAGGGGTTATACGCGACAAGTCCTCTTTCTGCCGCAAGTGCATGTCTGCGACACCGAGCCAAGAGAGGAAACCGTGTGCGCTCAGGTGTGTGAGTGTGTTGGGGTGCGACTGACTCGCTAGTGTCTCGTGATCCCAGTGACGCATTTCAAGGGGACTGACTGCGTCAGTGGAAGACACCCTCAAGTCTCCGGGGTGCTACCAGTTCCTTCCTGCCCATCAGTCGGCAAACTAAGCGACATCGCAGTTTTTGTGTGCCCAAGACGTTGGGGCTGCGGTGCGCTGATGTGTGTGTGTGTGGTAGCACCTTCCCTCCCTCTACCTATGTTGGCGTCGACTGTAAGCGAACACGCATTTTTACTCTGAATGGCCATTCACCGTGCAAACTGTACAGGCTCCGCGAGCCTCAGGTAATCTATTGTAAGCGTATCCAATTTCTCTCTCTCTCTCTCTATTTTGTATTAGTGGCGTAGTTTTATTTATAATAGTAAAAAACTCTGTAAGTATTCTATAGGATCTCGATGGCTTTTCCCCACTCACGACTGGGGTTTTTATGCCGGATGAGTATTCCTCACTTTAATAATTTCATTAAAGTTATATTGTATAATTAGGACTTATCATTTATAACACGCAATCATCCATCCCTAATTCCGAACTTATTTACTGTCACGTATTATCTCCTCGGCGCCTTCAGCTTGCCCGTCCGGAGTATAATTCATTGTTAATAATATTAATAATCGTAACATTTAAACTACAGTTTAAACAGTAATTTCAATCGTGATGAAGAATATCTGGTGCCACAAAAAAAGAAAGCTCTTGATGAAGGATATATTGGCTCTCAAAATGAGACAGAAGTTTAAAATTTCTTATCTATTCTTTTCTTTATGATAATTAACAATTATATACATGCATGCATAATTTTTTCTTTGAAATAGTTAATTGAAAATTAACTAGGTTCTCACATTTAAAACTGTTTTGATTGTTCAAGATTAGATCAAGATATATTTTTGTTTAAATCATTAGATTATACTATAAAAAATTGTTCAAGAATAATTATGTTTTAATTAAAGTCATTAGATCATTAGATTATACTAAAAAAATGTTCAAGTCAAATTATTTATTTCTTTATTTATATTTAAATTTAATTAAGTTATTTATTATATTTATTCTACTTAAGTTATTTATTATATTACATATAAACACGTATGTAATTTTAGATAGATATACTCAATGAAAATATCTTAAGGATTATATCATTAACATATTTTCATTAATTATTTTATTTTGTGATCTGTGATGATTGCTTAATTTAACTATTGTAATATTAATAAACTTTAATTTGTGATAAAACATTTTCATGATTGCATATGCTGTTTCATGTTTGTATATTTTTATATAAGAAATAAAGAAATACTATTGTTTCTACCGTTAATTTATTTCACGTTATTTATTTAAATAATTCAGTTTTAAATATTCTTTAAAATAATGAAAGTTGCTAAATTAATGATATATTTCATTGGAAAAAATATTAGAATAATTATAATTAGGTAACTTGCAACTTATCACAATGAAATTTTTCACAGATCACGATATTTACAGTATTCTATTGCATTACAATATTCTATCGCATTTTTGTTTTGAATTTTGAATTAAAAACTATTTACTTACATTTCATTATTATTATTCGTATACTAACACTAAATATTCCTAACTTTTTTTATTCTGATTCCTTTTCTTCTATTTTCAATCAATTAAATTTTCACATAAAATAGTTGATTACCCGGCAATCGTTGTGCAGTGTACGCATGTGCAATACGTTCAATCTTATTTTCTATATTCACTGATATTATCAGTATGATATTATCAGTATATTTTCTTAACAGTAAGACAAATATGAATTAGTGCAAGTGAAATGCAAACTATTTATTACACTTAATTGAATAATAATCAATACTAATTTAACAACTGTAAGTATTCAGTATTACACCAAAAACGTGAAACAATATAAAAAATCCAATTACCGTAAGTATTGAATATATGTTTCTATGAATACTTTTACATAAACTTAACCTTATTATGAAATTTTCAAGGAACTCATTTATAACTAATCAAATATTGTAATTCATGAATATTTTAATGTAAGTTATGAAATCATTGTTACATTCAATGAAATATTTTGTAAAAATTTCAATCGATGTAACAGGCTGCCGTTTAGTCTAAAATCACGCAAACGTACCTTTAAATGTGACTAAACGACGCCTTGTTATCTATGTGCTTAAAGCACAGTAACCTACCTTGCCCCGAAGTGCGCCTGCGCAGAGTCTTCTACTTCTCCGAGTTGGGTTCACCCAACTCGCCACTTGGCGGCGCTGTCGCTCTTACTAGTAGCGCTCGTGCGGCCGCCTCCGGAACCTAAGTTATCGACTCGCGTCTATCGAGAATCGCAAGATTCGTGCTTCGCAACCGGCGAATTCGAATCCCCTGAAAATAAACACTGGCGCGACCTCAGGACAAAGAAAAGACACAATAACGACTATCGAACTCAGAAATAATGACAATGATGCACTTTATTTAACTAATTAATTTACACGGGGAATCGGCCGAGAGGCTTACGCACGCACGCGTGAATGACAACACACGCTGATCGAGAGAGAAAGAAAAAACCGCGATTACCGCGAACTACCTGCTCGCGCGCAATAAACAAATTCTTCGCGCTCGCTGCGCGGATTCGCACGCAAATTAACAAGAGAAGGGAAGGTGCACCTACCGCAAGGACGATGTGGATACGGTGGCCAACCGTATCCGAATAACACGCTGTTACTTAGCTGCTCCGCTGCTTGCGGTACCACCTCGCTTTCTGTTGCTGCTGTTGTTGTTGCCGCTACTGAAGCTGCTGTTATTGCTGTTGCTGCTGTTGCTACTGCAGTTGTCGCCGCTGCTACTGCTGCTGCTGCTGCCGCTAGCACTCACCCACGCAAGTCGCAATGTCAACGGCAAACAAACACAAAAGTCGAACGGCTCGGGAAAATGGAGGTTAGGCGCACGAACTGACTGAGTGGCACAGTCATACTACCGGTCGGACCCTCCCCTCCCGGTCATTGCCCCTACGCTCTCTCTCTCTCTCTCTCGCGAACCGAGCGCGGCTACTCTCGTTTAGCCGCTCATTAACCTCGCGCGAGTCCTACGATTTTCGGCAATCGTTGCATCGATTATTATGTAGGAAATATTGTCATTTAAATGGAAATTAATTTATCAAAATCAAAATAATGTTTTTATGTGATATATTTCAATCAGATTCATCAAACAATTAACACAAAATATATTGCAACGGTAGTCGATTTAATTAATCGAACCGTTCGCGATTCTGCTTCTCGCGCGTTAGTTCGAACTATTGAGAGAGAGAGAGGGAGCGCGCGATGTTTTGAATAAGCAGTTACGCCTCAGCTGTTTACGCGAGTTTACCGCCGATTTGTGTTTTGCACTTTGATTCGCAAAAATAATTAGTTTTCTGAACAAATACGTGCGTGGGTGCAACAATAGTATTGCAGCAGCAAGCAGCGGTACAGAAGCAGCAGATTTGCAGCATATAAAGGCGAATTGAGCCAGTGCATCTGATTAATGGAGGTGCAGCGGCAGCTGATAATTTTGCAACAACAATTATGGCTGATCACCGTAATTGCACCGCATGGTAGGTGCACCTTCCATCATATTAAGCGAAACAAAAAACATTCGTTATTTTGTCTATTCGTGACAGCGATATATTTTTTGTATTCGCGTCGTGCGTTAGTTCGCGGTATAATTTAAATCTACTCTCTCTCTCTCTTTCTCATCGAACATAATTAAATTGTAAAATCCTATTTTCGTGCGTCAGTCTTTCGGCCCAACAAAGACTGTAGTGATTTTTTATAAATTAAAGTCTGTTAAATTTATTCGCCGTTTTCGTCATTTGATTTTCCTGGTAGCTTAAGTATTTGAAACAGGCTTAGGTTTTAATCTAATTACATCTAGGGGATTAAGAAGATTAGAAGTAAAGTCGCACATACTTAAAACTCATCAAGTGTAATAAGACACGTGACTTAAGGTGAGTTCAACTCTGATCTATAGAAGACAACTAGGATATATCATCTGACATTAAGGCGAATACACGTATTATCATACGTGTTTAACGGAGCGGCGGTTTGCTCTACATCGTGGGAGTTTGTTCTTAAATAAATTTCTCATTTTCAGATTTATCTCCTCCGTTACAATATTCTTTTATTTTTAACAAAAATCACACAATGTATATAATAACTTATTGTTGAATGCATTGATGTTTTTTATGCGAACTCTCAATGTATTTCTTACATATGCAATACAATATCTAACATTCTGTTTCTTTTTCATATCGCCATTTATTTATTTGTATATTTTACAGATTGCAATCAAAATTGAAAAGAATTTGTCCTCCAGCCAAATCATCATAATTCTGTTTTGAATTGAATGAAAGACTCGATTATGTTATTAGATTAGACTCGAAATCACATTTTTTAAGGTAAAATATTGAATATTTAGTTGTTAATGTTGTTTTTTAGTAAATCTATTTAATAATATTCATAATTTTCATTCATTGTTTGTTTAATTAAATTAAATGGGTTTCTATTCAAATTTACAATTTTCTGTTCAACCTGTTTTAATTTGTTTTCAACTATTATAGGTTTCAACATATAAAAAAATTCAACATATAAAAAAATAGGTTTCAACTATTATAAAAAAATTTGTGTGAGGGATTATCCTTTCTTTCGATGAAACAAGCTTAATAAGTACTTAAAATTTGTTAACAAAACCTATCTCAAACTCAAATAAATCATGATATATTGAGAAAAGTATTATATTCCACTGAACCTTTAAGTTGAATTCATATTATAGTTTATTTCAATTTCATAAGTTTTTGTAAAACATTTTAAGTAGCATTTGTAAGGCAAATATTATAAACATATAATCTGAAAAAAATTAAATACAGTTTAATTCATTAATTTTTTCTTTTTCAGGATAATCGAACATTTACTTCAATTTCTTCAACTTTTATTAGTATCACTATTACTTGAACTAATTACTATTACTTGAACTTATTACTATTATTTGAACTTCTTACTATTACTTGAACTTATTGCTGTTACTTGAACTTATTACTATTACTTAAACTTAGCTTAACATGTATACTTTAACTTCAACAATAAACCAAATAATCTAACAACGATTTAAACCGATAAAACACAATTATTAATTGACTACTGCAATCATACCATAACTTTTATTGGACTTACATTATTAAAATATAAAATTGTTTAATGCAATTTTTAATACTAGAAAAAATTACTTTTACGCATTAGTTTTGGAAGTATTATTGTTACTTTATCTAACTTTTACACGTTCGTCATGCCTGCTAGAAACATTAGACGTACTCCAGAAGAACAAGAATTACATCAACAAGCTAAACGAGTTCGTGATAGAGAAAATGCACGTCACAGACGTCAAGCAGCTCGAGATGTAACTTATCAAAGAAACATAACAATAGAACCTGATTATTTAGGCTCTATGAATATATTATGTTCACATTTTAAAGCTAAACATTTTAAAGATGAAATGATTTCTATTAAAGGTTTATCATTCAGTGATTGTTGTAGTCATGGCACAGTTTCATTAGATCCTTTACCTGAATTCCCACCTCAACTTTATTCATTATTTACTGGCCAACATCCTAAATCAAATTTATTTATGAATAATATTCGACCATATAATAACTCCCTTTTTTTTGCATCTTTAAATGCTAATTTATTTGATTTTGCGCTAAATCGTCCTGGACCATTTTGCTTTAAAATTCAAGGACAAATATACTATCAAATAAATACAGCATTATATCCAAATGACGGAGAAAATCCAACTTACGGACAACTATTTATAGTTGATCAATTACAAGCATTAGATTATCGATTACATAATAATTCAAAATTAGACTCTGAACTTTTACTAACTTTAGACGGAATTATACGTGAAAATAACATTTTTGCTCAATCTTACGAAATGATGAGAGTAGAAATAGAAAGACAACAATAATTATTATCCAATGATAACCCTTTTCAACTGGAATTACAATTACTATTTTCTTTGAAACCAGGTGTAGATAGAGACGATATCATTTTCAGTGCGTTAATAAAGTTGCTGCAATATTTTCAACCACAGCAGATGGAGAAATTCCAGAATCATATGTGACAATTAGAAATAAAAATACAAAAAATTTACAATACATAAGCACTATAGATTCTAATGTAGAACCCTGGATTTATCCTTTGTTTTATCCTTACGGTACTCAAGGATGGCACAAAAATTTAACGCGCGTTAATGATACTAAACGTATTTCTCGAATGGAGTATTATAAGCATCAAAGAGCCGTACGTGCAGACTAATTTAATCCTTTCATAAGGGGTGGTAGATTATTTCAACAATGGGCAGTCGATAGTTACGTAAAAGTTGAAAAAGATCGCATACAATATTGTAAAGATCATCAAAAAGAATTACGAGCTGATACTTATAAAGGTCTTAGTGATTTTATGCAAAATACTGCTATTGAAGTTGGTGGACAAGTTAGTAAAACCGTTGTTCTTCCTTCAACTTTTACTGGATCGCCGCGTTACATGCAACAACGTTATCAAGATGCTATGGCAATCGTAAATGAAAAAGGGAAACGTGATGTTTTCGTTACAATAACATGTAATCCCAACTGGCCTGACATTCAAGAAAACCTTTTGTCTGGTCAACAAGCTTCAGATAGACCAGATATTGTATCTCGAGTTTTTCATTTGAAAAAAGATCGACTACTTGATGTAATAATTAAAAAAAATTTTTTTGGCCAAATTGCTGCTTTCGTTTACGTTATTGAGTTTCAAAAAAGAGGTTTACCACATATGCATTTATTAATAACATTGGCAAGTGGATTCAAATGGACTACTCCTGAAATTTTTGATAAATATATATCAGCTGAGTTTCCCAATAAAATAAATAATCCACGATTATATGACATCATATTAAAACATATGGTACACAGGCCTTGCGGTGACTGGTGTATACAAAATGGTAAATGTTCTAAAAAATTTCCTAAAAATTTTCAGAATGAAACTACTATGGATGAAAATGGTTATCCGAATTATCGCTGAACAAATGATGGCATTATTCACGAACGCTCCAACGGTCATCAAGTTGATAACAGATGGATAGTATCTCATTGTCGAGAACTATCAGAAATGTTTGACTGCCATATAAATGTCGAAGCAGTATCGAGTATTTTAGCTGTAAAATATTTATATAAATATATATACAAAGGGCATGATGCTGCTACAGTCGTTATTCAAGATTCCAAACATGGTGTAGGTGTTTATCATGATGAGATTAAAAAGTTTATAGAAACTCGATATGTCGGCCCTGTTGAAGCTATCTATCGTTTATTAAGTAAACCATTACAAGATAGAAGCCATAGTATTATTAGATTACCTGTGCATTTATCCAATAATCATTCGATCATTATTTCTGATAATGTAAATGATCCCTTGACGTTACAAAATCTACTAAACAGTACGAGCAGTATGTTGCTCGATTATTTTAAATTGAATAGCGAAAATGCCTTAGCTAGGCAGTATTATTATGGAGAAATTCCAAAACATTTCACACATAAAAAACAGAAAAATGGAATAGTGTATTTAGATAAATGGAATTCACGAAAAAAACATTTCAATGTCATTGGGCGTATGTACTCTGTTAGTCCAACACAACTTGAATTATTCCACTTAAGATTATTATTATTACATGTCAAAGGAACCGTAAGTTTTGAAAGTTTAAGAACTGTTGATAATGTAATACACCCTACTTTACAGCAGCTTGCTTAGCATTGGGTCTCATTGAAAATGATGAAGAATGGAAAAGAGCATTGGAAGAAGGAACAAAATGGATGATGCCTCAAAAACTTCGTTATCTGTTTGTACGAATCCTTATACATTGTCAACCACTTAATCCAGAAGAATTATGGGACCAATTTAAAAATCAACTATCTGAAGATTTTTCTCGATACCACGATGAAAGCATTAGCAATAAAATGGCGTACTTTCAGATTAACACATTATTAAATGAAGAAGGTCGTAGTTTAGCTGACTTTCCTACAATGAGTCAATTCGTAGAAACAGAATTTCCATGTCTAAACCAGTTAGCATTTCCCAGATTTTTGCAACCAACTGCAGAACGAGTTCAAGATCGATATAATAACTTAAATCCACAACAGACACAAATTGTTGATATGGTTGTCGAAGCCGTCCAAAATATCAATTATACTGGTCCAAAATGTATTTACATGGATGGACCGGGAGGGTCGGGAAAAACATATGTTTATGAAACTATATATTATAAATTCAATTCAGAAAACATTAAAATATGCGCGATGGTATTTACCGGGATTGCAGCTACATTACTTCCACACGGAAAAACTGTACATAAAACATTTGGTTTACCAGTTCCAATGTTTCAAAATTCTTCTTCCAATATCAAAGCACAATCTAAAGAAGCTCAACTACTACGAGAAACTGAAGTATTTATTTCGGATGAAATTTCAATGGCTCCAAGATATGCTTTAGAAATTGTTAATAAAACTTTACAAAATTTCATGAATAATAACTTACCGTTCGGTGGAAAAGTTATTATAGTGGGAGGAGATCTAAGACAATTATTGCTAATTAAAGTTCATGGAACACGGAGTGAAATATTAAGTCTTTGCGTAAAATACAGCCCAGTATGGAATTATTTTACTAAATTTTCATTGACTATAAATATGAGGGTTTTACCAAATCAAATAGAATTTTCAAAATTTTTGTTAAATCTTGGCAACGGCACGTTAAATGATCTAAATGATAATGTAAATCTTCCTGAGCAATGCATATTACCTCAAAATGTTAACCTGATCGACAGTATATTTAGAAAATTAATTGAAGAAAAGAAATTTCAAGAAATGAGTAAATGTGCTATATTATCAGCTAGGAATGTTGATGTAGATTAAACAAATTACTAATTTACTGAACATTGACTCTGAACGTATATATACTGCTATTGATGTCGTTATTAATAACAATGGCGAAATAGATGATGTTATTTTACCAGAACATTTACATAATTTAAATCCTCCAAGTTTGCCCCCTCATGAATTACGCTTGAGAAAAAATTGTATCGTAATGTTAATAAGAAATATTAGCATAAATGAAGGCTTGTGCAATGGAACGAGATTGCAAATAATAGATTTATCAAACCACTTAATAAAATGTAAAATTTTAACAGGTGACAGAGCAAACGAAATTGTCTTTTTAAATCGTATAACCTTATATTCTGAAAATGATTATCCATTCACATTCAAGAGAAGACAATTTCCAATAAAACTAGCTTTTGCAATGACCATTAACAAAGCTCAAGGAAAAACTTTTACAAATACTGGTATTGATTTAAGAAGAGATGTATTTAATCATGGACAACTTTACGTAGCAATGTCCAGAGTTAGATCTTGGAATTCTGTCAAAGTATATTTAGGAAACCAAGTAGAAACAAGAAAAGTAAAAATTTTTGTTTACAAAGAATTGTACGTATAAAACTGTTGGATTAGTTTGGACCGTATATTGCAACGATTACCGAAAATCGTAGACTCGCGCGAGGTTAGCGAGCGGCTAAACGAGAGTAGCCGCGCTCGGTTCGCGAGAGAGAGAGAGAGAGAGAGCGTAGGGGCAATGACCGGGAGGGGAGGCTCCGACCGGTAGTATGACTGTGCCACTCAGTCAGTTCGTGCGCCTAACCTCCGTGTTTCCGAGCCGTTCAGATACGTGCGCTGTTTGATTCCTGGTGAGAGTGCGGACTTCGGTGAGGTGTGCAGCAGCAGCAGCGGCAGCAGCAATAGCAGTAGCAGCAACTGCGATAGCAGCTACAGCAGCAGCATCAACAGCAGCAACATCAGTGGCGACAGCAGCAACAGCAATAACAGTATTAGAGGCGGTGCAGCGAGCAGCGTAGCGGCGTTCTAACGATTCGTCGTCCGGATACGGTTGGCCACCGTATCCATATCATCCTCGCGGTAGGTGCACCTTTACACAACACGATAGCACAAAGAGAGTTTTAACAAGGCAATTTGTCAATTATATTATCCGTGAAATACTAGGCGTATTTTGAAAAAACAGTGCACACAGTAGAAAAATGATTTTATCTGAGTTGGAGCTATGGAAAATTAGATGGAAGAACGAGATATATGACACATCAATAGATGTGTTGAAATTATTAGATATCTGATGGGCAAATGTATACTTAATCACATTAAATATAATATTCAAAATATCCACTACAATGTCATTCAGCGCGGCTAGCGCATAGCATTTTCAACGCTTAGGCACATAAAATCTTTATTACGAGCTAGCATATTGGATAAAAGGCTCACTTGATTAGCCCTATAATGTCTGTCAATTACGATATTGTGATAGATATCGAATCGAATATCAATCGGTGTGCAGCCATGCGCAAGCAAGGAATTGAATTCATGTTGTAAATGAAGATTAATATGAATGTAAATACATATGTAAATAATAAATTAATGTAATATTTATAAGTTTGTAAATTATAGAATATTAGTGTATCAGTTTCAGTACGATATTTTATGCGCGGTGGCAACAGATCCACACGTCACGGTGGAATCAAAAACATGATAAATAAACATACGCGCGGCAACATCTAATTTTCACTTATACCAGCGGCACTTTACCTACTTACTTATCTCAAGTCTGACGATTCACTCGACTACGCTACAGTCACTCGATTTCTTGGCTAGCAGTAGGATCTACGTACAGCTGAGTTCACGAGCAGTGGCAAAATGGACAAGTAACGGTTCTTCACGGTCAAAGATTCTTTACTTCTCCTTTTTCCGAAAAAAATTATTTCAATGGCCAATATGCTAATTCGGATATCGGTAGCACCCTCCGAATATTCCCGTCATTGATCAATATGCAAACTAGAAAAGTAGCAGCGTCCTCATTTTATCTTCTACCTCATCGATATTTACCCTCTCTCATCGCCCACTAAGTCGATCAGCAATGATTCATGAGAAAAATCTATCTCTACTCCTATTTATTTTACGGTGCGGAAGGAAATCAAATTTTATTCTAATTCGCTTATTGGTTGTGACATCACCGACAAGTTTTGTCAGAGGTTCAAATTTCATTAGTTAATTATATCGATTTGATTTAATTGACTACTTGTCATTTATGAGTAAGCCTATGGAATTATAGAAGTCGTGTACATGTATTTACAATTTCCCCTTTGTACGTTACACGTAATAAGTCGAATCCTTATTATCGCAGTAGATAAGCAATGTATGTTCTGGGACACAAAGGAGCCGACAAAGGATGCCGCCAATGTATAAGGATACGTGTATGTTCTGGGACACAAAGGAGCCGCCCGATGAAGGTGTGTAGGTAGTGACACCTTTTGATTTATGGTCAGACCCCATGGTGAGTGCCTAAAAGGGATTTGATGTACCTTTGACACCTTCCGCGTGCCAGTGGGCCCCATGCTGAGTGTTAAGGGGCATTTGATGTTGGTTTGACACCTCGCGCGCGCCGCCAATGTATAAGGATACGTGTATGTTCTGGGACAGAAAGGAGCCGCCCGATGAAGGTGTGACCTTTTAATCGCGATAAGGTGAGACCCCATGCCGAGTGTTGCATTTGATGTTCGTTCGACACCTCCGGCGTGCCAGTGGGCCCTGCGAGGGGGCCAGTCTCCCCCCCCCCTCCTTCGATAGTAGGACGCTTCACCCACCCACCCACCCACCCACCAACCTACCCACCCACCAACCCACCCACCCACCAACCCACCCACAGAGGTTGTTAAGGTAGGATGCTGTAGAAGTCGGTAATAGTGCGGATGCTGTTTTCTCTCTCTCTCTCTCTCTCGCTCTCCTTCGATAGTAGGGTGCTTATACTAGCTAAGTGTGGACCCTTGGAGAGGAGGTAGCGTCTCTAGCTTGCTAGGCGCGTATGCCGTATAGTGAGGATGCTGTTCTCTCTCTCTCTCTCTCTCTCTCTCTCTCTCTATCCCTCTCTCTCACTCTCCTTCGATAGTAGGGCGCTTATGCTGGCTGAGTGTGGGCCCTCGGAGAGGGGGTAGCGTCTCTAGCTTGCTAGACGCGTACGTCGTATAGTGTGGATGCCGTTCTCTCTCTCTCTCGCTCTCCTTCGATAGTAGGGCGCTTAGTAAGCTTATGCTAGCTGAGTGTGGGCCCTCGGAGAGGGGGTAGCGTCTCTAGCTTGCTAGGCGCAGCCACCACCCACCCACCCACCCACCTCCTACCTTTTGTCTGACTACTCCCTCTTCAACCTACAGCGCCGAAACCGCTGCTTTCAGCGCCACCATAGTGCTTAAAAGCCGTGCTCGATGGGAAAAGAGCGCAGTCTTTCGAGACAGCCCGCTTCACTAGCTTTCTTAGCAGTGACAAGCAGTAGTAGTAGTAGTAGTAGTAGTAGTAGTACTAGTAGTAGTAGTAGTATTACTAGTTGACCTACGTGCATTTTCATTACAATGGCTTCTATTGCTTATTTTGAAAATACAGTACGCGATTTATGGAAAGCCTATTACAACTCAGACGCTAATAAGGATGATTTTATTAGATGGAAAAATATAATAATTACCGCTTTGCATTCTCTTGAAGAATATATGTTACGGCCTAACTCAAGTAGAGCAATACGACAGAGATGTCAAACATGCGCTACTCATTTAAATTCAATCGAAATTAATTTAAATAATTCCATAAAAGTCGGAGGAAATGTTAATTCATTACGAGTCATTCCAAACCAAATTGAAGGGGATGGAGTTATTTGGCGTGAAATAAATTCAGCATTTGAAAAACGTATCATTACTGCATTCATAGCCAATCAAGAACATAGAGATATAAAGTCATTCTTAAAAGCAGCAAATAAATTATTACAACTACAAATACCAAAATATCTTTCAATTCATAATGCTCTAAAAATAAATATAGAAATGTCAGCTCAATTTACCGTAATAAAAGATAATGTAGAGGACATTCAAATAAAGTATTTCAACACCGAAAATGTTTCTATTTATAAAACGACAGATCTTAAATTATGGTTTACAGAAAATATTGAAGATGTTATACTTAAAAATTTAGAAGAATTTCAAGAAAAAGATTCCGGTTGGACATTAAAAACTATCATCGGTATTACTGTTAATATAAATAAATTTAATCCTTTCAAACCTGGCTCATATATTCAACTACCAAAACAAATAGCAGATAAAAAAGCAATTATCAACGTTCAAAATACAGATAATGAATGTTTTAAATGGGCTGTGCTTGCCTGTCTTCATACAGTTAGATTTCATAGCGAAAGAGTTCAAAATTATATGCCCTTTGCGAATGAATTGAAATTCGATGATATAAACTTTCCTGTTGAGGTAAAGAATATTCCTAAATTTGAAAAATTAAATAGTATTTCAATAAATCTATACATACTAAAAAAATACGGTTTGAAATTCGAAGTCTCACCATATTATATATCAACTTTAAAACAAGATAAGCATGTAAATCTTTTGTTACTACAAAGCGATTATATTGATGAGAATGAAACAGAAAAATCTAATAGATCAAATAACAGTGATAATTTCAAATTAAAATTCCACTATGTATGGATTAAAAATTTATCTGCTCTTGTTAGAAGTCAAGTAACGAAACATACTGCACAAATTTATCTCTGTGAACGCTGTCTCCACTATTTTAATAATAAAGAAAAATTGAATATTCATGAGACTGATTGTTCAAAATTAAATAAATATAGAGTTAATCTACCTAATTTTCCTCTTCTGAAATTTAATCATTATGATCGAAAAGAAATGGTTCCGTTTATTATCTATGCTGATTTAGAGTGCTTATTGAAACCAGTAAATAACGGACGATCCTTCCAAGACCATGAAGCCTTTAGTGTGGGGCTTTATATAAAATGTAGTTATGATGATTCCAAATCAGTCTTTAAGATGTATAGAAAAAAACTGAATGAAGAACAATCACCCGCACAATGGATTATCAAACAATTTCAGATTTTGTTAGATGAAATGAATCAAATATATAAGAATGCAATAGAAATGAATCTTTCATGGCGTAATCAAATGGATTTCAAGATGAGCAAAATGTGTCATATTTGTAGAAAATATTTTCAACCTGATGAAACAAGAGTCAGAGATCATTGTCATTTGACGGGTCGATTTAGAGGTGCTGCTCACGCATCCTGTAATTTAAATTATAAGAATCCTTATTTTATACCAGTTGTCTTCCATAACCTTACTGGATATGATTCTCATTTTATAATAAAAGAAATAGCTACTAGCTCTGATCTTGAGGGAAATGTGACTGTTTTAGCTGAAAACAAGGAAAGATATATAGCTTTCACAAAACATGTGGACGGTAGTACTATAAATTTTCGATTTATTGATTCGTTTCGTTTTATGCCATCATCTCTCGAAAAACTGTCTTCATACTTAACCAAACTAAATATCGTAGAGCATGAATTCAAGATAGATAAATATACAAAAACACAAATAGAATTATTGAAGATAAAAGGCGTTTTTCCATATGAGTATGTTAACAGTTTTGAAAGATTAAAACAGACTCAATTACCACCTATCGAAGATTTTCATAGTCAATTGATAGATAGCAACATCTCTGAAGCTGACTATGAGCATGCTCAAAAAGTGTGGAATGCATTTGACATCATTGATTTAGGACAGTATTCTGATTTATATTTAAAAACTGACGTATTACTCTTGGCCGATATTTTTGAAAATTTTCGTAAAACGTGTATGGACGCGTATCAACTCGACCCGGCACACTATTATACTACTCCTGGATTAACATGGGATGCTATGTTAAAGTGTACAAAAATTGAGCTAGAACTTTTAACCGATATAGACATGGATTTATTCATCCAAAAAGGCATTCGAGGAGGTATTAGTCAATGCTGTAATAGATACTCAAAAGCTAATAATCGATATATGGGCTCAGAATATAATGAAAAAGAACCTAGCAAGACTATGATGTACTTTGACGTTAACAATTTATATGGATGGGCAATGACGCAATCATTACCATATAAAAATTTTAAGTGGGTCTCTAACATCGATGAGCCTCATTTTTTCAATGTTTCCGATAACAATGAGGTTGGATATATTTTAGAAGTTGATCTAGAGTATCCAAAAGAACTACACGACGAACATAAGGACCTTCCACTTTGTCCTGAACACAACACACCACCTGGGTCAAGACAAAAAAAACTTTTAACAACACTGTATGATAAAGAACGATATGTCATTCATTATAGAGCGCTAAAGCAGGCTATTAAATACGGACTCAAAATAAAACAAATACACAGAGCACTTCAGTTTATTCAAAAGCCTTGGCTTAAAACTTATGTAGATTTGAATACAGAAAAAAGAAAACAAGCTAGAAATGAATTTGAAAAGTTATTCTATAAACTCATGATTAATGCAGTATACGGAAAGATTATGGAGGATGAAAGGAAACGAAAAGACGTTAAATTAATTAGTACATGGAGTGGTAGATATGGAGCAGAAGCACGGATCGCGCAACCCAACTTTCATAGTAGTTCAATCTTTGATGAAAATTTAGTAGCAATACAGTTATCATGGATGTCTATTAGTATTAAAAAACCAATATATATTGGACTTTGTGTGTTAGATCTCTCAAAAACATTAGTATATGACTTCCACTATGGCTACATAAAAGAAAGACTACCTCATAAAGCAAAATTACTTTATACTGATACAGATAGCCTCATATATGAATTTAAAGATGTTGATATATATGAAATAATGAAAGAAGATATCAATAAATTTGATACATAAGATTACTCAGAAAATAATCAGTTTAATATGCCGTTAGTTAATAAAAAGGTTCTCGGTATTATGAAAGATGAATGCAATGGTAATATTATGAGAGAATTCATTGGACTTCGAAGTAAAATGTATAGTATACTAATAGAAAACCATCAAGCAATAAAGAAAGCAAAAGGCGTAAAAACACATACTGTCATAAAAACAATAGATCATGAAGATTTTCGAAACTGTTTATTGGATTTAGAAATTATTAGGCGTGAGCAATGTAATATACGAAGTGTATTACATCAAGTAAGAACAGAAAGAGTGCAGAAAGTAGCACTAAGTCCATATGATGATAAACGATGTATATTCGATAAAAATCCTGATACACTTCCATGGGGTCATTACAAAACTATTGAAACGTCAAAGCTTAAAATCAAGAGTGCGGAAGAACGCAGGAAAAGAAAGATCATAGAAATGGAAGAAAATCCTCAAGAAAGTTGTAAGCTTCCTCTAACCTCCGACAGAAGTCTCTCAGAACAGAGTAGTATGAAAGAAAGTTGTAAGCTTCTTCCAACCTCCGACAGAAGTCGCTCAGAACAGAGTAGTAATAGTGGGGAGGAAGAAGGCTCAGTTAGGAAAAGACTAAGGATAGAATAGTGAGAGAGTGGGGACAACGGTAGAGTGGGGGACAACGGCAAACATGGCGACTGAAGTCTGAGGAGTATGAGCAATGGAATCATATGAGAAGTTACTCAAGTGGGGATAAGGCGAAAAGAGAGGGAAATTACGGCGGCTCGAGTTCTCCGAGAGGGGACGCATGGTACAAAACGGAGAACACACCTCAGTCCGGCGCAGTTATTCAGCAGTAGGTTGAAGCAACAGCAGTAGTCTCTCTTCCTAGTTCTCCTATTAGACTTCTAAATTTTCTCTTAAAAGTAAGTTTCTTGTATACTAGTAGCTCTCTAACTATATATCCTAGTAGTATTAATTATTGATTGATTTTTTGTTATTGTAGAATAGACTTTTCATCAATTAATAGAATAGCCAAATCAGCATTTTTACCAAGAAAAACAATGACGCAATTAGAGAATAATTGTACATATATGATAACGAGATTAAGATGGCTTAATACTCGTTATGGTTTTAGCATAGTGATTACAGTAGACGATGAATTTGAAGTATTTTTACCTAAGCGAGTAAGCTTAGCATTAGAAAAAGATGAAGCTATGCTGAAAAAATTATTCGAGACCGTGGAAAGAAAGGAGTTGTTTATTTACCATCGAGATGGCTCGAATTTTGAATTTAAAAATTAATCTAGCATAATATGTGAATGTATAAATAGTAAATAAATTTATATTTAAAATTTTAATTATCTCTTTAATCCAAATTTAATTATTCCTTCAAATCCTTTTTTGGAGAGGTTGAAGTAATTCCTTATGCGTTCTTTCTGCTGAGTTTCGACTTAGTGTAAAGGTCTCATAAGCAATGTTAGTAGTGGAAGCACCTCACAGGTGAGAGCGATGGTTGGGGCTCTCACCATTCCCTAATAAAAAATAAGAAAGAGAGGGGAGGGGGATTTCGGCGGCTCGAAAAGCGAAGTAGTGGGGTTATATTCTAAAATATCGATAAGATGTTAATAGGAATACCATTCTGTTCGAAGCATTGGTAAGAAGAAGAAGTAGTAGTAATAGTAGAAGCTTAGCCATGCCAGCTATAAGAGACAACAGGAGATCTCACTCCTCTTCTAAGCATGTATGGTTTGCGAAGAATGTTAAAATACATCATCTTCCATACGAAGAAAAAGACTCTAGAAAAGGTATTTGGGAGCAAATAGCACGAGATCACGAACGTTTCCAAAGACGTATTGCTGAATTGAATAAAGTTATATCACGAGTATTACTCAAAAAAAACGTATATTGATGATGAATAGAATGCTTGGTCCTATATTAGAAAATCATCACACTATATATATGTTAAATAAAATGGAAATCTAATTTAAAGTAGAGGGAGGCGGTTGTGGCGGCTCGAAAACCAAAGTAGTGGGGAAAGGTTTTAAAAGAGCTGTGAGCCTCGAAGAGCTTCATTCTGCCTCAAGAATCGAGTAGTAGCAGTAGTAGCAGTAGTAGCAGTAGTAGCAGTAGTAGAAGCAGTAGTAGCAGCAGCAGCAGTAGCAGCAGCAGCAGTAACAGTACAAACAGCAGTGAGAGCAGTAGTAGTAGAAGTAGTAGTAGAAGTAGTATTAGAAGAAGAATACGTAACATTCTAGATTTCTTTACCTACAGCAAGATGAATTTTGAAATGTTGAATAACATTGGAATGAAGCTTTTCGATATACTTCCTGAAAAAAGTCATTATGAATTGCATGAAGATGAGAATTATCTAATAACATTCATGAGACAAGATGAATCTCGAATTATTCTTGAACTCGATTGTGAGTTCGAAATTGTTCTACCGGACCGAATGTCAAGAGCGATAATTCATCATTTGGATCTTTTTATTTATCTTTCTGATAGAGTACAAAAATATGCATTATTTATTCAATATTATGGATGTGATCGATTTCAATTTAATATTAAGTAAATGTATTTGTATATCTTATTAGTTCTTAATAAAGATTGTATTATATAAATTTATTTTCTGGAGAGGTAAATGAGTCATTAGTGTTTCTATTAAAGCAGGTTTCGACTTGTCTTAATGGACTCACTAGTGTCGAATATAAAAAATGGAAGTACCTCACAGGTAAGAGCGAAGGTTGGGGCTCTTATCCTTAAAATAAAAAAAAAACAATGTAATATTTATAAATGAAAACAATTATTTATTTAAATACAAGCTAGATACATATAAATTTATATTTGTAATTCATTGTTGTATAGTCTCCTTATTTATCCAAGAATTGTGAGTATTATCAAAGCCAAGCCATTTTACATAGACTTCATTACCCCGTCTTCTGAGAATTTTTTCTACAAGATAAATATCAGGATACATAGCTTTCTGTAGTTCTTGCTCATAAAAACCTCCAACAATGGGATTTTCTTGATAATCTACTAGGTGATATGTTACAGGTTTAGTTCTCGAAATACGATGAATAGTAAAAATTTCTGTAGACCAATTAGGCGTATATCCTTTTTCAAAAACGTGTTTAGACTTGCTTACTCGCACTTTATCTCCTACCTGGAATTTCGGTTTTTTGAAAAGACTTTGATCGTAAGAGAATCGTGTCAAGACCTGCATTTCATTTTCTTTAGTCACGTCTTTAGGCTTCATATTTATTGTACGGTGTTTTTGATTATTATAAGATTCTATTAAACTGGGGAGAAAGTCAATCCACTTATAATTTCCTATTAAACTGAATTTTTTCCACATAATATTTTTTAGTGTTCGATTGAAACGTTCACAAATTGATGCTTTAAGATTGCTATAAGTAGAATAAAGGTTTATTTTATATTTTTTCATTAAACTTTGAAAATTTGTATTGTAGAACTCTTTGCCTCTATCCACTTGGAGATTTTTAGGAATGCGTCCCTTTTTTAATACAGACTCCATTGCGTTAGTGACATCTGTAGCAGTTTTCTGTTTTACTGGAACTCCCCAAGCATATTTAGAGAACGTATCTATAATAGTTAACAGATAGCGAAAACCTTTATTCTCTCTAGAATAGTTTTGCATCTCAACAAGATCAGCTTGCCACGTCTCATCTATTCCGCGTATATCGACTTTTCGACGAGGATAGTTTCGACGTGCTGGTTTGTGTAACTCATCCACCACTCTTTGATGTTTCATTTTAAAGTTTTTTTTTTTAAATTTCAAACGGTCCAATTTTTGTAAAAATGTCTAACGGTCCAATAGTTTTTTCTATCACTTTCTCTTTCTGTTTCTCTTTATGATTACTAATATTATCTTTTTCTAACTTAGCAATAATTACTTGATGCTTTACTAATTCTAATCTTATTGTATCCAATGATTTTGAGAGATCATTTATCATACTCGTAAGCGTAGTAACGTTAGGTATAATAGTTTTTTGCAACGTTCGTAAGTTTACAGCATCGTTACTCTCCTGAGGATCGGCTATATAACAAATTCTTTTGTCATTCGCGTCGTATTGTCCGTCTTTAGTGATATTATACCCTATACCAGGAGGACCTTGATTACCCTCCTTTTTTTTCAATGTACGTCCAAACACATCAACACTCATTTTATTACTGAGGAATATTTAGAATTGTCTTAATATATATAGCCAGCTTCACGTAATTCTTCAATGATTGAATGAATTTCATTAATATGACTAGGATTACCAGCGGTTTGTTCGGCGATAAGCAATCTCAATCGATCAACGAGCTCGTTTGGATCATCCCAATATACATAATCAAATAATGTTCCTTTTCTTGCTATTTTATAGTTAGGAAAAAGACCTCTTCCATCAATAGTCAATTTTCGCTTCTTAGCACTACCACTTAAAGATAAATTTGGACCAATATACGTTTTGAATTTATTTACATGCTTATTGCGATATTCTCCATTTGTTTCATATCTCTTACGATGAGCGTTAGTGATTTCAAGAATTTTTATATAATTTTCAATATCTGATGAACTGATTAATTTAGAATTAGGTTCTTTACGAAAGAGAAGTTCCATTAATCCAGATGTCTTGCTGAATGCTTTATCATTCACAGTCACATTATCGTTTTGGAAAGAAATTGGAGAATTGCCTATGACATATGTATTTTCATGCAAGCGAACGCCAAATGTCTTGTCTAAATTACTTTTCTGTTGCGGTTCATGCAATAGTCGAATATAGTTTCCTACAATCGAGTCATCCAATAGCTGTTTTTGTTGTTTTGAACTAACATTGTCTAAATTTATTGCGGTTCTATCAACTGTTGATTCACTAGTCTTACTAAATTCATCTTCATCACCATCATCAGTAATAGACATAGCGGATTCAAATGAAGAATCAAGCGGATGTAATATTGAATTTAAGTCATTAACAGTACTATTGAAATATCGAGATTTATAGGGAATGTCAGCTGTTGTTTTTGACTTGAAAACTTTATCGAACGTAATTTTCTTCTCCTTGTTCGTTTCCTGTTCAGTATTATCGTTAGTTTTATCAATAGCTACCTCCACAAGTTTCTTCAATGGATCAACCATAGGTTTAAAAGTTTCATTCAATGTATTTTCTAAATCAGCTTTGTCACGTTTTATTAGTTGATACTTACGTCTGATGGCATCACGAGCCTCAGATAATTGCTCGAGCATCTTCTTTTCTTTTTCAAAATTAGCCATGTTGACGCTTGCAGTTTCTAAAGTTAAATAATCTTCATTCGTTCACTCCGTTATATTTATAGCAAAAGAATCGAATCCTTTTCTATACCGTCCATGATTGATTGGTCTATCTCTATCAATAACTATAAATCCATGATTATCGTCTCTCCAACATTTTGAACAAATTACTTTAAACTTCTCAAAAGTCATATCTGAGTTAACATGATCGTTATAAATATGTTTAATATTCACGTCATCTTGTCGAAACAAAACTAGTAAATTCACATTATCTCGAATGAGATGCTTCGGTATGCGAGCGTATGATTGACAGAGATAGAAACTATCTACCTTTTTATGTCTTCCCATACAGAAGAATGCTCTCACGTTGTCCTGCTTTTCAGTGGCTATATCGTCAAAAATCATGATGGAATTTGGATTAGCTTTATCCGGTGAAACAACTGCCTCATGCTCGCTGAAGGCATAATACTGTATACCATCAATCGGTTCCAATAAATCTTTTAAAAACTTATACTTTGGTTGATTGAGAGACTTTGAATAAACATAAAAGTTTTCAAATCTAAGTCCATTAGGATGTGTGATTAGTGTTAGCAAACAGTTAGTTTTCCCACAGTTACTAGGACCACAGAAAACTGCTCGTATACTGTCAGGCAGTAGTTCACCATGTCTTTTTTCTCGTTTTTCCGTCTCAACCACATTATCAAAATTTATGACTTGCAACTTATGCGGTTGCTCTTTGAAGTCCATATTGTTTTCTAATCACCGATCGAAGGACGAATGAGACTACTAACTATAAAAAGACTGTTTATATATTTTTAGTTTCATTAAGACTTTGTCTTCTGATGAGGTATGATCATTTGTTACAAAAGAAAGACTGGTGGTGCTGGCTTAGTGAATAAGATCATTAATAACTTACCATTCGAAGCTCATTTGCCTGGTTATCAGTATTGCGGACCGGGAACTAAATTGAAAAAACGACTTGCTCGTAGTGATCCTGGAAAAAATCCGCTAGACGCTGCTTGTAAAGATCACGATATTACTTATTCTCAAAATCGAGAGAACATTGAGGCGAGAAACGAAGCCGACAAAATTCTAGCTAAACAAGCCTGGGATAGAGTGCAAGCGAAAGATAGTAGTTTTGGTGAGAAAGTTGCTGCATTTGCTGTAGCCAACATAATGAAAGTTAAAAGTAAACTTGGTATGGGTGTTAAAATTTTATAACGAGGAAAGAAACGAGGTAAGGGATTAAAAAATCGCCAACAACGACGACAGCGACGAAAGACACATGTAAAAAGGAAAAATCTATCAATTGCATTGAAAAAAATTATTAACGCTGCCTCGAGAAGTGTTGTTCCTAGTAATAAATCACTCTTTGTCATTCGTTCGGCTATAAAAGGCGCTAAAGAAGCTGTGAAGAAGGCTGGAGGAAGAAGAAAAATTAATGTTCCTCGTATTCTACCAATTCCTAGTAAAGTGGATGGAGCTCTTCCTTTTTTAATTCCATTATTTGCCGCTTTGAGCGCCACTGGAGCTTTAGCTGGAGGAGCTGCTTCAATAGCAAAAGCCGTTAACAGTGCTAAGGCCGCTCAAAATGAATTGAAAGAGGCTCATAGACACAATAAAACTATGGAAGCTATTGCTATTGGTAAAGGACTTTATTTGAAACCACATCGTAAAGGTTATGGTCTTCATCTGAAACCATATTCAAGTGGAAAAGGTTTAAAAAAAAAAAGCTCGAAATAACTTTACCTAATCGAGCACTGACAGATCATGATATAAGAAAATATGCTAAAATACTAAAAATTGCAAATTTTCGAGGTGTTTTTAAGCGTGATGCTCTACCGACCGATGGGCCTCGATATCAAGAGACAGCTATTGTAAATTTGGATAATAAACGGGGGCCAGGTACTCATTGGGTAGCATATAAAAAGAAAGGCGATGAGGTTATGTATTTTGATAGTTTTGGTAATCTACAGCCGCCTATAGATCTATTGCTTTATCTCAAAGTTAATAGAATCATGTATAATTATATTAGATATCAAGATTTTAATACATATAATTGCGGCCATCTTTGTCTCAAATTTCTTTTAAACAAACTATAGAAAAGACGACTAGTATATAAAATACTCATGCAAAGAATGACTGTCATTTGATTTGAATCTGTCATGGAGAATACACTAACATTGAGTCTCTCGGGAACATCATCCGTACTCGAATCATATTATTTTCCACCGATCGAATTGATAGCAAACAAAAAATACGTTCTTGGTCTAGTTGAGCTATTGACATTTAATTCAATACCAAACATTGACGTTGGTTGTAATAAATTTTACATTGAAGGTCAAGAAGCTATCACTTTACCGACTGGTAGCTACGAAATAGAAGATATTGAAAACTTTCTCATAGACGAATTAGCACCTAAAGGTATATCGTTTAGCCTAAAACCAAATAATAATACTTTACGTAGTGTCATTCGGTGCAGTCAAAAAATACATTTTGAACCAGATGATTCTATTGGATCAATTTTAGGCTTCACTAAACGCACGCTCGTTGAAAACGAAACACATAGTTCTGACTTACCCGTCACTATACTCAAAGTCAATGCTTTACGTGTAGAGTGTAATATTACTACAGGCTCTTACATAAACAATCGCAAAGTACATACTATACATGAATTTTTCCCAGCAGCCCCACCTGGATATAAGATTATAGAAGTTCCCTCTCACGTCATTTACCTTCCAGTCGCTGTGAGGAGCATTGATCATTTTCAAATTCGTATATTTGATCAAGACGGAAACCTAGTTAACTTTCGAGAGAGGTCATCACAGTGCGAGTACATATAAAGACCATATCTTAGTAATGGGTATCATTTACAATATAAAGTCCGGGCGAGGCTATATTAAGAGACAAAATGTCAATCAACAACCAGTCAATAGCGAGCTATCAGACCGCTCACACCTCAGAACATTCAATTCCTGAAAAGCTTGAGACTAGAAGTCGTCGAAAATCGTGGAAGAAAATATTGTGCATATTAGTGTGTTGTATAAAACAACAACAACAACAACAATATGGAGGGAATGCTAGACATTCATTCAGCTGTCACTTTCGATGAGTCTATAGCTCATTATGAAGTTCATGCGCATCAGCCTTATTCATTATCATATTTCAAAAATAGCGATGAAATTCATATAGCAATTCAACATCAAGATTTATCTCTGCTTCCATCGCGCAGTATGATTCATATTTGTGGTAGGTTAACCAAGCCGGACGGTACTACGCCAGTGGAGAACACTTTATTAGTCAACAACGCCCTCTGTCATTTGTTCGAGGAAATACGATATGAAATAAATGCTATTGAAATTGATAAAGTGAAAAATGTAGGCTTAACAACTCTCATGAAAAATTGGCTTTCACTCAATCCATGTCAGAGCTCTATCGCTGAAAATGCCGGATGGAATGGTGATAACAATGAAGTTTTAATATGTAACGCTCAAGGTTTTTTTGATGTGACTATACCTCTCAGTATGTTGATGGGCTTTGCTGAAGATTATCGGAAAATTGTAGTCAATGTCAAGCATGAACTTATTCTCACAAGATCAAGAGATGATTTGAATGCTATTTCGTCTGCTCCAATTGGGAATCCTGCTGCTTCAGAAAAAACAAAAATTACTTTAACTAAGGTTGAATGGCTGATGCCATATGTGATGGTTGCAGACAAAGAAAAAATCAAATTACTCAATCAGATCGGACGAGATCGGGCAATTACAATGAGTTATCGTACTTGGGAAATGTATGAGTATCCAAAATTACCACGTACATCAAAGCATGTTTGGAGTGTTAAGACTTCCAATCAATTGGAAAAGCCTCGCTTTGTTATTTTAGCTTTTCAAACTAAACGTAAAAGTTCGGCGAGTGTTAATTCTAGTAATTTTGATCATTGTAATATTAGTAATGTGAAGCTATTCCTCAATTCACAATGCTATCCGTATGGAAATCTCAATTTGAATATCAATCAAAATCAGTATGCTGTTCTCTACGATATGTATACTAATTTTCAAAACTCTTATTATGGTAAAGAAAACGAGCCGTTACTCAATAAAAAAGATTTCATTAATAAAGTACCGCTAATAGTTATAGACTGCTCCAAACAAAATGAAACATTAAAAAGCGCGCCAGTCGATGTTGGCCTAGAATTTGAAACTCGGACTGATTTTCCTGAAGATACTGCAGCCTACTGCTTAATATTACACGATCGTATTGTACAATATAACCCGATTAGTGGTGATGTTAAAAAATTAGTTAGAAATTAACAAGACATTATGTAATCAATGTATACGATGCTTTTCAATAAAAAAGAAAATAAATTATAATATTGTTGGAATTTAATAAAAACTACCTATAACCGTACTATATAGTGTCTATGACGCCCTATACTTTCGATTGGTGAGGTATGCTGACTATGGCGCCCTCTACTTTCGAATAGTGAGGTATAGGCTTTATATAGAACAAACACGTGCCTCTACTCTCATAACGGTTTTGGGAACTAGTAGAGTTCACATTAACTTCAGCATCTTTTCAAATGGATTTCGTAATAGATTTTCAAGGTTTTCAAAGTTTTAACGAGACTTTTGTTTGTATAGAACTAGCATATCTACCATTAGATATAGATACTGTTCCAACTGTGTTTTTCTTCGAACCACCATATCATTGGTTTCAACTTCCTATCAAGTATCGAAAAGTGAATCATTTCTTAGAAACGTTTCATCATGGTTTATTATGGAGATCCGGTCTTATTCCATATAAAAATTTAGCACGTGTACTAAACAATCATTTAAATAATTCTAGAAATATTTATGTAAAAGGATTAACAAAGAAACAATGGTTACAAAAAATTTTACCTGAAAAGTAAGTATTTTTATTTATTTATGTTTTTGTTAGAAATTAAAATCATTATTAATTAAAAATTTTTTCCTTTTTTAGAAAAATTTTAGAACTTGAAAGCGAGATGAGATGTCCTCCAATGAGTGCATTACCTTACCCATTAGAAACAATATGTACATATCATTATAATAAACCAGCTAACTTTGTATGTGTCGTTACAAATGCACAAAGATTGTTTTCATGGATAAAAGCTAGACTGAAGCAATCTGAAATGGAAGGTATTGATGAAGTGGACAATATTACCTATAAAAATTCAATTCAATATTTCAATATAGCGATGTCAACTACTGAAAATAAAGATTATAGACAGACTGTATTATATTCAATGTATAGTTGAATGAACAATAAATTAATAATTAAACAAAAATTCTATAAGTTTTATTAATTAATATTCGAATAAAATAATAATCAAGGTTGAAAGGTTCCCGAAATCTAATGAAAATACTATAGCGCTTGCTTAGAGAAAGAGAAAGAGAGCAGCATATAGCTTACCAAGCTATATGCTACCCTCTCTCCAAGGGCCCAAATACCCTACTATTAAAGGAGAGCGAGAAAGAGAGAGAGAGAGAGAGAGAGAGAGAGAGAGAGAGAGAGAGAGAGAGAGAGAGAGAGAGAGAGAGAGAGAGAGAGAGAGAGAGAGAGAGAGAGAGAGAGAGAGAGCAGCATCTACACTATACAGCGTATGCGTCTAGCAAGCTAGAGACGCTATTCCCCTCTTCAAGGGCTACACGCTCCTAGCAAGCAGCTAGAGACGCTACCCCCCTCTCCAAGGGCTATACGGGGTACGCTGCTAGCAAGCAGCTAGAGATGCTACCCCCTCTCCTAGGACATGCATCTAGTCAGCATGTTTACCGTTGAAGGAGAGTGAGAGAGGAAGGGAGAGAGAGAGAGAAAGAGAGAGAGATATTTTTTTTAAATTTAAATCAATTTATTTAATTTTATTACATTAAATTTAATTAGATTACAAAAAATTTTTTAATTTTCAATTATTTTTCCTACCGCATGGTTTGGTAGGTCGTGTTGGTTTCCTGCTAAAACAGGAAAATACACTAGGGTCCTCGATTATTTTGATACATTTTACCTTAGATACCACTTTCTGCTTGCTCGTGGTAGGTAAAATTATACTGTTGCTGCTGCTGCTGCTGCTGCTGCTACTGCTGGTAGCGATGACTGCCGGTGGAAGGGCATTTTCAATGCTACTCATGGGACATCTCGATGGTTCATTTCGATCCACAGCATCAGTAGCAACATTCATCTAAAAAATAATATTTATTTTAAAAAAATTTAGTTATTAAATAAAAAAATGTATTTATCTATAATAAATAATCTTACCTTCAGAAATTTCTTCTTTGGCGGAAGAGATGTAAACGCTGCTAACGGAACAGCGTTTAGACATCTTTTCTTGGCTGCTTTTACGGCCATCGTTTCGTTCGCAGCCCTCGCAGCCTTTTCGGCTGCAGACTGTGCAGCCCTCGCCGTCTTCTCAGCCGCAGCTTTAGCAGCTCTTTCAGCCCTTTCAGCTGCATACTTTGCAGCCTTTGCTGTTCTTTCAGCCGCGGCCCTTTCGAGCTCAGCGGCCCTCTCGCTTGCGGCCCTTTCAGTTGCAGCTTTTTCGGCTGCAGCTTTTTCGGCTGCAGCTTTTTCGGCTGCAGCTTTGTCGGCTGCAGCTTTTTCGGCTGCAGCTTTTTCGGCTGCAGCTCTTTCGGCTGCAGCTCTTTCGGCCGCAGCTCTTTCAGCCACAGCTCTCTCGACTGCAGCCCTTTCTATTCTCTGAACATCGCTCTGTAACTAAGAAAACAATATATATATATATATATATATACTTATTTAAAAATACTTATTTAAATATAATTATTTATATACATACCTTTATGACTACTGTTAATATCTGTTGAATATGTCGCCTATGCGACGGCTCCGGCACAATTATATTTAGCTGAAAAGCAAAAATAAAAAGATTAAAAATAAATATATTTAATATTATATAAAAAATACTTACCACTCTTAAAATGGCAATAATTAAGCAATAAAATATGCTAGTTGGTAAACTAGCTAGCAGCATCGGAGGAGTCTGAAAAAATAAAAAATTTATTATAAAAACTGTCTTAAATAATTAATAGAATATATAGATAAAAAATACTTACATTAACCATGAAAATAATCATGGCATTTATTGTACTTATTATTTGTACACTATCCATTTTAATTTTTTATAAAAAGCAAAGAATAGTTACTAAAAATATTAAATGCTTCGTCGATGTATACTTCTTGAGCACTACCGAACGATTGACTCCGGAAAAGATTTTCGGAAAAATCAGGATGATTCCTACTCTCCAAAAGAAACTCTAGTCAAATTGATAAAAATCTTTAAAGGAAGAAGAACATTGATTTCGCTTTAGACGCTCAGCATGTTGGAGGATGTTAACGCAACTAAACAAGGCTTACTCAAAAACCTTATCTCTAAGGCAAAAAAGCAGTAAAATGACTAACAGACAATTCATCATTAAGATTACTCTATCTCCAATCACCTGCTGCTTACATACTTTCGAACGCATCTTCATTGAAAAAGGAACATCGAATGCGTTTTAACCCTCAGCATGAGGTAAAGCGTTATTGGAGAAAGTGCAAGCTGGTGTGGGTGGTCGAAAGTTTCCTAAATTATATGTGTGGCCCTGAAAAAGGATAGTGCACGCTGCTAGAACGCATCTTCATTTAATAAAGGAACATCGGTTATGCTTTAGACTCTTAGCAACGACTTCTACAGCAACCTACCTTAACAACCTCTGTAGGTGGGTGGGAGAGTGGGTGAAGTCAAAGGTACATCAAATGCCTTTTAGACACACAGCATGGGGTCTCACTCTGTCGAAGGGGCCCCATAGCGCCCTACTATCGAAGGAGAGCGAGAGAGAGAGGGATAGAGAGAGAGAGAGAGTGAAAACAGCATCCTCACTATACGGCGTACGCGCCTAGCAAGCTAGAGACGCTACCCCCTCTCCGAGGGTCCTTCACTCAGCCAGCATAAGCATATAGTTTACCAAACACCCTACCGACTTCTACAGCATCCTACCTTAACAACCTCTGTGGGTGGGTGGGCGGGTGGGTGAAGCGTCCTACTATCGAAAGAGAGCGAGAGAGAGGGATAGAGAGAGAGAGAGAGAGAGAGTGAAAACAGCATCCTCACTATATGGCGTACGCGTCTAGCAAGCTAGAGACGCTACCCCCTCTCCGAGGGTCCTTCACTCAGCCAGCATAAGCATATAGTTTACCAAACACCCTACCGACTTCTACAGCATCCTACCTTAACAACCTCTGTGGGTGGGTTGGTGGGTGGGTGGGTTGATGGGTCGGTGGGTGAAGCGTCCTACTATCGAAGGTGGGGGGGGGGGGAGACTGGCCCCCTCGAAGGGCCCACTGGCACGCCGGAGGTGTCGAACGAACATCAAATGCAACACTCGGCATGGGGTCTCACCTTATCGCGATTAAAAGGTGTCACTACCTTCACACCTTCATCGGGCGGCTCCTTTCTGTCCCAGAACATACACGTATCCTTATACATTGGCGGCGCGCGCGAGGTGTCAAACCAACATCAAATGCCCCTTAACACTCAGCATGGGGCCCACTGGCACGCGGAAGGTGTCAAAGGTACATCAAATCCCTTTTAGGCACTCACCATGGGGTCTGACCATAAATCAAAAGGTGTCACTACCTTCACACCTTCATCGGGCGGCTCCTTTGTGTCCCAGAACATACACGTATCCTTATACATTGGCGGCATCCTTTGTCGGCTCCTTTGTGTCCCAGAACATACATTGCTTATCTACTTATCGCTAGGTATTTTGCAATATACTTTTCATTTCTCTAATTTACATAATAGTCATAGGTTAATTTTCATTTTCGTAGCATCCTCATCATCGAATTTCCGTTCGAATTAGTATTTGTATTTATATCTTAGTTCACTAGCTCTCATATGGTCTGTCTCGCTTAATCTTGTTTAGGTTGTCTCGCTCGCTCTTGTTTAGTCTATCTCGTTCGCTGCCGCTCAGTCTATCTCGTTCGCTTCTGCTCAATATGTCTTGCTCGCTTCCGCTCAGTCTGTATCGGCACCTCAAAATGACCACCTTCGCTCCCGCGCGTGAACCTCGTGCATCGCTACAGGTTTCTTAAGCGCCTCCTGGAGTGCTCTCTCTCATTTGTGTGTTGCGTGTATACATCCGGATATTCGCGAGTGGTCAGCAACAGCATGTGTGATGCTCAGAGTGTTGTCGATGGTGCGTAGCAACCTGGCACAGCTAATCGCCGGCTGCCGCTTCATCTACAATTTCCTGGTTACCCCAGGTGTATGATAGTTTCTCCAGAGTGTCTGTGATCGTGTCTGAGTGTGTAACGTCCCCGTCGATTTCGCTCGTGTGTATTTTTGTTGCATTTTTCCGTCGGTTTTTCCGTGTGCTTTCTTTCAGCCGGCAACACGTAGTCGGGAGTGTGTGTGTGTACGTGCGTTCTCTTTTTTTTTCTTGTGCGCTCCATTTTTCTCTTATCCGTTAGATCGTGCTGTTTTACATGTTGCATCGTTTTCCCGGGCGTGGGTGGGCAAATTTGAAAATAAAGTAGGGGTCTATTAGAGCGCGAGTAGGTAAATTTTATTCGGCTGGCTACGGGGCGGCAAGGGATGGAGATGGCTTCTCTGAGGTGTTGCAAGTAGTACAACATTCTCAGGCAAAGCTTTGTAATGCATCACATTACGCGGTGATGAATCTAATGTCGTAAAAGATATTATCGAAAATAAACGGTATGTATTAAAGATGATATGTGCGAATTCTTATACATGCTCATCACGAAGATAAGAATAGCACTTAACAATTTTTAAATATAACATAGAAACATTAAAAATTATATTTTTTCCCACCATTCTTTGACTTTAGAAAAGTACTAAAGTAGCTAAAATAAATATGAATATTACTAAAGAAAATCTTTTTAGTTTTTTTAAGATGAAAATCTATTGCGTAATTAATATTACATGAAAGATACATTTTTTGTATTTGAGTATCTTCTAATTTCAAGTTTATTTTTGTTAATGGAAATAAAAGCATGATTAATTTGAATATTAGGCACAAAAGGAGGATTAGGGAATCGTCGCTTGAGCCTTTGTAAGATATTTTTATGATCTGCTTTGGTGTAATAAAAAAAACTGTACATTTTAAAACCTTGATTTTGCCTAAGTAAATAGTGAGAGTGAATTTCGTAAAAATGGCGTCATTCGGAGAAGTATGTAAGCTAAAACGTGTCACTGAAGATTTTAGACATGCTCCAAGACCATCACAGATACATTTACCATACGAAATAGAGTGCTGTAGTGCCATTCAGTATTAATATTAAAATTGAGTTTCTGATTCATCACATAGTTTATTTAAGTTACATTCCTAAAATGCTGTTTAGCGCCATCGGATGAATAATAAATTTTTTTTACTTTTGGACAGAACTCTTTCATAACTAGTGTGACTTTTCTTGCATAAAATAAACTGCTGCTGGATCATGCTTTGTGCAATTTGACAGTAATATAATGCTGATGTCTTACTTTATTTCAAAAATGACAGAAAATACTGTATATTGATTATTGTTATAATGAAAAGCCTGTGTTGCATTCTGTACAATTTCAGTGTAGTTTTCTGCATAGTTACAGCAGAGCAACATATGATCTTTATGTAAATTCCCTTTATTTTGTTAAACAAGAATCCAGATTGAGCCTTTACTATAAATGATAAGGTATAAACAATTTTAAATGAT
Source organism: Phymastichus coffea (assembly GCF_024137745.1). Taxonomy (NCBI): domain Eukaryota; kingdom Metazoa; phylum Arthropoda; class Insecta; order Hymenoptera; family Eulophidae; genus Phymastichus; species Phymastichus coffea. The sequence continues at coordinate 838,091 of NW_026706822.1, read as the reverse complement.
TGTACAATTCTTCAACAAAATTTTTTGTGGAAAGACATTTTTGTACGAAAGTGCAACAATCTTAGATTACTATGAACTGAATATTACCTGCTCTATTTATTTTCTTTCAACAATTCAAAAATAAGATCAGAAAATTCTTCCATTCTAGAACATCTCGAGCTATTCATCAAAAAACAATCAGATTTATTCTGTTTACATGAAATGAAATTTATGCAATATTTATAATCATTTAATTCAGTTTTAGAACCTTTGGTTATTATCTTCAAGTTTTTTTCACATTTTGATGTATCGTGCAAACACAGACGCTATGTGTTCCTGCACTGCCAGCAGTAACACACCATTTAGAGCGTAGCTCAACAAATTCGAATAAACCAATAGTATACTATGAATACTTTTCCTAAACTTTCTGTATAAAATTTTAATATCATAAAGAAGTAAATACCTTTCTTTAATAACTTTTTGACCATCAATTTTTATACTAAAAGTATCTTTGTTATTAGGTAATATCCGACTATTATGTTCCGTTCCATAGAATCCAATTACTTTTGAGACTACGTCTTCATTCAAATTCTTATTTTTTTAAAAGGAGGAGTAGTTAATACACTATCTGATTTTTTGAAATTCCTGGATTGAAGAGCCAATCTACAAGAACAATCAAATTCTTCGACGATTTCACGAACGCTCCAACAGTATGGGGCAGTTGTAACTATAGTTTTTCTTATAGGACTATTGTCAAGTAAATTTTTAAATTTATCTTTCAATCTAGCTAGAAGTTCATTTATAGCTTCTACTATAGATTGACAAACATTTTTGGCAGGCGATTTATGTTGAATTTCAGAATCAGTAACACTACTATTGAAAGAATCGTTTTCTGGCACCTTTTCCAAGTAATCTGAATCAGTAGAATTATATTGATGAGACTTATTTTTCATTAATTCGTATGATTATCTTTTACAATTTGGGCATTATTTCAACTTTAGATGTAAGTTTTAGAAAAACTTTCAATATACTTTTAGATATGTTTGTTAAGGCGCTGGCGCAGGGAGATGAGGCGGTAATCCCGTCGGGAATGAAGTGACACAGACACAAGACCCTTTCACTTGAACACTTTATTGGCCACCACTTGGGGTGACAGAACAGGCAGAAATTACAAGGTCGCGTCAAAGATAGTTCTGGCGGTGGAGAACGCAGGTCGATGCTGGCCGAAGGCTCAAGGCAAAACTGAGCTTGGAAGCGGCGGTGGCGTCATCTGGAGGGGGGGGCTCCAGTCTTGCCCCCACTTCAGGGCCCGCGTCGTTGTCCCCTCGTCGGGGGATAGAGGAAGGGGGAAGCTTGGGCTCGAGCCGCGCGAGGCCGGGCAACTCGACCAAACAATGTTCCTTAAGTTGATACCAATATTATTGTCTAATTTTAACGGATTAATATACCTTTTTAATGCAATGTTTGCATATCTTTTCTATGGACACTTTAATTTTCCATGTTAAAGATATGGACTGTACTTAAGTAGATACGAATATTATAAGAGCATGTAATATATCAGAAAAACGACTATCCTAAATAGGACCGTCATAACTGCCAATAGCGTGATCCGATGATATCGATGAGTGATTCGCTAACTATCCTGAAAAAGACTGTCAAAAATTTACCAACGATAGTTCACACACTTCTAATAAATCCTCAATAACTATTTTAAAAAAAGGCTACTACTGAGGAGATGTCGATGTTATAAGAGCACATAACATGTCAGAGAAACGACTATTCTAAAAGAACCGTCGTAACTGAAAATAAATATCATGGAAAAAAGATTAAAAATGTTTTAGATCTATACGATATATGCAGACGTATTTTCAAACCTTGTCAATTTTTTATTCAAAAACAACACATCCAATTAAAAAAATTAACAAGAATAGTTCATAGTTGTGTTTTTACGTAAAATATCACAGTATTTTTTGTTTTAAAAAATATTATAATTTTAGAAATATCTTCCGCTATATTGGCTCCGCCATCTTGAATTTTGAACATCTAACCGTGGATTCCCGTTCAGCGATGGTCGAGGCCCTGTAAAGTGAAGTCGATATTTTTATCCTATAGTTATAATTTCCTATATTATGGAGATGGACTTTGTTTTATTCGATTTCTCTTAAATATAAAAAATGGATGAATACGAAAGATAAAGAACAGAATTTTTAATTTTGAATTCGTAGATTATAGCGATTTTACTAGTTTTTTAAGGATAGAAGAAAATCTGATTAGATGGCTAAATTTAAAAAATAGAATCATATTGAGAACGTCAACATTCATTCCATAGCATATGTAGCACTTCAAATATGGGGATAAATTTTTTGTATGTATTATTTTAATTGATATTTTTTAGACGCCATTTTGAAGGCGCCATGCTGAATTTCGCTTAAATGCATTTGACATTGAAAAGAGTTATTACAAGTTTCAGAATGAGCCATCAAAGTTTTAATCGGTTGCATACATTTTTGGTTGGAGAAGTGATCTAATTTACGTGGAATGTCCCATATATTTATAGGTACACACACACACACATACATACACACACACACACACACACACATATATACACACACACTCACACACACACATATACAGAAGTAAACACTGTTTATCCATACGTATTCAACGTTACCACGTAACGCAACATCCGAGCCGGAGTGTGCGCGATTAAGATGATGTTAATCTTCTACTCTCAACGGTCTGGAAAACAAAGTTCTAGAAAATGTATAAACATCGCAATATCGACACTTGTCTTTCTATGAGAACCCGAGGAAATTTGAGTCGCTCAGCAATAGCCACAATGCTTTACTGCCGTCAAAACGTCTGTGAAGCGTGTGAGAATACGATTACCCACATTGGATCGTCACATTTTACATTTGACAAAAAGCTTAGAACTTAACACTATCATATCTATAATACTCTAAATATAATGTATATTTTTGAACATATTTAGACGTTTTGATAAATAGATGATAATGATTACGCAGGCACAAATAAATAAATAGGTGGTCTGTATACAAAACGATATACATATATTCCCATGTATTTTGCCACGTTGAATCCGAATCCACAGCTAGTTAGATTACACCACGTCAAGATCAATGGCATTTGAAGGTCAAACTCAGGGCAAAGTAGCTTTAAAAAAATATAATTAGTGTTTCTATGATTTTGAGAATTACTGAATCTGAATCTAGAGTCTGTTTGATTTTAACATATCTGAATCAAGGTCATTTCCAAAGTGAAATGTGTATATTGTGCCAAAAGTTAAATTTTAACTATAGATTCTGAAAGTACGGAAAAATTTTACGTACATTCAAGTATAATATTTTTCATTTTTTCTATTGCGGCATTGTAAGTTATTTCAAGAGCATTGGAGATTTTTTTTAATTCTTCAGTTGTGTTGGTCTTGATGAGGCTGGAAGATAAACCAGCGAAACATTGTCAATAATAAATTTGCGTGGAGATAATTTTTACTTATAGTATTTGGGTTTCACTTTCTTATTTCTTTGCTTTAGAATTTTGCAAGATTTTATATGATCGTAAGTAATAATATGGTTAATTATCCGTGATAATTTTTTAAAATAAATATTGTATGCACACTACTTACCAATAGGATCACTACTATCCGTTATGATAATATCATACTTCTTAGTTTGATTTTTTAAATACTCATAGCCATCACCAATAAAAAGATTAACTTTAGGATTAGATAATCCATTTGCCATAAATGGTAGATATTTTTTGGACACTTCTATTACTTTTTCATCAATTTCTATTTGATCAATTTCATTAATTCCTGGAAACTTTGAAACTTCTCTAGCTACACCTCCATCTCCCCCACCAACAATAAGTACCTTAAAATAAATTTATTAATTAAAGCAGATATACTAGTAAGGCCTTAACGTCAAATTTGTACGTGCAATATATCAGGCTTTTTGAGATCAGTACTCTCAGATCATAGGTGATGTGACATTATGCATCTGAAGATCAACATTCTTGGAATACCCCCCTCTGCAATTTAAAATAAGATTCATGTCATTATATATGGCCGATTCCATCTCAGATAATAGAGAGCTTCGTATGCAACTATATGCGAACCACACCAAACAATTTTTTGAGAAACTGTATTGAAAATATAGCAACACGTATTTTTTCTTTTTTTCCTCAGACGCATAGTTATATTAATTTTTAAATTTAGTTTTAAAAATATATAATTGCCAATGTAACTTGAGCTGCTGAATCTAAGGAAATCATTAATTTGTACTCAAAAATAATTTTTTTTAAAGAAATACATTTTTTTAATTTTGTTTAACGTCGCTCTATTTATGATCTATCAGTGCTAATCAGCGAAAAAGGCTTGCAATGTGTTTGGGAACAAATCACATGAAACTTTTTCCAATGGTGCTTGTATCAATCAGTAGGGACTGGGACTCGAACTCGGGCCTACCGGGTGCGAGTCCGTCGCTCTATCGACCAATCCATTGCAAGCCCCTTAGTAGTATAGCAATGTATGTACCAGCACACCTGCGGGGGGTCTGTAATCCTTTGGCCCCACCGGGCTTAACCCTTTGGCCCCACCGGGCTTAACCCTTTGACCCCCTCGCTTAACCCTTTCATGTTAATAATAATTATTAACAATATTCGTGGGGGGTCCCTGGTTTATCCCTTTGATTCCCTGGTCTAACCCTTCCATGTTAATTATTATTAATGTTAATAATTGTTTATAATTTTTGAGGAATGTTTCTAGGGCTCCTAGTTCCTAGGGACCCTATACCTAGTGATTTGAGTCTAATTAAATTTAATTTTTTTTTTTTTTAAAGTTATAAATATATATTATTGACAATTTACTTGCTACATTGAGAATCAAACGAATAGAAAATAGCGACGATTTTTTGAAAAAAATGAAGAGACAGACCGGAGAATCGAACCGGAGTCCTCTGGGTTGGCAGGCTAGCGTTCTACTACTAGAACCAATGCCACATGTACCTTAGAGGATGCATATTGTACACAATATACATATTAGCTACACACGCATACATTTGGTATAGGGCCTGAGCGTGCGGAGGAGGAGGGGAGCGCATGCTGTCTATAGTTCTGGCCTGATGGGGATGCGCTACTATAGTAGTAAACGTATGCTCTCTCTTTCTTTCTCTCTCTCTCCTTCGCTCTGACTCAGCGTGGACCACAGTCCGCGGAGGAGGAGGGGAGCGTATGCTGTTTATAGTTCTGGCCTGATGGGGATGCGCTACTATAGTAGTATTAAACGTATGTTCTCTCTAGCTCTGACTCAGCATGGACCACAGTGCGAGGAGGAGGGGAGCGCATGATCAGCTATGCTTGCTAACTACCCTATTATCTTAAGTTGATTATGTCTATCATAAATGTAGATAACAGCTGGTTTGAGAGTGATCAAGCTTCTCCACTACTTTCAGAAAGAGAGAGCATCTATGGTTACTACCTTCCCTCTTATCTTATGTTGCCTATGGCTATCGCAAATGAAGATCATAGACGGTTTAAGGATGGTCAAACAAACTCATTAGCGCGGACGCGTGACCATCTGCGTTTAATGTGTTTTTTTGCGGATGACCATAAAGTTACCGGGACGTCAAGATTTATAGAGTTTTTAGAAAGTGAAAAACTTTCTAGCCTACATGGGGAGTGAAAGGGTACACCAAGCGTCCTATCTCACTCAAAGAATGTCTACGTTTGTGTGTAGCGTTACATATATTGTAGAAAATTCGTACCTGATAATAGTGTGAGTGTTCAGTAGGATTTTCGTTGGTCAATCTTAAAGGAAACTTCGAGCTGTTCACAGTGAAGTGCTGATTATTTAAACATCAGTAAGTTTTTATATTTTTTATAAAGTTTATTAATAAAAAAGAAAAACAAAAACTATAGAAAATATTATCAAAGCGTGTGAGTTTTTAGAAACTGTAAGTATAATTTTAAATAATTTAAAAATAATTAAAATAACTTTTAGAATTTTTTTAATAATATTATTATTCAATTTCAGCTTACTATTGCTACCGTACAGAACGTAGCAAAAGAGCCATTACATCGGCTCTTAATTCTAATATTAATAACTGTAAGTATTTTTTTCTCATATATTTATTTATTTATTTATTTATTTATTATCATTTATTTTTCAGTTGCAACGATTTGTGGAGGAGAGCAGTCCTCAAGGACTGCAAATCCGAGAGATAAAAGCTACTGTTCAACAAGTAAGTATTATTATAAAATTATATCAATTTATATTTTTTATTAATATTTAATTGTCTTATCTCTTTTCAGTGGATCAAGGGATCTATGGCGGCCAGAATGATGGCGCATCAAGTCGCGTATCAAATTGACAAGATTATCAATGATCGCGTCAAGGCAAAGTTGGAGCAACATAAGCGTGCGGACGCTATGAGGAAGCAGCAAGAATCCGCTCGATTGGAGCGTAAACGGAAAGCCCACTTAGCTAAAGCGGAGCAAGACGAACTTGCTGCGAAAGTTAAGCGAAGGCTTTCCAGCAGATTGCTGCACCATCAACAACCGCCATGATGATTGAAGATAATGCACCAACTTCGAGGATGTCAACATCATCTGCGTCACTGACATTATCATCGTCATCAGCAACGTCGAGGTCACCATCACCAGCGACGTCAACAGCAACCTCATCTACAGCAACATCCGCAGGCTGTCAAAGAGGAGACGATAACCAAATCGATATACCACTTGATTTAACTGCTAATGTAAGTAATTACATTATAGAATTAATTAATAAATTTAAATTAAAAATAATAATTAAAAAATTTTTTTTTACAGAAAAAAATTCCGTTGGTGAAGGACATTGAGTGTGTTCGACAGAAAGTGATTTTGATTCCGGCTCAACCAACAGTGAGGAAGCCGACTCGCCCATCTAAGGTCGTCGGATAAAAAAAAATTAAATAATAATAATATTAAAAAGAAAAAAAAATTGTATTTTTAATTTTGTAAAATTTATAGAAAAAGTAATAAAATAAACTAAATTAAAAAATTAATAATGTTTTAATTTACTTAGGATCTACCAGTGCCCCCACCCCCATTCACCTACTCCACCCACCTACCTACCCTCACCCACTCACCCGCCAACATTCACCTACATAGGTTGGTAATTTAGGATGCTGTAGAATTTGGTAGGGTATTTAGTAAGCTATATGATGGTCTCTCTCATTCTCCTTCTATAGTAGGGAGGATAGTAAGCTTATACTGGCTAAGTTTGGGCTCTCAGAGAGGGGGTAGCGTCTCTAGCTTGCTAGGTGTGTACGCCGTTTAGTGTGGATGATTCTCTCTCTCTCTATGATTATAGGTAGTTTGTATTAAATTCTAGCAATATATATATATTTTATTTTCTTTTTATTGAAAAGCATCGTGTACATTGATGTCTTGTTAATTTTAAACTAATTTTTTAACATCACCACTAATTGGATTATATTGTACAATACGATCGTGTAATATTAAGCAGTAGGCTGCAGTATCTTCAGGAAAATCGGTCCGAGTTTCAAATTCTAGGCGAACATCGACTGAAGCGCTTTTTAATGTTTCATTTTGTTTGGAGCAGTCTATAACTATTAACGGCACTTTATTAATGAAATCCTTTTTTTTGAGTAACGGCTCGTTTTCTTTACCATAGTAAGCGTTTTGAAAATTAGTATACATATCGTAGAGAACAGCAAACTGATTTTGCTTGATATTTAAATTGAGATTTCTATACGGATAGCATTGTGAATTGAGGAATAGCTTCACATTACTAATATTACAATGATCAAAATTACTAGAATTAACACTTGCTGAACTTTTACGTTTAGTTTGAAAGGCTAAAATAACAAAGCGAGGCTTTTCCAATTGATTGGAAGTCTTAACACTCCAAACATGCTTTGATCTACGAGGTAATTTTGGATATTCATACAGTTCCCAAGTACGATAACTCATAGTAAATGCACCATCTCGTCCAATCTGATTGAGTAATTTGATTTTTTCTTTGTCTGCAACCATCACATATGGCATCAACCATTCAACCTTAGTTAAAGTAATTTTTGATTTTTCTGAAGCATCAGGATTCCTTACTGGAATACTTAAAATAGCATTCAAACCATCTTTTGATCTTGTGAGAATAAGCTCATGCTTGACATTGACTACAACTTTCCGATAATCTTCAGCAAAGCCAAGCAACATACTGAGAGGGATAGTCACATCAAAAAAACCTTGAGCGTTACATATTAAAACTTCATTGTTATCACCATTCCATCCGGCATTTTCAGCGATAGAGCTTTGACATGGATTGAGTGAAAGCCAATTTTTCATAAGGCTCGTTAAGCCTACATTTTTCACTTTATCAATTTCAATAGCATTTATTTCATATCGTATTTCCTAGAACAAATGACAGAGGGCGTTGTTGACTAATAAAGTGTTCTCCACTGGCGTAGTACCGTCCGGCTTGGTCAACCGACCACAAATATGAATCATACTGCGTGATGGAAGCAGAGATAAATCTTGATGTTGAATTGCTATATGGATTTCATCACTATCATTGAAATATGATAATGAATAAGGCTGATGCGTGTGAACTTCATAATGAACTATAGACTCATCGAAAGCGACACCTCAATGAATGACTAGAATTTTCTCCATATTGTTGTTGTTGTTTTGTACAGCACACTAATATGCACAATATTGTCTTCCACGATTTTCGACGACTTTCAGTGTCAAGCTTTTCAGGAATTGTCTGTTCTGAGGTGTGAGCGGTCTGATAGCTCGCTGTTGACTGGTTGTTGATTGACATTTTGTCTCTTAATATAGCCTCGCCCGGACTTTATATTGTAAATGATACCCATTACTAAGATATGGTCTTTATATGTACTCGCACTGTGATGACCTCTCTCGAAAGTTAACTAGGTTTCCGTCTTGATCAAATATACGAATTTGAAAATGATCAATGCTCCTCACAGCGACTGGAAGGTAAATGACTTGAGAGGGAACTTCTATAATCTTATATCCAGGTGGGACTGCTGGGAAAAATTCATGTATAGTATGTACTTTGCCATCGTTTATATAAGAGCCTGTAGTAATATTACACTCTACACGTAAAGCGTTGACTTTGAGAATAGTGACGGGTAAGTCAGAACTATTTTTTTCGTTTTCAACGAGCGCACGTCTAGTGAAGCCTAAAATTGATCCAATAGAATCTTCTGGTTCAAAATGTATTTTTTGACTGCACTGAATGACACTACGTAAAGTATTATTATTTGGTTTCAGGCTAAACGATATAACTTTAGATGCTAATGCTTCTTGGAGAAAGCTTTCAATATCTTCTATTTCGTAGCTACCAGTTGGTAAAGTGATAGCTTCTTGACCTTCAATGTAAAACTTATTATAACCAACGTCAATGTTTGATATTGAATTAAATGTTAATAGCTCAACTAGACCAAGAACGTATTTTTTGTTTGGTATCAATTCGATCGGTGGAAAATAATATGTTTCGAGTACGGATGATGTTCCTGAGAGATTCAATGTCAGTGTATTCTCCATGACAGATTCATGTCAAATGATAGTCATTCTTTGAATGAGTATTTTATATACTAGTCGTCTTTTCTATAGATTGTTTAAAAGAAATTTGAGACAAAGATGGCCGCAATTATATGTATTAAAATCTTGATATCTAATATAATTATACATGATTCTATTAAAAAAATTCTTGTTTTCACTCCTGATATTTGATGATTTTATTTTATTAAATTTCTGATCTTAGGAGTTATCCCTGTAAATAATTACACACCTTGTTTTTCTTGTAAACGTTTCGCAATTCAATTTATTACCACCTCAGTATACATCTGTTAAATATATAAATTGAATAATTTCAAATCAAATATAGTAATAAATTAAATATAAACCTACGTTTTTTTAATATGCTTTGTATTGCAATGTTGATTAAAATAAAAATTATATTCTCAAAATGTATTTAAAAAAGTTACCCATAATTCCTCGACGGAATCCGATCTTATTCTTCAATCACAGATCGTATAATATAAAAAAATTCTTATGTTTTCACTCCTGATATTTGATGATTTTATTTTATTAAATTTCTGATCTTAGGAGTTATCCCTGTAAATAATTACACACCTTGTTTTTCTTGTAAACGTTTCGCAATTCAATTTATTGCCACCTCAGTATACATCTGTTAAATATATAAATTGAATAATTTCAAATCAAATATAGTAATAAATTAAATATAAACCTACGTTTTTTTAATATGCTTTGTATTGCAATGTTGATTAAAATAAAAATTATATTCTCAAAATGTATTTAAAAAAGTTACCCATAATTCCTCGACGGAATCCGATCTTATTCTTCAATCATTCTTTCATATTCTTCAATCTGAGGTGGCAATAAATTGAATTGCGAAACGTTTACAAGAAAAACAAGGTGTGTAATTATTTACAGGGATAACTCCTAAGATCAGAAATTTAATAAAATAAAATGATTCTATTAACTTTGAAATAAAGCAATAGATCTATAGGTGGTTGTAGATTACGAAAACTATCAAAATACATAACCTCATCACCTTTCTTTTAATATACCACCCAATGAGTTCCTGGTCCACGTTTATCATCTAAATTTACAATAGCTGTCTCTTTATATCGTGGTCCATCAGCTAGCAGAGCATTACGCATGAAAACACCTCGAAAATTTGCAATTTTTAGTATTTTAGCATATTTTCTTATATCATGATCTGTCAGTGCTCGATTTGCTAAAGTTATTTCGAGCTTTTTTTTTTTAAACCTTTTCCACTTGAATATGGTTTCAGATGAAGACCATAACCTTTACGATATGGTTTCAAATAAAGTCCTTTACCAATAGCAATAGCTTCCATAGTTTTATTATGTTTATGAGCTTCTTTCAATTAATTTTGAGCGGCCTTAGCACTGTTAACGGCTTTTGCTATTGAAGCAGCTCCTCCAGCTAGAGCTCCAGTGGCGCTTAAAGCAGCAAATAATGGAATTAAAAAAGGAAGCGCTCCACCAACTTTACTGGGAATAGGTAAAATACGGGGTATATTTATTTTACTTCTACCGCCAGCCTTTTTCACAGCTTCTTTGACTCCTTTTATAGCCGAACGGATAACTACAAGAGCTCTATTGTTAGGCACACTACTTTTCGAGACCGTCTTAATAATTTTATTCAATGTAACTGACGGTTTTTTTATTTTTCTACATTTCTTTCGTACTTGGCGTTTTTTAAATCCTCTATCTCGTTTCTTACTACCTTTCTTCATAGCAACACCCAGACCAAGCTTACTTTTAACTTTCATAATGTTGGCTGCAGTGAAGGCAGCTGCTTTCTCACCAAAACTGCTATCTTTAGCTTGCACTCTTTCCCAAGCTTTGTTAGCTAGAATTTCGTCAGCTTTATTTCTTTACAAGCAACGTCTAGTGGATTTTAACCAGGATCTCCACGTGCCAATCGTTTGTTCAATTTTGTACCAGGACCACAATACTGATATCCAGGTAAGTGAGCTTCAATAGGCAAGTTATTTATAATCTTGTTCACTAGATCACCACCAGTCTTTCTTTTAGAGTACGTGATCATACTTCTTCGAAAGACAGCATGTTAATGAAATAAAAGATATATAAGCAGACTTTTTATACCTAACAAACTCTTTCATTGAGGTGTCGATGATGAGTAAACAACATGGATTTCAAATAACAACCTCTTAAGCTTCAAGTCATTAATTTCGATAGAGTGGTGGAGACGGAAAAACAAGAAAAAAGACATGGTGAACTATTGCCTAATAGTATCCGTGCCGTTTTCTGCGGAACTAGTAATTGTGGAAAAACTAATTGTTTATTAACATTAATCACTCATCCTAATGGTCTTAGATTTGTAAACGTATATGTCTACTCAAAATCCCTTAATCAGCCTAAATATACATTTTTGAAAGATTTATTAGAGCCTATTAATGATATAGAGTATCATGCTTTCAGTGAGCATGAGACAGTTGTTTCACCAGATAAAACACGACCTAATTCTATCATTATTTTTGACGATATAGCCACTGAGAAGCAAGATAACGTAAGAGCATTCTTCTGTATGGGTAGACATAAAAAAGTAGATAGTTTCTATCTCTGTCAATCGTACGCTCGCATTCCGAAGCATCTCATTCGAGATAATGTGAATTTACTTGTTTTGTTTCGACAAGATGGCGTGAATATTAAGCACATTTACAATGATCATGTTAACTTAGATATGTCTTTTGAGAAGTTTAAAGGAATTCGTTCAAAATGTTGGAGAGACGATAATCATGGGTTTTTGGTTATCGACAGAGACAGACCAATAAATCATGGACGATATAGAAAGGGATTTGATTCTTTTGCTATAAATATAGATGAGTGAGTGGATGAAGATTATTTAATTTCAGAAATTAGAAGAGTAAACATGGCTGACTTTGAAAAAGAAAAGAAGGTGCTCGATCAATTATCCATAGCTCGTGATGCCATAAGACGCAAGTATCAACTAATAGAACGCGGTAAAGCTGATTTAGAAAAGACATTGCATGAAACTTTTAAACCTATGGTTGATCCATTGAAGAAACTCGTAGAGGCAACTACTGACATAAGTAACGCTACTACTGCTGAACAGCCAACGAAATAGTAAAAGAAAATCGAGTTCGATAATGTTTTCAAGTCAGAAGTAGCAACTCACACTCCCTACAAATCTAGATATTTCAATAGTACTGCTAATGAATTAAATTGAAACTGCTATAAATTTGAACAAAAGTAGTTCAAATGTAACTACAGAACAGAGACAACAGCTATTGGATGATTCGATTGTAGGAAGCTATGTTCGACTATTGCATGAACCTCAGCAGAAAAGTAATTTAGACAAGACATTTGGTGTTCGCTTACATGAAAATACATATGTCATAGGCAATTCTCCAATTTCCTTCCAAAACGATAACGTGACTGTGAATGATAAAGCATACAGCAAGACGCTTGGTTTAATGGAACTTCTCTTTCGTAAAGAACCTGATTCTAAATTAATCAGTTCATTGGATATTGAAAATTATATAAAAATTCTTGAAATCATTAACGCTCATCGAATGAGATACGAAAGAAATGGAGAATATCGCAATAAGCGTGTAAATAAATTCAAAAAGTATATTGGCTTCAAATTTATCTTTGAGCAGTAGCACTAAGAAGCGAAAATCGACTATTGATGGAAGAGGTCTTTTTCCTAACTATAAAATAGCTAGAAAAGGAACGTTATTTGATTACGTATATTGGAATGATCCAAACGAGCTCGTTGATCGATTGAGATTGCTTATTGCCGAACAAACCGCCGGTAATTCTAGTCATGTTAATGAAATTCATTCAATTATTGAAGAATTACGTGAAGCTGGCTTGTGATGTTCGTATCACTTATAAATAAAAATAATTCGAACTCTCGTAATCTAGCTAATGAGTAAGAATTTGTTTCCGATGATTTTACTCTAATTGTCAAGAAAATAGATAAATGAAATAAATATAACAAATAAGTAAATCAAATATACATAAGTAATTGCAAAATATTGAGGAAAGTCAGACAATGCCCTAGTTTCTTATGGTGCGAATTGTCCCATAAGCAGAGCTAGAGTCTTTCTTGGATAGGACATAATTCGGCCCAAGTTTCTTATAGCGCGAAATGTTCTATAAGTCGAGCTCAAATTATAAGGAAAGGTTAGTCTTGCTTAGTAAATCACAATGAGAGAAAGAACTTAGGCGTTAATCCAAGTTTATTCAGACTCATGCGCTCACTTTGCAAGGCTAGAAGTGAATGAATCTAGCCTGTGCAAAGGTGGGTCTATTTATACACAGATTTTCCCGCTTATTATTGCAGGAGAGATTTCATCGAAAATTCGAGAGACATTCGCGAATTTTGAGAAATGATTTTTCTTCATTTACAAGTAAATAACCATTAATATTAAGTTTTTAACACATGTAAATTTTACAGAATTAGTTATTTGTTGATTTTATACAATATACAATTATCGCCAATAGTGTCGTCAAAAGTTATTAACTAATAAAGTTAATTAACGTGATATTACATTATTTACAATAGAAAATTATTAAAATTTCATATAACTTTATAGTTAATTAATTTTGGAAGTAGTTTCCAAAATTAATTATTTAAATTAATTAATAACATTTGAATTATGACTAATTTTTCATATTTGTAATGGTTTTCTTCTAATCTTAATATGCGATTATTAGATTTATTATCTAAGATTTCTAAATCGTAAAGTTATCATTATCAAGTATTAACTTAATATTTTCGTTCTATATATAGTTTATTGTTTAAATAAATTATTAATTGTTTATTTATTAATAACAGTTGTTATTTAGCTGTTATTAATGAAACCAATTCTTACTCATGTTCCATGCTTATTCATTTTACATATAAATTATTTATATTTTTCTAATATTTCATATGTTAATAAATAAATTAACTTTACATATTGATATTCATTATTAATTTATAATTGGATAAGATATTGTGAATCTGTATGTTAAAATCTATGTAATCGATACTTTGTTATATTCAAATTATCTATAGTTAACATATTTTTCTCAATATTATGGATCATTATATCTATGTCTATTATTTGTGACGTCACGCTATTTGTTTTGACTCGACTCTTATTTGTCTACAGTCGCGTAAACAGTGAGGTAGCGCCGCTTAATGTATTGTTTTGACTAACAGATAAATACGTTAGACTAGTTGCAGTCATTTAATAAACAGCTCATAAATAGGACCGTTACAGGCTATATATATTAAGAGAATCCTAAATATTACTCAGTAATAAAATGTGTGTTGATGTGTTTGGACGTATATTGAATAAAAAAAAGGAGGGTAATCGAGGTCCTCCCGGTATAGGGTATAATATCACTGAAGACGGACAATACGACGCGAATGACAAAAGAATTTGTTATATAGCCGATCCTCAGGAGAGTAACGATGCTGTAAACTTACGAACGTTGCGAAAAACTAGTGAAACTAACGTCGCTACGCTTACGACTACAATAAATAATCTTAAAAAATCTTTAAATATAATAAGAATACAATTACGATTGTATGGAGAAGCGATTCAATATTTACAAACAAATAACAATGATAATAATAAGGAGAAAGAAATAAGGATTACGCCATCTGACTTTTCATTCATTCAATTATAACAAATAGATTGAAATAATGAAACATCAAAGAGTGGTGGATGAGTTACATAAACCAGCACGTCGAAACTATCCCCATAGAAAAGTTGATGTACGCGGAATAGATGAGACATGGCAAGCTGATCTTGTAGAGATGCAAGGCAACTCGAGAGAGAACAATGGCTTTCGATATCTATTAACTGTCATTGATATATTTTCAAAGTACGTTTGGGCAGTTCCTGTGAAACAGAAAACTGGTGTAGATGTCGCTTATGCAATGAAGTCTATATTAAAAAAAGGACGTACTCCTAGAAATCTACATGTGGATTATGGCAAAGAATTCTACAATTCAAATTTTCAAAGACTAATGACAAAGTATAAAATAAATCTATATTCAAACTATAGCAATCTTAAGGCAACTATTTGTGAACGTTTCAATCGCACGCTAAAAAATGTCATGTGGAAAAAATTCAGTCTTCAAGGAAATTACAAATGGATCAACATTCTAGCTGATTTATTGAAATCTTACAATAATCGAAAACATCGTACGATAGATATGAAGCCTAAGGACGTAACTAAAGAGAATGAAATGCAGGTGTTGAGATGTTTCTCTTACGACCGACGTCTTTTCGTTAAGAGCCCTAAATTTCAAGTAGGCGATAAAGTACGTGTGAGCAAGTCTAAACACGTTTTCGAAAAAGGATACACTCCTAACTGGTCTACTGAGATTTTTACTATTCAACGAGTTGCGAAGACAAAGCCTATCACTTATCATTTAAGAGATTATAAAGGCAATCCAATTGTTGGAGGTTTTTACGAGCAAGAACTACAGAAAGCAATGTATCCTGATGTATATCTCATTGAAAAAGTTTTAAGGGAACGTGGTAATCAAGTATACGTTAAATGGTTGGGATTCGATAATTCGCACAATTCATGGATAGATAAGACTTTATACGTATGAAAGAATAAAGACGTTTATGTAAAGTAACTTTTATTCAAATAAATATCATAATAATAATAAATAATTTTTGTTTTATTTTAATGATAAGAGTCCCAACCTTCGCTCTCACCTGTGAGGTACTTCCATTTGAGCATCATCACTTGTGAGTCCATTAGAACAAGTCGAAACCTGCTTTAGTAGAAATACCTGTGACTCATTTACCTCTCCACAATATATTTTATAATAAATTATTGAAATGAAGATACATTGTTGTTACATTAAATAATAAATTGTAATCTACCAGCGCTATGATATTCAATCTGTAAACAATATTTTCGTACATGATCTGAAAGTAATATATAAAGTTCATAATGTTTCATGATGGCTCTTGAAATTCGATCTGGTAAAATAAGTTGGAATTCACAATCGAGCTCGAGAATGATTGGATTGTTATCTTCTTCCTTAAAGTTTGTTACTAAATAACAATGATTTTCTTCAAGTTCATAATGATTTTTCTCCGGTAGTGGATCAAAGGGCTTCATAGCTATTTTATTTAACATTTCTAAGTCCATCTTGCTATCGAAGACTTGAGAATAGTGGAGAAGGAACGGGATACTACTGGTAATGATTCTTCTAACAGACTGACGTTTTCCGAGCTCTTCTCTCTCTCTTAAGACCTTTACCCCACTACTACGCTTTTTTCTAGCAGGCACGACCGCCTCCCTCCACTTGCTACTTCTTCCACCTCCACTTGCTGCTTCTTCCATCTTCACTTAGATTTTTAGTTTGTTAAATGTATATACTATACAATGATTTTTTAGTATAGGTTCAAGAATATGATTCATCATTATTATACGTTTTTTAAATAGTGCTCGCGATATTATACTACTTAGTTGCATAATACGACGTTGGAAGCGTTCTCAATCTCGCGCAAGCTGCTCCCACACTCCTTTCCTCGAGTCATTGTCTTCAATAGGAAGATGATGAATTTGAATATTATCCGAGAACCATACATACTTCGAAGCGCGAATGCTCTTCTTGTTTCTTCTAATAGACGCCATGATGAATCACAAGAGGATAGTCTTGCTATAGCTATTTCTTCTCACTGAATGATGGTAAAGTAAACTGTGACGGCTAGCCGTAACTTAGTTTTTTTTAATTTAATTATTAAATATGACGAACGGAGTGGGAACCTTCCTGATTTCCCACGATGAAAACGCATTCGAGATAAAGTGTTTATAGTGGCCCGAGCTTGCGTACTCGGCCTTACAATCAACGCTCTATCCTACTTTGTCCCACGCGCATGTGTTGACAGGAGCCTACGATCATCGCGTATACATCGTGAAGTGCTATCACGCTGATAATGGAAGGGGACCATAAAAATGCAATCTATCTTTTTTTTTCCTACCGAATTTTAAGAAAATATCCGTAATATTAAATAGATTTTCATCAATTTTATAAGTTATTATAATGCGCATCTTTTTGTCACCGAATAACCAATAAATAGAACAATAATGTATTTTATAATAAATCGTAAAAGGTTTGAATTTTGTAATGTGGCACATTACAAGGCCTTTCCTGAGTGCTGCATTATTTGCAACACCTCGGAAAGGCCATCCCCGTCCCTTGCCGCCCCGTAACCGGTTGTTTAAAATAAAGCTAAAAACGCCCTATACCGAACAATTATTCTTTTCCATGTCCGAACGACCACGCCGGAGATATGGGCGAAACAAACTTGCCCAACGCGATCCGACGGACGCTCAAAGAGCAGACAAAAAAAAAGGAGCGCACCACAGAAAAAGAGAGCGCACGCACACACTCACTCACATACACTCCCGACCACGTGTTGCCGGCCGGCAAAAGAAAAATGCAAAACCTGACTGGGAAATGCAACGGAGATGCATGTTGATGACACATGCAGATCCGTTACACTCCCAGACACCAACACGAACACTCACGAGGCACTGACACTCCTGGGGCGAGCAGAAAATCGCCGATGAAGTGGCAGCCGGCAATCAGCTGTGTCGGGCTGCCGAACACCATCGGCGACATCCTGAGCGCCACACACACGAAAATCAGCGACCACACACTCAAACACCCGGAAAAACACCACAGAACCGACATGGGAGCGCCCCAGGAGGCGCTCCAACAACCGGCACAAGGACACGAGGCGTACGCGCGAGAAACTGAGCGGCCATCTTGAAGCGCCGATATAGACTGAGAGCGAGCGAGCGAGACAGACTGAGACAGAGCGAGCGAGACAGAGCGAGCGAAATAGACGAAACAAGAGCGAGCGAGACAGACTATTTAAAATAATAGATAGAATAATATGTAAATGCGAAGATGAGGGCGCTACAAATGAAACGGCTTATATTATATACGTATCTCTGATAATAAAATTAAAATGTTAAATTGGAAAATAATGAACACGAAACAAATATCGAATTGTAAAATTCGCACGCGACCGACACCCCTATTATGATGGCGAGCGATATCTACCCCCTTTAGGTTTAAATAATAATTTAACTAACCGAATTCGAACATCTGACAAAATTCGCTAGTGACGTCATGACCAATAGGCAAATTAGAATAAAATTTGATTTCCGTCCGCATAGACGAATAGATAAGAGTAGGAGTAGATCTTTTCCGACAATTAATGATAGATACCTTAGTGGGGGGTAAGAGAGAGTAAATAACGACGAAAGTAGGAGAGTTAAGGAGGGCGCTGTATTATTCTAATTTACATACGGACCAATGATAAAAATTCGGAGGGCGCTACCGATATCCGAATTAGCATACCGACCAATAATAACATTTCTTCTCGGAAAGAGGAGAAGAGAAACGATCTTTGACCGCGAGAAGCCGATTCTCGTCCATTTTGCCACTGGATATCCGCAAGGAAGGAAGCCTCTCTAACAGCTAATCGTTGTCAGATTTTTTTGCGCTAGACGCCTCATACCAATTATATCTTACCAATTTGTTTGCTAATACCGCAAGGAGAAAATTGTAAGTAGGCAAAGTGCCACTCATTTTATTTAATCGCGGAGTGCGGGTTAGATTAGTTAATTTATTTAGTTCAGTGTCGTAGGTCGTCGCGACGCGTGGATCCGTCGACGCCGGTGCCTATCGGATCGTGCTGACCTGTCCGCCATTCCGTGAATATAAATTGAGTGTTCGGTTTATGAAAGAGGATTGCGATTCAGAATCCGCGCTGACCTTTCGTTTACCAATTATTAAGTGTTCGGATTACGAAAGAGAAAATTGCGACTTAGTATTCGCGCTGACCTTTCGTTCATCAGTTATTAAGTGAAGATTTTACGAAAGAAAGTTGCGACTTAGTATTCGCGCTGACCTTTCGTCGACTTTTATTAAGTGTTCGTTGTACGGAAGAAAATTGCGACTTGGTATTCGCGCTGACCTTTCGTCAACGTTTATTAAGTTCGTTTTACGGAAGAAAGTTGCGACTTGGTATTCGCGCTGACCTTTCGTCAACGTTTATTAAGTTCGGTTTTACGACAGAAAGTTGCGATTTAGTATTCACGCTGACCTATCGTCAACTTTTATTAAGTATTCGTTTTACGAAAGAAGATTGCGACTTAGTATTCGCGCTGACCTTTCGTTTACTAGTAATTGAGTGTTCGGTTTACGGAAGAAAATTGCGATTTTATTATTCGCGCTGACCTTTCCGCCATTTTAGGAACCGAGTGTGAGCGGTAAGATCGGACAAGGGAAATTCGCGACTGAGTTATTTGCGCTGACCCTCTCTCTTTATTAACCGAAGACCGACCGGAAAATTATTAACGTTCCGATGAAATTGTACCTTTAAGGATTAATGAAAATTCAGAATTTTACCGACCATATTCATTCCGACCTCGTATGTGAGAAATTTTTAATGCATCAATAAAGTGATTAGTTATCTTTATATCTATATATATATCTTACTTGATAACCCACCCCTATTGCATGCTAGCGATTTTCAGCCGCGAGCGGTTACATTCGGGTTTCACTAATTCGCTATATTTTCGGGTCACTCGTTAGGTAAAATACGCGCGATTTCGAACGTCCTCACGACCTGACTTAAGGAGTCTTCATCTGAGCTGCCGGTGTACCCTAGTCAAGGAGAAATCGAAGGAGAGTTGGACACCAAAGGCCTGAAGTTAGGATACAACGCGTATTCCCCCCATCTGCCCACTCTAGGCAGACCGGGATACGCGTAACCCTACTGCCTTACCCCCGACGATCGCCGTAATCAGCCGACGGTCTGGCGCCCTAAATAATCGGGGGTAGAGCCAAACAGGCCTTGTGGCGGAAGAACTCGGAGCGCGGTCAACACCTCCGAAATTCCCTGCCACAATTTTTCTGAATGTTTATAATAATCACTATGTATCGTTAAAATTAATTAAGTTTAATACGATTTTGTATAAGTAATTATAAACTTTAGCGTTACTCTTGCTCTTAAAAGTGGCACTCTGAGAGTCATCTCTGCAGAAAAGGGCCCAAGTTAAAAGGGATTTCCACCCAACCACCCACTGCTTATAAAAAGCTCTGTACAAGACTGGAGGGCAGTGTGGATTGGGCACCAGGAAGTGATTATTACCTAACAAGACGTGATTACCAGTGAGTGAGTGCTGGAGAAAGCATCAAAGAAGAAAAAGTCAGCCAAAATTCAATTAAGAAGCCACCCAACTATATTCAGAATATATAGAGAGAGAAAGAGGCCAAAGAGCAGAGAGAGCGCAGCCTTAATAATAAGTAATTAGAAAAAATAAAAGTAAGTAAAATCTTATATCTGGCTATCCTTTTCTTTCTTCAAGAAATCCCCCCCTTTTTTTGGAAATTCATTCAGCGTGAGTCTGGTGAATTTTCATTAAAGTCCCTTAAGAACACATTAAGCGTGAGTCTGGTGTGTTCGTAATAACATTTGGTTATTACATTCCGCGCTAGCATACAGTTTTCTTAACGCAACAATATTGCTCGTCCCGACTAATGTGTTACACGATAGCCAAATCAGTGCAACCCTGAGTTTACGCTTACTCCAAGCGTACCTCAGAGTGACCCCGACGTCACAAAACTATGCATCCTTCTTTATAATTATATTAGAATTTGAATGACTGCCCTCTATCGGATCTTAAGGTTAATTATAGGAAATAATGAGAGCCCCAACCTTCGCTCTCACCTGTGAGGTACTTCCTTTCGAATAATCGCTCATGAGTCACCTTTACATTGAGATAAAATTCATTGGAAAGGGCTACATTAAGAACTTTGTTTTTTACCTCTCCATAAAAGGAAATAAGAGGATAGTTAAATAAAGGAAAAAAGACTATTCAATTAGATATATTTTTTTTTATTATTCATCGTGCAGCTATTTACATTAGTATTATAATACATTTAATTACTATTCATTGAAAATACAATTATGTTTAAATTCGAAGTTTGAATCGACAATATGGTAAATAAATAACTCCTCCTTCTTACTAGTCTGATGTAGGTTTTTCAACATTTCTTCATCTTTTTCGAGTACTATGTTAACCCTTTTAGGCAGGAACATATCAAATTCGTCATCAATTGTAATAACAACGCTAAATCCATATTTCGTTGTTAATGATCTAACTCTTTAGTAACTTGATATAATGTGTTCGATGTTAGTTGGGACATCGCCTTCCGAGGAAGGAAAGTCGTCTTGGAAATTTTATTTATTGCAGAGATATCCATTCTGTATAATAAAAAATCAAAGAAATAATTATTTATTTATTTATTACTAAGGTATTGATAAACTAAAATTATTTAAATATCTTACTTGTTTCAATAGTTAGTGGAAGATGTATTAGAGGTTGAGGTAAGACTGTTGCTTGAGTGAGAGCTGAGCAACTATTTCGAACAAGAGTGAGCTCTTAGTTTTATAAGTGGCATCCCCACTCTTAAAGCTCAAGCCGCCGTCGCCGCTTCCCTCTCTTTGAGTCTCCCCTCTCTCATGATTCTTCATCTAAAACCATTCTCCCACTCTTTAGACTCAGGTATCCATTGTTTCTCCCTCTCCATTACTAGTCATCAGCGCCATCTAGTAACTGTCGAAGGAGTAGAATTCTTTCATTGTGCTGCCCTCTAGAATTATTTTCTTCAATTCTGAATCTTTTCATATTACTATTTTGTTCTATCACTTCGTCTTCTTCTCTATACCTCTTTTTTCGTAGCTGTTCAACTCTTTCTTTCATTTCAGCAATTTCGAGAGTTTTATAATGCCCCCCATGGAAGTGTGTCCGGATTATTATCAAAAATACAACGTTTATCATCATGAGGCCTTAGTGCTGTCTTTTCCTCTCTCTCTGTTATTACTTGATGTAATTTAGATCGAATATTACATTGAGTACGTTTAATAATTTCCATTTCGTTTAAACACTTTCGATAATCTGAGTGAGTTATTGTATTTTTTACTGTATATTTTTTCACTCCTTTTGCCTTTTTCAAGGGATCCGTATTTATTATTTCAATACTGTATAGTTTACTTCGTAACCCAATGTACTCCCTCATAATAGCAGCATTGCACTCATCCTTCATAACATCAAGAACTTTTTTGTTAGCTAGAGGCATTCCAAATTGATTATCAGCAGGATAGTCCGATGTGTCAAATTTCTCAATGTCTACTTTCAATTCGAGCTTCAGCGCCATATTACCACCCCATTGATTGATCAGTTTGACATATTTTCGTTTTCTTTCGTTTTCCATCGTTTTTCCATATAATGCATTAATCATAAGCTTGTAAAATAATTTTTCAAACTCATTTTTAGCTTGCTTTCTTTTTTCAGTATTTAAATCAACATATGGTTTCAGCCATTGTTTTTGTTTGAATTCTAGCGCTCTATATATCTTTTTGAGTTTTAGTCCATATTTGACAGCTTGTTTTAACGCTCTATAATGAATAAAGTATCGTTCTTTATCATAAAGCGTTGTCAAAAGTTTTTTTCTGTTTTGATCCGGGTGGTTTAGTATGTTCAGGACAAAGAGGTAGGTCTTTATGATCATCATGCAGCTCTTGTGGATACTCTAGATCTACTTCTAAAATATAGCCTACGTCGCTTATCATCAGAGATATTGAAAAATTTGACATATCCACATTTGAAACCCATTTAAAGCCCTCAAATGGTAGTGATTGAGTCATAGCCCAACCATAAAGGTTGTTTACGTCATAATACATTAAAAATTTGTTTGGCTCATCCTTATTGAATTCTTTACCCATATATTTATTGTTTGCTTTTGAAAATCTATTGCAGCATTGACTAATACCTCCACGAATACCTTTTGGAATGAATAAAACCATATCTATATCTGTTAATAGTTCAAGTTTCATATTTGTATATTTTAACATCGCGTCCCATGTTAATCCAGTGGGTATTGTAATAATGAGCAGGATCGAGATCATATGCATTCTTACAGGTTGATCGAAAATTCTCAAAAATATCAGCTAGTAAAAGTACATCAGTTTTCAGATAGAGATCAGAATACATTCCTAAATCTATTTTCTTCCAAATACTACCGAAAATATTCCATACGTTTTGAGCATGCTTATATTCTTCAGTAGGAATATCACTATCTATCAATTAAATATGAAATTTGTCAATAGATTGTAACTCTGTCTCAGTTAGTCTATTTAAATTTTGTATGCATTCATATGGGAAAACTCCTTTTCTTTTGAGTAAATTAATCTGTTCTAAAGTGTAATTATCTTTCTGAAATTCTCTCTCTACAATGTCTAGCTGAGGTAAATAATATGCTAATTTATCTAGAGATGTAGGCATAAATCGAAAGGAATCAATGAAACGAAAGCTGATTCGACTGTTTGCAACTTCTTTTGTGAAGGATATGTATCGCTCCTTGTTTTCAGCGAGAACAGAGATCTTTCCTTCAAATTCTGAGTTAGTAGCAATTTGTGTTATAATAAAATGTGAGTTGTAGCCTGTAAAGTTATGAAATACGACTGGTATGAAAGCAGCATTTTTATAATTCAAATAGCAATGATTGTGAGTTGCACCTCTAAGTTTTCCTGTTAAATGACAATGATCACGAACTCGTTTTTGGTTATCTTGAAAATATTGGTTGCAAATATGACATCTTCTTTCAGTTTTGAATGTCTGTTCATTAATAAATGATAAATCCATTTTTATTGTATTATTATATATCTTTTCTAACTCAATCACTAGGGACTTCAAGTGCTTTATAAACCATAATGCTGGTGATTCGTCTTCATTTAATTTTTTTCTATATGACTTATATATCGACTTACTATCATCATAACGGCATTTTACATATAATCCAATGCTATAGGCTTCATGTTCTTGGAAACTATGTCTCTTAACATTGAGATTTCTATTCGGATCTTCTATAGGTTCTAACAGACATTCAAAATCAGCGTATATAATAAATGGAACTTCCTCTGTATGCTTAAAATTGTTAAATTCTAAAGTAGCATCGTCAGGTAAATTAATCCGACACTTATTTATTTTGGAACAGTCAACTTCATGAGATTTCAAATTTTCCTCGTTAGTAAAATAATGAAGGCAACATTCGCAAAGATAAATTTTTTCAGTATGTTGAGTAACTTGTCTACGAAGGAAAGCAGATAACGTTTTAATCCATACGTAGTGAGTTTCTAATTTGAATTTTTCATCATCTATTGATATTCGTGGTCTATTAGTATCATTTTCATCAATATATTCGTTTTGTATTAAGAGTAAGTTCACATGTTTAGTTTGTTTTAATTTCGTTATATAGCACGGTGAGACGTCATATTTTGATCTATATTTTTTTAGTAAATATAAATTTACACTTACAGTGCCGGTCAGCCACTTTTACCCCCCCACGGGCAAAATCAGTCTAACTTCAAAGTTTTATATCTCTGGTAGAAATTAACGTACAGAGACGCGCGTGGGTGCGTTTGAAAGGTCTTTCGGAGAGCTTTCAAGTGATATGACTCACGGTTGCCATCGATTGTTTTTTTAAATTTTGCAACAATTATGCAAAATTGAAAATTCTGAAATTTTTTTATTATTTTTGACAATTAGCCAATTTTGGAAAAAAAAATCGTACGAAAATTTGAAGTACACCATTTTTTAGCTATTACCAAGCCCTATCTGAATCACTCATCAAAAATTTATTTTCGTCAAATATGACGCGCGCACGGGCATTTTTTCCTGGAAGTGACAGTTTTTTTTCAACATTTTTTATCTCCGTCAAATTGTAACAATCGAAAAAAATTTTATAGGAGAAAAAATGTTTGTTTTTTCACGTAGAATACTGCAATAATTTTTTTTTCGGTTTTTCGAAAAATTTTTTTTTTTCACAGTCGGTACGCTAAAAAGATGAGAAACCACAAAAAAAAATTTTTTTCCACCCATTCAATAATACTACATAACAAGTATCGTAAATTACATAAAAAAAAAATCTTTTTTTTTTCGACCTTGAAAAATAATTTTATCAATCAATAAATGAAATAAAAAAGTTTTAAGGGAACGTGGTAATCAAGTATACGTTAAATGGTTGGGATTCGATAATTCGCACAATTCATGGATAGATAAGACTTTATACGTATGAAAGAATAAAGACGTTTATGTAAAGTAACTTTTATTCAAATAAATATCATAATAATAATAAATAATTTTTGTTTTATTTTAATGATAAGAGTCCCAACCTTCGCTCTCACCTGTGAGGTACTTCCATTTGAGCATCATCACTTGTGAGTCCATTAGAACAAGTCGAAACCTGCTTTAGTAGAAATACCTGTGACTCATTTACCTCTCCACAATATATTTTATAATAAATTATTGAAATGAAGATACATTGTTGTTACATTAAATAATAAATTGTAATCTACCAGCGCTATGATATTCAATCTGTAAACAATATTTTCGTACATGATCTGAAAGTAATATATAAAGTTCATAATGTTTCATGATGGCTAATAATACTACATAACAAGTATCGTAAATTACATAAAAAAAAAATCTTTTTTTTTTCGACCTTGAAAAATAATTTTATCAATCAATAAATGAAATAGCAACAAATGTGAAGTCAGAAATTTTTTTTAATTCACATAACAATGTATTATAAATTTACTTCAGATGTTATTGAGTTCGTATAGTGCAATAATGCTATTACGTTCACGCACAGTTAAATTCCTCGATTTTGCCATGGTCACATAACATAGACACTACACAAATAGTTACTCATACTGTAACTGTTCGCTACCGACTGATAAGCTTGTGATCAGAAGTACAGAAATATTTGTAGAAGTGTGTTTGATTTGATGAAAGTAGGGATATCACTTTGTTTGTAAATACTGCTAGTATTAATCAGCGTGTTAGATAGTACATATTCTCTATGAAACAAGTAATCATTTCCAACTTAACATCTGAAGTAAATTTATAATACGTTGTTATGTGAATTAAAAAAAATTTCTGACTTCACATTTGTTGCTATTTCATTTATTGATTGATAAAATTATTTTTCAAGGTCGAAAAAAAAAAGATTTTTTTTTTGATGTAATTTACGATACTTGTTATGTAGTATTATTGAATGGGTGGAAAAAAAAATTTTTTTTGTGGTTTCTCATCTTTTTAGCGTACCGACTGTGAGAAAAAAAAATTTTTCGAAAAACCGAAAAAAAAATTATTGCAGTATTCTACGTGAAAAAACAAACATTTTTTCTCCTATAAAATTTTTTTCGATTGTTACAATTTGACGGAGATAAAAAATGTTGAAAAAAACTGTCACTTCCAGGAAAAAATGCCCGTGCACGCGTCATATTTGACGAAAATAAGTTTTTGATGAGTGATTCAGATAGGGCTTGGTAATAGCTAAAAAATGGTGTACTTCAAATTTTCGTACGATTTTTTTTCCAAAATTGGCTAATTGTCAAAAATAATAAAAAAATTTCAGAATTTTCAATTTTGCATAATTGTTGCAAAATTTAAAAAAACAATCGATGGCAACCGTGAGTCATATCATTTGAAAGCTCTCCGAAAGACCTTTCAAACGCACCCACGCGCGTCTCTGTACGTTAATTTCTACCAGAGATATAAAACTTTGAAGTTAGACTGATTTTGCCCGTGGGGGGGTAAAAGTGGCTGACCGGCACTGTATATTATTCAACTTTTCAAATTTAGGTATTCTTTTTATTTTTACAGGGAAGCTTATACCATCAAAATTCAGTTCATTCTCATAGGGCTTGTACTTAATTACTCTGTTTGGATTTCTTTCAACTAGATGAAGGCATGAAATTATTGCCAATTTAAAACATTCATTGTCTTCATTTTTAACATTAACACAGGCTCTTTTATTATCAATGCTTGACGGTAATGGTATATACGAGCATGGTTTAAATGGATTATACTTATTTATATTAATAGCGAGACCAACAATAGTTTTTAACGACCAGCCTGAGTCTCTTTCTTGAAATTCTTCGATTTGTGTAAGTATAATATCTTTAACGTAATTTTGAAACCATCTATCAAGATCAGTAGTCTTATAAATGCAATCATTTTCTGTATTGAAATACTTGATTTGAATATCTTCTTGATTTTTCTTTATGATAAATTGTGATGCCATTTCTGTATTTATTTTTAAGTTATTATGGATAGCAAGAAATTGAGGTATTTTAATTTGTAATAGTTGATTTGCGGCAACTAGAAATGTTTTTATATCTAAATGATGTTGATTAACTATACAGACTGTACTAATTCGATTTTCAATGCTGAATGAATTGGTCTCCAAACGATCCCATCTCCTGAAATTTTATTCTGAGTAACCGTTAATACCTGTATACTTCCACCAACTTTTATAGTTTTACTTAAATTGACTTCAATAGAATTCAAATGACAAGCACAAGTTTGACACCTTTGTCGAATTGCTCTACTTAAATCAGATCGTTTTATAAATTCATTAATTGAAATTATAGCATTAACTGTTAGATTTCTCCATCTAATACAATCGTCTATATCTAAATCATTCGAATGATTATAAGCTTTCCATTAATTTTTAATTGTTTCTTCAAAATAGGCGATAGAAGTCATGTTGTTTGTTATCTAGTTTTTATTGTCTTGTAGAGTCACTTGTCTATAGTTGTATAAAGGATTATTATGATGAAAGGATGGAAAAGGTAGTGAACAGCTCTAAAATGAACTTGTTCTCAGTTGGTAATGAATATTGATTTGTTTAACAAATCAATAAGGATTCAACTAACTACTGAGGAACTACTTGCAAATATCGTAAGGTAAGGCAAGCTTAGCTCGCAGTCTGTCTTGAGAGACTGCGCTCTTTTGCTAGGCCAAAGCGGCTTTTAAAGGTTAAGTGAGGGCGCTGTCAGTAAACTGAGGGCGCTGCCAGCAAACTGAGTGCGCTGCCTACAAAGTGTGGGCGCTGTAGGTAGTATATGGAAGGGTTAGCTCAAACGAAAGAGTGGGGGTGAACCGACTGTAGCACCATCTAACTTATTAATTTAGTATTAAAGGATTTATATATAGATCTTCAGAATAAAAATATAGTCATTATTGCTTTCAGATACGATTCAGCTGACATATCATAGAGAATAATAGGCTCGTATACTCTAAGATGGACTATATTTTAGATATTTAAGGCTTTCAGAGTCCTAATAATACTTTTATTTGTAAGGAGTTTGCCTATTTACCAGTATGTTCTAATACTTCACCTACAGTACTACTTTTTAAACCTCCATATCATTGGCTCAAACTGTCTATTGAATATCAAAGTGTTAATAAGTGGTTGAAATTACATCATCATGGTATTTATTTTTATTATCGTTAATTAACAATGATGTTATTTGAAATATTTAATATAATCAATTTTATAGGTATATTATGGAGAAATGGTATTTTACCATATAATTTTTTAAATTGCACTATGCGTAGTCATTTACATTATAACGGGATTTTGACCCAGCGCGGGTCACTCGTTATATAAATTACGAGGGGAATAAACAGCTCGGTGTGGGCCTCGTAATAGGCTACGCAAAGCCTAGCCCAGCGGCGACAGGAACGTTGTGGTGCAGCGTCTGTTACCTTGGCCCGCGGAGAGCGTCGTGTAGTCCTATGGGCGCTTTGGAATAATCACGAAATTTAGGTGCGAAAGCCGGACGGAACGGGATTGATTACGATAGGTAAAAGGAAGCGCAAAAGAAGAAAACAGATATACAAATAGCATCGAGTTTACTACGGAGAGTAATACAAAATTAATACGCAGCGTAAGCGGGAGAGAGAGTGGCGAAAGCTAGCGAGAGAGACATGTATTCGAGAAGGTACTTACAATAATATCTCGGCGTTAGCCCTGCAGGCGCTATCCTCAGCCTCGCACGTGGCTCGCGATGACGCGCAGTGTATAGCTCGGGTGCAGTCAAGAAACGGGCGGCCTTAAAGGCTCGCACGCGTGGTCGCAGGAACTAGCCCGCCAAAGGCACTAGGGGCAATCTCGGCACCGGTATCTTACACCGAGTAGACACTCGCGTACTCGCAGGCAATCGAAATGTCAGTCACAAAAGTTAGCCGCGAAAAGTCGGTCAGCAAAAGATCGCAAGCACGAGTATAGCCGCTCGTCACACGTCCACGTGCTTCGAAGTCGCCGGTACAAGAGCGAATCCTTATCGCGCGCCTCTGCTTCACTCTCCTACTCGCGCGCGTCGCGCTGGCCTCCCGAATTCTCTCTCTAGCTCGCCCTCTATTAGCGCTCTCTCTGACTTACCTTTGGCTGCCATACATGTGGGATAAATATAAGACAATTATATACATAAGAATAATTATAATTATGTATAGGGAGAGAGAGACATAACGAGGGTCTGGCCGCTCGTTTTAACATAATTGTAGAAATATTTATGTGAAAGGATTACAAAAGAAGCAATGGCTCAAAAAAATTATTCCTGAAAAGTAGGTTCAAATAATATACGATAGTACAAAATTCTAAATTCGAATTTAATTAGTTTTTTTTTAATTACAGAAATATTTTAGTTATCGAAACTGAAATGAGATGTCCGCGATTGGAAGATTTAAGTCTTAAATTTAAACCATCATGCATATATCATAGTCAAAATCGCGAGAATATAGTATGTGCTGTAGTAAATACACAAAAGATACACGATTGGATGATGGAAAGACATAAACAAGCAAAATCAAAAGGGATCGACACAGTCGAAAGATTTACAGATGACTATAATTCATATAAAAATTCAACTGAATATTTAAAAATAGCTATGTCAGACACTGAACATAAAGATTATAGACAAAGTGTACTCTATTTAATGTATAATTAAAAATAATAAATATTAAATAAATAATAAATGTGTGCTTATTGAAATAGTAAAATAATCATAACGATTGTAAGAAAGGGTGAACGGATGGGAATAAGGTTCTCTCCTAGTAGAGATGTTTAGGAAGAACATCTCAAGGAGGTGTCAGTCGAACGACTGCATTCGTAGTCTCTAGCATTCTCACGAAAACAGTTCCCTTCGTGCAGAGAGCACGTATTGACTATAGACAGCATACGCTCCCCTCCGCGCACCATGGTCCACGCTTAGCTAGAGCGTAGGAGAGAGAAAGAGAGAGAGCGCACGTTTACTACTACTATAGTAGCGCATCCCCATCAGGCCAGAACTATAGACAGCATGCGCTCCCCTCCTCCTCCGCGCACTGTGGTCCACGCTGAGTTAGAGCGAAGGAGAGAGAGAGAGAAAGAAAGAGAGAGCATATGTTTACTACTATAGTAGCGCATCCCCATCAGGGATGTTCCAGCACACCGGAGACCCCCCGCAGGTGTGCTGGAACATACATTGCTATACTACTCCCCTTATATAAGAAATCCATTTAAATTTACATAGCACAATATTGAAATATAAATTTTCTTAGTGCTGGGTGCACTTCGCATTTTCTCGCCGCCAGCTCATCTCTTGAATTTCGTCATTCCGAAACTAAAATGCTGTGCAAAGTTTGCTGGTTACAAACTTCGATCATTATTTCATGTAAAAAATAGTAAAAAATATCTTCAATTATTTATCAACTTACAAGGAAATCCAACCTTACCGATTTCAACAATCTTTTAATATGTTATAGTTCATGAAAAAATGAGACATACCTGTTTCCTTTTATCGGCAGAAAAACACTTTG
The DNA here is from genome assembly GCF_024137745.1 of Phymastichus coffea. Lineage (NCBI taxonomy): Eukaryota > Metazoa > Arthropoda > Insecta > Hymenoptera > Eulophidae > Phymastichus > Phymastichus coffea. Next base: position 806,763 of record NW_026706822.1, on the reverse strand, counting down.
AGGAAATAAAAACCGCCTACAAAGTTCACCTCCAAAAATGGATTATCCAATGTATCTCAGTTTATAATTGATATTTTAGGATGAAACAAATTTCATATCACTTCTCATGTCAATACAAAACTAGCGCATGCAATTTCGAATATAAGAAGTGCAACCATTATTTTTTTTAATTCATAAATCTACCTTTTTCATGCGTATTTTTATGGGAGAAAAATTAAAATAAGCCGTGAGAAGTGATATGAAATTTATTTCATCGTAAAATATCAATTAGAAGCTGAAATACATTAGAAGATTCTTTTTTGGGGGTGAAGTTTGAGGGATCCCACTCTCCACAAAGGGTTTTTCCGTCAATAAAATAAACACGTATATCTTATTTTTTCATGAACTATAACGTATCAAGAGATTATTGAAATCGGTGAGGTTGCATTGGGGAGGGAGTTTCTTGTCAGTTAGTCCAACAGACGAACATAGATATTATACTCGTAAAATCATCTCGATGCTACAATAAATTTATGCAAATATATATTACATCGTCCATACTGTAATTTGTGACAACCTACTATCTAGGTAGATTCATACGTAAGTTTTGATAGTAACAATATATATTCTATAAGAAATTGATTCGAGGGAGATTTTTAAGCGTCCAATTGGAGCAAAATGTTAGTGAACGTGATTCGGGGAAGATAATCTGAAAAGAGATCAAGCGGTGACTATAAAGTGATTCATTATTGTGGAAAGACGGAAGTGGAAGCCGAAATAACGACACGTATACGTTAAAGTATGTGAGCAGTATATTAACAGCAAAGACTAAAAAAGAAAGAAATATAATATTCGCGTGGTACTAAAATGCGCGTATGCGTCACGCAGGTCGGTGCGGTGTAAGTAACCAAGTGGTAAAACTGTTATGCAGCCAAAAGAGGATGGTGCGTGAGTCCCACGTAGACAGACCCAATGTAAGCGCACGCCACGTGGTGAGCGATAGTGAACGACCACGGCAAACAGACCGGCACGCAGAACTCTAACGATTAAGCGGACACGTTGCACACTCCCGTAGTCGCGGAATGTAATGTTGTAAATATCAGACCATCGCAATTGTGTACAATGGAAGAGATAGGATAATACGGTACAGCGTAAATAGCAAAAGTCAAGCAAAGAAAAAGACAATAAATAAGTGTGAGGAGAGAACAGGAGAGGGAATCGCAAGTAGCGAACAGTGCTCAGTAGTTCGGTAGTCAACAATAGTGCATTCGCTTCACGATAAGCCGTCTCAATTTTTCCGGCCACCGCGGGAACGCTTTGCTTCGTTTCTGCGCATCCACTTAACCCATTAACGCCCAACTGCACATTTGATAGACGATTGGTTTTTCGTTTTTAAAAACATAAGACAACCTAATTATTATTAAGACAAAACATTTTCTTAAGTAGAAAGACCTGTTCTCTTGGAATCTTACGTCAGATTTGAAAAGTTTTCCCCTAGAAATTCAATATGGCCACTAGAAAATGGCTGATCTCAAAGCACCGTCTGTCTGATTTGAACAATTTACGTATTGTTTTATTCGAAAAAATAAGGTTTGAAAGCTAGACATATAGTATCTTTGGAATGTAGAATAGATGGGAAAAATGTAAAAATGTTACGATAATACTAAACATTTTCAAAATTGTTACGTGGCATACCTCTACGAGAGTAGGAGACATCTCTATGAAACTCGTTAAATTGACGGCTTAGCTGATTACATAAACAATCCTTATATATCTGCTTCGATTGCAAAATTATTCCTTCAATAGTAAATATATGAGTGAAAGGAACGTCTAAATGCTTCCAACCCATTATCTCAATAGTGCCTCGATAATGTGAAATGAAGCAAATTATGAGGTCTGGGTGTCATGTTATTTTGCATTGAACGAAATCGCTTATTTGAGAGATCCTCGCGTCCTTCGAAATTCAAAGCATGCGACAGATTGAATGTCGTATCAAAAATACATTCGGTTCATGTGTCAGTTCAAAATAACACACAAAAGAAATTTTCAAAGTTCATCCAAATTTTTAATCGGTTTGCAACGATATTAGAAGATATCTCGAAGACTTGAGTCGGTCTTCAGTATAGTTGTTGCAATAACAGTGGTAAGAACATTTTCCGAAGACAGTATACAAAAGTTTGTCTATTGTAGTTTCCGTAAATATTTATAATAGGGTATTTGAATTTGGACATAGTTTTTTTTTACTTTCGCCGATTCTAGCTCTTTTCTAGCAATCATGAGTAGAAACAGGAGATATAATAAGAAATTGACCAAAATTATCAACATCAATGAGGATTATTCTGAGGGTAGTGTTATGTCTAGGCGAGGAGATGTTACGGCTAGACGTAATAATGTTTAAAATACTGTCGCGTTTGTAAAAGTTGGATTTTAGTCAGAAGTTAAGCAGAGGTTGGTTAAAAGGATAGCGCCTTTATTATATGTAGCGTGTTTAGGTAGATAATTTAATTTCTTACCTTGTTAGGGTTGGATTTCAGAAGAGGTTTTTACAACTAGTCTTAGGTGTTTGCGCTTGATTTAAGATTTATTGTTTAAAGATAGGTTTATAATGCCTAACAGAGTATAATTCCGGTTCTGAGTAGCCGGATAGCGAGACTTAGAAATAACTAAATCAGTATAAGTACGAGTACTAGGGTATGAGTGCGAATTTAAATTGACTGCGGCGCTTGTTTTTACTTGATTTTGGGCGGCCTAATGTGGCTGATGGTTGGAGCGGGGACTAGTGCTATTGTTAGCTGCCGCGCGAGGCTCTACTCACGGCTGCTGTTTAGGCTGCTGCCGTTGCTGTTACGTAGTTAGCCGAGTCTGATTTTGATTCTGCGGTATCCGATACCAACAGTCTTTAGCTGTGTGTTTTGGCCTATTACAAATTTGGCAGGTGTTAGTATCTTCCACTTTCATTAATCGAACCGGCTCTATTTTAGGTTGGATTAGCGCTTTTACTGTTTCGGTTATTTCCTCAGGTTCCTGTACGTTGAATTCTCGTTCAATTTTTATTGCTTTCGTTGTAGCTAATTCTAAATTTTCGACTCCCCCCATACGCGCTTTGATAACCCAATATAAACCACGGATGAAGAATTTTACTTTATCTTTTTCAAGTTGGCTTTTAAATCCAGCATAGTTTCGATTTTCCCTTACTGCTGCTTCAAAAAGTTCGTCAGCTACTGTTTTCACTCTATTAGAAAATGTGACTACATTCTCACCACGTTTTTGTTTTAAGGTTGTTAATTCGCCTGTTAATTGATTACAAGTTTTTGCTGATCCGAACAAACAGGTTTAAAAATTTAATCATTTGTTCTACATTATGAAACGATTTTCCTTGCACGCTTTTAAGTGCCTCACCGCTTAGTTTGATTTTAATGAATTTGGTGAGATCATTTTTATTGATTGTCGGGACTGCGTGCCTCTCGACAATCGTCGATAAATAAGTGTAAAGGTATGTTAAATCCATCAAATTTAGGTACGAAGTTAACAGCGTCTTTCAAGCTAAAATTTTTTATTAGCGATACTATGTTTTGTGTGGAATTCATTAGTCTTGTTCTGAAAGTCCCTGGCGTACGATATCATACGTAGTAAATGGGCTGCTTTCAAAATTAGTTTTGTTTGTAGTGGCAAAATGTCGAGTTGGAGTGAAAGCAACTTTTTCTGATTTTCTTATGAGCCATTTCTGGTGATTTGGAAGCGGATGGTGTATTAGTCATAGACATGTTTGTAGTGCGTGTCTGAATTTTCAATTGCTGTTTCGTAACCTGTTTGATTTTTAATGAGCTCAAGTAATGGAATTTCAGTTTTATCTAATTTTAATTTTTCGAAGTTTATATCCGTAATAGCCTTAAGCAGGAATGCTGGATTTAAATTTTTACTAGTCATTTCAATGAGGTTGTCGAGTATTAGGTCATCTTTACATAGAAAGTCCATTGGGTTTGTATCAATGTAGTCTTGTAAACTATATTTTAATCTTTGTAATTCCTCGACTCGGGTAATTTGCTTTGTTTCGGCGGGTGGATGTCTTTGATGCAGATATGGGAGACATTCTGTAAGTGTAGGTTCCCTGTTTGTCACCGACTTTTGTTCTATTTCGCTAATTTTTTTAATTCGTATTTTGAGTGTAATTAGTTTTCGTTCGTAAGGTGTTTCGACCATTGTAATTTTTTTGCGATAAGATCCTAATTACCAAGAATAAGGGGCCCTCAATTGTTATCTCTAGGCGAGGAGATGTTACGGCTAGACGTAATAATGTTTAAAATACTGTCGCGTTGGTAAAAGTAGGATCTTAGTCAGGAGTTAAGCAGAGGTTGGTTAAAGTGATAGCGCCTTTATTGTATGTAGCGTGTTTATGTAGGTAGATAACTTAGTTTCTTACCTTCTTCGGATTGGATTTCAGGAGAGGTTTATACAACCAGTCTCAGGTGTTTGCGCTTGATTTAAGATTTATTGTTTAAAGATAGGTTTATAATGCCTAGCAGAGTATAATTCCGGTTCTGAGTAGCCGGATAGCGAGACTTAGAAATAACTAAATCAGTATAAGTACGAGTACTAGGGTATGAGTGCTAATATAAGCGCTAATGTAAACTGTAATATGAACTGCGTGAACTGTGTATTGTGTGAACTGAACTGAACTGCTTTTCGCGGATCCCGATCCAGCCTTTTTATACCATAGGCTGATGTGCCCCTTCCTGTATTTTCGCCGAATTTATATACGGTGAATAATATTCGCTGAAATATTATGGAGAACGTGCTTAGATTAATCTATCCCGCTAGATAGATTTACAAATGTTCCCGAGAGGGTTGATACGATAGGAAATTAAATTACAGATACCCGGTTAGTTACCATAATCCGTTGTGTGATATTTACTTATCATAGTTCGTCACGTCCTTTTTCTTTGTATCGACGTGACAGTAGCTTCGAAGAAGATCAATATAAATTAGGTGAAAATGAATATTCTAGTGAATATTCTGAATCCACTGAAATTGGAGGAATGGAAAGATTGTCGGATAATGATGAGGAAAACTTCATCAATATGCGTTTTAAGAAGAAAAGGCAACGAATCATTTCTAGTTCTGAGGGTGAGAAGACGAGTATTCCAAGATGTATTAAAAGAAAGTGAAATAACAGCTGGCGGGACAAGCAAACAGGAAAAACTAGCGGTAGGCCACCTGTTTATATGATATTCAAGGATATCAGAGGGTTCATTGGTTACGCAGAAAGAAATATTAGGTCGAGTTCTATAGCTAGTGATTTTGGGTTGATAATTGACATTGACATTATGAAATACTTAAAAGTCTGCACCTGAAGCGAGGTACGTCGAGTTTTGAAAAATGACTAGACTATTACAGACTCTGAATTATGTAGTTTTCTGGCAGTAATATCTGCCCGGACCGCGTACGAAACAAGAGTATTTAAAGTATCTTATCTATGGTATAAAAAATAGGGACCTCCTTTTCTCTGAGACACAATGCTCAGAGATAGATTTATAGAAATTCTGAGATTTATACACTTTGACAAAAGAAGCAAAAGATCAGAAACATGGAGTAGATTTATAAGTCACAGCCATAATTGTTATAAGCCACAACTAAATATCACAATGGATGAACAACTATTTCCAACGGATGCCCATTACAGGTTTACACAATATACGAGAGGTGCTCAAAAAGTAAGGTGGTTTTTCAATTTTCGTGGACTACGTACATTCACAGTTTTGACGATCATATATTCATAGTTTTGACTATATAGCACGTATTGTTTTTCTAGCAGAGGCATCAGAGGTTAGAAGTGTTTGGTGTGCACGACAATTTTCTTCTATCGGAAAGAATAGAGCAAAGAGTTTGCATTAAATTTTCTGTGAAAAATGGAATCCAGTGCTCTAAAGCTCTTGAAATGTTGACAATTGCATACGGTGAGTCTACTCTGAGTAAGAAAAATGTGTATAAGTGGTATAAGGTGGTCCAAGAAGGCCGAGAGAATGTTGAAGACGAACCTCGCCCTGGACGTCCAGCACATCAACAACTATGATATTCTTTCGAATGTTTCGGACATGCGACGTGTGTCAGCGAAATTCGTTCCAAAACTGCTTAATTTTGATTAAAAGAACCGTCACATGACCATCGTTTAGAAGATATTGAATGAAGTCAATGAAGATTCTGATTTTCTTAAAAGGATTATAACTGATGATGAATCATGGGTATATTGTTTCGATGTCGAAACTAAAGTCTAATTGTCCCAATGAAAGATCTCAGAAGATCCATCATCCGAAAAAGCAAGCCAAGTTCGATTAAATCTCAAGGTTTTGCTCACTGTCTTCTTTGATTACCGTGGCATAGTTCATCAAGAATCTTTACCACAAGGTCGTACAATCAATAAGGAGTATAACTTTGAAGTTATGTGTCGTTTGCGAGAAGCAATATGTAAAAAACGTCCGGAACTTTGGAAAAACAGTTCATGGATTTTGCATCACGATAATGCACCTGCTCATTCATTGTTGCTTGTGAGAGATTTTTTGGCCAAAATCAACACCGCAGTCATGCTTCAGCCTCCATATTCACCAAATTTGGCTCCTAGTGACTTTTTTCTTTTCCTAAAACTTAAGAAATCCATGAAAAGAAATCGATTTTCAGCGATTGAGGAGATGAAAACTGCATCGCTGAAAGAACTCAAGGCTATACTTCAAAATAATTATCAGAAGTGCTTCGATGATTGGAAAAAGCGCTGGCACAAGTGTATTATATCTTACTAGGATTACTTTGAAAGGAACAACATAAATATTGACCAATAAATAAATATTTTTTAAGAAATCCGTAAAGTCACCTTACCTTTTGAACACCCCTCGTATGTCAAATAAGCCGTATAAATTTGGCATTCAATTTTGGTTAGCGGTTGACGTTTAATCAAAATATATTTTGAATAATTTCTCTTACATGTGACGTCACTCTGAGGAGCGCTCTAGCCGTCAGAGAGGCTGAAGATCGAGGTCGGTGCCGTGTTTTCTTTGATTCTCTCTCTCTCTTGCATGTTTGGGCGCCAGCTTATGTTTGGTAGCACAGCAGATCTGCTGGCTACCCGTTGACAGTCTATCGGCGAAAAGTGTTTGTCGGGCATTTGTTGTAATATTTAGTTTTTATAAGGGAATCGGCAGGCTGGCCAGCAACCGATTTACCTTCGCGTTCGCGTTGTTATTGTGTCGCTCGTAGTGTATAAGTCCGAAATCGCCGTATTGTAATCGTTTATTGACAATTAAAAGACTAGCGTATTAATCCGCTGTTGTGTTTATTCACCGCTGTATTACTCCTCATCCCGACTTCGAATCTGTGCATTTAACGTGTTTATGCTCGACGCGTTATTCAGTCGTGGGAACGTCTTTTGCTTCCTGAATCCCCGAATAAATAATTTGTGCGGACGGTCGCGAACAACCCAGACGGGTACGGCCGGAATTCTCCGTTACAGGACAAACAATTTCTTTATAAAAATTCCGCTAACTAAAAAATTCCTTGCACTAAAGATAACCTTGGTAGGGACCATCCGCTCGAAGAAAAGAGAACTACCAAAACCAAAGAAAGAAACAAAGTACAAGTTGACGTTATTTTCCCCAAATTTATATAAATCATCAGACTGTACGCTCACAGTAAAAGTAAACCTAAAGTAAATGTCATCCTTCCAAACACCAAATACAGACATATCCAAAAAGAAGACAATAGAAAAAATGTTCTAAAAATTATTACTTTTTATAATAAAACAGAGTTTGGTGTTGACGTCGTAGACCAGATAGCACGCAAATATAATGTAAAAGCGAGATATTTTCGATGGCCCCTTTAAATTTCTTATAATATTATAGATTTGGCAGCAATAAATACATAGATATTGTATAAAGAGTGTACCAGATCGAAAATATCCAGAAAGGAGTTCATATTTTTTTTAGCCGAGGAATTAGCTGGAGAAAACGAGGAGAACGATCGTCAAAGTTCAGACGTTTTAGTTATGTCACCTTCAACATCAGGAGTCCGAAAAAGCTGCCAAGTTGGCTACCTTATTAAAAATTAAAGCAATAATTGCTGTATATATAACAAGAAGATCGTATGCGGAAAATGCACAAAATAATTTCAAAACATGTAAAAAATGTGCTCCATACAAATTATTACCCTGCAGAATTTATATTATTGATATCATTTTCGTGATAACTTATAAAAAAAGATTTTGATTTATTAATATTTTATTTTGATGTGAAGCTTTATACTGTTCAACTCAGACTTAGATTAAATAAATTGATTTTTTAAAGTAAATACGTATTTTCACTTACCCGTCCATTTAACGAGTGCTTGTAGAGACAGGTGTATAAGAAACGCCCATAAATCTAGTGTTATTATATATATAAATTCTTAAAGTGAACTTTTTACTTTTAGCAGCATTTGTAACATCCCAGCTTCCGAGATCAAACTAATAGTTTCTAAATTAAAATATATTAGTTCCTCTGTGAAAATCATTATGTTCAAGTGACATCTCGATTCTCTGTTTTAAACCACAATTAGTTTATACTCATACATGACTTTTTCTGATTTTTCAACGATTCTCATAATTACTTTAACTCAATATTTCTTCATTTTGTTGTTGCTGTTTTATCTCAAATATTTCTCTGTATCTCTTTAGTAGTATAGCAATGTATGTTCCAGGCCACCATGCGGGTGCTCCCTATCCCTTTAGTCCACTGGTCTAACTCTTTCGTGTTAATTATTATTGTTAATAATTATTTATATTTTTTGAGGAAGGGTTTTATATTTTTATATTAACACGCGATCTAGTGTATCTCTCTCTTTTTTTTTTTTTTTTTTTTTTTTTTTTTTTTTTTTTTTTCTTTTTTTTTTGTGTCCCTGTTACATTGAAAATGAATAGAAAGTAATAATTGAAAAAAATGAAGAGACAGATCAGAGAATCAAACCGGCGTCCTCTGGATGGCAGCCTAGCGCTCTACCACTAAGACCAATACCACATATATAATGTTTATCGTTATACAAGTATTAGCTACACACATTTCATATAGGGCCCGAGCGTGCTGAGGAGGGGAGCGCGTGTTCAGCGTGGCTTGGGGGCACGTTCTCTCTTTCTCTCTCTCTTTCGCTCTGGCTCAACGTGGCTTGGGATTATATTTTCTCTCGTAGAGGGAATATTTTGGATTCTCTCTCTCTCTCTTTCTCTCTCTCTCTTTCTCTCTCTCTCTCTCTAAGAAAGGAGCTTCACTAACCACCATAGCTGTTTTCGTCAAAATACTAGAGACGCAGTCGCTCGATTGTCAAATCCTTGAGATGTTCCTCTTAAACACCTCTATTAGGAGAGAACCTCATTCCCATCCATTCACCCTTACAATCGCTTGGTTGCTCACTTCTTGAGATGTAATGTCTCTACAGAAGAGTACCCTATCTTTCTCGCGCATAACTATTTTATTATTGTAGGTAACGGTCCTATCTATGAGCTAGTTTATTATATCACTGAATCACTGCAACCAGTCTATCGCATCTATCTGTATATTCAAATCAATACATTAAGCGGCGCTACCTCACTGTTTACTCGATTGTATACAAATAAAAGTCGAATCAAAATAAATAGCGTGACGTCACAAAGTAATAGATATAGATATAATGATTTTGGATATTAAGAAAAATATGTTAATTAGAGATAATTTTAATATAACAAAGTATTTATTATGTAAATTTAAGTATGTAGATTCAGAATATAATAACACAAATTGCATTTAATTATGAAATAATAATGAATTTTAATATGCAAAGTTGATTTATTTATTACGTTAACATATGAAATATTAGAAAAATGTAAATAATCCATATGCAAAATGAATAAGTATAGAACATGAGTAAGTATTGGTTTCATTAATAATAGCTGAATAATAACTGTTATTAGTAAATAAACAATTAATAATTTATTTAAACAATAAGCTGTATATAAAACGAAAGTATTAATTTTATACTTGATAATGATAGCTTTATGATTTAGGAATCTTAGATAATTAATCTAATAATTGCATTATAAGATTAGGAAAAACCGTTACAAATATGAAAAATTAGATATAATTCAAATGTTATTAACTAATTTAAATATTTATTTTTAGAAAATACTTCCAAATTTAATCAACTATAAAGTTATATAAAAATTTAATAATTTTCTATTGTAAACATTGTAATATCACGTTAATTAACTATATTAGTTAATAACTTTTGACGACACTATTTGCAATAATTGTATATTATATGAAATCAACAAATAACAAATTTTGTAAAGTTTACATATGTTAAAAGCTTAATATTAATGGTTATTTACTTGTAAATTAAGAAAACTCATTACTGAAAATTCGCGAATGTCTCTCGAATGTTCGATGACATCTCTCCTACAAAAATAAGCGGGAAAATCTGTGTATAAATAGGCCCACCTTTGCACAGGCTAGCATTCACTTCTAGCCTTGCATGGTGAGCGCATGAGTCTGAATAAACTTGGCTAAAACCTAAGTTCTTTCTCTCATTGTGATTAACTGAGCAAGACTGTTCCCTCCTTATAATTCGAGCTCGACTTATAGAACATTTCGCGCTATAAGAAACTTGGGCCGAATTATATCCTATCCAAGAAAGACTTTAGCTCTGCTTATGGGACAATTCGCACCATAAGAAACTAGGGCATTGTCTGACTTTCCTTGAAACATTGTACTTATTTATATATATTTGATTTATTTATCATTATTAGAATACATTTGATTATATATTTATTTTATTGACAAGTAGAATAAAATTATTGGAAACAAATTCTTACTCATTAGCTAGATACGAGAGTTCGAATTATTATTATTTATAAGTGATACGAACATTACATGTAATTCGTTGAATATTAGTAAAAAAGTTCATATATTATCCTTTTACATAAATATTTCTACAATTATGTAAATGACTACGTATAGTGCAGTTTGAAAAATTGTATGGTATTATACCATTTCTCCGTAATATATCTATAACATTGAATGTATCAAAAATTTTATAACGAGTGGCTAGACCCTCGTTATGTCTCTCTCTCTATACATAATTATAAGTATCCTCATATATATATGTATACTTATCATATATTTATTTCACATGTATGGCAGCCAAAGGTAAGTCGGAGAGAGCGCTAATAGAGGGCGAGCTAGAGAGAGAGAATTCGGGAAGCCGGCGCGACGCGCGCGAGAATGGGAGTGGGGCAGGACAAAGCCCCGCGAAAAGAACTCACTCTTGTACCGGCGACTTCGAAGCACGTGGACGTGTTACGAGCGGCTATACACGTGCTGGCGATCTTTTGCTATCCGACTTTTCGTGACTGACTTTTTGTGACTGACTTTTCGGTTTCCTGCGAGTACGTGAGTGTCCACTCGGTGTGAGGCTTCGGTGCCGAGATTGCCCCTAGCGCCTTTGGTGGGCTAGTTCCTGTGATCACGCGTGCGAGCCTTTAAGGCCGCCCGCCTCTTGACTGCACCCGAGCTGCACACTGCGCGTTCTCGCGAGCCACGTGCGAGGCTGAGGATACCGTCTGCAGGGCTAACGCCGAGACATCATTGTAAGTATCATCTCGAATACGTGTCTCTCTCGCTAGCTTTTCGCCGCTCTCTCTCCCGCTTACGCTGCGGCCTAGCTCTGTACCTTTCTCTGTAGTAAACTCAATGCTTTTGTATATCTGCTCTCTTTCTCTGTGCTTTCTTAACCTATCGTAATCAATCCCGTTCCGTCCGGCTCTCGCCCCTGAATTTCGTGATCGCTCAAAAGCGCCCATAGGACCACACGACGCTCTCTGCGGGCTAAGGCAACAGACCCTGTACCACGCCGTTCCTGTTGCTGCTGGGTTAGGCTTCGCGCAGCCTATTACGAGGCCCACTCCGAGTTGTTTCTAACTCCCTCGTAAATTATATAACGAGCGACCCGCGCTGGGTCAAAACCCTGTTATAATTTCAAATAAAATCAATGTTAATTAACGGTAATAAAAAATAAATACCATGATGATGTAATTCCAGCCACTTATTAACACTTTGATAATGGATAGAAAGTTTGAGCCAATGATGCGGAGGTTCAAAAAGTAGTACTGTAGATGAAGTATTAGAACATACTGGTAAATAAGCAAACTCCTTACAAATAAAAATATCATTAGGACTCTGGAAGCCTTGAATGTCTAAAATATAGTCCATTTTGGAATATAAATCTAGTTATTCTCTGAGATATGTTAACTGAGTCGTATCTCGAAGTAATATCGACTATATTTTCATTTTACAGATCAATATAAACCCATCACACGAAATTGAAAAGTTAGAGGGTGCTAACGTAGGTTCACCCCTACTCTTTCATTTCAGTTATCCATTCCATATGCTATCTACAGAGCTGATAGAGTCGCTTGCAGCACCATCATTTTTCTGGCAGCGCCCTTACTTTGCCGGCAGAGCTCTCACTTTGTAGCAGCGCCCTCACTTCGCCTTTATAAGTCGCTTCGGCCTAGCAAAAGAGTGCAGTTTCTCGAGATAGTCTACGAACTAAGCTTGCCTTACCTTACTCCGTTTGCAAGTAGTTCCTTAGTAGTTAGTTGAATCCTTATTGAGTTGTTAAACAAATCAATATTAATTACCAACTGAGAAAAAATTCATTTCAGAGCTTTTCTATTCTCTCATAATAATAATAATAATAATAATCCTTTATACAACTACTGACAAGTGCCTCTACAAGAGAATAAACTAGATAACTAAGAACATAACCTTTGTCGCCTATTTTGAAGAAACATTAAACATTTGTGCAGAGCTTATCATTATTCAGATTTAGATATAGACGATTATATTAGATCGAGAAATCTAGCAATTAATGCTATAATTTCAATTAATGAATTTATGAAACGGCCTGATTTAAGTAGGGCAATTTGACAAAGATATCAAACTTTTGCTTTTCATTTGAATTTTACTGAAGTCAATTTAAGTAAATTTATAATAGTTGGTGGAAGTATACAGGTATTAACGGTTACTCATAATAAAATTTCAGGAGATGGGATCGTTTGGAGACCAATTCATTCAGCATTGAAAATCGAATTAGTACAGCATGTATAGTTGATCAATATCAGAGATATAAAAACGTTTCTACACTTTTTCCATAAATTAAAGGAACAAAAAAAATATCTAATTTTTTAGCAATTTTCAACAGGCTGTATTTCAGTGATAAATTGTCATACAGGAAATAAAAAACTATAGCTTTTGAAGTTTGAAGACTCTAGATTTTGAATTTTTTAGTTACAAATTTTTCGAAGCACATGGAGCCATGCAATTCTTGGATAAAGCACAAAAAAGAAATTTTCCAAAATTTTTTCCTTATTATTTTACTCTACGGGCATGAAAAATTTTTTTCGAGCTAGACGAATGCATAGGTTGCATAGCCTGTTCATTCAGCTTCAATTTGCTTTTTTGCGGGAATCAGATACGACCATTTGTCTTTTAGATATAGAATTTTGAATGCAAAAGGATTCTTTTTCACTTAACTGACGATATCTCTGAAAATACTGGTCGCCCAGCAAACGGACTGGGGGTTTCGTTTTCTGCAGAAGATTTCCTACAAAAATCTGTCATGGTTGATTGGAAAAAAAAATGTTTTTTCACCTATAACGTTAACATGAAAAAAGAGCAAAAAAAGTGCCAATTTCCCTTTTTTTGGTTAATCGACTGTATCTTCGGCAATAATCGGGGAAAACTTAGGTTAAAAAAAAATTTACAGTCTAATGTACTCCAGACCCCTCTAAATTTTTAGATTGATCGGTTCAGCGGTTTTCCTGGTCCGATTGATTGACATTTTAAAAAAATTAAGGAAACAAGATTTTTGTTCTTTAAATTTGACTTAATCTTTTTAAAAATCAATAAATTCATTTTTTTCGACTTTTTACTCAATTTTGAGTTTTCTGAAGATTGATTAACGAAAAAAAAAATCCAAAAAATTTTTTCAAAAATTTCGAAAATTTTCTGAAAAAAATATCGAAAAAATCAACAACAAAAAATGTGGAAAACGGCGTACTCTAAAGACCATCCCTACAACTTGTCGTTAATTTAATTTTTGGAAAATGAAATTTTCAAAATTTTAAAAATTAAAAAAAACCAAGAGACCATTTCTAACTTACCTCGTTGAAGCTATGGACACATTCTAACTTTTTTTTTCCTAAAAAAAATTTTATTAAATAAAATTAAAGTCGATATCTCGAAGGTGCCCACGGTACTCATTGTGCGAAATTTTGACCGATAAAGTTTTTACGTTTTCTACAGAGCCATTACGTGACACAAAAGAGTTTTTATCAAAACTTTTCAACTATGGTAATATAAACCAACCAACAGTTTTTTTCATTATTTTCAAAGAAATTACTGACAGAAGCTTTTAAATTCCAATTTATCCCATAATACCTCCCAGGCGATATTTATCTGCCCCAGAAGTCGCTCGGCTAGTGACGTTTGTTCAGAAGGAGTACAGATATCGACAGGTTGGTGAAGAACTCGGTGTAAGTGCTTCGGTTGTGTCTCGTGCGTACAACCGATTCCGGGAAACAAATGGATGCCAACGACGTGCTGGACAAGGATGACATCGAGCAACGACTCGTCGTGATGATCGAGCAATCATTCGACAGACTATCCAAGACCCTTTTGCTCCAGCAAACCTCATCGCTCGAAACTTCCCGAATCGTCAACAACAGCGACAACATCAACAACAGCAACTACAGCCGTGACACATTTCTCGATCGACGGTAAAAAATCGTCTTCGTGAATGTGGACTCCGTGCTCGAACTGCTGCCCGTGGACCGATGTTGACCGTTGCACATCGTAGAGCTCGTCTGCAGTACGCTCACAACAAGGTGAACTTGTCAATGAGAAATGTCCAAAACATAAATTAACGGGAACAGCGTTTTTTTTCTGACGAGTCTCAGTTTTGCCTGCATGGTAACGACCAAATACCTCGAGCTTGGTGTCGTACAGGTCAACGTTATCAACAGCGTTTTATTCGTCCCATAGCTGCTTATGGTGGAGGATTGGTGATGGTTTGTGCTGCAATTTCACGGTATTCTCGTACTCCTTCAGGGATTATTCGAGATACTCTCAATGCTAGGCGTTACATCGACCGAATCTTGCAACCTCACATGTTACCGTTAGCAGGAAACAGGAGAGGATTTATTTTTATGCAAGGTAATGCTAGGCTTCACATAGCGATCCATCAATTCTTTCAGAGGAACAACATCAGATTGTTGAGGCATCCTGCAATGAGTCCTGATCTGAATCCCATAGAGCACATCTGGGACATATTGAGCCGCCGATTGCGTCAAAATTATCCTCATCTCAGTAATTTAGCAGAAATAGAGAACGCTCTGATAAGAGTTTGGCGTCATATCCCTCAACGTATGATCCAAAATTGCATTTCGAATATGCAACAAAGGTTGCAAGCTGTAATTAGGAGTAGAGGCGGGAACACTCGATACTGAACACATACGCATTACACACTTTAGAAAATGAGTTTGGAGTCGTAAAATACTGTGAAGCTGATGAACTACGGGCTCTCATTTTTTCCGAAGAATCTAACACACGTGCGTAAGCACAAAAGAAGCGTAAATCCGACCGTGCAACTTCCACATGGTATGCTTTGGATAATATTAATGCCGGCGGTAAATCAGTAATCAATCAGAAACCTTGTTTCTCTTGAAAACGAAAAAAAAATTTTTTCTTCCAATCAACCATGAAAGATTTTTGTAGAAAATCTTCTACAGAAAACGATACCCCCTGTCCGTTCGCTAGGCGACCAGTAGTTTCAGAGATATCGACAGTTAAGTGAAAAATGATCTTTTTGCATTCAAAATTCGATATCTCAAAGACAAATGGTCGTATCTGACTATCGCAAAAAGCAAATTTAAGCTGAATAAATAGGCTATGTAACCTATGCATTTGTCTAGCTCGAAAAAATTTTTTCATGCCGGTAGAGTAAAATAATAAGGTGAAAATTTTGGAAAATTTCTTTTTTGTACTTTATTCAAGAATTGTATGGCTACAGGTTTGCAGAAAAATTTGTTACCAAAAAATTCGAAATTTAGAGTCTTCAAGCTTGAAAAACTATATTTTTTTATTTCCTGTACGACAATTTCTCACTGAAATAAAGTTTGTTGAAAATTGACAAATAAATTAGAAATTTTTTTTGTTCTTATAATTTATGCGAAAAGTTTAGTTACTGCAAATCAACTCTAACAAATTAAAATACTATATTTTCTTGCTATTCATAATACTATAAATATAAATACATAAATTGGCAGCACAATTACGAGGGTGGTCCGATAAGTACTTAGCCTCACCGCCCGATGGCGCTACTCGCGCAAAAGAAATATTCTATCACGTAGTACAACCTTCTCGATGGTTACTGTCAAGATTTCAGCCAGATCGGAGTTGTAGTTTATTTTTGAGAGCGTGTGAAAGCAAGTGTGTCCGTTGATTTTTGAAAAATGGAAAAAGAGCAGTATCGGTCGGTGATTCGATTCTTGTTTTTGGAAGGGAAATCGCGCAACGAAATCAAAAGTGCTTGGATGCTGTGTACGGTGACTCTTCTCCTTCGATGGTGACCGTCAAAAATTGGTTTAACGAGTTTCAACGTGGTCGCACGTCGATTTTTGAAGAGCCACGTCCAGGTGCTCCGAAAACGGCTACCACGGAGGATAACGTGACAAAAATTCACAATCTCGTATTGGCAGATCAACGATTGAAGGTGCTCAAGATAGCTAAGATCGTAGGCATCTCGAAAGATCGCGTGGGTCATGTCCTGAATGAAATTTTGGGCATGAGAAAGCTGTCGGCGCGATGGGTGCCGCGTGTGCTCACTCCGGACAACAAGCGCAACCGTGAGACAACTTCAGAGCAATGTCTGACGCTGTTTAAGCGCAATCCGAAGAAGTTTCTGCGTCGTTTCGTAACAGTCGACGAAACATGGATCCACTGGTATACACCAGAGACCAAGGAACAGTCGAAACAGTGGACTTTACCCGGTGAAAGTACTCCGAAGAAGGCGAAGACTGCCCCATCGGCCGGAAAGGTGATGGTCACCGTTTTCTGGGATTCACAAGGTGTGATCTACATCGACTACCTGGAGAGGGGCAAAACGGTCACAGGGCTGTACTATGCCGAATTATTGAGCCGATTCGACGTCGAATTGCAGAAAAAATGGCCCCATTTGGCGAAGAAAAAAGTGCTCTTTCACCATGACAACGCACCGGCACACACCTCCGCCGTCGCCATGGTCAAATTGGTCAAATTAGGCTACGATCTGTTGCGCCATTCACCGTATTCTCCAGATTTAGCCCCGTGCGACTTCTTTTTGTTTCCAAACTTGAAAAAGTCACTCGCCGGGCAGAAATTTGTGTCGAATGAAGAGGTAATCGCTGCCACGGAAGCCTACTTTTCAGACCTCGAGGAAATGTATTTTTCAGACGGATTAAAGAAGTTGGAGCATCGCTGGGCCAAGTGTATCGAACTAAAAGGAGATAATGTTGAAAAATAAAACGCCACTTTTCCAAAATTTTCGTTTTTCTTTTGTAGGCTAAGTACTTATCGGGCTACCCTCGTAATCGTAAAGGAAAACCAAGTAGAAAATATTCAAATCAAGTATTTGAATACGGAAAATGTTTGCATTTATAGAACTACTGATCTTGATAAATGGTTTCAAAATAGCGTTGAAAATATTATACTCAGTCAAATATAAAAATTTCAAGAAAGAGACTAAGGCTGGTCATTAAAAGCTATTGTTAGTCTCACTATTAATATAAATAAGTATAATCCTCTTAAACCATGCTCATATATTCCATTACCGTTAAGCTTAAGTAATAAAAGAGCATATGTTAATGTTAAAAATGAAGACAATTAATGTTTTAAGTGGGTTATACTTTCATGCATTAATCTAGTTGAACAACAGTGCTATAGAGTAAATAAGTACGAGCCCTATGAGAAACCATTGAATGTTAACGGTATAAGCTTCCCTGTAAAAACGAAAAGTATTCCTAAATTTGAAAAGTTAAATAACATAACTGTGACGGGAGCAAGCGATGCGCTTATCTCATTGGTATTTTTCCCAGTTCCCCCTCTCTCGGCAAAGCACGGTGACTAGCGTTAAGCGCATTTAAGCATTCGTCGCAAATCAATTAGCGCATTGGTCGCGTGCCGCCTGAAAAGTAGATCAAGTGGGGAGGAAAAAAACGAGGAAGAAGCTGTCGATCGCGGAAGCGAACGAGCCACACAGATGCTAGTTAGTTGATCAGCAGTCAAGACGGTTTAGTCGGTCAGTGGTGCAGAGTTGAAGTGCAGTTGAGAACAAAAGGTCAGCCGAACGCACACGCCGCCAAGGAGCCGAGAAGAAACCGAGAGGAAAAGAGGACGAGTGCCTTATTCCAGCATCTGCTTGGGACGCTACCCGGAGGAGCCGGCATTAGCAGGGCGTAGCCAGGCCTCCAGTTCCTGCATCGAAGGTCAAGGCTCATAATCTAATTTCTCTCTCTCTCTCTCTCTTTAGCGGTATGGCACAATGGGTAGTTGTAAGGGTCAGGTAGGTAGCAAGGCGTACACGCGCCAGCTACCTGCCTTAATTACGGTCAGCGTCATTAAACTGTTCAGGTAGAGTATCGTCAAGGCGATCCCTCGCCGAGCGGCTTTCTCTTTTAGTTTAAGTAGGCTAAGTTGGTTCGTCGTCACGGCGGTCACCTGTCGGGCAACGTGTGCAGTATGTCGATTAGATTAGTAAGCGCGATAAGTTAGTTAATTTGATCATTGTTCTGGTATTGTACTATTAGGTGTTAAGAACACCGTTGTGTTCCTTAGTGTTAAGACGTGTTTGTAACACCGTTATTAGGTTAAGAGTTGGTATTATTATGCGGCTTGTTCTTTGCGGTATTCAACGTTTAAGTGTAATTTGATTTTGATTGTGATTAGAATTAGATTTTGATTTGAATACGATTTTTGTTGTGTGTGTAATTTCTTAATTACTTTTTTTCTTTACCTCCCCCCCTCCTTCCCGCCTCGATTGCTATGAGGGAGTGCATCTCACTTGCCCACCTTTAAAATTGATAACGAAGGAGCTTTCGTTACATACCATCCCTTGTGGGCCTAGCAATCGAGGTAACGAGAATGGAAACAGTAAATGAATGAATGGCTAATTAAGGAATTTTCCGTTCTGTACTAAGGGCAAAACGCGCGCACAAAGAAAAGAACTTCTAGTTCCGCTTTTATTTTCCTAGGAGTGTTTTGTCTCGGATTACCAGTGACCTTTTCTCGGTGGAGGAGTCGGGTGACCGCGAGAGCGGCATTTAGTTATTTTGACACCGGACCCGAACTTAAGCATTGGAATTGGGCATATCTCGAGTTTTCTTTGTTAGGCTTGTGCAAGGCGATCGTTCGCCCGCTCAAAGCTTGAAAAAGAAATCGAGATAAAAATTTCGGTGGTGTCGAACTGCATAACACGTGATAAAGGTACGCTATCTCGATATTATGAATTTTGGTTTCCCACGGAAAATATCGCTAGCCTGTAGATACAGTATCATAATGCGCAGAATATTACGTGACGCGCACGCGAAAAGCCTTAAACGCGAAATTGACTCGACAAAACCGGCCGTACTGCTAGAGTTGATGAGCTATCGCGGACTAATTCTGCGAGTTACTTAGAAGAGCTGCGAGATCGATACTTGTGATTTTTGTTAAGAAAAAAGCGACCAGATTTGCAGCCATCGGTATATCCAAGCGACTTTATGCTTGGTCGGATCCAGAATTTGCTGCAAGACGATTTGCGTGATGCAGCAGCGGACAACGCGCGATGCGCAAATTTCGGCGACGAGATCGCAATAACTGCTACGCCCTTGGCGGCTGAATTGGTATCAAGCGTCACCGCTGTGCGCAGGCAAGCCCAGTCGCCGGGCAGAAGCACAGGTGTGGCCGTCAACGAAGATGCGTTATCCTCGGCGGTCCAGCCACCGGCGGGAACCCGGTTGCCGTCGAATAGCGCGAATATACGCGTGCGTGAGTAGGAACGCCGAAACCAGGACGAAAGCAGCACTGATGCGCTAAGCCAAATCTGGGGGACGTTACTGGATTTATAAGCACGAAGTGAGACAGGGTATCACGGATGGCGCGAATGCAGTTTTTAGGATAGAGAGTGAGACGGTGCACAGTAGAGCAGCTCAGGCCGAGCAGCAGGCTTCCTTGTCGCCTCAGGTCAAGCCGCTCAGCTATCGACTGTAACACCGGCTCATGTGAGTGCGCGAAACATTTTAGCAGGTAGTACTTCCATCTACGGCGATTTAGATGGATCGGCGAGTTCAAAATACCACGTGCCTAGGGTAATTTCTTGGGTAAAAGACTGGGAGCGTGGACTACGGATAACTATGGCGAATGAAGCGCGGGTGCCAGCTTCGTTAGGTAAAGGTAGTTAAGCAGCGTGAAGTGGTCTAAGAAAAGACAAGCTAAAAAGATAGAAACTTTCGAGGTTAACGATACGAGCACGTGCCCGTCGGATACCGATAGTTGTGATACGCGGACAGAAAAATCGCTTAGAAAAAAGGTAGAGAAACCAAGCAGAGAAGGCGACCCTCCGCCAATAAAGTATATCAATGGTATACCTGCGGATGGGGTAAGCGCACTCAATGCATGGTCTCTCCGCTTTTCGGGTAAAGACGGTATAAACGCGTTAAGTTTTCTATTAGGCTAAAATGATTGTCATCGCTATTACGGTATTCCCGACGAAGATGTGCTTAGCGCGATAGTCACTACGTTTCGCGATAAAGCGCATTCTTGGTATGAGGTTAATCGCGGTATATGAAAGACGCTGAAAGATTTTAAAAGAAGTTTTTCTAGTGAAATATGCTAGCGATTAAATAGAGAGCAACTCTATGGTGAGTTGCGTCAACGGACACAGGGTGAAAACGAGAAGATAACGGATTACGTCGCGGCTTTCCAGACGATTTTGCGTCGTTTTGATCCACCGGTATCGGTAAAACGTCAGCTAGCGATAATCATAGAGGGTCTACATCCAAGATATAAGCGATATCTTGAAACTAAGACCTCCTCTGATCAAAATAATTTTAAAGAGGCAGGTTTGGCGCTCGAAGATCGTATGGCCGGTTAGAAAAGGTGGTAAAAGCCGCCAACCGCCGACCTGACGTTAATTCCCAAATCGGCGTATGCAGACATGAAGAAGCCTACCGGTAAACAGAAATCGGTTGTAACTATAGAGAGTTTAAACGACGCGATTGATGAGGTCCTAACGGTTAAACCCTCTAAAGAGAAAGCGCAGCAGCAGAGCAAGAAGCTAGAAAAGAAGGGCAAAAAGCAAAATGGTGAAATTGCCGTGGCTACAGTTGATAAGCAACAGCAACAGGCAACGAACCAACTTGCAAATGGAGCCGCGCTTGCTCGTCAGAGCGCGTAGACTTCGTGGGCCCTGACTGCAAGTGTAACCCCTAGCTTGGTTCCGCAGCAGCGCAATCACGGAGGTAGCAATTCAAATAGACCATTTACGGGAGCCTGTTTCAATTGCAACGTGTTAGGTCACAGGACGGCTCAATGTCCAGTAGCTCAGGTTAATCCGCGGATAGTTTTGCTACAAATGCCGACAGCCACGGCATTATGCTAACAACTGCCCGATGCGAATATCGAACCATTTTTGGTTATTTCAAAAATGGCCATTTTCGAAAAAACCAAAAATGGTCCCCAAAAATTTGAAAAAATTCAGACGTATTCCTTGACTGATTCTAAGAATTTTTTGTTCTTATAAACTTTTCATGAAAGTCGATAGTTTTCGAGATAAAAATCGGTGAAGTTAGTGAATGAAATTTTTGTTTATTTACGCAAATTTATTAAAAAATATATATATTTGGGTTTTCGTAGGGCCGATATTTTTTAGTTAAGGTATCATGAACACCTTTTTTATGAATTTTAAGCCCATAAAAAAATCGAAAGGCAAACAAATTTCGATCACAAAAATTTTTTTTTCCAAAAAATCAGTGCTTTTTTTTTTAATCTTTAAATTTTACATGAAAAAACTCATTTTAGAAAAAATTAAGTGTCATAATCGGAAAGAGCATACTTAAAAACATTGGAAACGGTGGTTCGCGAATTTTTTTGCAATTAAATTATTGACTTGGTGGTTAGCTTGAAGTTGGACACGAAAAAGTGTCCGTCCCGTCCTTAATGGGTTAACAAATTTTGCGCGATATTTAGCTCGCCCGAGAAGTGCCCAACTATGCCATATGCTACTACATATGGTATTAACCGTTCAATTTTGTTCAAAGTAATTTTAATTTTTTCAAAAGTAATTCTCCTTCTGCATTGGGAGATGTAGTTCTGGTAACATTCAAATCATTTCTCGTTATTATGCTGATAAGCTCATGCTTGGCATTTATTACGATTTTTTAATAATCTTTAGCAAATCCTAGCAGCATACTAAGGGGTATAGTAAAATCCAAATAACCTTCATGATTTGTAAGCATTACTTCTTGGACACTAGTCCAACCAGCATTTTCGGTAATTAAACTTTGCCTCGGACTGAGTTATAACTAGTTCTTCACAAGACTTGTCAAGCCAATAATTTTTAATTTATCTATTTGAAGCATTTATCTCGCATCGTCTATTCATATATCCTAGTCTAATTTTGTTGCTGTTAAATACGATTTCCATCACGATATTGCTTTGATGTCAACAAGTACTCTGATAACTTGTCCTAGAAAATTAACTAGATTTCCTTCTTTATCAATTCGTATTTCTAAACAATCAATACTTCTCATGGCGACTAGTAAATAAATTATGTGTGAAGGTACTTGAATGATTTTATATCCAGGTGTCACTGCTGGAAAAATTCGTGTATACTATGTACTTTATGTTCGTTTATATAAGGATCTGCAGTAATATTACACTCTACGCATAAAGCATTCACATTGAGTATAGTTACAGATGAATCAGAGCTATGAGTTTCGTTTGTAGATAGCTCTCGTCTAGTAAAGTCTAAAATTGAACCAATAGGATCTCATAGCTACCTGTCTGTAAAACGATTTCGTGTTCACCAACGTAAAATTTATTATTACCTACGTCAGTATTTGGTATTGAATTGAATGTTAATAACTCCATTAAGTCTCGTACATATTTTTTACTAGGAGTCAGCTCTATTGGCGAAAAATAATTTGCTTCAAGAACAGATGAATTTCCTGACTGACTTATTGTTATGTGTTCTTCAGAGTTTTTCATCAAATGACTGTTTTCTCATTCATTAAATCTATTTATAGTTTATTCGAAAGAAATTTTAGGCAAAGACGTCTATAATAAGATAAGATGACGTGAATCTTAAACACATTTACAATGATCACGTTGACTCGGATATGTCTTTTGAGAAGTTTAAAGCAATGTGTTCAAAATGTTGGAGAGACGATATTCATGGATTTTTTGGTTATCAACAGACACAGACCAATAAATCATGGATGATATAAAAAGGAATTTGTTTCTTTTGCTATAAATATAAAAATTTGATATAAATATAAATAGCGGAGTGAGCGGATGAAGATTATTTAACTTTAGAAATTACGAGCGTCAACAGGCTGACAATGAAAGAGAAAAGAAGGTGCTTGAACAATTATCCGAGACTCGTGATGCCATAAGACGCAAGTATCAACTAATAAAATATGACAAAGTTGATTTAGAAAAAACATTGCATGAAACTTTTAAACCTATGGTTGATCTATTCAAGAAACTTGTAGAGGTAGCTACTGACAAACCTAACGCTAATACTACTACTACTACTACTACTACTACTACTGAACAGGCAGCGAAAAAGGAGAAGAAAATCGCGTTCAATAAGTTTTCAAGTCAAAAGTAACAGCTAACACTCCCTATAAATCTTAATATTTCAATAGTACTGCTAATGAATTAAATTTTATATTCCAATCGCTTGACAATACATTTGAATCGGCTATTTCTATTGATGATGATGATGATGGCGAATTTGATAAGACTGATGAATCATGAGTTAATACAATTCCTATAAATTTGGAATAAATTAGTTCAAATGCAACTACAGAACAAAGACAACAGCTATTGGATAATTCGATTGTAGGAAACTATGTTCGACTATTGCATGAACCTCAGTAGATAAGTAATTTAGACAAGACATTTGGTGTCCGCTTGAAAAGAAAACGTATGTTATAGGCAATCTCCAATTTACTTCGAAAACGATAATGTAAGTGTGAATGATAAAACATACAACAAGATGCCCGGTTTAATGAAAATTCTCTTTCGTAAAGAACCCGATTCCAAATTAATCAGCTCGTCGAAAATTATGTAAAAATTTCTGAAATCACTAATGCTTATTGTAGGAGATATAAAACAAATGGAGAATATCCCAATAAGCACGTAAACAAATTCAAAAAGTACATTGGTCCAAATTTACCTTTAAGCGGTAGTATTCAGAAACGTAAATCGACTATTCATGGATGAAGTCTTTTACATAACTATAAAATAGCTAGAAAAGGAACATTATTTGATTATGTATATTAGGATGATGCAAACGAGCTTATTGATCGACTAAGATTACTTATAGCTGAACAAACAGCCGGTAATGCTAGTCATATTAATGAAATTCACTCAATCATTGAAGAATTTCGTGAAGCAAGATGTTTATATTAAGAGAGCTTGAATGATCTATCAGTTTTACCATGAGCGTTGATGTGTTTGGACGTACATTGAACAAAGAATAGGGCTCTCACGGTCCTCCCGGTATAGGGTATAAAATCACTATAGATAGTTAGTTGGATGCTGATAGAAAAAGATATATTTTCAAACTACGCTGGGGCAGTTCCTGTGAAACAAAAAACTGGTGCAGATGTCGTTTGTGCAATGGAGTCTATATTGACAAAAGGACGCACTCCTAGAAATCTCTATGTGGACCATGGCAAAGAGTTCTACAATTCAAGTTTTCAAAATCTAATGACAAAATATAAAATAAATCTATATTCAACCTATAGCAATCTTAAGGCATCAATTTGTGAACGTTTCAATCGCACGCTAAAAAATGTCATGTGAAAAAATTCAGTCTACAAGGAAATTACAAATGGATCGACATTCTAGCTAATTTTTTGAAATCTTATAATAATCCAAAACATCTTACAATAGATATAAAGCCAAAAGACGTGACTAAAGAGAATGAAATGCAAGTGTTGAGACGATTCTCTTACGACCAACGTCTTTTCGTCAAGAGCCCTAAATTCCAAGTAGAGGATAAACTACGTGTGAGAAAGTCTAAATATGTTTTCGGATTTGTTTATGGGGATTTTTACTATTTAACAATTTGCGAATACAAGCCTGTCACTTATCATTTCAGAGATTACAAAGGTTATCCAATTGATGGAGGGTCATACGAGCAAGAACTACAGAAAGCCATATACCCTCATGTTTATCCCACTGAAAATGCTCTTAGGAAAGGTGGTAATCATGTATAAGTTAAATGGTTGGAATTCAACAACTCGCACAATTCTTGGATAGATAAAACTTTATACACGTGAAAGAATAAAGACGTTTATGTAAAGTAACTTTTATTCAAATAAATATCATAATAATAATAATAAATAATTTTTGTTTTATTTTTCAATGGTAAGAGCTCCAACCATCATTTTCACAAGTGAAATACTTCCATTTAAGCATCATCACTTATGAGTCCATTAGAACAAGTCGAAACCTGCTTTAGTAGAAACACCTATGACTCATTTACCTCTCCATAATATATTATAATAATGATACACTTAAAGATGTTTACAATTATAATATTTATTCTAGTCTCTTTTATAACATAACAGAATAGAGATATATATATGTATCCTCAGACGCGTAATTTTCGCGTTGCGATATCTAGTATTTTTTGGTTACATAAAAAATATAATAGTATTACTCACTTCGTATTATTACAGTAAATATAATTTGGTCCAAATTATTATTCGGTTCGTGATATGGCCAATCACCTTTCCTTTCAATCTGGTGAGATTCGATCGGTCCAATATGTTTTTACAATGCTGTAGTAATGCGCAAGACAATGATAGTTGCTACGATTTTATTTGTCTAAAATCTTCTTTATCTAATAACGTAGTAACACGCAAAATAAAAATGATAATTCCTGTGATTTTCTGTTTATGTAAAATTATCGAAGCAGTCGCACTCGATACTTCTAATTATTGATTATAACTCAAAATAATTAAAACAACTCAGACTTTTATTTTAGTTTCAGTAGGAAAAGAATATGCGGCCTTCTTAATTGAGCGCTCGCTTCTAACTGACTAATTCTGCCCTACTCTGCTTTCGCTGGTTTATTATATAGCCTTTGTCCCTAGCATGCCGTCTCTCTCTCGTGTATACGCTTCGGATGTTTACGCTTCTCGTGGCGGGTCGTCTTACCTAGCTAAGCACGCTGACTGCAGCATGCAGTCCCAGCATGCTGGCTCAGCGTGAATCAGCCTCTATCGCTCATTCCCACCGAGTCGCGCACACGAATACTGCTAGCTATGCTATGTCCGAACGGAAATCCCGAGAGCAAGGTTTTATTCGATAGTATATATTTGTAACATAATAAGACGTCACGTAACACTATAGCTGACTCTTATTACTAAATGATGACAGCATAAACTATGCAACTTTCTTATAAATATATTAGGACTCATAAGATTCGAACGACTGCCCTCTATCGAGAAATTAAGGTTAGTTATAGGTATAGCGAGAACCCCGACCTTTTGCTCTCATCTGTGAGATACGATTACTTGACTCACGAGCTGAGCTGAAACAAAAGGGTAAATTGTTCTGGTATACTTCAAATAAAGCCGAAATCTTTCTCAGAAGGTCTAAACTCTCATTTATGACAATTATCCATTATAACCCAAATCCAAACTGTATTTGCAAGGGTCGTGAAAATGCGGTTTACGAATACTTGGCTCACGAGCTGAGCTAAATCAAAAGGGTAAATTGATCTGATATACGTCAAACAAAACTGAAATCTTCTTCAGTAGGTCTAAACACTCATTTATGACAATTATCCATTATAACCCAAATCCAGACCATATGGTAGTTGCAAGGGTCGTGAAAATTCGGTGTACGATTACTTGGCCCACGAGCTGAGCTAAAACAAAAGGGTAAATTGATCTGAGATGTTTAAAATGAAATCATGTAGCTGATCTGATATACTTCAAATGAAGCCAAAATCTTTCTCAGAAGGTCTAAACTCTCATTTATGACAATTATCCATTTTAACCCAAATCCAGACCATTGTTGCAAGTGTCGTGAAAATGCGGTGTACGATTACTTGGTCCACGAGTAGAGCTAAAATGAAGGGATAGATTGATCTGATATACTTAAGCCGAAATCTTCCTTAGAAGGTCTACACTCTCATATATGATACTCTAAAAAGAAGTAAGGTCTAAATAGAGGAAATTCACTTTTATAATGTATTTATAACATGATAATATTATGTTTGCATAGTATCTTATAAATGAAATTTCCGGGACGTTCTAGAAGTAACTATTATTTATAAAGAACTTTCAGTACGTCCCAGAAATAACTGACGCGTCCCAGAAATAACGGTTATTTGTAAAAAACGTCCTGGAAATATCAGATGCGAATATATAATTTGTATGAAAATTATATTTTTGTCAGATATTGATTAAATGATTTGTTTTCCTTTGTGCCTTTAATTATTGTGAATTGAAAAAAATTTAACTTCATTTTATATTTCTCAAGATAATCTCATCCTAATTTTCTTCAATGTATTAATTAATTCATATATAATTATGATCTTGAAAATAAACTACCAATTGATGTAACATTAGTTTGAATTAAGTAATATTGTTGTTTTATTCAATCAATATTAGTTTGATCAAAATGATATTTTATTCTACCACAGTTTTTGTGAATTATTGATATATCAAATAATTTTATAATTTTTCAGATTTGTTATGTTTACATAAATCTAAGTTTGTTAAAATAATTTTGAATTACGTTGGTCATTTAAAATGGATGTCGGATAAGTGATACATTAAATTTTTTGCAATATATTCTATTACTCCACAACGTTTCTTTGGAAAAGTATGCAGAACAATTGTTGCACTCAACTTTTATTACTGTTTTTCTTGCATCTTCTTTGATTTTCTTTGCAGGTATTATTATGTTTGTTAATTTTGTATAATGTGCAAGCCTTTGATTTCTAATGATATTTATTGCAGAATATCTTAGTTTCTTATCATTAGAACTTAAAAATCTTTGATCAATATCTTTATAACTATGTTTATTTCCGACGTGTCTTGAAAATTTTAATATAAAATCTTCACAATAGATGCAAAATGTGTTGTGACCTTTTTTCTATTCTGATATTGTTTAGTAAGCATTAAATAAATTTTTTCTATCTTTACGTATGCAAGATCAAGCTTTTTATCTAATTTGACATATTTTGATAAACCACAAAAATCTACGTCAAACTCTAAAATTATCATAGTTTAATATTATTTAAAATATCTGTAATGTGGCACATTACAAGGCCTTTCCTGAGTGCTGCATTATTTGCAACACCTCAGAAAGGCCATCCCCGTCCCTTGCCGACCCGTAACCGGTTGTTTAAAATAAAGCTAAACACGCCCTATACCGAACAATTATTCTTTTCCATGTCCGAACGACCACGCCGGAGATATGGGCGAAACAAACTTGCCCAACGCGATCCGACGGACGCCCAAAGAGCAGACAAAAAAAAAGGAGCGCACCACAGAAAAAGAGAGCGCACGCACACACTCACTCACATACACTCCCGACCACGTGTTGCCGACCGGCAAAAGAAAAATGCAAACTTGACTGGGGAATGCAACGGAAATGCATGTTGATGACACATGCAGATCCGTTACACTCCCAGACACCAACACTAACACTCCCGAGGCACTGACACTCCTGGGGCGAACAGAAAATCGCCGATGAAGTGGCAGCCGGCAATCAGCTGTATCGGGCTGCCGAACACCATCGGCGACATCCTGAGCGCCACACACACGAAAATCAGCGACCACACACACGAAAATCAGCGACCACACACACAAACACCCGGAAAAACATCACAGAACCGACACGGGAGCGCCCCAGGAGGAGCTCCAACAACCGGCGCAAGGACACGAGGCGTACGCGCGAGAAACTGAGCGGTCATCTTGAAGCGCCGATATAGACTGAGAGCGAGCGAGCGAGACAGACTGAGAGCGAGCGAGCGAGACAGAGCGAGCGAGACAGAGCGAGCGAAATAGACGAAACAAGAGCGAGCGAGACAGACTATTTAAAATAATAGATAGAATAATATGTAAATGCGAAGATGAGGGCGCTACGAATAAAACGGCGTATATTATATACGTATCTCCTATAATAAAATTAAAATATTAAATTGGAAAAGAATGAACACGAAACAAATATCGAATTGTAAAATTCGCACGCGGCCGACACCCCTATTATAATAGCGAGCGACAACTACCCCCTTTAGATTTAAATAATAATTTAACTGACCGAATTTGAACCTCTGACAAAATTCGCTAGTGACGTCACGACCAATAGGCAAATTAGAATAAAATTTGATTTCCGTCCGGATAGACGAATAGATAAGAGTAGGGGTAGATCTTTTCCGACAATTAATGATAGTTACCTTAGTGGGGGTGAGAGAGAGTAAATAACGACGAAAGTAGGAGAGTTAAGGAGGGCGCTGTATTATTCTAATTTACATACGGACCAATGATAAAAATTCGGAGGGCGCTACCGATATCCGAATTAGCATACCGACCAATAATAACATTTCTTCTCGGAAAGAGGAGAAGAGAAACGATCTTTGACCGCGAGAAGCCGATTCTTGTCCATTTTGCCACTGGATATCCGCAAGAAAGGAGCTAACAGCTAATCGCTATCAGATTATTAGCGCTAGACGCCTTAGATATCTTTGTCAATTTTTTTGCTAATACCGCAAGGAGAAAATTGTAAGTAGGCAAAGTGCCACTCATTTTATTTAATCGCGGAGTGCGGGTTAGATTAGTTAATTTATTTAGTTCAGTGCCGTAGGTCGTCGCGACGCGTGGATCCGTCGACGCCGGTGCCTACCGGATCGTGCTGACCTGTCCGCCATTCCGTGAATATAAATTGAGTGTTCGGTTACGAGAGAAAATCGCGACTTAGTATTCGCGCTGACCTTTCGTCAACTTCTATTAAGTGTTCGTTTACGAAGGAAAATTGCGACTTCGTATTCGCGCTGACCTTTCGTTCATCGGTTATTAAGTATTCGTTTTACGGAAGCAAATTGCAATCTAGTATTCGCGCTGACCTTTCGTCAACTTTCGTTAAGTGTTCGGTTTACGAAAGAGAATTGCGATTTAGGATTCGCGCTGACCTTTCGTTAGTTATTTAGTACATACTATTTCGTTAGTTATTTAGTACGTAGGTTCAATTGAATCAAATTGTTTTGATTAATTAGTTGTGCTGACCTTTCCGCCATTTCGCAAACAGAATTTGAGCGTTAGGTCTTATAAAAGAAAATTGCGACTTAGTACTCGCGGTAACCTTTCGTCAACTTCTATTAAGTGTTCGTTTACGAAGGAAAATTGCGACTTAGTATTCGCGCTGACCTTTCGTTCATCGGTTATTAAGTATTCGTTTTACGGAAGCAAATTGCAATCTAGTATTCGCGCTGACCTTTCCGCCATTTTAGGAACCGAGTGTGAGCGGTAAGATCGGACAAGGGAAATTCGCGACTGAGTTATCTGCGCTGACCCTCTCTCTTTATTAATCGAAGACCGACCGGAAAATTATTAACGTTCCGATTAAACTGTACCTTTAAGGATTAATGAAAATTCAGAATTTTACCGACCATATTCATTCCGACCTCGTATGTGAGAAATTTTTAATGCATCAATAAAGTGATTAGTTATCTTTATATCTATATATATAACTTACTTGATAACCCACCCCTATTGCATGCTAGCGATTTTCAGCCGCGAGCGGTTACATACGGGTTTCACTAATTCGCTATATTTTCGAGTTACTCGTTAGGTAATATACGCGCGATTTCGAACGTCCTCACGACCTGACTTAAGGAGTCATCATCTGAGCTGCCGGTGTACCCTAATAAAGGAGAAATCGACTAGAGTTTCTTTTGGAGAGTAGGAATCATCCTGATTTTTCCGAAAATCTTTTCCGGAGTCAATCGTTCGGTAGTGCTCAAGAAGTATACATCGACGAAGCATTTAATATTTTTAGTAACTATTCTTTGCTTTTTATAAAAAATTAAAATGGATAGTGTACAAATAATAAGTACAATAAATGCCATGATTATTTTCATGGTTAATGTAAGTATTTTTTATCTATATATTCTATTAATTATTTAAGACAGTTTTTATAATAAATTTTTTATTTTTTCAGACTCCTCCGATGCTGTTAGCTAGTTTACCAACTAGCATATTTTATTGCTTAATTATTGATATTTTAAGAGTGGTAAGTATTTTTTATATAATATTAAATATATTTATTTTTAATCTTTTTATTTTTGCTTTTCAGCTAAATATAATTGTGCCGGAGCCGTCGCATAGGCGACATATTCAACAGATATTAACAGTAGTCATAAAGGTATGTATATAAATAATTATATTTAAATAAGTATTTTTAATTATATTTAAATAAGTATTTTTAAATATTTAAATTTTTAAATTTTTTAAATATTTAAATTTTTAAATTTTTTAAATATTTAAATTTTTAAATTTAAAAATATATATATATATATTGTTTTCTTAGTTACAGAGCGATGTTCAGAGAATAGAAAGGGCTGCAGTCGAAAGAGCTGTGGCTGAAAGAGCTGCGGCCGAAAGAGCTGCAGCCGAAAGAGCTGCAGCCGAAAAAGCTGCAGCCGAAAAAGCTGCAGCCGAAAAAGCTGCAGCCGAAAAAGCTGCAGCCGAAAAAGCTGCAGCCGAAAAAGCTGCAACTGAAAGGGCCGCAAGCGAGAGGGCCGCTGAGCTCGAAAGGGCCGCGGCTGAAAGAACAGCAAAGGCTGCAAAGTATGCAGCTGAAAGGGCTGAAAGGGCTGCTAAAGCTGCGGCTGAGAAGACGGCGAGAGCTGCACAGTCTGCAGCCGAAAAGGCTGCGAGGGCTGCGAACGAAACGACAGCCGTAAAAGCAGCCAAGAAAAGATGTCTAAACGCTGTTCCGTTAGCAGCGTTTACATCTCTTCCGCCAAAGAAGAAATTTCTGAAGGTAAGATTATTTATTATAGATAAATACATTTTTTTATTTAATAACTAAATTTTTTTTAAAATAAATATTATTTTTTAGATGAATGTTGCTACTGATGCTATGGATCGAAATGAACCATCGAGATGTCCCATGAGTAGCATTGAAAATGCCCTTCCACCGGCAGTCATCGCTACCAGCAGTAGCAGCAGCAGCAGCAGCAGCAGCAACAGTATAATTTTACCTACCACGAGCAAGCAGAAAGTGGTACCTAAGGTAAAATGTATCAAAATAATCGAGGACCCTAGTGTATTTTCCTGTTTTAGCAGGAAACCAACACGACCTACCAAACCATGCGGTAGGAAAAATAATTGAAAATTAAAAAATTTTTTGTAATCTAATTAAATTTAATGTAATAAAATTAAATAAATTGATTTAAATTTAAAAAAAATATCTCTCTCTCTTTCTCTCTCTCTCTCCCTTCCTCTCTCACTCTCCTTCAACGGTAAACATGCTGACTAGATGCATGTCCTAGGAGAGGGGGTAGCATCTCTAGCTGCTTGCTAGCAGCGTACCCCGTATAGCCCTTGGAGAGGGGGTAGCGTCTCTAGCTGCTTGCTAGGAGCGTGCTCCGTATAGCCCTTGAAGAGGGGGATAGCGTCTCTAGCTTGCTAGACGCATACGCTGTATAGTGTAGATGCCGCTCTCTCTCTCTCTCTCTCTCTCTCTCTCTCTCGCTCTCCTTTAATAGTAGGGTATTTGGGCCCTTGGAGAGAGGGTAGCATATAGCTTGGTAAGCTATATGCTGCTCTCTTTCTCTTTCTCTAAGCAAGCGCTATAGTATTTTCATTAGATTTCGGGAACCTTTCAACCTCGATTATTATTTTATTCGAATATTAATTAATAAAACTTATAGAATTTTCGTTTAATTATTAATTTATTGTTCATTCAACTATACATTGAATATAATACAGTCTGTCTATAATCTTTATTTTCAGTAGTTGACATCGCTATATTGAAATATTGAATTGAATTTTTATAGGTAATATTGTCCACTTCATCAATACCTTCCATTTCAGATTGCTTCAGTCTAGCTTTTATCCATGAAAACAATCTTTGTGCATTTGTAACGGCACATACAAAGTTAGCTGGTTTATTATAATGATGTGTACATATTGTTTCTAATGGGTAAGGTAATGCACTCATTGGAGGACATCTCATCTCGCTTTCAAGTTCTAAAATTTTTCTAAAAAAGAAAAAAATTTTTAATTAATAATGATTTTAATTTCTAACAAAAAAATAAATAAATAAAAATACTTACTTTTCAGGTAAAATTTTTTGTAACCATTGTTTCTTTGTTAATCCTTTTACATAAATATTTCTAGAATTATTTAAATGATTGTTTAGTACACGTGCTGAATTTTTATATGGAATAAGACCGGATCTCCATAATAAACCATGATGACACGTTTCTAAGAAATGATTCACTTTTCGATACTTGATAGGAAGTTGAAACCAATGATATGGTGGTTCGAAGAAAAACACAGTTGGAACAGTATCTATATCTAATGGTAGATATGCTAGTTCTTTACAAACAAAAGTCTCGTTAAAACTTTGAAAACCTTGAAAATCTATTACGAAATCCATTTGAAAAGATGCTGAAGTTAATGTGAACTCTACTAGTTCCCAAAACCGTTATGAGATATGAGAGTAGAGGCACGTGTTTGTTCTATATAAAGCCTCACTATTCGAATGTAGAGGGCGCCATAGTCAGCATACCTCACCAATCGAAAGTATAGGGCGTCATAGACACTATATAGTATGGTTATAGGTAGTTTTTATTAAATTCCAACAATATATATAATTTATTTTCTTTTTTATTGAAAAGCATCGTATACATTGATTACATAATGTCTTGTTAATTTCAAACTAATTTTTTAACATCACCACTAATCGGGTTATATTGTACAATACGATCGTGTAATATTAAGCAGTAGGCTGCAGTATCTTCAGGAAAATCAGTCCGAGTTTCAAATTCTAGGCGAACATCGACTGGCGCGCTTTTTAATGTTTCATTTTGTTTGGAGCAGTCTATAACTATTAGCGGTACTTTATTAATGAAATCTTTTTTATTGAGTAACGGCTCGTTTTCTTTACCATAATAAGAGTTTTGAAAATTAGTATACATATCGTAGAGAACAGCATACTGATTTTGATTGATATTCAAATTGAGATTTCCATACGGATAGCATTGTGAATTGAGGAATAGCTTCACATTACTAATATTACAATGATCAAAATTACTAGAATTAACACTCGCCGAACTTTTACGTTTAGTTTGAAAAGCTAAAATAACAAAGCGAGGCTTTTCCAATTGATTGGAAGTCTTAACACTCCAAACATGCTTTGATGTACGTGGTAATTTTGGATACTCATACATTTCCCAAGTACGATAACTCATTGTAATTGCACGATCTCGTCCGATCTGATTGAGTAATTTGATTTCTTTGTCTGCAACCATCACATATGGCATCAGCCATTCAACCTTAGTTAAAGTAATTTTTATTTTTTCTGAAGCAGCAGGATTACCAATTGGAGCAGACAAAATAGCATTCAAATCATCTCTTGATCTTGTGAGAATAAGTTCATGCTTGACATTGACTACAATTTTCCGATAATCTTCAGCAAAGCCCATCAACATACTGAGAGGTATAGTCACATCAAAAAAACCTTGAGCGTTACATATTAAAACTTCATTGTTATCACCATTCCATCCGGCATTTTCAGCGATAGAGCTCTGACATGGATTGAGTGAAAGCCAATTTTTCATGAGAGTTGTTAAGCCTACATTTTTCACTTTATCAATTTCAATAGCATTTATTTCATATCGTATTTCCTCGAACAAATGACAGAGGGCGTTGTTGACTAATAAAGTGTTCTCCACTGGCGTAGTACCGTCCGGCTTGGTTAACCTACCACAAATATGAATCATACTGCGCGATGGAAGCAGAGATAAATCTTGATGTTTAATTGCTATATGAATTTCATCGCTATTATTGAAATATGATAATGAATAAGGCTGATGCGCATGAACTTCATAATGAGCTATAGACTCATCGAAAGTGACAGCTGAATGAATGTCTAGAATTCCCTCCATATTGTTGTTGTTGTTGTTGTTTTATACAACACACTAATATGCACAATATTTTCTTCCACGATTTTCGACGACTTCTAGACTCAAGCTTTTCAGGAATTGAATGTTCTGAGGTGTGAGCGGTCTGATAGCTCGCTGTTGACTGATTGCTGTTCGACATTTTTGTCTTTTAATATAGCCTCGGCCGCTCTTTATATTGTAAATGATACCCATTATTAAGATATGGTCTTTATATGCACTCGCACTGTGATGACTTCTCCTCGAAAGTTAACTAGGTTTCCGTCTTGATCAACTATACGAATTTGAAAATGATCAATGCTCCTCACAGCGACTGGAAGGTAAATGACGTGAGAGGGAACTTCTATAATCTTATATCCAGGTGGGACTGCTGGGAAAAATTCATGTATAGTATGTACTTTGCGATCGTTTATGTAAGAGCCTGTAGTAATATTACACTCTACACGTAAAGCATTGACTTTGAGTATAGTGACGGGTAAGTCAGAACTATGTGTTTCGTTTTCAACGAGCGTGCGTTTAGTGAAGCCTAAAATTGATCCAATAGAATCATCTGGTTCAAAATGTATTTTTTGACTGCACCGAATAACACTACGTAAAGTATTATTATTTGGTTTTAGGCTAAACGATATACCTTTAGGTGCTAATTCGTCTATGAGAAAGTTTTCAATATCTTCTATTTCGTAGCTACCAGTCGGTAAAGTGATAGCTTCTTGACCTTCAATGTAAAATTTATTACAACCAACGTAATGTTTGGTATTGAATTAAATGTCAATAGCTCAACTAGACCAAGAACGTATTTTTTGTTTGCTATCAATTCGATCGGTGGAAAATAATATGATTCGAGTACGGATGATGTTCCCGAGAGACTCAATGTTAGTGTATTCTCCATGACAGATTCAAATCAAATGACAGTCATTCTTTGCATGAGTATTTTATATACTAGTCGTCTTTTCTATAGTTTGTTTAAAAGAAATTTGAGACAAAGATGGCCGCAATTATATGTATTAAAATCTTGATATCTAATATAATTATACATGATTCTATTAACTTTGAGATAAAGCAATAGATCTATAGGCAGTTGTAGATTACCAAAACTATCAAAATACATACTTTCTTTTTATATGCTACCCAATGAGTACCTGGCCCCCGTTTATTATCCAAATTTACAATAGCTGTCTCTTGATATCGAGGCCCATCGGTCGGTAGAGCATCACGCTTAAAAACACCTCGAAAATTTGCAATTTTTAGTATTTTAGCATATTTTCTTATATCATGATCTGTCAGTGCTCGATTAGGTAAAGTTATTTCGAGCTTTTTTTTTTTAAACCTTTTCCACTTGAATATGGTTTCAGATGAAGACCATAACCTTTACGATGTGGTTTCAAATAAAGTCCTTTACCAATAGCAATAGCTTCCATAGTTTTATTGTGTCTATGAGCCTCTTTCAATTCATTTTGAGCGGCCTTAGCACTGTTAACGGCTTTTGCTATTGAAGCAGCTCCTCCAGCTAAAGCTCCAGTGGCGCTCAAAGCGGCAAATAATGGAATTAAAAAAGGAAGAGCTCCATCCACTTTACTAGGAATTGGTAGAATACGAGGAACATTAATTTTTCTTCTTCCTCCAGCCTTCTTCACAGCTTCTTTAGCGCCTTTTATAGCCGAACGAATGACAAAGAGTGATTTATTACTAGGAACAACACTTCTCGAGGCAGCGTTAATAATTTTTTTCAATGCAATTGATAGATTTTTCCTTTTTACATGTGTCTTTCGTCGCTGTCGTCGTTGTTGGCGATTTTTTAATCCCTTACCTCGTTTCTTTCCTCGTTATAAAATTTTAACACCCATACCAAGTTTACTTTTAACTTTCATTATGTTGGCTACAGCAAATGCAGCAACTTTCTCACCAAAACTACTATCTTTCGCTTGCACTCTATCCCAGGCTTGTTTAGCTAGAATTTTGTCGGCTTCGTTTCT
This sequence comes from Phymastichus coffea, assembly GCF_024137745.1. NCBI lineage: Eukaryota > Metazoa > Arthropoda > Insecta > Hymenoptera > Eulophidae > Phymastichus > Phymastichus coffea. The sequence continues at coordinate 769,303 of NW_026706822.1, read as the reverse complement.
CGCCTCAATGTTCTCTCGATTTTGAGAATAAGTAATATCGTGATCTTTACAAGCAGCGTCTAGCGGATTTTTTCCAGGATCACCACGAGCAAGTCGTTTTTTCAATTTAGTTCCCGGTCCGCAATACTGATAACCAGGCAAATGAGCTTCGAATGGTAAGTTATTAATGATCTTATTCACTAAGCCAGCACCACCAGTCTTTCTTTTGTAACAAATGATCATACCTCATCAGAAGACAAAGTCTTAATGAAACTAAAAATATATAAACAGTCTTTTTATAGTTAGTAGTCTCATTCGTCCTTCGATCGGTGATTAGAAAACAATATGGACTTCAAAGAGCAACCGCATAAGTTGCAAGTCATAAATTTTGATAATGTGGTTGAGACGGAAAAACGAGAAAAAAGACATGGTGAACTACTGCCTGACAGTATACGAGCAGTTTTCTGTGGTCCTAGTAACTGTGGGAAAACTAACTGTTTGCTAACACTAATCACACATCCTAATGGACTTAGATTTGAAAACATTTATGTTTATTCAAAGTCTCTCAATCAACCAAAGTATAAGTTTTTAAAAGATTTATTGGAACCGATTGATGGTATACAGTATTATGCCTTCAGCGAGCATGAGGCAGTTGTTTCACCGGATAAAGCTAATCCAAATTCCATCATGATTTTTGACGATATAGCCACTGAAAAGCAGGACAACGTGAGAGCATTCTTCTGTATGGGAAGACATAAAAAGGTAGATAGTTTCTATCTCTGTCAATCATACGCTCGCATACCGAAGCATCTCATTCGAGATAATGTGAATTTACTAGTTTTGTTTCGACAAGATGACGTGAATATTAAACATATTTATAACGATCATGTTAACTCAGATATGACTTTTGAGAAGTTTAAAGTAATTTGTTCAAAATGTTGGAGAGACGATAATCATGGATTTATAGTTATTGATAGAGATAGACCAATCAATCATGGACGGTATAGAAAAGGATTCGATTCTTTTGCTATAAATATAACGGAGTGAACGAATGAAGATTATTTAACTTTAGAAACTGCAAGCGTCAACATGGCTAATTTTGAAAAAGAAAAGAAGATGCTCGAGCAATTATCTGAGGCTCGTGATGCCATCAGACGTAAGTATCAACTAATAAAACGTGACAAAGCTGATTTAGAAAATACATTGAATGAAACTTTTAAACCTATGGTTGATCCATTGAAGAAACTTGTGGAGGTAGCTATTGATAAAACTAACGATAATACTGAACAGGAAACGAACAAGGAGAAGAAAATTACGTTCGATAAAGTTTTCAAGTCAAAAACAACAGCTGACATTCCCTATAAATCTCGATATTTCAATAGTACTGTTAATGACTTAAATTCAATATTACATCCGCTTGATTCTACATTTGAATCCGCTATGTCTATTACTGATGATGGTGATGAAGATGAATTTAGTAAGACTAGTGAATCAACACTTGATAGAACCGCAATAAATTTAGACAATGTTAGTTCAAAACAACAAAAACAGCTATTGGATGACTCGATTGTAGGAAACTATATTCGACTATTGCATGAACCGCAACAGAAAAGTAATTTAGACAAGACATTTGGCGTTCGCTTGCATGAAAATACATATGTCATAGGCAATTCTCCAATTTCTTTCCAAAACGATAATGTGACTGTGAATGATAAAGCATTCAGCAAGACATCTGGATTAATGGAACTTCTCTTTCGTAAAGAACCTAATTCTAAATTAATCAGTTCATCAGATATTGAAAATTATATAAAAATTCTTGAAATCACTAACGCTCATCGTAAGAGATATGAAACAAATGGAGAATATCGCAATAAGCATGTAAATAAATTCAAAAAGTATATTGGTCCAAATTTATCTTTAAGTGGTAGTGCTAAGAAGCGAAAATTGACTATTGATGGAAGAGGTCTTTTTCCTAACTATAAAATAGCAAGAAAAGGAACATTATTTGATTATGTATATTGGGATGATCCAAACGAGCTCGTTGATCGATTGAGATTGCTTATCGCCGAACAAACCGCTGGTAATCCTAGTCATATTAATGAAATTCATTCAATCATTGAAGAATTACGTGAAGCTGGCTATATATATTAAGACAATTCTAAATATTCCTCAGTAATAAAATGAGTGTTGATGTGTTTGGACGTACATTGAAAAAAAAGGAGGGTAATCAAGGTCCTCCTGGTATAGGGTATAATATCACTAAAGACGGACAATACGACGCGAATGACAAAAGAATTTGTTATATAGCCGATCCTCAGGAGAGTAACGATGCTGTAAACTTACGAACGTTGCAAAAAACTATTATACCTAACGTTACTACGCTTACGAGTATGATAAATGATCTCTCAAAATCATTGGATACAATAAGATTAGAATTAGTAAAGCATCAAGTAATTATTGCTAAGTTAGAAAAAGATAATATTAGTAATCATAAAGAGAAACAGAAAGAGAAAGTGATAGAAAAAACTATTGGACCGTTAGACATTTTTACAAAAATTGGACCGTTTGAAATTTAAAAAAAAAAACTTTAAAATGAAACATTAAAGAGTGGTGGATGAGTTACACAAACCAGCACGTCGAAACTATCCTCGTCGAAAAGTCGATATACGCGGAATAGATGAGACGTGGCAAGCTGATCTTGTTGAGATGCAAAACTATTCTAGAGAGAATAAAGGTTTTCGCTATCTGTTAACTATTATAGATACGTTCTCTAATTATGCTTGGGGAGTTCCAGTAAAACAGAAAACTGCTACAGATGTCACTAACGCAATGGAGTCTGTATTAAAAAAGGGACGCATTCCTAAAAATCTCCAAGTGGATAGAGGCAAAGAGTTCTACAATACAAATTTTCAAAGTTTAATGAAAAAATATAAAATAAACCTTTATTCTACTTATAGCAATCTTAAAGCATCAATTTGTGAACGTTTCAATCGAACACTAAAAAATATTATGTGGAAAAAATTCAGTTTAATAGGAAATTATAAGTGGATTGACTTTCTCCCCAGTTTAATAGAATCTTATAATAATCAAAAACACCGTACAATAAATATGAAGCCTAAAGACGTGACTAAAGAAAATGAAATGCAGGTCTTGACACGATTCTCTTACGATCAACGTCTTTTCAAAAAACCGAAATTCCAGGTAGGAGATAAAGTGCGAGTAAGCAAGTCTAAACACGTTTTTGAAAAAGGATATACGCCTAATTGGTCTACAGAAATTTTTACTATTCATCGTATTTCGAGAACTAAACCTGTAACATATCACCTACTAGATTATCAAGAAAATCCCATTGTTGGAGGTTTTTATGAGCAAGAACTACAGAAAGCTATGTATCCTGATATTTATCTTGTAGAAAAAATTCTCAGAAGACGGGGTAATGAAGTCTATGTAAAATGGCTTGGCTTTGATAATACTCACAATTCTTGGATAAATAAGGAGACTATACAACAATGAATTACAAATATAAATTTATATGTATCTAGCTTGTATTTAAATAAATAATTGTTTTCATTTATAAATATTACATTGTTTTTTTTTATTTTAAGGATAAGAGCCCCAACCTTCGCTCTTACCTGTGAGGTACTTCCATTTTTTATATTCGACACTAGTGAGTCCATTAAGACAAGTCGAAACCTGCTTTAATAGAAACTTTAATGACTCATTTACCTCTCCAGAAAATAAATTTATATAATACAATCTTTATTAAGAACTAATAAGATATACAAATACATTTACTTAATATTAAATTGAAATCGATCACATCCATAATATTGAATAAATAATGCATATTTTTGTACTCTATCAGAAAGATAAATAAAAAGATCCAAATGATGAATTATCGCTCTTGACATTCGGTCCAGTAGAACAATTTCGAACTCACAATCGAGTTCAAGAATAATTCGAGATTCATCTTGTCTCATGAATGTTATTAGATAATTCTCATCTTCATGCAATTCATAATGACTTTTTTCAGGAAGTATATCGAAAAGCTTCATTCCAATGTTATTCAACATTTCAAAATTCATCTTGCTGTAGGTAAAGAAATCTAGAATGTTACGTATTCTTCTTCTAATACTACTTCTACTACTACTTCTACTACTACTGCTCTCACTGCTGTTTGTACTGTTACTGCTGCTGCTGCTACTGCTGCTGCTGCTACTACTGCTGCTACTACTGCTACTACTGCTACTACTGCTACTACTGCTACTACTCGATTCTTGAGGCAGAATGAAGCTCTTCGAGGCTCACAGCTCTTTTAAAACCTTTCCCCACTACTTTGGTTTTCGAGCCGCCACAACCGCCTCCCTCTACTTTAAATTAGATTTCCATTTTATTTAACATATATATAGTGTGATGATTTTCTAATATAGGACCAAGCATTCTATTCATCATCAATATACGTTTCTTGAGTAATACTCGTGATATAACTTTATTCAATTCAGCAATACGTCTTTGGAAACGTTCGTGATCTCGTGCTATTTGCTCCCAAATACCTTTTCTAGAGTCTTTTTCTTCGTATGGAAGATGATGTATTTTAACATTCTTCGCAAACCATACATGCTTAGAAGAGGAGTGAGATCTCCTGTTGTCTCTTATAGCTGGCATGGCTAAGCTTCTACTATTACTACTACTTCTTCTTCTTACCAATGCTTCGAACAGAATGGTATTCCTATTAACATCTTATCGATATTTTAGAATATAACCCCACTACTTCGCTTTTCGAGCCGCCGAAATCCCCCTCCCCTCTCTTTCTTATTTTTTATTAGGGAATGGTGAGAGCCCCAACCATCGCTCTCACCTGTGAGGTGCTTCCACTACTAACATTGCTTATGAGACCTTTACACTAAGTCGAAACTCAGCAGAAAGAACGCATAAGGAATTACTTCAACCTCTCCAAAAAAGGATTTGAAGGAATAATTAAATTTGGATTAAAGAGATAATTAAAATTTTAAATATAAATTTATTTACTATTTATACATTCACATATTATGCTAGATTAATTTTTAAATTCAAAATTCGAGCCTTCTCGATGGTAAATAAACAACTCCTTTCTTTCCACGGTCTCGAATAATTTTTTCAGCATAGCTTCATCTTTTTCTAATGCTAAGCTTACTCGCTTAGGTAAAAATACTTCAAATTCATCGTCTACTGTAATCACTACGCTAAAACCATAACGAGTATTAAGCCATCTTAATCTCGTTATCATATATGTACAATTATTCTCTAATTGCGTCATTGTTTTTCTTGGTAAAAATGCTGATTTGTCTATTCTATTAATTGATGAAAAGTCCATTCTACAATAACAAAAAATCAATCAATAATTAATACTACTAGGATATATAGTTAGAGAGCTACTAGTATACAAGAAACTTACTTTTAAGAGAAAATTTAGAAGTCTAATAGGAGAACTAGGAAGAGAGACTACTGCTGTTGCTTCAACCTACTGCTGAATAACTGCGCCGGACTGAGGTGTGTTCTCCGTTTTGTACCATGCGTCCCCTCTCGGAGAACTCGAGCCGCCGTAATTTCCCTCTCTTTTCGCCTTATCCCCACTTGAGTAACTTCTCATATGATTCCATTGCCCATACTCCTCAGACTTCAGTCGCCATGTTTGCCGTTGTCCCCCACTCTACCGTTGTCCCCACTCTCTCACTATTCTATCCTTAGTTTTTTCCTAACTGAGCCTTCTTCCTCCCCACTATTACTACTCTGTTCCGAGCGACTTCTGTCGGAGGTTGGAAGAAGCTTACAACTTTCTTTCATACTACTCTGTTCTGAGAGACTTCTGTCGGAGGTTAGAGGAAGCTTACAACTTTCTTGAGGATTTTCTTCCATTTCTATGATCTTTCTTTTCCTGCGTTCTTCCGCACTCTTGATTTTAAGCTTTGACGTTTCAATAGTTTTGTAATGACCCCATGGAAGTGTATCAGGATTTTTATCGAATATACATCGTTTATCATCATATGGACTTAGTGCTACTTTCTGCACTCTTTCTGTTCTTACTTGATGTAATACACTTCGTATATTACATTGCTCACGCCTAATAATTTCTAAATCCAATAAACAGTTTCGAAAATCTTCATGATCTATTGTTTTTATGACAGTATGTGTTTTTACGCCTTTTGCTTTCTTTATTGCTTGATGGTTTTCTATTAGTATACTATACATTTTACTTCGAAGTCCAATGAATTCTCTCATAATATTACCATTGCATTCATCTTTCATAATACCGAGAACCTTTTTATTAACTAACGGCATATTAAACTGATTATTTTCTGAGTAATCTTATGTATCAAATTTATTGATATCTTCTTTCATTATTTCATATATATCAACATCTTTAAATTCATATATGAGGCTATCTGTATCAGTATAAAGTAATTTTGCTTTATGCGGTAGTCTTTCTTTTATGTAGCCATAGTGGAAGTCATATACTAATGTTTTTGAGAGATCTAGCACACAAAGTCCAATATATATTGGTTTTTTAATACTAATAGACGTCCATGATAACTGTATTGCTACTAAATTTTCATCAAAGATTGAACTACTATGAAAGTTGGGTTGCGCGATCCGTGCTTCTGCTCCATATCTACCACTCCATGTACTAATTAATTTAACGTCTTTTCGTTTCCTTTCATCCTCCATAGTCTTTCCGTATACTGCATTAATCATGAGTTTATAGAATAACTTTTCAAATTCATTTCTAGCTTGTTTTCTTTTTTCTGTATTCAAATCTACATAAGTTTTAAGCCAAGGCTTTTGATTAAACTGAAGTGCTCTGTGTATTTGTTTTATTTTGAGTCCGTATTTAATAGCCTGCTTTAGCGCTCTATAATGAATGACATATCGTTCTTTATCATACAGTGTTGTTAAAAGTTTTTTTTGTCTTGACCCAGGTGGTGTGTTGTGTTCAGGACAAAGTGGAAGGTCCTTATGTTCGTCGTGTAGTTCTTTTGGATACTCTAGATCAACTTCTAAAATATATCCAACCTCATTGTTATCGGAAACATTGAAAAAATGAGGCTCATCGATGTTAGAGACCCACTTAAAATTTTTATATGGTAATGATTGCGTCATTGCCCATCCATATAAATTGTTAACGTCAAAGTACATCATAGTCTTGCTAGGTTCTTTTTCATTATATTCTGAGCCCATATATCGATTATTAGCTTTTGAGTATCTATTACAGCATTGACTAATACCTCCTCGAATGCCTTTTTGGATGAATAAAACCATGTCTATATCGGTTAAAAGTTCTAGCTCAATTTTTGTACACTTTAACATAGCATCCCATGTTAATCCAGGAGTAGTATAATAGTGTGCCGGGTCGAGTTGATACGCGTCCATACACGTTTTACGAAAATTTTCAAAAATATCGGCCAAGAGTAATACGTCAGTTTTTAAATATAAATCAGAATACTGTCCTAAATCAATGATGTCAAATGCATTCCACACTTTTTGAGCATGCTCATAGTCAGCTTCAGAGATGTTGCTATCTATCAATTGACTATGAAAATCTTCGATAGGTGGTAATTGAGTCTGTTTTAATCTTTCAAAACTGTTAACATACTCATATGGAAAAACGCCTTTTATCTTCAATAATTCTATTTGTGTTTTTGTATATTTATCTATCTTGAATTCATGCTCTACGATATTTAGTTTGGTTAAGTATGAAGACAGTTTTTCGAGAGATGATGGCATAAAACGAAACGAATCAATAAATCGAAAATTTATAGTACTACCGTCCACATGTTTTGTGAAAGCTATATATCTTTCCTTGTTTTCAGCTAAAACAGTCACATTTCCCTCAAGATCAGAGCTAGTAGCTATTTCTTTTATTATAAAATGAGAATCATATCCAGTAAGGTTATGGAAGACAACTGGTATAAAATAAGGATTCTTATAATTTAAATTACAGGATGCGTGAGCAGCACCTCTAAATCGACCCGTCAAATGACAATGATCTCTGACTCTTGTTTCATCAGGTTGAAAATATTTTCTACAAATATGACACATTTTGCTCATCTTGAAATCCATTTGATTACGCCATGAAAGATTCATTTCTATTGCATTCTTATATATTTGATTCATTTCATCTAACAAAATCTGAAATTGTTTGATAATCCATTGTGCGGGTGATTGTTCTTCATTCAGTTTTTTTCTATACATCTTAAAGACTGATTTGGAATCATCATAACTACATTTTATATAAAGCCCCACACTAAAGGCTTCATGGTCTTGGAAGGATCGTCCGTTATTTACTGGTTTCAATAAGCACTCTAAATCAGCATAGATAATAAACGGAACCATTTCTTTTCGATCATAATGATTAAATTTCAGAAGAGGAAAATTAGGTAGATTAACTCTATATTTATTTAATTTTGAACAATCAGTCTCATGAATATTCAATTTTTCTTTATTATTAAAATAGTGGAGACAGCGTTCACAGAGATAAATTTGTGCAGTATGTTTCGTTACTTGACTTCTAACAAGAGCAGATAAGTTTTTAATCCATACATAGTGGAATTTTAATTTGAAATTATCACTGTTATTTGATCTATTAGATTTTTCTGTTTCATTCTCATCAATATAATCGCTTTGTAGTAACAAAAGATTTACATGCTTATCTTGTTTTAAAGTTGATATATAATATGGTGAGACTTCGAATTTCAAACCGTATTTTTTTAGTATGTATAGATTTATTGAAATACTATTTAATTTTTCAAATTTAGGAATATTCTTTACCTCAACAGGAAAGTTTATATCATCGAATTTCAATTCATTCGCAAAGGGCATATAATTTTGAACTCTTTCGCTATGAAATCTAACTGTATGAAGACAGGCAAGCACAGCCCATTTAAAACATTCATTATCTGTATTTTGAACGTTGATAATTGCTTTTTTATCTGCTATTTGTTTTGGTAGTTGAATATATGAGCCAGGTTTGAAAGGATTAAATTTATTTATATTAACAGTAATACCGATGATAGTTTTTAATGTCCAACCGGAATCTTTTTCTTGAAATTCTTCTAAATTTTTAAGTATAACATCTTCAATATTTTCTGTAAACCATAATTTAAGATCTGTCGTTTTATAAATAGAAACATTTTCGGTGTTGAAATACTTTATTTGAATGTCCTCTACATTATCTTTTATTACGGTAAATTGAGCTGACATTTCTATATTTATTTTTAGAGCATTATGAATTGAAAGATATTTTGGTATTTGTAGTTGTAATAATTTATTTGCTGCTTTTAAGAATGACTTTATATCTCTATGTTCTTGATTGGCTATGAATGCAGTAATGATACGTTTTTCAAATGCTGAATTTATTTCACGCCAAATAACTCCATCCCCTTCAATTTGGTTTGGAATGACTCGTAATGAATTAACATTTCCTCCGACTTTTATGGAATTATTTAAATTAATTTCGATTGAATTTAAATGAGTAGCGCATGTTTGACATCTCTGTCGTATTGCTCTACTTGAGTTAGGCCGTAACATATATTCTTCAAGAGAATGCAAAGCGGTAATTATTATATTTTTCCATCTAATAAAATCATCCTTATTAGCGTCTGAGTTGTAATAGGCTTTCCATAAATCGCGTACTGTATTTTCAAAATAAGCAATAGAAGCCATTGTAATGAAAATGCACGTAGGTCAACTAGTAATACTACTACTACTACTAGTACTACTACTACTACTACTACTACTACTACTACTGCTTGTCACTGCTAAGAAAGCTAGTGAAGCGGGCTGTCTCGAAAGACTGCGCTCTTTTCCCATCGAGCACGGCTTTTAAGCACTATGGTGGCGCTGAAAGCAGCGGTTTCGGCGCTGTAGGTTGAAGAGGGAGTAGTCAGACAAAAGGTAGGAGGTGGGTGGGTGGGTGGGTGGTGGCTGCGCCTAGCAAGCTAGAGACGCTACCCCCTCTCCGAGGGCCCACACTCAGCTAGCATAAGCTTACTAAGCGCCCTACTATCGAAGGAGGGCGAGAGAGAGAGAGAACGGCATCCACACTATACGACGTACGCGTCTAGCAAGCTAGAGACGCTACCCCCTCTCCGAGGGCCCACACTCAGCCAGCATAAGCGCCCTACTATCGAAGGAGAGTGAGAGAGAGGGATAGAGAGAGAGAGAGAGAGAGAGAGAGAACAGCATCCTCACTATACGGCGTACGCGCCTAGCAAGCTAGAGACGCTACCCCCTCTCCAAGGGTCCACACTCAGCTAGTATAAGCACCCTACTATCGAAGGAGAGCGAGAGAGAGAGAGAGAGAGAGAAAACAGCATCCGCACTATTACCGACTTCTACAGCATCCTACCTTAACAACCTCTGTGGGTGGGTGGGTGATGCGCCCTACTATCGAAGGAGAGTGAGAGAGAGGGATAGAGAGAGAGAGAGAGAGAGAGAGAGAGAGAGAGAGAGAGTGAAAACAGCATCCTCACTATACGGCGTACGCGCCTAGCAAGCTAGAGACGCTACCCCCTCTCCGAGGGTCCTTCACTCAGCCAGCATAAGCATATAGTTTACCAAACACCCTACCGACTTCTACAGCATCCTACCTTAACAACCTCTGTGGGTGGGTGGGCGGGTGGGTGGAGCGTCCTACTATCGAAGGAGAGCGAGAGAGAGGGATAGAGAGAGAGAGAGAGAGAGAGAGTGAAAACAGCATCCTCACTATACGGCGTACGCGCCTAGCAAGCTAGAGACGCTACCCCCTCTCCGAGGGTCCTTCACTCAGCCAGCATAAGCATATAGTTTACCAAACACCCTACCGACTTCTACAGCATCCTACCTTAACAACCTCTGTGGGTGGGTGGGCGGGTGGGTGAAGCGTCCTACTATCGAAGGAGAGCGAGAGAGAGGGATAGAGAGAGAGAGAGAGAGAGAGTGAAAACAGCATCCTCACTATACGGCGTACGCGTCTAGCAAGCTAGAGACGCTACCCCCTCTCCGAGGGTCCTTCACTCAGCCAGCATAAGCATATAGTTTACCAAACACCCTACCGACTTCTGCAGCATCCTACCTTAACAACCTCTGTGGGTGGGTTGGTGGGTGGGTGGGTTGGTGGGTGGGTGGGTTGGTGGGTGGGTGGGTTGGTGGGTGGGTGGGTGGGTGAAGCGTCCTACTATCGAAGGTGGGGGGGGGAGACTGGCCCCCTCGAAGGGCCCACTGGCACGCCGGAGGTGTCGAACGAACATCAAATGCAACACTCGGCATGGGGTCTCACCTTATCGCGATTAAAAGGTGTCACTACCTTCACACCTTCATCGGGCGGCTCCTTTGTGTCCCAGAACATACACGTATCCTTATACATTGGCGGCATCCTTTGTCGGCTCCTTTGTGTCCCCGAACATACATTGCTTATCTACTACTAATTACAAAAAGAACATGAAATTGTTTGATACTAGTTTGAGAAATATGAGCTCTGATTTAAATCATTTGGCTGACACTGTAGAACATATGTTAGTATCTAGGCCTGCTCCAGGCGCATAAATTGTATTGTTATTTATAATAAATTTGATTACTACGATATATAATTTGAATTTGTTCAATTATTTGTTAAATTCTATATATTATTGAAAATTGATTTATTAGTATCATCTATATATATTATTTATTATTGGTATTAAATTGATTGTATGTTTTGGATCTTCTTTGTTGATATTACAATGTCAAACGAAGAACATTCAATGTATAATTCTACTGAATGTGCTCCCGAAACAATTCTTAACGAACTTAGTGAATCACTAATTGGTGAAGAATTGACCGTGCAACAAAAAAGAACGCACGAATGGGAAAAAGCCGTAGTAGATGAATTAAAGACATTTCATACTGATCAATTTAAATTACAAAATGATTTTAAAACAATTTGTGAAACTATCAACAATTTAAGTAATAAAGTTGACAGATTAACGAATAAAATGGTTGAACAAGATCAAATAATGAAGAGTTTAGAATCAAATTTAGAAAAGTCAAATGAGATTATTGCAATTTTAAAAGATAGATGTGAAGATAATTTTAATGATATTGTTCGAGCGAAAAATAATGTTACTATGGAAATGAATGAAACATTTTCAGTACTTCGTGAGAATATTGATAAAATCAAGAATAATGAACAAAATAGATCAATTGTTAATGAAACTATTATTGAAACTATTAAGCAACCTGCTTTAACGTGTCCAGTTTTTGACGATAGTTATAAATATCGACCAGTAAAATATTTAAATGATCTCAAACGTTATTTGCAAGCAAGTAATTATAATACTGCTCAATTGTTATGTTTGTTATCTCAATCTATGACGGGAGTAAATTCTTCTTGATTTAGTACAGCGGGAAATTAGAAATTTTGAAGATTTTGAAATGTTATTTAAAGAGAAATTTTGGAACGCTGAAATACGTAGAAATATTACTCGCGAAATAGAATTTGGAAAATATTTTGGTGGAAAATTATCACGTTATAATTATGCTATACGTAAGATTAATTTAGCTTTTGATATAAATGAAAATCTAGATGAAGAAGAATTAATAGATAAATTATCTCGACATTTTGATAGAGATGTGCGTTTATTAGTTCAAGCTAGACATATAAAAAAGATATCAGAGTTTATTAAAGTTTTATCTTCTTTGGATAATGATGATTATATCAGTTCACGTCATGCTCAAAAAGATAGCGGCGGAGAACAACAAATTAATAGCATAACAATTGAAAATAGTAAGTCGAATAATAAAAATAATAAAGCAAATAAAAATAAGAATATTGCAAAACCGATTTTACAAGATGTACCTAGTACTTCTTCGGGAAACGAGTAAATGTTGCTTCTCGGAAATCGGATAAATGCAAAAGCTTGCAACGAGTTGCAACAATAAAATCAAGTAACGATTTATTATCAAAAGAATTATTAACTATTTTTGAAAATCCTAGACATGAAATTAACGGTGAATTATCAAATAACGATAATAGCAATGGGGGCAGAATTTGTCCTGAAATATTTTTTTTATTAGAAAACATTCCAGTAAAAGCTCTACTTGATTCGGGTAGTGAAGTTTCTGCTATTTCAGAAGAATTTTACAATCAAAACTTAAGTAATTTTAAAGATGAACCTACTTTGCCGATTAGTGGACACGTTATTAAGGTAGCTACAGGCCAAAAATCGGTGAGATTGAAAAAACAAATTTATTTGAATGTAAAATGGGGTAGTCAATACATTGATATTATCTTCATAATTATTCCTAGATTAATAAAAGATTGTATTATCGGTTATGATACTATGAAAAATATAAAGCTCAAACTTGACACATTTAAAGTGCAAATATATTTTGAAATTAATAATACTTTGGAAAATATGAAATATAACGATGCATTTATAGATGAAAGTACATATCAAAGCTTAACTATTCAGTATGATACTGTCTCGGATTTTGGGAATGACATACTATCACTCATTGATCTAACTCGTAATGAAATAGATGCAGGCATCACAAATGATGATTCTGATAATCTAACTCGAGGGGAAATTAATGAGAAAGTTGATGAAAGCTCCAACCTTACCGATGCTCAAAAAAATGAGATAGCTTCGCTTGTGTACGAGTTTAAAGATGTATTTCGTAAAAAATTAGGTTTATTGAAAGTATATACTCATAAATTGATTTTAAAAGATAAAGAGCCATATTTCTCAAAACAGTATCCTATACCGTTAAATTATCGAGAAAATGTTCGAATTGCAATCAAAGAAATGCTAAGAGATGGCGTTATTCGTCGATCAATTAGTAATTATATTAATCCAATTGTTATAAGCATTAAAAAAGACGGATCAGTGCGATTTTGTTTAGATGCTCGAAAATTAAATAAAAAATTAGTTAAAGATTATGAAGCCCCACTACATATTGATGATATCTTTCAACATTGTTTTGGAGTAAAGTTTATTTCTAGTTTTGATTTGACAAGTAGTTTTTGGCAGATTCCTCTCGAAGAAGAAAGTAAAAAATATACATCATTTATTATCGAGGGCAATACCTACGAATTTAATGTAGTTCCTTTCGGTACATGTACTAGTACAGCAGCTTTAGTGAGAGCTTTAAATTTGTCAATTGGCGATTTAAAACAATTTATTATACCATTTGTGGATGATATACTATGTATTTCTAAAACCTTCAATGAACATATTTATCATTTAAGAACATTATTTACATGTTGTCGAAGAGATAATTATATATTGAAATTTTCAAAGTCTAAATTAGTTCAAGAAGAAATTGAATTTTTGGGACATATTATAACTCCACAAGGTATAAAAGCTCAAAAAAGCAAATTAGAAATAATTCAAAATTATAAAGCTCCAAAAAATTTGAAAAGCTTGCAAAGCTTTCTTGGTTTTGTTAATTTCTATACAAAATTTGCAAAAAATTATGCTGAAATATGTAGACTTTTAATGAATTTATTGCAACAAAGTAAAGGCTATCAATGGTTACCTGAGCATGAAACAGCTTTTAATAATGTGAAAAAAATATTTATTGAAACAATCACTTTAAAATTTCCTGATCCTAATAAACCTTATATATTAACTACTGATGCCAGTTATCATACTATAGCCGCTGCTTTGTCACAATTAAATAATGAAGGTGATGAAGAAGTTATAACATTTATATCTAGAACTCTAAAAGAAGCAGAATTAAATTATTTTACTACTGAAAAAGAATTATTAGCTGTAGCTTGGTCATGTTTAAAATTAGAAACGTATTTAAGAGGTGCGAAACAAATAATTATTCGTACTGATCACGAAGCATTGAAATTTTTAACAACTTGTAAGTTTACAAATGCGAGATTAGTGAGGTGGTGCTTGTTTCTTCAAGACTACAACATTACGTATGAGTATCTACAAGGAAATAAGAATAAAGCCGCCGATTTTCTATCTAGATATATCACAGACTGCAGTAATAATTATACAGATGAAATTGAAATTGCTATGTTGATGAAAGAACCTTCACGTAATTTAATAAAATACTTCAAGAATATGGAGTCATTACAACAAAATGATGGTTATACACAAAATTTAAGAAATAAAGAAAATTTCAACCATAGATATATAGTTTATAACAATTTAGTCTATAAAAAAGATAAAATTAACAATAAATTATTACTACCAGAAATAATTATTCAAGAATTGGTCCAAGAGATACATGAAATATATGGTCATATTGGATCTAGGAAAATCACAAAAATGTTGCAAGAAAATTTCTATATTTATAAGCTTCGCAAAAAAGTAGCTAAAATTATAAATCGCTGCGATCTCTGTCAACGTACAAAATATTATACGAAGAAGATATCATCTATAATGCAGCCTATATTAGTTGAAAAACCAAATGATTTATTGTCTTTAGATTTTTATGGATCATTGCCAACTTCACGAGGAGGGGTTAAATACATTTTAACCACAATAGATTGCTTTAGTAAATTTGTAGTAATGTATCCTATAAAAAGATCAACTACATATACTACTATTAAAAAGATATTTGAACATTATATACCAAATTATGGTAAACCATCAGCAATCATATGTGATCATGGAACACAGTTCACAGCTAAAGCATGGAAAGAAAAGCTTTTAGCCAATAACATAAAATTAGTATTTTCTAGTATTCGACATCCACAAAGCAATATTGTAGAAAGAATACATAGAGAACTGGGAAGATTTTTAAGAGCATATGCTAACGACAATCATAAAGGTTGGGCTCCACTAATTCCCAAAATACAACAAATAATGAATTGTGTATATCATGAAACAATTGAAACAACTCCTATAGAAGCTCATCTACATATAAAACCAGATAGATTTTGGCATCGGTGGATACCTGACACCAAAACAAAGGTACCAAAAAATTATAATCAGGTAGAAGATATTAAGAAAAAAATGCACAATAAACTTATAAAACGTGCAAATAATTTCAATAAATATATACATCATTATCAATATAAAGTAAATGATTATGTATTATTACGGAGTCAAAATATAAGTAATAAAGAAGAAGAAATTATTAAAAAATTCTTAAAATTATACGAAGGCCCGTATATAATTAAATCCATAATCGGTTTAGATACATACTTATTGAAATATAAAAATGGTAAAGATAGAGGTGTATTTCATACTTCTCTACTAAAGCCGTACCAAATTTAGCCACTAGGGGATATATTCTCTCTCCAATCAAATTTGCATATTGATCTGATATATGTAAACACTGGAGAGAGTACACTATCAACTTCGAAAGATGGTGGGAAAGAGTCAAAGTACTCAGACTAATACGTCTGATCTAAGACACTACATCCCATTCCCATCAGCTAAAATTTTTGTACCATCAATGAATATGGTGCCTTGGTCCCTGTGCAAAAGCACACAGACACCATCCAAGCCTACTTGGATGGCAAAGGCAAAAACGCAAAAAGAAACCACGATATCTTTCTTGCCTTCAAACGTACCACGTCCATCTGCTCCTGTGCCCTCTGCAGCTTTACCTACAACATCAAGAAAGCAAAAGCGCAGGATCCAGAAGAAAATCAAGAAACTGGCGGCAAGAATCACAAAGACCAAAGAAAAAATTGAGGAAATAAGAAATCAAATGAAAAATAATAAACCAGAACGACCTCAAACACCTGGAAACTTTGTATGATTATATTAATAAAGAAAAAATATATAAAAAACAAACGAAAATATCAATAAAAAGCTCATAAGGAACTCATTCATGAGACTTCTTATCAAAAATCATTCAGTCTCAAAAGAGGGCTATGTAACGGTCCTATTTATGAGCTGTTTATTAAATGACTGCTACTAGTCTAACGTATTTATCTGTTAGTCAAAACAATACATTAAGCGGCGCTACCTCACTGTTTACGCGACTGTATACAAATAAGAGTTTAGTCAAAACAAATAGCGTGACGTCACAAATAATAGACATAGATATACTGAACCATAATATTGAGAAAAATATGTTAATCATAGATAATTTGAATATAACAAAGTATCAACTATATAGATTTTAACATACAGATTCACAATATCTCATTTAATTATAAATTTATAATGAATATCGATATGTAAAGTTAATTTATTTATTAACATATGAAATATTAGAAAAATATAAATAATTTATATGTAAAATGAATAAGCATAGAACATGAGTAAGAATTGGTTTCATTAATAACAGCTAAATAACAACTGTTATTAATAAATAAACAAATAATAATTTATTTAAACAATAAGCTATATATAGAACGAAAATATTAAGTTAATACTTGATAATGACAATTTTATGATTTAGAAATCTTAGATAATTAATCTAATAATCGCATATTAAGATTAGAAGAAAACCGTTACAAATATGAAAAATTAGTCATAATTCAAATGTTATTAATTAATTTAAATAATTAATTTTGGAAAATACTTCCAAAATTAATCAACTTTAAGGTTATATGAAATTTTAACAATTTTCTATTGTAAATAATGTAATATCACGTTAATTAACTTTATTAGTTAATAACTTTTGACGACAATATTGGCGATAATTGTATATTGTATAAAATCAACAAATAACTAATTCTGTAAAATTTACACGTGTTAAAAACTTAATATTAATGGCTATTTACTTGTAAATTAAGAAAAACCATTTCTCAAAATTCGCGAATGTCTCTCGAATTTTCGATGAAATCTCTCCTGCAATAATAA
Organism: Phymastichus coffea; assembly: GCF_024137745.1. Lineage (NCBI taxonomy): Eukaryota > Metazoa > Arthropoda > Insecta > Hymenoptera > Eulophidae > Phymastichus > Phymastichus coffea. The sequence continues at coordinate 751,547 of NW_026706822.1, read as the reverse complement.
GCGGGAAAATCTGTGTATAAATAGGCCCACCTTTGCACAGGCTAGAGCATTCACTTCTAGCCTTGCAAAGTGAGCGCATGAGTTTGAATAAACTTGGATTAACACCTAAGTTCTTTCTCTCATTGTGATTTACTAAGCAAGACTAACCTTTTCTTATAATTTGAGCTCGACTTATAGAACATCTCGCACTATAAGAAACTTGGGCCGAATTATATCCTATCCAAGAAAGACTTTAGCTCTGCTTATGGGACAACTCGCACCATAAGAAACTAGGGCATTGTCTGACTTTCCTCGATATTTTGCAATTACTTATATATATTTGATTTACTTAATGATTATATTTGTTTCATTTATTTATTATCTTGAAATTAGAGTAAACTCATCGGAAACAAATTCTTACTCATTAGCTACATTACAAGAGTTCGAATTATTTTTATTTATAAGTGATACGAACATCACAATGTTAATTATAGATAATTTTAATATAACAAAGTATTTATTATATAGATTTTAGTACGTAGATTCAGAATATAATAAAACAAATTGCATTTAATTATGAAATCATAATGAATTTCATTATGCAAAGTTGATTTATTTATTACGCTAACAATATGAATTATTAGAAAAATGTAAAGAATCTATATGCAAAATGAATAAGTATAGAACATGAGTAAGAATTGGTTTTATTAATAACAGCTGAATAATAACTGTTATTAGTAAATAAACAATTAATAATTTATTTAAACAATAAGCCTTATATAAAACGAAAGTATTAATTTTATACTTAATAATGATAACTTTATGATTTAGGAATCTTAGATAATTAATCTAATAATTGCATTATAAGATTAGAAAAAACCGTTACAAATATGAGAAATTAGTTATAATTCAAATGTTATTAACTAATTTAAATATTTATTTTTAGAAAATACTTCCGAAATTAATCAACTATAAAGTTATATAAAGATTTAATAATTTTCTATTGTAAATATTGTAATATCACGTTAATTAACATTATTGGTTAATAACTTTTGACGACACTATTTGCGATAATTGTATATTGTATAAAATCAACAAATAACAAATTCTGTAAAGTTTACATGTGTTAAAAGCTTTATATTAATGGTTATTTACTTGTAAATTAAGAAAACTCATTTCTCAAAATTCGCGATTGTCTCTCGAATGTTCGATGACATCTCTCCTGCAAAAATAAGCGGTAAAATCTGTGTATAAATAGGCTCACCTTTGCACAGGCTAGCATTCACTTCTAGCCTTGCAAGGTGAGCGCATGAGTCTAAATATACTTGGCTAATACCTAAGTTCTTTCTCTCATTGTGATTAACTGAGCAAGACTATTCCTTCCTTATAATTCGTGCTCGACTTATAGAACATCTCGCGCTTTAAGAAACTTGGGCATTGTCTGACTTTCCTTGGAACATTGTACTTATTTATATATATTTGATTTATCTACTTATTTTATTGACAAATAGAGTAAAATTATTAAAAACAAATTCTTACTCATTAGCTAGATACGAGAGTTCGAATTATTATTATTTATAAGTGATTACGAACATCACAATAGTAGGTGGAGGTGTCAGTGGCATCCGAATTGTTGCCGCTTCGTGGATGTTGTCACCGTTTCTCCTTAGCGAAAGTGTTCGCGGCTGCTCGACGACTTCGTCCACCGCTACTTCATTCACTCCGAAGACTTCATCTTCGGAAAGATCACCGTCCTCGCCAAATGCTTCCATGGCTTGATCCAATGTATCTTGCCACAGCCTATCGTCTGGCACAAATAATTGCTGCAGAATTCGATCTCGCACTTCACTATTATATTCGCGCTGCATCTTCCTTCACCAAAGTTGACTTTCCAACCAAAAAAATCACTATGACGTAACGTTGCGAGGCGTTCGAATTTTATTCATTTTTTGAAACAGTTGCGGCGCTTCGGTCATTGGTTGAAGATTTGGGAGTAGGAGGTGCGAGACTACCCGACAGCACTGATTTTGTCGCGCGCAATAAGACGATTATAATTAGTAGTGGGAGGAGTAGCTAAAGAAAATGTGATTAGTGCGGAGAAAAGACGCCAATGTGTATTAATACAGGATCGCGATAGCGCGTACACTTTTTTTCTCACGTAACGGACGAAGAGTAGGTGGTGGCAAGCCGTTGGTAGTGATAAGTTGCAGTGAACGAACGATCGGCTCCTTTCTGGGCCACTTTTTTCAAGTTGACGAAGCTATACAATCCCGACAGTTAATCGATATCATCATCAGATCAGATAAATTTAAAACAGCACTTTTCAGTGCTAAATTTTCAATAAAAAAACTGATATTTTTTTAAAAAATCAGCACTTTTAATTGCTATTTAAACATATGTGCAAATATATCGTAGCCGAAAAGGTAAGTACTAAAAAACAAACGTTTCAACAAAAAAACAATAACAATTTGAAATTACGAATAAATTCAACCTTGTGTTTTTCTTTATTCTTACCCCTCCATTTTCAGCGCAACGAGCAGGTAAGTATAAGGTAAGTATTTTTTAATTATTTAAAAAATATACTAAATTAAAAAATAGTACAATCCCGACAGTTAATAAAAACATATATTATTTTTTATAAATCAGCACTTTTCAGTGCTATTCAAACGTATGTTTAAATATAACATAGCCTAACTATTTATTCAATAAAAACGTATATAATTTTTTATAAATCAGCACTTTTAAGTGCTATTCAAACGTATGCGCAAATATATCGTAGCCGCAAAGGTAAGTACTAAAAACAAACGTTTCAACAAAAAAACAATAACAATTTGAAATTACGAATAAATTCAATCTTGTGTTTTTCTTTATTCTTACCCCTCCATTTTCAGCGAGACGAGTAGGTAAATATAAGGTAAGTATCTTTTAATTAGTTAAAAAATATATACAAAATTAAAATAGTTCTTTTAATTCAGTGTACAAAATAATACTAAAAAAAGATAATTTTTCCTAAATCATGAAGTAATATACAGTTAGTATGCACTATCTTTAGAAAGGCGACAATGACTCAGACGGTAGAGCACTGTCGTATAGATGCACAGGAGGCTAGGTTCGATTCTCCTGTATGTCTATTACCGAAAGATTATTACGAGAAAAAAATTCGATAAATAATGTTACTAATTTTTTCTTATAAAGTATTAGATGTAGACAATTAATTATTTATATGTAAATTGTCAACAATTAAATTCAACAGAAAAGACAGGTAATTTCTTCTTAATTAAAATAATTAAAATATCGTTATTAAAAAACAACAACAAAAAATGTCTCTAAAAATCAGTGCGTATATGCGACAGTTTTAAATGACGTCACTCGCATAGACCGTTGAGTCAATTCCCCACAAGTTGTATGCTTTACATACGCATACGCGCACGCGCGCGCGCACGTATATATATAACTTATAAAAATTAAATGAATTTTTTTTAATGGAATGTATGTCATGTATGGAATGAATGGAATGTATGGCACGTCATGTATGGAATTTTTTTTAATGGAGAATGGAAGGGGGAAATCTCAATCATCCGTTATAAAAATGAGCTACATCTCATCAGCAGTCGCATTCGCATCTAGAGTGAACTAGTGTAAAGTGTGAAAGAAAAAAGGTTATACGAACATTCTACAATGAGCTCCAACAAGTTTGACTATAGGTAATTATTTGTTTTATTGTTTATAGAACTTACTTTATATATTTTTTTTTCAATATTTTTTTTATTTGTGCAGATTTGAGCAAGCGAGGCTGGAGAGCTTCACGTCTCAATGGACATGCGCACACGTACGACCAGCAGATCTTGCTGCGGCCAGATTTTATTATACGGGGCAGATCGATAAAGTGCGCTGTTTTGAATGTGGTATGGAAGTCTGTCGTTGGGAAGAAGGTTACAACCCTATGACGGAACATAAGCGCTGGGATGGCGGCTGCCTTTTCATTCGTAACATAAGTTGCGGCAATGTGACGATCGGATCGAGCCCCATACCGGTACCTCTTCGAAGAAAAAGTAAAGATGTTTGTGGACCGTATAAGCTCGGATATCAGGCAGCAACAGCGTGCGCAACAACTAGCCCACCTTCGAGTACAATCGAACCTGCGTTATCGTTATCGATAGAGAGTCTTGTTACAAAGCTTTTTTCAAACTATTACCAAACGCGTTCATGCTGATTTTGCGTAAATTTGTTTTTGTTAGGTTTTTAATAAAGTCCCTATTGTTTTAAAAAAATGTTTGTGTACTTTTTTTTCTTTTAATTTAATATTTTTTATATTTTAATGTTAAATTTTTTTTGTTTCTTATATATATAATATGTGACGAGAGCAGACCATGTGCCGGTTTCTCGTCTGCATTTCTCCCTCCTCCACTCAGCAAGGCGTGGAGACCAACGTTGGGCGCATTAAGATATGCGCCTAATACTTGGCCTTTTTGTTTCAGCGTCAAGGAAGGGCCTGCGCAATTGAGCGCAGAAAAATTGAGGTTTCCCTGCTTCACCTGATTACAAGTAGGGCATTCTCTAAACACGTAACCGATTGTCTCACAAACCCGACAATATAATGTCGGCTCTGAATTTCGCGTTTGACAGTTATTAGCATAATGCCCAGTGTTTGAGCAGTAAGACATCCGCTGCGCACGTGGTCTGCGCCGCCCTCCCCCCTACTGGGCACGCCTCATCTTGGATTGCGAGGGAGCGCAGCAGCGCCCCTTTTTTGTCAGTACTCGACCGGACCCCACGCCTCTCCCCGAGATCATCGCAGTTTTCAAGTGTCGAAGAAAAGAGTCGGCGGGTGAAATTTGTGTAACAGACCAATAAAGAACACGCTTAAACGTCCGCAAGCATCTTATTGATCAACCTCAACGCCTTTCCACATCATTTGGTCCTTCGAGCCGGATAACAACCAACGACCAGACAACGTCGAGAAGCATCGAGACAGCGACCGACGCCACTTCGTCCGGCAACAACACTCCCACTTTTTTTTACGACAGGTGAGAACAAAAAAGTATACTGTCCTGGGGTCCGATCAACGGGTGGGACACGGTGGCTGAAACGACGTGCAACGAGGCACAGAAGTTAGCGGTGGGCATAACCAAACAAGCCACGGCGGGCGGCATTTCAGACGCCAACATGCAACACCGTCCAGTCAAAATGGCGGAACTCAAGCGTCCTAGACACAGCAGAAGCAGCAGCGCGCTACAGCAGCTCTCCCGCATGGCAGCGGCGGCAAGGAGAACCAAGTCTCTCCGCCATGGCAGGCCACACCGTTATCGACAGTTGGTTCGGCAGAGCGGGCGTCCGTCGGAAAAGGCGATCGAGACGCAACGGCTCGACCCACCACTCGGTCAACGTCGCCGGCGCGCTCGGCCCGACGTCGGGCACATGGGACCCCGAGTCGGCGCCGGCTCGCGCCTGGCGGCCGTCGGACGGCCGAGGCCTCGCACGAGTTGAGGGTCCGAGAGGCCGTTCCCTCAAGCCTCGCTGGAGGCCTGTGACCTCGGTCCAGCGGCACGGTCACGCACTCGCCATCAGAGAGATCGGACTTGACACCATCACTGCATCTTGAGTGAATCACGGCGGCTCGGTCTCCCCCCCCCCCCTCCTTTTTTCCCTTGGGCCAGTGCTCGGGTCGACGTCAGGCCGACCGACTCGACAACGTCTCACACGCGACCCTGCGGTCAACGTGACGCGCTGCGGCGGTGCCGCGCTCTGAATCAAGACTTCAGGAGGCTGATGCTCGGTGACAGCTGGCGGCTCCGTCGCACGCTCACGCAGCATCCGCTCGGCGCTAAAATTATACGGCGGTTATTTCAGATGGCACTCCCACGGGCGCAGCTTGCCCTTCTCACGGTACTGGAGCGCAACCTGAACACCACCACAAGCCTGTCGGCGAACCAATGGACGGAGGGACTCGTCACCAGCCGGTACAACCTACTGGAAGGTTACTGGAACAACTGTTCGACTAATCACGTGCAGCTGCTCACCGCTGACGACAGAGATGTAGCGGTCACAGACTACCTGAATAGCGACGCCTACGAGAAGGCAGAGAGTTACTATACTCGTGCTCAGGGTGCTCTCAACGATCTCTACAATCGGATCTCGCCGCGAGCTCAACATGGAGACGTCTCTAATGGCGCCGCAGCTCGCGAAGGCTCCTCTGGTCGCCGGCTTGCACGGCTACCCCACATCGAAATCGAGCCGTTCAGCGGAGATCAGAAGGACTGGGAGTCCTTCCGTGACCTGTTCACCTCCGTCTACCACAATGATCCTGATCTCAGCGATGTGGACAAACTGTTCTTTCTGCAGTCCCACGTACGCGGACGTGCGAAGGCTGCACTTGAAGAACTTCCTCCGACTAGCACCAACTACGCGACCGCGTGGGCCGCCCTCAAGTCTCGGTACGACCAACGCCGATTGCTGATCCAGGAGCACATGAAGGCACTTCTCCGCTTGCGCTCCGTCCGCCAGGAGTCGGCACAAGGACTGCAGCATCTACTGGACGAGCTCAGACGTCACCGCAACAAACTGCTCGCTCTTAACAGACCAGTGGAGTCGTGGCATGACTGGTTCGTCTATCTCGGATACGAGGCGATGGACAGCAACACCCTTCGAGCCTGGGAGGAGTTCATCGAGGCGAGGGAAAGAGATGACCGTGACGTTGATCCCACATTCGAGCAGCTGTCAGACTTCTTGGAACGCCGATGTCGTATGCTGCGATCAATCGAGTCAGTGAAGTCGAGCTCCTCGAGCAACTCGACGACAGGCGGCACCTTCAACCGGCCCACTTCAACGCCTCGTCTCACCAAAACTCACGCCACCGCCACCCAACGAGGATGCCCCGCGTGCAAGGAAGCGCACTACATCGGGCACTGCATCACGTTTCGCGGGCTGGGACCCGACGAACGTCGCCGCCTCGTGACTGATCGCGGCCTCTGCTATAACTGTCTGAGCAGCAACCACACCGCTCGTAACTGTCCGTCGACTTCATCATGCCGAAACTGCTCCGGATCGCACCATACACTGATCCACGACGGCGCTGGCAAGCGGCCCACTCAGAGCGATAGAGCGGACCCAGAAGGCAAGCGAGCGAGGGCCCAGACACAGACAGCCGTCACGCAAGAGAGCACAGCGCGAGAGTCGAAGTCAACATGACTATCGTTCTTGCCCACTGCCGTAGTGACTCTCAGCGGTACCAACTCGAGAAGGGAGAGCGTCCGAGCGCTGCTCGACCCGTGCTCCGACGACACGCTCGTTTGTCATGCCGTCGCTCGACGTCTGAACTGCGACTTTAGCCGAGTCAACGTCGGAGTCACAGGCGTATCCGGCGTCACCATGGACTCGGCTCGCTTCCAGACACTCGTCCGCCTCTTCGACCCCTCAACTGGACGCCATTGGAGCGTCGACGCCCTCGTACTGTAGACCGTCGGCATTGTCACGCCAGCCGAAACATCGGAGTCCACACCGAGGCTCGTCAAGGACCTACTGCCGCTCGTCGATCCATGCTTCAACGAGGCCTTGCCGATAGATCTAGTATTGGGAGCTGACGATTACCGACGAGTCATGATGCCCGGGATTCGACGATACGGATCACTCTTGGCGCAGCGAACGGTGTTCGGATGGACGATTACCGGCTCCAACGATCGAGAGATCATCCACCGCTCCTCCAGCGTCCATGCGTGCACGTCTGATTCGACTCGTCTTACACCAGACACCAGCTACGAAAAGCTGCTCGGCCTGGTTCAGCGGTTTTGGGAAACGGAGGAGATCCCACACGCCAACAGGGTCTCGGCTGCCGACCGCGAGTGCGAGGAGTCGTATGCAAAAGGCCATTCACGGGACTCCACCGGACGCTACATAGTTCCCCTGCCCATAAAAGCTGAGGCGCTGGACCTACTCGGCGACGGACTGTCGCAAGCCTGTGTTGCGCTCGCGTCGCTACATCGACGAATGTCACGGGACCCTGAATTACGGACGCACTACAGACAGTTCATGAGCGAGTATCTCCAGCTTGGCCACATGCGACGAGTGTCACTTACTGAGTTGACCCATCCGACCACGGCAGTCCATTATATTCCGCACCATGGCATCTGGCAGAAGGGTGACAACAAGCGCAAACTAAGGGTAGTTTTCAACGCCTCCCGTCCTACCATCACCGGCCGCAGCCTGAATGATGCCCTCCACGCCGGCCCGAAACTCCAGAGCAGCATCGCAGACGTACTCAGTCGCTGAAGAAGGTACCGATACGTCGTCTGCGCTGACGTCAAGATGATGTTTCGACAGATCCTCATCGATGACCGCCACGTGCATCTCCAACGCATTGTCTGGAGCGACTCAGCCGACGACCCCCCAGAACATTATGTGCTGATGACCGTGACGTACGGCGAGTCCTGTGCGCCTTACCTTGCCATTCGCACCCTGAAGCAACTGAGCATCGACGAAGGTGATCGATACCCGGACGCCGCCAACGCCATAGACCGCGAGCTCTACGTCGATGACTTTCTCAGCGGTGGACATGACCTCCCCTCAACGAAGCGACGTCGCCATCAGCTCATCGCACTGCTCAAGACGGGCGGCTTCTCCCTCAAGAAATGGGTTGCCAACGAGGCTCGGCTCTTAGAGGACATCCCGAATGAGGACCGGTTGCGGCCTAGTTGGATGCAGTTCTCAACAGAAGGGCCGGTGAACGAGCTTGGAGTAGCCTGGGACCCCGTGAAGGATCAGTTCAGGTTCCTGTCTCCTGCCACCGAGATAGGCACCCCCCTGACCAAGAGACGGGCTCTAGCCGAACTGGCCCGAGTTTTCGACCCTTTGGGAAGGCTATCGCCAGTCACTCTCATGGCCAAGTTTGTCATCCAGGATCTTTGGAGAGCTAAGTTGTCTTGGGATGAGCAGCTTCCTCGGATCTGGACCGACAAGTGGGATGCCATAAGAAGCAACCTGAGTCATGTGAGCGGTCTCGCTATTCCCCGGTGGCTCGGATTCTCGCCCAGCGGATCAATCCAGTTGCACGCGTTCGCAGATGCCAGTCGCCGCGCGATGGCCAGCGTCGTATATTCGCGGACGATCTCCGACGGCGGGCGGCTAACAGCCAGTATGCTCGGGGCCAAGACCAAACTGGCTTCCATCCACAGCCTCCAGCCTTCCGGCCGCGCACCTGCACGGATGACTATTCCGAGGCTCGAGCTTAGAGCCGCCCTCATCGCCTCCCGCTTACTTGTCATCTTGGCTCGCTCTCTCGACGTCCCTCTGTCGGACTGTCACCTGTGGAGCGATTCAAGAATCGTGCTGTCATGGGTTCAATCGGACGAGCCCGTCGGTAACGAGCTAGTCGACAACTACGTCGCTGAGATCCATGAGCTCTGCTCTGGAGCTACCTGGCACCACGTTCCCACGGCAGATAACCCGGCTGACATCGCGTCTCGAGGCGCAGACGCCCCCAAGTTAGAGTCAGCCACGCTGTGGTGGAACGGCCCGACTTGGCTCGCGGAAGATGAAGGCTGCTGGCCCTCCTCACTCGATCACGTACGGCATTCATCGCTCACCGAAAATGACGCTGCTGCCCAACGACCAACTCTCTGCGCAGCCACGCAGACTCACTCACCCGCATCTCATCATATTGATCGCTTCTCGTCGCTCACTGGAGTCCTCCGCGGCACTGTTCGTGCGCGCCGACTGCTCCTCCGCGCACACTGCGCGGCTTCAGACCCTCCGCCGACGCCCATGAGTCCGACGACGGCCTCCGAGCTCAGGCGGGCCTTCATCGACTGCGTCAAGCTGACTCAAGCCGCTACCTTTGCCCGGGAGCTCGCCGACCTTCGCTCATCGTCACGCGAATCTCTCAATCACCGTGCTCTCCGTTCACTAACCCCGTTCATCGACGACGACGGAGTCCTTCGTGCCGGCGGTCGACTGGCCCACTCCCTGCTGCCGCACGACGAGCGGCATCCGCCTACCTTGGATGGCTCCTCTCATCTCGCCCAGCTGATCATCCGTTGGGCTCACGAGCGCAGCCTCCACTCCGGGTTCTGCGCCACCTACGCCTGGACTCTTCACAAGGCATGGATTATCAACGCCAAGGTGCTAGTGAAGAGGCACATCAGAGAGTGCATCGTCTGCGCTCGCATCGCTGCTCGCACCGCCACCCAAATCATGGCTCCACTCCCAGCTGCTCGCGTGACTACACCTTCACGCCCCTTCGAGCGCTGCGGACTTGATTATGCAGGCCCGTTTCAAGTGCTGCGGTCGAAGGGACGCGGCATCTCGACTTCCAAGGGATACATCGCCCTTTTCGTCTGCATGAGCACCAAGGCCATCCACCTCGAGCTGGTCGGTGATCTCAGTACGGCTAGCTTCTTAGGCGCCCTCACACGGTTCGCCAATCGCCGCGGTCGCCCCGCAGAAATCTGGAGCGATAATGGCACCAACTTTCGCGTTGCCAACCATGAGCTCCGACGCCTGCTGAGGGACGCTGAGATGGACTGGGGGCTCATCGAAGGACACCTCGCCCAAGAAGGGATCGCCTGGAAGTTTATCCCACCATCGGCTCCCCACTTCGGTGGCTTATGGGAGGCTGGCGTCAAATCGACGAAGATGCACCTTCGCCGAGTCGCCGGCCCTCGGCGACTCACCTATGAAGAGTTCTCCACGCTTTTGAGTTTAGTGGAAGCAATACTCAATAGCAGGCCTCTCGCCCCGCCGTCTGGTGACCTTGGCGATCTGGATGCGCTCACGCCAAGTCACTTTCTCATCGGCACCTCAAGCACCTCCATTCCTCAGCCCGCCGATCCCGATATCAACCTGGAACACGCTACGCACTGGAGCCTGGTCAAGGGAATGCGAGACCGTTTCTGGACACGATGGAGCAGAGAGTACCTCAATACGTTGCTGCAGCGACCGAAGTGGAGACGTCCCCAGCCGAACTTCCATGTCGATGATCTCGTCATGATTGTCGACGCTTCTCTGCTTCGACCTCATGCACGGTGGCCGATGGGACGTATCACCGCCATTTATCCCGGCGCCGATGGACTTGTCCGTACAGCAGCCGTACAGACAGCCGTCGGCGAGTACACTCGTCCGATCGTGAAGCTGGCGCGACTTCCGCTGACAACATCATCTTCAGACGTCCCAGCCCCGGCCGATCCAGTCGCAGATTAAGTGCTGATTCGTTCCAGGAACGAGGCGGGCGGCATGTTTGAGCAGTAAGACATCCGCTGCGCACGTGGTCTGCGCCGCCCTCCCCCCTACTGGGCACGCCTCATCTTGGATTGCGAGGGAGCGCAGCAGCGCCCCTTTTTTGTCAGTACTCGACCGAACCCCACGCCTCTCGCCGAGATCATCGCAGTTTTCAAGTGTCGAAGAAAAGAGTCGGCGGATGAAATTTGTGTAACAGACCAATAAAGAACACGCTTAAACGTCCGCAAGCATCTTATTGATCAACCTCAACGCCTTTCCACATCACCCAGGTTGTCGGCACTTATAATAAACTATCCGTGGATTAACCTGAGCTATCGGGCATTGCGCCCTCCTATGTCCCACCGCGCTACAATTGCAGCAAGTCTCCGTAAATGGCCTATTTAAGTTGTTACCTTCCTGATTGTGCTGCTACGGAACCAGACTAGGGGCTACACCTGCAGCCGAGGCTAACGAAGCCTGCGCGCTCTGACGAGCAGGCGCGGCTTCGTTCGCAGGCTTGTTTCTTGCCTGTGGCTGTGGCTCTGCATTGTAGGAATTTGTGCTTCAATAAATGTCCCATTTTTTCAGATAACCTACCCCGTTACATGGCGGCCGACTGGTATTAAGACCCGTTTCGTGCGAATAGAATTGTGCGTCGAAGGTAATCGACGCACGAGAGAGAGAGACGATTGCCCGAGCGCTTAGGAAGGTTTGAGCGGGTGGTAGCGCGACATCGTGAGCGGTACGCCCTCTGCTGGAGAGAGTGAGAAAGAGAGAGAGAGAGCGAGCATTAGGCCTATGCAGGAATAGGCAGGCGCGCGACGCGTGACCGAAAAGCGACGCGTCGCGTGCCGCCTAACTAATAGGTCAGGAGGGGAGAGGAGCGAGCGCCGCTGAGCGGCCACGAGACGAGCGCTAGAAAAAGGTGCGTGCGCGAGTCTAGTCGAGTCGAGTGAGAGTGCAGAGAGTGCAGTTTTTGGGCACAACGAGAGTTGAACTCGCTAGTGTCAAGAGTTGTCATCGCCTGCAGCAACGGTTTCTTTTCTTGCGTCGATCGCGGTGACTCCTTCGCTAGAGTCCCAGGACAACAGCTTCGCCAGCGTCAACCCCTCCTTTACTTGATTGGCAGCCCAACGCCCAGAAGCGGTAACCCTTCGCTAAAGGCCCAGGACGACAGCTTCGCCAGCGACAACCCTCCTTCACTTGGTTGGCAGCCCAGCTCCCAGAAAGGTCGAGTTTCCTTTGTCTTCTTGAATCTCTCTTTCTCTCTCTGACGGTATGACTGACAAACGTTTGCAGGTAGGTAGCGAGGCGCTCAATTAAGGGCAAAGAGTGCGCGTAAACGAATTTCGAGTTTTCGGTATTTTGAATTCTTTGTTAGTGGTTGCCAGTGACTTTTCTTAATATCGGTGTCGGATGATGCTAGATGACTGCGTTCTTTTCTCGCTTTAGTTTTTTTTTCTTTTTCTTTATTTTAAGAGTTTTACTAAACTGCCTATTCAAAAATTACGGTAAGTAAATTTTGATAAATAATAATTTCTTTCTATAGGCGTAAGCAAGGCGATTTCTTGCCGGCTTATAGCTTGGAAAGAAATTAGTTAGTAAGGTATCAGGTTACACGGACCGGTCGAGACTTGCTTAGCCCCTATAAGCTCGCGTCGCAGTTAATTTACGGATTTTCGTTTTTTTTTAGAAATAACAATGTCGCTAGCGTGTAGAGATAAAATAGTCATGCGCAGATTATTACGCGAGGCCCATGCGAAAAAATTAAAACGTAAAATTGATTCCACAGAACCGGCTGTTCTGTTGGAATTAATGCGCTAACGCTAACTTAGCTTGCACGGTGATCTTGAGGAGTTACAAATCTGGTATTTTCGATACATGCTGTTAAGAGAGTGGCCAGATTTGCAGTACCGCTGCACTCGGGCGATTTTGCATCAGGCCGAATCCCGGAAAAGCTGTACGATGAACAGCAAGAAACAACGATAAGCAGCGCGCGGAACGCGAACCTGGGCGATGAATTCGCGATAGCTGCAGCGCCTTTGGCGGCCGAATTATCAAGTGAACAAGAGCAGGCGACACAAGCAAGAGCAGGTGTTGCCGCTCCTTGTGAACCAATTCGACCGCCGGGCGAAAATGCAGTCGCGCTCGGTAATAACGACGTGTTACCGATGGCGGCTCGCTCGCCGCCGGACAGCAGGACCGAACGTGCACGCGAATAAGTCGCGTAAAACCAAGGCGAGCGTAGCACTAGCGCGATAAGCCAGATTTGGGGGGCCCTCACAGCAGTACCGCGTTGGAAATATAGGCAAGAGAGTTGAAAGAGAGGCGATGCACGGTAGAGCGGCTCAGGCCGAACAGCAGGCTTCATGGCCGCCTCAGGCCAAGCCGCTCGGCGAGCGCGAGGAGCTAAACGTGCCAGCGGTTGCGACTGAGCCATCGGCCCACGCGAATGCACCAAACAATAGAGCAGGTAGTACATTCCCCTATGCCGATTCAAGTAGATCGGCGAGCACGAAATATCCCGCGCCTAGAGTAAGTTCATGGGTTGAAGACTGAGAGCGTGATGTACGGATAGCTACTAGAGAGGAAGCGCAAATACCAGCTCCATTAGGTGAAGGTTCGATTATTAGCGAGAAAAGCGTAATTAGCATAAGGCGACCTAAACAAAAGCAGGCGAGACAGGTAGAAAATATTAATGGAAGCGACACTAGCTCGAGTTTATCGGATACTGATAGTTGCAACACTTATAAAGTTAAATCGTCGCGAAAAACTAAGCAAGTAAAAGCGGAAAGACCAAGCAAAAGGAGTGCTCCTCCAAGAATCAAGTATATAAATGGTATACCTGCGGATGGTGTAACACACCAGCCATGGAGTAACTACACCAGTCGGATGTTTAACGTGCACGAGTGAAATTACACGGTGAGCGAAATCGAGTTTTTGGCAGTACTTTTTGCGGTAAAAAAGTTTAGGCCTTATATACGAGAAGGCTCACACTTTGTCATCGTTACGGATCATAGTGCGCTCACGAGAATCCTAAATAAACACGAGCTTACAGGTCGATTGGAAAGATGGGTACTAGAATTTCAGCAGTTAGATTACGAAATAGTACACAGGAAGGGAGCGCTGCACCACGTCCCGGACGTACTTTCGCGAGAATTTAAGGACGAGCTCGAGGTTTGCGCATTCGATAAGATACAGGATACTTGGTATCTACAACGTGTGAAAGATGTTCTCCAAAGACCGAAGAAATTCGAAAATTGGAGAGTAGAAAATAACATCCTGTATCGGTTCATGCGCGATCATCTGCTCGACCCGGTAACTAATCGCGAGGAATGCTGGCGCATGGTGGTGCCGCTGGAGTACCGAGAAAGGGTGTTGAGAGACGCTCATTGCGAACCATTCTCTGGACATTTCGGCCGTGAAAAGACTTACGATCGAATTGTTCGTGAGTATTACTGGCCAGGAGTGTGGTATGATGTGAGGACGTTCGTAGATGAGTGCTCTCAGTGTCAGAAGTACAAGATAGTCCAGCAGGCGTATCAAGGCCTAATGGGTAAACGCATGGTAGACAGACCATGGGCCGTGGTAGCGACTGACGTAGTAGAGCTGCCCCGTAGCAAAAATAGGTTTAAATACCTGGTGGTTTTTCAAGACTTATTTAATAAGTCGGTCGAGTTAAAACCGCTACGTTCGGCGGACGGTTCTGCTCTTGTTGCCGCGCTTGAGGAGTTAATCCTTTTCAGGTGGAAAACTCCGGAATATATCGTTAGTGATAATGCGAAGGCATATAGGAGCAAAGTATTTCAAGATAGGTTGCAAGAATACGGTATCGAACATATATTTTGTCCTGCGTATCATCAGCAAAGCGATCCGGTTGAGCGCGTAAATCGTAGGCTAAAAACGATGATAGCAATGTTTGTAGATGCCGATCACAGGAGTTGGGATAGGTATTTGCATGAACTTCGTCATGCTATCAATACAGCGACTCAGGCGTCTACAAAGGTATCGCCGGCGTTTCTAAACTTTGGTAGGGATCCGCGTCCGGTAAAGAGTTTAAGGCGCGAGATCGAGGTAAAAGCCCCTATTGTTAAGATAGATACGAAGGCGTATGAAGATAGGTTATCACGTTTAAATGCATTACGTGATTTGGTGGATAGGCACATTGATGAAGCTCAGGAAAATCAAAAGAAACACTACGATAAGGGTAGGCGTCAAGTACTTTTTCAGGTAGGTGATTTGGTTTTGCGCAAACTGCATACGCTTTCGAGCGCAGCGGATGGTAAAAACGCGAAACTTGATCCGAAATTCGACGGACCTTTTGAAATTATTTCAGTAATTTCGCCCGAGATCTACGAGTTAGCGACAAACAGTAAGCATCGTACGGCTAGGGTACACGTCTCGGAAATTAAGCGATATATACCACCGCGTAAGGCAAATAAATAGATGTGAAATAGGACAGGTGTAATAACTGAATTGTTTTGTTTTTAAGGTACAAAAAGTTCATCGACGTCAGGTGATAATGGCTGAAACCGAGGAGTCAGGCCGTATCGCTCAAGTCGCCGAGGCCCAAACACCTACAGGCGTCGTGAAGGCACCGGTGAATTCGACGGGAGCTGCTGGGGCTATGAAGGTAGACCGGGCGTTGGAGTCTGCCGCCCTGCTTTCGGGCTTAGGACAGGCGGCCTCCTTTGACGCCGAGGTTGTCTCCTGTGTTTCACAGTTGGTACAGGCGTCGGTTGGCGGGGGCAGGGGCGGGCAGGCGAAGGAATTCCCTTCGCCGCCGCCTTTGCCTTCACCCCCGAGGCCGTTCGTGAGCGACTGGCGAGGGGTCCGTCTGCTAACGGGAAATCGACGTGCGGGTTCGATAGTTCGTCTGGCTGCGCCCACGCATACATGGAACGAGGCGGTATGTCGTAGCGCAGCGGTTCGGCTTACGACGCTTTGCATACGAGAAGCGTCGGAGAAGTCGAGAGTTATCGCCGCGAGGCCTTCTTCTTCGCGACAATCGCGAAGAAGAAGGCCTCGCGGCGATTTGATCGAGGCGATTTTCTTCTCGCAGGCGGACACGAGTAGCCAAGGCGAGAGATCGCCGGGCTCTCGAGCTGCCGCGGGAGGATATCTCGTGGGTAGGGCGGCAAATCGAAACCGTATCGCGAGGGCTTCTGTAGGTAGGGGAAGCTGGAGTCCCACGATGTGAGGCGTCACTAACGGTATACTGGAGGTGGTGCTAAGCTCGGGCGACTCCGAGGATGAGGCGATGCCGGTTCAGGAACTGCCTCGAGTGGCCCCACAGCCACACATCCATCCTGCTCTCCCTTTCAAACCGTTCGCATTACAGAGACTAGACCGTGCGTACCAATTCGTCTTCAGGGGTGGGCCCGCGCAATTTTACCTAACGGGGTATATGGAGGACGAGAGAAGGAAGAAGGCTGAGGCTCGTCAGAACGCGGGTAAGAGAAAGCGCACAATGCGTTTCTACCTATCCGCGTGTAATTTTGAGAGGCCATCCTCTAGTCAGGCACCAACACTACCCAGGAGCGGAGAGAGCCGTTGTGGAGGAAACAGGCGCCCTCCAGCCACCGGTTTCATTAGCTGCCGACAAGGGGAGAGCCTCGGGAATTAGTGCGAGTACAGTTGCCGAGAAGACGGGAGAGGCAGGCACGAGGATGGAAGTTGTGGTATCGCCGACCCCACGAAGAGTGGAGCCGGTTGTGCCGGAGCGACCAACCCTTAGGCCGGTACGACCTATCCCGGCTCCTCAGGCAGCGAGCTCAGCCTCGTCCTCTGCGTCGCCGTGTTAGGTCGACGAAACCGGCTTTCGGTTGGTAAGAGATAGCTTCCTGCAAAACCTGGCTCCGATCCCTTGGGATGAGGAACTGGACGTGCCCTCGTTCCGCTGTTTCAATTGCAGAACAGGGTCACAACCCAGGTCGGCCTGCAGGAACCCACCTCTCTCGCGTCCGGTCTGTAGAAACTGTGGGCGACTCGACGTCCGCGTGCAAGACTGCCCGCGTTGCCGCGATACCTTCATGGCAGACCAGGCGCGCGCACGATCGGTGGAAGAGGTAAGGGTTCGGGTCCATCCAGGCGAATCAATAGAGCTCCCGGTAACACAGGCAAAGACTGTGGAGCCAGAGCCCGAGGTTCCTAGCTCGGGGCCCGAGGTAGCCAGTCCTGAATCCTCCGTCGGGGAGCCCAAGGCGAAAAAGCCCAGGCACCGATGTGGCAAGCGCTTTCGCTCGAAGCTCATGCGCAGGTCGCAGGCGCTTGCTGCAGAGGAAGCCGGGACTGAAGCCGGTCCGGATGAGATTACGGCGGTAGAAGTCGCGCCGCGGACGGAGCAGGCGTCGGTCCCCGCGAGTGAGGAGATCGATCGGAGCGCCGAAGTGATTGGGTCCGAGGCGACTGAGGATGCCGGCCAAAGACTATCGGGGGCAAGTGCCTCGTTTCCTTCGGCGGAGGAGCTTCGAACGCTCAGGCTCCGGTATTTGAAGTCGTCGGAGCGGCAGTAAATGGCAAGATTCTTGGTTTGATTGAATACTGAGTTAGTCGCGATCTTGATGCAGCGGATTAGTCGGTTCGCTACGACGAAAGGTTAGGCATATCAATCGGACTAGACTACTGGGTTTGTTAGACTTTGCCCTTATTTGATCTGGTTGTTACCAACTTAGAATTAATTATAATTTAAGCTAAGTCTAAGATATTATTATATAGTTTAGCGTCTATCGTTTGTTGCCATTGCCGGTCGACAGAGAGAGAGAGGGAGAAAGGGAGTCAGGCCGTTCGCGAGTACAAACTTTGGCCTTGGAAGGGGGTGTGACGAGAGCAGGCCGTGTGTCGGTTTCTCGTCTGCGTTTCTCCCTCCTCCACTCGGCAAGGCGTGGTGGTCAACGTTGGGCGCATTAAAGTATGCGCCTAACACTAGGCCTTTTTGTTTCAGCGTCAAGGAAGGACCAGCGTAATTGAGCGCAGAAAAATTGTAGAGCGCGGAGGGAGTGAGAAAGAGAGAGAGAGAGAGAGAGAGAGAGAGAGAGAGAGAGAGAGCGAGCATTAGGCCTATGCAGGAATAGGCAGGCACGCGACGCGTGACCGAAAAGCGACGCGTCGCGTGCCGCCTAACTAATAGGTCAGGAGGGGAGAGGAGCGAGCGCCGCTGAGCGGCCGCGAGACGAGCGCTAGAAAAAGATGCATGCGCGAGTCCAGTCGAGTCGATTGAGAGTGCAGAGAGAGCAGTTTTTGGGCACAACGAGAGTTGAACTCGCTAGTGACAAGAGTTGTCATCGCCTGCAGCAACGGTTTCTTTTCCTGCGTCGATCGCGGTGACTCCTTCGCTAGAGTCCCAGGACGACAGCTTTGCCAGCGTCAACCCTCCTTCACTTGGTTGGCAGCCTAGCGCCCAGAAAGGTCGAGTTTCCTTTGTCTTCTTGAATCTCTCTTTCTCGCTAAATCCTCTTTCTCTCTCTGACGGTACGATTGACAAACGCGTGCGTGTAGGTAGCGAGGCGCTCACGTGCCAGCTATTATACTACGTACGCTCGTTAGTATATTATGTTAATTTTAGTTTTGTATTGCTTCCGTTCATTGATGCGTTTAGTTTATGTTATTAGAGGACGATGGTTGTTAAGGCGCTCCCGTGCCGGACAACTTATTCGGTATAAGTTTGCGTAGTTTTTAAGTAGGCTTGTAAATAGGATAAGTGCGTGATTAGTTGTTTAATTAGGAGAGACCGCGATACATTTATTTGCGATGATGCTAGGTTTCTTTTGTTTTATTTCTTCGTTAGAGAATCAATAATTCTTAGATTATATATTGTGCGCGTATGTTAGTGTGAATAACTATTAATAATAATAGGTTGTAAGTTTAATTTGATTCTTGTCTTTGTATAATTTATTTATTGACCTTCCTCTCTCTTTTCTCCCTCAATTGCCTTGAGCGAAAGTGCCTCGCAAAGAATTGGTGACAAGGAGAAAATTTTGTCACAAATAATACACATTTTTAAAATTTATATATTATAAGTGAGTAAAATAAACAAGGATTGATCGATACGGTAATTTTTTAAATTTATTTTCAAACTTAGATATAAAAAAATCAAATTACATATCACGACTTTTGCGAGCGAGCATCCATCTACTGATAGCCAGCGCGTTTTTAAAGGCACACGGTGGATTTGATAGATACGCCTTGTGGTTACTGCATACAGAAATGCTATCGTTTGAAAGATTCTTGAGTGATGGACAACCTAAATCTTCAACGTTAACCACAGTCGTTCTGTGAAAAAAAATCATTAGATATCATTTTTTCTCTTTAAGATGATACGCGACGAAAAGACACTTACTGTGCATTGATCAACAAATTTCTGAGCCATTTTGTTTTTTCAAGACCTTTGACAAAAATAGTTGCTCCAAAAAGTATTTTTCTCATTATTTTTCCAAGATCGTCGTACGGTAAGTCGCCAGATTCCCACGGAATACCATGAAAATTTCTTGCTAACCACCGGTTTTTACACTGATTTTTCTTTAATAACCACTCTCATGGGTAAGGTGGTTTAAACAGAAGCACCGATGGAGTTGGATCTTCTTCCAGAGGACAAACTGCAATCTCCTTGAATACGAATTCGTTTAAGGTAGTTTTGAAGCCCTGTAGGTCTACAACAAAATCCATCGTAGTAACTGAGGAATCAACGTCGACGACTGTGTCAATGGAGACGAATGAATGTCTTTTTATACTGAGCTTGCACTTGTTGATGCCCCACTATAATTTTTCGATCAATCACAATCGTTCACCCCCTCCATACTTTTTCCAACCAATCAGCATTGACGAGTAGTGAATATAACGCGATGGATTTGTCAAATCTGCTTAGTTGAGTAACTAGTATCATGGCTGAGTATTTCAAGAACACAGCTTTGTTGCTCTTGCGCGCACATCGTCTGACGAATGCAGGTTATGCTAGTGTCGAAGACATCGAAAGATGGTTGACACTGGGTTCATTGACTTTGCACAAAGCCGATGAACTTTCTCGTTCGCCTAGCTTGATCGTGTCTGGCAGACAGAAGCTGCAGGCAGCTATGTGCATGATTAGAAGCGTTTTACATCTGCTAAACGAATACAAGAGTAGGCTGTTGGAACAGTCCCCCATTGCCACCTCATCGATTGCTGAACCTGTGGTGAGCAAGCATAGCGAACAATCCATATACGAACCTCTTGTTATTTTGGATGTATTTGGCCTCGAACCGGCTAGTACTACTACTACTACTACTACTACTACTACACTACTACTACTACTACTACTACTACTACTACTACTACTACTAATACTACTACTACTACTATTACTACTACTACTACTACTACTACTACTACGACTACTACTACCACTGCTACTACTACTACCACTATACCGGCTGTTGTCAAACCGGCTCAAGACTCAACAGTTCGCTGGAACGACATCAACAGTGCGTTCAAAAGCAGAATAAAGACTGGTGTGATAACCAATCTGAAACATCTGGATTTGAATGCGTTTTTGAGGCATGCCAAACCATTATTCCATGCTCAAATTAAGGAGACCTTGAAGAAACATAGTTCTTTAAAAGTGAATGCCGTACTGGACGCTGAGTATGCAGTCGAAAATAATAATTGCGATGAAAAGCTCGATGTGAAGCATTTCAATAGGAAGATGGCGCCGTTATACCTAACTACAGACATAGACGAGTGGTTCGTCGAAAACGTTTTACAATCAATCAGTAAGAGCACGGAAGAATTTCAAGAGCAAGACTCGAGCTGGTCTCTTCGCGTTATATTAAAGTTAACCGTAAATATGAGCAAGTACAATCCTATGAGAACTGGTTCTCACGTTGAATTGCCCTAGCCTATTAAAAGAAAGAGAGCCTGTGTGAACGTACGGAACAACGACAACGAATGCTTCAAATGGGCCATCCTTTCGGCGTTATATCGCAAGGAAACTTCTTAGTCGCAAGGAATGCATGCCGTGTCACTGCGTATACTGCTCATCAAGATAAATATAATTTCAAAGATCTATCATTTCCGGTACACCCGAAAGAAATCGTGAAATTTGAAAAGTAAAACAACGTTTCAGTGAACGTGTACTTTTTAAATTTGAATAATGGGTTCTACGATGTGTTGCCGTACCATTTGACCGATGAGAAAAAAGACAGGCACGTGAATCTTCTTCTAATGGAAAATTATTATATCGATGTGAATGAAGAGCAGCAGCAGCAGCAACAGCAAATAGAACGTCCCGGTATACCATACAAAGTGCACTACGTTTGGATAAAAGACTTATCTCCATTGATGTATCGACAGTTGTCATTTCGCAAATGTAAGTCGTGCATATGCGATCGTTGCTTGCACTATTTTCTAACTGAAGAGAGATGAAACGGCACGAGATCGACTGTAAAAATGTGAATATGTGTAAAATTGTGCTTCCCAATGTCAAGGATAAATATTTACAATTTGAAAACTTTAAAAATGAGTGCGCGGTACCGTTCGTCGTGTACACCGATTTTGAGAGTCTCTTGGAAGCGGTGTCCAACGACGAGCGGATCTATCAACGTCACAAACCGTACAGCTTTGGCTTTTTCGTCAAGTGTAGCTACGATGACTCTCTTTCGCGTTATCGAAGCTACAGACAGAAAACCGTCAATGACGTTGGTCCGGCCAAGTGGTTCGTTCGCAATCTTCACGATTTGGCCAAGCATCTGCACGAGTTGTACAGAAGCCCGCAGCCTATGGAGAATTTAACGTTCCAAGAGGCATTTAGCTTTCTTCATGCTACGCTATGTCATATATGTAATAGGCCTTTTGTCGAGAAAAAAAAGACAGAAAAGTTCGCGATCATTGTTACTTTATGGGAAAGTATCGTGGAGCTGCTCACAGCACGTGTAACATTGCTTATCAAGAATCGCGAACTATACCCGTTTTTTTTCACAATCTCAGCGGATACGATGCGTATCTATTTATCTGGGAAATCGCGAACGAATTTCCCGGTCGAGTGAGCCTCATTCCTCAAACCAAGGAAAAATACGTATCTTTTACGAAGTACGTAGAAGGTACCGATATAAAGCTGCGTTTCGTCGATTCGTTACGATTTATGGCGTCTTCGTTCGATAAACTATCATCGTACTTGGAAAAACACGATATTCTAGAGCGACATTTTCAGGAAGATGACGGAGAAACACTGCCGCAGATTACCCTACTCAAGAGAAAAGGTGTATTTCCGTATGACTATGTGTCGTCGTTTACAAAACTCGAGGAGACGACGACGCTTCCACGAAAGCAAGATTTTTACAGCAGTCTGTACGATTCGGATATCAGCAACGAGCAATACAGTCACGCGGAGAACGTTTGGAGAACATTCGACATCGCCGATCTCGGCAACTATTCGGATTTGTATCTCAAGACGGACGTTCTCTTGTTGGCCGAAGTTTTTGAAAATTTCAGAGCCAAGTGTCGGACGACGTATCGTTTGGATCCGGCCCACTACTATACGACGTCCGGATTGAGTTGGGACGCCATGTTGAAGTATACGGGTGTAAGGTTGGAGCTCTTGACGGATATCGACATGCTCGTGTTTGTCGAGCGCGGTATTCGTGGTGGAGTTAGCCAGTGTTGCAACAGGTACGCTGCCGCGAACAATCCATACATGGCACACGACGACGACGACGACGACGACGACGACAACTGCGATCCACAGAAAGATGATAAATATTTCATGTATTTTGACGTCAATAACCTTTACGGCTGGAGTATGACCGAGCCACTTCCACTCGGTGATTTCGAATGGTGCGACATTGACGCCGCCGCCGTCGCCAACTTTTCCTTCGATATTCTCGATGACTCAGCCTTCGGTTACATACTCAAGGTGGATTTGGAGTATCCAGAAGAAATTCACGATGCGCACAGAGATATGCCATTTTGTCCGGAGCACAAAGCCGCTCCGGGATCCAAATAGAAAAAGCTCATGACGACTCTCGATAATAAGGAGCGTTATGTAATCCACTACAGAGCTCTGAAACAAGTAATATGGCATGGCTTGCACCTCGCGAAGATACATCGGGTTTTAAAGTTTAAGCAGAGCCTATGGCTCAAGACGTACATCGATTTGAATAGCGAGTTGCGTAAGCAAGCGTCAAACGAATTCGAAAAAATGCTGTACAAACTGTTCAACAATGCGGTGTACGGCAAGACCATGGAAAACGAGAGGAAACGCATCGACGTGAAGTTGGTGAACAAGTGGGAGGGGCGATATGGTGCCGAAGCTCTGATAGCTCTACCAAATTGCGCGGTGCCGCCGTTAGCAAGAAGCGTTGCAAGCTTCTGTACACCGACACGGACAGTTTCGTGTACGAGATCATCAATGTAGACATGTACGAGGTCATGCGTCGTGATATTCAGGAATTCGATACGTCAAATTTTCCAGAGCCGAATCGCTTCGCGATTCCTAGAGCCAATAAGAGGGTGGTCGGCAAGATGAAGGACGAGAACGCCGGAATGCTCATGCTCGAGTTCGTGGGACTCAGAAGCAAAATGTACAGCATGAGATTTCGGAATAGAGATGCAATAAAGAAGGCAAAGGGGATCAAGAATTCTGTGCTGAATACCACGATTACGTTTGCGGAGTTCCTGTTCGTAGAAGCCACATAGGATAGACTTATTTTGATAATTTTTCTAATGATAAGTAGTTGGATTTGTTGGTGCCATGCGCACAATTGTAAATATTTCCGTTGACCAATTCGGTGTATATCCCTTTTCAAATATTTGCTTCGCTTTGCTCACTTTGACTTTGTCGCCAACTATGAACTTCTCTTCTTTCAAAGTATTGTATAAATTTTTTTAAACTTGTGCTTTATTCGCCGCTGTAACTTGGATAGGTTTTATAGCAATAGTTTTGTGTTTGCGATTATTGTAAGCAGCTGTGAGCTTCGGTAGTACGTCGAACCATTTGTAGTTCCCACGGAGACTAAACTTTTTCTACATAGCGTTCTTCAACGTGCGATTAAATCGTTCGCGTATCCAAGCTATGAGCGAACTATTGGTAGAATACAGATTGATATTATATTTTTTCACGAGAGCTTGAAAATCTACATTGTAGAATTCTTTGCTTCTATCCGTGTCAAGATTCTTTGGCCGTCTACCTTTCGCTAAAATAGATTTCATGGCCGCTGTCACATCGCGACCGGTTTTCCTTTTCACTGGCACAGTCCACGCGTGCTTAGAAAAATTATCAATTATCGTGAGAAGCTAATTGTAGCCGCGATTTTATCTAGAATAGGCCTGCATATCGACGAGATCGGCTTGCCACGTCTCATCGATACCTCGAACGTCGTACTTTCGTCTTGGATAATTACGTCTCGTTGGTTTGTGCAACTCCTCCACCACCGCTTCCATCTAATCGACTGTTTTCTAAATTTTCAACACTTGACTTTATTCGTGGTAATTCCTCTTTGATAATTGCATCCAAATCCTCAAGATCACTCCTTAATCTTGCGATCACGTCTCTCGTAGATTTGATTGCCATCTGATCGATATTTTCCGCAGTTTCCCAATTTATAGCATCTTTAGCCTGCCGCGGAAGAGCAAGATTTTCCAATCTTTTATTCTCTAGATCGTAATGGTACTCGCTCGTAAGCTTGAACCCAATACCGGGCGGACCGCGAAGACCGTGAACTCCTTGCTCTTTATATTTACGTCCGAATATGTCGATGTTCACTTTGATAATGCTCGAACGATAGGTGTGCTCTTAGTATATATATATATATATATATATATATATATATATATATATATATATATATATGTATATATATATATATCTACCCTCGCGTAATTCTTCGATTATCGAATGAATTTCGTTGATGTGATTATTGTTACCAGCTGATTGCTCAGCCACTAATAATCGAAGACGATCAACGAGCTCATTCGGATCGTCCCGGTATACGTAATCCATAGAAGTATTGTTTCGCGCAATCTTATAGATAGGCAAAGACGTACCAGTCGTCTGTAGCAGCTCCTAGCCTTCTTTTGTATTTTTTTTTTAGTCAAACCAAATAACGGACCGATTATCTTATTGAATTTATTACTATTGTGCGCTCTTATAGTCTCGTTTGAATTATTTTTCTTCCTATGAATATTAGAAACCTCCAAGTTTTCTTTGTAGCTCTTGAGATCATTGAAAGTTATTATACTTTGATCAGGTGGCTATGCAACCAGTAACTCCATTAAACCCTGTGTTTTTGGATACTTGAAACCATCGACGTCTACGTTATCCTTGTCAAAAATCACCGTATATTTACCAAGCGTGTATGATCCATTTCGTTCTTTACGTACTCCATAAATCAAGTCCACAAAATTCGAATCACTTTTATCCAATGCATTCGTGTACTTGTCGCCAGCTCAATGCTCACCTCGCTCGGCTCGTCAGATAAACTGTTATAAAACTGTGTACTATTGTGCGTGACAGTAGCATCGCTATCTCTGCCACTAGACTAAGCGATTTCGAACTTGTCGACATTATCAGCCGAATTGATTTCGTATTTTAATTTTTTTTTTGTTTAGAAATTTCGGCTTTTTAATAACTGTAACGGGAGTTCCGGGGGGAAGATTTTTTTTTGTTCCTACTTACTTATTATAACTTTAAGAGGATCGACTATTGGTTTGAATGTCTTATTCAATACTTCGTCGGTATACTCTCGGTTATACTTCAAAAAACTATATTTTCGTCTTATCGCGTCTTGCGCTTTTACGAGTTGAAGAGCACATGTTTTTCCCTTTGATGATCAGCCATGTTAACGCTTCGACGATCATCGAGAGACTGTCTACCGCATTACTATCATGATATATTTATAACAAAACAATCAAAGCCCTTTCGATATCTTCCACAGTTTATAGCTCTGTCTTTGTCGATCACTAAAAACCCATATTTATCATCCAACCAGCATTTTGCACAAAGTTCTTTAAATTGATTGTAAGTCATATCTAAATTCACATGATTGTCGTATATATGTTCCATATTTGCTTCGTCTGGTCGAAAAATTTCCAATAAATTGACGTTATCTCTCACGAGATGCTTAGGAATACGCACGTACGTTTGCGAGAGATAGAAACAGTCGACGCTCCTATGTCTGTTCATACAAAAGAAAGTGCGTACATTGTCCTGTTTCTCACAGGTGATGTCGTCGAATATCATAATTGAATTAGGCAATGCAAGATCGGGATCGATCACGGATTCGTGCTCCTTGAACGGAAAATACTTCACTCCGTCTATCGGCTTTAACATCTCTTCCAATAATTTATACTTTGGCAGATCAAGCGATTTCATAAACCTGATTATATAGTTTCAAACGTTAGTCGTGTGTTGGTCGAGTAATGATCATATGCAAACGTCAAAGAGCAGGGAAAAGACGAGGATTCGTCAATGATATCATTAATAAACTTCCATTTGAACTTCATATTCCAGGCTATAAATATTGCGGACCAGGAACTAAGTTACAGACACGTTTAGCTCGCGGCGATCCAGGAATCAATCCTCTCGACGCAGCTTGCAAGCAACACGATATAGCGTATTCGAAAAATCGAGAAAATATCCTGGCTAGAAATATCGCAGACAAAATTTTAGCTGAAAAAGCGATCCAAAGAGTCTTCGCTAAGGATTCTAGTTTTGGTGAGAAAACAGCTGCTTACGCAATATCTAACGCCATGAAATTAAAATCAAAGTTTGGTATGGGCCTCGCGAAGAAAAGAAAGAAAACCAAGACGAAAGGATGCAAGAAAACGAAAAAGTTAGTTAATTTGAAAAGCGTGATCAAAGCGGCCACATTCAAATGATCCAAGGGTAAATATGCGCGCAAAATCATCGGTTTTGCTTTGAAAAAAGCTCGTACAACCGTTAAAAAAGCTGGTGGAAAAGCAAACATCAATGTTCCACGAATTCTGCCAATATCAACTAAGATGGGTGGAGCTTTGCCCTTCCTCAAACCACTTTTTGCAGGTTTGAGTGCAACTGGTGCTCTAGCTGGTGGCGCCGCGGGAATCGCAAAAGCCGTGAACGATGCAATGTCTGCAAAACAGCAATTGGAAGAGAACAAGAGACACAATAAAACGATGGAGACCATTACTCTGGGAAAAGGCTTGTATCTCAAACCTTATAAAAAAGGCTATGGACTTTATCTCAAACCTTATCTGGGATCAGGTTTGAAAAAAAAAAAGTTCAAAATAAATTTACCGGATAGAGCCCTCACAAATGTCGACTTGATGAAGTATGCAAAAGTTTTGAGTATACGAAATTTTCGCGGAGTCTTCATGAGAAATGACTTACCGAGTTCTGGACCATATTATCACGAATCAGCTATAGTCAAACTTGATGGCGTCGAAGGAACAGGAACACACTGGGTGGCTTATCGTAAAATCGGAAAAAACGTCACATACTTCGATAGCTTTGGAGATCTTACACCACCTATTGATTTAATGATGTATCTTAGCGATATCGAGATCAAATATAATACGAAAAGATATCCAGATTTCAATTCTCACTTATGCAGTTATCTTTGCTTACAGTTTTTGTGCGAGGGTATAAAAGTAAAGGCAATGTGAAAATATCGGTAGTCATGTTCACACAGTCATGGAGGATTCGTTAACTCTGACGCTCTTGGGTAATTCGTCACTCTTGGAAGCCCACTATTTTCCACCAATCGAACTATCACAGCATAAAAATTACAAGTTCGGCTTAGTCGAGTTTCTAACGTTCAACTCGATACCCAATATCGACGTACATAATAATAAATTTTACGTCGCAAATCAAATTATCGACATACCTGTCGGGACCTACGAGATTGACGACATTGATAAATTTCTCCGCAAAGCTGTGCAGCCTCTGTACTGATAATAATAATAATATAATGTTAAGTTTGAAACCAAACAACAACACCTTGCATTGTACAATCAAGTGTTCTGAACCTATCGATTTTCGTCCGTAGAATTCTATCGGACGATAGTTGGATTTTTCACAACGTACATTAGAGGCAAACGTTTCTCACATCTCTGATCTGTCCATCAGTATTCTCAGAGTGAACGCTGTGAGAGTCGAGTGTAATATAACCGCTGGAGCTTACTTGAACGGAAACACCGTTCACGATATTCACGAATTTTATCCAGCAGTACCGCCTGGATATAAAATTATTGAAATGCCCTCTCACGTCATTTATCTTCCAGTTACGAAAAAGTCTATAGATTATTTATAATTACGCAATGTTGATGAAGACGGAAATTTAATTAATTTTCGCGGTGAAGTCATAGCCATCAGATTACACCTCAAAAGCGTATAATGGGAATTGTTTACGATTCAAAGAGTGGTAGGGGCTATATAAGCATTGAAAAATGCAAATCCATCATCAGTCGTCGAGTGATATTGAAAACGTCAACACGACGAACTCCAGTCATCAATCGCCATTGGAAAGCGAAAGCTTCAACGCGTCAAAGCATAAAGTTCCTAAAAAGTCTTGGGTTAAGAGTTGTTCCAGGTGGAAAATAAATTGCCTAATTTTTTTTTGCTGCTACTTTCAACGAAACAATGGAGAACATTCTAAAATTTACAGTCAGCTGTCGTCTTCGATGAATCTTTGTCTCATTACGAGATCCACGCTCATTAACCTTACGCAATGTTGTACGATATGTATGCCAATTTTCAAAACATATACTACGGTAAGGATGCCGAACCGATGCTCAAAAAACTCGAATATAAAAATTACATGCCACTCGTAGTGATTGACTGTTCGAAACAAAACGAATCCTTAAAGACTGCTCCAGTAGATGTGCGCTTGGAGTTCGAAACCAGAGAAAATATTCCCGAAGGAACTACAGCATATTGTCTTATCCTACACGATCACATCGTTCAGTATAATCCGATAAATGGAGATGTGAAGAAACTTATTTAGGAGAGGCGGGGGGGGGGGGGCGGGGGGAAGGGTATTAAAGAATTGACTCTTTCCCTAAGTAGCTCAGTAGTAGCTTACTACCACAATGGAGTACGTAGTGGATATGCAAGGCTTCATGATGCATGTTAAAACTTATGCTGTGAAAGAGTTAGCAACACTTCCACTTAACTACAACGATGAACCGCTCGTACGCTTGTTCAAACCTCCCTTTCCATGGCGAAGACTAACGGAGAAATATAAGCGAGAAAATCTCTGGTTAGAACTCTACTATCATGGATTAAATGGAATTCTGATGATTATAAATACGAAGAGCATAAATTCATCATCACAGATACACTCAAAGATGCCACAAAAATTTTCGTTTCCGGAGATTTGAAAAAAGAGTGGTTAGAACGATATGTCCTCAAAGTTTTCGATTTGAATGATTGGGGCTATTCGCCTTTCGAAAAATTAAAATCAGCTACCGTGTGCCCTAATCATAACGGCAAATACGTAACGACATGTGCACATCAAAACGTTAAATTAATGAAAAAGTTTTATATCGAAGTATGGATTGGGAAGAGAGTGATGAAGTTGTTGAAGGATTTCTATATTGATTTTGTTTTTTAAGTAAATACTTTGTAGAATAATATGTATTTTTTAAGAACATGTAGAATAAAATATACGTATTTTTTAAAATAAAAAAATTTTTTCAATTGATATAAAAAAACTATTCTTTTATTTTTTATTAAACCAACCAAAAAAAGCGAAATTCTTCGCTGGCTCTGATGACGACAGCAGCAACAGCAGCAGCAGCAGTTCATCTTTTTTATAATAAATTTTATACTTTTTTATCTACAAAAAAATTTATACAACATAAAATTGAGATGAAAAAAATGTTTATTAGTTGAGGTGGTGTACAATGATGACATGTATATATATGATTATTATTTCTTCTTTTCGTTATTGAACTGCTGATAGCCTTTTTGTTCAGGAAAATTTTTAGTATTGCTCGAATATTTGGAAATACTTTGTTTCCATGTCGATGATTCTTTGTTCTTCTTTTCGTCCGGGTTTTCCTGTGGAAGACAAGAGTACTTTACTTTAAAGTAGCGATCCATTTTATTGGATTGCTGGTTCATGAATGATTCGATAATTCTTATACTGTGCTATTTATAGTAGCTTACAACCACGAAGTCTACAAATAAAAGAAAGTAAGCAGGTACTTACACGTTTTTTCTATTAAACCATCTTCGGTAGATGAGACACGCATACACGCACACACACGCGCGCGCACATTGAACATCAAAAAAATTATTATTATTATTCGTTATATACCAATTATATTAAATATTTATGTATAATATTTATTATAGTTAGTATATTTATTAAAATTTATAATCATTTGTATGTATTAGCGCTTGGGTCCTCCCCAGCAGCAGCCGCCGGCGCCGCCGCCGCCCCCCCCCCACATATCAATCGTGTAGCTAGTATACGCAATACGGTATTGCCCGTAGTAACAGTGTCTGTAGCTGTTGCGGTAGAGCATCGGCCTGCGGATCCGGAGGACGCGCGTTCGATCCCCCGATCCGTCCGTTTTTTTTCCGATAAATCTAAAAATTTAACACACACGCGCGCGCACACACACAATAAAAAATCAAAACGCGTAACACAGAACGCGCGCGCGCGCATACATCAGATCACGAGGAGAGAGCGAGAAGAAGGAGGAGGAGGGAGTGGGAAGTGCAGAAAACGCACGTTGCGTCAAAATACATCAGCACACAGTGCATAGGAATCAAATTAGTAGGCTGGGAGAGGGGGAAGTGCAGAGAACGGGAGTCAGAGTACATCAGCATAGTATAGGAGAGGGGGGGGAGTGCGTAGAACGCACGCATAGCACAGCAGAGCAGGGGGGAGAACGCACGCTACATCAAATCAACTTAGTAGCGGAGGGGGGAGGTGAGTCGACAACGCATGGGCCGATCAGTAAGGGGGGGGAGTGAAGTGAACATGCACACACCTCAACTCACACGCTTCAACTCAGTGAGCTGATACCCCTCTGAGTTGAGGCCCCTCTGGTTTACCTACTATCTTGGCATAAACATTGATTTGAACATTCAACAAACTAAAATGACTTTAGACCAATGTGAATATATTGACTCCTTAACTGAATATTATAATATGAGGTCTGTTCAAAAAGTATCGTAAATTTTGAATTTCCGCGGGCTACGTAAATTTTATTTTTGATTTTTTTTTGTAGCGTTATGTTGTTACTCATGTTTCTTATTTATGCTGACAAGGTCGGCCATTTTGATGGTTTAGTTAATTTTTAACAGCTGTTTTGCTAGGATGTGTTTTGGCTCGTCTACGATTTTTGCCTATTCTAAAAAATGGATCAAAGAATCTATATCAAATTTTGTGTGAAAAACAAAATAAAGTGCACGGACGCATTCCGAATGTTGACTGTGGCATATGGTGAAGCTACCTTCGACCAAAGCAAAGTATATCGGTGGTACAAAATGTTCTCAGAGAGCCGAGAAGATGTGAACGACGAACATCGTGCCGCACGCCCAAGCATGTCAACAACAGACGAAAACATTGATAAAACGAAGAAAATTGTATTGAGCAATCGTCGAATCACCGTTAGAGAAGTTTCTGAGGATCTAAACATATCGATTGATTCATGCCATTCGATTTTAACCAACGATTTTGGCGTGAGTCGGGTCGTCGCGAAATTCGTGCCAAAACTGCTCAATTTCGACCGAAACAGGATCGCGTTAACACTGCTCAAGAGATGTTGGACTCGGTCCGTGATAACCCAAATGTGCTCCAGAGGATCATAATCATCCCAATGGAAGCTGTCGCATGAGCCAAGACAAAAAAAAGCGCGCCAAGTTCGGTCGAACGCGAAGGTTTTGATCAGTTTTCTTCGATTATAGGGGCGTAGTGTATCATGAGTTCTTGCCACAGGATAGTACGGTCAATAAAGAATATTGCCTACAAGTTAAGCGCAATTTACGTGAAGCAATCCACCAGAAAGGTCCGGATTTGTGGAAGAACAAAAACTGGCTTTTGCACCACGATAACCGCTCTGCTCATTGTTGCTTGTGCGTGAATATTTGGCCAAAAATAACGCAGTAATGGTGTCGCAGCCACCGTATTCCTCAGACCTGGCCCCGTGTGACTTTTTCCCGTTCCTAAAACTGAAGAGCCTCATGAAAGGACGACGCTACGCCACGATTGAGGAGATAATGATGGCATTGAAGGAAGAGTTGAACAAAATCACAAAAAATGATTTTTTTAAGTGCTTCGAAGATTGTAAAAAACGTTGGCTCAAGTGCATTATGTCCGAGGGGGATTACTTTGAAGAAGATAAAATAGATATTCATGAATAAATTAATAATTTTTGAAAACATACAAAATTCGCGATACTTTTTGAACAGACTCGTATTAAAGATAGTAAATTATATAACCGTCCTATGGAAGAAAATTTAAGTTTAGAAAAAGCGCAAACAGTATGAAATGATATAAAATACCGTAATTTAAATGGAGCTTTATTGTATATTAATAGATGTACAAGATTGGATATTAGCTATCGTGTAAATTATCTAAGTAGCTTCCAAAATTGCTATAACGAAACTCACTATAAGTATGTTTTGAGAGTACTAAAATATTTATACTTCACGAAAGATTTAAAATTAACTTACACAAGAAACTTGAAAGCAGATATTTTAGATAGGTATGTTGATGCTGATTGGGCTGGTGATTCTAGAAATCGGCGATATATATCTGGTTATGTAATAAGATTTTTTGAAAATGTAATATATTGGAAAACGAAAAACAAAGTAGCTCAACTTCAGCAGAGTATGTAGCTTTGTCAGAAGCTGTCAGTGAAAACAAATTTATTAAACATTTACAAATTATTTTAGAATTGAAATTAGTATACCTATCAAAATTTACGAAGACAATTCTGGAACAATCGATATTGTGAAATTTGGAAATTTAACAAAAAAATTCAAATATATAGAAATACATTATCATCTTTTAAACGAATGCTGGGAGCTAAAAGAAATTGATACAGTAAAAGTAGACAGAGAAAATAATTTGGCGGATATATTTACCAAAGCACTAGATAGATTTAAGTTTGAAAAATTAAGAGTACTGTTGAATTTGAAAATTTTAATTTATGATTTATTACGATTATTTGTTTAAAAATTGGTTGTAAAAAGAAAATGTAAATCAATAATATCGATTGAAAAACAAATATTATTATTATTATTATTATTATTATTATTATTATTATTGTTATACTCAATCAAAAAAATAACTGTACAAAATTTATTACACCATAAAAATTAAGAAGGTGTGTTGGAATTCAAGGTAATTTTGTGTGCTTTGACAAGTGTAACTATATATACATATGCCAGTATGAGTATAAGTGTACGGATACGCACGAAGCTATATATGTACGCATAGAGTGAGAGAGAGAGGGAGATAGCATGAATAGATGGAAAATCATGACGCCTCCGAGCGAGCGCATCTCATAATAGCTCTTATATATTGTGACGGTAAATGTCATATTAGCGCTATCAGCCCAACCATGCGGCTGCGGCGAGGGCAGTACTTGGCGGTTGAGGCTAAATGTATTGAGGGAATTCGGCACGAGACGTAACGGAACGCGCGCGTACGAATATGAACCAGTAGAGGATTAGCTACCGGCACGTTTAGCCAAGAGGGAAAGATTAGAATCCGCACACTTAGCTGCTACCAAGAAGGACGAGAGTTTTCCCGAGTTTTCCGGAGCGCAGAGATAACCAGAGACAAGCTGTGCCATAGCCTGATGGAGCTGAGTGCGTGCTAGCGTGCTTGAGTGAGCAGTTTCGCCATCGAGGGCAAAACTGAAAACGCATATAAACGTTCGCCGAAAGACTAGTGTGTGCTACAAGAGCCTCCTTCTTCGTATCACTTGTTTCCTGTGCAAGAATTAATAACGTAAGCTAGCCAGCTTAATTTCGCGATCGCGACAGAATTGCTAAATAACTAATCTCTCGTACTCGCTATAAAACGTGCATGTATTATCTCGGCAAAGAAAGACTCCGTATGTTATTGTCGCGCGAACGTCCTGTAAACATAAACACGCGGGCCGACTACAGTGTACAGTTTTAGAGGAAATAAACGATCTCGCATGTGATATTGATTAGAATTCCATCGTATTTATTTCAATAGTAGATAATTGGTTGACTGCTACTCATTTCTTCCTGCTCTCCGGTTTTCATGTTTGAACGTATAGGTAATCACGCACGCTCTTCGATACGATCGCGCGCATTAAAATAAATAAACGGTGTCAACCCCGTTACAATATAGACAAAGTAATCTCATTGTATTCAGTTAATCATGGATTACTTACAATAAACATTAACTTATTATTATTTAAATTATTATAAGAAGTGAATATAATATTTATTTTTATAATCCTACCTCACATAAATAATCAAAACTTTCTCTTTTCTAGACAACTTATCCACTTGTACTCCTTTCGGAATTTCCATGTAAATCTCTTCTTCCAGTTCTCCAATTAGAAAAGGTTTTTTCACATCTAACTCGAAAACCTTAAAATTAATTTGTTTATTACAGCAAACGCTGCTCTAATATCTGCTAGTCTCAATACAGGTGCATATGTTTCTCTAATTTCATACTTGTTTGTATCTTTCAATCCTCTAACAACTAATCTGACTAGATGGACTCTAATTTATATCTTACATGGACTCTAATGAACATCATTGATTTCGTTATTCTATTTAAGCTTGTCCTTAGCTTGTCCATTGCTTCTTTGTAATTTACTGGATCTATAATTAACGTTGCCATTAAAATCTTGAGAGCAAATAAACCTTAGTGTCTTAGAAATTTAAATGAATTTAGAAATTTAATATAACTTATTGAAAATTCAATTCTTGCTTATTTGTAACAATGTAATAGTTAACATTTGGATTTAAAACTTTTATTTAGTTAATGTTGTTATTACTTATTAGATTATATGCTAAAGTTTTATAAAAATTTTTGACAAATTTTGCTATATTCCTGTAACGATATCATGATCGGGAGCATTTTTATTATTTATGTTATTAATGATTTTGAGTACTTCCTTTTGTTTAACTGGTTTGGATGGAGTACTGTCCTGTGCGTTATAATCTTCCAATAGAATTTCTTTTTCTCGTTTAGTGATTATCTGTTGATGTGATTTGAACACTTCACTTAGATGATTTGCAAAAGTTGCCGTTTTTTTCTTTGTATGGCTCATGTTCCACCGTTTTTACATATGGGTGATATGAATGAGGATGGTCTGTTTAACTTTTTTGTCACTTTCCACAGTGATTAGTCCGTTGCTTTGGTTGGGCTAAATGCTCTGGGTTTTGTTCTGGCTTTCTGCATTTTTCTCTACGAAAAATACTTTCTTCAGTTCCATAACTACTCTATTTAGATTTGATTTATCCAGGCTCGATCTTTTAATCTGATACCCTTTTCTCAATAGTATTTTCTCTTTAATTTTTTGTTTTACTGTAGGGAATATAATTTGTTGAGATTCTCTCTCCGTTACAGTAGTAGAGTATTGGTTAATGGAGTGAATTAAATGTTTGTATACTGTTTTTTATATCAGTAGTTGATTTGAGAACATTTAATACGTTCCTGTATGAAGCGTGTATATTTTTTGCAGTCTGTTATTATGAGGTTGTTTACATCTTTGTGCACAGTAGATTTCACAGTGACTATTATCGGCGAATGATCTGATGTAATGTCTAAGAGTGAGGAAGTTTCGATGTGTGTTTTATTTATACCTTTAACTATTGCGAAGTCAATCAAATCCCGATTTCTTAAACATATCTATTGGCCAATATATGATCTTGAACTCCACCACGGATGTTTAGCGTTATAGTCGCCTCCTGCTATAAAGCGTTTTCCTAGTGAATGAAAGAAATCTGTTCAATTTTATTTTGTTATTGTTTTGTTTGGAGGACAATAAACAACTAATATTGTTATTGGCCCGTCTTTATCCTCGATGATTACATTGGTTGCTTGTAGGTAGATTTCACTGGTGTGTGTATGACGTAGTAGATTATTTTTGTTTTGATTATTATTGCAGTTCCTCCTTGTGCTTTATTGAGTACGTGATTCGTTTTATGTACGGTATAGTTTGGTATACTGACATAGTTCTTATTTATAAAGTGTAATTTTGATATCAATATGATGTCTATATTTTCATAGATTAAGAATGATTTCAATTCCAAGTGCTTTTTGCATTAGACCGTTTGCATTATAGATAGCGAGTTTTAAATTACTCAATTTGCTAGTTTGTTTACTAATACGGTCAAGAGATTGAGCATAGTGCCCATTTTTTGCATCAGCTGCTCCATCATATGTTCCAATTTATTTGTGTTATTGTTATTGTTGTCGTTGGAATGTTTACTCAGATCGGCCTGTGTATTCATTTAATTTAATTTTGCCGTTACATTTTGGTTATTTTGTTTTGATAACACTTGAGCATATGTTATATTTGTTTTGGTTCT
Organism: Phymastichus coffea; assembly: GCF_024137745.1. NCBI lineage: Eukaryota > Metazoa > Arthropoda > Insecta > Hymenoptera > Eulophidae > Phymastichus > Phymastichus coffea. The sequence continues at coordinate 714,871 of NW_026706822.1, read as the reverse complement.
GTTGGCATTTAAATTTGAATTAGTATCAATCTTATTTTGAACTCGTTAACTGTTTGGAACATAAGTTTTTTCTCTTAGTCTGAGAAACAGTTTTTGCTGTAGTTTTCAGTATGGTTACCTAGGAGAATTACACACTTTACTTCTTTGATTTTTTCCTTTATAAGATAGTTTTCTGTTGCATGTTGTTTTGCACATTTCACATAGATTGCACTTTTGTAGTAGTAATTTTTTGTATGCCCGTATTCTTGGCATTTATGACACTGTGGAATCTCTCTTTTAATATTCGTCGGTTTAAATTTTATCACAGTTTTAATAATAATTTATATAAGCCCAACTCGCACGCCTGCATATAGTCTTCCCTCTTAACGGCGATTTTTCTCCGTGTCTATACTCGGCGACGCGCTACAGTCTTCCCGCCTAGCGGCGCTTTCCCTTTTTCCCTCTCCGCGACTATACCGTTCACCCTTTCTCTTTACCTTGTTAGGAGCGATACACCGCCTTCCTTACCTTTCCCCTTTTTAAAAATTGGTAATAGCAATAGATTTATCGGCGTTGTAGGCCGACACTATTACAAACGGCGAAACACAGTGCAAAATGAATTGGCGATATTCTCGCGAAAACAGCTGAGGCTTAACTGCCTACTTTCAAACTCTCGCGCGCCCTCCCTCTCTCTCAATCGTTCGAACTAACACGCGAGTAATATAGTCGCGAACGGATCGATTAATTGAATCGACTACCGTTGAAGTTTATTAAGTTGAAAATCGAATTCCTTTTTTTTAAATTTTTTTTTTTACATTAAATCGGTTCTAACTTTTGAACGGCTTAGCAGAATTTAAAAATCGAAAGTGTAGAAATTGTATACTTCTGTTATTTTTAAAATAAGCGGAACAGAATCCATTTTCATTGAGCCGATAAATGTTACGTTTTTTTGTAAAATAATTCCCTTTGTTTCATCTTTGATTATCTCGGAAACTCGACACTGTAGAAAGAAACTCCAAAGAAAAAAAAAGATATTTTTTTAATGTAGAATAATTCTGCACTGTCAAAATTGTATTTTGTAAAAAAAAAATTTTTCCGTTTTTTCACCGAGGGTAAAATATGTGACGAGAGCAAGCAGTACGCTTGCTCCTCGTCTGCCCTCCTTCTCTCTCTCCCTCTTATCGCTCGGCATGGCGACGTGGTCAGCGTTCGTGGCATATATTTATTGCGCCTAACCACTGGCCTTTATGTTTTTCCAGCCGCCGAAGATTGCCGAGCAAGATTGAGAGCGCCCGAAGAAGCAAGAGCACAGCGACTAAGAGAGAGAGAGAGAGAGAGAGAGAGAAAGTTAGCGAGCATGCTAGAGTGCGCGTCTATGCACGCACTATGCAGGTTCGGGCCGACGTGTGACGCGCGACCAATTAGCGCTTTTGTCGCACGCCGCCTAATGAGTGGGCTTGGTGGGAGAGCCCGGCGAGAGCGCGAACGCTGACCATGCGTCAAGTCGCGTGAGGCAGTTCTCGGAAGAAAGTTGAGGAGAGAAGTTGGAAGTAGCAGCGCAATGAGAGAAGAAGAAGGACACGTGCAGGAGTGACCAGACCAGGGCGAGCCGAGGCAACGTGTGGTGGCAACACCTGCAGCAGGGCATTCAGTGTCGCCCTCGCCGCCATGCACGGCATGACTTCCAGTGGGTTCACCACGGGCTACACCGAGGAAGACGTCCAGCCAGCGGCCAGGTCAACTCCCCGTTGCCGGCTCATCGCCAAGGACAAAGGTCAGGTTATCTCTCTCTCCCGGTATTTCTCTCTCTCATGGTGATGCGCGGCCGCGTAGGAACGATAGGTAGCCAGGCGATCACTTGCCGGCTACGCTCATCGTAATGCGGTAGAGAGGTTTCGACGTATTCTTTCCTTTGTAAGGAGGTAAATGGCCAAGGCGATTTAGTCGCCGGGCCATTCGTCCTCCCGCATTAGTTTAAGTTGTTCTGTATATGTGCGCGTGATGTAAACGTTATTGTAACTGATTTTGTATTTGTTTGTCTGAATAGATTTAAGTTGTATGTTCCAACTAAAGAAAATTATTTATTCGTTCGACCTATCCTCTCGTTCCCCGATTGTCAAAGAGCGAAAGTGCCTCTCTTACTCTCCCCTTAATAAATTAGTGACGTCAGTGCCGAATAAGGCGCTGCCCCCGTTACAAATACGACTATCAAATGAATACAAATAACTAATATTATTTAAGTTCTATCTATTACAATTTATCAACAATTTTTTTATACACATATTTTCATAATATAGAATTACAATAATATTTTTCACAGTTACTTAGTGTTTGGTTCTCGAGTGAAGCGAACGTGTTTTGTGCTGCGCTCTACTCAGAAACCAAAAATTTAAGCCAATCAAGAGAAGAAACATTTTTATTGAAATTAATTACTGAAGTAATAATAATCAGCAGAATAAAGGCCAAATAGCACACAGGAAAGAGACACGATATCTACACCTGTACAAATAATACAGTAAAATAGAAAATCGCAACCAGAAAAAAGCAAAAAAGAGGAGAGAAAGAAGAAGAAAGTAATAGCCCAGATATAAATACATCTAAAAATAAACGGCAAGCCAAGCTAGCAGACTACTGACTGAATCAATCCGCCAATAGATTCAAATTTCTTAAGAACAGTGAAAATGTAGAAATGAATATAGAAAAGATTGATATCAAAACATCGGAAAATAAATCGCATCGTATCTTTGTCGACAATGTAGAAAATATTAGACCGCTGGAAAAACTTCTTAACGACATAGGCAAAGATACGTTGAAAGTTTTAGAACAGAACAAAATAAAATTACAACCGTCAATAGCTGTAAAATACCTGCCCATCGTAAAAGCATTAAAGGAGAAAAACATCCAATTCTACACTTACCAGACAAAAGAAGATAAAGGACCAAAAGTAATCTTGAGAAGTATGCATTCTTCCCTTACCACTGAAGAATTAAAAACTACCATTGAGGAATACGGATATAAGGTGATGAGCATCCGGAACATTAGACATTGGGTGAAAAAAATTCCACTACCACTATTTATACGACTACAAGAGCCAAGATCTATGAGGTGAATAAATTATTATACGGTCTCCGAGAAAGAGTGCTTAGCACTGGTATGGGCTATTGGGAAGTTTCGGCCGTACATTGCAGGGCATCACTTCAGGGTCATCACTGATCATAGTTGCCTGAAATGGCTACACAATATGAGAAATCCCACGGGAAGACTAGCACGATGGGAGCTAGCATTGCAAGGCAATATCTTCGATATCGAATATCGAAGGGGGGATCTCAATATGATGACAGGCGCATTGTCTAGGGCCTATGAGAAGGAGGCGATTGAAGTGAGTGCCATAAATAGTCGGCCGGAGACCACTGACGCCTGGTATTTGTAACAATACCAGAAAGTATGTCAAGACCCACACTGTCACCCTACTTGGAAGGTAGTGGGAGGGAAGCTGTATCATTATCACCCTAATGAGGACGGTAAAGGGTCCATCGACAACGTAGAAGCGTGGAAACTTGCGGTGCCTAGGGAGAAAAGGCAGTAGGTACTCCAGGAGGTCCATGATGCTCCTACAGCAGGACATTAAGGACGAGAGCGTACGTTCTCCATGGCTAGGCGCTTGTACTATTGGCCTAAGATGTATGATCAGGTCAGGGAGTACGTAAAGAGTTGCCCGGTATGTCAGCAATGCAAGGTGGAACAAAGAGCACATTGCGGGCTGATGGGTCGTAGATAAGTGTCACGACCCTGGCAGGTGGTGGCCGGTGATATCACTGGTCCATTTCCCAAAAGCTCTCTAGGTTTTGAGTACATCTTAGTCTTTGTAGACTTGTTTACTCGCTGGGTAGAGTGTGTTGCAATACGCAAAGCCAATGGAAAGACAATCGCAAGGGAATTACACGAGAGGATTGTCACTAGGTTTGGCGCGCCAGAGGTATTCTTGTCGGATAATGAAAGCGAATTCAAGAATCAGGATGTCGATTTATACCTCCAGATGAATGGCATCTAGCGCGCTTTGACTCCCATGTATCATTCCCAAGTGAATCCTACAGAGCGAGTAAACAGGACGCTCAAAACGATGATCACGTTTTACGTGAGCCATGATCATAAGAGCTGGGATAAACACCTTTCAGAGTTCAACTTCGCGTTGAACTCGGCAACTCATAGCGCCATTGGATATAGTCCTGCGATGCTCATGTTTGGGCGCCAGCGGTACCTCCTTTAACGTTCAGAAGAACCCAAGATCAGCAGGCCCTTGAGTGTTCGGAGAGTCAAGCTGTGGTAGAATGGGCTGAACATATGGAGAAACTCCCTAATTTCTGCGGAGCTTCGCCAGGGTCTAGTTGGAGGGGGCCACCCGAAGGAAGCGTCGCAACGCATCGGTGGCGGACGTTCTCCGGGACGCATCGTGAGTCGCCCCGAAGAAGTCTTCCAGGGACGCTTCGACTCAGCCAGAGGACCAAGATAATATCGAGCATCCCAAGTCCATCCCGGAGCAGCCCACTCTCCTTATCGACTTCAGACACGTACATCTGGGAAGCAACTAGGTCGAGAGTGCCCGGCGGATCGCAAAGGATCTCCAGTCTCAGGTGCAGGAGCACCTGAGACGCTTCATGAACCGCTAGGGTGCAGAAGAACTGCTCGGGAGTGGGCAGAGGTGACTCAACGCCAGAGGGCCTACAGAGAGGCCCTGGTGCTAGTAGAGAATGGATAGGAGTCCCCCGCAGCGCTTCCGGCGCCGGCTCAGGAGAAAAGAGCCCCGGGAGCTACTGGCGCTGGGCCGATGCTCACGATCCATGTGGACGGGCGTGTGGCTCCTGACACCACAATCGTGGTCAGGTCACAAGATGGTCGTGCGACCGCCACGGTGGGAGGCGTCACTATTACCGCCTACCAGGGAGTCAGCACCCAGCAGTCCCCTCGGTCTGCTGAGCAGGCTACACATGCTCGGGAGGATGCTCAATTCCGATCGCTGCTGAGGGGCTGCAATATATGCGGGGAGCCCGGGGTGACCAACTCCCAGCGGTGCCCGAAGAAAGCTACACACTGGCGCTACCCGAAACATCGAGCGCCAGGTCTAGCCAAAAGATGATGTAGGCCCTGGAGGGCTAATAAAATAGCCATAATAAGGAAGGGAAGTTTAAATTCATTTGGATTCTTTCCTTCTTATCTTTTCAGGTTTCTGATGGCGGCGAATCGCGGGTGTTCGTCCTGCCAGGGTAGTCAGGACTTGGAGGGGGCGGCAACGGTAGTCGATTCAATTAATCGATCCTTTCGCGATTCTATTACTTACGTGTTAGTTCGAACGAATTCATCTGACGTAAAGGCGAATACACGTATAATTATACGTACTTAACGGAGCGGCGGTTAGCTCTGCATCGTGGGAGTTTGTGAATAAATAAATTTCATATTTTTGTTAGATAACCTCCCCCGTTACAAAACACAATTTTTAATTTAATAAAAAAAAATACCAACAAGATATGAAAGGTATTGCTTCACTCTTTAAAATGAGCATGCGCGCGTTTTTCTACGAATATTTTAGACAAAGCTGTAAAACTTTAAATTTTAAATGGTTTTTTTTTTGTTTGGCCAGAAACTTATGCACTCCACTGTACGAGGGTGGTCTGATAAGTACTTAGCCTCACCGCCCGATGGCGCCACTCTCGCAAAAGAAATATTCTATCACGTAGTACAATCTTTTCGATGGTTACTGTCAAGATTTCAGCCGGATCGGAGTTGTAGTTTATTTTTGAGAGCGTGTAAAAGCAAGTGCGTCCGTTGATTTTTGAAAAATGGAAAAAGAGCAGTATCGGTCAGTGATTCGATTCTTGTTTTTGGAAGGGAAATCGCGCAGCGAAATCAAAAAGCGCTTGGATGCTGTGTATGGTAACTCTTCTCCTTCGATGGCGACCGTCAAAAATTGATTTAACGAGTTTCAACGTGGTCGCACGTCGATTTTTGAAGAGCCACGTCCAGGTGCTCCGGAAACGGCTACCACGGAGGATAACGTGACAAAAATTCACGATCTCGTATTGGCAGATCGACGATTGAAGGTGCGTGAGATAGCTAAGATCGTAGGCATCTCAAAAGATCGCGTGGGTCATGTCCTGCATGAAATTTTGGACATGAGAAAGCTGTCGGCGTGATGGCTGCCACGTTTGCTCACTACGGACAACAAGCGCAACCGTAAGACAACTTCAGAGCAATGTCTGACGCTGTTTAAGCGCAATTCGAAGGTGTTTCTGCGTCGTTTCGTGACAGTCGACGGAACATGGATCCACTGGTATACACCAGAGACCAAGAAACAGTCGAAACAGTGGACTTTACCCGGCGAAAGTGCTCCGAAGAAGACGAAGACTGCCCCATCGGCCGGAAAGGTGATGGCCACCGTTTCCTGGGATTCACAAGGTGTGATCTACATCGACTACCTGGAGAGGGGCAAACGGTCACAGGGCTGTACTATGCCGAATTATTGGGCCGATTCGACGTCGAATTGCAGAAAAAACGGCCCCATTTGGCGAAGAAAAAAGTGCTCTTCCACCATGACAACGCACCGGCTTACACTTCCGCCGTCGTCATAGCCAAATTAGTCGAATTAGGCTACGAACTGCTGCCCCATCCACCGTATTCTCCACAGTTAGCTCCGTGCGACTTCTTTTTGTTTCCAAACTTGAAAAAGTCACTCGTCGGGCAGAAATTTGAGTCGAATGAGGAGGTAATTGCTGCCACGGAAGCCTACTTTTCAGACCTCGAGGAAACGTATTTTTCAGACGGGTTAAAGAAGTTGGAGCATCGCTGGGCCAAGTGTATCGAACTAAAAGAAGACTATGTTGAAAACTAATACGCTACTTTTCCAAAATTTTCGTTTTTCTTTTGTAGACTAAGTACTTATCGGACCACCCTTGTATAATGTCTACAATTAGTAAGGATCATTCAAAGAAATTAGAACTAGAGCTGACCCACCCTCATCAACTGACTCACATTTTGCATAGCCTATGTAAAGTAACCGTTATCAGGAACTAAATGATCTGATAAAGCTATAAAGGCAATATTAGTAGGACAAACTAGTAATGGATATGTTTTATACGAGGGGGGGTCAATAAGTCTTTACAAAATCCAAGAGATAGCGCTCGTCACGCCTAAACTATGATGTTTTTGACAAGCAATACTACTAACTAGATATCGTACAACGTTTCAGCTCGATTCATTAAGTGGTTTTTTGTGAGCGTTGGTTGAACAAAAAGTTATTGGTTTATTTGAAAAATGGAAAAAACAGAGTTTCGAGCGGTGATAAAACATTTTCATTTGAAAGGCCTTACACCAAAAGAAATCACAGTTGAGTTGAACGCTGTTCATGGCAAGTCTGCCCTTGTGTTTAAGACTATTTATAACTGTTTAAATGAATTTAAACGTGGTTGTACAACAACAATAGATGAACCTCGTTCAGAACGCCCCGTAGAAGTGAGTATGTCCTTAGTGGTTAACAAAATTCACGATATGGTGTTGAGTGATAGAAGATTAAAATTGCGAGAATTAGTTGAGGCCACAGGGGTATCAAAGGGTAAAATCATTTCAATTTTGCTTGAAAAATTGGGGATGAAAATAATATCAGCAAGATGGGTGCTGCGTTTGCTCACTGTTGAAAACAATCGAACCCGCGTTGACAACTCTGAGGATCTTTTGGCACGTATACCTCGTCATCCGGAAGACTTTTGGCATCGACTCGTAACTGTAGACAAAACATGGATACATCACTACATTCCCGAAACCATAAAACAGTGCAAACAATGGATTACCGCAGGAGAACCAGCCCCAAAGAAGGCAAAGACAGTAAAATTAGCTGGCAAGATTATGGCCACGTTTTTTTGGGATGCTTATGGAATCATTTACATCGACTACTTGAAAAAGAGCCAAACGATCACTGGACAATATTATGCGTCATTATTAGGTCAGCTGGAAGACAAAATTAGAAAAAAATGTCCTCACTTGAACAAAATAAAATGCCTCTTCCTTCAAGATAATGCTCGAGTTCACACGTGTGTAGTTTCGATGGAAAAAATTAACGATTTAAAGATCGAATTAATTGACCATCCACCATATTCGCCTGATTTGGCTACCAGTGACTTTTTCTTATTTCCTAATCTCAAAAAATGGATTTCTGGACAACGATTCACGTCGAATGAAGAAGTCATCGCTGAAACATATGCCTATTTTGAGGATTTTCAGAAATCATATTTTTCTGATGGCTTAAAAAAACTGGAAGGCCTATTAATAAATTGTATCGACCTTCAAGGAGATTATGTTGAAAAATAAAAAAAAATTACAACTTTTTTTTCCTTCTTTTTGTAAAGACTTATTGACCCCTCCTCGTAGTATCCACACTCTGGAAAATTAATTTTAACTGCAACAGTAGTCGATTCAATTAATCGATACGTTCGCAATTCGGTAGCACTTGCGATGCTAAAACGAATGTCTAAGAGAGAGAGAGAGGGGACGCGCGAGTGTTCAAATTTTCAGGTAAACCTTAACTGTTACTTGTGAGTGTACCACCAAATAGTTTTCTACTGTGTTTTGCCGATCAAAAGTAGTTTTTCTGGATTTCTTGATACGTGCACGAGTGATCGTAAGAGTAATCACAGCAGCAGCAAGCGAGTAGCAGCAATAAGCGCAGTAACAGTCAATTTGCAGCGAGGAAAACCGGCGTAGCCGTTCTGGGAAAGGAATTCGTCGGTCAACAAAAATTTTGTTGAACATTTACGGCTGATCACCATTATTGTACCTTCCTTTTTTTGCGCGACAAAATATTTAGAAGAGTATTTTATCTATCGCGACCGTTTATGTGTTTTCGTCGAGCGGTAATTTTCGCGGTTAAATTCTGAATTCTCTCTCTCTCTTTCTTTCCTCGGATTATTGTAACAAATTGTAAATCCTATTCACGTGCGTAAGTAGTTCGGCCCATCAAATACTGTAGTTTTTAGTTATAAATGATCTTAATTTTATTTGCGGCATTACGTTATTTCGTTCCCTTTTAGTTTAATGGATCCGTCACCGGTTAATTTTTCAGCCGATTTCATCTAGGAGATAGTTAGAATAAACATTAGGTCACTCTCACCTAAGATAGATCGAGTGTCACAAGTCAGGTGACTTAAGGTGAGTTCAACTCTGTTGGAAATGAGACATCGGAACGAAAGTATCAAATGTAAAGGTGAATACACGTATACTCATACGTGTTTAACGGAGCGACCGTTAGCTCTGCATCGTGGGATTTGTTCTTTAATAAACCCTTTTTTTATCAGCTAATCCACTCCGTTACATAACAAAATACGTTAAATTTAGAGAAAAATTAACTTATATATGGGTCAATCTAATACTTTTTTGCAAATCGGTGCGCACGAGGTCAACCGATTTTGCTGAAATTTTGATAATAGGTTCTACTTAAAAAAAAAAAGAAACTGCCCAAAATTTCAGCCCTCTATATATAAAATTGCGTTTTCAGGACCGATTTAAAGGCCCTTTTTAAGCGTTTTTTCTACTGTTCTTCAAAAGGGCCTCAATCCTTGAGTTTTTAAGGTTTTTCAACCAACGACATCTCATTTTCTTTGTCTTTTTAAGAGCTTTTTATTCATGTAATGTGTTATACAAGTTACTTTATGGGCGAGCTGCTTACCGGCATATAAAGAAAGCACTTTTTTTCCTATTTTTGCTCATATTCAAAGCCCTGTAGCTCCGTCAATTTTCATTATTTTTAGGCTTGCGGGGCATCATTTTTTTTTGTCTTTTCAAGACGAAAATAATTGTGCCCCGCAAGCCTAAAAATAATGAAAATTGACCAAGCTATACTATTTCAAAGTTTGCTATTTTAGCCAAAAGTACGTTTTTCGCAGTTTTCGTGCCTGTTTTTTTATATGTTCCGGTATCTCGATCGAGCTAAGAATCTGTTAAAGTGTACACCAAATGTTGTAGATTGAACTGCAATAGGTTTTGAACGGAGTATCGAACTCTATCATGTTAATTGAATCTGTTACTTTTACCTATTTTTTGATGAAATTTCCTTCTATTTTCCACCGTTTTGAAGTACTCAGGATTGTAAATTTTACAACATTGCCAGTCTACGTAAATTTAAAATATATAGAGCAAAATCCAATACCCTTTTCTTTGTGTAACGTGACAAATATAACGTAATACATAAATATTTCCCATAAAGTCGGTTTCTGGATAATGACAATCCTTGGGGTAAATTCAAACACGTCCGTGTCTTATTTGCAACAAGTTTAGATATAGTGTAGTGAAGTTGAGTTAGGTGTATTGCAATCTAACACTTTTATGTTGGATCATAAATATCGCTCGTAATAATTAGGGAAAGAGTTACAAAAAATATTCTCGTCATCTACCGAACAGCAGATAAATGGCGCAAAATGAAAATGCGCTTGCGCAATGTTTCCAGTAATGCATCTAATACACATAAAAATTTTATCTTTTGACTGATGTGTAAATTAAGCTTTTTGCAATTTCTATTTGAGTGCTATTAACAAATAAGGAACTTTAACTAGTTACCTAATTCAACATTTTTTAAAGTATTTTATAATATTTGTATCCACGATGAATGTGGATGCCAGCCGATCGCTATTAATTTAAATTTTTCATATGGTTAATTTAACAAGAACAAACAAATCGATCATAGAATTTGTTTATTTAGTCGACGAGCTATCTGAGAACATAATTTTTTTTCTCGATTTCTTGATATCTTTTATTTTTGTTTACCAACTTCTTAGACTTTCTGATACCTCATGCTGTGCCCGTGTAATTCCTGCATTGTTATTGTATGCTTTGTAACGTACGACATCTGTATCACACTGGTTTGAAAATTATTTGCTTAGTTATTATTTAATGTTGTGATATTTTCAAAAAAACAGATTATAATAAGTTCATTTTTTTGAAGTATTAGTATTTGAGAATAAAATGGCCATTGCCAATGAAGAAATCTGTTGTGTCAGTGGTTATGTTGACGATGAATGTCACAGAGAGCGCATTTTCATTTTGCGCCATTTATCTGCTGTTCGGTAGATGACGAGAATATTTTTTGTAACTCTTTCCCTAATTATTACGAGCGATATTTATGATCCAACATAAAAGTGTTAGATTGCAATACACCTAACTCAACTTCACTACACTATATCTAAACCTGTTGCAAATAAGACACGGACGTGTTTGAATTTATCCCAAGGATTGTCATTATCCAGAAACCGACTTTATGGGAAATATTTATGTATTACGTTATATTTGTCACGTTACACAAAGAAAAGGGTATTGAATTTTGCTCTATATATTTTAAATTTACGTAGACTGGCAATGTTGTAAAATTTACAATCCTCAGTACTTCAAAACGGTGGAAAATAGAAGGAAATTTCATCAAAAAATAGTTAAAAGTAACAGATTCAATTAACATGATAGAGTTCGATACTCCGTTCAAAACCTATTGCAGTTCAATCTACAACATTTGGTGTACACTTTAACAGATTCTTAGCTCGATCGAGATACCGGAACATATAAAAAAACAGGCACGAAAACTGCGAAAAACGTACTTTTGGCTAAAATAGCAAACTTTGAAATAGTATAGCTTGGTCAATTTTCATTATTTTTAGGCTTGCGGGGCACAATTATTTTCGTCTTGAAAAGACAAAAAAAATGATGACCCGCAAGCCTAAAAATAATGAAAATTGACGGAGCTACAGGGCTTTGAATATGAGCAAAAATAGGAAAAAAAGTGCTTTCTTTATATGCCGGTAAGCAGCTCGCCCATAAAGTAACTTGTATAACACATTACATGAATAAAAAGCTCTTAAAAAGACAAAGAAAATGAGATGTCGTTGGTTGAAAAACCTTAAAAACTCAAGGATTGAGGCCCTTTTGAAGAACAGTAGAAAAAACGCTTAAAAAGGGCCTTCAAATCGGTCCTGAAAACGCAATTTTATATATAGAGGGCTGAAATTTTGGGCAGTTTCTTTTTTTTTAAGTAGAACCTATTATCAAAATTTCAGCAAAATCGGTTGACCTCGTACGCACCGATTTGCAAAAAAGTATTAGATTGACCCATATATATATATATATATATATATATACGAGGTGTGTTCAAAAAGTACTTGGAATTATCGTTTTTCCAAAAAAATATTTATTTATTCTTTTACATCAATAAGGTCCCCTTCAAAGTAATCCCCCCCCCCCCAGATATAATACACTTATGCCAGCGTTTTTTCCAATCTTCGAAGCACTCTTGATATTCACTTTTTGGTATGTCCTTGCACTCTCAGCGATTCGGCCTTTATTTCTTCAATCGAGGAAAAACGCCGTTCTTTCATGGGTCTCTTTAACTTTGGGAACAGGAAAAAGTCACACGGAGCCATATCTGGTGAATATGGAGGTTGGGGCACGACTACGGTATTGTTTTTGGCCAAAAAATTACGAACAAGCAACGACGAGTAGGCAGGTGCGTTATCGTGATGCAAAAGCCATGAATTGTTTTTCCATAAATCGGTGCGCTTTTTTCGGATTGCTTCGCGCAAACGTCGCATAACTTCAAGGTAATACTCATTATTAACCGTACGACCTTGTGATAAGAACTCATGATGCACCACGCTCCTGCAATCAAAGAAACTGTAAGCAAAACCTTCACATTTGATCGAACTTAACGTGCTTTTTTCGCTCTTGGTGACGTTGAATCCTTTCAGGTGGACGATTGTGCTTTGGTTTCGACATCATAACCCATGTTTCATCACCAGTTATGATCCTTTCAAGCAAACTTGGATCGTCGTCGACGTCGTTTAACAGCTCCTGAGCGATGTTCATGCGATTGTTTTTTGGTCAAAGTTTGGTCAAAGTTCAGCAGGAAATTTTGGAATGAATTTTGCTGCCACCCGTTTCATGCCCAAAATATTTGAAAAAATGTTATGACATGAGCCAATTGATATGCCAACTTCACCAGCAACTTCTCTAATTGTGATTCGGCGATAATTCAGAACCATTTTTTCCACTTTTTTCACATTTTCATCGATTGTTACGTGCTGGGACGACCGGAGCGTTCGTTATCTTCAACGTCTTCGCGGCCATCTTGGAAACGCTTATACCACTCGTAAACACTTGTTTTTTTCATAGCAGACTCACCATGGGCTTTTTGTAACATTTCACACACTTTGTTACACTTTATTTCATTTTTTACGCAAAATTTAATACAAATTCTTTGATCCATTTCTTTTAAAAAACGAAAATCGCCGAGCTCATAAAAACACGTCAAACCTTAGCGACTACCGCAGACAAAGTAAACAGTGAATATATCTGAAAATTTTAACATACTTGAGGGGCATGTATATCAACACAAGAAAAAAAATTTTGACAATCGGACTCTCCAGACCCGCGAAATTTAAAAATTCCGTGTATTTTTTGAACACACCTCGTATATATATTAAAACGACGAAGTATCTCGAGAATATAACGAAAGCTCGAGTACTATTGCCGAAGAAGATGAAAGTGAAATATTAGAGAAAACTATTGATATATTCGATATGGGTAGTTCAAAAAATTCAGACGACAAATTAAATGCAATAAAGTTGTTCGGTTTGAGACACGGTCGCATACAGACATGTTTTGATTCTCATGCCGAGTAGTATCACAAGTAGAAAACGAGTTAGCGCTAATTTACTTTGATATAGTGACTAAAAGTGTAAGTTACAAAATTTTAAACTGCTTTAGTAGTTTAAAATGGACACATACCCAAATGAAGTTACTGCTGACTATAGTAGTACTTAACCTGTAATTTAAGAAAGTGCAAATGAACCATATTCACTGAATATGGTTCAGTGAATACAAAACCAATGAAAATGTCATGTACTAGAACTGCAGCTCGTAACACTCGACCGAGAAAGGAACAAGCCATAATAATTGAGTCAATCGAGGGATATACTATTGATGATTACATTGATGATTTTGAAAAATTAGTAAACCCGACGAATATAAGGTTCATTTCGAAAATTTCCAGAGGTAGAGTCTATGTCTTCCTTTCAAGTGAAGAATTTGTTCAAGAATTATCTACCCAAAAAGTGCAAGTTAACGATTCAATTTTCAACATCCGTCCATTTATTGAAAAAAATAAACATGTAGTTATTTCAAACGTAAATCATATTATTCCAGATGAAATTGTATTAGACGCTTTAAAAAGTAAAAGTATAACACCTGTATCTAATATATATGATATTAAGGCGAGTTTAAGTAAGCCAGGTAGATCTCATATTCTTTCATTTCGTAGTCAACTGTATATAAACAATCAAGACGAAACACTAATGCCTGAATCTCTCGAAATAAATTATGAAGACACTAAATATTGGATAAACTGAAGCACGGACACAACACGATGTTTTATATGTAAACGTAACAGACATATAGCGATATATGCCCAAATATATGCCCAAATTCCAACGATGAGGTAAGATCTGAACCTTTGTTTTAAACAGCGAAATTCCAAACCATGAAAATTCACACGTAGACGATAAAGCAAACAATCATTTTTTTAAAACGTTAAAACGATCCTCACCTTCGTCTACTACATCAGAAAATATATCCGAAAAAAATACAGAAATCAACACTACTGACAATGTGATGTTCGTATCACTTATAAATAAAATAATTCGAACTCTCGTATCTAGCTAATGAGTAAGAATTTGTTTCCAATGATTTTACTCTAATTGTCAATAAAATAGATAAATAAATCAAATGTAATCAATAAGTAAATCAAATATACATAAATGAGTACAATATTTCGAGGACAGTCAGACAATGCCCTAGTTTCTTATGGTGCGAATTGTCCCATAAGCAGAGCTAAAGTCTTTCTTTGATAGGATATAATTCGGCCCAAGTTTCTTATAGCGCGAGATGTTCTATAAGTCGAGCTCAAATTATAAGGAAGGGACAGTCTTGCTCAGTTAATCACAATGAGAGAAAGAACTTAGGTATAATCCAAGTTTATTCAGACTCATGCGCTCACCTTGCAAGGCTAGAAGTGAATGCTAGCCTGTGCAGAGGTGGGCCTATTTATACACAGATTTTACCGCTTATTTTTGCAGGAGAGATGTCATCGAACATTCGAGAGACAATCGCGAATTTTGAGAAATGACGTTTCTTAATTTACAAGTAAATAACCATTAATATAAAGCTTTTAACACATGTAAACTTTACAGAATTTGTTATTTGTTGATTTTATACAATATACAATTATCGCCAATAGTGTCGTCAAAAGTTATGAACTAATAAAGTTAATTAACGTGATATTACAATATTTACAATAGAAAATTATTAAATTTTCATATAACTTTATAGCTGATTAATTTTGGAAGTATTCTCCAAAATTAATTATTTAAATTAATTAATAACATTTGAATTATGACTAATTTTTCATATTTGTAACGGTTTTTTCTAATCTTATTATGCAATTATTAGATTAATTATCTAAGATTTCTAAATCATAAAGTTATCATTATCAAGTATAAACTTAATATTTTCGTTCTATATATAGCTTATTGTTTAAATAAATTATTAATTGTTTATTTACTAATAACAGTTATTATTCAGCTGTTATTTTTGAAACCAATTCTTACTCATGTTCTATGCTTATTCACTTTGCATATGAATTATTTACATTTTTCTAATATTTCATATGTTAACGTAATAAATAAATCAACTTTGCATATTGATATTCATTATTATTTCATAATTGAATGTGATTTTTGTTATAATATTATGATTCTACATGCTACAATCTATATAATCAATACTTTGTTATATTAAAATTATCTCTAATTAACATATTTTTCTTAATATCCTAAATCATTATATCTATGTCTATTACTTTGTGACGTCACGCTGTTTATTTTGATTCGACTCTTATTTGTATACATTCGCGTAAACAGTGAGGTAGCGCCGCTTAATGTATTGTTTTGAATAAACAGATACATACGTTAGACTAGTTGCAGTAATTCAGTGATTTAATAAATAGCTCATAAATAGGACCGTTACAACAATAAAAATACAAATAGCAATGCAGTAATTACGCAAAAAAAAATGTCTTCGTTCAAAACTCCCATTGTGAAAAAAATCAAAAGTGACACAAATTTAGAAACAATAGAAAATGGCAAGCTAAATATAAATGAAGTACTTCAACTGGCAAATTGGCTTTAAAAAATGCTATACTTCCAATAAATTTCACTCAACTTCAAGAATTTTTAGAAAAATCATATGGTTCCTCAAACATTTTTGAACTCTCTCATGATTATACTCAAAATACAGAGGAAATTATCAACATGCTAGAAATAGTGTATCCATATACGTATTAACAATCGCTGTTTAAAATCAAGATTTACACGAATTAAAAGAGAACTTCTTGCTCAACTAGCAGGTGACTGGGAAAACAACGTATCAGAAAGTTCACAAAATATGGAGGAATAATGTATGCGATACATAAATTAAATTTAAGTAAAAATAGATAAATACATCGCAAAAAATTTAAAAATAGTATTTTGGAACTGTAGAAGTATTGCTCATAAAAAAGAAGAAATTTTAAAAATATTAATAGACGTTGACGTTTTTGTATGCGTTGAGACATGGTTAACTGACTTTATCGAAAATTTCAATTTTTCTGGATTTAAAACATTTCGAAAGGATCGAGAACATTGCCGAAGTGGAGGTATACTTATACTACTACGGAATAATTTAGCTTTTTATGTAATTAATAATTTAGTAAGTCCAAATATCTCCGTTGAAATTGCAGGAGTGGTTATTATTAATATTAAAAATTCTTTGGAACTTATAGTATGCTATAGAACCCCAGGTCACACCTTAACTGAAGGGCAATTTAACACAGTTTTTCAAAATGTATCATCCAATAAAAATTCAATACTGATGGGAGACTAATGCTCACTACGAAACCTGGAATTGCAAAAATAATTATGCAAACGGTGAACGATTTTTTAATAGTTATTTCTAAATTAACTTAATACAACATAACACTAAAACGACTACTCATGTTAATGCAGCTTAGAATACTTTTCAAATATTGATTTAATTTTTACGAATACTAGTATTGCTGATAAAATTAAAATAAACGTGGAAGAGGAGACCTGGGGTTCTGACCACTTCCCTATATATATCGAATTAAATGTTGAATAAAGTATATATCGGAAAAAATCTTTTAATATTCAATCTGTGCGAACAAACTGGATTGCAGTTAAAGAATATTTAGATAACAATATATATCAATTATATACTAAAGACTATGATTTATCGAAAGCAAGCAGTAAATATACTACCTTTGTAAATTTAATTAGCGAAGTAATCAAAATTAACACGCCAAACAAAGAAAATGTTATAGGCAAAATACATAAAAACCCGGTGGATTAGTAGGACTCGCAGTGTGATAAGGCGAAACGACTGAGAAAAGCGTCATTCAAAAAATGGCGATTTACAAACAAATAAGAAGATTATATTGAATATAAAAAAAATTGTGCTATTGCAAAAAGAACTTTTAAACTTAATGTTTAAATTTAAATTTAAACTTTTAAATTTAATTACTTTTAAACTTAATTAATAAATTTAAATGTTGAAAATTATAAAAAGTTTGTAGAAAACATAAATATTAATGTAAATCAAAAACACGTATGGAACAGCTGTGAAGTTTTAAAAAACAAATGGATCAAAATAACGCCTTCTCACACCTCCGAGAATCTCCAAGATGGTAAAGAAATTAATTTAGCCCTTAACAAAATATCTCCTGCGTGGTGTGCAACTGACCCGACACGACTTCCTAACTATTTTAAAAATGACTTCTTTGACTCTATGTTAACCTTTTCGGAATTAAATTTGGCTTTGTACAGTAAAAATATCCACTTAAACCCTGGACTTCATGGTATAAGCTATAAATGTATACAGCAACTATCAATAAAATACCAACTAATTTTATTAGACATTTTAAATGAAATCTATCAAACTAATAGTTATCCAAGTGATTGGAAAAAGTCATACCTTCATTTTATTAATGAAACAGGTAGCCAAAGCATCAGACCTATCAGCTTAACATCGTGCCTTTGTAAACTATTTGAAAGTATTGTAACGGAGGAGGTTATCTGACAAATGGGAAATTTATTTAAGAACAAACTCCCACGATGCAAACCACCGTTCCGTTAAACACGTATGATAGTACATGTATTCCCCTTAACGTCAGATGATTTATCCTAGTTGTCTTCTATCAAACGGAGTTGAACTCACCTTAAGGTACGTGTCTTGTGACACTCGATGAGTTTTAAGTGTGAGCGACTTTACTCCAATCTTCTGAATCCTCTAGATGTAATTAGATTAAAACTTAAGCCTTTTTCAATTACTTAAGCTACTAGGAAAATTAAATGACGAAAACGGCGAATAAATTTAACAGACTTTAATTAATAAAAATCACTACAGTCTTTGTAGGGCCGAAAGACTAATGCACGCGAATAGGATTTTATAATTAACTATGTTCGATGAGAAAGAGAGAGAGAGAAGATTCGAATTCTACCGCGAACGAACGCTCGACGCGAATACGAAAAAATAACGCTAACACGATTAGACAAAATACCGAATCGCGAACGGATCGATTAATTAAATCGACTACCGTTACAGCCCCCTCCAAGTCCTGACTATCCGGGCAGGACGAATACCCGTGATTCGCCGCCACCAGGAACCTGAAAAAATAAAGAAGGAAAGGGACCAAATAGCAAACTCCCTCCTTTATTTTGACTAATTTATTTGCCTTCCAGGGCCATCATCGTTTGGCTACACCTGGCGCTCGATGTTTCGGGTAGCGCCAGTGTGTAATCTTCTTCGGGCACCGCTGGGAGTTGGTCACCCCAGGCTCCCCACAGATGTAGCAGCCCCTCAGCTACGATTGAGATTCAGCAGCTTCCCGATCTTGTGTAGACTGCTCAGCAGTCAGAGGGGACTGCTGGGCGCTGACTCTCTGGGAGGCGGTCATAGTGATGCCTCCCACCGTGGCGGTCGCACGACCATTTTGTGACCTGACCACGATTGTGGTATCTGGAGCCATACGCCCGTCCACATGAACCGTGAGCATCGGTCCAGCGCCAGTAGCTCCCGGGACTCTCTTCTCCTGAGCCGGTGCCGGGAGCGCTGCGGGGGACTCCTGTCCATTGTCCAACCGGAGCAGGGCCTCTCCGTAGGCCCTCTGACGCTGAGCCATTGCTGCCCACTCCCCGAGTAGTTCTTCTGCGCCCTGGCTGCTCATGAAGCGTCTCAGGGACTCCTGCACCTGAGACTGGAGCTCTTGAGCGAACCGCCAAGCACTCTCCACCTAGTCGATCCCCAGACGTACGTGTCTGAAGTCGAGGAGGAGAGTAGGCTGCTTCGAGATACGGGGGTGGTTGCAGACCCAGTGCGATGCCCCACAGGTTTCCCTGGGTCCTGGGCACTGGCTCGCACTGTTCGACGTCTGGGTTACGCCGGACTTGAGGGTCTGCACCCCCTGGTCCACTGTGGACTTGGGACGCTAGACACTGTCCTGGTCTTTCGTCTGTGTCGAAGCATCCCGGGAAACCTTCTTCGGGGCGATCCACGACCTTCGGGTGGTCCCCTCCAACTGGACCCTGGCGAATTTCCGCAGATCTTCAATTAACTGCGTCGCATCAGGGCCCAGTTGCAGATCTAATAGCATCTGCCTGACCACCTCGAAGGTCTCCTCTTTGACGACGATTCTCCGGTCCATCTGAAACATCCAAAACAAAAAATCTCGGATGAAACTCCCTGCACGAAGAAATACCCTAATATACGCCGCATCCCACCGAGTTATACGTTCCCTCGCGATTCTTTGAGGAAACGTCCTGGCCCTCGTCGGTTACCGTTCGGGTTTATCGGCCCAACCGTCCTTTGCACGACGGGCATGGTCTTTCGAGGCCTACCTCTCCCTCTAGTTTCCTTAATGGGAGAGTTGTTGCCTCTTACTGTACCGGTGACCGTCTCTGGGACCTTTCGAGGTCGACCTCGACCTCTCTTGGTTGGGGCAGATACCGGTATATCTCGGTGGGATCCTTATCTACGGCCGTGGGGGCTGCTAATTCGATCCGCTCGCTATCCGATAAATCTCTCCTCAGATCTTCGCACGCGTTGGCGAAAATGTTCGCCTCCAACGGCTGTTCAATTTGCGGCTCGCGAGGCTCGATGACCTCCTCGCTTTCCTCATCCTCACCCGGACCGTAGTACCGTTTAAGGTCTTTGGCATGGAAGAGCTCGGGTAGGATCTCCAGCTGATTGCCTAATCTGTACGTGTTGGAACCACAAACCTCTTCAATCACGTACGGACCGGCATATTTCGGCGCCAATTTGGTTTAAATGTCTTGGGTAGCCGAAGAGAGAATCCTGTTCCTCTTCCAAACCCAATCTCCGACATTAAACACGCGCAGCTTCCTCTTTGACTTGGAGTTGGCCCTCTCCCATAAATTAGGGAGCTTCTCCATATGTTCAGCCCAATCCACCACAGCTTGACCCTCCGAACATTAACGGGCCTGCTGATCTTGGGTTCTTCTAAACGTCAAAAGAGGTACCGGCTGACGCCCAAACATGAGCATCGCAGGACTATATCCCGCGGAGCTATGAGTTGCCGAGTTCAACGCGAAGTTGAACTCTGACAGGTGTTCATCCCAGCTCTTATGATCACGGCTTACGTAAGCTCTGTGGGATTCGCTTGGGAATGATACATGGCAGTCAAGGCGCGCTAGATGCCATTCATCTGGAGGTATAAATCGACATCCTGATTCTTGAATTCGCTTCCATTCTCCGACAAGAATACCTCTGGCGCGCTAAACCTAGTGACAATCCTCTCGTGTAATTCCCTTGCGATTGTCTTACCATTGGCTTTGCGTATTGCAACATACTCTACCCAGCGAGTAAACAAGTCTACAAAGACTAAGATGTATTCAAAACCTAGAGAGCTTTTGGGAAATGGACCAGTGATATCACCGGCCACCACCTGCCAGAGTCGTGACACTTATCTACGACCCATCAGCCCACAAGGTGCTCTTTGATCCACCTTGCATTGCTGACATACCGGGCAACTCTATACGTACTTCCTGACCTGATCATACATCTTAGGCCAGTAGTACAAGCGCCTAGCCATGGAGAACGTTCGCTCTCGTCCTTAATGTCCTGCTGTAGGAGCATCATGGACCTCCTGGAGTACCTACTGCCTTTTCTCCCTAGGCACCGCAAGTTTCCACGCTTCTACGTTGTCGATGGACCCTTCACCGTCCTCATTAGGGTGATAATGATACAGCTTCCCTCCCACTACCTTCCAAGTGGGGTGACAGTGTGGGTCTTGACATACTTCCTGGTATTGCTACAAATACCAGGCGTCATTGGCTCCGGCCGACTATTTATAGCACTCACTTCAATCCCCTCCTCCTCGTAGGCTCTAGACAATGCGCCTGTCATCATATTGAGATCCCCCCTTCGATATTCGATATCGAAGATATTGCCTTGCCATGCTAGCTCCCATCGCGCTAGTCTTCCCGTGGGATTTCTCATATTGTGTAGCCATTTCAGGCAACTATGATCAGTGATGACCCTGAAGTGATGCCCTGCAATGTACGGCCGAAACTTTCCAATAGCCCATACCACTGCCAAGCACTCTTTTTCGGAGACCGTATTATTTTTCTCAGTGCTGTTGAGTGATCGGCTGGCGTATTCTATCACACGCTCTTTTCCATCGGCATGCTGCATGATGACTGCTCCGATCCCACTATCACTGGCATCAATTTGCAGTATAAACTTACCGTTAGATCGGGAGATTGCAGTATTGAGGCGGATGTCATCGCCTCCTGCAACCTCTTGTAAACTTGCTCTTGCTCCTCCTCCCAAGAGAAACGTACATTTTTCTTTGTCAGGCGGTTTATAGGTTCAGCGATCATGGCAATTCGGGTATAAAACGTCTATACCACGAGGTCATTACAATGAATCGCTTCACTTGTTTGACAGCCCGGGGTGTTGGATATTCAAGTATCGATCGTATTTTCTCTGGATCTGGTCTTACTCCGTCCTGGTTTAAGCGATTTTGCGGCGGGTCGCGTGCCTGATATATCGCGCGACAAGCCGATGCAAGCGGCAATTAATAGAGATGAGAGCGAGAATAGGACGGTCGAATCGGTTAGGATTGCGCCGCCAAAGGCGGCAGAATGGCGATCACCAGGACAGGCGACGCGATCACCTGAACGTGTTGCCGTTCTGCCTGAGCCAATCCAGCCGCCGGGCGAAAGGGCTATTATTCCCATTCCAGAGGAAGACATTTTACCCGCCACCATCTCCGCTAGTGCGGTAACACCAGAGGTAGGCGTACACACTTCGACTGCGCCCGAGTTAGAAAGACGCAGCAACGGTACCTTTAGTCAGGTATGGGACGCGATAACAGCAATCCCGCGATGGATTTACCGACGGGAAGTGCAACAAGGTATCAAGGATGGTACCAATGCATTATATAGGGTAGAGAGAGAAACAGTGCATGGTGGAACGAATCAGGCTGCGCAACAGGCTCAACGGCCGTTGCAGGCCGACCCGTCGGCCGGCCGCGCGGCGCTTAATGTGCCAGCGGCCGCTGGCCCCGTCTATCAGATTCACCCAGGCGTTCCTCCGCGTGGAGGAATGCCGAGGAATCAGATATTCTTTCCAAACAGCTCTCTCGAAACTATTTATAGATCGCCTCCGCAACCTGACACAGAGACGTGGATTCGTGAATGGGAAAGGGCTGTACGCGCACCTTGTAGTGAAAGCGCGCGCATCAAGATTAGATAAAGTAGGCTCGGGCTCGGAGTCTAGAGCTTCGACGAGAGTGTCAAAGAGCAGGCCGGTTAAGGCAAAAACAAAAATTTTGCCGGACCATGGCAGCACGGTTGACCTCTCGAGCTCCTCCGAGTTAGAGATTGAGGATCGTAAGGAAAGCGTTTCGCATCATGGCGACAGGCCGGATAAAATTGAAAGAAGAGCAAAAAGTCTGAAACGCATTAAGTATATAAATGGCGTGCCGGCCGATGGTGTTAGTGTGCTGATCGCATGGTCGCTTCGTT
Organism: Phymastichus coffea; assembly: GCF_024137745.1. Classification (NCBI taxonomy): domain Eukaryota; kingdom Metazoa; phylum Arthropoda; class Insecta; order Hymenoptera; family Eulophidae; genus Phymastichus; species Phymastichus coffea. The sequence continues at coordinate 691,715 of NW_026706822.1, read as the reverse complement.
TCTCGGGCGATGATGACATGAACGCGATGAGTTATTTGTCTGGACTAGAAGACTGTCAGCGCTACTATAGTATTTCGGATAAAGAAATGCTAAATGTTATTGGCACTACTTTTCGTGGCAAGGCGCGTTCATGGTACGAACTTAATCGTAAACAGTGGGCAAATTTCATAGAATTTAGAAAGAGTTTTTCGGCTAACTTTTGTCGTCGGCTTACTCGCGAACAGCTGTACAGAGAGCTAAGACAGAGATCGCAAGGAGAGCGCGAACGTATTTTGGATTATGTAGTTGCTTTTCAATCGATTTTAAGACGCTTCGATCCTCCGGTATCCGATAAAAGACAAGTAGCTATCATTGTGGAAGGGCTACACCCGCAGTACAAGCGTTTTCTAGAGACAAAAAGCCTTAAAAATTTATAATAATAAATAAGGAGGCAGGATTAGCTCTAGAAGACCGTATGGCGGGCTGGAAAAGGTGGCAGCGCCCACCAAGTGTAGACGTTACGCTCGTGCCGGAATCTGCTTATACCGAGCCTAAGAAGCTGGCTGGAAAGAAAGCAGTCGTGGCGGTAGGACAGGTCGCGAGCGAATTAGATGAGGTTTTAACACTAGAGCCGGCTAAAGATACGCGCGCTAGCAGAAGAAAAACGAAGGTCAAGGGCAAAGGGCCGAAGAGCGAAGTTGCCGCGGCTAATGCCCAAGGCACGAAGCCGCAGGCGACGAACCGCTCTTCGCAGCAGGCTACGCAGCCGAACGTTGCAGCGCAACCGAATGTTGCAGCTCAGCTGAACGTTGCAGCGCAGCCGCCAGCCGCCCAGCTACCAATGTTTTTTGCGCCGAGTTTGATTCCACAACAGCGTGGACAAACGAACGACGCTCAAACGGGCAACGCGAGAAGACAACGTTCTTTTGTAGGCGCGTGTTTCGCGTGCGGTTTACTTGGCTATCAGAGGTCTCAGTGTCCGGCTGCGCATAAATCGCAGCCGATTGTTTGCTATAAGTGCCGACAACCAGGGCACTATGCAAACAATTGCCTACTGAGACCGACGCAGGCCAAGCCGGAGTGTCAGGTTTGTGGGACCGTTGGGTTTATCTTCCGAAATTGTCCGACTTGTAGTCAAGCAAGACAGGGAAACTCGGGTGCGGGAGCCGCCGACAGCTCAGCGACTCCTGCTTAAAGCAAATCGAACGGGCGGTTTGGATAGACGAGTTGCTAAAAAGGAAGAGTAACTCGGTTGTTGCGTCGGAAATAAGGAACTTCGATAGCAGTATTGGTGTGAGGTTAGAAGTAGAATCGGATGCAAACGAAAGAAAGCAAGTCGTTTGGAGGCCGGTAGAATTTGGTGTAAACTAGAGGTTAGAATCGGGTACAAACGAAAGAAAGCAAGTCGTTTGTAGGCCGGGTAGTGAGGTCGTTTACGATGTAGTTAACGGGAATCTGGAGAGACCTGATCTCGCAGTTAGTGGAGAGTTTATTTCCTCGGCGTTGGACGGGCCCCTAAAGCCAGAGAACCAAAAATCGAGCATTTCGCACGGCGGAAAAGCCTCGGTTCAACGTGTTAGTGCTAGGGTCGGTCATGAACAGCGGGACGAGGCGACAAGCAGAACATTGCTCAAGTACGATGCGTGGGATACGGTCGGAACGAACAAAGTTCAGCTTAACGTGGACTCTTCCACATCTAACGACTCGGCGGGCTCAACAAATTCGCGCACAGATAATGCGCACATATTTAACGAACCCGCCAACTTTGTAGGTTTGGATAAGCGTCCGGTCGTCTGTACAGACGTACCTTGGAGTATATTGATGAGATGGTGAAGATGGCGAGAGGCAAGAAGTTGATGATCGGGATGGATGCGAATGCCACATCATGGATGTGGCACAGCTAGGAGATAAGGAGGGGAACTGGAGCTGCAAAGAGGGGGGAAGTGGTAGAGGAATGGTTAATGAGATCGGATCTGGATGTCATAAACTGCCCGACAGAGCAGTACACCTTCTTCGGCCCACGCGGCCAGAGTGACATTGACGTCACACTGAGTGCGGGGACTGAGGAGGGGTGTATAATAGAATGGGAGGTGAGGGGAGAATGGCCACTAGGTGACCACAATCCCATACTAATATAAATGAGGGTGAGAATGGGGAAGGGAGAGGGGATAGGAAGGAAGGACAGGAGGATTAGGTGGAGGCAGGGAAAGTGTAATTGGGACAGATACGCGGAGAGACTGAGGGAGAAACCGAAAATGACGGGGTGGGATAACTTCGAGAGTATGGAGGTCAACGGGAAAGTGGCAATATTGAGTGAGTGGATGACTAGTATGAGTGATGAATGCATGAAAAGGGTGAAAGGGGAGAGTAAGAAAAGAAGACTGACGTGGTGGACTGAGGAGCTGGGGGAATTGAGGAGGGAGGCTAAGAGGAGGAGGAGAGAGTACCAAAGACTGCGAAGGAGAGAGGGGGATGTAGACGGAAACAAGTGGAGAGAGTGGAAAGACTGCATGCGGAATAATAAGGACAAGATTAAGGAAGAGAAGGATAGGGACTGGCAAGAAACAGTGAGAAGGGAGGGAAACCGGGATCCATGGGGGAAAATATATAGGATATGTTTAGGAAAGTACGAGAAGAGTGGGTTGGTGGGGTTGAGAGCAAAGAAGGGGTGGACGAGGACCTGGGAGGAGAGCGCTCTGGCTTTGCTAGAGGAGTTCTTTCCGGTCTGCGAGGGTAGGGATGCCGGGGGATGGGAGTGAGACGAGGAAGAAGGGACGATCTACGAGGAGCAGGAATTGGACAACGCAGTGGAAAAGATGAGGATGGGAAGGGCCCCGGGGATTGATGGGATAACGAATGAGATGGTGAAGGCAGCTTACGACGGTTTGAAGAAGGAGATGAGGGAGATATACGGGGATTGTCTGAGAAACTTACAGGCCGGTTAGAGAGGTGGGTACTTGAGTTTCAGCAGCACGACTGCGAGATAATACATAGGAAAGGGGCATTACACCATGTGCCAGACGCGTTATCCAGAGAATTCGAAGACGAATACGAGGTATGCGTGTTTGAGGACACGAGCGATAAATGGTATTTACAACGGATACAGGACGTGTTGTCTAGGCCGAAAAAGTATAGAACGTGGAGAGTAGAAGGTAGCACGCTCTGTAAGTTTATGCAGAACCATTTGCTCGATCCGATCACTAACAGAGAAGAGTGTTGGGGCATGGTAGTGCCGGTTGAGCATAGAGAACGCGTGTTGCGTGACGCTCATTGCGAGCCCTCCTCTGGACATTTAGGCCGGAAAAAGACTTACGATAGAATAGCACGTGAGTACTACTGGCCGGGCGTTTGGTACGACGTTAGTACCTTCATTGCCGAGTTTTAAAAGCACCACTGAAAAAAGTTTCATGTGCTTTGTTCTCAAACACATTGCAAGCCTCCGTCGCTGATTAGCACTAATGGAGCATAAATAGAGCGACGTTAAATAAAAAAAAAAAAAAAAAAAAGTGCCAGGAGTACAAAACAGTACAACAGGCGCCGCTCGGCTTAATGGGAAAACGCGCCGTAGAACGCCCATGGGCCGTAGTAGCCACGGACGTAGTCGAGCTACCACGCAACAAGAATAGGTTTTGGTATATGGTCGTGTTTCAAGATCTATTCACTAAGTGGATAGAATTGAAACCGCTTAGGTCGGCAGACGGGCCTGCTCTCGCCGCTGCCTTGGAAGAATTAATTTTATTTAGATGGGAAACGCCAGAGTATTTGATAAGTGACAATGCGAAAGCATACAAGAGCGTGATCTTCCAAGGTATGTTGCGAGAACATGGCATCGAGCACGTGTTGTGCCCCGCATATCATCAGCAGAGCGATCCGGTTGAACGCGTCAATAAGACGCTGAGAACTATGATTGCTATGTTCGTTGATAAAGAACACAGAAGCTAGGACCGGTCCCGGCCGAACTGGGTAGCCAGGTGCGTCTTGCCAGGAAAGGCAAGGCTCCACACTCGATACTCCGCTTAGCTATGCCGGCGCAGATCTGGTCGAAGGCAGTAAGGAAGTGCGCTTCCTTCCGGCTTACGACTCTCGCGATACGCGAAGCCGCGGAGAGGTCTCGCGTGATGTCCGCCTCGGGGGGTTGGTTCCAGCCACTGGCTGGAGAGGACTTCTGGAGTGATTCGTCGCCGGACCGATGACTCCCCGCGACCAATCGCGCCATTAGACCGGTTATCGGGATAGCCGCTAAGACGCGCGCGAACTCGCGAAGACGAGTAGGCCGTACGCCATTACCATCTTCGCTGGCACGTTCCACGGGCACGAACGGGGTGCCTGAAGTGCTTGACGACGACGGTAGTTCGGCCGAGAAGAGTGCGCGGGTCGCTGATGCGCCTAAGGTGGCGACTCAGAGACACGTGCACGAACCTTTGCTGTGGAAGCCTCTCGAGCTTCAGAGGCTCGACCCGGTCTACCAGTTCGCAGGAACTGGTGGCCCGGGTGGCTTCGCACCGGCGGGCTACTCGGCCGACGAGAGAAGGCGCGAACACGAGGAGCGGGTGAACGCGGGACGGAGGCGAAATCGGGGCCGGCTCAACTTAACCTCCTGCAACATAGAGTCGCCGCTGCACTTCGCGGGACCCAATGCCGCCGTTTTCGGCTCGCCTGATCGTGGACGTTGCATCGATTGACCCCGACCAACGTACCGGGGTTTCGGCGGGTCGAGCGGCGAGTCACGTTGTGGCTCGAAGTCTTGGGCCCTGCGGGAGTGGTGTTGGCGCTATGGAGGTGGACGGGCCGTCGGCGCTCTCGCCGTCTCCTCCGTCGCCATCGCCTGTCCTCCCCGTGCCGATATTGAGCACGCCTCAACATCATCGGAGGTGTGCCCACCAGTAAGGCGCGAGGGTGCACGCGCGGAAAGGTCGTTGCCGGTGAATACGCCGGCTAGAGTAGGCGCTTCGAATCCTGAGGTCAGGCTTACGAGGGGAGTCTTTCTCTGCGGGTTGGCTTCGGTGCCGTGGGATGATCAACTAGATCTCCCACCGTACCGGTGTTCCAACTGTCGGACGGGCTCCCACCGCAGGGCTGACTGCACAAGGCCGCCACTCAGACGCGACTTCTGTCGGAATCGTGGCCGTTTGGACACGATTGTCGATAGCTGTCCGCGTTGTAGCCAGGCGTACTCACGGGAGCAAGCGCAGCTGCAAGCGCTTCGGGACGCCCCGGCCTCGGTCTCGAGTGAGATGCCAGCGAGTGTGGTGTCTGTCCCACAAGACAGGCCCACGCCGCAGCAGGTTCCTGGAGAACCGGAGCCCCAAGTTTCGGTTCCACCGACAGTCGCGACGGCCACCTCGGAAGTGGCTCGGAAGAAACGCCATCGCTCAGGAAAGGCGTACCGCGAAAGACTGGCACGCAAAAGCGCTCGGCAGCAGGCGAGCGGCACTGAATCTCGGTCGCCTAAAGGGTTGAGTTCGCTCTCGACGGAAGTTGCCCCGATGGAAACATCGGAGGCGACCCCGCCGATAGCAACTGTCGCGAGCGGTCAACGGCTCAATGGTGCTGGTTCCTTTACCCCCGTGGCGGAGGAATTGAGAGCCCTCCGCCTCAAGTATTTGGAGAGGAGAGATTAGTCTCCGAATGAAAGGTATGGTATTCTTGAAGAGGCGAATACGCGCGTGTGGCGTCCTGATGCGCCGTTGATTCGGTCGGGTTTCGCGTTAATTAAAAGTTCTTTTATTGGATTCATTTTTCTTTTAGAATAATTGTTTAGATCGCGCATTGTTCTTGTGTTTGATATTGTAAAACTTAGCTTGTATAGATCAGTCATTAATTCGAATCTTCGTTTAAATAATGAAACTTAAAAGAGATAAGGCCTTCTTTCCAAGGAAGAGCTTTGGCCTTCGGAGGGGCTGTGATGGTGTAGGCTGGTCATAGCCTGCACCGTGTATGCCTGCATTCTCTCTCCCAGGCGAAGGCACGCGGCTGGCATCAAACGCACGTTATTTTCACGTGCCTGATGCCTGCCTCTTTATTTTCAGCAACACACGAGAACAGAAGGCGAAGCCATAGGCGTGACGACGCGATCGAGCATTGGGAGTGTGAGAGCGAGAGAGAGAGAGAGAGAAGCAATATATGAGTCTAGTGGTTGGGCTTGGCGCGCGGCACTTGTCGCGACTGGCATTGCCGCGTGCCGCCGATTAGGAGGCGAGTGGTGGGAGAAGGCGTGAGAAGCCGGCTCTCACGCACTCGCGAGAGTGACGCGACACGCATGCACCACTAGATCGTCGCACGCGAAGAAGATCGGCCGCACTGGGAAGGATTGCCATCTTTTCTTGACCTCGAACCAGAGAGAGGGTGTGAGAGCCGTGACGACGAAAAGAGAATTGGGCCACGTCTTGCGATAGCCACCTCACCTGCAGCCCACCTGCCAAGCAGCTATCACTTTTGGTCAGGTTTAGTTTTCTCTCCTTTCGTTTCTCTCTCTCTATTTTCCTCGGCATTGTCTCGCGGTTTGTGTGCGGCGCCAGGCTTTCACAAGCCGGCGCAACGTATCTTCGTCACTTAGTCGTTTGAGTCGGTTAATGAGATGTCATGGCGCTAACGTGCCGGTCATCTCATTTAGTATAAGCATTTAGTATGTATTCTCGTCGGCACTCAGGGAAGTGCAAGTGTAATAAACGGTTAATTAACGAAGTTGAGTGTGTGAAATCATTGAGTCTACACCGTCTCCTTCCTGCTTTGCTAGGAGCGACACACCGCCTCCCTTACCTTCCCCTTAAATAATTCGGTAATAGTAGCGAAATTGTTGGCCTTGAAGGCCGACGCTATTACAATGTTCGGTGAGAAAGAGAGAGAGAGTGAAGATTCGAATCCTACCGCGAACTAACGCTCGACGCGAATACAAAAAAATAACGCTAACACGATTAGACAAAATACGGACTGTATTTTGTATCGCATATAATGACGGAAGGTGCACCTACCATGCGGTGCAATTACGGTGATCAGCCGTAATTGTTGATGCAAAATATCAACTGCCGCTGCCCCTCGATTAATCAGCTGCGCTGCCTTGATCTGCCTCAATATAACTTTGATGCTGCTTCTGTACTGTTGCTATTAACTGTCACGGAAATGCCGTTGCACACACGCAAGTAATTGTCCCAAGAAAACTTAATATTGGCCAAACAAAGTGCAAAACACAAATCGGCGGTAAACTCGCGTGAACAGCTGAGGCGTAATTGCTTATTTAAAAGATCATCCGCCCCCTCTCCCTCTCTTAATTGTTCGAACTAACGCGCGAGAAGGAGAATCACAAACGGATCGATTAATTAAATCGACTACCGTTGCAGTATTTAAAAAAATTAACTACAATATTGGATCGAAACGCAAAACATTATTCCAAAAAGCCAAACTGGATTTCGAAAAGGGCACTCCACAGTTGATAATTTGTCAAATTTAATAATACAATTAGAAGACTCGTTTAGTAGGAAAAAAGATGTTCTTGCTGTATTTCTTGATATTAGTGGTGCATTTGACAGTGTCGTAATAGACATTCTACTTGAAAAACTGGCTGAAATTGGCTGTTCACTTAATCTAGTTAACTTTGTCAAATTTATAATGACTGATAGGCAAATATTCACTAATTAAACAGAAGTTACAGCAAGAACAGTAAATAAGGCGTTCCACAAGGCAGCGTATTAAGTCCGCTCTTATATTGTATTTACGTTGCAAAAATAACTTTAAATCTCCCGAAAAGTATCGTCATCTCTCAATTCGCTGACGATATTGCTATGTACTGTAATAGGTCTTGTATAAATTCTTGTAAAAGTTTATTAGAGAAATCGATTGAAAAGATTCATAAAAATTTATATGATTTATCTCTGGATATAAATCCAAATAAAACATTTTTTATACATTTTAGTAAATATAAAAATACTGCAGATAAAACTTAAATAAGAATTAAAAATACCGAAATTAAAGCTAGTAAATCTGTCAAATTTCTAGGAATCATCCTAGATCAAAAACTGCTATTTAAAGATAACGTAAATAATATACAAAAAAGTGTTTAAAAGCTATGAACGTATTAAAATATTTAAGAGGTACGTGGTGGGGAGCGAGCCCAAACACTCTCCTCACTTTATGCAAAAGCTTTGTACGCTCTATTATAGATCATGGATGTTATATATACGAGGTGTGTTTAAAAAGTACCCGGAATTATCGTTTTTTAAAAAAAATATTTATTTATTCGTTTACATCAATGTGGTCCCCTTCAAAGTAATCCCGCCCAGATATAATACACTTATTCGGCCTTTATTTCTTCAATCGAGGAAAAACGCCGTCCTTTCATGGGTCTCTTCAACTTTGGGAACAGGAAAAAGTCACACGGAGCCATATCTGGTGAATATGGAGGTTGGGGCACGAATACCGTAATTTTTTTGAACAAAAAATTACGAACAAGCAACGACGAGTGAGCAGGTGCGTTATCGTGATGCAAAAACCATGAATTGTTTTTCCATAAATCGGGGCGTTTTTTTCGGATTGCTTCGCGCAAACGTCGCATACTTCAAGGTAATACTCCTTATTAATCGTACGACCTTGTGATAAGAACTCATGATGCACCACGCCCCTGCAGTCAAAGAAAACTGTAAGCAAAACCTTCACATTTGATCGAACTTGACGTGCTTTTTTCGCTCTTGGTGACGTTGAATGCTTCCAGGTGGACGATTGTGCTTTGGTTTCGACATCATAACCGTACACCCATGTTTCATCACCAGTTATAACCCTTTCAAGCAAACTTGGATCGTCGTTGACGTCGCTCCTGAGCGATGTTCATGCGATTGGTTTTTTGGTTAAAGTTCAGAAGTTTTGGAATGAATTTTGCTGCGATCCGTTTCATGCCCAAAACATTTGAAAAAATGTTATGACATGAGCCAATTGATATGCCAACTTCATCAGCAACTTCTCTAATTGTGATTCGGCGATCATTCAGAACCATTTTTTCCACTTTTTTCACATTTTCATCGATTGTTGACGTGCTGGGTCGACCGGAGCGTTCGTCATCTTCAACGTCTTCGCATCCATCTTGGAAACGCTTATACCACTCGTAAACACTTGTTTTTTTCATAGCAGACTCACCATGGGCTTTTTGTAACATTTCACACACTTTTTTACACTTTATTTCATTTTTCACGCAAAATTTAATACAAATTCTTTGATCCATTTCTTTTAAAAAACGAAAATCGCCGAGCTCATAAAATCACGTTAAACCTTAGCGACTACCGCAGACAAAGTAAACAGTGAGTATAGCTGAAAATTTTATCATACTTCAGGGGCATATATACCAACACAATAAAAAAAAATTTTGACAATCGGACTCTCCAAACCCGCGAAATTTAAAAATTCCGTGTATTTTTTGAACACACCTCGTACTTTCCTACACAACAATAGCAAATTGTTCGACTTGAAAGAATACAATATCGAGCAATAAGATTATCCTTAGGCTATCGAAACAGTACACCGAATAATGTTATTTTGGCAGAATCAAAATGCTTCTATATTAGAGCGTTGTAACAGGCTGTCGTTCAGTCGATAATCTCTAAAATTGCCCTTATTATAACTAGACGAAGCCTTGTTATCTATGTGCTCAAAGCACAGTAACCTACCTTGCCTCGGAGTGCGCCTGCGCAGAGTCTCTTCACTGTTCCGAGTTGGGTTCCCCCAACTCACCGCTTGGCGGCGCTGTCGCCCCTTGCTAGTAGCGCTCGTGCGGCCGCCGCCGGAACCTAAGTAGTCGTCTCGCGTCTATCGGAATTCGCACGGTTCGTGCTACGCAACCGGCGAATTCGAATTTAACGTAAACACTGACGCGACCTCCGGACAAAGGAAAAAACACAATAACGGAAACTCGTTTAAATGAAAATAATGATTGATTTATTCAATTAAATCAATGACACGGGGAATCTGCCGAGAGTCTAACGCACGCACGCGTGAATGACAACACACGCAAATTGAGAGAGAGAGAAAAAAAACCGCGATTACCGCGAACTACCTGCTCGCACGCAACAAATGAATACTTCGCGCTCGCTGCGCGGATTCACACGCAAATTATATTAACAATTGAAAAGGGGGAGAAGGTGCACCTACCGCAATATCGATGAGGATACGGTGGCCAACCGTATCCGACTAACACGCCGTTAATAGACCGATCCGCTGCTTGCTGCACCGCTTCAATTGCTGTTGCTGCTGTTGTTGTTGTTGCCACTGATGTTGCTGCTATTGCTGCTGCTGCTGTTACTGCTACTGCAGTCGCTGCTACTGCTACTTCTGCTATTGCTGCTAGCACACCCACCCACGCACTCAGGTTCGCAATGTCAATGGCAAAACACGCGAAAACTTCGAAGAGCTCGGTGATAGGTTAGGCGCACGATATGAACGGACTGAGTAGCACAGTCATACTGCCGGTCGGAGCCTCCCCTCCCGGTCATTGCCCCTTACGCGCTCTCTCTCTCTCGCGAACCGAACGCGGCTCCTCTCGCTTAGCCGCTCGTTAACCTCGCGCGAGTCTTACGATTTTCGGTAATCGTTGCAGCGTAAAAAGTTTTTATGACACTGTTATTTACATAAAATACTCTCACTGAAAATCTGTCAATTCAAAATATAATCACAAATGTAAAAAAAAATTAAATAGTAAAAAGTTTGATAAAATTAATAGTAAAAAGTTTGATAAAAAATCGATTATTTTTAGAATGCATTAAAAATTTAAGCTATGAGAGCGAAGACATCTTGACAAACTATCGTTATAATATGTACACAAATGAATAAAATATTAGACAATTTAAAGCACATGAGCACTGTGAATTTGGTAAAAGGTTGAATAAAAATAACAAACCTAATTTAATAATCGACGCGCTTATATATAACGATAACGCTATTACAGTTTATACCGATGGAAGTAGGTCTGCAAGATCAAATTCTGTCGGAACTGCTTGCATTTGTGAGGAATTAAGTACAGCCATAACAAATAGTTTAAATAAAAACATGTCTGTTTACACAGCTGAAAGTATAGCATTACTAAATGTAGTTGAAATTGCTATTAACTATCCCCATCGGAATTTTTATATACTCTCTGACTCCCTCAGTGCCTTGATGTCATTAACAAATTTCAAACTGATGTCAAAACTAACCCATATATATATATATATATATATAAAATAAAAAAAAGTGAAATTCTACAAAAAATCTGTTAATAATATCAAGATAAAGTTTATATGGATACCAGCTCATATAGGCATAAAAGGCAATGAGGAGGCAGACAAAGTTGCCAAAGAAGCATCGATGTCTATACCCACACTTACATATGAAATCCCGTTTACTGATTTAAAAGAATCTGCAAGATCAACTGCAAAAAAAATTCTCAAGAATTTATTCTGTCCCATAGCCACATTAAAGGTGCAGAATTTTTCAAATATTTTTATAACACAAAAGTAAATCCATAGTTTCATAAAATGAATCTCTCCCGCGGCATTGTAACAACAATAAATAGATGCCGTTCTAATCACTACTCACTTAATACATCTCTTGCACGTATTAAAATTATAAATAATTCAAGTTGTGAGTGTGGGTATGAATATCAAGACCTTGACCATATCTTGTGGCAATGCTCTATTTTCGATAATCAACGATTAATATCAATTAAAAAACTTAAAAAATTAAAACATCACCTACCACTATCCATCAAATATTTACTTGTACGACTTTACCCTCATTATATAAAATGATTCACTCTTACTTTAAAAGTGTATTATTAATGTATAAATATAATAATTATAATTTCTTTTTTGCTTGAATAAAAAAAAATAAATAAATAAATGCAATAAATTCAGTAGGAAGCAATGTAAAGAAAACCAAAAACAATAAGAGAAAAATAGAGAGTAACAAAGAAATAGAGAGTCAGACTAGAGTATAACCAAAGCGAGATAGTAAAATAAAATGGAACTACAAAGGTACCGCGGAAGGAAAGACAAATTTATTAGATAATAGTTTTGCGTTCTTAACTTGGTATAGTGAAATCGAAATCTTAGGAAAAGATGAAAAAGTATTCATTTCAATGGCTATATTGAATTCAGATCTAACTAACTATAGAGAAGCTATGAAAACCAATGATAAATTGTACTGGTCCCAAACAGTAAAAGATAAATTAGAATCTATACGAGAAAATGAAATTTGGAGTATAATAGATAGACCGACTGTAACGTCAAAAGGAAATAGAGCTAACAGAATAGATAGTAGATGAGTACTTAAGAAAAAAATAGATTCTAACAGAAAATCAACTTTGAAAGCTAGATTAGTAGTTAGAGGATTTAAAGATACTAATGAATATGAACTTAGAAAAACTTATGCTCCGGTTTCGAGACCTGCTATCATTTAAACCGCCATTGCTGTAATTAATAAATTCGATCTCGAAGTTTATCAGTTCGATGTCAAAACGACATTTTGAAACAGAGAATTAGAAGAAAAAATATATATAGAGATACCAGATGGAGTACAAGTAGATGAATATGTGAAAGAAAATAAAGTTTGCAAATTACGTAGAGTAATACTCGTTATGGTTTGAAGATTATTCCTAAGAAATGAAATCGAAGGTTCTCTAAAGAAGTTGAAAAATTAGGTCTTCAAAGTGATATAAATGAACCATTTTTATTTACCTACAAGAAAGATGATATAGTGATTTTACTGGTTTTATATGCAGATAATATATTATTAGCGGGTAATGATTTAGAGAAAATAAACGAAGTTAAATGTTACTTGAGTTCTGCTTTTAAAATGAAAGATCTAGGAGAGTCCAAAGAATATTTGAGCATTCAGATAATGAGAAATAGAGAAAGTAAAAAAATAACATTAAGTGAAAGTAAGTATATAAAAAAGGTACTAGATGGATTTAACATGAATAAAAGTAAGCCGCAAAATACACCTCTGATTACGAGGCATGTTAAAGCTTGAAATAATAAGAATTTAAAGAAATCAGAAAAATCGAGAAAACTGGAATTTCCTTATAGAGAAGCTATTAGTAGCTTAATGTATCTTGCGAATATTACAAGACCTGATATTTCATTTGCAATAAATTTTCTAGCTTCAAGACAGTCTAATCTAACTATGGAAGAATGGATAGATGTGGAATGAGTTTTCAGATATCTTATAAGAACTTCTGATTTAGGTATAACTTATAGAGGTAACACAGAATACTTAGATATATAAACTTATGGGAACTTTAGAGACATTTTAGATTCATCCTTAATACGCGGTATGATTGCTCGTCTATTTGGAGATTCTGTTATGTGGAAAAGCCAGAAACAAAGAGAAGTAAACCTATCTACTTATCATACAGAGTATTATGCGATGAGCGAAGCTTGTAAAGAAATGATTTCTTTAGATAAAGTACTTGAAGATATGTTAGATAAAACAATGTATCCCATAACTATTAGATGTGATAATAAATCATCAATTAGTTGTGCACAAAAAGAAGGAAATCATAAACTAAAGACTTTTAATGAAGAAATAGATGAAATTATGATCAATTTACAGAAAAGAGAGAAAACGGGAGTCAAAAATAAATTATTTAAAAACATTGAGATTATACTGAACAATGCATTTTAGAAGGAAAAATTAAATTAATATAGGTACCATCTAAAGTTTATCTAGCAGACATTGTTACAAAGCTTCTTTCTTTCGATGCATTTATATTCATAGAGGCTCAATATTTAATACATAAATGTGCAACGTTTGAATTAATTACAGATACGGGAATCAACGGGCTTGAATCATAGACTCATGATCCACTTTCGCATTCTTCTCTAAGCTACGCACTCAGCTCGGCTATCGAATCGCCACCAGCATTGAAGAGATCAAATATCAAGTCGAATTATCTTTTTGTACTTCAAATAAATTAGAGTTTCTTTTATTAATATAAAATAAATTGTATCTTCGTAATTACTTGATCTTCTAATCCAATACAATTCAAAAAAAATCGGTGATCAGACAAGGTAAACGAAGATGAGCTCTTGGGCTCCATGATATCTTTGTTCGAAAAGACGGCCTTATTCTGGTATAGCACCTTAAGACAATCATGACGCTCATTTTAGTATTTTAAGAATTCGGCTTTACTTATTTTCAGTAAGTTCAGGAGAATCAAAGAAAACTTGACAGTCAAGGCTCAAATCCGGACACAAGGGCAGGATAAACTTGTGGTACAGTATGTGATGCCCCTAATTACCATTCTCAATAGATTTAACCATCTGTGGAACAATCAAGAGTAAAATAATTAAATCAAAGATATTACATTTTTTCGAAGCTTAAACAGAAGTTGAAGGTCTATAAGAGAAGGCAGTTGGCTTTATGGCTGAGAGATCTCTGTCTCTAATAGAAATCAAAGTCAAGATATACTTGATGAAGATCTTGGATAAGAAGACTAGAGAGCTTAACGTACCCAAAATTTCTTCTCTTCCAGTATCCAATCCGGCCACGCCAAGAGAAAAGACAACCAACTCTGGATTGAGCAAGTCTGCAAAGAATAACTGTCTTTCTAGAGATTTACCTCGAGGCAAGTTTAATTACTGTGGTTGGTGAGGAGGCCATGGCAACTAGAAAGAAAGTCGCCAAGAAGGAAATCATGATTTAGTAATTACTCATAAATCACATAAGAACATGAATCAATCCACGAAATCAGGGTGAGAAAGTACTCTGATGGAAATGTGTGTATCCAGGTTACATGAGGTACATCTACTCAGAATGTTCACCCTAGCGAGAGAAAGCAGAAAAACGAGATTTAGAATGAATATAATAGGTTACGACTTTCCCCTTTTTACTAGAACTTTTAAGAAGCAGTACAGGCGTGTCACGGACTCAGCATAACACAGCGAGCACTTTGGTGCTAACTCAGAGCAGTTTAACCGATTGTCGACCGACCAGCGATAGAAGTACAGTAGTCAGCACTCTAATTGAGAAGTCACCCGTATGATGGCTAACAATCAACATTGGTGAATATAAGTTCAGAGGCCTTTGGGACACTGGCGTTTCATGCACTCTCTTAGGGGTAAAACGCTATTACGATGTCCGCGTCGATAATAAGGGTAAAAACAGTTAATGTACACTACGTACCTATAGTGGGCAGTATGAAGCTACCCATCACCATTGGAGCAATAATGCATATGACCGATATTTTCATTATTACAAAATTTAATGCTGAAGGTTGTGAGAGTGACGTACTGCAGTACTCTCATCTTTGAAACCTGAGGACATCATGTTATTGGCTTCTGTAGAAATTGAAAACCTGACGGAGAATCAACATCAAAAGATCGATTGAGTTATCTTACATGGCTTATCGGATGAGTACTTACATGGTAAGATGCAGTATATGAGGAGTGGGAAACCTACAAAGACCTCATTAATAATGCACGTGAATGGTATGATACTAGCGCCCCACAACAGCAGAAGCTAACCAGAGAGATTTATACACCAATACAAGGACCCGACGAACACATTACAACGTACATTACAATAATGATGGGGCTGATCAAAAGAATAAGTTCGTTCATGTGGTTCAACCAACAAATAGATGTAATCCATGGCAACATGCTAGTGGATATAAAAGCATTGGTACATAGGTGATAGGTCAAAACTATCAAGAAGCTGCACAAGCCAGCAGTGGTGGCTCAAAACACCATGAGTCTAAAAAAACTGGCGAGAATCGTGCCAGATCTTTAATCAATGCTATACCCTGATCTAGTCTATCGCTCAAAGGATCGCAAAGATAAAACGAAAGGAACGAAAGGTTGCTCTGGAGGAGAAGCCGGCCGAGGAGAGCAGCACTTAAGTAGAATTGAAAAAATGCTCGAACAAATGATCAGCATAAACGAAGATGCTACGATCACCCCTTGAGACCGTGAGATCTTACCAAACTCAATAAAAAATACAGTTGTGACACTGATGATTAAAAATCTAACGCGTTATGGGGAATGGTAATTCCCACGAGCAATGCAAAGGCCCGTGCTCAAGCGACGTATCACAAATTATTTTTAAAGGGGAAGGTAAGGGAGGCTCTTTCGTTCCTCTGAACGATGACGATGGGCCTCGTCATTAAATTAGAGTTTTGGGCTCCGGCTTGAGAGGAAAGGAATGTAAGGCGCACACAATAATCACTCGCGATAACCGTTAACAATATTTATTCTCGACTTTTAACAATAAAGAGAGACGACGTGAGTTCACGCGTCGTTCTCAACGCCGCGTGCCTGCGCTCGTACGGACAATCGCACGGGGGGCATGTTACAAGGATTTGAGAGAATACAAAGGAGGGACTCGTTACAATTATGGAATTCACCGTGTTCGTGGAAGATCGCGACTACTTCGCCGACGCGTCGCGCACTCGCGGAGGAGCCACCTACTCATCCCTGCGGTTTGAGCTAGAGGTGATGCTCTTCTCTAGCATCGTTCTTCATCCGCTCCACAAGAGTGTAGCTTTCAGCCTCATCTTCATGCCGAGCGGCTAATGCTCGAGCCCGCTTCTTTTTACCTCCCCGAAGTACTTTCTTTCGCCTTTTGTGTGCCGCGTTAGTTCCGGCCATCCCTTGAGTCAAGGTCGCCGATCCGCGTTTGCCAGGGATTCCAAAATCGCTCGAGGTTGGAGAGCGTCGGGTATACCAGGCGTATGTACTGGCGGAATGCCTGAACTACGGGCCGCCTGCACTTGAGATATAATATGCGCTCGGAATGCAATTGCACATCGCTCGCAATTGTTCACGGACACATTGTATCGTCCACAATTGCGGCAGAATATCCGCGGGTTGGTCACTTCTGGACACCGCGACCGCGGATGAGATCTGCAGTTAAAACAGAGATACGGTACCACGTCCCTTTCCGCGTCAAACGATACCGGGACCAAACCACGCCGAAAGGTGCCTGACAATCTGTTACCTTTCGAGTCTATCCACGGCTGCGGCCCCTGCGGTACTACGGTACGAGCTGCGGATTGGGGCATGGAAGCCCGCAAAATCCCACTCGTCCGGCACGCACAGGTGCACACAGCCTGCCCTCGATCTCTCGCCGGGGTTTCCTCTATAAATCTTTCAATATCCGGGGTTGTCGCCGGGGCTGGTTCCGAAGCCAGTTCACTTGAACGTCGGACAGGCCCTTGGGGCGGATTAATCGTGCGTAGCTGGTTCCATTCAAACTGGGTGTGGAATGGGAAGATTTCCAGTGTTGGCACTGCTCCATCAGTGGGGCGCACCCAGCTTCCTCCACGCAGCGCAAGCTCAAGTCCAGTGTTGCGCGCAGCAGTCCGCTTCTCTTCTGTCTTTCGCTCAGCTACTTCCTCGCTTCGGCCAGAACTCTCCTCAGCGACTACCCGCAGAGGCCTTCCCGGACGTCTTCTACTGGTCTTCCGGCAACTGACGGCTACGGCCGATCGCTACCCGCCACCGCCGCACAGTGGGAGATTTGGAAATTTTTTTGGACAAAATTGAATATCTTTTGATTGGAAAAAGATATCGAGATCAATCTAATGGCATTTTGAAGCTTAATTGGTGCTGAATAAAGGAAAACTATCAGCATTATCATTATATATATTTTTGACCTTTAAAAATAAGGTCAAAGTTGGCATTTTATGAAAAAATTTCATTCTTTCCAATTTTTAGCCTTCAAACGGATGATAATTTAATATAAATATATCGCATTTTTTTAGGATTTTGAACGAGAATTCCGAATCCGTTATCAGAATTTCGATTAAGTATAGTAGTCATTGAGAAAAACGCGTCCGAAGCCAAGGAAAGCCCAGTTTTCCTTGTTATTTCTTGTTTATCTCCCTGCAAACGGTGGATATCGTCTTATTCCATAAACGGAATATACATTTTTACAGGATTTTGAACGAGAATTCCGAATCCGTTATCAGAATTTCGATTAAGTATAGTAGTCATTGAGAAAAACGAATATATATTTCATTAGGAACGAGAAACCCGAATTTATTGTCTGAATTTCATTTATCTATATTGTTAATTGGTAAAAGCACTTGCAAAGTCGAGGAAACCCCGGTTTTCCATGACTCTTGTTCTCTAACTAATTGACTATACCAAATAAAAAATTCTATTACCTAAAATGACAACTATAGGAATAGCAACTTCGATATGGTTCTAGAAAATAGAATATCATAATTTCTTGCGAGCTTCTAGGAAAATCAGAGAGAAAATTTATATTTTTATCAAAATTTGTTCAAGTATTGAATAATCTTATCATAATTTCAATATAAAATATGGCCGTATATCGAGTACATGCATCAATAAGCCCCAATTCATAAAAATATATGAAAATCACTGCTAACTAAACTATGCTCCGAATTACGAAACTGATGATGAAGGACCCAAGAGATCATACATGAGGATAGCAATATAAAGAAATCATAGATATGGATTCCAATGGTAACTTTTGTCGAAAACGATAAAACAGGATACTTTAAATAGACTAACACCTGAAAATAATTGCATTTATATATTGATGCTACAATGTATGTATAGAAATTTATTTCATGTCCAGCCAAAAATTCGCTAAACTAAACTTACAACAATACTGGTGAGTTATTTTCGTTATGAATGTTGTTAGCTGTAGTTTTTCATATGATATTCATGATATTATGTGTTTCTATGTTTATTCTTCTTGTTGATGTCCATTTCATATTGAATTTCATATTGAATTTCTCCGTACCCATTCATGGGGAAATTCAATCATACATAAAACAACAACATATGTTTGTCATGAAAAAGACGATATCCACAGTTTGCAGGGAGATAAACCACAAATAACAAGGAAAACCGGGCTTTCCTTGGCTTCGGACGCGTTTTTCTCAATGACTACTATACTTAATCGAAATTCTGATAACGGATTCGGAATTCTCGTTCAAAATCCTAAAAAAATGCGATATATTTATATTAAATTATCATCCGTTTGAAGGCTAAAAATTAGAAAGAATGAAATTTTTTCATAAAATGCCAACTTTGACCTTATTTTTAAAGGTCAAAGATATATATAATGATAATGCTGATAGTTATCCTTTATTCAGCACGAATTAAGCTTCAAAATGCCCTTGGATTGATGTCGATATCTTTTTCCAATCAAAAGATATTCAATTTTGTCCAAAAAAATTTCCAAATCTCCCACTGTGCGCCGTCGGCTAGCCTTTGATAGACGGTTCTTACGCCTGACTCTCGGACTAAGGGCCGAACTTGCATCCTCTTCTTCGGAGGCCGATGAACTTATCAGAGGGCTATCCGAATTACTTCGCTCGCACACTTCTGACCTTGTTAAGACGGCTGCGGAACCCGATCGACCATCTGTCACCTCCGCTCTTCCTGCCGAGCTAGGTTGCGATGGGCCGCACTCCTGCTCCAAGCCGGGCGTTGATGAAGCATCTGCTATCATTCTTTGCCTTGCTGCCGTTCTTCTTTTCTCCGCTGTCTATCCCTCATTCAGTGGAGAAAACAGATTTTCTAACGAAAAATCCGGACCTCGGCGGCGTCGTCTCCTTCGGCTTGTACCTCTTTGAGCTTCTGCCACTCGTCGGCGTTCATCTTCTAGGTACCCCGCTGGTGGAAAATTTGACACCGCAGGCGGCCGGTGAAAAGAGAATCTCGGGTCCAAAGCTTGGAGATGGAGGGGCTTCCACTCCAGCGGACAAGGCATATGTTCCGCAGGTATGACGGGAACCAAAACCTTCACTGCTTCCGCAGGCCTCTGTATATCTTCCTCTTCCTCGTCAATGACTTCAAGGAGGCCGTTTGTAAATCCTTGAAGCAGAATCTTCGCCGTTTTGCGGCCAGTTGCCTCTTTCACAGGAACATCTTCTTTACCTTCCATCGGAGGGACAGCCTCAGTGGAGGGAGCTACCGGACTTCTCAATAGAAGTTATTCCAGCTCTTCCTCTATTGTTGCGCCGTCCGCTTCTATGGCTATCTCTTGTACTACTTTTGGGATTTTACCGGGGGACAAAAGCTCCGGCTCAACGCGGGCAACGCGGAGCATCGTAAGCTCGTCCACCATGGCGGTTATTTCCGGCGAAATTGGGGTTTCCTCGTTTCCCCCCTCCCGGGGCTATCCTCGAGGAGCGCCTTCTACGGCACTTCCCTCGCAGGATGCCTCACTGGGATTATCCCCTAGGATCGGAGGGAGGAAATCCGCCGGCCCAGCTCCGCTCACCTCGCCTTCGAGCTCGAGTCTGTCCGCTTGACTGCCCGAAGCCAAACTGATAGGACTTGTATCCTCTGCACGACCTCGGGCGTCAGGGGCACTGCCTCTCTCGTTCGCTGTTCCATCTGCAAAGGCAAAAATAAATCTTTTTTTCCCTTTTGTTTTTTAGATAAGAAATTTGTTTTTAATTTAGATTCCTAAAGCGAATATCTCGCTTCCCTCCCCGCTGAAAATGTGGCCATGACGTAAAGCATTTGGGGTACTGAACAATACGACAATTAATTAGACTTTTGTTGAAAATAGGTCATGTTTGTATTTGATTATTGTTGATTCGAGAGGTAAGTTTTGTTGAGGAATAGGACAGTGGGTATCAGGGTAAATTTGTATCTTGACGTCTGTGTCGTTCAGGTTTGTGTGTATTGTGTCCAGTTGAATTTCTACGTTTTGTTTGTTATTTGTTGTCATACTTTCATGGTTTTGTCGTCCTAGTATCATTAGCAGGAGGGTTATTGAGCTGAAGAAGGCCCATAGTAGGTTCATAGACCAGCCATAAACCATGTGCAGCGTATATCCTCTGATGATGGTGTCAATCGTCAATTTTATTATTTGCAGTAATATTAATATCATTATGATTACTGACGAGATTGATCCGCACGTGATTAGTTTGTTGAATATGTGATTCCACGTGCTTTCAGCCAATTTTGTAAGTATATTTTCTGTAAAAATGTCCTTTGTTGTTCCTTCTCCTGATATTTCTTTAGCTATAATATTTAACAGAGATGCTTTTTCTATGGGGTACATTATTTGTTGTTGTAGTTGGTCCAATTCTTGCTGTGAGTATATGCCGCTAGTTGTTAATGAATCTATGGATTCAAATTTCCATTTTATGTTTGTGTTAGGTTTGAGTATTTGTGGTGGTATTGTTTCCATTGGTTTGGGCGTTAGTTTTATCCATTTGTTGTTTACTTTGTAGTATGTAGGTATTATGGAGTTGCAGTTCATTGGAGTACCTCTTCTTTTGAGGATATGTGTTTTTGGAGTAAGAAACCAGGTTTCATTGCCTGAAATTACTGGTAATTCGTTGTAGCATTCGCTAAGGTGCTGTGCCTTCACTACAGTAGGGGTGCATTTTATGACATGAACTGCTTCTCCTGCGATCCTGGCAATATATCCAGGTTTCTTCATGATGTTGTATGCGAATTCGTCAGGGGAGAGGGTTGCAAAGGATAGGGAGTTTTGTATTGTTTTCCTCTCTACTTCGCACCTATCTGTAATGATTTTTCTGTAAAGGTCGTTCAGCTGTCTGCCTAAATGCTTTTCGACATATATAAATTTAGAATTTACGTATGTGAATAAATCTATGTTGACGTTGCTTTTGCTAGTAACAGTATCTTTATCGAATTTGTATTTGTTGAAGTTATTGTTTTCTTCCGCGATAAAGAGTTTTGGGTGTTCTGTTCTTATGAACTCTCTGTAACATTTCAATATTTTATCTTTGGCTGTTAAAGCAAAGGTCGTGTCGCTAGTGTTTACCATGTATATTATATCGTTATTGTATGTGTTAAAATATTTTGTTACTGGACCTTTATATAAAATATCATAAGTATTAGTAAAACATTCTGTCTGAGGTAAAATGTCCCAAAATGTATAACCCCCGTCAGAGTCTACGCAAGTTGTGTCTGAAAATTTACACGTCGTTCCTGAGCTTAAATGTAATTTGTCAGTACTCAGACAAATTTTCGCATAGGCTTGTATTAATGTGATTTTAATTGTGCCTTGAACAAGCACCTTATTCCATGATCCGAACCTGTCTGCGTAGGCTACGCCGCTGCAGCTTCCTGCATCGCCAGCGAAGTCTATGCCCTTGGTTGTTGTGGCGTTTATTTTCAAATCGGCAATTGTATGAAAATTGTCATACTTAAAAATTATCGTTTCGTGGATAGTTTAGCATTATTCATGGCTCAATTCATACAAGTATTCTTGTTCTCCGTTTTGTTCAGGTTCGAGGCGTCCGAATAATCCGCATTGGTATACTGTCCGATGTATTTCAATTTTGCATTGATGTACTGGAACATTTCTAAATTCGGCTGCTTGGATGAGTTCTATATTTACTATTGTTGAGTTTATGGTTTCGATGTTAAAGTCGCATTCGTCAGCGTCCAGTAGGGAGAATGTTGTGATGTTAGTGTTTGTGGTGCCGCAGTGATATCCAATGTATGCATAAGTAATTTGAAAGAATGTAATGAATAACGTTATTTTTGAATACATGATTTGTTTGTCCTAAAACAGAGAAAGGTTTATCAGTTTATATACTCTTGTGTAATATTAATTTATTAGCATGAACTGTATTCGGTTTTCCACCCTTATTGATTGTTACATTATATTTATCTGTGATGTTTAATATTTCAAAGGGACCCAGGTTGTGATTTTTTTCTAATTTTCCTGGTTTAGGTTCTTTAATGAGCCACACTTGATCTCCTATTTTGAAATTGCAAGGGTTTATGTGGCGATCATAATATTGTTTTGATTTTTCTTTTGCTGTTATGAGGTTTTCTCGCGCTAAGCATGCAATATCCTGCATGTTTTGTATAAGTGTTGATAGATAATTATTGAATGTTGGCAATTGTTCTGAAGTTTTTAACGGTTCACTAGATGGTAATCTTGGTGGATAAGCGAAGACCAGTTCATGCGGAGTAAATCTATGTGCGCTGTGAACGCTTATGTTGTAATGAAATTGGGCTAATTCTAATAAATTGTCCCACTCAATTTTTTTACTAGAAAAATTTTTCAAATATTCACAAAGGGGGTGATGTGCTCTTTCTAGGGAGCCGTTTGATTGTGGTGAAAATACGGTTGTTTCTATTTTTGCAAATTTAAATCTACGAGCAATGGCTTTTAAAATTTTACTTGGAAAGTTTGCTACTCTGTCGGTGAGGACTACTTTTGGTGAACTGAAATTACATATAAATCTTTTGATTAGGGCGTCTGCAATTGTTTCTGCGGTTTGATCAATGAGTGGAACAACTATTATGAATTTTGAGAGTAGGTCTTGTATAGAAAGAATGTATTTGTTCTGATTATTAGTAACGTTTAGAGGTCCTACTATGTCCATTGCAATTTTGTCGAATGTTTTCATGGGAGTGTCCGTTATTATCATTGGTTATCTAGTTTTTATTCTTTTCAGTTTGTTTCTTTGACAAGTTTCACAATTTTTGATACGGTTCTCTATATCAGTTTTCAGATTTTCCCAATAGTATTTGTTCTTTATTCTGTTCCATGTTCTGTTGATTCCCGAATGTCCTCCTAGTGCGCTTGAGTGATATTGGTAGAATATATTGTCTCGGTCTGTGAGTTTTACGTAGTCGATGTAATTTAGGCAAATGATAATTTTAGTTTCAGAAGTTTCCAATGTTGTTGCTAGAATGTTTTCTATTTCGGTCCAGTGTATGTTTTTTAATTGTAGGTCTCTTGAGATGCTGAATGTTGTTATTTTCTTGCGAATTATTAATGTTCTTAATAATTTGAAAAGACCTTTGAGATTCTCCTTTATCCTCATAGCGGACTGTCTTGTGTCAAGACAGGCTATGAAGATATTTTTTGTTCCTGACTGTATTATTTCAATTTCCTGGGGCTATAGATTTTTGTCTGGTTGTATTTGTTTGATTTTTATTAGTCTTTCTGTTGCGTTATCTAATGATTGATGTTTGTTGTCGATAAAATGTATAATGTTGTCTTTTCTTGATTCGATGGGTTTTTTCGTAAATCGAATGTTATGTTGTTTCTGTGTTTTTGCTTCATTATTTGTATTTTCGTCATTTTCCATATTTACTTGTGCTTGTGTAATATTTTTATTTCTATTTTCTTTTTCTTTGTCTTGTTTTCTTGTTATTTTGATTTGTTCCTCTTGTTTTTCTTATTCATTTGTTATTATTTCTTTTGATTCTTATTTTGCTTTTTGTGCTCTGGTAACTACGTTTATTTTTATATCTTTTATCGGATTTCGTGATAGTGCATCGGCATTTGTATTTATTTTACCAGGTTTGTAGATAATATCATAATCATAATCTGCTAGTTTTAGTCTCCATTTTTGTACTCTTGAATTGTTATCTGCTGATTTGAAGGATAATAATGGTTTGTGATCACTAACGATGGTAAATTTGTTTCCGTATATGTAATTCTTAAATGTTTTTATTGCGAATACTATGTCAAGTGCTTCTTTTTCGTATGTATGGTATGTTTTTTCTGCTGATTTTAAGATTCTTGATGCAAATGCTATTGGTCTGTCATCACCAATGTCTCCTTGAGAGAGTACACAACCCAGCGCGTAGTTTGAAGCATCTGTTGTAATGATGAATGGTTTTTTCATATCTGGGTATTGAAGAACTGGAGTTGTGCATAGGGCATTTTTTAATTTTTCAAATGCTTCTTATCTTTCTTCAGTCCAAATGAATGGTTGATCTTTTTGCAGTAAATCTATGATAGGTTTTGCTATTTGTGAGAAGTGTCCAATAAAGCGTCTGTAGTAGCTTGTTAGGCCTAAAAATTCTCTGATAGTTTTCGGGATAGGAAATTTCTTTATTGCTTCTATTTTCTTTGGGTCTGTTTTGATGCCTTCTTCACTTATAATGTGGCCTAAGAATTCTACTTCCTTTTGGAGAAATTTGCATTTACTCGTTTCAATTTTTAATCCTGCCATTCTTAATTTTTCTGCTATGAGTTTGAATCTTTTATTATGTTCTTCAACCGTATTTGCAACGATAATTATATCATTGATGTACAGGTAACAGAACCCTTTTTCCAATAGGTCTCCGAGTACTTTTGTTAGTGCTCTTTGAAAGACCCTTGGCGAGTTTATTAGTCCGAAAGGTAATACTTTGAATTCAAAACATCCCAAGCCAGGGATACTAAACGCCGTTTTATGTATTATAACGAGGTTTTGACCCAGCGCGGGTCACTCGTTATATAAATTACGAGGGGATTAAAACAGCTCGGTGTGGGCCTCGTAATAGGCTGCGCAAAGCCTAACCCAGCAGCAACAGGGACGTCGTGGTGCAGCGTCTGTTACCTTGGCCCGCGGAGAGCGTCGTGTAGTCCTATGGGCGCTTTGGAGCGATCACGAAACTCAGGCGCGAAAGCCGGACGGAACGGGATTGCTTACGATAGGTAAAAAGGAAGCGCAAAAGAAGAAAACAGATATACGAATAACATCGCGTTTACTACGGAGAATAATACAAAATTAATACGCAGCGTAAGCGGGAGAAAGAGCGGCGAAAAGCTAGCGAGAGAGACACGTATTCGAGATGGTACTTACAATAATGTCTCGGCATTAGCCCTGTAGGCGATATCCTCAGCCTCGCACGTGGCTCGCGATGACGCGCAGTGTGCAGCTCGGGTGCAGTCAAGAGGCGGGCGGCCTTAAAGGCTCGCATGCGTGGTAGCAGGAACTAGCCCACCAAAGGCACTAGGGGCAATCTCGGCACCGATACCTCACACCGAGTGGACACTCGCGTATTCGCAGGCAACCGAAATGTCAGTCACAAAAGTTAGTCGCGAAAGGTCGGACAGCAAAAGATCGCAAGCACGTGTGTAGCCACTCGTCACACGTCCACGTGCTTCGAAGTCGCCGGTACAAGAGAGAGTCCTTATCGCGGGGCTTTGTCCTGCCCCACTCCCTTACTCGCGCGCGTCGCACCGGCCTCCCGAATTCTCTCTCCCTAGCTCGCCCTCTATTAGCGCTCTCTCTAACTTACCTTTGGCTGCCATACATGTGAAATAGTTATATGATAATTATATATATAAGAATCATTATAATTATGTACGGGGAGAGAGAGACATAACGAGGGTCTGGCCGCTCGTTATAGTATATCTGACTCCATATCGATGGTGGTGAAAACTTTGTTTTTTCCTATGCAGTTGAAAATTTCTAATATGTTGGGTATAAGATATGGGTCTGGAATAGTTTTTGCATTTAATTTTCGATAATCTATTACCATTCTCCATTTTTTCTTTCCGTCTTTTGTTATTCCCTGTTTTGGCACGATCCATACTGGTGCGTTAAATGCACTTGTTGAGGGTCTAATTAAGTTATTTGTAATTAGCTTCTTTGTTTCATAAAAAATTCTTATGTTTTCACTCCTGATATTTGATGATTTTATTTTATTAAATTTCTGATCTTAGGAGTTATCCCTGTAAATAATTACACACCTTGTTTTTCTTGTAAACGTTTCGCCTTGTTTTTGGAACATTTAATGATTATAATTCACATTTAAAATTTACCTACGAGACAGAGGTTAATGGTTCTATTGATTTTCTAGATTTATCGCTTACTAGAAGAAATAATACAATTATTACAAACTGGTACCAAAAACCAACTATGTCGGGACGTATTTTAAATTATAACTCAAACCACACATTAAAACAAAAAAAGAACATTGTTAATAACCTGGTAGATAGATCGATATTGTTGTCTGATGAAAGTTACCATAGCAATAATATATCTATTGTAAAAAACATATTATATAATAATGACTATCCTGAAGAATTTGTAAATTCGTGCATTAAAGATCGCATTAGAAAATACAAATACAGTCATAACATTACACAAAATAAAAACAATAACAAAAAACAGACAATATACTTTCCAATTCCATTCGAAAAAGAATTCTTCTATAAATGTAAATCAACATTAAAGAAGAGTAACCTTGTTTGCATACCAAAAATGACTAACAAGTTATCCAATATTATTGTTCTAGGTAAAGATAAATTAATAAAATATGAAAAAACAGGTATAGTTTATAATGTTCAATGTAAACAATGTACATCTAACTACATAGGCGAAAGCAAAAGAGCTCTAAAAACTAGAATCAATGAACATAAATATTCGGTAAAAAAACGATTCAAGATCCAAGTAACTCTAGATTTAGACATCTACCTATACCAGCTCATATAGTGAATAATCCGAAACATGAATTTGATTGGGATAACACAAAAATTATACATGTAGAACAGAATTACAAAAAAAGATGCATCGCAGAATCAGTACACATTAAAATTACGGATAATACCATTAATTCACAAGAAGATACAAAATATCTCAGCAACCAATATTCAAGAATATTTAACATCATTAAGTCTATTTAGTAATAGTATTATGAGATTAACATGATCTGATCTTTCTTTTCCTCTTTTGTATTCCCCACTCTTCATATCTCTCTTATTAGACCATTCAATCTTTCTCTTTCTATTCTTATACAGCGTGAGTGACTTACTAGGAGCATATACAAACGTATTCTATCAGTTTTATTTTAATTTGCTTGGACATGATGTGTTTATACCGTACTGACAAAAAATTATTGTTTTATTTAATTGATGTTATAATTTTATATTGACGTTATATATGTGAGGAAATAATTTTTATTTTAATCAACATTGCAGTACAAAGCATATTAAAAAACGTAGGTTTATATTTAATTTATTACTATATTTGATTTGAAATTATTCTTTGTTTCATCACATGCGATTTGTTTGAGTGTATATGGCAGAGGAAATTGTTTAACATATACTGGTTTATCATCAGTTAAATTAATTTCGTGTTCTTCTATGTTGCATTGGCCAAGTTTATCTCCTTCTAACAAGCATATGTCTTCGAATGACAGTATTAAATTTTCTATGTTTTCTTTTTTACGTTGAGTCAGGTGTTCTAAGTTTATTGTATCTATCAATTGCTTTCGTCGTATATTTTTTCGTGTTCTTGTGTCTCTTTTTGTGCAATTTCGTTGTGCGTAGTTGTAAATATATGTGTCGATTTTAAATTAGTTTCTTTAGGTGTGAATTTTTCATTGATGTTTTTGAAGTTATTTTCTATATCATTCATAATGTGAATTTGCTGGTTCGTCATTTTGTCATATTTTCTGTCAATCTCTTCTGCAACGTTATCTGTTAACGTGTCGCAACAATTTGAATAATTATTAATAGTATAATTCTCCTCGGTTTCATTGGATTCGTCTTCCAGGGCTTTATTAATATTTCCAATAATTTGTGCCAAGCTTGAGTGATAGTTAGGTTGAGATAATATTTTTGTTTCTGGATTCCCATATATTTGATCATTCGTACTATTTTTCGTTTCTTTTTGTTTGTTACTTATTATATTTAAGATTTGAGTTACATTACCTTACGTATTGATACTTCTTTGCTGTGTGTAATCGTATTTGTTTCGATATCATTTTTGTCTACTATGTATCTTTTGTCAAATGCTATGGGTTCCCATGTGTCATGATGTTCATTAATTTCTTTTGATGTTTGTACTGTAAATGTGTTTGTTTGATTTCTGCTAGTAGTTTCTTTTAATGGCACTTTTTGATTGTTTATTTCCAAGTAACCTCTATCTAATCTTAATTTGTGTTTGGATAAGGCATTTATTCCTATTATTCCATCGTAAGGAATAGAAAAGTTATCTGGTGCTACATGGAAATCAAATGGTTCATCTGCAATATGCATTTTTGTTGAACCTATTGTTCTTATGGCGTCTTCTGTAATTCCTGATATAGATATTTGTTCATTTCTATTTAAATGCTTTTGTGGAATGCTGCTATTCTTGATAATGTTTAGTTGTGCTCCACTGTCTACTAGTAGTTGCAGTTTGTTATTCGAATTTGGTTCAAATATTTCTATGTACTTGAGCAGGTTTTTAAGTTTGACAATGTATATTATGGTACAGTCGTTTGTAATTTGTTGGTTAATATCAGTACTGTTTTTAGCTATATCTGTCTGTAGCATGGTACTCTCTATTTTCTATACATTTTCTTCGAATTTGCTGTATATATCTATTTCTTGTGTTGGGAGAGTGAATGTTTCGTCGTGGAACGTTTTTATTGTCTGCTCATTCCTTAGGCGTTCCTTCCCAAAGGAGCTCCAGAGTTTTCCGAGTTTGTCCCATGTTTGCGACATTTTTCTATTGTATGACCGACACCTTTACAGGTTCTGCAAAATATTCTTTCTTCTTGTAATCTTTTAATTTTTTCACAGTTATCTATGTCATGTCCTGTTTCGTTGCAACCTTCGCATGTGATTGAAATATTTTGAGGTGGATGATTTTTTAGTGCTTGTAGTTTCCTACATTCACTTGCTGTGTGACCTATATTTTTGCAATAAGCGCAGAATTTTTTTCTTTGATCGTTGTTAAAATTGTTTCTGTAGCCGTTATTGTAGTTTCTATTGTAGGTGTTGTAGTTTTGTGGGGTTTGCTG
Organism: Phymastichus coffea; assembly: GCF_024137745.1. Lineage (NCBI taxonomy): Eukaryota > Metazoa > Arthropoda > Insecta > Hymenoptera > Eulophidae > Phymastichus > Phymastichus coffea. The sequence goes on along the minus strand of NW_026706822.1, from coordinate 662,280 downwards.
GGGGTTTGCAGATTGTTGTGTATTCGCTATTTTTCTGCAGAACTTTGCTGTGTGACCTAATTAATCATATAACTGGCACTTGTAATTTGATTTGCTTCTTTGTTCTGTGAAATATATTCGCGCTTCTCCACAATCTTGTTCTTTATGTCCCTGTTCTTGGCATAGGGTGCATATTCTATAGGGTGATCTATTTTTACCTGTTGTGCAAGATTTGATAGAGTGACCTTTTTTGTTGCATTTTTTACAAAAGATTTCAGGGCACTCTTGCGTTGAATGACTTCCCTCTTCGCAAATATCGCATTTGTTTACTTTTTGTGTGATCTTGGTTTTACACTTGATGGCTTCATGTCCCGTTTCTCCGCATTTCCAACATTTTATGTAGTCGGCAATGTAGGGGCATTGACCTACCTCATGTCCTAATTCTTGACAGTACTGGCAATGGATATTTCTTCGTTTGTTTAGCGGGCAAGCGCTTATTGAGTGTCCTTTTTGGCTGCAGTATTTGCATATCAAATTGATTTTGCCTACTAAATTTTTACAGTTATTGGAAAAGTGATCTGATCCTTTACAATAGATGCATGCTGCAGAATAGCAAAATAGCGCTTCGTGTTGGGTGTCATGACAAATTTGACATATCATAATTTTTTTTAGGTAATTCGGGTCTATTATAAAAATCATTGTAGTCAGCATATGTGTTGTTAATTGTCACATTGTCTGTTGCTTTTCTAATATTTATGTCATTTTCAATTTCGATAGCTTTTTTGGACATTTCTTGTAATGTTGTCTCGTTGCCTAGTTCGTATTTTATTTCTGCTCGCATTCCTTTCTTAAAGCATTTTGCTGCGTCTGCATCTAATTCTTCATAGAAATACTTCCTGGCTATTTCATTTGTTTCTTGTATTCTGTATATTTCTTTTATTTCTAATACTAGTTGACATAATCTATTTGTGTATTGAATAATTGATTCTGTGTTTCCTTGTGTTATTTTGCGTATCCTAGCACACAGTTCGTGTATGTCTTCTTGAATTGGGTATAGCCTTCGTATTGCTGTAATTAATTCGTCTATTGTTTCCACACAGCTGTTTTCTAAAGCTTCTTCTGCTTCTCCCTTCATTCTCACTTTCAATAGTTCTACTACATTGTGTTCATCTTGGTCATCTACTAGATTTTTTACTCGTCGTAGTCTCCTGATGTACTTTGCGGGTGGTATACTCGTATTTTTACTATCGAAGTCCGGGACATAATTTATTAATTCTTTGAGAGATAATTTTATTGGATGTGAATTTGCCATATTTATTGGGTTTGTTGCTGGGCTTGTGATACGTTGGTTTCCTTGAATTTGTTTTCCTTGAATTTGCTGAGTGTTTCTTTCACTCTCTTTTTCTTTTGTGTATTGTGTTTTGTTTATTTGTCTAATGTCTTTTTTTGAGTCTTCACTGTTCTGGTGTTGGTTAATAGATTCGTCAGAGATTTTTGGTAATGCGTGTTGTGTGAAGACTGATTCTTCGTTTTTGTTTATGGTGAATAATATGTCCTTTGGTGTTCCTAATATTAGACTTTGTTCACCTAAAAATCCTCCAATGTCTGAATATCTATCGTGTTTTTCTAAGTCAAATGTGTTGAACGTCTGGTCTAGGAGTGAGTATCTGTCTGAATCAGTGTAGTCTCTTCTGTTTGTTTGTTTTTCTGTTAAATTAATTAATTGGTCAGCTGCTGGTATGATTTTCCTTATTGCTCCCGTGAGTTTCTCTTTTTCTGCGATTTCTTCTTGGGTCTTGATCTTAGTCGGCGATCTTCGTAGTTTGTTACTTTTTTTGAAAGCTAATTCATCCAGTCCTTTTTCTAAAAGGTCTTCTAATTTTGGATTCTTGTCGATTTGAGATCGCGTAAATTTTCTAATTACGGATGATGTGTCTTTCATTGTGCTGGATTTCTTGCTCATTTGGACATTGCACTTGATAATAAACGGAATAAACAAAGGGAATTTGACAAAATCAAAATAGAGTGAAGTAGGGAAAAAATATATAAAATAAGAAAAATAATTGTTAGCAAAAAAAAATTATGGTAGAAATATATAGAAACACTATTACTTATTGAGATGAAAAAAATAATTTGTTAGATAAATAATAATATATATTGTCTGATTTTCGTACCGGAACAAATTGTTACGTCTCGTGCATCAACTACGAATAGCTAATGAATGAGACGTTCCAATATGTTGACTAGTGGTTGGATATGTCTCACTTATAATAAATTTATGTGGAAATGTATGTCTAATAATTGCACTACCTTGATAATCGTAGTTTTTAATTGTTGACAGAAATGCAGCAGGCTTGTTGAATTGTATAAAAGTAGCAGGCTCTAACTGCATGTTGAATTGTTCAAATGTAGCAGGCTCTAACTGCTTGTTGAATTGTTTAAATATAGCAGGCTCTAACTGCTTGTTGAATTGTTTTGGGTAGGTTGTTGAATAATTACTTGCACGATATTACTTTGTAACATTCGCGAGTTTATTAAGTAAAGTAACCACCAATTGTCGGACCGGTGTGTACGGAGTTGAGTCTTACAGGTACTTATTGACTGACTGACGAACTACTGATCAACTACCGAGAGTAATTTTTCATTCCTTTTTATATTTTTTATAGCTCTTTTCAGGTCAGTATTGCGATATGGTGTGACATTTTGTTTTTGCTGAATATAAATTTTGCTTTTGGTGACTTTATTTAGGCGTGTCATTTACCTCGTGTTTCGTCAGCTTTTTGCTGACGTGCAAGTATTTTAACAGTTTTGAATTTCATGAATGTGCATTTGTTACAAAAAAGGATGCGTCGTAAGCCGTAACACTTATTCCGGAGTGTCATTCTCCTTGCGTTTCGTCAGCTGACGTGCGAGTAGGTTAGCAGCTTTGAATTTCACGAATGTGCATTTGTTACAAAAAGGATGCGTCGTAAGACGTAACACCAGAATACATTCGGCGAGTACTTCGGGCCAAACAGAGCGTCCATAAATCTCATAATCGTTACGGGGGCATTCACTAGACCGAACGGCATTCTCTCGAATTCCCATAGTCCTGATCCCGGTACCACGAATGCAGTGTACTGCTTACTACTCTCATCTAACGGGATCTGCCAAAATGCTGATCGCAAGTTAATTTTCGAGAGAAAAACCGCGCCGCGCAGTCGGCCTAAAATCGAATCGGGATTAGGCATCGGATATGCATCAATTTTAGTTACTTTATTCACCGGACGAAAGTCAAGGCAAAATCGATACGTTCCGTCTGCCTTCTTGACGATCACCGGCGCACTACTCCACTGACTATTCGACGGTCTTATGATTCCTGCGCGCCACATCCGCATCGTTTCCTCGTGCCTGAAACTCAAGATTGGAGGCGACATTTGCCTCATAGGCGTCTTGATTGACCGCGCGTCACCGACGTCTATGATGTGCTTAATCAAGTTAGTTACGGCCGGCGTGGCTCCGGGCTTCGGCACATATCTGTGCACGAGTGCCAACACCTGTTCTCGCTGCCTTTCACGATATTTAGTCAATCCTTCGCATTCCGCAAATATTTGCGCCGACCCTTTCTCGTTACTTGCAAACGGAATCCACGTTTTTGAGCCTTTCGGCCTTCATTCGCGTTTCTCAATACTAAACTCTTCTATCCACTCGTTCCAGAAGTCAATACCGAGTATCAGATCGTGCGCGCATCTCGCCACCGCGCATGCAGCCAAAGCTCCGCAGTTTCCGTCGATTTCCAGGTGGAGCTTCAGATCTCCGAACGCGCCTGGTTCTTCGCCCGAGAATCCCTTTACTACTATAGTCGGAGTTTTCAATCGCGACTTGAATCTATTCGCTAACCCCGGGTCTACGACGGTCACTTGCGCACCTGAATCAAGCAGAGCCGAGTAGTTCGTACCGTTGATATTAATCGTGGCGAAGAACCTGTTCTCGACTATCGCTATATGCGCTACGTCCTTACGACTCGTTTTCCTTGTAGTAGAGCTTCCCGAGCTTGACTCGGCCTTCCCCTCCACTAAGACGAAAGGTGCTTTCGCCATCTTTTCCGATACTCTCACGTCTTCAGCAACGACCCTACTGTCTTTTAACGACCCATGTGTTGCTAAATCGATCAGCATAGGCGGTCTCAAGGAGCATCGCTGCGGTTCCATCGCTGCTGGCTCGACTTGTTTATCGCCCCGCTTCCTGACCTCTAAACCCGCTGGAGGGCTAAAGGAGCGTAAGCACAGCGTTTCCGCGATCCGCTAGACTTGGCCCCTGTTCAGCGCTTTGTTTGTCCTGCTCGGGTTCTCGCCCTCAACGACACGGTCTAACTCACCGCGGCCGGAGCATCGCGATTCCCCGAGACCTACGCTCTTTTCCACCGCTCATTCAGGCTCTCCTATCATCACCTTTGCCGATCCCATTAAGCCGCACGGCTCCTCCTATGCCGCGTTCCCTGACTGGACGCGGGTCAATGATACCTCACTCGACGCATCGTCTCTGTGTGACCTCTGCCACGTGAACGCCGACGTTAGCACGGACAAACGGCTATCTCGTGACCTACCCGTCGCTCCTACCGATTCGAAGAAATCTTTGTTGTCAAGGTCAGTTACTCTCAACCGCTCGTACCTACTCGATAGATTTTCTCAGAAGACCGCTCTCAATCCGGTCTGCTCAATACTCGCGTCTCCGACTACGCGTACCCGATCCGACTCCAATTTCTTTTCACTCGTTACTCCGCTGCCAGTGTTCAAGGCGGGCGGGTTCTGGCGGATGCGAACACCGCTTCGCCTATCTCAAATCTTCCTCTCTCACTTATGCTCGCTAAGGCATGCGCTCGGCGTGCCATCCGTTCCCGGTGGCGGTTGCAATCACGACGCTCTCAGGAAGCTCGATTATAATCCGCTTAGCAAAAACGTGGATGATGCATGTAGTGCACCATATGGCCAACCGCGAGACTGGCCAGGTCACTTTGTGCAAAAATCTTTTGTCAAAGCGGCGGACAGTAATTGTCTTCCTTAGCAGAGAACGGAGAATCCTCAAACAAACAACTCGTTGTTTTAGGAGAGGACGTCGAAAACTTCTCTCTTTTGTGTACGGGCATATACAAATGCTGAAGTACAAAATGCGTCACCGATTGCCCTCGACAAGCAACTAATGCTAGTCGACCCGAAGTGAATGCAATGTGTATTTGAACGAAGACTTGCAATCACATGTGCGGATGTGTGTACCTTCACGTGGCGGGGCTGAAAACGCTGTCTCTGTAAAGAAACAGTAGGCAAAATACACAACGCTTGCCCCAGGGCAATAGGCCAACCGGCCAAACAAAACAAACAACACGGACCATGACAATACGTGGTGAGGTGCGGCCTGTAAACGCCCAAGCATTCAACGCGGAGTCTACCACACCCCAAGAGCTCAACTCGAGCCCAGAAAAGCCAAAATCCGGGAGTCACTTGAGGGGAAATCTCTTAGGATTGTGGTACCGCGTGCCCTCATAGAGAACGGGAGACCGCTCCGGGAGCTAGTTGCAGAGGACCAATGGTCCCGGCAATCCGAATTTAATTCGGGTAGATAATAAATTACTCCCTATCGACTGGCAATCGGTAGGTGCCACTACTGTGGGTAAAGAGTCGCGGCCGTGGTCATAGCAGCCATCCAAAGTTTTTTGCCTCGAGCTCCCGGAGTAAGGCCCGACACCAATTGTGCGAGAGAACAGTCCATTGGGCCGAGTAACTCTCAATGACTAGAACGCACTACGGATGCCAAAACCCTTAGGAAAAATATTTCCACAGAATGGTAGCATCCTTCCTGCTAAGGAATTGTTTAAGCCCTAATAGCTAAAGCAATTTTGCAATTGAAAGCGAAATTAGTGGCTGTCAGCTCCCTTTGAAAGCGAAAACCATGCACTAAATGTCCATCAGATCCAGTGCTGCTAATGGCGAACACAGGCTAAGATGATAGTAAAGGCGGAAACCCGACATGCTCACTCAAATGCTACTTTGGTTGCAATTCGTCTAACACCTAACCCGGACTTGACCAAACGAGGTTTGATTAAAAATCAAACTCAGCGTGAAATAAAAACACGCTGGTACACTCGTAATTAGTTTTAAGTTATATTATAATAAGTTTAGTTCTAAGCAGTTAACAGTAATTTAAGCAATAGCATAAGCAATAGTACAGTAAATATAAAATAGTTAAATAGTATTAAGTTGCGTTAAATAGAAATAAGAAAGTTACCAATTAAAGATTAAAAATCAAAATCAAAATGAAAGTTTAATTAAAAAATTAAAAACAAGAAAATCCTTAAATCAAATCAAATCAAAATCAAAATCAAAACCAAAATCAAAATCAAAACACATTAAAAGCTAGAAAAATAACTAGCTAATCAATCAAATGTAAATAAAAGAACCATGGGAAACCATGGAGAAACCCGAAAAGGTAACGAAGCTCAAGCTCAAGTCAACATGCACACGCACAAGTACTCACTGCTCGCACTCGAACGCCACTCACTTAATTGAACGCGCAAGTTAATGCCAGGACTAAAGTCGAAAGCCACCCTCCAAATCGCCAGCCTCGATCCCAAAGGAGGAAAAATATAACTAGACATTGCGTTGTACCTTGAAAGCGATATGGTCAACCATTCTAGGTATAACAAGGCGAGGAAACGTAAGCAGGAGGCGACCGTTGAGAAACCAGAGCACTGCTCTAATACTCCGGTGCCAACTCAGTTTCCGTCGCAACCAAACAATCTTGACGAAAACGAAGACGATTGCCCACCAGTTAAGAGGTTCAAGTTGAACGCACAACAAAACCCTGAACTGGGCCTGAAACTGAGGATCATACAATTGAACCTCAACAAAAGGCAAGTAGCCGACGATGAGCTGGGAGAAATCTTGACAAACAGAAATCTTGATATACAAGTGGCACTGGTGCAAGAACCATATCACTGGAATAACGCAATTTCATGTATGGGCAGCATCGCAGCTATTCATGGAGCCAAAAAGGGCGAAAAGATTCAAGCTGCGATACTTTACAATCCGCACAAAGTCACCGCTAGTCGGAGCCTTTGGTGAAATTTATTTCATAAGCATCTACTGCCAGTTCAGCCACAGCAGAAAGACCTATCTTGACAAACTAGCTGAGACTCTAAAGCAATTGAAAGGCAAAAGAGTCCTAGTTGGAATGGATGCAAATGCCAAGTCAAAGATCTGGTCTAACACACAGGACAAGAATGGAATAGTCATTGAAGAATTCATAGACCAATTCGGGCTAATAGTGGCCAACAGGAGGGACCAACTTCCAACGTGCCGTAGTGCGAGGGGTGAGACGGACATCGATGTAACCTTACACACATCTAATCTGTCAAACCTCTTGACTAGCTAGGCGGTGAAAGAATGGACCACCAGTGACCACAGGCCCATAGTGATTGAACTGGATTTTGCCTCACAACCAGCCAGACTCTACGAACCAAAGAAATATTAGAACCAAGGTTTAACATGAGAAAAGCTGATTGGGAGAAATTCGGGAGACTTTGTAAATTCGAGAAAGAGAACCTTTCTAAACTCCCCTTGGAAACCCCTAAAGACATTGAAACATATGTTTCAAAATTTGAAGACGTTCTGATAAGGGCAGCAAAGGACTCTATTCCATCAAAAATGAGAAGAACGCGCTCTCAACCCTGGTGGAATCCTGATTTGCGAAATAAGAAGCGAGCGATATAAAGACAACAAAAAATCGTTGCTCTGAAAAACAAGGAAGGACCGAATATAAAACAAAGGAAAACCCTAGATCACTTGAAAAATTAAGTCAAATGAATTCCCAATATGCAACGGCCATTAAAAGAGCCAAAAGCAATAGCTGGCGAGACTTCTGCACTATTGAAAGTGAAAAGAACGCTTGGGCGTATCCATACAAACAAGCATCCAACAAAGTCAGAATCTCAAAAGCAATGTGCACGGTTAACTGTAATGGTTCAGTTACAAATGACTGGAAAGAAACAAGCATGGCTCTACTAGAAGGATTAATGCCTGATGACGACCCAAGCTGCGAAAACGATGCACATGCAGAAATTCGCAGATATATGCGGGAGGTTCCGACAACCTGCGACGCAATGCCTTTCCTAACAAGGGAAGTCGAAATGGCTCTTAGAGCGAACAAGGCAGGGAAATCACCAGGCAAAGATAAAATAGAGTCAGAGATGCTTGTAAACGCAAAACCATTACACCAGGAACTGACGCGACTTTTCAACGCCTGCTTAAAATGCGGAGTGTTCCCCAGAAGATGGAAAAGTGGAATGCTAATCACGTTACTCAAAGGGGTTGAAAAACCCGAGAACGAGATTAAATCATATAGACCCGTATGTCTACTCCCTATAGCGGGAAAGACACTCGAGAGGCTTGTGATTCAAAGAATATCCAACATTCTTAACAGCTCGGACTGGTCTTCGGAAGATCAATTTGGCTTTAAGGCAAATAGATCTACAGAGGACGCCATTAGAAGACTACATGAAATAGTAGAAGAGGAAGAATCTGATCCGTCGACCAAGTACGTAGCCGCTATTCCACTAGACGTCTCAGGAGCATTCGACGACTTATGGTGGCCAAGCCTGCTTTCTCAATTGAAAGAAAGAAATTGCCCGAAGAACATCTACAAGCTCCTCCAGAGCTACTTCAGTGATCGAGAGGTGGGCATATATGCTCACTTCGAAGAAACACTGAAAACAGTGACGAAGGGGTGCCCACAGGGTTCAGTATTTGGACCGGTAGGCTGGAATGTCATCTTTGACAAACCACTCCGGGCAATCAGGGACGCAAGATACGAAGTAGTAGCCTACGCAGACGATGTACTTCCTATCATTAAGGCGAAGACACGCATTGATCTTGAAAGACAAGTTCAAGAAATCATTAATATAATGACGAACTGGTGCAAGTCTGACAAAATGAAGTTGGCAGTGGAAAAGTCAGCACTAATATGGCTTAAAGGCCAGCTAAGCGAGAATAGGAACCCTACAGTCAAAATTGGGAAAGACAACATTAGAACGCACAAAACAGTCAAGTACCTAGGAATCACGATCTCGAAGGGCTTCCGATTGGAAGAACATATTCGAAACGTAGTTCAAGACTGTAATAACACCTATTTCAAGCTAAGTAAAATAGCAAAAGCGAACTGGGGCCTAAAATTCAATTCCATGAAAAAGATATATAATGGCTTCCTATTATCGAAAGTTACATATGCCGCTGCGGGCTGGTGGCAAAGAACTAACATCAAACAACAATCTGCTTTAGAAAGATTGCAGCGATCAGTTCTTTGCAGAACACTCAAAGCCTACAAATCGATCTCTCATGAAGCGGCGCATGTGCTAGCAGCCTCTCGACCAATAGCTCTAGAGCTCGACGCGAGAGTTGCAAAGTACTGCGTCAGGAAAGGGAAGTCGATTAAAATGCACGGCATCCGAATTAAATCCGAAGAACTTCGATCGGGCACATTAAAAATCTCGAAAGCCATACAACTTATCAACGATGAAATCGAAAGGGTATGGCAGGAGAGATGGCAGTCAGCCACAAATGGCAGGAGAACGTACTGCTACTTCCCAGTAATCAAGGACAGATTAAAGAAGAGGTGGCTAAATCCCAATCACTACACAGTCCAGTTTATGATTGGACATGGCGCTTTTAAGTCATACCTCCACAAAAGAGGACTATGCGAAGACCAACTGTGTAGCTGCGGTGAAATAGAAAGCGAAAGTCATATTCTCTTTAACTGCGAAGATATAAGGGAACTAAGGAAGCCATTAATAGAGGCTGTCGAAAAGAAGGGTCATACATGGCCTTGCCCGGAAACGGCCCTAGTATCTAGCAGGAAAATCTACAAAGTCTTTGAAGACTTTGCTAGAAAAGTCATAGAGCCCAGAGAGGGAGCACCTATAACAAAGAGAAAGCGCAGAAAAATAGTCACGAACTATGGTAGAAAGACGCCGCCTCTTACAAGGTCCCTAACCAAAAGACAAAAACTCCCACAATAACCTAATTTTTGAAATTTTGAACCCAGACAAGCTTATAAAGCTTGAAATTTTTGAACGATAATTTTTGAACATCAACTTCAGAACTAAATTCTGAAGCTTGAATACTCGAACGCAAATTGCCCCATTTGACCCAACGACGGAGTTTTGAACCGAATGCGTAGCATGACCGGCAAGAATACTGAAAAATGCCTGGGGAATCGCCTTGACGGCTAGACCATACCCCGCCCTGACATAACAAGTCAAAAACCAAATCGAAAGAGCAAATATCAGTATCAGCCAAGTCATAAAACCATTCTTTAGAAAGCGAGATCTGACCTTGGGACAAACGGCGCAATAACAACCTTTCAAATGACGGATACCCACCAGCGTTAGCGGGGATGACCGAAATGCAATGGGAAGATGTACCTCGGTACGTCGAAGCGATGGACCTGTGAGTCGTGGGAGAAATCCCTTAATACAGGTACGCAGGGTGGGATGTTTTTCGAACGCGAGCCCAGGAGGGGAGGCTTAGTTGGTTGATCGTCTTAGGAATTTCCTCTGGCTGTCCCAGCTGAGTTTCTCTTCTGACATCCCAACTTGGGTTGGCCTCTGCGGGGTAGTGGTACCAGGTCAAGCAAATCTCGTAAGATCTGTATGCTGCGTGCTTTCGACGCAGTAGACGTTGGGGCAACTAGAGTCCCATCGCGCCCAAACCGAGGGTCAAGCCTTTAGTTCCGCTCTCCTTGAGCGTTGAACCTTGAAAAGATCGGTACTCCTCTCGAGGAGGTCGCCGCCTTAGATGAAAAAGGTTCCGACTCACTGTGTGCGGGATGTCGCAGCAAACTTGACTTCCGGATCTCCAAAAATTTTTGAAAGCGAAGGAGTGAAAGACAGTGGGCTATGCCAACCTGTTGATGCCCAGTGAGAAGGGTGGTAATGTTTGATTACGCTGTGCCTCCCTCAAATCGGAAAAGTATGACAACACACAAACACTAAATCCGTTCCCGGTATACCTTTAACGCCAGCCATGCTCGCTCTAGCCATCTCACGCCGGGGTCGGTGAACGAATCCCGGCCCCCGCTTGCGGTTTTCCCTGAGGCTTCACATTACCCGCACACGTAGGACACTCCTTAAATACGAAGTCCGGCGTATCACAAACCTGACACGACACCGAGGCTCCCGGACACGCGTTAGCATAATGCCCTAGCTGTTTGCACTTGAAATATCGTGGCACGTTCTCGCCGCCTCCGCGACTTCCACCAGTGCTCCGGACCGGACACTGTGCGCTTCTATGCCCACTCACTCCGCACGTGAAACAAACTCCGCTAAACGGGCGGCTACCTGCAAGCCCGCCACTATTCCGAGGTCGCTCCCTTCTTTACTACAAAATCAAACTCGGCGGCATCGCGCCCTGCTATCGCGCCTGTCCCGAATCGTTTGTCCTGGCAGCCGAGGATGCGGCGTCCACCACACTTGAACCTCCGGTACCATCGCCTCGCCGTTCAACCGGGTTTCCCTGCCACGACTGAGAAACGTTCACCGCAATTTCTCCTTCCGAGGAGGTACTCTTCCTTCTTTTATTTCACGTCTGTGATCTAGCATTCCCCGCCCGCTCGACTGGGGCATTTTCGGCCTTTTCCTCCGCCTCTATCGCGACTGCATTAGCAGATCTCTTCCCGGGTCTCGCGGCGCCCTTATAAGCTGCATCAGCCACCAACATACGATCGGGGGCAGGTGGCGACCGCCAACGCTTCTCTCGGTCACGCTGCCGCTCATACTCGCAGCCCTCCCGTTTTAGTTCTCTCAGAGACGAAAAAGATTTCCGGTACAGGACTCTCGCGAATGTCGGGTGTAAGCCCTCCTTGCAGATGCTCACCTGCTTCTTTTCCGACGGGGGTCGGTCAAAACGCCTAACTATAGACTGGAACGCGTTGATGTAGTCACTCAGGGACTCCCTCTAGGCTTGCGTGCTTAAGCGCAGCTCCTGATATAAATCCGATCGCTTCCAATGCTTACCGAATTCCTCATTAAAGGCTTCTAAAAACTCATCGAGGTTATACCAATTAAACTCGTTATTCCGGTATCACAACGCCGTTTTCCCCGAGAGTACCACACCGACTGCTTCCAAGATCACATCGTCGTCCAATCCGTAAAACCTTTGACACCGCGTTAATTCTCTCACGAATCCGTCCGCGTCCGCGTTACTATCCCCGCTAAACTTAAACCACCAGGCCCGGAATGCGCTCACCGCGTTCGCCGACCTATCTCCTATGTACTGACGTGGCGCACGGGCGCTCGCTCTTGCCCGACGTCTCGCCTGGCCCACTCTATGCCTCTCGTGCGCGCGCACGTCATTCGTATCCGAGCCCGACGAGTCGGTGCTTTCTCCCGCCCCAGCTCTGGCTCGAGGCCTACGCCGCGCGCGGTCTTCGCGGTGGTCACCTGCTCCGCCCTCGATTCCTTCGTCCTTAATCCAGACCGATCGCCTTTCTTCGCCTAACTCGCACAAGATATCCCTCCTTCAAACGAAGAAGAAAGAAAACCTCCTTCAAACTACTAGCCAGGTCCGCCGGCTCTCCCGCCGCAATTGGCGTGCTCGACTCTTGTCCGGCGTTAATCGGGACTTTGCTCGTGGCCTCATTCGCTTCTTCATCCGAGAAGAATTCCTGCTCGTCTCCACCCTCTGACTCCGCTTCGCTAACGGTAGAAGGGGACGGCTCTTTACTCGGCGGTCGCGTCTCCGAGGCTCGAGCAGCTATCGGCACGGCGGAGGCCCGTTGCGCTCGCCCATCAGCCTGCACTCCTATCGCGGCCGGCTCTACTCGATAGAGGTTGTTAGCGCTACCGGATAGGGCCTCTCGGACTTCTCGGCGCGTCACTAAACGCGGCAACTGCGTAAATGCGCCCCACACCTGACCTAGGATGCCAGGCTTATCCTCTTGTCCATAGTATCGGACACCGGGATTTTGAGCCGGCTCCGCTTCAGTGCTCGTCGCCAGCATTTCCTCCGCGCGCGTCAACTCGTCGCTTCCTGTCCATCGGTCCTTCGAACTAAGTCTGGCCCCTCGGCTATGCATCGCTGCGTGACTCGGTTCTACGCGTCGCAACGCCGCGTGCGATCGGCCACGACTCCTCATGGAGAATACTTTCGGGCGGCCCTGGGATGAAGCCCAACGCAAAGTCTCCAGGAGCTAACGGCGGATTCAACTCAGGTCTCTCGCGCGCGATCATATACCGCAACATGTGGTCCTGCAGGTCCTCGTATGGGCCACTCACGCTTAACTGGCTCCTCTGTAACAGAGCCACAAGCTCAGCCGGTAGGGTCGGGGCGTGCGAGCGCTGATTTCGCGCATCACGGTTTTTATCGGTCGCGAGGACGGCATCGTGACGTCGCCGTTCTACGATATCACTCGGCGCAAATGATCAGTCCCTGACGCGAGTCACTGGCAAGATCCGTGACCTACACCTGCAATAACGCGACCAAAGCCTTTGGTACAAATGCGCTAATCCTACACAACAAAACGCTTTCTACAATTACTCAGGTGCGGTTTTACGCACCTCTTGACGGGCTAGGTAAAACTCTACTCGAGAAGGTTACGGATTAACGCAATTCCTTCTCGCACTAGGTACACTCAGCGGCTTTACGCCAAATGTTTACCCTGCGTCCTACAGTTCCCCTCTTTCTCGCAACAAACACTACAGAACAAAGTCAAATTTCATAACATGCACATTAGCCGGGCTCTCGGGCAAAGACGTGTCGACTGTTCAGCGATAATCCGCTTAGCAACAATACTACTCGACTCGGTTTTGTGCTTCACAACAAAAACAATTAACGACAATTAGCGACCTTCTGAACACTATTCCGAATGCACATTCGTCCAGGCCTAAGCGCAGCGACGACACTAAGCGGTGATGTTTGCTATCAAAGTAAAATGAAAAACAACATTCGTTCACATTCAAACTCGGTATTTCGACGGTCCGCACAGCTCTTAGCTTGTCTAGCTTCGAAGGCGCAGCTGGCCTGCGTGTATCTAAACAGACCGCTCGGTTTACTAACAGGCACTATTCAACCACTCGCGGCTCAAAACAACAAGCGTTTACTCACGTTGTTCGACCTTCGCGCGACTTCGACGCGCGCTTTCTACCCAGCCTTTGTCCTATCAAATTTCACGATTTTAAAATTACAAGTGCGTTTCCATCCGCACTCCGTTCCTGTCAGCCGATAAATTGCCAATTCTTTCAGCTTTCCCCACAAGGGATGCCATGTGACACTGATGATTAAAAATCTAACGCGTTATGGAGAATGGTAATTTCCACGAGCAATGCAAAGACCCGTGCCCAAGCGTCGTATCACAAATTATTTTTAAAGGGGAAGGTAAGGGAGGCTCTTTCGTTCCTCTGAATGATGACGATGGGCCTCGTCATTAAATTAGCGTTTTGGACTCCGGCTTGAGAGGAAAGGAATGTAAGGTGCACACAATAATCACTTGCGATAACCGTTAACAATATTTATTCTCGACTTTTAACAATAAAGAGAGACGACGCGAGTTCACGCGTCGTTCTCAACGCCGCGTACCTGCGTTCGTGTGGACAATCGCACGGGGCACGTTACAACGATTCGAGAGAATACAAAGGAGGGACTCGTTACAATTATGGAATTTGCCGTGTTCGCGGAAGATCGCGACTACTTCGCCGACGCGTTGCGCACTCGCGGATGTAGAGAGAAAGAAATAGGGAGAGAGAGAGAGAGAGAGAAGACCTGACCTGGTGAGGCTGCTGGCAGAAATCGCCGCTGATTCTGCTGCAGGAACTGTTGCTGGTAGTTGCTGACAGAAACCACTCCAGGATCTGCAGGCAGAAAATACTGCTGGACTGCTGGCAGGCTTGGATGTGGCTTCCACGATGCTAGCGTCGTTGGAAGTCCTCTCTCCTTGTTGCCAACTGCTAATCGTCCTCTGCTTCTTTGTCTGAGTTGTTCTCTTTCACGTGCGCACGCTCGACCGTCAAACGATCCGACTACCTCTGAATCTCGGCTCGAACTCTCTCATCTAATCGTTCGCGCGTCGGCTCGAGCAACGCCGGCGGCTTCGCTCTTGCGAGCGGATCGCCGCAGGTCATTCGCCCTCGCTTACTCTCTACTCGCGACGCGTCATTCTCTCTTTCTCCTTCTTGCCGCAGCCGCTCACGCTCCCAATTGGCTGCTAATGACGATGCCCGGCTCAGGTATTGGTCCTGAAATAAAGCGATGCGAGCATCGGTATCGGTTCGTAATTTCAAACGCTCGCCAGGGCAACAGCGAAGGAGCAAGGCTGCGAGAGAGAGCGAGAGAGCGAGCCAAACAGGGCCGGCTATTCTAGCCAGGGCCCCGTCACACAGTATATATGCTGATACAAGTAACAGAAAACCCGAGTAAATGATTGAAAATTAAAAACCCAATCCAATCCGATTGACGAGGCTTAGCCGCGCCAACTTTTGGCCTAGAATGTATACCCATGTGCGCGACTGCAAATGCCAACAATGCAAGGTAGAGCAATGACTGCATTTATAAACTATACGAATGCGCAGATTGGAGAGGCTCTGAAGAATAGTGGCGAGCGATATGACCGAACCCTCCCCTCGGAGCCCTAGGGGTTTCGAATATATCCTGGTGCTTGTTAACTTATTTATCCGACGATTAAAGTGTATTCCGCTAGGGCACGCAAGCGGTAAAAACATCGCAAAGGCATTGCATGAGTGTATAGTGCACTTTGGAATGCTGCAAGCATTATTATCGGACAATGGCACCGAATTTAAGTATCACGCATTCAAAAGCTACTTACGATCAACTGGAATTGGCGATTAGTTCACGCAAATCAACGGAATTGGGATGAACTTATTCAGCTCTTTCTTCTGGCGTTTCGTTCTTCACGAAATGAGACAGCGAGGATGACTCCTGCGGAGATGTACCTTGGACAAGATCTTCGATTGCCCATTGACTTACTCCAAAGATGTTCACCCAACGTTGTTCCCGAAACTCCCTCCAATTATGTCACAAGAATTCGTCATCAATTACACCAAATTCATGATGTTGCTTGAAAAAAGATGAATTTACAATCCAACCGTACCAAGATGACCTATGATAAATCTTCTGTTTTCAAGTCATTGGAAGACAAAGAAAAGGTTTGGTTCTTCAATCCGAAGAGAAAAATTGGAAAAACTCCGTAGTTACAATCCTATTGGGAAGGTCCATATGAAGTTATTCGAGAAATTAACGACGGTGTTTATTGTATAAGACAATCCCCAAGACATAAGAATAAAATTATACATAGTGATAGACTTGCGAAATACGTTGACCGTCGTTAATTGGAGAACTGTTCTGCTTGAGTTTTTGGTGCTGTGGTTTTACTTAAGCTGGGGGCAAATGCCAGAATAGGAACTTGGGTTGAAACACAGAGCGTCAACTCCCAACCAAGTTCAATCTCCTATATATCCCCCAAAATACTCCTTTCGAAATTTCCTGACGTTCAAGAAACGGGTCCTTTGTTTTCTGAAATGATGATTGGCTTCGGGCCTAGAGTCGTCATTGGAAGACTGAAGATCAACCTGCTTGAAGTCAAGAGAGAAGATTCAAGAATCAAGAGACAGGTCTCAGTTTTCTTCTGGAATATTGGTTAGGTTGTGCTCGAAGATTTGGTATCTTGGGCAACCTTGGAGCCTTCATTGGTTGAAGACGGATTAATCTGCTTGGTTCAAGATTTTCTTATTGTCGAGGACGACAATTATTTTTCAAAGAAGGGGATAGTGTTACGAATGCGGTTTATAATATCGAATTCATACGTTTGTATCCACGGAAACGTCAGAATAAATATTTTTGTTGTTGTTTAGTTGGTTGACGTCTGAGAGTCAAATTGAAAGCATCACGTTTGTGTTTCAATAAAGTTAAGTTTGAGTTTCAATAACGTTTGTGTTTTAATAAAGTTTAATTTGAGTTATTTGCGTATTTTTATTGACTATACGTAAACGTAACAATATGATCCGCAAGCTAACTCGATAAAATGTACCTTCAAGACAATGATCAAAGCCTTCTTCCGTGAGGCTTACCGAAACTAGAATGAGTTTGTACCTAAGTTAACTTTTACTCTGAATACCGCGATGCACAGTACGACGGGGCTGAGCCCCGTATTTCTGAATTTCGGCCGTCAACTCGATCCACCAGGATACATCTGGCGAGCAGTAGTCCAGGCCGCCGTAGAGCAGAGCGACACTGATGCTGTGACCTACTGGTCGGAGCACGTGATGAGCAAGATAACCTTCACCCAACGAGCGAGGGAGAAGGCCAAAAAGGAAGGCAAGCGCCAATCAAGTGCCTACAATGCGAAGCGCCGGCTCGCCAGCTTCAATATCGGTGACTGGGTGCTGAAGCGCAACCGGGTCTTCTCGAACATCGGGCGGTGGATAGCGCGGGATTAGCCCGAGATTATGCCGGCCCGTATGTAGTCAGCGATGTGGCTGGGCACAATACCTACCATCTAAGCAATGAACATGAGGATTTAACAGATCCCATCCACGTTGAGGACACCAAAGTATTCCATCGGGCAGCAGATGAGCGCGGCAAAACTGAAGAGAAGGAGCCACGGACAACAACAAGAATTCAACCACCACAGAACGAGCGCTGACGTGCGATCCGTCGCTGTCGAGCGCCAGAGAGACCAGCGACGTTGAGGGTGACTCAGCGGAAAAGTAAGAAGTGGTAATCGAGCAACCTTCCAAGAGTGGCCACGGGCATTCGCTGAAACTCACGGGGACGGGCAAACGGACGAGCGACCCGAGCGATCGGCCCGGATGATGGCATGGACGACCGAGGAAGGCCATATACCTCGTATTGATAGATGCATCGGGACCAGTCCTAAGCGTAACACCAGTAGTAACGAGTAAGCGCAGACCGGACTGGCCACGCAAAGACGATTACGTATCACTATTCCGTATTCCGTACGAGTACGTATACTCTTCCAACGTATTAGAGATTGTGCAGCATCGTTTTCTGCAATTTCTTGCTAACAAATTTGGTCAACAGATGGACGTCTATTCTCATGACTATTATTCGGAGGTAGCTAAAAAATTCAATATTTTCTCTGTTACATCTTTTATTAAATATCAGTTGGCATTGTTCATATATAAACTGTGTCACAATCTCATTAATTGATGCTCCCTTTACGATCGGATCTTGTATGCTGTTCCACCCCGTATTCTTCGACTTCGTCATCATACTTTCTACATCCGTTCTCGTAAAGGCAATCTTAATCATCTTTCTGTTATTGATCGGTCCTGTATTATTGTTAATAATCTGTCGGCTTCGATCGATATCCACTGTGTTAGTGTTGGATTTTTTAAAAGAGCTGTTAAGTCAGACATCCTTCAATTCCGATATCTAATACCCGTTTCATTGACTGCTGTTTTCTTCCCCATCGTAATTATTCATTATTAGTTTAATGTTATTTTAGTATTCTGTACTTTTATATCTAATTAAATTTTATCACTACGTTATTAATCTGTTAATTTTGTACTTCCAGATTAGTTGTTACTATTTTTTTTGTATTTACTTTGTATTTTTATATTTTTATATTTTCTTTATATTATGTATTATTTTTTATATACATCAGAGATTATATCCTGTATAATAAATATTACAAAAAAGTACATTATTGCCTACAAGCCATAAATATGATTAGCTTCTCTGCTCTAGATACTAGCTTATGAATGAAATAAACTTTTTCAGCAATCCATAAATAAGATGAAATTCATAAATATCACTCTTGGCGTTAATTTACCACTAATTTCGAAAAAATAGATTCATATGAAAAATTTAGTTATATATATACATACGTGGTTTAAAGTTTTAAAGTTTTTTATACCCTTCTGACTTTACTAAGTATTTAATATTGATGGAATAATTTTCAGGGTATGAAGATCAATATTGATAATTTTTCAAATACTTGTGTCGTCAAATTATAATGATGCACTAAAGCGTTTAACAAAAATGTGCTGCCTTATATTGGATAGTCGATTGTTCCGATTAGACAGAAAATATGGGTGGGAAAGTTAATTTTTTCATCTTGTCTATCTATTACTGATGGTATAAAAATATATGTCATTATGACGTGGTGCGGTTCGGAGCGTCCCGACTCTTCTCTACTCAAATATTATAAATGTCATTCGTCTAAAAAAATTGGTGCAGCTGTTTGCTTAGTATGTGAAAATTTTTATTACACAAATACAACGCAAGAAGCCCCATCAAATTCAAAAACATCTCATTCGTGATCTGCCAAGACCATTCTAATCTAGCGCTCGCCTCAAATCTACCATATGGTAACTTGAGCGAAGAAGTGAGACAACTGATAGATCAACACAAACTTGTAAATAGAGAGTAGATAAAACGGGAAATATCAATTGAAATCATACACGAAAAACAAATAAAATGGCCAAATCATGGAAACGACAATATATGAAAATTTCGAAGAATTGCAAACTCTTGAAATTATTGTTGAAATAAAGACAATATAAAATTACAACACCATTCAAAAATTCATATGCTAAGGTTGCCACAATGCCCAAACCTACTTAAACACTAACTAAAAACTATCAAATAATATTAAAATTGAAAAAGAACAAAGTAGAAAACCAATAGTTGAGATTACGAGAATCTATAAAGCTTTCACAATAAGTAAAAAATTATAGAAACAGACATTAAACAAAGAAATTTTAGCAAGTTTACGGATAAATTTAAAGTCTTACATGTCTGTATATTAATGTAAGTATATTAATTGAGGTAACATCTATTTTATACAAACATATTAAAATAACAAAAATAGAATATTCATTAGATGTTAAGACTGTAGAGTATTTGACGTCATACACGTATCTCTGCCATAAGTGCTCGAGGTTCCACCACAGTGGTAATAAATGCAAAAATGAAGCCACGTGCATCAAATGCACTGGCAATAATACAGTTGACAAATGCAATAGTAATATCACTAAATGCCCAAATTACTCATACCACTATAACAAGAATTACCTTATTATGTCTCTCTCTCCTCACTATCATAACTATTGTTATATCATTACTATTTCCTATCCTATATATGTAGCGCAGCGGCAGCAGTAATAGCAGACGAAAGGTAAGAGAGAGACGCGTCGACGACAAGCAGAGAGAGAGAGAGAGAGAAAGAGAGAGAGACCCGCGAGTATGCGTGTGGGTATGTGTGAGATCCGCGTGGCGAAGAGTAGAGGGAGCGCGAGGAACAGTAAATAGCTGGCGGTTTTTCAATGAGTGAGTACGTGTTATGCACCTCGTGGCTTTCTTTTCCTTTGTGTGGTCCTTCTGGTAGTTCTTCCGTGCGATCTGCGTGCGGCCTTGTTTTGCGACTTTTCGAAACTGTGCGGGTATGATAGGTAATTCTGTGCGTACACTACAAGGACTATCAGTGCAATCGTGCAAGACCACTGCTACTATCGTTGTTGCCACGGCCACGAGGCTTGGAAGTACCGAGCGAGTGGCGATGCGTATCCGCATCTTTTCGAGGGCTTGACCAGAGCATCATTTGCGTGTATCTGCTAGATCTTTTCTCTCCCTCACTTGCTTGCTTTTCTCTCTTTGTCGCTACTCTGTACACTTCGTTTTCTTTCAGTTTCTATACAAACACGTTTTGTTCACATTACTTTTTTTTTTATTTTTGATTCACACGTGATTCTCTTCCTTTTCCCTCGAATGTGCTTATCTTTAGTATTATATTACCAGTTATTCATGATAATTAATGATCATTAAGTATTCCCCTTAATGATCATTATCCGCTTTTAATGTCTCTGGACTGCTCTAGTAAAAATATTCACCCACCAAATCACAACAACAATATTAATTTTTAAAAACTAATATGGTAACTACCGTCAAGACTATACATTAGGATGATAGTTCATCTATAACTGATCTGAATATAGCAACCGATACATTAATAGACAATATATAACATTGTATTAAAAAAGCCGACATAAACAACACCACTCCAAAAAACAAAAAGCAGATGAAACCAAGAAAATCATGAATAACTAAAGCAATACTTCTGGTGTAATGACCCGAATAACATAGATAAAAAAGAGATTTAAAAACAGTAAATCAAACTCCTGAACAAAGTTATAAACAACGATAAGAAAAATTTTGATAAAAAACTAATTGAATCATCTATAAATAACCCAAGAAGTTTGTGGTCAACAATAAATAATAAATTAGGTAAAAATACAATGAAAACCTAAACTATTGATTATATAATTGATAACAATATGAAAATATTAGACGTAACATACTGTCTTGATTCCCTTATAATTTTTTAAATGATAAATTTTGTAATGATAATAGCCTATAATAATTTGACTCCAAGAGAAATCAGGTATACACATATACATATAATTATATACTATTAAAATTACTTGTGCAAACTCTAATGTTAATAATTTGTTGTTTTTCTATTAATAAAGCCTAAAGAGGTCAGCAAATGTGCTGACGAAACGTTGCTGAATATAATTAAAATTAAGTGTTTTTCCATCTATCACTATTTCACTTCTTTCCATCATTACAAAATTTATCATGAAAATATTAGATTCAAAAGAAATTGTAGATAATAAAATATTATCTGCAATATTTAATTTAGAAACAAATATTTAAGAAACAAATATGAACAATAAATAGGATATAGGGGAAAAATGATTAACCCTTAATAATAATCTGTCACTCAGTATTGATAAAACAGCTTATATTGAATTCGGTAACTGCTATAATAGCACATCTACAAATCTGGAAATAAAAATACCAAGTATGAGAATACATAGAGTTAAATATATTAAGTATCTAAGAGTAATTTTTGATAGTAACATGAAATTGGTACGTCACTTGCATAATGTCTAGAAAAGGATGAAATATTTAACTTTTGTCTTTTACAAATTATCAAGAATAATGAATTACAACATACTAAGGATCCTTTACTATGCACTATTTCAGAGCATTTGCTTCTATGTGATAATTGCATAGGGAGAAGCTTATTCAGGATCAATTCAAAGATTACAGAACCTACAAACTAGATTACTAAGAATAGTTAACCAAAACCATTTCATAACGGAAAAAAGCCATTGAATATTGACAAAAAATTTTCTCTAGAATCACTATTATTCCACTATGAAGTTTTATCTTATATGTATAGCGTAAAAGATAAAAAAACTAAATATAATTGTATACAACTACCTAAAAAAATAAAAAGTATTTTGATTAGCATAAAAAACAGCTTTAACAGAGCTATTATATTCTTCAACAATCTACCAAATCATCTATAACAATGGTAAACAAAAATACTATTAAAAAAAACATTAAAACAATGGATCAAAAGAAATACCTGAAACTAGAGTCTTTGTAAACTACGCTACATAAAATGGATTGTAAAGGAATCAATCAGTCGTTAATCACCATGTTCAAAGATTTTTTATATCTTACTTCCAAGAGAAAACACATCTCCTTAATAAGATTTTACTGTACGTTAGAACATATTTATGGTTTTTGCAACTTATACTATAGATCCGATAATAGATTAACTTTGTACAATTATACTTGAATGCAACAAAAGAGTGATAAAGTACTAAAAGTTATAACAGACTTAATGGAATCACGGACTGACTTAACAGACACTGACAAATTCGATCTAAAATTAGACACCAAACTCCGCACTAAAGGTATTAAATATATACAATTTATGAAAGCCATAACTTCAAAATCAGAATCTTAAGAATCCAATCATAAGGGAAAATACGAACCCATCGAAACTGTTTTCGATATTATGATAACATAGCTGTTGAAAACACAACAAGATTTTAATGCAAAAGACACTGCCAGCCCCTGAAAAACCATTACAGTCTGTAAACTATATCAGGACGATCTGCGGGAATATCAACTATCTGGGAAACAACAAAGCCTTTCTATATTTTGATAAAGGAATTCAAGGAACGAAAACTTTCATTAACTCAGTTTACTTGCTGAAATTAGAAACAAAACTGTAACGGGGTGGATTAGCTGGTACAAATAGGGTTTATTAAAGAACAAACTCTCACGGTGTAAAGTTAATCGCCGCTTCGTTAAATATGCTTGAGTATACGTGTATTCGCCTGTACGTTTGATACTTGCTTTCTAATGTCTCCTTTCCAACAGAGTTGAACTCACCTTAAGTCACCTGACTTGTGACACTCGATCTGCCTTAGTTGCGAGTGATCTAATGTTTACACCAACTATCCCCTAGATGAAATCGGATTGAAGAGCCATAAGATAAGTTCAAGAGTTTGCGCGAGAGCTTTCCCCGTAGCTGACACGAGTGGTTTAAACTCCACGTATTTCGTAAACAGGTCCTGAAATACGACTAAGTATTTAAACCTATTCTTACTCCTCGGAAGCTCAATCACGTCTGCCGCTACTACCAATTATGGTCGCACGACTACCCGCTTACTCATAAGGCCCATCGGTAATTGCTGTTCGATTTTATACCGTTGGCATTTCTCGCACGATTGCACGAATTCCGTAATGTCATAATACATTCCAGGCCATGAATACTCCCTCGCGACTCTATCATAGGTCTTATCTCTTCCGAAATGTCTCGTCCACGGCTCGCAGTGTGCGTCTCGCATCACTCGAGCTCGGTGTTCTAACGGTACCACTAAGCGCCAATATTGCTCACGATTTGTGACTAGATCGAGTAATCTATCAGACGAGAATCTCGCCAATTCCGAAATTTATCCGGTCTCGCAAGTACGTCCTTAATGCGCTGTAAGTAGTCGGAATCCGCTGTAATAGTCGCGAATGCTCCTACCTCTTCGCCGTCTTCATACGCGCGCGATAACGCGTTCGGTGTATGAGGCAGGCGACTTTTCCTGTACACGATCTGAAAATCGTACTGTTGGAGTTCTAGAACCCATCGCGTCAGCCGACCTGTAGGCTCCTTCTTATTACGTAGCCAAGTAAGTGCCGTATGATCCGTGACTACCACGAAATGCACTCCCTCAATATATGGGCGGAACTTTCTAATCCCCATTATTACAGCCGCGCATGCCAACTCCGACACAGTATAATTGCGCTCATATACATTCAATATTCTGCTCGCGTAGCATATAGGATGCTCAAACCCATCCGCGTCCTTCTGAATTAGACACGCGCCCAACGCATATAACGATGCATCGCAGTAAATAAAAAATGTCTTCGCAAAATCGGATCTCGTCAAAACCGGCGCTTCCGTCAGCACCTTTTTGACCTTCTCGAAAGCTTCGGTTTGCCCTTGCCCCCAGTGGCAGCGTTCGTTCTTGCGCATGAGCTTCGTGAGCGGTACTTTCATCTCGCTCTCGTGCTCAATAAATCGCGCGTATCACCCGCACATACCGAGAAAACGTCGCAGCTGTTTAACATTTTGGGGTTGCGGGAAGTCAATCACCGGCTTGACCCGATCTGCGTCTGGTCGCAGCCCTTTACTATCCAATAGGTATCCCAGAAACGTCACCTCGGAGCACCCGAATTCGCATTTCTTCACGTTTACTTCGAGTCCCGCATCTACTAGCTTATGTAGAGCTCGCTCAACCCAAACCAAATGCTCATCAAAAGTCTCGGTTACCACTATTACGTCTTCCAAATATTTAAAAATATACGGCTCGAATTCCGGGGCAAAAAGCGTGTCCATCAGACACATGAACGTCGCTGGAGCATTTACTAATCCAAAGATCATATAATTGCACTCGCATAACCCTAAACCAGGGACCGCGAACGCTGTATATTTCTTGCTCTCCTCGCTAAGCGGTACTTGCAAGTACGCGTTCTTCAAGTCGATTATAGAAATATAACGCGCCCCACGCAGTCGATCGAGAACTGAGTCAATACTCGGCATCGGATATGCATCTGTTTTCGTCGCTTTATTCACCAACCTCAAATCTATACACATTCGATTCGTGCCGTCCTGTTTCCTGACTATAACCGGCGCACTACTCCAATCGCTTGCCGATTGCCGAATTAGCCACGTTTCTAGCCACTTCTTTATCTCGCTTCGCATAAACTCCATCACCGGTGGCTACTATCGCCTTACTTACCGAACGTGCGCCCTGCACATCAATCTCATGCTGAATTAAATGCGTACGCGTAGGCGACTTCTCGGGTAACACCCGCCGCTCAAAATGTTCGACTAATTAGCGTTGCAATGGTCGCAGTTCAGAGAGCCCCGCGACCTCGGCTCTAACGCGAACACGCGCGAGACCAGGGTTACTCGGGAACTCCACTCTTTTGCGCTTCAACTCCGCAAACCAGTGCCACGGGCCATTCTTTATATGCCATCGTCCATCCGCATGATCCGTGCCAATACCGAACTCCTGAATGAAATCCATCCCGATTATTATGTCGTATTGCACCGGCACGTCTACAATTCGCGCTACGATTATCGTGACACTCCGTCGATCTCAATCCTGAGTCGAAGTTTTTCCACGATCCCGATTCCCGAACAACGCGAAGTCGCACGGCTCAATCTTGTCTGTAAAGTCGCAGCGTACACGCGGGGCCACGATAGTCACCATAGCTCCTGAATCATACAGCGCACTATATGGCTTCCCCGCGATATGGACTACGAGCAACTCGTGATTTTCCAACGCGTCCACCTTTGGTTCGTCCAAGCAAACATGAGTACAAAGACGCGAGAAACCTACACCGGTCTTCGATGACTCGACTCGCTTCTCGTTCACCAGGCTATCCGCCATATCTTTACGCGTCGACTCGCCTTCTGCGCCATCCGACACTCCCTAGCCGATGCGATCGGTGTCGCTCTAACTGCTACTTCGCCGCTCAGCACCATGAACACCCTGAATGAGGTGACGGATCGCGACGACGTCTCGTCTACACCGTCAAAGTCGTCAGTTTTTGAGCTTCCAGCCTGTTGAAGCGATCTCGCAGTCCGAGTCTGTTCCGAAACCGGCCGCGCACGCGCCGTATCTCCCTCTGAACCTCTCGAATACCGTGCGGTCTCTGCAGATTTCATTGAGTTCCTGTCCGGCTGATCCACCCCGCGCGTTCTCGTCGATTCATCTCTCGACCCACGCCCGAGCGTCAGACTCCCTTGGACATTACCTCGATTTCGGTCCGGTTCGCGTGCATCCAGCATTTTCCCTGACTCTAACGCTCTCTTTCCTTGCTCGCGCTCGGGATCTGCTTCACGCATTCTTCCCCATCGTTCGTTGAATTCGATCCAGTCGAAATCTTTCCTCGATCTTTCCTTGATTCTATCTTTCGCACACTCGCATTGCATCGAGGCGTCTGATTTCGCGTTCTCCGCGCCTAAGCTAGCTTCATTTCGCTCAACCTGCTGTTCAAACTCTGCGAACTTGCTATAGAACAATCTCATGAACGCGACTTTTGCTCCGTAGGGTGCCCTATTACGCGCCACTACACGGAATCCGTCGGGCAACTGGATCCCACTTTTAAGTTATCCAGAGCCTTGAGCCACACCTGGCATTGCGGATACGTTTCCAACGTCTTATTTTCCTTGCCGCAGCCTTGGAACGTCAACCCTGTTCTACTTTCCTGTGAACACCGATTTGCGTAATGTTCTAGCTGTTGGCATTTGCAGCAGCACACTGGATTCTTTCCTCAGTTGCGACTCGCATTTTGGCTAGAAACCCCTCTGCCACTCGCGCCCTCAGCCCCCAACGGCTCCAAGCCTGCTCGCGTCGGTTGCAAGTTCTCTGGGCTTGGGCACTCGGCCTTCCGATGCCCAAGCCCCCACGCATTTGTGGCATACGCCCTGAAAGGTTACGCGACCTGCAGCGTTCCTCGCGAATCTCCGCGGTAAGCAACCTCTGGCATCAACGACTCCTGCGGCGCTGACGGCGGGCGATAGCGATTATCGATGTCGCGTCTGCGTTCGAATCTCTCCCCGTAAACGCGAAGGTCTTTAAGCATTTGAACCTTTTTCGCCCTGATATAATTGCGCAATTTCGGATATAAATTATTTTTAATCGGCTCAAGCTGCCTGCATTCCGAAAGCTTTGGTTTTAACCTACTCGCAATATACAGGAAAGCCGTGAGAAATTCCCCTAATGGCTCATCTTCGCCTTGAGTTCGGCGGCGTAGCGCGTCGTAAACGTCCTCGCGCGATCGCCGTCGACAAAACTGGCGCTAGAATTTATCTTCAAAATCCTGCAATTTATTTTAGCTCCGGCGATTCGTTTCCCACCATAAAAGCCATTTACAATCGCCTGAAAAATTGCTCCGCCGTCAGTCCACCCTTCTTCGAGAATGATAAAGACCAACTTTTTACCGCCGTAACAGCGTCTACTTGTCCTCCATTAATAAATTAACCCCTCGGTTTGCTCGCACGCTGCTCATCTAACGTGCTTTCCTGCTACGTTTCGTCGTCTTCGAGAGCCGAATTACAGGCCGTGTCCTCAGCCTTTGTTTCTTCGGGCTCTCTACTGGCTTCACGCTTGTCTAACCGCGCACACGCGGCATCATCCACGGGCTTTCGATCGTAATTGACCTCGAAAGGTCGGTACTTCGCCTCCGGCTACGCGCCATCACGCAGCGGTGTGCTCGTACTTCCCAGGCCGCGCACTGTTGCTACCTGCAATATGCCCTCGCGATCGCCTCGGCTCTCGGCATTATTCATCTTAGATGCTGCCGAGGTCAACCATGCTGGCCAAAACGTTCTCAACGCGCGTTGCCACATCGATGGCTCCTGACCGTGGAAGCTTTCCGCTCGCCGCTCCGCGCGCGCTCGCACAATCTCTGTTTGTGTATTCGTAATACCCAGAGCTGGCGCGAAGTCCGTCGGTACAGAACGATACAAATCCGCTCTTTGATCTCTGCCATGCCCCTCCTCACATGCAATCGCACCATCTATGACGCGAACTCGCATCTCAGAGGCAGCGCACATGTTCGCCGCGTACCATCACTCGGCTTTCGTTGAGCACTTACCGATGCGTTTACCTCAGCCTCAAAAACTTCCAGCAGCGATCCAACCCGCGCCGATGATGTGATTCTCGCGTCAACGGTGGTCGGTATTTCGCCCGACAGAAAATCGTCAGCTCTCACAGGCGGTGCCGATTCATGACGCATACTATATAAAAATGTGCGAAATGCCCTATCTTGCACGATCGCAGTCGTACCGTCCGTAACTAATCCGTTCGACGTCATCCATATCAGCAATTCCTGAATTTGCATTGCCTGAATGCGTTCTCATATTGACTTCACTACGGAAATTTTCATTACTCGCCTTCTAAACGTTTCTGGCTTCAGTCGCGATTCTGTAGCTTTCCGATCCTTGGGCGATCTCGTTACCGGTATTGTATTTCATGCGACCCCGCGCGGTAAACAAACAGGCACCAAAACAGACCCAAGCTATCCCCAGCCTATTTCACCTTTAACAGGCCTAAGCGTGTTTGTCTTCTTTGTTTTCAAGAAAAGCTCAGCGTGCACAAGCCGGAGTGTCTATGGTGCGAGTACGCAACACAAAGACTTTGCACAGCTTCTAAACATGCTTAACCTTGGGCTCTTTTAAAAACAATCTAAATAGCCGAGAATGATTTTTACGATTCTCGCAGCTTTCAAATTCACAAACACAAAATTCAAATATAGCCAAAACACCCGGCTCCAGCAATCGCAATCTGCGCAATAACAGCACACTCAAATTTACAGCGTAATCGCTTAATCACAACACCGCGACACTCACCTCAGCCCGTTTCACTAGCTTCGGGCTTCCGCGTAACTCGTGCCAAATGTGTTGACGACACAATAATGACGAAAAATCAAAATGTCGCATGCAGCTAAAATTTTCTTTTTCCCAATTATTTCTACGGCTCTCGCTCGCCACTCCGCGAATTCGCCGAAAAGCACTGATCGGCCAAGACACCGCACTGCTCGAAACTTAACACAAAGGGAATTCTCGCGATCACCTCTTTCCAACCAGGACAAAGCGATGCGAACAACGAAACTCGCCGAGATTAAACAAGGGATGCCATGCGAGGGGTCAGCCACCGTGCGCCTTGGGCTCAGCTCTGCTAATTTTTACTGGGTTCTGTCGCGGTAAAGAAAGCGACAGTTTAATTAATATGTATTACTATAGCGATCTCATTTATTGACGCCTTTTCACAAATAGTCGCTACAAGATTTAATTCGCAGTGGCGAGTGCGCTCGCTCAACCTTTCCGCGACCAGATTTCGCGGGATCACGCGAGCGAGATCGCTCAGCGTGCGCGATAAAGTACGCTTAATAAACTCAAATCTGTAAACGAACTGTTAGACTCACCGGGTGTCGACGGTTCGTCGGTAGAGAGGCGAGGCCGGCGAAAGCATAGACCCGCTGGAAACGGTACCCTGGCGACGATGGAGATTGCTGCAGGGAGGGCCGCAGCAGGGCTTTTACTTCTTGGTCAACAAATGGTCGCTGCGGAAACTGGCTCAACTTCCAAACATCTTTTCCTCCCTGGAAAACGTGGCTGTCGCACCGGTGTCAATGGTTCCTCTCAGCCAGAACCTTGTCCAGAACAGTCCTCTCTAGGCGGCCCTAATCCTTCAGAGCACGCGCTTAACTGCCCTTGTTCTCTCTTAATTGTCTAAGCCTCGCTTCGCCGCGCTCCCACTTCTCTGACCGTCAAAAATCAGCCGAAATCGCTCTGTCTCTCTTTCGCTCTTCTCGCTCTCACTCGCATTCACGACGACACTTCGCCGATCGTCGCGCTCTTCTCTCCAGATCCTGCAACGACACAAGTATGTAGTCGCTATATACCGTACACTTGGTCGCCGCGTTCATGCGAGGAGAGTGCCGCACACAGGGCTAGCGAACATCGCTATAACCCTGTCACAAAATATCTAAATTGTTTCTTTCAATGAATCTTTCACAAAGTGATGTGGAAATGTTGCAAAAGTTACATCGGTTTCACCGTTATTATCCGGCACCTCTTTCGTTACACCTAATGTATTATTAGGGGATGATCTAATTAAGCAAAACCGATCTAATCTCCTTAGTGTTTTTATGACTAATTCGATTTATCACTCCAAGCAGATTTCTTCATTCTCTATTACTTGGGAAAATATTTCGATACGTAATTGGATGGCTAAGTGGAGCAATCTAATAATTTAGTAGCTAGATCTGACACGATTGAAGCTGAAATTATCGGTCTCTAGCATATGTCTGCCTCTTGCCAAAGCCTTTCATCTCAAATTGAATCTCTTAGATGATTAATCTGCTCGTATTGACGATAAAGAGGTTCAAGTTTCTTCTGTTGAAAACACTCTGGCAATATTACCAGCTACTATTGAAGAAGAAACTATTGCTGAATTGTATGACCAACGTAGAAGGAAACGTAATTGTATTGTATATAATTTTCCAGAATGCTCTTCTTCATCAATGGAACTGAAACATTTGTACAACCAGGCCTATACACTCGGTCGCACAGAGACGACGAATAACATCATTATTCCGGAAGGAACTAAACTCGCAATCTTCGGATTCCGTTTCAAAAGAGAAGCGCGAGACTCCTCCTTTTCTTTTAATCCATCATCCAGGACCAATCATACTTTGGCGGTCGAGAGGGCGGTCAGACTAGGTCAGCTACCTGCCCGGGAGGCCAGCAGCCGACACCTTTTTTTATATAACCTATCCTTTTATTACTGCTCGTCGGTCCTAAAGCAATTTGAGTTTTCCCCAAACTTGCTGAGAACGGACATTTGTTTTCACAAGGAAAAACAGATGTGCCACAGTAGGCATGCGTCAGCCGAGAAGTATTATAAATTATCGCGCACATCAATTTGATCACTTTCGCTAAGGCTCTTGCAGTCATAAAACAGACCATTAATGCACCGAGACACATCTTCGCTACGTGGACACTCTCCATTTTTTTTCTCCATGTCAGAGCGCAAATCGCGCGAACACCGTCTTCAGCTAAAATTTATTAATGGATTATTGATAATATTATTGATTCAAAAAACACATAAAGGCAGCTAATAAATCTTTTCATCTTTTAGTTTATTATCAGAATATTGAGTGTCAAAAACAAAATTAAACAATTTATTAACAATGTACTCATTACTTTCCAACATTATAATATAATTGTTACTGAATCCTTGCTGGATAGTTCAGTAGATGATGCAGCTTTACAAATACCAGGTTATAATTGTATTAAAAATAATCGTAGTATCATTGACAGCGGCAAGGCGAGAGGTGGTGGAATTGTCGTCTGGATTGAGGATGCCTACTCGCATACTATTCTGTACTCTTCTAACTATAATTTAGAGTATGTAATTCTCAAGGTTGATATTGGTCTGGTTCTGGCTTCATGCTTGCTTTCGACTATCTACCTCCTATTTCTTTGTTATCATCCTCAATACTTTCTTTATCCATAGACTCTTTTGGCTAAGTACTGGGAGATATACCACAAATATACCCGACTGATCTTTTTTACTCATCATCGATGATTTCATCTTGCCCAACTACTCCTGGACCAATACGAATGGTCTGACTGTAGCCACTGGTTATCATTATAATGCTGAGATTCGTTCTGTAGTCAAACGACTTAAATGTTGCATGAATGTCCTGCGATGTTCCCAATTTGTGGTATCAGTAAATAGTGTAAGAAATACACTGAATCTTGCCTTTCGTAATAATTATATCGATATAAGTAGTCCACTTGATCCATTAACCATTTCTGAAAGATTTCATGAAACTCTTGTCTTCAATATCCCGTTTCCTGCAAAATCCGTTGACTCATCTAATATTTATAAGCCACATATATCCTTCAATTTCCATAAAGCTAACTACACGTCTATTAACTTATGATTGCAATTCTTCGATTGGTGTAACCTTTTTAATCTACAAAATTGATATCTCTGTATATATTCTACATCAAATGGTTTGAAGTCATTAGTTGTTATACCCCTGCCATTAGGCTTTTCAATCTTCACTTTCCTCAATGGATGTCTAAGGAACTCAGGTCCTCTATTTTACTTTAGAAGAAAGCACATAAAATATTCAAATCTACTGGCCATCCATAGACCCTTGCTGAGTTTGGACTACTTAGAGCTGTATGCAAAGGAATGTTATTTTCTGACCACAGGAGCTTCATTCTGCGGACGGAGGATTCAATTTACTCTGATCCTACATCAATCTTTTTATGGATGAGATTACAGCTACTCATGGTTTCGATATTGAAAATCTTCTTGTTACGCGTTTTTCTTCTGTCTTTTACTCACTTCCTGCATTAGGTAATCTTACTGAACCGATGTCTTATTCACAATTCCTCTCATGCCTGCAATTTACTTCTGATAATATCAAATATACCTTTTCTCACATGAAACAATCTTCTAGTGCTGGTCTTGAGAGAATTTATTCATTCTTCATACTTAATTACTAAAATAGTTTAATTGTTTAATTGCATGATTACTTACAGTATTCAACTTTTCAATTCTTCAAGGTTGCTTTCCACTTATGTCAGCAGGCTTATTGCATTGCAGTCTTCAAAGAACGTGGTGATAAGCGTAATATTTTTAATTATCGCCAAAATCGCAGAGCTAAATGTCCTTTCTAAGCCATTTGATTACTTTGCGTTCGTCAAATTATCACCTTTTCTTTTCTGAGTTATTAATCCCTCACAGCATAGCTATTTTCCAATCGTTCTACTATTACAAATCTTACTGAATTTCTTGAATTTGTAATAGATGCTTCCGATTTGAAAACCTAAGGCGATACAATTTATACTGACTTAAGCAATGCGTCTGACTGTGTTAACCATTCTTTCCTCTCTACTAAACTATCCTTTTATGGTATTCATGGTTCTCTACTCTCATGGTACCTATCTTATTTATTCGGTCGTAAATATTCTGTTAAATTTCAAAAAATTTTCTCATATTTATATACTGCGCATTCTCGTGTTCCTCAAGGTTCACATCTTGGTGTATGATTTATTACAGTTTTCATTAATGATTTAATAACCAAGATTAAATATTCTAAGATTTCTTTTTATACTGATGATGCCAAGCTATTCAAAACTATTGTTTCTTCTATAGATGCTATGAAGCTCCAATTAGATCTTAATTGTTTCTTTCACTGGTGTTTTAACAATTGCTTTTCTCCTTATATCTCCTAATGTGCTATCCATTCTTTTTTCCATTCGAAAAATCCTTTCCTTTTTAATTATTCTTTTACTAATTTTTCGAATTCAAAGATCTAGGTGTCATTTCTTATTCGAAACTCACTTTTATATCTCATATTAGCTACTCCTGTCTCTCTGCATCTAAAGCCCTGTCCTATGTTTTCATAAATAATCGTGATTTACTACGCACGTATAAATTCATAATCTTATATTATGCCTTTGTTTATTCTAAGCTTACTTATGCTTCTATAGTTTGGGCACCACGTTATGGAGTTTACATATTGTTTTGTGACAGAAATTGAGCAGCTTTTAAAACAAAGTCTCGGCACATAGTAAAAGCGTCAAGGCCAAGACTTCAGCGATAAGCTGCTGAAGTCAGCAGCGCACGTGTGCGCGCTTGTTGAACCTTTGCAGCAGAGACAAAGCAATGAGAAGAAGCCGAAAAATATGAAGGAGAGAGGGAGAGTAGGCTGCGGTAGCGAGGCAGGTGCGCGAGTAGTTGCGATTAGTCGGTTCTAAAGTACGGACGCTATTTTCGCCAGAGTATTAATTAAATCGACTTGAGTTAAGTCTCCGAGCGCAAGAGAGAAAAGAGTTTGCCATTAATTATCGTGTTTTGAATTTAAATAATAAAGCTAACACAACAAATCAGACTTATATAAACCAAAAAAAGGACCAAAACAACAGAGTGAGTACTTCCACGCTCTATTCTCGATAAAGCGAAATCTCTTCCTTGTTTTCTCTCTCTTTATTTTGATAACTACTTACTATATTCAGTGTTACCCTTTCGGTGAATCTATATGTTTGCGTACCGGGACCGGGTGTGTAACGACGACCGACCGCGTATTTTAGAATATTTATTTAATAAATCGTAAATTAGATAGCAACGCGATAGAGGTATCAATACTAGACATGTTATCTTATGTATCTAAATATATATAAATCTATCTTATGTTACCCGTGTATTTTCATTTTAATAATCCAGCGAGCCGCCCCTCCCCCTCCCCCATTACTCTCACTTATCCCTCACGTGGACGAATTTCGGACATTTTCGGCAAAAACGCGATCCATTCGCTGAGACGGTCGGGGTACCGTACCGAAGGTTCAATTCGCCCGAGTCAGGACCACTCGGAGCTAAAACGGTCTAACACGTGGTCGTTTTGAAAAAAAACATCAAAACTATCACGTAACACATATCAAGACTTAAGAGATCAAGAGAATATCCAACATCGCTATCTTACTAATAGATTTGGTATTAGAATGGATAGGTTTGATCATGACTATTTATTTGCTGCTCAATCATTTAGCATCTGCTCTATATCTTCTTCCATTAAAATACATTCGGTATTATTTATATACAAGATTTTTCACTGTCTTATAGATTCCTGATACTGAACGAATCGCATTTTTTATTCTGTTCCCTCTCACCTTCTTCGCAGTAGTCTTAAAATATTTTATATCCACATCCATAAAGGTGGATTGAATCATCTTTCTACTATTGATAGGTCATGCAAAATCATAAACAGCCTTGAATTTCCACTAGATATTCATTCTATTTTTATAGGAAACTTAAAGACCATTATCTTAGATATTATTCTATAATTAGTGATTATTAGCTGTCTAATGAATTAATTAATTTTTTTATATTTATTCTATTATCTATTTTTATTTTTACACTGTATACTATCAGAAAAGTTTTTTGCGTATTATTTTAATTTTTATTATTTTTTCTTTTATGTTTACTATGTTTATTATTTATGTACTTTTTTGAATGGGAGTATTCTCCTGTAAAATCAATAAAAAAATATATCTCGTCGTGTTTCAGGACTAATTTATGAAATACGTCGAATTGAAACCTCTTACATCGGATATGGGGAAAGTGCTCCCGCCGGCTCTTGCAGAGCTCATTTTGTTTAGATGGGAAATATCGAGGTATATCGTATGAGACAACGGTAAGAATTTCTGTGGGAATAAGTTCCGAGCAACGTTGGACGATTACAAGATTGAGTATGTACTTTATCCACCATCAGTCGAAATTCGCCGAGTGAGCGATTAAAACGCTGAAGGTGATGGTAGCGATTTTCGGGGATCAGGATCATAAGAATTGGGATAGGTAGTTGCATGAATTTAGGCAAGTTATAAATACGACTATGCAGGTAAAAACGAAGGTTTTCTTGAATTTCGGTCGCGAACCACAATTGATGCTGAGTCTGCGACGCGAAGTGCAAATGCGAGCGCCGATCATCCGTTCTTCTATAAAAGATTTGAGCAAGAAAGTGGCGAGACTTGACGCGTTGCATGCCTTGGTGATAAAAAACATTGAGGAAGCACAGAATCACCAGAAGAAACACTATGACAAAAAACGGCTAGACGCAGAATTCTCGGTTGCTATTTGGTGCTAAGACGCGCGCAGGCGTTGTCAAGCGCAAGAGTGGTCAGAAACGCGAACCTAGATTCTCGATTCATCGATCCATATAAGGTTTTACACGTGACCTCGCCGGGTATATATATGTTGATTACGAACAATAATAAACAGCTACCCATAGCACATATACCTGAGCTGAAAATATACGTACCCCGCGCAACGCGAGGAAGGGTAACAGCCAAGAATAAGTTAATTGTTGTGTGGTGTGATTGATTGAGTATCGAACACGTAATGTCTATTTTGTTTTTTGTTTTCAAGTGTAAGCCAGAAAGGGAGCAAGTGTTGCAGTAATCTGAACAGTTCACCAGATATCGGTTAATGGAATGATTGCTTTGTTGTGCTAAAGATTGAATGATTATTATAATTATTATTACAGGCGTGATAGCTATGCAGAAAGAAATCCCGAGGATCTCTGGCGAGCACGTCGAAATACCTGTAGCAGTGGTAGTAGGCCAACAAAAGAGATAGAGACAGTACCAATCGCCATTGCGGAAAGCACGAGTGATCTCATCGATGTAGGCGCAACCGTAAGGATAGAGCCAAGGCATGAACGCTAGTTCCTTGCCCGAAGGAAGCGTCGAAATTGAGGTGGTCGCCGCGATGATCGCAGAGGAGGTCGCGACGGGGCCGTTGGACAGGCGCATGGAGCAAGGTGCTTCCAGTGTGCTTCAATGAGGAGCGCACTATGTGACACTACTCCTCCGCCTGACCGGAGTGTAGCTGCCGTTGTTGTTGCTACCGTTGCAGCTGCCGACACGAGGGCGAAAGCCGTTGAGTCGTCGTGCGTTCTACCAGTGGGCATGGTAAGACTGTCACCCAGGCGCAATTCCAATGGAAAGGTGGAGATGCTGGAACCAACGACTAGCTGATTGCCAGTTGATGTGCAGCCACCCACTACAGAAGCGAATGCGCCGAATGTGGGACAACAGCAGAGCTCTGTCACCGTTGGTGATAGCGAAAATCCAGCGAGGTGTCCGAACTCGGGAGCAGCGATAAGAGTTCCGCCTGACATTCGGCCTTATAGTAGATAAACTTATAACAACGGAGGAGCTGCTGCCGTAGTGTCCGTTGTGATTGGGCGCATCGGCGAGTTCATCCACTTCGGAGCGCCAGCTTTCCAGAAATCTATCACCCCGAAGCGCGATGTGATGCGCTAGTATGGACGAGGATCCACCGGAATACTTGCGAGAATTCTAGGAGTAAAAGGCAGTGGTCAAATATGGCTCCTCCAGAAAGCGGAGTCGTAAAAAAATGATGCCAAACTTCGGCGACTACGAGTCGACGTTCCTATGTGTTTCCTCTATGGCAGAGGGCACTCCCATGGAACAGGAGCAATCTGAGGAGTTGGTGGTAAAGCAGGAGCGAATAGCACAGCTTACTCTGCCAGCTGCAGGATTGTCGAGCAGAGTGAGTACGCTGGACTTAGCACCTGTGACGCAGGAGGAGGCATCGGCTGTAGAAGCTGAAGTGAAGAGCGAAGCGGTGCAGACAAACGATCCTGTCGCGACCGGGGAGCAGCGGCAAAGGTTGCAGCTGTCGGTCGAAAGCGGGTTTGATTCATCGATATCACCACACGCTTCTGAGCGACCGGCAAAACCGTATAACATGGGATGGATCAAAGACAGATATCACAAGTTTCCCAATGGAACACGCATACTTACGCCAAAAATGGGTGGTAGGACACGTCATCGGCAAGAAAACCAGTAGGCAAGAGTGGTAGAGACAGAGGTAGCAAGATCGTAGCTGTAGCCTCAAAACGCCGATCGTCGGTAGCTGGAGCCGACGCACCCATAATGGCAAAACAGGACAGGCGAGGTGAACGTTGGATGTCATTCCGTGGCGGCGATATTGGCAAAATGGCACGGTTGATTTCGGAGCAGCACGAGAAAGTTGCGAGGATGTAATGCCAAGCGTGTAAGCTTGCCGCCTGGGCGTTAAGCCAAAACTCATCTCCAGACAAAGCGAGGGAGGACTAAGGTACTAGGATTTGCTCACTTACCACGAATTTTTATTGATAATTCTTTTTTTATTGGTTTTTTCTGTACTATAATGGTTTTGTTTGAATTTTTTATTTTTTTTTTATTTTTGTTTTTTGTCCCTGTATTAGCTGCAATAATGGTGAGCTGTAATTTTGATATTTTTATTTTATTATTTTATTTTGATAATGTTTCCACTGGGCCCTGTGTTCGGATGAGGGAAGTTGCGATGGACAACCCGCGAATTCCTGTGGCTTACGC
This sequence comes from Phymastichus coffea, assembly GCF_024137745.1. Lineage (NCBI taxonomy): Eukaryota > Metazoa > Arthropoda > Insecta > Hymenoptera > Eulophidae > Phymastichus > Phymastichus coffea. The sequence goes on along the minus strand of NW_026706822.1, from coordinate 624,444 downwards.
GGCTTAACGGTGGGCTGTGACTGGGCTACAGCGAGTTCATTGGCCCTGTACGCGGCACTCTCCTCATAAAAGCGCAGTGACTAAGTACGTATGATGACAAAGCGTACATGCTCTCGTCGTTGCAGAGTTAGAAGAGGTGAGAGTAGCGGTCAGTGGAGCGACACCGCGAGCGAGAAAAAAAAGAAGATAGCGGTGAGAACTTTGATCTGAGAAGAGTGGGGAGAGGAGCGGCGTGCGTGGCGACAAAAATCATAAAAATCATAAAAGAGCAGCTTGGAGCGAGCTGAGGATAGAGAAGGCTATCTATAGAGATTTTTGAGTTAAGTCCGCCCAGCCACCATTTTATACTTATGAGCTGAAGACCTGCTAAGAAAGATCAACGTCGACGATCAAACTATCGCCTGTCTTCAGAATAGTCCTATCGTTTGCCAAAGTCGAGGACGACCAATGTCAGGATTCCGTGACCTAAAAGCACAGACAGCGCGAGGCTGCACCCAAGCTAACGCAGATCATCGCTAGGTCTCTGGTACCGGCCGGACTTCGCTTTGGCCGACACCGCCTTTCCACCCATCGGTGAGATGTCGACACCTGGTGGGTCACTTTCTTGAGTGTTTATATTCTCTCGTGTAAGCTTTCGCTCAATTACAGTGAACGCGGTTTTATCTGATAAGCGCGCATGCTGAGCGAACTAGCTCACGTGATTTACTTCGTTTATCGTGAATTATTTGGGTTGAATGAGCATGCTCGCCGCGCTGTTACTGTTCAATAGAGATAAGATTTTTGTAATTATGTGGCGTAATAATGAAGGTCGCCTTTTTATAATTTAATTGCAAGTAAATCCTTTCGTACCCTCTACCCTCTCACGACCAAGGCGATCAGTTTTTCTGTGAAAGTCAGAGCTGCCTTTTTTCACCGAGATAGAAACTTAATTAAAAATTGAAGAGCCCGACCCTAGCGCACAATAAACGGGACTCTTGTAATATTTATGGTTTGTAGGTCAAAATTTACTCAACTTATCATTATTGATAAAAGTTCAAGATTAATAATTTAAAGCACTCGCACATTTCATTATAAAAATATTTGCTTTTGTAAGTGGAATATTTTTTTTTAATTTGATATATTTTTTCATACCAGCTGTGAGAAAACAAGTTTTTTTAAATTGAAAATTTTTTTTCGAAAAAATTAAGCAAATAATTGTACAGTATTCCACTTGCAAAACCAAACATTTTTTTGAATTTTTAGAATTTACGGAGATTAAAAATGTTTAAAAAAACTGTCACTTCCCGGAAAAGATGCCCGTGCGCACGTCGGTTTTGACGAAAATAATTTTTTATCAATGATTTAGATAGAGCTTGATAAAAGCAAAAAAAATGCTCTAACTTAAATTTTCCAAGATTTTTTTCCAGCATTATCTGCAGACGAGAGAGTAGCTTTAACTGTAGTACCAAGGAATGAAGGTGAAATATATGTATGCAACTTGAATACTCGACTAAATTGTTCACCAAGGAAACATACAGATAAGTTTGGAAACAAGTGTAATTCAGTTAGCAGCAAAAGATATCTCATGTCGCAGAGTCCATAATTTAAAATGCGACGTTTATTTTTGAAAAAAAGAATATTGGATTTTCGGAAAAAAAACCGAACTATGTGAAGGTACGACTTAGGAAACCGATTGTGAACTACTAAATAATCTCGATACTTATGTGTCTCTTGGTAATTTTACTGATGATAGCGAACCGAAAATTGTTTTTTTTATATCGAAACTAATGGCTTCAGTAAAATTGCATATATTCTGCAAATTGCAGCAAAGTGTGGCGATAGAAAATTTGCCGTTTACATACAGCCTACTCAGCCTCTGAAAGAAGAAGCTAACGCTATACATCGTTTACGGTTTATGAACGGTCGTTTGCAATTACACGAGACGGAAGTTGAAACACTTACACTCACAGAAGCCATAATTGGTTTCTATGAATTTCTATACCACCTCGATCAAAAATGTATTTTGACACCATACAACTACAAATTTAATAGCCCTCGACTAATTTTCGCAATAAAGAAAGTATTTATGCTAGGTCGTTTTAAATCTATTGTCAATGGATTCTGGGATACTTTACTTATTATTGTCTAAGTCAACAAGCAAGAAAATGGAAAAGAAAAAGGTAAAAATACATTGACAAATCTTGCAATCATTTGTGAAATCAATTGTTCAAATGCACATAACACCATCGCAGATGTTCAAATGTTAAAATCCATTGTATTATATTTTAAAATAAGCAACAAAATATTAGAAAATACGACTTTACTTGGGATATGATGGCAGAAAAAAAGGTATGAAAATAAAATGAAAAAGCTTATAAACAAAAAATGTACAACAATTGCCAACTCTAAAATGTTTTGAAACGTATTTGACTGTGTGTACGAGAAGAAAAATTGTAAATGCAAATATTTCATGAGAGATGCTTAAAATAGCTTATAAGTCTAATAAGTTTGATGGACTTTATGAACTTTTATCCAAAGTTGTTACTAAAAATAAGAAAATTATTCGTAAACTAAGTGATTATTTACATTTACAAAATGAGGATACTTAGAATATTAATCCGAATGTTACATTGAGTCAATAAAGTAGCTTCAAGATTGTTATTGTACTATATAAGATCAAGAATATTGAATTTAATTATTATAAGAATACATTTGTTGATGCAATAAAATCATATTTATTCAATTAAAATGTCGTGGTTTTTTTATGAATAATATTATTTATTCGTTAAAATTGTGGTACGATAAATAAAATTGCATATAATTCTATTTATAACTCAAAAATTACGAGCGTTTACGCTACTTTAAAGCGCCAAACGCCGAGCCGAACGCCGTATATATATATGTACGAGTATACAGTAAAGCACGTGGAGACGTTGCCAAATCACTACTTCGCTACCGCGTGTTGTAAATTTACAACACAAATTATTCAATAACTTTTCTTCCAGACTCTGAATGTCATTTCTGTGAAGGAATATTGATATAAAATAATTTTTTACATAAGTCATAATTTTTTGAGAATTTTTCATTTGTGGGTTTTTCTAAAAATGCCAAAAATGACATTTTCCCATAAGACTATATTTTATTTTCAATCTTTGATTTCTCGAATTCAAAGTTTTGAAGGGTTACGGAATTGAAACCATAGCTTTATAACATTTCAATAAAGTTATGGTCGAAGTTTCAAGCGATTCTCATTTGTAGATCACTTTCCGAGGTAGCACGCCGGTGATTGTACGTAAACAGGACGTTAAATTAGACTATACCTGGACTTTAGGCGAGTAAATTAGGTGACAAAGATAGGTGAATATCCGATGCCCAGCATAGTCGCTATTTTGAATAGGTTGTACGGAGCGGTATACCTGACGAAAATAAATTTGCGATTGACTGTTTGACAGATTCCGCTATCGAAAAATAGCAAATGGTATACCACATTTGCAGTTCTGGGCCTTGGTATATGGGAATTCGATCGAAAGTAGTTCGGTTTGGTAACTACGCCTGATACTTTTACACGCCTCATGGATGCGCTTTATGGTCCAGAGTATAAGCCGCAAGTTTATTGGTATTTGGACAATTTATTGATAGCTAGCCCGGATTTCGAGAGTCATGTGATTTTTTAAAATTTATTTTATTTCTGATGGGTCAGTATAAGTAACTCAACCACATTGTAAAATATAAAACTTTACTAAATCATTAAATATTTTGATTTTAATTTATTCTTTCGAATATAGTTATTACATTTTCAAACATTTTATAAATTATCATAACAAAATTATACCTTTACTTGTAAAACTCAATAATATTCAAATTTTTTTATCTAAACAGATCAATTTCCAGAAAGAGAACACATATCTCTCCTGATGATGTGAAGTTAAGGTGATTAAACAAGGTCATAAAATAATCTAGTTTAATTTTTTAATTGATATTTCGAAATAGCGTTTTTATATCGTAGCCTTGGAATGATTCTATTGATGCTTATGATGATGGTTCAAACATTCTGGCAAAGATCTCATCAATCATGATTTTAGAAGTCAGTAATATACATTTATCTATATTCATACGAAAAAAAACAAGGAAATTTTCGTAATGGATTTATATGTAGGTGATAAGTTAGTTGCTACCAGAGCTATACAACATTTAGAGAAGTGCTTACAATAATTGAGCCCAGAATTTAAGATTACTTCTCAAGATGCTTCATACTTTTTAGGATTAAAAATTGAACAGATCAACAAAGATGTATCGCAAGAATAATAACAATGTATTCCGAAAGCTATTGATGCGTTGAATCTGAATCCAACTTCAAAATTCCTCTATCATGCCAGATTTTTGAAATGTCCTAACCTAAAAATGAATAAAACACGGTTTTTGTCATGTTGGAGTTATACTGTATAGTTATACTATATCGCAAATTAATATTTTTTTAAACTGGGTCTATCTTTTAAAAGTATTTCTCTAACCGTTCAAAGCTATTTTTTAATTTTTTTAAAATCTTTTTTACTTTAGATATCGTTAATTGAAATTTAGTATGTTTTTTATTTCGTTACAACTTTGTAATGAATAAGCTTTTTCTAGAAAGTTGATAATGTAAACGGTTACGTTTTTTAGGTGGCGTAATACGAACTTCATAGCAGAATTCTACCATAACCTAGACTTTTTAAGATTTCCGAACTTAAAATTGCCTAAAAAATTATGTTTTTGTTATTTAAGAGTTTTACTCAATAGACACCAACATAATTACAAATGTACGCGGTGTTACCTACGAGGGCTAAACTCAGGACAGGTTAACCTAACTACGCTGCAGCCTAAGAAGTCTAAGTCCATAGTATTTATAGGTGTCTTATTTTGTCTTGTCATTAATCTTCGGATTTGTGAAATCTTTTCCTCTTCACATTTAGGCTTCTTGTTCCTAACATTCTTTTGTCCTCTACTTTATTATCTTCACGTTCAACCAATTCAAGCACTATTCAACCAATGTATTAACATTTCATGAACCTTGATATCTTCTTTCCATCTCCTGGATGTCTTCGTGAAATCTTTCTCCTTGTTTTTAGCTTAGATTTCTAAGGTTTTCAGGAAAAGTATCAAAATGTGAGTTTAGAAAATGTATCTTTAAACTCATGTAACAACCTAACTTTTCGAAAATATTCTCTTAACGATTATTTCATAATTTGTCACTTTCGTATTGCCCAAAAACTCTTTTACAACCGCTTTGAAACTGATCCGTACAGTTCATTTTATTTTCGTCATTGTAGATTCAAAATCTTCCGATTCATTAGCTTTCTTATATATCTTGGCTTGTGAAGATTCCTTCTTTTATCTTTGCTTCAAGTAATTTCGAAAATATATCCAAAAAATACTTAACCCTTAACTGCTATGTGGGGTAGAGTTACCCCAGACAATTTTTAACAATAAATAAAATTTATTTATTTTTTTTTTCAACAATTTTTTTCAGTGTGTGTTACATTAAAAATTATTAACCTGAATATTTTTTTTGTAGTAAAAGGTTTGATATATACTAGAACAAATTTTCATAGCAAAATATTTAAAATTCTCTGATTTATTCGATGTTTTTCGGGCTGGGGTAGATTTACCCCACCGAGCAGTTACGTGGCCAAAATGAGGTGTACAAGTTAAGGGTTAAAGCATTTTCCATTCTGATCTAGTGCTTTGAGAAATTACTTTATCAGTACTAATTTTATGTGAAAAAAAATTAAAAATATCTTTTCTGGATCACAGAACAATTTCTTGAGAACACTGAATGACCCTGGATCAAGAGATTTGCGCAATGACTAATCTGATTTTTTCCAACCATCTTCAGTAGCTCTACTATCCTACAAACAAATGCAATAAGGAAATTTTATGTACGCTGATTACTATTCAAGGATTGTAGTTAATATCTTGAAATCACCATAAATAAATCATTTATACTCGTATTCTTAATATCTGATTGTTTCAAGAACTTATTGTATGTTTTCATAAAGTTATTTTAGTTGCATTGAATGAGCAACTGAGATTGAAGCATGTCAGTTTCCATTGTAAAAGAGAAAAAGCCATTCCATTGTAAAATTCCATTGTAAAAGCCTTCACACTCCTTTTAAAAGAATCGATGAGCTAGGACATTCATCTCTTTAAACCTAAAATCTACTAGTTTAGCTTTATTTTTAAGCAGATTTAAAGTTTTAATCGAATTGCTCAAGAGATCTTACATGAATTATGAAATGAAAAGACTTTTCTAGCCGTAAAAATGGATCTGACGACATAATTCTAACAGATTTCAGTGACTGGCAAAAAATCCCACTGGATGCAACAAAATAATCTCCTTTGACAGTGTACAGAACGATGTGACGAACAAATGACATTACTTAATAGATAGATGCTGTCTGAAACGAAGGACTATCTATGCTATTCATATAATTGTAATTGAAACTTCAAGAACTATATGAATGTGGAACGCTGCAGAGGTACCTGTACGCATTAATTTTCGTTCTCTATAGTCATGAATATGCAGACTTACCTCTCCCATCATTTTTTCAAAATGGTGTAGGAAGATAAAGTTTTACATGAATCATGACTAGATCTATAGTTTAAGGTGGAAACCGAACCACCGGAATTACGTTAATAAACACGTAAAAATTTCATTTCTGAAAATCCTCACATGTCTGGGGCTCGAATCCACGACTTCTAGTACAGAAACCTGGGTTCTAACCCACTGGGTTCTGATCCTTTAATAAGTATTACATAGGACGAACATGATTAGTTTTTTTGTAATCTCTCAACAAAAATTGTTTTCTTGATAAATTTATCTGTTTATAAATATATTTGTCACACACCTGATTACTTCTCAATATTAAAATTCTAGATTACGATTTCTTTTGTATTTTTATAGTCCCGTAAGTACAATACGCAATACCTATGATACGTGAGATACGTGAATTTCATGTTTTAAATCAATGATGTTATTTGTAGCATTGTCAGTGTCCTATACTATATAAGTTAGCAGAAGTTTTTTACTTACACTTTTAGGATTTGAATGTGAACAGAGTGGTAAAAATGCTATCATTTCTTGATATGAGAATTCATCTTTTTCGGTACATTGAATTACGCCATCAAGTACTAACATTCTTCCATAAAATTTTCTGAAATTAAAAATTGTAATTGTTTATATGAAATATATTTACATAAAGTTTAATTTTTTAGTAAATATGTATGACGGTGAGTAAATATTTGAAAAAATTTTAAAATTTACAAATAATTTTAGCGATATTTGCAAGATCTTGAATTTCATATCCACAATCATAAGTAGTATGATAACATATATTTATTTTTTCAAGGGAGGCTTTTAAATTGTAATGGTTAGACCTACAGCGATATATAGTTGCAATAACTCTACATGCTAGATTAAGATTGAAGAACCAACATTTGGATCTATTATTATGAAATTGATTGAAAAAGGGCGTACCCTTGTATATATCTTCCTCCTGGATAATATATTTACTATTAATGATCGAATTTCTTTTAAGATGCATCTTTAAGTTGGTGAAAGGGATTTTACGATCACGATTAACAGGAATATCGGTAGTATGTTTAGCGATCGATATTTTCATTTCTCTGTATACCCAAGTAAACTGATATCCCAATGAGTTGAAGTTTACTACTGCCAAAACTTTTAATCTGAAAATTAAATATATTTTTCTTTAGTTGAAAAATGTAAGAATTTATTTTTATACTAGGATATATATGTTGAAGAGATAATAACGCACTCAAGGAATAAGTGAAATTGTCTACATTTTAGTTAGGATAGTTAAGAACGATTTTGACAACTTCGTTGATTACCATGCATTCTACTGTGAAAATGGATGCTTTACTATAAAGACTTTGTGTTCATCTAACATTATGTCACTCATACAACACTGCTGAGCTCACCAACCTTCGTCTATCTTACTTCCGTCTGTGAAGATTGCATTAGTTTTGTCTTTAATTAAGCGTAGATTAACTAGTGATTTAGGATTAGCAGCCTTCTTAAGTGAAGTGTCAAATTTTATATTGATGACTATAAAGTTAAATAAAATTTCATGTTCACAGAGATAAATATTATATCGACTATTAGTATAAATGAGATGATCAACGAAATTTAAGTTTTTGATATATTGGACAAGTAGCCTCTGGCTATTTTTAGGTTTACTATATTTGTTATGAGTTTTATTATGAATGCGGTGTACGTTATGGTGGGCTAGTAAGCTGAAGCTAGAAATGACTTCATTGATATAGTTATTACACAAGAAAATAGATTTCTCTTCAATGAACGGAAGCTTGAATACAAACAGTAGAATATTGGTGCGAGTGCTATTACGACAGCTTAAAGCGAGCCTTATGGCTGCGTAGTGAATTTTTTCAAGCTCTTCAGATTACGTTATTATGCTGGAATAGTAAACAAAGCAACCATAATCAATAATTGAGTGCACATAGCTTTTGTACAAAATAAGTAAGTTTTCAAGACTCGATCTCCAGGAAACGCCTCACAGAAATTTGACTATATTATTAGCTTTGAGTGAGTCTTGCTTATGCCTTGAGTCAAAACTTATACCGAAAAATCTCGCAGATTTGCTAAATAATATATTTTTAACGGTGGTGGGAGAATCTCCGGGTTTGACATCTGTTTGGTCAAAGAGTAAAAATATTGTTTTAAGTGATGCAAGAACTAATCCAATTTCTTATAGGTTGTAGTTGATAATGTCGATGGCTTTTTCTAAGAGTCTTTTACACGATGAAATCAGGCGTCTTTTATAATATCTTGCAATGTCATCAATGAATAATAAATTGATTTAATTTTTACATAACATAAATTATGTTTAATTTTAATGAGAATTCGTGAAAAAAAGTCAAGTTAAATAAATATGAATGTAGCATAATAAGTAAATACAAAAATTAATAGAAACATTTTGATATTATGAATAACAATAATAATATGAATATAAATTATTCATAAATACGTTATAATATAATCATACAATTATACACGTAATTCTTGTATATTGTGAAATTAGTCACGTACTTAAAAGATGCACTCTCGCGTGAGTTTGAGGGCGAGGCAGAAGTTGGCGAATTTCAGACGATCAAGGACTCTTGATACCTGTCAAGGCGCCAAGAAGTTCGAGACCAGCTGAAGAAATATCCTAATTGGAAGGTAGAGGACAATTGTTTATATCGGTATATGAAAGATCATCGGCTCGATCCAGTCACGAACTGCGAAAAGTGCTGCCGGTTGATTGTTCCGCTCGAATATAGAGAGTGAGTTCTACAAGATGCCTATTGTGCACCGTCGGCAGGACAAGTTGATCGGATATTAAGAGAGTATTTTTGGCCGGGCGTGCGATATGACGTGCAGAATATTGTTAGTCAGTGTTAGGTTTGCTAGAAGTATCAAATCGAGCAGAAAGCACTGATAAGGTTGATTGGAAAATGCGTGGTTAAGCGTCCCTGGACAATGGACATAGTGGAGTTACCGCGAAGCAAAAATCGATTTAGACACATGGTAGTGTTCCAGGACCTCTTTACAAAATGGATGAAGTTCAAACCATTGAGCTCCACGGACGGGAAATTGCTCGCAAGCGCTTTCGAGGAAATGATCCTGTTTCCATGGAAAACGCCTGAATAGCTGGTTAGTGATAACGCGAAAGCTTATCAATGTAAGGCGTTTCAGGATACACTTCGGGTGTATGGCATTGAGCACGTATTCTGCCCCCTTACCATCAATAGAGCCACCCAGCAGAGAGGGTTGGGTTAATTAGACTCTGAAAACGATGATTGCTATGTTCATGGACAACGACCATCGGGGCTGGGACCGCTAGCTTCGTAAATTCAGGTACGTGATTAACACCGCGAGCCAGACCTCTATGAGGTTTTCCTTGGCGTCTTTGACTTTCGGCCGAAATTTCCGGCCGGTAAAAAGTTTAAGGAGGGAAGTAGAGCAACGTTTTCCCGTAATAAAAATCAAAACGCAGATTGTACAGAACCGACTGCAAAGGCTGAATGTGTTGCGGGACTTGGTAGGCCGTCACATCGAACTAATATATGAAAAGCAGAAAACGGAATACGATAAGAGGCGAAGACATGTAGTATTCGACGTGGGCGATTTAGTCTGGTGGAGGATGTACTCGTTGTTGAACGTGGACGCAGGTAGAAATGCGAAACTCAATCCAAAGTACCCGGGCCCATACAAAGTAATTCGAAAAGTCTTGAACGTGGTATACGAATTGGAGACTGATAATAATTATCAGGTACCAATGCTTCACGTTCAAAGCGTTATATTCCATTGCACGGTTTGGGCAATGATTCGAAGTAGGGCCAGTTCGAAGTAGGGCTGAATGAGCTTTACCGTTTTTAATTAATGGACTTGTGAACGAAGCGTCATTTTTGTTTGTTTCTTTTTCTAAGATTTCTTATTTTATTGACAATAATATTGATGGGAGTTGAAAGTTACAGATGGAGGAGGAAATTGTGGAGTTGGCAGCTCTAACTGACGAGATAGGCGTCATTAGTAAGCCCCCGCTGAATCCGGACAGATCCACAGCACCAAAATCCATGAACATGAAAGCAAGCGTGGTGGGACCCTCTGCATCATGGGCTCAACCTAAGCAATCGCTTGCCGGTATCACGGAGGCTGACTGTGAGAGAGCACTGTCAGAGCGGTGCGACGTAGTACGCCTGGAGCAGCGATCCCTCCACGGACTCAGGAAACGCGGAATACTCGGGTGTTTAGGAAAACTTTGGCCATGGTCGCGGAGCTCTTGACTTACCGTGTCATTAGTATGGGCCCAAAATTTCTCGGGAAGAAGACAAATATTGAGGAAAGGGAAGTAGCCGGTCTGGTGATGGACAGTGACGCGGCGGAAATGGAGTTGGAGGTACTCCTGCTGCGGAGCCCACCAGACCAGCCGCAGAAACTGCGTTGCAGAGGATGGATCCTCGGGGGATGCGCCCCCGTTAAATATCCCGCGTGCCGGTTAGCTCAAGAACGAACGTCTGAGGACCACCGAAGGACAGCGGGGCATTAGCAAGAAGAGGAAAAGGAAAAACAGGGGCCCTGATCTTGCCGATAGTAATTGGGTCTCGCCCCTAAGCGATGCGGACGGAACCGAGCGTGAGCGATGGGCGGCTAGCGGGACTGAAGTCAGTAATCTTCGCCGAAAAGCGAGAGTTTTGCTCAGCGAATCATTCAGTTATGGAAACGTTCACGCTTCCCAAATTCCCTTTTTTAAATTGTACGGATAGTCGCGAGCTACTCAAAACGGGAACGCTCGCCATTTTTCTCTGTTACAAGTATCATTAAAAAATTATATTAAATAATAACTAAGAAAAAAAATCACTGATAATAAGAAATAGTATTGGCAGCTAAACTTTGCTAGTCTCTGTTAAAACATCATATAAAAGGTCATATAACAAAAGCAGTAAATAAACTGAAACTGTTATGGATGAAATACTTCAATGGTAACAATAGCGCTTTTAAAAATGCTTGTAGTCTTTTCAAGTCCCATATAACAGTGGTCTATGTATCAATGTAAAAAAATAATATATGTACATTATTGATAAAACTATTCGGTTAAAATACATACGTTTGAAAAACTTGAATATGTTGATATCTTGAAACTTCATCGAATAATATTTGCTCAATTTGTATCGATTGTGAAATACCAGGCCATAAATCATTAACTTCACTGAACCAGCCTTTACTGAACTTATTCATATTCGTAATTATAATATCAAATCTGCAAAATAGAAAAAATGATTTATTATAATTTCTCATTAATAACCTCGTAGCAGCTATGCATTACAAGAGATTCATATAAATCTTATGACTGATAAATTAAGTCTATAGCGACTGTAAATTAATTATTTGAGGATAATTTTTTAAATAATTTAATGTTAATGGTCTCCGCGCTAATCTCTGATTGAGTAATTAATTAGTTCCTCGATGAAAGGCGTATCGTTGCCTAGATCTACAATGTGAAGATAATTCTGACTGGTATTAAGGCCGTTATATTCGTGCATCTGAATGTATGCCTAATATTATGATACGATTTGTTGATTAGGTGAGTTCGATTGCGGATGAAGAAATGGTTAGTTATGTAAAATTTTTAAGAAATACAAAGCGGTTGGTCATGGAAATGATTTCTCAAAAAATAACAATAGGTAAATTGTACGTTATTCGGCCGTCGCGCGTCGCGCGTCGCGAATCAGCTCGTAAGAACTTTAACAAATTTTAATGCTATTGAGTAGTCGTCGTGCGTCGCGAATCCGCTGCCGAAAAGTCGAGTCTCTGTTTTTATATTGACCCTTCGGCCCGTATTAATGTGTTGAGTAATCAGAAAATCAAAATGTCGGGCACTCCAAATTTTCGGACTACTTATCTTTTAATTTTGCTGAGTTTGTATTTCGTAAAAATGCCGTTCGTCGTTTATACAATATTTCGTTTTCAATCGATTGCTGATGAAATCAAAATGAAGAAATATTTACGTCTCAGGACGTAACACCTCCGTGGCTAGATCGTTGTATATCGGTGTGATATTAACGCAAAACAAACAGAATAAATAAATAAATGTACATTACTCTTGGTTATTCGGCAATCAATTCAATACGCTTTAATTTTGCCTTAATAGTACTTTTAATGCTACGCGAACAATAATACTCCGTATCGTGGTATAGTAGAGCTTCATTTCAGGATTCGATATGTATATATATATAACAGATTTGTGTTTTTAACTAATGTGATTCTAATGTGAAAATTGGAATATGTTGCTTCTTTCAGGTGGAAATTTCTTTAGGAGTAGGGACGGGGGGTGTGGTGTTTGAGGTCTGATTCGTGAATGGGGTTATTGCTTGTGGGTTCTCGTTTTTTTGTTTGTCTATTACTATTTCATCCAATGCATATTTTTCATCTTTTGATGGAGTTTGGTTTCTCTGTTTGAGCAGTGGTTTGTTTAGTGCCACCAGTAATTGTGTTATTGAACTAAATATGGCTCCTAGCAAATATGCAGAAATTCTATATATAGAGTGTAGAGTGTAGCCTCTGATTATTACATTGATTAAACTTTTACCGCATTGAAATATAATGGCGGTCATTATGATGACAGAACTTATAGAACCAAATTTAGTTAGTTTGGTGATGAACTTGTTCCATGTGCTTCCAGCGATGTTGGTTAGTGTTTGTTCTGTCAGTATTAGGTTTGATACTAATCCTCCCTCTACACTTTCGTCGCCTCGCATACTTCTCGCGATTACGTTGAGGAGTGATGCTTTCTCCATGGGAAAGAGGATGTGATTTTGTAGTTTTTGTAGGTCTTCTTGGGAATAGATCCCACTCGTCACCAATGATTCTAGTTCCGTCGGTTTCCATGTTATTTTGGTGGTCGGTTTCAAGGTCAGAACTGCGTTGGTTGTTCTTCTCGGTGTTGGTGTCAAATTTATCCATTCGTTTCCTATTTTGTAGTATTGGGGAATGATTGTGTTACAGTTTATTTCTGTTCCTGTTTTCATTAAGTTGTGTGTTTTTGGCGTGAGGTAAAATGTTTCGTTTCTTGAAATGACTGGAAGTTGCGAGAAACATTTGTCTGTATGAAGTAGTTGAACTTCTGTAGGAGTACATTGTATAATATGTACGGCTTCCCCTGCCAGGCGAGCTATGTACCCGGGCTTCTCCATGATGTTGTACGCAAATTCATCTGGTGAGAGATATGCCAGGGATAAGGAGTTATATAGGACTTTCCTTTCTAATTCACATTTTTATTGCAATATATCTATATAGAGGCTTTTTATTTCGACCCTGAAATGTTTCTCTACATACACAAATTTGCTATTGAAATACGTGAATAGATCATAGCTAAGTATCCCTTGCTTCGTTTGAATATCATTGTCGTACAAAATATTGAATTGGGTTCGTTCATACATAAAAAGTTTTGGATGTTCAGTTGTGATTAAGATTCTGTTGCAAAAACTCATGTTCCCTCTAGTTGACAATGCAAAGGATACTTCGTTCGTACTTATGCTAAAAATCGTTTCATGATCGGGTGATGCTTATTTTAGTGACCGTTCCTCTATACAGTATATCGTATTGATTCTCGAAACAGTCCTCGTGCGGTAGTAATGACCAAAAGGTGTAACCCCCTTTCATATCGATACAATGTTGGTCCGAAAACTTACATACTGTACCCGAATTTAATCTTAATCTATCATTGTTTAATTCGACTGCTGCATAGCTTTCTACCAAGGTTATTTTTATAAGTCCCTGTACGAGAACATCGCTCCACGTACCAAATCGGTCGGCGTAGGCTGCCCCTGAACAAGTTTTTCCCTTAACGTTTCCTGCTAGATCTAAACCTACACTTTTTGTCGAGTTAATCCTTAGGTCGGCTATTGTGTGTGCGTTATCATATTTAAAAATACCCGTATCATGTATAGCTTTACAGTTGTCGTGTGATATTTCGTAAATGTATTCTTGGATTGCATTTTCGGTTGGGCCTAAATGACTAAACATACCGCAATGAAAAATTGTTCGCCTTATTTCTATTTTACATTGTATGATTTTTATTGATTTGAATTCCGTTTTTTGTAATAGTTCGATAGGGGCTTGCGTGCTATTTACTTGAATTTCTTAAAAGTTGCATTCCCCTGCATCCAAGAGTGAATATGTTGTAATGGTAGGGTTCGTTGAGCCGCAATTGAAGCCAATAAGTCCTTTGCTTGTTGAAAAGGAGGTGATTATGATTAAGATAGTCATTGATTTTTGCGCCATTGTGTTTCCTGGAAATAGAATAAGATAACTATGCTTGTTTTGCTACGGTTAATTTATTGGCATGAATTGTTTTTGGTTTTCCATTGTAATCGATTACAATACTGCCTTTTTCAGTTATTTTTAATACTTCAAAAGGTCCTAAATATTTATTTTTCTCTAATTTCCCCGGTCTTGGTTCTTTCATGAACCATACTTTATCTCCAATTTTAAAATTTACTGGATTTTTAAATCGGTCATAATAATTTTTTGATTTTTGACTTGAGGTTATTAGATTTTCTCTAGCCATGTGTGATATTATATTCATGTTTTTTATTAAATTCTCTAGGTATCCATTAAAAGTTGGTAATTGTTCGGATTTTTTTAATGGTACACTAGATGGTAGTTTAGCTGGAAAAACAAAAACCAATACATGTGGTGTGAAATTGTGACTAGTGTGTACGCTGTTGTGGTAGTTGAATTGGGCCAACTCCAGGAGTTCGTCCCAATCACATTTTTTTGATGCAAAATTGTTTGATGTATTCGCAAAGCGGATGGTTAGCCCTTTCGACAGATCCATTAGATTGAGGTGAAAACGACGTTGTTTCAATTTTTTCAAAATGAAATCTTTTGGCAATTTGCTTTAACATTTTGCTTCTGAAGTTTTGTGCTCTGTCCGTTAGTACTATTTTTGGAGTTCCGAAAGTACAAATAAACCTTTTTATAAAAGCTTCGCTTACAGCTTCCGCTGTTCGGTCTTTTAATGCTACTAATGTGATAAATTTTGAAAGTTGGTCTTGAATTGAAAGTATGTACCAATTATTACTTTTTGTAATATCAAATGGCCCCATTATATCCATGGCAACTTTATCAAAAGTTTTGTAAGGTGTATCTATTATAATCATTGGTTGTCGTGTAGGTTTACGTTTTAATTTGTTTCTTTGACATTCTATACACATGGAAATTCTTTTTTGTATGTCGTTCTTTAGGTTTTCCCAACAATATTTAACTTTAATTCTATTGTAAGTTCGATTCACTCCCGAATGACCTCTTAATCTCGAAGAATGATATATTTCAAAAATTTTATTTCTCTGGTCTAACTCATATATATATTCAACATGATTCATACAAACAATAGTCTTGATGTTAGTTCCTATGAAAGTATCATTTAGAGGTTTGTGGTCCGTTACTACCGTAAATTTATTTCCGAATAAGTATGTTCTAAATGTTTTAATAGCGAAAATTATTGCAATAGCCTCTCTTTCATAAGTCATATAATTCTGTTCTGTTTTGTTCAAAACCCTTGAAGCGTATGCGATGGATCTATCGTACCCTAATTCTCCCTGGGAAAGGACCGCGCCAAAACTATGATTCGATGCGTCTGTTCTAACGATGTAAGGTTTGTTAAATTGTGGATATTGTAGGATAGGTGCTTCGCATAGTAGTTTTTTTAATTTATTTAAAGCTTCCTGTTGTTCATTGTTCCAGAAAAATTTTGTGTTTTTATGTAAGAGTATAGTTAATGGTTTTGTTACTTCTGCAAAATTTGGAATAAAACGTCTATAATAGTTGCATAGCCCTAAGAACTCTCTAACGTTTTTCGTAATTGTCGGTGTTGGAAAAGCTTCAACAGCTTGTACTTTTTTTTTATCTGGTTTAATCCCATATTCACTGATAATATGTCCCAAAAAGGATACTTCTGTTTTGAGACAATCACATTTTTGAGGTTCAAATTTTAGGTTAGCTTCTCTTAGTTTTTGAGCTATTTCAGAAAAACGTTTATTGACCTCATCCACTGTTTCTCCAAAGATAATTATATCGTCAATAAAAACAAAGTATGTATTGGCGATTAAGTCCCCCAAAATTGTATTAAAAATTCTTTGAAATGTTCTAGACGAGTTTACTAATCCGAATGGTAAAACAAGAAATTCAAATCTTCCTAATGGATGTATGCTATACGTTGTTTTGAAAATATCTTTCGGGTGCATTGCTACCTGATGGAAGCCGGATTTTAGATCAACAACATGATAAAATTTTGCTTTCCCGAGTTGATTAAATATTTCTGTTATGTTTGGAATTAGATATGGGTCAGGAACGGTTTTTTCATTCAGTTTCCTGTAGTCAATTACTAATCGCCATCTAGCTTTCCCGTCTGCTAAACTCTTTTTCTTCACTACCCATGTTGGTGCATTGAAAGCACTTTTCGATTTCCTTATTAAATTATTAGATATTAATGATTTTACTTCTTCAATAGCAACTGGCACCGACCTCGCCGACGGATACCGCTCGCTACTGCTACCACCGCTGCTCCCCGCTGTTGTTGCTGTTGTTGACAACCGGCCGCTACTACCCCTGGTTGCTGCCGCCGTCGACCGCTGTTGCCAACCGGCCACTGCTACTCGCTGCTGCCGCTGCCGTCGGCTGTTCCCCAGCCGCTCGCCGAACGCGCGCGCGCCGGCGGTACGGGCTTCGCCGTTACCCGCGCACACCGGTGCTGGGCGGCAAGGCTTGGCTGGGCGCGACCCAGCCACTCACTCCACGCACAAGAAAAATTACCACCGATGCGCGCCCAGACACCGGATGCGCATCCTCAAACAAAACGACAACGAAGCACCGCACCGCTTCCAAAACCAACGGAAAAAACAACAAAATCGGCGACGAATGAAAAACAACGCGCGCACGCGATCGGCTAGCCCAAACGATACTGCCGATTTCCCCCCCGGTCGCGCACGCGTCGGATGCGTGCGTAGCCCGCGCTCTCCCCATCCCGCTCGCTCTCCCGCATGACGATCCTGGCAACGGATCGTCGCCTCGTCGGCCGCCTCCAGCTCCGCCAATGCCCGTTCGCCGCACCTCAAACAGAGAAAATGTAGGCATGAGAGTGTATACAAATACACCCTCAGCCCGGGCGCAACGAACGGACGAGAGAGAGACAAAGGAGAAGCCGGCAAGCCGAAATTCTCCGTCACACATTATCTTATAGTTGTTTCCGATTAAATCTCTCAAATTTATTTGTTCTAATACTCTTTCCTTGTGGCTTAATTGATTTCCTTCAATTTTTTTTGTTCCTCTCCTAAAAAGTTTATGCTACCCGCGTATACAATTTTATTTTCATTGACATTGAAATCTATATTTTCCGTTAGTTCAATACTGCTTGGAAAGTTTTCTAAGTCGAAAGATAAATATTGATATGTTTGGATTTCTTCTGAAATAGTATTTTCCGAAGGGAATTCTATTCCTATATTTTCTTTTATAACCGATATAAATTGTTTATAATCATAATTGTCTGCATAATCATCCTCTGTGTTAGTCATTTCATCAGTACTCATTGCTACATTTATATCGGTAATCATGTGTTCTATTTTGGAAGGGTCTTTCTCTAATTCAGATTCCAAGTTCGTTATTCCCTTGGAAGAAAAAGGTATTAGTAATGAGTTTTTACAACTTTCGATCTCGCGTTCTACTTTTAAATCCTTTACAGTCATTGTTTCGTTATTTATTTTATCCGTTGTTGTTGTGCAAGGAAATGTAACAGATTCGGGGTCCTCTAGTATATTTTCTCTTTCTAGTGGATGAAATTTGTTATTTTCCTCAAAGATTTTCGATTCTTCGTAGTGTTTTTCTTTTTCGTTTTTTGTTTTATTTTCCTTATTAATGCCATGTAAAATTTGACTTAAAAATCCCTTTTGTTCTTCTGTTATCCTTGATTCCTCTTTCTTTTTGTTTACGGTAAAAACGATTGAGTTCATTTGAGTCAACGGTATTGATACAAGTTTTATTTTCTTACTATTTATTTCCAAATAACCTTCATCTAATCTTAACTTATTTTCTTTCAGAACAGGTATGCCAAGAATGCCGTCATAAGGGATTGAAAATTCTCTTGGTACAATATGAAAATCAATTAACAACCCATTAATTGTTATTTTTATCAAACCTAATGTTTCAATTGTTTTATCAGTAATACCGGATAATGAAATTTTTTCTGAGTCCAAAATAGCGTTTGATGGTATACTACAGTATACCAATAGTACAATCGCTTTTTATGATATTGATTTGAGCTCCGCTATCTATAAGTAAATTAAAATTAACACCCGAAAACGGATTCGGTACCTGTATGTATTGTAACAAATTTTTTAATTTTAGGAAATACATTGACATTTTAGTTTCAATAATATTTGTAAGTTCTATATTGTCATTATATTCATTATAAAGTTTCTTTTGTTTATCATTTTGGAGGCATACTTTATTATTTTTTTCCGTTTTGGTTTGCGACTCATATTGTCCTATTAAATTTAATGCGTGAGTTTCATTTTGGTCATTAATGTCCATGTTTCGTGTTGTCGTTATTTCGTCTCCTAATTCTGCAGCGAGTGACTTTTTATTTATTTCCTCCGTGCACTCATATTCGAAAGAATCCATTCGTTTCCCTGATTATTACGTTTGAAACAAGTCGACTCTGTATGATCGGTACGTTTACAAATTGTACAAAATTTTGCTTGGTTATTTTCTAGTGATTTTATAATTGGACATGATTCGACTTTATGACCTGATTCCTTGCAATAAGTACAAATACTAGTAGTTTTTGTGTTTCTTTCTAAAGCTCTCAATTTCAAACAATTGTCAATTACATGATTATTCATCTGGCAATAATCACACTTAGTGTTATTATTTCTTTTCCCAAAATTATTGAATCGTGAAGGTCCGTTATCGTGATTAAAATTTCCATTTCTGCGTTTATCGTCACTAGAATTTGTATTTGAACTGATTTTATTATCGTTATTTCTATTGTTCTTACTATAGCTTACCAGGATTCTTGCCAATTCACAATTATTGGCTTCATGACCTTTTTCTTACAGATTGTACACATTGCAAATCTACATTCTTTCGTTTCGTCCGCGTTTGAGCAATATTTTACTGAGTGACCGATTTGATTGCAACGCCTGCATGTCACATTCGGGCAATTGCGTATCGTATGGTCGCTGCTGTCGCAAGCAGCGCAAAAGTTCGCTGATTTGAAAGATTTTGAACAGTTTTGCGGGGCGTGTCCGCTTTCCTTACATTTCCAACATACTTCAAATTCTATAATAAATGGGCATTGTGTAACCGTATGACCCATCACCTGACAATATTGACAATGGTTTCCTTTGACTCTGTTAAATTTGCAACCGTCTATAGAATGCCCCTGAGCATTACAGAATTTACATATCAATTCGATTTTTTTATTTACAATTTGACAATTGTTTGACAGGTGATCTTTGTTTTTACAATATACACAAGCTCCTTTGTAACAAAATAAGGCTTCATGGTTATAGTCCTGACAAATTTGACAATTATATATGTGAGTAACATTTACTGAAGCAGTAACCGAGTCTACATTACTATGAAAAGGAGTAGCGATATCACCCCTCAATAATCTTTGTTTTTTTAAGTTTGTTTCAATTTCAATAGCGTCTTGTAAAGCAGTACCCAAATTAATGTGATTTCCTAATTCTAAACGAATGTCTTGTTGTAAACCTTGTTTAAAAATTTTTAACGCGTCAGCATTTAATACTGTTTCGTACGTTTTGAAATCTTCGTCAGTTACGTCTGCTTCAAACTTTTTCATTTCTTTAATTTGCAAAACTATTTCCTGTAAACGGTTTGCATATGCTAAGACGGGTTCATTTGGTTTTTGCATGATTTCCGTAAATTTCCCATATAAACTATGAATGTTGTCAAAGGAGGGAAATAGCTGCCTTATCACTTTGATATAATCATTTATCTTATCTATTTTGATGTTTACTAATGCTTTGTAAACTTATCCGCCCAATTTAATTTTCAGAATTGATATTAAACTTGGTTAATCTAACTCAGAAACAATTGTTTTTACGTGTTTCAATTTTTCAATATATTCATTAGTTGTCATATTTTTTCCATCGAACTTTGGAACTTAATCTGCAACGTATTTAAGCGGTAAACGTAACGATTGCGTCATTTTGTTGCCTGTTTCTACACCGTCGTTATCGACTTGTTCAAATTTATTTGTTTGTATGATTGGATTATAGAGTGCTACTTGTCTGCCCGTTCCGTTCATATTTATTGTACGTTTCGCGTCTTTACAAATACTCTCTTCGTTACAAATACCACCAATATCTGTGTATTCGTTATTATTAAATGAAAATTCGTAATTCTGATCAAGAGTAAAGTCCAAATCTAATAATGAATTTGAGTGTTCAAAATTTTGTGTTAATCGTTTAAGTGGATTTTCTACAGAGTTGTTTACGTCCAACGTATTAAATACTTGACCTTCTTGTACCGTGCTTTCGTTAGATGTTACTATATTGTGACGGAGAATTTCGGCTTGCCGGCTTCTCCTTTGTCTCTCTCTCTCGTCCGTTCGTTGCGCCCGGGCTGAGGGTGTATTTGTATACACTCTCATGCCTACATTTTCTCTGTTTGAGGTGCGGCGATCGGGCATTGGCGGAGCTGGAGGCGGTTGATGAGGCGACGATCCGTTGCCAGGATCGTTATGCGTGGGGGCGAGTGGAATGGGGAGAGCGCGGCCGAGGGGGGAAATCGGTAGTATCGTTTGGGCTGGCCGATCGCGTGCGCGCGTTTATTTTGTCGTCGCCGATTTCCGGTTTTTTTTCCGTTGGTTTTTGGAAGCGGTGCGGTGCTTCGCCACGTCGTTTATTTGTGGATGCGCACCCGGTGTGTGGGCGCGCATCGGTGGTTCCATTTGGTGTGAGTGTGGAGTGAGTGGCTGGGTCGCGCCCAGCCAAGCCTTGCCGCCCAGCACCGGTGTGCGCGGGTAAGAGCGAAGCCCGTACCGCCGGCGCGCGCGCGTTCGGCGAGCGAGTCCGGCGAGCAGCTGAGCAGCAGCACCAGCAGCAACAGCAGCAACAGCAGCAACAACAGCAACAACAGGGGGTTAGCGGCGGCCAGCTGCAGTAGCAACAACAACAGCAACAATATCAGCAGCAGCAGCAAGCCGCAGCCGTTGGCCGAGAGCGGCCATCTTCGCCCGAGGTCGTCGTTGGGAAGGTCGGTGCCGGTTTTTTCTCTCTCTCTCTCCTTCTCTCGCTCTCTTGCATGTTCAGTGGTGCTCGCGGGTGCAACGGTGCAGGTCGGGCAGCAATGCCGGCCCCCGTTGCCGGGTGTTGAGGTCGCGAGTGCGTTCGCGGGCGCTTAGGCTTGAGCGGATTATCGGGCAGTGATTGCCGATAATCCGATTAAGCGGATTAGCGATTTTTGTATTAGGCCGATTTGCGAGACGGAGTGTGCGTGCTCCGTCTAGTTATTAATTTGTGTGTCTTTCTTTTATTTTCTTTTATTGTGTTTGTAATAATAAATTTGATATATATATACTTGTGTCATATGTCACTGCGTCAACCCGTTCGTTTTCCGACTTTCCTTTGATTCGTGCGCGATTGGCACACACGCTCGGTGTGCCATTCAGTCGTGGGAGCATTCGTGCCTCCCGAGCCCTCCTTTTGATAAATATTGTGCGGACGGCCGCGAGCAAGTATTCTAACGAATAGTCGGCTTAAATAATTCCGTTACAATATTATTTAATGCTTTTTCCGTATTTTCCCTACTAATTCCTTTAGGAAGAGAGTATACCAATTTCCTTGATCGTTTGAAAGGATCTATAACGGATGTGCTCGGTTGCACTATATCACTTTCCAACTCTGGTTTATTTTTTACCTGAAGCCGCGTGAGTCGTTTTGCTTTAATAGGGCTAGAGAGGTTTTTGTTACTCATTAAAATGTGATTTCATCTAGAATGTTATTTTATTTAAAACAAACACCCATTTAGTACCGGAACCAATTGTTATGTCGCGACTACGTAGCCGTGACGTGTAGTTTTAGAATATGTATGATCATTCATTTATTAGAAATTATTATAGTGACAGGAACTTACCTGGGTTATTATTTCGAGTTAAATTGGCTACTTAGCTCTATCTCGATGAAGTATATGTGAGGTCGGTCGGTAATGATGCACGAACACTCGATTCAAGTAATTATTTATTTATTCAAAGACAGAAATGATTTCTCAAAAAATAACAATAGGTAAATTGTACGTTATTCGGCCTTCGCGCGTTGCGAATCAGCTCGTAAGAACTTTAACAAATTTTAATGCTATTTAGTAGTCGCGCGTCGCGAATCCGCTGCCGAAAAGTCGAGTCTCTGTTTTTATATTGACCCTTCGGCCCGTATTAATGTGTTGAGTAATCAGAAAATCAAAATGTCGGGCACTCCAAATTTTCGGACTACTTATCTTTTAATTTTGCTGAGTTTGTATTTCGTAAAAATGCCGTTCGTTGTTTATACATTATTTCGTTTTCAATCGATTGCTGATGAAATCAAAATGAAGAAATATTTACGTCTCAGGACGTAACACGCATGCCTCAATTTTCGGCTAAGAGCAAACGTCATACCCGTCTTGCTAAAATGTTTTCCATATTCAATTTCTCATGCAAAATCAAAATTATTCTACCTTTTGAAACCCTATGACATTAATTGTTTTGTGTAATTTTATTCTTCAGTCACTTAATACCATGTTTTTTAAATTTTATCGATCATTTCCGGAGAACTCTACAGGATGGCCAGAACGGTGTTTATCTGCAGTCAATTTATGACTACGTTGAAATTCATTTACCCAATTGTAAACACATTCAAAACTATCAAACACAGGGACAGATACACCCTGAACTACATCTATTTCAGTTTTTATTTCTTTCGATATAAAATCTTTTAAATAGAAATATTTTATCATCGTTAGGAACTCGTACTTTTTGCTTTTGTTAACCTTTTGATAGCCGGGATAACTCCAGTTGGCGTCATCTGATAATTTTGCTTAAATTTCTTTCTCCGGGGTTTTTGAAGTTGTTGAGCATAAATATGGGTGGTCCGATAAGTACTTAACCTCACCGCCCGATGGCGCCACTCTCGCAAAAGAAATATTCTATCACGTAGTACAACCTTCTCGATGGTTACTGTCAAGATTTCAGCCGGATCGGAGTTGTAGTTTATTTTTGAGAGGGTATGAAAGCAAGTCTGTCCGTTGATTTTTGAAAAATGGAAAAAGAGCAGTATCGGTCGGTGATTCGATTCTCGTTTTTGGAAGGGAAATCACGCAGCGAAATCAAAAAGCGCTTGGATGCTATGTACGGTGACTCTTGTCCTTCGGTGGCGACCGTCAAAAATTGGTTTAACGAGTTTCAACGTGGTCGCACGTCGATTTTTGAAGAGCCACGTCCAGGTGCTCCGAAAACGGCTATCACGGAGGATAACGTGACAAAAATTCACGATTTCGTATTAGCAGATCGACGATTGAAGGTGCGCGAGATAGCTAAGATCATAGGCATCTCAAAAGACCGCGTGGGTCATGTCCTGCATGAAATTTTGAGCATGAGAAAGCTGTCGGTGCGACGGGTGCCGCGTTTGCTCACTCTGGACAACAAGCGCAACCGTGAGACAACTTCAGAGCAATGTCTGACGCTGTTTAAGCGCAATTCGAAGGAGTTTCTGCGTCGTTTCGTGACAGTCGACGAAACATGGATCCACTAGTATATACCAGAGACCAAGGAACAGTCGAAACAGTGGACTTTACCCGGCGAAAGTGCTCCGAAGAAGACGAAGACTGCCCCATCGGCCGGAAAGGTGATGGCCACCGTTTCCTGGGATTCACAAGGTGTGATCTACATCGACTACTTGGAGAAGGGCAAAACGGTGACAGGGCTGTACCATGACGAATTATTGGGCCGATTCAACGTCGAATTGCAGAAAAAACGGCCCCATTTGGCGAAGAAAAAAGTGCTCTTCCACCATGACAACGAACTGGCTCACACCTCCACCGTCGCTATGGCCAAATTGGTCGAATTAGGCTACGAACTTCTGCCCCATCCACCGTATTCTCCAGATTTAGCCCCGTGCGACTTCTTTTTGTTTCCAAATTTGAAAAAGTCACTCGCCGGGCAGAAATTTGAGTCGAATGAGGAGGTAATCGCTGCCACGGAAGCCTACTTTTCAGACCTGGAGGAAACGTATTTTTCAGACGGGTTAAAGAAGTTGGAGCATCGCTGGGCCAAGTGTATCGAAGTAAATGGAGACTATGTTGAAAAATAAAACGCCACTTTTCCAAAATTTTCGTTTTTCTTTTGTAGGCTAAGTACTTATCAGACCACCTCGTAACTTTTCAATTTCAAGATGGTAAATTCCAGATGGCAGACGAAAAATTTTGCAAATATCGTATATTTGTTTAGCATCGACTTCTCTATTTCCATGTGGAACCAAAGAAATAATAAGTAGAAAAACACTTTTTTTAATTATATTCATTAGATATTTGATTTTCTAATGCAGAATATGACTTCTATATTGACTTTCAAGAGCATTGTTACCATAGAGATATAAATAATAGCTTGAAATCTTGAGAAATCGTAAGTAAGGCTGCGCATTTGTCATAATATTTTGGGAATGTTTTCTTTTTGAGTTAATAATTCTTGAGTTGTGATATTTCATCCACTCTGTAGGTAATCAATTGATATTATATTATTCCAAAGAATAAAACAGACTAGACTTATTAATTTGTAGAAGAGATGTTAATTCTTATACACAGTATACATTTTGTTGCAAAAATATTGTAAACTCAATATCTGTTCCAAAATATACTCGATATCTATTACTTATGAATTATAAAATTTTAGTTTTCTCAGATACTCGCATGTGCAGCAATCATTTAGCTACTGAAAATTATTGGGCGATGGTTAATCAAATCACAATTTAAACAACATCAGCTCTATTAAAGACAAAGATTTAAAATTCTGGTTTGTTATGGATAAAAATCAGCTCTCATGTATATGTAACTATGCTGAAAGGTGGAATTTGAAACACATAGGCATTTTGCTTTGCAAGTTTCGAACAGCTTTCACAAATGAACAATTAGGATTCTTCTTTGAATGTTCAGGAACTATAAATAATTATTTAATTCGTATTTATTTCACGCTACATATCGTTCAGCATAAAAATTAAAGAATTTTAATGGGTAAAAACAACTTTGAAATGAACAAAAGAAAATGCGTCTCGTAAAATCTATGGTGAGATGTGCTCCTAAGAGTTTCATACTATTTGTTTTAGGACTTTTTGATGCAAATCACAATGACGCAACAATATTAAAAGACTGTTTTTCAACACGGTGCTCTTAGACGAATTTAAATAAAAATCAATTTTACCTCCAATTTTATTATTGATTATGATTTGTGGTATGGCCTGGCCAAATGGCACGAGGTAATCAAAATCCTGCAGTTGGCGCTTTTTTTATAAATAAATTTTTTCGTTATAACGTCGTTTTCTTATTTTTCTCACTATTTAAAACATTTTAAAAATTCAAATAATGATAAGAACTCTTTCTGACATGTATAATTACGTGCACACTGTATTATAGTATAGATTAATCGAAGCGGATTGCTAGCCGCTGATCAGAAATGTTGTTGTTTACTATAGAAAAGCCCGCGAATTCCAGCGTTCATCGTTCGCGAGAAGTTCGCCGTATACTTTCGCAGTATAGTGTTATCACTCGATGGGACAGCATGTATTACACACTATTGACACTTGACTCGGTATATTTAAGAATATTTGATAAAAATGATTGTTCCAAACTATAAAAAAAAAACAAACCATGAAGGGAACAGAATTAAAATTTGTTTGTTTTGTTGTGAAAAGTCAGAAAAGATGGTCAAAATCGGTGGGAAATTATTAGAAAAATTAAGTAAACTTATTGATTATGATGTTATTGATGATCGACTATCTAGAGTGTTATGCCCAACGTGTAAAACAATTGTTTACCAAGGATTGAAAGTGCGAACAACAAGAACTATTACTTATAATTTACAAGACAGTGTACTCAAGTTTTTAGCTAAACGTAATTTAAGGTCAAATCGCATAAACGATCTGTGTCAATGTTGCCTTTGTGATCTAGTTAGGAAGCCAAACAAACAAATTAAAAATAAAGATAAAAAATCGAAAGTAAAAAAAAGTGTTAATCGTCGCTGTATTGAGTGTTGTACTGTCATAGGCAAGGGTATTAATCATAAATGTGATAGTCAAACATTAATTCAAAATATTCAAGAAAATGTAATTCACAGTGAAAAAGAAAAAGAACACGTTGTAGTTGAACTTTTAAAAACAGTAGTAAATAAGGACAATCCTGAATCATCAAAAACGATTGGACGTGATCAGCAAAAAGTAGTTCTTTCGCAAAAACGAGGTAAACCTCTTGAAGTTATATTAAAGCCAAATAAAAAACAGAAAACATCGACTATATCAAGCAGCACTTTAGAAAAAGTCAAAACAGATTTAAATTTGAGCAATAGACAAATGTATGGCTTGAATATTGAAATATGTGATTTCAATTTTGTTAAGGAAAAACAAGGTAAATTAACTGATGCACCAGGTAAAGCAAATATTTGCAAAGATTTAAACAAATTTATCGAATTCGTTACAAACAAGCGGAATGCAAAAGAATTTCACGTAAAATTTGGTATCGACGGTGGTGGTGGATATTTAAAATTTTGTATGTCGTTGCAATCGAAAGATGTTGAAAGTATAGTACCTCAAAGTTTCAAAAAGAAAAAAAATAATGATAAAAAGTTTTCGGAATCGGGTGTAAAGAAACTTTTTATTATATGTATAGCATCCGAAGTTCAAGAGAATTATACAAATATATCTCTAATTTGGAAAAAATTAAACATGAATTCTCTTCTCGAAAATGGCGGAACAATTGCTGCTGATTTGAAAATTGTTAATATGATTTGTGGTTTAAGGTCTAGTGCTTGCACTCATCCTTGCCCGTATTGTGATGCTATTTCAAATAAACTGCTTGATGGTGGAAAATTAAGAACTGTGATGGAGTGCAAAAATACTTATGAAAAATGGTTAAACTCAAATGCAAAGAACCGATCGAAAAAAAATGGCAAAAACTTTAAAAACTGCGTTAATATGCCATTACTACCAATCAAGAATAAAGAAATTTTATTTCTTATACCACCACCTGAATTACATTTATTGTTGGGTGCTGTTAATACCATTTTTGATAAGATGCTAGCTGAATATGAAGATATATTTTTAGCATGGGTTAAACGATGTAATGTATCTAGAAGCTGTAGTCATGGAAATCACTTTTCCTTCATAGGCAATGATTGTAAGAAACTTTTGAATTCAGTTGATTTTTTGGATTCAATAAAGTGCTTGGGCATCAAAAAATATGTTGATGTATTTAGAAAACTTGGAAAAGTAGTTGATGGATGCTTCTCGGTTACATTAGATCCAAAGTTTCAAGATTATATAACAAGTTTCAAGTCAAGCTATGTCGCACTGGAAATCTCAACTACTCCTAAAATTCACATTATTGTTGACCATGTAGCACAATTTTGTGAATATACTCAACAAGGTATATAACGTATATATAGTATTATTATTATTATTTTATTATAATAATCAGATTTTTTATTGTGATTATTATTTTTAAAGGTCTTGGATATTATTCAGAACAGGCAATGGAAGCCGTTCATTGCGATTTCAAAGATACTTGGAATAATTACAAAGTTTCGAAGGACAATTCTAATTTTTTCCGTAAACTCATGAGAGCTACAGTTGTATACAATGCCTTACATTTGGGAATAAGTTTTCTTGATATTCTATTTGACATTGATCTATAATTTTGTCACAACTACCATGTTAAAAAGGTTTCTTTTTCATTGTTAAAGTTACTGATTCTGATGTTGATGTTAAAAGTTAAAAGTAAATTGATATATTAAATATAATGGAAATGTATCGTTAAGTTAACATTTATTAAATTTATACACAGGTTATCATTGTATTATTATTATTAACCCGAAGATAAGATTTTTTTCCTCATTTTTGTTGAAAAATTGATTTAGTTCTAAACAAAGACATTTTTGCACAAAAATGTCTCGAAAAAAAAAGCGCTAACTGTAGGATTTTGATTACCTCTTGCCATATGGCCAGGCCATACCACAAATTATAATCAATAATAAAATTGAAGGTAAAATTAATTTTTATTTAAATTCGTCTAGGAGCACCGTGTCAAGATATCAATTCATTATAGTCTTACTTTAAGCGGGAGATCATATATAATCGATAGAGAATGCTGAGATATAGTAGATTTTCTCACTCAAACAAAAAACTTCTACGTTTACTGTCTTGGTTTAGGACAACTTGAGACTTTAAAAGCCAATCTTTCTCGATTTGTCATTAAAATTAGACTATTTTGCTATACCAGCCTATAATGCTATATTAATCGATGATCAGTCTAAGTTAATGTAGAAGAAGTTTAAAAAGTTGAAAAGTCTAATATGGTTTGTATTACACTACTCATAATACTGTACTTTCTAAAAATCGAGAATAGCAACTTAACTTTACCGTTCTTCGGACTATTAGAACAATAGATACTGACTTGAAATTTTAATAGCCCTGTGACAACTCATCTCTATCTCACTCTCTCTCTCTCTCTCTCTCTCTCTCTCTCGGTGAGTAGCGATACACTGGTTTTTGAGGCTCTCTTCTTTTATAAACATTTTCCTACTTTTGCCACTTCCCCAAGCGGCATATTTTTGCAGGCGAGTTCGTCCAGGTCCAGCTGGCCACTGCGCTTCCTGCTAAAAATTCTTGGCTTTTAGTCAATTTTTTGGCCAGTAGATGAATTAACCGCTTGCCTGGTTACAACATAACCTCCATAAAATCTCCAACTTTGACGAGTTTTGATCTACATATCTCTGCAAACAACGCAAACAACACAGCCTCCACACCAGAACCACTACACTCTACACACTACACACTACACACCTCACCGATTGCAATACTTCCAATATTTCTGCTGCTAAGTACCTGTATCAACAATTTTTACCGTTAATCCACATATATCAATCTACTCGGAAACTCCTCACTGCCGGTGTTATTTCTTCGCCGCATCACATCTTTCAACTTAATCTGTTCTTGCGCTTAGTCATCGCGATGGCTATTTTAATTTTATTTTAAATTTATTTTTATTTTACTTCATCTTGTTTTGTTTTATTTAATTTAATTTTGTTGTATTTTCATCTAGCGCTATCTACACGGTAGACAATTTTAATTTTAATTTTAATTTTAATTTTATTCGATCGACTGTGTCAAATCTCGTTTCCTTTTCTACCATTCACTTAATTTGTAATGTAATTTTCTGCGTTCGCTTCATCAATCATTTTTCTCATTTCATTTTTGCGTATAAGTTACTTGTTTATTTTTGCGTTTTAGTTATTTCTAGGTTAACTTGCGAATCCCCTTACAGCCTCTTGTAAATGGCATAATTTTTACTCCCGAATCTCCCGCCAATTTTTCGATCCTTAACTAAGTTGGTGCCACGGAGGTGCCAATTTTCAAATTTTTTAAATCCTGACTTTTCACAACTCCCGTTTATGACTGGTCAGTGACTCAAATTTTCGAGCGAAATTCAAACTTTTTAATTTGTCGTATCAATCTGTCCTTTCAAATTACCTCGTTTATTACCGTTTCAGTGAAGTTTTAAGACCCGGGGAGGAGAGATGGGAAACTTTTTGATACAATCTGAATATGAATTTCTATTTTTTGTCTTAATTTGTTTTTACACTCCAAACTTCTCACTTTTATCAAATGGTGTTGTCTTTATGCGCCGAAGCACTGAGTTATCGGGGTGTCAAAATCTTGCAGTGCGATGCCTATAATAGATCTTTCCATCAGCACTGTTTCGATATAACCTTAAACCCTGACCTTGTGACCTCTATTTGCCGTACCTGTTCTATTGAGTATGCGGTCTTGGTCAACTCTCGTCAATCCGATGGCGTGTTTTTACAATCCCCTCCTTCCACTCAAATCGACTCTGCTTCAGCTGGCACTTTGTCTTTCGTCGAAACTTCAGGCCGAGACAGGCATCACCTTACGAGCTTTTCCCGTCGAAGACGTTGAAGGTGGAATCCCGGAGTGATTTCTCTAATACTGTCCGATCGGTTGCCCTTCCCACTGTTTCTTCCCCCAGTGCGGACCAAATCCACTTGCTCGATAGCATGGCTCCTACTACGGGCGACAAACCGCCAGCATGGTTTTCCGGTTTCGTGAATAAGGAATTCATCGAGTTTCGAAACGAGATTAGAGCCACCCAAACTTCCATCCTGACTAAAGTCAATCGTGTCACCGACGAACTGAAGAGCCTTAAGTCTGTAGTGGGTCTCAAGGATCGCTCCGAGCTTCTTATACTCGGCCTTTCGCAGGAGTTCCAGGGTTCGATGGAAAATGCTGCGGGTATGCTCTTCGAGGCAATTGGCTACCTAAACGCTAGGGGTCGTATAGCGGGCACCAGAAAATGGACTGCCACTCGTTCTCGTTCTAACCCGACCGAGACTACCTTGCGGGGTCAGACGCATGATACTAGTCCGCTTTCGATGTGCGTTACGACTCAACGGTGGTGCATGATATCATTTTGGAGTGCTCTGGGAAGCTCGCTGGGAAGATGGCGAGGAACGTTTTTAAGTGCGGTCTTGGAAATCCCATTTTCATCTACCAACTGTTACCCCAGCCGATCCACAATAGTTTTGTGAAGGCGCTTGCACATAGTCGTGAGCTGGGTTTCGCGCACCCTTTCGTCTCGGATATGGTCGTCCATATGTGGGAAAACACGCGTTCCACCCCTATCCCCATAATGTCGGAGAGCGACCTTGACAGCTGTAGGCCTCTACCTCTCGGCCAGCCTCCTGTCCCGGCCGCTTC
Source organism: Phymastichus coffea (assembly GCF_024137745.1). Lineage (NCBI taxonomy): Eukaryota > Metazoa > Arthropoda > Insecta > Hymenoptera > Eulophidae > Phymastichus > Phymastichus coffea. The sequence continues at coordinate 592,872 of NW_026706822.1, read as the reverse complement.
GCGCTCTAGTGCCATGTTAGTGGCTACCACTCCGATCGGCACTCGAAGACACGCGCTACTCAACCTCAACTTCGCGCCCCAGGTTGTCAAACAGCGACCCACTGCCGTCATCCCAAAAAACTCTGCTCCGCAACTTAACACAACTGACGGTTGTTTTAGCTAGACAGTGTCTGTCTTTCCAGCTCAGCTATCTGAAGCTATCCCAAATTCATCTCCTCCAGTTTCTGGTCCATGATGCCAACTATCCAGGACTATACCCCGCCCTCTGCTTCCTTCGTTATCGGCCACATCAATATAAATAGACTAAATTCCACCATAGATTAGCCCTAGGCTGGCTATCCCTTATCCCGAATAGGTATAAAGCCCTCGCTGTTCTGGCCTACTCTGTTGTGTCCAGAAAATCGCCACACTATCTAGCTAAAAACCTGTCTGTCCTGCTTGATAGTGTCATTATTCGGCGCTCGGGTCGCCATCCACCGTTGGCATTTGAATAAAATGTCCCTCGAACTGAGGCCTGGAACCATTCTTTTGCGATCCTTGCTCAGAGAATACTCAACTCATTGAGCGTGACCCTGTTCTCCAACAATCGGATCTCTGACTTCAAGGATTGGACACGTGATCTATTTTTAAATTATGAGGCTAGAGCATGGATTGAGAGGGTAACTCGCGAAAAATTAATGCCAGCGCCGGCGCTGTCCAATTACACTCGCATACCAAACAAGGTCAATCCAGTCGCGTTCTCCCAAAATTATCCATCCTCCCACAAATACCCCTCTATCAACCTTTTGTTCATGAAATAGCTAATTAAATATCATTGTTAAATCCTATTCGCGTGCGTTAGTCTTTCGGCCCATCAAAAAGACTATAATTTTTTTAGTCATAAACGTTAATAATTTTATTCGCCGCATTACGTCATTTCGTTTCCTATTAGTTTAACGGATCTATTACGGATTAAATTTTAAACCGATTTCATCTAGGGGATTAGGTGGAATAAGCATTAGGTCAATTAGACCTAAGGTGACTTTAACTCTGTTGGAAAGAAGACACTGAAACGAAAGTATCAAACGTAAAGGCGAATACACGTATACTCATATGTGTTTAACGGAGCGGCGATTAGCTCTGCATCGTGGGAGTTTATGCTTTAATAAATTCCTATTGTACTAGCTAATCCACCCCGTTACAGTGGATAATATTGCTTATCGAAAGGATAACAAATTCTGGTGACATTGACTTTTGGGGGTTACAACCCCTATATTTGATAGGTGAAAAATTGAAAAATTGACATGAGTTTTCGCAGTGGAAAAACAGTTTAGTTTTGAGCAGATGTTTATGTTTTGAAAAAAATAGTATCCTTCAATTTTTGAATTATTAATAGCAAATAATTGGAGAGGATAAAACTAGTCTTATTAATAAAAATTAGTATCTAATGAGTAGATAATGCAAAAGTTTTAAATACATTTTCTAATTTTCAGTACTCGATGGCCGACGCCATACGAAAAATGTTAGAAAGAAGTGAATAATTTAATTATTATTATTATATTATTTTAACTTTTTCAAACGCGAGTAATCAAATATTAAATTTTGAATAATTATAATAATAATCGAATAATTATGAAGGAATAATTATAATAATGAAGGAAATAACATTCGTTTGTTTATTAGTAATGTAGAATATTATAGTGTGATAAAACGTTTGTGTACAAAAGAGCAAGGTCTTTCAATTATCAAATTTCATTCAACATATGGAAAATAAATATCAAAACTGAACCAAATGAAATAATGTTATTAAATTCTTTAATTTTATTCATACGTTAAAAGTGAGAGTTAAGATTACTTACAATTAAGAAAACAAGATGAAAATACTATCAAATGAAATGTGTTATCTGTCCTACAGTGCCGGTCAGCCACTTTTACCCCCCCACGGGCAAAATCAGTCTAACTTCAAAGTTTTATATCTCTGGTAGAAATTAACGTACAGAGACGCGCGTGGGTACGTTTGAAAGGTCTTTCGAAGAGCTTTCAAATGATATGACTCACGGTTGCCATCGATTGTTTTTTTAAATTTTGCAATAATTATGCAAAATTGAAAATTCTGAAATTTTTTTATTATTTTTGACAATTAGCCAATTTTGGAAAAAAAATCGTACGAAAATTTGAAGTACACCATTTTTTAGCTATTACCAAACCCTATCTGAATCACTCATCAAAAATTTATTTTCGTCAAATATGACGCGCGCACGGGCATTTTTTCCTGGAAGTGACAGTTTTTTTCAACATTTTTTATCTCCGTCAAATTGTAACAATCGAAAAAAATTGTATAGGAGAAAAAATGTTTGTTTTTTCAAGTAGAATACTGCAATAATTTTTTTTTCGGTTTTTCGAAAAATTTTTTTTTTCGGTTTTTTTCAATTTTTTTTTCTCACAGTCGGTACGCTAAAAAGATGAGAAACCACAAAAAAAAATTTTTTTCCACCCATTCAATAATACTACATAACAAGTATCGTAAATTACATCAAAAAAAAATCTTTTTTTTTCGACCTTAAAAGTAATTTAAACCGAAAAAAAAAATTTTTCGAAAAACCGAAAAAAAAATTATTGTAGTATTCTACGTGAAAAAACAAACATTTTTACTCCTATAAATTTTTTTCGATTGTTACAATTTGACGGAGATAAAAAATGTTGAAAAAAACTGTCACTTCCAGGAAAAAATGCCCGTGCGCGCGTCATATTTGACGAAAATAAATTTTTGATGAGTGATTCAGATAGGGCTTGGTAATAGCTAAAAAATGGTGTATTTCAAATTTTCGTACGATTTTTTTTCCAAAATTGGCTAATTGTCAAAAATAATAAAAAAATTTCAGAATTTTCAATTTTGCATAATTGTTGCAAAATTTAAAAAAACAATCAATTGCAACCGTGAGTCATATTATTTGAAAGCTCTCCAAAAGACCTTTCAAACGCACCCACGCGCGTCTCTGTACATTAATTTCTACCAGAGATATAAAACTTTGAAGTTAGACTGATTTTGCCCGTGGGGGGGGGGGGGGGGGGGGGGTAAAAGTGGCTGACCGGCACTGTATATATATTGTACAAGTTTTTGTAAACATAAGATATCAGTTTGAATTCCATGTATTTACGAGACGGACATGATTCAGGGAGTTAAAAAATTTCTTCAATATTTTTAAATTTAAATTCATAAAACAATTTATTCTTCATTTCTGTTTTATCGAAAAAGTAAGAAATTTCGAATGTTTATTTTTCATTCCACTAACACAGTTTATTCACAAAAGTAATTAATGCAAATGCAGTATTCACAATGAGAGTCGATCAATTTATTGCTGGCATACTTTCAAACATTGGAATTACCGATTAATAGCCCAACTACTTATCAAGCAAATCAGTTAGCAGAAAACATATAAAATATTTTAACAGATTTGATGGACAAATTTTACGATGTAGAAAGAATTTCAGAAGAAACGTTAGATGTCCAGGAGGAATACAAGGATCCTGATGCACAAATTATCGAAGACGATATAATGCATTATTTTCTTCCTCCGGTAGGATTTCCAACAAATTAGTGTAAAGAAGATAGAGAAGATTTATCTTTTGATTATAAAGAAATAGGAGTGAATTATTGGCAAAGTGGGAAAAGATAAAATTTGAGTCTTGAGAGTGTGAAAAGTAAATTCAAAAAAATATCTTCTATCAGTCAGCTTCGGCATTGAGCTCACACAGTCAACCAAGATGGTATATACAGAGAACAAATTGACCGAATTTGATTGTCTATTACAAAATTTTAAATCTGCTGTTAACGCTGGTTTTATTGTGCATGATCAAGATTTGCATTGTTGGGTATTACACGCAAAAAAGGATCTGGAGTTTGAAGATTTTAGGTTCAAAGCTTCAAAATACTGACTATCAAGATTTACAATCGCTCACAGAATTGTATCAAGAAAAATTATTACATTCGTTACACGAAAAAACTATCGAAAGTAGTGCAGAACTGGAGAAACAAGCTTTTACATTTGTTACCAATGTGAAGAAAGCTATTCAAGAAATTGGAATTCATAATACATATAAAACAGATCAAAGTGGATTCCAATTGGAAATCCACTCCCAAACGATACTTACGGTGGAATGCGAAAGTAAGATTCAATGTCTAGTACAATCGGTATCATCAACGACACACAAATATACTATACAACCCATAATATCAGATGAAGGTAAACTTTTGTCACCTCTCTTTTTAGTTTTAAAGGAACAATCTGGCTAGTTTGGACAGATTGTAGAATCCAAATTTTTCAAACCTCAAAATGTAAACGTAGAAGCATCTAAATCTACAAAATTAACTTCAGGTAAGTAGTATTTAAATATAATTTAAAAATAACAGAATGCTGGTAGTAAAATGTTGAACAAATTCTTTTATTGCAGATCTTTTTAAAATTTAGTTGAAGAACATTTTCATCCAAATGTTGGTCTTACCAGTATATATTGCTGCTAGATTCTTGAAGTGGTTACTGTGAAAAGTAATTGAAGAAACTAGACCAGAAAATAAGATAGTTAATGTTATGAAACTTCCAACTGGAACTACAGGAAAAATCCAACCATTAGATGTATACTGCTTTCGAGTGTGGAAAAACTTTGTTCGACGTTTTTCAAGTATCGTTATTTTAATGGATTACGATATGAATTTACATTCGAGAAATAATATTATTAAGCTTCAGTCATTGGTTCATAACCAATTTTTGTCACCAAGATATTTCTGTGACGTCGTGACAATGACACATCTCAGGTGCACCTGAGACTTCGCGCAGTCTCAGGGTTCTGTTGTTGCTAGTTTGCGATTTCTCGCATAAACTAGCGGGATCACTAATCGAAAATTGATAAAACCGAAGGGGACAGTGCCACTAAACATATACTTCTGCTCTTGGATTCCAATCGATAGTTGTAATCCGAGAGCGCGAAGTATCCTGGGTCCTATCAATAGTAGAACCCGGTTTTCCTATTATAAATTGTATTTGGAGCCTATCAAAAGTAGTCTCCAAATACGGAAAAGGGAAGAATTTTTGAATTACGAGCTATTTCTAAGAGAGAGGAGAGATAGATAAGTTACTAAAAAAATTTACTTTTAAACTTGCAAGTCCTAATTTTGGTCAATTTTATTTGTTCTACTTCTTGGGCTTCTTGGCTGCTTGGCTTTATGGTTCGCTTCTTGTCTGCTTGGCTGCTTGACTCCTTTTTTTGGCTTGACTCTTGTTTGGAATCTGACTTCTTGGTGCTGATTCCTATGCTTCCTTCAGCATTGCTATTCAATCTCTCTCTTACACACACTACAACAACTGCAACTGCAACAACTGCAACTCCAACGACTACAACAACTTTGGTTCTTGTGCAGCCCTTTTTATATCAGATGGGTGGTTGGGTGATGAGTCTTTCTCTCAGCCTCTCGCTTTCGGGCGGAGTGGAGCAGGCAATGATGTGTTAATTGGTCCGTTTGTTTCTTCTGATTTTCCTCGCTGGATTTTCGAGCCTTGATTGGAGCGGGGGCTTGGAGAAAATCGGGGGCGTGGACGCAAGGGTACAGGCCTTAGCTCGTGAGATGGCTCTTCGAGTATCATTCGCAGCCAAGTTTTGTAATTATTAATTAACTAAAGTAGGAACAAATATAATCAACGAATACATAGCTTATACGAGGGTGGTCCGATAAATACTTAGCCTATAAAAGAAAAACGAAAATTTTGGAAAAGTGGCGATTTATTTTTCAACATAGTCTCCTTTTACTTCGATACACTTGGCCCAGCAATGCTCTAACTTCTTTAACCCGTCTGAAAAATACGTTTCCTCGAGGTCTGAAAAGTAGGCTTCCACGGCAGCGATTACCTCCTCATTCGACTCAAATTTCTGCCCGGCGAGTGACTTTTTCAAGTTTGGAAACAAAAAGAAGTCGCACGGGGATAAATCTGGAGAATATGGTGGATGGGGCAGCAGTTCGTAGCGTAATTCGACCAATTTGGCCATAGCGACGGCGGAGGTGTGAGCGGTGCGTTGTCATAGTGGAAGAGCACTTTCTTCTTCGCCAAATGGGGCCGTTTTTTCTGCAATTCGACGTCGAATCGGCCCAATAATTCGGCATAGTACAGCCCTGTGACCGTTTTGCCCCTCTCCAGGTAGTCGATGTAGATCACACCTTGTGAATCCCAGAAAACGGTGGCCATCACCTTTCCGGCCGATGGGGCAGTCTTCACCTTCTTCGGTCAAACGCAAGGAACGCCCGCCGTGAGGTGGATGAACGCCAACAGTTACGTTACTACGAAACGAATGCCATTTCGATCAGCAATGTGCACAGTTTTGAGCTGAGACTGCTGCAGGCCACTATCGTTGTGAGAAATAGCATTATGGCTCGGGACGGGCGCTGTATTCTCGATGGGTGCGGACGGTGACGTCATATTGTCATGAGTGCGCTACACCTTCAATACATGCACCGTTCCGCGCAGGCACTGCTGCGATACGTGAAAGGAGTATGCGATCGAATCACGGCACAGTGCGTGCACGCTTTAAGCTGCTAATGCCAATGATTTCGAGACACTGAAACAAGTGCAGTTTCACGAGCAATAGGCGTGCGGTGATCGCCCTGAATACGAGTGGTTATGAGCCGTCAAAATGAATACAGTCCCGCAGTGTATTGTTCAAGAAAAGCATACTAATGATGAATCAAATGCTTGATCCTATATTAGAAAATAATCACACTATATATATGATGGGTGACAACTTGCGCGAGGCGAGTTTGTCCCGTACGAAGGCCTTTCAACAGCCGAGTGGCCTTTGACTCGGGCGGCAATCAGGCTCTCGGGTACCGCGTCCCGTTCGCGCGTCAATAACAAAGTCTTCGTAGATTTGAATCCGGACTCCCGATACCGCGATCGTGAGATATTCGATCGGACTTATTCGTATATATTTATCCGTAATCGGTATATATATATAATAAGCAATAACGGGGAAGCATATGGATATACTCAAGCGCGTTTAATAGTACTTATAAAATTTATTTTATAAAGCTTAAGTATATGAATAAATAATAGAGCGAAAATTAAAAATATATATATATATATAGACGCGTATTCTTCGCCTCGCGTTGTCTATTATCTATAAACAATATGGTACTCACTTATTTTATAAATAAAGTTATTGACAATCGGTCCTTTATATATTATTTTCTATTTATCGGTCCTCTCTCCTATCTGTTTCTCTTTAAATGGATTGTAAGGTCCGTCAAATGTGCACGTATATTCGTATATGTCCAATTAATACTGTGGATTAATTTATATTTTTTTCTTGGTCCTAGCGGCGTGAACAAGTTGGCTGTACGGTTGCTGTGTTTTTTTGGCTTTTACTAACACTCAAACTGAACTCAACTTTTAATTAAGTAAAGGAATAATACCGGATAACTCGAACGAATCAAACTAAATTTAGATTTCAATCAGCGAGATGAACTCTGTAATGCGGAAATATTGCGGCCTAGTTGCTCTAGCGCTCAGTCCTGACTGATTAATCTCTATTCGTTGTTTTCACCGGTTTATTATATATTCTTTGTCCCTCGCATTCCGTCTCTCTCTCTCGCACATATGCTTTAGACGTTTACGCTTCTCGTATCGGCTTGTATTACCTAGCTAAGCACGCTGACTGCAGCATGCTGCGACAGCATGCTGCAGTAGCGTGAATCAGCCTCTGCCACTCATTCCCACCGAGTCGCGCACACGAATACAGCTAGCTATAGTGTTTTATTACTATGTCCAAACGGAATTCTCGAGAGCGAAATCTTAATCGTAAAATATAATTATAACATAATGGAACGTCACGTAACAATATATGTTAAATAAAATAGAAATTTAATTGAAAGTGTTGGGAGGTGGTTGTGGCGGCTCTAAAACCAAAGTAGTAGGGATAGGTTTTAAAAGAGCAGCAAGCCTTGAAGAGCTTCATTCTGTCTCACGAATCGAGTAGTAGCTGTTATAACAGTTGTAGTAGAAAACGTAACATTTTCTATCTCTTTACCTGTACTAAGATGGATTTTGAAATGTTGAATAACATTAAAATAAAGCTCTCCAATGTCCTTCCTGAAAAGAGTTATCATGAATTGCATGAAGATTAGAATTACCTAATAACACGCATGAAGCAAGATGAATCTCGAATTATTCTTCAACTCGATTGTAAATTTCACATTATTCGACCAGACTGAATTTCAAAAGCAATAATTCATCATTACGATCTTTTTATTGATCTATCCAAAAGAGTTCAAAGATATGCATTATTTATACAACATCATGGATGTGATCGATTTAAATTTATTATAAAAACGTATTTTTATAAATCTTCTTATATGCCAATAAAGATTATATTATATAAATTTATTTTATGGAGAGGTAAATGAGTCATAAGTATTCATATTAAAGCAGGTTTCGACTTGTCTTAATGGACTTACAAGTGACTAAGATAAAATGAAAGTACTTCACAGGTGAAAGAGAAGGCTGGAGCTCTTATTCTTGAAATAAAAAAAAACAATGTAATATACAAGTGAATAAAGATTTATTTATTTTGTAACACTATTGCTTTATTAAACGCGTAAAGGAAAGATTCGCACTCGATCATTCCCACTAGCCTTATCCTAGGTCAGTGCACAAGCGCTGTACTACTAATTATTTTTAAGGGGAAGGTGCGGGAGGCTCATTCCCTCCCCTGAAAATGTAACGATGGGCCTTGTCACAAAGTTGACGGCTTGGTGTTAAATTAAGAGGACGGAATGACAAGCCCACTTAGAAATGATTCTCAATCACCTTCGATTATATTTATTCCGTTAACTCATACAAAAGTGGAGATGACGCGGATTTACGCGTCATTCTCTCTGGCCGCAAGCCTTCGCTGTGTACTACTAAGATACTCCGGCCTATTGTTTAATATTACAAGATCGCATTGTACACTATAATCATATTAGTATTGATGTTAAAAAATTAGCTTACAATTAAAAAAACATCATATAATCAATGCATACAATGCATTTAAATAAAAAGATATGACATTGTATAAAAAAGTTTTTTTTAATCAAATAGTTTCTTTATGAATAAATTTGAAAATACAAATATAAGTGTTGTTTCCTATGATTTTGAATAACAAAAAATTTTTTTAAATATAATTTTACTAGAGACAGAATTAGTGGTCTCTAGTTCTCAACTAGGTCAGCAGTAACACCTCAAAGGCGTTGGCGGCAAACCACGCTGGATCAGAACAAAAAAGAGAGAGAGTGCAGTATCCGCGCTATACGGAGAGCGCACGCTGCTAGAACACATACGCCCTCTACTATACATAGCTACAGCCTGTTGAAGGACAGAAAGTGAGTAAGAGAGAGAGAGCACAGCATCTACGCTATACGGAAAAGGCACGCTGCTAAAATGTATACGCCCGCTACTGTACATAGCTATAGCCTGTTGAAGGAGAGAGAGTGACTATCAGAGGTAGTGGAACATCTACGCTATACGGAGAGCGCATGTTGCTAGAATGCATATGCCCTCTACTATACATAGATATAACCTGTTGAAGGAGAGAGAGAGAGAGAGAGAGAGAGAGAGAGAGAGAGTGAAGTATCCGCGCTATACGGAGTGCGTACGCTGCTAGAACGCATTCGCCCTCTACTATACATAACAATGAAAGAGATATATCAATTGCATTTTAGACGCTCAGCATAAGTTGTAGCGTTATTGTGATAACACAGAGAGGTGTCGCTGTATAGCGATCGGGTGGCCTATTTGTTCTTCAGGACAGACATATATCTCTTAAATATTGGTAGCTTCTTTATGTCCCAGGACATACACATATTCTTTATACATTGACGGATCCTTTATGTCCCAGAACATACATTGCTTATCTACCTTGTGTAGATTCAATGCTAATAAATAAGATGTTAATTAAAAGTCTCATAAAATAACACATAAAAGGGAGTTCAAGATTAGGATGGGAAGGTGTGTGCAATTTATAATGATACACTGAGATTTAATGTAACTAGGGACTGTAATTTATTCAAAGAAAAATAATGAATAAGAATGCGTTATATTTAGCCGACGGAATAACATTGGCACAGTAAATGCAGGTAGAGAGAGTCATAAAATAATTACATGTATATATATATCAGTGGTCAATTGAGGCTAGCAGAGCCTATAACGCTTCGCATGCTTGAATGGCCATTTAGGTAAATTTCACACTTACTCGTCCTCGCAGGTGATTTGAAAGGAAGGTGTTGCCCCACACACATACACGGGCGCACCGCAGCCCCGACGTCTCGGGCACACACACGTACTGCGGTAACACCTAAGTTGCCGAGCTCTGATGGGCAGAGTTGATTCTCGGGCAACACCTCAGAGACGCGCAGACGTCGCCAGCCAACGCAATTGGCCCTTACTCTCGATGATGATCACACATTCAACCCCTAACAACAGTTTAGAAGCAACTCGGCACTCGCGCACATTCACACCGGCAAGGATAAGCAGAGTTAGCCGTGCTTAGTTGATGAATGTTGAAACGGAACTGCCTAAGTATACTCGATTTGGCATCGAGGGAACCGAGGGAAGCACGGAAAACTCCTCCTTACTCTCTGGGCCCATTTCCGGTGGGCCAATCAGAACCCAGCGATTTTTATGGCGCGCGTCGGTCATCAAGCAATTTGGGTTTCCCCAAGCGTGCTGAGACCGAGAATTGCTCGGTGTTGGTACATGTGTTTCGCTCTTATATTTTTGAAAAACATCATAAATAACGGACAGCAATTCGAGCTGTTTAACAGACGAAAGACATATGCAACGTGGGTTGTTGAGGCGAACAGACAAAAGTGCTGTAACCCTCTAATCGCGCTCATTCCTAACAGACGTCATGCAGGCCAGTGCGGCATTCGTGATGATTTACGGACCATCGTCGGTTGTTTTTTTTTTATTTTCTGCTCTCGAAGCATCGTTTTACACATGCACACTCTCTCTCTTATCCTTGAAGCGCAAACGGCGCGAACACTTTGTGACAGGTCTAGAGCGCGTTCGCGGGCCCTGTGCGCGGCACTCTTCTCACGAGAACGCAGCGAACGAGCATGTGCGATGACAAAGAGTAAACACCCCTGTCATTGCAGGATCAGGAAAGGGGGACGTTACGGCCGGCATAGTGGCGCCATCTTACAGCCTCGCTCCTTCGCTGATGCCCTGACGAGCGTTTGAAAATTACGAACCAATACCGATGCTCGCACAGCTTTATTTCAGGACCAATACCTGAGCCGGGCATCGTCGCTATATCTCGCGTGAGAGCCCTGGTCCACGTCGGTTACCGCTTCCTTCCCGTTTCTTATTCGGGATTATCGGCCCAACCGTCCTTTGCACGACGGACACGGTCTTTTGAGACCTACCTCTACCTCTAGATTCCTTTAAGGGAGAGTTGTCACCTCTTGCCTGACCGGTGACCGTCCCTGGGACCTTTCGAGGCCGACCTCTCTTGGTTGGGGCAGATACCGGTAAATCCGACGCCTCGGTGGGATTGTTACCTACGGCCGTGGGGGCTGCTAATTCGATCCACTCGCTCACTAAATCTCCGCCCGGATCATCGCACGCATTCGCAAAATCTTTCGCCTCCATCAGTCCTTTTTTGCGCGGCTCGCGAGGTTCGTTGACGGTCACTTCATCTTCCCCGGGGCTGTAATACGTCTTACGGTCATTGGCATTGAAGGGTTCAGGCAGGATCTCCAGCTGATTGTCCAGTCTGTACGTGTTGAAACCGCAAACCTCTTCAATCACGTACGAACCGGCGAATTTCGGCGCTAATTTGGCTGATATGCCTTGAGCAGTCGAGGAGAGAATTCTTTTCCTCTTCCATACCTAATCTGCAACCTTAAACTCGGGTTGTCGTCTCTTCCGGTCATAATAACCCGCCTGACGCGCCTCTTTCTCCTTTGACTTGGAGTTGGCCCGTTCCCATAGATTAGGGAGCTTCCCCATAAGTTCAGCCCAATCTACTATAGCTTGACCCTCCGAACACTCGAGGGCCTGCTGATCTTGGAATCTTCTGAACGTCAAAGGAGGTAGTGGTACGTGACGCCCAAAGATGAGCATCGCAGGACTATACCCGGTGGCGCTAAGAGTTGCCGAGTTCAACGCGAAGTTGAACTCTGACAGGTATTCGTCCCAGCTCTTATGATCACGGCTCACATACGACGTGATCATGATTTTGAACGTCCTGTTTCCTCGCTCTGTAGGATCCGCTTGGGGATGACATATAAGAGTCAAGACGCGCTGGATGCCGTTCATCTGAAGGTATGAATCGATGTCCTGATTCTTGAATTCAGTTCCTTTATCCGACAAAAATACTTCTGGCGCGCCAGTTCTAGTGAAAATCCGCTCGTGTAACTCCCTTGCGATCGTCTTTCCATTGGCTTTGCGTATTGCCACACACTCTACCCAGCGAGTAAAAAGATATTCAAAGACGAAGAAATACTTAAAATCTCGAGAACTTTTGGGGAATGGATCAGTGATATCACCGGTCACTACCTGGCAGAGTCGTGAAACTTGTCTACGACCCATCAGCCCGTAAGGTGCCGTTTGTTCCACTTTGCATTGCTGATATACCGAGCAACTCTTTACATACTGCCTGACCTGATCATACATCTTAGGCCAGTAGTATAAGCGCCTAACCCTGGAGAACGTCTTGATGCCCTACCATTGGAGCATCATGGACCTCCTGGAGCACTTGGTACCTTTTCTCACTAGGCACCGCAAGCTTCCACGCTTCCTTGTTTTCGATGGATCCTTCACCGTTCTCATCAGGCTGATAATGATATAGCCCCCCCCCCCAATACCTTCCATGTGGTGTGTGAGTGTGGGTCTTGGTATACCTCCTGGTATTGTTGCAAATACTAGGCATCAGTTGTCTCCAGCCTACTATTTATGGCACTCAATTAAATCCCCTACTCCTCATAGGCCCTAGACATTGCGTCCGGCAACTCATTGAGACCTCCCCTTCGATACTCAATATCGAAGACATTGCCTTGCAATGCTAGCGCCCAACGCGCTAATCTTTCCGTGCGATTTCGCATACTGTGGTGCCATTTCAGGAAACTATGATCTGTGATGACCTTGAAGTCATGCCCTGTATGGCCGAAATTTTCCAATGGCCCAAACCACTGCCAAGCACTCTTTTTCGGAAACTGTATAATTCCTCTCAGCGCTGTTGAGTGATCGGCTGGCGTATTCTATCACACGCTCCTCTCCATCGACATCCTGCGTGAGGACTGCCCCGAATCCAGTGTCACTGGCGTCAGTTTGTAGTACAAACTGACCGCTAGGATCGGGTGGTTGTAGTATTAGGGCGGAAGTCATCGCTTCCTGCTACTCCGTGAAAGCTCGCTCTTGCTCTTCCTCCCAAGAGAAAGGTACATTCTTGTTAGTCAGGCGGTTTATAGGTTCAGAGATCATGGCGAAGTCGGCTATAAAACGTGTATACCACGACGTCATTCCCATAATTCGCTTAACCTGTTTGAGAGTCCGGGGTGTTGGATATTCTAGTATCGGTCGTATCTTCTCGGAATCTGGTCTTACTCCGTCCTGGTTTACAAGAACTCTCAAGTACCTAACTTCCGTCTTACAGAAGTGGCTTTTGACTTTGTTGATGGTTTGGCCCACATCTACAATTCCCTTTAATACCATTTCTAGGTGCCGCTTATGTTCCTCGAATGACGACGAAACCACAATTATGTCGTCGAGGTAAGCAAAAACAAATGGATCCATATCCGAGCCTATCACCTTATCCATCAACCTCTGGAAGGTCGCTCCCGCGTATTACAGTCCGAAGGGCATTCTTTTGAATTGAAAGTGTACCAATCCAGGTACTGTAAACGCCGAAATCGGTCCTTTAGGGGAATCTGATGGTACGCACTACTCAAGTCCAACGTGGATATGAACTTTGCATCTCTTATCCCTCTTAGGATGTCGTTTATATATGGCAAAGGATAGGCATCTGGCTTGGTTATTGCGTTTACCTTTTGGTAATTGACGCAGAACCTATATTTTCCATCAGCCTTCTTTACCATCAACACTGAACTTGACCATCCGTTGGTTGCTGGTTCGATTACATCTTTTTCCAGCATATCCTTGACCAGCGCGTGTATTTGCTCTCGCACCCTGTTAGAAACTAGGTAGTACTTCTGTTTGATGGGTCAAACACTTCCAACATATATTACGAGCTCAACCCCCACGGCACAGCCTAAAACATCTCCTCCGTCAGGAATCAATCTTTTGACGAGGTCTACGATTTCCTCAAGTTGTGTTTCCGTGGCCTCCCACAGTCCTACCGGTGCGAGAAATGTCGTACCATCAATTCCAGCCACTTCCATTGGTACTTTCACCTGGGCGTCCTTAAGCCATAATTCATCCTCGTCGGGATCCAAAACTGCGCAGAACTCTCTTATAAAGTTCACGCCTACGTAGCAGTCATCTGTGAACAGTGGCGTATGGCGACTCTTATCTTTCTTGTGATTCCCCCTACCTTAAAGAGGAACATCACGTGACCAATGATGGGACATAGGCTCCCGTCAGCGTACCTTGCATCGCCCGCCCTGGCCACATTAAGTCCGAGTCCCATCTCCGATGACAATCTCAGCCCTAACTAACCCATTACCGTAGATGAGGCGCTGGTATCATAGAGTGCTCTAATCTTAAAGTCAGCTATGTCTACCCACAACCACCATCTGGTCTTATCTTCTGTGTCGTATCCACGAGTCGCATTATTTCTTCCATTCGTCGCGGTTCTCAGCGGCATCTTCTTTTCCGCTGCTGCTACGACGATGGGCTTGCTCATACTCGTGGAATCTTTCGACAGGGGAGCTTTTTGTATGGAGGGGTACGAACATTTCAGATTTTCGGGTTGCTCGACCCTCAAATTTATTGAATCTTCTCGCTCCTCCACAACTTGTATGTGGCCACCTGGTCCTTCCAGAATGACCACCCCCTTACTCTGCCGAGGGCTGGCATCGGGGTCAATCGCTTTCTGCTCCGATGTACCGCTAGGTCCCGGGCTCTCTTGATGCCCTACCAGAATGTTTGGATCCCTGGTTCGCCGATAACTTGCTCTCTCTCGTCGACGACCCGCAGCGAGAGGTCGAACCTACTGGAAACGCGAAGATGACCTCTTCTCTTCGCTCTCCATGCCGTTTCCCTTTTTGCAATCTGAGTAGAATTTTCGGCTGAAACCCAGTTTGCCATAAGCGGAACACTGGAGAGGCCTGGTGAAGTCGATCTTCCGCCTCTGTCTTTCTCGCCGTTCGCCAGGAGACCTGGGAGAAGGAGAATTTTCCTTCCCCTACGCCATCTGCTTTTACGTTATTCTAGAGGGCTGTCTTGCCTTTCTTTGCCCAATTTGCGTAAAATCCGCTCGATGCCCTCCAGACGCTCCACCATCTTTTTATCAGAAGTGGATGTTTGCGTAGCCGATACCGTCGCTTGCTTGGTAGCCCTCATAGCAGGGTTCTCCACGCCCTTTCCGCGCTGTAGATTTCCCTCCTTCGCATGCGCCTTCCTTTCGCTAGCTACTGCAGCGGTTTGGGATCTACTACCAACCGTTCTTTTACTCGGCTGGTAGGCGTGTTGAGGGAAGATGCTTGTAGTTCCAGTCAACCTGGTGGCTCCTCTCGATAGATTGGAACCACTAATGCCCTTCGAGAGGTTATTAAACCTGCATCATGCAAACCTCCTACCGAATCTCCAGATTCAGCTGCATCGGAGGACTGGACGTCAATACGCGAGTTTAACAGGAGGGCAACCGAAGTACAAAATAATTTTTCTTACGGTCGTCGTCCACGCTTATTCGCGGATGCAAACTCGTCGATCTTCCCTCAACACGCCTACCAGTCGAGCGAAAGAACGGTTGGTAGTAAACCCCAAACCACTGCAGTAGCCAGCGAAGGAAAGACACGTACGAAGAAGGAGTGAGATCCGCAGCGCGGACAGGTCGTGGAGAACCCTGCCAGGAGGCCTACCGAGCAAGCAACGGTATCGGCTACGCAAACCTCCACTTCTGATAAGAAGATGGAGGAGCGTCTGGAGGGCATCGAAAAATCGCCATGAAAACTTTTTCATTAATTTAACGTTTTGATGTGCAAATGTCGTTACGTATTTGCCGTTATGATTAGGGCACACGGTAACTGATTTTAATTTTTTGAAAGGTTAATAGCCCCAATCATTAGAATCGAATACTTTGAGGCTATATTATTCGAACCACTCTTTTTCCAGATCTTCGAAAACGAAAATTTTTGTGACATCTTTGAGTGTATTGTGATGATGAATTTATGCTCTTCGTATTTATAATCGCCAGATTTCCATAATAATCCATGATAGTAGAGTTCTAACCAGAGATTTTCTCGCTTATATTTCTCCGTTAGTCTTCACCATGGAAAGAAAGGTTTAAACAAGCGTAGGAGTGGTTCTTCGTTGTAGTTAAGTGGAAGTATCGCTAACTCTTTCACAGCATAAATTTCGCGGGGTATCGTGAAGCCTTGCATATCCACTACGTACTCCATTGCGATAGAAAGCTACTACTGAGCTGCTAAAGGAAATAGTCAATTATTTAATACCCTTCCCCCTTTTCCTAAATAACTTTCTTTACATCTCCATTCATCGGATTATGTTGAACGATGCAATCGTGTAGAGTAAGACAATACTCTGTAGTTCCTTCGGGAATATTTTCTCTGGTTTCGAACTCCAAACGCACATCTACTGGAGCAGTCTTTAATGATTCGTTTTGTTTCGAACAGTCAATCACTACGAGTGGCATATAATGTTTATATTCGAGTTTTTTGAGCATCGGTTCGGCATCCTTACCGTAGTATACGTTTTGAAAACTGGCATACATATCGTAAAACATTACGTACTGGGTTTTATTGAAATCAATGTTGAGATTACCGTATGGATAGCACTGAGAGTTGAGGTACAGTTTTACATTTCTGATGTTACTATGATCAAATATACTAGCGTTAGAGTTTGGTTCATTTTTTCAATTGGTTTGGAAGGATAAGATGACGTGGCGTGGTTTCTTTAACAGATTTGTCGTTTTAACTGACCAGACGTGATTATTGTTTGCAAGCAACGCTGGATATTCGTACAGTTCCCAACTACTAAAACTCATTGAAATTCTTCGTTCGCTTTTTAGAAAATCGTGTAGACGTATTTCTTTGCATTTGATGCAGTTACATAGAACATAAGCCACTCGAGACGTGTTACATCAATGTTGAATTCTTCGTAAGCTTCAACGTCGTTGACGGTCTTTTTCGTTTGATAATCTGCATTTACATCGGTGCTCGATCTTATGAGAATTAATTCATGTTTCATATTCACTAGCACTTTGCGATAGTCCTCAGCGAATCCAAGTATGAAACTCAGAGGAATCAAAATATCAAAGTCGCCATTCGCGTTAGTTATTTTACGGTCCTCTTGTTCTATATTTATTCATCCGGCATTTTCGGCAATCAAGATTTGACTTGGAGTGAGAGATAACCAGTTCTTCATAACTGTTGTGATACCAACCTTCTTATATTTATCTATTTCTATAGCGTTCAGCTCATACCTAATTTCTTTAAACATATGACAAAATGGCATTATTAACAAAACCAGTATTCGTTAACAAAGTGTTATTGCTGCTACATAATCATCCACAAATGTGTAACAAGCTGCGAGATGGTATAAGGCACAAGTCTT
The DNA here is from genome assembly GCF_024137745.1 of Phymastichus coffea. Lineage (NCBI taxonomy): Eukaryota > Metazoa > Arthropoda > Insecta > Hymenoptera > Eulophidae > Phymastichus > Phymastichus coffea. The sequence goes on along the minus strand of NW_026706822.1, from coordinate 575,113 downwards.
GATGTTGAATTGATATACGAAACTCGTCACTATTTTTGAACGTTGAATCGGTGTAAGGTTGATGAGCATGAATTTCGTAATGACAAAGATTCATCGAAGACGACAGATGACTGTATTTCTAGAATGTTCTCCATTGTTTCGTTAGAAGCAGCAAAAAAAATTAGGCAATTTATTTTCCACCAGGAACTACTCTTAACCCAAGACTTTTTAGGAACTTTATGCTTTGACGTATTAGAGCTTTCGCTTTTCGATGACGATTGATGACTGGAGTTCGCCGTGTTGACGTTTTCCATTTCAGTCGACGACTGATAGTGGATTTGCATTTTTCAGTGCTTATATAGCCCCTACCACTCTTTGAATCGTAAAGAATTCCCATCTTAGAATTCCCAGCTTTTGAGATGTAATCTGATGGTTATGACTTCACCATGAAAATTAAATTCTGTCTTGATCGACGATGCGTAATTGTGAATAATCTACAGACGTTTTCGTAACTGGAAGATAAATCACTTGAGAGGGAATTTCAATAATTATATATCCAGGCGGTACTGGAAAAAATTTGTGAATATCGTGAAGGGTTTTTCCGTTCAAGTAAGCGCCAGCGGTTATCTTATATTAAACTCTCATAGTGTTCACCTCGAGAATACTGGCGGGCAGATCGGAGTTGTAAGAAACGTTTGCCTCTAATGTACGTTGTGAAAAATCCAACAATCGTCCAATAGAATTCTGCGGACAAAAATCGATAGGTTCAGAACACTTGATTGTACAATGCAAAGTGTTGTTGTTTGGTTTCAAACTTAATGTAATATTATTATTATTATTATTATCAATGCGGAGACGCTGCACAGCTCTGCGAAGAAATTTATCAATGTCGTCGATCTCGGAGGTCCGGACAAGTATGTCGATGATTTGATTTGCGACGTAAAATTTATTATTATGTATGCCAATATTAGATATTGAGTTGAACGTTAGAAACTCGACTAAGCCGAACTTGCAATGTTTATACAGTGATAGTTCAATTGATGGAAAATAGTGCGCTTCCAACAGTGAAGATTACCCGAGAGAGTCAGAATTAACGAATTCTCCATGACTGTCCGAATATGACTACCAATATTTTGACGTTGTTTTTTCTTTCATACTCTCGTACAAAAACTGTAAACAAAGATGACCGCATACGTGAGAATTGAAATCTTGATCTTTTCTTATTATGTTTGATCTCGATATCACCAAGATACATCATTAAATCAATAGTTGGCCTAAGATCTCGAAAGCTATCAAAATAAGTGACGTTTTCTCCGATTTTTCGATAAGCCACCCAGTGCGTCCCTGTTCCTTCGACGTCATCAAGATTGACTATAGCTGATTCGTGATAATATGGTCCAGAACTCGGTAAGTCATTTCTCATGAAGACTCCGCGAAAATTTGGTATATTCAAAATTTTTGCATACTTCATCAATTCGGTGTTTGTGACGGCTCTATCCGGTAGATTTATTACGAACTTTTTTTTTTCAAAGCTGATCCCAGATAAGGTTTGAGATAAAGTCCATAGCCTTTTTTATAAGCTTTGAGATACAAACCTTTTCCCAGAGTAATGGCATCCATCGTTTTGTTGTGTCTCTTGTTGGCTTCCAATTGCTGTTTTGCAGACTTTGCATTGTTCACGGTTTTTGCGATTCACGTTGTTGCTGTCCGATACTCGAACTTATACCGTCCACAGTCATCTCTACTTCTTCGAGGACGTACTAGTATGCGGCTCGATCTGATCGGCACATTGCCGCAACTTCTTTTGCGAATGAAAAGACAGCGACCAGCCCAGCGCTGATGTTCCGTCACAGGGTCGTCACCTTCTTCCCAACGACAGATTTCCAGACCACATTCAAAATAGCGCACTTGATCGATCTGCCCCGTATAATAAAAGCAGACCGCAGCAAGATTTGCTGGTTGTACTTCTGCGCATGTCCATTGAGACGTGACAATTAAGCAAATAATTACCTATAATCAATTATGTCGGAGTTCATTGTAGAATGTTCGTATCCCCTTTTTCTCTTTCCCACTTTACACTAATTCACGTTCGATGCGAATGCCACTGCTGATGAGATGCAGTTCATTTTTTCTAGCGGACAATTGAAATTTCCCCTCCATGCTCCATTAAAAAAAATTCCATACATGCCATACGTGCCATACGTCATTTAAAACTATCGTATATACGCACTGATTTTAGAGACATTTTTTTTTATTATTGTTGTTTTTTATTAACGATATTTCAACTATTTTAATAAAGAAGAAACTACCTGTATTTCTGTTAAATTTAATTGTTAATATATGTACCTATAAATAATTAGTAATCGCTATCGTGATCCTGTATTACTACACATTCGCGTTTCTTCTACGCATTAATCGCTATTATTTCAGCTATCCCTACCATTACATATGATCGTCTTATGCACGCGACAAAATCAGTGCTGTCGCGTAGTCTCGCACTCCCAATTCTTTAACCAATGACCGATGCGCGGTCAGTATTTGCGGTAATGAATAAAAATTCGATCACCTCACAACGATACGTCATTGTAATTTTTTTTATCGTGAAGTAAAGTTTAGTGAAGAAAAATGCAGCTTGAAGACGATAATGTAGTGAGTGAGGAATTGTTAGAACAATTGTTTTTGCCGGACGATGTGCCGTGGCAAGACGCGCTGAACGAAGTTATAGCAGCATTAGACGATGACTGCGATCTCTTCGAAGATGAAGTCTGCAGAGTGTTAGTGTCACCGATGAAAGCAGCGGTGGACGAAGTCGTCGAACAGCCGAGAACACCCAGGAAAGACGACATCCATGAAGCTGCAACTATTCGGATGCCGCTGACACCTCCATCATCATTATTATAAGTTCCTATTTTCATTCTATTGCACTCTCTCTCTCTCTCTCATTCTGTTTTTTTATAATATAAAGAACAAAATCATTTAAATGTAGGCAGATATGTTCTTATTATTATATAATTTATATATAATTAATACCATTATACTAATCAAACACTTATATTTAAATTGTATTAATTTATTAATATAATGGTATTAGTTATACATAAATAAACAGATATGTTCTTATTATTATTAAATTTATATATAATTAATGGCATCACATTAATAAAACAATTATATTTAAATTTTATTAACCCTTTAACATGCAAATGGCCAAAATTTTAACCTCGACTTTAAGCTCGTGCCTTTCACTTATAACCCGTGTGGGTATAGATATGTTCCTATTATACAATTTATATTTAATCAATTTATTAATATACAGGGTGTCCCATTTTAAAGGAACCACCTCGAAATTTTCGACGGTTGGCGTTGTACAAAAAAATTGTTCAGACAACAGTTGTTTGGGTCAATGAGGGCAACCTTTCTGTGAAATCCGATTTGACCTTGAGATTCATTTTCAAGGTCATTTGAAGGTCAAAGTCATTTCTTGAATAGGAACCTATATTTTTGATCCCGGATTCGGAAAGAGCGGAAAATTCTACGTTCAGATAACGTATTATGTGTGGGGTGCTGTTAACCCCCCCCCCCCTCGCCAAAGGTCATGTAAGGGTCAAATTTATGATTTTCTTCATCTATGCACAGGGATGATCGGGCAAGGGTAAGGTTAATTGTAATAACTCAATAACTTGATAACCCAAATAACCCAATAATCCAATAACCCGATAACCCCAATAATTCAATAACCCCAATATTCCAAAAAAATTGTAGGGTCAAACAACAGTGACCTTGAGCTTAGACTTCAGGTTGATTTTCAAAGTCGACTTCATGTATTCAAAGCCTTCATGAGAATTGTCATTTTCCATTTTGTGGGATAACACGTTATTTCCATTCTTTTTTCTGGTGTGATTCCGAACAAGCCTACGAAGTTTCAACTAAATTGTTTAATAACACTTTTTTAGTATTGTTTATGACAATAGTGGTTCGCGAACAGTCCTTCTCAGGATAGTTCAAGTGTAATTTTCTTAGTGAACTTAAAAGGAGGGAATATGCCGGATTATTCAAGAAACGAAATTGTTGATATTCTGTTCTCTCTCGGGGCATGTCAAGGCCGATATCGTGCTGCGGCAAGGTATTACCCGCAGATCCTGGCTAGGTAATCAATACCTTGCCTTCATTGGCTGGGTAATCGATACCTTACCTTCATTGGCTGGGTAATCAATACTTTGCCTTCACTGTCTGGGTAATCAATACCTTATTAACCTCATCCTTGCCCCGGTAGAATGGGGGGGGGGGGTGAACCCCTCCCCCATCATAATACTTTATCTAAACGTAGAATTTCCCGCTCTTTTCGAATCCGGGATAAAAAAATGGGGGTCCTTATTCAAAATATCTCTTGGTTATTGGGTTATTGGGGTTATTGGGGTTAACGATTTATTGGGTATTGGAGTTATTGGGTTATTACGATTAACCTTACCCTTGCCCGATCATCCCTGTGCATAGATGAAGAAAATCATAAATTTGACCCCTACATGACCTTAGGCGAGGGGGGGGTTAACCGCACCCCACACATAATACGTTATCTGAACGTAAAATTTTCCGCTCTTTCCTAATCCGGGATCAAAAATATGTGTTCCTATTCAAGAAATGACTTTGACCTTCAAATGACCTTGAAAATAAATCTCAAAGTCAAATCGGATTTAACAGAAAGGTTGCCCCCATTGTCCCAAACAACTGTTGTCTGAACAATTTTTTTGTACAACGCCAACCATCGAAAATTTCGAAGTGGTTCCTTTAAAATGTACTATTACAGCAGGCGTCGGTCGCCACTTCAAGTATTGCCACCGTTTCCATGCTCCCGATCGTCTTCGACGGTGAATGTGTAAGTTTCATATATATTAATTTTTAATATATTGTTATATACATAGATATAGCAAAATTTACGATGCCTCAACCGTTCTTGGTGAACTTAGTTTCATCAGAGCAACAAGAGACGTCCTACCAACAAGAACAGGTATGAATTTTTTTTTTCTAATCGGGGTAGTTTATTATAAGTTTCTTTGTTGCAGGACGACGATCACGACGACACCTTGGCCAGTATGCGAGGGCTGGGAGTGCACATACTGCGCCGCTGGTCGCTGCAGTCGGCAGCCGCAGTGGGTGGAATCATCACCACAGTGCGGGAGCTGGCGGCACGTCGATCGGACTTGACCAGTCAGACAGGTCGTGCGCCAATTATTCCGATCGCGGTCGCCAACTAGAAATTGTCATCCTGTCCAAGATGTAGTCTCCTCATAGCTTGTTGAGCCTCTTTTGTGCTGTCTCGTGCTCTTCTTTCTGCATATAAATGACTTTGATTGTTGCTAGCCCGAACCGGCTTGAGTGTTGCTTTGCCTGGATGAGTGTCAAATTCTTCCATTATTTTGAGGATACCAATTTTACCATCGTTTAATAAAGTCAAGTGAATTTTTATGCTTGAAGCTTTGTTCGTTTCCTTCAGCCTTGGATTTTTGGTATCCACATCTGCTGTTTTTTCTTGCTGGGCAAAAATGATGCTGTGAGTTTTTGTCAGTGAAACTCTTGTGATAATATGTGGCCCAAATTGAATTTTTCATTTCTTCCACTGTTGTTGATGATTTTTTTCGAATAGCATTCCCATAATAAACTATGAGTAGATCGATCACTTTTGAAGTAAGCCTACCTCTTCCACCGATAGTTTTTCCATCTGATAGCTTTTGATTTCCAAGACTTTTCTACAGATTTCTGAGCCGAGTACCCATTCCCTTCTGCACATGGCCAACACATTCTTTCTTGCTAGATGTTCATGTATTTCCATACGGATTCCTGTTTTGGATTGCCGATGAAACTTTACTATCACCATCTTCAATGTAAAATTCAAGCATGATCCCCTTTTGTAAACAATACCTCAAGTATTTCCAAAATGCCATCGACTTCATTTTACCAGCACAACGAATATGATTAGCTTGAAACTTAGACAGATGCCCTTTAACATACTGATTATTTTTGTTGATAAATTTATGGAAAAATTATATAATATATATTTGTATAATATGTAATTACACAATATATATTTATATTATATAGAATTATATAATATATAATATATATTTGCAAATATATTTTCACTATAACCGATTTCAGTTGGCACGAAAAATATTTGAATGCAGAGAAACTTGTAAATTGTTGATTTTTGAAAAGTCGCGTAAAGACTATTTTGAAATATAGTGTATAACTTATCAACAGATTAACATTTCTGAAAACGGACAACGGCATATTATTCTACATTAAATTTCCTAAAAGAAAAGTCAATAAAAAAAAATTGATTTTTTTCATCAAAAACTCCATCTGGCCCCCTTAATTTTTTTAAAAACTGGAAAAATCAAGAAGGTTTATCCACTAAAAAAGTAACCTTCACGAATTTTTTTAGTTTCTTTTTTTAGTAAACTGCAAATCGTAAAAATTGAAAAAAACGCTGCTAGCTGCTCTGACGGTGTGCTTTCTTAGAGATGTTTTTTTAAGAAGAATTTTTTCTAATTTTAAGTTATTTATTCCATTGCCATTCGAAGTTCTAAAATTACGGCCGCTGTGAGTTAGAGTATAAAAAATAAGTTGTGTTGAATTTTTACTATATCATGTCTTAACAATTAAATATTTCAAGTCATTACATAAATTATCATTACAAAGAATACAAGTCCAGAAATAAATTTCAAAATTTAAGGTTATACGTGTCTAGTCCGATTATAATATTAATACTGTCTAGTAATTGCTTTTTATTGCTATAATGATGATAATTACTATAATTATTAGTAATACAATCAACAAATACGGGAGGTTAGATTTCACGCGAGGAGAGTGTGGACGTGTCTTGGATGTGAGCGCGAGTTTTGGTGAGAAAGTCAAAGAGGAAAAGTGTTTGAGGAGAGAAATAGAGGTGAAAAGAGCGTGGAGGCGGAAGAGAAGTGGAGTAGAGAGAGAGAGAGAGGCTAAGAGAAGAGCAGGAAAAAGCAGAGAGAGAGGAATAAAGAAAAAAAGGAAAGTTGAGGTTAAGAGAGAAAATCGGAAAGCGGGAGAGGCAGGTAGAGAGGAGGGGCGGTAAGAAGTAAAGGTGGAGACAGAAAACGTAAGACAGGGAATAATGGTGAAATCACGAGTAGAAGTAGAGAGACAAATTAAGGCGTACGGGATAGTGATGGAAAAATTTGTGACAACAGAAAAATTAAGAGATAAAGGTGGAAATCCTTCCATGGATGGATAAGAAAGGTCCAGAGGAGGAAAAGAAGAAAAGAGTAAAGGTGGTGAGGGGGAGAGAGAGCGGAGAGGGGCTGAGGGAGAATAATAGAGGAGAAATGAGAGAGGCAAAGAGATGCAAGAGTGAGAGCGAGGGAAGCGAGATGGTTGGGGAGGGGGGAGAAGGATTGGACAACACGATAAGAGAAGTGGGAAAAAGTAGTGGTGCAGAAGATATAATGGAAAAGATACGGACAGACATAAGGGAATTAAGAGAGGTATGGAAGGAGGAAAGGAAAGAATGGACAGAAATGGTTAAAGAAATAATGGGAAAAATGGAAAGAATGGAGGCAGAGGGGAAAAGAAGAGAAGAAAGGTGGGAGAAGGAAATAGGAAAAGTTAGGAAAGAACAAGAGAGAAAGAGAGAAGAAAGAAAGAAATAGACGAAAGAAGAAAGGGAAAAAGCAGAACGTAGAGGAAGGAAACTGCAGGCAAAATGGGGAGAGAGGATGCACCAGTTGGAAGAGGAGTGCGTGAAACTAAAAGAAAGCATAGAAGGAGGAAACAAGAAGCAAAGAGGTACAGAAGTAGGCAATAAGGAAGAATTAGAGCATATGAGAGAAAAAATGGATAGAGAAAGTAGGATAAACAATATAATAGTGACAGACCTAGAGGGGGAGTTAAGATGGGAGAAGAAGGGAGCGGCAGAGGTCTGGTTAAGGGAGGTACTAGAAATGAAAGGAGAGATAGTGATTCTGAGAAGAATAGGAGGAACAACGGAGAGAGATGAGCGGAGAGAAAGAAGAAAAAACATGTGGCAAATTAGATGCGCGTCATGGGAACAAAAAGAAGGAATTCTGAAGAAGAAAAAGAATTTGGCACAGAAAAAGATATACATAGATCAGGACTGGACGTGGAAGCAGAGAAGGATAAGAGAGGAAGTAAGAAGGAAAGCGAAAGAAATAAGAAGTAAAGGTAAAGAGGTAAAGATGTGGCATAACGGGGTGAAATCAGAGGAAGAAGAATGGTGGTGGAGCGAGAGAGAGGGAAAACTGGTAGGAAAAGGGTTGGAAGGGTTTCGAAAGCAATAGGGATAAAGGAGAGAGAGAGAAGAGAAGGGAGAGAGGGGGGAGAAAGGCAGTAAAAATACTATTCTGGAACGTGGCGGGGGTGAGGAGCATGGAGGAACACGACTGGGAATATTGTTATTGTTATTGTTATTACTTCAAGAACTACGTCCACGTGGAACGCTGCAGAGGTAAACTAAATACCTGTACGCATTAGTCTTGGTTCCCTATAGTCAAGAATATGCAGACTCACCTTTTCTATCATTTTTTTAAATGATGTAGGAGGATAAAGTTGAACACAATCATGACTGGACCTACAGTTTAAGGTGAAATCCGAACCATCATGTGGCGGAGATGAGGAGCCTGGAGGAATATGTTAGAGAATTCGATATAATAGGGCTAACGGAAACCTGGGTGAAGAGGCAAGGGGCAAGAATTGGTGTGGAGAAACAACTGAAAGGGTACAGCATAGAGTGGAGGAACTCAAGAAGGGAAGGAAGAAGGGGGAGAGAAATAGGGGGAGGAATAATGGCGGCAAGAGAGAGGAAAGGGATGAATAAGGTTGAATGGGTGAAAGAAAGGACAAGTGAGGTAATAGTAGGAGAAATAAAGATCGGAGGGAGGGAATACATGATAGCATCGGTGTTTAAGCCACATGAAAAGAAGGAAAACTATAAATACCTAAGTGAAGAGATAGAGGAGAACAGAGGAAAAACAATAATTATAGGAGGAGACTTCAACGCAAGAACAGGAAACGAAGGAAGGGAATGTGAGACAGAAGAAAACCTAGAAAAAATTAAGGCCAAGGATAAAGTGTTAAACGCAGAGGGAGAAGAAATAATAAAATGGCTAGGAGAAATGGGCTTAGTGATAACGAATGGGAGAAAAGAAGGAGATGAAGAGGGAGAAATAACATATATAGGAGCGAGAGGAATGTCAACGATAGACTATGTAGTAAGTAACGAAGAAGGTGATGAGGCGATAAAAAAGGTTTAAATAAAAGAGAGGGTAAAGTCGGACCACTTACCAATAGAGGTGGAATTGAGAGACAAAATAGCGGAAGAAAGAAAAGAAGAGGAAGAAAGAATGATAGACGACTGGAGTGAAGAAGGTATAAGGAAGTATCAGAGATGGATAGACGTAATAAAGGGAACAGAAAAATGGAAAGAGATAAAAAATAGAGTGAAGAACGTATTTGTAAAAAAGAAGATAAGAAAAAAAAATGATCGAAAAAAAGCTGGTGGAGAAAAGAATGTAAGATAAAAAGGGCTAGGTTGATGGCAGAGTTAAATAAGGTAAGAAAAGGGGAAGGAGGCACAGGCAAATATCTAGAAGCAAAGAGAGAATACAGAGAGGAAATAAGTAAAGTAAAAGAAGATGAGGGGAAAAGAGTGGCTGAAGAAATAAGAAAAGATAAGACGAGAAGAAAATTCTGGGATAAAGTGAATAGCAATAGGAAGAAAAGAATTGGGTTGGATGAAAATATAGGAAAAGAAGAATGGTTCAAGCACTTCAAGGAATAACTGGGAGAGAAAGAAAAGGAAGAAAGCAAAGGGGAAGAAACCAAAGATAGCGAAGGAGAGGAAGGTGAAGAAATCAAAGAAAGAGAAGTAAAAGAGGTAATAAGAAAAATGAAAAAGAAAAAGGCGATAGGAGAAGATGATATAGCAAATGAAGCGTGAATGGAAGGCACGGAAAGCTTGATAAAAGGTATGAGAAAATGCTTAAAAGGAATATGGAACGGAGAAGGATATCCCGGAAGAATGGAGGAAGGGAATAATAGTACCAATATATAAGAAAGGGAGGAACGAAGAAGTAGGAAACTATAGAGGAATACCGCTGATTGATACGGGATATAAAATATATGCGGAAATACTGAGAAAAAAGCTAGAAAGAGAACTAGAAGTTAAAGAAACGCTAAGTGATACGCAGATGGGATTTAGGAAGAAAAGAGGAACAATGGACGCGATATTTATATTAAAAACAATAATAGGGAAGGAAATAAGGGAAAAAGGAGGAAAACTGTTCGTATTCTTTGCAGACATGAAGGCCGCTTTTGATAAAATAAAGAGGAAGGAAATATGGGAAACAATGAAAGAGAAAGGGATAAATAGAATAATTAGGAAAAGAATAGAAGAAATATACAAGAAAACAGGAAGTAAGGTAAAAGTTGGAGGAGAAATAATTGTGGAGTTTGAGACTTACAAAGGCGTAAGGCAAGGGTGCCCTTTGAGCACCACGATATTTAATCTTGCCTTCGCCGACCTGGAAGTGAAGATCAAGCAGGTGCAGGAAGGAGGGATAGTGATAGGAAGGAAGAAAATATGGACATTAGGATACGCAGATGATATAGTGATGATGGCAAAGAGTGAAAGTGGAATGAAAGCAATGCTGAAAAAATTAAAAAGATACCTGGAAGAAAGGGGATTAGAGTTAAATGTAGGAAAATCAAAGATGATAAAATGCAGGAGAGGAGGAGGAAGGGGGAAGGAAGAAGAATTCGAATGGGAAAATGAGAAGATAGAGATGGTGAAAGAGTACAACTACTTTGGATATGTGATAAGCAGAAATAACGGAAATAAAAAGCAGATAAAGAAGGTAGAAGGGAAAATAAATATGGGACTCGGAAAGTTATGGCGGCTAGGAGAAAAGCTATTTTGAGAAAACTGGGAGCTAAGGATGAACCTGTTCGATGCTCTGGCGAAAAGCGTGATTATGTATGGAGCAGAAATCTGGGAATGGAAGAGATATGAGGAAATAGAGAGACTACAACTAAAATACATGAAGTGGGTATTGGGATTAGATAGAAACACGCCAAGTTAATTAATACGATGGGAAACAGGAAGACAAGAAATGAAAGAAACAGCATTAGAAAGAGCAATGAAGTATGAAAACAAAATAAGAGAAGAAAGAGATGGCTCAATAAAAAAAGAAGCATGGAGAGAATTAAAGAAAAGGGAAAGAAATGAAAAAGATAAAAAGGGCAAGATGGAGGAGAGAGAGGAAAGGCTGGAAAAAAATAAAATATTTAGAGAGAGAGAGAAGAGGGAGATGAAATGAGGGAAGAGTTTTGGGAAGAAATAAGAGATGAGCTGAAGAAAAAAGATGAAAAAGAACTAGAATAAAAGCTAGAAAAATCAAGATACATAAACGAGTAGAAAGAGCTGAAAGAAGAAATGAAAAGGTATAGGTTAAAGGAAATTCAAGGAGAGGGAAGAATAAAAGGCCTGCAAATAAAGGAAAGGTTTAGGTTAGGTAATGAAACGAGAGGAAGCAGGTATTGGGAAAAAGAAGAAAATAAGAGATGCAGAATGTGTATGAAAGAGGAAGAAAATTGAAAGTACATGGTAGAAATATGTGAAAACAGCAGAAAGGAAGGGGAAGAATGGGAAAAAATAATAATAGGAAGCAAAGAAAAGATAGCGTGGATGATGGAGATAAAATGGAAAAGAAGAAGAAATGAAGAGAAGAAAGAAAAAGAAAAGCAAGAAGACGAAGCTACAAGACCCTAAGGAGAGACGGAAACAGAAGACAGAGAAGCAAGACTCGCAGACACATCTACACACACATACATACACACACATACACACAAAACACAGACATACGCGCAAACATAAACATACACATACACACACACACACACAAGACACAAGTAACAGCAACTACACAAGCGAGATGAAGCAGGTATTGGAGGATGGAGCAAAATGGAAAAGAAGAAGAATCGAAGAAGAGAAAGAAAAAGGTAAACTAGAAGGCAAATCATAAGATACTAAGGAAAAATAAGTGAGGTTGAGGAAAGAAAAGGCAGAGGGAAACAAGAAAAAGGTGTCAAAGCCTTAATAAGGAGAAAGATAGATGACATGATTAGCAAGAAGGAGAGCAAAAGCAAAGGAAAGGCAAAGGTGAAAAGGCAAAAGAAAGTAATAAAGGAAAAGCTGAAAAGAAAACATGCAAGAAAGAGAAAAAAAAAACAGAAGAGTGGAAAAGGCAGATCTTGGAGAGAGAAAGAGGAAGAGAAGATTAATCAGAAGAAAAATGAGAAGAAAAGAGGAACAGGCAGGAGCAGAAGACAGAGACACAAGAGTTGCAGACACACCTACAAAGGTACATATTATCATTTATTGACCCTTTAAAAATAAACGCTATAAGATTCGTTTCGCCGTAGCGAGCGCACGCGCTGAGCCTTTCCGCGACCAGAGTTCGCGGGATCACGGGAGCGAGATCGCTTAGCGTGCGCGATGAAGTACGCTTAATTCTCTAGGATCCGTAATTGAGCGAGAGCTGGCGCGAGAGAGATTAAGCTGTTTTTGGACCCACCGGGCACCGACGGTCCGTCAGCGAGAAACGACGCCGGCAAAAGCGTAGACCCGCAGGAAACGGCGCTCTGCCGAAGATTGGTAATGCTGTAGGGAGCGCCGCAGCACGGCGTTTGCTTCGTTGTCGACGAATGGTCGCTGCATGAACTGGCTCAGCTTCAAACAACTTCTTCCTCCCTGGCAAACGTGGCTGTCGCACTGATGGCAGTAGTTCATTTCCCGACGGAATTTTGTCCAGTCCAGTCTTTCTCTAGGCGGCCCTAATTACTCGAGAGCTCGTGCCTAACTACCCTTATTCACACTTAATTTTCTAAGCCTCGCGCCGCCGCGCTCCCACTTCTTTCGCCGTCAAAAATTAGCCGAAATCGCTCTCTCTCTCGCTCTTCTCGCTCTCACTCGCACTCACGGCGACACCTCGCCGATCGTCGCGCTCCTTTCTCCCGATCCTGCAAAGACACAAGTATGTATTCGCTATATAGTGTACACTTGGTCGCTGCGTTCATACGAGGAGAGTGCCGCACACAGGGCTAGCGAACATCGCTATAACTCTGTCACACGGAACATTTTATACATTTTTGGGGTTGGAATAGAAATATTATAGTTTCTTGTCCACCATGAAGGTACCATCCACAATACGAGATCTGTCCGGAAAGTATCGGGCCTACGTTTATATCTTCGCGCCATAGTGTTCGAGCGACCTCTACCGGACAGAAACGTCAACAGTAAAGCCTCACGAATCTATTGGTTACTTACTGACACCAGCCAGACGTATAGTTCATGCGCAGCGTGTCTTTGTTTACAGCGCCTTTTTCGCGTTCGTCGTATTTTGATATTGTTAAAAATGACTGAAAAACAAGATCAACGAATTTGCATCAAATTTTGCTTTCAACTCGGAAAAACGAGTTCGGAAACTATTGAAATGATGCAAAAGGCCTTCGGAAGCGAGTGTATGAGCAAAACACGAATTAAAGAGTGGTATAAACGGTTCAAGAATGGTCGCACTTCTGTCGATAGTGATTCTCGTTTCGGCCGACCTTCGACGACAAAAACCGCAGGTAATATTGAGCGGGGGCGAGTTGCAATCGAACAATATCGTTGTATGACTGTGCGAGAATTAGAAGAAGACCTTGGTATACCAAAAACTGTCATTTCAGAAATTTTATCCGAAAATTTAGAAATGAAACGCGTGTGTCCGAAATTCATCCTAAAATTGCTCACAGCAGAGCAGAAGAACATTCGCTTAGAAATCGCTCTGGACAATCTGAAAATGGTCATTAATGATAATTATGTGCTTAGAAAAGTTATTACAGGTTATGAATCATGGGTTTATGGTTATGATCCTGAAACAAAACAATAATTTTTGCCAAGACCAAAAAAAGCACGTCAAAGTCGGAGCAATGTTAAGTCAATGTTAATTGTTTTTTTCGATTGTGAAGGTGTTCTACATCACGAATATGCACCAACAGGACAGACAATCAATAAAGAATACTACGTTCAAATTTTGAAACGTTTGTGTGATGTAGTAAGAAGAAAACGGCTGCACTTTTGGGAAAGTGGTGACTGGCTTCTCCATCACGATAATGTGCCAGCGCATTCATCCAATCTTGTGCAGCAGTTTTTGAGCAAATACAATATCGCATTGATTCAACAACCTCCATACAGTCCCGACATAACCCCTTGTGACTTTTGGCTGTTTCCAAAACTAAAAAAACCACTCAAAGGACACCGATTCGATGACAAAACAACGGTTGAAAACAATGCGACTAGTGTACATAAGGCTATCCCTAAAAGTGAGTTCCAGGACTGTTTTGAAAAGTGGAAACATCGATAGAACCGTGTAATTCAATCAAGTGGGAATTACTTTGCAGGATGCCACCCACCAGATGATAAAGAATAACGCTAGCAAGAAAATAGAAAGGTAGGTCCGATACTTTCCGGACAGACCTTGTATGTTTCTAAGCGTATTATGTTGGTTATGCGGCTACGGCCGGGTCCTTAAGGAGAATTCAGCACCATGGCGGTTCTCAACCGACTCCCAACTTTGTTATCGCGCATTAAAAAAATACTCCTGGAAGTTAACTCGCTGTTATTTCGGCAGTTATTAACAAATCAATGTAAAAAAATCAGAGATGTTCCTCGAAGACTCTAGTTTCTTATAGTGTTAGCTAAAATTCAATACATAACGTGGTATTCCCAAATAAAAAAATTATAACCTCAAAAATTACGAAAAACGTAACTTTGGTTGATAAAAGTTTACTACGAATTTTTGAAAATCCACATTTTTTGATTGCCACATCATTTATTAGCATCTCAAGAATCTGTTTACCAAATTTGAAGCCTTAACGTCCAGAGGAAAGTATTATACACGAGATAATGTAAGCCAACGGCGGACCGCGACATCGATTTTTAGCAACATTTTCGGTCGCGCTGAAAGCTCAACTTTTTCTCTATAAAATATCAGTTTTTACCGTTCAACAACTTCATTAAAATGAATAATTTCTAAAAAAATTTTGCGTCGCTCCATAAGAACTTATGTATAACCTATACGAAATAAGTCAACTTCGCTATTAAATATCTCAAAATTTTCCTCGGCTACCCTAATAAATAATTATACCGTCGGATTCAGCACGTTTTTATATGTCGAAATAACTACAACAGACCTCTAAAATTTTCGCGCTGGAGCCTCCTATGACCACCTCGTATAGATATGATTTGAGTGCCCTCAGATGGGTTAGTTTGGAAAAGGTGAATTTCTTAAATTACTTCTGTTGCGAAAGCAGCCTTACCTTACAACATTTTGTAAAAAGAATTGCTGTTATGTGATGGACATATTTGATGTAATATTTTAAAATTTACCCCTGTCATGATTTCTCATTTAATTTCCGGGCAATTCTAATGCATTTAAAAAAATTTGATGAAAAGTTTTTGGAGTATTTTTAACATATATTTTCTACGTCATAAATGAACATTTAAAAAAATTAATATTATCAATTGATGTTATAAGAATAAATAAGTTTCTGTGTTGTGACACGACTTCGGAAATATATCGGGTAAATATGTAAACCATTATTCCAGAAATCCTTTGACAAGTATCCTAGAAATATAGCTAGCAACTTCCTCGGAAGCTTCCTAGAAATATTTCTTGAAATGTTTACGCAAGTCTCCTGAAACGTTTCTCAGAAATATTTCTAACCATGAAAAAAATATTTCATTGAACGGTTTCTGCAAGATTTTTAAAATATTCTAGAAATCTATATCTAGAAACATTTCTGAACAATTTTACGAAATATTATTTGTAAAATTGTGGCACGACTTCAGTGACATATCGTGAAAATATTTCAGCCATTACTTTTGAAATATTTTAGCAAGAATTCTAGAAATATTGCTAGCAATTTATTTAAAATCTTTCTCGAAATATTTCTTGAAATGTTCCTACAAGTTTCCTGAAACGTTCCTTAGAAATTTTTTTAAATGTGATAAATGATATTTGTGTGAAAGATGTCTACAATGTTTAAGTAATATTTCATGAAGTATTACGCTGAAATATTTTGATTAACTGTTTGAAACTCGTCTGAAATATTTTTACAAGTTTTCTCTGAAATATTTCATTTAATGTATAAACATTTCGGATCAATACTCCTATTTTGTAAATTGGCTATGCATAAAGATAATCATAAAGAAATTATATGTACAATTACAAGACAATTGAAAGAAAAGTGATATTCTAAAGAATTACATTAACTACGGGTTCTGCTTTCCTCCAAGCTAAATTCTTTCTATTAACTTTTTCATCGATAAACTGAGATTCATCTCTTCTACTTGGAATTTTCATGGGTCAATTAGCATTTCCAATTCTTAGATGTAGAAAAGTATGGCGCATTAGAATCTTTTAGTGCATATCCATTCGAAAGTTACATTTATTTCATCAAAAAATTTATTCGGAAAGGAGAACGACCACTACAACAAATGGCTAGATGGTTGGTGGAGTATGAAGCTCGAAAAACAATTAAATATTCCTTTACTTCTAAAAAAGATAAATTCCAAAAAGATAGGCTGCATTATAATGGAACACTCACTGATAACTACCCTCGTGGCACGCAATATAAAGTATTAATTGTTAACGATTTATATCGTATTAATACGTCTAACGATCAAAACAATTCCGTTATGTTAGGAGACAGTACTGTATTGATAGTTTGTAATTTTGTAAAACACGGTAAAAACGTATACGCTTTGGTAAAAAATATGTAGTTTATAGAGATTTGTTTGTCTTGCCAAATTTTCGAAGTAGTATGTTCTATATTAATTTTGTAAGAGAAGCGGGACATATTGAGTGTTGGTCGTGTGATGAAATTTACTGCAAAATTTGAGTAGGGCACTAGAGAATACAGTTACTCTAAAAATTAGAAAAGTTGTTGTTATTTAACGGGACCAGCCTGTTTTAGATAGAAAAATTTATGAATCTTTGTTATTGTCGCGTAAAAATAATTGTAATGAAGATATCGTTACACAATTTATTTCACCATAAAAAGCTCCATGTTAGCAACTTTAAATTTCTTTTTTATACGCTTCAAAAAATCAATTACGGGTCCTAAGAAACACGTAGTCATCCGATACTTTTTGTTTTAATTGAAAGTATTTTCCAAAGTTTCGTGGCAATCACTGAATTTGATTTCGAGAAAACTTGGAAATACAGCGGGAGTTGATATAGGAATATCGTTCACCAGTATTTCCAAGTTTTCTTGAAAACAAATTCACTGATTGCCTCGAAGCTTTGGGAAATACTTTCAAGCTAGTACATAAGCACAATGTTCTCTAGTCGTGCGACCATTACACAATCCTGCATCGATTTATTTTGGGAAAGATAGGAGTAATTTTTAAAGTATTATTTGGCGTACCATCTGGATCAAGCCGTAGGATTACGCCATCACGTCAGGTTTCTGAGTAATCCTATCCTAAAAGTTAAAAAGTGACGTTTATTGCCATATTTAAATTTGTGTCACTGTATGAAAAAATTAATTTTTTTGTTAAACTAATGATGATATCTTGAAGAGCTACTGTTTAGCTTCAGGAAGCACCATCGAATTTTCTTAGTACTATTTTTCCGGTAAAGAAATGATGGATTAAACTACCGAAAATACCGCTAGCTCGTAATATTCCAATTTTAGTTGGACAAATTTCTTTGGCTAATAAAACAAAGAAAATTATATCTATTGAAGATGTCTTGATAACAATAGCATTCAAAGTAAACTACATGAAACTAGTATTCAATATACAATCCTTGTACGATATGTATGTAGCACCTGTTATATACGAGGTGTATTCAAAAAGTAAGGTGACTTTGTATTTTTAAGAAAAAATATTTATTTATTTATCAATATTTATGTTGTCCCCTTCAAAGTAATCCCCCTCAGATACAATATACTTATGCCAACGGTTTTTCCAATCCTCAAAGCACTTCTCATAAGCACTTTTCGGTATAGCCTTGAGCTCTTCCAGCGATGCAGTCTTTATCTCTTCAATCGTTGCAAATCTCCGTCCTTTCATAGGTCTCTTTAGTTTTGGGAACAAGAAAAAGTCACACGGGGCCAAATCCGGTGAATATGGTGGCTGAGGCATGATTGTGGTGTTGTTTTTGGCCAAAAAATCTCTCACAAGCAAAGATGAGTGAGCAAGGGCATTATCATGATTCAAAAGCCATGAATTGTTTTCCACAATTCTGGGCGTTTTCTTCGTATTGCTTCTCGCAAACGGCGCATAACTTCAAGATAAAACTGTTTATTGACCGTACGTCCATATGGTAAGAACTCCTGATGAACCACGCCATGGTAATCGAAGAAAACAATGAACAAAACTTTGACATTTGATCGAACTTGGCATGCTTTTTTCGGTCTTGGCTCATCTGGGCTCTTCCATTGGGACGTTTGGACTTTGGTTTCGATATCATAACCATATACCCACGATTCGTCACCAGTTATGATCCTTTTGAGTAAATCTGGGTCGTCGTTGACGTCATTCAATAGTTCTTGAGCGATGCTCATGCGACGGTTCTTTTGGTCAAAATTTAGCAATTTCAGAACAAACTTCGCTGACACACGTCTCCTGCCCAAAACATTAGAAAAAATTTCATGGCACGAGCCAAGCGATATACCAACATCCTCAGCAACTTCTCTGATAGTGATTCAACGATTTTCCAGAACAATTTTCTTCACTGCTTGAACGTTTTCATTAGTTGTTGACGTGCTTGGGCGTCCAGAGCGACGCTCGTCATTGGTATCTTCCCGGCCATCTTGGAAGAGTTTGTACCACTTGTAAACATTTTTTTTACTCAGAACAGTTTCACCGTATGCCATCGTCAACATTTCAAGTGTTTCGTAGCACTTTATTTTATTTTTTACACAAAATTTGATGCAAATCCTTTGATCCATATTTTTCGATAGCAAGAAATCGCCGAGCACGCAAAACACTTATAACCTTTACGCCTCTCACAACCAAACAAAAAATGCTATACACTTGAAACTTGGTACAGATGTTCGGGAAGAGTGTACCAACATAACAAAACAAAATCGATAATCGAAAGAACGTTGCCCGTGGAATTTGAAAAGTCACCTTACTTTTTGAACACACCTCGTATACCGCCACGCTATAACCCCAGACCGTAACAATCCAATCCTCTAAACCCACGGATCGTGTATACCGTGACGCTATAAATCCAGATCACTACATTTTAATTCTCTTGGTCGTATGGCTTTGTACCCTGTGACGCTATCACCCCCAGACCGCTACAGCTAAAAATTATATGAGGCTTGCATAAATCTTGTCTATTGATGGGAAACCATCTAAATACCGTCTTTACTTTCAAGATATTTCTTTTTTTTTGTAGTTACTAATGGTCTTGATTTGATCTTCTCATAAGTGTTGTTTTGTTTTGAATAAATGTGGTTATAGCGTCGGGGGGTAAAGGTCTCTTAAGTTAAGGAAATTCAATTGTAACAGTTTGGAGTTATGCCGTCGCGGAGTACAGGGTCCTTGGGTGAAGGAAATCGAGATATAACGATCTGTACTTATAGCGTTGTGGAATGAATAAAGGGTTAATGTTAATAATAATGAATTAAGGGTTCGTGGGTTTAGGAAATTAGGCTGTACCGTTACGACGTAAAGAGCACGTGGTTTAAGGAAATTGGATTGTACCGTCCCGGGATAAATGGTATGTGAGTTGAGAAAATTGGGTTTGGGGTTATAGCAACGCGGGCTGATGATTTAACGAAATTTCAATGATCAGAGTTATACCGTGGCAGAGTACAGGGCTTGAACTTTACTTTTGATGTTATTGTTATCAATACATCTTCAATGGTTGTAATTTTTCTTGTTTTATTAGCCAGAAAAACTTTTCTTATTTGAAACGGAATTCCGAAAAAACGATATTTTAGATAGTTTGTTCCGTCATATCTCTGCCAGAAAAAATAGTACTGTGGAAAGTCCTTAAAATGTGTCATTTAATTATTGCTTTTGTCATTTAATTATGGTTTTTCTATATCTTGTAGCAAAATGAAAAAATTTGCAATCATCAGAGATGAAGAGAGTATTGTCAGAGTTATCTGTAGCGTTTGGCTGACCGAAGAGGAAACTGAAATGAATTGACCACCATACAAAAAAAGATCATCAGAAACTGATCGATCAAGAGCTTCCAAAACCATATTGGACACTGTATCCGATCGCTTTCATAAAATCTAATGGTTTATATTTTATTACCTATAAATACCATTCAAGGTATGAGGTGAAATTTAAAAAAAGGTGACTTTTTATTTTTATGAAAAAAAAATTTATTTATTCATCAATATTTATGTTGTTGCCTATAAACTTAACCCCCAGGATATAATACATTGATCACAATTTTCCAATTCTCGAAGCATTTCCAAAAATCATTTTTTGTAATTTTGTTCAGCTCCACCTTCGATTTACCTCCTCAATCGTTGCAAAACGACGTTCTTTCATGGATTTCTTCAGTTTCAGGAATAATAAAAAGTCGCAGGGAGTCAGGTCTGGTGAATACGGTGGTTTTGGCATCATTAGTATGTTGGTTTTAGCCAAAAATTCGCTCATAAACAACAATATGTGAACAGGGGCGTTATCATGGTGTTCAGGATGATAATAACATAGTTACCGTTTTTTAATCAGTTCCGTGCGTTAAAATGATTTCCGGAATCGCGTGTTTCGAATCGCCTCTCTGACTCAGATATTTAATGCATTTGTTTCAATTTCAAATGGGCACATAGGCCTACAGCTCAAATCATCTGGTGACGCTGGTTTATGATCGGGCTATAACTACGATAATTGTGAAGTAAGGTAAGCAAAACAATGAACTGCGTCCGTAAGCTGTACCACGAGATCAAATAACGATTTTGAAATCGGCGACTGTGCGCTCGGTCTCGCGTATGAAATGTAAGCTAGCTTAAGAAAATACATGTACAGAATTTGAACGTTGATAAGTGGTATGCTTAATAAATAGGAATCCAACTAAACTGAATGAAAGAAATAATGTAATGCGGCGAATAGAGCGAATCAGCGTGCGTAATTATAAGATTCATGCAAGATATTTCATAGAATGCGAAGGGAGTACGTCTGTTTTTTGCCATCAGATTAGTCTGCCCCGTGCTTGGACAAATGCCATCAAAATTTCGAATAGCCGAATCCGTCGTACAAGCTCGTCTTACGCGCATAGGCGTGAAAAACATGAAGGATTTCCCAGTTAAAGAAAAGTAGGAGGCGATTATATCTCACTACTATCGAAATTGCGGGGCGGGGGGGGCCAGAAAGGCCTCACCGGAATCGAATCAAAAAAGAGAGCCTCTGGCAAGAACACATGATGCACCACTCTCCTGCAATAAAAGAAAACTGTAAGCAAAACTTTCACATTGGATCGGAGTTGACGTGCTTTTTTTTGGTTATGCTGATCCAGAATGCCTCCACTGGGACGATCGAGACTTAATTTCGACGTCATAACCGTATACTTGTGTTTCGTCAACTGTTATGACTCTTTTGAGTACATCTGGGTCTTCGTTGACGTTATTCAATAGCTCTTGAGCGACGCTCATGCGACAGTTCTTTTGGTTAAAATTGAGCAATTTCGGAACAAATTTCGTTGACACTAGTCTCATGCCCAAAATATTGGGTTAAAATCGCTTGACACGAACCAAATGAGATGTCGATATCATCAGCAACTTCTCTAATGGTATTTCGACGATTCCCTAACAGTATTTTTTTTCGCTTCTTAAAGGTTCTTATCAGTTGTTGACATGCTGGGCCGTCCAGAGCGAGACTGGTGTCTTCTCGGCCTTCTCGGAAGAATTTTTCCTACTTGTAAACATCTTTTTTAACTTGAAGTAGACTTACCTTATGCCACTGTCAACATTTTAAGTGATTTGAAACTTTTTGATTCTATTTTTCACACAAAATTTGACGCAAACTCTTTGATTCATGTTTTTAGACAGCAGATAATCGTGGAGCATACACCATTTCTAATCTTTACGCCTCTCATAAATAAACAAAAAATGCTGTACACTTGAAATCGTATACAGATGTTAGGGACGAGTATATAACAACATAATATGAATAAGAAATCAAAGATCGAACGGACAAAGCCCGCAAAAAAGTCACCTAATTATTTTATCACACCTCGTATATGAACAATTCTACCAAAAAAATCCCTTAATTCGGTTCAACTTTTGATAAGAAAATTGGGGTATGCGCTCTTAATTTCTTCATATTCTTATTCTATAATATATTCGAAAATAGAAAAAAATGTGCCCTTCACCGGGGACATTTGGGACACCCACTTTCTTCGACCGAAAGTCCAATATTTATGCAAAATAGAAAATGGTTCTCTGTGCTTTTTTTGAATTTTATTCAAAACTGAAAAAATCTGGCGCTAATATGAGATTATATTCGGATTCGTCGTTGAAAAATATATCAAAAATCATATTTTTTTCATTTCTAACTGCAAATTTGGCACTCCACAAACTGCAAAAGTATAAAATTCCAAAGGCCGATTTTGCGTATTTTTTGCCGTTTTTGGGTTTTTCGTTGTTTTATTGCGGATAATTAAAAACAGAAATGATGACATCATTCTGACTCCATATTCGGATTCCTCAGATGAAAATACATTGAAAACTATGTTTTAGTTTATTTCTTACTTAAAAATTTCCCCACGCAGTGCTGTAGAATAAAAAAAAAGTCAAATAAAAGTATGTGAACTCTGAAATTTTACTATTTTTACGTTTCTTTGCATCCCTACAGATTGTCAAGCTCTGACGAAGTCAATTTTGCAGTTGAAAAATAAATAAAATATAGGTTTTGGTGTATTTTTTAACGAGAAATCCAAATATGAGCTCAGATTAACGTTAACTCTTTTCGGTTTTGGGAAAACTCAAGAAAAGCACAAAAAATTATGTTCTTCTTTACATGAAGTTTAGTATTTCGGCCGACATGACAAAGGTGTTTCGAGTGTCCCCGGTAAAGGGCACATTTTTTTTCTAGTTTCTGATATATTATAGAATGAGAATGTGAAGGAAGCGGAGCGTACACCCAAATTTTCAAAAGTCGAACAGAATTGAGGGTATTTTTTTGGTGAAACTGCTCATATAGTCTATGATTGAACTTGAACATTAAAATGAAGTTGAAGGCTAAGAGCCGTGAGAAAGAGGAAAGGATTATCATCGCCTGGAAATAATGCTCCTCAATTGCAAGCCTTTCCACCAGCTCTGAAGGCGCCACGTGTTCTGCTCGATCCGTCAGTTTCACTGTCTAAAATAGATCTTGCTAATCAAAAAAAGAAGAGAACTGATTCAAATACAAAAATGACTTCTGACGATGATCTGAGCGCCATTGACGTTGAAGAAGTCAATAATAATTTGTTGCAATCCCAAGCATCTTCTTCCGGTATTAGATTGTTAAATAAAGAAAGTTTACCAATTGGATCTTTAGGATTGAGGGAAATGCTTCAGATAGTGTTTGGTAAAACGATTATTATAATTCTTATAATTAATTTTCGACTGTAAGGACTAAGGTTTAGATAATTTTTTATTAGAAATTCACACTTCGATAGCTCGATTTAAGGGGACTAGATGGGCCTTACTAGATAAAATTGAGTGTCATCTTTAACGGCGTATAAAAATAGTCGCAATAAAAATATCGAAAATAAAAATATTCTTTTATCTTACAGTACTCTATGAAAACTTTAGTGATTTGTCTTATAAGCTCCAAAATCTTAATTACTTAATTACTTAATCAGGCGCCTTATAAAGTTTCCTCAACCGTAACCCTTTTTTTATTGAAAAAATATGATTTTTCTGACCGTTAGAGTGATCCAAAATCACTTTGCGATGTCTAATTTTTTTCGCTAGAATCTGTATTACGGATTAAGTGAACACTTTTTAAAAAGAGCTATTTTTTCATGTTTTTTGATCGATTATTCGAATTTCATTAAGAAAATAAAGTCATCGATTTTAAGAAATCGGTAAAAAAATATGAAAAAATAGCTCTTTTTAATATATGTTCACTTAATCTGTAATGCAGTTTCAAATGAAAAAAATCAGACGTCGCAAAGTGATTTTGGATCACTTTGACGGTCAGAAAAGCATGTCAAAGTCTTATTTTTGAATAATAAAATCGCGGTTGAGAGGACTTTCTAAGGCTCCAAATTAAGATTGTGAAGCTTTTAACATGAATCACCAAAGCTGTCAGAGAGTACTTTGAAATAAAAAAAGATTCATTTCGATATGTTAATTGGGACTATTTTGATACGCGAATAATGATGGCTTACAATTTTATCCATTTAACCCCATCTGGTCCCCTTAAGGGGGTATCACTTAATAGATGACAAAAAATGTCTATAAATGAAAAAATCGATTTTTTATCACTCTATTGAGGGATACCCCTTTATTCGGACAGTTCTTCAAATTTAACAAATGCAATGCAAAACAAATAAAATGCATTCGCTCCTCACTACATCCTTGCATTCCATAGACAATAGAATAAACAATTAACATGGTAAACAATACTCTTATTTTTCATTGTTACTTTTTCATATTATGAGTTATGTAGAAATATATATTATTATAGAAATGCAAAAATAATTGCTTACAAAAGTGAATGCAGTCGAGCTGAAAATGGCTAATATGAGCAAAAAATTAGATAATGTGCAAAACGTGCGGGGTATTGGCAACGAAGCTTCCGCTTGTGCTGAGCTTATTAAAAGCATGATTAAATACTTTTCCATGGAAGATGATGAAGAGGAAATAAGTGTCGAGTTTGTTCAAAATAAACTGAAGGCTGAAAGTAAATTCAGGAAGGATTTGGTAACTACTTATATACTTAATTTATTCAAGTCTTAATATATTTATACTTAATTTATTTATGTCTCACACGAACGCGATTTGAGGCTCCATTGCGTTACCGACTAAATCAAAAGAGCGTATTTAAGGTTTACTCTCAAATAAATAATAAGTCGAAAATAAATAAGTCGAAACTTTTTGAGGATAATCATTTTAAATAAGAGTGTACTCTAATCTCCTATTCCACAAAATTGCTGTGGAAATTAATAAAAAAAAAGTTAAAAATTGTATGCACAGTAATTTGAAATTCAAAATTTCTTAAATTATGTTTATGAAAATAAAAGTTCAGCTCTCTCTGTTAATGCCCAATAAATATTCCCAAAAAGATTCAATTTGATCAATTTACTTTATTGTATGAAAATATCTTGAAAAGCTTTATTTGATTCCGTCAAGAACGCAACCGAGCATTAACATATTTTCAGAGTTTTCCGGGATCTATTTTTTTTAATGAAAGTATTATCTAAGGTTTATAAATAAATGAATAAATTATATAAATGAACCAATTCAGTTACAGGAGCAATTATAGTTGCTATCTATTTGCCTTCTTTTTTCTATGATAAATGTTCCGACACAGTTAATTGCCTGCGATTATATAAACTTAATTTATATAATATGGTGTTCAATGATGGTATAGAATAAATATTAAATATAAACTTTTATTATTCAAATGTACACATTGGATTAGGACCGAACTCGTCGATGGCTCTCAGTTAACTGAACTAGCTGTGGTCACTGGTAGATATTTTATTTTTTTGAAACCCGAAAATCGAGAGAGAAAACTCAAAATAAGCGTCAACCCGACTCACTTATCGAACTACATCTCAAGGAACGAAAGAAAATAAACTTCACTCAAATGAGCATAGCCTGCAGGCCTCATGAGAAACACATGCGACTAAGGCCATACAAGTCTGCGTGCAATTCGAAACGCGACCGGGGAAAACAGCTATTTTCATGGGGACTGCACCTTTCGAACATGCGTTGACGCTTGTTTCGAATCACGTTCCGAGTAATAATTAAATATCATACAAACACAAATTATAAACATATAACTATATTAAAAACTGATAATACAATGACGTGAACAAAATGATATTAAAATTCTTAATATTGTACAATAAAATTGTAACAATCACTTATAAAAATCGATTTTTTAGAAATTTTTTTTTCAATTTTCTCCTGAAGAAAAGGTGTTTTCGTTTAAGGGACCAGAGGAGGTTTCTGAGTGAAAATTCGAAGCTTTGTTCATTGCCACGTGGAATTTGTTCGTATTAAGATATCGACGTGGAATCGTATCGACATATTCATTAGCATAATTTTTACAGTGCAATAAACAAGATGCCATGCAAACAAAAACGGTTACATAATCCTTAATCTTATTATCTATTCTGCTTTTACGTCTACGTTCTTTGATATAGAATGAACCGCAATAATCTACTCCTACATTGACAAACGCCCGAGTGAGCTATGTTCTTACCTCCGGCAGATTGCCCATTTTATGTTGTAGAAGTTTTGTGTTTGCTCGAAAATATGTCACACAGCGACGAATTATCTTCCTCGCCCCATTTCTCTCATCTATCGGCCAGTACTTTTGACACACCGAGTATAATGTCGTCTGCATACCCGCATGATGAGAACTCTCATGAAAATGATTAAAGATTAAATCAGTAAGAAAGTGCGTCCTCGGCAATATAATCAGATGTTTTCTTTTGTAAGAAATAGTTGCATTTCCTAGTTGACCTCTAACGCGTAATAGCCCAATTTTATCGACAAGAGGATCTAGGTTAATGATTCGATTACTCTTTTCTAGTTGTTTGGTTTTTCTAAGCACTGTATTTCATAATGGAAATTCTTCTTTTGATCCAATTTGATTATCGCATTTTTGGCTCGTTCTAATTCTGTTGGCGTTAAGCCCTTGCAAATCTCTACGATTTCCTTTATATTAAAACTTCGCCTTTTGAAATACCGAAATGCTTCGAAAACTCGAAACCATGCGGCAACCACTCGTTTGAGTTTACGAAAGATAGAAAATCATTTAAATGGATCAAAATTAATCGCTAACTTTAAGCACGTGATCCTTTTGGTTTCCGGCAAAACCTTTTGAGTTTGCTTGAAGTGAGATATCGGTCAATGTGGTTCTCCTAAATTAATAAAATTTGGTCCATTAAAATATAAATGGTTTTTCTTAAATTCGTATGGCAATTGTCCTCGTGACGACGCATCTGCTGGATTATCGAACGTGCGTGCGTGTCGCCAAAATTTTATTTCTGTTTTTGCTTGTATTTGTGAAACTCGGTTGCTCCAAAGGTTTTCAATAGATGCGCAGGTGTGAGTATCCAATGTAAAACTATTTCTGCATCGATCCAAAATATTACTGAATCGAATGTGATCTTCATTGACTTTTTAACTAAACCATACAATTCAGCCAATAATAGAGCGGCCCACATTTCTAATCGTGGCACAGTAAGTTTTTTCAAGGGCGCTACGCGAGTCTTCGTACATAGTAGTGTGCATTGGCACTTGCCGTATGTTTCGTACGATACCAAATAAATACAAGCCCCATACCCCTTTTCGCTCGCGTCGCTAAAACCATGTAGTTGTGTTGTCTTAGCTCCCTCAATTATTGGCATACGCGGAAATGATATATCATTCAGTCCTACCAATTATCTACAGAATTTTTGCCAATCGCGATAGATATAAAATGGAACTGACTCGTCTCACGTAACTCTGGCTTGCCATAAGTTTTGCATAATCAGTTTTGAATATAAAATGACTGGGCCTAGTAAACCGAGTGGGTCGAATAATTTCGCTATCTCTGACAAGACCATTCTTTTCGTAACCCGCGAAGAGATCTGTGGAGGGATTATCTCATAAATGAGGCAGTCTTGACGTATCTTCCAATACATACCAAGTGCCTTCAAGGCAGTTTCCTTATCAATTAAAATAGAATTGTCTAAGTTTTTTTCATCCATTCCGTCGAGAATTGTTTCATCGTTTGAAACCCATTGACATAAGTTGAGTTGAGCTCGGCTTAGGCTCTGTTATCTCCTCATATATTTGTCGAGCTTCTCCGCACGAATTTGTACCGGTAATCAAATTGTCTACATACATATCGCTCGTTAAAATCTTAGCGGCTAGTGGGAATTAACCTCCTTCGTCTTGAGCCAACTGGTGTAGACATTGCATAGCTAAGAACGGAGTTCTTTTTAATGTTACAGTATTCAAGTTATGTGTCTTCATATTTTCCCCTTCCGACCATAAAAGCTTTAAAAACTTGCGATCTTCTTCTCGCACAAGAAATTATAAAAACATCTTCTCGATATCTGCCATTAACACGTATTTGTATGCTCTGAATCGTAAAAGAAGCGTAAAAAGAATATCTTGTATTGTCGGACTGGCCATCAATATGTCACTCAATGATAAGCCCGAGGAAGTTTTTGTTGACGCGTCGAAAACTACGCGTAATTTAGTGGTGTTACTCACTTCCTTTATTACCGCATGATAAGGCAGATAAAAACCAGAGTTATCCCACGAATCAGACAGTGACATGTGATTTGCTTCTAATAGTCTATTAATCGCGTCTGAATGTTCCTTCTTGAAGGTAGCGTTTTTTGCAAATTTATTGTTCAAATGCTGTATTCGTTTAAAAGCCAATGCCCTCAATTCACCTATAAGTTACGGCGGTTTCTTCAACGGCAGGGCTACGATATAACGTTCGTTTTGATCGCGATCTACGTGTTTTTTGAAGTGGACTTTGCAGTCAAGTTCTTCCTGCGTGAACTGTGTCTCTCCCGGCAATTCTTCGATAATCCAAAATTTTTCGATGGTTTTTTTTAATTCCGTAATCATATAACTTGTGGAATCCCCTTGTTTATTTCTTCTTGAAACATCTAAACCGCCACCTATAATCCATCTCAACTGCGTCTTCTGCAGAATAAGGTCATTATTATTTTCTAATAAATTGATGCTCCCAATGCAAAAGATCGACAGGGTTGTTCCTGATCCAATCAACATATCTACCGGCGCCGGCTTATGAAAATCGGGATCCGCTAATCGAATTTTATTCGTTATTTTCAGTTTTTCTCGAAGTATAATACAAGACGGTACTGCGTCTGAAATACTCGACACAATAACAAAACAAAGAGTTCGTTTGAACTCTCTATATACGGATTGAAAAGTTATATTTACCATGCTGTTAATGGTTGTAGAAAGATTATTTACAGCGCGTACAGAAATACAACACAGAATTTCCTTAAACTGCAATTTTCGTGCAAGCGTAGATGTGATAAAATTAGCAGTAGCACATGTATATCAAGAAGAGTGCGTGCAAGATGTTGTTTATTTTTAATATCCAGAACGTTTACTAGAGTGGTCGTCATTAACTGGAAGGTTGGTAGAGAAGTTACCGCGTTGAAACAAAAATTTGATTTTGATTGTCATGCTTCCGATTTTGTGCTTTCCTTTTCCTTTGAGAAGTGTAGCAAGGAGTGATGCCTCCTTTCACACACATTTTTTGCACACTCCTGATTTGCAATCCTTAGTTAGTTCTTCATGTTGTTTTAAGCAGTTGTAACAGAAATGGGCATTTTTTGCAATTTCATAATGCGCATTTGAAGTCATGTCCGAGCTAATAAACTTCTCGCATTTAAAAATTGGATGATTTGCTGCGCACACTGGACAGCTTTTTGAAGTTATGGTGGTGAAAGATTGACCGTATAACTTTCTCCTTTTCGTTGAGTGATCATGATTGTTTCCATTTATCGCAGACTCGTTTTGGTCAACTTTGCGCTTAGATAAGCGAGTGGATCTCAAGTACGAAAAGTCTGTCAAATCTTCAAGTTTAGGATACAAGTCTCTCTTTCATGTTGACTCCCATCTCTCGTATGTAAATTTATGTAATTTCTCTTCAATAATCGCGACGACGATTTCCTTCGGTATATTTACTCTTAACGCCTTCAGTGCATCCGCGTATTGTGGCGCCTCGTCTGCGAGATCGAGTAAACCATTGTAACTCTCCCAATATCCAAAATCCCAATCAAAATAAGCATCAACCCGACTCACTTATCGAACTACATCTCAAGGAACGAAAGAAAATAAACTTCACTCAAATGAGCATAGCCTGCAGGCCTCATGAGAAACACATGCGACTAAGGCCATACAATTCTGCGTGCAATTCGAAACGCGACCGGGGAAAACAGCTATTTTCATGGGGACTGCACCTTTCGAACACGCGTTGACGCTTGTTTCGAATCACGTTCCGAGTAATACTTAAATATCATACAAACACAAATTATAAACATATAACTATATTAAAAACTAATAATACAATGACGTGAACAAAATGATATTAAAATTCTTAATATTGTACAATAAAATTGTAACAATCACTTATAAAAATCGATTTTTTAGAAATTTTTTTTTCAATTTTCTCCTGAAGAAAAGGTGTTTTCGTTTAGGGGACCAGAGGAGGTTTCTGAGTGAAAATTCGAAGCTTTGTTCATTGCCACGTGGAATTTGTTCGTATTAAGATATCGACGTGGAATCGTATCGACATATTCATTAGCATAATTTTTACAATGCAATAAACAAGAGCTTCTATTCAAGATGTGAAACGCCCTCTGGCTCCCTTAACTTGTTATTATCTTAACTTTATAAATTATTATGGTTATGCGTCAGGCATAAAAAATCTCGTTTCCTATTTTTCGAATAAAATACAAATTATAAATTCTGATATTCATTTTTTGACTTGATATTTACTTTAATTATTTCAGATGTACTGCTGCATTACCAGAAGCAGAACACTATCCAAAACTCTATATGTGCGAAATATGTGTGGATGTGTATGTATATGTATATATATATACATCCACACATGAACATCACAATATACCAGGTGTTCCAGACCATCCGTACAGCCATTTTAAAATCGAAAATCATAAAAAAATTTCAATGTAATTAGCTTGGAATGCTGCATTAGGAAATGTATTCATGACAATTTCTGATAATTGAAGTTAATTCTCATAAGTACTCAGATGTATTTATAATACCTATTTTCAATTCATCGATTGAGTTCGAATATATTCTATCCAAAAATGGTATAAAAAATTAAAACAATTTTACTTATACCTTTCGTAAATTGAACTTGTTTCTTTTTTTCTTGTCATTATATTATAGAATTAATTTATATGTTTGTTTCATTGCCTCTATATAACTTCCAAAATTTTTTCTTTTGTGACGAGAGCAAGCAGTACGCTTGCTCCTCGTCTGCCCTCCTTCTCTCTCTCCCTCTTATCGCTCGGCATGGCGACGTGGTCAGCGTTGGGCGCATATATTTATTGCACCTAACCACTGGCTTTTATGTTTTTCCAGCCACCGAAGATTGCCGAGCGAGATTGAGAGCGCCCGAAGAAGCAAAAGCGCAGCGACTATGAGATAGAGAGAGACAGAGACAGAGACAGAGAGAGACAGAGAGAGACAGAGAGATAGAGAGAGAGAGAGTTAGCGAGCATGCTAGAGTGCGCGCCTATGCACGCACTATGCAGGTTTGGGCCGGCGTGTGATGCGTGACCAATTAGCGCTTTTGTCGCACGCCGCCTAATGAGTGGGCTTGGTGGGGAGAGCCCGGCGAGAGTGCGAACGCTGACCATGCGTCAAGGCGCGAGCAACAGTTTCTTGAAAATAGTTAATGAGAGACGTCAGACTTAGACAGCGGCCGGAAGAAAGTATCAGGGAGAAGTTAGAAGTAGCGAAGAGAAAGAAGCAGCGCAAAGAGAGAAAGAAATACACGTGCAGCAGTGACCAGACCAGGGCGAGATAAGGCTACGTGTGGCGACAATACCTGCAGCAGGGCATTCAGTGCCGCCCTCGCCACCGTGCACGGCACGACTTCCAGTGGGTTCACCACGGGCTACGCCGAAGAAGACGTCCAGCCAGCGGCCAGGTCAACTCCCCGTTGCCGGCTCATCGCCAAGGACAAAGGTCAGGTTATCTCTCTCTCTCTCCCAGTATTTCTCTCTCTCATGGTGATGCGCGGCCGCGTAGGAACGATAGGTAGCCAGGCAATCACTTGCCGGCTACGCTCATCGTAATGCGGTAGTGAGGTTTCGATGTATTCTTTTACTTGTAAGGAGGCAAATGGTCAAGGCGATTTAGTCGCTGGGCAATTCATCCTCCCGCGTTAGTTTAAGTCGTTCTGTTCATGTGCGCGTGATGTAAACTTTTATTATAACCGATCTTGTATTTGTTTGTCTGAATAGATTGAAGTTGTGTGTTCTAATTAAGGAAAATTATTTATTCATTCGACCTATCCTCTCGTTCCCCGATTGTTAAAGAGCGAAAGTGCCTCTCTTACTCTCCCCTTAATAAATTGGTGACGTCATTGCCGAATAAGGCGCTGCCCTCGTTACACTTTAGTTCTTGACTTTGTAGTAACAAATATTTTCATGACACGATGTGGTATAAATATTGTCTTACACCACATTTATGCAAAAATGCAAAATTAAAATGCTCGTGAACGGCCTAATCTAGCCTAGTAGTATCGTTATGAAGTAAAATAGTTTTCTTTCTTGGCCTAATTCTGATTGTGTACCATTCCATGGTTATGGCTTTGCACTATAATACTATTTGCATGAACTATATTCTTCTGTTGAATATTTATCTTCCTACCCTGGTCGAAAAATCGCCGCCCCTCTTTATATGAACATAGAACATTTTCAATTATGACGTCACACGAGAAAATGACAAATACTGGGGGACAAAATGTGAATTTTAATTAATTTTGTTTTTAATAATAAAAATTTCAGGCAATAAAATTTTCACGGGAAATCAACTATCAGAATTACGTTAATATATAAGCTATCATAACGAAATCCATCCTATATACAGGCAGATTTGCAATTATTAATTAACTTGAGTCAGTCATCAGTTGTCAATTCGCGGGTATAAGGAATTAATTTTTTTTTTCATTGCTTGTTTGTAAGTTGATAATTTATTTAAGAGCCGCATTCCTTAAAAAAAAATAAATAAATACTGATTTGCAAGATATATGGAAAATATTTAAAAAAATTGTATATTATTGTTGTATAATCGATGTTTTAATGGCAGAAGTTAATGTTAATGATATTTGCAAATATAAATTATAGTAACAAATAGTACAAAATACAAAAATTTTACCATTCCTGAATCTGGCGTTAGAATAAATATAAATATTCTAATTACCGTATAATATTCCATAAATCAATTGAATGTGATCATAAACTCGTAAATTATTTATTCACATCCATTTCATACGAATAAAAAGTACCTACAAGATAACCTTACCAATGGCAATTAATAATTTTTCTAAAAGCAACCATGGGTGAAGAAAATTATTCAATTACAATAATATAAACAATGAAGTGTCATCAACTTCGAAAAAAATATTTTATTGCGGTGGCATTATTTAATATAGAGAAAAAAATTTATTTCTGTAGCACGAGCTTGAATACCCTATGCTCGAGTGGAAATAACTTGAAGTTGAAAAACGTTTTGCGTTTAGAACTAGTTGTATTTTGGTTGAAACATCCCATTTTACTTTTTATCATTTACGATTGGTTAAATTCAAAATTTTAATTTTGTCACCCAGCATCCGCTATCTTATGACGCACAAGTGAAAAAGCTCTTTTCGGTGAAAGTTGACAATCTCTCTGGCTCTGCGCACCACGTAGTTGGCCAAAATTATCGAATCCCTGCTCACTTAACTGCTATTGTACACCTAAGGGACATTAATTTGTGGAGAAAGTCGGATCGGAGGGAACGGAATTTTCGACTGCTCCAGCAGGTATCCGTTTGCGAAATTCAGAAAATTATAACTTGTAGGAACGTAACTGGAGAATCTGTTTTGATTTGTCTCATTAAATGAAATCATTAAATTAAGATCATTAAATTTAGATAGGAGCATTTGTCACTGGATAGCCATTTAGATAAAGCTGTACGCTATAATTGATCATATGTAAATAATTGAAGCTACTGTATTATTCAATTAAAAATTAAAATAAATATATTTTTCATATAGATTTTTATCTGGCAATTCATTATTGAAAAAAATGTAAACTCATCTGTATCTTTATCTCTTGCGCTTTTGAATTAAAAAAAATATTCCCTGGCGCCAAAAGAATTTTGCGTTTTAATTAAATGTTGTCTTATATCTCAAATAAGACAAATTAGAACCAATTTTACTGTAGATACCTATAAGTTTTAATTTTTTGAGTTTCACAGTTGGACACCTGCCGTAGCAGAGGGAAAATACATTCCTACCGTTTCGAGTTTCTGCACAAATTAATGTCCGTTGAGTGTATGTACCTCCACGGTCCGAAGTGTATTAAGTTTTTAACCTAAAGTCAGTTGTTAATAAAAAATAACAATAATGGATTCGAACAGCTTTTCATTCGACAGAAAATGAGGATAGTTTTATGGTTAACATTTGTAATATTACGAAATTTGATTAAAAAGAGATTTGTTTCTATTTTCAATCGACACATTTTTTTACATTATGGATATTTTTGATAATTAGAAAAAGTATTTTTCATTATTTTTATTTACTTCAGTCTTTCTACATTCTCTAACCAACAACTCTCGCTTTGCTCGGATCGTACATGTTAACAGACGGTAAAAGCTCTCTTCGTTATCTATGGACAAATGACACATAGATTTCAGTTTATACATCGCTGCTTGTTTAGGCTAATATCGTGGTGGCTACGGAGATTAACCTAGGTGTCATTCTTACTTGTATTTGGTTAGAAATTACTATTTAGCAATGAATTTTCGACTGGCTAGGAAGAAATATCGTATACATTATACGGGACGAATTTTAACGCTTAGAAGCATGGTTGCAACTCATATCACTATGATTTCTTTGGATTTTCATTATTTATTTAGTTTTTAACTTATGTACGTAAGGTTTTTTGCACTTTTCTGTTATAAAAGAACATGAAAATAATCCTTTATTGAAATAATTGTTTATAATATTAGTAGTATAAATAAGCAAATTTGAAGAAATCTCTTTTAAATTGATTTTTAAATAATATTTTCAAGATAATTACATAAAATTACCTATAAGGGTTTTTTTGAATCGGTGATTACGAATTCTCTATAAGATTTACAAATTTTAAGATGGTGGATCCAAGATTCCGCCATCTTGGATCCGCCATCTTGAATTTCGTAAATCTAATAGCGGATTCGTAATTAGCAACCATAAAAACCCTTGAGTGAGAGTTTTTACAATCATCCGATCATCCAAAAAATGTATGCTTCAAAGGGTTGAACACCTCTTTCCAGCTGATAGACTGCAATTACGACTATAATAGTATTATTTGCTATTCATCTCTTGTAATGTAATGTCTTGTATTTCATTTTTCATGGTGTTCAAGAGTGTTCAATCATCGATTAAACTCATTAGAGAAAGAAAATAATTTTTATTTTCATTCTAGATTTCGTATTTGATGATTAAAGGAGGCGCCGATTTGCATATGACCATTTACAATATGATGGAAACTGTTTTAACCAATGTAACGGCCAACAAATACAGCTACCTTGAACAAAAGAAGCCTAAAAAGTATTCAAGGACCTTATAAAATGTGGAATTATTTACAATTTGTGTACAATTTGCAATAAATTTTAAGGTCTTACCAGTAATTGTCCAGCGACATGGGAATGCGGTGAACATAATAACGTAATCTGACCCTCTCTGGATTTAGCTTGAGGATAAAAGAACCTCATATTTGAATAACAATCTTATCAATTTTAATGAAAATGTCCCATGTTTGAGCTTACTGGTAAGAGACCTTAAGGATGTTGCAGAGTGATATTTTTTTCGGTAGGTAACTCTATTATCGATAATGAATTAAAATGTATAATTAAAAATATCCATTAATGTTATAACTTAGTTTGTAAAGTAATTCCTTCTCACTTATTTTGTTAGTCAAAGAATAGGAAAAATGATAACGAAGTTCTCAGAGCATTTCCTTAAGAGCTCATATTAAACGTGACATTTTCATGATTATTTTTCTCACTATTAGTATAATAATACTACGACAAATGTTAAAAAAAATATGTACATGCTCGGTACAATTTCAACTTTAATATATATACATTTCATCAATATATGATTACAAGTCATTTTTACTAGGCAATGTCCTTAAATAAATGAACATCATTAGCGATAAATCTGTTAGATTTGTATTTAAGAAAGTATGAAATATTTTTTACCTCAGAGGCAGCAAAGTCGCTCTACCCTGCAGCGCAAGATGATACCGGTTCAAAAAAAAAAAAGAAAAAAAAATATATAAAAAAATATTAGACAAAAAAATACCGACCACACACTTAGCTCGTAAATCAAGATGAAAAACTGCGTACAGCTGAATAAAGATAATTTTTCCTATGAACAGCAGTTTTCGGTTCGCGCATCTGGCAATTTTCGGATGCTGGAGGCAATCAAAGCGATTTTACGATCGCGTCATCCGGAGTAGCCAGATTGCGCGCATGTTTAGAAAGTAGAGATCTGCAGCGCACATGTGCATCCTGCCAGCAGTACTATTATTTTATTTATTCTTATTATTGCTAATTTTTTTTTAAATTAAAGGAAGCACATTTGCTTGCAAGTCTCTTGAAAAATTGCGAAACTTATCTTCCCGTATTTATTGGTTTATTTTCTTTGCGAGTCTTGTATGTATAATTGTTGGATGCGCTCAACTTTGCG
Organism: Phymastichus coffea; assembly: GCF_024137745.1. NCBI lineage: Eukaryota > Metazoa > Arthropoda > Insecta > Hymenoptera > Eulophidae > Phymastichus > Phymastichus coffea. Next base: position 538,389 of record NW_026706822.1, on the reverse strand, counting down.
TTAGACAATTTAAGAATGGCTTGAACGAAAGTTATTAATTATATTTCTTGTAATTAACTCTGATTTTTTCAGTATTTCTCAAAGCTTTTTTTTTATAATTAATTAGTAGTTAAAACTATTAATATCCTAATTGTTTTTAGATAAATGTAATTCTTAACTTTTGTTCTGTCTTTTAATTTTATTATAGATTAAGAAACATTTTTGTAAAATTAGAGTACCACACACACGATTAATTTTAAATAGAATTAGTTTAAATAAATAAAGGCCAGAATAGTACATAGAGGGCCATCTATGCGAAGAGGGCCCAAAGCACTAAAATGAGGCCACACCCGCACACTCCGCCCCGGCCAATTAGGGTTCGAATTTTGCTTACGCTTGAGACACTCCGCAAATTTTCCAACCAATTAAGTTGAGAAAATTTGAGTTCTTCTTGCCCAAAAAAATGACAAAGATTTTCGAGTGGGAGTCTCCTGCGAAAAGTATAAAAGAGAGCTTTTCAAGAAAATTAGGCAGTGTGTGTTATTTTCCAAATTCAGTTCGTACAACTATTTCGAATTCGTTAGCTATTCTTCAAGTTCGTCCAGACCCAGTTAATTTTTCAGTGTGTGTGGGAAAACTATTATAAAAAGTGAGTAAGAAAAATTAAATAAAAAATTTTACACTCTAACTACTCTCCTTTAACTTTTCTCTCCTCACTCTTCCTAGTTTCGCGTACGGGTTTTTCTTTCTTAGATAGTTACACTCGATTGCCAAGCGTGTGGTCGAGTGCATATTAGACAGGCTCCCCTTTTTCGTTATTTTATTGCCAAGAGTGTGGTAAAATAACGCGAAGCATTACTATATTGCCAAGTGTGTGGTGTAGTAAAGCTTCGATCCTCCGTCGCCGAAAAAAGGAATTTCCCGCGATAGTGGTAACGCACGTCCCGGTTATTGTCCGCAAGGATAGACCAAAAAGTGCGCCTGAGAAACGTTTCGTCAACCGACGTTACATACCATAAGAAGCAGTATCAGCTCGTGGTTGGATCAATCCGGTACAAGGTTGAAGCCTGAGCAAGCGTATGCATTTGAAACATAATTTTTCTTAATGTGGTTTTCTCATTAAAAAAAATATGACAAAAATAATGTATTTAATTTCATGACACATATTACAAAGAACAGAAAGACTATGAGTTATTACATTGAGTTAAAGGATAATGCTGTCGCAGAAGCAATGGGCTTGGAGTCAAAATAAAGTTTTAATTAATTGAATATCAATGTTTCATATTGATGTTTTATACTGAGGGGGCCAGGCGGGGCTTTAGAGTAAGAATATAAAGTTTTATATTTTGCCGTGTGGAAATTGTTCTAATTAAAATATCTACGTGGAATTTTTTTATGTTTGAAAGGTCGATAAAAGCTTTGATTTTCCATGTCATACATCCGAAAATTTTGAATCTACGCCTCACAAAGTTACCCTTTATGCAACGTCTTAATTATTTAAAAAATCGGCTTAGCCATGCCTTTCTGAACGTCAAGGTGAATGAAAATCTTTTTGCGGTGGCTTATTTCGTTCGCTAAGATTTGTGCTACGGATCAAACGAAGTGGGATTCCGAAAAACTTAATTTTTTAGGTTTTAAAACAGGCTTTACAAAATAAAATTTTTTTTTTCTATTTTTTTCTATTTTTTTTTAATTTTCAGTATAGAAATTATTAAATTTTTTTTTATTTCCAAAAACTGGTTGTAAATTTTGATACAGTGAGTTTTTAAAAAATCTGCTTCGCTTAATCCGTAATGCAAATCTTCTGAAAGAAAATGAACCTCCATAAAAGGATCTTCGTTCTGAAACGCTTAATAGATAATTTTTTCAATAAATAAGACCTTGCCCAAAAGGTGAATTTACGAGACATATACTCAAATATTTCATGAAATATTTCTGAAACACGGGAATGTCCGTAACAAAAATCATCCGGAAATATTTCACGAAATAATTTCGGGATATTTTATTGAACATGGACGGAAATTTTTCAGGTAATATTTTTGAAACTTTTCTTAAAATATTTCTGTACAGTTTTTGTCGCGGACATTCCCACATTTCCGAAATATTTCATGAAATGTGTTAAAAATGTTTTCAATCTTTCATGAAATATTTCTGAAAGTTTTCAAAAATATTTCATGCTGTGTGGGATACTACTGAATTACTGAACTACTACTACCCACTTGCGGATCTTGATCCAGCCTTTTTATACCATAGGCTGACTTGCCCATCCCTTTCTTTTTGCCGAATTAATATGCAGTACATAATATTCGCGGAATTAATATAGAGAACATGCTTAGCCTAATCCATCTCGCTAGATAGATTTACAAATCTTCTCGGGAAGTTTGACAACTGGCATAATAGAAAGTTAGATTACCGATACATGATCAGTTATCATAGCCCGTCACGTGCGTTTCTTTTTAGTATCGACGTGACAAAGTATAGCATCAAATTTCACTGATATCTTTTTTTAAATAATTTTTTTTACTGAAATCACACATATTTGATACATATCGAAATATACCTCTGAATTTCAGGAAGAAAAAATAAATGGAATTAACATATTAAATTAAGTTTTTTGTTTATGTTAAGATGCTTCTATTGAAGATTGTTCCAAAATAATTCGGTAATCAAATTATCATTTTATAACGGATCAAGTATTATTAGGCAAAATAAATAGTACAATTGAAAAATAAGTTATTAATATATTAGAAAAGTATAATATTTAAGTATTTCACCTCAAGCTTTGAGATATTACATTGCTACAGAATTTCTTAATAATACGAGTGTTTTCAAATTATTACATTTAGATTAATATTTCATCAATATCACTATATAATAGTACAACATGGATTTTGCTGCTAGAAGTAATTACAAAGCTAACATTGATCGAAAGGGTTTGCATGATGTAGTTAGGAAATTAACATTGTTATTGTATCAACACCCCACGACCCCTCGCACAGAGACAGGTTAATCTCATATCCGATTTCATTTCTGAATCATATATTCAATTTTTACAAAAAGAATTAGAACGCAACTTATTAAATTGCACTTCACCAAACACGTTAGCTAAAATTCACGTAATCTTAGAAAGAAACAAACTACCTTTTCAAGATTTTAACGCAGAATATTTACGGTTCAGTATATATAAAAAAGAGATCTTTTATTTTGAACCAGAAGAAATAGATATCGGTAAAAATAAAGAAATATGAGAAACTATACATCGTATACATCAATAAAAAATACTCTCAAAATATTTTTAGAATTACTTGGAATTCATGAAAGTATCAAAAACAACATGGAAGCCCTACAGTAAATGAATCGTGACGGTGAACCGATGGTAATTTCTAATCTTATAAAGGCAAAGTTATGGAAAGTAAAGTATTACGTATCAAGGCGGTCGAAAATCGATTCTTTGTGTGGTATCTGTTGATGATCTTGAAACAGGAAATGCCATGGGCAGTTACGCAGGAAAGCCAGCGTTTGCAATGACGTTTTTGTCAATTCCAGTACTTCCTTCGGACAAACTAACGAATATCCATGCAAGAGATAATAAAGGACTCAATAAAATTTGTGGTTTTAAATCATGTTCGACATATTATTATTGTAGAATATGTCGCGTGAGCTCTGATGAGTGTAAAGTATTAACTAAAGAACGAATAGAAAAACTCCGTACTACGATTTCGTATGCTCTAGATGTATTAAATAAAACAGGAGTATTAATGAAGAATGCATATTTAATCAATTACCATTAATATTTGATATCATATTTAATCTTTCTCTAGATATTATGTATGGTATTATAGAAAGAATAGCTAAAGACGTACTTGAATTGATTCTGATTAGATTTATTTGGAAAGAAAAGTTATTTACTTTAGCAAAATTTAAACGCAGACTAGAACTATTCAACTTTGGACGTGAAAAATCGAATAAGCCACGACCCATAATTACAGAAAAATGCACACTCATTGATGAACAAGTTTACGAAATGAAAACTAAACTCAGAATAAAACAATCAACAGCTGAAATGGCTTGTCTTGTACGGTACCTTGGCTGTATTTTTGATGATTTTATTCCGACAGAAAGCGAGTACTGACAATTATATATCTATTTTAGGAATTTTTTTGGAATAGTTATCGCACCACAGTATGTCGAAGCCGATTTGTATGATGTAGAAGATTTAAATGAAAAATGTGATACAATCTTTCTTAAATTATACAAGCGCTTAAAACCAAAACCTCATTTTACAACGCACATCAGGCGTGTTATGGAATAAAATGGACTTCCAGTTCATTATTGAACAATGAGTTTTGAGCAGAAACATCGCACTTATAAAAAAATAGCAAAAGGAAGGTCATCATCGAGAGTCTTACCAAAAACTATTGCAATTAAAAACCAATTAAAATAATCATTTACAAAAGTTAGCAAAGATTATTATTGGATTATTATTATTGGAAGGGGGCCAGTAAAAAGCAACGATAAGATGTCGTTACTACAGTACACTCAAAGTGGTATATTCAAAGATATGTTCCAATTACGTCCACTGATAAATTTTACAAATACGAGGTGTGATCAAAAAGTAAGGTGAATTTTTATTTTTCTCAAAAAATATTTATTTATTCATCAATTTTTATTTTATCTCCTTCAAAGTAATCCCCCTCGGATATAATGAACTTGTGCCAACGCTTTTTCCAATCCTCAAAGCATTTCAAAAAGTCATTTTTTGTGATCTTGTTTAGTTCATCCTTCGATGTCATCTTTATCTCCTCAATCGTGGCAAAACGCCGTCCTTTCATAGGCCTCTTCAGTTTTGGGAACAAGAAGAAGTCACAGGGGGCCAGATCTGGGGAATACGGTGCCTGTAGCATCGTTACTGTGTTGGTTTTAGCCAAAAATTCGCGCACAAGCAACGATGTGTGAGCAGGGGCGTTATCATGGTGCAAAAGCCAATTTTTATTTTTCCACAAATTCGGACATTTCTTGCGGATTGCTTCGCGCAAATTGCGCATAACTTACAGGTAATATTCCTTATTTACTGTTCTATCCTGTGGCAAGAACTCATGATGCACCACCCCCCTGCAGTCAAAGAAAACTGTAAGCAAAACCTTTACATTTGATCGAACTTGGCGTGCTTTTTTTGGTCTTGGTGATCCAGAATGCCTCCACTGGGACGATTGAGTCTTAGTCTCGACGTCATAACCGTATACCCATGTTTAGTCACCTGTTATAACCCTATTGAGTAAATCTGGATCATCGTTGACGTCATTCAGTAGCTCTTGGGCGATGCTCATGCGACGTATCTTTTGGTCGAAATTCAGCAATTTCGGAACAAACTTCGCTGACACACGTCTCATGTCTAAAACACTCGTCAAAATTGATTGGCACGAACCAAATGAGATGCCAATATCATCAGCAATTTCTCTAATGGTAATTCGACGATTTCCCAACACTATTTTCTTCACTTCTTCAACATTCTCATCAGTTGTTGATGTGCTGGGGCGTCCAGAACGAGGTTCGTCGTCGGTGTCTTCTCGGCCTTCTTGGAAGAGTTTATACCACTTGTAAACATTTTTTTGGCTTAAAGTAGACTCACCGTATGCCACTTTCAGCATTTCAAGTGTTTTGGAACATTTGATTCCATTTTTCACACAAAATTTAATGCAAACTCTATGATCCATGTTTTTAGACAGCAGCAAATCGTGGAGCACGCAAAACACTTCTAACCTTGATGCCTCTCACAAACAAACCAAACATACTACAAAGCTGAAATTTGGAACGTATGTTCTAGACGAGTGTACCGACATAACCAAATAAAAAAGTCGAAGATCGAACGGACGTAGCCCGCTAAATTTCAAAATTCACCTTACTTTTTGATCACACCTCGTATGTAACGATAATTGGACATGAGTTCAGCGTTGATACTCATTTGTTGAAGGTTCTGATGGAAATGACTACCATAAATTTTCAAAATTATAGAATATTATTGAAATTGGCCAACAATTGTATTTTCACACATGCCTGTTGAAAATGATACTATTCCATGATTATATCACGCACATCAAATTATTGATAGTATAGTATACTAGATAAACTATTTCCTATAGATGACTTAAAACGTATGCGTCTACGTTTATTGTTTAAAAATGTAACTTATGAATATTATGTTGGGTGTAGATATGATTGAAAATTATTTTATATACCCGACATACGAGGTCTGTCCGGAAAGTATCGGGACTACCTTTATATTTTCGTGCTAGCGTTATTCTTTATCATGTGGTGGGTGACATCCTTCAAAGTAATCCCCACTTGATTGAATAACACGGTTCCATCAATGTTTCTACTTTTCAAAACAGTCCTGGAACTCACTTTTAGGGATAGCCTTAAGTACACTCGTCGCATTGTTTTCAACCGTTGTTTTGTCATCGAATCGGTGTCCTTTGAGTGGTTTTTTTAATTTTGGAAACAGCCAAAAGTCACAAGGAGCTATGTCGGGACTGTATGCAATGCGATATTGTGTTTGCTCAAAAACTGCTGCACAAGATTGGATGAATGCGCTGGCGCATTATCGTGATGGAGAAGCCAGTCACTACTTTCCCAAAAGTGCGGCCGTTTTCTTCTTACTGCATCACGCAAAGGTTTTAAAATTTGAACGTAGTATTCTTTATTGATTGGAAATTTATTTTTTTACTTTTCTGACCTGTTCGTAGATATTCGTGATGTACAACACCTTCACAATCGAAAAAAACAATCAACATTGACTTAGCATTGCTCCGACTTTGACGTGCATTTTTTGGTCTTAGCGATTCAGAGTAGATAAGCAATGTATGTTCTGGGACACAAAGGAGCCGACAAAGGATGCCGCCAATGTATAAGGATACGTGTATGTTCTGGGACACAAAGGAGCCGCCCGATGAAGGTGTGAAGGTAGTGACACCTTTTGATTTATGGTCAGACCCCATGGTGAGTGCCTAAAAGGGATTTGATGTACCTTTGACACCTTCCGCGTGCCAGTGGGCCCCATGCTGAGTGTTAAGGGGCATTTGATGTTGGTTTGACACCTCGCGCGCGCCGCCAATGTATAAGGATACGTGTATGTTCTGGGACAGAAAGGAGCCGCCCGATGAAGGTGTGAAGGTAGTGACACCTTTTAATCGCGATAAGGTGAGACCCCATGCCGAGTGTTGCATTTGATGTTCGTTCGACACCTCCGGCGTGCCAGTGGGCCCTTCGAGGGGGCCAGTCTCCCTCCCCCCCCTCCTTCGATAGTAGGACGCTTCACCCACCCACCCACCAACCCACCCACAGAGGTTGTTAAGGTAGGATGCTGTAGAAGTCGGTAGGGTGTTTGGTAAACTATATGCTTATGCTGGCTGAGTGAAGGACCCTCGGAGAGGGGGTAGCGTCTCTAGCTTGCTAGACGCGTACGCCGTATAGTGAGGATGCTGTTTTCACTCTCTCTCTCTCTCTCTCTCTCTCTCTCTCTCTCTCTCTCTATCCCTCTCTCTCTCACTCTCCTTCGATAGTAGGGCGCTTCACCCACCCGCCCACCCACCCACAGAGGTTGTTAAGGTAGGATGCTGTAGAAGTCGGTAATAGTGCGGATGCTGTTTTCTCTCTCTCTCTCTCGCTCTCCTTCGATAGTAGGGTGCTTATACTAGCTGAGTGTGGACCCTTGGAGAGGGGGTAGCGTCTCTAGCTTGCTAGGCGCGTACGCCGTATAGTGAGGATACTGTTCTCTCTCTCTCTCTCTCTCTCTCTCTCTATCCCTCTCTCTCACTCTCCTTCGATAGTAGGGCGCTTATGCTGGCTGAGTGTGGGCCCTCGGAGAGGGGGTAGCGTCTCTAGCTTGCTAGACGCGTACGTCGTATAGTGTGGATGCCGTTCTCTCTCTCTCTCGCTCTCCTTCGATAGTAGGGCGCTTAGTAAGCTTATGCTAGCTGAGTGTGGGCCCTCGGAGAGGGGGTAGCGTCTCTAACTTGCTGGGCGCAGCCACCACCCACCCACCCACCTCCTACCTTTTGTCTGACTACTCCCTCTTCAACCTACAGCGCCGAAACCGCTGCTTTCAGCGCCACCATAGTGCTTAAAAGCCGTGCTCGATGGGAAAAGAGCGCAGTCTTTCGAGACAGCCCCGCTTCACTAGCTTTCTTAGCAGTGACAAGCAGTAGTAGTAGTAGTAGTAGTAGTACAAGTAGTAGTAGTAGTAGTAGTACTAGTAGTATTAGTAATAGTAGTAGTACTAGTAGAGGTAGTAGTAGTAGTACTAGTAGTAGTAGTAGTAGTATTACTAGCTATCCTACGTGCATTTTCATTACAATGGCTTCTATTTCTTATTTTGAAAATACAGTACGCGATTTATGGAAAGCCTATTACAACTCAGACGCTAATAAGGATGATTTTATTAGATGGAAAAATATAATAATTACCGCTTTGCATTCTCTTGAAGAATATATGTTACGGCCTAACTTAAGTAGAGCAATACGACAGAGATGTCAAACATGCGCTACTCATTTAAATTCAATCGAAATTAATTTAAATAATTCCATTAAAGTCGGAGGAAATGTTAATTCATTACGAGTCATTCCAAACCAAATTGAAGGGGATGGAGTTATTTGGCGTGAAATAAATTCAGCATTTGAAAAACGTATCATTACTGCATTCATAGCCAATCAAGAACATAGAGATATAAAGTCATTCTTAAAAGCAGCAAATAAATTATTACAACTACAAATACCAAAATATCTTTCAATTCATAATGCTCTAAAAATAAATATAGAAATGTCAGCTCAATTTACCGTAATAAAAGATAATGTAGAGGACATTCAAATAAAGTATTTCAACACCGAAAATGTTTCTATTTATAAAACGACAGATCTTAAATTATGGTTTACAGAAAATATTGAAGATGTTATACTTAAAAATTTAGAAGAATTCCAAGAAAAAGATTCCGGTTGGACATTAAAAACTATCATCGATATTACCGTTAATATAAATAAATTTAATCCTTTCAAACCTGGCTCGTATATTCAACTACCAAAACAAATAGCAGATAAAAAAGCAATTATCAACGTTCAAAATACAGATAATGAATGTTTTAAATGGGCTGTGCTTGCCTGTCTTCATCCAGCTAGATTTCATAGCGAAAGAGTTCAAAATTATATGCCCTTTGCGAATGAATTGAAATTCGATGATATAAACTTTCCTGTTGAGGTAAAGAATATTCCTAAATTTGAAAAATTAAATAGTATTTCAATAAATCTATACATACTAAAAAAATACGGTTTGAAATTTGAAGTCTCACCATATTATATATCAACTTTAAAACAAGATAAGCATGTAAATCTTTTGTTACTACAAAGCGATTATATTGATGAGAATGAAACAGAAAAATCTAATAGATCAAATAACAGTGATAATTTCAAATTAAAATTCCACTATGTATGGATTAAAAACTTATCTGCTCTTGTTAGAAGTCAAGTAACGAAACATACTGCACAAATTTATCTCTGTGAACGCTGTCTCCACTATTTTAATAATAAAGAAAAATTGAATATTCATGAGACTGATTGTTCAAAATTAAATAAATATAGAGTTAATCTACCTAATTTTCCTCTTCTGAAATTTAATCATTATGATCGAAAAGAAATGGTTCCGTTTATTATCTATGCTGATTTAGAGTGCTTATTGAAACCAGTAAATAACGGACGATCCTTCCAAGACCATGAAGCCTTTAGTGTGGGGCTTTATATAAAATGTAGTTATGATGATTCCAAATCAGTCTTTAAGATATATAGAAAAAAACTGAATGAAGAACAATCACCCGCACAATGGATTATCAAACAATTTCAGATTTTGTTAGATGAAATGAATCAAATATATAAGAATGCAATAGAAATGAATCTTTCATGGCGTAATCAAATGGATTTCAAGATGAGCAAAATGTGTCATATTTGTAGAAAATATTTTCAACCTGATGAAACAAGAGTCAGAGATCATTGTCATTTGACGGGTCGATTTAGAGGTGCTGCTCACGCATCCTGTAATTTAAATTATAAGAATCCTTATTTTATACCAGTTGTCTTCCATAACCTTACTGGATATGATTCTCATTTTATAATAAAAGAAATAGCTACTAGCTCTGATCTTGAGGGAAATGTGACTGTTTTAGCTGAAAACAAGGAAAGATATATAGCTTTCACAAAACATGTGGACGGTAGTACTATAAATTTTCGATTTATTGATTCGTTTCGTTTTATGCCATCATCTCTCGAAAAACTGTCTTCATACTTAACCAAACTAAATATCGTAGAGCATGAATTCAAGATAGATAAATATACAAAAACACAAATAGAATTATTGAAGATAAAAGGCGTTTTTCCATATGAGTATGTTAACAGTTTTGAAAGATTAAAACAGACTCAATTACCACCTATCGAAGATTTTCATAGTCAATTGATAGATAGCAACATCTCTGAAGCTGACTATGAGCATGCTCAAAAAGTGTGGAATGCATTTGACATCATTGATTTAGGACAGTATTCTGATTTATATTTAAAAACTGACGTATTACTCTTGGCCGATATTTTTGAAAATTTTCGTAAAACGTGTATGGACGCGTATCAACTCGACCCGGCACACTATTATACTACTCCTGGATTAACATGGGATGCTATGTTAAAGTGTACAAAAATTGAGCTAGAACTTTTAACCGATATAGACATGGTTTTATTCATCCAAAAAGGCATTCGAGGAGGTATTAGTCAATGCTGTAATAGATACTCAAAAGCTAATAATCGATATATGGGCTCAGAATATAATGAAAAAGAACCTAGCAAGACTATGATGTACTTTGACGTTAACAATTTATATGGATGGGCAATGACGCAATCATTACCATATAAAAATTTTAAGTGGGTCTCTAACATCGATGAGCCTCATTTTTTCAATGTTTCCGATAACAATGAGGTTGGATATATTTTAGAAGTTGATCTAGAGTATCCAAAAGAACTACACGACGAACATAAGGACCTTCCACTTTGTCCTGAACACAACACACCACCTGGGTCAAGACAAAAAAAACTTTTAACAACACTGTATGATAAAGAACGATATGTCATTCATTATAGAGCGCTAAAGCAGGCTATTAAATACGGACTCAAAATAAAACAAATACACAGAGCACTTCAGTTTAATCAAAAGCCTTGGCTTAAAACTTATGTAGATTTGAATACAGAAAAAAGAAAACAAGCTAGAAATGAATTTGAAAAGTTATTCTATAAACTCATGATTAATGCAGTATACGGAAAGACTATGGAGGATGAAAGGAAACGAAAAGACGTTAAATTAATTAGTACATGGAGTGGTAGATATGGAGCAGAAGCACGGATCGCGCAACCCAACTTTCATAGTAGTTCAATCTTTGATGAAAATTTAGTAGCAATACAGTTATCATGGACGTCTATTAGTATTAAAAAACCAATATATATTGGACTTTGTGTGCTAGATCTCTCAAAAACATTAGTATATGACTTCCACTATGGCTACATAAAAGAAAGACTACCTCATAAAGCAAAATTACTTTATACTGATACAGATAGCCTCGTATATGAATTTAAAGATGTTGATATATATGAAATAATGAAAGAAGATATCAATAAATTTGATACATCAGATTACTCAGAAAATAATCAGTTTGATATGCCGTTAGTTAATAAAAAGGTTCTTGGTATTATGAAAGATGAATGCAATGGTAATATTATGAGAGAATTCATTGGACTTCGAAGTAAAATGTATAGTATACTAATAGAAAACCATCAAGCAATAAAGAAAGCAAAAGGCGTAAAAACACATACTGTCATAAAAACAATAGATCATGAAGATTTTCGAAACTGTTTATTGGATTTAGAAATTATTAGGCGTGAGCAATGTAATATACGAAGTGTATTACATCAAGTAAGAACAGAAAGAGTGCAGAAAGTAGCACTAAGTCCATATGACGATAAACGATGTATATTCGATAAAAATCCTGATACACTTCCATGGGGTCATTACAAAACTATTGAAACTTCAAAGCTTAAAATCAAGAGTGCGGAAGAACGCAGGAAAAGAAAGATCATAGAAATGGAAGAAAATCCTCAAGAAAGTTGTAAGCTTCCTCTAACCTCCGACAGAAGTCTCTCAGAACAGAGTAGTATGAAAGAAAGTTGTAAGCTTCTTCCAACCTCCGACAGAAGTCGCTCAGAACAGAGTAGCAATAGTGGGGAGGAAGAAGGCTCAGTTAGGAAAAGACTAAGGATAGAATAGTGAGAGAGTGGGGACAACGGTAGAGTGGGGGACAACGGCAAACATGGCGACTGAAGTCTGAGGAGTATGGGCAATGGAATCATATGAGAAGTTACTCAAGTGGGGATAAGGCGAAAAGAGAGGGAAATTACGGCGGCTCGAGTTCTCCGAGAGGGGACGCATGGTACAAAACGGAGAACACACCTCAGTCCGGCTCAATTATTCAGCAGTAGGTTGAAGCAACAGCAGTAGTCTCTCTTCCTAGTTCTCCTATTAGACTTCTAAATTTTCTCTTAAAAGTAAGTTTCTTGTATACTAGTAGCTCTCTAACTATATATCCTAGTAGTATTAATTATTGATTGATTTTTTGTTATTGTAGAATGGACTTTTCATCAATTAATAGAATAGCCAAATCAGCATTTTTACCAAGAAAAACAATGACGCAATTAGAGAATAACTGCACCTACATGATAACGAGATTAAGATGGCTTAATACTCGTTATGGATTTAGCGTAGTGATAACAGTAGACGATGAATTTGAAGTATTTTTACCTAAGCGAGTAAGCTTAGCATTAGAAAAAGATGAAGCTATGCTGAAAAAATTATTCGAGACCGTGGAAAGAAAGGAGTTGTTTATTTACCATCGAGAAGGCTCGAATTTTGAATTTAAAAATTAATCTAGCATAATATGTAAATGTATAAATAGTAAATAAATTTATATTTAAAATTTTAATTATCTCTTTAATCCAAATTTAATTATTCCTTCAAATCCTTTTTTTGGAGAGGTTGAAGTAATTCCTTATGCGTTCTTTCTGCTGAGTTTCGACTTAGTGTAAAGGTCTCATAAGCAATGTTAGTAGTGGAAGCACCTCACAGGTGAGAGCGATGGTTGGGGCTCTCACCATTCCCTAATAAAAAATAAGAAAGAGAGGGAGGGGGGGGGATTTCGGCGGCTCGAAAAGCGAAGTAGTGGGGTTATATTCTAAAATATCGATAAGATGTTAATAGGAATACCATTCTGTTCGAAGCATTGGTAAGAAGAAGAAGTAGTAGTAATAGTAGAAGCTTAGCCATGCCAGCTATAAGAGACAACAGGAGATCTCACTCCTCTTCTAAGCATGTATGGTTTGCGAAGAATGTTAAAATACATCATCTTCCATACGAAGAAAAAGACTCTAGAAAAGGTATTTGGGAGCAAATAGCACGAGATCACGAACGTTTCCAAAGACGTATTGCTGAATTGAATAAAGTTATATCACGAGTATTACTCAAGAAACGTATATTGATGATGAATAGAATGCTTGGTCCTATATTAGAAAATCATCACACTATATATATGTTAAATAAAATGGAAATCTAATTTAAAGTAGAGGGAGGCAGTTGTGGCGGCTCGAAAACCAAAGTAGTGGGGAAAGGTTTTAAAAGAGCTGTGAGCCTCGAAGAGCTTCATTCTGCCTCAAGAATCGAGTAGTAGCAGTAGTAGCAGTAGTAGCAGTAGTAGCAGTAGTAGCAGTAGTAGCAGTAGTAGCAGCAGCAGTAGTAGCAGCAGCAGCAGCAGCAGCAGTAGCAGCAGCAGTAGCAGCAGCAGCAGCAGCAGTAACAGTACAAACAGCAGTGAGAGCAGTAGTAGTAGAAGTAGTAGTAGAAGTAGTATTAGAAGAAGAATACGTAACATTCTAGATTTCTTTACCTACAGCAAGATGAATTTTGAAATGTTGAATAACATTGGAATGAAGCTTTTCGATATACTTCCTGAAAAAAGTCATTATGAATTGCATGAAGATGAGAATTATCTAATAACATTCATGAGACAAGATGAATCTCGAATTATTCTTGAACTCGATTGTGAGTTCGAAATTGTTCTACCGGACCGAATGTCAAGAGCGATAATTCATCATTTGGATCTTTTTATTTATCTTTCTGATAGAGTACAAAAATATGCATTATTTATTCAATATTATGGATGTGATCGATTTCAATTTAATATTAAGTAAATGTATTTGTATATCTTATTAGTTCTTAATAAAGATTGTATTATATAAATTTATTTTCTGGAGAGGTAAATGAGTCATTAGTGTTTCTATTAAAGCAGGTTTCGACTTGTCTTAATGGACTCACTAGTGTCGAATATAAAAAATGGAAGTACCTCACAGGTAAGAGCGAAGGTTGGGGCTCTTATCCTTAAAATAAAAAAAAAACAATGTAATATTTATAAATGAAAACAATTATTTATTTAAATACAAGCTAGATACATATAAATTTATATTTGTAATTCATTGTTGTATAGTCTCCTTATTTATCCAAGAATTGTGAGTATTATCAAAGCCAAGCCATTTTACATAGACTTCATTACCCCGTCTTCTGAGAATTTTTTCTACAAGATAAATATCAGGATACATAGCTTTCTGTAGTTCTTGCTCATAAAAACCTCCAACAATGGGATTTTCTTGATAATCTAGTTGGTGATATGTTACAGGTTTAGTTCTCGAAATACGATGAATAGTAAAAATTTCTGTAGACCAATTAGGCGTATATCCTTTTTCAAAAACGTATTTAGACTTGCTTACTCGCACTTTATCTCCTACCTGGAATTTCGGTTTTTTGAAAAGACGTTGATCGTAAGAGAATCGTGTCAAGACCTGCATTTCATTTTCTTTAGTCACGTCTTTAGGCTTCATATTTATTGTACGGTGTTTTTGATTATTATAAGATTCTATTAAACTGGGGAGAAAGTCAATCCACTTATAATTTCCTATTAAACTGAATTTTTTCCACATAATATTTTTTAGTGTTCGATTGAAACGTTCACAAATTGATGCTTTAAGATTGCTATAAGTAGAATAAAGGTTTATTTTATATTTTTTCATTAAACTTTGAAAATTTGTATTGTAGAACTCTTTGCCTCTATCCACTTGGAGATTTTTAGGAATGCGTCCCTTTTTTAATACAGACTCCATTGCGTTAGTGACATCTGTAGCAGTTTTCTGTTTTACTGGAACTCCCCAAGCATATTTAGAGAACGTATCTATAATAGTGAACAGATAGCGAAAACCTTTATTCTCTCTAGAATAGGTTTGCATCTCAACAAGATCAGCTTGCCACGTCTCATCTATTCCGCGTATATCGACTTTTCGACGAGGATAGGTTCGACGTGCTGGTTTGTGTAACTCATCCACCACTCTTTGATGTTTCATTTTAAAGTTTTTTTTTTAAATTTCAAACGGTCCAATTTTTGTAAAAATGTCTAACGGTCCAATAGTTTTTTCTATCACTTTCTCTTTCTGTTTCTCTTTATGATTACTAATATTATCTTTTTCTAACTTAGCAATAATTACTTGATGCTTTACTAATTCTAATCTTATTGTATCCAATGATTTTGAGAGATCATTTATCATACTCGTAAGCGTAGTAACGTTAGGTATAATAGTTTTTTGCAACGTTCGTAAGTTTACAGCATCGTTACTCTCCTGAGGATCGGCTATATAACAAATTCTTTTGTCATTCGCGTCGTATTGTCCGTCTTTAGTGATATTATACCCTGTACCAGGAGGACCTTGATTACCCTCCTTTTTTTTCAATGTACGTCCAAACACATCAACACTCATTTTATTACTGAGGAATATTTAGAATTGTCTTAATATATATAGCCAGCTTCACGTAATTCTTCAATGATTGAATGAATTTCATTAATATGACTAGGATTACCAGCGGTTTGTTCGGCGATAAGCAATCTCAATCGATCAACGAGCTCGTGTGGATCATCCCAATATACATAATCAAATAATGTTCCTTTTCTTGCTATTTTATAGTTAGGAAAAAGACCTCTTCCATCAATAGTCAATTTTCGCTTCTTAGCACTATCACTTAAAGATAAATTTGGACCAATATACTTTTTGAATTTATTTACATGCTTATTGCGATATTCTCCATTTGTTTCATATCTCTTACGATGAGCGTTAGTGATTTCAAGAATTTTTATATAATTTTCAATATCTGATGAACTGATTAATTTAGAATTAGGTTCTTTACGAAAGAGAAGTTCCATTAATCCAGATGTCTTGCTGAATGCTTTATCATTCACAGTCACATTATCGTTTTGGAAAGAAATTGGAGAATTGCCTATGACATATGTATTTTCATGCAAGCGAACGCCAAATGTCTTGTCTAAATTACTTTTCTGTTGCGGTTCATGCAATAGTCGAATATAGTTTCCTACAATCGAGTCATCCAATAGCTGTTTTTGTTGTTTTGAACTAACATTGTCTAAATTTATTGCGGTTCTATCAAGTGTTGATTCACTAGTCTTACTAAATTCATCTTCATCACCATCATCAGTAATAGACATAGCGGATTCAAATGTAGAATCAAGCGGATGTAATGTTGAATTTAAGTCATTAACAGTACTATTGAAATATCGAGATTTATAGGGAGTGTCAGCTGTTGTTTTTGACTTGAAAACTTTATCGAACGTAATTTTCTTCTCCTTGTTCATTTCCTGTTCAGTATTATCGTTAGTTTTATCAATAGCTACCTCCACAAGTTTCTTCAATGGATCAACCATAGGTTTAAAAGTTTCATTCAATGTATTTTCTAAATCAGCTTTGTCACGTTTTATTAGTTGATACTTACGTCTGATGGCATCACGAGCCTCAGATAATTGCTCGAGCATCTTCTTTTCTTTTTCAAAATTAGCCATGTTGACGCTTGCAGTTTCTAAAGTTAAATAATCTTCATTCGTTCACTCCGTTATATTTATAGCAAAAGAATCGAATCCTTTTCTATACCGTCCATGATTGATTGGTCTATCTCTATCAATAACTATAAATTCATGATTATCGTCTCTCCAACATTTTGAACCAATTACTTTAAACTTCTCAAAAGTCATATCTGAGTTAACATGACCGTTATAAATATGTTTAATATTCACGTCATCTTGTCGAAACAAAACTAGTAAATTCACATTATCTCGAATGAGATGCTTCGGTATGCGAGCGTATGATTGACAGAGATAGAAACTATCTACCTTTTTATGTCTTCCCATACAGAAGAATGCTCTCACGTTGTCCTGCTTTTCAGTGGCTATATCGTCAAAAATCATGATGGAATTTGGATTAGCTTTATCCGGTGAAACAACTGCCTCATGCTCGCTGAAGGCATAATACTGTATACCATCAATCGGTTCCAATAAATCTTTTAAAAACTTATACTTTGGTTGATTGAGAGACTTTGAATAAACATAAATGTTTTCAAATCTAAGTCCATTAGGATGTGTGATTAGTGTTAGCAAACAGTTAGTTTTCCCACAGTTACTAGGACCACAGAAAACTGCTCGTATACTGTCAGGCAGTAGTTCACCATGTCTTTTTTCTCGTTTTTCCGTCTCAACCACATTATCAAAATTTATGACTTGCAACTTAAGTGGTTGCTCTTTGAAGTCCATATTGTTTTCTAATCACCGATCGAAGGACGAATGAGACTACTAACTATAAAAAGACTGTTTATATATTTTTAGTTTCATTAAGACTTTGTCTTCTGATGAGGTATGATCATTTGTTACAAAAGAAAGACTGGTGGTGCTGGCTTAGTGAATAAGATCATTAATAACTTACCATTCGAAGCTCATTTGCCTGGTTATCAGTATTGCGGACCGGGAACTAAATTGAAAAAACGACTTGCTCGTGGTGATCCTGGAAAAAATCCGCTAGACGCTGCTTGTAATGATCACGATATTACTTATTCTCAAAATCGAGAGAACATTGAGGCGAGAAACGAAGCCGACAAAATTCTAGCTAAACAAGCCTGGGATAGAGTGCAAACGAAAGATAGTAGTTTTGGTGAGAAAGTTGCTGCATTTGCTGTAACCAACATAATGAAAGTTAAAAGTAAACTTGGTATGGGTGTTAAAATTTTAAAACGAGGAAAGAAACGACGTAAGGGATTAAAAAATCGCCAACAACGACGACAGCGACGAAAGACACATGTAAAAAGGAAAAATCTATCAATTGCATTGAAAAAAATTATTAACGCTGCCTCGAGAAGTGTTGTTCCTAGTAATAAATCACTCTTTGTCATTCGTTCGGCTATAAAAGGCGCTAAAGAAGCTGTGAAGAAGGCTGGAGGAAGAAGAAAAATAAATGTTCCTCGTATTCTACCAATTCCTAGTAAAGTGGGTTGAGCTCTTCCTTTTTTAATTCCATTATTTGCCGCTTTGAGCGCCACTGGAGCTTTAGCTGGAGGAGCTGCTTCAATAGCAAAAGCCGTTAACAGTGCTAAGGCCGCTCAAAATGAATTGAAAGAGGCTCATAGACACAATAAAACTATGGAAGCTATTGCTATTGGTAAAGGACTTTATTTGAAACCACATCGTAAAGGTTATGGTCTTCATCTGAAACCATATTCAAGTGGAAAAGGTTTAAAAAAAAAAAGCTCGAAATAACTTTACCTAATCGAGCACTGACAGATCATGATATAAGAAAATATGCTAAAATACTAAAAATTGCAAATTTTCGAGGTGTTTTTATGCGTGATGCTCTACCGACCGATGGGCCTCGATATCAAGAGACAGCTATTGTAAATTTGGATAATAAACGGGGGCCAGGTACTCATTGGGTAGCATATAAAAAGAAAGGCGATGAGGTTATGTATTTTGATAGTTTTGGTAATCTACAGCCGCCTATAGATCTATTGCTTTATCTCAAAGTTAATAGAATCATGTATAATTATATTAGATATCAAGATTTTAATACATATAATTGCGGCCATCTTTGTCTCAAATTTCTTTTAAACAAACTATAGAAAAGACGACTAGTATATAAAATACTCATGCAAAGAATGACTGTCATTTGATTTGAATCTGTCATGGAGAATACACTAACATTGAGTCTCTCGGGAACATCATCCGTACTCGAATCATATTATTTTCCACCGATCGAATTGATAGCAAACAAAAAATACGTTCTTGGTCTAGTTGAGCTATTGACATTTAATTCAATACCAAACATTGACGTTGGTTGTAATAAATTTTACATTGAAGGTCAAGAAGCTATCACTTTACCGACTGGTAGCTACGAAATAGAAGATATTGAAAACTTTCTCATAGACGAATTAGCACCTAAAGGTATATCGTTTAGCCTAAAACCAAATAATAATACTTTACGTAGTGTCATTCGGTGCAGTCAAAAAATACATTTTGAACCAGAAGATTCTATTGGATCAATTTTAGGCTTCACTAAACGCACGCTCGTTGAAAACGAAACACATAGTTCTGACTTACCCGTCACTATACTCAAAGTCAATGCTTTACGTGTAGAGTGTAATATTACTACAGGCTCTTACATAAACGATCGCAAAGTACATACTATACATGAATTTTTCCCAGCAGTCCCACCTGGATATAAGATTATAGAAGTTCCCTCTCACGTCATTTACCTTCCAGTCGCTGTGAGGAACATTGATCATTTTCAAATTCGTATAGTTGATCAAGACGGAAACCTAGTTAACTTTCGAGAAGAAGTCATCACAGTGCGAGTGCATATAAAGACCATATCTTAGTAATGGGTATCATTTACAATATAAAGAGCGGCCGAGGCTATATTAAAAGACAAAAATGTCGAACAGCAATCAGTCAACAGCGAGCTATCAGACCGCTCACACCTCAGAACATTCAATTCCTGAAAAGCTTGAGACTAGAAGTCGTCGAAAATCGTGGAAGAAAATATTGTGCATATTAGTGTGTTGTATAAAACAACAACAACAACAACAATATGGAGGGAATTCTAGACATTCATTCAGCTGTCACTTTCGATGAGTCTATAGCTCATTATGAAGTTCATGCGCATCAGCCTTATTCATTATCATATTTCAATAATAGCGATGAAATTCATATAGCAATTAAACATCAAGATTTATCTCTGCTTCCATCGCGCAGTATGATTCATATTTGTGGTAGGTTAACCAAGCCGGACGGTACTACGCCAGTGGAGAACACTTTATTAGTCAACAACGCCCTCTGTCATTTGTTCGAGGAAATACGATATGAAATAAATGCTATTGAAATTGATAAAGTGAAAAATGTAGGCTTAACAACTCTCATGAAAAATTGGCTTTCACTCAATCCATGTCAGAGCTCTATCGCTGAAAATGCCGGATGGAATGGTGATAACAATGAAGTTTTAATATGTAACGCTCAAGGTTTTTTTGATGTGACTATACCTCTCAGTATGTTGATGGGCTTTGCTGAAGATTATCGGAAAATTGTAGTCAATGTCAAGCATGAACTTATTCTCACAAGATCAAGAGATGATTTGAATGCTATTTTGTCTGCTCCAATTGGGAATCCTGCTGCTTCAGAAAAAACAAAAATTACTTTAACTAAGGTTGAATGGCTGATGCCATATGTGATGGTTGCAGACAAAGAAAAAATCAAATTACTCAATCAGATCGGACGAGATCGTGCAATTACAATGAGTTATCGTACTTGGGAAATGTATGAGTATCCAAAATTACCACGTACATCAAAGCATGTTTGGAGTGTTAAGACTTCCAATCAATTGGAAAAGCCTCGCTTTGTTATTTTAGCTTTTCAAACTAAACGTAAAAGTTCGGCGAGTGTTAATTCTAGTAATTTTGATCATTGTAATATTAGTAATGTGAAGCTATTCCTCAATTCACAATGCTATCCGTATGGAAATCTCAATTTGAATATCAATCAAAATCAGTATGCTGTTCTCTACGATATGTATACTAATTTTCAAAACTCTTATTATGGTAAAGAAAACGAGCCGTTACTCAATAAAAAAGATTTCATTAATAAAGTACCGCTAATAGTTATAGACTGCTCCAAACAAAATGAAACATTAAAAAGCGCGCCAGTCGATGTTCGCCTAGAATTTGAAACTCGGACTGATTTTCCTGAAGATACTGCAGCCTACTGCTTAATATTACACGATCGTATTGTACAATATAACCCGATTAGTGGTGATGTTAAAAAATTAGTTTGAAATTAACAAGACATTATGTAATCAATGTATACGATGCTTTTCAATAAAAAAGAAAATAAATTATATATATTGTTGGAATTTAATAAAAACTACCTATAACCATACTATATAGTGTCTATGACGCCCTATACTTTCGATTGGTGAGGTATGCTGACTATGGCGCCCTCTACTTTCGAATAGTGAGGCTTTATATAGAACAAACACGTGCCTCTACTCTCATATCTCATAACGGTTTTGGGAACTAGTAGAGTTCACATTAACTTCAGCATCTTTTCAAATGGATTTCGTAATAGATTTTCAAGGTTTTCAAAGTTTTAACGAGACTTTTGTTTGTAAAGAACTAGCATATCTACCATTAGATATAGATACTGTTCCAACTGTGTTTTTCTTCGAACCACCATATCATTGGTTTCAACTTCCTATCAAGTATCGAAAAGTGAATCATTTCTTAGAAACGTGTCATCATGGTTTATTATGGAGTTCCGGTCTTATTCCATATAAAAATTTAGCACGTGTACTAAACAATCATTTAAATAATTCTAGAAATATTTATGTAAAAAGATTAACAAAGAAACAATGGTTACAAAAAATTTTACCTGAAAAGTAAGTATTTTTATTTATTTATTTTTTTGTTAGAAATTAAAATCATTATTATTTAAAAATTTTTTCCTTTTTTAGAAAAATTTTAGAACTTGAAAGCGAGATGAGATGTCCTCCAATGAGTGCATTACCTTACCCATTAGAAACAATATGTACATATCATTATAATAAACCAGCTAACTTTGTATGTGCCGTTACAAATGCACAAAGATTGTTTTCATGGATAAAAGCTAGACTGAAGCAATCTGAAATGGAAGGTATTGATGAAGTGGACAATATTACCTATAAAAATTCAATTCAATATTTCAATATAGCGATGTCAACTACTGAAAATAAAGATTATAGACAGACTGTATTATATTCAATGTATAGTTGAATGAACAATAAATTAATAATTAAACGAAAATTCTATAAGTTTTATTAATTAATATTCGAATAAAATAATAATCGAGGTTGAAAGGTTCCCGAAATCTAATGAAAATACTATAGCGCTTGCTTAGAGAAAGAGAAAGAGAGCAGCATATAGCTTACCAAGCTATATGCTACCCTCTCTCCAAGGGCCCAAATACCCTACTATTAAAGGAGAGCGAGAGAGAGAGAGAGAGAGAGAGAGAGAGAGAGAGAGCAGCATCTACACTATACAGCGTATGCGTCTAGCAAGCTAGAGACGCTATCCCCCTCTTCAAGGGCTATACGGAGCACGCTCCTAGCAAGCAGCTAGAGACGCTACCCCCTCTCCAAGGGCTATACGGGGTACGCTGCTAGCAAGCAGCTAGAGATGCTACCCCCTCTCCTAGGACATGCATCTAGTCAGCATGTTTACCGTTGAAGGAGAGTGAGAGAGGAAGGGAGAGAGAGAGAGAGAAAGAGAGAGAGATATTTTTTTTAAATTTAAATCAATTTATTTAATTTTATTACATTAAATTTAATTAGATTACAAAAAATTTTTTAATTTTCAATTATTTTTCCTACCACATGGTTTGGTAGGTCGTGTTGGTTTCCTGCTAAAACAGGAAAATACACTAGGGTCCTCGATTATTTTGATACATTTTACGTTAGGTACCACTTTCTGCTTGCTCGTGGTAGGTGAAATTATACTGTTGCTGCTGCTGCTGCTGCTGCTACTGCTGGTAGCGATGACTGCCGGTGGAAGGGCATTTTCAATGCTACTCATGGGACATCTCGATGGTTCATTTCGATCCACAGCATCAGTAGCAACATTCATCTAAAAAATAATATTTATTTTAAAAAAAATTTAGTTATTAAATAAAAAAATGTATTTATCTATAATAAATAATCTTACCTTCAGAAATTTCTTCTTTGGCGGAAGAGATGTAAACGCTGCTAACGGAACAGCGTTTAGACATCTTTTCTTGGCTGCTTTTACGGCTGTCGTTTCGTTCGCAGCCCTCGCAGCCTTTTCGGCTGCAGACTATGCAGCCCTCGCCGTCTTCTCAGCCGCAGCTTTAGCAGCCCTTTCAGCCCTTTCAGCTGCATACTTTGCAGCCTTTGCTGTTCTTTCAGCCGCGGCCCTTTCGAGCTCAGCGGCCCTCTCGCTTGCGGCCCTTTCAGTTGCAGCTTTTTCGGCTGCAGCTTTTTCGGCTGCAGCTTTTTCGGCTGCAGCTTTTTCGGCTGCAGCTTTTTCGGCTGCAGCTCTTTCGGCTGCAGCTCTTTCGGCCGCAGCTCTTTCAGCCACAGCTCTCTCGACTGCAGCCCTTTCTATTCTCTGAACATCGCTCTGTAACTAAGAAAACAATATATATATATATATATATACTTATTTAAAAATACTTATTTAAATATAATTATTTATATACATACCTTTATGACTACTGTTAATATCTGTTGAATATGTCGCCTATGCGACGGCACCGTCACGATTACATTTAGCGGAAAAGCAAAAATAAAAAGATTAAAAATAAATATATTTAATATTATATAAAAAATACTTACCACTCTTAAAATGGCAATAATTAAGCAATAAAATATGCTAGTTGGTAAACTAGCTAGCAGCATCGGAGGAGTCTGAAAAAATAAAAAATTTATTATAAAAACTGTCTTAAATAATTAATAGAATATATAGATAAAAATACTTACATTAACCATGAAAATAATCATGGCATTTATTGTACTTATTATTTGTACACTATCCATTTTAATTTTTTATAAAAAGCAAAGAATAGTTACTAAAAATATTAAATGCTTCGTCGATGTATACTTCTTGAGCACTACCGAACGATTGACTCCGGAAAAGATTTTCGAAAAAATCAGGATGATTCCTACTCTCCAAAAGAAACTCTAGTCAAATTGATAAAAATCTTTAAAGGAAGAAGAACATTGATTTCGCTTTAGACGCTCAGCATGTTGGAGGATGTTAACGCAACTAAACAAGGCTAACTCAAAAACCTTATCTCTAAGGCAAAAAAGCAGTAAAATGACTAACAGAAAATTCATCATTAAGATTACTCTATCTCCAATCACCTGCTGTTTACATACTTTCGAACGCATCTTCATTGAAAAAGGAACATCGAATGCGTTTTAACCCTCAGCATGAGGTAAAGCGTTATTGGAGAAAGTGCAAGCTGGTGTGGGTGGTCGAAAGTTTCCTAAATTATATGTGTGGCCCTGAAAAAGGATAGTGCACGCTGCTAGAACGCATCTTCATTTAAAAAAGGAACATCGGTTATGCTTTAGACTCTTAGCAACGACTTCTACAGCAACCTACCTTAACAACCTCTGTAGGTGGGTGGGAGAGTGGGTGAAGTCAAAGGTACATCAAATGCCTTTTAGACACTCAGCATGGGGTCTCACTCTGTCGAAGGGGCCCCATAGCGCCCTACTATCGAAGGAGAGCGAGAGAGAGAGGGATAGAGAGAGAGAGAGAGAGAGAGTGAAAACAGCATCCTCACTATACGGCGTACGCGCCTAGCAAGCTAGAGACGCTACCCCCTCTCCGAGGGTCCTTCACTCAGCCAGCATAAGCATATAGTTTACTAAACACCCTACCGACTTCTACAGCATCCTACCTTAACAACCTCTGTGGGTGGGTGGGCGGGTGGGTGAAGCGCCCTGCTATCGAAGGAGAGCGAGAGAGAGGGATAGAGAGAGAGAGAGAGAGAGAGTGAAAACAGCATCCTCACTATACGGCGTACGCGTCTAGCAAGCTAGAGACGCTACCCCCTCTCCGAGGGTCCTTCACTCAGCCAGCATAAGCATATAGTTTACCAAACACCCTACCGACTTCTACAGCATCCTACCTTAACAACCTCTGTGGGTGGGTTGGTGGGTGGGTGGGTGAAGCGTCCTACTATCGGGGGGGGGGGGGACTGGCCCCCTCGAAGGGCCCTCTGGCACGTGGGAGGTGTCGAACGAACATCAAATGCAACACTCGACATGGGGTCTCACCTTATCGCGATTAAAAGGTGTCACTACCTTCACACCTTCATCGGGCGGCTCCTTTCTGTCCCAGAACATACACGTATCCTTATACATTGGCGGCGCGCGCAAGGTGTCAAACCAACATCAAATGCCCCTTAACACTCAGCATGGGGCCCACTGGCACGCGGAAGGTGTCAAAGGTACATCAAATCCCTTTTAGGCACTCACCATGGGGTCTGACCATTAATTAAAAGGTGTCACTACCTTCACACCTTCATCGGGCGGCTCCTTTGTGTCCCAGAACATACACGTATCCTTATACATTGGCGGCATCCTTTGTCGGCTCCTTTGTGTCCCAGAACATACATTGCTTATCTACTATTCAGAATGCTTCCACTGTGAAGATTGTTGTTTTGTTTCAACATCATAACCATAAACCCATGATTCATCACCTGTAATAACTTTTCTAAGCACATTATCATCATTATTGACCATTTCCAGATTGTCCAGAGCGATTTCTAAGCGAATGTTCTTCTGCTCTACTGTGAGCAATTTTGGGATGAATTTCGCACACACGCGTTTCATTCCTAAATTTTTGGTTAAAATTTCTGAAATGATAGTTTTTGGTATCCCAAGGTTTTCTTCTAGTTCCCGCACAGTCATACGACGATCTTGTTCGATTGCAAGTTGCACCTGCTCAATAGTATCTGCGGTTTTTGTCGTCGAAGGTCGGCCGGAATGAGAATCACTATCGACAGCAGTGTGACCATCCTTGAACCGTTTATACCACTCTTTTATTCGTGTTTTGCTCATACACTCGCTTCCGAAGGTCTTTTGCATCATTTCAATAGTTTCCGAAATCGTTTTTCCGAGTTGAAATCAAAATTTGATGCAAATTCGTTGATCTTGTTTTTCAGTCATTTTGGACAATATCAAAATCCGATGAACGCGAAAAAGGCACTGTAAACAAAGACACGCTGCGTATGAACTATACGTCCGGCAGGTGACAGTAAGTAACCAATAGATTCGTGAGGCTTTACTGTTGACGTTTCTGTCAGATAGAGGTCGCTCAAACACTATGGCGCGAAGATATAAACGTAGGCCTGATACTTTCCGGACGGACCTCGTATGTATCTACTGATTAAGTTTATTACAAAACCTCAGTTTACAAAACAAACTACTAGAAACTTAACAAAGCCTAATCTGGCCGACAGCTAATATCTCAAACTTCATCCCTAAATATCTCTGAAACTATTCGTAGCTTTACTTCGGGCCCATGAGAACTTTTGATAAGAAAGTAGAAAACTACAACATACCGCATTTTCAGCTTATACGACTGGGACCAATTTCCCATTAATTTTATACGGGGTTCTTTTCACTATCTTTTCAACTTTGCCCTTTCCCTCAAACTTTTTTTTCAATGACATTTTTTCTTAAAACCAATAGAATTTGAGGTTATGATAGATTTAAAAAACGCGTCTTTTTTACAAAAGTGACTTTAACTCCAGTAAAAAAGTTCGCACAAAAATGCGCGATTATTCATCGTAAAGGGGAAAGACTAGTTTTTGACTCTGTTCATATATTTGTGCTCATATTACTAGTTCTAAACTGACATTGATTTAAATCGAGATGAAAGAAATCGAACATTTTTTAATCTGTTTTTTATCGTAAAAAAGACAGTTTTTTATTTTTTTTAACTTTCGTTACATGTGAAATCAAATTTATTACAATAACCTTCAAAACGCACTTCGATTTTTTTTTTGATACGATGATTTCCGACTGAGATACAAAAATTCGAACTTTGTCTGATTTTGGTGTAGGTATGACAAAAGTAATAAATGGGCAGTGTATGTACATGTGTATAATTTTCAATCAAATTGTCATGGTTTTCGAAAGACAAAAGTGCAAAAATAAAACGTTTCTAAAAAATAGGGACAAACACGGAAGATTTAATCAAATATTTTTTCTAATTAAAAAAATTAGATTAATAACGTAAAATTATCTATATATGTAAGTATGTGAATAAATATATGAATGTATATGTTCGATAATATTATAACGATCGTTTTCTAATTCTTTGCAAAATTGTAAGTTGTTAACTTGATATGGCGTAATTTACCCCTTAAAAATGAATGAAATTTAATTACTTAGAATGTTTTAGTTATCGTTTAATTTTTTTGTACTCTGATTTGTGTGTGTGTGTGTGTGTGTGTGTGTGTGTGTGTGTGTGTGAGAGAAAGTGTGAGCGCGTGTGTATGTGTGTGTGCGTATTTAGTTTGTAACAAAGAAGAATAATCTCAAGATATTCTTTTAGCTACATTTTTAATAGATGAAATAAGGTGAAAAACGAATATTTTTTTCTAAATATGTTATTTATATTACCATAGTATGTATAAATTATTTACCTTGATACTACAATATTCAGTTATAAAATAATATTAATTAGCCGTGATGTTTCGCTGTAAAAAATCTGTCTTATTATTCCAAATATGTATTATTGTAATTAAATAATATTATTCTTTATATTATTATTGTCTGGAATAAATTATGATGGTTGCTCACATGAAACTAACATGACGATATTTTCAGATTACTTTAGATCTAGTCGGAAGCATTATCTTGAAACTCTTATCATCTATAAAAACTGACATCAATATGTTACTGATAACATTTATCAACTATGAGAATAAGAATTAGATTTCGTATTTTTGATGAAAAATATTTAATATTCAACGATACACGATTTAAAAAATTAATTTTGTTGATTGAGTGTGTTTTTATGAACGTCGATTTAAATCTATGAAAAAACCAATATAATATTATATTCAATTAACGGTCTCTCTTATATTTATTTATAGATAATTGTCAGTTCGAGACTATACATTCATTAGCAGAAGCGTTATTGCTATTTACAAATACACTTCATAACTTGAAAAAACCATTAAACTTCTTAGATTGATTTAATAAAATTATAAGCTAATACTCGATCCTTCTTAGAAGTAAAGATATTCATATTGTAAGATTTATTTTGACAGACCTAAAATTAAAACTGACAGACTTTATATATAATCTATTGGAGTATAAAGCTTAACTTGTATCGGTCATGTAGTACATTGGAAAAATCTGCATGTAGCAATCTGTCATACACATGATTCTTTTACACAAGAGTAATCAAAGATTAGGTAAAAACAGATTAGTGTATCTATATATATCGTCAAAAGTAATTAAATCTATCGCCTTATTGGGAAGATAGTATCACAACCGTACTTAAATATAAATATATTAACTATGGCAATCTTTCAATTATTTATTTCATTTGATTCTCCAACATTGGAGTACTTGTATATATTTATTATGTATATGTAGATTAAAAAAGTTTCATTATATTGACGATTTATTTATTGTCCTATCTGAACTAGATAAACGAAAATAAACTTACAAAAGTTTTTTATATGTAACTAATCAAGTTTTTTATATGTAATATGTAAATCATAAATGTTTTTTATACATAAATAATTGTAATATAGAGTAAACAGTGAATCATAGCAAGAAGTTGAATCAATAATACATCGTATTGTTGAGTGTATTTTAATAAGTAAGCTTAATAATAATAATATTCTATTTTAGAAACCTTACTAGTCATGAATTAGAAAACGTTTGAAAAAATTTGTCGGTTTTAATTAGAAAGTACGAGTAAAGGAAACTCTATGTATAAAAAATATTTACAACTAATTTTTCTCAAAAATGACCGATTATTTCTTTCTTTTTCATACTCACGCTTAAATAGGGCACAGCCAGCCGGGCTAGGCTAACACATGGCAAAGATAAAGGGAGGTAAAGTCATAAAACTAAGAAACTTAACATGGGAATGAAATATAATAATAAATGTTAAAATATATAGAAATGGAAATCCATTTTATGTGAAAGAATTAAGACTTTATGAAATCCCTGAAACGTTCTCAATCAAAAGCTCAGGTTAAGCGTAAATTAACTAAATATTTTGAAGCTTTTAAGTTTAAAAATTTATTTTTGCTGAATGATTAAGAATAATCTTGAAAATATTGTTATCAATTGGTGAGTAAAATTAAATTAAATATAGTCGAATGATTAAACAATAATATAATTAAAAATTCACAAGATATTTAATTAATAAATAGAAATAATTAAAGATAAAATGTTTAAATTAATTATGAGTTGAAATATATGTTAAAGCCTAATAGATGTTGAATTGCAAGTTGATAAAAATTGCAATAGACAAATAAAATAATAGAAATTTTATAAATGAAATTTATAATACATAATATTAATACATACTTGATTTAATTTTAAGAACATGTATTTGTAATTAGTTGTAAATAAGATTTTGTTAAAAAGCTTTTCACGCATATTAATTAAAAATAATTAACAACAAAGTTAGAAAAAAATGGTACTTTAGATAAGTAGTATAGCAATGTATGTTCCAGCACACCTGCGGGGGGTCTGTAACCTTTTGGCCCCACCGGGCTAAACCCTTTGGCCCCCTGGCTTAACCCTTTCATGTTAATAATAATTATTATTGTTAACAATTATTATTAACAATATTCGTGGGGGTCGCTGGTTTAACCCTTTGATTCCCTGGCCTAACCCTTCCATGTTAATTATTATTAATATTAATAATTGTTTATAATTTTTTGAGGAAGGTTTCTAGAGCTCCTAGTCCCTAGGGCTCCTAGTCCCTAGGGACCCTATACCTAGTGCTTTCAGTCTAATTAAATTTAAATGTTTTTTTTTTTAAAGGTATAAATATATATTATTGACAATTTACTTGCTACATTGAGAATGAAACGAATAGAAAATAGCGAAGATTTTTTGAAAAAAATTAAGAGACAGACCGGAAAATCGAACCGGAGTCCTCTGGGTTGGCAGGCTAGCGTTCTAACACATCTAACGCCAATGCCACATGTACCTTAGAGGATGTATATTGTGTATATTAGCTACACACGCATACATTTGGTATAGGTCCTGAGCGTGCGGAGGAGGAGGGGAGCGCATGCTGTCTATAGTTCTGGCCTGATGGGGATGCGCTACTATAATAGTAAACGTATGTTCTCTCTAGCTCTGACTCAGCGTGGACCACAGTGCGAGGAGGAGGGGAACGCATGATCAGCTATGCTTGCTAACTACCCTATTATCTTAAGTTGATTATGTCTATCATAAATGTAGATCACAGCTGGTTTGAGAGTGATCAAGCTTCTCCACTACTTTCAGAAAGAGAGAGCATCTATGGTTACTACCTTCCCTCTATGTTGCCTATGACTATCGCAAATGAAGATCATAGACGGTTTAAGGATGGTCAAACAAACTCATTAGCGCGGACGCGTGACCATCTGCGTTTAATGTATTTTTTTGCGGATGACCATAAAGTCACCGGGACGTCAAGATTTATAGAGTTTTTAGAAAGTGACAAACTTTCTAGCCTACATGGAGAGGAAAAGGGTACACCAAACGTCCTATCTCACTCAAAGAATGTCTACGTTTGTGTGTAGCGTTACATACATTGTAGAAAATTCGTACCTGATAATAGTGTGAGTGTTCAGTAGGATTTTCGTTGGTCAGTCTTAAAGGAAACTTCGAGCTGTTCACAGAGAAGTGCTGATTATTTAAATATTAGTAAGTTTTTATATTTTTTATAAAGTTTATTAATAAAAAAGAAAAAAACAAAACTATGGAAAACATTATCAAAGCGTGTGAGTTTTTAGAAACTGTAAGTATAATTTTAAATAATTTCAAAATAATTAAAATAACTTTCAGAATTTTTTTAATAATAATATTATTCAATTTCAGCTGTCTATTCCTACCGCACAGAACGTAGCAAAAGAGCCGTTATATCGGCTCTTAATTCTAATATTAATAACTGTAAAAATTTTTTTTGTCATATATTTATTTATTTATTTACTTATTTATTTATTATCATTTATTTTTCAGTTGCAACGATTTGTGGAGGAGAGCAGTTCTCAAGGACTGCAAATCCGAGAGATAAAAGCTACTGTTCAACAAGTAAGTATTATTATAAAATTATATCAATTGTAACGGGGGGATAAATCTGCAAAATGAGAAATTTATTTAAGAGCAAACTCCCACGATGCAGAGCAAACCGCCGCTCCGTTAACACGTATGTTAATACGTGTATTCGCCTTAACGTCAGCTGACTTAACTTAGTTGTCTTCGATCAAGCAGAGTTGAACTCACCTTAAGTCACGTGCCTTGTGATACTCGATGAGTTTTAAGTGTAATCGACTTTGCTTCTAATACACTTGATCCCCTAGCTATAATCGGATTAAAACCTAAGCCTTTTTTCAATTGTTTAAACTACTAGGAAAAATCATATGACGAAATCGGCGAATAAGTTTAATAGATTTTATTAATAAAAATCTCTACAGTCTTTGTCGGGCCGAAAGACTGACGCACGCGAATAGGATTTACAATTAAATAACTTTCGGTGAGAAAGAGAGAGAGAGAAGATACGAATATTGGCGCGATCTAACGCTCGACGCGAATACAAAAAATTAACGCTAACACTGTTGGACAAAATAGCAAATATATTTTGTCACGCGATAATTAAGGGCGGTGCAGGTGCAGGTAGGTACCCTTCGGTGCAATTACGGTGATCAGCCGTAATTGTTGAAGCAAATTAAAGCTGCTCCTCCGATCCAAATCAGCTGTGCTGCCTCGATCGCAAATCTGCTGTTTAATAGCTGTCACTTTTGCTGCTGCTTCCGTGATGCTGCTACTGTTGCTGCTTCCTCGCTCACCCTTGCACAAGTATCCAAAATCCCAGAAAACTTTTTTATTGGCAAATCGTTGTAACACTGTGCTAAACTATTTTGGCGGTACTACACACGTAACAGCTGAGATGTAACTGCTAATTTAAAAGATCGCGCGTCCCCTCCCTTTCTCAATACTTAGAACTAACGCGCGAAACTCAGAATCGTGAACGGTTCGATTAATTGAATCGACCACCGTTGCACAATTTATATTTTTTATTAATATTTAATTGTCTTATCTCTTTTCAAAATGTTGGAGAGACGATAATCATGGGTTTTTGGTTATCGACAGAGACAGACCAATAAATCATGAACGATATAGAAAGAGATTTGATTCTTTTGCTATAAATATAGATGAGTGAGTGGATGAAGATTATTTAATTTCAGAAATTAGAAGCGTAAACATGGCTGACTTTGAAAGAGAAAAGAAGGTGCTCGAGCAATTATCCATAGCTCGTGATGATATAAGACGCAAGTATCAACTAATAAAATGCGGTAAAGATGATTTAGAAAAGACATTGCATGAAACTTTTAAACCTATGGTTGATCCATTGAAGAAACTCGTAGAGGCAACTCCTGATAAAAGTAAC
The DNA here is from genome assembly GCF_024137745.1 of Phymastichus coffea. NCBI lineage: Eukaryota > Metazoa > Arthropoda > Insecta > Hymenoptera > Eulophidae > Phymastichus > Phymastichus coffea. Next base: position 505,722 of record NW_026706822.1, on the reverse strand, counting down.
GCTACTACTGCTGAACAGCCAACGAAAAAAAAAAAGAAAATCGAGTTCGATAATGTTTTCAAGTCAGAAGTAGCAACTGACACTCCCTACAAATCTAGATATTTCAATAGTACTGTTAATGAATTAAATTCTACATTACAACCGCTTGATACTACATTTGAGTCTGCTATTTCTATTGATGATAATGATGATGATCATGATGAATCATCACTTGATACAACTGCTATAAATTTGAACAAAAGTAGTTCAAATGTAACTACAGAACACAGACAACAGCTATTGGATAATTTGATTGTAGGAAACTATGTTCGACTATTGCATGAACCTCAGCAGAAAAGTAATTTAGACAGGACATTTGGTGTTCGCTTACATGAAAATACATGTCATAGGCAATTCTCCAATTTCCTTCCAAAACGATTACGTAACTGTAAATGATAAAGCATACAGCAAGACGCTTGGTTTAATGGAACTTCTCTTTCGTAAAGAACCTGATTCTAAATTAATCAGTTTATTGGATATTGAAAATTATATAAAAATTCTTGAAATCACTACCACTCATCGAAAGAGATACGAAACAAATGGAAAATATCGCAATAAGCATGTAAATAAATTCAAAAAGTATATTGATCCAAATTTATCTTTGAGCAGTAGCGCTAAGAAGCGAAAATCGACTATTGATGGAAGAGGTCTTTTTCCTAACTATAAAATAGCTAGAAAAGGAAAGTTATTTGATTACGTATATTGGAATGATCCAAACGAGCTCGTTGATCGATTGAGATTGCTTATTGCCGAACAAACCGCCGGTAATTCTAGTCATGTTAATGAAATTCATTCAATTATTGAAGAATTACGTGAAGCTGGCTATATATATTAAGAGAATCCTAAATATTACTCAGTAATAAAATGAGTGTTGATGTGTTTGGACGTATATTGAATAAAAAAAAGAAGGGTAATCGAGGTCCTCCCGGTATAGGGTATAATATCACTGAAGACGGACAATACGACGCGAATGACAAAAGAATTTGTTATATAGCCGATCCTCAGGAGAGTAACGATGATGTAAACTTACGAACGTTGCGAAAAACTAGTGAAGCTAACGTCGCAACGCTTACGACTACAATAAATAATCTGCAAAAAACTAGTGAAGCTAACGTCGATACGCTTACGACTACAATAAATAATCTTAAAAAATCTGTAAATATAATAAGAATACAATTACGATCGTATGGAGAAGCGATTCAATATTTACAAACAAATAATAATGATAATAATAAGGAGAAAGAAATAAGGATTACGCCATCTGACTTTTCATTCATTTAATTATAAGAAATAGATTGAAATAATAAAACATCAAGGAGTGGTGGATGAGTTACATAAACCAGCACGTCGAAACTAACCCCATAGAAAAGTTGATGTACGCGGAATAGATGAGACATGGCAAGCTGATCTTGTAGAGATGCAAGACTACTCGAGAGAGAACAAAGGCTTTCGATATCTATTTCAAACTACGCTTGGGCAGTTCCTGTGAAACAAAAAACTGGTGTAGATGTTGCTTATGCAATGAAGTCTACATTAAAAAAAGGACGCACTCATAGAAATCTACATGTGGATTGTGGCAAAGAATTCTACAATTCAAATTTTCAAAGACTAATGACAAAGTATAAAATAAATCTATATTCAACCTATAGCAATCTTAAGGCAACTATTTGTGAACGTTTCAATCGCACGCTAAAAAATGTCATGTGGAAAAAATTCAGTCTTCAAGGAAATTACAAATGGATCAATATTCTAGCTGATTTATTGAAATCTTACAATAATCGAAAACATCGTACGATAGATATGAAGCCTAAAGACGTAACTAAAGAGAATGAAATGTAGTGTTGAGACGATTTTCTTACGACCGACGTCTTTTCGTTAAGAGCCCTAAATTTCATGTAGGCGATAAAGTACGTGTGAGCAAGTCTAAACACGTTTTCGAAAAAGGATACACTCCTAACTGGTCTACTGAGATTTTTACTATTCAACGAGTTGCGAAGACAAAGCCTATCACTTATCATTTAAGAGATTATAAAGGCAATCCAATTGTTGGAGGTTTTTACGAGCAAGAACTACAGAAAGCTATGTATCCTGATGTATATCTCATTGAAAAAGTTTTAAGGGAACGTGGTAATCAAGTATACGTTAAATGGTTGGGATTCGACAATTCGCACAATTCATGGATAGATATGACTTTATACGTATGAAAAAATAAAGACGTTTATGTAAAGTAACTTTTATTCAAATAAATGTCATAATAATAATAAATAATTATTGCTTTATTTTAATGATAAGAGCCCCAACCTTCGCTCTCACCTGTGAGGTACTTCCATTTGAGCATCATCACTTGTGAGTCCATTAGAACAAGTCGAAACCTGCTTTAGTAGAAATACCTGTGACTCATTTACCTCTCCACAATATATTTTATAATAAATTTATTGTACATACTTTATTGAAATAAAGATACATTGTTGTTACATTAAATAATAAATTGTAATCTACCAGCGCTATGATATTCAATCTGTAAACAATATTTTTGTACATGATCTGAAAGGAATATATAAAGATCATAATGTTTCATGATGGCTCTTGAAATTCACTCTGGTAAAATAAGTTGGAATTCAGCATCGAGCTCGAGAATAATTCGATTGTCATCTTCTTCCTTAAAGTTTGTCACTAAATAACAATGATTTTCTTCAAGTTCATAATAATTTTTCTCCGGTAGTGGATCAAAGGGCTTCATAGCTATTTTATCTAACATTTCCAAGTCCGTCTTGCCATCGAAGACTTGAGAATAGTGGTGAAGGAAGTGGATACTACTGGTGATGATTCTTCTAACAGAATGACGTTTTCCGAGCTCTTCTCTCTCTCTCTCTTAAGACCTTTACCCCACTATTACACTTTATTCTAGCCGGCACAACCGCCTCCCTCCACTTGCTACTTCTTCCACCTCCACTTGCTGCTTCTTCCACCTCCACTTAGATTTTTAGTTTGTTAAGTGTATATACTATACAATGATTTTTTAGTATAGGTTCAAGAATATGATTCATCATTCTTATACGTTTTGTAAATAGTGCTCGCTATATTATACTACTTAGTTGCATAATACGACGTTGGAAGCGTTCTCGATCTCGTGCAAGCTGCTCCTACACTCCTTTCCTCGAGTCATTGTCTTCAATAGGAAGATGATGAATTTGAATATTATCCGAGAACCATACATACTTCGAAGTACGAATGCTCTTCTTGTTTCTTCTAATAGACGCCATGATGAATCACAAGAGGATAGTCTTGCTATAGCTATTTCTTCTCACTGAATGATGGTAAAGCAAACTATACATCCTTCTTATAAATATATTAGAACTCGAATGACTGCCCTCTATCGGAACTTAAGGTTAATTATAGGAATAGTGAGAGCCCCAACCTTCGCTCTCACCTGTGAGGTACTTCCTTTCGAATCATCGCTCATGAGTCACCTTTACATTCAGATAAAATTCATTGGAAAGGGCTACATTAAGAACTTTTTTTTTTACCTCTCCACTAAAGGAAATAAGAGGATAGTTAAATAAAGGAAAAAAGACTATTCAATTAGATATATTTTTTTTTATTATTCATAGTGTAGCTATTTACATTAGTAGTTAGTTTATTTATTTACAACTTATATGTTACATTTGGTTTACATTTCTTATATTTCTATTTGTGTCTCGTATCCAGTTTGTGTAGTTGATTATGTATGTGTTTTGTATGTGTGTGTGTGTATGAGTGCGCGCGTGCGCGCGTGTGTGTGTGTATGTGTTGTGTAAATATGTGCCTTTGTAGGTGTGTCTGCAACTCTTGTGTCCCTGTCTTCTGCGCCTGCCTGTTCCTCTTTTCTTCTCATTTTCCTTCTGATTAATCTTCTCTTCCTCTTTCTCTCTCCAAGATCTGCCTTTTCCGCTCTTCTGTTTTTTTTTGTTTCTCTTTCTTGCATGTTTTCTTTTCAGCTTTTTCTTTATTACTTTCTTTTGCCTTTTCACCTTTGCCTTTCCTTTGCTTTTGCTCTCATTCTTGCTAATCATTTCATCTATCTTTCTCCTTATTAAGGCTTTGACAACTTTTTCTTGTTTCCTATTGCTCCCTCTACCTTTCCTTTCCTCAACCGCACTTATTTTTCCTTAGTATCTTATGATTTGCCTTCTAGTTTACCTTTTTCTTTCTCTTCTTCGATACTTCTTCTTTTCCATTTTGCTCCATCCTCCAATACCTGCTTCCTCTCGCTTGTGTAGTTGCTGTTACTTGTGTCTTGTGTGTGTGTGTGCATGTGTATGTTTATGTTTGCGCGTATGTTTGTGTTTTGTGTTTATGTGTGTCTATGTATGTGTGTGTAGATGTATCTGCGAGTCTTGCTTCTCTGTCATCTGTTTCCGTCTCTCCTTAGGGTCTTGCAGTTTCGTCCTCTTGTTTTTCTTTTTTTTCTTCTCTTCGTTTCTTCTTCTTTTCCATTTTATCTCCATCATCCAAGCTATCTTTTCTTTGCTTCCTATTATTATTTTTTCCCATTCTTCCCCTTCCTTTCTGCTGTTTTCACATATTTCTACCATGTGCTTTCAATTTTCTTCCTCTTTCATACACATTCTGCATCTCTTATTTTCTTCTTTTTCCCAATACCTGCTTCCTCTCGTTTCATTACCTAACCTAAACCTTTCCTTTATTTGCAGGCCTTTTATTCTTCCCTCTCCTTGATTTTCCTTTAACCTATACCTTTTCATTTCTTCTTTCAGCTCTTTCTACTCGTTTATGTATCTTGATTTTTCTAGCTTTTATTCTAGTTCTTTTTCATCTTTTTTCTTCAGCTCATCTCTTATTTCTTCCCAAAACTCTTCCCTCATTTCATCTCCCTCTTCTCTCTCTCTCTAAATATTTTACTTTTTTCCAGCCTTTCCTCCCTCTCCTCCTTCTTGCCTTTTTATCTTTTTCATTTCTTTCTTTCTTTAATTCTCTCCATGCTTCTTTTTTTATTGAGCCATCTCTTTCTTCTCTTATTTTGTTTTCATACTTCATTGCTCTTTCTAATGCTGTTTCTTTCATTTCTTGTCTTCCTGTTTCCCATCGTATTAATTAACTTGGCGTGTTTCTATCTAATCCCAATACCCACTTCATGTATTTTAGTTGTAGTCTCTCTATTTCCTCATATCTCTTCCATTCCCAGATTTCTGCTCCATACATAATCACGCTTTTCGCCAGAGCATCGAACAGGTTCATCCTTAGCTCCCAGTTTTCTTAAAATAGCTTTTCTCCTAGCCGCCATAACTTTCCGAGTCCCATATTTATTTTCCCTTCTACCTTCTTTATCTGCTTTTTATTTCCGTTATTTCTGCTTATCACATATCCTAAGTAGTTGTACTCTTTCACCATCTCTATCATCTCATCTTCCCATTCAAATTCTTCTTCCGTTCCCCTTTCTCCTCCTCTCCTGCATTTCATCATCTTTGATTTTTTTACATTTAACTCTAATCTCCTTTCTTCCAGGTATCTTTTTAATTTTTTCAGCATTGCTTTCATTCCACTTTCACTCTTTGCCAACATAACTATATCATCTGCATAACCTAATGTCCATATTTTCTTCCTTCCTATCACTACCCCTCCTTCCTGCACCTGCTTGATCTTCACTTCCAGGTCGGCGAAGGCAAGATTAAATAGCGTGGTGCTCAAAGGGCACCCTTGCCTTACGCCTTTGTAAGTCTCAAACTCCACAATTATTTCTCCTCCAACTTTTACCTTACTTCCTGTTTTCTCGTCCTTTCTTTCATCCATTCAACCTTATTCATCCCATTCCTCTCTCTTACCACCATTATTCCTCCCCCTATTTCTCTCCCTCTTCTTCCTTCCCTTCTTGAGTCCCTCCACTCTATGTTGTACCCTTTCATTTGTTTCTCCACACCAGTTATTGCCCCTTGCCTTTTCACCCAGGTTTCCGTTAGCCCTATTATGTCGAATTCCCTAACGTATTCCCAGTCGTCTTCCCCCATGCTCCTTACCCCCGCCACGTTCCAGAATAGTATTTTTACTGCCTTTCTCCCCTCTCTTACCCTTCTCTCCTCTCTCTCTTTTATCCCTATTATTTTCAGAACCCTTCCACCCCCTTTCCTACCATTTTTCCCTCTCTCTCGCTCCACCACCATTCTTCTTCCTCTGATTTCACCTCGTTATACCACATCTTTACCTCTTTACCTTTACTTCTTATTTCATTCGCTTTCCTTCTTACTTCCTCTCTTATCCTTCTCTGCTTCCACGTCTAGTCCTGATCTATGTATATCTTTTTCTGTGCCAGATTCTTTTTCTTCTTCATAATTCCTTCTTTTTGTTCCCATGATGCGCATCTAATTTGCCATGTGTTTTTTCTTCTTTCTCTCCGATCATCTCTCTCCGCTGTTCCTCCTATTCTTCTCAGATTCACTATCTCTCCTTTCATTTCTAGTACCTCCCTTAACCAGACCTCTGCCTCTCCCTTCTTTTCCCATCTTAACTCACCCTCTAAGTCTGTCACTATTATATTGTTTATCCTACTTTATCTATCCATTTTTTCTCTCATATGCTCTAAGTCTTCCTTATTGCCTACTTCTGTTCCTCTTTGCTTCTTGTTTCCTCCTTCTATGCTTTCTTTTAGTTTCACGCACTCCTCTTCCAACTGGTCCATCCTCTCTCCCGATTTTTCCTGCAGTTTCTTTTCTCTACGTTCTGCTTTTTCCCTTTCTTCTTTCATCTCTTTCTTTCTTTCTTCTCTCTCTCTTGCTCTTTCCTAACTTTTCCTATTTCCTTGTCCCACCTTTCTTCTCTTCTTTTCCCCTCTGCCTCCATTCTTTCCATTTTTCCCATTATTTCTTTAAACATTTCTGTCCATTCTTTCCTTTCCTCCTTCCATACCTCTCTTAATTCCCTTATGTCTGTCCGTATCTTTTCCATTATATCTTCTGCACCACTACTTTTTCCCACTTCTCTTATCGTGTTGTCCAATCCTTCTCCCCCCTCCCCAACCATCTCGCTTCCCTCGCTCTCACTCTTGCATCTCTTTGCCTCTCTCATTTCTCCTCTATTATTCTCCCTCAGCCCCTCTCCGCTCTCTCTCCCCCTCACCACCTTTACTCTTTTCTTCTTTTCCTCCTCTGGGCCTTTCTTATCCAACCTTCCACCTTTATCCCTTAATTTTTCTGTTGTCACAAATCTTTCCATCCTATCCCGTACGCCTTAATTCGATTCTCTATAACTATCCGTGATCCCACCTTTATTCCCTGTCTTTTCTTTTCTGTCTCTACCTTTACTTCTTGCCGCCCCTCCTCTCTGCCTGCCTTTCCCACTTTCTGATTTTCTCTCTTAACATCAACTTTTATTTTTTTTCTTTATTCCTATCTCTCTGCTATTTCCTGCTCTTCTCCAGGCCTCTCTCTCTCTCTTCTCCACTCCTCCTTCACCTCCACGCTCTTTTCACCTCTATTTCTCTCCTCAAACACTTTTCCTCTTTGACTTTCTCACCAAAACTCGCGCTCACATCCAAGACACGTCCACACTCCCCTCGAGTGAAATCTAACCTCCCCATTTACATTAGTATTATAATATATTTAATTACTATTCGTTGAAAATACAATTATGTTTAAATTCGAAGTTTAAACCGACAATATGGTAAATAAATAACTCCTCCTTCTCACTAGTCTGATGTATGTTTTTCAACATTTCTTCATCTTTTTCGAGTACTATGTTAACCCTTTTAGGCAGGAACACATCAAGTTCGTCATCAATTGTAATAACAACGCTAAATCCATATTTCGTTGTTAATGATCTAACATTAGTAACTTTATATAATGTGTTCGATGTTAGTTGGGACGTCGCCTTCCGAGGAAGGAAAGTCGTCTTGGAAATTTTATTTATTGCTGAGAAATCCATTCTTTCATTTCAGCAATTTCGAGAGTTTTATAATGCCCCCATGGAAGAGTGTCCAGATTATTATCAAAAGTACAACGTTTATCATCATGAGGGCTTACTGCTGTCTTTTCCTCTCTCTCTGTTATTACTTGATGTAATTTATATCGAATATTACATTGAGTACGTTTAATAATTTCCATTTCGTTTAAACACTTTCGATAATCTGAGTGAGTTATTGTATTTTTTACTGTATGTTTTTTCACTCCTTTTGCCTTTTTCAAGGGATCCTTATTTATTATTTCGATACTGTATAGTTTACTTCGTAACCCAATGTACTCCCTCATAATAGCAGCATTGCACTCATCCTTCATAACACCAAGAACTTTTTTGTTAGCTAGAGGCATTCCAAATTGATTATCAGTAGGATCATCCGATGTGTCAAATTTATCAATATCTACTTTCATGATCTCATACATATCGACATCTGTCTTGAATTTCATAAATAAGGCTGTCAGTATCAGTATAAAGTAATTTACATTTTTCACCAATTCGTTGCTTCATGTAACCATAATGAAAGTCATAGACTAATGTTTTTGAAAGATCTAATACACATAGACCGATGTATAAGGTTTTTTAATACTGATAGTTGTCCAGGATAATTGAATAGCAGCTAAATTTTCATGAAAGATGGAACTACTATGGAAATTTGGTTGGGCAATTCGAGCTTCAGCGCCATATCTACCACCCCATTGATTGATCAGTTTGACATCTGAGGAACTGATTTCGCGTGCATTTGGGAATTCGTCGTACGAAACTGGGCCACTCTCGATCGGAGCCTTGGCCGCGAGAAGTCCGCCGCGGACGAACGAGTTCTCGCCGGCCCGATGCGAAGAGGCCCTCCAACTCCGCGAAGGCTGATCTCGAGTGCAACGTCCGCCTCTGTGATGTTTGCCCGGAGAGCAGCGGCCGAGCCTCCTAAATAATTCAGCGTGCCCCGCGCGTTTTAATAACGACGCGCTCGGCCGAGGTCGTTAACTCTTTGCCCCCGTCTCGGAAAAGCCGCGCGCTGCCGTGCCGCCGCGAGGCCGCGGAGAGAAAACATTCTTCCACGCGAACTCGTACTTGGAAAGGGTTATTATAGTTGGGACAAGGCGCCCAACTATATATTTCGTTTTCTTTCGTCGTCCATTGTTTTTCCATATACTGCATAAATCATAAGCTTATAAAATAATTTTTCAAACTCATTTTTAGCTTGCTTTCTTTTTTCAGTATTTAAATCAACATATGGTTTCAGCCATTGTTTTTGTTTGAATTCTAGCGCTCTATATATCTTTTTGAGTTTTAGTCTATATTTGAGAGCTTGTTTTAACGCTCTATAATGAATAACGTATCGTTCTTTATCATAAAGCGTTGTCAAAAGTTTTTTCTGTTTTGATCCGGGTGGTTTAGTATGTTCAGGACAAAGAGGTAGGTCTTTATGATCATCATGCAGCTCTTGTGGATACTCTAGATCTACTTCTAAAATATAGCCTACGTCGCTATCATCAGAGATATTGAAAAAATTTGACATATCCACATTTAAAACCCATTTGAAGCCCTCAAATGGTAGTGATTGAGTCATAGCCCAACCATAAAGGTTGTTTACGTCATAATACATTAAAAATATGTTTGGCTCATCCTTATTGAATTCTTCACCCATATACGAGGTGTATTCAAAAAGTAAGGTGACTTTGTATTTTTAAGAAAAAATATTTATTTATTTATCAATATTTATGTTGTCCCCTTCAAAGTAATCCCCCTCAGATACAATACACTTATGCCAACGGTTTTTCCAATCTTCAAAGCACTTCTCATAAGCACTTTTCGGTATAGCTTTGAACTCTTCCAGCGATGCAGTCATTATTTCTTCAATCGTAGCAAATCTCCGTCCTTTCATAGGTCTCTTTAGTTTTGGAAACAAGAAAAAGTCACATGGGGCCAAATTCGATGAATATGGTGGCTGAGGCATGATTGTGGTGTTGTTTTTGGCCAAAAAATCTCTCACTAGCAAAGATAAGTGAGCAGGAGCATTATCGTAATGCAAAAACCATGAATTGTTTTTCCACAATTCTGGGCGTTTTCTTCGTATTGCTTCTCGCAAACGGCGCATAACTTCAAGATAATACTGTTTATTGACCGTACGTCCATATGGTAAGAACTCTTGATGCACGACGCCATGGTAATCGAAGAAAACAGTGAGCAAAACTTTGAAATTTGATCGAACTTGATGTGCTTTTTTCGGTCTTGGCTCATCTGGGCTCTTCCATTGGGACGATTGGACTTTGGTTTCGATATCATAACCATATACCCATGATTCCTCACCAGTTATAACCCTTTTAAGTGAATCTGGGTCGTCGTTGACGTCATTCAACAGATCTTGAGCGATGCTCATGCGACGCTTCTTTTGGTCAAAATTTAGCAATTTCGGAACAAACTTCGCTGACACACGTCTCATGCCCGAAACGTTAGAAAAAATTTCATGGCACGAACCAAGCGATATACCAACATCCTCAGCAACTTCTCTGATAGTGATTCGACGATTTTCCAGAACAATTTTCTTCACTGCTTGAACGTTTTCATCAGTTGTTGGCGTGCTTGGGCGTCCAGAGCGAGGCTCGTCATTGGCATCTTCCCGGCCATCTTGGAAGAGTTTGTACCACTTGTAAACATTTTTTTTACTCAGAACAGTTTCACCGTATGCCACCGTCAACATTTCAAGTGTTTCGGAGCACTTTATTTTATTTTTTACACAAAATTTGATGCAAATCCTTTGATCCATATTTTTCGATAGCAAGAAATCGCCGAGCACGCAAAACACTTATAACCTTTACGCCTCTCACAACCAAACAAAAAATGCTATACACTTGAAACTTGGTACAGATGTTCGGGAAGAGTGTACCAACATAACAAATTAAAAAATCGATAATCGAAAGTACGTTGCCCGTGAAATTTGAAAAGTCACCTTGCTTTTTGAACACACCTCGTATTTACTGTTTGCTTTTGAAAATCTATTGCAGCATTGACTAATACCTCCACGAATACCTTTTTGAAAGAATAAAACCATATCTATATCTGTGAATAGTTCAAGCTTCATATTTGTATATTTTAACATCGCGTCCCATGTTAATCCAGGGGTAGTGTAATAATAAGCAGGATCGAGATCATATGCATTCTTACAGGTTGATCGAAAATTCTCAGAAATATCAGCTAGTAAAAGTACATCAGTTTTCAGATAGTGATCAGAATACATTCCTAATTCTATTTTCTTCCAAATACTACCGAAAATATTCCATACGTTTTGAGCATGCTTATATTCTTCAGTAGGAATATCACTATCTATCAATTAACTATGAAATTTTTTAATAGATGGTAACTCTGTCTCAGTTAGTCTATTTAAATTTTGTATGTATTCATATAGGAAAACTCCTTTTCTTTTGAGTAAATTAATCTGTTCTAAAGTATAATTATCTTTCTGAAATTCTCTCTGTACAATATCTAGCTAAGGTAAATAATATGCTAATTTATCTAGAGATGTAGGCATAAATCGAAAGGAATCAATGAAACGATAGCTAATTCGACTGTTTGCAACTTCTTTTGCGAAGGATATGTATCGCTCCTTGTTTTCAGCGAGAACAGAGATCTTTCCTTCAAATTCTGAGTTAGTAGCAATTTCTGTTATAATAAAATGTGAGTCATAGCCTCTAAAGTTATGAAATACGACTGGTATGAAGGCAGCATTATTATAATTCAAATTGCAATGATTGTGAGCTGCACCTCTAAATTTTCCTGTTAAATGACAGTGATCACGAACTCGTTTTTGGTTATCTTGAAAATATTGGTTGCAAATATGACATCTTCTTTCAGTTTTGAATGTCTGTTCATTAATAAATGATAAATCCATTTTTATTGTATTATTATATATCTTTTCTAACTCAATCACTAGGGACTTCAAGTGCTTTATAAACCATAATGCTGGTGATTCGTCTTCATTTAATTTTTTTCTATATGACTTATATATCGACTTACTATCATCATAACGGCATTTTACATATAATCCAATGCTATAGGCTTCATGTTCTTGGAAACTATGTCTCTTAACATTGAGATTTCTATTCGGATCTTCTATAGGTTTTAACAGACATTCAAAATCAGCGTATATAATAAATGGAACTTTCTCTTTATGCTTAAAATTTTTAAATTCTAAAGTAGCATCGTCAGGTAAATTAATCCGACACTTATTTATTTTTGAACAGTCAACTTCATGAGATTTCAAATTTTCCTCGTTAGTAAAATAATGAAGGCAACGCTCGCAAAGATAAATTTTTTCAGTATGTTGAGTAACTTGTCTATGAAGGAGAGCAGATAAAGTTTTAATCCATACGTAGTGAGTTTCTAATTTGAATTTTTCATCATCTATTGATATTCGTGGTCTATTAGTATCATTTTCATCAATATATTCGTTTTGTATTAAGAGTAAGTTCACATGTTTAGTTTGTTTTAATTTCGTTATATAGCACGGTGAGACTTCATATTTCGATCCATATTTTTTTAGTATATATAAATTTACACTTATATTATTCAACTTTTCAAATTTAGGTATACTTTTTATTTTTACAGGGAAGCTTATACGATCAAAATTCAGTTCATTCTCATAGGGCTTGTACTTAATTTCTCTGTTTGGATTTCTTTCAACTAGATAAAGGCATGAAAGTATAGCCCACTTAAAACATTCATTGTCTTCATTTTTAACATTAACACAGGCTCTTTTATTATCTATGCTTGACGGTAATGGTATATACGAGCATGGTTTAAATGGATTATATTTATTTATATTAATAGTGAGACCGACAATAGTTTTTAACGACCAGCCTGAGTTTCTTTCTTGAAATTCTTCGATTTGTTTAAGTATAATATCTTTAACGTTATTTTCAAACCATCTATCAAGATCAGTAGTCTTATAAATGCAAACATTTTCTGTATTGAAATACTTGATTTGAATATATTCTTCTTGATTTTTCTTTATGATAAATTGTGATGCCATTTCTGTATTTATTTTTAAGTTATTATGGATAGCAAGAAATTGAGGTAATTTAATTTGTAAAAGTTGATTTGCGGCAACTAGAAATGTTTTTATATCTAAATGATGTTGATTAACTATACAGACTGTACTAATTCCATTTTCAAAGGCTGAATAAATTGGTTTCCAAACAACTCCATCTCCTGGAATTTCATCCTGAATAGCTGTTAATGGATGTATACTTCCACCAACTTTTATAGTTTTACTTAAATTGACTTCAATAGAATTCAAATGACAAGCACAAATTTGACACCTTTGTCGAATTGCTCTACTTAAATCAGATCGTTTCATAAATTCATTAATTGAAATTATAGCATTAATTGTTAGATTTCTCCATCTAATACAATCGTCTATATCTAAATCGTCCGAATGATTATAAGCTTTCCACAAATTTTTAATTGTTTCTTCAAAATAGGCGATAGAAGTCATGTTGTTAGTTATCTAGTTTTTATTGTCTTGTAGGGTCACTTGTCTATAGTTGTATAAAGGATTATTATGATGAGAGAATAGAAAAGATAGTGAACAGCTCAAAAATGAACTTGTTGTTAGTTGGTAATTAATATTGATTTGTTTAACAAATCAATAGGGATTAAACTAACTACTGAGGAACTACTTGCAAATGGAATAAGGTAAGGCAAGCTTAGCTCGCAGGCTGTCTTGAGAGACTGCGCTCTTTTGCTAGGTCAAAGCGGTTTTTAAAGGTTAAGTGAGGGCGCTGCCAGCAAACTGAGGGCGCTGCCTATAAAGTGAGGACGCTGTAGGTAGTATATGGAAGGGATAGCTCAAACGAAAGAGTGGGGGTGAATCAACTGTAGCACCATCTAACTTATTAATTTAGTATTAAAGAGTTTATATATAGATCTTCAGCATAAAAATATAGTCATTATTGCTTTGAGATACGATTCAGTTCACATATCATAGAGAATAATTTGATTTATACTCTAAGATGGACTATATTTTAGATATTCAAGGCTTCCAGAGTCCTAATAATATTTTTATTTGTAAGGAGTTTGCCTATTTACCAGTATGTTCTAATACTTCACCTACAGTACTACTTTTTAAACCTCCGCATCATTGGCTCAAACTACCTATTGAATATCAAAGTGTTAATAAGTGGTTGGAATTACATCATCATGGTATTTATTTTTATTATCGTTAATTAACATTAATTTTATTTGAAATATTTAATATAATCAATTTTATAGGTATATTATGGAGAAATGGTATTTTACCATATAATTTTTTAAATTGTACTATTCGTAGTCATTTACATAATTGTAGAAATATTTATGTGAAAGGATTACAAAAGAAGCAATGACTCAAAACAATTATTCCTGAAAAGTAGGTTCAAATAATATACAATAGTACAAAATTTTAAATTCGAATTTAATTAGTTTTTTTAATTACAGAAATATTTTAGATATCGAAACTGAAATGAGATGTCCGCGATTGGAAGATTTAAGTCTTAAATTTAAACCATCATGCATATATCATAGTCAAAATCGCGAGAATATAGTATGTGCTGCGGTAAATACACAAAAGATACACGATTGGATGATGGAAAGACAAAAACAAGCAAAATCAAAAGGGATCGACACCGTCGAAAGATTTACAGATGACTATAATTCATATAAAAATTCAACTGAATATTTAAAAATAGCTATGTCAGACACTGAACATAAAGATTATAGACAAAGTGTACTTTACTCAGTGTATAATTAAAAATAATAAATATTAAATGAATAATAAAATGTGTACTTATTTCAATAGTAAAATAATCATAACGATTGCAAGAAAGGGCGAACGGATGGGAATAAGGTTCTCTCCTAGCAGAGATGTTTAGGAGGAACATCTCAAGGAGGTCTCAGTCGAGCAACTGCGTTCGTAGTCTCTAGCATTCTCACGAAAACATTTCCCTTCGTGGAGAGAGCACGTATTGACTACAGACAGCATACGCTCCCCTCCGCGCACCATGGTCCATGCTTAGCTAGAGCGTAGGAGAGAGAGAGAGAGAGAGAGAAAGAGAGCGAGCGCACGTTTACTACTACTATAGTAGCGCATCCCCATCAGGCCAGAACTATAGACAGCATGCGCTCCCCTCCTCCTCCACGCACTGTGGTCCACGCTGAGTTAGAGCGTAGGAGAGAGAGAGCATACGTTTACTATTATAGTAGCGCATCCCCATCAGGCCAGAACTATAGACAGCATGCGCTCCCCTCCTCCTCCGCACGCTCAGGACCTATACCAAATGTATGCGTGTGTAGCTAATATACACAATATACATCCTCTAAGGTACATGTGGCATTGGCGTTAGATGTGTTAGAACGCTAGCCTGCCAACCCAGAGGACTCCGGTTCGATTTTCCGGTCTGTCTCTTAATTTTTTTCAAAAAATCTTCGCTATTTTCTATTCGTTTCATTCTCAATGTAGCAAGTAAATTGTCAATAATATATATTTATACCTTTAAAAAAAAAAACATTTAAATTTAATTAGACTGAAAGCACTAGGTATAGGGTCCCTAGGGACTAGGAGCCCTAGGGACTAGGAGCTCTAGAAACCTTCCTCAAAAAATTATAAACAATTATTAATATTAATAATAATTAACATGGAAGGGTCAGGCCAGGGAATCAAAGGGTTAAACCAGCGACCCCCACGAATATTGTTAATAATAATTGTTAACAATAATAATTATTATTAACATGAAAGGTTTAAGTCAAAAAGGGTTTAAAAAAAAGGGGCCAAAGGGTTAAGCCCGGTGGGGCCAAAGGGTTACAGACCCCCCGCAGATGTGCTGGAACATACGTATGTTCCAGCACACCGGAGACTCCCCGCAGGTGTGCTGGAACATACATTGCTATACTACTTAGATGCTATCTTTGAGAAAATCTGGAAATTAGGGAAACGGTTTTCGGCATCTCAAAATCATCTTGAGCGTGATATTTTAGTTATCTATAGGGCGATGGAGCACAGGGCTATAGAAAGCCACTGCTCCGAGCCGCAGGGGTAATCACGACGCCAAAAATTCAAAGAAATCTAGCAAGGACCGTGAACACCGCCTAGTAGGCCAGATTATCGTTTTAAACCTAGTGCGCAAAGCTAAAATTTTGTTAGAACTAGCCAAAAAGAAAAATAAAAAGTAAGTTTTAATTTTTCTTAAAAATACTTAGTTCTCTGTTTCTGTGTCACATCTTTTCTACTATCCTTCAAAGCTTAGTTTTCTGAAGTGTTGTATGATTATTTTCAGCCCTTTTGATTTCAACGTTGAGAGATTCTTCGACTTCATCAAAATTTCAACTTTTGCACTATTTTGTAACTATTAAATTTTTAAAAATTTGTTTGTTTTAATAAACACATTGATCTATAATTTGACTTTGTGTTTAAATTCGTAGAATTCCCTTTTTACCAAAAGAGCATCCTAAGAGATACGTACCTGAGAGGCTAGTTTCTGTCTTCCCCAACAGTTATTACGTTACAACAGAATTCGATTATGCGATAAATATAGTTAAAAAAATAAAATAATTACTTAAACAAGCCCAACCCTAATGAAAGTAATGACATCATAAATAACGTTAGCAAAAAGCATTACGTATTAACGTAAAAAAATATATAATAATAAAAAAAGTATATAATTATTAAAAAGAAAGAAAGAAAAAAAATTTTGGAGTCCCGTCTAAACCTGTATAGAGGTAAGACGTGTTTATAAATCGGAGCGCGAGCGAATCTCGACCTCACCGCTTGGTAGCATAATCCGCAAGTGGAAAGAAAAGTTAATTACAATGCTATGTTAGTGTTAAGTAGTAAAATAGTGCAAGTGCACTATCTCAACCTTACATCTCAAAATCACGAGGATGATCTCTGACTACAGGAGCGGCATCTTTGAAAATTTTACACCCCATGTAAAAATGAATCCATCATAGAATCAGACCAAACCTCGTGTATTGTACTCTAGAACGGTGTAATAAATATAGTTCTTAAAAAAAAATCAAGCTGTAGTAAATGACTCCATCGAAAGATTAACAGTTAAAGGTTACACGCTAGCCTTAGACAATAACGAGAAAAACGAAAATAAAAATAGTAATGAGGGAAATGCAGAAATCCCAAACTCGCATTCCCAACGAAATCCTCTGCTAACTACACTTAATAATCCAGGATTGAAGAGGACAGCTAGCGTACTCTTAGTCTCTACGTTGTCTTCTTCCGATCAAATGCAGACGGAATTAGAAATAGCTCCTCTCACTCAAGAAAAATCTGCAACAATTACACAAGGAAAACGCCTGAAAGAACAAAAAACTAAAACGCATTGCACACAAGAAGACATAGACTCGCAGATCACACCAGCTAAAAATTACTTTATAGTCAACAAAAACGATTATCCAATCGAAAAGTCAGCAGTATTTCTCAAGGAATCATATGAATGTCCGAATGTTTCTGAAATAATCGGAAAATTTACTAGTGATACCGAGGGACTTATTAAGATGGTCAAAGACCCGTGTAGAGCACAAACTCAAAGTTCGCATCACTAGAATAGTTAATAAACTTATAATAAAAAAATTATAGAGGAAAATCCTAATTCAAATAAAGACTCGGATCTTTATGACTCGACGCTTTCACTAAATTCATCAAACTAAATAGTACAATTAAAAAAACAATTAAAATTTTCTACTGGAATGCGAGAAATTTTTTAAAACTACATGAAGAAATAGAGACGGTTCTAGCTGATATTGACATTCTCATTTGCGTAAAAAGTTGGCTATATAAGAACATTTCGAACATCAAATATCCAGGATTCGTCAGCTACAGATTAGACAGGATTTATAAGAATTATGGCGGTATTTTACTATTAATTAGAACAAACATAGCGTTTTCTGAAATGGAAAATTTAGAAGTACCCGATATTCGAAGTTTGTGGAATTCGAATAACCAATATCATCTCTGCTGTAACAATATTTGCTTGCTACAAAGCCTCAGGACATGTTTTTTCACTAGAGGAGTGGGATAAGGTTTTCGATAATTTAAAAAATGAAAGTAATTGCATATTTATCGAAGATGCTCATCATATAGATTGGAACTGTAACAAAAGTGACACAAATAGGGAAAACCTATTGTTGGATTGCATTAATAAGCATAAATTTTTTATATTCAACGCTGATACATACTCTTACATAAACTCAACTTCTACCTATAATATTGACTCAGTTTTCTCAACAAAAAATATAGCTGATCAAATAAATGTCCAAGTTGAAGACAAGACATGGGGTTCTGATCACTACCCCTCTATGTTAACTTCAGCACAAAAAAAAATATTCATCATAAAAAATGCCACAAAATAAGAACAACGCGAACAAACTAGGATAATGTCGTGCAAAGCTTAACGAACTATTTCAATAACTTTCTAACAAATGAATTCTGCAACCTTAGTGCAGGCCGCAAGTACGAATACTTCGTTAAACGGGTATCCGAAACTGTCTCAGACAACAAGCCTAAAATGAAATAGTAAATATTAAAATACATCGTAACCCTGTCAAATGGTGGGACGAGAATTGTGCTGACATTAAAGAACAAAGAAAATCTGCTTTTAAAGATTGGGAAAGAACAAAAAATCTAGACGATCTTATAGAGTACAAACACCTATTGGCCTTATCAAAAAAACCTTCAAGCAAAAAAAGAAAGAAAGCTTTATAAAGTTTGCAAATACAATAAACTTATTAACTAACAATAGGTATGTTTGGTACATCAGTAAAATTTGAAAAAATAAATGGATAAAGATAAATGTATCGCACATCCTGGAAAACCTACACCTAAACCTTCTGGACATTTTCAATGATATGTATAATAATAGGGACTTCCCGACTGATTGGAAAAAATCACATGTTCATCTTATACCGAATCCTTGAAAGGCTAGTCTATGTCGAAGAACTTAATAAACCTAAAATAAAATATAAATGCGTCCCGCAAAAAGGAATGCTAAGCCCGCTCCTATACATAATTTTTGTATCCGATATCGTCAGAAATATATCAAACCAAATTTCAGTATTTCAATTTGCAGATAACATAGCGCTGTACTCCAATAGTTTAAAATCTCTGCAAAAAGCCGTAAATCAGATAAAAATGAATCTCTCTGATTGTTTACGGTATTTGCGCCTGGGTGTCCGAAGCGTCTTTGCTCTTCGTGTAGCGCGGCTGCATCGCACATGCATCACAGCTGATCTCGACATTAAGCTGGCATATTTTCCCGGCTACCTGTGCCGCGTCTGTGCCAGGATCAGCTGTGATGCATGTGCGATGCATCGGCACGTCATTATCAACATGTGTTCGACAACCGACCGCGGTGCGGTATGTGCGGGGTCCGACCGTGTAACGCGCTCGCATTTCAAGTAGCACTCTTTGTCTCTATCGTACCACGGGCCCTTAGTGCGGGGGGAAGTGGGAATGCTTCGCGCTTATAAAACGAGCATCGCTTTCCCGCGAGTTTAGTTACAAGTTCGTACGTCTTCCTTGACGGATCTGAACTTGTCATTGTTCTGTGCGCTGCGGTGACAGTTTTTGTGAGCCAGAAAAGTGTTCGTCGTGGTACCGGCGAGAATACCGACCGTCACCGCGACCAGCGACTCGTGGCTACTGGGCCACGGACAGGCAGACCTGCTGCCGTAGGTGAGGGTGCGTCCAGCCCTCAGAAGTGCCTTCAACTACGCGGCTCAGTGTCCACCAATTTACTCAGGCGACGCTGTAGCGAGGGCTGTCCCCGTTCCCGAGACGTCGGGGCTACACCGTGCCTTATATCTCAGAGACACTTTCTCTATCTCTCTTCCTCTCTCACGAGTCCTATGGCAAGCGGTAAGTGGACCGGATGATCCACCGGATTATGCGCGCACATCCGCGGAAAGTTGTAAGGGCGAGAGCCCAAAGGCGACCGACGCCTCTGCGTCGGACTTATTTCGATGTTTACGTTCTATTTGTTTGTAATTTTTATTAATAAAGCTGCCGCATTTAAAAGGCTTTTCCCCACTTGTGACTGGGGTTTTTATGCCGGCTAGGTGCGGCCTCTTCCCTAATCCGGGGGATACGCCTGCGTCTCTACTCTGTATATAGAACCTCTAAACAACATACACTCTCTCACTCTTCTGCATAAACTATTAAAGTTGTTCACTGATATACACTTATTTCTTGCTCCCAAAAAAACTATATTCATCAAATTTTAACAATCAAGACATTTTTTACCTGACAAAACTACAATTAAAATTGATGATATCATAATCAAATTCAGCGAAGCTACCAAATTTCTAGGAATAATTTTTGATTACAAACTTTCCTTTAAAACCTAAATAGATAAAGTTAGAGCTTGATGTGCTAGAGAAACTAATTTAATAAAATATCTGCAAGGAATTTGGTGAGGAGGCAGACCCATGTACACTGCTATAGGGTACCTCTACATCAGTTATATAACTATACTGGAATACGGAATATTTACTCGTATATACAATCCAAAACGCAAAGGAGCAGCAGGTTAAACTAGAAAGAATACAATAAAATTCTATCAGACTTGCACTTGAATATCCCAAAGAACCCTCACTA
Source organism: Phymastichus coffea (assembly GCF_024137745.1). Classification (NCBI taxonomy): domain Eukaryota; kingdom Metazoa; phylum Arthropoda; class Insecta; order Hymenoptera; family Eulophidae; genus Phymastichus; species Phymastichus coffea. The sequence continues at coordinate 485,105 of NW_026706822.1, read as the reverse complement.
GAATTCTATTAGCTAGCTGAATCAAAACTCCCGTCCATCCTTGAACGAGCTAAATATCTTTGTAATACCTACATAGCAAAAATTATGTCACATAAAGGACTGTCTATAAATAAATCTGGCAAAAGGTTTTATTCACAAAACCGTTAAACTAAAAGAAAAAAAGAAGCGATTATATGAAACTAGCATTGAAAATGTGATGAATCTTTATAAAAACACTGTAAATAAGCAGAATTATAATATTTACCTCTATGATTTCAACACTACTATGGAGCCAATATCGATTAAAAAGATAACTGATCGAATATGCAATCAAAATAGAACTCCAGGACAACTATGATACACCTAACACTAGAATATACTATACCAATGGTAGTAGGAGTGAAGCATCTCTCACTACTTCATCATTACTACGTCAATCTAAAAGAAAACATCGTAATAAAAAGAAGCCTGAATAAAAAATTAGTGTGCTCAATGCCTAGTACGTAGCAATGAGAGATGTGATGGATCTGACTCTCAGCCACACTAATATCTGCAACATTGTTACGTGTGATTCCCTCAGTGTTTTAGAATCATTACAAAGACCACTAACAAACGTCAAAACCAATCAATACTTGTATGAAATCATGTTTAACCTGTTAACCGGGGAAATCCCTTTCTAATTACGCAACATATAACGGATGCGTCCTTTTCCACTAAGACGTGTATGAATGACGTATTACCATAGCAGTAGTAAAATATACGTCCCGCCCGTTCCAGGGCGCAATATAAATATCGACGACGTATTCATGTGTCCTACCCATACCCGATATTGTTTACTTTTGACGTATTTATACATCCCGCTCGGTTAACAGGTTAAGTACTTTGAATTTCAAAAACGCAAAAACGAAACGGGGGATATACAAATATGCTGGATCCCCTCACATTCCGCGATCACAGATAATAAATTAAGCAAGTTGTAGACCAACTGACCCTGATAAATTTCCCTCCTCGTATTTAGAAGAGCAATTTAAACTCGGCATGGAGGCTAACACTAAATTGGCACTCTTAAATTACGATCGTGAGAAAGGAAAGAAATATTTTCAATTTTTTTATAAAGATTGTAACAAACCGTGGTTCCAAAATAGTAAGCTTCCGCGCGAACTTATCACAACAATAAATCGGTTTCGAGCGAATCACTACAACCAGAGTGTATCTCTCGTTAGAGTAGCAAAAATCGAGAATTCGAGCTGCCCGTGTACCTTTCCTACTCAAAACATTGATTATATTCTGCCCAATATACTGTAATCCACGAAAAGAACTGTACGATCTGTAAAGTAAATATCTATGTATAATTTGAAAGCTCTGAATAAAAAAAAAAAAAAAAATTTAACGTGACCAGAAATCGAACCTGAAATCTTCGAATTACTATACCTGTATTTGTTTACTACTCATGGATATTAGCCTGAATAAGTAGGTAAACGAGAGGGGCCTCAACTCAGAGGGGTATCAGCTCACTGAGTTGAAGCGTGTGCATATTCACCTCACCTCTCCCCCCCGATCGGCCCGTGCGCTGGCGACTCCCCCTCCCTTCTACTGAGTTATACCGGTGCGTTCTACGCACTCCCCCCTCCCCTACTGAGTTAATCTGATGTGGCGTGCGTTTTTCCCCCTCTCCCAGCCTACTAATTTGATTCCTATGCGCGCGTCACCTCTCCCTCCTCCTACTGAGTTATACCGGTGCATTCTACGCACTCCCCCTCCCCTACTGAGTTAATCTGATGTGGCTTGATCTGATGTAGCGTGCGTTCTCTGCAGCACTTCCCCCTCTCCCACTGATTTGATTCCTATGTGCGCATCACCTCCCCCTCTTCCTACAGAGTTATACCGGTGCGTTCTACGCACTCACCCTCCCCTACTGAGTTGATCTGATGTGGCTTGATCTGATGTGGCGTGCGTTCTCTGCAGCACTTCCCCCTCTCCCACTGATTTGATTCCTATGCACTGCGCGCGCGTTCTGTGTTACGCGTTTTGATTTTTTATTGTGTGTGTGTATGTGTGTGTGTGTGCGCGTGTGTGCGCGTGTGTGCGCGTGTGTGCGCGTGTGTGCGCGTGTGTTAAACATTTTTAGATTTATCTGAAAAAAAACGGACGGATCGGGGGATCGAACGCGCGTCCTCCGGATCCGCAGGCCGATGCTCTACCGCTAGAGCTACAGCCACTGTTACCACGGGCAATACCGTATTGTGTATACTAGCTACACACACGATTGATATGTGGGGGGGGGCGGCGGCGGCGGCGGCGCCGGCGGCTGCTGCTGGGGAGGGCCGAAGCGCTAATACATACAAATGATAATAAATTTTAATAAATATACTAATTATAATAAATATTATACATAAATATTTATTATAATTGGTATATAACGAATAATAATTTGTTTATGTTCGATGTGCGCGCGCGTGTGTGTGTGTATGTCTGATCGGTGAAATAAAAAAGACATATTATTAATAATTATTTATTATATAAAAAAATACAAGAACGAGGGCGCGCGTGTGTGTACGTGCATGCGTGTCTCATCTACCGAAGATGGTTTAATAGAAAAAACATGCAAGTACCTGCTTACTTTCTTTTATTTGTAGACTTCGTGGTTTTAAGCTACTATAAATAGCACAGTGTAAGAATTATCGAATCTTTCATCAACCAGCATTCACATAAAATGGATCGCTACTCTAAAGTAAAGTACTCTCGTCTTCCACAGGAAGACCCGGACGAAAAGAAGAACAAAGAATCATCGACATGGAAACAAAGTATTTCCAAATTTTCGAGCAATACTAAAAATTTTCCTGAACAAAAAGGCTATCAGCAGTTCAATAAAGAAAAGAAGAAATAATCATATTTATACATGTCATCATTGTACATCACCTCAACTAATAAATAAACATTTTTTTTGTCTAAATTCTATGTTGTATAAATTTTTTTGTTCATAAAAAAATACAAAATTTATTATAAAAAGATGAACTGCTGCTGCTGCTGCTGTCATCGTCAGAGTCAGCGAAGAATTTCGCTTTTTTTGGATATTTAATAAAAAATAAAAGAATATTTTTTTTATTGATAAAAAAAATATCTTATTCTACATGTTCTTAATAAAAATACATATTATTCTACAAAGTATTTACTTAAAAACAAAATCACTATAGAAATCCTTCAACGACTTCATCGCTCTCTTCCCAATCCATACAACAGCCATCGATATAAAACTTTTTCATTAATTTAACGTTTTGATGTGCACATGTCGTTACGTATTTGCCGTTATGATTAGGGCACACGGTAACTGATTTTAATTTTTCCGAAAGGCGAATAGCCCCAATCATTCAAATCAAAAACTTTGAGGCCATATCGTTCTAACCACTCTCTTTTCAAATCTCCGGAAACGAAAATTTTTGTGGCATCTTTGAGTGGATCTGTGATGATGAATTTATGCTCTTCGTATTTATAATCACCAGAGTTCCATGTTAATCCATGATAGTAGAGTTCTAACCAGAGATTTTCTCGCTTATATTTCTCCGTTAGCCTTCGCCATGGAAAGGGAAGTTTGAACAAGCGTACGAGCGGTTCTTCGTTGTAGTTAAGTGGGAGTATCGCTAACTCTTTCACGGGATAAGTTTTGCCAGGCATCATGAAGCCTTGCATATCCACTACATACTCCATTGCGATAGAAAGCTACTACTGAGCTGCTTAAGGAAAGAGTCAATTCTTTAATACACTTCCCCCCCCCCCCCCCCCGCCCCTCTTCTAAATAAGTTTCTTCACATCTCCATTTATCGGATTATACTGAACGATGCGATCGTGTAGAATAAGACAATACGCTGTAGTTCCTTCGGGAATATTTTCTCTGGTTTCGAACTCCAAGCGCACATCTACTGGAGCAGTCTTTAATGATTCGTTTTGTTTCGAACAGTCAATCACTACGAGTGGCATGTAATTTTTATATTCGAGTTTTTTGAGCATCGGTACGGCATCCTTACCGTAGTATACGTTTTGAAAATTGGCATACATATCGTACAACATTGCGTACTGATTTTTACTGAAATCAATGTTCAGATTACCGTATGGATAGCACTGAGAGTTGGGGTACAGTCTTACATTTCTGATGTTACAATGATCAAATATACTAGCGTTAGAGTTTGGTTCATTTTTTCGATTGGTTTGGAAGACCACGATGATGTAGCGTGGTTTCTAAAACTGATTTGTCGTTTTAACTAACCAGACGTGATTATTGTTTGCAGGCAGCGCTGGATATTCGTACAGTTCCCAACTACGAAAACTCATTGAAATACTTCGTTCGCTTTTTAGAAAGTCGAGTAGACGTATTTTCTTTTGCATTCGATGCAGTCACATAGGGCATAAGCCATTCGAGACGTGTTACATTAATCTTGAATTCTTCGTAAGCTTCAACGTCGGCCACGGTCTTCTTCGTTTGATAAACTGCATTTAAATCAGTATTCGATCTTACGAGAATTAATTCATGTTTCATATTCACTAGCACTTTGCGATAGTCCTCAGCGAATCCAAGTATGAAGCTCAGAGGAATCAAAATGTCAAAGTCGCCATTCGCATTAGTTATTTTACGGTCCTCTTGTTCTAAGGTATTTATCCATCCGGCATTTTCGGCAATCAAGGTTTGACTTGAAGTGAGAGATAACCAGTTCTTCATAACGATTATGAGACCAACGTTCTTACATTTATTTATTTCTATAGCATTCAGCTCATACCTAATTTCTTCAAACATGTGACAAATGGCATTATTAACAAAATCAGTATTCGTTAACAAAGTGTTATTGTTGCTGCGTAATCGTCCACAAATGTGTAAAGAGCTGGGAGATGATAAAAGGCACAAATCTTGAGGTTGAATTGATATACGAATCTCGTCACTGTTTTTGAATGATGAATTGGTGTAGGGTTGATGAGAGTGGATCTCGTAATGAGCCAAAGATTCATCGAAGACGACAGGTGACTGTATTTCTAAAATGTTCTCCATTGTTTCGTTGAAAGCAGCAGCAAAAAAAAATTAGGCAATTTATTTTCCACCTGGAACTACTCTTAACCCAAGACTTTTTAGGAACTTTATGCTTTGTCGTGTTAAAGCTTTCACTTTCCGATGACGATTGATGACTGGAGTTTGTCGTGTTGACGTTTTCAATTTCAGTCGACGACTGATGATGGGTTTGCATTTTTCAATGCTTATTTAGCCCCTACCACGCTTTGAATCGTAAACAATTCCCAAAATACGCTTTTGACGTGTAATCTGATGGTTATGACTTCACCGCGAAAATGATGTAATTTCCGTCTTGATTGACGATGCGTAATTGTAAATAATCTATATACTTTTTCGTAACTGGAAGATATATCACGTGAAAGGGAATTTCAATAATTTTATATCCAGGCGATACTGCTGGAAAAAATTCGTGAATATCGTGAACGCTGTTTCCGTTCAAGTAAGCTCCAGCGGTTATATTACATTCGACTCTCACAGCGATCACTCTGAGAATACTGACGGGCAGATCAGAGTCGTGAGAAACGTTTGCCTCTAATGTACGTTGTGAAAAATCCAACAATCGTCCGATAGAATTCTACGGACGAAAATCGATAGGTTCGGAACACTTGATTATACAATGCAAGGTGTTGTTCTTTGGTTTCAAACTTAATATTATATTATTATTATTATCAGTACGGAGAGGCTGCACAGCTTTGCGAAGAAATTTATCAATGTCGTCGATATTGTAGGTCCCGACAGGTATGTCGATAATTTGATTTACAACGTAAAATTTATTATTATGTACGTCGATATTAGGTATTGAGTTGAACGTTAGGAACTCGAATAAGCCCAACTTGTAATGTTTATGCTGTGATAGTTCTATTGGTGGGAAGTAGTGTGCTTCCAACAGTGAAGAATTACACGAGAGCGTCAGAGTTAACGAATCCTCTATGACTGTGTCAACATGACTACCGATATTTCCACGTTGCCTTTACTTTTATACCCTCGCACAAAAACTGTAAGCAAAGATGTCCGCATACGTGAGAATTGAAATCTTGATATGTTTTCGTATTATAGTTGATCTCTATATCACCAAGATACATTATTAAATCAATAGGCGGTCTAATATCCTTCGTCAAGTCAGTTTTTGTAAGGGCTCTAGCTGGTAGATTTATTTCAAAGTTTTTTTTAAACCTGATTCTAAATAAGGTTTGAGATAAATTCCATAGCCTTTTTTATAAGGTTTGAGATACAAACCTTTTTCCAGAGTAATGGCATTCATCGTTTTGTTATGTCTCTTGTTCCCTTCCAATTGCTGTTTTGCAAACATTGCATTGTTCACGGCTTTTGCGATTCTCGCGGCGCTACCAGCTAGAGTGCCAGTTTCACTTAAGCCTGCAAAAAGTGGTATGAGGAAGGGCAAAGCTCCACCCATCTTAGTTGATATTGGCAGAATTCGTGGAACGTTGATGTTTGCTTTTCCACCAGCTATTTTAACAATTATACGAGCTTTTTTCAGAACAGAACCGATGACTTTGCGGGAACATTTAACCTTGGACCATTTGAATGTGGCCGCTTTGATTACGCTTTTCGAATTAACTAACTTTTTAATTTTCTTGCGTCCTTTCGGCTTGGTTTTCTTTCTTCTCTTCGCGAGACCCATACGAAACTTTGATTTTAATTTCATGGCGTTAGATATAGCGTAAGTAGCTACTTTAACAAAAATCTTTTAAGCTGCTCTCACCAAAACTAGAATCCTTAGCGAGAACTCTATTGAACGTTTTTTCAGCTTGTAACGGAGTTATATAAGCCGACTATTCGTTGAAGAATACTTGCTCGCGGCCGTCCGCACAATATTTATCAAAGGAGGGCTCGGGAGGCACGAATGCTCCCACGACTGAATGGCACACCGAGCGTGTGTGCCAATCGCGCGCGAATTGAAGGAAAATCGGGAAAACGAACGGGTTAACGCAATAATATATGACATATATATATATATTATTAATTTATTAATACAACACAATAAATGAAAAATAAAGAAAGACACACAAATTAATAATTAGACGGAGCACGCACACTCCGTCTCGCAAATCGGCCTAATACAAGAAAACGCTAATCCGCTTAATCGGATTATCGGCAATCGCTGCCCGATAATCCGCTTAAGCCTAAGCGCCCGCGAACGCACTCGCGATCTCAACACCCGGCAACGGGGGCAGGCATCACTGCCCGACCTGCACCGTTGCACCCGCGAACACCCCGGACATGCAAGAGAGCGAGAGGGAGAGAGAGAGAGAGAGAAAACCGGCACCGACCTTGCCAACGACGACCTCGGGCGAAGATGACTGCTCCCGGTCAACGGCTGTGGCTTGCTGCTGCTGCTGATGTTGTTGCTGTAGCTGTTGCTGCTGCAGCTGTTGCTGTTGTCGCTGTTGCGGCTGCTCAGCTGTTGCTGTTGTTGCTGTTGCGGCTGCTCAGCCGCTCGCCGGACTCGCTCGCCGAACACGCGCGCGCCGGCGGTACGGGCTTCGCCCTTACCCACGCACACCGGTGCTGGGCGGCAAGGCTTGGCTGGGCGCGACCCAGCCACTCACTCCCCACTCACAACAAAAAAATGAACCACCGATGCGCGCCCACACACCGGGTGCGCATCCACAAAACAAAAGAAAACGTGGCGAAGCACCGCACCGCTTCCAAAAACCCACGGAAAACCCGAAAACGGCGATAACGAAAAACAAACGCGCGCACGCGATCGGCCAGCCCAAACGAAACTGCCGATTTCCCCCCTCGGCCGCGCTCTCCCCATTCCGCTCGCTCTCCCGCATGACGATCCTGGCAACGGATCGCCAGCTCGTCGGCCGCATCCAGCTCCGCCAATGCCCGTTCGCCGCACCTCAAACAGAGAAAAACCAGGCATGAGAGTGCATACCAACACACTCTCAGCCCGGGTGTAGCGAACGGACGAGAGAGAGACGAAGGAGAAGTCGGCGAGCCGAAATTCTCCGTCACAAGCTAAAATGTTGTCTGCGATATTTCTAGCCTGGATGTTTTCTCGATTTTTCAAGTACGCTTTATCGTGTTGCTTGCAAGCTGCGTCGAGAGGATTGGGATCTGGATCGCCGCCAGCTAAACGTGTCTGTAACTTAGTTCTTGGTCCGCAATATTGATAGCCTGAAATATGTAGTTCAAATGGAAGTTTATTGATGATATTATTGACCAATTCTCCTCCTTTCTTTGCTCTTTGACGTTTGCATATGATCATCACTCGATCAAGTCCAACACACGATTAACGTTTGGAACTATAAAAACAGGTATATATATAGCCATGAGGTCAGTTATCGTTCGAACTCTGTCTCTTAAGCATAAATTTCAAGAAACAAACTGTGAAACTTACCGTAGAAAATTTTGACGTCATCGCGAGGGAGGATAAGGAACCAAAGCGTCACGGAGATTTACTGCCGAATAGCATCAGAGCTATTTTTTGTGGTCCGTCTATCTGTGGTAAAACCAACAGTGGCTCTTATCACTCACCCCAATGGCGTTAGATTCGAAAATGTTTACGTGTACTCGAAATCGCTCGATCAGCCAAAGTATAAATTATTGGAAGAGATATTAAAGCCGATAGACGGAGTGAAGTATTTTTCGTTCAAGAAGCACGAATCCGTGATCGATCCCGAGCATGCATTGCCTAATTCAATTATGATATTCGACGACATCGCCTGTGAGAAACAGGACAATGTACGCGCTTTCTTTTGTATGGGCAGACATAGGAGCGTCGACTGTTTCTATCTCTCGCAAACGTACGCGCGTATTCCTAAGCATCTCGTGAGAGATAACATCAATTTATTGGCAATTTTTCGACAAGACGAAGCAAATATGAAACATATATACGACGATCATGTGAATTCAGATATGACTTACAATCAATTTAAAGAACTTTGTGCAAAATGCTGGTTGGATGATATATATGAGTTTTTAGTGATCGACAAAGACAGAGCTATAAACTGTGGAAGATATCGAAAGGACTTTGATTGTTTTGTTATAAATATATCACGATAGTAATGCGGTACACAGTCGATGATCGTCGAAGCGTTAAAATGGCTGATCATCAAAGGGAAAAACATGTGCTTTCTCAACTCGTAAAAGCGCAAGACGCGATAAGATGAAAATATAGTTTATTGAAGCATAACCGAGAGTATACCGACGAAGTCTTGATTAAGACATTCAAATCAATAGTCGATCCTCTTAAAGTCATAATAACTGAGAAGGAACAAAAAAAAAATCTTCCCCCCGAAACTCCCGTTACAGTTATTAAAAAGCCGAAATTTCTAAACAAAAAAAAATTAAAATACGAAATTAATTCGGCTGATAATATCGACAAGTACGAAACCGCTCAGTCTAGTGGCGGAGATAGCGATGCTACTGTCACGCACAATACTACACAGTTTTATAACAGTTTATCCGACGAACCGAGCGAGGATGAGCATTTAGCTGGCGACAAGTACACGAATGCATTGGATAAAAGTGATTCGAATTTTGTGGACTTGATTTATGGAGTACGTAAAGAACGAAATGGATGATACACGCTTGGTAAATCTACGGTGATTTTTGACAAAGATAACGTAGACGTCGATGATTTCAAGTTTCCAAAAACACAGGGTTTGATGGAGTTACTGATTGCAAAGCAACCTGATCAAAGTTTAATCACTTCCAATGATCTTAAGAGCTATAAAGAAATCTTGGAGATTTCTAATATTCATAGGAAGAAAAATAATCCAAACGAGGCTATACGAGCGCACAATAGTTATAAATTCAATAGCATAATTGGTCCGTTATTTGGTTTGACTAAAAAAAATACAAAAGGAGGCGAGGGGCTGCTACAGAAGACTGATACGTCTTTGCCTACCTATAAGATTGCTCGAAACAATACTTCTATGGATTACGTATACTGGGATGATCCGAATGAGCTCGTTGATCGTCTTCGATTGTTATTGGCTGAGCAATCAGCTGGTAACAATAATCACATCAACGAAATTCATTCGATAATCGAAGAATTACGCGAGGGTGGATATATATATACTAACAGCATACCTATCGTACGAGCATTATCAAAATGAACGTCGACGTATTCGGACGTAAATATAAAGAGCAAGGAGTTCACGGTCGTCGCGGTCCGCCCGGTATTGGGTTCAAGCTCACGAGCGAGTACCATTACGATCTAGAGAATAAAAGATTGGAAAATCTTGCTCCTCCGCGGAAGGCTAAAGATGCTATAAATTGAGAAACTGCAGAAAACATCGTTCAGATGGCAATCAAATCTACGAGAGACGTGATCGCACGATTAAGGAGTGATCTTGAGGATTGAAAAGGAAAACCGGTCGCGATGTGACAGCGGCCATGAAATCTATTTTAGCGTGAGGTAGACGGCCAAAGAATCTTCATACGGATAGAGGCAAGGAATTCTACAATTCAGATTTTCAAGCTCTCGTGAAAAAATATAATATCAATCTGTATTCTATCAATAGTTTGCTTAAAGCTTCGATATGTGAACGATTTAATCGCACGTTGAAGAACGCTATGTGGAAAAAGTTTAGTCTCCGTGGGAACTACAAATGGTTCGACGTACTACCGGAGCTCAGAGCTGCTTACAATAATCGCAAACACAAAACTATTGGTATAAAACCTATCCAAGTTACAGCAGCGAATCAAGCTCAAGTTTTAAAAAAATTTATACAATACGTGGGAAGAAGAAAAGAAAGAAGAAAGCCAAAGTTCAAAGTTGGCGACAAAGTCAAAGTGAGCAAAGCGAAGCAAATATTTGAAAAGGGATATACACCAAATTGGTCAACGGAAATATTTACAATTGTGCGCGTGGCACCAACAAATCCAACTACTTATCATTTGAAAGATTATCAAAATAAGTCTATCCTAGGTGGCTTCTACGAACAGGAACTTCAGAAAACCAAATATCCCGACATCTATCTAGTGGAAAACGTTATTAAGAGGCGTGGTAATCGAGTTTTCGTAAAGTGGTTAGGATTTGATGATTCGCACAATAGTTGGATAAATAGAACCGTATTGTAGAGAAAAAAAAGAAAAACTATGTAGATTGAAAAATTAATAAATAAACACACACACATATTTTGATTTGAAAAAAATATAAAGGAAGTTTATTCTCTTCTTTTTTTTCTTATTATGCGTACATTGATATACATATATTTCTTAATGTTTAATCCGACATATCGTTGAACAGCTTTTCATTCACGATCAGTGCACTCGATACCTTGTTTGGTAGAAACAGCTGAAACTCCTCGTTCACTTCGGCTACGATTTTTGCACCGTATCGTGTTTCAGCTTGTTTGAGTCTGGTGATCATATACTTGGATTCTGTGTCCAATTCACGAATCTTCATAGTGGGTTTGAATTGATTACAAGCTAAATTATTCAACTGCGCGAGATCCATCTGTAGAAAAAAACAATGATATTTGAACTCAGTTGACTTGAAACAAAACACACACACACAAAATCACAATTACCTCGTGTAATTTTTTTGTTTTTTTCTAATTTTATCGACAAACCGAGCTTCCAGTAACATTCTTTTCCTCGGTGCAAGTTGACTAAGAATGAAATTCGAAGACTGCTGCTGTTGCTGCTGCTGCTGCTGCTGCTGCTGCTCGCTACTCGTCGTCAATGTTGCTGGTAACTTTGTCTCGATGAGAATGAGCTGCGAAGCCTCGGGTGTCGATTGATATAACCCGTCCTCCACTCCGCTCTTTTTCGGCGACGGCGACTCGACAGCGGCGGCGGCGTCGGCTGGCGGCTCGACGGTGTCGGCTGGCGGCTCGACGGCGTCGGCTGGCGGCTCGACGGCGTCGGCTGGCGGCTCGACGGCGGTGGTTGGCAGCTCGACGGTGTCGGCCGGCGGCTCGATGGCGTCGGCTGGCGTCTCGATGATGATGGTGGTGGTGGTGGCGGCGGCGGCGGCGGTGATGGTGGCCGCGGCGGCCGTGGCGTCGGCGGCGGCAGCAGCGACCGTTGGCTCGACTGCGATCATTCCCAACGCCTCTATCCGCCCCTCCCTCTTCACCAATGGAATGCCGTAATGGCCCCAAGGAAGCGTATCGGTGGTTCCGGGCAGCAAGAAGCGTTTATCGTCGTGCGCGCTGAGCGTGATCTTTGTTTGTCTCTCGCTGTACAACTGATGATGACGCGATCTGATGGACTTTTGCTGTAGGCTCAAAATCACATTTTCTCGGAGACATTTGACGTAGTCAGCGAACGTAATCGTGGTATTCAGCACCCAATTCTTGATCCCCTTTGCCTTCTTTATCGCATCTCTATTCCGAACTCTCACGCTGTACATTTTGCTTCTGAGTCCCACGAACTCGAGCATGAGCATTCCGGCGTTCTCGTCCTTCATCTTGCCAACCACCCTCTTATTGGCTCTGGGAATCGCGAAGCAATTCGGCTCTGGAAAATCCGACGTATCGAATTCGCGAATATCACGACGCATGACCTCGTACATGTCTACATTGGTCGTAGTCGTAGTGGAATCGATACACGAGCGTCTTGGTCAAGTCGAGAACAGCGAGACTTATGTAAATGGGTTTTCTCACGGTGATTTCCGTACGCAGCAGTTGAATCGCCACCAGTTCGTCGTCGAAAATGTCGCTACTGTGGAAATTTGGTCGAGCTATCAGAGCCTCGGCACCGTATCGCCCCTCCCACTTGTTCACCAACTTCACGTCGATGCGTTTCTTCTCGTTTTCCATGGTTTTGCCGTACACCGCATTGTTGAACAGTTTGTACAGCATTTTTTCGAATTCGTTTGCCGCTCGCTTACGCAACTCGCTATTCAAATCGATGTACGTTTTGAGCCATGGACTCTGTTTAAACTTTAAAACCCGATGTATCTTCGCGAGGTGCAAGCCATGCCCTATTGCTTGTTTTAGAGCTCTGTAGTGGATTACGTAACGCTCCTTATTATGGAGAGTCGTCATGAGTTATACATAAATTTTTTATAATAATAAGAGCATCTATGTTCTTTACATTAAAAAAAGAGGTTATGTTCTTTTTTTCATTGAATAATATTGTATTATTCGTTACATAATATGTATGTACGTGTGTATATGAGAGAGAGAGAGTATTTCCAATTTGAAATTTAATGTCCCTTTCTCTCACGTAGTTAGAATTTCTTGTTTTGTTTTTGGATCGCGTTCTTTTTTTTACGATGTCTGGTTTTCGTCGTCGTAGTCGTTATCGCTGTTACTCTCATAGTTTTATTATACATGTGTTTCCTATTACAGCAGGCATCGGTCGCCACTTCAATTAATGCCACCGTCTCCAAACTTGCGATTACTACCAACGGTGAATGTGTAAGTTGAATATTGTTATATATAGATAGATATATGAATTAATTTTTTTTCAATTAAAGAATCTTTTTTTTGCAGGTCTGATGACGATGACGACGACGACGTGGAGATGGTCTGCGAGGTGATTGTCGCGCGTCGACCACCACCACCACCATCATCACGACACGTGACACACGTCGACCTGGTGACGCCTCGAGCAGCACCTGTGATCATCGACATCACAACGCCACAACAGCCGCTCTTGGTGAACTTAGTTTCACCAGAGATATAAGAGACGCCCTGCCGCGAACGAGAACAGGTATGATTTTTTTCTCTTTTCTTTTTTTCTAATCGGCGGTAGTATGTTCAAAGTTTTTTTCATTTTTTTGTTGCAGGTCGACGACAACAACAACAACAACAACATGCCAGTATGCGAGCGCTGGGAGTGCGTATACTGCGCCGCTGGTCGCTGCAGTCGCAGTGGGTGGAATCACTACCGCAGCGTGGCAGCAGGCGGCACGTAGATCGAAATGGGCCGGTCAGACACGTGGTGCGCAGATTATTTACATCGAGGTCGTGCAGTCCCGAAGGTTCCCCCGCTGTGCGCCAGCCTTCTAGATCGCCGTCGCCAGGTCCCTTGAGTAGGCCCGCGAGATCGCCGGTAACGGAGCTCATGCAGGATCTCCACATCACGGGGAAAAAGTGCCTGTGCGTCATGGACGAAAAGGTCGACGGCGCCCCGCGCTATAAAGTTGCCAAGTTATTTCCCGCTGATCACGACGACGACGACGACGACGACGACGACGACGAAGACGACGACGACGACGATGATGGTGACGATAACTAAGCGTCGGTTTTTTTATAAATTTTTGTACATTTTTGATATTTTCTTGTATTTTTTTATATAATAAATAATTATTAATAATATGTCTTTTTTATTTCACCGATCAGACATACACACACACACACGCGCGCACATCGAACATAAAAAAATTATTATTCGTTATATACCAATTATAATAAATATTTATGTATAATATTTATTATAATTAGTATATTTATTAAAATTTATTATCATTTGTATGTATTAGCGCTTGGGCCCTCCCCAGCAGCAGCCGCCGGCGCCGCCGCTGCCGCCGCCCCCCCACATATCAATCGTGTGTGTAGCTAGTATACACAATACGGTATTGCCCGTGGTAACAGTGGCTGTAGCTCTAGCGGTAGAGCATCGGCCTGCGGATTCGGAGGACGCGCGTTCGATCCCCCGATCCGTCCGTTTTTTTTCAGATAAATCTAAAAATTTTTAGCACACGCGCACACACACACACACACACACACACACACACACACACACACAATAAAAAATCAAAACGCGTAACACAGAACGGGCGCGCAGTGCATAGGAATCAAATCAGTGGGAGAGGGGGAAGTGCTGCAGAGAACGCACGCCACATCAGATCAAGCCACATCATATTAACTCAGTAGGGGAGGGAGAGTGCGTAGAACGCACCAGTATAACTCAGTAGGAGGAGGGGGAGGTGATGCGCGCATAGGAATCAAATCAGTGAGAGAGGGGGAAGTGCTGCAGAGAACGCACGCTACATCAGATCAAGCCACATCAGATTAACTGAGTATGGGAGGGGGAGTGCGTAGAACGCACCGGTATAACTCAGTAGGAGGAGGGAGAGGTGACGCGCGCATAGGAATCAAATCAGTAGGCTGGGAGAAGGGGAAAAACGCACGCCACATCAGATCAACTTAGTAGGAGAGGGGGGAGTGTGTAGAACGCACCGGTATAACTCAGTAGGAGAGGGGGGGGAGTCGCCAGCGCACCGGCCGATCGGAGGGGTGGGGGGAGGTGAGGTGAACATGCACACGCTTCAACTCAGTGAGCTGATACCCCTCTGAGTTGAGGCCCCTCTCGTTTACCTACTTGAATACTATTTTTCTTCTATATTTTATAAGTAAGGTTGTTTATCCTTTATATATTTTTTAAATTTATCTTGATTGTTTATTAAGACGCTACGTATTGTAATTGAAGGTAGCCAGTCAATTAAAAAATAAAGATTAATTATTTACATATCCATTTAAACAATTTTTTCACGAGTAATTTAATAATTAATCATTAATCAAAAAATATAATCTTCTCAAGCAACTGTGATACAAAAACAGTATAAATATGTATAACATATGATGTATAAAAATGTATAACATATGATGTAAAACAGTATATAGTACAAATATGGAATTGAAATAATTAAGAAAACTTGATTAAAAATGTAACTTTTTTGCTTAGTTATTATTTATTTTCGTTTATTAAGCAACTTTTTCACTACTATATAGTAAAATCTTGCAGATGTAAATGCAAATACTGACACACAAGTAGGTATAAAAAAATATTTTTTTTATTATTACTCCAAGTTTATTTACAATCTGTCTCACGTATTGAGACAATAAGCAAATTTTGTTGCTATTAAACATATACATATATAATACACAGTATTATACTCCAGTAAGTATACCGTCTTTGTTTTACAGTATGATTGAAATAATTATGTTAATTTATTTGCGCATTCATTAATTTTTGAGTTAGAAACAGCACCTCATACTTGAATACCATATGTCCAGACTCGTTCAAGTACGGCTTTATACAGCACCAGTTTGTCTTCAATTGATAGATCTAATTTTGTTCCGATGAGCCAGTACATTTTGCTTTATTTTAAACCCAACTATTTACGTTTAGTGAATATATGTTCTTTCCGTGTAAGTCTTCGGTCTAAGTAAAAACCTAGATATTTTATACACTATGTAACTTAATTGCTTTGCTGAATATATTTTTCGTTTAATTTGATAGGAGGACAGGTATCTTTTCGAAGTGTGAATGTCGTAGGTATCGATTTGCTTTCATTTATTATTATTCTCCAGGAGTTAGACCAATTTTGACGGTGATTTTTTTATATAGTTTTGTAATGTTTTGGTTACTATTGTTGCCTCTGGGTGTACTGCTAAGATTGTTGTATCATCTGCATATGTTGCTGTCAAAATATTAATAGACTTTGGTAGGTCCGATGTATATAATAAATATAGTGTTGGACCTAGAACACTGCCCTGCGATACTCCTGCTTTTATTAACTGACGTTTTGATACATTTTTATTTATTTTAACTTGATAGGCTCTATTGTGTAGATAAGACTGTAACAATTTATAGTGGAGCTGAGAAAGCAATCTCTTGAGCTTGTGCAGTAGCCCTTTATGCCAAATCGTGTCAAAAAGTTGGGAACATCCAGGAATACACCAGTGCAGTATCATTTACTGCACTCTTCGATGGTTTTCCTTGCAACAGATACTATTCTATTAACTTGATCAATCGTGGAATGATTACACATGAAACCGAATTGATGGTGAGAAACAAGTTTTCTATTTATTATTATTGGGTTAATTCTAGTTAGAATTGTTCGAATAAAAATATTTGAATCATATATATTATCATATGAAGTTGCATACAAGATTCTTTTTATGTTTTATAATAAAAAAATGTCTTGCTAATCCTATAATTATTCTAATTTTCCTCACTCTTGAATAAACATCACTTTTATAAATAATTTGTGTACATAATTATTTGTCTTTAACATTAGGAGAGCGCTCGGTGTATAGTTCTAAAATATTGTTATTGCTGGAATTGGAATAACGACATTTCTGAAATTTTAGCTTAAAAAAGATCGAGTTCCAAGGCATCGAGAAGTTACGAAGCGCTGAGAATTGGTCTATTTGGCACTTCGCTGTAAAAAATCTGTTCTGCGGAACAGGAGCTTACGAAGTTTGCAATGGTGAGCTCAAGAAAACGGACAGAACAAGTAGCACGGAAAAGATGGCGAATGAGGTAGCACTAAAAGCCTATAGCAAAGCGGATTTTGCAGCGAGTAAAATAATTGTGAAAACAATCGAGTCAAGAGTAATGGAGTTTTTTATGACGTGCGAATCGGTTTAACAAATGTGGTAAATTTAACAATCAATATTTCAACAACAAACAAAACAGTCAGCTCATACTGTTCAAACAGAATTTTTCAATTTTACTAAAAATTCGAAAAATATGGTTTACACATATTGCTAAATTTGAAAACTTTGTATTAAAAATACAGCAATTGAACGTAAAACCGGACGACTTATTACTGATTGTAAAGTTACTTGATTCTTTACCGGATGAGTATAAAAGCTTATGTCAAATTGATGGGCGTGAGCAGAGATTCAGCAGACACTCTCAAATTTGATCAGCGTTCTAACTTCGGACGAGACGTGCCGAGTCAAGCGCGTAGAAAAACAAGAGGAAGTTGTCGCGTTAGTGGTAAGTAAAGCTAAAGCTCATGGAAAAATTGAGCTAGCTAACTCTTATCATGATAAGAGGAATAGTTCTGGTAAGATTAATTTTCCAATCAAATAAGTCAAGTGAGTCCATAGAAAATACTGGTCTCAATAAAAAAGACAAATCCAAGCTGAAATGTCACAAATGTCAAGGTTATGGATATTTTCGCCCAAGCAAAGGAAAATTTGACAATTCCAAGGTTCCCAAGAAAAACAAAAGAGATGAAGCTTTTGTTTGCGAGACTTTATCTTGCGAGCAACAAGATTGCTGGATTGCAGACTGCGGTACGACGGATCACATCACTTATCGCCGCGAGTATTTTTCTTCATACTTACAATTCAAAGAACCAAGTAAAATTTACATTGAAAACAATAGCACAATGGATGCTGTTGGAAAAGGCTCAATTAGTTTTAAAGTATGTGTAGGCAAAAATCATTGGATATCATGTAAGATGGAAAATGTTTTACATGTACCCATGGCACGCCGGAATTTATTGTCAGTCATCACTGCGACTGAAAAGGGACTGATGTTTCTTTCAACTGAGAACGATTGCAAATTTGTTCGCGATAGCATTGTCAAGGCACGAAGATCACGATGGTCGGTTGTATAAAATGCTGATCCAAGTGAAAGAGCCGAAAAGTCATGTATTGGTGAAGTCAACAATGCTTCGAGGGATGCATTGCAGATTTGGCATGAACGGTTCAACCATCAAGATAAAGTTCACATCAAGCAAATATTTAAGAAATTCAATATCGATTTTATTAACAATAATTTCTTCTACGGCGCTTGTGTAGAAGGCAAGCAGTTTCGAAATACGTACCACGAACGCACGCAACGTGCTACTTAGACAGGTGAAATCATGCACACTTATTTATGTGGTATGATGGAATGTGAATTACTTGGACGAGCTAACTATGTGCTATGTTTCACTTGTGATTCTTCAAAAATGAGAATAATCTATTTTTTTAAAGAAAAATCAGAAACGACTGGTCAGATTGCAAAAGTTGTTCAATTTTTGAAAACTTAACTTGGAAGACCAATGAAAATCCTGTATTGCGATGGTGGCGGAGAATTCGACAATGCAGAAGTCAAAAAACCGATGTTGACTAATGGAATTATTCTGGCGATATCAAATCCTGGCACACCACAGCAAAACGATTGTGCAGAATGCACTAACAGGATAGTTGTAAATTTGGGACGTACAATGCTTCTGACCAAGAATTTACCGAAGAACTTGTTAGCCGAAGCTGCAAACACTGCTATTTATGTTCTCAATCGCACTAGACCGAGTAGTGTTGATGGAAAAACACCTCTTAAATTTTTTACCAATAAACAAGTACATTTAAAAAACTTTCATGTATTTAGAACGAAATGTTATGTCAACGTGCCAAAAAAAATGGAAAAAGTAAGACCCGAAAGGAAAACCTTATATTTTGGTTGGTTATTCGGATAACATCGCTGGTTATCGTGTATGGCTGAAGGGTGTTATTCGAAGTAATGACGTAAGATTTGCAGCAGAAACTACTGAAACATTAATGGCTTTATTTCCTGTAAGATTACATGAGCAAACTGATGCGAAAAGAGAGCAATATGATTTACGTCTTGCAGCACGTTCTATTACTGAAATATAACCTGAAAATGTTCACAACGATCAATTTAACGTTGATGACTTGTTGAAAGATGAATTGTGGGACACAACATCCTCGGTCTCACTCTCATCCTCATCTCCAAGGCGGCAGCTGCGAGATCGCACTATTTTGAAAGCACCTCATTGTTATGTCGAGATGATGATCATGGAAAGTGACGAGCAGAAATGTTATCTTGAAACTTTACAGTCAAAAGAAAAGACAACTAGAAGATTGTCATGGAGAAGGAAAGGAATTCACTTGTGGAAAACTCAACGTGAAAACTGGTTCGACTCTCTGAAACGCGTAAAGCAATTACCAACCGCTGATTTTTCAAGAAGAAACGTAACACAGAAGGTAAGGTTATACATTATAAAGCTCGTCAAGTAGTGCGCGGATTCAGCCAAAAAGCGGGAATAGATCACAATAAAACGTTTAGTCCTGTTGCTCGCTTGGATACAGTGCATTTGAAAATAATTAGCATTGCTGCTAATGAACAGATGGAATTGTATCAATTTGATGTCAAAACAGCTTTCTTATACGGTAACATCTATAAGGAAATTTACATGTAACGACCGGAAGGATTCGAAGACAAAACAGATCGTGTGTGCAAGCTTGAGAATAGCTTGTACGGTCTGAAATAGTCGCTGAGATGCTGAAATAAACATTTTATAAATACTTTAACTTCTTTCGGCTTGCAACAAAGTTTGACTGACCCTTGTTTATTTTATAGTGTCACTAAAGATTAAAAGCTTATTGTAGCTGTTTACGTTGACGATGGATTAGTTACAGCTACAAATAAAACACTTAATGAACAAATTTTGAACAAGCTGAATGCAGAATTTCAAGTTACGTCTTAAGTGAGCCGATTGATTTTTTTAATATAAAAATTGAACATTTAGAAAACAAATCTATCTTCATAACTCAAAAGAGGTATATTACCAACATCCTTGAAAGATTTAAGATGGACACATCAAATCCAGTATCAACACCCATCGAGAAGTATGCAGATGAAGAGTCAAATTTACTACTAAAGAACGTGCCATATCGGGAAGCAATCGGCTACTTGATATATTCAGCAGTTGCGACAAGATCGGATATTGCTTTTGCGATGACTTAACTCTCACAGTTCCCCGAAAAATCATAAGTACAGCACTGCGTTGCTGTGAAACGGATCTTCAAGTATTTGAATGGTTCCACTAATTTTGGAATTAAATATAAAACCGATTGGTAAACATTCTCGAGTCATACAGCGACGAAGATTTTGCAAACGATCCTAAGACACACCGATAGGTTAGCGGAAATAGTCTGCAAGTACAGTGGAGCAGCTATCACTTGAAGCAGTCAGCGTCAACGCAGTATTTCACTATTATCTATAGAAGCCGAATATATGGCTTAATCGTTTGTTTAATGAAATAGGTTTGCTGGATATTCCTGTTCTCATAGTGGACAATACGAGTGCTATTAAGTTAGCGAAAAATCCAATTTTTTACAAGCGGTCTAAACACATTGATGTCAGAACCCATTTCATTCGGGAGATAACGAAGAAGATGAATTGAAAATCGAACATATCCCCGGTGTTGATCAAGTTGCAGATACATTAATAAAGCTACTTCCTTGACCAAGATTTGAATTTTTACATGAAAGACTCGGTTTATTTAAACAATTACATATTTGTTTATTCATTTATAATTTAAAGTTTTAGGGGGAATTTTGGTATAAAAACATTTGAATCACATATATTATCATATGAAGTTGCATACGAGATCCTTCTTTTGTTTTATAATAATAAAACGTCTTGCTAATCCAATTATTAATCTAATTTTGTTCGCTCTTGAATAAATATCACTCTTATAAATGATTTGCGTATACAATTATTTATCTTCAACGAGAATTAGTTTTTTTTTTTAATTTTAGAAAGTGCTAAAAAAAGGTCTATATCAAGTTGTCAGTTCTGGTTCTTTACCAGGTTCAGATATTAAAATAATATGCTACTTTCCACTGGGAAGAAAAATAGCAGAGACGGAAGCATGTTTTTAAAACAATTGTTAGATATCTTATTACAATTGGTGATAACATTCTGATCATTTTTCCTGTGATATTATAAGAATTAGGACCTTTTCTATTTTTAATATTATTAATAATTTGTAATACTTCCTTTATTTTAATCGTTTTGATCGGTGTACTGTCTTCGACATTAGAGCCTTCTAGTAAGATATCTTCTTTTTCTTTTTATTGTGATTATTCTTTAGTGAGGCTTTAATACTGACTAAGATGGATTACGAAAGTTTCAGCTTTTTCCTCGTTCAATCTTGTCCAGTTCCACCAGGTTTGCTAATCAGTTGTATATAAGTAATTGGTCTTTTAAGTCGTTTAGTTATCTAAGATAATTCTGCGTTTGTGTGTTTTTTTTCTTTATATAACATTTTCTTTAGCTCTTTGGTCACTTTATTTACTTTAGTTTTGTCTCTACTCGACCTAGATATCTGAACGTTTTTCTTAATAATCTCTTAATAATCTTATTAGCTGTTAAAAGAGAAACGTTGCATGTTATGCGTTCCTCTATGTAAAGAGCATATTTTTTCCAGGAGGTTTTTATGTTATTGTTTACTTTATCAAATACTTGTTGATGTAGAGTAATTAGTATCGAAGAATGATTTGATGATAAATCTAAGCATGATGACACTTCAAAATAATTTTTGTTAATACTTTTTACTATAGCAAAGTCAATCAAATCCGCAAGCTGGTTTATATTTGTAGGTTAATATGTTGGTTCTCATGTGGATATTGGAATGTAGTTATTTTTTTGTAGTATTTTATAGAGTACTTGCCTCCGTCTGTTAGATTTGATGATCTTGACCCAACCATGGATGTTTCGCATTATAATCACCTCCGACTTTACAATGATTTTCTTGTGTATTGTAAAAGTCAGTTCAGTTTCCTTCTGTAATTTTTTTGTTTGAAAGACATAAATAGCTGATATTATTATCGGTCTGTTTTTATCCTTGATGATTGCACTCGTTGCTTATAAGTAGATTTCGCTAGAGTATGAGGTCTATCCCAAAAGTATCTAACCTACGTTTATATCTTCCTGCGGAGTGACTCAGGTGATCTCTGCAGGGTATGAACGTCACCAGCAACTCATAATCTTCTCTTCAGTAACTCGAGATACCAATGAAACACTTTAGTTCCCGCGCAACATATATTTGTTTACAAAGACTTTTTTGCGTTCATCGCAATTCGTTTATTGCTAAAAATGGCAGAACAAACCAAACAGTAAACAGCTGATATTGTTATCAGTCTGCCTTTATCTTTGATAATTACACTGGTTGCTTGTAAATAGATTTCACTACTGTGAGTATGAATGTAGTGGTTTTTGTTTTTGTTTTGATTATAATCGCAGCATCTCCGTGTACTTTATTAAACGGGTGATTGGTTTTATGTACAGTGTAGTTTCGTATATTAAGATAGTTTTTACTTATAAAGTATGTTTCTGATATCAACATGAAGTTTATATTTTCATACATTAAAACTGTTTTTAATTAAATTTGCCTCTGCATACAACCGTTTGCGTCCAAGATAGCGAGTTTTAGACTACTTATTATGCCTTTTTGTTTACTAATGTAGTTGAAAGATTTAACATAGTATCCATTCTTTGCATAAGTTGCTCCATCATATGTTCGAATCTATTATTTGTGTTTACTTCGTTTGTATGTTTACTTAGCTCTGCTTGAACAATTGTTTGCTTTGATATTTCTATCCTACTCTGATCGTTTTGTTTTGATATTACCTGTGCACATGTTATATTTGGTTTAAATCTATTGAGCTTGGCATTTAAATTTGAATTTGAATTTTGATAAACTTGAATACTGTTTTGATATAATGTTTATTGTCATAATCTCGTAGGAACTAGCCTTCCTTTATTGTTTGCGATGAGATTTCCCTTGCAATTTTCACATGTTAGATATTTTATTATTTGTTTAATTAGACATTGTTTAGTTTGTTGTTGTTCAGCACATTTTACACGCACAGCACTTTTGTAACCATAGTTTTTAGTAGGTAAACTAAAGAGGCCACAGGTTAGGGGGGCGTTAGATCAGTGCGGGCCTCAGATCAGTGAACTTAAAGGCATGAGCTATCAGATTAGTACTCTTAGATCACGCGTGAAAATATTTTAGTTTTAAATATTATAATTTATTTTTATGTAACTAAATTTAATTTATTTATATAATTTATTTATATAACTTTTTATGTGTACGAGATGTGTTCAAAAAGTAAGGTGACTTTGTATTTTTAAGAAAAAATATTTATTTATTTATCAATATTTATGTTGTCCCCTTCAAAGTAATCCCCCTCAGATACAATACACTTATGCCAACGATTTTTCTAATCCTTAACGCACTTCTCATAAGCACTTTTCGGTATAGCCTTGAGCTCTTCCAGCGATGCAGTCTTTATCTCTTCAATCGTTGCAAATCTCCGTCCTTTCATAGGTATCTTTAGTTTTGGGAACAAGAAAAAGTCACATGGGGCCAAATCCGGTGAATATGGTGGCTGAGGCATGATTGTGGTGTTGTTTTTGGCCAAAAAATCTCTTACAAGCAAAGATGAGTGAGCAGGGGCATTATCGTGATGCAAAAGCCATGAATTGTTTTTCCACAATTCTGGTCGTTTTCTTCGTATTGCTTCTCGCAAACGGCGCATAACTTCAAGATAATACTGTTTATTGACCGTACGTCCATATAGTAAGAACTCCTGATGCACCACGCCATGGTAGAAAGAAAACAGTGAGCAAAACTTTGACATTTGATCGAACTTGGCGTGCTTTTTTCGGTCTTGGCTCATCTGGGCTCTTCCATTGGGACGATTGGACTTTGGTTTCGATATCATAACCATATACCCATGATTCGTCACCAGTTATGACCCTTTTGAGTAAATCTGGGTCGCCGTTGACGTCATTCAACAGTTCTTGAGCGATGCTCATGCCACGGTTCTTTTGGTCAAAATTTAGCAATTTCGGAACAAACTTCGCTGACACACGTCTCATGCCCAAAACGTTAGAAAAAATTTCATAGCACGAGCCAAGTGATATACCAACATCCTCAGTAACTTCCCTGATAGTGATTCGACGATTTTCCAGAACAATTTTCTTCACTGCTTGAACGTTTTCATCAGTTGTTGACATGCTTGGGCGTCCAGAGCGAGGCTCGTCATTGGCATCTTCCCGGCCATCTTGGAAGAGTTTGTACCACTTGTAAATATTTTTTTTACTTAGAACAGTTTCACCGTATGCCACCGTTAATATTTCAAATGTTTCGGAGCACTTTATTTTATTTTTTACACAAAATTTGATGCAAATCCTTTGATCAATATTTTTCGATAGCAAGAAATCGCCGAGCACGCAAAACACTTCTAACCTTTACACCTCTTACAACCAAACAAAAAATGCTATACACTTGAAACTTGGTACAGATGTTCGGGAAGAGTGTACCAACATAACAAAACAAAAAAATCGATAATCGAAAGTACGTTGCCCGTGAAATTTGAAATGTCACCTTACTTTTTGAACACACCTCGTATATACAGGGTGGGCCATTTTAAATGACCCAGTCGATTTTCTCGGAAACTATAGGGGTTAGCGAAAAATAGTTCAGATGAAAGTTGCCCAACTTTGAGAAGGACATATCCCTGTGACCTTGCCTTTGACCTCTAAGGTCATGTTCAAGGTCATTTGAAGGTCAACTTTGTTTCTTTAAATAGGAACCCCTATTTTTGACCCCGGATTTGGAAAGAGCCGGAAATTCTACGTTTAGATAAGGTAATATGTATGGGATCTGCATGAACCCCAAGGCCATGTACAGGTTATTTTTCCGGCTCGAATAATCTGGTACGCCTAAGGTTAAGCGTAAACTCTTCAAACAAGTTTCTTCAACTTTCAAGGGTACATATCTGTATGACCTTGCCTTTGAACTTTCAGGTTATGTTCAAGGTCATTCCTCCTTCATCTTCGGTTACAGACTAAGCTTTCGTTTTTATGTTTTTCTCATTAAAGAATTATGTAGATATTGATTGTCATATTCTGACATCACCAAAATCATCCAAAATTCAGATGATAATCTTAAAGTTATTATTAGTATTTTGTAATTACATAAAATCACAATGATGTTACATGTGAATTAAATATTCATTGCAAAAAATTACTAATGCAACATAATACTACAAATGTATGAAAAATTCTTCAACGTAACAAAAACAAAATAACATCAATTCCTTTACGTTCCAAATTTTGGAAAATCATCAAAAAGAAATTAATCATGAAATTTGAGTAATTTTTCAAATTTTCTATTTCCATCAGTCTTGGAAGTTCCGATTGAAATTACCTGATCTTAATTTTGTTTGAGTGATTGAAACCTCTAAAAATGCCTGACTATCAGCCGAATGAGATTATGCATATGTTATTAGTTTTAGGGACTAGTCATAACAATTATCGTGCTGCAGCTAAACTTTACGCTAAACGCTTTCCTCACCGACAACATCCAGATCATAGACAAATAAGTCGCATAACTCAGAGAGCTTGTCGTGGACGTTTGGTTAGGCAACGCAGGCGTCACGTGTATGACGCAAATGATGTACGTGTTCTGGTTGTTCTTGCAATCATTCTTGATCACCTTGATCCTCATACCAGCAGTCGCCGAATTAAAAGAGGGCATGGTATAGCAAGAAGAACAGTTTTAAGAATTCTCAGAATCCTAAAATATCATGCTTATCATATTACTTTGGTCGAGGAGTTACAATCTGCACATTTCCAACAGCGAATTGCGTTTTGCAAATGGGCCTTACAGATACAGAATGATCCAATTTTTTTCAACTATGTCCTTTTTACTGATGAAGCTAAATTCCAAAGTGACGGAGAACTTAATAGGCATAATTGCCACTATTGGTCGAATGAAAATCCTCATTGGCACAGAACTGTGAATCACCAGAGGCGTTGGAGCCTGATGGTTTGGTGTGGAATCATCAATGGTTATTTGATCGGTCCTTATTTTTTTGAAGAACGTTAACGGAAATAGTTATTTACAGCTAATAAGAGATCAGTTACCTGCAATGATGGAAGATGTTGATTTACACACGCGACAAAGAATGTGGCGTCAGCAGGACGGTGCAGCACCATATTTCGCTTGAATTGTACGGGCTTTTTTGGATGAAAACTATAATGGTAGATGGATTGGACGAGGAGGTCCAATTAACTGGCCTGCAAGTTCGCCTGACCTCACATCCCCAGACTTTTATTTATGGGGCTATTTGAAAAATGTTGTTTTTGAACAGTAGCCGACAACTAGAGAAGACATGCAGGATCGCATTCGCCGAGCATGAGCTCCCATAACAAGAGAAACTTTGCTTGACACTGTGCGCCATTTCCAGAGGCGGTTTGACTTATGTCTCCAAGCAAATTGAGGTAACTTCGAACATTTGCTTTGAGATTAAATGAATGATATTTAGAATATGCTTAATAAATGACTTCGTAAATATCAGACATAAGTTGTATTTGACCTTGTAATCCTCTGGAACAATAAAATAAACATTATAATTTTACTTTGTTCGAATTTCGAACCTTGACCCCACTCATATTACCTCATCTAAACGTAGAATTTTCCGCTCTTTTCGAATCCGGGGTCAAAAATAGGGGTTCCTATTTAAAAAAACAAAGTTGACCTTCAAATGACCTTGAACATGACCTCAGAGGTCAAAGGCAAGGTCACAGGGATATGTCCCCCTCAAAGTTGGGCAACTTTCATCTGAACTATTTTTCGCTAACCCCCATAGTTTCCGAGAAAATCGACTGGGTCATTTAAAATGGCTCACCCTGTATAATATAATGCAGATTTATCTCAGCGAAAAAAATGAGCAGATACGACGGGGAGTCGGATTCGCGTCCTATGGATCGACAGACCGTAGCTCTACCACGACTGCGTTTAGTTCTTGGTAGTTCTTACAGTCTATATTAGCTATACAGTCAAAGTAACTAGAACAGCGTCTCTATATTCAAATAGGGTATTTATACGAGGGGTCCATTGGAACTCCAAGGTCGTTTGAGGGTCAATTTTTTTCTTTACTAATTTTCACCCTGTTGTCACTTGATCCAATTAAGATAAGTTAAAGGAAATATCGCGTCGAATATGGATTCCACTTAAATATTTGATGTATAAACATAAAAAACAAATAATCTAAAAATTTGATAGGAAGAGCATTAAAAAAGCAGCACCCTAATATGTTCATTAAATCTTGTAATCTATCTCCTTTTCTTTCTCCTCCTTTTATTTTACCTGCTCCTTTTTCTTATCCATCTTCTCGTTCTAAAAATTGGTTGTTTTATTTCCTCAAGCTTTTTGAATCAAAGATATTATGTTTGTAATAATAACAAGCCTTTGGTTTTCGACTGTACAGTTCTATCAGTGTAAATATCCAATGTATCCAGGTACTCCTGATCATCTATTTAAAGAATTGTAAATTAATGTAATCATCTTAGTCATTACATAGTGTCACATAATTTATAAGTAGCTTTTAGTTATTTAGTTTATAAGATTTTAGTTTATAAGTTTATAAGATTATAGGTGTGACGGCCAGCTGTACCTTAGTTTTTTTCAATATTAATTAATAGAAATAAATATGAAGAACGGAGCGGGAATCTTCCTGATTTCCCACGATGAAAACGCATTCGAGATAAAGAGTTTATATAAAACTTGATAGTGGTCCGAGCCTGCGACGCTCTATCCTGCTTTGTCCCAAGCGGATCTGTTAACAGGAGCCTACGATCATCGCGTATACATCGTGAAGCGTTATCACGCCGATAATAGAAGGGGGCCATAAAAATGCAATTTATCTTTTTTTCCCCACCGAATTTGAAGAAAATATTCGTCATGTTTAATGGATTTTAATCAATTTTGTAAGTTATTATTGTACCATAATGCGCATCTTTTAATCACCAAATATCTAATAAATAATTTTATATTAGAACAATAATGCATTTTATAATAAATCGTAGAAATTTTGTATTTTTCTAAATATTTATAATAATTGAATTATTGTAATAATTACTATGTATCGTTAAAATTAACTAAGTTTAGTACGATTTTGTATAAGTAATTATAAACTATAGCGTCACTCTTGCTCTTAAAAGTGGCACTCCGAGAGCCATCTCTGGTGAAAAGCGCCCAAGTTAAATAGGGACCGCCCTTTCTCTCTTTGAAAATTCACGTCCACAGACCAATAAAGAAATCCTAGATACGATTAGAAAATTTCCCACCAATACAAAATTTGGCCGTTATCGCTTCATGGGCCTGAGGAACGGGATTTCCACCCAACCACCCACTGCTTATAAAAAGCTTTGTACAAGACTGGAGGTGTGGAGTGAGTAATAGGAAGTATCTAACAAGAAGTGATTACCAGTGAGTGAGTGCTGGAGGAAGCGTAAGAGAAGAAAATGTTGAAGTATATTATCAAGAAGTCAGTCAAAATTCAATCAAGAAGTCACCCAACTACATCCAGAATAGAGAGAAAGAGAGAAAAAGAGGTCAAAGAGCAGAGAGAGTGCAGCCTTAATAACAAATAATAAAATAAAATAAAAGTAAGTAAAACCTTATATCTGGCTATCCTTTTCTTTCATTAAGCAATCCGTTTTTTTGGAAATTTGTGACGAGAGCAAGCGATGCGTTTGTTCTCGTCAGAATTTTCCCATGTTCCCCTCTCTCTCGGCAAGGCACGGTGATCGGCGTTAGGCACTGTGACGGTAAACGTCAAATTAGCGCTGACTATTTAGCTTAATTGCTGCCTGTGAGGGCAGCACCTGCCGGGGGGACAGAATAGGTAACGAAGGAATTCGGCACGCGAGCAGACGGAACGCGCGTGAACGAATTTGAACCAGTGAAGCACCGACCATCATAGTGTCCGTCCGCTTACGCTATCGTTTCCATCAATTCACGTGCCCTTGACATCTACACGCTTCGAAAAATAGCAGTAATTGGTGATCCAGGATTGCAGCCGCCAAGGAGCTATCCAGCTACGAGCCAGAGGCCAGAACGAGAGAGAGAGAGAGAGTGTGTGAGGTTTCGCCACCGAGGGCGAAACCAGTGTGTGCGCGCATTCGCGACCCGCGAACAAAACAATACCAAAACTGTTCCGTGCTGTGCGACTTGTCGTGGCTTTCTCCGATCGCCTGCAAGTAGAAGGTAAGCTGGCCAGCTTAATTTCGCGATCGCGATTACACGAATAATGATTTAATTCTAACATTCGATGCGTGCATGTAACGTCAGCTCTATTAACAAAGAGCAGCGAGCGTACCGGCAAAGCGTGTTGTCGACGAGCGAGCGTGCATGTAAACAAACGCGCGGGCCGACCTTTTGTGAATTTTGAGGGATAATAAAACATCCAATTTACATTACTAA
The DNA here is from genome assembly GCF_024137745.1 of Phymastichus coffea. Classification (NCBI taxonomy): domain Eukaryota; kingdom Metazoa; phylum Arthropoda; class Insecta; order Hymenoptera; family Eulophidae; genus Phymastichus; species Phymastichus coffea. The sequence continues at coordinate 455,319 of NW_026706822.1, read as the reverse complement.
CAAGTGTTTTCATTGATTCTCTCATCTCACATAGCTTCTACTCAATTTAGTATAGGTTATTAATGATTATCGGTTGACTGACGCATACTTTCTCGTGCTCTCCCGGAATAGTAGTGAGCATTGACAATTTCGCGTGTCTTTTTAATGTAATCGCGCGAATTTAACAATTAAACGGTTTTACCCCGTTACATGGCGCCCAACGTTAAAGAACCTACGGTGTTTCTGATTGTTCAAAACACCGGTTCTTAATATTAACCTTGCGCTCGGTCAACCAGCAGCTCAGGTGGCAGTCAAGTGTTGTTGTGCGCACTCGACACCGAAAGCCACAATAGTAAACAAAGCCTGTTAGCTAGCTTGCGAAGGCCCGCCGCGGCGAAAAATTGTAAATATTAACTGTGAACGCGTGCGAGTGCGACCGAAATATTCTCGAGCGTAAACACCAACGAATTTTGAAAGTTGCCGCAAATAATATTATACCCGTCGGCCCGGGGAAAACTAACACCGGCAATTTTCAAACAAAATTAATTTAATTAAATAATTTTCTTTGTCATTGTATCGTCGTAACGTAAATGTGTTTTTTTTAATATTATTAAAAGCGGGGGTTGGTGATTACGCGCAACGCTCGTTACAATATTTTAAATACTAACTCACACAGCCGTACTAACAAACAGTTAGTGCGTCTGATAGGTAGGATAATTATATTGCGTACTAACGAGCGAAGAATCTTACGGTAAATAATTCGTAAAACGCCATTAATCAAGCCCAGTGTTGGCTAGTAAAATTGTATTAATTTTTCATTCGGCGTACGAATCATAATACAACACTCGCACCCGCGTAACGAAACTGTAAATTTTGCAAAGAAGACAAACGCAAGCGAACAAACAGCAATTATGGACCGCACTCAGACTGAAGTAGAAAATTGGGTATGGACGCTCCAGGAGGAGGAAATCGAAGAATACCTCGACCAACTGGAGCTCAAAACTAGCGGGAGCAAGCTCTCAAGAGCTGCACGACTGCACAACTGGCTACTCGGCGACTATTCCGCAGCAGATTTCGCGGAAGTCGAACACCAAAACAGCAGCCCAGCCAAAAGAGCCGCCCTACGCTCGGAGCTAATTGTGTTCCTATGCCAGGAACACACAGCATCCGAGCAGGAAGGAGAACACCCGCTAGCCCAACTACTACAGAGTGCGGACGTAATATCGCGAGTTCAAAAAACCGCGATAAACATCGCGAATGCCCTGGACAGCGGAGAAAAATCAAATAGTAAGAAGGAAATTACTATAACGACTGACGAAGGCTACCAGTTTAAACTCACGCCGGCATTCGCAATGATGATACAAGACCTCATCTTCCGGTCCAGGGAACATGAGAGAAAATGGGAGGTACAAGACTCAAGGAACTCGAACGCGTCTGACCTAACCCAAATAATGCAAGAAATCGTCCAGACCAACATCAGGGTGCAGGAACACATGGACAACCTAGCAACCAGGATTACGGAACTGGAGAATGCCGTAAACAAAATTATGCGGCAAGACGAGTCGAACAGTTCCAATGAGGAACCGCAACCCGAAAACACGCGTATGAGCGTCGCATTCCAGGACACATTCACATGCCACTACGACGCAAGGCTACCCCAGAGCACTCCAGCCGGACCCGGACTGAGGCCCACGGGGGCCCCCGGCAGGACCCCCCGCCGAACGCCCCCTTTCGGAGAGGGTGGACAGCATCAACTCTGTGGAGTTAATGCTGAAGTGAACAACCACCCGCCGAGCATGTGGTCATCCCAACAGACGTCAAGCCCGTTATCGACAACAAGGGACGTCGGCCGCATCGTCAGGGGATGGAAGCTCAGGTTCTCCGGAGAAGGCAACGCGAGCATCGACACCTTCTTAACAAGGTTAGACAACCGCAGCGCTGGACTTACGGAAGACGAGATGCTCACAGCTGTCTCCGAGCTACTCGCCGGTCCTGCCCTCGTCTGGTTTAAGGCGATGCGGAATGAATGGTTCTCCTACGCGGATTTCGAGGCAGACGCCAGAGCATGGTTTGGAACTAGCAGGCAACAGCAGCAGCGTCTAACCAAAGAGGTCCAAGGCCGATATCAGGGCCCAGACGAACCCGCGAACGTATACATCGCGAACCTGATGGGCCTAATGAGCCGGCTAAATCCCAGAATGACGCACGAGAGCCAGCTGGACCTGCTACACACCAACCTCCTGCCGGAAATCCAAAGCCAAATACGGAGATCAGAAGTGGACTCCGTACGAACCCTAAACGTCCTGGCCATGACGGCCCAGCACAACTTGCATCAGCGGAGGATGGAGCGGACGATGCCAGACCCTCAGTCGACTTTGTATCCTGAGATGGCGTATCATCCCCGCACCGACGCGAGCAAGGGTCGTAAAGGGAAAGTGGCTTCCATGTCCGGTGATAAACCGGAAGTCAGCGATAGATTGGAACGCATGGAAAAGGTACTCGAAAAGGTGACGCACCAGGTCGTCTACACACCGACGCCCCCGGGGGCAGCACCTAACCCGAGTCTGGAATCCGTCGATGGTGAGAAGAAGGTTCCACCCATTGACGTATTCAACCAAATGCTGTTATCCCTTAAGAAAATATCGGCGGAAATGAAGAATAACCGCGCCGACAAAAGCTCGACTTCCGAGGACCGAAGTAAAAGGCCGGAGACTCCCCGTAAACGAGGAAGAGAGTTCTCTGGGCCGATCAAATGTGCCGAGTGCGGCCTACTGGGTTACTATAGGAAGTTCTGTCCCCAGTGTAATAAGGGAAACGAGCAAAGGAGTGGATAGGTGGGGTTGATCCCACTCCTTCATCCAGTAACCCGAACCCCGTCGAAGAGATCTCGCGGCCTCCGCCAACACAGCCCACGCCGTTAGTAGCGAGCGTGTTGGGCTTCGAGGACGAGAACCCCCTTGCTGACGCCAAAGATAAGCGTGGCGGTAGAGTGCACTTGGAGAAGAAGGGTTACGACGCCGGTAAAGCCAGAGACCCTAGACCAGCCGAGGCGGTGACGTACGGATCGCACACGCCCTCGGGGGCACGGGCTAAGGCAGATAAACCGTCGAAGAAGAACCCATGGAAACTCCGATCGTCCAAACCAAAGGGGCTCGGACGACAAGTAACGTCACTCGACCACGCAAGAGCACAATGGTTAGCGCTATAACGAATAAAGAGCAAAGCTGTGGAGCCGTCGAAACTGTTTCCCGATATTCCCCGGAACAGGAGACGCGTTGGTGGCTACCGGTGAAGATAGGGGACTTCCAAATACGGGCCCTCTATGATCCGGGAGCTTCCACCACAGCTATGGGTAGTAATGCTCTACAAATAGCGTCTGTGCTGGGCGTCAGATTAGATACCACCCACGCGGGAACAGCAGGATTACCAGACGGTCGTAAGTTAACGATCGTCGGTCACGCCATGCTACCTTTCACCGTGGGAGGATTGACGATGCCGACGAGAGTAGCCATCCTCCCTACCCTCGTCGAAGAATGTATTTTAGGAGTGAACTTCATCAGGTTGTTCAGAGCGGTACTTGATCCAGACGATAACACGTTGCTGTTCAAGGGATCGCAGGCCAAAATGGAGCTAGAAGTAGCTAGTTTGGAGGCTGGTCCGAGATTAGCCACAATCGGACTAGCCGAGGTTACAGCTACACAACAGACCATGCTGTAGAAGACCATCGACGAGGCCTTATCCCGAGCCCCGACGGGCTTGGGGTGTGCGGCAGGCATCGAGCACGAGATTCGGGTCGATGATACGAAGCCAATTAAACAGCGTTACTACCCAGTATCGCACAAGGTCGAGCAGGAAATGCATAGACTGGTAAGGGAAATGTTGACCCAAGGGGTAATCGAACCAGCCGATAGCGGCTGGTCGAGCCCAGTGGTCATGATACGCAAGAAGGACGGCTCATACAGATTTTGTATTGACTTCCGAAAGGTCAATAAAGTCACCGAGCCGAATGCGTATCCCTTGCCGTTTATGCAGGATATATTAAGGCGCTTGCGAAACGCGCGCTATATATCCACGCTCGACCTCAGTAGCGCGTATCACCAGATCCCACTCAAGATCGAATCTCGGCCGATCACGGCTTTTACCGTACCCGGACTGGTACATTACCAGTTCGTACGAATGCCGCTCGGTCTCTCGTACGCCGGTGCCACCTTCCAGCGGTTGATCGATAGTGTGATCGGTCCCGAACTAGGCGAATTCGCCTTCGCCTATTTGGACGATATCATAGTGGTATCGTCCAGTTTCGAGGATCACCTACGGCATTTAAAAACCGTATTGGACAGGGTGTGCGAAGCTGGCCTCTCGATCAATCGAGAGAAAAGCGTCTTCTGCAAGTCTGAAGCCAAATACCTCGGCCTGCTGATCAACCGCGAGGGGATCAGGCCAGATCCTGAAAAGGTGCGCTCTATCATGGAGTACCCAAGGCCAGGAAACGTGCGACAGCTGCGCACCTTCCTGGGGGTAGCTTCGTGGTACCGCAGATTCTTGACCGACTTCGCCACGCACGCTCAACCGTTAACGAGGTTAACAGGAAAAAAGAGCGAATATGTGTGGGGAGAGGAACAAGAACAAGCCTTCGCCAAAATTAAGGCACTCATGATGTCCGCACCATGCCTGGGATTGCCAGAACCTGATGGGCAGTACGTGCTGGAGACAGATGCCAGCGCTACCGGAATCGGGGCCGTCCTGATACAAAAAACAGGAGACGGCGACCGAATCATAGAGTACGCTAGCAGAGTCCTTAATCCGGCTGAGCAAAACTACTCAGCTACGGAGCGCGAATGCTTGGCGGTCGTGTGGGCTATCCAGAAGTTTCGCCCATACATAGAAGCGTACCCGTTCAGGGTGGTAACTGATCACAATAGCCTGAAATGGCTATACAACCTGAAGAATCCAATTGGACGTCTCGCCCGATGGGCCTTACAACTTCAAGGCCATACTTTCGAGATCGAATATCGGAAGGGGGCGGACAATGTATTGCCCGACGCCTTATCACGCGCTTTCGAGCCCACGAGGGCAGAGGTTGGCTCGATGAACCAGCCGAAGCCAAGGGACAGCGCCTGGTACACGGATCAATTCCGACGCGTCGAGAGCCAACCAGAACAATACCCGAATGGGAAAGTCGTCGGCCGGGTGATGTATCACCGAAAGCCGAATTACGATCATCAAGGAGGAGACGGATATGGCGACGAATGGAAACTCGTCGTGCCCCTGGAAGAACGCAAAGCGGTGCTGTTCGAAAATCATGACCTAGAGACGGCAGGACACTTAGGACGCGAGAAGAGCTTCGCCCGCGTCGCCCAGTCCTATTACTGGCCGAGAATGTACACGGATGTGAAGGGATACGTCCGAAAGTGCCAAGTCTGCCAACAGTGCATGGTCGAGCAGCGACCACCGCGCGGGCTCATGCAGGACCGGACATGGTCTATGCCTTGGCAAGTGGTCGCGGGCGACATCGCCGGACCCTTTCCGAAGAGCCCACGAGGGCACGAATACGTCCTGGTATTCATCGACGTATTCACACGATGGGTCGAATGTATACCCATACGTAGTGCTAACGGCAAGACGATCGTGAAGGAACTTCGGGAACGAATAATCCTACGTTTCGGCACGCCCAAGATCTTCTTGTCTGACAACGGCACCGAGTTCCGTAATCAGTTGGTGGACGGGTACCTGAGAGATCAGGGGATAAAACGGACCTTCACCCCAACCTATACCCCTCAGGCTAACCCTACGGAAAGGGTTAACCGCACCTTGAAGACGATGATAACGTCGTACCTGCAGGGGAATCATAGGGAATGGGACCGAGCGCTACCTGAACTCATGTTCGCGTTGAATACGGCCGTCCATAGTTCCACCGGGGTTAGTCCGGCCATGCTCAATTACGGCAGACAACCGGGAGCCCCGAATACTCTCCGGAAACGGATGGACGAGCTCGCCGAGCAAGAGGAGAGTTTGCTTCGGATCGGGCAATGGAACGAGCACATGCAGAATAGCCGTTCCGCCATTCAGCAAGCTCACGAGAGCGCCTCGGATGAGTCCCTGAGGCAGTCTAAGTACTACAACGCCAAACACAGGGACCACAGGTTTAAAGAAGGTGATTGGGTGTGGAAAAAGAATCGCGTACTGTCCTGCGCGGCGCAGGGCATTTCCGCGAAACTAGCACCCAAATTCATCGGCCCCTTTATCGTCACGAAGGTACTCGGTGCCAACTCATATCGCCTCGCCAACCAACAGGAGGAGGTCACGGAGCTAATACATGCGAAGGACCTTGAACCCTATTATGGACGAGATGACGATATACCGGAAAATGGGACCCGAACACGAGACGACGACGAGACCGCTAACGCCGAGGGAACCGAGGCGATGAACGTCCCGCCTAACGCGAGCGATACATCGGTACACGGAAACGGGAGCACCGACACTTCAGATAATACACTCCGAATTGACGACGCGACAACTCCGAAATCACCTCGCCGTACTCGCCGTAATCCCCCCAGCCGGGTCCCGCCAGATATCCCTCCTACTAACCCAACGAAGCGCCCACGAGGAAGACCTCGTAAGTCCGCGCAAACAACACACACTATACAACATCGACAAACAACACGAGCCCCTCCTCCCACCATCGTGAAGAGGAAGAGGGGCAGACCACCGAAAGCGACAACCGTGGATGCATGATACACGGCGAACGAAGGACCTGGGAGACCGACGCCAAGGACCCCACCTTCGATTCCGGCGACGAAGGCCCTGGGCAGCCGAACAGGCGCCCACCTTCGATATCCAAAATTATTTCAGGATACTAACTCGCTGGACATTTACAGGATGCAGATTACGCTCGAACAGTTCAAGCAAGCGGCAGCCGCCCTCATCGACTTGGACTTAGGTCCCGCCGTCGAGGGGGTGGTTCATGCCGCACTCCACCTGCTCGCCGAGAAGAAGGAGGAAGAGGAGCGAGCACGGGTGCGAGCTCACGAGAGCTCGTCATCCGTGCTCATAGAAGAGCTCCCGATGGAGGAAACCTCCACGACGCCGACAACAACACCCGGCATCACGCGCGACGATGCCGCGCCACCGTCTGGACCCCCAACGGGACCCATCCCCATGAGGGCCCCGACAACATCAGTGGGCACCCAAACAGAAGAGGGTGCCCCCGACGCGACCTGGCCCCCCAGGTTCCCGAGCCAGACACCACCCTCTGGCAAAAGGACCTGGGAGGAGATAGTCGAGGGGTTGAGGGAGGTCGAGCGAGGCTGGACGAACCTCAACGCCCTCCAACGGGCTGTGTACGCCGAGTACGACGCGTACACAGCCGCGGGGCACCACCCGGATGATCTAGATCATTGGGAGAAAGTGGTGTCCCGCCGTCGCCAGTTCGCGTCGGCCCTAAGGGAGGTCCAGCAGCGCCTCCGCCAGGCCATCGAGGGCCCGGCGAGTGGCAATACCACCAACTTCCCCCAGTCTCCGGTCATCGGAGCCAGGACAACGGCTCCGGGAACCAGGTCGAGGAGTACTTCGCACCAGGGCCCGCAAAAGTGCGGGGTAAACCTGGTGGTAAATGTGGACGGGAGCCAGGGCGGTCAAGCAACGGGGCCCATCCACATTAATGTGGTTTTAGGCCCCGCGGGTGCGGACCCCACGGTCGAAAGACCATTGTGGTCCGCCCCGAACCGTAGAAACGGGTTGCCTCTGACCCCCAGAGAGCGAGGGCTCCCACGGAGCACCCTTTCCCGCGCTCAGTGGGAAGGGTACAACGTATGCCACTACCCCGGGGTGACCCGCACGGACCGCTGCCCACGCGTGCGACAACACGCCGACCTGGTCTAAGAGAGGCTGGGGTGGGAGGCGCGCGGCCGACCTCCGTTGGACGACTAGGGCCAGGAGTTACCACCGAGACCAGCTAGGTGATGATGCCCTGCCCCCGTGGGCAGGGCCACCGACATGTCGCCCTGCCGCCCAATAAATTATAAGTTTAACATCACTTGGACTACAACCCTTTATTATCCTTCCTCTTCTCCTCCTCGGAAAAGGCAGCGCTAATGGAATTATCGTCGAGGACCCTATAGGTCCAGACTGGAAGGGGGCTGTGACGGTAAACGTCAAATTAGCGCTGACTATTTAGCTTAATTGCTGCCTGTGAGGGCAGCACCTGCCGGGGGGACAGAATAGGTAACGAAGGAATTCGGCACGCGAGCAGACGGAACGCGCGCGAACGAATTTGAACCAGTGAAGCACCGACCATCATAGTGTCCGTCCGCTTACGCTATCGTTTCCATCAATTCACGTGCCCTTGACATCTACACGCTTCGAAAAATAGCAGTAATTGGTGATCCAGGATTGCAGCCGCCAAGGAGCTATCCAGCTACGAGCCAGAGGCCAGAACGAGAGAGAGAGAGAGAGTGTGTGAGGTTTCGCCACCAAGGGCGAAACCAGCGTGTGCGCGCATTCGCGACCCGCGAACAAAACAATACCAAAACTGTTCCGTGCTGTGCGACTTGTCGTGGTTTTCTCCGATCGCCTGCAAGTAGAAGGTAAGCTGGCCAGCTTAATTTCGCGATCGCGATTACACGAATAATGATTTAATTCTAACATTCGATGCGTGCATGTAACGTCAGCTCTATTAACAAAGAGCAGCGAGCGTACCGGCAAAGCGTGTTGTCGACGAGCGAGCGTGCATGTAAACAAACGCGCGGGCCGACCTTTTGTGAATTTTGAGGGATAATAAAAGATCCAATTTACATTACTAACAAGTGTTTTCATTGATTCTCTCATCTCACATAGCTTCTACTCAATTTAGTATAGGTTATTAATGATTATCGGTTGACTGACGCATACTTTCTCGTGCTCTCCCGGAATAGTAGTGAGCATTGACAATTTCGCGTGTCTTTTTAATGTAATCGCGCGAATATAACAATTAAACGGTTTTACCCCGTTACAGCACATTTAAAAATGTACCTAATACATGGTCTTTATTTTAGCCGACGAAGATTGCCAAGCGAGACCAAGCAGGCCCGAAGCTGTTACGCTGACGACAGTATAGAGGTGTTAGAGTGAGAGAGAGAGAAATAGTCGGGGGCGTGCGTGCCCTACGCAATATTAGACAGGCGCGCGTTTAGAACCAATTAGCGCATTGGTCGTGCACCGCCTAATAAGTAGGTCAAGTGGGGAGAGAAAAGATTGGCGAAGAAGCTGTAAGTCGCGAGGAAAAAACGAGCGACAGACGCTAGTAAGTCGAGAAGAGACTGAGAAGGTTTTCGGAGTCGACCAGAGTAGGACGGTGGACGGCCAGCGGCGAAGAAGTTCAGCTGAGGACAGAGGGCCGAGAGGAAGCCGACAGGAGTTGCCCAGCGACGACCTGCAACGCCGTGCGCAAGGCGCAGCCAGGACTCCCGCTCCAGAACCAAGGTCTAGTTTTCAATTTAATCTCTCTCTCTTTCTCTCTTTATTCATCAACAGCACTGTACGCGAATTTTAACATTAGGTGGGTAGCAAGGCGTGCACACGCCGGCTACCTGCCCTAATGGCGGTAGGGCAGTAAATCGCGCAAAGAGAAATCGTCCAGGTGATCCCTCGCCGGACGACTTTCTCTTTTATTAGCCAACTAGCTTAAGTCGGTTCGCCGTCAAGGCGGTCATCTGCCGGGCGACGCGCGTTGTGTTTTCTATAGATTTGTAGGCGCAATAAGTTAGTTAATTTGTTCTTTTTTGTAATAGTTGTTAAGGACGTCGTTGTGTTTGTTCGATTAAAGTGTGTGTAATGCGGCTTATCACTATGCGGTTTGTTAATGTGCGGTATTTGCGAAGTTTAAGTATAATTTAACTTTTGTTTGATTTAATTATATTTGTATAAAGGCGAATGTGTTTGTGTGTATACAGTTATTAACTATTTTCATTGATTTGCCTCTCCCCCCTTCCCGCCTCAATTACTATGAGCGAGTGCGCCTCACTTGCCCACCTCTAAATAATATTAACGAACAAGCCTTCGTTACAAATTCATTAAGCATGAGTCTTCTGAATTTTCATTAAAGTCCCTTAAGAACACATTAAGCGTGAGTCTGGTGTGTTTGTAATAACATTTGGTTATTACATACCGCGTTAGCATACAGTTTTCTCCACGCAACAATATTCCTCGTCCCGGCGTATATGTTACACGATAGCCAAAACAGAGCAACCCTGAGTTTACGCTTACTCCAAGTGTACCTGAGAGTGACACTGACATCACATAGGTATATGGTTTAATAATTGCACAGAGTCCATTTAGCGAAAGTTAGACAGTAGTCTTTCCATAGCCGAGATGCGTACAAACTCAAATTCGAAGACCGCTTGGATAATTTTGTACAGCTGCCGTCCCAGCACTTATGTGAATGTTAGATAGAAATAAAATCAGCCACGCTTTCGAGTTTGAAATATCTTTGTTCAATGCTGAGGTAGCAACAGTAACAAAATAATCGATGCGCAGTTCGAATTGCAATTTGTACGTATCTTGGCTACGTAAACGCTACTGCTTTCCTTTCGTTACATTGCCGGCGTTTAAGTGTTGCACCACGTGCTCTTAACGCTTAAGCTTACGAGCATCTTCGAACGCTAAATATGAGTTGCTTAGCTTATAGAAGAGTATTGTAAGAGGCTGCTGTAGAAAAAATTATGCATTCACGATTAGATGCAACTACTTCGACATTAAACCACTTTCTCCCATATTCAGCCTGGTATTGACTACCGACAAGCTTTACATGCTTCGTTGGGACAACACTAAACAAAACTAACGTAACTCTTTCGACATAGTTAACAATACCGAAAATGCACCGAAACTAAAAGTAACGTTTTTGGTTATAAATAGAAAAAACAGCTGTAAATGTATTGTTTCTTTTTTTTTTCTTAATTTTGACCGATGTTCAAACATTCAATTTCAAACAATCAATATAATATTGAATTCGAATTTCGAACAAATTATGTTGTCAGATAGGTGCAATTCCGTGGAAAATTCTTCACTGCACTCTACGCGGACAACAAAATTAAAATAGTATTTGCGCTAACTTTGTTTGGACGTAGTTTTATTTTTTTAATGGTAGTTTACAATCACAATAGTTTTATTAATGTACATATTATAAATGTTATTTACTAAAGTCTAAATGCGTGCGTTGGCATACGCGAGCAAGACAGCTGCATGAGAGCTGCAGAGAAAGTTGCATGAGTGCGAGTGGAAAGATGATAAGGCCCGCGCCACGGGGTAGCAGAAGCCATACGCGATAGGGAACAATAATTATTGGTGACCATCGAGAGCAGAGAGATCTCGGTCAGTAAATGGCCAGCCCAGGGCCCGCGCGGCATGGGCTTTCTCGGGCACTAGGGTTCCTAGTCCACCCGTCGGCCATCAGTAATCCCAAGAAGAAATGTCGCGCCGATTTTTGACAAATCAGCAATGGGAAATCAACATGTCACATTCAAAAAGTACATCTATTTACGAGTATTTTGGAAAAAAATTGATCATGATATGTTAAAAATTGAGCCCGGTACGAGGTTCGGACGTTTGAACCCCCGGTGGCTATCATGCCCACTTCGCCGCCCAGGTCCTGCGGCAACGTCGCTCAGCTCATTTATCCAGGCCAGTGGTCGCAGCCTCAATCATATCTCTTCTTGGCAGAGCATGGCCTTGTTGACCACCATCAACTGAGTTAACTTACATCTCGCGGCATTTGTCCGTGCACCCCGGCCAGAGTTTCAAGGAAGGCCAAGTGCAATTGTACAACCCTCGACGTGTCTTCGTGACCCGCCAGCTCAAACGCTTTATCCAGAGCAACAATAATCTCACTATCATCGGTGTCATGCATTGCAAGGTCGATGGCTGCATTGCAAAACGACCGAAGCTAATCCGTTTCCCTTAACGCACGTCTTCGACGCCAATTATACAATACCTAAATAATTTGATTAATATTCGTAATATTTAATGTTAATAATTTGTGACAAGACTCTCTCCTTGTCACCAATTCTTTTGCGGGGTAAGTGTGGCACTTTCGCTCAAGGCAATTGAGGGAGAAACGAGAGAGGAGGTCAATAAATAAATTATGCAAAGACAAAAATCAAATTAAACTTACAACTTATTATTATTAATAATTATTCACACTAAACATATGCGCGCATAACATAATCTAAATTATTGACCAACTAACTACAAAATAGAATAGTAAACTACTTAAGATAATTACAAATGAATATTTCGCATTTCATCCTAATTAATACCTAATCGCGCACTTAACCTATTACAAATTTACTTAAAAATTACGCAAACCTATATCGGATGAATTGCCCGGCACGTGGGCGCCTGGACAATCCGTCGGTCGCGATTTACTTTACTACGAATTAAACTTAAGCGTGAACCTTTAGATAGCCGGTACGTGAATGCCGTCAATCTCCTAGCGTTCCAATTAAGAAAGATTCCTACGAAGTTTCAACTCTTTAATAACACAGCTCCACAAAAAAAAATGAAAGTCGAGTGTCAGAAACCAAACCCACCCTACCCTATGTTTTTCGGGTCGCTGAATACGAATCCGAAGTCCGTTTCACCCCATCAGGTCCTGATTTCCCATAACCTCAAAGTTCAACCCTAAAAACCACTTAAATCGTGATCTATGTAATTCTCAAGCATATTTACCCACATAACAATATAATTAATCAATACACATACCATAAGCCCTCAAACCATAAGATCCTGTGTCGCCGTAACTTCAAAACCCAGGACCCCCGTAACGCCATAACCCCTTAACCCCCATGAACTCGTTTTACAGGCATTCCGGAAAAAAAATTCCGGAAACCAAAACCTACTTACCCCATAGTTTTCGGGTCGCTAAACACGAATCTTGTGCTCGTTTTACCCCATCAGATCAGGATTTCCCATAATCTCAAAAATGAAGCCCACGACCAATTGATCCAAATGTCTGAAATCGAATGTCGGGAAGCTGGCGTAAACGAATTGATAGTGAGACAAATCTAGTAATTTTCTACGCGTGTTTGCAATCCAGGGCACCTCCACGTGGTTGACGGTGGGCAACGGAGTTGTTTCGCCATCCGGCGGAGACCCTGGATAACGGCGTCTGAGCCGTCATGGCAAACACACGTAGTAAAGTTACGATGCAGGGATTGAAAACCCCAGTATCGGCGGCTGGTCAGGGTGCGAAAGCGGGCCCGCAGGCGTCGTCATCAAGCAACCGCAATTCCAAAAAGGTCGGTGCACCAGCATCGACGAAGACGAAAGTATCGATACATGTTCACGACAATCCCAACAAAGTAAACAATTTCTGTTATGTGTGCGGTCTTTTCGTCGTACCAAGCTGTCGGAAAACCATAACAGATGCTATTCAGAGTTCATACCTCTATTGCTTCGATCGTAATATGTCGAATCAAAATGAAGACTGGGTCCCTCACATTGTATGCACTTATTGTCACAAAATGTTACTTACGTGCCACAGAACTAAGGCCAAATCAAATTCAAAATTCAAATCACCAGTCGTATGGGGCAAACCAGAATCAAGAGATGATTGTTTTTTCTGTTTAACGGAAACCAAGGGATTTAATTCGAAAAATAAATCTAAAATAAAGTATAGGTACCCATCAAATGTTTCGCCTGCTACCTTCCTGGAAACCCCATACTGTCGCCCCATGGAATCAAACAACGTTAGTAAAGAAGCGATGGTAGAACAAGATGAAAATAACGTGAGTACCAGTGGCACTGAAGAAGATGAAGAATCGAACGAAGAATCTAGTTTGAGCGATGACGTCTGTAAAACGACTAAAGTTCCACAACAATTCAGTCAAGATGAGCTAAATGATTTGGGCCGAGAATTGGGTTTATCAAAAGAGGCACATGAACTTTTAGCTTCTAGGTTAAAAGAAAAGAATCTTTTAGAACAAGGTACTAAAATAACGATATACAGAAATCGCGAAAGCGAACTAAGACAGTTTTTTACACATGACGAATTTGAACATTTAGTATATTGTAACGATGTCGCTGGTCTTATAAACAGTTTAAAAGCTGATTTTTACAGGCCAAAAGATTGGCGCCTTTTTATCGACTCATCACTTCGTAGTTTGAAGGCAGTCCTCCTCCATAATACAAATGTCTTTGCTCCAATACCAATCGCTCATTCCACAGTTCTCAAAGAAAATTACGAAAATGCTCAGAATCTTTTGAACAAAATTAAATATTCGGAGCATGAGTGGCAGATTTGTGGTGACTTAAAAATCATTGGGATTATTTTGGGGATGCAAAGTGGTAATGTAAAATTCCCTTGTTTCCTTTGCCTTTTTGATAGTAGAGCTCGTAATAGTCACTACAAGGTGAAACATTGGCCCGAACGATCGTCGTTAAAACCAGGATCCGTGAATGTTACGAATCAACCGCTTGTACATCCATCGAAAATCATAATACCACCTTTACATTTAAAACTCGGGCTTATGAAACAGTTTGTAAGAGCTCTTGATAAATCAGGAGACTGTTTCAAGTATATTGCACAGAAAATGAACAAACTAAGTGATGCAAAATTGGAGGCAGGTGTATTTGATGGTCCACAAATCCGGAAACTTTTCAACGATTCATTGTTCATAAATCATATGACGAATACAGAGAAAGCTGCATGGACAAGTTTTTACAACGTCTCAACAAATTTCTTCGGAAATATGAAAAGTCCAAATTATAAGGAACTGGTGAGTGATCTTATTCACAATTTTGAAAGTCTAGGCTGCAACATGAGCGTTAAATTACATTTTTTAGATTCTCATATTAATTTCTTTCCAGATAAATTGGGCGACTTTAGTGAAGAGCAAGGAGAAAGATTCCACCAGGATATCAAAGATATGGAAAAAAGATACCAAGGAGTTTGGGGAGTAAATATGATGGCAGATTACGTTTGGAATTTGAAACGAGATGTTCAAGTGGATAGCCAAACTCATAAGCGACGTTCACTTCGTCGATCCTTCGAGAGTAAGCAAGTGAGATATCATAAAAGATGCAAAACAGAATGAAAAACTTTACTTTTATTCTACTTACATTTGTTTTTATTAATTTATATTCATATTTCTATTTGTGAGAGGCAAGGGGAACTCACGAAAATAAAGTACCCCGACAGTGAGAGGCGAGGGGAACTCACGAAAATAAAGCACCCCAAAGGGAACGGAATCCTGCTATGTCCACGTCGTCGTTCCTGGACTCGGCTGAATGTGGGTATTATATCGAGACACATTAAACACATGAGAAAAGAATATATTTCTCGCTTATCATAAACTAATAAAGTTCCTCACATAATAAGATACAGGACATTAGTTTAGCGTTGGAGACGCAAATATCTGTTGCAACCTCGCGTTGAAGATCTCTGTTGCTGATTAGGCTTGAACGTTTCAGAGTTCTTCGATTTTTGGGTTTGCGGCTCTGGAAAATGATAAAGTTGGGGAGTTTTCAGATTTTGAGCTGATAAATATTACTACACTTCAAAGAGTAGCGCGCATATTTCAACCTCGCAGTGTTTGAGACTCAATTCTTTGTTACAAAGCGAGCTATAAGGTTATACAGTAACCGAGTCACTGAAACTTAATATTCATATTGTCGGGAAATGCCTGTAAAACGAGTTTATGGGCGTCACGGGGTTATAGCATAACGGGGGTATACTGGGCTTATAGGTAACGGCTTTACGGGGTCAAAGGAGTTCAGGGCGTATGGTTTGTGATTCATTCGTGTGTCACGTGGATGAATATTCTTGATAATTACATAGTCACGAGTTATGGGGTTTTGGGGTTGATTTTTGAGGTTATGGAAGGTCCTGATGTGATGGGGTGAAACGGTCCTCGAATTCGTATTCAGCGGCCCCAAAAACATAGGGTAAGTAGGTTTTGGTTTCCAGAATTTTTTTTCCGGAATGCCTGTAAAACGAGTTATTGGGGGTTAAGGGGTTATGGCGTTACGGGGGTCCCGGGTTTTGAGGTTACGGCGACACAGGGTCTCAGAGTTTGAGGGCTTATGGTTTGTGTATTGATTAATTATATTGTTCTGTGGGTAAATATGCTTGAGAATTACATAGATCACGATTTTAGTGGTTTTTGGAGTTAAACTTTGAGATTATGGGGAATCAGGACCTGATGGGGTGAAACGGACTTCGGATTCGTGTTCAGCGACCCGAAAAACATAGGGTAGGGTAGGTTTGGTTTCTGACACTCGACTTTCATTTTTTTTTGTGGAGCTGTGTAATCATTAAGATAAATATAATCTTTGAAATAGAGAATTTTCCCTAAAGTCGCCCGTTTGTGGCCATAACCGCGCGGCATTGTGCTCGCCGTATCAGTAACGTTATCATCCTTGCGCTATTACGGCAAGCCGGCGACTTTGGGAAAAAGGCTACATTTGAAATATTTATTGAATCTAGTTAAAACTTCATAGGAATCTTTCATAATTGTTAGCGAAAAAATGTCTCACTGAAATGTAACGTTTGAGTCTTTCTCGCGTTATCAAAATAATAGTTCGGACTCTTTCTGTTGTATTCGTAATCGCGTTTCCAAGAGTAGCAAGAAGTTGACACGTGTATGTTCTAAATGAAATATGAAAATTTGTCGAGTAGTAAACCCAAAGTTTTCTAACTCGATGAATCGTCTTGAAATGTAATTGAGAGTGATTGCATCTATCGGGGAGAGCCCCGACAGCGCCGCAACCAATACTCAATTTAATTTCTTAATAATTATTATATTTGAAGTAGGGAGATATCTAAGGCTACTTTTTTCTCATAAGAGAGATAGTCTTAAGAGTTGAGCACTTAGATATCGAAAGGAGAGGAATTAGCAGGCTAACCACTGAATAAAGAAATTCATCTCAGGAAATTGCTGAGGCATTATTTCTAAACAATGTTTGCGCTGCTAAGCAAGGTAGGATAGTGAATCCTCTTGCGGCAGCAACGAGCGAATTTATACTTGCGAAATGGGCTCCTTTCTACGCTTGGTAGCCCCTACAACGCTATTTTTGAAATTGATATAAACTTTGCATATATTTTGTTGCGAAATGGCTCGATCGAGATTGCAATTTTATGATTTAAAAAATTAAATATGAAATAACGAATTTTTTAACATAAATCGTTTCTCGAGGAAAAATCGCCTTTTAGAGTTATAAGTAATACAATTCAATAATCAAATAACGCCAATTTTACAATAAATTTACGGAAAATTTTTACATAAAAAAATCGCTTGTAATTAGTGAAACGTTATTCAAATTAAAAACGATTAATATAGCTATCCAATTTTGAATAATAGTTATAAAACGAATTTGCAAATTTCTTTTTTAGCCATTTAAAAATCAGCAAATTAGTGACAATCATAATCATTAATTTTACAGATATGTACAATCGACTCGCTATCTAACAACGCAATTTTAATTGTTTAAAAAAATTATAAATTTTTTATTTATTGATAATTTAGTGAAGAATTAGTTACCAAAGTGTCAAATTCTTGTTTCTCTGTTTCAATACGTCGCGGACGTAATCGCATATTCGAATTAACAATATGATTATTTATTGCAAAATAACTAACAATATTAACTTGTAAATTAAATTGAACTAATAAATACCAACTTGAGAATTATAACAACATGAAATTCAGGATCAGCGCATCAAAATTGACTAAAAATGTGCTTTTGTTCATTCGAAAAACTTTATAATTGTCGATTTTGCATTGTAAACAATAAATTTCCCACGGTCGTGACGTCACGCTCCTTATATGGTAATTTTTTCGCAGAGCTGCCCTAACACGTTTGCATATGTGTGAGAAAAGCGCCTTCGCTCAATTACCACTTGTCTTGGATTGTCTCGTGCACGACGGGTTGCTATTTTGCAGAGAAAAAAAGGGACAAATCAGACTGGACCGTTACAGAAAGTCATTTCAGTCTTAACCTTCCCTGTATACTAAAAAAATAAATCAGTAAATAAATAAATAGCATTAATCCATACTAATCTTTGTATATTATACATTCAACGTGTGCGTTAGATAATTACATGCATATTTAAAAAAGAATTGATTAATTTTTGGTGATATTTGACAAAATAAGAGCAATTAATTTCGAAAAATATACAAAAATCACTTTCAATTTAGAATTTGAAATTAATAAATGTAAAACAATTAGCATTTTTCATTATGAATAAAATGGTGGTTTTCATTATTTATTTTCCTAGTTTTGGGAATGGAATTGCTAATGTGTCACATTTCGGAAAAATCAAAGTATTATTACATACAACCGCATTGCGTTCCCATCTACTGCTTCTGTCTGTTCAGCTCTTCTTCCTATTTTTCTGTTGATTAATCTTCTCTTCTTCTGTTATTCTCTTTCTTGCATATTTTCTTTTCAATTTTTCCTTTGTTACTTTCTTTTGCCTTTTCATCTTTGCCTTTGCTTTGCTTTTGCTCTCATTCTTGCTAATCATTTCATTTATCTTTCTCCTTATTAGGGCTTTGACACCTTTTTCTTAATTCCTATTGCTCCCTCTGCCGTTCCTTTCCTCAACCTCACTTATTTTATAATTGTATCTTATAATTTGTCTTCTAATTTTCCTTTTTCTTTCTCTTCTTCGATTCTTCTTCTTTTTCATTTTGCTCCATCCTCCAATACCTGCTTCCTCTCGCTTGTGTAGTTGCTAGTACTTGTGTTTTGTGTGTGTGTGTATGTGTGTGTATGTAGATGCGTCTGCGAGTCTTGCTTCTCTGTCTTCTGTTTCCGTCTCTCCTTAGGGTCTTGCAATTTTGTCCTCTTGTTTTTCTTTTTCTTTCTTCTCTTCGTTTCTTCTTTTCTTTACTTCCTATTATTATTTTTTTCCATTCTTCCCCTTCCTTTCTGCTTTATTCACATTTTCCTACTATGTGTTTCCAATTTTCTTCCTCTTTCATACACATTCTGCATCTCTTATTTTCTTCTTTTTCCCAATACCTGCTTCCTCTCGTTTCATTACTTAACCTAAACCTTTCCCTTATTTGTAGGCCTTTTATTCTTCCCTCTCCTTGAACTTCCTTTAACCTATACCTTTTCATTTCTTCTTTCAGTTCTTTCCATTCGTTTATGTATCTTGATTTTTCTAGTTTTTCTTCTAGTTCTTTTTCTTCTTTTTTCTTTAGCTCATCTCTTAATCCTTCCCAAAACTCTTCTCTCATTTCATCTCCCTCTTCCCTCTCTCTGTATATTTTACTTTTTTCTAGCCTTTCCTCTCTCTCCTCCTTCTTACCCTTTTTATCTTTTTCATTTCTTTCCCTTTTTTTTAGTTCTCTCCATGCTTCTTTTTTTCTTGAGCCATCTCTTTCTTCTCTTATTTTGTTTTCATACCTCATTGCTCTTTCTAATGCTGTTTCTTTCATTTCTTGTCTTCCTGTTTCCTATCGTATTAAGTAACTTGGCGTGTTTCTATCTAATCCTAATACCTACTTTATGTATTTTAGTTGTAGTCTCTCTATTTCTTCATATCTCTTCCATCCCCAGATTTCTGCTCCATACATAATCACGCTTTTCGCCAGTGTATCGAACAGGTTCATCCTTAGCTCCCAATTTTCTCTAAATAGCTTTTCTCCTAACCCCCCATAGTCTTCAGAGTCCCATATTTATTTTCCCTTCTACCTTCTTTATCTGCTTTCTATTTCCTTTATTTCTGCTTATCACATATCCCCAGTAGTTGTACTCTTTAACCATCTCTATCGTCTCACCTTCCCATTCGAATTCTTCTTCCTTCCCTCTTCCTCCTCCTCTTCTGCATTTCATCATCTTTGATTTACCTACATTTAACTCTAATCCCCTTTCTTCCAGGTATCTTTTTAATTTTTTCAGCATTGCTTTCATTCCACTTTCACTCTTTGCCAACATAACTATATCATCTGCATAACCTAATGTCCATATTTTCTTCCTTCCTATCACTACCCCTCCTTCCTGCACCTGCTTGATCTTCATTTCCAGATCGGCGAAGGCAAGATTAAATAGCGTGGTGCTCAAAGGGCACCCTTGCCTTACGCCTTTGTAAGTCTCAAACTCCACAATTATTTCTCCTCCAACTTTTACCTTACTTCCTGTTTTCTTGTATATTTCTTCTATTCTTTTCCTAATTTTTCTATTTATCCCTTTCTCTTTTATTGTTTCCCATATTTTCTTCCTCTTTATCTCGTCAAAAGCGGCCTTCATGTCGGCAAAGAATACAAACAGTTTTCCTCCTTTTTCTCTTATTTCCTTCCCTATTATTGTTTTTGATATATATATTGCGTCCATTGTTGCTCTTTTCTTGCTAAATCCCATCTACGTAACGCTTAGCGTTTCTTTAGCTTCTAGTTCTCTTTCCAGCTTTTTTCTCAGTATTTCCGCATATATTTTATATCCCGTGTCCATCAGCGTTATTCCTCTATAGTTTTCTACTTCTTCTTTCCTCCCTTTCATATATATATTGGTACTATTATTCCCTTCCTCCATTCTTCCGGATATTCTTCTCCGTTCCATATTCCGTTTAAGCATTTTCTCATACCTTTTATCAAGCTTTCCGTGCCTTCCATTCACGCTTCATTTGCTATATCATCTTCTCCTATCGCCTTTTTCTTTTTCATTTTTCTTATTACCTCTTTTACTTCTCTTTCTTTGATTTCTTCACCTTCCTCTCCTTCGCTATCTTTGGTTTCTTCCCCTTTGTTTCTTCCTTTTCTTTCTCTCCCAGTTGTTCCTTGAAGTGCTTTAACCATTCCTCTTTTCCTATATTTTCATCTAACCCAATTCTTTTCTTCCTATTGCTATTCACTTTATCCCAGAATTTTCTTCTCGTCTTATCTTTTCTTATTTCTTCAGCCACTCTTTTCCCCTCATCTTCTTTTGCTTTACTTATTTCCTCTCTGTACTCTGTATTCTCTCTTTGCTTCAAGGTATTTGCCTTTGTCTCCTTCCCCTTTTCTTACCTTATTTAACTCTGCCATCAACCTAGCCCTTTTTATCTTACATTCTTTTCTCCACCAGCTTTTTTTCGATCATTTTTTTTTCTTATCTTCTTTTTTACATATGCGTTCTTCACTCTATTTTTTATCTCTTTCCATTTTTCTGTTCCCTCTATTGCGTCTATCCATCTCTGATACTCCCTCATACCTTCCAGTCGTCTATCATTCTTTCTTCCTCTTCTTTTCTTTCTTCCGCTATTTCGTCTCCCAATTCCACCTCTATTGGTAAGTGGTCCGACTTTACCCTCTCTTTTATTTAAACTCTTTTTATTGCCTCATCACCTTCCTCGTTACCTACTACATAGTCTATCGTTGACATTCCTCTCGCTCCTATATATGTTATTTCTCCCTCTTCATCTCCTTCTTTTCTCCCATTCGTTATCACTAAGCCCCTTTCTCCTAGCCATTTTATCATTTCTTCTCCCTCTGCGTTTAACACTTTATCCTTGGCCTTTATTTCTTCTAGGTTTTCTTCTGTCTCTCATTCTCTCCCTTCATTTCCTGTTCTCGCGTTGAAGTCTCCTCCTATAATTATTGTTTTTTCTCTGTTCTCCTCTATCTCTTCGCTTAGGTATTCATAGTTTTCCTTCTTCTCATGTTGCATATACACCGATGCTATCATGTATTTCCTCCTTCAGATCTTTATTTCTCCTACTATTACCTCACTTGTCCTTTCTTTCTTCCATTCAACCTTACTCATCCCTTTCCTCTCTCTTACAGCCATTATTCCTCCCCCTATTTCTCTCCCCCTTGTTCCTTCCCTTGTTGAGTCTCTCCACTCTATGTTATACCCTTTCAGTTGTTTCTCCACACCAGTTCTTGCCCCTTGCCTCTTCACCCAGGTTTCCGTTAGCCCTATTATATCGAATTCTCTAACATATTCCTCCAGGCTCCTCATCCCCGCCACATTCCAGAATAGTATCTTTACTGCCTTTCTTCCCTCTCTCTCCCTTCCCTCCTATCTCTCTCTCTTTTATCAATATTGTTTTCGAAACCCTTCCGCCCTTTTTCCTACCATTTTTCCTTCTTTCTTGCTCCACCACCATTCTTCTTCCTCTGACTTCACCCCGTTATGCCACATCTTTACCTCTTTACCTTTACTTTTTATTTCTCTCGCTTTCCTTCTTACTTCCTCTCTTATCTTCCTCTGCTTCCACGTCCAGTCCTGATCTATATATATCTTTTTCTGTCCCAGCTTCTTTTTCTTCTTCATAATTCCTTCTTTTTGTTCCCATTCAGCGCATCTAATTTGCCACATATTTTTTCCTTTTTCTCTCCGATCACCCTTCTCCGCTGTCCCTCCAATTCTTCTCAGATTCACTATCTCTCCTTTCATTTCTAGTTCCTCCCTTAGCCAGGCCTCTGCCACTCCCTTCTTTTCCCATCTTAACTCACCCTATAAGTCTGTCACTATTATATTGTTTATCCTACTTTCTCTATCCATTTTTTCTCTCATATACTCTAATTCTTTCTTATTGTCTATTTCTGTTCCTGTTTGCTTCTTGTTTCCTCCTTCTATACTTTCTTTTAGTTTCACGCACTCCTCTTCCAACTAGTTCATCCTCTCTCCGCATTTTTCCTGCAGTTTCTTCTCTCTACGTTCTGCTTTTTACCTTTCTTCTTACATCTCTTTCTTTCTTTCTTCTCTCTCTCTCTCTCTCTTGTTCTCTCCTAACTTTTCCTATTTCTTGCTCCTATCTTTCTTCTCTTCTTTTCCCCTCTACCTCCATTCTTTCCATTTTTCCCATTATTTCTTTAAACATATCTGTCCATTCTTTCCTTTCATCCTCTCATACCTGTCTTAAATCCCTTATATCTGCCCGTATCTTTTCCATTATATTTTCTGCACCACTACTTTTTCCCACTTCTCTTATCCTGTTGTCCAATCCTTCTCCCCCTTCCCCTTCCGTCTCGCTCCCCTCGCTTTCACTCTTGCATCTCTTTGCCTCTCTCATTTCTCCTCTATTATTCTCCCTCATCCCCTCTCCGCTCTCTCTCCCCCTTGCCACCTTTACTCTTTTCTTCTTTTCCTCCTCTGGACCTTTCTTATCCATCCTTCCACCTTTATCTCTTAATTTTTCTGTTGGCAAAAATCTTTCCATCACTATCCCGTACGCCTTAATTCGACTCTAATTCTACTCGTGATCCCACCTTTATTCCCTGTCTTACCTTTTCTGTCTCCGCCTTTACTTCTTACCGCCCCTCCTCTCTACCTGCCTCTCCCGCTTTCCAATTTTCTCTCTTAACCTCAAGTTTTCTTTTTTTCTTTATTCCTCTCTCTCTGCTTTTTCCTGCTCTTCTCTTAGCCTCTCTCTCTCTACTCCACTCTTCTTCCGCCTCCACGCTCTTTTCACCTCTATTTCTCTCCTCAAACACTTTTCCTCTTTAACTTTCTCACCAAAACTCGCACTCATAGCCAAGACACGTCCACACTCTTCCACCGCCCTTCCCTCTCCATATATATATAATAGCATTATTAGTTATATATATATTAGCGCTTTTGGGCCCTAAACCAATCGTGTAGCTAATATACACGATAAGAACTGTTCGGGGTACTAGTGGCAGTGGCTCTAGTGGTAGAACATCGTTCTGCGAATCCAGAGGATGCGGGTTCGATCTCCCTGTTACGCCCTGAGACGTAAAATTAAATCATTTTGAGATCAACGGCAATCATGCGAATTTAAAGTAGCAAAATAAGCACAAAATGTATTTCACCTTCTTTTTTTATTTTACGAAACGCAAAAGTTAATAAATCAAATTCAGCAGAAAACTCAATTGAGAAATTGAAACATCAACTTGATTACTCGACAACTAAATGTAAGTCAGTAAGCCAATATATAAAACAGCGTCTCAATTTTTTAGCCAGTTGATTCGCGACTCGCGATAATTCTACTGTACCACTTGACTCTGCCACTCATTGAGTGAAATCCAATTATTAAATAAAGTGTTATTAAATATTATTAAATAAAGTGTATCAAGTTCATTTCTATAATTTCCATACGAAATATTCTCAATAATAAAGAAACCAATTTAAGAAGAAAATAATATAAAGGAACAAGGAGTAAGATAATAATTTATCAACATCTTCAACAATATATATATAACCCAGGTAAGTCCTGCCATTATACATATTATATTATAATCATACCGTGATAAAATAAATTTTACTCATATTAAACGAATACATGTCACGGCTACGGAGTCGCGACATAACAAATTGGTTCCGGTACAAAAAGGGTGTTTACTTTGCATCAAGTAAAACTTAAAAAAAAAAAAAATTAAATTTTAATGAACAATAAAGATTCTTCTAGTTCTGACAACGCGAAAAGACTTACGCGACTGCAAGTAAAAACTAAACCAGAATTAAAAAGCGGTATAATTAAACCAAGCACATCTATTACAAATCCTTTTAAAAAATCAAATAAACTCGCGCGTTCTCCTCCTAGAACAAATAGCGAGAACAATAAAATAAAAATTTCAGAAAATCTAGAGAAGTTAAATAAACAAATAACACAAGAAAAATTAATTGATATATTAGACACTGATATTCCAGAAGAAAACTCACAACAAAAATTAACATTAAATTTTGAATATCCGAATTCACCGTCGAATTTAGACTTCACTTTCGATCAAAATTACGATTCTTCATTTAATAATAACGAATACACGGACATCGGTGGTATTTTAAACGAACAAAGTATTTGTAGTGAGTCAAAAAACTTAATAAACAAAAACGAAAATTTCGGACAATTAGTGCCTTATAATTCAAACATCCAATTACAGAAAACTGAACAAATCGAAAATATTAATACGAAAGCAAACGTCAGCGAAATGTCGCAACCGCTGAGATTACCACTCAAGTATGTCGCGGATTTAATCCCACAGTTCGACGGCAAAAACATAACACTCAGCGAATATATCGACAAATTAAAAACTGCAAAGTCAATAGTTTCTGAAATAGATGAATCAAATTTAATACCAATTTTAAAATGCAAGCTAAGTTGAGAAATTTATAAAGCACTAGCTAATATAAAAATCAATAAAATAGACGATTATATTAAAGCTATAAAACAATTATTTCCTTCTTTAGATAATATTCATAGTTTATACGGGAAACTTACGGATATTATTCAAAAACCAAACGAATCAGTTCTTACATATGCAAATCGGTTGATAGATCTAGTTGTACAGATCAAAGAATTAAAAAAACTACAAGTAGATACTGATGAAACCTTTAAGGCATTTGAAAAAACAATAAATGAAGACGCATTAATAAATTTTAAAAATGGCTTACAACAAAATATTCGAATAGAATTAAAAGATTATAACAATTTAAGCACTGCTGTACAAGAAGCCATACAAATCGAAACAAAATTCAAAAAACATAAAATATTAATAGGTGGAATTACCGACATTACCCAAAACACACCTGATTCAACTACCGTTTCGGCAAATGTTAATAATATTTACAATTGTCAAATCTGTGAAAGCTACAATCATGAAGCTTTATTTTGTCACAACGGGTCATGCGTATACTGCAAATCTAACGACCATTTATCAAACAATTGTAAAGTGGCAAAATCAAAAATTGAACTCATATGCAAATTTTGCAATGCTAAAGGACACTCAATAGACGGTTGCAAATTTAACAAAATAAAAGGAAACCATTGCCAATACTGTCAAGTGATGGGACATTCTGTCATACAATGCCCATTCATTACAGAATACGAAGTATGTTGGAAATGTAAAGAAAGTGGACACAGCCCATACACCTGTTTAAAACCTCTTAAAACACCAGATCCTTGTGCGGCTTGTGACAGTACAGGACACACAGTATTAAATTGTCCAAATGTAACATGTAAACGTTGTAATAAAATCGGCCACTCGGTAAAATTTTGTCCAAACTCAGACGAAATGAGAAATTACAGAATCGCAGCGTGTGCAATTTGCAACGAAGAAAGTCATGAAACAAACGACTGCAAATTGGTAAAAATTTTGAACACCTACACTAAAAACAATAGAAGCAATGATAACAGAGATAATACAAACTCAAATTTTAATAACAATACACGTAGAAATGGAAACAACGATTACAACAGTAGACCTACACGATATAATAATTTTGGAAGAAACAACGATACAAAATGCGACTATTGTCACATGCGAAATCACACAATCGAAAATTGCTTAAAAATAAAAGCACTTGAGAAAAATGCAAAAAAAAGTATTGTATGTTCTTATTGCAAAGAAACAGGTCATAAAATCGAAGCATGTCCAATTATAAAATCACTAGAGAGCAGTCAAGAAAAATTCTGCTCAATTTGCAAACGAACGGACCATACAGACTCACAATGCTTTAGACGAAATAATCAGGGAAACGAATAGATTCTTCCGAAATCAAGTACACGGAAGAACAACATAGTGAGTCACTTACTACAGAAGCAAAAAGCAATATAATGACAACACTAAACGTTGAAACTGCTGACACAAACGAACTTGACATAATTAACTCAGCAAATCAAAATAACGTGAAAATAACAACAGAAGAAAAATTATGTTTCGAATGTAAAGAAAACGTAGAATTCAAAAATACATTCAAAACTAAAGTATCAATGTATCTTTTAAAATTAGAAAATTTATTACAATATATACAAATACCAAATCCATTTTCAAGCATTAATTTCAACTTACTGGTTGATAGTGGAGCTCAAATAAACATTATAAAAAGTAACCAAATACCAGCAAACGCCATACTAGATTCCGAGAAAATTGCACTATCAGGAATTACTGACAAAACAATAGAAACATTAGGACTAGTAAAAATAATCATCAATGGATTATTAGTCGATTTCCACGTTGCTCCAAAAGAATTTTCAATTCCTTACGATGGAATACTAGGAATACCTATTCTGAAAGAACACAAATTAAGACTAGACGAAGGTTACTTGGAAATAAATAATCGGAAAATACAACTCATATCAGTCCCTTTAAATACAAACAATTCAATT
This sequence comes from Phymastichus coffea, assembly GCF_024137745.1. NCBI lineage: Eukaryota > Metazoa > Arthropoda > Insecta > Hymenoptera > Eulophidae > Phymastichus > Phymastichus coffea. The sequence continues at coordinate 428,312 of NW_026706822.1, read as the reverse complement.
GCTATTAACGAAAAAAAAGAAAGGACAGCAACAAGAATAACAGAAGAACAAAAAATTTTTCTAAGCAAAACTCTACAAAACATTAATAAAGAAAATAAAAAAGAATGTGAAAAAGAAAAAGACAAAAATTATACAGTACCTGAAAATAATTATAATTTACAACAAAATGATACAAAAATAATATACCCCACAATCACCGAACAAATGAACACTACAACAGCAAATAAATTAAACAATGAAATAATTTCATCAGACAATACGAAACAGGATATAGAAACTTGTAAAGAGTCAACCAAAACATTCTTCCCTTCAAAAGGACTTACAAATTTAAAATTAGAATTAGAAAAAAATCCTTTACAAGTAAAACTTTTGATTAACCATATAAATATGACAATGAATAATGACAATATATTCAACACAAATGACGAATTTATCGAAAATTATAACTATAAACAATTTATGTCTGTCATAAAAGAAAATACTGAAATAGAATTCCCTCCTGAAAACAACATACTAGAAGAAACTCAAACATACCAATATATTTCTTTCGATTTAGACAATTTTCCAGACAATATCGACCTAACGGAAAATACAGATTTCAATGTCAATGAAAATGAAATTTTTCATGCAGGCAGTATAAACTTCCTAGGAGAAGAACAAGAAGAATCAGAAAATAATCAATTAAACCACAAAGAAAAAGTCTTCGAAAAAATAAATTTAACTGACCTACAAGGAAATGATTATAAAAAAATGAAAAAATTGATTGAAAAAATTGAAGACATATTTTGGGTTGAAGGCGATAAATTAGGTACCTGCAACATAGAACAACACGAAATAAATTTAATTGACGATAAACCAGTCTATGTGAAACAATTCCCCTTACCACATAAATTACGAGACATCGCAATAGAAGAAGTGAAAAAACTAATATCTCAAAAACTAATCCAAAATTCAAAAAGTGCTTTTAATGCACCAACATGGATAGTTAAGAAGAAAAGCTTGGCAGATGGAAAAACCAGATGGCGATTAGTTATCGACTACAGAAAATTAAATGAAAAAACTGTTCCCGATCCATATTTAATTCCAAACATAACCGAAATGTTCGACCAATTAGGGAAAGCAAAATATTATCACGTCGTTGACCTAAAATCAGGCTTTCATCAAGTAAAAATGCATCCAAAAGATATTTTTAAAACAGCATTCAGTATACATCCTTTAGGACGATTTGAATTCCTTGTTTTACCATTTGGCCTAATAAATTCACCTAGAACATTTCAAAGAATACTAAACACAGTTCTAGGCGACCTAATTGCCAATACATGTTTTGTCTTTATTGACGATATAATTGTTTTCGGAGAAACAGTAGACGAAGTCAACGAAAGATTTTATACAGTAGCCCAAAATCTAAGAGAAGCTGGTCTAAAACTCGAACCTCAAAAATGTGACTGGTTAAAAACAGAAGTATCATTTTTAGGACACATTATAAGCGAATCGGGTATCAAACCAGACAAAAAAAAAATACAAGCCGTCGAAGCTTTCCCAACACCAAAAACTACAAAAAACGTAAGAGAATTCCTCGGACTCTGCAATTACTATAGACGTTTTGTTCCGAATTTCGCTGAAATAACAAAACCATTAACTATACTCTTACACAAAAATGTAAAATTTTTCTGGAAAATAGAACAACAACAAGCATTAGACAAATTAAAGAAATTACTATGTGAAGCTCCTATTCTACAATATCCAAAATTTAACAAACCCTACATCATTAGAACAGATGCATCAAACCATAGCTTAGGCGCAGTACTATCTCAAGGAGAATTGGGACACGATAGACCCATCGCATACGCATCAAGAGTTCTAAGTAAAACAGAACAAAATTATATGACTTACGAAAGAGAAGCTCTGGGAATAATTTTCGCAATCAAAACATTCCGAACTTACTTATTCGGTAACAAATTTACTGTTGTAACGGATCACAAACCCCTACTATCATTAAAATCAGCCGATAACAATAGCAGAGTACAAAAATGGCGATTAAAATTAGTCGATTACGATTTCGACATAATTTACCGCCCGGGTAAAGAAAACGGCCCAGCTGACTGTTTATCAAGAAACCCTATAGAAGCTAAAATATGTGTCACAACGCGAGCACAGAAAGCAAAATCAAAAAATGAAATAATACCAACTCAAAAATTAAATAACAACGAGAAAATAAAAATTATGAATAACAAAAGAATTCAAGAAAAGAACAAAAGAAAACGTACACGCAAATACAGCAACACGAATAATAATCAAAACGAAAAAAATAAACACACTAACAAAAACAAAAATAATGACACGAATAGTGATAACATCGTTTATAGTAAAAATTCAATACAATTTCGAAACGACAACATAATTCACATAATATCCGAAAAACACAAAGAATTAGATGAAAACACTAACAGTATACTAATAAAAAAGAACCTAAAAATCAATGAAAACTTATCTATAAACGAAATAGATACATTAAACTATGGAAAAAAGAAAATATTTATTTTATGTCTAAACACTGCTACATCAGCAGAAACAAAAAAGCAAAATCTAACCGAACTGTTCGAAAATTTAAAACACCTTTTAATACAAAATAACATTTCAACAATAAGTATTTCAAAGAATATCAACATAATAAACATATGGTGGTCGGAAATAGAAGACATAATCAAAACAATCTTCAAAGAAAGCAACATTAAAATCATAGTTTGCATGAACCACATCGAATACATAAGCGATCTAGATCAAAGAAACGAACTATTTAAAATATATCACACTTCTAAACTCGGAGGTCATTCAGGAGTAAACCGAACCTACAATAAAATTAAAGAAAAATATTGCTGGGAAAATTTAAAAAAAGACATACAAAAAAGAATTTCAATGTGCCAAGAATGCCAAAGAAACAAACTAAAACGAAAACCAACAAGACAACCGATGACTTTAACAGACACACCTTTCAAACCATTCGATAAAGTTGCCATGGACATAATGGGACCATTCGAGATTACAAAAAATAATAATCGATACATACTCTCAATTCAAGACCAACTTTCAAAATTTATTACTCTCACAGCGTTAAAAGATCAAACCGCGGAATCGGTAAGCGAAGCTTTTATAAAAAGATTCATTTGTATTTTCGGAACGCCAAAAGTAGTATTAACCGACAAAGCTCAGAACTTTAAAAGTAAACTGCTAAAACAAATAGCAAAACGATTTCAATTCGAAAAAATCGAAACAACATCATTCTCACCACAATCCAACGGCTCTGTCGAGAGAGCTAACCATCCTCTCTGTGAATTTATTAAACAATTCATATCAAAAAAATGTGAATGGGATGAACTTTTAGAACTGGCACAATTTAATTATAACACCAGCATTCACACTGGTCATAAATTCACGCCACATGAACTTGTTTTTGCCTTTCCAGCCAAATTACCATTTAGCGTACCGCTGAAAAAATCCGAATAATTACCAACATTTAACGGATACTTAGAAAATTTAATAAAAAACATGAACGAACTAGCACACATGGCTAGAGAAAACTTAATAATTTCAAAACAAAAATCAAAACAATACTATGACCGATTTATGAACCCTATAGAATTCAAAATCGGAGACAAAGTCTGGTTCATGAAAGAGCCAAACCCGGGGAAATTGGAGAAAAATAAATACTTAGGACCGTTTGAAATACTAAAAATAACAGAAAAAGGCAGCGTTGTAATAAATTACAACGGGAAACCAAAAACAGTTCATGCGAATAAATTAAGTTTAGTTAAACAAATAAATTAATATTCTTTTTATTTCAGAAAATACAATGGAACAATATTCACTAGTTATATTAATACTAATCACTCTCATTCAAACAAGCAAAGGGCTCATCGGATTTAACTGCGCTTCAACCAACCCAACCATTACAACATACTCCCTTGTGGACACTGGAGAATGTGACTTCCACGAAACAAAAATAAATTCAACACAATTTACAATAGAATTACTACAAAAAACCGAATTGAAATCGATAAAAATCGTCCAATGTAAAATAGTAATACAACGTACAGTTTTTCATTGCGGCATGTTTAGCCATTTAGGCCCAACAGAAAACGCACTTCAAGAATACGTTTACGATATATCACACGATGATTGTAATAACATACACCAAACGGGTATTTTCAAATACGATAACGTACACATTATAACAGGACTAAAAATTAACTCTACAACATCCAAAGAATTAGACTTAGCAGGAAAAGTAGAGGGAAAATCTTGCTCAGGAGCAACCTATGCCGATAATTTCGGAACATGGAGTAACGTTTTTGTACAAGGTCTTATAAGAATAACTCTATGGGAAAGTTACGCAGCAGTTAGATTAGAAAACGACAAAATCAAATTAAATTCGGGTACGGTATGCAAATTTTCAGACCAACACTGTATTGATATGGAAGGAGGCCACACTTTTTGGCCATTATTACCACGCGAAAATTGCTTTAAAAATCAATATGATATTTTATATAGAGGCTCGGTCACTAAAATAACCTCACCTAACCAAGAAACAATATTTAGCCTAAATACAGAAGAAATATCTTTTGCATTGTCAACTAGAGGGAATATAAGTTTTTGTAATAGAATCCTAACAAAAACCGAACACCCAAAACTCTTTGTATATGAAAAGTCTAACATCAATGTACTATATGACAATGACATTCGGACAAAGCAAGGGATACTTAATTATGATTTATTCACGTATTTTAATAGTAAATTCGTGTATGTAGAGAAACATTTTAGGTTAGAAACAAAAAACCTTTACTTAAATATTTTAAAACAAAAATGTGAACTGGACAGAAAATTCCTATACAATTCCCTATCCATTGCATCCATTGCACCTGACGAATTTGCATATAGCCTCATGGAGAAGCCTGGGTACATAGCTCGGCTGGCAGGGGAAGCCGTACATATCATACAATGTACGCCAACTGAAGTCCAACTACTTCACACAGACAGATGTTTCGTACAACTTCCAGTAAAATCAAAAAACGGAACATACTACCTCACACCAAAGACACACATCTTACTGAAAACAGGAACAGAAATAAACTGCAATGCAATCATCCCCCAATACTACAAAATTGGAAATCAATGGATAAATCTTACACCAACACCAAGAAAAGCAACTAACGCAGTTTTGACATTGAAACCAAATACTACAATAACATGGCAACCGACCGAACTAGAGTCATTAGCAACCAGTGGCATTTATTCTCAAGAAGATCTGCAACAGTTACAGGACCATATACACTTTCCTATGGAGAAAACAGCACTCCTCAACGTAATTGCAAGAGGTATGCAAGGCGACGAAAGTATGCAAGGAGGACTAATATCAAACTTGATATTCACTGAAAAAACTCTAACCGATCTAGCAGAAAACCTCTGGACCAAAACCATCAATAAACTCACTAAATTCGGCTCTATAAGTTCCGCCATTATAATGAGTATTATCATATTTCAATGCGTCAAAAGCGTGTTTAACGTGATAATCAGAGGATATACGTTGCATTCAATATATGGATTCTCAACATATTTGCTAGCAGCAGTGTTCAGCTCTATCACACACTTACTGATAGCGTTAAACAAACCACTCGCCAAACAAAAATACAAAGACACAACGAAAAATAATGAATATGAATTGCAGCAAATAGTGATTGACCACCCAGAAACCACCATACAAAAATCACCACCTCTATATCTCCAAACCATACACAAAGAACCACCAAAAATCATACCTGCAGCACCAATTCCAAACAAAATTTCCAAAACAAACAAATATGATACTCCAATCTTCACATTAGACTTGCATTAATAATAATCACAAATTTATATAAATAAAGACCCTAAAATGGAACTCTACTGCACCGTTATACAAAATATTATCATTTTCAGAATATAATTACTATTAGTTTTAAGATAAAATTTATAACGAAGTAAAATTGACGAAGACCTCAAATTGATATAAACTTAACTATTTCTTTCTTTTACGTTGATATCGCATCGATATGCAACTATCTAGCCACGGAGGTGTTACGTCCTGAGACGTAAAATTAAATCATTTTGAGATCAACAGCAATCATGCGAATTGAAAGTAGCAAAATAAGCACAAAATGTATTTCACCTTCTTTTTTTATTTTACGAAACGCAAAAATTAATAAATCAAATTCAGCAGAAAACTCAATTGAGAAATTGAAACATCAACTTGATTACTCGATAACTAAATGTAAGTCAGTAAGCCAATATATAAAACAGCGTCTCAATTTTTTAGCCAGTTGATTCGCGACTCGCGACAATTCTACTGTACCACTTGACTCTGCCACTCATTGAGTGAAATCCAATTATTAAATAAAGTGTTATTAAATATTATTAAATAAAGTGTATCAAGTTCATTTCTATAATTTCCATACGAAATATTCTCAATAATAAAGAAACCAATTTAAGAAGAAAATAATATAAAGGAACAAGGAGTAAGATAATAATTTATCAACATCTTCAACAATATATATATAACCCAGATATGTCCTGCCATTATACATATTATATTATAATCATACCGTGATAAAATAAATTTTACTCATATTAAACGAATACATGTCACGGCTACGGAGTCGCGACATAACACCCCAATCTGTCCGTTCGTTTTTTTTCTATAAAATTTCACCTTATTACGTCTAAAAAATTTAACACACACACGCACGCGCGCACACACACACACACATACGCATGATGAACGGAAAGCATGCGAACGCACGGGCATCGGCTCAGAGAGTATATCAGCTCAGTAGGGGAGGGGGGCTCAATGAACCGAAAGTGTGAAACATAGAATGCACTGGCATCAGCTTCGTAAGGGGGGAGGAGAGATGTCTCGACAGTGCCGACGCGCGTAAGAGGAGGGTAAGTGAGTTGACAGTGCTGAGCTGAAGATGCACGGGTATCAGCTCAGGGAATCAGATAAGTGAGCTGATACCCCCCTGAGCTAAGGCCTCTCTTGTATACCTACTATTAATGAAGTAGAGGAGCAGGAGAGGAAGGTCATCAATGGTAAATATACACATTGTATTTTTTTGTTAATGAAATTTTTTTTATTGATCAAAATAAATCTTATTCTACATGTCATTTCTTACAAGAATACTTATAGATATCCGACAATAATTTCATCGCTCTCTTCTCAATCCATGCACCAACCATTTATGTAAAACTTTTTCGTGAATTTGACGTTTTGAAGTGCGCACGTGGTTACGTATTTATCTTTATTATTAGGATACACAGTAACTGATTTCATACTTTTGAAAAAGGAATAGCCCCAATCATTCAAGTAGAACACTTTGAGGCCATATCGTTCTAACGACTCTTTTTTCAGATCTCCGGTAACAAAAATTTTTGTGGCATTTTGGGGTATGTCTATGACGATGAATTTATGTTCTTCACATTTCATTTTTATATCGACGTATCTGTCCGAAGTTATTATGAAGTATAGGCTCTTACATTTCCATGAACGTTAGTAATTGGTGGTTAATATTCTAGGCGGCAATAATGGGAGTGCTTGATCATAATCGAGACCGTTGCACCCTACAGTAATTTCTTTTCTCGGAGTATCTCTCTCTGGCTAATATAGATGAATGATCTTGACTTTTGCATTGATGGAGAGTTTAGCGGAATGAGTCGAAGAGCTCCTGTTGGTGACACAGCCGTGGCAGAAAAAGCTCTTTCCTTGAGTTTACACTTACTTTTAAATCGATGCGCAGCGTACTAGAGTGCGCTTATAGTTGTTTTCTAGGAAGACGTGGCGTAAATGATGGTCATCGATAGACGCGAGAGGACACGCAGTAGTCATTGCGCGAAATATGAAATCTCATCGTTACATATGCTCCGGAAATTTGTCGTGATGAGTAGCAAAGATAGAGATGCTCCGGACTTTCGTGATACTCTCTCGGTAAATTTGGTATCTTTTGACAAATAACCGCCATCAATTTCAAATTACCGATAATAAAGCTTAAACTCAGATGCTCGCTTAAATCCCATCATACACAGGTTATATAGTGATAGTATGTTGTAGTGCGGTAGTGATACTTGATATTATTTACGTTATTCATTTATACATACTCTCATTCAAAAAACATAACTACAAAAGCATAAAATTTATATTACAATTTATAAAATGATACCATATCGAGAATACAGAGACATCAGACGAAAGAGCAGAAACAGGTACACCGGAAGCGGACAATCATATATTTGACCGATTTATACGAAGATTCGTGCGGTTATAGGTACCCTTAATAACTTTAAAAATGCTTGGATCAACCAAGACAAAAGATTTTTTTCCGATAACCTCTGAAATTCGGTAAGGACCTTCATATAGGTGAAAAAATTTATGTGTAACCTTATCGAGTGCGTTTGATAAATGCCTAAATCTTAGCATCACTAATTGTAAGTCATTTATTCTTAACTTAAATTTTAATATTTTTTGCCCTTTTAATTGATGCTTAAAGCATCTTTTTATACTTTAAATGCTAACGTTATTATCAATTGCTTATTAATAGGAGGTTGATGTGGAAGCCTAACAATCTTCATTATTTCATGTTGAACCGATTTGACAAAATGCAATTGTAAAATTTGTAGTAACATTCAGCAGATTTTCAATTATCGGCACATATGTATGACTTTTTTCACATAATGTTCGAAACAAGCACCCTATTTCTGTCAATACGGTTCTATTCTGTTCTAGCTCTATTCTGTTCCGTCGAATTCTATTGGGGGGGTGACGAATACTATTGAAAATTACTTTGATACCCAAACTATCAATCCAAGCTAAGTACCATTATCACTCAAGATTCTTTTCGGTTTGCCATATTCCGGAATATAAGCATGAATTAATTGTATCAACTGAGGCAATTGCAGTAGCTTTTTTCATTGGATAAAGTCTATTTAATTTCAAAAAGGATTCAAAGACAACAAATGTATATTCCACTCCCACCCTCTCTTGCCGGACTCGGTGAGACCCATAAAAATCTACGCTAATAAAGTTTGAAGGAGCTTTAGATGCTATGAGATTATACGGTCCCTTCATTGCGACCGAAAAGTATTTTACGCGTTGACACAAGTCACAACCCAAGACATACTTTTTAATGTCCTTGTACATAAATATCCAATAATAAAAATGTTTTACATATGTCAATGTTTTAAATACTCCAGGATGTTCAAGCTTATTATAAATATATTTTATTATTTGTTCCTTCAGTAATATAGGAAACATTATTCTGTATTTTTCATGTTTCCGATCATAAATAAACAAAAATTGCTGGAATAACTGGAAATTTTTATTTGATTCTCTATTTTTATTTCTGTTTCAACTATCTATAATACTTTTACAATCTATCCTCTAATTGTATCGTCTAATTGTATCCTCCAATTGTAATTTATTCAAATTTTTAATATTATTTTTAATGTAGAATTATTCTGATTTAACGTCATGATAACTAGAGCAGAAATTTTTTCATTAATAAAAAGCGGTAAAAATTCATTTAGAAATCCAATCATAAATTTTATCATTAAATTTATCATTATTTTTATTAAAAAATTTACCATTAAAATTCCTACTAAGAAAATTCGTGACAATATTATTTGTCCCTTTGCATATTTAACATCAAAATTATATCATTGTAATAAGAAACTACATCTAATTAAACGAGCGTTCTGATATATCGATGAAGCCAAAAATGTTAAACATTTGTAGTCAGTGACTATTGGTCTTTTAACACTGTTAGAGGGATAAATTTTGAGAGTTGGTCTTGAATTAAAGTATGTATCGATTATTATTTTTTGTAATCTCGAATGGTCCCATTATATCCATGGCAACTTTATCAAATTATTTGAAAGTTGTCTCGGTCAAAGTCATCGGTTGTCTTATTGGTTTACGTTTTAATTTGTTTCTTTGACATTCTTGGTACATTGAAATTCTTTTTTGTATGTCTTTCTTTAGATTTTTCCAGCAATATTTCTCTTTAATTTTATTGTAAGTTCGCTTAATTCCTCAACGACCTCTCAATTTAGAAGTGTGATATATTTTAAATAAAGAGTTCGTTTCTCTGATCTAATTCACTCACATATTCGATATAATTCATGCAAACGATGATTTTAATATTACTTTCTTTGAAGTTTGTTTTGTGTTTACGTGTTCGTTTTCTTTTATTTTGTTCTTGAATTCTTTTGTTATTCATAATTTTTATTACGTCGTTGTTATTTAATGATTGGGTTGGTATTATTTCGTATTTTAATTTTGCTTTCTGTGTCTGCATGGTGACGCATGTTTTAGCTTCTATAGGGTTCTTCGATAAACAATCAACCAGGTTGTTTTCGTTACCCGGGCGGTAAATTATATCGAAGTCATAATCGACTAATTTTAATCGCCATTTTTGCACTCTGCTATTATTATCGGCTGACTTTAATAAGAGTAGAGGTTTGTGATCAGTTACTACAGTAAATTTGTTACCAAATAAGTTGGTTCGGAATGTTTTAATTGCGAATAATATTCCAAGGGTTTCTCTTTCGTAAGTCATATAGATTTGTTCTGTTTTGTTTAAATGTCTGGAGGCATATGCGATGGGTATGTCATAATCCAATTCTTCTTGAGAGAGCACCGCATCTAAACTGTGGTGTGACGCATCCGTTCTAACGATGTAAGGCATGTCGAATTGAGAATATTGTAAAATAGGAGCTCCGCATAGTAATTTCCTCAGTTTATCCAATGCCTGTTATTCTACTTTCCAAATAAATTTTACATTTTTATGCAGAAGTATCGTTAGCGGTTTTGTTATTTTAGCAAAATTCGGAACAAAACGTCTATAATAACTGCAAAGCCTGAGGAATTCTCTTACGTTTTTTGTTACCTTCGATGTTGGAAAAGCTTCAACGGCTTGTATTTTTTTTTGTCTGATTTGATACCGGATTTACTTATATTGTACCCAAAAAAAGATACTTTTGTTTTAAGTGGGAGTTTGTTCTTAAATAAATTTCCCATTTTCAGATTTATCTCCCCCGTTACATGGCGCCCAACTGGTATTAAGACCCGTTTCGTGCGAATAGGATTGTGCGTCGAAGGTAATCGACGCACGAGAGAGAGAGACGATTGCGCGAGCGCTTAGGAAGGTTTGAGCGGGTGGTAGCGCGAGATCGTGAGCGGTACGCCCTCTGCCGGGGAAAAAACGAAACCACTTCGAACCTTTAGATTAAAATTGTTAAGTTGATTGTAAAAAGGGCCGAAAGCGATAATTGTAAGTAGGTCGAAGTGATTTCGGGTCGTTCGGAGTAATCAGGTGTTAACCCATTTCAGCTATAGTTTGGTGGATAAAGGGGGGTTGGAAGCATCTGATCGACGACAAAGGCAGAGAGCGCGACCTAATCGTGCAGTCCATAAAATATTAGCCAGGCGGAGCAAGCAAACAGCAGGCTCCAACCTTAGGTAGGATATTTTTATAATATTTATAGATAGTTTGCGGAGACTGCGCGCGCTCATAATCTCGCGAGTTTATGCCTTATAAAAAGGAGGCATTAAGGGTAAGTACACTAAATAGTGTATACCCCGCTCATACCTTGGGTGATAGGAAGCAGTAGTGGTCGATTAGGCCGATAATTTCAAACCTCGACCGCATCCTACACCCATGCGGAGGCAAGATGACTCTGTTGTCAGCTCAGATTGACAATTGGGCATTAGAGCTGACCTCCGCAGAGCGCGAACGCTACTTGGCGGATTTAGAGCTGGGCAAGGATGGAAGTGTCATCCAACAGGCGGCTAGGCTTGGGAGATGGTTGCTAGGAGAGTACACCGTCACAGATTTCGAGGAAACCGCGCACAGTAAAGAGGTGGCGGGGCACAGGAGGCGCACCCGACAAGCGTGGCTCGACACAGTCTGTGATGAGTTGGAAAACCACAGCGCAGATGAAAACAGCGACCATCCCCTCAGAATCATCAATAGGGAGGGAATATCCTTGACAGATATGTCAAGGACATTCGCCAGCCCAGATGAGAGTTCTGAAGGTGAAGCCAGCTGCCAGGAAGAGGACGAACTCATCCGCAAGGCCCTCCACACTCAGGAGCAGGAGGAGAGGGAGAGGAGACGGAGCAATCCGGATCTCAGGTCGCAGGAATCCTGCACCCGGAAGGAATCTCAGGAAGAATTATCCTTGAGTGAAGTCTTCCGGGAAATAGAGTACCTGAAGGAGGGAGTCGACCGTAACCGCAAGCTGGTAGGTCGAATCATAGAAACCCTTCAGACTCTGCAGGGAATACAGGTGTGTGCGGAGCGCGAGGCACAGGACATGCGCCTACGAATACGAGAGTTGGAAGACGCAATGCATGAGATGGCCAATGCTAGCCGTTCTTCTCAGCGCGACTCGGTTCAACCGCGCTCCGGACGTAATGTGGACTCTCAGGATACATTCACCTGTCACTACGATTCTGGGATTCCGGGAAGCACACCGGCTCCTCCAAGACCACTACCCAGAAGAAGGGACGTCACCCCACCGGCAGCCCTCCGTAGAAGAGGAGGTGAAGAGGATCCGGAAGAATATGGGAGATCCGCACCTGTTCGACAGAGGAGTCGAAGCGGATCATCTGGAACCGGTCCTCAACTATCCTCAGGGCTCTCCACAACCCGAGATGTTGGAAAAATTGTCAGCGGATGGAAATTGAAGTTTGCGGGCAGTAGGGCACAGAGCGTAGATACGTTTCTGTCAAGGTTGGAAGATCTGCGCGTGGGCGCAGGGCTAACTGATGACGAAGTGCTTTGTTCCGTATCAGAGATCCTCGAAGGTAACGCGAGGGCCTGGTACAATAACAACAAGTACCAGTGGCTCAGTTACGCAGAGTTCATCGCTGACGCCCGGGATTGGTTCGGAACTAGTACGCAACAGCAACAAAGGCTGTTGCAGGAAGCCCAGAACCGCTTCCAGGGTGAGGACGAACTAGTGCGAGACTAAGTGTCCAACCTGGTGGCTCTCGTCAATAGACTGGAACCACCGAGAGGTTATTAGACCTACTCCATGCAAACCTCCTCCCAAACATCCAGATTCAGCTGTGTCGGAGCGAGATGAAGTCAATACGCGAATTCAACAGGAGGGCGACCTAGGTACAGAACACCTTATCTTACGGTCGTCGTCCACGTGTATTCGCTGACCCCAACTCGACGATCTTCCCTCAGCATGCCTACCAGCCGAGTAAAAGAACGGCTGGTAATAAATCCCAAACCGCTGCAATGGCTAGCGAAGGGAAGGCGCGTGCGAAAAAGGAGGGAGATCAGCAGCGCGGACAGGGCGTGGCGAACCCTGCCAGGAGGCCTACCGAAAAAGCATCGGTATCGGCTACGCAAGCTTCCACTTCTGATAAGAAGATGGAAGATCGTCTGGAAGGCATCGAGCGGATGTTGCGCAAGTTGGCCAATGAGAAGCAAGGTAGCCCTCCAGAACAGCGTAAGAGCCGATGGCGTGGGGGAAGGAAAAATTCTCCTTCTCCCAGGTCTCTTGGCGAGCGGCGAGAAGGACGGAGGCGGAAGATCGACTTCACCAAGCCTCTCCAGTATTCCGCTTGTGGTAAACTGGGATTTAGTCGTAAATTCTGCCCAGATTGCAACAAGGGAAACGGCAAGGAGAGCGAAGAGAAGAGGTCATCTTCGCGCCTCCAGTAGAATCGACCTCTCGCTGCGGGTCGTCGATGGGAAACAGCAAGTTGTCGGCGACCCAGGGATCCAAACAGGTCCTGGAAGGGCATCAAGAGAGCCCGGAACCTAGCGGGACGTTGGAGCAGAAGGCGATCGAACCTGATGTCAGCCCTCGGCAGAATAGAGGAGTGGTCATTCTGGAGGGACCAGATGGCCACATACAAATTGTGGAGGAGGCGAAAGACTCCAGGGAGAGCCTCTCCACACAAAAAGCTCCTCTGCCGATAGGATCCACGAGTAGAAGCAAGTCCACCGTCGTCGCAGCAGCGGATGGGAAAAAGCCGCTGAAAAGCACGACGACGGGAGGCAAAGATGCGACTCGTGGATATGACCCTGAGGATGATTTTAATTCTAATGATCGCGGACCAGGAAATCCAAACAGAGATCCGACTATTTGTAATTATTGCGGTATTAAAGGTCACTGAAAAATAAGATATAACAAAAGAATTTTTAATGAACAAAAGAAAAAACAACAGGGAAACGCCGGTGGTTTTCAGGTGAAGGGCGCGACCGGGGAAACGACTAGCCAGACGGAGCGCCGAGATTAAGTAAGAATACAAATAAATTAGAAGTAACGGAAAGACTGGTATTGTTAATCTTGAATAGTAGTCACCAACTTTCATTTTAGAAGATAAAAATCAAAATATCAGTCTTTCTATCATGCTAGGTATTGGTTCTGGACCATCTCTACTGAAATGGTCTAAGAAACCAAACGAAGCATATCTGAATAAATTGAATATTTTAGAGTTGCGAGGTATTACACATAACAGTGTAGTAACGTTAGGAAAAATAAATATTACAATTAAAAATTTAGAACTCGAATTTCAATATGGTACCCGATGACTTATCTATTGAAGAAGACGGACTAATCGGCAGTGAATGTTTGCGTAAATTCAACGCTAAAATAGATTATAAAAACAATATTTAAAAAATCGCTGATAAAGTATTCTCTTTATCCACAAACATTACCACTGCTGATAACTAATATATAACATCGCAAGATGAAAATAGTTATTCAAATTCAATAACAAACTGCAAAACTTACGCTGGAGTAGTCAGAAATCAAGTAAAATTTCGTAACAATTTAGTCATATTTGCGAGAAGAGTTCCCATTAACAAAGAAAGCAATGAAGAATCAAAGATAGATCTTGAGTCAGATAAACACTATGTCAAGAAAATGAGACAGAGCGGTTACGAAGAAAATCGTTCAAATAAAATTGGAGTAAAATTTCGAAAATTCGAAATTTGTAAATTGCCACACAAAAAATCTGAGATTTGTAATTCCAAAATTGGACTGGAAAAAGCTAGCGAAGTTAAAATTAGTGAACCTGAAATCTGTACATCCGAAATTAGAAATTCGAATGTTGAAAATTGTTAAAAATCAAAAATTAGAAAAAACCAAAGTACGTACTCAGTTTGTAATTTAGCATTAGCCAACAAAGAATGCGGGAGTGCACGCTCAAGTTCCGCGAAAGCTAATTCATTATTTATTCAGAACAATATAATAAGTAGGGCTGAGCAAAGCCATAATGAAAGCACCCTCCATAAAAATTTTGTTGATGATAAAATTCACCCCACGAAATTCTCAATGACAGAAAATAAATTGAGTATACAACCATATTATAAGTCGAAAATTAGAGAAAGTAGTACCAACGATCGCAAAAGTGTAGATTGTTACGATAATACTGACGAAAGTACCCTATTGGAAAGGGATAATAAAGGTATTAACCTATTAAATAATACGAATTCATACACAAGTAATAAACCATATTCCGTGACCAACTTTTCATCAGTAATTAATTCTGCAACAACTCTGGTCAAAACATTGGACGAAATCAGAGATAAAGAACACATTAAAGAATTATTAGAGGGAATGGCACAAATAGACGAAAAATATAAAACTATAAGCCACATTCAAATGTCCAATAAACAACGAATGGTTTTACAACTTTTGGTCGCCGTAAAGTTTTTATTGACGGGGAAGACACGAATGCCTCCTACTATCAACGAACACGTGCGGATAGTCAAAATAAGAATAAATCAGAATACGGAAGATAGGGCATCAAGAATAATCGGCATGTCATAACTAGATCATTTGAATTTAAATGAAAAGGAAAATATAGTTGATATTATAAATAAATTCAACGACAGATATCACTTACCTGGAAATAAATTAGAATATACTAATCTACTCCAACAGGAAACTCCATTAACGTCGAAAGTACCTATTCGCATAAAACCTTTCAGACAACCCCCGGAGTTAAGAAAAGAAATTGATGCTCAAGTTTTAAATATTCTCGACCAAGGTATAATTGAAAGGTCTTTTAGTTCTTACTCATCTCCAATATTTTGCGTAAACAAGAAAAGGAATGCTGAAGGCGTAATCAAGAAAAGACCAGTAATAGACTTCCGTGCAGTAAATACACTGATTTCGGATTACAATTTTCCAGTGCCGCATGTAGACGATCAGTTAGATGCGTTAGGAGGATCCACAATATACTCGGTCTTTAACCTTTATTCAGGGTATCATCAATGCCTAATTAAAAAAGAGGACAGGCAGATGACAGCATTTCAATGCAACCAAGGCTTTTTCGAGTTTACAAGGATGTCTTTCGGATTGAAAACAAGCGCGCCGGTCTTTCTATCATTAATCCACCGTTTAACGACAGGAATGAAAGGAATAGTAACCTTCTTCGATGATATTTACTCACATAGTAAGACTATCGAGGAACATTGTGAGGGTATTATTGAATTAATGGAACGTCTAAGAAAAGCGAATTTAGTATTAAATCCGGAAAAATGCGTGTATTTTAAATCTAAGGTAGTATACCTAGGTTATGTAATGTCGAAAGACGGTTTACTATCTCACAACGATAAAATTTTAGCCGTCCAACAATTTCCCACGCCAAGAAATTCAAGGAATATTAAACAATTTATCGGCCTGTGTAGCTACTACAGACGATTCATTGATAAAGTTTCTGACATCGCGCAACCTTTAAACAAACTGTTAAGAAAAGATCAGCAGATTATATGGGAAGAAGAGCAGCAGAAAGACTTCGAACTGTTAAAACGCAAATTGTGTGAGCCACCTGTAATGGTTCACCCGAACTTCGAAAAACCATTTATTTTAACAACAGGTGCTAGTGGATACTGTGTAGGATGCGTTTTATTTCAAAAACAAGATGAGGACGACTTTGATAAGCCAGTAGCTTGTGCATCAAGAGCGTTAAATGACGCAGAAAGACGTTACAGCACCTTCGAGAAAAAAATGTTAACAATTATTTTTGGAATTCTTAAATTTCGACCGTACTTATATGCAAAAAAATTTACCATCATTACTGATCATAAACCTCTAGTTGGATTAAGATCACACAAAGATCCCAACTCACGAGTAACTAGAATGAGACTGAAGGTGGCAGATTTTCAATATGAAATTAAACATAAAGCCGGAGCTACCAATATAAACGCAGATGTTTTGTCTCGTAACCCAATAGAATTATCCGCAGTAGATTAGATCCGCAATTAATTCAACAACCAATCAATATAGTCAAAGGATAAGAAGTAAATGATGATACAGTACCGGAACCGGAAGGAATGATCACACGATCGCGCACTCGACGAAAACCTAGCGCTAAATACGAAGAAGCTATAAGCGCACTGAAACCTAGTAAACAGAAAAAGAGACAAGACCAAAGTGCCAGTGGGGTAACAAAACAACAGAGAGTGGAAGACAAGTGGTCAGAAACCTCTGAGAAAACCAATGGCAACATAAGGTGTACGCAACAAAACGAGAACCAAGCAACAAACGTACAAAGCAACGAAACTAAGATAGACGCAACAGAAAAGATCGTAATATGATCGAAATATAAAATAAATTACCTCTAAGCAACATCATTTATTGTCGCAAAAAAATGTTTATAAAAAAAGATAATTATTTGTATTTTGTTAATGATAAAGGAGAACCTCGCTATGAAGGAGCTCGTCTATTAAAAGAAGTAAATAAATTACCAAGATTAGAAAATTTAAAAGTAGGATACCCTAAACTAATTAAAGTTGGAAAAGTGATGCCGCTAAGGTACGAACAACGAGAAAGCTCCGAGGATATAATTATTATGCTAAAAGCATTACTCATGAATTTGAGAAACATCATTGACGAAAACAAGATAGTTACTTTTAGTTTAGCTAAAAGTGGAAGCATAAAGAACGTGTTATTCAGTAAAATTATTAACTGTATACGAGATAAATTTGGAAAACTAGATGTCAAGGTCATAGTATGCACCGGGCAGGTAAAACATCCACTACCTAACGAGAGAGCGGAGACTATACAAGAAGCACATTGTTCAGCAGTCGGGGGACACGCGGGAATTTAAAAAACATTCAATCGTATTCGACACAAATCGAACTGGGAACATCTTAAAGAAGACGTACTTAGTTTCATACAACGATGTGTTGATTGTCAAACAAAAAAATTATTACCTAAAAAAATTAAACAGAAGATGGTCGTCACAGATTCTTCACCAGTACCATTTTTCAAAACAGCAATAGACATTGTGGGACCGATGCCAACGACCAAACTAAATAGTCGTTACTGTTTAACATTTCAGTGCATGTTTACACGTTTCGCTATAGGTATTCCAATACCTGATTTACTATTACTATAACAGATGCCTTTATTAAACGTGTGGTCGGTGTATTCGGAGCACCAAACGGCTTGCTTACCGATTGCGGGCAAAATTTGTTGTCAAAATTAATGAAAAGAGTTGCAAAAAGATTTCGTATTAAACAATTTCGCACAAGCGCTTTTCATCCTCAATCCAATGGAATAAAAGAAAGATAACACTCCTCATTAAACGAATATTTAAAAGTCTTTACAAATAAATTTGAAGATTGGGATGAATTTGCAGAAATGGCAATGTTCAATTATAATACTAGCAGACATGATGCTACGCATTATACTCCATATGAACTCATGTTTGCAAGAATTGCAAGAGTACCATCAGCAACTCCGCCAGAACCGGAAGATCTTGTGCCTACTTATACCGATTATATGTCACAACTAATTAACCGTTTGAATGCTTTGCACCAAATTGCTCGTGAAAAAATTACATTTGCAATGATTAAGTCAAAACATTATTACGACAAAAAATTTTATCCGAGAGAAATTAAGGTAAACAATTAGGTTTGGCTTTTAAGTGGACCCGAACCAAAAAAATTCGACGACAAATATTCTGGTCCATATCTGGTATCGGAAGTATTCTCCAACGGAAATGTACGAATTGAGATCGGCAAAAACCGCAAGAAAATTATATATACAAACTGTTTACTCATATCGCATATAAGACCAACCGAATAATCGTTTTACAAAATTTAATAGACAATCGCGCCGATTGTATGTTCTGATTAAGATCTATTAAGGAATAACTTAAATTTATTGTTTACAGATGATGAGTCTTCTAATTTGCCTACTGCTCTTGGAACTTGTCACCAAGACGACGGTCTACATTGCTTATGATTGTACGCAGAAGTTCGCAAATTTTACATCTTTTTCTTTGGTAGATATTGCAGACTGCGAATTGCCACCACCAATCGTCAATTCTACGCGGATCGA
The DNA here is from genome assembly GCF_024137745.1 of Phymastichus coffea. Classification (NCBI taxonomy): domain Eukaryota; kingdom Metazoa; phylum Arthropoda; class Insecta; order Hymenoptera; family Eulophidae; genus Phymastichus; species Phymastichus coffea. Next base: position 408,911 of record NW_026706822.1, on the reverse strand, counting down.
AGTATCATTATTGCAACTCAATGAATATTCGTTGGTGCGAGTGCACTATTGCAAATAGAAATAGATAGGAACGCTATCCAAAAAATACATTTTAAACTAGAAGATTCTATTGGATCAATTTTAAGCTTCACTAGACGCACGCTCATTGAAAATAAAACACATAGTTCTAACTTACCCGTCACTATACTCAAATTTAACGCTTTACGTGTAGAGTGTAATATTACTACAGGCTCACAAATAAACGATCGCAAAGTACATACTATACGAGTATGTGCATTTTTCCTAGCAGTCCCACCTGGATATAAGATTACACAGTCCGACAAGATTCTTGCACAAGCAAACCATACATGATTCCCCGAAGAATTTTTGGCGCTGAAACCGAATCCGGCCTCAGAATTTCTCCAACACGTAAGGATTTTGAAATATCCTAACCTAATAGTGCGAAAATAGCGATTTTTGCAAATATTTGAGGTTATGTAGCACTACGACATTCTCTATACACAAAAAACTATAAACAACATCTTAAAGTAGCAGCCTAGTCCTTTCAAATGCCATTGAGTTTGCTCAAATAGCTTATTTTTTCTTTGAGATATTGTATTTTAAAGTTTTTCGATTTCATAAATATTGTACCTCTCAGAACACACTCGTACAGCTTTGAAAGTTTCGACGTCGAATTTTATGTCAAACGACTTCAATCAACTACTGTTCTGCAAGAAAATTAAGATATATACCATAGACAGGCTAACCTACCTTTAACCTAAATTATATCATTCCCACAAATCCTTACAACCCTTAAAAACCGCCCCTGCCAACCCTCAAACAGGCTAACCTACTTACGATAAATCTGGGTAGAGCGAGTTTAATCAATTGCTTTTCTATGAGGAATGTAAGATCTCAACCAGATACGCTCACCTGTTGTCTCCTTGATGTACTCTATCCTCAGAAAACCCTACAATCCTCAGAAACCCCCTCTACCAACCCCCAAGCAAACTAACCCACCTAACCCTTGGTAGAGCGAGTTTAATTAAATGCTTTTCTGTAAAAAATGAATATCTCATTCACATTGTCTCTGATATACCCCTCCTCAGGTAGGGGTAGTTTATAAGGGCTGTAAGGGTTCGTGAGGATGACGTAATTTAGGTTGAAGTTGGGTCAGCCTGTTCATGGTATATATTTTAATTTTGTTGTAGAACAGTAATTGATTGAAGACGCTTGACACAAAATTCGACGTCGAAACGTTCAAAGCTATATGTTCTGAAAGGCACAATATTCATGAAATGAAAAACTTTGAAATTTCATATCTCAAAGAAAAAATAAGCAAACTGAGCAAACTCAACAGCATTTAAAAGAACTAGACTGCTTCTTTAATATGTCGTTTGTAGTTGTTTACGTGTAGATAATGTCGTGGTGCTACATAACCTCAAATATAGGTAAAAATCGCTATTTTCACACTTTTAGATTAAGATATCTCAAAGTCTTGACGTGCTTGAGCGATTCTGAGGCCGGATTTGGTTTCAGCGCCAAAAATTCTTTGGGAAAACATTTATGGTTTGCTTGTGCAAAAAATTAAGGTATTTTTGTAGGACTGTGTTATAGAAGTTCCCTCTCACGTCATTTACCTTCCAGTCCCTGTGAGGAGCATTGATCATTTTCAAGTTCATATAGTTGATCAAGACGGAAAACTAGTTAACTTTCGAGGAGAAGTCATCACAGTGCGAGTACATATAAAGACCATATCTTAATAATGGGTATCATTTACAATATTAAGACCGATCGCGGCTATATTACATGACAAAAATGTTAATCAGCAACCAATCAACAGCGAGCTATCAGACCGCTCACACCTCAGAACATTCAATTCCTGAAAAGCTTCAGACTAAAAGTCGTTGAAAATCGTGGAAGAAAATATTGTGCATATTAGTTTGCTGTATAAAACAAAAACAATATAGAGGGAATTCTAGACATTCACTCAGCTGTCGCTTTCGATGAGTCTATAGCTCATTATGAAGTTCATGCTCATCAGTCTTATTCATTGTCATATTTCAATAATAGCGATGAAATCCATATAGCAATTGAACATCAAGATTTATCTCTGCTTCCATCACGCAGTATGATTCATATTTGTGGTCAGCTGATCAAGCCAGTGGAGAACACTTTATTAGTTAACAATGCCCTCTGTCATTTGTTTGAGGAAATACGATATGAAATAAATGCTATTGAAATTGATAAAGTGAAAAATTTAGGCTCAACGAGCCTCATGAAACATTGGCTTTCACTCAATCCATGTCAGAGCTCTATCGCTGAAAATGCTGGATGGAATGGTGATAACAATGAAGTTTTCATATGTAATGTTCTAAGTTTTTTTGATGTGACTATCCCTCTTAGTATGTTGATGGGCTTTGCTGGAGATTATCGGAAAATTGTAGTCAATGTCAAGCATGAACTTATTCTCACAAGATTGAGAGATGATTTGAATGCTATTTCAAGTACTCCAATAGGGAATCCTGCTCCTGCAAAAATTAATTTAACTAAGGTTGAATGGTTGATGCCATATGTGATGGTTACAAAGAAAAAATCAAATTACTCAATCAGATTGGACGAGATCGTGCAATTACAATGAGTTATCGTACTTGGGAAATGTATGAGTATCCAAAATTACCACATACATCAAAGCATATTTGGAGTGTTAAGACTTCCAATCAATTCGAAAAGCCTCGCTTTGTTATTTTAGCTTTTCACACTAAACGTAAAAGTTCAGCGAGTGTTAATTCTAATAATTTTGATCATTGTAATATTAGTAATGTGAAGCTATTCCTCAATTCACAATGCTATCTGTATGGAAATCGCAATTTGAATATCAATCAAAACCAGTATGCTGTTCTCTACAATATGTATACTAATTTTCAAAACGCTTACTATTGTTACGTCTTACGATGCATCCTTTTTATAAAATGCACATTCGCGAAATTCAAAGCTACTAAACTATTCGCACGTCAGCAAAAAGCTAACTAAACGCGAGGTAAATGACTCTCCGAAATTAAGCCTTACGACGCATCCTTTTTGTAACATATGCACATTCAAAACTGCTAAGCTATTCACACGACAGCAAAAAGCTGTCGAAACACACTCCGAAACTAAGTCACCAAAACGCAAGAATTTATAATCAGCGAAAACAAAATGTCACACAATATCGCAATACTGACCTGAAAAGAGCTATAAAAGATATAAAAAGCAATGAACAAATTACTCTCGGCAGTTGATCAGTAGTCCGTCAGTCAGTCAATAAGTACCTGTAAGACTCAACTCCGTACACACCTATCCGACAATTGGTGATCATTTTACTTAATAAACTCGCGACTGTTACAAAGTAATATCGTTCAAGTATTATTCAACAACATATCCTATTCAATTCAACAAGCAGTTAGAGCCTGCTACATTTATTCAATTCAACAAGCAGTTAGAGCCTGCTACACTCATACAATCCAACAAGCAGTTAGAGCCTGCTACATTTTATCAACAATTAAAAGCTACGATTATCAAGGTAGTACAATTATCAGACATACATTTCCACATACATTTATTATAAGTGAGACATATCTAACCACTAGTCAACATATTGGAACGTCTCATTCATTAGCTATTCGTAGTTGATGCACGAGACGTAACACTATGGTAAAGAAAACGAGCCGTTATTCAATAAAAAAGATTTCATTAATAAAGTGGCACTAATAGTTATAGACTGCTCCAAACAAAATGAAACATTAAAAAACGCACCAGTCGATGTTCGCCTAGAATTTGAAACTTGGACCGATTTTCCTGAAGATACTACAGCCTACTGCTTAATATTACATGATCGTATTGTACAATATAATCCAATTAGTGGTGATGTTAAAAAATTAGTTTGAGATTAACAAGACATTATCTAATCAATGTATACAATGCTTTGCAATAAAAAAGAAAATAAAATATATATATATTGTTGAAATTTAATACAAACTACCTATAATCATACTATATAGTGACTATGACGCCCTTTGCTTACGAATGGTAAAATATGGTGACTATGATGCCCTCTACTTTCGAATGGTGAAGTATAGGCTTTATGTAGAACAAACACGTGACTCTATTCTTATAACGGTTTTAGGATCTCGTAGAGTTCACATTAATTTCTGCATCTTTTCTAGTGGATTTCGTATTAGATTTTCAAGGCTTTTAAAGTTTCAACGAGTCTCTTATTTGTAAAGAACTCGCATATTTACCATAAGATGTAGATACTGTTCCAAATATGCTTTTTTTCGATTTCAATTCAATTTAAAATAGGACACCCTGTATATAACTTATACATGCACCGTCGGCCGGTAATGGTCGGAGTGGCGACCGACGCCTCCTGTAATAGTATTAATAAATAAATAAATAAGTAAATTAAATTCTCTATATTAAAAAGAATGAGAGTGCACGAAGTAACCGTTTGCTATGCTAATAACGACGAAACCGAGGTGTTAAGTAGAGTGAAAAGAATGAGAGAGAGAACAAAGAACAAAATAAGAATTGTACACGAGAGATAGAAATTAAATTTGAATTAGAGAAAATATACTCTCTCTCATATAGGCACTCACACAAACACACGCCTGCATGGTTACTTCTTCATGCATTTTTATTCTTTTTTAATATAGAGAACAGAATCATTATTATTATTATTATTATTATTATTAACCAGAGTATAGTACAAAATATTACAACAAGTAGTAATAATTATACAATTTTACAATTACAAATTTGTAACCCGGCAGAGGATAAACCTGTTCGCTGGTCTGGTATTTTAAAACTACTAAACACTTAAAGAAAATTAAGAAAAAAAATTAAAAAAAACAAAGAAAATTAAGAAAAAAACAAAAAAACAAAACATCTTTTTTAATATATAATAAAAATTATGCATTAGAAGAGAGAGAGAGAGAGAGAGAGAGAGAGAGAGAGAGAGAGAGAGAGAGAGAGAGAGAGAGAGAGAGAGAGTAAGAGAAAATAAAAGAGAATGAAAATAAATATCTACTATTGACGATGGAGGTATCAGTGGCATTGTGATAGTTCTCGTCTCCGAAATATCAATATGCGGAGGTGATGTTTACGGCCACTCCGGGTCTGCCCTTACTAAAAATTTTGGTGTAGCATTAGACGATGAAAATACCAACATCTCGTCCATGAGTTGATTCAACTCCTCACGGGAAAACTCATCGTTAAAGACTGCTACGGCTATACAAAGTGCATCTTGCCACGGCTCGGCATCCGTCGAGAGAAGCTCCTTCAAATCTCGAAGAAATTTACTCTTGTCCCTCTTCATTTCTTTTTTTTTTTTTTTTCACAACCCTATAACTGAAATCTTACTGCTAACGAAATATTCACTGACGTAACGTCATGAATCAATTCACTTTTTATTCCTTCCTCAAACACTGACCGGGCATCGGCGATTGGAATAAAAATTGGAGGTGGAAGAATACGCAACTTCTCTGGTTTTTTCACGCGCATAAGATGATCAAAATCAGCGATGGGAGTATTTCAAACATAGTGATGGGAGTAACTGAAATAATAGCGATTAGTGCGGAGCAGAGACGCGAAAGAGTATGAATGTACGATCGTGATCGTACTTGCGCTTTTTTTCACTCAACATGCAAGGCATTTAAATTGGTAAATGCCAACGGACGAGCCGTTGACAGTGGCAAGCTGTAACTGCTGATTTCACGGAGATCATCGATTATTATTTATAATTTTTGTAACGAGGTGGTTAACTAACAATATGGGGAAATTATTAACGCACAAACTCCCACGATGGAGAGCTGACCGCCGCTCCGTTAAACATGTATAGTTATACGTGTATTCGCCCTTTCTTTTTAGTGTCTTCTTTCCAACCGAGTTGAACTCACCTTAAGTTACTTGACTTGTGACACTCGATCTATCTTAGGTGTGAGTGACCTAATGCTTAATCCGCCTAATCCCCTAGACTAAATCGGATTAAAACTTAAGCCTTTATAGATCTATTAACTATTAGAAAACGAAATCAAGTAATCGGCGAATAAAATTAATAAAGATTAATTAATAAAAAACTACAGTCTTTTATGGGCCGAAAGACTAACGCATGCAAAGTAGGATTTACAATTATCGATAAGAATTCGATGAAAGAGAGAGAGAAAATTTGAACTTTTGCCGCGAAACTAACGTTCGGCGCAAATACAAAAAAATAACGCTCGCGATTGACAAAATACTTTCGAAAGTATTTTGTCACGCAACAATAGGGAGGTTCACCTACCCTGCGGTGTAATTACGGTTGTAATGTGGTACATTACAAGGCCTTTCCTGAGTGCTGCATTATTTGCAACACCTCGGAAAGGCCATCCCCGTCCCTTGCCGCCCCGTAACCGGTTGTATAAAATAAAGTTAAACGCGCCCTATACCGAACAATTACTCTTTTTTATGTCCGAACGACCACGCCGGAGATATGGATGAAACAAACTGTCTAATGCGATCCGACGGACGCTCAAAGAGCAGACAGAAAAAAAAGGAGCGCACCACAGAAAAAGAGAGCGCACGCACACACTCACTCACATACACTCCCGACCACGTGTTGCCGACCGGCAAAAGAAAAATGCAAAACTTGACTGGGAAATGCAACGGAAATGCATGTTGATGACACATGCAGATCCGTTACACTCCCAGACACCAACACTAACACTCCCGAGGCACTGACACTCCTGGGGCGAGCAGAAAATCGTCGATGAAGTGGCAGCCGGCAATCAGCTGTGTCGGGCTGCCGAACACCATCGGCGACATCCTGAGCGCCACACACACAAATATCAGCAACCACACACACAAACACCCGGGGGAACATCACAGAACCGACACGGGAACGCCCCAGGAGGCGCTCCAACAACCGGCACAAGAACACGAGACGTACGCGCTAGGAACTGAGTGGCCATCTTGAAGCGCCGATATAGACTGAGAGCGAGCGAGCGAGACAGACTGAGACAGAGCGAGCGAGACAGAGCGAGCGAAGCAGACTAAACAAGAGCGAGCGAGACAGACTGAGACAGAGCGAGCGAGACAGAGCGAGCGAAATAGACGAAACAAGAGCGAGCGAGACAGAGGATATAAAATAATAGATAGAATAATATGCAAATGCGAAGATGAGGGCGCTACGAATGAAACGGCGTATATTATATACGTATCTCTGATAATAAAATTAAAATTATAAATTAGAAAATAATGAGCATGGAACAAATATCAAATTGTAAAATTCGCACGCGACCGACACCCCTATTATGATAGCGAGCGACAACTACCCCCTTTAGATTTAAATAATAATTTAACTGACCAAATTCGAACTTCTGACAAAATTCGCTAGTGACGTCACGACCAATGAGCAAATTAGAATAAAATTTGATTTCCGTCCGGATAGATAAGAGTAGGGGTAGATCTTTTCCAATAACTAACGATAGCTACCTTAGTGGGGGGGGGGTGAGAGAGGGTAAATAATGACGAAAGTAGGAGAGTTAAGGAGGGCGCTGTATCCTTCTAATTTACATACGGACCAATAATAAAATATTCGGAGGGCGCTACCGATATCCGAATTAGCATCCGACCAATAATAACATTTATTCTCGGAAAGAGGAGAAGAAAAGCGATCTTTGACCGCGAGAAGCCGATTCTCGTCCATTTTGCCACTGGATCTCTAGTTGGACGGAGCCTCCTTTAGCTAATATATCGCAGGACGATTTGCGCTAGACGCCTTCCAATTTTCTTTTGCCAATTTTGTTGCTAAACCGCAAGGAAAAGATCGTAAGTAGGCAAAGTGCCACTCATTTTATTTAATCGCGGAGTGCGGGAATAAATCGTTCAGTGCCGTAGGTCGTCGCGACGCGTGGATCCGTCGACGCCGGTGCCTATCGGATCGTGTTGACCTGTCCGCCATTCCGTGAATATAAATTGAGTGTTCGGTTTACGAAAGAAAATTGCGACTTAGTATTCGCGCTGACCTTTCGTCAACTTTTATTAAGTTCGCTTTACGAAAGAAAATTGCGATTTAGTATTCGCGCTGACCTTTCGTCAACTTTTATTAAATATTCGGTTTACGAAAGAAAGTTGCGACTTAGTATTCGCGCTGACCTTTCGTTTACTAGTTATTGAGTGTTCGGTTTTACGAAAGAAAATTTTTCAATTTCGTGACTATTCTCATAACATACAACAATGAACGTATCGACGAGGAATTTTTTATCAAGCGACTTCAATCAACTACTGTCCTTCAAGAAAACTAAGGTACACACCATAGATAAGATAACCGACCTTAATCCTAACAAACATTATTACTCCAAACCCTTACAACCCTTACAAACCACCCCTACCAACCCCAAAGCAGGTTAATCCGCCTAACCCTGGGTAGAACGAGTTTAGTCAAATGTTTTTCTATAAAAAAATGAGGTTTACAAGCAGAGATTGGTTAACACATCTTAACCTAGATAAACGTAGTCTACGCAAACCTTCATAAACCACCTCTACCACCCCTAAGCAAACTCACTTGCCCTCGCTTTAGGTAGAGTGAGTTTAACTAACTCCTTTTCTCTGAGGAAACTAAAATGTCAATTACAGTCAGCCTAACTGTTATGTACTTCCCTTATTATTTCATGAACCTCTGTGCAAACTATCCCTGGGTGAAATCAGTCATTGGCACTTTGGTAGTGTGGTTAAAAATTTGAATACCTCTGACATTAGCTTAATCATGACATAAACGATAAAATTAATTCCCAGGATGTACCACGTAGAGGTTGTCAGTAGGATTTAAAATCCCTTCTTTTTTTTGCTTTTTAATTTTTTTATAATTTTTTTGTATTTTTTATATTTTTATATTTTTTTAAGCATTGTTTGTATTGAGTTTTAGGCTGCAGTGCAATTTTCATCTTTTAAGTTTTACTTTTTTCTCTTTATAGCACTACCTGGTAACTTTCTCTTATGATGTTCATTGTCATTAATATTTACTATCCACCAAATATAATCTGCAAGCATGTTTATTATAGATTTACCGTTGTAACGTTTTTCCATAACGGATACGGTTTGATAAAACTTTTCACCATGTTCGTCGCTATGATCACCTAAATTACCTGGGAAAAAATCTCAATGGGAATGTAAAAAGTGTATTTTAAGAGACATATTACATCCAAGTTGATTCAAAGATTTGAGTAAATCTTCAACAAGGTTTTTGTGATTACTACTTTTGTGGTTACCTAAAAAGTTAGAAATCACACTCTTGAATGCTTTCCAAGCTTTTAACTCTTTATCATTCAACTTTTTTTCAAATTGGTCATTCTTTATCAGTTTTCTTATATCAGGACCAACGAATACTCCTTCTTTGATCTTTTCGTTGCTAAGACCAGAAAATTTTTCCTTTAACTACATGAAACCTTCACCATTTTGATCCATACCTTTAACAACAGCTTTCATAATCCCCAGCTTTATATACAATGGCGGTAAAATAACTTTTTCTTTTTTGACTAATGGAGTGTTTTGTACATTTAGTTCACCCACTTTATCAGTTTTACGTGCTTTCCAAACCTTTTTCTTGAAATGGGATGTTTTATCACGGCTATCCCACTCACACAAAAAACATAAATTTTGTATAACCCAATTGTAAACCTGTTATTAATGCTACTACTTTTAAATCAGCACATATTAACCATTTATATTTTGAATATTGTATTTTTTCGAATAGAAATTTAATACTATCATATGATTCTTTGTGAACTTTTGAATATCCTATTGGAATAGAGGGATATTTATTTCCTATATGTAACAAAACTGCTTTTGGTGATTTACCACTGTCAATAAAGAGTCTCCATTCATTTGGGATGTGTTTAATTTTTATTTTTCCCATAAGTCCATCAATGTCAGAACAAAAGTATAATTCTGCCGATGCGTCAAAGATACGAAATCTTTATGTCGGTTACGATATACAGTGATTTTTGTCTCTTGTTCTAACAAGTTCCACTCAAAGTCGTAATGCTAAAAGTTCAGACTTTTGGTTTGAAAGTTCTAAAGTAGCTACTAGTTCGTTTAATCGTTCTTGATTTACCAAAATAGGTTGACCTTCTTCTAAAATTTCTAATTTATCATCGCTATCATCTTTTTCCATATTCTCAACTGTATCTGCATTATAGATTGAAGATGATTCATTACTTTTATTTGGAGAAATGAGAATAGGATGATCATCGTCATGAGGAACTGGTTTTGACACAGACTTTACTGCAGGATATTTTATTTGAGATTTATTTTGTTTGTTGTAACCAAATGTTTCAGTAACACAAAAGTAACGGTCCGAAACGTGATTTGTTGGTTCTCTCCAAATCATTGGTACTGCAAACCCCATAATCTTAATGGAATCTCTCATCCAGGCTAAGAGTGATGATTTACATTTAGTACAGCAAAAATTTGGTATAAATGAGCGCTTTCCGATATTTGAGCTTCACTTAAAGTAAAGTAGATAGGCTTCCTGAATTTTTTCAGTCATGCTATATTTTTCACCACTGATCATGTACTCACCACAAATGTAGCAGAAATGCTCAGGAAGAGTCCGACAAAGACGAGACATATTTAAATATTAAAAAATATAAAAGAAATCTAATAAATCGTGTAGAATTTACTGAAATTATTTTAAAATGTAGTTTAACTTTTTGGCATCATTCGTTTGTTTATTAAACAGTAATACTTAATACATTTTAAAAATAAATAAATGTCAATTAAATCTACTAGGGTGATTGCATGAACATATACAGTTTAATATAACACAATTCCTGATCAAATCAAAAGCTGTATTCAGCTTAAAGCTAAGATGTTACAGCGTAATGAATTAAGTCCATATCTTACAAAAATAAAAGAGTTAATTGATATTGAAAAATATATTTATAAATAAATGAGGTTTCAATGTGACTTGTAGATATTAACATTTGAAAAATTGATGATTTACCGGGTTTAGGTATATAAGGTATGTATTTTTTATGAAATAAACAAGAGACAGAACACTTTTAAAAAACTTTGTTTCTTAAATGTTTTTCACACTTTTTTACCTCTTACATGGTACACAAGGGATGATGGCTTCGGGTAACAAAATTAACAAAAACAGTATATTTTGATAGCAGCGATCGAAAACAGAGTAACATTACGAATAGTAATAAAACTATAATGGCAACACAAGTATCAAAATTCAATGTCGAAGCGTTTAAAATCCCATATTCACTCTACTCAAATGCGATTCATCGATTTCACTTGCACTACCCCGGGATAGGTGGGTTAGCCTACTTTGAGGTTGGTAAGGGTGGTTCATAAGAGTTTTAAGAGTTTTTGTGAACTAGGTATATCAAGGTTGAGATTGGTCATAGAAAAACAGTTAACTGAATTCGCTCTACCCAGGGTTAAACGGGTAAGCTTGCTTGCGGATAGGTAGAGGTGGTTTGTAGGGTCGGAAGGGTTTGTAAAAAGTCCCGTAATCAAATTTGAGATATTTATGTTTGGAAACATTACTGGCTTATAGAACAAAATTTGATTAAACTCGCTCTACCCAGGGTTAGGTGGGTTAGATTGCTTGGGGAAAGGCATGGGTGGTTTATAAGGATTGTAAGGGTTTATCCAAACTAGGTATATTGAAATTAAGATGTGTTAGCCAACCTGTGCTTGCAAATCTCATTATCTTACAGAAAAACATTTGATTAAACTCACTCTACCCAGGGTCAGGTGAGTTAGCCTTCTTGGGGGTTGGTAGGGTTAGTTTATAAGGGTTGAAAGGGTTTATGTAAACAAGATATATCAAAGTTGAGATATGTTAGCCAACCTGTGCTTGTAAACCTCATTGTCTAATAGAAAACATTTGATTAAACTCGTTCTACCTAGGGTTAGGCGGTTTAGCCTGCTTTAGGGTTAGTAGGGATGGTTTGTAAGGGTTTGGAGTAATGATGTTTATTAGGATTAAAGTCGGTTAGCTTATCTATAGTGTGCACCTTAGTTTTCTTAAAGGACAGTAATTGATTGAAGTCGCTTGATAAAAAATTCCTCGTCGATACGTTCATTGTCGTATGTTCTGAAAGGTACAATAGTCACGAAATTGAAAAACTTTAAAATGCAATATCTCAAAGAAAAATTAAGCTATTCTAGTAAACTCAACGGCATTTCAATGGGGTAAGCTGCTACTTTAAGATGTTGTATGTAGTTTTTTGTGTATAGAGAATGTCGTAGTGCTACATAACCTCAAAAACGTCCAAAAATGCTTATTTTTGCACTTTTAGGTTAGGATATCTCATAATTCTGACGTGCTGGAGCAATTCTGAGGCCGGATTCGGTTTCAGAGCCAAAAATTCTTGAGGAAACCATATATGGTTTGCTTTTGCAAAATCTTGTAGGACTGTGTAATGTATGTGTTTTGTGTGTGTATGGGTATGTGTGTGTGTGTTTTGTGTATATGTGTACGTATGTTACTTTCTATTGCCTTTTCACCTTTGCCTTTACTTTGCTTTTGCAATATCCAAAGGTGATTCAATCATCTGTGTTAAAACTACCATAGTCGATCTTAAATACGAGTAGATGCAGAATGAATGTGTCCGTACATTGACTGACTGTTTGAGACGGGCAGCGAAGCGAATTTTGGCTCCAGTATGTATTACTTTTCGGTACTGTGGAGTACTCTAGATGTTGAAAAAGCTCGTTATTTCTTCTTAATTCGAAGGGTCTCCCTCTGGCTTGTTGTTGCGCTACTGTGAGTCCGAGTACTACTGGACCTAGCAAATGGTACCCTATCTTCGTTGCACTCTTTTTGCACAGTTCTTGAAACTTCAGTGAATTGTTGTACAGCATTTCCTCAATCACTTAATAAGTATTGGTTGGCTGGAAGGATTGTACTTTACATCCATATTCACTCATGGTTTCGTTCAGCCAGCGGTGAACTCCCCATTGATAGATATGGAAGGGTTCGGGTGTCCTGCAGTAGTTTTCACTAGTCTTGTAATAGCGTCGGCCTGCAATGCCGATATCTTCACTACTATTACCAATTATTTGAAAGGGGGAAGGCAAGGGAGGCGGTGTATCGCTCCAAGCAGAGCAGGAAGGAGAACAGCGGGCAAAATGACTTCACACACAATTCGTTAACACACGTTTATTATAAACGCACTACCACGAGTGCCGACGAGAACACAAATCACTTATTACTAATAACACGCGAAACTTAGCCTAAACGAGATGACCGGCACGTTAGCGCCATGTCACCTCGTTAACCGGCTCAAACAATCACTTAAATTGCGCACTGCCGAAAACTACGCCGGCTCGGAAAAGCCTGGCGTAGCAACGCGAACCGTTAGAATCGCCGAGGAAAATTAGAGAGAGAAACGAGAGGAGAGGAAAACTAAACCTGACCAAATTCTGTTTGCTGCTTGGCAGGTGGGCTGTAGGTGAGGCGACTAGCGCAAAACGTGGCCCAGTCTTCTTTTTCGTCACGGCTCTCGCACTTCCTCTCTGGTCTGAGGCAGGGAAACAATGGTCGTCCTTCCAGTGCGGCCGATCTCCTCCTTCTCTGGCAATCTAGTGACGAGTGCGTGCGAGTCGGCTTCTCACGCCTTCTCCCACCACTTGCCTAATCGGCGGCACGCGGCACTGCCCGTCGCGACAAGTGCCGCGCGCCAAGCCCAATACTCAAACTATTGCTTCTCTCTCTCTCTCTCTCTCTCTCTCGCACTCTCAATATTCGAGCGCGTAGTCGCGTCCACGGCTTCTCCTTCCACTCTCGTGCGTAGCTGAAAAATAAAGGGCAGGCATCAGGCACGTGGTAAAAACGTGCGCTTGATGCCGGCCGTGCGCCTTTGCCCAGGAAGGAGAGGGAGATAAGCGCACGGTGCAGGCCATGACGGGCCTACACCGTCACAGCCCCTCCGAAGGCCGAAGCTCTCCCTTGGAGACAAGGCCTTACCTCTCTTCAAGCTCTCTTTAAACTCTCTCTCTCTTTCCGGCAAATGGCTCACGGCTCGGTCAAACGCTACAAACTAAAAATAGCTTACACCTAAACTTATAACACTTAAACTAGCTTAATCTAAGTTTCATTATTTAAACGAAGATTCGAATTAATGACCGATCTATACGCGCTAAGTCTTACAACATCAAACACAAGAGCAAAACGATTATTCCAAAAGAAAATGAATCCAATCCAAAAAAAAAGAACTTTTAATTAACACACATCCCGATCGAATCAACGGCGCACTAGGACACCACCCGCACGTATCGGCCTCATAAAGAATACCATACCTTTCTTTCGGAAACTAATCTCTCCTCTCCAAATACTTAAGACGGAGGGCTCTTAATTCCTCCGCCACTGGGGTAAGGGAGCCAGCACCATTGAGCCGTTGACCGCTCGCGACAGCTGCTACCGGCGGGCTCGCCTCCGATGTTTCCATCGGGGCAACTTCCGCCGGGAGCGAGCTCGACCCGTTGGGAGACCGAGACTCAACGTCGCTCGTCTGCTGCCGAGCGCTTTTTCGGGCCAACCTTTCGCGGTACGCCTTTCCCGAACGATGGCGTTTCTTCCTAACCACTCCCGTGGTGGCCGTCGCGACTGTTGATGGAACCGAAACCTGGGGCTGCGGTTCTCGAGGAGCCTGCTGTGGCGTGGGCCTGTCTGGTGGAACAGACACCACACTCGCCAGCGGCTCACTCGAGACCGAGGCCGGGGCGTCCCGAATCGCTCGCAACTGGGCTTGCTCCCGTGAATACGCCTGGCTACAACGCGGACAGTTGTCGACAATTGTGTCCAAACGGCCACAATTCCGACAAAAGTCGCGTCTGAGTGGCGGCCTCGTGCAGTCAGTCCTGCGGTGGGAGCCCGTCCGGCAGTTGAAACACCGGTACGGTGGGAGATCTAGTTGATCATCCCACGGCACCGAAGTCAACCCGCAGAGGAAGACTCCCCTCGCAAGCCTGACCTCAGGGTTCGAGGCGCCTACTCTAGCCGGCGTATTCATCGGCAACGACCTTTCCGCGCGTACACCCTCGCGCCTTACTGGTGGGCACGCCTCTGATAATGTCGAGGCGCGCTCAACAGTCGGCACGGGGAGGATCGGCAGCGGTGACAGAGGAGACGGCGAGGGCACCGACGGCCCATCCACCTCCATAGCGCCGACACCACTCCCGCAGGGCCCAAGCCTTCGGGTCACAATGCGACTCGCCGCTCGACTCGCCGAAGCCCCGGTACGTTGGTCGGAGTCAATTGACGCAACGTCCGCGACCAGGCGAGCCGAAGACGGCGGCATTGGGTCCCGCAAGTGCAGCGGCGACTCTATGTTGCACGAGGATAGGTTGAGCCGACCTCGATTTCGCCTCCGTCCCGCGTTCACGCGCTCCTCGTGTTCGCGCCTTCTCTCGTCGGCCGAATAACCCGCCGGTGCGAAGCCACCCGGGCCACCAGTTCTCACGAACTGGTAGGCCGGGTCGAGCCTCTGAAGCTCGAGAGGCTTCCACGGCAGAGGTTCGTGCACGTGCCTCTGAGGCGCCACCTTAGGCACATCAGCGGCCCGCGCACTCTTCTCAGTCGAAGTACCGTCGTCGTCGAGCAGCTCGAGTACCCCGTTCGTGCCCGTGGAACGTGCCGACGGAGATGGCAACGGCGTACGGCCAACTCGTCTTCGCGAGTTCGCGCGCGTCTTCGCGGCTCTCCCTAGTACTGGTCTAACGGTGCAACTGGCCGCGGGGAGTCGGTCCGGCGACGAATCACTCCGGGAGTCCTCTCCAGCCGGTGACTGGAATAAACCTGCCGAAGCGGACATCACGCGAGATTTCTCCGCGGCTTCGCGTATCGCGAGAGTTGTGAGTCGGAAGGAAGCGCACTTCCTCACTGCCTCCGACCAGGTCTGCACCGGCTTAGCCAAACGGAGCACCGTTTGCGGAGCCTTGCCTCTCCTAGCAACGCGCACCTGGCGGCCCACTTCGGCCGGGACCGGTCCCGCCGGCAATGGGGGAGGAATCGGCACGTCGCGGCCCGAACCGGCACTGCCAAGCTGGACAGTCGAGGCACTTGGAGGCAGTGGTTGAGCCTCGGCTTGAGAGGCCGCCTGCTCTTCCTGGGAAAGAAGAGCGGCAGGTTTCTCAACCTGGCACGAATCCACCTGCTCCAGCGCCATCGACTGTTCGGCGCGAAGCGCGGCGCTTAACTCGATCGCGGCAACGGATTGCGCAGAGCGATCAGGCTCGACGGGTGCGGCTGCCCCTGACTCCATCGGCGTACCTTCCATAGTACTAATAATATAAAACCTACAAACAAAATAAAACAGCACAAATGTTAAATAATTAAAATAAACAGATATACAGTCTACTCACAATCTTTAACGCTACGAGGTGGTATGTATCGCTTCAGTTCCGACACATGTACTCTCGTGCTACGGTGTTTGCTATCTGTTTGCAACTCATAAATTTCGGGTGAGACTACGCTAATAATTTTAAACGGACCGTCATACTTCGGATCTAATTTCGCGTTCTTACCCGCGGCAGCGTT
Organism: Phymastichus coffea; assembly: GCF_024137745.1. Classification (NCBI taxonomy): domain Eukaryota; kingdom Metazoa; phylum Arthropoda; class Insecta; order Hymenoptera; family Eulophidae; genus Phymastichus; species Phymastichus coffea. The sequence goes on along the minus strand of NW_026706822.1, from coordinate 392,359 downwards.
AGAAAGCGTATGGACTTTTCGCCAGACTAGATCGCCTACTTGGAAAAGTACTTGCTTTCTGCCTTTATCATATTGACGCTTCTGCCTTTCTTGAGCTTCTTCAATATGTTTCGCCACTAGGTCTCGAAGCGCATTCAATCGCGTTAACCGATCCGTCCACGCTTGCGTATCAATTTTCGTGATAGGCAACTTCTTTTCTAACTCTCTCCTAAGACTTTTAACCGGCCGAGGATCTCTACCAAAGTTTAAGAACGCCGGCGATACCTTAGTTGACGACTGCGTCGCGGTATTTAAAGCGTGTCTAAACTCGTGCAAATAACGGTCCCAGCTTCTGTGGTCTTTATCAACGAACATAGCAATCATGGTTTTCAGCGTCTTATTGACGCGTTCAACCGGATCGCTCTGCTGATGATAGGCAGGGCACAAAACATGCTCGATGCCATGCTCTCGCAACATACCTTGGAAGATCACGCTCTTGTATGCTTTCGCATTATCGCTTATCAAATACTCTGGCGTTTCCCATCTAAATAGAATTAATTCCTCCAAGGCAGCGGCGAGGGCAGGCCCGTCTGCCGACCTAAGCGGTTTCAGTTCTATCCACTTGGTGAACAGATCTTGAAACACGACCATGTACCGAAACCTGTTTTTGCTACGCGGTAGCTCGACTACGTCCGTGGCTACTACGGCCCAGGGGCGTTCAACTGCACGCTTTCCCATTAAGCCGAGCGGCGCCTGTTGTACTGTTTTGTACTCCTGGCACTTTTTACATTCGGCAATAAAGGTACTAACGTCGTACCAAACGCCCGGCCAGTAGTACTCACGTGCTAACCTATCGTAAGTCTTTTCCCGGCCTAAATGTCCAGAGGAGGGCTCACAATGAGCATCGCGCAACACGCGTTCTCTATGCTCGACCGGCACCACCATGCGCCAACACTCTTCTCTGTTAGTGATCGGATCGAGCAGGTGATTCTGCATGAATTTATAGAGCGTGCTACCCTCCACCCTCCAAGTTCTATACTTTTTCGGCCTAGATAACACGTCCTGTATTCGTTGCAAATACCACTTATCGCTCGTGTCCTCAAACGCGCATACCTCATACTCATCTTCGAATTCCCTAGATAGCGCGTCTGGCACGTGGTGTAATGCCCCTTTCCTATGTACTATCTCGCAATCATGCTGCTGAAACTCGAGTACCCACCTCTCTAACCGACCTGTAAGTTCTCTCTTATTCAAAATTTTCGTAAGCGCGCTATGATCAGTAACTACTATAAAGTGTGACCCCTCTATGTACGGTCTAAATTTCTTTACCGCGAATAGAACGGCTAAAAACTCTATCTCACTAACCGTGTAGTTACGCTCATGTGTGTTAAGCATTCGGCTGGCATAGCATATCGGATGCTCGCCATCGTCGAATATTTGAACTAGACACGCGCCTACCGCAAAAGATGAACCGTCGCAGTGCAAGTAGAAAGGGCGCGCGAAGTCCGGGCGCGCAAGGACAGGCGCCTCAGTCAACGCGCGCTTCAACCTTTCAAATGCAGCTTGCTGAGCTTCACCCCAATCTCACGGTTGATCCTTACGAATCAATTTTGTTAGAGGAACTTTAATATCACTTTCATGTTCAATAAACCTAGCGTACCAGCCTACCATCCCGAGAAAGCGACGCAACTGAGCTACATTGCTCGGAGCCGGATAGTCTACGATCGGTTGCACCTTATTGTCATCCGGACGCAAACCCTCGCTGTCCAAGCGATAGCCCAAATACGTCACTTCTGTGCAGAAGAAATCCGATTTCTCGAGATTAACTTCCAAACCTACGCTTACTAATCTTTTTAACACCTTTTCTAACCAAAACACATGACTTTCAAAGTCCGCGCTAACCACTAGTAAATCATCAAGGTACCAGAAAACGTGCGGTTCGTATTCAGGCCCGAAAAGTGCGTCCATGACTCTCATGAACGTTGCCGGCGCGTTTACCAAACCGAACGGCATCCTTTCAAACTCCCAGAGACCTAACCCCGGAACTGCAAAAGCTGTATACTGCTTGCTTGGTTCCGAGAGCGGAATCTGCCAGAATGCTGACTTTAAGTCGATTTTCGAAAGATGGACCGCGCCGCGCAACCTGTCTAAGATTGAGTCCATGCTTGGCATTGGATACACGTCAATCTTTGTCACTTTATTAACCGGCCTAAAATCTAGACAAAATCTATAACCGCCATCTTGCTTACGTACGACTACCGGCGCGCTACACCACTGACTGTTCGACGGCCTGATTATCTTTGCCTTCCACAGGCGCATCGTTTCTTCCTGCAGGAAGGCCAAGATTTTCGGCGACATTCGACGCATTGGCGTTTTAATCGGGCGCGCGTCACCGACATCGATAATATGTTCGATAACGTTGGTGACTGCCGGTGAATCGCCAGACTCGGGGACGATCCGGCGAACGAGCGCCATGATCGTCTCGCGCTGAGTCTCTTCGTACCGATTCAAACCTGCGCATTCCACAAACACGTCAACTGCTTCACTACCTTCGTCAGCAAATTGACACCAATCACTCTGATCACCTGACCGCCAAGCACGATTCCCGAAATCAATGTTAATTTGCCAGTTCTTACAGAAATCCGCGCCTAATATCAAGTCGTGTTTTAAAGTTGACACGGCCGTCACGGTCAGCCAGGCGATTCTACCACCTATCTCAACACACAGTCTAAGATCGCCTAATGTTCGCGCTTTTTCACCTGAAATACCTTGCACGAATATAGTTGGCGGCCTTAAACGTTCCTCGTATCTTTGTGCAAGTCTCGGTCCTACAACTGACACCTGAGCACCTGAGTCCAGCAGCGCGTTATAGACTTCATTGCCTATCTTCACCTTCAAGAAAAACCTATTTTCTGTCACGGCTACTAACGCTTGATCCGACTCTTCCGTTCTTAGTAAAGGTACTGAGCTATCCTCAGTCTCCCCCCTCACCGAAACGGACGGTGCGTCTGTACAGACAACCGGACGCTTGCCCAAAACCACGGAGTTGGCGGGTTCGTCAAATATGTGCGCATTATCTATGCGCGAATTTGTTGAACCGGCCGTGTCGTCAGATGTGGAAGAGTCCACGTTCAGCTGAGTTTTGTTCTTTCCGACCGCATCCCACGCATCGTACTTAAACAAAGTCCCGCTTGTCGCCTCGTCCCGTTGTTCATGACCGGCCCTAGCACTAACGCGTTGAATCGAGGCTTTTCCGCCGCGCGAAATGCTCGATTTTTGGTTTTCTGGCTTTAGGGGCCCGTCCAACGCCGAGGAAATAGACTCTCCATTAACTACGAGATCTGGTTTCTCCAGCTTCTCATCAGCTACATCGTAAACGACCTCACTACCCGGCCTACAGACGACTTGCTTTCTTTCGCCTGTATCCGATTCTATTTCTAACCTTACATTAATGATGCGATCGGAATTCCTTATTTCCGACGCAACAACCGAGTTGCTCTTCCTTTTTAGCAGCTCGTCTATCCAAACCGCCCGTTCGATTTGCTTTAAGCAGGAGTCGCTGAGCGGTCGGCGGCTCCTGCACCCGAGTTTCCCTGTCTTACTTGACTACAAGTCGGACAATTTCGGAAGACAAATCCAACGGTCCCGCAAACCTGACACTCTGGCTTGGCCTCCGTCGGTCTCAGTGGGCAATTATTTGCATAATGCCCTGGTTGTCTGCACTTGTAGCAGACAATCGGCTGCGCATTTTGCGCGGCCGGACACTGAGACCTCTGATGGCCGGCCAGACCACACGCGAAACATACGCCTGCAAAAGGACGTGGTCCTCTCGCGGCACCTGTTTGAGCGCCATTAGCTTGTCCACGCTGTTGTGGAATCAAACTCGGCGCGGAGAACATCGGCACCTGGGCGGCCGGCGGCTGCGCCGCAACGTTCTGCTGAGCTGCAACATTCGGTTGCGCTGCAACGTTCGGTTGCGCAGCCTGCTGCGAAGAGCGGTTCGTCGCCTGCGGCTTCGCACCTTGGGCATTAGCCGCGGCGACTTCGCTCTTCGGCCCTTTGCCCTTGGCCTTTGTCTTCTTTCTGCTAGCGCGCGTTTCTTTAGCCGGTTCTACTGTTAAAACCTCATCTAATTCGCTCGCGACCTGCTCTACCGCGACGACTGCTTTCTTTCCGGCCAACTTCTTAGGCTCGGTGTAAGCAGACTCTGGTACGAGCGTAACGTCCGCGCTTGGTGGACGTTGCCACCTTCTCCAACCTATCATACGATCTTCTAACGCTAGGCCGGCTTCCTTGAATTGACTTAGATCTTTAAACGTTTTCGTCTCAAGATACCGCCTATACTGCGGATGTAACCCTTCCACAATGATAGCTACTTGCTTTTTGTCGGAAACCGGCGGATCAAAACGTCTCAAGATCGACTGGAAGGCCGCTACATATTCGGAGATGCGTTCGCGTTCTCCTTGCGACCTCTGCATCAATTCCCTATACAACTGCTGTCTACTAAGCCGACGACAAAAATTAGCTGAAAAGCTCTTCCTGAATTCCGATAAAGTCGCCCATTGCTTTCGATTAAGCTCGTACCAAGTACGCGCCTTACCACGCAAACTAGTGCCTACTGCGTTTAGCAACTCTTTATCCGGAATTCTATAAAAGCGCTGACAGTCCTCTAGTCCTGATAAGTAGCTAATCGCGCTCGTATTACGGTCGTCCGAAAAACGAAGCGACCATGCATTTAGCGCACTAACACCATCGGCTGGCACGCCATTGATATATGTGACGTGCTTTGGACTTTTCTTTTTCCTTTCAGCTTTCGTCGTCTTGTCGCTTCTACGCGACGCGCTTTTCCTTTGCTCTCCGATCTCTGACTCGGAGGAGCTCGAGAGGTCTACTGTGCTGCCATGGTCCGGCAAAATTTTCGCCTTGACCGGCTTGCACTCCGACGCTCTCGTTGAAGCTCTGGACTCCGAGTCCGAGTCTCCTTTTTCTCGCCTAAACACTCGCGCGCCTACGCTAACGGGCGCTCGCACAGCTCTTTCCCATTCAGAGATCCATGACTCTCTGTCCGATGGTGGGCACTCAGGAAAGAGGACCTGACTCACTGGCTGGGCGCTTGAGTGAACCTGGTAAACAGGGCTGGCGGCCGCTGGCACGTTGAGCGCCGCGCGGCCGGTCGTCGGATCGGCTTGCAACGGCTCTCGAGCCTGTTGCGCAGCCTGATCCGCACCACCCTGCATTGCCTCTCTCTCTACCCTATACACGGTGTTTGTGCCGTCAGTGATGCCTTGTTGCACTTCCCGCCGGTATATCCATCGCGGAACAGCTGTTATCGCATTCCACACCTGGCTCATGGTGCCGGCACTACGTCTCTCTGACTCGGGCGCATTCGTCGCGCGCGCGCCTCGCTCTGGGGGGTAGTTCTTACCGGACTGGCTTCCGGCGAGATAACCTCCTCGCGAATGGGCGTCATCGCTCTAGCACTCTGAAGCTGAGCCGTACTGACAGCGCCAGTTGCTGGCAAAATTACCTCCCCGCGTTCAGGAGTCGTAAGCCTAGCGCCCTGTAGCTGAGCTGGCCGATGCAGAGCGGCAACACTTTGTGGTGTCAAAGTCGCCTGCCCTGGCAAGCCTGGCTCTGCTGCCCTAGGTGACGCAACCCTAACGTATTCGACCGGACCAGCCTGGCTTTCGTCGCTGCTAACCACCGCGTGTGCGGGTTCGCGGTGCGAAAGATCAGGCACGCGACCTTCTTTAAAATCGCTCGGTTGAAGCGGCGCTCCTAACTCTGGCCTTTCTATCGCAAGCGTAAAGCGCAAGTAGCGTTCCCTCAACTCCTCGATCTCGCCGTGTAAAGAAAGTCTCCTATGTCGCATTAACTGTAACAATGCGACCGGCTCCGTTGAGTCAATACGGCGCTTGACTTCCTTGACGCGGGCATCGCGGAGAATTCTACGCAAGGTTACGCGATCCTTACATGCAAGCGGCATAGTGCGATCGAATCGTTAACTAAAAAAAAAAAAAATAAATAAATAAAATTCAAATGAAATAAATACAGAAAAAAAACTATTTTCAAATCCAACGACGCGCGCGAGTTGCCAACAGACAGCTAACACATTAAAGAAAAATATAAACGGAAAGATTGCACTACATGTAACCAGCCAAAAAGAACGAAATAAATAATAAACGAATAAAATAATACAAAAAACTATGTTCCTTCAGTGTGCTAGGCCGGCAAGTTATCGCCTTGCCTAGAACGAGAAAGGAATGCAGCGTTCGAACGTAAACACACTCGGACGCTCAAATTCTTAGAAGCGAACACGTGCTGGCGCGAGCGACCTTTGCGCGTCGCGACCTGATACTGACGCTTCAAATTTCCACGTTTTCTCTCAAACAAAGGCGCGTTGTTTTTAACACGCTTTGCCCTTGCTAACAAAACGCGACAAAATCACTTTCACAAACCACACTCGAATTAACCGTAAAAAAAAGAAAATGTAATTACTAATGCTACTTACTAACTATTCGCGCACACACATACAAGCATTGTTCTCAATTCTGCTTTGCCCATCCCCACAAGGGATGCCATGTAATAGCGTCGGCCTGCAATGCCGATATCTTCACTACTATTACCAATTATTTGAAAGGGGGAAGGCAAGGGAGGCGGTGTATCGCTCCAAGCAGAGCAGGAAGGAGAACAGCGGGCAAAATGACTTCACACACAATTCGTTAACACACGTTTATTATAAACGCACTACCACGAGTGCCGACGAGAACACAAATCACTTATTACTAATAACACGCGAAACTTAGCCTAAACGAGATGACCGGCACGTTAGCGCCATGTCACCTCGTTAACCGGCTCAAACAATCACTTAAATTGCGCACTGCCGAAAACTACGCCGGCTCGGAAAAGCCTGGCGTAGCAACGCGAACCGTGAGAATCGCCGAGGAAAATTAGAGAGAGAAACGAGAGGAGAGGAAAACTAAACCTGACCAAATTCTGTTTGCTGCTTGGCAGGTGGGCTGTAGGTGAGGCGACTAGCGCAAAACGTGGCCCAGTCTTCTTTTTCGTCACGGCTCTCGCACTTCCTCTCTGGTCTGAGGCAGGGAAACAATGGTCGTCCTTCCAGTGCGGCCGATCTCCTCCTTCTCTGGCAATCTAGTGACGAGTGCGTGCGAGTCGGCTTCTCACGCCTTCTCCCACCACTTGCCTAATCGGCGGCACGCGGCACTGCCCGTCGCGACAAGTGCCGCGCGCCAAGCCCAATACTCAAACTATTGCTTCTCTCTCTCTCTCGCTCTCTCTCGCACTCTCAATACTCGAGCGCGTAGTCGCGTCCACGGCTTCTCCTTCCACTCTCGTGCGTAGCTGAAAAATAAAGGGCAGGCATCAGGCACGTGGTAAAAACGTGCGCTTGATGCCGGCCGTGCGCCTTTGCCCAGGAAGGAGAGGGAGATAAGCGCACGGTGCAGGCCATGACGGGCCTACACCGTCACAGTCTCAAACAATCTTAGAGGGTCTCGTTGCACAACGCCTTCTTCGTTAAAGAGAAAACCGTGGCAATATCCTCTTTCACTTATTAACTTGATGCTCACATACTTACAAGGAAGGTATACCAAGTGTAAGTAAGCGATTTCGATGAAACTTTGATATGTGGTAGAGGGCTGAAAAATAGTTGACACATATTTTTTTATGTGCTAATACGTGGTTTGAAGGGGTGAAAATTGCCCCTAAAGTTCACCCCCGAAAACCGTTTTTTTTATATATCTCTTCTTCTAAATGAGATATTCTCTGGGAATCACCTGGATTCCCACTTACTTTTTATAAGGATGGAAGTGATTTTTTTGTACATTTTTGTCTGCCAAAATTGTGAATTTAATTTAATCTTCTTCTAACTTTTTTATTTAGAAGGGTTTTAAGAATTAAAGTTGATGTGTTTTTATTTTTTTCTAATTTAAGGTTAATCTGCCCTTAAATTAATTTATTTATTTTCATTGAAACTAAGCGCTTTGAGTTAACTGTATAAATAAAATTGATGTAACTAATATTGCATCTGTTCAACATACTCATACTATGCATGACTAACAAAAAGCCAGAAGTATTCATTCGTGAGGCGAAGAAACCATTTAAGGGGTGGAAACTACTCATTACGTTCACGTCCAAGAACCGTTCTTTCAGTATTTCTCCTTTTCTATAAAACATTTTTTCTTGAAACCAACTGAAAATTATTTGTTACCATGTCACAATATTATACTCGTAAGTTATATCACTGATCCAGGGGGTTGCATCTCTTATTTTTCACAAGGGTGAAAGTATTTTTTTTTAATTTTATTCTTGCAAACTAAATGAAACTTTTTTTAGTCGGAAGGACATTGAAAACTACAGGTAATGTATTTCGAATTTTCTTTTTAAATTATATATTAGAGGGTAAAGAGATAAATATTTATTTGAACATTTATTTATTATCCATCCTCTCCAATTGAATATTCATTTACATTACAATAGATATCTACGATAAGCAAGCAGAATTAAATTTTAATAATACACTAGATGATATTCCATATTACTTCTTATTGTTGGGAAACTTATCTATCAACATTATTAAATTTTTTAAACAAAAAAAATTCTTTCAAAATGCATTGAGAATATCGATATAAATTTATGGATTATAAGCAGAACAATAATGATATTCTTCAAAAAAATGCTTGAAATATAAAGATTTTTTACACTAACAGCAACGAATAATAGCCACGTTTTTACAACCGTTTATTTCACAATGCATTCCACATAAATCTTCGAAATTGAAATATACGGGGTTTTCAAATACCTCTGGCTTATCTACAAGATACCTACTTTTCTACTACGTATACCTGAATAGATTCTTATAAAATGGGGATGAAAGCTGGTTATGAACTAGTGACTGTAATTTGATAATGTTATTACGTTTGTGTAACTCTAAATCATGATCTATATACATACGAGGTATACATGCCGGTCAGTCACTTTTACCCCCCCTCGAGCAAAATTGTTTGAACTTGGAAGTTTCATATTTTTGGTCAGAATCAACGTACAGAGACGAGCGGGAGCGCATTTTGAAGCTCTTTTCAAGAACTTTCGAATAGTATGCATCTCAAAATTTATGAAATCAGGTTTCTAATTTTTTCAATCGAATATCCATGAATGAAAATTCCGAAATTTTGAGTCTATATTTGATAACTTGCCAATTCTAGGGAAAAAATCCCACGAAAATTTTGAGCACGGCATTTTCTTCCTTTTTCCAAACCTTATCCAAATCAAATATGACCCTTGTATGAGAAATTCTTTTGAAAATTGACACGTTTTTTCAACTTTTTATAACTTTGTAAATAGAAATCCTAGAATAAAGTGTACATGAAAGAAAATGTTTTTTTTTTCAAGTAGAATACTGTAAAATTTTTTCACATTAAAAAAAAAATATTTTTTTTATCCATCTTTCTATGGTCGTTCAAAAAAAAAAAGTAAAATATTCATCTGCAACGTGAAATTGTCTTCTTGTAAAATAAAAATTGTAGATTTCAAAAACTTGTTATTTCCATTTTTGTTCCTTATAAGAACACTGTTGTTCAATAACAATAATGATATCTCATGATTCAAATGAAAATGAATGCTAAGATAAACATGAAATGCTGTTAAAAATAATTATAAATACAGGAAAAATCTTCAACTTATCTTATCTAGGCTCATAATTAGTCGATGAAGAATATTATATTTAAGCATGTCCTCCATAAAGAATTTAACTAAAAAATAACTTGAAAAGAGAATACCAAAAATAAACTTACATTATATATAAATTAAGAAAAAGGAATTATTCACACAAACAGAGAAAAACAAAAATTTTTTGAGAAAAAGATTGTTGAAAATCAAAGATGAATACGAAAGTTATTTCCAATACGAACATGTAGAATGTCTGATTCACTTCATTTATTACTACACATATTCCAATTCGGAATCCATACAGCATTCTCGCATCAATATAATATTTTTCACATGGCTGAAATATACTCGTATGATCTAAAACTTACGTCCGTTACTACTCTTGAAATTCTTTGAGACTTGAAATAATATAAATATGTATATAATACATATTTCGAATGTTTGGCAAGAATTTCGTTCGCAGAATAGCACTGACTCACAACAAAACATTCGATTGACTAGCACCGAATAAAAATATACATGGTAAGCACATGATGATGAAACCTGCTCATTTTCAGCAGATAAACAAGTTGAAAACATTCCAATGACTCAACCAGGAAACTCGTTTCTTCCGAATATGTAACTTATGTTAATAATAATATTCATGTAATGCAACTTATGGTCATAATAATGTTGGAGTAATTAATTGTTCGCGTAAATAATTGTAAACGTAATTATTATTAACTTTACGGCATTTTACAATTACAATATTGAAAGAAAGTAGAATATTGTTGGCTACAAAATGAAACCTTTCTTTTTTAATATTTAATTTAAAGAAGTTAATAACTATTTAAGCGATCAAAAACATATTTTTATTATCTTCGAATATAATTAATGATACGAAAAACTAATTTTTATGTATTGTTTCAATTCGAGAAAGCTTCCTTTCAATGGAAGAAATTTTTTAGAAAAACATCATCATAAAAGTATTGTGTATTTAAAGGTTTATAAAATATTCTATAGAAATGGAGTAATCTTATGAAAATCTGATTTTAGAAGTGAAATTTGATGGTAGTTTTCACCGCTTTAAATGTGCTATTGACATATAATGATATACATTAGTAGGTAAACCTGAGGGGCCTCAACTCAGAGGGGTATCAGCACACTGAGTTGAAGCGTGTGAGTTGAGGTGTGGGCATGTTCACCTCCCCCCCCCCCTTACTGATCGGCCCGTGTGTTATCGACTCACCTCCTCCCTCCTCCTACTGAGTTATACCGGTACGTTCTACGCACTCTCCCCTCCCCTACTGAGTTGATCTGATGTGGCGTGCGTTCTCCCCCCTGCTCTGCTGTGCTGTACGTGCGTTCTAGGCACTCTCCCCCACTCCTATACTATGCTGATGTGCTCTGACGCGCGTTCTCTGCACTTCCCTCTTTCCCAGCCTATTGATTTAATTCCTATGCACTGTGTGCTGATGTGTTCTGACGCAACATGCGTTCTCTGCACTTCCCCCTCCCTCCTCCTCCTTCTCTCTTTCCTCGTGATCTGATGTATGCGCGCGCGCGTTATGTGTTATGCGTTTTGATTTTTTCTTGTGTGCGCGCGCGTGTATGTTAGATTTTTAGATTTATCGGAAAAAAACGGACGCATCGGGGGATCGAACGCGTGTCCTCCGGATCCGCAGGCCGATGCTTTACCGCTAGAGCTACAGCCACTGTTACTACGGGAAATACCGTATTCTATATACTAGCTACACGATTGATATGTGGGGGCGGCGGCGGCGCCGGCGGCTGCTGCTGGGGAGGGCCCAAGCGCTAATACATACAAATAATAATAAATTTTAATAAATATACTAATTATAATAAATATTATACATAAATATTTATTATAATTGGTATATAACGAATAATAATAATTTTTTTATGTTCAATGTGCGCGCGTGCGTGCGTATGTGTGTCTGTGTCTGATCACTGAAATAAAAAGAAGACATATTACTATTAATAATTATTTATTATATAAATAATACAACAAAATATAAAAAATGTACAAAAAAATACAAAAAATGTACAAAAATTTATAAAAAACTGACGCTTAGTTATCGTCATCATCATCGCCATCATCATCATCATCGTCATCAACATCATCATCGTCATCATCGTCGACGTCGGCGTCGTCGTCGTCGTCTTCGTCGTCGTTGTCGTCGTCGTTGTCGTTGTCGTCGTCATCGTGATCAGCGGGGAAAAATTTGGCAACTTTATAGCGCGGGGCGCCGTCGACCGTTTCGTCCATGACGCACAGGCGCTTTTTTTCCCCGTGATGTGGAGATTCTGCATGAGCGCCGCTGTGGGTGATTCGGCGGGCCTACTCAAGGGAGCTGGCGACACCGATCGAGAAGTCTGGTGCATAGCGGGGTAACTTTCGGGACTGCACGACCTCGATGTAAATAATCTGCGCACCACGTGTCTGACTGGCCCATTCCGATCGACGTGCCGCTTGCTGCCGCGCTGCGGTAGTGATTCCATCAACTGCGGCTGCCAACTGCAGCGACCAGCGGCGCAGTGTACGCATTCCCAGCCCTCGCATACTGGCATGGTGTTGTTGTTGTTGTTGTCGTCGTCGTCGTCGTCGTCGTGATCGTCGACCTGCAACAAAAAATGAAAAAAACTTCGATAAATAATGTTACTAATTTTTTCTTATAGAGTATTATATTCTTATCGATGTAGACAATTAATTATTTATATGTAAATTGTCAACAATTAAATTCAACAGAATGGACAGGTAATTTCTTCTTAATTAAAATAATTGAAATATCATTATTAAAAAACAACAACAACAAAAAATGTCTCTAAAAATCAGTGCGTATATGCGACAGTTTTAAATGACGTCACTCGCATAGACCGTTGAGTCAATTCCCCACAAGTTGTATGCTTTACATACGCATACGCGTACGCGCACATATATAACACATGGATCAATAAGTCCCGAGACTAACAATGAAAACAACATTTTTTTTGCAAAATTTTTTTTTATTCATCAACATAATCACCTTTTAGGGTGATACAATGGTTCCAACGCTTTTCCAATTTTTCAATACCATGTTTATAAAAAAATTTGTCTTTCGCTTCAAAATAAGCTTCAGTTTCAGCGATAACCTCCTCATTTGAGCCAAATCTTTTTCCCTGCAGCATTTTTTTAAGATTAGCAAAGAGCCAGTAGTCACTGGGGGCTAAATCTGGCGAGTATGGGGGGTGGGGAAGCAGATCAAAGCCCAATTCGTTCAATTTTGCCATTGTTTTCATCGATTTGTGGCAGGGTGCATTGTCTTGGTGAAAAAGGATTTTTTTTCTCTGCATGTGCGGTCGTTTTTTTTGCGATTTCCTCCTTCAAACGTACCAGTAAGTCAATATAATAATCACTGTTGATCGATTTACCTTTTTCGAGGTAGTCAATGAAAATCACGCCATGCATATCCCAAAAAACTGACGCCATGACTTTGCCAGCTGACTGCTGCGTTTTCGGACGTTTCGCACGGCTTTCGCCAGCTGTGCGCCACTCAGATGACTGCCGCTTCGACTCTGGAGTGTAGTGATGTATCCATGTTTCGTCCATGGTCACGTAACGACGCAAGAAATCTTTTTTGTTGCTAGTAAATAGCGATAAACAGCTTTCTGAATCATCGACTCGTTGCTGTTTTTGTTCCATCGAAAGCAATCGCGGCACCCACTTGGAAAAAATTTTTTTCATGCTCAATTTTTCATGAAGGATAGTAAATACACTTCCATATGATATCTGTGTCATCTCAGCAATCTCACGGAGCTTCACTTTACGATCTTTCATTATAATTTTTGTCACTTCACTCACATTTTCCGGTGTAACGGCTTCCACAGGTCTACCCGAGCGTTCCGCGTCATTTGTGTCGGTACGACCACGTTTAAACTCGGCAAACCACCGACAAATCATTGCTTTTGATGGACAAGAATCCGGGTAACATTTTTCAATCTATTGTTTCGCTTGCACGGTGTTTTTACCCATTAAAAAACAATGTTTTATCAGAACACGAAACTCGGTTTTTTCCATTTTTAAACAAACTACAAAACGACTTTACTCCAACCTCGATAACTCGGCTGTTTCTGGTCCGATCGGCTTAAAATTTTGACACGTTTCAAGTAAAGGTTAGTACTCTAGAAAGTCGTGGTTACTGGTTTACTACGAGCGCCATCTCTGGGTTAGTCTCGGGACTTATTGATCCATGTGTTATATATAACTCATAAAAATTAAATGAATTTTTTTTTTATGGAATGTACGGCATGTATGGAATGAATGGAATGTATGGCACGTATGGCATGCATGGAATTTTTTTTAATGGAGAATTGAGGGGGGAAATCTCAATTGTCCGTTATAAAAATGAGCTGCATCTCATCAGCAGTCGCATTCGCATCCAGAATGAACTTTTAACATTTATTCTTACTTGGTACATAAAAGAGAAAATCAAATGTTAATTACAGTATAAATGACTCATGTCAATATTTTATGTACTAATTAATACAATCTTTATCTAATTTCTCGCACGGACATACTCGCTTATAATTGAACGATGAGCACATAGTAACGATTGATCTAACGGTTATTAATTTTGAATAAGCGACAAAGCCGTGGCCTACGCAGTGGCTACTCATCTTATGATTCTATACGTAGATAATTGTTGGCTGCTCTCCTAGGGTAATAGTCCTCTCCTCCTCCCCTTGTCGTTGTTCTAAGTCCCTTAGAAAGAGCCTATCCTTATAGTAGGATTTCTTGGGATTATTGATGGCAAGCACTCGATCAATGCAGGTTGGAAGATATGAGAGACGATGCTAGTGAGACTTTTCTTGAGGCAGGTTATCAGATGGCACGTGTAGCGAAGGTAGACGTTGGAAAATAATAGCACGAGCCGGGAGCTGTAGTCTGTTCGGAGGTCCCCAGGCGAGAGAGCCATCGAGAAAGTGTCTCCTCAAATCATGTGGCGCCGTCTCTACCTTGACAATGGGCCGGCCGAGTGATATCAAACCATACGCACTGAGCGCAATCTATCAATGGCGGCAAATATGAATTGCACTGTTACGAACTAGTGTAAAAAAGTGAATGAAAAACGGTTATACGAACATTCTACAATGAGCTCCAACAAGATTGACTATAGGTAATTATTTGTTTTATTGTTTATAGAACATACTTTATATATTTTTTTTTCAATATTTTTTTTATTTGTGCAGATTTGAGCAAGCGAGGCTGGATAGCTTCACGTCTCAATAGACATGCGCACAAGTACGACCAGCAGATCTTGCTGCGGCCGGCCTTTATTATACGGGGCAGATCGATCAAGTGCACTGTTTTGAATGTGGTATGGAAGTCTGTCGTTGGGAAGAAGGTGATGACCCTATGACGGAACATAAGCGCTGGAATGGCGGCTGCCTTTTCATTCGTAAAAGAAGTTGCGGCAATGTGCCGACCGGATCAAGCCCAGTACCGGTACCTCCTTGAAGAAAAAGTAAAGATGTCTGTGGACCGTATAAGCTCGAGTATCGGGCAGCAACAGCGTGCGTAACAACTAGCCCACCTTCGAGTACAGACGAACCTGCGTTATCGTTATCGATAGAGAGCCTTGTTACAAAGCTTTTTTCCGATTTACATTTGATGGAGAAATGTGGTTCGAAAACCATAGCAAGTGCAACTGTTGGTATGGTATCTGTTTGCGAAGAATTTGTACGCGGTTATAAGAAGAGTATCGATAAACAAAATGAAAAAATGAATAAAATTCGCGAAAGGGTTGAAAAGTCGCAGCGAGATATAGGCAATATTCTGCGTTAACTTGAAATTACCTGATGTAAGATATGTTTGGATGCTAGGGTCGCTGTATTTTTTTACCTTGTGGATATATTAATGTAAGCATGGAATGTGCATCAAGAATTGACGATTGTCCAATATGATTGTCATCAAACTATTACCAAACGCGTTCATGCTTATTTTGCGTAAATTTGTTCTTGTTAGGTTTAATAAATTTCCCATTATTTAAAAAAAATGTTTGTGTACTTTTTTTTTCTTTTGATATAATATTTTTTTGTATTTTAATGTTAAATTTTTTTTTGTTTATTATATATATATAATAATATATATTTCTAAAATTTATATATTATAAGTGAGTAAAAAAACAAGGATTGATCGATACGTTAATTTTTTAAAAGTGTCTGGCAGACAGAAGCTGCAGGCAGCTATGTGCATGATTAGAAGCGTTTTACATCTGCTAAACAAAAACAAGAGCAGACTGTTGGCACAGCCCCCCATTGCCACCTCATCGATTGCCGAACCTGTGGTGAGCAAGCATAGCGAACAATAGATATACGAACCTTTCGTTATTTGGTAGTTATATGACGTAGTTGGTGAAGGTCTTGAACCGGCTACTACTACTACTACTACTACTACTACTACTACTACTACTACTACTACTATTGTTGTCGATCCAAATCAAAACTCAACAATTCGCCGGAACGACATCAATAGCGCGTTCAAAGGCAGAATAAAGATTGGTTGTAATAACCAATTTGAAAAATCTCGATTTGAATACGTTTTTTAGGCATGCTAAATCATTATTCCATGCTAAAATAAAGGAAACCTTGAAGAAACATAGTTCTCTAAAAGTGAATACTGTATTAGATGCCGAGTACGCAGTCGAAAAGAATTATTATGATGAAACGCTCGATGTGAAGCATTTTAATAACAAGATGGCACTGATATACCTAACTACAAACATAGACGAGTGGTACACTGAAAACGTTTTTGAACCAATCCGTAAGAGCACGGAAAAATTGCAAGAGCAAGACTCGGGTAAATCTTCCTGTTATATTAAACTTAACTGTAAATATTCGCAAGTACAATGTCGAAACTCTGTGAAAACTACAACCATTTGTAGTTCCCACAGAGACTAAACCTTTTCCACATAGCGTTCTTCAACGTGCGATTAAATCGTTCGCAGATGTCGGGATATTTGGTTTTCTGAAGTTCCTGTTCATAGAAGCCACCTAGGATAGACTTATTTTGATAATCTTTCAAATGATAAGTAGTTGGATTTGTTGGTGCCACGCGCACAATTGTAAATATTTCCGTTGACCAATTTGGTGTATATCCCTTTTCAAATATTTGCTTCGCTTTGCTCACTTTGACTTTGTCGCCAACTTTGAACTTTGGCTTTCTTCTTTCTTTTCTTCTTCCCACGTATTGTATAAATTTTTTTAAAACTTGAGCTTGATTCGCCGCTGTAACTTGGATAGGTTTTATACCAATAGTTTTGTGTTTGCGATTATTGTAAGCAGCTCTGAGCTCCGGTAGTACGTCGAACCATTTGTAGTTCCCACGGAGACTAAACTTTTTCCACATAGCGTTCTTCAACGTGCGATTAAATCGTTCACATATCGAAGCTTTAAGCAAACTATTGATAGAATACAGATTGATATTATATTTTTTCACGAGAGCTTGAAAATCTACATTGTAGAATTCCTTGCCTCTATTCCTATGAAGATTCTTTGGCCGTCTACCTTACGCTAAAATAGATTTCATGGCCGCTGTCACATCGCGACCGGTTTTCCTTTTCAATCCTCAAGATCACTCCTTAATCGTGCGATCACGTCTCTCGTAGATTTGATTGCCATCTGAACGATGTTTTCTGCAGTTTCTCAATTTATAGCATCTTTAGCCTGCCGCGGAGGAGCAAGATTTTCCAATCTATTATTCTCTAGATCGTAATGGTACTCGCTCGTGAGCTTGAACCCAATACCGGACGGACGACAAAGACCGTAGACTCCTTGCTCTTTATATTTACGTCCGAATATGTCGACGTTCATTTTGATAATGCTCGAACGATAGGTATGCTCTTAGTATATATATGTATATATGTATCCACCCTCGCGTAATTCTTCGATTATCGAATGATTATTGTTGATGTGATTATTGTTACCAGCTGATTGCTCAGCCACTAACAATCGAAGACGATCAACGAGCTCATTCGGATCATCCTAGTATACGTAATCCGTAGAAGTATTGTTTGGCGCAATCTTGTAGATAGGCAAAGACCAGTCCTCTGTAGCAGCCCGTCTCCTCCTTTTGTATTTTTTTTTTTAGTCAAACCAAATAACGTACCAATTATGTTATTGAATTTATTACTATTGTGCGCTTGTATAGCCTCGTTTGGATTATTTTTCTTCCTATGAATATTAGAAATATCAAAGATTTCTTTGTAGCTCTTGAGATCATTGGAAGTGATTAAACTTTGATCAGGTTGCTTTGCAATCAGTAACTCCATTAAACCCTGTGTTTTTGGATACTTGAAACCATAGACGTCTACGTTATCTTTGTCAAAAATCACCGTAGATTTACCAAGCATGTATGATCCGCTTCGTTCTTTACGTACTCCATAAATCAAGTCCACAAAATTCGAATTACTTTTATCCAATGCATTCGGTTATGCTTCAATAAACTATATTTTTGTCTTATCGCGTCTTGCGCTTTTACGAGTTGAAAAAGCACATGTTTTTCCTTTGATGATCAGCCATGTTAACGCTTCGACGATCATCGAGGGACTGTATACCGCATTACTATCCTGATATATTTATAACAAAACAATCAAAGTCCTTTCGATATCTTCCACAGTTTATAGCTCTGTCTTTGTCGATCACTAAAAACCCATATTTATCATCCAACCAGCATTTTGCACATAGTTCTTTAAATTGATTGTAAGTCATATCTGAATTCACATGATCGTCGTATATATGTTTCATATTTGCTTCGTCTTGTCGAAAAATTGCCAATAAATTGACGTTATCTCTTACGAGATGCTTAGGAATACGCGCGTACGTTTGCGAGAGATAGAAACAGTCGACGCTCCTATGTCTGCCCATACAAAAGAAAACGCGTACATTGTCCTATTTCTCACAGACGATGTCGTCGAATATCATAATTGAATTAGGCAATGCATGCTCGGGATCGATCACGGATTCGTGCTCCTTGAACGAAAAATACTTCACTCTGTCTATCGGCTTTAACATCTCTTCCAATAATTTATACTTTAGCTGATCAAGCGATTTCGAGTACACGTAAACATTTTCGAATCTAACGCCATTGGGGTGAGTGATAAGAGCCACTGTTGGTTTTACCACAGATAGACGGACCACAAAAAATAGCTCTGATGCTATTCGGCAGTAAATCTCCGTGACGCTTTGGTTCCTTATCCTCCCTCGCGATGACGTCAAAATTTTCTACGGTAAGTTTCACAGTTTGTTTCTTGAAATTTATGCTTAAGAGACAGAGTTCGAACGATAACTGACCTCATGGCTATATATATACCTGTTTTTATAGTTCCAAACGTTAATCGTGTGTTGAACTTGATCGAGTGATGATCATATGCAAACGTCAAAGAGCAAAGAAAGGAGGAGAATTGGTCAATAATATCATCAATAAACTTCCATTTGAACTACATATTTCAGGCTATCAATATTGCGGACCAAGAACTAAGTTACAGACACGTTTAGCTGGCGGCGATCCAGATCCCAATCCTCTCGACGCAGCTTGCAAGCAACACGATAAAGCGTACTTGAAAAATCGAGAAAACATCCAGGCTAGAAATATCGCAGACAACATTTTAGCTGAAAAAACGTTCAATAGAGTTCTCGCTAAGGATTCTAGTTTTGGTGAGAGCAGCTTAAAAGATTTTTGTTAAAGTAGCTACTTACGCTATATCTAACGCCATGAAATTAAAATCAAAGTTTCGTATGGGTCTCGCGAAGAGAAGAAAGAAAACCAAGCCGAAAGGACGCAAGAAAATTAAAAAGTTAGTTAATTCGAAAAGCGTGATCAAAGCGGCCACATTCAAATGGTCCAAGGGTAAATGTTCCCGCAAAGTCATCGGTTCTGTTCTGAAAAAAGCTTGTACAATTGTTAAAATAGCTGGTGGAAAAGCAAACATCAACGTTCTACGAATTCTGCCAATATCAACTAAGATAGGTGGAGCTTTGCCCTTCCTCATACCACTTTTTGCAGGCTTAAGTGAAACTGGCACTCTAGTTGGTAGCGCCGCGAGAATCGCAAAAGCCGTGAACAATGCAATGTTTGCAAAACAGCAATTGGAAGGGAACAAGAGACATAACAAAACGATGAATGCCATTACTCTGGAAAAAGGTTTGTATCTCAAACCTTATAAAAAAGGCTATGGAATTTATCTCAAACCTTATTTAGAATCAGGTTTAAAAAAAACTTTGAAATAAATCGACCAGCTAGAGCCCTTACAAAAACTGACTTGACGAAGGATCTTAGACCGCCTATTGATTTAATAATGTATCTTGGTGATATAGAGATCAACTATAATACGAAAACATATCAAGATTTCAATTCTCACGTATGCGGGCATCTTTGCTTACAGTTTTTGTGCGAGGGTATAAAAGTAAAGGCAACGTGGAAATATCGGTAGTCATGTTGACACAGTCATAGAGGATTCGTTAACTCTGACGCTCTCGTGTAATTCTTCACTGTTGGAAGCACACTACTTCCCACCAATAGAACTATCACAGCATAAACATTACAAGTTGGGCTTATTCGAGTTCCTAACGTTCAACTCAATACCTAATATCGACGTACATAATAATAAATTTTACGTTGTAAATCAAATTATCGACATACCTGTCGGGACCTACAATATCGACGACATTGATAAATTTCTTCGCAAAGCTGTGCAGCCTCTCCGTACTGATAATAATAATAATATAATATTAAGTTTGAAACCAAACAACAACACCTTGCATTGTATAATCAAGTGTTCCGAACCTATCGATTTTCGTCCGTAGAATTCTATCGGACGATTGTTGGATTTTTCACAACGTACATTAGAGGCAAACGTTTCTCACGACTCTGATCTGCCCGTCAGTATTCTCAGAGTGATCGCTGTGAGAGTCGAATGTAATATAACCGCTGGAGCTTACTTGAACGGAAACAGCGTTCACAATATTCACGAATTTTTTCCAGCAGTACCGCCTGGATATAAAATTATTGAAATTCCCTTTCACGTGATATATCTTCCAGTTACGAAAAAGTATATAGATTATTTACAATTACGCATCGTCGATCAAGATGGAAATTTAATTAATTTTCGCGGTGAAGTCATAACCATCAGATTACACGTCAAAAGCGTATTATGGGAATTGTTTACGATTCAAAGCGTGGTAGGGGCTACATAAGCATTGAAAAATGCAAACCCACCATCAGTCGTCGACTGAAATTGAAAACGTCAACACGACGAACTCCAGTCATCAATCGTCATCGGAAAGTGAAAGCTTTAACACGTCAAAGCATAAAGTTCCTAAAAAGTCTTGGGTTA
This sequence comes from Phymastichus coffea, assembly GCF_024137745.1. Taxonomy (NCBI): domain Eukaryota; kingdom Metazoa; phylum Arthropoda; class Insecta; order Hymenoptera; family Eulophidae; genus Phymastichus; species Phymastichus coffea. Next base: position 371,318 of record NW_026706822.1, on the reverse strand, counting down.
AGAGTAGTTCCAGGTGGAAAATAAATTGCCTAATTTTTTTTTATGCTGCTTTCAACGAAACAATGGAGAACATTTTAGAAATACAGTCACCTGTCGTATTCGATGAATCTTTGGCTCATTACGAGATCTACGCTCATCAACCCTACACCAATTCATCATTCAAAAACAGTGACGAGATTCGTATATCAATTCAACCTCAAGACTTGTGCCTTTTACCATCTCCCAGCTCGTTACACATTTGTGGACGATTATGTAACAACAATAACACTTTGTTAACGAATACTAATTTTGTTAATAATGCCATTTGTCACATGTTTGAAGAAATTAGGTATGAGCTGAACCCTATAGAAATATATCAACGTAAGAACGTTGGTCTCATAACGGTTATGTAGAACTGGTTATCTCTTACTCCAAGTCAAACCGTGATTGCCGAAACTGCCGGATGGATAATGATAGAAAAAGAGAATCGTAAAATAACTAATGCGAATGGCAACATTGATATTTTCATTCCTCTGAACTTCATACTTGGATTCACTGACGACTATCGCAAAGTGCTAGTGAATATGAAACATGAATTAATTCTCGTAAGATCGAGTACCGATGTAAATGCAGTTTATCATACGAAGAAGATCGTCAACGACGTTGACGCTTACGAAGAATTCTAGATTGATGTAACACGTCTCGAATGGCTTATGCTCTATGTAACTGCATCGAATGCAAAGAAATACGTCTACTCGACTTTCTAAAAAGCGAACGAAGTAGTTCAATGAGTTTTGGTAGTTGAGAACTGTACGAATATCCAGCGCTACCTGCAAACAATAATCACGTCTGGTTAGTTAAAACGACAAATCTGTTAAAGAAACCACGTCACGTTATCTTAACCCTCCAAACCAATTGAAAAAATGAACCAAACTCTAACGCTAGTATATTTGATCATTGTAACATCAGAAATGTAAGACTGTACCCCAACTCTCAGTGCTATCCATACGGTAATCTGAACATTGATTTCAGTAAAAATCAGTACGCAATGTTGTACGATATGTATGCCAATTTTCAAAACGTATACTACGGTAAGGATGGCGTACCGATGCTCAAAAACCTCGAATATAAAAATTACATGCCACTCGTAGTGATTCACTGTTCGAAACAAAACGAATCATTAAAGACTACGCCAGTAGATGTGCTCTTGGAGTTCGAAACCAGAGAAAATATTCCCGAAGGAACTACAGCGTATTGTCTTATTCTACACGATCGTATCGTTTAGTATAATTCGATAAATGGAGATGTGAAGAAACTTATTTATGAGAGGGAGGGGGAAGGGTATTAAAGAATTGACTCTTTCCTTAAGCAGCTCAGTAGTAGCTTTCTATAGCAATGGAGTACATATTGGATATGCAAGGCTTCATGATACCTGGCCAAACTTATGCTGTGAAAGAGTTAGCGATACTTGCACTTAAATACAACGAAGAAACGCTCGTACGCTTGTTGAAACCTCCCTTTCCATGGTGAAGACTAACGGAGATATACGAGTATAAGCGAGAAAATCTCTGGTTAAAACTCTACTATTATAGATTAACATGGAACTCTGGTGATTATAAATACGAAGAGCATAAATTCATCATCACAGATACACTCAAAGATGTCACAAAAATTTTCGTTTCCGGAGATTTGAAAAGAGAGTGGTTAGAACGATATGGCCTCAAAGTTTTCGATTTGAATGATTGGGGCTATTCGCCTTTCGGAAAAATTAAAATCAGTTACCGTGTGCCCTAATCATAACGGCAAATACGTAACGACATGTGCACATCAAAACGTAAAATTAATGAAAAAGTTTTATATCGATGGCTGTTGTATGGATTGGGAAGAGAGCGATGAAGTCGTTGAAGGATTTCTATAGTGATTTTGTTTTTAAGTAAATACTTTGTAGAATAATATGTATTTTTCTTAAACATGTAGAATAAGATATATTTTTTATCAATAAAAAATTTTTGTTTCAATTGATACAAAAAAATATTCTTTTATTTTTTTATTAAACCATCCAAAAAAAGCGAAATTCTTCGCTGATTGTGACGATGACAGCAGCAGCAGCAGCAGTTAATCTTTTTTATAATAAATTTTGTATTTTTTTATCTACAAAAAAATTTATACAACATAGAATTTAGATGAAAAAAATGTTTATTTATTAGTTGAGGTGGTGTACAATGATGACATGTATACATATGATTATTATTTTTTCTTTTCGTTATTAATCTGCTGATAGCCTTTTTGTTCAGGAAAATTTTTAGTATTGCTCGAAAATTTAGAAATATTTTGTTTCCATGTCGATGATTCTTTGTTCTTCTTTTCGTCCGGGTCTTCCTGTGGAAGACGAGAGTACTTTACTTTAGAGTAGCGATCTATTTTATTGGAATGCTGGTTGATGAATGATTCGATAATTCTTACACTATGCTATTTATAGTAGCTTACAACCACGAAGTCGACAAATAAAAGAAAATAAGCAGGTACTTGCACGTTTTTTCTATTAAACCATCTTCGGTAGATGAGACACGCATGCACGCACACACACGCGCGCGCACATTGAACATCAAAAAAAATTATTATTATTCGTTATATACCAATTATAATAAATATTTATGTATAATATTTATTATAATTAGTATGTTTATTAAAATTTATTATCATTTCTATGTATTAGCGCTTGGGCCCTCTCCAGCAGCAGCAGCCGGCGGCGACGCCGCCGCCCCCCACATAACAATCGTGTAGCTAGTATACACAATACGGTATTGCCCGTAGTAACAGTGGCTGTAGCTCTAGCGGTAGAGCATCGGCCTGCGGATCTGGAGGACACGCGTTCGATCCCCCGATGCGGCCGTTTTTTTCCGATAAATCTAAAAATTTAACACACACGCGCGCGAGCACACACACACACATACACACACAATAAAAAATCAAAACGCGTAATACAGAACGCGCGCGTGCATACATTAGATCACGAGGAGAGAGAGAAGGTGGAGGAGGGAGGGGGAAGTGCAGGGAACGCACACTGCGTCAGAACACATCAGCACACAGTGCATAGGAATCAAATCAGTAAGCTGGGAGAGGGGGAAGTGCAGAGAACGCGCGCCAGAGCACATCAGCATAGTATAGGAGAGGGGGGGGGGGAGTGCCTAGAACGCACGCACAGCACAGCAGAGCAGGGGGGAGAACGCACGCCACATTAGATCAACTCAGTAGGGGAGGAGGAGTGCGTAGAACGCACCGGTATAACTCAGTAGGAGGAGGGGGGAGGTGAGTCAACAACGCACGGACCGATCAGTAAGGGGGGGGAGGTGAACATGCACACACCTCAACTCACACGCTTCAACTCAGTGAGCTGATACCCCTCTGAGTTGAGGCCCCTCTGGTTTACCTACTTAAATTTTTCATTATTGTAGGCCTTCTTTAGATTGAAATTTCATTCAAAGTGGTTATCATAGCTATTTGTTGAAAGGAAACTGTATATTTAACGGAAAAAGGGCTTACCCTCTTATATATAATTAAAAAAGAAAATTCGAAATATTACCTGTAGTTTCAATATCCTTCCGAATAAAAGAAGTTTCATTTAGTTTGCAAGAATAAAATAATTTTCAATTGGTTTCAAGAAAAATTGTTTTATAGAAAAGGAGATATACTGAAAGAACGGTTCTTGGGCATGAACGTCATGAGTAGTTTCCACCCCTTAAATGGATTCTTCGCCTCACGAATGAATACTTCTGACTTTTTGTTAGTCGTGCATAGTATATTGAACAGATGCAATGTTAGTTACATTAATTTTATTTATACAGTTAACTCAAAGCGCTTAGCTTAATAGAAAATAAAAAAATTAATTTAAGGGTAGATTAACCTCAAATTAGAAAAAAATAAAAACACATCAACTTTAATTCTTAAAACCCTTCTAAATAAAAAAGTTAGAAGAAGATTAAATTAAATTCACAATTTTGGAAGACAAAAATGTACAAAAAAATCACTTCCATCCTTATAAAAAGTAAGTGGGAATCCAGGTGATTCCCAGAGAATATCTCATTTAGAAGAAGAGATATATAAAAAAAACGGTTTTCGGGGGTGAATTTTAGGGGCAATTTTCACCCCTTCAAACCACGTATTAGCACATAAAAAAATACGTGTCGACTATTTCTCGGTCCTCTACAATATATGAAAGTTTTATCGAAATCGGTAACTTACACTCGGTGTACCTTCCTTGTTAGCGTACATTTTTCTAACTGAACTCTTTCAATTCTTGCTCGGCTGTTTTCTATAGACTAACAAATTTCCTTTTCTCCGTTCGTTTTAAGACTTATCTTTTCTATTTCCCTACTCCTCTTTTTCTGCTTTTATATTCCTGGATGATTACAATTTTACAATCGGCGACCTACTCTAATCACTCTAGAAAAACTTTATTACCCACACCTGGCCTAGTACTAGAGGCGACGTTCCCCGCAGAATTAAACATTTCATCGCGTTATTAAACTTATAATAATTGTTAATTTTTTTTATGAAAACAAAAACTGCAACTAGCCAGCTAACTCTTTTGACAACAGACATACATTCGTTTAAGGTTAATATTTAAGGTTTCGTTTAAGGTTAGTATTTAATCTTAGGTATTTATCGATTCGGAGCTTTCAACACATAAATGTTACGACGAATCTTCAGCCAGGTCTACATCCTTGGTTGTTTCCGATAGAGTTAGTAACATATTTTCGTAAACATGAACCTTCTTAGGAGGCATTCGAGATATCTCGTAAAAAGGTGGCCCTGTAAAATCATATCTAAATCCGGTATCTAATCTCAATATTGGTTGTTGTTTTTTGTTGAAATATCGGTATACAATAAATACAATCAGAGAGTTTGTAATTAAACATAAAGTTGCAATGCCGACACATATAAAGTTCCAAGGTGATAAGTCCACTATTTTTATTTCTACCTTTGTTGCTAAGGTACTCATTGGTTTTATTTCAATCTTAGCTGTACTCGTTAACAACGGGTCTACTTTTAAAAGAGTTAGTCGAATCGGCGGAACAATTAGATTTTTTATTACTTTATTACCGGCCGCGCCTCTATAAATTTTTCTGTCGGCCCATATATTGCATGACCTTGGGAATTCAACTATGCTTGAAGAAAGCTTTGGAATAGATACTAATTTGTTTGTGCATTTAATTTTTAATGAATCGTATTCTTGCGTGGAAAATAACCAGAGATGTCTGTTAGCAGTTTTGATTAGAAAATAATCTTCATCTTGACTTAATTTAACGTTATATTCATATAAACTTTTGATTTTTGGCTTATTAGCATGTTGAACTCACAAGATGCTTTAGTATATTCTATTAGTTCGAAACTGCATATTCTATAATATTTTACCATATTACATAATTGAAAGGCCATTTCACTCATAAAGAAATGTGAGCTGTTAGTTTCTGATACTACAATGTAATTGTTGGGGACAGGAGAGCAAGAATAAGCAACTACCTTATTGTTTTTTGTTAATTTTATTTCACAAAGTCAGCTACAAGGTTTTTGAATTAATCGCACGCGTGAACAAGACTGCACTGCTCGAGAGGTCAGGATAGAGTGTCGTCGCTTTTTTTCCATTTCCCGCTTCATTCACTCGGCTTTCCCTCTCCTTGTCATTTTTTGCATAGGCGTAGATAAATGAGGCCTGAAGGAGGCCAGTGTCGCACTTCCCTCCGCTTCGCTCGTGGTTCGCCGGGCGGCCCCGGGAATAACCCTTATGTTATTGCCGGGCCGTAAGACCAAAAAAAAATCATCTGCAGCAGGTCATGGCAGCCTCGGGAAGTGGCACGGCCCGTATCTCCTTCCCGAGTTGTAGCGTACGGCCCTGGATCTGACCAATAGCAGCCATGCTCGTCAAACGAACGAAGCCATGGAGGGTGGCCGTTTCAATCAATTTCCGACATGTATTTACGGCGGAGGCGGATGGTCGCGACGACACACTTTCCCACCATCGCGCGCAAAGACTTGATTTTTTTTGTTTGTCGCAACGCGCGATGTACATGTTTTGACGTATCGAGTCGCTAGCGCTTCGCATATACTTTACTGTCTACGGCCTCTTACCGAAGAGGAAAATTCGGGTTTTCTCCGGCGCGCCGCGTCATGAATCACGGTTTATCGCACGTTGTTCAACGCGTAACCGAGATAGAAAGATTGCTGGTGTCTTCCGAGCAGACGTTCAACAGCTGTGGACGTCTACTTTTTTCGATCCGTAACAGTAATCGTTCTGTGATTTAATATATACGACGATTGACTTATTTGTCTCGGATTAACACGCGATCTAGTGTATCTCTCTCAACAACAACAACGGATTGTTCCGCATCTATGAAAGGTAGCACTATTTCGACTATTAACACTTTTTCATACATCATAAAATGTAGTTGTGCTATGTCGGCAATATTTGCTGTATTAATACTATTTGGTTTAACAATGGATTTTAAAAATGATGTCTTTTCAGTTTCATATACTACTGCATACAACGTGTACATAGCTATTAAATATTTATTATATTTAAACATTTCAACTATTAATAACATAATTTCTTTGCCTTCGTGCTCTATTTCTTTGATAAGTAAAATTGCTTTGTGGAAATTAGCAGCATAATTTTTGTCTGTTATGTTTGAGTTCTGTTTCAAATTTACTGATTTAATTTGTTATTTTAGGCCATTGTCAAAGAAATAAGTGTTTGGTTCTTCGCCTATAACATGAGATAGATCGATTATACGCATGTTAATTACTCTTTCTATAACTTTTTTACTGTTACCCAATGCGTAACTGTTTTAAAAAGATAAAGCTTTTCCTCCCCCCCTCCCTAATTTTATCAACATGCAACGTGTTGACAAGACGATTTAGGGAATCGTCCACGCGTTTAATAACTTTCATTTGTTCTTTAACATGCTGTATTATCAAACTTGCTTCTGTATAGAAAATATTATCTTGTACAATAATGCTGTTTAGACTAGTTGTTTGATTTATAAGTACTTCGTTCCAAGTAAATATGTGCTGCAGGTCAATGGTTATTAGCAAACTCCAATTTTCGCGTATAAAAGCTATACGCTCAATTGTATGGAACGCAATACCTGTATTTTCTTCGATCAAATGTACAACGGGGTTTTCTTCTGGTCCGCTGACTGCCGTAAATCCGGTAAGAAAACACAGGCAAATTGTTGCTTTTTTCATCTTGAGCGGTTTTTTTTTGTTTGTTCTGAAAACTGTAATACGATATAGATTATAATTATTATTCAATAAGTTATACTACCAATACAAGACTATAGGACCATTAATATCAATTACGCTATTGTTAATCCATGCTTGATTTAGATCGTGTATCACTGTTATTACAATTTTCTTAAATAATATCCTTTGACAAATTTTACATAATGAATCTAATACATCCTGTTTATAATTAATCATATGTAAATTTTCTTTCATTATGTAACGATTTAAAGGATCGATGAATGTTTTGATATAACACGACGTAGACATTACATATTTATAGCCTTTTTTCTTGTGAATATAATATCGTTGGATTTACTTAGATACATTTCGCTGCTGTAGTATATTTTTTTTAATTTTTTGTGAGAAAAAGAAACAGGGATTAAAATTTTATCTTAATTGATTAATTGTTAGTTCTGTTGGTTTTGCCAGGCTTTCTAATTCATTAAAATTTTTGCTTATTTGTTCAGCGTACGGAACTGCCTGCTGTAATAAACTATAAAATTTGTATTGACATATATCTTTTTATGTCTTTGTTTAGGTATTCTACAAAACACATGTTGCTAATTATTCTCTTTCTTCCATAGTGTCTGTGATGGGTGACTACTCGCGCGAGGCGAGTTTCTCCCGTGCGAAGGCCTTTCAATAGCCGAGCGGCCTTTGACTCGGGCGGCAATCAGGCTCTCGGGCACCCCGTCCCGTTCGGGCGTCAATGGGATATTCGACCGGAAATATACGTATATTTATTCGTAATCAGTTATATATAGAATAAACAAGGGGGAAGCATATAGATACACTCGAGTGCGTTTAATAATACGTATAAAGATTATTGTTTAAAGCTCGAGTACATGAATAAATGATAGAGCGAGAATAGAAAAAGATATAAATAAATATAGGCGCGTGTCCTTCGCCTCGCGTTGTCTATAATTTATAAACAATATGGTACTCACTTATTTTTTTAAATAGTGTTACTGACAATTGGTCCTTTATATATTAATATTATTTCCTATTTATTAGTCCTCTCTCCTTTCTGTTTTCAAGCGGATCGTATGATCCTCTATATGTATGTGTATTATAATTATGTGTCCAGTGGATTAAGATATTTTCTTCGGTCCTAATAGCGTGAGCAAATTTCCTGTATAACGATTGTGTTTCCTAGGGTTTTTTATTAACTCTAGAACTCTGCTGACGTGATCTGAACCGAAGCTTTCAATTAAACTTTCAGTTAACTAAAATAATGATGACGAATAACACGGACAAATCAAACTCAGTTTATCTTTTAGTCGGCGAGATAAACTCTATAATGCGGCCTAGTTGCTCTGGCGCTCAGTCCCGACTGACTAATCCCGCTCCCGTTATTTTCACCGGTTTATTATGTATTCTTTGTCCCTCGCATTCCGTCTCTCTCTCGCACATATACTTTAGACGTTTACACTTCATGAATCGGCTCGTATTAGTCGTATCTACTAATCTAATCGTAGCGACTAATCTAATTGTATTAGTCGCTCGTATGGTTGTAAGCTATTATAAATAGCATGGTGTAAGGATTATCGAATCATTCATCAACCAGTATTCCAATAAAATGGATCGCTACTCTAAAGTACAGTACTCTCGTCTTCGAACGAAAAGAAGAAGAAAGAATCATTGACATGGAAACAAAGTAATTCCAAATTTTCGATCAATACTAATAATTTTCCTGGGCATAAAGGTTATCAACAGTTCAATGATGAAAAGAAGGACTAATAATCATACGAGGGAAGGTTAATAAGTCTTTACAAAATCCACGAGATAGCGCTCATCACGCTTAAATTATGATGTTTTTGGCAAGCAATACTACTAACTAGACATCGTACAAAGCTTCAGCTCGATTCATTAAGTCGTTTTTTTGTGAGCGTTGGTTAAACAAAAAGTTATTCGTTTATTTCAAAAATGAAAAAAACAGAGTTTTGAGCGGTGATAAAACATTTTCATTTGAAAGGCCTTCCACGAAAAGAAATCACAGTTGAGTTTAGCGCCGTTTATGGCAAGTCTTCCCCTTTGTTTCAGACTGTTTATAACTGGGTAAATGAATTTAAACGCGGCCGTACAACAACAAAAGATGAACCTCGTTCAAAACGCCCCGTAGAAGTGAGTACGCCCGAAATGATCAACAAAATCCACGATATGATGTTGACTGATAGAAGATTAAAATTGCGAGAATTAGTTGAGGCCATAGGGGTATTAAAGGGTATAATCATTTCAATTTTGCATGAAAAATTGGGGATGAAATAAATATCAGCATGATAGGTGCCGCGTTTGCTCACTGTTGAAAACAAACGAACCCGCGTGGTCACCTCTGAGGCTCTTTTGGCACGCATACGTCCTAATCCAGAAGACTTTTGGCATCGACTCGTAACTGTAAACCAAACATCGGTACATCACTACACTCCTGAAACCAAAGAACAGTCCAAACAATGGATTACCACAGGAGAACCAGTCCCAAAAGAAGGCAAAGACAGTAAGGTCAGCTGGCAAGATTATGGCCACGGTTTTCTGGGATGCGTATGGAATCATCTACATCGACTAGTCGGAAAAGGGCCAGACGATCACTGAACAATATTATGCGTCATTATTAGGTTAGCTGAAAGAAAAAATGAGAGATAAACGTCCTCACTTGAACAAAAAAATGCCTCTTTTTCAAGACAATGCTCAAGTTCACACGTGTGCAGTTTCGGTGGCAAAAATTAACGATTTAAAGTTCGAATTAATTGACCATCCACCATATTCGCCTGATTTGGCTCCCAGTGACTCTTTCTTATTTCCTAACCTCAAAAAATGGCTTGCCGAACAACGATTCACGTACGAAAAAGTCATCGCCGAAAAACATGCCTATTTCGAAGGTTTTATTTATTTATTTATTTATTTATTTATTTATTTAAGTCCGGAGTAAATATGCATTAATAATAATTAATAATATACAATTACATTACATTACATGTAATCCAGCAGAGGAATTTCTTCCTGTACGCTGGTCTAATACTAATACTTAAAACTAATTAGTAATTTGTATAAAGATATTCGTGATTTGTTGTTCTAATCCCATGTTCTATTTAGCATCTGTCTGGCTGTAGTGAAATATCCTGTTGTTCCATTCATGGTTCTTCTGTAGATGAAACGTTCTAAGCTTGTTAATCTTGCTGGACATGTTAGTCCTATTGCGCAAGTTTCTCTATAGTGTGGAAAAATTTCTTTGTGTTGTCTGTTCGAGACACATTTGCAAGTTGAGGTGAACACTATATTATCGACAACTACAATGTCTAGGTGTTGTGGTTGATATTCTAGAGGTGATGCTGAGTTCTTTAAACTTTGTGCTCCTTGAATACCCCTGTCAAAATTTAACAAGGCTTTATTGTTGCCTAGATAGTTTATGTCTCCATAGGTCATTCTGATACAATTTGATTGTTCTATCAGTTTTCCAGGGGCTGGCATCGGTTTTCTTGACAGTGCTCTATAGTTATTTTCATTTGCCATCTCATCAATGGCATCGAAAACTGTTTCTATGGACATTTTGTTATTACTGTTTATGTTATGTTCTTCGAGTGTGGACTTAGTGAATTTTATTCTGTTAATTTGTGTAGCTGTCGTTGTTTTCATATTATTCAAGAGGCTGTTAGCTAGCTTTGCGATTCTGTTGATTTCTTGTGTTGATCCTTTCAGCATTTTTTCATAGTTATACTGAGTGATTCTTTTGTGTGATCTTTTATGAGATAAATTGCAATTGTTATTTGCACAAATAAATGTTCTAATATCTAGTATTAATTTGTTGTGGTCTACTGCATCCTCATGGACTTCCGATGTCGGATACAGAGTACCATAGAGATCAATTAATTGTTTTATATTTTTGCAGTTTAATCTATTTGCCATATTGGGTTTCCTTTGATCCATTTTTTAAGTTTGTTTCTCCTAGTTGTCGTGTTGCTAATTGTTTTCAAGTCATTTGGTAGTTTATTGTATAACATAATTGCTCTTACATAACTGTTTTTTATGCTGATAGTTAGTGTTCTTTTTGGGTGTTGGATTGAGGCGAATCTTGTTTTTCTTTCTTTTCCAATATATTTGTCCTTAAAAGTATCATAGTGGAATAATAGAGATTCCAATGAAAAACATTGATCTAAGTTATGTGGGTATTCATGTGTCACAAATTGGTTTTTATAGATTATTTTTAGTAGTCTGTTTTGCAAGTTTTGTATTACTTTAATTCGACCTGTGTACGCTCCTCCCCAAGCTATAATTCCATAGGTCATTATGCTGTGAAAGAGTGCGTAGTATCATCATTTTTAATGTACTAGTATTCATTATTTTTGATAGCTTATATAGGACAAATGTTAGATATTTTGTTTTTTGGTATAGGATTTGTAGATGTAAATCCCATTTCATATTACTGTCAAAAGTAACTCCAAGATATTTTGTGTTTTCAACTCGGTGTATTGGATGTCCTAAGATTTCAATTTTCAGGTTTTTTGGCGTACTGTCATGATAATTTCCAAATTCCATGTACGTTGTTTTGTCTATATTCAAAGATAGTTTATTAAGAGCAAGCCAAATTCCCACTATTTTTAGATAACTGTTCATATTAGTTTCAGCTTCTTTCCAATTCTTACCTTTTGCTATGATTGCTGTATCGTCTGCAAAAGATAGTATGGATTTTTCTGGTAGTATCGTTAGTAGATCATTTATGTATAGTAGGAAAAGTAGCGGACCCAGTATAGTTCCTTGTGGAACACCCATTTTTACTATTTGTTTATCGCTACTTGCATTATTTACCTTCACACATTGTTTTCTATTTGTTAGATAGCTTTTGATAAGGTTATAGGCACTACCCCTAATACCATAGTTGTATAATTTTTGTAACAGTATCTTGTGGTCAACTGTGTCGAAGGCTTTGGCAAGATCCAGAAAAGTTATTGCTATAGGTTTACTTACATCTAATTGTTCATAAATGTTGTTTGAAATATAATTTAGTGCATGTTTTGTGCTTCTGTTTTTTCGAAAGCCAAATTGATTTGTGGAAAGCAAATTACAGTTGTCAATGAAAGATTGAATTCTTCTATGTATTATTTTTTCAAAGATTTTAGCTATGTTGGAGATTAGAGAAATAGGTCTGTAGTTATTTGCTAAATGTTTTTCTTTTGATTTGTGGATTGGTATAATATCCGCTTCTTTTAAAGCATCAGGCCAAGTTTCATTAATAATGCACTTATTTATAGCAAGTGCAAGTGGTTCAGATACGTAGTGGATTAATGATTTTAATAATAAAGAATTAATTCCATCAATTCCTCCTTTTTTGTTTTTTAGTCTGCCAATTATTTTCTTTACTTCTTGTTCATTTGTAAAATTTAAAAATATTGTTTTCGGGTTTATTTTTGGGAGGTTGAGCGTTGCATTTTGCGGTTGTATTATATTATTGCTAAGTTCCGTTCTGATTTCACAAAAAAATGTGTTCATTTTGTTTGCAATTTCTTCTGGATTGGTGATTTTATTATTTTTGTCCGTGATGTAATCAATAGTTTTGTTATTCTGAGTATTTCTCCCTAGTTTGTTGTTGACAACTGACCATAATTTCTTAGGATCATGTTGCACCATTTCTATGATTTTTTTATCGTAATTTTCTTTTGCTATTGTAATTATCTTATCTAAAATTTTGATAAAATTTTTATAGTTATTTTTTTTTGTTGTATCGTGAGGATTATATTTCCATTCAATATATAGGTTTCTTTTAGTTTTACATGAGTTTATTATGCCTTTGGTGATCCATTTTTTTCTTGGCTTCAAGCTATTAATAGTTTTGTTTGTGACATTTTTCTTTTCTGCCTGTTTAAGGCAATATTGTATTTTCATGATTAAGTTATTGATAGATTGATTTGTATCATTAGTTTCACTATTTTCATTCCAGTTTATAGTTTGAGCTATATGTTGAAGTTTTCGGTAATTAATTTGTTTTTTATTATGTGAGTGATTTATGCTTTTTGTTTGGTTCTGCAACGCCATTATTAGTGGACCATGGTCATTGAACGGGGTGTTGACGTTGAAAGTTTTGTATGCGTTATTTTCCATTTTTATAAAAAAATTATCTATGCATGTTCCACTGTTGTTGTTGTCCAGCGAAGGTCTGGTAATGGTATTAAATCCTGGATAGTGTCCTTTTTCCATTAACATTTGCAAGAATTCTTGATCCCAAGGTTCTTGGCTTAAAATGTCGCAGTTGAAATCGCCTATTAGTATTGAATTTTTTTTCTTTATGTTTTGAGTTATGTATGTTTTGATCGATTGTATGAATTGTGGTTTGTGTAGGTCATGTGATCTGTATATAGCTGCTAACAGTATAGTTTTTTCATTTTCTAACTGTATTGTAGTTTGTAAAATTTTTAAATTTTGTATTTGAATTATTTCTGTTGATTCAATTATGTCGTCTCTGAAATAGGTCACCACGCCATCAGCCTTATTAATACTACTGTTGTTATAGTACATACTGTATCCTTCAATATTGAAGACTAGGAAATGTTGTAAATTCCATGTTTCAGTACATATTATAACACTTGGTTTTTTTTGTAGGTTGTTTATAAATGTTAGAAGTTTGGTGTAATTGGCATTCAAACTTCTGATATTAACACAGATAATAATTTCCTTTTCTGTTATTATGTGCTCATTTAATTCATCAGTGTTATCAATAATAATTTCGTTGCTAATATTTTCATCGATGGGATGCATTTTTATTTGTATTTCGTATTATTGTTACCATGTAAGTTGAGCGAGGATATGGAGGCTAATGACGCTAATGATGCGCCGCTTGATAGAGCAGGACGCGCGTTAATTGTTGGTTTTTCTGCAGCTGGGTGTTCTATTTTTCCGAAGTAGCGTTGGTGCGTTGGCATTATCGGGTAGTCTGTCATTTCAATGTATTTGTTTATTTTTGCTTTTAAAATTTCACAAGATTGGCTATCAATTGCACTGTGTTTAGTATCAAATTTAGTTTTGTATTTAGTATTGTGGTATGTGCAATTAGGACATGTTTGTGTTTTATTGTTGCATTGACTACCAGTGTGATTACCGCCGCATTTGTAACACGTGGCTTCATTTTTACATCTGCTCCCACTATGTCCAAACCTAGCACAGTTATAACAAGGGCTTGTATTTATAATGTCATAGACTTTGCAGTTTTGGCAACCAACAAAAAGTCTGCTTTTATTATCTCTAATGTGTTTGTACAAATTAGCTGATACCTCCATTATAACTGTCATAGTTTGCAATTTCTCATTTGTGTATGTGTGTATTACTTTACCTTTGTCATCATAATTGTGGAAATTTCTTTGGTTTATATCTGACTCAATGTCTCGCATATTTTGAGTGAAAGATTTGCTGATGCCAGTAACTTTAACTGTTGGTTTCCTAATTTGCTCTTTTTCAATTTTAGCAAACGTGTGTATTTTTTTGTGTAATGTTTTTTCTATAGTGTTAATACTCTCTTCATTCATGCAGTTAATTATGACAGTATCGTTATTTACTGTTTTAATTTTTTTTGTTTGTATTGTTTTATCTTTGATAAGATAATGAGCTACGGTATTTTCTAAATTAGTGGTATCATTTTTATTAGTTCGTTTGATAATAAGTCTTGGTACCTTTTTTGGCTTAGGCTTTGGTAAACTCAATGTTTCTGCATATGAATTTTTAAATATGTTATTTGGTTTATTTTTCTTTTCTTTTGCTAATAACTTATTCCTATTTTGCTTTTCTTTGATGAGTAATTCATTTAGTAATTTATTTTTTTCCTTTGTTTCTTTGTAGAGTTCTTTCAATAAGTTATTTTCAGCTTTTAGTTGTTGTATTTCATCTAATTCACTTACTTGTGTTAAATCCATATGTTCATCGTTTTCATTCATTATTTGTTTCTCATGCACGAGCTCATTTAGTATTTCTTGTTTTATTTCCTCTCTGCTTACAAGTTTGAATTGTGTTATAAAAGCACTAGCTTGTTCACTTAAGTCCCCATATGGCAAGTTTGATGTTAGTGCAAAATTTGGATGCTCCTGGCATACTATGAATGAGCTGTTTATTAGTTTGATTGCATTTCCTGCATTGATTTTTGCTACTATTTCACTCGTATGATATAAATTTCCACATACCAAACACACAACTGCTCCTACTTTTGTATTTGGATGACACTTGAAATGCTTATGTAGCGATGATGCGTCAGGCGGTTGCACTTCCGCAGCGCTTGACGGCGACATCGCGATTGAACTTTCAGAAATCATATTTTCCTGATGGCTCAAAAAACTGCAAGGCTGTTTAATAAAATGAATCGACTTTCAAGGAGATTATGTTGAAAAATTACATACGCAAAACTTTTTTTTCCTTCTTTTTGTAAAGACTTATTGACCCTCCCTCGAATGTACACATGTCATCATTGTACACCACCTCAACTACAATAAATAAACATTTTTTTTCATTTAAATTCTATGTTGTATAAATTTTTTTTTGTTAATAAAAAATACAAAATTTATTATAAAAAGATGAACTGATGCTGCTGTGCTGCTGTCATCGTCAGAGACAGCGAAAAATTTCACTTTTTTCTTGGATGGTTTGATAAAAAATAAAAGAACATTTTTTGTATCAATTGAAAAAAACATATTTTTTTTATAAAAAATACATGTTATTCTACATGTTATTCTACAAATTATTTACTTAAAAAATAAAATCACTATATATCTTTCAACGACTTCATCGCTCTCGTTCCAATCTAAGCAACAACCATCAATGTAAAACTTTTTCATTAATTTAACGTTTTGATGTGCACATGTCGTTACGTATTTGCCGTTATGATTAGGGCATACGGTAACTGATTTTAATTTTTCGAAAAGTGAATCAATTGTATAATCAATCATATGATTTCAATCATTAGAATCGAAAACTTTGTGGCCATATCGTTTAAACCACTCTTTTTTCAGATCTTCGGAAACGAAAATTTTTGTGAGTGTATCTGTGATGATGGAGTTATGCTTTTCGTATTTAAAAACGCCAGAGTTTCATGTTATTCCATGATAGTAGAGTTCTAACCAAAAATTTTGCTGCTTATATTTCTCCGTTAGTCTTCGCCATAGAAAGGGAGGTTTGAATAAGCGTACGAGTGGTTCTTCGTTGTAGTTAAGTGGAAGTATCGCTAACTCTTTCATAGCATAAGTTTTGCCAGGCATCATGAAGCTTTGCATATCCACCACGTACTTCATTGTGATAGAAAGCTACCACTAAGCGGTTAAGGAAAGAGACAATTCTTTAATACCTTTCCCCTCTCACCTAAATAAGTTTCTTCACATCTCCATTTATCGGATTATACTGAATGATGCGATCGTGTAGAATAAGACAATACGCTGTAGTTCCTTCGGGACTATTTTCTCTGTTTTCGAACTCCAAGCGCACATCTACATTAGCAGTCTTTAATGATTCGTTTTGTTTCGAACACTCAATCACTACAAGTGGCATTTAATTTTTATATTCGAGTTTTTTGAGCATTGGTTCGGCATCCTTATCGTAGTATACGTTTTGAAAATTGGCATACATATCGTACAACATTGCGTACTGGTTTTTACTGAAATCAATGTTGAGATTACTGTATAAATAGGACTGAGAGTTGAGGTACAGTTTTACATTTCTGATGTTACAATGATCAAATATACTAGCGTTAGAGTTTGTTTCATTTTTTAAATTGGTTTGGAGGGTTAAGATAACGTGACGTGGTTTCTTTAACAGATTTATCGTTTTAACTAACCAGACGTGATTATTGTTTGCAGGTAGCGCTGGATATTCGTACAGTTCTCAACTACCAAAACTCATTGAAATACTTCGTTCGCTTTTTAGAAAGTCGAGTAGACGTATTTCTTTGCATTCGATGCAGTTACATAGAGCATAAGCCATTCGAGACGTGTTACATCAATCTAGAATTCTTCGTAAGCGTCAACGTCGTTGACGATCTTCTTCGTATGATAAACTGCATTTACATCGGTCTCGATCTTACGAGAATTAATTCATGTTTCATATTCACTAGCACTTTGCGATAGTCCTCAGTGAATCCAAGTATGAAGTTCAGAAGAATGAAAATATCAATGTTGCCATTCGCATTAGTTATTTACGATTCTCTTTTTCTATCATTATCCATCCGGCATTTTCGGCAATCACGGTTTGACTTGGAGTAAGAGATAACCAGTTCTTCATAACCGTTATGAGACCAATGTTCTTACGTTTATATATTTCTATAGGGTTTAGCTCATACCTAATTTCTTCAAACATGTGACAAATGGCATTATTAACAAAATTAGTATTCGTTAACAAAGTGTTATTGTTGTTACATAATCGTCCACAAATGTGTAACGAGCTGGGAGATGGTAAAAGGCACAAGTCTTGAGGTTGAATTGATTTACGAATCTCGTCAATGTTTTTGAATGATGAATTGGTGTAGGGTTGATGAGCGTAGATCTCGTAATGAGCCAAAGATTCATCGAATACGACAGGTGACTGTATTTCTAAAATGTTCTCCATTGTTTCGTTGAAAGCAGCATAAAAAAAAATTAGGCAATTTATTTTCCACCTGGAACTACTCTTAACCCAAGACTTTTTAGGAACTTTATGCTTTGACGTGTTAAAGCTTTCACTTTCCGATGACGATTGATGACTGGAGTTCGTCGTGTTGACGTTTTCAATTTCAGTCGACGACTGATGATGGGTTTGCATTTTTCAATGTTTATGTAGCCCCTACCACGCTTTGAATCGTAAACAATTCCCATAATACGCTTTTGACGTGTAATCTGATGGTTATGACTTCACCACGAAAATTAATTAAATTTCCGTCTTGATCGACGATGCGTAATTGTAAATAATCTATATACTTTTTCGTAACTGGAAGATATATCACGTGAAAGGGAATTTCAATAATTTTATATCCAGGCGGTACTGCTGGAAAAAATTCGTGAAAATCGTGAACGCTGTTTCCGTTCAAGTAAGCTCCAGCGGTTATATTACATTCGACTCTCACAGCGATCACTCTGAGAATACTGACGGGCAGATCAGAGTCGTGAGAAACGTTTGCCTCTAATGTACGTTGTGAAAATTCCAACAATCGTCCGATAGAATTCTGCGGACGAAAATCGATAGGTTCGGAACACTTGATTATACAATGCAAGGTGTTGTTGTTTGGTTTCAAACTTAATATTATATTATTATTATTATCAGTACGGAGAGGCTGCACAGCTTTGCGAAGAAATTTATCAATGTCATCGATATTGTAGGTCCCGACAGGTATGTCGATAATTTGATTTACAACGTAAAATTTATTATTATGTACGTCGATATTAGGTATTGAGTTGAACGTTAGGAACTCGACTAAGCCCAACTTGTAATGTTTATGCTGTGATAGTTCTATTGGTGGGAAGTAGTGTGCTTCCAACAGTGAAGAATTACACGGGAGCGTCAGAGTTAACGAATCCTCTATGACTGTGTCAACATGACTACCGATATTTCCACGTTGCCTTTACTTTTATACCCTCGCACAAAAACTGTAAGCAAAGATGACCGCATACGTGAGAATTGAAATCTTGATATGTTTTCGTATTATAGTTGATCTCTATATCACCAAGATACATTATTAAATCAATAGGCGGTCTAAGATCCTTCGTCAAGTCAGTTTTTGTAAGGGCTCTAGCTGGTCGATTTATTTCAAAGTTTTTTTTAAACCTGATTCTAAATAAGGTTTGAGATAAATTCCATAGCCTTTTTTATAAGGTTTGAGATACAAACCTTTTTCCAGAGTAATGGCATTCATCGTTTTGTTATGTCTCTTGTTCCCTTCCAATTGCTGTTTTGCAAACATTGCATTGTTCACGGCTTTTGCGATTCTCGCGGCGCTACCAACTAGAGTGCCAGTTTCACTTAAGCCTGCAAAAAGTGGTATGAGGAAGGGCAAAGCTCCACCTATCTTAGTTGATATTGGCAGAATTCGTAGAACGTTGATGTTTGCTTTTCCACCAGCTATTTTAACAATTGTACAAGCTTTTTTCAGAACAGAACCGATGACTTTGCGGGAACATTTACCCTTGGACCATTTGAATGTGGCCGCTTTGATCACGCTTTTCGAATTAACTAACTTTTTAATTTTCTTGCGTCCTTTCGGCTTGGTTTTCTTTCTTCTCTTCGCAAGACCCATACGAAACTTTGATTTTAATTTCATGGCGTTAGATATAGCGTAAGTAGCTACTTTAACAAAAAGCTTTTAAGCTGCTCTCACCAAAACTAGAATCCTTAGCGAGAACTCTATGGAACGTTTTTTCAGCTAAAATGTTGTCTGCGATATATCTAGCCTGGATGTTTTCTCGATTTTTCAAGTACGCTTTATCGTGTTGCTTGCAAGCTGCGTCGAGAGGATTGGGATCTGGATCGCCGCCAGCTAAACGTGTATGTAACTTAGTTCTTGGTCCGCAATATTGATAGCCTGAAATATGTAGTTCAAATGGAAGTTTATTGATGATATTATTGACCAATTCTCCTCCTTTCTTTGCAATCACTCAAGTCCTCGATCAAGTCCAACACCCGAATAACGTTTGAAACTATAAAAACAGGTATATATATAGCCATATTGCCAATTATCGTTAGAACTCTCTCTCGTGAGTATGAATTTCGAAGAACAAACTGTGAAATTTCCCGTAGAAAATTTTAACGTCATCGTGCGAGAGGATAAGCAACCAAAGCGTCACGGAGATTTACTGCCGAATAGCATCGGAGGTATTTGTTGTGGTTCGTCCAACTGTGGTAAGACTAACAGTCTTTTGGCGCTTATCACTCACCCCAATGGCGTACGATTCAAAAAACTTACGTGTTCTCGAAATCTCTCGAACAGCTAAAGTATAAATTATTGGAAAGATGTTAAAACCGATAGACAGAGTGAAGTATTTTCCGTTCAAGGAGCACGAATCCGTGATCGATCCCGAGTATGCATTGCCTAATTCAATTATGATATTCCATGACATCGTCTGTGAGAAATAGGACAATGTACGCGTTTTCTTTTGTATGGGCAGACATAGGAGCGTCGACTGTTTCTATGTCTCGCAAACGTACGCGCGTATTTCTAAGCATCTTGTGAGAGATAACGTCAATTTATTGACAATTTTTCGACAAGACGAAGCATATATGAAACATATATACGACGATCATGTGAATTCAGATATGACTTACAATCAATTTAAAAAACTTTGTGCAAAATGCTGGTTGGATGATAAATATGGGTTTTTAATGATGGACAAAGACAGAGCTATAAACTGTGGAAGATATCGAAAGGGCTTTGATTATTTTGTTATAAATATATCAGGATAGTAATGCGGTATACAGTCCCTCGATGATCGTCGAAGCGTCAACATGGCTGATCATCAAAGGGAAAAACATGTGCTTTCTCAACTCGTAAAAGCGCAAGACGCGATAAGACGAAAATATAGTTTATTGAAGCATAACCGAGAGTATACCGACGAAGTCTTGAATAACACATTCAAACCAATAGTCGATCCTCTTAAATCCATAATAAGCGAAGTGGATTCAATCAAAAATTTAATAAGTGAGAAGGAAAATTTTCCCGAAGCTTTTATTACAGTTAAAAAGCCGAAATTTCTAAACTAAAAAATCAATATACAAAATCAATTATTCTACTGATAACGTCGACAGTTAGTGTATGCGCTTTCATACTTTTCCGTTTTGGGGGAGGCACAGCGTAATCAAACATTACCACCTCTCTTCCTGAGCGCCGGAGGTTGGCATAGCTCACTGTCTTTCACTCCTTCGTTTTCGAAGATACTTTGGAGATCCGGAAGTCAAGTTTGCTACGACATCCCTGACGCTCACAGGGAGTCGGAGCCTTGTTAATCTAAGACGGCGACCTCCTCGAAAGGAGTACCGATATTTTCAAGGTTCGACGCTCCAGGAGAGCGGAACTAAAGGCTTGACCCTCGGTTTGGGCGCGACGGGACTCTAGTTGTCCCGATGTCTACCGCGTCGGAAACGCGCGGCATACAAATTTTACGAGATTTGCTTGACCAGGTTCCACTACCCCGCAAATGCCAACCCAAATTGGGATGTCAGACGAAAGACCCAGCTAGGACAGTCAAAGGCAATTTCTAAGGCGATCAACCAGCTAAACCTCCCCTCCTGGGCTCATTGAAAAAACATTCCACTCTGCGTACCTGTATTAAGGGATTGCTCCCACGACTCATAGGTCCCTCGCTTCGACGTACCAGTGCACGTCTTTCCATTGTGTTTTGGCCATCCCCGCTCACGCTGGTGGGTATCCTTCATTCGAAAAGTTGTTTTCCGATTTTCACCCCAATTTCGGATTTTGCTTTCTATGGAAAGGCTTTTATGACTTGCTGATACTGATCTCTGCTCTTTCGTTCAATATTTCTTGACTTTGGGTCAGGGTCGGGGTCTCGCCTAGCCGACAAGTCGACTCTTCAGGCAGTTTTCAGTATTCGTGCCAGTCATGCCATTCATTCGAATCAAGTTCCGAAATTAAGCTAAATCGGGTGTTCTAACAGCGTTCGAATTATTGAACTTCAGAATTGAATTCTAAAGTTCAATGTACAAAAATTATCGTTCAAAAATTCAAGCTTTATTTAGCTATTCGAAATTCAAAAATTAGTTTAGTCATTGTGCGAGTTTTGTCCTCTGGTTAGAGACCTTGTAAGAGGCGGCGTCTTTCTATTGTAGTTGGTAACTACTTTTCTGCACTGTCTTTTCTTTATAGGTGCTCCTTACCTGGGCTTTATGACTTTTCTGGCAAAGTCTTGAAAAACTTTGTAGATTTTCCTTCTAGATACTAGGGCCGTGTCAGGGCAAGGCCATGTGTGGCCTTCCTGTTTAACAGCCTCTATTAATGGCTTTCTTAATTCCCTTAATTCTTCGCAGTCAAAGAGAATATGGCTTTCGCTTTCTATTTCTCCACAACTACACAGTTGGTCTTCGTATAATCCTCTTTTATGGAGGTATGACTTAAAAGCATCGTGTCAAGTCATAAACTGTACTGTATAGTGATTGGGATTTAGCCATCTCTTCTTTAATCTGTCTTTAATTACTGAGAAATAGCAGTACGTTCTCCTGCTATTTGTGGCTGACTGCCATCTCTCTTTCGATTTCATCGTTGACGAGTTGCGTGGCTTTCGAGATTTTGAGTCTGCCGGATCAAAATTCTTCCGAGTCTATTCGGATGCCGTGCACTATCATCCTTCCCCTTCTCTGCGCAGTACTTCGCAACTCTTCCGTCGAGCTCAAGAGCTATTGGTCGGGTAGCTGCAAGCACGTGCGCCGCTTCGTAAGAGATCGATTTGTAGGCTTTTAGTGTTTTGCAAAGAACTAATCGCTGTAATCTTTCTAAGGTAGATTTTTGTTTGATGTTTATTCTTTGCCACCAGCCCATAACGGCGTATGTAATCCGTTGTATATCATTTTCATTGAATTGCATTTTAAGCCCCACTTCGCTTTAGCTATTTTACTTAGCTCAAAGTAGGTTTTGCTGCAGTCTTGAACCACCTTTCGAATGTGTTCTTCCAATCGGAAGCCCTTTGAAATCGTGATTCCTAGGTACTTGACTGTCTTGTACGTTCTAATGTTGTCTTTCCCAATTTTAACTGTATAACTCCTATTCTCGCTTACTTGGCCTTTTAATCATATTAGTTTTGACTTTTGCACTGCCAATTCATTTTGTCGAACTTGCACCAATTCGTCATTATATCAATGACTTCTTGGGCTTGTCTTTCAAAATCAATGTGTGTCGTCGCCTTAATGATGAGAAGCACATCGTCTGCATAGGCTAGTACTTCATATTCTGCATCCCTGATTGCCTGAAGTGGTTTGTCAAAGATGATATTCCAACCGACCGGTCCAAAGACTGATCCCTAAGGGCACCCCTTCGTTACTGTTTTTAGTGTTTCTTCGAAGTGAGCATATATGCCTACCTCTCGGTCACTAAAGTAACTCTGGAGGAGCTGGTAGATGTTCTTCGGGCAATTTCTTTCTTTCAATTAGGAGAGCAGGTTTGGCCACCATAAGGTATCGAATGCTCCTGAGACGTCTAGCGGAATAGCGGCTACGTACTTGATCAATGGATCAGATTCTGCCTCTTCTACTATTTCGTATAGTCTTCTAATGGCATCCTCTATGGATTTATTTGCTTCAAAGCCAAATTGATCCTCCGAAGACCAGTCTGAGCTATTTAGAATGTTGGACATTCTTTGAATCATAAGCCTCTCGAGTGTTCTTCCAGCTATGGGAAGTAGACATACGGGTCTATATGATTTAATCTCGTTCTCAGGTTTCTCAACCCCTTTGAGCAACGTGGTTAGCATTCCACTTTTCCATCTTTTGGGGAACACTCCGCATTTTAAGCAGGCGTTGAAAAGTTGAGTCAGTTCCTGGTGCAATGATTTTGCATTAACAAGCATTTCTGACTCTATTCTATCTTTGCCTGGTAATTTCCCTGCCTTTTTCGCTTTAAGGGCCATTTCCACTTCCCTTGTTAGGAAAGGCGTTGCGTCGCCGGTTACTGGAACCTCCCGTATATCTCTGAGAATCTTCGCATGTGCTTCATTTTCGCAGTTTGGGTCGTCATCAGGCATTAGTCCTTCTAGTAGAGCCATGCTTGTTTCTTTCCAATCTTTTGTTAGTGAACCATTATAGTTAACCGTGCACATTGCTTTTGAGATTTTAACTTTATTAGATGCTCGTTTGTACGGATACGCCCAAGCATTCTTTTTGCTTTCATAGTGCATATAAATCTCGCCAGCTTTTGCTTTTGGCTGTTTTAGTAGCCGTTGCATATTCAGAATTCATTTGACTCAATTTTTCAAGTGATCTCTGGAGGGCTTTCCTTTGCTTTCTATTAGATCCTTCTTTGTCCTTTAGAGCGACGATTTTGCGTTATCTTCGTATCACTCGCTTCTTACTTCGCAAGGCAGGATTCCATCAAGGTCATCGTAGGCTACTTGCCTTTTGTTGAGGTTCAATTGTATGATCCTCAGTTTCTGGCCTAGTTCGGTGTTTTGTTGTGCGTTCGAATTAAACCTCTTAACTTGTGGGCAATCGTCTTTGATTTCGTCTAAATTGGTTAGTTGCGAAGGAAACTGAGTTGAGACCGGTTACCTCCTGCTTACGTTTCCTCGCCTTTCTATACCTAGAATGGTTGACCATTTCGCTTTCAAGATACAACGCAATGTCTAGTTATATTTGATCTCCTTAGAATCGCTTGTAGCGTTTCTGGAGTGGGGCGTTCGACTATTAGTTTTAGCGTGTTAACGTATGCGTTCAAAATAAGCGAGTAGCATGCGAGCGTGTGAACAGTGAGTGAGTGAGTTTGTGTGAGTTTACTTACGAGCTTAGTTACCTTTTCGTGTTTCTCCATGGTTAGCTAGCTATTTTCCTAGCTTTTACTAACTTATTGCTAGTTGATTTATATTCATTGATTTCAGTTTATTTGATTTTTGATTTTGATTTTTGATTTTTAATTTTAGTTTAATTGTTTATTCCTACTTATTTCGAAACAAAAAAAATCATATTTCTAAAATTTTCAATTAACTTAAACAGATTTTTTTTTATCAAAATAAAATTTAACATTAAAATACAAAATAGTAGATTGAAAGAGAGAAAAACTACACAAACATTTTTTTTAAATAATAGGCATTTTATTAAAAAAGAAAGAACAAATATACGCAAAATAAGCATGAACACGCTTGGTAATAGTTTGACGACATATTGCTCAATCGTGAATTCTTGATGCACATTCCATGCATAAAGCGATATGTCCACAAGGTAAAAAAAGTACAGCATACTAGCGCCCAAACATATCTTCCATCTAGTAATTTGAAGTTGATCCAAAATATTGACTATATCTCGCTGAGACTGTTCAACCCTTTCGCTAATTTTATTCATTTTTTCATTCTGTTTCTCAATACTTTTCTTATAACCGCGTACAAATTCTTCGCAAACAGATACCATACCAACAGTTGCATTTGATATGGTTTTTGAAGCACATTTCTCCGTTAAACGTAAATCGGAAAAAAGCTTTGTAACAAGTCTCTCTATCGACGATTATGCAGGCTCGTCTGTACTCGAAGGTGGGTTGACAGTACGTGGGCTAGTTGTTGCATACACTCACTCTTCCCACGTTGTTGCTGTCCGATACTCGAGGTTATACCGTCCACAATCATCTCTACTTCTTCGAGGACGTACTGGTACGGGGCTCGATCCAATCGGCAAATTGCCGGACAACTTCTGTTGTGAATGAAAAAGCAGTGGCCATCCCAGCTCTGATGTTCCGTCACAGGGTAGTCACCTTCTTCGCAACGGCAGACTTCCAGACCACATTCAAAACAGCGCACTCGATCGATCTGCCCCATATAATAAAAGCCGGCCGCAGCAAGGTCTGCTGGTTGTACGTCTACGCATGTCCATCGTAAAAATATAAAGTATGTTCTATAAACGATAGAACAAATAATTACCTATAGTCTATCTTGTTGGAGCTCATTGTAGAATGCTGGTATCACCTTTTCTTTTCTTTCGCACTTTACACTAGTTCATGCTCGATGCGAATGCGACTGCTGATGAGATGCAGTTCATTTTTTATAGCGGACGATTGAGATTTCCCCCTCCATCCTCCATTAAAAAAATTCCATACATGCCATACATTTCATTCATTCCATACATGCCGTACTTCCATAAAAAATTCATTTAATTTGTTATAAGCTAGACATACACGTGCGCGCGCGGGCGCGTATGTAACGAGATTTCCTTCTCCATTGTGATGTTCGTATCACTTATAATATAATTAATAGTTCGTACTCTCGTGGTCTTGTCGCGTTAATGAGTAAGAATTCGTTTCTTTTCAAATTTCCTCTAATTATCAATATGAAATAAATCGATAAATCAAGTATACGAGTATACAAATATAAGTAAAGTTTCAAGGAAAGTCAGACTCTGCCCTAGTTTCTTATCGTGCAAATTATCCCATAAGCAGAGCTACAGTCTTTCTTATAAAGGATATAATTCAGCCCAAGTTTCTTATAGCGCGAAATGTTCTATAAGTTGAGCATGAATTATAGGAATAGGAAGGTTTTGCTCAGTTAATCACAATGAGAGAAAGAACTTAGGTATTAGCCAAGTTTATTCAATCTCACGCGCTGACTTTGCAAGGCTAGGAGTGAATGCCAGCCTGTGGAATAATGGGCGTATTTATACACAGATTTTCCTGCCTATTTTAGCAGGAGAGTTCTCTTCGAGAAATTTTCGAATCTTTGAGAAATATTCGCAAGTTTTGAGAAATGAATTTTCTAAATTTACAAATAAATAAACATTAATACTAAAGTTTTTAAATATGTAAACTTTACAAAATTAGTTATTGGTCGATTTTGTGTAATTCACAAATAGTATCGTCAAAAGTTATTAACTAATAATGTTAATTAATGCAATATTACAATATTTACAATAGAACAATATTAAATTTTTACTTAACTTTATCGTATATTAATTTCAGAAGTAATTTCTAAAAAGAAATATTCAAATTAGTAAATAACATTTGAATTATAACAAATTTTTATATTTGTAACAGTTTTTTCTATAGTCTTATAATGCAATTACTAAATTAATTATTTATGATTTATAAATTATAAAGCTATCATTATTATGTATAAAATTAACGCTTTCGTTCTATATACAACTTAATGTTTAAATAAATTATTAATTATTTATTTATTAATAACAGTTATTATTAAATTGTTATTAAGGAAACCAATTCTTACTTATGTTTTTTCAGATATTCATTTTAAATATGGAGTATTCACATTTTTCTAATAATTAATATTTATAGTGTGATAAGCAAATTAACTTTGTATATTAAAATTCATTATTATTTAATAATCAAACGCAATTCGTATTATTATAAGTTTATTCAAATAAGAACAACTATAATATCTATATCTATCAGTCTGTGACGTCACACTCCTTATATTGTCATAAAATTAGACTCTTGTATTAAGGCAATCAAATAATAGGTGAGGTGGCGCCGTTTAATATGCTAATTGATGTAAACAGATAGATAAGTTTAACGGGTTGCAGTGATTCATTGAAATAATAAACTAGCTCATAGCTAAGACCGTTACACCATCCTCCATTAAAAAAAATTCCATACATGCCATACATTCCATAAAAAATTCATTTAATTTGTTATGAGTTCTACATACACGTGCGCGCGCGTATGTAAAGCATACAACTCGTGGAGAATTGACTCAGCGGTCTTAAAGTGACGTCATTTAAAACTGTCGCATATACGCAATGATTTTAGAGACATCTTTTTATTGTTGTTTTTTAATAACGATATTTTAACTATTTTAATTAAGAAGAAATGACCTGTCCTTTTTGTTAAATTTAATTGTTGACAATGTACATATAAATAATTTAGTTGTCTACATCTAATACTCTATAAGAAAAACATTAGTAACATTATTTATCGTTTTTTTTTTTATCGTAATAATCTTTCAGTAAGAAAAATGTGGCTTATCGTCAAAATTCATTTAAGAACAAGAAAAAAAATTGTAAAAATCAATAGACATACAGGAGAATCGAACCTAGCCTCCTTTGCATCTATATTACAGTGCTCTACCGTCTGAGCCAGTGTCGCTCTTTCTAAAGAAAGTGCGTACTAACTGTATATTACTTTGTGATTTAGGAAAAAATTATCATTTTTAGTATTATTTTGTATATTGAATTAAGCGAACTATTTTACGAGGGTGGTCCAATAAGTATTTAGCCTCACCGCCCGATGGCGCCACTCTCGCAAAAGAAATATTCTATCACGTAGTACAACCTTCTCGATGGTTACTGTCAAGATTTCAGCGTGATCGGAGTTGTAGTTTATTTTTGAGAGCGTGTGAAAGCAAGTGTGTCCGTTGATTTTTGAAAAATAGAAAAAGAGCAGTATGGGTCGGTGATTCGATTTTTGTTTTTGGAAGGGAAATCGCGCAGCGAAATCAAAAAGCGCTTGGATGCTGTGTACGGTGACTCTTCTCCTTCGATGGCGACCGTCAAAAATTGGTTTAACGAGTTTCAACGTGGTCGCACGTCGATTTTTGAAGAGCCACGTCCAGGTGCTCCGAAAACGGCTACCACGGAGGATAACGTGACAAAAATTCAGGATCTCGTATTGGCAGATCGACGATTGAAGGTGCGCGAGATAGCTAAGATCGTAGGCATCTCAAAAGACCGCGTAGATCATGTCCTGCATAAAATTTTGGGCATAAGAAAGCTGTCGGCGCGATGGGTGCCGCGTTTGCTCACTCCGGATAACAAGTGCAACCGTGAGACAACTTCAGAGCAACGTCTGACGCTGTTTAAGCGCAATCCGAAGGAGTTTCTGCGTCGTTTCATGACAGTCGACGAAACATGGATCCACTGGTATATACCAGAGACTAAGGAACAGTCGAAACAGTGGACTTTACCCGGCGAAAGTGCTCCGAAGAAGGCGAAGACTGCCCCATTGACCGGAAAGGTGATGGCCACCGTTTTCTGGGATTCACAAGGTGTGATCTACATCGACTACCTGGAGAGGGGCAAAACGGTCACAGCGCTGTACTATGCCGAATTATTGGGCCGATTCGACGTCGAATTGCAGAAAAAACGGCCCCGTTTGGCGAAGAAAAAAGTGCTCTTCCACCATAACAACGCACCGGCTCATACCTTCGCCGTCGCCATGGGCAAATTGGTCGAATTAGGCTACGAACTGCTGCCCCATCCACCGTATTCTCCAGATTTAGCCCCGTGCGACTTCTTTTTGTTTCCATACGTTAAAAAGTCACTTGCCGGGCAGAAATTTGAGTCGAATGAGGACGTAATCGCTGCCACGGAAGCCTACTTTTCAGACCTCGAGGAAACGTATTTTTCAGACGGGTTAAAGAAGTTGGAGCATCGCTGGGCCAAATGTAGACTATGTTGAAAAATAAAATGCCACTTTTCCAAAATTTTCGTTTTTCTTTTGTAGGCTAAGTACTTATCGGACCACCCTCGTAATCTAGTGGTAGGTGCATCCTTGTAAACAGCGTCCTTGCTATATCCCTAGAAATAGCTGTCTAGTGGATTCAGATCAGAAGACCTAGGTGGCCAGGGAACTGGACCACAACGACTTATCCAATAATCAAGGAATTGACATTGCACCATCTTGTTGTAGCCAGATGAACTGCCGAACATTCAGTGAGATGTCCTCCAAGTATTCAGGTAAATGATTCTCCAGAAAATCAAGATACATTTGGCCGTTGACATTGCCATAAAAAAAATAGGCACCAATGATATTCCCGTTGAATGTTCCCACCCAAACATTAAGACTCCAACGGTGTTGATTTATCACTTAACGATGCCAATGAGGATTGACAGATGACCAATAATGACAATTATGTCTATTGAGTTTACCGTCACTTTTGAAGGTAGCTTCATCGCTAAAACAATCATTCCAAAAGAAATTCGGATCCTCATCCAGTCGATTAAGAGCCCACCTACAGTAATTCATTCTGAGTAAATAATCATTTTCATTGAGTTCTTGGTGCAGGATGATGTGGTATGGATGATAACCCGCGGATCTGAATATCCGATAAGCAGTAGTACGAGGTACGCCCAATCGATGTTCAATTTCTCTTGTACTGATGTGAGGATTCACATGAACTATTGCCAACACAGCAAGAAGTCTTGGATCATTGTTGTTCACATTTCTGTTTCTACCTCTCTATCAATGAAGATTATTCATACCGCAGCGTCTTTCGATATTTCTGATTTATCTGTCATTAGGATGGTGCTGGTTAGGAAGACGTTCAGCATAGAGCCGAGCAACAGCTCGGTAGTTCCGGTGACATTCACCAAAATCTAATAATACATCAACGACTTCATATCCTGAATAATTGGCCATTCTATGAAAAAATATCAAAGACGTAATGCATATTTAAAAGATAGCACTAACCATAAGAGTGATAATATTTTGTTAATACTTTATACTTACATGGAAAGCACTCAACGACTTTTTCAACAGTTGTTAAAAAAATGCTTATTAATAATCACTCATCTCAACACTAAATTCGTCACTCCGTTTAAATAAAAATCGACGTTTTTATTCAAAAACTTACTTTTACCTCTAAATGAGCATAAAAAATTGAATACACATTACACCTCGACGTTGACAGAACGGAGAACCTTCTACTCGTATACTTCCCGAATCCGGGGTCGAAGATAGCAATTCCTATGAAAAAAAGTTGACCTTCACAGTTCTTGAGTGATCAACCACAAGTTACACCTTACCTGAATGTAGAATTTGTTGTTGTTGCCGAATCCGTGATAAAAAAGTAGAGTACTCCAGGAAAAAACAAAGTTGACCATAAAATGACCTTGGCAGGTCTCCCGGACCCCACACATGACAGGTCATCTAGACGTAGAATTTTCCACTCTTTCCGAATCCGGGGTCGAAAATAGGTGTTCCTATTTAAAAAAACAAAGTTGACCTTCAAATGAGCTTGAAAATGACTCTCAGGTCAAAGTCAAGGTCACCGTAATATGTACTCTCGGAGACGAGTAACTTTTATTCGAAACATTTTACGCTAGCTCTCAGAATTTTTCGGTTATCTTGGTACGTAAGTTAAAATGGGACACCATGTACGAGGTGTGTTCAAAAAATAACGAGAATTTTCGTTTTATGAAAAAAATATTTATTTATTCATCTACATTAATGTTGTCGCCTTCAAAGTAGTCCCCTTCGGATACAATACACTTATGCCAACGCTTTTTCCAATCCTCGAAACACTTTTGAAACTCGATCTTTGTAATAGCTTTTAGCTCTTTCAGCGATTCGCTTTTAATGTCATCTATGCTTGTAAAAAAGACGACGGCCTTTTAATGTTCTCTTTATTTTTGGAAATAGAAAAAAGTCACATGGAGCCATATCTGGCGAATATGGAGGCTGAGGCATCGTTACAGTTTTGTTTTTGGCTAAAAATTCACGAACAAGCAATGAAGTGTGAGCAGGCGCATTATCGTGGTGCAAAAGCCATGAATTGTTTTGCCACAAATCCGGGCGTTTTTTTCGGATTGCTTTACGCAAACGACGTTGAACTTGTAGGTAGTACTGCTTATTGATTGTTTGACCTTGTGGCAAGAATTCATAATGCACTATGCCATTAAAATCGAAGAACACAGTGAGCATAACCTTCACATTCGACCGCACTTGTCGAGCCTTTTTCGGTCTTCGCGATCCAGAATGCCTCCACTGGGACGATTGAGCCTTAGTTTCGACATCATATCCGTAAACCCATGTTTCGTCACCTGTTATAACACGTTTTAGTAGTTCTGCATCGTTATTGACTTCATTTAGCGACTCTTGAGCAACTTCCATTCGCCGCTGTTTTTGTTCGAAATTCAACAATTTTAGAACGAATTTTGCTGCCACACGTTTCATACCCAAAACATTCGAAAAAATTTGATGGCATGAGCCAACTGATATGCCAACATCATCAGCGACTTCTCTGATTGTGATTCGGCGATCGTTCATAACCATTTCTTTCACTTTTTTCACGTTTTCATCGGTTGTTGATGTGCTTGGGCGTCCGGGTCGTTCGTCATCTTCAACGTTTTCGTGGCCATCTTGGAAACGCTTATACAACTCATAAATCCTTGCTTTACTCATAGCAGACTCACTATATGCCTTTGTTAACATTTGACAAACTTTACTACACTTTATTTCATTTTTTACGCAAAATTTAATACAAATTCTTTGATCCATTTTTTTTCACAAACGAAAATCGCCGAGCTCGAAAAACACGTCTAACGTTAGCGGCTGCCACTTAAAAAGTAAGCAATGAATATTGCTGAAAATTTTATCGTACTTCAGGGGCATATGTACCAACATAATAAAAAAAAATTTTATACAAGCGGACTCTCCAAACCCGCGAAATTTAAAAATTCTCGTTACTTTTTGAACACACCTCGTATATGATTATATGAGTAAGATTTCAAGGAAAGATAGACTTTACCCTAGTTTCTTATGGTGCGAAGTATCCCATAAGCAGAGCTTATGTCTTTTTTATAAAAAGCACAAATTACAATAGGAAAAGAGAGAATTTGCTCTGATAATCACATGAGAGAAAGAACTTAGGTAATAGCCAAGTTTATTCAATCTCATGCTCTTACTTTGTAAGGCTAGGAGTGAATGCTAGCCCATGCAAAAATCAGCGTATTTATACACAAACTTTCCCGCCTATTTTCACAGGATAGCTCTCTTCGAGTTATTTACGCAGTTGTGAGAAATCAGTTTTCCAAATTTACAAGAAAATAAACAGTTGAAATTTTATATCATGTAAACTTTACAAAAGTAGATATTGATCATATTAGTATAATTTACAATTATCGCAAAAAGTATCGTCAAAAGTTATTAACTAATAAAGTTAATTAATGTGATAGCACAATATTTACAATAAAACAATAAAAAAATTTTACACAGATTAATAGTTTATCATTAGTAGAAGTAATTTCTAAAAAGAAATACTTAAATTAGTTAATAACATTTAAATTATAATAAATTTTCGTATTTGTAACGGTTTTTTGTAAAATCTTATAATGCAAATACTAGATTAGTTAATTAAGATTAATAAATTATAAATTTGTCATTATTATATACAAAATTATCGCTTTCGATCTATATACAATTATATATTTAAATAAATTATTAATTGTTTATTTATTGATAACAGTAATAATTAATCTGTTATCAATGAAACCAATTCTTACTCATGTTTCTATGATATTCATCACGAATTTAGAGTATCCGCATTATTCTGATAATTAATATTTACAATGTAATCAACAAATTAACTTTGCATATTAAAATTCAATATAATTTAGTTATTAAACGCAACTTAAATTATTATAATCTAAATCTATGCCCTAAAATATATATTGTATAAAAAATGCTTTGTTACATTGAAATTACTTTTAATTAACGTATTTTAATTAAACAACAAAAACTATTATATCTATATCTATAAGTAGATGAAGTCACGCTCCTTATATGGTGATGAAATTTGACTCTAGTACTAAGACAATTATATAATATATGAAGAAGCGCCGTTTAATATGCTAATTGATGTAAACAGATGAATGAGTTTAGCCGGTTCCAGTGATTCAGTGAAATAAGAAAATAGCTCATAGATAAGACCGTTACACGATTTTTCGTAAATTTTCCAAAATTTCACGATTTTTCATATCTACAAAAGAGAAAGTTGTAATATTTGCGAACTTCTATGCGCAATCATAAGCAATGTAGGCCGTTGCCTTGGTAACAACTCCCAAGATCAGTAGGCAAATTAGAAGACTCGTCATCTGTGAACAGCAAATTTAAGTTATTCCTTAATAGATCTTAGTCAGAACATACAATTGGCGCAACTGTCTATTAAATTTTGTAAAACGATTATTCCTATTACCTTATGTGTGTTTAGTTTCAATGCTAATAATTAAGATGATAATTAAAAGTCTCATAAAATAACAAACAAAAGGAAGTTTAAGATTAGGATGGGAAGGCGTGTGCAATTTATAATAGATACGCTGAGATTTAATATAACTAGTGATTGTAATTTATTCAAGAAAACTAAAAAATGAATGAGAATGCGTTATATTTAGCCGGCATAAGAAACATTGGCACAGTAAATGCAGGTAGAGAGAGTCATAAAATAACTATATGTACATATATATATCAGTGGTCAATTGAGGCTCGCAGAGCCTATGACGCTTCTCACGCTTGAATGGCCATTCAGGTAAATTTCACACTTACTCATCCTCGTAGGTGATTTGGAAAGAAGGTGTTGCCCCACACACATACGGGCGCACCGCAGCCTCGACGTCTCGGGCACACACACGTACTGCGGTAACACCTAAGTTGCCGAACTGATGGGCAGAGTTGAATCCCGGGCAACACCTCAGGGACGCTCGGACGTCACCAGCCAACGCAATTGGCCCTTACTATGGATGATGATCACACACTCAACACCTTTGATGACAAAACCACGCTCGATCACTCTCAGAACACACAGAAGACACCTTTAATTGATGCAGGCGCGGCGCGGAACTTAGCGAGATACGAACCAACAAGGATAAGCAGAGTTAGCCGTGCTTAGCTGTTGAATGTTCAAACTGAACTCACTAACAATACTCGATTTGGCATCGAGGGAACCGAGGGAAGCACGGAAAACTCCTCCCTACTCTCTGGGCCCATTCCCTGTGGGAGAATCAGAAGCCAGCGATTTTATGGCGCGCGTCGGTCATCAAGCAATTTGGATTTCCCCAGGCGTGCCGAGACCGAAAATTGCTCGGATTACGTACATGTGTTTCGCTCTTATATTTTTGGAAAACATCATAAATAGCAAACAGCAATTCGAGCTGTTTAACAGACGAAAGACATATGCAACGCAGGTTGTTAAGGCGAACGGACAAAGTGCTCGAAACCCTCTTCGCACTCATTCCTAACAAACGTCATGCAGGCCGGCGCGGCATTCGTAATGATTTACGGACCATCGTTGGTTGTTTTATATTTTCTGCCCTCGAAGCATCGTTTTACACATGCACACACTCTCTCTTATCCTTGAAGCGCAAACAGCGCGAACAATGTGTGATATACGTAAGCGGTTGGTATGTACAATTATGCTGCAGTTTTTGCCGATCTGAATTCGTACATTCCCGTTCGGCTTTACGTCTAATACCAGATACGGACCTGAGTATTGATTGCCGAATTTTTTTGGTTCGGGGCCTGTTAAAAGCCAAACATAATCGTTTACCTTGATTTCTTTCGGATTGATTTTTTTATCATAGTAATATTTTGACGTTTATATCTTCGCGCCATAGTGTTCGAGCGACCTCTACCGGACAGAAACGTCAACGGTGAAGCCTCACGAATCTATTGTTACTTACTGACATCTGCCGAAGGTATAGTTCATGCGCAACGTGTCTTTGTTTACAGTGCCTTTTTCGCGTTCGTCGGATTTAGATATTGTCAAAAATGACTGAAAAACAAGATCAACGAATTTGCATTAAATTTTGCTTTCAACTCGGAACTATTGAAATGATGCAAAAGGCCTTCGGAAGCGAATGTATGAGCAAAACACGAATAAAAAAGTGGTATAAACGGTTCAAGGATGGTCGCACTTCTGTCGATAGTGATTCTCGTTCCGGCCGACCTTCGACGACAAAAACCGCAGATAATATTGAGCGGGTGTGAGTTGCAATCGAACAAGATCATCGTATGACTGTGCGAGATCTAGAAGAAGACCTTGGAATACCAAAAACTATCATTTCAGAAATTTTAACCGAAAATTTAGTAATGAAACGCGTGTGTGCGAAATTCATCCCAAAAATTACTCACAGCAGAGCAGAAGAACATTCGCCTAGAAATCGCTCTGGATAATCTGGAAATGGTCAATAATAATGATAATTTGCTTAGAAAAGTTATTACAGGTGATAAATCGTGGGTTTATGGTTATGATCTTGAAACAAAACAACAATCTTCACAGTGGAAGCATTTTGAATCGCCAAGACCAAAACAAGCACGTCAAAGTCGGAGCAATGTGAAGTCAATGTTGATTGTTTTTTTCGATTGTGAAGGTGTTATACATGACGAATATGCACTAACAGGTCAGACAATCAATAAAGAATACTACGTTCAAATTTTAAAAGGTTTGCGTGATGCAGTAAGAAGAAAATGGTCGCACTTTTGGGACTGGCGTCTCCATCACCATAATGCGCCAGCGTATTCATCCAATCTTGTGCAGCAGTTTTTGAGCAAACACAATATCGCATTGCTTCGACAACCTCCATACAGTCCCAACATAGCCCCTTGTGACGTTTGGCTGTTTCCAAAACTAAAAAAACCACTCAAATATATACTTTCAGGTATATTACTTTCGATTGAAAATACTTGCATTTTTCCGGGTTTAATACTAAATTCGCTTTTCTTAGACGTTCTATTAATTCAGTGATACTCTCACAATGTTCCCCAATAGTCTTACTATGTACACAAATATCATCGAAGAAGATTACTACTCCTTTCATACTTGTCGTTAAAAGGTGGATTAATAATAGAAAACCGGCGCGCTTGTTTTCCATCCAAAAGGCGATCTTTTAAACTGAAAATGCATATGTAAAACTTGAGTATCAATTTTCTTTCTCAACTCTGGGGGCTGCGTGGAAGGTCTTATAGGAATTGGTACTTTCGATGTTAATGGAATTTCATGTTTGAGTAGATTAGTATATCCTAATTTATCTCCAGGTAAATGGTATCTGTCGTTGAATTTATTAATTGTATCTTCTACTATACGTTACTTTTCATTTAAATTCAATTGATCTAATTGCGACATGCTAATTATTCTTGATACCCTAGCTTTCATATGCTAATTTATACTTATTTTGGCTATTCCGTACGCACTTGTTGATACTAGGAGGTATTCGTGCCTTTCCCTTCAATAAAAACTTTACGGCGACGAGAAGTTGTAAAACTGCTCGTTGCTCATTAGACCTTTGAAGATGACTAATAGTTTTATATTTTCTGGTTATTTGTGCCACTCCCTCTAATAATTCTTTAATGTATTCTTTAATGTATTCTTTATCTCTGATTTCGTCCAATTTTTCGAGTAGAGTGATTGCAGAATTAATTACTAATAAAAGGTTGTTCACGGAATATGGCTTATCACTTTTGTACAAATTCGTATTTTTTAATATCGTGATACCTTTATTAACTTGTTCCAATAGGGTAGTCTCGTCAGTATTATCGTAACAATCTACACTCTTGCGATTCTTGCTACTAATTTCTCTAATTTTCGACTTATAGTATGACTGTATACCCAAATTACTTTCTGTCATTGACAATTTCGTGGGGTGAATTTTATCATCCGCAAAATTTTTATCGAGGGTGCTTTCTTTATGGCTTTGCTCAGCCCTACTTATTTTATTGTTCTGAGTAAGTAATGAATTAGCTTTCGCGGAACTTGGACTTGCACTCCCGTATTCTTTGTTTGCTAATGCCAAATTACAAACTGCGTATGAACTTTGGTTTTTTCTAATTTCTAATTTTTTCTCACAATTTTTAACATTCGAATTACTAATTTTAGATGTACAGATTTTAGGCTCACAAATTTTAACTTCGCTATTCTTTTCTAGTCCAATTTTGAAATTACAAATTTCAGATTTTTTATGTCGCAATTTACAAGTTTCGAATTTTCGCAGTTTTACTCCAATTTTATTTAAACGATTTTCTTCGTAACCACTCCCTCTAACTCTATTAACATAGAGTTAATCCGCCTCAAAATCTGTCTTTGACTCTTCATTGCTTTCTTTATTATTGATAGCTCTTCTCGCAAATGTATCAAAATTATTACAAATCCTTACTTGATTTTTGACTACTCTAGCGTAAGTTTTGCAGTTTGTTATTGATTTTAAACGACTATTACCATCTTGCGATGTCATAATTTGATTATTGGCAGTTGTATTGTTTGTGGATAAAGAAAAAACTCTATCAGCAATTTTCAGAATATTGTTTTTATAATCTATTCTAGCGTTGAACTTACGCAAACATTTACTACCGATTAGTCCGTCTTCTTCAATAGGTAAATCATCGGGTACCATATGAAATTCGAATTCTAAATCTTCTATTCTAAAATTTATTTTTCTTAATGTTACTACACTGTTATGTGTAATACCTCGCAACTCTAAAATATTTAATTCATTCAGATATGCTTTGTATTCTTTGTAAAGTTCTTTTAATAAGTTATTTTCAAGTTTTAATGCATGTAATTCATCATGATTTTCGAATGTAGTTGTTACCATTATTTGACCATCTATATTGTGTTTTTCATGTCCTTAATTGAGTATTTTCTATTTCGTTTAGTATTTCTTGTCTGAATGTATAAATTTCGCTACTTCTTCTGTTAGTGTGCCATATGATAGCTGGAATGTTAGTACCAGGTCTGTATGATCTTGATATATCACAAAAGAGTTATTTATTATTTTAATTAAGTTGCCAGCATGTATTGTTGTCAATATTTCTGATGTGTAAAAGAATTTTCCATAAACTATGCAAACTACCGCATCTACTTTTATATGAGAATGATACTTGTAGTGCTTAAGGAGTGAGCCTCGGGTGGCTCCGTTTCGCTCGGCGTCATGATCTGTACTGTACATACATACATCTTCAAAACTGTTAAAGAACAAAAAAAATTATTCAAAGGGTTTTAGTATAATAGCTAATAGTGTTACACATAAGTACAATTCAACTAAATTACAATCAACATAGAAATTTAAATATTGAAGTACTTATTCTATGAAGTCCTTATCGCAACAGCATGGTACGCTGCTAAATATTATTGTTAATTTAGAACGAAAAGAAGTTCATCAAATATCATACAATGATTAGTTGATTTGAAAATTGATGCGAATTTATCAGATCGGCAGCTCCATAAGTTTTCATCATTCGTACATCAGAAAACATGCTCTCGAAATATAATAGAACCGCATGCTCGTAAATTAATCAATTAAAAATCTCACGAATTCGATACATTTTTTGAATAATGTTCATTTGATTTTTATTGGAATTGTACAAAACAATGTAGTAAAAAAAGAGCTAAGCTATACTGTTGTCTGCAACATCTAAATGCAATGTGTGAAAAAAATAATGAAAAATCGCAACATCTTTGATTTTCATTTAAATATTGATATTGATGTTAATAGCGTTTCCTTAAAATTTATTTTATAATTGCAATCAGAAAGAAAATAGTTTCGATGAAAAAATTAAAAAATTTTGTAAAGTGAAGTGGGGTGAAGAAAATATTTATTAGTGCTCTTGCACCAGATACACAAGAAAATTACAATAATATGTCACGTCGTAGAGGATTGTTATCCCCAGACCTTTGGCTCTGAAAATTCTACACTTGACTTTGACTTTCTTCAGAACCACTGGCTAGGTTGTAATCTCAGGGTTCTTTTGGAAGTTAGAGTGGGATAAAACCGTCCAAAAACTCACTAGGATATTTCTATCTTTAAAGTCTTTACGGCAAAAGATTTTCTCTTGTTCGACTTCCTCCGAGATCTTTGGCTCAGACGTAGGCGAACCGTAATACCAATCCAAACCTTAAGTCGCGAGGACGTTATTTAAAAATATTTTTGCGTTGCGAAAATTTCAAAATTCAAAGAAAAAAGTGGAAAGAGTAGTGTTTTTACTTAGATTTTTTTTCTGACAAAGTTTACTTTTTTACAAATACACTCACGTGATAAACCTTGCACTCTTATTTTCTAAGTTTTTTCTGGCTGCCGGGTGAATCAGTTAGCTGACTCCGTACTCAGCGTGGTGCTGAGGAGCGAACGTGCTTGCAAGCGGCGAGCAGACCCTTTTATTCCTTCCAAATAGAGAGACAAAATTTCCCTTCCTAAGTCTCTGATAGGTAGAAACTCTAATTCGGCCTTTATTTCGATATTGGTTCTCTTTGATTTTCGGGGCTTAATTGGTCGAAGAGCGTGAATTTTCTGGGAACGCTAGAGGCGTGGACCTTTTTACTTGTATCTTCCTCTCCAGAGATGTCTTCTCGAGTATGATTATACTCTTTTTACTTGTGTACTGCAACGATTGCCGAAAATCGTTATGACTCGCGCGGACCGTCAAGCGTGGCTAAGCGTAATAGCCGTGATCGGCTTAGGTTAGAGAGAGAGAGAGAGGGCGCGTTAGGGGCAACGATCGAGAGGGAAGAGCTAGCGAGTCAGTATGACAGTGTTCATCAGTCTGGCGACATCATTGTTTTCTTTACCAAGTTACATCGTTGCACAGCCGTGTCAAGTGACTTATAAAATCGATAGATAGATAATCTGCGCCGAGTGTAGTGAGACGAGTGCGCGCACTGTACAACGTGTGTAGCATCAGCAGCTGCAACCACAACCTCAGCAGCATCCACGGCGCAGCTCAACAACAGCAACAAAAGCCGGTTGCAGAGGCAGCTCGTTGCTCGTGTAAGCGGATACGGTTGGCCACCGTATCCTAAGGGTCTTTGCGGTAAGTGCACTGCACTTTCGAGTTTGTTTTGCGTGCGATCCCGCGCAGCGTGCGCGGTGAATTTTGTAGATATCGTGGTGCGTGCGATTAGTTCGTGACGTCCGCGAATTTAATTCTCTCTCTCCCCTTTAGATTTATTTTGTATATTCAGCATGCGTCCAAGACTCTCGGCAATTTTCATTTATTTTATTTCATTACACTAACTTTTATTTAACTAATAAATTAAAAATAACCATGCGCTTCTTTTATTTCTTTATTATTTTCAAGAATTTTCGGTCGAGAATTTTAAACAAAATTTATTTATTTTATTTTATGTTTCGATTTTTTCAGAAGTATGTCTTGTCGATTTATAACGGTAATCTGCATGGGAGCGAAAAATGCATATTTAATATTTCCACGTTTAATCTTTCCATTATTTATAATTTTGTATTATTTTAACGGTACAAATGTAAAATTATTATTAAAGTATTATTCGTGGAAAAAGTGTACGTAGGGGACAATATTAAAAGAAGATGCAGATTGCGTTTTTCGACTTCCAAGACGCGTGGTCACTCAGGGCGTAAGCTAGGGGGAGCGCATTTTGGCACGTCTCTATGCTTTTCTTATGGGATTTTTTTTTATATAGAGTTCATATTTTGTTCTATTTTTGGCTCTGGCCCTCGAAAACTCTACTAAACTAAGTTGAAACAAAAGACATTGAACGGATTGCTCTTAACGGAAAACGAAAGTTCTTATTTAAGTCACTTTTGTAAAATTAAATTAAAATTAAAATTTAAGAAAAAAATAGTCTGCAGTTACAAATATGAAGATTTTGTGGGAAAAATTAAGAACGGTGCAACGTTACGAAAGACAATCTAATCAAATCTGGAACTTCAAGAACTACATCAAGCTGTCTTTCTAATTACAACACTTGGTGTGAAAGTGTAACGTTAAGTCAAAAATGAAAAAAATTCTTTAATCCAATTTTAGAGCCAACCCGTTGTAAAAAAATAATTAAACAATCATCTCAGGTGGTTACACACGTGTGTTTCGTTGGTAAATATCCAACCTCATCAGATCTTTATTAAAAAACAAAACGAGAAAATAGTTACAGATATAAACCAAAACAAATAAAAATCACGCTAACAAAACATTTACCTCAATTCGCAAGTCACAATCAAATCAAATATCATAATAAAGTCAAAAATACATTGTTAAACTCATCATATAACTTAACATTCGTTCAAATACTCAAAATTCAAATCAAACAACGACTATGAAATAATGCAAATCAAACAGTGTCTGTTACCTTTTATACCAAAACAAATCACAGGTAGACACACAATCAAATTTATCCCCTCTCCTATGCCAAGAAAACCGGTGCATTAAGCATCATTATACATCAAAACAAAATTTTTAAAAATTATTATAAATAAATGTGAGACCAGTCAGCTAAAACATCAAATAAACCTTTATATTGTTTACTCAATAAACCAGTGTCCTCTTGTCTATTTATAGTGTTATAAGACAAATTAATATATATCATTTCCAAAATTAATCTCTTACAATAATTAGACTCTCTATCTAAAATTATTGTGTTGTCCCAGTCAAACGAATGTGTAGGATAATTTTTCAAATGCATAGGAACAGGAAGAGATTTATCTAAAGGTGTCTTACTATGCTCATCTATGCGTTTTTTTAAACTTCTCTTAGTTTGACCAATATATGAGGGGATGCGCGGTAAAACGGTATAAGTCGAAACATGTCATTTTGAGAAAAATGAGAAAAACGTGGCAAACATATTTAGAAACGTCCGCACGGTTTAAAATACTTGGTATAATGATTCCCTACTAGGCAATATATTAATATACTCGATTAGAATCAATAAAATTT
Organism: Phymastichus coffea; assembly: GCF_024137745.1. Classification (NCBI taxonomy): domain Eukaryota; kingdom Metazoa; phylum Arthropoda; class Insecta; order Hymenoptera; family Eulophidae; genus Phymastichus; species Phymastichus coffea. The sequence continues at coordinate 329,035 of NW_026706822.1, read as the reverse complement.
ATTTAATATTGAAAAACATTTAAAAAATTTGAAAAACCAATTTCAGACTTATACCGTTTTGAAAATTATTAAACGCTTTTTTTATACTTTTTGCTACTTTATTGAAAAAAAAATTACTTGTACAAGATTAATAATGAAAAATTGTATGATGCCACCTATTTGAAATAACATTTTTTAAATTTATTGCATTTTTTTTAACAAAAATTAATTTTTTTTTGCGGGTTTTGAAGTTTAAGTGTCTTTTTTCTTTTTTTCTTTTGTTCTGGAAGATACGCTTGAAAATATGCTTTCGTACCATGCTCGAGCTTCAACACTGAGGGAGTTTAAAAAGCTTTTTAAATCTTTAACTTTTGCCGGTACTAAACCTACGCTTGGAACGTTTCTGATTTCTTTCATAATCCTTTCGTAATTAAAATTTTCCTTCCACACCCAGATGTTTCTTGATTTGTGTGATCGTTAATGTACGTGACCTTCACATTTCCATTCGTATCATACTCAAATCTATCATATGACTGTATTTTGAATTCTATTTTAAATTTGTACGGTTTTTTGTATGAATATATGTTGAGAGCAGAGTTCCAATCTTTAATTATACGTGTACCTTCAGTAACGAGAAACGATTGTGGATTTTTTCTGCAACGTTCCATGATTTTTACATAATCTAAAGCTGTTTCAATGTTTTCACGTTTTTTCTTTACTACACCATGAAGTCCGAAATTTCTATCACACTGATTGTAAGAATGGCCTCGAACCGGAAAAATATGCTCAATAGATACATTGTATAGCTTACTCAGCCATGACAAAAACTTAACTATTAATTGATTTTTGTTTTGACCACCACAAGAATCCGAAAAGAAAATTATTTTTTTTACTGTTGTACATGGCAAGTATTGCTTTAAAAAATCATTAACGAATGATGCCACTGTATCTGATGTTTTTCCTGAAGTATGTTCTAAAAACCAGTAAAATACACTATTTTTATCATTGTGGCAATGAATATTAAATATATACATCGACAGTTTTTGTTTATAATAATGTGAATTCACACTCAACTTTGGAACTAATAAATTCTGACCATAATCAAACTCAAAAACCAATGTTGTGTTATCTTTTTTACACTTTTTCAAAATTTTTTTTTTTTTCTTCTTGTACTCGTCACTGAGTCTTTCATGTTTATCAAGCTGTTCTTTGCACTCATCATTTGGATTTAGTTTCAATTTATTTTTACATTCCGTGCAAAAATCACACACATCACTTCGAGGTTATTGTAACGAATAAACACTATTCTCTCTGAACCATTGGTTGTATGTATTATACTGCATTGTAAGACGAGTATTTGTTTCAATAAAAAAATACTCTCTGAAAAGTTCATAAATCTCTTTTACTGTTAACGTTGAATCTTCGAAATATAAACGATCAGAATCTGTATAATGTGATTTACTGTAAGGTATTAAACTTAGATGCGTTAGTGCTAGATCAAATGCGTAGCTAGGAATTCTTTTAGCATTTCCATGTTTTCCTCTTTTGTCTGTCATATCTATTACTGGTTGGTTTAATCTCAATTGTATGAAAGTTAATCGTCTATTAGAAACTTAAAATAGACGCATGATAAAAGTTTTGCATACTTGTATATTTTCGTCACGATAATTAACAGAATAAATCCAAGAACATTGTCGATTTTTACGTAAAACAACTGCTTTTTGTGTTTTTAGTGGTTCTTTTTGAATAAACTTACTCAAAAATAGATCTTGTTTCTCTTTATCTCCAAGTTCCCAAAAAGATTTAAACAATATTTGTTGAGTGTTGACGTTAACTTTATCACAGCAACTTTTCTTGCAACATTTTTTTACAGTATCAAAAATTTTTGCGGGTATCTAAAAAAATGAAGGCTGAAGTTAATAACACTAACTCAAAAATAGTGATAATATAAACAAAAATTTTTGCAGAATAATATTTACTTTTTTGCCTTTACGTGTGAGGTATGATTTCCCTGAATTTTTTCTTCTTTTTTGTTTCGGTCCTTTCTGAGAACTTTTATTCAATTTCCTTTTCTTTCCTTTATTTTTAACAACTTTTTCATCGTCTGTCAGTGAAAGTTCAGACGATTCTGTTTCAGAATCAGTTTTATCATCATAATTACTTGATTCATCACATTCATTTTCACTACTACAACTACTTGAATCGTTATTTTCCATATTTACTGCTACGCTTGGACACTTTGTAATTGACAAGTTTAATGATCGAAAGCTAAATCTCGACTGACACATTATAAGTGCGAAATTTCTAAAAGGTCTCAAATCCGACTGTACAAGTATGCGCACCTTCGTAAAGGTATAGTTAGATACACCTATAGATATCTGACAATGTTGTGATTCTATCAGCTAGCTTGACATTCTTCAAATTCCAATAGAACAAAATGATTTTCAGAACGGTATAAGTCGACTTATACCGTTTTGAAAAATATTTTTTAAAACGGTATAACTCGACTTATACCGTTTTCATAAGAACAATCGTTATTTAAAGTGGTTAAAATCACTTTTACGTAATGCTGTTGACGTAATAATATGACAAGAATTTGTCAGATTAATATTATGCAATAATATGAAAAACGGTATAAGTCGACTTATACCGTTTTACCGTGCATCCCCTCATATACAGACGGGCAACTATCACAACAAAATTTGTATACTATATTTGTCTCATTCCACTTATCTGTAACATCTTTACCCAGTTTTATTATATTGTCCAGCTTATGATTAATTAATGGTATATAATGAATATTAAATTTTCTTAAACTACGTGTGAAACACACGTGTGTAACCACCTGAGATGATTGTTTGATTATTTTTTTACAACGGGTTGGCTCTAAAATTGGATTAAAGAATTTTTTGCTGAACAAAATGGAAAGTGCTAAGAATAACATAACTATCAAAAATGAAAAATTTTTTGAATTAAATACATTCACTTTTGTTTTATTCAATAGGTAAAGCATGATTACATTTGACTATTCTTGCTCGGAAATACAGCTGACGCTAGAGATTGTAAATACATTTTATAGTAATATGCAAATATCGTATCCTGACATCACGAGAAAATGAGCTCAACAATATCATAATGAAGAGAGTTATAGTAATAATGGCTGTTCTTCATTTGAAGGAAACCCATGTAAAGCTTTGCTGAATAATATTGACAAATTTCAACGGATATGTGAAAATGACATTGGCGGTGTATCTCGGTATATACCCGTAGTCGAGCGAGAGCTGACGCGAGAGAGACAAACTAGGGTTCGACCCACCAGACACCGACGGTCCGTGGGCAGAGAGACGATGGCGGCGAAAGCGTAGCCCTGTTGGAAGTGGCGTCCTGGTGATGATGAGCGCTGCTACAGGAATGGCCGCAGCTCGGCCAGTACTTCTGGGACACGGAATGATCTCTGTGTTGAGTTCAGCTTCTGACGATCTCTCTTCGTTGGTCCCGATAGCGTCTTATGCGTACGAGTGGTGTTATTGCATTGATTTCAAATCTTTCCAATCGCACCCTGACAGCTCTTTCGAAACGACCTTATTGTTATTTGGCTCGCGCCTCACTGCCCTTTATTCAGACCTTTTTTCCAGATCACACGCCGCCGTGCCCTCCCCCCCCACCTCTTCCACAGCCAAAAATCAACCGATATCGCTCTCTCTCTCTCGCTCTTCTCGCTCTCGCTTGCGCTCACGGCGACACCTCACCGACCATAGCGCTACTCTCTCCCGCCCTGCAACGACACAAACATCTAACCGTTGTATAGCATACGCTCTGCCGCTGCGTTCATGCGAGGAAAGTGCCGTGCATAAGGCCAGCGTATTCGCTGTAGCCTTGTCACAGTCCGCCGCTAAGCCACGGAAGCCGCATGTGTATGTTCCACGCACCTGTGGGTTACCCATCACAACTCTCCTCGCTCGAACACAGGACCAAGAGGAAAACAACTTAACACTATATCAACAAAATCAAGGTAATAGAATACAACATCAATAATTCAGCTCGCCAGCATTGCCAATATTATAAAAAACAAAAATAAATAAACAAACACCCAAAACAATAAAATGAAACCTCTTTAAAATGAACAAATTCGGTCCGTCAGCCTTCTTTATCTGGAGCTGCGTCCTTGCCGATCGCCCTGGCAACGAGCTCGCACGCCTGGCGTTGGACTCTTGTAACCTCTTCGCGCTGCTCTGGAGTCAAGCGCACCAATTCCGCCAAAAATACTGCTATCGAATCACGACCAATACGTTCTTCCGTCGCGATCTGTCGTTGCGGGTGCGTCGGCCTCAGCCGTTGTCGATCAGCGTTTTGAGGTTGTAGCTACGATCTCGCTATCTTAGGCCCCGCTATTCTCGTCTGCTGCTTTTCCCGACGGCGACACATTCTCGCACCCGCTCTTGATGCCAGTATGCGTGTTCCCTGATCGATACCTATCTTTTCCTCGACACACATTATACGGTTTGGCCGGCTGCTCTGAAGCTTGTGGTGGTGCCGACGCACTAATCCCGTCTTCAACTAGCTGCTGCAGCTTTGGCTGCAACTCTTCGACCCCGACTGAACTGACTGTCTGTATCGCCTCGCCCTCCTCTTCAACGTCCACTACCGCCGATGCTTCCCATGTCACAAGTGCCGAGTACAGTATACTCGCTGTGCTACAATCCTGCGGCAGGAAGTGTAAGCTGCGCTTCTAGCTGCTGTTCCACCCGCACCTCCTCGGATTCTTCCTAAACTATAAGGTTATTTTGAGATACCGCGGCAGTACACACGAACGCCGGCTCGTAGTCGTTGAAGTTCGGCGGTGCCTTCTTGATGTTCTGTACCTTGTCGCGTCTACCGCCTGCCGAAGTTTCCGCAAGTACTTCGGTGAAACTTCGTCCGTTCTCGGACGCCACGTCGTGATCACTGGTAGCAACCTTAAAGGCAACGGACGCTCCGATGTGGACTAGGTATCCGGTGCGCTAAAACACAATGGGCGTTGCTGCAGCAAGTCCTCTGGCCTAATCAACTCGTCAACAATCGGGCCAAATCTCCGGAGCAGCTCCTGTCACCGCTCGAAAGTCCACACACCCCGCCGGAGTTCGGCTGTTAACAACGGTGAGGCGACCCTGCTGTTGTTCCACTCACTCGACGTATTCGCCTCTGAATTGGGTGGCCGTACATCCACCGGCAGCCAACTTCCCAACGACTCAAACATTTCCATTTGATTATCGAATCCGCGCCTCGGTGACGGTTTTACCGCGCCTACCGGCAGATCATGTGACGACTCGGCGGCTTTCACCCTTGCCTCGGCAGCCGCAGCAGCAGCGGCACAGAAGCGCTTCGACCATGTGGAGAAGTAGCAACATGCAGCGTGCCACGCTCCGTGCACTCCTCCAATGGCCCCGATACTACCACCCCGGACTTCCTCGACATCGGCGCTCCATCGGGAAAAGAACCGGCGTTCTCGCCTTGTTTCTGCCCCACGGTTGCGCTCACGTCGACGAGGTCACTCGTCTCTACCATGGCAAACAGCTCCTATTCCGTTCCTCCCTGCTGACCTGCTTACCGCTACCGGTAACCAACGTGCTCGCCGGAGATACCCGGGATTCCTTCCCATATAACTACCCCGTCTGCAATAAACCATGCAAGTATTAGCATCACTACCTCAGCCAACATCCGGTCCGCCAACCAGATTACTTTGCTTTCGTCTCATCCGTAAAAACAAAACAAATAAAATATACAATACAAATTCCACACTCACTCAATCACCCCATACAACAAACAAATCACTCTCGGCTGTTACCTTTCCTCGTGTTTCGCGATTTGTTACCGGATCGAACAATCTATCCGTCGTAAAACGATAGATCATACCATCTTCTACCCTCCAGTTTCTAAATTTTTCCGATCTCGCGATTACGTCCTTTATGCGCTGCAAGTATTCAGGATTCTTAATAGTCGCAAATGCTGCCATTTCCTCGCCGTCTTCCCACGCGCGCGATAACGCGTCCGGCGTATGATGTAGGCGACGCTTTCTGTACATGATCTCGAAATCGTACTGTTGAAGTTCTGGAATCCATCGTGCCAATCGACCTGTAGGCTCCTTTTTATTGCGTAGCCAAGTAAGTGCCGTGTGAACCGTGACTATCACGAAGTGCACCCCCTCAATATATGGGTGAAACTTTTTAATTCCTATTATTACGGCCGCGCATTTCAACTCCGACACCGTGTAATTACGCTCATATACGTTCAACATCCTGCTCGCGTAGCATATCGGATACTCAAAACCATCCGCGTCCTTCTGGATTAAACACGCACCTAACGCGTATGACGACGCATTGCAGTGAATAAAGAACGTTCTCGCAAAATCGGGTCTCGCCAAAACCGGTGCCTCCGTCAGCGTTTTCTTGAGCTTCTCGAAAACTTCGGGATGCTCCTGTCCCCAATGCCAGCGTGTAAGCTTCATGAGTGGTACATTCATCTCGCTCTCGTGCTCAATAAATCGCGCATACCACCGGCACATACCGAGAAAGCGTCGCAAGTGTTTGACCTTTCTGGGTTGAGGAAACTCAGTCACCGGCTGGATCCGATCTGTATCAGGTGGCAGCCCTTGGGTATCTAGTCGGTATCCCAGAAACGTCACCTCGGAACAACCGAATTCACACTTCTTCACATTAATCTTGAGCCCCGCGTCCACCAACCTCTGTAGCGCCCGCTCAACCCATAACAAGTGCTCATCGAAGGTTTCTGTCACCACTATCACATCATCTAGATATTTGAAAACATACGGCTCGAATTCCGAACCAAAGAGCGCATCCATCAAACGCATGAACGTCGCCGGTGCATTTACTAATCCAAAGATCATAAAATTTAACTCAAATAACCCCAAACCCGGGACTGCGAATGTCGTATATTTCTTGCTCTCTTCTTTTAACGGTACTAGCAAGTATGCGTTCTTTAGGTCGATGTTAGAAATATAAAGCGCCCCACGCAGTCGATCTAGGATCGAGTCGATACTCGGCATCGGATATGCATTTGTTTTCGTCGCCCTGTTTACCGACCTCAAATCTATGCACATTCGATTCGTGCGGTCCTGTTTCTTAACTATTACCGGCCCACTACTCCAATCGCTTGTCAATTTCTGAATTAATCCCGATTCTAGCCATTTCCTTGTTTTGCTTCACATAAATTCCATCACCCGTGGCGAATATCGCCTTAAGGGAGTTTTTACTGGACGCGCGCCCTGCACATCAATCTCATATTTAATTGAATGTGTACGCGCAGGCGACTTCTCGGGTACCGTGATGGTCGCAGCTCAGAGAGACCAGCGACTTCAGCTCTAACGTAAGCGCGCGCGAGTCCAGGTAATTCGGAAACTCTACCTTTTCGCGTTTTAACTCCGCGAACCAATGCCACGGGCCATTCTTTATGTGCTAACACCCCTCCGCGTGATTCGTGCCAATACCGAACTTCTCGATGAAATCCATTCCAATTATCATATGGTATTGCAACGGCACATCTACAACTCGCGCTACGATTAATCATGATACTCCATCGATCTCAACTCTAAGTTGAAGTTTTTCCACGATCCCGGTCTTCACGCCTGAAAACCCGAACACCACAACATGACACGGCTCAATCTGATACGCGAAATCACAGCGCACACGCGGGCCCACGATAGTCACCATGGCTACTGAATCGTAAAGCGCACTATATGGTTTCCCCGCAATATGAACTACCAACAACTCGCGATTTGCCACCGCGCCCACCTTTGGTTCGCCTAAGCATATACGTGCACAGCGACGCAAGAAACTCCCACCGGTCTCCGATGACTCATCTCATTTCTCGCTCATTGGGCTATCCGCCGAATCTTTGCACGTCGGCTCGCACCCTGAACCACCCGACGCTCTCAATACCGACCCTATCGGTGTCGCCTTAACTGCTACCTCACTGCTCAGCACCATAAATTCCCTGAATAAGGTGAAGGATCGCGACAACGTCTCGTCTACACCACCAAAGTCATTGGTTCCTGATCTTACGGTATGCTGTAGCGACTTCACAGTCCGAGTCTGTTCCGGAACCAGCCGCGCACGCGCCGTATTTTTCTCTGAACCACTTAAAGACCGTGCGGTTTCTGTAGTCTTCTTCGAGTTTCTGTCCGGTCTGTCCACCCCACGGGTTCTCGTCGATTCACCTATCAATTCACGCCCGAACGTCGGATCACTTTGGACATTTCCTCAGTCTTGGCCCGTTCCGCGTACATCCAGTATCTCCCCTGACTCGAACGCTCGCCCTCAGGATCTGCTTTGCGCAATTTCAATCATTGTTTCGTTGAATTCGATCCAGTCGAACTTTTTCTTCAAACTTTTCTTGGTTCTATTATTCGAACATTCACGTTGTATCGAGGCCTCCGTTTTCGCGTTATTCGCGCATTTGCGTTGCATCGGGTCCTCCGTTTTCGCGTTATTCGCGCATTTGTTAGATTCGCCCCTCTCAACCAGTTGTTAAAATTCTGCAAACTTGCTATAAAATAACCTCATGAATGCGACGTTCCCTTCGTTGGACACCCTATTACGCGCAGCTACGCGGAATCCGTCGGGCAACTAGATTTCGCTTTTAAGTTTTTTAGAGCTTTAAGCCACACCTGGCATTGTGGACAAATTTCCAACATTTTATTTTCTTTGCTGCAGCCTTGACACGTTAACCCTGTTCTATTTCCCTGGGTACATCTATTCGCGAAATGGCCCAATTGTGGGCATTTGTAGAAGCGCACTGGATTCTTCCCTCGATTGCGACTCATAGTTTAATTAGGAGTTCCACTACCCCTCGCGCCCATAACTCCCGATGGCTTCGCACCTGCTCGCGCCGATTGCAAGTTCTCTGGGCTTAGGCACTCGGCCTTTCGATGCCCCAGCCCCCCGCATTTGTGGCATATGCCCTGAAAGGTTATGCGACCTACCGTGTTACTCGCCGCAGGACTTGCGCTTCCCCTGGGCGCGCCCTTCTGCGTTCGGGCTAACTGTGATAACACGGCCGCCACGTCCCTCGGCAATTCTTTTAACAAGTCCGCAGCCTCCCGTCTACGAATTTCGTTGCCGATTTACCTTTCTGTTTGTGATGGTCTTTTTTATTCTCATTCTCGACCGAAAAGACCCGTTCGCCTACCGCAAAATTCGCGCAAGATCTTTCAGCGTTTGAAACTTTTTTGACCTGATATATTTGCCCAGTTTCAGGTACAATTTATTGTTAATCAGCTCGAGCTGCCTGCGTTCCGAAAGCTTCGGTTCTAATCTGCTCGTGATATCCAAGAAAGCCGTGAGATATTCACTCAATGGCTCTTCTTCGCCTTGAGTTCGGCGGCGCAACGCGTCGTAAACATTCTCGCGCGATCGCCACAGACAAAACTGTCGCCAGAATTCATCTTTAAATCCTGCAGTTTGCCCCAGATCGGGCGGTTAGTTTCCCACCATCAAGCCATTTTCGTACTAGTGAATGACAACATTAACGCTGACAATATCTCCGTGTCGTCGAATTTCTTAAATGATTGCACCTCACTCCCTCGTTTTAAAAACTGCTCCGCTGTCAGTCCACCCTTCTTTGTGAATGTTACCGATCAGCTTTTTAATGTCGTAACCGCATCCGCCTGTCGCCTGTTAATAAATCGGCCTTTCGGTTTATTAGCGCGCTCTTCGTCTGACGCTTTTCCTGCCACGTTGCGTCGTCATCGAGTGCCGAGTCATAATCCGTGTCTCAGCTTCCGTTTCTCCCCGCTCTTCACTGGCTTCTCGTTTGTTTATCCGCGTACTCGCGGCAGCGTCTACGCGCTTCCGATCGTGATCCCAACGATCCGTCTCAAAAGGTCGACATTTCATACCAGGCTGCGCCCCATCTCGCACCGGCGTGCTAGTGTTTCTGGGGCCGCGCGTTGTCGCTGTCCGCAACACGCCCTCACGTTCGCCCTGACTCTCCATGTTATTCGCTACAGACGCTGCCGGGACCAACCATGTTGGCCATAACGCTCTTACTGCATGCTACAATTCCGATAGTTCCTTTACGAGAAAACTTTCCAGTTACAGCTCCGCGCGCGTTCGCACAATTTCTATTTGCGTACTTACAACACCCAATGCTGGCGCGAAGTCCGCCGGTACCGAAAGATGCAATCCCGCTCTCCAATCCTTTCCACGCACCTCCTCATATATAACTGCACCATCTGTGACGCGAACTCACGTCTCAGGTGGCGGCGCATATGCGCGTCGCGTACCGTCGCTTAGCTCTCATCGAGCACTTACCGCTGCGCTTACTCCTGCCTCGAAAATTTCCAGCAGCGATCCGGTCCGCGCCGATGATGCGATTCTTGCATCAACGGTGGTCGATATTTCACCCGACAGGAAATTGTTAACTCTCACGAGCTTTACAATCGCATCCTGTTAACTCTTTCGAGATCGGCCTTATTGTTCTCTCGCTTGCGCCTCACTGCTCTTTCTTCGCACCTTTTTTCCAGGCCACGCGCCGCCGCGCCCTGATATCTTCCACACCCAAAAAACAATATTCTGAGTACAGTTTGCTTTGTTATTCCAGTTTCTCGTTGAACTTTTATGCTACTAGTATGAGGATCCATGTGTATAATTGCCAGTATCTCTATCACGTGGAGATCATTCTGCTCATAAGTATGACGTCGTAGCGTATGACCTAGATGTCCTTGTTGAGCCTTTAAATGAATGTGACAAAAAGTTTTATGGTCGGGATGTCTTCGATTAGGGAAACGTTCACGATAACATCGCATGGCTTAGCCATCGGTTAGACCAAGAGTCATAATGATGTCAACGCGTTCTTTTGCAGAGTTATCCAACACGACCACAACGAGAAGCTTGTCTTTTATTTGATGAACTTTGAAAGAAAATCATTTACATCATTGAATCATTCACATCACTAATCATTCGGTGTAGGAATAGCGAACTAAACAAAAAAACTAAGGTGTAGTAGGGAATGATATGATTTTAAAAATGTCAGAATCACATATACACCTGTATCAACTTATCAAAGCCAAAATGATCAGAGTCGAATAACCGTTATCGAAGGCGCTTACCAATACAACTTATCCCTATCGAATAAACTGTCGGTTAAGGGGTATGATTGATCTTGATTACAATCCATACCTTTGCAAAAAATTTAATCCGGATTTCAGAACAAAAATAAAGATTTCCATATCGGGAACCTCCGAGAAAAGACGGGAGATCTTCGAGATATGACCCGTTCGAATTTCAGGAGCGGTGGTCCGAACATTTAGATAAAAAAAAGTACTGATCTCTGCTGACCTTGGGGGATTAATCGGATCTCATACATATTACCTCATTAGACGGTAGAATTTTCCGCTCTTTCCGAATCTAGAGTCAAAAATAGAGGGTTCCGTTTAAAAAAACAAAGTTGACCTTCAAATGACCTTGAGATATACCTCCAAGGTCGAAGTCAAGGTCATCATCGTGTGTCCTCCTCAGAATTCAACAACTTTTGTCTGAAGCATTTTTCGCTAACCCCCATAGTTTGAGAGAATATCTACTAGGTCAATTAAAATAGCTCAGTCTGTATAATTTCAGTTATCACTTATTGAATAACCGTTAATTTTTCGTTTTCTACCATATTAAATCATTAATAAATATCAATATCTTTTAAATAGTTGTGTATTTTACTAACCTCCTTTTTTCAGAAAAGGCAATGTAAACTAATTTTAAAAAATACATGAATATATTCAAAAAATGTTTATAAATAATTGTTACGTCTCGTGCATCAACTACGAATAGCTAATGAATGAGACGTTCCAATATGTTGACTAGTGGTCGGATATGTTTTACTTATAAATATATGTGGAAATGTATGTCTGTTGATTGTACTACCTTTAATTGTCGATAAAATGTAGCAGGCTCTAACTGTTTGTTGAATTGAATAAATGTAGCAGGCTCTAACTGCTTGTTGAATTGAATAGGATAGGTTTGAATAATACTTGCACGATATTACTTGTAACAGTCGCGAGTTTATTAAGAAAAATGATCACCAATTGTCGGACCGGAGTAAAGATAATTTCTGCTCACCTTTCGGGTGGTTCGTCTTATATACATAAATTTTTGCTTAATAAATCGCTGATGTTTCTTGTGTAGTTGAGTAATTTTCTTTTTGAGTTCATTGTGTGTTGTGTAATGCTGACTATGGTCTTTGTGTTTTGCTGCTGTATCGTTTTCTGGTGGACGTGTATATAGTTTTGATTTTACGAAATTCGGGATTGCACTTTTAAAGAATGTAAATGAGTAAAGATACGTCTTGAGACGTAACACCTCGGGGCATAAGATATTGCAATTAATATGTATTGATTGCAATGGTTGGTTTTCGGTGAAAAGATTATTTCGTTATGTGCATTTCCGAGTTTCGGAAGTGTTGGAATTTGATTGCGTCGGTGGAATCATTTTTCTGCAAGGTGTACAAATTATTTGGTATATAAAGGCTGCGTCGCTTTGATAGTTTACAAAGTGTTCTCTGCGCTTGTGACCAGAATTCAACATGTATGGTTTCTCGAGAAAACGCCGTTCGATGGTTTGCGTAAGTATTTTACAATTTGATTTCTTATTCATTTTTATTATTATCATTATATTTCTTTGTTCTAGTTTGCGGATTGGCAGCATTCTCGTGCAGTAAAGAAGGCCAGACGGGAGGGCTTGCCTTTACCGGTCGCACCTAAGCCTGGGACCCGAAAATATGTGAGAATAGATGTAAGTGTTTTATAATGTATGTTTGTATATTGGTATATTGATATGTCTGATTAATTTGTTTCCTATTTGTTAGTTTCAAAGATGGCAGTTGGTGCGTACTCTGAGGCATTGCGATCGAGTGACGCAGACGGCCTTCTTCTTGGGAGAGTATGGTCCAGACGAGGACACTTGGAATCTGCGCGAATTATTTTTTATGATTTATTAGTGTATTGCAATGGTTTTCGTCGAGTATGCGTGGAGGTGTTTAGTGAGTTTTATAATGTAATCATAGGTCCTAGTGTAGATCATCGATACAATTGTAATTGTATATAAGTGTAAATGTAAACATAATTGTAATTTTGTAAAAATATATTTTTCTTTTGTTTTTTAGATAAGGAATTTGTTTTTAATTTAGATTCCTAAAGCGAATATCTCGCTTCCCTCCCCGCTTAAAATGTGGCCATGACGTAAAGCATTTGGGGTACTAAACGACATGACAATTAGATTTTTGTTGAAAATAGGTCATGTTTGTATTTGATTATTGTTGATTCGAGAGGTAAGTTTTGTTGAGGAATAGGACAGTTGGTATCAGGGTAGATTTGTATCTTGACGTCTGTGTCGTTCAGGTTTGTGTGTATTGTGTCTAGTTCAATTTCTGCATTTTGTTTATTAATTTTTGTCATACTGTTGTGGTTTTGTCGTCCTAGTATCATTAGCAGGTGGGTTATTGAGCTGAAGAAGGCCCATAGTAGGTTCATAGACCAGCCATAAACCATGTGCAGCGTATATCCTCTGATGATGGTGTCAATCGTCAGTTTTATTATTTGCAGTAATATTAATATCATTATGATTACTGATGAGATTGATCCGCACGTGATTAGTTTGTTGAATATGTGATTCCACGTGCTTTCAGCCAATTTTGTAAGTGTATTTTCTGTAAAGATGTCCTTTGTTGTTCCTTCTCCTGATATTTCTTTAGCTATAATATTTAACAGAGATACTTTTTCTATGGGGAACATTATTTGTTGTTTTAATTGGTCTAATTCTTGTTGTGAGTATATGCCGCTAGTTGCTAATGAATCTATGGATTCAAATTTCCATTTTATGTTTGTGTTAGGTTTGAGTGCTTGTAGTGGTATTGTTTCCATTGGTTTGGGTGTTAGTTTTATCCATTTGCTGTTTACTTTGTAGTATGTAGGCATTATGGAGTTGCAGTTCATTGGAGTACCTCTTCTTTTGAGGGTATGAGTTTTTGGAGTAAGAAACCAGGTTTCATTGCCTGAAATTACTGGTAATTCATTGTAGCATTCGTTAAGGTGCTGTGCCTTCACTACAGTAGGGGTGCATTTTATGACATGAACTGCTTCTCCTGCGATCCTGGCAATGTATCCAGGTTTCTTCATGATGTTGTATGCGAATTCGTCAGGGGAGAGAGTTGCAAGAGATAGGGAGTTTTGTATTGTTTTCCTCTCTACTTCACACCTATCTGTAATGATTTTTCTGTAAAGATCGTTCAGTTGTCTGCCCAAATGCTTTTCGACATATACAAATTTAGAATTTACGTATGTGAATAAATCTATGTTGACCTTGTTTTTGCTAGTAACAGTGTCTTTATTGAATTTGTATTTGTTGAAGTTATTGTTTTCTTCCGCGATAAAGAGTTTCGGGTGTTCTGTTCTTATGAACTCTCTGTAGCATTTCAATATTTTATCTTTGGCTGTTAAAGCAAAGGTCGTGTCGCTAGTATTTACCATGTATATTATGTCGTCATTGTGTGTGTTAAAGTATTTTGTTACTGGACCTTTACATAAAATATCGTAAGTGTTAGTAAAACATTCTTCCTGAGGTAAAATGTCCCAAAATGTATAACCCCCGTCAGAGTCTACGCAAGTTGTGTCTGAAAATTTACATATCGCTCCTGAGCTTAAATGTAATTTATCATTACTCAGACAAATTTTCGCATAGGCTTGTATTAATGTGATTTTAATTGTGCCTTGAACAAGTACCTTACTCCATGATCCGAACCTGTCTGCGTAGGCTACGCCGCTGCAGCTTCCTGCATCGCCAGCGAAGTCTATGCCTTTGGTTGTTGTGGCGTTAATTTTTCAATCAGCAATCGTATGAAAATTGTCATACTTAAAAATTCTCGTTTCGTGGATAGTTTGGCATTGTTCATGGCTCAATTCATACAAGTATTCCTGTTCTCCGTTTTGTTCAGGTTCGAGGCGTCCGAATAGTCCGCATTGGTATACTGTCCGATGGATTTCAATTTTGCATTGATGTACTGGAATATTTCTAAATTCGGCTGCTTGGATAAGTTCTATATTTGCTATTGTTGAGTTTATGGTTTCGGTTTTAAAGTCGCATTCGTCAGCGTCCAGTAGAGAGAATGTTGTGATGTTTGTGTTTGTGGTGCCGCAGTGATATCCAATGTATGCATAAGTAATTTGAAAAAATGTAATGAATAACGTTATTTTTGAATACATGATTTGTTTGGCCCAAAACAGAGAAAGGTTTATCATTTTATATACTTTTGTGTAATATTAATTTATTTGCATGAACTGTATTCGGTTTTCCACCCTTATTTATTGTTACATTATATTTGTCCGTGATGTTTAATATTTCAAAAGGACCCAGGTTTTGATTCTTTTCTAATTTTCCTGGTTTAGGTTCTTTAATGAGCCACACTTGATCTCCTATTTTGAAATTGCAAGGGTTTATGTGGCGATCATAATATTTTTTTGATTTTTCTTTTGCTATTATGAGGTTTTCCCGCGCTAAGCATGCAATATCCTGCATGTTTTGTATAAGTGTGGATAGATAATTATTAAATGTTGGCAATTGTTCTGAAGTTTTTAACGGTTCACTAGATGGTAACCGTGGTGGATAAGCGAAGACCAGTTCATGCGGAGTAAATCTATGTGTGCTGTGAACGCTTGTATTGTAATGAAATTGGGCTAATTCTAATAAATTGTCCCATTCAATTTTTTTACTAGAAAAATTTTTTAAATATTCACAAAGGGGGTGATGTGCTCTTTCTAGGGAGCCGTTTGATTGTGGTGAAAATGCGGTGGTTTCTATTTTTACAAATTTAAATCTACGAGCAATGGCTTTTAAAATTTTACTTGTAAAGTTTGCTCCTCTGTCGGTGAGGACTACTTTTGGTGAACTGAAAATACATATAAATTTTTTAATTAGGGCATCTGCAATTGTTTCTGCCATTTGATCACTGAGTGGAACAACTATTATGAATTTTGAGAGGAGGTCTTGTATAGAAAGAATGTATTTGTTCTGATTATTAGTAACGTTTAGAGGTCCTACTATGTCCATTGCGATTTTGTCGAATGTTTTCATGGGAGTATCCGTTATTATCATTGGTTGTCTAATTTTTATTCTTTTTAGTTTGTTTCTTTGACAAATTTCACAATTTTTAATACGGTTCTCTATATCAGTTTTCAAATTTTCCCAATAGTATTTGTTCTTTATTCTGTTCCATGTTCTGTTGATTCCCGAATGTCCTCCTAGTGCGCTTGAGTGATATTGGTCGAATATATTGTCTCGGTCTGTGAGTTTTACGTAGTCGATATAATTTAGGCAAATGATAATTTTAGTTTTAGAATTTTTGAATGTTGTTGCTAGAATGTTTTCTATTTCGATCCAGTGTATGTTTTTTAATATTAGGTCTTTTGAGATGCTGAATGTTTTTATTCTCTTGCGAATTATTAATGTTCTTAATAATTTGAAGAGGCTTTTGAGATTTTCCTTTATCCTTATAGCGGACTGTCTTGTGTCAAGACAGGCTATGAAGATGTTTTTTGTTCTTGACTGTATTATTTCAATTTCTTGGGGCTGTAGATTTTTGTCTGCTTGTATATGTTTGATTTTCATTAGACTTTCTGTTGTGTTATCTAATGATTGATGTTTGTAATCGATAAAATGTATAATGTTGTCTTTTCTTGATTCGATGGGTTTTTTCGTAAATCTTATGTTATGTTGTTTCTGTGTTGTATTTTCGTCATTTTCCATATGTACTTGTGTTTGCGTAATATTTTTATTTCTATTTCTTTTTTCTTTGTCTTGTTTTCTTATTATTTTGATTTGTTCCTCTTGTTTTTCTTGTTCATTTGTTACTATTTCTTTTGATTCTTGTTTTGCTTTTTGTGCTCTGGTAACTGCGTTTATTTTTATATTTTCTATCGGATTTCGTGAGAGTGCATCGGCATTTGTATTTATTTTGCCAGGTTTGTAGATAATGTCATAATCATAATCTGCCAGTTTTAGTCTCCATTTTTGTACTCTTGAATTGTTGTCTGCTGATTTAAAGGATAACAATGGTTTGTGATCACTAACGACGGTAAATTTGTTTCCATATATGTAATTCTTAAATGTTTTTATTGCGAATACTATGCCAAGTGCTTCTTTTTCGAATGTATGGTATTTTTTCTCTGCTGATTTTAAGATTCTTGATGCGAATGCTATTGGTTTGTCGTCACCGATCTCTCCTTGAGAGAGTACACAACCCAGCGCGTAGTTTGAAGCGTCTGTTGTAATGATGAATGGTTTTTCCATATCTGGGTATTGAAGAACTGGAGTTGTGCATAGGGCGTTTTTTAATTTTTCAAAAGCTTCTTGTCTTTCTTCAGTCCAAATAAATGGTTGATCTTTTTGTAGTAAATCTATGATAGGTTTTGCTATTTGTGAAAAGTGTTCAATAAAGCGTCTATAATAGCTTGTTAGGCCTAAAAATTCTCTGATATTTTTGATAGTTTTCGGGATAGGAAATTTCTTTATTGCTTCTATTTTCTTTGGGTCTGTTTTGATAGCTTCTTCACTTATAATGTGGCCTAAGAATTCTACTTCCTTTTGGAAAAATTTGCATTTACTCGTTTCAATTTTTAATCCTGCTATTCTTAATTTTTCTGCTATGAATTTGAATCTTTCATTATGTTCTTCAACTGTATTTGCAACGATAATTATATCATCGATGTACAAGTAGCAGAACCCTTTTTCCAATAGGTCTCCGAGTATTTTTGTTAGTGCTCTTTGGAAGACTCTAGGTGAGTTTATTAGTCCGAAAGGTAATACTTTGAATTCAAAACGTCCCATGCCAGGGATACTAAATGCCGTTTTATGTATATCTGACTCTTTCATTTTTAGTTGATGAAATGCGGAAACCATAACGATGGTGGTAAAAACTTTGTTTTTTCCTATGCAGTCGAAAATTTCCAATATATTGGGTATAAGATATGGATCTGGAATAGTTTTTGCATTCAATTTTCGATAATCTATCACCATTCTCCATTTTTTCTTTCCGTCTTTTGTTAATCCCTTTTTTGGCACAATCCATACTGGCGCGTTATATGCACTTGTTGAGGGTCTAATTAAGTTATTTGTAATTAGCTTTCTTGTCTCATCACATGCGATTTGCTTGAGTGTATATGGCAGAGGAAATTGTTTAACATATACTGGTTTATCATCAGTTAAATTGATTTCGTGTTCTTCTATGTTGCATTGGCCAAGTTTATCTCCTTCTAACCAGCATATGTCTTCAAATGACAGTATTAAATTTTTTATGTTTTCTTTTTTCCGTTGAGTCAGGTGTTCTAAATTTATTGTATCTATCAGTTGCTTTCGTCGTATTGTTATTTCGTGTTCTTGTGTCTCTTTTTGTGTAATTTCGTTGTGCGTTGTTGTAAATATATTTGTCGATTTTAAATTAGTGAATTTTTCATTGATATTTTTGAAGTTATTTTCTATATCATTTATAATGTGAAGGTTCGTCATTTTGTCATATTTTCTGTCGATCTCTCCTGCAACGTTATCTCTCAATGTGTCGCAAAAGTTTGAATAATCGTTAATAGTATAGTGCTCCTTGGTTTCATTAGATTCGTCTTCCAGGGCTTTATTAATGTTTCCAATAAATTGTGTCAAGCTTGAGTTATAGTTAGGTTGAGATATTTTTGTTTCTGGATTCCCATATATTTGATCATTCGTACTATTTTTCGTTTCTTCTTGTATGTCGCTTATTATATTTAAGATTTGAATTACATCTTTATGTATTGATACTTCTTTGCTGTGTGTAATCGTATTTGTTTCAATATCATTTTTGTTTACTATGTGTCTTTCATCAAATGCTATGGGTTTCCATGTGTCATGATGTTCATTAATTTCTTTTGAGGTTTGTATTGTAAATGTGTTTGTTTGATTTCTGCTAGTGATTTCTTTTAATGGCACTTTTTGATTATTTATTTCCAAGTATCCTCTGTCTAATCTTAATTTGTGTTTGAATAAGGCATTTATTCCTATTATTCCATCGTAAGGAATAGAGAAGTTATCTGGTGCTACATGGAAATCAAATGGTTCATCTGCAATATACATTTGTGTTGAACCTATTGTTCTTATTGCGTCTTCTGTGATTCCTGATATAGATATTTGTTCATTTCTATTTAACTGCTTTTGTGGAATGCTACTATTTTTGATAATATTTAGTTGTGCTCCACTGTCTACTAGTAGTTGCAGTTTATTATTCGAATTTGGTTCGACTATTTCTATGTACTTGAGCAGGTTTTTTAATTTGATAATGTATATTTTGGTATAATCATTTGTAATTTGTTGGTTAATATCAGTACTATTTTTAGCTATATCTGTCTGTAGCATGGTACTCTCTATTTCCTTTATATTTTCTTTGAATTTGCTGTATGTATCTATGTGATGTTTTGTTTGTGTTGGGAGAGTGAGTGTTTTGTCGTGGAACGTTTTTGTCTGCTCTTTCTTTAGGCGTTCCTTCCCAAAGGATCTCCAGAGTTTTCCGAGTTTGTCCCATGTTTGCGACATTGTTCTGTTGTATGACCGACACCTTTACAGATTCTGCAAAATATTCTTTCTTCTTGTAATCTTTTAATTTTTTCACAGTTATCTATGTTATGTCCAGTTTCGTTGCAACCTTCGCATGTGATTGAAATATTTTGAGGTGGATAATTTTTTAGTGCTTGTAGTTTCCTACATTCACTTGCTGTGTGACCTATATTTTTGCAATAAGCGCAGAATTTTTTCCTTTGATCATTGTTAAAATTGCTTCTATATCCGTTGTTGTGGTTTCTATTGTAAGTGTTATAGTTTTGCTGATTTTGCTGAGGGTTTGCAGATTGTTGTGTATTCGCGATTTTTCTGCAGAATTTTGCTGTGTGACCTAATTGATCACATAATTGGCATTTGTAACTTGATTTATTTCTTTGTTCTGTGAAATATATTCGTGCTTCTTCACAATCTTGTTCTTCGTGTCCCTGTTCTTCGCATAGGGTGCATATTCTATAAGGTGATCTATTTTTACCTGTTGTGCAAAATTTGATAGGGTGACCTTTTTTATTGCATTTTTTACAAAAGACCTCAGGGCATTCTTGCGTTGAATGACTTCCTTCGTCACAAATATCGCATTTGTTTACCTTTTGTGTGATCTTATTTTTACACTTAATGGCTTCATGTCCTGTTTCTCCACATTTCCAGCATTTTATGTAGTCAGCAATGTAGGGGCATTGACCTACCTCATGTCCTAATTCTTGACAGTATTGGCAATGGATATTTCTTCGTTTATTTAGTGGGCAAGCGCTTATTGAGTGTCCTTTTTGGCTGCAGTATTTGCATATCAAATTGATTTTGTCTACTGAATTTTTACAATTATTAGAAAAGTGATCTGATCCTTTACAATAGACGCATGCTGCAGAATGGCAAAATAGTGCTTCGTGTTGAGGGTCATGGCAAATTTGACATATCATGATTTTTTTTGGTAATTCAGGTCTATAATAATCATTGTATTCTGCATATGTGTTATTAATTGTTATACTATCTGTTGTTTTTCTAATATTTATGTCATTTTCAATTTCTATAGCTTTTTTGGACATTTCTTGTAATGTTGTCTCATTGCCCAGTTCGTATTTTATTTCCGTTCGCATTCCTTTTTTAAAACATTTTGCTGCGTCCGCATCTAATTCTTCGTAGAAATTCTTCCTGGCTATTTCATTTGTTTCTTGTATTCTATATATTACTTTTATTTCTAATACCAATTGACATAATCTATTTGTGTATTGGATAAGTGATTCTGTAGTTCCTTGTGTTATTTTGCGTATCCTAGCACGCAGTTCGTGTATGTCTTCTTGAATTGGGTACAGACTTCGTATTGCTGTAATTAATTCGTCTATTGTTTCTACACAGCTGTTTCCTAAAGCTTCTTCTGCCTCTCCCTTCATTCTCACTTTCAATAATTCTACTACATTATATTCATCTTGGTCATCTACTAAATTTTTTACTCGTCGTAGTCTTCTGATGTACTTTGCGGGTGGCATATTTTTGCCATCGAAGTCCGGAACATAATTTACCAATTCTTTGAGTGATAATTTGATTGGGTGTGAATTTGCCATGTTTATTGGGTTTGTTGCTGGACTTGTGATACGTTGGTTTTCTTGAATTTGTCTTTGAATTTGCTGAGTGTTTCTTTCACTCTCCTTTTCGTTTACGTATTGTGTTTTGTTTATTTTTCTAATGTCTTTTTTTGAATCTTCGATGTTCTGTTGTTTGTTAATAGGTTCGTCAGAGTTTTTTGGTAATGCGTATTTTGTGTAGACAGATTCTTCGTTTGTGTTTATGCTAAATAATACATCTTTTGGTGTCCCTAATATTAGGCTTTGTTCACCTAAAAATCCTCCAATGTCTGAATATCTATCGTGTTTTTCTGAGTCAAATGTGTCAAACGTCTGGTCTAATAGTGAATATTTGTCTGAATCAGTGCAGTCGGTTTTATTTGTTTGTTTTTCTGTTAAATCAACTAATTGGTCAACTGTTGGTATGATTTTCTTTATTGCTCCTGTGTTTTTTCCTTTTCTTACGATTTCTTCTTGAGTCTTGGTCTTAATCGGCGATCTTTGTAGCTTGTTACTCTTTTTGAAAGCTATCTCATCCAGTCCTTTTTCTAAAAGGTCTTCTAATTTTGGATTCTTGTCGATTTGTGATCGCGTAAGTTTCCTAATTATGGAGGATGTGTCCTTCGTTGTATTGGACTTCTTGCTCATTTATCGCACTTTCGTAATAAACGGAATAAACAAAGGTAATTCGACAAAATCAAAATAGAGTGAAGCAGGGAAAATATATAAAATAAGAAAAATTATTGTTAGCAAAAAAAATTATGGTAGAAGTATATGGAAACACAATTGCTTATTGAGATGGCAAAAATAAAAGGGGAAAAAGAAAAGAAAAAAAGGAAATTCTATCTACATATGGTATTTGACCTACTGGCTGAAAATTATCTCTCGGTCACTTATTTCTGCTGTTGTCTTAGTTTCATAATTTTGCAAGATTGCAATTTTTGAAATTCAGTCACTATAAAAGAAAGTGACGTGTGCTGTTTACTTCTGTAATACAACACCTACTCGTATATCCGCGGTTTTCGAACTCTCTTTTTTCCGTTTGATGCGTTAATTCATTAATAAGTTTTAATATGTATAAAAATAATTTTCTTTATCTCAATCGAATGTATTTTTCGTACCGGAACCAATTGTTACGTCTCGTGCATCAACTACGAATAGCTAATGAATGAGACGTTCCAATATGTTGACTAGTGGTCGGATATGTTTTACTTATAAATATATGTGGAAATGTATGTCTGATGATTGTACTACCTTTAATTGTCGATAAAATGTAGCAGGCTCTAACTGTTTGTTGAATTGAATAAATGTAGCAGGCTCTAACTGCTTGTTGAATTGAATAAATGTAGCAGGCTCTAACTGCTTGTTGAATTGAATAAATGTAGCAGGCTCTAACTGCTTGTTGAATTGAATAAATGTAGCAGGCTCTAACTGCTTGTTGAATTGAATAAATGTAGCAGGCTCTAACTGCTTGTTGAATTGAATAGGATAGGTTTGAATAATACTTGCACGATATTACTTGTAACAGTCGCGAGTTTATTAAGAAAAATGATCACCAATTGTCGGACCGGTGTGTACGGAGTAAAGATAATTTCTGCTCACCTTTCGGGTGGTTCGTCTTATATACATAAATTTGTGCTTAATAAATCGCTGATGTTTCTTGTGTAGTTGAGTAATTTTCTTTTTGAGTTCATTGTGTGTTGTGTAATGCTGAGTATGGTCTTTGTGTTTTGCTCCTGTATCGTTTTCTGGTGGACGTGTATATAGTTTTGATTTTACGAAATTCGGGATTGCACTTTGAAAGAATGTAAATGAGTAAAGATACGTCTTGAGACGTAACATAATCATCAAGAAATTTCAAGGGTACATTCATGCTTGCTTGCAGAGCACGTGGGCTGTACTCTTTTTGGTTAGTCGCAACTCGTGTGTCTCTCTCTTCTGTTTAGATTAAATGTGTTCGACAATTGCTGAATAACTTAATATATCTTTTTCTCGCTTTTACTCTTGTTTTTCTTATCGCGGTTACATATTTACATGCTTGCTCACATTACGTTACCTAAGTTTACCCTTCATGTGTTCAGACTAAACTCAGTTTTTGAAATAATGTTTTTCTCTTAAATTCGCAAGATAGCTACAGTGATAAATTAGATGAAATAATTATATTTTAATTCATGCATACAAAACAATTAGTTAAAACAAAAATTGATTTCATTTTATCAAGTTAAATGTTGGTATAGATCTTCTAACTGTGGTTTAAAATATGCTTTCAATTGCTGTCGTTTTATTTTCAATGCAGGCGTCAGCAATCCGTTTTGAGATGAGAAAGGATCTGGATGAAGATGTATATCCTTAACCTGAAAAAAATACAAAATTGTACTTTACAAAGTTTTAAAATATTGTTATAATGGTAAATTTTTCCTTATTAAACAACTCCTTGATTGAACAGAAAATGATTGTATCATCTACAAACTTAGAGATCTTCTAAGTATACGAGGTGTGTTCAAAAAATAACGAGAATTTTCGTTTTATGAAAAAACTATTTATTTATTCATCTACATTAATGTTGTCGCCTTCAAAGTAGTCCCCTTCGCATACAATACACTTATGCCAACGCTTTTTCCAATCCTCGAAACACTTTTGAAACTCGATCTTTGTAATAGCTTTTAGCTCTTTCAGCGATTCGCTTTTAATGTCATCTATGCTTGTAAAACGACGGCCTTTTAATGTTCTCTTTATTTTTGGAAATAGAAAAAAGTCACATGGAGCCATATCTGGCGAATATGGAGGCTGAGGCATCGTTACAGTTTCGTTTTTGGCCAAAAATTCACGAACAAGCAATGAAGTGTGAGCAGGCGCATTATCGTGGTGCAAAAGCCATGAATTGTTTTGCCACAAATCCGGGCGTTGTTTTCGGATTGCTTCATGCAAACGACGTTGAACTTGTAGGTAGTACTGCTTATTGATTGTTTGACCTTGTGGCAAGAATTCATAATGCACTATGCCATTAAAATCGAAGAACACAGTGAGCATAACCTTCACATTCGACCGTACTTGTCGAACCTTTTTCGGTCTTGGCGATCCAGAATGCCTCCACTGGGACGATTGAGCCTTAGTTTCGACATCATATCCGTAAACCCATGTTTCGTCACCTGTTATAACACGTTTTAGTAGTTCTGCATCGTTATTGACTTCATTTAGCGACTCCTGAGCAACTTCCATTCGCCGCTGTTTTTGTTCGAAATTCAACAATTTTGGAACAAATTTTGCTGCCACACGTTTCATACCCAAAACATTCGAAAAAATTTGATGGCATGAGCCAACTGATATGCCAACATCATCAGCGACTTCTCTGATTGTGATTCGGCGATCGTTCATAACCATTTCTTTCACTTTTTTCACGTTTTCATCGGTTGTTGATGTGCTTGGGCGTCCGGGTCGTTCGTCATCTTCAACGTTTTCGTGGCCATCTTGGAAACGCTTATACCACTCATAAATCCTTGCTTTACTCATAGCAGACTCACTATATGCCTTTGTTAACATTTGACAAACTTTACTACACTTTATTTCATTTTTACGCATAATTTAATACAAATTCTTTGATCCATTTTTTTTCACAAACGAAAATCGCCGAGCTCGAAAAATACGTCTAACGTTAGCGGCTGCCACTTAAAAAGTAAGCAATGAATATTGCTGAAAATTTTATCGTACTTCAGGGGCATGTGTACCAACATAATAAAAAAAAATTTTATACAAGCGGACTCTCCAAACCCGCGAAATTTAAAAATTCTCGTTACTTTTTGAACACACCTCGTAGGTGCTTGTGAATATCTCAATAGTGTCTCCATACTCAAACACACACACACGCGTAATATATATTATATATATATAGCACATAAGCACAGTAATGATTAGAAATTATTTTAAATAAGTGGAAAAGGGAAAATCATAAACTATAATTATCGCTTCTTTGTTTACAGAGAATATTCAATTTATCGTATAACCAAGATCCATTATTGTAATATAAAGAATTATATAGGTGATATACAGGATGATTCAGAAGGATTACACAGGCCAACAAGGTTTCACGAGTGACCAGACATAGTACACCCAAAGGATTTTGGTGTGCTGAATCCAAATCCGAGCTCAAAATTGCGCCAGCACGTCAGGATTTTGAGATATCTTAACCTAAATGTGCGAAAATCACGTTTTTTGACTATATTCGGTACCTTATAACATTGTGAATAAATTTTTTCATGCAAAACTGACACCGGCATCTGAAAGAGCAACTCTTGGTCTACAAAATGCACTACCAATTTTTGATTTTATGTCTTTTGGTAATGGAGATATCATCGTTTGAAATTTAACACCTATGAATTTGTTTATACTGCGACACTACAGAACGAGTGACCAGACATAGTATACCCGAAGGATTTTGGTGTGTTGAATCCAAATACAAGCTCAGAATTGCGCCAGCACATCAGGATTTTGAGATATCCTAACCTAAAAGTGCGGAAATCACGTTTTTTTGGCTATATGCGGTACCGTATAACAAGTGAATAAATTTTTTCATGCAAAACTGACAACGGCATCTGAAAGTGCAACTCTTGGCCGACAAAGTGCATTACCGATTTTTCCAGCAGAGATACCGTCAATTGAAATGTGCCATTCATCAATTGATTTATACTGGAGTATGAAAAATCTTGATTTTTTTTGCAATCTTCAGTAGTAGGAAAAACTTACACTGGCATATAAAGGTCTACCATTGTACTAATTTACGGCGAATCTAGCTGAATTTATTAGATGCACTCTAAAATGGCAGCTATAAATTTAGGGCAGGCTAAGGTAGATGGTTATGACCTAAATGCACTGAAAATCGTATAACTCTAGAACCAGCGACAGATTAACTTAAGTGTGCTATAACCTGCAAGCTCAAAACCATGGCAGGATTGCCTAAGTGCGCTATAACCTACACTCAGCTTAAAACCACGACAAGTTAACCTAAGCGCTCTATGACCCGCGAGAGGTTAAGCTAGGTGCGTTATAATACGCGGCTGGTTGACTCCAGTGCGATATAACCTGCAAGCTCAAAATCACGGCAAGTTAACCTGAATTCGCTATAACCTGCTACAGGTTAATTTAAGCGCGCTATAATCCGCAACAGGTATATTGAGTACGATATAACTTGCAAACTAGAATCCACGACAGTATAACCTATATGCGCAGTAACCTTCGAGCTCTAGACCACTACAGGTGAACTTATGTTCGCTATGATCTGCGATATTAAACTAAATGCAGTAAACAGTGAGGGTCAAGCATAGGACAAATTAATTTAAGTAGACTGTAATCCATAGCATTTCAACCTAAGCTCCAATGTAGTTAGAGAGGTGACAATCTTTAGAATGTATATTCTTAAACCTATAACCGCCAATTCTGTAATGTTATGCTTTCTTCTTGTGAAAACGTTGGCGCTTCATTTCAAATGATCGCCAAATTCAAATGAAGAGATTTACGTTTGTGACTAGTAGGGTTATTATCATCCCTATTCAATGACCAGCAGTAGTCGGCCATCATTTTTTCGTCCCACCTTCCTGGGTAGTGTTGTTCCTTTTGTTTAAAGTCTTGGTGAAATCGTTCACCCATCTCCTCACTATATGCTCCAAGATTTTCTGGGAAATAGTCCAAATGAGAATGAAGGAAGTGTATTTTAAGGCTCATTAGACAACCCATTTTTCGGAAATTCTGTAACATGTTGGACACAATAGTTTCAAACTGCGGGTCTCGATTATTGCCTAAAAATTTTTGTATGATTCTTTTAGTGCAGTTGAGTGACCTACAGGAAGTACCGCATACTTATTTCCGTTGTGTAGTAACACAGCTTTGAGACTTTGTATGGAAGAATCAATGAAGAGTCGCCAGTTTTCTGGCTTGTACAAATCTTGGATATACAAGTTAACCAATTCTTCGATGTTATTACAGTACACCATCACATCCTCCATTGTAAAGTACTTTATAAACGCCTCTTCTCGGTTTCTGTAAATTAACACTTTTGTTCGAGGTAATAATAGCTTCCTTTCTTGGAGTCTTGAAGCACAGAGTTCAGCTTTATCCTTTGGAAGATTGAGGTCTCGTATAAAGTCATCTAACGAACTTTGGTCAAAAAAAGACATCTTCAGTTGTATCAATATCCATCGGTTCAACTTTTGACGAACCAACTTTTTTTCCGGGTTTACTTACTTTTCCTACTTTGGCTGGTGTTACACTCGCTACCGCAGGGTAGATGATTTTATTTGAATTTTGTTTATTGAAACCCGTTGTATTACATAAGCAGAAGTAACAATCAGTTTCATGGTCCTTGGGCTCACGCCAGATGGTCGGTTCAATAACAGTCATATTGCTGCTATTATCATCCCACTTCAACATAGCAAGCCTGCAAGAATTACAAATTGAAGATGGTACCCATGTCTTATCTAAATTGTCGATCGGAACCTTGTAACATTTCATATATAGAGTTTTGATTGAATCATTAATCGATCGTCGATAAGAAGTTGTTTCAAACTTCCCACAAACATAACAAAATGTATCAATTTTTCTTGCACAAGGGCTTCTGGAACTCATTTTTCTTATTATAAATAACAAAGAGGATAAAAAATGTTCTTATGATAAATATTCTTATAATAAATAAAGTAGAAGAAAATAAGATAATAGCATTTACAGGAAATTCAACCGTTAGCCCGCCACTCAAACGTGATCTCTAACGCGGAAGGATTAGCATGTCACAAAATCAGTTATCTCAGCTTTAACCTATCTCAGCTTCAGCATACAATCATATATTTCAAGTTATGTTATATTCTACATCATCTATCTACAGAATTTCAAAAATGAATGAAAGATTTCACGGTTTTTGATTCCGCTGATCGTATCGGATATCAGATTTTCAAAACTAATTTTATTCAAGCAATTTGTTTAAACAAATTTTTGCACTATTGAATATTTTTGCAAGTTGCACCTCATTTCCATGGCTTTAGGGGTCACTTATTACGAGTTTGATGTCAGATTTGTGAATTTAGATTTATTTAAACATTTTATTTAAACAAATGTTGCAAGACTCAATGTTTTTGCAAGTTGTACATACTTTTGCTGAATTTTGAGGTCGCTGGTTTTGAATCTGATATCAGATTTGCAAAATGTATTTTATTTAAAAAATTTTTTTAAACAAATTCCTGTATAATAGAATATTTTTGCAAGCTGCACCACATTTCCATGGTTTTGGGGGTTACTAATCACGAGTTTGATGTCAGATTTGTACATTTAAATTTATTTAAACAAATTATTTAAATTTTTAATTCTAATATTTGTCTGTCTGTCAAAGACCGACAAACTTCAGATCCAAAAACTATACATAACGCACCCGAAGAATTTCGATGCGCTAAATCCAAATCCCAGCTTAGAATTGCGCCAGCACGTCAGTATTCCGAGATATTCTAGAAGGCTATAATCTGCGTGGCCATAACCCTAAATCCGTTAACCCAAAAACCCCCGACCCCTTAACCTTTAACTGCCCCTTAACCTTAAATCCGTTAACCCTGTAGCCCTGAACCCTCGATGCCGTTACGCAAATCTCAGTAATTTGCGCCACAAGGAATCTAGGGCTATTGTATCACAGTTTACAGGATTCCGAGGTGAAGAAATTCGGGGTTAAGTTGGCAGGTTTTATTGCCGCGCTTGTTATATATAACCTTCTTGGGTTAAAATATTTGGGGTTAAGGGGACGGGGATTATTGCATCGAAGGTCACAGGGCTCGGGGGTTAAGGGATTTAGGGTTACGTGGGCAAGGTTTATTGCCCCGCAGGTTACAATCCTCCAAGATCAGGGATTTGAGTTATAATAGTCGAAATTCATTGCGTTGCCGTATAGACCAATTGATACCAATAGAAGTAGTACATTTCAATTGACGATAAAAGAAGACATAAACTAAAGATTGTTCGTGTTTTTGTAGGATAAGAATTGCTTTTTAGATGCCGTTGTCAATTTTGCACGAAAAAATTATTCGCAATGTTATAAGGTACCGTATATAGCCAAAAAAAACTTGATTTTCGCACTTTTTGGTTAGGATATCTCAAAATTCTGACGTATTAGCGCAATTCTGAGCTCGGATTTAGATTCAGCGCATCAAAATCCTTCGAATATATTATGTCTGGTCTCTGGTTCTGAACTTTTGTCAAATTTTGTTGCCCTGTGTTATCTTTCCCGAAAGTTAATTGTAGAAAAACTTTTTCTTGTAGTTGTAGAAAAGCGTTTTGAAAAGACTTTGGTCTTTCGAGACGGGACCCTGGCCAGGATGGCCAGCCCTGTATAGCTCGCTTTCTTTCCCGCGACTCGCTTCTTCACTGTGGCCATGGCGAACATGACAGAAACCAAGAACCATTACCGATGCTCGCAACACTTTATTTTATGATCAATACATTTGGCTGGCATCGTTAATGGGAGCTAATTGGGAGCGAGAGCGACAGAGGCGAGAAGAGAGAGGAGAAGATACATTATGTAAGATGAGGGAACGAGCACGAGTGACCTGCGGCGATCCGCTCGCGAGAGCAAAGCTGCCGGCGTTGCTTGACTCGGTATCCGCATGACGGGGAAAGAGTTAGAGTTCGAGTTCGGCATTCGATCAGAGAGTATCGACAGTGACGGCCGCGAGCATGCGCTAGAATAGAGAGCGATGAATCTCCAGAATCACCCGTTGTAGTGCATCCAGATCCAGAAACAGAAATGACGCTGGATATTGAGTGGCGAAGACAGATTGTCATCCAGAGCACGAAGACTTCAGACCACCCTGCCGTCCATCTGCCATCCCTCGCAACATCAGTTCAGCCAGCAGCCTTCTTCAGGTCAGTTTGTCTCTCTCTCTCTCCTTTCATTTGAAAGTGGGTGACGTGTCGGTGAAGTGCTCACAACCATCTACGAGTACGGCGATCACGGTGAAGTCCTTCCATCGGTGCCTCTCGTTATTTTACAACACTAAAACTCATAACAAAAAATTCTTTTAGGTGTTCGCGTAAAATTGAGATTTATTTTAAAGGATCTAACCGTGAACTAGTGTAAAGTGTGAAAGACAAAAGGCGATACCAGCATTGTACAATAATCTGCAACAAGATTGACTATAGGTGATTATTTGTTTTATTATTGATTGAACATACTATATATATTTTTCAATATTATTATTTATACAGATTTGAGCAAGTGAGGCTGGATGGACATGCGCACACGTACAACCAGCAGATTTTGCTGCGGCCAGATCGATCAAGTGCACTGTTTTGAATTGGGAAGAAGGTAACAACCCTATGATGGACCATCAGCACTGGGCCGGCCGCTGCCTTTTCATTCGCAACAGAAGTTGCGGCAACGTGCCGATCAGATCGAGCCCCATACCAGTACGTCCTCGAAGAAGTAGAGATGATTGTGGACGATATAAGCTTGAGTATCGGACAGCAACAACGTGGGAAGAGCTAGCGCGCGCAACGGCTAGCATACCTATTGCTAACCCGCATACATGTACAGACGAGTCATCATCAGTTATCATCGATGAAAAGTCTTATTACAAAACTTTTTTCTGACTTACATTTGACGAAGTAATATGCATCAGAAAGCGAATCGAATGCAGCCATCAGGATGGTATCTGTTTATGAAGAACATTTACGCGATCATAAGAAGAGTATTGACAAACAGAATAAAAAAATGAATAAAATTAGTGAAAGAGGTGAACATTCGCAGCGAGATATAGTAAATATTTTGTCAACTTGAAATTACTAGGTGCAAGATATCCTTGGATGCTAGGATTGCTGTATTCTTTTTATCTTGTAGACATATTGCTATATGTATGGAATGTGCATCAAGAATTCATGATTGTCCGATATGTCATCAAAGTATTCCCAAGCGTATTTATGCTCATTTTGCGTAAATTTGTTTTTTTTTTTTAATAAAGTACCTATTATTTTTAAAAAACATTTGTGTACTTTTTTTTCTTTTATAACCACCCCCATGGGTAAGGTGGCTTAAACAGAAGCACCGATGGAGTTGAATCTTCTTCCAGAGGACAAACAGCAATCTCCTTGAATACGAATTCGTTCAAGGAAGTTTTGAAGCCCTGTACGTCTACGAAAAAATCCATCGGAATAACTGAGGAATCGACGGCTGCATTAATATAGTCGATTGAATGCCTTTTTATGCTGGGCTTGCACTTGTTGATTCCCCATCAATTTTTTTTCTAACCAACTAAATTCTCTTCTGCTAGAAATACTATTGAATGTTATTATTATTATATTATTATTAATGTTGGCGACTTTGATTTTTTCTTCTTCTGAGCTTCATAGTTGGATTTGCTGAAGACTATCGCAAAGTGCTAGTGAATATGAAACATGGATTAATTTTCATAAGATCGAGTACCGATGTAAACACAGTTTATCAAACGAAGAAGACCGTCAACGACGTTGAAGCTTATGAAGAATTCAAGATTGATATATCACGTATCAAATGGCTTATGCTCTATGTGACTGCATCGAATGCAAAGAAAATACTTTTACTCGACTTTCTAAAAAGCGAACAAAGTATTTCAATGAGTTTTCGTAGTGGAAAACTGTACGATTATCCAGTGCTGCCTGCAATGAAAAATCATGTCTGGATAGTTAAAACGACAAATCAGTTGGAGAAACCAAACTACGTCATCTTAGCCTTCCAAACCAATCGAAAAAATGAACCAAACTCTAACGCTAGTATATTTGATCATTGTAATATCAGAAATCTAAAACTGTACCTCAACTCTCAGAGCTATCCATACGGTAATCTCAACATTGATTTCAGTAAAAACCAGTACGCAATGTTGTACGATATGTTTGCCAATTTTCAAAATGTATACTACGATATAGATGCCGAACCAATGCTCAAAAAACTCGAATATAAAAATTATCTTATATGTCTAAAAAAATTTAACACATACATACACACACACACACACACAGGATGAACGAAAAGCATGCGAACACACGGGCATCGGCTCAGAGAGCACATCAGCTCAATAGGGGAGGGATGCACAATGAACCGAAAGTGTGGAACATAGAACATACTGGCATCAGCTTAGTAGAGAGTTGAAAAGGGAGGGAGGTGAGTCGATAGTGCCGAAGCCCGTAAAAGGAGGGGAGATGAGTTGACAGTGCTGAGCTAAAGATGCACGGGCACCAGCTCAGAGAATCAGCTCAGTGTGCTGATATCCCCCTGATCTAAGGCCTCTCTTGTTTACCTGCTAATATTATGTAATAATTATATATGTAAAATACATGTAAAATAATATTTAGTTGAATTTTCTAATTTTTTTTTTTTTTGAGGAGAGTCTGAATCCATTTACGGACAATTGACGGAAGCCCGCCAAGTGTGGGACTCAGTAGCTTAGGCCACCAATACCCACCAAACATATCTCTCCTTGTTCCCACCGCAACCAGCCCGGTTTATCACATTACTTCAGACTGGGCGGCTGTCATTGCGTGTCCAAGCACACATTCATCTCATTAATACTCATTCATTCCCGAGTAGGCTCCGAAATGTTCTCATTCATTCAATTTTCCAAGTATCCATCCGTCTTTTTGTTTCCTAACACATTCGAAACGTACAGCGCAATTTTACGCCG
The DNA here is from genome assembly GCF_024137745.1 of Phymastichus coffea. Taxonomy (NCBI): domain Eukaryota; kingdom Metazoa; phylum Arthropoda; class Insecta; order Hymenoptera; family Eulophidae; genus Phymastichus; species Phymastichus coffea. The sequence goes on along the minus strand of NW_026706822.1, from coordinate 296,212 downwards.
TGCGTCAGCTGTTGTCAACAATACGTTCGTCACGTTTTCTGGCGTAATCGGCCCTAATTCTGTCTCCAGTCTCAATGTTTGCTCGGCCCAACGGTCGCACACGAAAAACGTGTGCTCCGCGTCGTCCCATGATCCCCTACAGTACACACAGTCTGGAGAAGTTACCTTGCCCATTCTGTGCAGGTACTTTCGGAAGTATCCGTATCCGATCAGAAACTGGGTGAGATAGAAATCCACCTCCCCGTGTTTTCTCTCTTTCCACGGACTAACGTCTGGTATCAGTCTGTGGGTCCATCGTCCTTGAACGTCTGTCATCTATCTTGTCTGCCATTGTTCTGTCATTTTCGTTCGTTCCTCTGTTGCAGCGTCGGTCCTCTCTACGGTCACACTTCGGTCGTAAATACGTTTCCTCTCGCCTGCCAAGAGGTCGATCGGGATAACGCCCACGATCGCGAATATCGCGTTTTCCGAGACTGTTCGATACGCGAACGCGATTCTTAGCCCTCCCGTTCTTTGTACGCTCGTCATAGTCTCTGCGCATCTCCTCACCGGTAATGAGTTGGCCCATACCTCTGCTCCGTAAAGCATGATGGAGTGGGTTACGCTCATCAACAGTCTTCGTATACTCGGTCTCGGTCCTTTCGTGTTTGCCATCAGCCTATTCAAGGCCTTAGTCCTTTCGCTGGCTCTGGCGATCGCGTCTCGTATGTGGGGCCAAAAGTTCAGTTTCGTATCTAGTCACCCCCAGGTACTTTACCTCACTTTTGGTCTCCAGTCGTTCCTTACCTATGGTCATCGGTATTATCGTGTCTATTCTCTGTCTCATCAGTATCAGTAAGCCTGTCTTAAAAAGAGCGAGGCTCAGTCCGTGATCCGTCATCCACCCATCCAAACGCCTCATCACCTGGCTCAGCTTGAGCTGAGCCAGATGTGTGTCGCGGGCTGTTATTATGACTGCTATGTCGTCAGCGTAGGCGACCAGACGCGTGTCCGGGGGGCATGTCGAGCTTTATTAGTCCATCGTACAGTACGTTCCAGAGGTGGGGACCCAATATGGATCCTTGTGCCACCCCCGCTGTAATTTTCCGGTACTTCCGTCCTTCCGTCGTTTCATTCGTCAGTCTTCGGTCCTTTAAGTAATCCTTCAAAACCCTTAGAAGGTAGACGGGTATCTAAAAGCCGTCTAGTGCTCTCAGAATATCCACCCACCTAGCAGAGTTAAAGGTGTTCTTTACGTTTAATGTTACTAGGAGCGTTATAAGTAAATATAGCAAAATAGCTCCGTAGCAAATCTCGTTGATTCTGTCAACTACCTGTCTTACGTCTGTGATTGCTCCTATCGTTGAGCGTCCTTTCCGGAAGCCGTATTGTCGGTCAGATATGTCGCCAGCGGCTTGCACCGCCGCGTTAAGCCTTTGTCTCAGTAGCAGTTCGTATAATTTGCCAGTCGTGTTGAGGAGGCTTAAGGGCCTATACGAATTCGGCTTATGGGGGTCTCCCTTGCCTTTGCCAATGAGTACCATCCTCTCGTTCTTCCAGAGTTTACTGAAAACACCCGCTGTCAGGTACCCATTGTACAACTGCAAGAGTATGTCGGACCGTCGAGTCGCTACATACCGTAGCAGTTCACCCGGTATACCGTCTGGTCCAGGAGCCTTGTTCATCTTCAGCAAGGTTGTCGCTCGTATGAGTTCTTCCCTTGTGAAGTAAGGACATTCTATTTCTTCGTCCGTGTTCGTGTCATCGATTCTGTCAGGATGCATTGGAAAAAGATCCTCAACATTCTTTTCCATTGTCCTAGCGTCATTTGTCTCCGGTAGAGCTCGGACGCTTAGTTTCCGGGTCACAATTTTGTAACCTATCTCCCACGGGTCCGAGTCCACCTCGTCTGTCAGTCGTGCCCAGAATTGTCGTTTGCTGTCCGTTATAGCTTGTCTCAGCCTTTTTCTGGCAAGTTTGTATGCCTCTGGGGCTTCTTCGTCATGTTTGTTTCTTTGTCTTTGTGCCTGTCTACGTCGCCGGTGACATTCGCGTCTGATGTCTGCAATCTCCCTACTAAGCGTTGAGTTGGAAAGGGTGGGAGGTGAGTCGATAGTGCCAAAGCCCGTAAAAGGAGGGGAGATAAGTTGACACTGCTGAGCTGAAGATGCACGGGCATCAGCTCAGGGAATCAGTTCAGTGTGCTGATACCCCCCTGAGCTAAGGCCTCTCTTGCTTACCTACTAATATTATGTAATAATTATATATGTAAAATACATGTAACATAATATTTAGTTGAATTTTTCATTAATTTGTATATTATCGTTTTTAATATTAAAAGTATTTTCTAGTTCATTGTTAATAATTCTGCGACTAATAAATAGAAATTAGTAATTATTAATGATTATTAATAACGATAAATTATGAACATCTATAGATATTTTATTTGTAAAATATCTATAGATGTTATTTATAATAATATACTTTTATTATATTGAATGTGTAATTATGTCCACATTTTGGTTTCCATACAATACAAAGAATTAGTCAAAATTTCGAATAATTTACTATTCCATTCTCTTGATGTATTTTGCACTCTAGTTTGTATTCAAGCATTCAAACAAATTATGATGCTATTTTAAATTTTTATTCGTTAACGTTTCAGAATTCTGAGAGAGATCCATTTCAATGATTTTTTTTGAAAAAGCACGGTTATTTTCATGCAATTATATCTATATGTTCCCGCACTCTTAGCGGGCGACTTAACTGCATATTTTAAATATCTGCTATTGAAGCTTGTAGTTGCTTTTATTTAACTACAAAAGAATGTTTAGTTATTTTAAAAAATATTGAACGAAGAAACAGTTATATTTTTTTGTTCATTTTAATTATATTATTTAAATAAGTGTTTGCAACTAATTTATTCTTATCTACAATATAAGTAAAGTTTATTTAAGAATAAGAAAAATATTCTTAATGTATAACGAGTGAAAAATTCCTCGTTATATTCTCTCTCTCTCTCAAGTACCTTTGTGTTTAAAATATATATATATATTTATTTATTTGTAATATCTATTTTGTATTTGCCCTTTGTTTAGCAGCAGCGAAAACGCAAGGGGAATACGGTAAGAGAGAGAGAGAGAGAGAGAGATGCGACATAGGAACGGGAGAGAGAGAGGTAAGAGTCGAGAGGGGGCGCGAGAGGTGTACTGCGAGCGGTGATTAGAGGCAGAAAGAAAAGAGGCTACGCTTCGAACGGCACGGGCGCGTTGACTCGAACTCCAGAGAGTTTTGGCGGTATTCCCGTACTGTATTTTCTGTGGATTGAATATATAGCAGATTATCCCGGTGTGTGGGTGAGCGACTGGACTATCCCACAATAAAAGACTGGCAGTGTCGGTGGTCTAAACAACTAAGAAGACTTTGTGAGTATGCGTGCGAGCTGACATCGTTGCCGCCTGCCCTCATTGTTTGATAGCCGACCCCTGCGAAGATCGCATTACTGGGCCATCCTGGCTTTAGGTAGCTTCCTGGACTCGAGCGTGTCTAAAAACGAGTAAGTGCCGCTCGATTTTAACTCTCTCCCTGACTACGTTTTTGCTCTCTCTTACGTACTGCGCATTTCTACCTTGTGTATTATCTTTGACTATCTTTTTATTACACGCTTTGTTCATATATCTCTGTTCGTTCCTTGAAGCCTGACTCTCTATCCATTTCCTCAATAATTTAAGTTAATGCGTGTTCGCGTTCGGATAAATTCGCATCTCACAAGAAGCCTGTATTCACGTCGCCTCCGCGGGCCCTTAGGCAGATCGGCCTTATAAGCGGCATACTGCGCTACCGGATCGGGTTTGGCAAGACATCAGCGGAATCTGCACATCAAATTTGATTTCCGGCAATTTTAGGTGAGAACGTGTTCATTCCCTCGGAAAACCCACTTTTATATCAACGGGGACAGCCAAGATGGGTGAAAACCCCGTTATAAATGTTAAACGCTTTTCATGAATAAAAAAAGGTAAAATATCGATAAAGTATAATTTTTGTTAGAATAATTTTTAAATAATTAATGTTAAGATAGGAAAAATAAAGTATGTAATTACTTTGATGTTAATTATAACGAAAATTAAAATACTTAATTTTTAATCATTGTTCGTTAAAGAAAATAATAAAAAATAACTTTTCCTTAACTTATAAATCCCCTTATCAATTATTATTTTTTATTTTTTTGCATTAGTCTTTCAGTACTTGAAAAATGTTGTATCTAAGATTCTTGAAAAAAAGTAATAAAAACTTTTTTTACGTTTTTATCATAAAGCTAACGTTCATCCAACATAAAAAATTTAAAAAAAGGAATAACTATTTTTTACTATAAGTCTAAAATCTAAATGTTTTATAAACTGTTATTATTTTTTTTTAATTTTTATTATTTCATATTAATTTTAATTATTTTTCAAATTTCTGTCTGAATTTTAAATATAATAGCATTTTTGAATTGCTTGAATTGAGATCTAATTATTTCAAATATAAACAAAATACAAACATTGATATAATTATAGTATTTAATTATTTTATTAAATGATGTATAATAATTAATCACAATAATTAGCTTATTTTATTTTTTGTATTCACACTTTAAGTATTAAATGATGGAACACCGTAAATAATTTGCTTAAATACATTTATATTTTTAGGGTCGTGTTCGGGAGAAATAATGTGGTAGACACTAAGCGCTATAAAATCTATTAAATATTTATTACGCTAACTAACTGTACAGCCGAGATTGTCGATAAAGAAAGACAAGCCAAATTGATACACGCAAGAGCCTTGGTAGTCCTCTCTTCATATTCCTCTCAAGGGCGGATTCGCGGCGTTAGCTGTTATTTCTGCCGGTGCGTCGCTCGGTCGCGACTGTCCTGTCTCCACATCAGTGATGAGAATCCGATGACGCTACAAAAAATTTTATTTTCATGAAGTTCTATCGTATATATATTGTTTATATAACTATGATCAAGTTTCACAGCCGGCATTCCCATAGCATCTCGGTTATAGCTGTATAAACGATATAGATGTGATACGATTTCGTGAAAATGAAATTTTTTGTAACGTCATCGGATTCTCATAACTGCCCTATATACTTATAGACAGTTATCAGAAATAGCTTTTTTAAAGTTAAAGTTAAAATAGTTCAATTCCTTGAATAAAATAAAATATTAATATTATAATATACTGTGAATTTGCAAATTTTTTCAAAGATTCAAATTAAATTTTATGAGTGATAATTATTTTAACTTTTAGTATGAATTTGTAACTAAAATTAAAAAGTATATGATAAACGTGTAACTATTTAAATTTCTACTGATATTATAAAAATAATTTTTGTTTTTCAGAATAAAATAGAAAGTAATGCAAATAAATGCTGTCTAAAATGTAACAAAAGATTCAAAAAATTAAAAAAAGTTAGAATTAAGAGTTGTTAGATCAGAAAAATATGTTGATAATTATTCGGATATTTTAAAAGTTCAAATCAATGTGAATAATTCTATTTTCATTTCATGTATGAATTTGATCTACAAAAAACATCATGAAATAAAAGTTGAAACTGAAAAGCAAGCCACAACCAACGAAACAGCTATCAATATCGAAAGTTCCACATCTATACCGACAACATCACAATCAACAGGTAATCACACTCCAGTGTACGATCCTAAATTTCCTATTCGTACAGATGAGACTCCAAAAGAATTAGTTAAATTTCTAATCCAGAGAACTATTGTTTCTCACGGTTATTGTTGTATATGTGGTGAAAGACTAAGTGAATCAAAAGTTTTACCTGAGAGTGCACTCATACAAGCCTTTAATAAAAAAAGATATATATTCTCAAAGGTAATCGTTGCTGTTGAGAACATTTAGTTAAATAAAGATTGTATGATGAAGATGTACAAAAAATAACAGTTTATTCAAATTCTTTTCAAATTACTAATTTATTTGATTTGACGGTAAAATAACTCAGAAATTCATAATCAAGTTGGATCTTTTCAATTATCAGAGGAAAGAGTAAGAATATTCACTAAATTGAAATATCAGAATCTAACTTATTCAGATGAACTCTTAGTATCACTACGTAATACTGTGACGAGGAATTCCGGGGGTCTCAGCCGCACAGTCGAAGTGCTTCCGCCACAACAGCTGGTTGGCCCTTTTTCCCCGATTAATTATAAGGGCACCAGACCGTCGTACCTAATTAGGGCGATCGTCGGGGGGGTAGGGCCAGTATATCGCGGCGTATCTCTGTTCGCCTACAATGTGACCGCACAGAGTGGGCAGGTATACGTTGACCCGCGATTTCCTTAGTATCAGGCCGAAAATGGCGAACAAGGACTTCCCGTTATTAACCGTCCGTGGCTAAAAATAATATCAGCATGCAGGGAAGAGAGTGTAACGAGACGTAAAGTTAAGAAAATTTATCGCTCTTAATTTTCATTTCTTCCAAAATATACATACAATGACGCTCTAAATAGCGGATGGTCAGCGCAACTCGATACGACTCAATGAGCGGTAGTATGGATCTACACATCTCGGCGGATTGAATATGCGACGGTTTATACCTTCGATCCCTGAATTCGAAACCATGATTTCCTATTTCACTATCTAAATCCTGTTAGTTTTACTCCTAGCACTCACGATAATTCAAATAAATTGGCGAATGGTCAGCGCACCTCGGTCGGAGCACTAAAATCCTTTTCGTTTGATCCCAACACTCACATCAAATTCGAAGAAATGGCGAATGGTCAGCGCGACTTAACCGAAGCACCAAATTTCAAGCGTCGACGGATCCACGCGTCGCAACGGTATTATTCGCCCAAGGAAACTCACGCCCCGCACTTCACAATTAATTTTAGTAAGTGTCACTTTGCCTACTTACAGATTTCCACTGAAGATTCGACGAACGAAATTACGGTAGCGAAAACTGGCACACTTGCTCCCTTCTAACTTGGAGATCAGCGATAAAATGGACGAGAAACGGCTTTTCGCAGTGAAAAATCATCTTTTCTCTTCTTTTTCCGAAAAGAAATACTATTATTGGTCGATATGATGATTCGGATATTGGTAGTGCCCTCCAAATATTTCATTATTGGTCAATATGTAAATTAGAAAGGTACAGCGCCCTTATTTTATCTCCTACTTTCATCGCTATTTATCTTCTTTCACCCTCCCCATCCCACTAAATCGGCCAGCATTGATTGATGAGAAGGATCTACCCTAACTCCTATTTATTTTTCGTTGCGGACGGAAATCAAATTTTATTCTAATTCGCTTCTTGGTCATGACGTCACCGGCGAGTTTCATCAGAGGTTCAAATTTTATTAATCAATTATCAATTTAATTTGTCAGATTGTTTGTCACTTATTAATACACTTAAGGGATTTTAGCGGCCGCATACAAGTATTTTTAATTTTATATTTCAATATGTTATATATATAAATCGTATCGCTAAATTATTTGTAGTAATAATATAATTGTAAGTCGGTCTTATTTTCGTAGCGCCATCATCATCGCATTTACATTTGAATCTATATAATACTTATTTTAGTTCGCTGGCTTCATATGATCTGTCTCGCTCACTCTCGCTTAGTATGTCTCGCTCGCTCTTGTTGAGTCTGTCTCGCTCACTAATGTTTAGTTTGTCTCGCTTGCTCTCGTCCAGTCTGTCTCGCTCGCTCTCATTTAGTCTGTACCGCTCTTCAAGATGGCCACCTTCACTCCCGCGTGAACCTCGTGCTCTGTTGCCGGTTTCCGAAGCGCCTCCTGGAGCGTTCCCCTTAGGTTGTGATACTCCAGGTGTTGTGTGCGTGTGTTTCCGGGTGTTAACAGTGATCGGCCGCAGTGTCAGTGTGTGTAGCGCTCAGGATGTTGCCGATAGTGCGCAGCAGCCTGACACAGCTGATTGCCAGCTGCCGCTTCATCGACGATTTTCTGTTCGACATAGGTGTGCCAGCATCTCTAGAGTGTCTGTGCTAGTGCCCGGAAGTGTGACGTATCCGCGGGTTTCACTTACATGCATTTTTGTTACATTTTTTAGTCAGGTTTCCAGTGTATTTTCCTCCAGCCGGCAACACGTGGTTGAAAGTGAGTGAGTGCACGCGCTCTATTTTTCTCGTAGTGCGCTCTATTTTTCGCTCATCCGTCAGATTGCATAGTTTGTCTTATTGCATCTTTTTCTGGGAATGGGTGGGCGAATTTTAAAATATAGTAGGGTTTATTTTACGGCGCGAGTAGAATAATTTTATTCGGCTGGTTACGGGGCGGCACGGGACGAGGTTGGTTCCCCTGTGATGTTGCAAGTAATGCAACACATGCAGACAACGTCTTATAATGCACCGCATAATATATTGCAGAAAAAGAAAACAAGCACATTTAGATCTTCATATGAAGTACAATCCTCTAAAACAATCTGACACTTATTATTTTTCTATACTGATATTATTTAAACCTTGAAGAAATACTAAGAAACTTAAGGAAAACCAAAAAACATATCAAAATGGTTTTATCAAAATAAAAAATGATTTATCTACCGTACTTAAATATCATGATAAGTTGCAAGTAATACAAAGATCTTGATCCAAAAATCAGAAAATCTCGAAAATGCTGATCCTTTTGTTGCAGTAAAAGTTATAAAAGCTGTTCAAGATTTGATTGAAAAGGTTTCCGAAAAAAAAAATTGATATGGATCAATTTATCAAAAATTTAAATGTTGATCATTGAGAATATTTAATACAATTACATCTATAATGTAGATGACAATAAAGTAATAAGACTATTTGTTAGCGGATTTGGAGGTACTGATAAAAGTTACCTGATTGAAAACTTGATATTATTGGAACAAACTAAAGAGAAAGGAAAATACCGTTGTTGTAGCTTCAGCTTGTATTGCAGCATTTAATATTCAGGGACTGACAGTCCACAGATTATGTATATCCACAGTTAACTCTAGAGCAAGTATGCATGGCAAAATATAAGCCTTTATCCGATAATGCGTTAATTGGGTTATAAAAGAATACGTCAAAGTTTAAAGGATGTTGATTTCATTATCATTGATGAAATTTCTATGATATCAAATGCAACCTTTATGTATTTACGTGTGTCAGAGTTTTTTGTACATCAGACAAAAAAGACTCATGGTTTATTAAAATACATATTGTAATATTTGACAATTAACTTCAACTACCATCTGAGCGAGAAGAATTTGCTTTTTTTTCATTGAAAATATCATAAATTGATAAATATATTAAAGGTATGTTGTCATTCCATTTATCAACCTTGTTGGAATATGAGAAATTGACTATACATATGAAACAGAAAACTGATAACGTTTACTCAGAAATTTTAGAAAACTGAAAATTGGATTATTTAGTTAATTCGAATATAGAAACTTTACCGGCGAGAAAGATTTCTTTTCCCAGCCATACTCCTTCAATTTCTCTTCATGAATTGTACGAATACGATGTGTGATCAAAAAGTAAGGTGAATTTTTATTTTTCACAAAAAATATTTATTTATTCATCAATTTCTATTTTATCTCCTTCAAAGTAATCCTCCTCGGATATAATGCACTTGTGCCAACGCTTTTTCCAATCCTCAAAACATTTCAAAAAATCATTTTTTGTGATCTTGTTTAGTTCATCCTTCGATGCCGTCGTTATCTCCTCAATCGTGGCAAAACGCCGTCCTTTCATGGGCCTCTTCAATTTTGGGAACAAGAAGAAGTCACAGGGGGCCAGATCTGGGGAATACGGTGCCTGTGTTGGTTTTAGCCAAAAATTCGCGCACAAGCAACGATGTGTGAGCAGGGGCGTTATCATGGTGCAAAAGCCAATTTTTATTTTTCCACAAATTCGGACGTTTCTGGCGGATTGCTTCGCGCAAATTGCGCATAACTTGCAGGTAATATTCCTTATTTATTGTTCTACCCTGTGGCAAGAACTCATCATGCACCACGCCCCTGCAGTCAAAGAAAACTGTAAGCAAAACCTTTACATTTGATCGAACTTGGCGTGCTTCTTTTGGTCTTGGTGATCCAGAATGCCTCCACTGGGACGATTGAGTCTTAGTCTCGACGTCATAACCGTATACCCATGTTTCGTCACCTGTTGAGTAAATCTGGATCATCGTTGGCGTCATTCAGTAGCTCTTGGGCGATGCTCATGCGACGTTTCTTTTGGTCGAAATTGAGCAATTTCGGAACAAACTTCGCAGACCCACGTCTCATGTCTAAAACACTCGTCAAAATTGATTGGCACCAACCAAATGAGATGCCAATATCATCAGCAATTTCTTTAATGGTAATTCGACGATTTCCCAACACTATTTTCTTCACTTGATGATGACAACGCTTATGGAATTTCTCAAGTAATCACAATCAAAATAGGTTGCAAGATTATGATACAAAAAAATATCGATGTATCCATTAGTTAATGGAATTATAGCGACAGTTATTGCAGTGAGCAAAGGAAAAACAGGTATAGATAGCGTTACTATTAGACATCAATCAAATCAAGATACTCTATCAAACAATTGGAATCCCGATTCCAAATATTAGATTAAGTATTCATTATAAGACAACAATTTCCAATTTGTCTCAGTTATGCTATCACTATTCATCAAAGTCAAGGTTTAAGTTTAAAAAATGCCGTCGTAGAAGCTGAACACAGCATTTTTAGTTGTGATTAAACTTACGTAACTTTATCTAGAATTACTAAATTAGAAGGTTTAAATTTAATTAAATTTGATCCTTCTAGTATTAAAGATGATTAGTCAGCTATAAAAAAAGAATAAAATAGATTAAGAAAACACTATCGTCCAGATTTTAATATTTAAAACGTCTGGCTATATCACGTCATACATTGCCGATTCAAGCTGTTAATGCAAATAATATTTTATAATGTCCGTTGAGTTCATTCATCCATCTATTACCTGATAAAAATTACTTATCTTGTATGCAAAATCATCGTATATACAGTCTATTTGATTGCCAATTGATTAGAAAGGATTGCAAGAATCGAGATATACTTTTACAAATATTTAACAATATATTGCCAAGTCTTCGATTGACTCAGTTGGGTTTTCAAATTTTCTTAATATTATTAAGTAATCATTCGTAATTCAAAAAGATGCTGCAGATTATTTGTCAGATATAAGTATGAAATTTGGAATAATAGGCAAATTTACTGAACATGAACATACAATTGGAATAAGACGCCCGGGTTATGATATCAAATCTAATCCAATTACAATATGTAATTGTATTTTTAATTTATACTTAAATACAGAAATAAATGGAGTATATACGTTGCAGCAAATTATTGATGAAAGTATTAATGTGTGACGCGAACTTTAAGAAAGTTGTCATAATAACTGTAAATATAAAAAACGAAGAAAAGTATCTCTCCTTATTGATTTAGAAAAAATTTTAATAATTAGGCTCCCACCGTTTACAGACAATAATAAATTAACTGGATTCTAAATACATAAAAAAAAACCATAGCCTCAAAGCTCGAAAGATATATTTATAATATTTTTAGGACAAATTAAAGCACAAAAAAAAAGTGATTAATTTTTGCAATGACCTTATATATAATATAATACTAAGATAACGAGTTAATAACGATACCTATTTTTGTTACCAATTACCTCTTGTTATTGTTATTAATAATAACTATAGCTTATCTTAAAATAAATTATATCTCCAAAATTTTATGTGTCAATATTATTTCCAAACAAATATTTTATGTATCAATATTATTTAATTTCCACTATACAAAATTTTACGAAGTAAACTGTTACGTAAACAGTTACCTTATTAGATGTTACTATGCTACACTTATCAAATCTCTTTTGAATCATTGCTAATTATTAGTTATTTCACTATGTATATTGCAAGGGGAAAACTCGTTAGCTACGGTGCGCCACAGCTATGACCTGCGAATTTGGAGCCTATTTCGGTTACAGAAGCCGACACTAACTCCCACAAACTCAAACTTACCACGAATAGCTGAAAAATTGAGGTCAGGCAATTAAAACACATCATACATTAATTTAAGCGTTATTATTTTAAATATTATTTTAAAGTTTAAGATAATAGAATTTATGTTAGTGAGAACGGGAATTATACGGTAAATAATTTGAATATTTAACAACTTAGAACTTTCGTAAAACAAGCACTCCAAAGGGAACAGATATTATTACGTCCACGCCATTGTTCCTGGGTGACGCTAAATGTAATAATAAAATTGGTGTCAAAAGTAGGGGTTTCCATTTAAAAAAAAAGTTGACCTCCGAATGACCTTGACATTGAGGTTGAAGGTCAAATCCAAGGTCACCATCGAATTCCTCGTCGAAAGTTAGTCCTAGAACGACCTTGAGCTTCGTCGCAAAAACCCAAGCCTGAGTGGTAGAGCGTGGCATCGACCCATACCTTGATGAGGCTAAATGACCTTGAGGTTAAGCTCAAGGTCATACCTCACTCATGACCTGAGTGCATGTTTGGACGTAAAATTTTCCGATCTTTCGATTAGCAGTGTCGAAAATAGGGGTTTCAATTTAAAAAAAAAGTTGACCTCCAAATGACCTTGACATTGAGGTTGAACGTCAAATCCAAGGTCACCATCGAATTCCTCTTCGAAAGTTAGTCCTAAAACGACCTTGAGCTTCGCAAAAGCTTTACTACCTGGAAAGTTGCAAACTTGCATGGCTCGTGGGAATTACCATTCCCCAAAACGCGTTAGATTTTAATCATCAGTGTCACAGAATTACAAATTAAATAAATACGTATATGGTATGTAAGCGGACTCGCTCACACACCAACATGCGATTAACAAATAAACAAAATCGGAATTAAAACTAGAGTTACAAAGAGTGAGCGTATTCGTTCACTCGTAAAAATGCGACAATCGAGCGCAAATTCGGCGAAGAGAACACAAGCAAATTTGCTCAGTGTCCTCGAAGGAAAAGGACACGATCACTGCCACGAGATCCCGAGAGAGAGCTGGCGCATAGAAAGAAAGGAAATTGGATAATCTAGATAGCCACCCACCAGGTTCCGTCGCACTCCGCTCGCAAATGACAGTCCGGAGGCGACGGAAACGCAGCCCAACTAGCAGAAGCACTCGAGGGATGAAAACACCTGCGCCGCTATCCAGCCTCGATGATGGTACAGAGGGGTGCCATGTCAGGACTTCCTGGCGGTCTTTGCCTCGACAGTGATGGCTATGTACCGAGCTTATGGCCTGGTACTTCAGAGCACAGCCCCTCCAAAGGGTATTCTCGACGGCTTAAATATTCAAAAACTCCTCGGTCTTTCTCTACCTTCTGTCTCCTGTCTACCTTTCTCTACCTTTCTCTTCTGTCTAACTCTCTTGCTGAGTTTAGCTGTCTTTTTCTCTGGTTCTCTCTCGGCTCTTCCTCTGACTTTCTCTCTTGATTCCCGCGAATTCTCTCGCTTATGAATCTGCCGATTCACTCCCTCTCTCCGCTAATTAGCTGCTCTTCTTCTCTCTCTCTCTCTGCTCTTCTTGCTTTCGCCCTCATCTCGAGCCCCTTCGTCCAGTCGCGCTCAGATCTTCCAAGCCCTGCAACAAACCAAGCGTGAACGCCATGTTGCCACAACCACGCTTGGTCCCTGCGAGGAGAGTGCCGCACACAGGACCAGCGATAATCGCTGTTGACCTTGTAACAATCTTAATTAAGCTTTAGTTTTTTCATGAAAGTAGGTAAACCAGAGGGGCCTCAACTCAGAGGGGTATCAGCTCACTGAGTTGAAGCGTGTGATTTGAGGTGTGTGCATATTCAACTCAGTACTGCCCCCCCCCTTACTGATCGGCCTGTGCGTTATCGTCTCACCTCCCCCCTCCTCCTACTGAGTTAAACCAGTGCGTTCTACGCACTCCCCCTCCGCTACTGAGTTGATCTGATGTGGCGTGCGTTCTTCCCCCTCCCCTTGCTCTTCTGTGCTATGCGTGCGTTCTACGCACTCTCCCCTCTCCTATACTATGCTGATGTGCTCTGACGCGCGTTCTCTGCACTAACCCTTCTCCCAGCCTACTGATTTAATTCCTATGCACTGTGTGCTGATGTGTTCTGACGCAACGTGCGTTCTGTGTTACGCGTTTTGATTTTTTATTGTGTGTGTGTATGTGTGTGTGCGCGTGTGTGTTAAATTTTTAGATTTATCGGAAAAAAACGGACGGATCGGGGGATCAAACGCGCCTCCTCCGGGTCCGCAGGCCGATGCTCTACCGCTAGAGCTACAGCCACTGTTACTACGGACAATATCGTATTGTGTATACTAGCTACACGATTGATATGTGGGGGGGGGGCGGCGGCTGTTGCTGGGGAGGGCCCAAGCGCTAATACATACAAATGATAATAAATTTTAATAAATATACTAATTATAATAAATATTATACATAAATATTTATTATAATTGATATATAACGAATAATAATTTTTTTGATGTTCAATGTGCGCGCGCGTATGTGTGTGTGTGTGTCTGATCGCTGAAATAAAAAAAGACATATTATTATTAATAATTATTTATTATATAAAAAATATAACAAAATATAAAAAATGTACAAGAAAATACAAAAAGAATATAAAAAATGAACAAAAATTTATAAAAAACTGACGCTTTGTTATCGTCATCATCATTATCGCCATCATCATCAATGTGATTATCATCGTCATCATCATCGTCATCATCATCGTCATCATCATCGTCGACGGCGTCGTCGTCGTTGTTGTCATCGTCGTCGTCGTCATCGTGATCAGCGGGGAAAAATTTGGCAACTTTATAGCGCGGGGCGCCGTCGACTGTTTCGTCCATGACGCACAGGCACTTTTTTTTCCCCCTGATGTGGACATTCTGCATGAGCGCCGTTGTGGGTGATTCCGCGGGCCTACTCAAGGGAGCTGGCAACAGCGATCGAGAAGGCTGGCGCACAGCGGGGGAACTTTCAGGACTGCACGACTTCGATGTAAATAATCTGCGCACCACGTGTCAGACTGGCCCATTCCGATTGATGTGCCGCCTGCTGCTGCGCTGCGGTAGTGATTCCACCCACTGCGGCTGCCGACTGAAGCGACCAGTGGCGCAGTGTACGCACTCCCAGCCCTCGCATACTGGCATGGTGTTGTTGTTGTTGTTGCTGTTGTTGTTGTTGTTGTTGTTGTTGTTATTATTATCGTCGTCGTGATCGTCAACCTGCAACAAAAAATGAAAAAAAAAACATAGAACATACTACCGCCGATTAGAAAAAAAAGAAAGAGAAAAAAAAAATCATACCTGTTCTTGTCGGCGGCAGGGCGTCTCTTGTATCTCTGGTGAAACTAAGTTCACTAAGAGCGGCTGTTGTGGCGTTGTGATGTCTTTCACGGGTGCTGCTCGAGGCGTCACCAGGTCGATGTGTGTCACGTGTCGTGATGGTGGTGGTGGTCGACGCGAGACAATTACCTAACAGACCATCTCCACGTCGTCGTCGTCATCGTCATCAGACCTGATAAAAAAAGATTCTTTATTTGAAAAAAATCAATTCATATATCTATCTATATATATAACAATATTCAACGTACACATTCACCGTTGGAGACAATCGTGAGCATGGAGACGGTGGCAGTAATTCAAGCGGTGACCGATGTCTGCTGTAATAGGAAACACATGTATTTGTACTGAAATTCCCTGTATAATAAAACTGTGCGAGTAACAGTGTACTATGCCGATGGTGACTACGACGACGAAAACCAGACATCGTAAAAAAAGAATGCGATCCAAAACAAAACAAGAAATTTTAACTACGTGAGAGAAAGGGACATGAAATTTGAAATTGGAGTATATACTCTCTCTCATATACACACGTATATTCATATTATATAAAGAAAAATACTTTTACATTAATAAATTAATAATTTATTTATATAAAATTTTATCAATTTACGATGCATGGAATGTGCATCAAGAATTGACGATTGTCCAATATGTCGTCAAACTATTACCAAACGCGTTCATACTTATTTTGCATAAATTTGTTCTTGTTTGGTTTAATAAAGTTCCTATTATTTTAAAAAAATGTTTGTGTACTTTTTTTCTCTTTTAATCTGATATTTTTTTGTATTTTAATGTTAAATTTTTTTTGTTTCTTATATATATAATAATACACATTTCTGAAATTTATATATTATAAGTAAGTAAAAAAACAAGGATTGATCGATACGTTAATTTTTTAAATGTATTTTCAAACTTAGATATAAAAAATCAAATTACATATCACGACTTTTGCGAGCGAGCATACATCTACTGTTAGCCAGTGCGTTTTTAAAGGGACACGGTGGATTTGATAGATACGCGTTGTGGTTATTGCATACGGAAATGCTATCGTTTGCAAGATTCTTGAGTGATGGACAACCCAAATCTTCAACGTTAACCACAGTCGTTCTGTAAAAAAAAAATCATTAGATATCATTTTTTCTCTTTAAGATGATACGCGACGAAAAGACACTTACTGTGCATTGATCAACAAATTTCTCAGCCATTTTGTTTTTTCAAGACCTTTGACAAAAATAGTTGCTTCAAAAAGTGTTTTTTTCATTATTTTTCCAAGATCGTCGTACGGTAAATCGCCAGATTCCCACGGAATACCATGAAAATTTCTCGCTTACCACCGGTTTTCACATTGATTTTTCTTTAATAACCACTCCCATGGATAAGGTGGTTTAAACAGAAGCACCGATGGAGTTGGATCTTCTTCCAGAGGACAAACAGCAATCTCCTTGGATACGAATTCGTTTAAGGTAGTTTTGAAGCCCTACGTCTACAACAAAATCCATCGTAGTAACTGAGGAATCGATATCGACGACTGTGTCAATACAGACGAATGAATGTCTTTTTATACTGAGCTTGCACTTGTTGATGCCCCACTATAATTTTTCGATCAATCACAATCGTTCACCCCTTCCATACTTTTTCCAACCAATTAGCATTGACGAGTAGTGAATATAACGCGATGGATTTGTCAAATCTGCTTAGTTGAGTAACTAGGATCATGGCTGAGTATTTCAAGAACACAGCTTTGTTGCTCTTGCGCGCACATGGTCTGGCGAATGCAGGTTATGCTAGTGTCGAAGACATCGAAAGATGGTTGACACTGGGTTCATTAGCTTTGCGCAAAGCCGATGAGCTTTCTCGTTCGCCTAGCTTGATCGTGTCTGGCAGACAGAAGCTGCAGGAAGCTATGTGTATGATTAGAAACGTTTTACATCTGCTAAACGAATACAAGAGTAGGCTGTTGGTACAGCTCCCCATTACCATCTCATCGATTACTGAACCTGTGGTGAGCAAGCATAGCGAACAATCCATATACGAACCTCTCGTTATTTTGGATGTAGTTGGTAAAGATCTCGAACCGGCTAGTACTACTACTAGTACTACGACTACTACTACTACTACTACTACTACTACTACTACTACTACTACTACTACTACTACTACTACTACTACTATTACTACTACTACTACTATTACTACTACTACTACTACTACTACTATTACTACTACTACTACTACTACCACTGCTACTACCACTACACCACTACACCGGCTATTGTCAATCCTGCTCAAGACTCAACAGTTCGCTGGAACGACATCAATAGTGCGTTCAAAGGCAGAATAAAGACTGGTGTGATAACCAATCTGAAACATCTGGATTTGAATGCGTTTTTGAGGCATGCCAAACCATTAT
The DNA here is from genome assembly GCF_024137745.1 of Phymastichus coffea. Lineage (NCBI taxonomy): Eukaryota > Metazoa > Arthropoda > Insecta > Hymenoptera > Eulophidae > Phymastichus > Phymastichus coffea. Next base: position 278,447 of record NW_026706822.1, on the reverse strand, counting down.
TCCAAGCTCAAATTAAGGAGACCTTGAAGAAACATAGTTCTTTAAAAGTGAATGCCGTACTGAATACCGAGTATGCAGTCGAAAAGAATAATTGCGATGAAAAGCTCGATGTGAAGCATTTCAATAAGAAGATGGCGCCGATATACCTAACCACAGACATAGACAAGTGGTTCGTTGAAAACGTTTTACAACCAATCAGTAAGAGCACGGAAGAATTTCAAGAGCATGACTCGGGCTGGTCTCTTCGCGTTATATTAAATTTAACCGTAAATATCAGCAAGTACAATCCTATGAGAGCTAGTTCTTACGTTGAATTGCCCAAGCCTATTAAAAGAAAGAGAGACTGTGTAAACGTGCGGAACAACGACAACGAATGCTTCAAATGGGCCATCCTTTCGGCGTTACATCCAGTCGCAAGGAATGCATACCGTGTCACTGCCTATACTGCTCATCAAGATAAATATAATTTCAAAGATCTATCATTTCCGGTACACCCGAAAGAAGTCGTAAAATTTGAAAAGCAAAACAACGTTTCAGTGAACGTGTACTTTTTAAATTTGAATATATAATGGGTCCTACGATGTGTTGCCGCAACATTTGACCGATGAGAAAAAAGACAGGCACGTGAATCTTCTTCTAGTGGAAAATTATTATATCGATGTGAACGACGAGCAGCAACAGCAGCAGCAGCAATTGGAACGTCCCGGTATACCATACAAAGTGCACTACGTTTGGATAAAAGACTTATCTCGATTGATGTATCGACGGTTGTCATTTCGCAAATGTAAGTCGTTCATCTGCGCTCGTTGCTTGCACCATTTTCTAACTGAAGAGAGATTGAAAACGCACGAGATCGACTGTAAAAATGTGAATATGTGTAAAATTGTGCTTCCCAGTGTCAAGGATAAATATTTACAATTTGGAAACTTTAAAAATGAGTGCGCGGTACTGTTCGTCGTGTACGCCGATTTTGAGAGTCTCTTGGAAGCGGTGTCCAACGACGAGCGGATCTATCAATGTCATAAACCGTACAGCGTTGGCTTTTTCGTCAAGTGTAGCTACGATGACTCTATTTCGCGTTATCGAAGCTACAGACAGAAAACCATCGATGACGTTGGTCCGGCCAAGTGGTTCGTGCGCAATCTTCACGATTTGGCCAAGTATCTGCACGAGTTGTACAGAAGCCCGCAGCCTATGGAAAATTTAACGTTCCAAGAGGCATTTAGCTTTCTTCGTACTACACTATGTCATATATGTAATAGGTCTTTTGTCGAGAAAAAAAAAGACAGAAAAGTTCGCGATCATTGTCACTTGACGGGAAAGTATCGTGGATCTGCTCACAGCGCGTGCAACATTGCTTATCAAGAATCGCAAACTATACCCGTTTTTTTCACAATCTCAGCGGATACGATTCGCATCTATTTATCCGGAAAATCGCCAACGAATTTCCCGGTTGAGTGAGCCTCATTCGTCAAACCAAGGAAAAATACATATCTTTTACGAAGTACGTGGAAGGTACCGATATAATGCTGCGTTTCGTCGATTCGTTTCGATTTAAGGCGTCTTCGCTCGACAAACTATCGTCGTACTTGGAAAAACACGATATTCTAGAGCGACATTTTCTGCAAGATGACGGTCACACACTGCCGCAGATTGCCCTACTCAAGAGAAAAGGTGTATTTCCGTATGACTATGTGTCGTCGTTTACAAAACTCGAGGAGACGACGACGCTTCCACGAAAGCAAGATTTTTACAGCATTCTGTACGATTCGGATATCAGAGACGAGGAGTACAGTCACGCGGAGAACGTTTGGAGAACGTTCGACATCGCCGATCTCGGCAACTATTCGGATTTGTATCTCAAGACGGACGTTCTCTTGTTGACCGAAGTTTTTGAAAATTTCAGAGCCAAGTGTCGAACGGCGTATCGTTTGGATCCTGCCCACTACTATACGACACCCGGATTGAGTTGGGGCGCCATGTTGAAGTATTCGGGTGTAAGGTTGGAGCTCTTGACGGATATTGACATGCTCATGTTTGTCGAGCGCGGCATTCGCGGTGGAGTTAGCCAGTTTTGCAACAAGTACGCTGCCGAGAACAATCCATACATGGGCCACGACGACGACGATGACGACGACGACAACTACGATCCACAGAAAGATGACAAATATTTGATGTATTTTGACGTCAATAACCTTTACGGCTGGAGTATGACCGATCCACTTCCACTCGGTGATTTCGAATGGTACGACATTGACGCCCCCGCCACCGCCAACTTTTCCTTCGATATTCCCGATGACTTAGTCTTCGGTTACATACTCGAAGTGGATTTGGAGTATCCAGAAGAAATTCACGATGCGCACAGAGATAGCCATTTTGTCCGGAGCACAAAGCCACTCCGGAATCCAAACAGAAAAAGCTCATGACGACTCTCGATAATAAGGAGCGTTACGTAATCCACTACAGAGCTCTGAAACAAGCAATAGGGCATGGCTTGCACCTCGCGAAGATACATCGGATTTTAAAGTTTAAGCAGAGCCCATGGCTCAAGACGGACATCGATTTGAATAGCGAGTTGCGTAAGCGAGCGGCAAACGAATTCGAAAAAATGCTGTACAAACTGTTCAACAATGCGGTGTACGGCAAGACAATGGAAAACGAGAAGAAACGCATCTACGTGAAGTTGGTGAACAAGTCGGAGGGGTGATACAGTGCCGAAGCTCTGATAGCTCGACCAAATTTCCACAGTAGCGACATTTTCGACGACGAACTTGTGGCGATTCAACTGTTGCGTACGGATATCACCGTGAGAAAACCCATTTACATATGTCTCGCTGTTCTCGACTTGTCCAAGACGCTCGTCTATCGATTCCACTACGACTACATTCGCGGTGCCACCGTTGGCGAGGAGCGTTACAAGCTTCTGTACAGTGACACGGACAGTCTCGTGTACGAAGTCACCAATGTAGACATGTACGAGCTCATGCGTCGTGATATTCACGAATTCGATACGTCGGATTTTCCAGAGCCGAATCGCTTCGCGATTCCCAGAGCCAATAAGAGGGTGATCGGCAAGATGAAGGACGAGAACGCCGGAATGCTCATGTTCGAGTTCGTGGGACTCAGAAGCAAAATGTACAGCATGAGATTTCAGAATAGAGATGCAATAAAGAAGAAGGCAAAGGGGATCAAGTATTCGGTGCTGAATACCACGATTACGTTCGCGGACTACGTCAAATGTCTCCGAGAAAATATGATTTTGAGCCGACAGCAAAAGTCCATCAGATCGCGTCATCATCAGTTGTACAGCGAGAGACAAACAAAGATCGCGCCCAGCGCGCACGACGACAAACGCTTCTTGCTGCCCGGAACCACCGATACGCTTCCTTGGGTCCATTACGGCATTCCATTGGTGGAAAGGGAGGGGCGGATAGAGCCAACGGTCGCTGCTGCTGCCGCCGCCGCCGCCGTCGCTATCGAGCCGCCGTCGCCGAAAAAGAGCGGAGTGGGGGACGTGTTATATCAATCGGCACCCGTGGCTTCGCAGCTCATTCTCATCAAGACAAAGTTACCAGCAACGTAGACGACGACGAGTAGTGAGCAGCAGCAACAACAGCAGCAGTCTTCTAATTTCATTTTAAGTCAACTTGCTCCAAGGAAAAGAAAGTTACTGGAAGCTCGGTTTGTCGATAAAATTAGAAAAAAACAAAATTTCCGTGATTAAAAAAAAATTACTCGAGGTAATTGTGATTTTTGTGTGTGTGTGTATTTTGTTTCAAGTAAACTGAGTTTAAATATTATTGTTTTTTTCTACAGATAGATCTCGCGCAGCTGAATAATTTAGCTTGTAATCAATTCAAACCCACTATGAAGATTCGTGACTTGGACAGGTATATCAATATACGCATATCAAAAAAAGAAGAAAATAAACTTTCTTTATATTTTTTCAAATCAAAATATGTGTGTGTGTGTGTGTTTATTTATTCATTCTTCAATCTACATAGTTTTCTTTTTTTTCTCTCTACAATTCGGTTCTATTTATCCAACTATTGTGCGAATCATCAAATCCTAACCACTTTACGAAAACTTGATTACCACGCCTCTTAATAACCTTTTCCACTAGATAGATGTCGGTTATATTTGGTTTTCTGAAGCTCCTGTTCATAGAATCCACCTGGGATAGGCTTATTTTGATAATCTTCGAATGATAAGTAGTTGGATTTGTTGGTGCCACGCGCACAATTGTAAATATTTCCGTTGATCAATTTGGTGTATATCACTTTTCAAATATTTGCTTCACTTTGCTCACTCTGACTTTGTCGCTAACTTTCAACTTTGGCTTTCTTCTTTCTCTTCTTCAACGTATTGTATAAATTTTTTTAATACTTGATCAACTCGATACCTAATATTCACGTACATAACAATTTTTTTCACAACGTACATTAGAGGCAAACCTTTCTCACAACTCTGATCTACCCGTCAGTATTCTCAGAGTGAATACTGTGAGAGTCGAGTGTAATATAACCGCTGGAGCTTACTTGAACGGAAACACTGTTCACGATATTTACGAATTTTTTCCAGCAGTACCGCCTGGATATAAAATTATTGAAATTCCCTCTCACGTGATATATCTTCCAGTTACGAAAAAGTATATAGATTATTTACAATTACGCATCGTCGATCAAGACGGAAATTTAATTAATTTTCGCGGTGAAGTCATAACCATCAGATTACACCTCAAAAGCGTATAATGGGAATTGTTTACGATTCAATGAGTGGTAGGGGCTATATAAGCATAGAAAAATGCAAACCCATCATCAGTCGTCGACTGAAATTGAAAACGTCAACACGACGAACTCCAGTCATCAATCGTCGTCGGAAAGCGAAAGCTTAAACACGTCAAAGCATAAAGTTCCTAAAAAGTCTTGGGTTAAGAGTAGTTCCAGGTGGAAAATAAATTGCCTAATTTTTTTTTTTGCTGCTTTTAACGAAACAATGGAGAACATTCTAGAAATACAGTCACCTGTCGTCTTCGATTAATCTTTGGCTCATTACGAGATCCACGCTCATCAACCTTACACCAATTCATCGTTCAAAAGTAGTGACGAGATTCGTATATCAATTCAACATCAAGACTTATGCCTTTTACCATCTCGCAGCTAGTTACACGTTTGTGGACGATTACGCAGCAACAATAACACTTTGTTAACGAATACTGATTTTGTTAATAATGCCATTTGTCACATGTTTGATGAAATTAGGTATGAGCTGAATGCTATAGAAATAAATAAATGTAAGAACGTTGGTCTCACAACCGTTATGAAGAACTAGTTATCTCTCACTCCAAGTCAAACCTTGATTGCCGAAAATGCCGGATGGATAAATACCTTAGAACAAGAGGACCGTAAAATAACTAATGCGAATGGCGACTTTAACATTTTGATTCCTCTGAGCTTCATACTTGGATTCGCTGAGGACTATCGCAAAGTGCTAGTGAATATGAAACATGAATTAATTCTCGTAAGATCGAGTACTGATTTAAATGCAGTTTATCAAACAAAGAAGACCGTGGCTTTCGTTCAAGCTTACGAAGAATTCAAGATGAATGTAACACGTCTCGAATGGCTTATGCCCTAGGTGACTGCATCGAATGCAAAGAAAATACGTCTCCTCGACTTTCTAAAAAGCGAACGAAGTATTTTAATGAGTTTTCGTAGTTGGGAACTGTACGAATATCCAGCGCTGCCTGCAAACACAAATCACCTCTAGACAGTTAAAACGACAAATCAGTTGGAGAAACCACGCTACGTCATCTTAGCCTTCCAAACCAATCGAAAAAATGAACCAAACTCTAACGCTAGTATATTTGATCATTGTAATATCAGAAATGTAAAACTGTACTTCAACTCTCAGAGCTATCCATACGGTAATCTCAACATTGATTTCAGTAAAAACCAGTACGCAATGTTGTGCGATATGTATGCCAATTTTCAAAACGTATACTACGGTATGGATGCCGAACCGATGTTCAAAAAACTCGAATATAAAAATGACATGCCACTCGTAGTGATTGACTGTTCGAAACAAAACGAATCATTAAAGACTGCTCCAGTAGATGTGCGCTTGGAGTTCGAAACCAGAGAAAATATTCCCGAAGGAACTACAGCGTATTGTCTTATTCTACACGATCGCATCGTTCAGTATAATCCGATAAATGGAGATGTGAAGAAATTTATTTAGGAGAGGGGGAAGGGTATTAAAGAATTGACTCTTTCCTTAAGCAGCTCAGTAGTAGCTTTCTATCGCAATGGAGTACGTAGTGGATATGCAAGGCTTCATGATGGCTGGCAAAACTTATGCTGTGAAAGAGTTAGCGATACTTCCATTTAACTAAAACGAAGAACCGCCCGTACGCTTGTTCAAACCTCCCTTTCCATGGCGAAGACTAACGGAGAAATATAAGCGAGAAAATCTCTAGTTAGAACTCAACTATCATGGATTAACATGGAACTCTGGCGATTATAAATATGAAGAGCATAAATTCATCATCACAGATACACTCAGAGATGCCACAAAAATTTGTGTTTCCGGAGATTTGAAAAAAGATTGGTTAGAACGATATGGCCTCAAAGTTTTCGATTTGAATGATTGAGGCTTTTCGCCTTTCGAAAAATTAAACCGTGTGGCCTAATCATAACGGCAAATATGTGACGACATGTGCACATCAAAACGTTAAATTAATGAAAAAGTTATATATCGATGGTTGTTGTATGGATTGGGAAGAGAGCGATGAAGTCGTTGAAATATTTCTATAGTGATTTTGTTTTTTTTAATAAATACTTTGTAGAATAAAATGTATTTTTTAAGAACATGTAGAATAAGATATATCTTTTATCAATAAAAAATTTTTGTTTCAATTGATACAAAAAAAATATTTTTTTATTAAACCATCCAAAAAAAAGCGAAATTCTTCGCTGACTCTGACTATGACAGTAGCGCAGCAGCAGAAGCAGCAGCAGCAGCAGCAGTTCATCTTTTTATAATAAATTTTGTATTTTTTTTATCAACAAAAAAATTTATACAACATAGAATTTAGATGAAAAAAATGTTTATTTATTAGTTGAGGTGTTGTACAATGATGACATGTATACATATTATTATTATTTCTTCTTTTCGTTATTGAACTGCTGATAGGCTTTTTGTTCAGGAAAATTTTTAGTATTGCTCGAAAATTTGGAAATACTTTGTTTCCATGTCGATGATTCTTTGTTCTTCTTTTCGTTCGGGTCTTCCTCTGGAAGACGAGAGTACTTTACTTTAGAGTAGCGATCCATTTTATTGGAATGCTGGTTGATGAATGATTCAATAATTCTTACACTATGCTATTTATAGTAGCTTACAACCACGAAGTCTACAAATAAAAGAAAATAAGCAGGTACTTGCACGTTTTTGCTATTAAACCATCTTCGGTAGATGAGACACGCATGCACGCACACACACACACGCGCTCGCACATTGAACATCAAAAAAATTATTACTCGTTATATACCAATTATAATAAATATTTATGTATAATATTTATTATAATTAGTATATTTATTAAAATTTATTATCATTCGTATGTATTAGCGCTTGGGCCCGCCCCGGCAGCAGCCGCTGGCGTCGCCGCCGCCGCCGCCCTCCCTCTACATATCAATCGTGTAGCTAGTATAAACAATACGATATTGTCCGTAGTAACAGTGGCTGTAGCTCTAGCGGTAGAGCATCGGCCTGCGGATCCGGAGGACGCGCGTTCCATTACCCGATCCGTCCGCTTTTTTCCGATAAATCTCAAAATTTAACACGCACGCGCACACACGCGCACACACACACACGCACACACACAATAAAAAATCAGAACGCGTAACACAGAACGCGCGCGCATCGAAAATACATCAGATCACGAGGAGAGAGAAGGAGAAGGAGGGAGTGGGAAGTGCAGAGAACGCACGTTGCGTCAGAACACATCAGCACACAGTGCACAGGAATCAAATCAGTAAGCTGGGAGAGGGGGAAGTGCAGAGAACGCGCGTCAGAGCACATCAGCACAGTATAGGAGAGGGGGGAGTGCGTAGAACGCACGCACACCACAGCGTAGCAGGGGGAGGGGGGAGAACGTACGCCACATCAGATAAACTCAGTAGGGGAGGGTGGAGGTGAGTCGATAACGCACGGGCCGATCAGCAAGGGGGGGCGGAGTGGCAGTGTGAGTTGAACATGCACACACCTCAACTCACACACTTCAACTCAGTGAGCTGATACTCCTCTGAGTTGAGGCCCTTCTGGTTTACCTACTCGTAAATTATTTCTAAACTTTCGAAAGTAGTGAAACCTATTTTATAATGGCACGGATGCTAATTTGTTTTATATATACATGGTTGACATAAATTCAATAAGTATGCATTCAATAATTATGGCACGATATCAAGCAAATCATTGAGCTTGGTATTATTTACGAGTATATGTTTCAATTTTTAATAATCTGTATCCATTTTTATAACTCGGGACAAATCGTGGGACAATTTTTTTTGGCTGCATCGTATCACTGCCGCGATCGTTTCGAGCGTAAGCTGCTTTCATTGGTGTGGCCGAGTGGAAGGAAGAGCAGCGATTGAGAGTACAGCATCGCTATCTGTTGGAGAATATCTCTGATTGATCGAAGTAATTAATTTTTAAAATTTATTATCTTCGTTACTATTGGAGATAAAAATTGTTTGAAAACACTAATTGATTGAGAAAACTTTTTTACGAAAAATACGACATTACCATAATATACTCTTTCAATTTTCGAGCACATAACAGTAATAATTGCTTCATTACCATACACTTTTTAAAATAGTAGAAAAAGAATTATGTTTTCGAAATTGGAGTTCAGGATGACAATTTTATTACAAATATTTTATACAGTACTCATCAAGTCACAGCAATGAGAAAACACGATTAATTACTAATCAAAAACTAATTTGAAATTTGAATTGTCTTTGAACGATCAGCTGTTTATCAAAATCTTAAGACGTGAATCACAGGCAGGACTTCTAATAGTGTTAGTCGACTTTTTTCTTCGACATCTTTTATCTGCTGCCTCTTACTTAGCTAATTCTCCTTTCTTTTTGTAAAATGAAAATATATTCATGATGTACATAACTAATATACGGTAAATCTAACATATATCTTAATTATTTTCTTTTTATGGCACTTTCTTTCAACAACCGTTTCGGAGCTCTTTTCAGCCATTATGTTCGATCTATTTGTTTTCTTCTGATCATAATTATTATTAATGTCGTGAAAACGATTAACTATAATCTCTGGAATTTAAAGAAATCATGATAATAGAGTAACATCCTATATATTACGCTTGCTTAAACATAATTTTCATGAAATATCTTACTTTTCTTATCTCATTATGCAGCTATCCTATTGATCCTTTGGTCGTGTATATTTAATTTGGATTACGTTTCATTTAATATCGAATCTCTGAGAATATTTGCTAAGCCACTGTTTTCATTTTTGCGTCCTTGATTTTTGAAAAAATTAACGTATAACATATTACGAAAACTTATTACGTTTCATCAATGTTACTGCACTATTGAAAATTAAATCAATTTCTTATTACTTTTGCTGTCAAGCTGTTGTCACCCAAACAGTTTTGATGATCTTCTGTGGCTTCGGCTTTCAACTGGGTTTCGATTTCGAATAACTTCAAAAGACTCAATTGGAAATATATCCCGGCAACGCTGTTCGAAAAGATTGTTGGTAGGTGGTATTGATGGTCTGACTGCATTTGCAGATGTCTTTTTAACCCATATCTTATTGTTATTTATCACGATTTCATCATTTTAACCTATAATACTAAGAAAAAGTAAAAATTATAGATAAAATAATATAAAGTGTACAGTGGTACATTTATACGAAATACAAATTCATAATAAGATTTTACATACGGTGACGTAGAGCAAGTCTTTCACACTCATATGTTCCATTTCTATGTTACTCAACATTGGACATTTCCTTTTCAAAAATAACCGTGATGATAATCTATCAGTTTTATTGGAGATTATTGTTGTCTTCTTCTTTAGTGTTTCACCACTGCCTGCATTTTCCTTCTCTTGATTAGCTTTTTTTATCGATGATCTCATAGTCATTGTGATAATGTTGGATCTTTTTTTTTTGAAACCTATGGAATAGCTTAAGCAGTACGGTAATTGTCTGTTAATTTCAATTTTTGTAAATACATCGATACTTTCATGAAATTATAATTATAAATACAATTTTCTGTGATAAGTGTCTAATTATACTGTAGGTTATATTTATTGAACAATAATGTGATTATAATTTTTACAACTTTTACAATACAATAAATATATATAAATCTGGATTATTATATGAATAAATATTGCAGTATACAGTCGCAAAAGATGAGGAATATCTACATACAATTTTTGAATATGAACTTGTTTCTCTACTGCGCAAACACAGGAGTCAGTCATCTTAAATCGATTAAACTTTGGGACATGTTCGGAGGGAAATAATGTTTGCTAAGCTTAATCGTTAGATGGCAAAATATATATTTCCTATAACATTATATTTTAACTCAGTTTAGCTTATGATATAAAAACCAATCTTTTTGGAAAGCAATTTGATTCATATAGTTTTCCACGTGAGAGAGTGGTATTTTCATTAAATAAATACCGTTTTGCCGCGTTACACGAGTATATATACCTGCACGTACAAACACTCACACACAGAAAAAAAAATTACAGAAACTTATATTAATGTTTATATAATCTTAACAACAATAGTCGAACAAGAAAATTTATTCACACGCGAAAAAAAATGGATTTTCAATTATTTGGGATATTGTTCGGAGTTGATAAGAACCTTAGAATATAAGGATGGTTTTTACGGATAATAACGATGGTCTTTACGGAGATGAAGCGCATCGATGCGTTGGATATAACGCAGGTTTTTTCGACGATGATACGCACTGATTGATATAACGATGAAGCACACCAGAGAATATAAGGAAGGTTTTTACGGAGATGAAGCGCATCAAAATAACGGGAACAAACCTCACGAAGTTTGAAGCGCATCTAAGGATATAACGCAGGTTTTGACAAAGATGAACGCACCGATGGATATAACGTTGGGTTTACGACGATGAAGTGCACCGATGGATATAACGATGATTTTTACGACGATTATACGCACCGATGCATATAACGATAGTCTTTACGGAGATGAAGCGCACCGAAGTTATGAAGATAAGCTGCACGAAGTTTTAAACTCATCTAAGGATTATAGCTGGTTTTACGAAGATGAAGCGCACCAGAGAATATAAGGAAGGTTTTTACGACGAAGAAGCGCACCAGAGAATATAAGGAAGGTTTTTACGGAGATGAAGCGCACCAGAGAATATAAGGAATATATAAGGATATAGTTGGTTTTACGAAGATGAAGCGCACCAGAGAATATAAGGAAGGTTTTTACGGAGATATGAAGAGCATCAACATAATGGGAACAAGCCTCACGAAGTTTGAAGCGCATCTGGATATAAACCTGGTTTTTACAAAGATGAACGCACCGATGGATATAACTATGGTTTTTATGACGGTGATATGCACCAGAGAATATAAGGAAGGTTTTTACGGAGATGAAGCGCATCGATGGATATAACGCTGGCTTTTACGACGATGAAGTGTACCGATGGATATAACGCAGGTTTTTACGACGATGATAAGCACTAATGGATATAACGATGGTTTTTACGACGATTATACGCACTGATTGATATAACGATGGTCTTTACGTCTATGAAGCACACCAGAGAATATAAGGAAGGTTTTTACGGAGATGAAGCGCATCGATGGATATAACGCTGGCTTTTACTACGATGAAGTGTACCGATGGATATAACGCTGGCTTTTCCGACGATGATACGCACTAATGGATATAACGATGGTTTTTACGACTATTATACGCACTGATTGATATAACGATGGTCTTTACGTCTATGAAGCACACCAGAGAATATAAGGAAGGTTTTAACGGAGATGAAGCGCATCAACATATTGGGAACAAACCTCACAAAGTTTGAAGCGCATCTAAGGATATAACGATGGTCTTTACGGAGATGAAGCGCATCGATGGATATAACGCAGGTTTTTACAAAGATGAACGCACCGATGGATATAACCATGCTTTTTACGACGATGAAGCACACCAGAGAATATAAGGAAGGTTTTTTCGGAGAAGAAGCGCATCGATGGATATAACGCTGGCTTTTACGACGATGAAGTGTACCGATGGATATAACGCAGGTTTATACGACGATGATACGCACTAATGGATTTAACGATGGTTTTTACGACGATTATACGCACTGATTGATATAACGATGGTCTTTACGTCTATGAAGCACACCAGAGAATATAAGGAAGGTTTTTACGGAGATGAAGAGCATCAACATATTGGGAACAAGCCTCAGAAAGTTTGAAGCGCATCTAAGGATATAACGATGGTCTTTACGGAGATGAAGCGCATCGATGGATATAACGCAGGTTTTTACAAAGATGAACGCACCGATGGATATAACTATGGTTTTTATGACGGTGATATGAACCAGAGAATATAAGGAAGGTTTTTATGGAGATAAAGCGCATCGATGGATATAACGATTGTTTTTACGACGATTATACGCACTGAATGATATAACGATGGTTTTTACGACGGTGAAGCACACCAGAGAATATAAGGAAGGTTTTTACGGAGATGAAGCGCGTCAACATAATGGGAACAAGCCTCACGAAGTTTGAAGCGCATCTAAGGATATAACGCTGGTTTTTACGACGATGAAGCGCATCTAAGGATATAACGATGGTCTTTACGGAGATGAAGCGCATCGATGGATATAATGCAGGTTTTTACAAAGATGAACGCACCGATGGATATAACTATGGTTTTTATGACGGTGATATGAACCAGAGAATATAAGGAAGGTTTTTATGGAGATAAAGCGCATCGATGGATATAACGATTGTTTTTACGACGATTATACGCACTGAATGATATAACGATGGTTTTTACGACGGTGAAGCACACCAGAGAATATAAGGAAGGTTTTTACGGAGATGAAGCGCGTCAACATAATGGGAACAAGCCTCACGAAGTTTGAAGCGCATCTAAGGATATAACGCTGGTTTTTACGACGATTAAGCGCATCTAAGGATATAACGATGGTCTTTACGGAGATGAAGCGCATCGATGGATATAACGCTGGTTTTTACAAAGATGAACGCACCGATGGATATAACTATGGTTTTTATGACAGTGATATGCACCAGAGAATATAAGGAAGGTTTTTACGGAGATGAAGCGCATCGATGGATATAACGCTGGCTTTTACGACGATGAAGTGTACCGATGGATATAACGATGGTTTTTAGGACGATGAAGCGCACCAGAGTATATAAGGAAGGTTTTTACGGAGATGAAGCGCATCGATGGATATAACGCAGGTTTTTACAAAGATGAACGCACCGATGGATATAACTATGGTTTTTATGACGGTGACATGCACCAGAGAATATAAGGAAGGTTTTTACGGAGATGAAGCGCACCATAGAACATAAGGAAGGTTTTTACGGAGAAGAAGCGCATCGATGGATATAACGCTGGCTTTTACGACGATGAAGTGTACCGATGGATATAACGATGGTCTTTACGGAGATGAAGCGCATCGATGGATATAACGCAGGTTTTTAGAAAGATGAACGCACCGATGGATATAACCATGCTTTTTACGACGTAGAAGCACACCAGAGAATATAAGGAACGTTTTTACGGAGAAGAAGCGCATCGATGGATATAACGCTGGCTTTTACGACGATGAAGTGTACCGATGGATATAACGCAGGTTTTTACGACGATGATACGCACTAATGGATATAACGATGATTTTTACGACGATTATACGCACTGATTGATATAACGATGGTCTTTACGTCTATGAAGCACACCAGAGAATATAAGGAAGGTTTTTACGGAGATGAAGCGCATCAACATATTGGGAACAAGCCTCACGAAGTTTGAAGTGCATCTAAGTATATAACGATGATCTTTACGGAAATGAAGTGTACCGATGGATATAACGATGGTCTTTACGGAGATGAAGCGCATCGATGGATATAACGCAGGTTTTTACAAAGATGAACGTACTGATGGATATAACCATGCTTTTTACGACGATGAAGCACACCAGAGAATATAAGGAAGGTTTTTATGGAGATAAAGCGCATCGATGGATATAACGATGGTTTTTACGACGATTATACGCACTGAATGATATAACGATGGTTTTTACGACGGTGAAGCACACCAGAGAATATAAGGAAGGTTTTTACGGAGATGAAGCGCGTCAACATAATGGGAACAAGCCTCACGAAGTTTCAAGCGCATCTAAGGATATAGCGATGGTCTTTACGGAGATGAAGCGCATCGATGGATATAACGCAGGTTTTTACAAAGATGAACGCACCGATGGATATAACTATGGTTTTTATGACGGTGATATGCACCAGAGAATATAAGGAAGGTTTTTATGGAGATGAAGCGCATCGATGGATATAACGCTGGCTTTTACGACGATGAAGTGTACCGATGGATATAACGATGGTTTTTAGGACGATGAAGCGCACCAGAGTATATAAGGAAGGTTTTTACGGAGATGAAGCGCATCGATGGATATAACGCAGGTTTTTACAAAGATGAACGCACCGATGGATATAACTATGGTTTTTATGACGGTGACATGCACCAGAGAATATAAGGAAGGTTTTTACGGAGATGAAGCGCACCATAGAACATAAGGAAGGTTTTTACGGAGAAGAAGCGCATCGATGGATATAACGCTGGCTTTTACGACGATGAAGTGTACCGATGGATATAACGATGGTCTTTACGGAGATGAAGCGCATCGATGGATATAACGCAGGTTTTTAGAAAGATGAACGCACCGATGGATATAACCATGCTTTTTACGACGTAGAAGCACACCAGAGAATATAAGGAACGTTTTTACGGAGAAGAAGCGCATCGATGGATATAACGCTGGCTTTTACGACGATGAAGTGTACCGATGGATATAACGCAGGTTTTTACGACGATGATACGCACTAATGGATATAACGATGATTTTTACGACGATTATACGCACTGATTGATATAACGATGGTCTTTACGTCTATGAAGCACACCAGAGAATATAAGGAAGGTTTTTACGGAGATGAAGCGCATCAACATATTGGGAACAAGCCTCACGAAGTTTGAAGTGCATCTAAGTATATAACGATGATCTTTACGGAAATGAAGTGTACCGATGGATATAACGATGGTCTTTACGGAGATGAAGCGCATCGATGGATATAACGCAGGTTTTTACAAAGATGAACGTACTGATGGATATAACCATGCTTTTTACGACGATGAAGCACACCAGAGAATATAAGGAAGGTTTTTATGGAGATAAAGCGCATCGATGGATATAACGATGGTTTTTACGACGATTATACGCACTGAATGATATAACGATGGTTTTTACGACGGTGAAGCACACCAGAGAATATAAGGAAGGTTTTTACGGAGATGAAGCGCGTCAACATAATGGGAACAAGCCTCACGAAGTTTCAAGCGCATCTAAGGATATAGCGATGGTCTTTACGGAGATGAAGCGCATCGATGGATATAACGCAGGTTTTTACAAAGATGAACGCACCGATGGATATAACTATGGTTTTTATGACGGTGATATGCACTAGAGAATATAAGGAAGGTTTTTATGGAGATAAGGCGCATCGATGGATATAACGATGGTTTTTACGACGGTGAAGCACAACAGAGAATATAAGGAAAGTTTTTACGGAGATGAAGCGCATCAACATAATGGGAACAAGCCTCACGAAGTTTCAAGCGCATCTAAGGATATAACGCTGGTTTTTACGGAGATGAAGCGCATCGATGGATATAACACTGGCTTTTACGACGATGAAGTGTACCGATGGATATAACGCAGGTTTTTACGACGATGATACGCACTAATGGATATAACGATGATTTTTACGACGATTATACGCACTGAATGATATAACGATGGTTTTTACGACGGTGAAGCACAACAGAGAATATAAGGAAAGTTTTTACGGAGATGAAGCGCATCAACATAATGGGAACAAGCCTCACGAAGTTTCAAGCGCATCTAAGGATATAACGCTGGTTTTTACGGAGATGAAGCGCATCGATGGATATAACACTGGCTTTTACGACGATGAAGTGTACCGATGGATATAACGATGGTTTTTACGACGATTATACGCACTGAATGATATAACGATGGTTTTTACGACGGTGAAGCACACCAGAGAATATAAGGAAGGTTTTTACGGAGATGAAGCGCATCAACATAATGGGAACAAGCCTCACGAAGGTCGAAGCGCATCTAAGGATATAACGCTGATTTTTACGACGATGAAGCGCATCTAAGGATATAACGATGGTCTTTACGGAGATGAAGCGGATCGATTGATATAACGCAGGTTTTTACAAAGATGAACGCACCGATGGATATAACCATGCTTTTTACGACGATGAAGCGCACCAGAGAATATAAGGATGGTTTTTACGAAGATATGAAGAGCATCAAAATAATGAGGACAAACCTCACGAAGTTTGAAGGGCATCTAAGGATATAACGCTGGTTTTTACAACGATGAAGCGCATCTAAGGATATAACGATGGTCTTTACGGAGATGAAGCGCATCGATGGATATAACGCAGGTTTTTACAAAGATGAACGCACCGATGGATATAACTATGGTTTTTATGACGGTGATATGCACAAGAGAATATAAGGAAGGTTTTTACGGAGAAGAAGCGCATCGATGGATATAACGCTGGCTTTTACGACGATGAAGTGTACCGATGGATATAACGCAGGTTTTTACGACGATGATACGCACTGATTGATATAACGATGGTTTTTACGTCTATGAAGCACACCAGAGAATATAAGGAAGGTTTTTACGGAGATGAAGCGCATCAACATATTGGGAACAAGCCTCACAAAGTTTGAAGCGCATCTAAGGATATAACGATGGTCTTTACGGAGATGAAGCGCATCGATGGATATAACGATGGTCTTTACGGAGATGAAGCGCATCGATGGATATAACGCAGGTTTTTACAAAGATGAACGCACCGATGGATATAACCATGCTTTTTACGACGATGAAGCACACTAGAGAATATAAGGAAGGTTTTTACGGAGAAGAAGCGCATGGATGGATATAACGCTGGCTTTTACGACGATAAAGTGTACCGATATATAACGCTGGTTTTTACGACGATGATACGCACTAATGGATATAACGATGGTTTTTACGACTATTATACGCACTGATTGATATAACGATGGTCTTTACGTCTATGAAGCGCACCAGAGAATATAAGGATGGTTTTTACGGAGATATGAAGAGCATCAAAATAATGAGGACAAACCTCACGAAGTTTGAAGGGCATCTAAGGATATAACGCTGGTTTTTACAACGATGAAGCGCATCTAAGGATATAACGATGTTCTTTACGGAGATGAAGCGCATCGATGGATATAACGCAGGTTTTTACAAAGATGAACGCACCGATGGATATAACTATGGTTTTTATGACGGTGATATGCACAAGAGAATATAAGGAAGGTTTTTACGGAGGTGAATCGCACCAGAGAATATAAGAAAGGTTTTTACGGAGAAGAAGCGCATCGATGGATATAACGCTGGCGTTTACGACGATGAAGTGTACCGATGGATATAACGCAGGTTTTTACGACGATGATACGCACTAATGGATATAACGATGGTTTTTACGACGATTATACGCACTGATTGATATAACGATGGTCTTTACGTCTATGAAGCACACCAGAGAATATAAGGAAGGTTTTTACGGAGATGAAGCGCATCAACATATTGGGAACAAGCCTCACGAAGTTTGAAGCGCATCTAAGGATATAACGATGGTCTTTACGGAGATGAAGTGTACCGATGGATATAACGATGGTCTTTACGGAGATGAGGCGCATCGATGGATATAACGCAGGTTTTTACAAAGATGAACGCAGCGATGGATACAACCATGCTTTTTACGACGATGAAGCACACCAGAGAATATAAGGAAGGTTTTTACGGAGAAGAAGCGCACGGATGGATATAACGCTGGCTTTTACGACGATGAAGTGTACCGATGGATATAACGCAGGTTTTTACGACGATGATACGCACTAATGGATATAACGATGGTTTTTACGACGATTATACGCACTGATTGATATAACGATGGTCTTTACGTCTATCAAGCACACCAGAGAATATAAGGAAGGTTTTTACGGAGATGAAGCGCATCAACATATTGGCAACAAGCCTCACAAAGTTTGCAGCGCATCTAAGGATATAACGATGGTCTTTACGGAGATGAAGCGCATCGATGGATATAACGCAGGTTTTTACAAAGATGAACGCACCGATGGATATTACTATGGTTTTTATGACGGTGATATGCACCAGAGAATATAAGGAAGTTTTTTATGGAGATAAAGCGCATCGATGGATATAACGATGGTTTTTACGACGATTATACGCACTGAATGATATAACGATGGTTTTTACGACGGTGAAGCACACCAGAGAATATAAGGAAGGTTTTTGCGGAGATGAAGCGCATCAACATAATGGGAACAAGCCTCACGAAGTTTGAAGGGCATCTAAGGATATAACGCTGGTTTTTACAACGATGAAGCGCATCTAAGGATATAACGATGGTCTTTACGGAGATGAAGCGCATCGATGGATATAACGCAGGTTTTTACAAAGATGAACGCACCGATGGATATAACTATGGTTTTTATGACGGTGATATATACCAGAGAATATAAGGAAGGTTTTTACGGAGATGAAGCGCACCAGAGAATATAAGGAAGGTTTTTACGGAGAAGAAGCGCATCGATGGATATAACGCTGGCTTTTACGACGATGAAGTGTACCGATGGATATAACGCAGGTTTTTACGACGATGATACGCACTAATGGATATAACGATGGTTTTTACGACGATTATACGCACTGATTGATATAACGATGGTCTTTACGTCTATGAAGCACACCAGAGAATATAAGGAAGGTTTTTACGGAGATGAAGCGCATCAACATATTGGGAACAAGCCTGACAAAGTTTGAAGCGCATCTAAGGATATAACGATGGTCTTTACGGAGATGAAGCGCATCGATGGATATAACGATGGTCTTTACGGAGATGAAGCGCATCGATGGATATAACGCAGGTTTTTACAAAGATGAACGCACCGATGGATATAACCATGCTTTTTACGACGATGAAGCACACCAGAGAATATAAGGAAGGTTTTTACGGAGAAGAAGCGCATGGATGGATATAACGCTGGCTTTTACGACGATAAAGTGTACCGATATATAACGCTGGTTTTTACGACGATGATACGCACTAATGGATATAACGATGGTTTTTACGACTATTATACGCACTGATTGATATAACGATGGTCTTTACGTCTATGAAGCGCACCAGAGAATATAAGGATGGTTTTTACGGAGATATGAAGAGCATCAAAATAATGAGGACAAACCTCACGAAGTTTGAAGGGCATCTAAGGATATAACGCTGGTTTTTACAACGATGAAGCGCATCTAAGGATATAACGATGTTCTTTACGGAGATGAAGCGCATCGATGGATATAACGCAGGTTTTTACAAAGATGAACGCACCGATGGATATAACTATGGTTTTTATGACGGTGATATGCACAAGAGAATATAAGGAAGGTTTTTACGGAGGTGAATCGTACCAGAGAATATAAGAAAGGTTTTTACGGAGAAGAAGCGCATCGATGGATATAACGCTGGCTTTTACGACGATGAAGTGTACCGATGGATATAACGCAGGTTTTTACGACGATGATACGCACTAATGGATATAACGATGGTTTTTACGACGATTATACGCACTGATTGATATAACGATGGTCTTTACGTCTATGAAGCACACCAGAGAATATAAGGAAGGTTTTTACGGAGATGAAGCGCATCAACATATTGGGAACAAGCCTCACGAAGTTTGAAGCGCATCTAAGGATATAACGATGGTCTTTACGGAGATGAAGTGTACCGATGGATATAACGATGGTCTTTACGGAGATGAAGCGCATCGATGGATATAACGCAGGTTTTTACAAAGATGAACGCACCGATGGATATAACCATGCTTTTTACGACGATGAAGCACACCAGAGAATATAAGGAAGGTTTTTACGGAGAAGAAGCGCACGGATGGATATAACGCTGGCTTTTACGACGATGAAGTGTACCGATGGATATAACGCAGGTTTTTACGACGATGATACGCACTAATGGATATAACGATGGTTTTTACGACGATTATACGCACTGATTGATATAACGATGGTCTTTACGTCTATCAAGCACACCAGAGAATATAAGGAAGGTTTTTACGGAGATGAAGCGCATCAACATATTGGCAACAAGCCTCACAAAGTTTGAAGCGCATCTAAGGATATAACGATGTTCTTTACGGAGATGAAGCGCATCGATGGATATAACGCAGGTTTTTACAAAGATGAACGCACCGATGGATATTACTATGGTTTTTATGACGGTGATATGCACCAGAGAATATAAGGAAGGTTTTTACGGAGAAGAAGCGCATCGATGGATATAACGCTGGCTTTTACGACGATGAAGTGTACCGATGGATATAACGCAGGTTTTTACGACGATGATACGCACTGATTGATATAACGATGGTTTTTACGTCTATGAAGCACACCAGAGAATATAAGGAAGGTTTTTACGGAGATGAAGCGCATCAACATATTGGGAACAAGCCTCACAAAGTTTGAAGCGCATCTAAGGATATAACGATGGTCTTTACGGAGATGAAGCGCATCGATGGATATAACGATGGTCTTTACGGAGATGAAGCGCATCGATGGATATAACGCAGGTTTTTACAAAGATGAACGCACCGATGGATATAACCATGCTTTTTACGACGATGAAGCACACTAGAGAATATAAGGAAGGTTTTTACGGAGAAGAAGCGCATGGATGGATATAACGCTGGCTTTTACGACGATAAAGTGTACCGATATATAACGCTGGTTTTTACGACGATGATACGCACTAATGGATATAACGATGGTTTTTACGACTATTATACGCACTGATTGATATAACGATGGTCTTTACGTCTATGAAGCGCACCAGAGAATATAAGGATGGTTTTTACGGAGATATGAAGAGCATCAAAATAATGAGGACAAACCTCACGAAGTTTGAAGGGCATCTAAGGATATAACGCTGGTTTTTACAACGATGAAGCGCATCTAAGGATATAACGATGTTCTTTACGGAGATGAAGCGCATCGATGGATATAACGCAGGTTTTTACAAAGATGAACGCACCGATGGATATAACTATGGTTTTTATGACGGTGATATGCACAAGAGAATATAAGGAAGGTTTTTACGGAGGTGAATCGCACCAGAGAATATAAGAAAGGTTTTTACGGAGAAGAAGCGCATCGATGGATATAACGCTGGCGTTTACGACGATGAAGTGTACCGATGGATATAACGCAGGTTTTTACGACGATGATACGCACTAATGGATATAACGATGGTTTTTACGACGATTATACGCACTGATTGATATAACGATGGTCTTTACGTCTATGAAGCACACCAGAGAATATAAGGAAGGTTTTTACGGAGATGAAGCGCATCAACATATTGGGAACAAGCCTCACGAAGTTTGAAGCGCATCTAAGGATATAACGATGGTCTTTACGGAGATGAAGTGTACCGATGGATATAACGATGGTCTTTACGGAGATGAGGCGCATCGATGGATATAACGCAGGTTTTTACAAAGATGAACGCAGCGATGGATACAACCATGCTTTTTACGACGATGAAGCACACCAGAGAATATAAGGAAGGTTTTTACGGAGAAGAAGCGCACGGATGGATATAACGCTGGCTTTTACGACGATGAAGTGTACCGATGGATATAACGCAGGTTTTTACGACGATGATACGCACTAATGGATATAACGATGGTTTTTACGACGATTATACGCACTGATTGATATAACGATGGTCTTTACGTCTATCAAGCACACCAGAGAATATAAGGAAGGTTTTTACGGAGATGAAGCGCATCAACATATTGGCAACAAGCCTCACAAAGTTTGCAGCGCATCTAAGGATATAACGATGGTCTTTACGGAGATGAAGCGCATCGATGGATATAACGCAGGTTTTTACAAAGATGAACGCACCGATGGATATTACTATGGTTTTTATGACGGTGATATGCACCAGAGAATATAAGGAAGTTTTTTATGGAGATAAAGCGCATCGATGGATATAACGATGGTTTTTACGACGATTATACGCACTGAATGATATAACGATGGTTTTTACGACGGTGAAGCACACCAGAGAATATAAGGAAGGTTTTTGCGGAGATGAAGCGCATCAACATAATGGGAACAAGCCTCACGAAGTTTGAAGGGCATCTAAGGATATAACGCTGGTTTTTACAACGATGAAGCGCATCTAAGGATATAACGATGGTCTTTACGGAGATGAAGCGCATCGATGGATATAACGCAGGTTTTTACAAAGATGAACGCACCGATGGATATAACTATGGTTTTTATGACGGTGATATATACCAGAGAATATAAGGAAGGTTTTTACGGAGATGAAGCGCACCAGAGAATATAAGGAAGGTTTTTACGGAGAAGAAGCGCATCGATGGATATAACGCTGGCTTTTACGACGATGAAGTGTACCGATGGATATAACGCAGGTTTTTACGACGATGATACGCACTAATGGATATAACGATGGTTTTTACGACGATTATACGCACTGATTGATATAACGATGGTCTTTACGTCTATGAAGCACACCAGAGAATATAAGGAAGGTTTTTACGGAGATGAAGCGCATCAACATATTGGGAACAAGCCTGACAAAGTTTGAAGCGCATCTAAGGATATAACGATGGTCTTTACGGAGATGAAGCGCATCGATGGATATAACGATGGTCTTTACGGAGATGAAGCGCATCGATGGATATAACGCAGGTTTTTACAAAGATGAACGCACCGATGGATATAACCATGCTTTTTACGACGATGAAGCACACCAGAGAATATAAGGAAGGTTTTTACGGAGAAGAAGCGCATGGATGGATATAACGCTGGCTTTTACGACGATAAAGTGTACCGATATATAACGCTGGTTTTTACGACGATGATACGCACTAATGGATATAACGATGGTTTTTACGACTATTATACGCACTGATTGATATAACGATGGTCTTTACGTCTATGAAGCGCACCAGAGAATATAAGGATGGTTTTTACGGAGATATGAAGAGCATCAAAATAATGAGGACAAACCTCACGAAGTTTGAAGGGCATCTAAGGATATAACGCTGGTTTTTACAACGATGAAGCGCATCTAAGGATATAACGATGTTCTTTACGGAGATGAAGCGCATCGATGGATATAACGCAGGTTTTTACAAAGATGAACGCACCGATGGATATAACTATGGTTTTTATGACGGTGATATGCACAAGAGAATATAAGGAAGGTTTTTACGGAGGTGAATCGTACCAGAGAATATAAGAAAGGTTTTTACGGAGAAGAAGCGCATCGATGGATATAACGCTGGCTTTTACGACGATGAAGTGTACCGATGGATATAACGCAGGTTTTTACGACGATGATACGCACTAATGGATATAACGATGGTTTTTACGACGATTATACGCACTGATTGATATAACGATGGTCTTTACGTCTATGAAGCACACCAGAGAATATAAGGAAGGTTTTTACGGAGATGAAGCGCATCAACATATTGGGAACAAGCCTCACGAAGTTTGAAGCGCATCTAAGGATATAACGATGGTCTTTACGGAGATGAAGTGTACCGATGGATATAACGATGGTCTTTACGGAGATGAAGCGCATCGATGGATATAACGCAGGTTTTTACAAAGATGAACGCACCGATGGATATAACCATGCTTTTTACGACGATGAAGCACACCAGAGAATATAAGGAAGGTTTTTACGGAGAAGAAGCGCACGGATGGATATAACGCTGGCTTTTACGACGATGAAGTGTACCGATGGATATAACGCAGGTTTTTACGACGATGATACGCACTAATGGATATAACGATGATTTTTACGACGATTATACGCACTGATTGATATAACGATGGTCTTTACGTCTATGAAGCACACCAGAGAATATAAGGAAGGTTTTTACGGAGATGAAGCGCATCAACATATTGGGAACAAGCCTCACGAAGTTTGAAGTGCATCTAAGTATATAACGATGATCTTTACGGAAATGAAGTGTACCGATGGATATAACGATGGTCTTTACGGAGATGAAGCGCATCGATGGATATAACGCAGGTTTTTACAAAGATGAACGTACTGATGGATATAACCATGCTTTTTACGACGATGAAGCACACCAGAGAATATAAGGAAGGTTTTTATGGAGATAAAGCGCATCGATGGATATAACGATGGTTTTTACGACGATTATACGCACTGAATGATATAACGATGGTTTTTACGACGGTGAAGCACACCAGAGAATATAAGGAAGGTTTTTACGGAGATGAAGCGCGTCAACATAATGGGAACAAGCCTCACGAAGTTTCAAGCGCATCTAAGGATATAGCGATGGTCTTTACGGAGATGAAGCGCATCGATGGATATAACGCAGGTTTTTACAAAGATGAACGCACCGATGGATATAACTATGGTTTTTATGACGGTGATATGCACCAGAGAATATAAGGAAGGTTTTTATGGAGATGAAGCGCATCGATGGATATAACGCTGGCTTTTACGACGATGAAGTGTACCGATGGATATAACGATGGTTTTTAGGACGATGAAGCGCACCAGAGTATATAAGGAAGGTTTTTACGGAGATGAAGCGCATCGATGGATATAACGCAGGTTTTTACAAAGATGAACGCACCGATGGATATAACTATGGTTTTTATGACGGTGACATGCACCAGAGAATATAAGGAAGGTTTTTACGGAGATGAAGCGCACCATAGAACATAAGGAAGGTTTTTACGGAGAAGAAGCGCATCGATGGATATAACGCTGGCTTTTACGACGATGAAGTGTACCGATGGATATAACGATGGTCTTTACGGAGATGAAGCGCATCGATGGATATAACGCAGGTTTTTAGAAAGATGAACGCACCGATGGATATAACCATGCTTTTTACGACGTAGAAGCACACCAGAGAATATAAGGAACGTTTTTACGGAGAAGAAGCGCATCGATGGATATAACGCTGGCTTTTACGACGATGAAGTGTACCGATGGATATAACGCAGGTTTTTACGACGATGATACGCACTAATGGATATAACGATGATTTTTACGACGATTATACGCACTGATTGATATAACGATGGTCTTTACGTCTATGAAGCACACCAGAGAATATAAGGAAGGTTTTTACGGAGATGAAGCGCATCAACATATTGGGAACAAGCCTCACGAAGTTTGAAGTGCATCTAAGTATATAACGATGATCTTTACGGAAATGAAGTGTACCGATGGATATAACGATGGTCTTTACGGAGATGAAGCGCATCGATGGATATAACGCAGGTTTTTACAAAGATGAACGTACTGATGGATATAACCATGCTTTTTACGACGATGAAGCACACCAGAGAATATAAGGAAGGTTTTTATGGAGATAAAGCGCATCGATGGATATAACGATGGTTTTTACGACGATTATACGCACTGAATGATATAACGATGGTTTTTACGACGGTGAAGCACACCAGAGAATATAAGGAAGGTTTTTACGGAGATGAAGCGCGTCAACATAATGGGAACAAGCCTCACGAAGTTTCAAGCGCATCTAAGGATATAGCGATGGTCTTTACGGAGATGAAGCGCATCGATGGATATAACGCAGGTTTTTACAAAGATGAACGCACCGATGGATATAACTATGGTTTTTATGACGGTGATATGCACTAGAGAATATAAGGAAGGTTTTTATGGAGATAAGGCGCATCGATGGATATAACGATGGTTTTTACGACGGTGAAGCACAACAGAGAATATAAGGAAAGTTTTTACGGAGATGAAGCGCATCAACATAATGGGAACAAGCCTCACGAAGTTTCAAGCGCATCTAAGGATATAACGCTGGTTTTTACGGAGATGAAGCGCATCGATGGATATAACACTGGCTTTTACGACGATGAAGTGTACCGATGGATATAACGCAGGTTTTTACGACGATGATACGCACTAATGGATATAACGATGATTTTTACGACGATTATACGCACTGAATGATATAACGATGGTTTTTACGACGGTGAAGCACAACAGAGAATATAAGGAAAGTTTTTACGGAGATGAAGCGCATCAACATAATGGGAACAAGCCTCACGAAGTTTCAAGCGCATCTAAGGATATAACGCTGGTTTTTACGGAGATGAAGCGCATCGATGGATATAACACTGGCTTTTACGACGATGAAGTGTACCGATGGATATAACGATGGTTTTTACGACGATTATACGCACTGAATGATATAACGATGGTTTTTACGACGGTGAAGCACACCAGAGAATATAAGGAAGGTTTTTACGGAGATGAAGCGCATCAACATAATGGGAACAAGCCTCACGAAGGTCGAAGCGCATCTAAGGATATAACGCTGATTTTTACGACGATGAAGCGCATCTAAGGATATAACGATGGTCTTTACGGAGATGAAGCGGATCGATTGATATAACGCAGGTTTTTACAAAGATGAACGCACCGATGGATATAACCATGCTTTTTACGACGATGAAGCGCACCAGAGAATATAAGGATGGTTTTTACGAAGATATGAAGAGCATCAAAATAATGAGGACAAACCTCACGAAGTTTGAAGGGCATCTAAGGATATAACGCTGGTTTTTACAACGATGAAGCGCATCTAAGGATATAACGATGGTCTTTACGGAGATGAAGCGCATCGATGGATATAACGCAGGTTTTTACAAAGATGAACGCACCGATGGATATAACTATGGTTTTTATGACGGTGATATGCACAAGAGAATATAAGGAAGGTTTTTACGGAGAAGAAGCGCATCGATGGATATAACGCTGGCTTTTACGACGATGAAGTGTACCGATGGATATAACGCAGGTTTTTACGACGATGATACGCACTGATTGATATAACGATGGTTTTTACGTCTATGAAGCACACCAGAGAATATAAGGAAGGTTTTTACGGAGATGAAGCGCATCAACATATTGGGAACAAGCCTCACAAAGTTTGAAGCGCATCTAAGGATATAACGATGGTCTTTACGGAGATGAAGCGCATCGATGGATATAACGATGGTCTTTACGGAGATGAAGCGCATCGATGGATATAACGCAGGTTTTTACAAAGATGAACGCACCGATGGATATAACCATGCTTTTTACGACGATGAAGCACACTAGAGAATATAAGGAAGGTTTTTACGGAGAAGAAGCGCATGGATGGATATAACGCTGGCTTTTACGACGATAAAGTGTACCGATATATAACGCTGGTTTTTACGACGATGATACGCACTAATGGATATAACGATGGTTTTTACGACTATTATACGCACTGATTGATATAACGATGGTCTTTACGTCTATGAAGCGCACCAGAGAATATAAGGATGGTTTTTACGGAGATATGAAGAGCATCAAAATAATGAGGACAAACCTCACGAAGTTTGAAGGGCATCTAAGGATATAACGCTGGTTTTTACAACGATGAAGCGCATCTAAGGATATAACGATGTTCTTTACGGAGATGAAGCGCATCGATGGATATAACGCAGGTTTTTACAAAGATGAACGCACCGATGGATATAACTATGGTTTTTATGACGGTGATATGCACAAGAGAATATAAGGAAGGTTTTTACGGAGGTGAATCGCACCAGAGAATATAAGAAAGGTTTTTACGGAGAAGAAGCGCATCGATGGATATAACGCTGGCGTTTACGACGATGAAGTGTACCGATGGATATAACGCAGGTTTTTACGACGATGATACGCACTAATGGATATAACGATGGTTTTTACGACGATTATACGCACTGATTGATATAACGATGGTCTTTACGTCTATGAAGCACACCAGAGAATATAAGGAAGGTTTTTACGGAGATGAAGCGCATCAACATATTGGGAACAAGCCTCACGAAGTTTGAAGCGCATCTAAGGATATAACGATGGTCTTTACGGAGATGAAGTGTACCGATGGATATAACGATGGTCTTTACGGAGATGAGGCGCATCGATGGATATAACGCAGGTTTTTACAAAGATGAACGCAGCGATGGATACAACCATGCTTTTTACGACGATGAAGCACACCAGAGAATATAAGGAAGGTTTTTACGGAGAAGAAGCGCACGGATGGATATAACGCTGGCTTTTACGACGATGAAGTGTACCGATGGATATAACGCAGGTTTTTACGACGATGATACGCACTAATGGATATAACGATGGTTTTTACGACGATTATACGCACTGATTGATATAACGATGGTCTTTACGTCTATCAAGCACACCAGAGAATATAAGGAAGGTTTTTACGGAGATGAAGCGCATCAACATATTGGCAACAAGCCTCACAAAGTTTGCAGCGCATCTAAGGATATAACGATGGTCTTTACGGAGATGAAGCGCATCGATGGATATAACGCAGGTTTTTACAAAGATGAACGCACCGATGGATATTACTATGGTTTTTATGACGGTGATATGCACCAGAGAATATAAGGAAGTTTTTTATGGAGATAAAGCGCATCGATGGATATAACGATGGTTTTTACGACGATTATACGCACTGAATGATATAACGATGGTTTTTACGACGGTGAAGCACACCAGAGAATATAAGGAAGGTTTTTGCGGAGATGAAGCGCATCAACATAATGGGAACAAGCCTCACGAAGTTTGAAGGGCATCTAAGGATATAACGCTGGTTTTTACAACGATGAAGCGCATCTAAGGATATAACGATGGTCTTTACGGAGATGAAGCGCATCGATGGATATAACGCAGGTTTTTACAAAGATGAACGCACCGATGGATATAACTATGGTTTTTATGACGGTGATATATACCAGAGAATATAAGGAAGGTTTTTACGGAGATGAAGCGCACCAGAGAATATAAGGAAGGTTTTTACGGAGAAGAAGCGCATCGATGGATATAACGCTGGCTTTTACGACGATGAAGTGTACCGATGGATATAACGCAGGTTTTTACGACGATGATACGCACTAATGGATATAACGATGGTTTTTACGACGATTATACGCACTGATTGATATAACGATGGTCTTTACGTCTATGAAGCACACCAGAGAATATAAGGAAGGTTTTTACGGAGATGAAGCGCATCAACATATTGGGAACAAGCCTGACAAAGTTTGAAGCGCATCTAAGGATATAACGATGGTCTTTACGGAGATGAAGCGCATCGATGGATATAACGATGGTCTTTACGGAGATGAAGCGCATCGATGGATATAACGCAGGTTTTTACAAAGATGAACGCACCGATGGATATAACCATGCTTTTTACGACGATGAAGCACACCAGAGAATATAAGGAAGGTTTTTACGGAGAAGAAGCGCATGGATGGATATAACGCTGGCTTTTACGACGATAAAGTGTACCGATATATAACGCTGGTTTTTACGACGATGATACGCACTAATGGATATAACGATGGTTTTTACGACTATTATACGCACTGATTGATATAACGATGGTCTTTACGTCTATGAAGCGCACCAGAGAATATAAGGATGGTTTTTACGGAGATATGAAGAGCATCAAAATAATGAGGACAAACCTCACGAAGTTTGAAGGGCATCTAAGGATATAACGCTGGTTTTTACAACGATGAAGCGCATCTAAGGATATAACGATGTTCTTTACGGAGATGAAGCGCATCGATGGATATAACGCAGGTTTTTACAAAGATGAACGCACCGATGGATATAACTATGGTTTTTATGACGGTGATATGCACAAGAGAATATAAGGAAGGTTTTTACGGAGGTGAATCGTACCAGAGAATATAAGAAAGGTTTTTACGGAGAAGAAGCGCATCGATGGATATAACGCTGGCTTTTACGACGATGAAGTGTACCGATGGATATAACGCAGGTTTTTACGACGATGATACGCACTAATGGATATAACGATGGTTTTTACGACGATTATACGCACTGATTGATATAACGATGGTCTTTACGTCTATGAAGCACACCAGAGAATATAAGGAAGGTTTTTACGGAGATGAAGCGCATCAACATATTGGGAACAAGCCTCACGAAGTTTGAAGCGCATCTAAGGATATAACGATGGTCTTTACGGAGATGAAGTGTACCGATGGATATAACGATGGTCTTTACGGAGATGAAGCGCATCGATGGATATAACGCAGGTTTTTACAAAGATGAACGCACCGATGGATATAACCATGCTTTTTACGACGATGAAGCACACCAGAGAATATAAGGAAGGTTTTTACGGAGAAGAAGCGCACGGATGGATATAACGCTGGCTTTTACGACGATGAAGTGTACCGATGGATATAACGCAGGTTTTTACGACGATGATACGCACTAATGGATATAACGATGGTTTTTACGACGATTATACGCACTGATTGATATAACGATGGTCTTTACGTCTATCAAGCACACCAGAGAATATAAGGAAGGTTTTTACGGAGATGAAGCGCATCAACATATTGGCAACAAGCCTCACAAAGTTTGAAGCGCATCTAAGGATATAACGATGTTCTTTACGGAGATGAAGCGCATCGATGGATATAACGCAGGTTTTTACAAAGATGAACGCACCGATGGATATTACTATGGTTTTTATGACGGTGATATGCACCAGAGAATATAAGGAAGGTTTTTACGGAGAAGAAGCGCATCGATGGATATAACGCTGGCTTTTACGACGATGAAGTGTACCGATGGATATAACGCAGGTTTTTACGACGATGATACGCACTGATTGATATAACGATGGTTTTTACGTCTATGAAGCACACCAGAGAATATAAGGAAGGTTTTTACGGAGATGAAGCGCATCAACATATTGGGAACAAGCCTCACAAAGTTTGAAGCGCATCTAAGGATATAACGATGGTCTTTACGGAGATGAAGCGCATCGATGGATATAACGATGGTCTTTACGGAGATGAAGCGCATCGATGGATATAACGCAGGTTTTTACAAAGATGAACGCACCGATGGATATAACCATGCTTTTTACGACGATGAAGCACACTAGAGAATATAAGGAAGGTTTTTACGGAGAAGAAGCGCATGGATGGATATAACGCTGGCTTTTACGACGATAAAGTGTACCGATATATAACGCTGGTTTTTACGACGATGATACGCACTAATGGATATAACGATGGTTTTTACGACTATTATACGCACTGATTGATATAACGATGGTCTTTACGTCTATGAAGCGCACCAGAGAATATAAGGATGGTTTTTACGGAGATATGAAGAGCATCAAAATAATGAGGACAAACCTCACGAAGTTTGAAGGGCATCTAAGGATATAACGCTGGTTTTTACAACGATGAAGCGCATCTAAGGATATAACGATGTTCTTTACGGAGATGAAGCGCATCGATGGATATAACGCAGGTTTTTACAAAGATGAACGCACCGATGGATATAACTATGGTTTTTATGACGGTGATATGCACAAGAGAATATAAGGAAGGTTTTTACGGAGGTGAATCGCACCAGAGAATATAAGAAAGGTTTTTACGGAGAAGAAGCGCATCGATGGATATAACGCTGGCGTTTACGACGATGAAGTGTACCGATGGATATAACGCAGGTTTTTACGACGATGATACGCACTAATGGATATAACGATGGTTTTTACGACGATTATACGCACTGATTGATATAACGATGGTCTTTACGTCTATGAAGCACACCAGAGAATATAAGGAAGGTTTTTACGGAGATGAAGCGCATCAACATATTGGGAACAAGCCTCACGAAGTTTGAAGCGCATCTAAGGATATAACGATGGTCTTTACGGAGATGAAGTGTACCGATGGATATAACGATGGTCTTTACGGAGATGAGGCGCATCGATGGATATAACGCAGGTTTTTACAAAGATGAACGCAGCGATGGATACAACCATGCTTTTTACGACGATGAAGCACACCAGAGAATATAAGGAAGGTTTTTACGGAGAAGAAGCGCACGGATGGATATAACGCTGGCTTTTACGACGATGAAGTGTACCGATGGATATAACGCAGGTTTTTACGACGATGATACGCACTAATGGATATAACGATGGTTTTTACGACGATTATACGCACTGATTGATATAACGATGGTCTTTACGTCTATCAAGCACACCAGAGAATATAAGGAAGGTTTTTACGGAGATGAAGCGCATCAACATATTGGCAACAAGCCTCACAAAGTTTGCAGCGCATCTAAGGATATAACGATGGTCTTTACGGAGATGAAGCGCATCGATGGATATAACGCAGGTTTTTACAAAGATGAACGCACCGATGGATATTACTATGGTTTTTATGACGGTGATATGCACCAGAGAATATAAGGAAGTTTTTTATGGAGATAAAGCGCATCGATGGATATAACGATGGTTTTTACGACGATTATACGCACTGAATGATATAACGATGGTTTTTACGACGGTGAAGCACACCAGAGAATATAAGGAAGGTTTTTGCGGAGATGAAGCGCATCAACATAATGGGAACAAGCCTCACGAAGTTTGAAGGGCATCTAAGGATATAACGCTGGTTTTTACAACGATGAAGCGCATCTAAGGATATAACGATGGTCTTTACGGAGATGAAGCGCATCGATGGATATAACGCAGGTTTTTACAAAGATGAACGCACCGATGGATATAACTATGGTTTTTATGACGGTGATATATACCAGAGAATATAAGGAAGGTTTTTACGGAGATGAAGCGCACCAGAGAATATAAGGAAGGTTTTTACGGAGAAGAAGCGCATCGATGGATATAACGCTGGCTTTTACGACGATGAAGTGTACCGATGGATATAACGCAGGTTTTTACGACGATGATACGCACTAATGGATATAACGATGGTTTTTACGACGATTATACGCACTGATTGATATAACGATGGTCTTTACGTCTATGAAGCACACCAGAGAATATAAGGAAGGTTTTTACGGAGATGAAGCGCATCAACATATTGGGAACAAGCCTGACAAAGTTTGAAGCGCATCTAAGGATATAACGATGGTCTTTACGGAGATGAAGCGCATCGATGGATATAACGATGGTCTTTACGGAGATGAAGCGCATCGATGGATATAACGCAGGTTTTTACAAAGATGAACGCACCGATGGATATAACCATGCTTTTTACGACGATGAAGCACACCAGAGAATATAAGGAAGGTTTTTACGGAGAAGAAGCGCATGGATGGATATAACGCTGGCTTTTACGACGATAAAGTGTACCGATATATAACGCTGGTTTTTACGACGATGATACGCACTAATGGATATAACGATGGTTTTTACGACTATTATACGCACTGATTGATATAACGATGGTCTTTACGTCTATGAAGCGCACCAGAGAATATAAGGATGGTTTTTACGGAGATATGAAGAGCATCAAAATAATGAGGACAAACCTCACGAAGTTTGAAGGGCATCTAAGGATATAACGCTGGTTTTTACAACGATGAAGCGCATCTAAGGATATAACGATGTTCTTTACGGAGATGAAGCGCATCGATGGATATAACGCAGGTTTTTACAAAGATGAACGCACCGATGGATATAACTATGGTTTTTATGACGGTGATATGCACAAGAGAATATAAGGAAGGTTTTTACGGAGGTGAATCGTACCAGAGAATATAAGAAAGGTTTTTACGGAGAAGAAGCGCATCGATGGATATAACGCTGGCTTTTACGACGATGAAGTGTACCGATGGATATAACGCAGGTTTTTACGACGATGATACGCACTAATGGATATAACGATGGTTTTTACGACGATTATACGCACTGATTGATATAACGATGGTCTTTACGTCTATGAAGCACACCAGAGAATATAAGGAAGGTTTTTACGGAGATGAAGCGCATCAACATATTGGGAACAAGCCTCACGAAGTTTGAAGCGCATCTAAGGATATAACGATGGTCTTTACGGAGATGAAGTGTACCGATGGATATAACGATGGTCTTTACGGAGATGAAGCGCATCGATGGATATAACGCAGGTTTTTACAAAGATGAACGCACCGATGGATATAACCATGCTTTTTACGACGATGAAGCACACCAGAGAATATAAGGAAGGTTTTTACGGAGAAGAAGCGCACGGATGGATATAACGCTGGCTTTTACGACGATGAAGTGTACCGATGGATATAACGCAGGTTTTTACGACGATGATACGCACTAATGGATATAACGATGGTTTTTACGACGATTATACGCACTGATTGATATAACGATGGTCTTTACGTCTATCAAGCACACCAGAGAATATAAGGAAGGTTTTTACGGAGATGAAGCGCATCAACATATTGGCAACAAGCCTCACAAAGTTTGAAGCGCATCTAAGGATATAACGATGTTCTTTACGGAGATGAAGCGCATCGATGGATATAACGCAGGTTTTTACAAAGATGAACGCACCGATGGATATTACTATGGTTTTTATGACGGTGATATGCACCAGAGAATATAAGGAAGGTTTTTATGGAGATAAAGCGCATCGATGGATATAACGATGGTTTTTAAGACGATTATACGCACTGAATGATATAACGATGGTTTTTACGACGGTGAAGCACACCAGAGAATATAAGGAAGGTTTTTACGGAGATGAAGCGCATCAACATAATGGGAACAAGCCTCACGAAGTTTGAAGGGCATCTAAGGATATAACGCTGGTTTTTACAACGATGAAGCGCATCTAAGGATATAACGATGGTCTTTACGGAGATGAAGCGCATCGATGGATATAACGCAGGTTTTTACAAAGATGAACGCACCGATGGATATAACTATGGTTTTTATGACGGTGATATGTACCAGAGAATATAAGGAAGGTTTTTACGGAGATGAAGCGCACCAGAGAATATAAGGAAGGTTTTTACGGAGAAGAAGCGCATCGATGGATATAACGCTGGCTTTTACGACGATGAAGTGTACCGATGGATATAACGCAGGTTTTTACGACGATGATACGCACTAATGGATATAACGATGGTTTTTACGACGATTATACGCACTGATTGATATAACGATGGTCTTTACGTCTATGAAGCACACCAGAGAATATAAGGAAGGTTTTTACGGAGATGAAGCGCATCAACATATTGGGAACAAGCCTGACAAAGTTTGAAGCGCATCTAAGGATATAACGATGGTCTTTACGGAGATGAAGCGCATCGATGGATATAACGATGGTCTTTACGGAGATGAAGCGCATCGATGGATATAACGCAGGTTTTTACAAAGATGAACGCACCGATGGATATAACCATGCTTTTTACGACGATGAAGCACACCAGAGAATATAAGGAAGGTTTTTACGGAGAAGAAGCGCATGGATGGATATAACGCTGGCTTTTACGACGATAAAGTGTACCGATATATAACGCTGGTTTTTACGACGATGATACGCACTAATGGATATAACGATGGTTTTTACGACTATTATACGCACTGATTGATATAACGATGGTCTTTACGTCTATGAAGCGCACCAGAGAATATAAGGATGGTTTTTACGGAGATATGAAGAGCATCAAAATAATGAGGACAAACCTCACGAAGTTTGAAGGGCATCTAAGGATATAACGCTGGTTTTTACAACGATGAAGCGCATCTAAGGATATAACGATGTTCTTTACGGAGATGAAGCGCATCGATGGATATAACGCAGGTTTTTACAAAGATGAACGCACCGATGGATATAACTATGGTTTTTATGACGGTGATATGCACAAGAGAATATAAGGAAGGTTTTTACGGAGGTGAATCGTACCAGAGAATATAAGAAAGGTTTTTACGGAGAAGAAGCGCATCGATGGATATAACGCTGGCTTTTACGACGATGAAGTGTACCGATGGATATAACGCAGGTTTTTACGACGATGATACGCACTAATGGATATAACGATGGTTTTTACGACGATTATACGCACTGATTGATATAACGATGGTCTTTACGTCTATGAAGCACACCAGAGAATATAAGGAAGGTTTTTACGGAGATGAAGCGCATCAACATATTGGGAACAAGCCTCACGAAGTTTGAAGCGCATCTAAGGATATAACGATGTTCTTTACGGAGATGAAGCGCATCGATGGATATAACGCAGGTTTTTACAAAGATGAACGCACCGATGGATATTACTATGGTTTTTATGACGGTGATATGCACCAGAGAATATAAGGAAGGTTTTTATGGAGATAAAGCGCATCGATGGATATAACGATGGTTTTTAAGACGATTATACGCACTGAATGATATAACGATGGTTTTTACGACGGTGAAGCACACCAGAGAATATAAGGAAGGTTTTTACGGAGATGAAGCGCATCAACATAATGGGAACAAGCCTCACGAAGTTTGAAGGGCATCTAAGGATATAACGCTGGTTTTTACAACGATGAAGCGCATCTAAGGATATAACGATGGTCTTTACGGAGATGAAGCGCATCGATGGATATAACGCAGGTTTTTACAAAGATGAACGCACCGATGGATATAACTATGGTTTTTATGACGGTGATATGTACCAGAGAATATAAGGAAGGTTTTTACGGAGATGAAGCGCACCAGAGAATATAAGGAAGGTTTTTACGGAGAAGAAGCGCATCGATGGATATAACGCTGGCTTTTACGACGATGAAGTGTACCGAGGGATATAACGCAGGTTTTTACGACGATGATACGCACTAATGGATATAACGATGGTTTTTACGACGATTATACGCACTGATTGATATAACGATGGTCTTTACGTCTATGAAGCACACCAGAGAATATAAGGAAGGTTTTTACGGAGATGAAGCGCATCAACATATTGGGAACAAGCCTCACGAAGTTTGAAGCGCATCTAAGGATATAACGATTGTCTTTACGGAGATGAAGTGTACCGATGAATATAACGATGGTCTTTACGGAGATGAAGCGCATCGATGGATATAACGCAGGTTTTTACAAAGATGAACGCACCGATGGATATAACCATGCTTTTTACGACGATGAAGCACACCAGAGAATACAAGGAAGGTTTTTACGGAGAAGAAGCGCATGGATGGATATAACGCTGGCTTTTACGACGATGAAGTGTACCGATGGATATAACGCTGGTTTTTACGACGATGAAGCGCATCTAAGGATATAACGATGGTTTTTACGACGATTATACGCACTGATTGATATAACGATGGTCTTTACGTCTATGAAGCACACCAGAGAATATAAGGAAGGTTTTTACGGAGATGAAGCGCATCAACATATTGGGAACAAGCCTCACGAAGTTTGAAGCGCATCTAAGGATATAACGATGGTCTTTACGGAGATGAAGTGTACCGATGGATATAACGATGGTCTTTACGGAGATGAAGCGCATCGATGGATATAACGCAGGTTTTTACAAAGATGAACGCACCGATGGATATAACCATGCTTTTTACGACGATGAAGCACACCAGAGAATATAAGGAAGGTTTTTACGGAGAAGAAGCGCATGGATGGATATAACGCTGGCTTTTACGACGATGAAGTGTACCGATGGATATAACGCAGGTTTTTACGACGATTATACGCACTAATGGATATAACGATGGTTTTTACGACGATTATACGCACTGATTGATATAACGATGGTCTTTACGTCTATCAAGCACACCAGAGAATATAAGGAAGGTTTTTACGGAGATGAAGCGCATCAACATATTGGGAACAAGCCTCACAAAGTTTGAAGCGCACCTAAGGATATAACGATGGTCTTTACGGAGATGAAGCGCATCGATGGATATAACGCAGGTTTTTACAAAGATGAACGCACCGATGGATATAACCATGCTTTTTACGACGATGAAGCACACCAGAGAATACAAGGAAGGTTTTTACGGAGAAGAAGCGCATGGATGGATATAACGCTGGCTTTTACGACGATGAAGTGTACCGATGGATATAACGCTGGTTTTTACGACGATGAAGCGCATCTAAGGATATAACGATGGTCTTTACGGAGATGAAGCGCATCGATGGATATAACGCTGGTTTTTACAAAGATGAACGAAAGTAGAGGGGTATGAGAAAACTTATATTCTCTCTTTCTCCCTCTCTCTCTCTCTCTCTCTCTATCTTGGTCTATATGGATGAAAAAATTTATAATTATACTTTTGCTTTAAAAATTAGGTTTTCTCTTGCGCGCACTCACGGGAAACAAAGAATTTCGAATTCGTACATATTGGAATACATGCTATCTACTGCTGTTATCGCGCGATTTGTTTCCTCCGCGTGTAGAAATGAAATTAGCTTTCCTCCATATGTATATTACTCTCGCGCTGTGCAAAATTTTATACAATAATCGTATAACTACAAAACTTGAGAAAAGAAAGAAAGCTATCGAGTAAAATAGAAACTTTTCCGATGTTTCCAATAATCTATTCCACATCCATTTCTAATATTTGTGTGCTTCATTTTTCTTCAGTTTATTTTCATTTATATTTTTTCTTGATCCGCACTTGTGATTGTGGTTAACTTTTTTTTTATTCCTGGCGTCAATGTTCTCCTGACCATCGATCTTGAGCAAAAGGTATTACCGAGAGAGGAAGAAACAAATACAGAGTCAGAGAAAGACATACAGAGAGAGAGAGAGAGAGAGACAGACAGACAGACAGACAGACAGACAGAAAGAGAGAGAAACAGTGAGAGAGAGAGAGAGAGAGTGAGTGAGTGAGTTCATTTATTTGCCTTGGGGTAGTACCCCGTCTGGCTACAAAGAAAAAATACAAAAGTTTATCAAGGGTTGCAAACAATTTAACATGCAACCATTAACCGTATGTAGGCGATATGCAGGTATACGGGAACAAGATATCCCTTATAGGTTTAAGTAGTAATAACAGCGAGAAATTGAACTTAACAATTTACGAGATCAAATAAAGAATAAACGTAACTTAAAACTAATAAAATATATAGTAGGGCGAAAAATAATAACAGTGATGATAATAAAACATAGCGTATTATAAGCCGAGTACTGTCGTAATTCGAAAAGGCCTGTGAAAAATAATCGAACAATGGTCATGGATCAACAGTATGACAACACCTCATGAAACAGACAACACATAAGGATTATAGCCTTGCGAGTATGACTGCTGGGAGTTGGGAGGGATGAAGCAAGTAGATATCTAGATAGCGACCACGAACTTCCAGGTAGAGATTGGAGGTAGTAAATTACGAGGCGTGAAAAGGTAGTATGGGAGCAGGAAGGTGGTAGAGGGCTTCAAGTGGAACAAAATTTTCGAAACGAGCAAGAGTACTCCAAGCAGTGATTTCGAGCGTGAACAAAAGTGAGCGAAACCAATTTTTAAATTCAGTTAGGCGATCGGGAGAAAAATCTGTTACACTGAGACGATTTAGTAAGCGAGAGGCACTGATGGTAAAAGAGTTATTCCAAGCCTGGGTGCGGGGAGCACCATAGTTAAGACAGGAAGGAGGGTTCCGTTTTGACCTATTTGAGAACGTGACACAAATTGGGTCTGAGAAATGATTCAGGAGCTGAGAAGGAGTTTTATGGGAAAGAGCTTTATACGCAAGAGTGCCAAGAGCAAGAAGTCGCTTGTTTGCTAATGAAAGCTATTTTAGTTGGAGCCTGTGGTAGGTAACATGAGAGAATATACTGTTTGTCGGAATAAAAGGGATATGACCGACTACGAAACGGGTACAGGCGTTTTGGGCGATTTGGAGTTCAGAGATCCGAGTTTTATCAAGGTCCAGCAGGAGAGTTAAACAATACTCGAAGTGGGGAAAAACAAGGGACTCGACAAGTTGTTTACGGAGGGGCTGATGCAAAGAGCGTTTGTAGTGCTTGAGTGAGTGAAGGGAAGAGTAGACTCTGCGAACGGTGGTTGCGGCATGGAACTTCCAGTCGAGGGTACTGGCTAACGTGACACCAAGATTTTTGATAGTCCTGGAGTAGGGAATGGAGGTACCAAGTACGGAGATACGTGAGAGATTATTGAAGTCGATGCGCGAGATATAGAGTTCACTGCCAAAGATGATGACTTGAGTTTTAGAGGGATTAATGGATAGGCCGTTTAAGAGAGCCCATTGGATAACCTCATCCGCATCGTACTGAGCTTGGGCAATCCCTTCGGCAAGATTGTTGTAGTCACAGTGCACGTAAATTTGAAGATCATCCGCATACAACATATAATTTGCATAACGGAGGACACGGGGGAGGTCGTTAATGAAAATAGCGAAAAGAAGGGGACCTAGGACGCTGCCTTGCGGCACACTAGTAGCAGTGCGCAGCCACTCCGAAACTTTTCCGCCAGCATCCACTACAGCCTGAAGTCTATCAGCGAGATAGCTGAAAAACCACTTGAGTGTGGCGTCACTGACCGTTATGGAGCGCAGCTTCCTGATCAAAATGGTATGTGATATGGAATCAAACGCTTTGGAATAGTCAAACATAACCATAATGGTTAGTTTGCGCTTGTCAATGGCGTGACGAATATCGTCAACAACTGTAAGGAGAGCAGTTTCGGTGCTATGACCACGACGAAAACCAGATTGACGAGGGGACAAAATATTATGGGATTCAAGGTGGTGAGAGAGTTGTGCATGTATAAGACGTTCAAATGTCTTGCACAATTCACAAATTTTGGCGATCGGACGAGTATCAGAGGGAGATAGGGGGTTGCATACCTTTGAGAGGGGACAGATGAGGGTGCGTTTCCAATCGGAGGGAAAAGAACCAGAAGTCATGGACTTGTTGAAAAGTGAAGCAACATACGGAGCAATTACAGGTGCAACAAGTTTAAGCATTTTGGACGAGATACCATCCAGTCCTTGGCCAGGAGACATGCTATTAATGAGCGCATTCTCAACTTCGTTGACGGAGAAGGTGCACAGAGAAAACATGGGAAGGTTGAAAGTATGAGGAGGGGGTTCAGATAGGATGGCTTGAAACTCATCCAGGGTGATAGGCGGGAGTTTGTTGGCAACGGACGCATAATGCCGATTAAGGGCATCGGCATCGAAAAAAAGAAGAGGAGAGGGATGGGAGGGTTTGCTGACTCCAAGGGCATTTATTTCACGCCACTTAGATTTACAGTCAGCAGCAGAATCAATTCTCGATTTTATAAAAGAGTTTTTTGCTGCAGATAAGTCGTTAGAGACTTTCGAGCGAAGCGATTTATAAATACGAACATCAGTGGGATGTTGCGTGGATTTTGCGATGGTATATGCGCAGTCACGTTTACGCATGAGGGAGCGGATTTGGGGGGAGACCCATGGCTTTAGCTTGGATGATAAAGCAATAGTGCGAATAGGAGAAACAAGGTCAAAGGACGAGGAGATGTTCTTCGCAATCAAGCGTTGAAGATTGTCAACATAGTCTAAAGATAGCGATAGGGAAGGACTGGCGTTGGTAGAGAGTATAGGTAGGGAGTTGAAACTCTCATGCACGGTACCTAACAGAATTTCAGTATTTATGGAGGAAAGTTGTCGTGTGCAAATGGTTTTCTTGAAGTGTTCAGTACGAGCGTAAGCAAGGTGTAACTCAATGAAGTCATGGCCCGCGATAAAGGGCGCATGCGATTGTGAGAACTATACAACCTTGCTTATGTCGTTGGTAATAAAAAGATCAAGCGTGGTGTGGGAGGGAGGAGACTTGCCAATGATATGGTGAGTAGGTTCAAGAGAGACTACACTTAGTCCGCTGTTTACAATCAGAGTGCGGAGTGTACAAGCATCAGAAAGGGAGGAAGATGATAAGTCCGCATTAAAGTCGCCAGTGATTAAAACGTTTTTGAAGTGAGGAAGATAGGCAGATAAACAATTGAAAAAGTGAAAAGGAGCGTGAGCATGGGGAGGACGGTAAAGGACGGCAAATAGCAGTTTATAATTGGCATACTTTATTTCACAGAGGATAAATTCAGGAGTGTTATCATAGTGTGGGTCCGAAGTGACTAGAATATTGACGCTGAAATGAGTTCGCATATATATCGCAACCCCGCCTCCTTTTTTGCCGACACGATCGAGGCGGAAAAATTTGAAACCCTCGATGGCTAGATGAGTATCGGGGAAATCAGGTTGTAAAGAGGTTTCGGTTATCGCAATGATGTCGAAGTACGTGGAGGAACATTTGGCTTGTAGTAGGGAAAAATGAGTGAATGAGTCTAAACGATTAATGTTAATGTGACCGATGGAAAGGTGATGTTGTACGCGTGCAGCCGGTTTGAGATCAAACTGTCATGAAGACATTGTATCAGATGGTTCATCACTGGTCTGTTGTAGTGGGTTAGCCAGGGAGGCTTCAGGTTGATGTTGAAGTGGAGCAGCAGAAGAAGTACGATTTTCTCCAGAGTTTGAGGTACGAGATGGGAGGAATCGTGGAAAATCATCAGAAGACAAGATTGGGATGGGCGTAGCACGATGATTCTTCTGCATGCATACGCGAAGATTCAGGACTACTGGGCGACCAAGGTTATGCCTGTTGCTAAAAGAGAGGGCTAACGAGAATAGATCAAATACAGGCTTGGGCCAGAGCGGACGGATGTAAACTGGCGATCTGCCACCGCAACCAAAGACATCCAGAGAGGTCTTGTCTTTCAACTTTGAAGAAGACTTGACCACTTTGTCTCGCAGCAGTGGGCTGCCAAGTTGAAATACAAATGCGGAAGTGTTTGTCCGATTTGCATTGTTAATTTGAGGTGCTGAGGAGTGGGTGGCGATGGTTGCCGAGTTGCGAGGAGGCAATTGAGTTTGAGTGTCTTGGCGAGTGGCCGAAATCCACTCCCGACAGGCGTAGATGGAAGGGCAGTCACAGCCTTCACCAAAGCCAAGGAACGATAAGAGGGCTTTGGCAGCTTGGTAGTGTGTGCCTGTGAACGTTAATGGAAGGCCAAAAACAAGAATTTCACATTCGTCGGCAAGCGATGAGAACATGTCTCGACGTTGGTTGTCAGTGGCATTTTGAGAGACAGTATGGTGGATCGAAGACATGAATTCATTTTGGAATTTCTCATTTGCTTTTCGGTCTCTCATATCAGCGAGAAATTCCTGACGAAAGCTGACGAACCACGGTGGAGGAGCAGATGAGTCCGCCATGTTTACAGGGGTAACAAGCGGTGATGGCTGAGTAGAGCAGAGTTGCTTCACGTTGCGAAATAGTGGAGATTGAGGAGATGTTGCCGTGCGTTTTTTTGATGCGAAATACGCAACAGGAGTAACGGAGGTCGCGTTAGATGTAGCGGGTGGCGAACAAGTTGTAGCAAAAGACGGAGAACGTGATAGGGTATTCCTAGGAATAATGTTAGACGCAGGGCGACAACCGCTACAGATAATAGCGCCCGGCGACGCAACTGGGCTAACACA
Source organism: Phymastichus coffea (assembly GCF_024137745.1). Taxonomy (NCBI): domain Eukaryota; kingdom Metazoa; phylum Arthropoda; class Insecta; order Hymenoptera; family Eulophidae; genus Phymastichus; species Phymastichus coffea. Next base: position 234,465 of record NW_026706822.1, on the reverse strand, counting down.
ATGCGAGTGGAACAATTCAAAACAAACAGTGCACTGAACTGAGCGGTCAGTCTTACGATTTATAGATGAGTTACAGAATGCGCATAATGTAACCATTAAAGGCGTCGATAAAAATTAGAGATACGCAGATTTTCGTAATAAGCAGTTTGAAATGCGCGCCAGTAATAAGACAACGCGGTCAGTGGCGACAGAGAGAACTGATGAGTTGCGCAATTAGACAGTCGGTAACGCAGGTAACTAAAATGCCATCAGTCGATAAAACAGGGCTACTGAGAGGTATACAATGATGGAACTGAAAAGAAATGCCCTTGAAAAATGCAAATTCCAATTACACTAATTAATTGCAGACCATTGACATGCACTGCAGAAAAATTGAATATGAAAACTCTCTCGCTAAATACTTAGAAGTTAGTACATGCACACACTGGCAATAGATACAGCAAAAACCGCAATAACACGTACAACCGCAAACAAAAGTCAATTTTCAGCAGTACGAGACCAAGATGAAAACACCAGGGGATGCGGCATTGACCAGGTTAAGGTTGAGGAGGCTCGATGTCAAGGCATGTAGAAGATGCAGCGACAAACATTGTAAGCGTAGGTGTAAAGCGTTGTTTGCGTTTACGTGTGTGGCGTTGATTGTGCTGTTGAGTGAGGCGTAGATTGGAGGTTATGTTGTGTAGCAGGTGTTTAATCGCAACTGTGGCTCGAAAAAGGCAATAAAAATTGCGATTTATTGCCCAAGCATGAGAGCCAGAGTTAGCGATCGCCCAGAGAGAGAGAGAGAGCGTGTACTTGTGCGTCCGTGCGTCCTACGACCTCGTGTACCTTGCTACCTATTACGCTGAGAGAGATAGACAGACAGACAGACAAAGAGACAGAAAGAGAGAGAAACAGTGAGAAAGAGAGAGAGAGAGAGAGAGAGAGAGAGATAGACAGACAGACAGACAGAGAGACAGACAGAGAGAGAAACAGTGAGAGAGAGACAGAATGAGAGCGGGCAACTCTCAATCTGATCTTTCAATTGCTTTTGTCTTTTTCTCTTATTGTACCATGGAGTCATTCTAAGCCAGACTTTGTTTGTTTTGTGAAAATTCGTTTGACACAGATGATATTAAGTGTAACGGTCCTATTTATGAGCTATTTATTAGATCACTGAATTACCACAACCAGTCCAACGCATCTATCTGTTTATTCAAATTAATACATTAAGTGGCGCTACCTTACTGTTTACTTGATTGTATTCATATAAGAGTCGAATCAAAATAAATAGCGTGCCGTCACAAAGTAATAGATATAGATATAATGATTTTTGTGATTAAGAAAAATATGTTAATTAGAGATAATTTTCATATAACAAAGCATTTGTTATATAGATTTTAGTACGTAGATTCAGAATATAATAACACAAATTGAGTAGTAGATAAGCAATGTATGTTCTGGGACATAAAGGAGCCGACAAAGGATGCCGCCAATGTATAAGGATACGTGTATGTTCTGGGACACAAAGGAGCCGTCCGATGAAGGTGTGAAGGTAGTGACACCTTTTAATTTATGGTCAGACCCCATGGTGAGTGTCTAAAAGGCATTTGATGTACCTTTGATACCTTCCGCGTGCCACTGTGCCCCATGCTGAGTGTTAAAGGGCATTTGATGTTGGTTTGACACCTCGCGCGCGCCGCCAATGTATAAGGGATATGTGTATGTTCTGGGACACAAAGAGGCCGCCCGATGAAGGTGTCGCGATAGTGACACCTTTTAATCGTGATAAGGTGAGACCCCATGCTGAGTGTTGCATTTGATGTTCGTCCGACACCTCCCGCGTGCCAGTGGGCCCCTTCGACAGTGACCTCCCCCCCCACCCACCCACCCACAGAGGTTGTTAAGGTAGGATGCTGTAGAAGTCGGTAGGGTGTTTGATGAACTATATGCTTATGCTCGCTGAGTGTGGACCCTCGGAGAGGGGGTAGCGTCTCTAGCTTGCTAGGCGCGTACGCCGTATAGTGCGGATGCTGTTTTCACTCTCTCTCTCTCTCTCTCTATCCCTCCCTCTCGCTCTCCTTCGATAGTAGGACGTTTATGCTGGATGAGTGTGGACCCTCGGAGAGAGGGTAGCGTCTCTAGTTTACTAGGCGCGTACACCGTATAGTGCGGATGCTGTTCTCTCTCTCTCTCTCTCTCTCTCTCTCTCTATCCCTCTCTCTCGCTCTCCTTCGATAGTAGGGCGCTTATGCTGGATGAGTGTGGACCCTCGGAGAGAGGGTAGCGTCTCTAGTTTACTAGGCGCGTACGCCGTATAGTGTGGATGCTGTTCTCTCCCCCTCTCTCTCTCTCTCTCTCTCTCTCTCTATCCCTCTCTCTCGCTCTCCTTCGATAGTAGGGCGCTTATGCTAGCTGAGTATGGGCCCTCGGAGAGGGGGTAGCGTCTCTAGCTTGCTAGACGTAGCCACCACCCACCCACCCACCTCCTACCTTTCGTCTGACTACTCCTTTCTTCAACCTACAGCGCCGAAACCGCTGCTTTCAGCGCCACCATAGTGCTTAAAAGCCGTGTTCGATTGGAAAAGAGCGCAGTCTTTCGAGACAGCCCGCTTCACTAGCTTTCTTAGCAGTGACAAGCAGTAGTAGTAGTAGTAGTAGTAGTAGTAGTAGTACTAGTAGTAGTAGTAGTATTACTAGTTATCCTACGTGCATTTTCATTACAATGGCTTCTATTTCTTATTTTGAAAATACAGTACGCGATTTATGGAAAGCCTATTTCAACTCAGACACTAATAAGGATGATTTTATTAGATGGAAAAATATAATAATTACAGCTTTGCATTCTCTTGAAGAATATATGTTACGGCCTAACTTAAGTAGAGCAATACGACAGAGATGTCAAACATGCGCTACGCATTTGAATTCAATCGAAATTAATTTATATAATTCCATAAAAGTCGGAGGAAATGTTAATTCATTACAAGTCATTCCAAACCAAATTGAAGGGGACGGAGTTATTTGGTGTGAAATAAATTCAGCATTTGAAAAACGTATCATTACTGCATTCATAGCCAATCAAGAACATAGAGATATAAAGTCATTCTTAAAAGCAGCAAATAAATTATTACAACTACAAATACCAAAATATCTTTGAATTCATAATGCTTTAAAAATAAATATAGAAATGTCAGCTCAATTTACCGTAATAAAAGATAATGTAGAGGACATTCAAGTAAAGTATTTCAACACCGAAAATGTTTCTATTTATAGAACGACAGATCTTAATTTATGGTTTACAGAAAATATTGAAGATGTTATACTTAAAAATTTAGAAGAATTTCAAGAAAAAGATTCCGGTTAGACATTAAAAACTATCATCGGTATTACTGTTAATATAAATAAATTTAATCCTTTCAATCCTGGCTCATATATTCAACTACCAAAACAAATAGCAGATAAAAAAGCAATTATCAACGTTCAAAATACAGATAAAGAATGTTTTAAATGGGCTGTGCTTGCCTGTCTTCATCCAGCTAGATTTCATAGCGAAAGAGTTCAAAATTATATGCCCTTTGCGAATGAATTGAAATTCGATGATATAAACTTTCCTGTTGAGGTAAAAAATATTCCTAAATTTGAAAAATAAAATAGTATTTCAATAAATCTATACATACTAAAAAAATACGGTTTTAAATTCGAAGTCTCACCATATTATATATCAACTTTAAATCAAGATAAGCATGTAAATCTTTTGTTGCTACAAAGCGATTATATTGATGAGAATGAAACAGAAAAATCTAATAGATCAAATAACAATGATAATTTCAAATTAAAATTCCACTATCTATGGATTAAAAACTTATCTGCTCTTGTCAAAAGTCAAGTAACGAAATATACTGCACAAATTTATCTATGTGAACGCTGTCTCCACTATTTTAATCTACCTAATTTTCCTCTTCTGAAATTTAATCATTATGATCGAAAAGAAATGGTTCCGTTTTTTATCTATGCTGATTTAGAGTGCTAATTGAAACCAGTAAATAATGGACGATCTTTCCAAGATCATGAAGCCTTTAGTGTGGAACTTTATATAAAATGTAGTTATGATGATTCCAAATCAGTCTTTAAGATGTATAGAAAAAAACAGAATGAAGAACAATCACCTGCACAATGGATTATCAAACAATTTCAGATTTTATTAGATGAAATGGATCAGATATATAACAATGCAATAGAAATGAACCTTTCATGGCGTAATCAAATGGATTTCAAGATGAGCAAAGTGTGTCATAGTTCTAGAAAATATTTTTATTGTGATGAAACAAAAGTTAGAGATCATTGTCATTTGAGGGGCTATTTAGAGGTGCTGCTCACGCATCCTATAATTTAAATTATAAGAATCCTTATTTTATACCAGTTGTCTTCCATAACCTTACTGGATATGATTCTCATTTAATAATAAAAGAAATAGCTACTAGCTCTAATTTTGAGGGAAATGTGACTGTTTTAGCTGAAAACAAGGAAAGAAATATAGCTTTCACAAAACACGTGGACGGTAGTACTATAAATTTTCGATTTATTGATTCGTTTCGTTTTATGCCATCATCTCTCGAAAAATTGTCTTCATACTTAACCAAACTAAATATCGTAGAGCATGAATTCAAGATAGATAAATATACAAAAACATAAATAGAATTATTGAAGAGAAAATGCGTTTTTCCATATGAGTATGTTAACAGTTTTGAAAGATTAAAACAGACTCAATTACCACCAATCGAAGATTTTCATAGTTAATTGATAGATAGCAACATCTCTGAAGCTGACTATGAGCATGCTCAAAAAGTGTGGAATGCATTTGACATCATTGATTTACGACAGTATTCTGATTTATATTTAAAAACTGACGTATTACTCTTGGCCTATATTTTTGAAAATTTTCGTAAAACTTGTATGGACGCGTATCAACTCGACCCAGCACACTATTATACTACTCCTGGATTAACATGGGATGCTATGTTAAAGTGTACAAAAATTGAGCTAGAACTTTTAACCGATGTAGACATGGTTTTATTCATACAAAAAGGCATTCGAGGAGGTATTAGTCAATGCTGTAATAGATACTCATAAGCTAATAATCGATATATGGGCTCAGAATATAATGAAAAAGAACCTAGCAAGACTTTGATGTACTTTGACGTTAACAATTTATATGGATGGGCGATGACGCAATCATTACCATATAAAAATTTTAAGTGAGTCTCTAACATCGATGAGCCTCATTTTTTCAATGTTTCAGATAATAATGAGGTTAGATATATTTTAGAAGTTGATCTAGAGTATCCAAAAGAACTACACGACGAACATAAGGACCTTCCACTTTGTCCTGAACACAACACACCACCTGGATCAAGACAAAAAAAACTTTTAACAACACTGTATAATAAAGAACGGTATGTCATTCATTATAGAGCGCTAAAGCAGGCTATTAAATACGGACTCAAAATAAAACAAATACACAGAGCACTTCAGTTTAATCAAAAGCCGTGGCTTAAAACTTATGTAGATTTGAATACAGAAAAAAGAAAACAAGCTAAAAATGAATTTGAAAAGTTATTCTATAAACTCATGATTAATGTAGTATACGGAAAGACTATCGAGGATGAAAGGAAACGAAAAGACGTTAAATTAATTAGTGCATGGAGTGGTAGATATGGAGCAGAAGCACTGATCGCACAACCCAACTTTCATAGTAGTTCAATCTTTGATGAAAATTTAGTAGCAATACAGTTATCATGGACGTCTATTAGTATTAAAAAACCAATATATATTGGACTTTGTGTGCTAAATCTCTCAAAAACATTAGTATATGACTTCCACTATTGCTACATAAAAGAAAGACTACCTCATAAAGCAAAATTACTTTATACCGATACAGATAGCCTCGTATATGAATTTCAAGATGTTGATATATATGAAATAATGAAAGAAGATATCAATAAATTTGATACATCAAATTACTTAGAAAATAATCAATTTAATATGCCGTTAGTTTATAAAAAAAATCTCGGTTTTATGAAAGGTGAATGCAATGGTAATATTATGAGAGAATTCATTCAACTTCGAAGTAAAATGTATAGTATACTAATAGAAAACCATAAAGCAATAAAGAAAGCAAAAGGCGTAAAAACACATACTGTCATAAAAACAATAGATCATGAAGATTTTCGAAACTATTTATTGGATTTAGAAATTATTAGGCGTGAGCAATGCAATATACGAAGTGTATTGCACCAAGTAAGAACAGAAAGAGTGCAGAAAGTAGCACTAAGTCCATATGATGATAAACGATGTATATTCGATAAAAATCCTAATACACTTCCATGGGGTTATTACAAAACTATTGAAACGTCAAAGCTTAAAATCGAGAGTGCGGTACAACGCAGGAAAAGAAATATCATAGAAATGGAAGAAAATCCTCAAGAAAGTTGTAAGCTTCCTCCAACCTCCGACAGAAGTCGCTTAGAACAGAGTAGTATGGAAGAAAATCCTCAAGAAAGTTGTAAGCTTCTTCCAACCTCCGACAGAAGTCGCTCAGAACAGAGTAGTAATAGTGGGGAGGAAGAAGGCTTAGTTAGGAAAAGACTAAGGATAGAATAGTGAGAGAGTGGGGACAACGGTAGAGTGGGGGACAACGCCAAACATGGTGACTGAAGTCTGAGGAGTATGAGCAATGGAAACATATGAGAAATTACTCAAGTGGGGATAAGGCGAAAAGAGAGGGAAATTACGGCGGCTCGAGTTCTCAGAGAGGGGACGCATGGTACAAAACGGAGAACACACCTCAGTCCGTCGCAGTTATTCAGCAGTAGGTTGAAGCAACAGCAGTAGTCTTTCTTCCTAGTTCTCCTATTAGACTTCTAGATTTTCTCTTAAAAGTAAGTTTCTTGTATACTAGTAGCTCTCTAACTATATATCCTAGTAGTATTAATTACTGATTGATTTTTTTTATTGTAGAATGGACTTTTCATCAATTAATAAAATAGCCAAATCGGCATTCTTACCAAGAAAAACGATGGCACAATTAGAAAATAACTGCACCAACATGACAACGAAATTAAGATGGCTTAATACTCGTTATGGATTTAGTGTTGTTATAACAGTAGACGACGAATTCGAAATTTTTCTACGTAAGCGAGTAAGCTTACCGTTACAAAAAGATGAAGATATGTTGAAGAAATTATTCGAGACTATGGAGAAAAAGAAGTTGTTTATTTACCATCGAGAAGGCTCGAATTTTGAATTTAAAAATTAATCTAGCATAATATGTAAATGTATAAATAGTAAATAAATTTATATTTAAAATTTTAATTATCTCTTTAATCCTAATTTAATTATTCCTTTAAATCCTTTTTTTTTTTTTTTTTGGAGAGGTTGAAGTAATTACTTAAGCGTTCTTTCTGCCGAGTTTCGACTTAGTGTAAAGGTCTCATAAGCAATGTTAGTAGTGGAGGCACCTCACAGGTGAGAGCGATGGTTGGGGCTCTCACCATTTCCTAACAACAAATAAGAAAGAGAGGGTGGGGGGGGGGGGGGGGTTTCGGCGGCTCGAAAAGCGAAGTAGTGGGGTTAAATTCTAAAATATCGATAAGATGTTAATAGGAATACCATTCTGTTCGAAGCATTGGTAAGAAGAAGAAGTAGTAGTAGAAGCTTAGCCATGCCAGGTATAAGAGACAACAGGAGATCTCACTCCTCTTCTAAGCATGTATGGTTTGCGAAGAATGTTAAAATACATCATCTTTCATACGAAGAAAAAGACTGTAGAAAAGATAGTAGGTAAACTAGAGGGGCATCAACTCAGAGGGGTACTAGCTCACTGAGTTGAAGCGTGTGAGTTGAGGTGTGTGCATATTCACCTCACCCCCCCCCCCTCCCGATCGGCCCGTGCACTGTCGATTCACCCCCCCCCCCTCCTACTGAGTTATACCGATGCGTTCTACGCACTCCCCCCTCCCCTACTGAGTTGATCTGATGTGGCGTATACCGGTGCGTTCTACGCACTCCCCCCTCCCCTACTGAGTTGATCTGATGTGGCGTATACCGGTGCGTTCTACGCACTCCCCCTCCCCTACTGAGTTGATCTGATGTGGCTTGATCTGATGTGGCGTGCGTTCTCTGCATTTCCCCCTCTCCCACTGATTTGATTCCTATGCACTACGCGCGTGTTCTGTGTTACGCGTTTTGATTGTTTTATTGTGTGTGTGTGTGTGTGTGTGTGTGTGTGCGCGCGTGTGCGCGCGTGTGTTAAAAATTTTTAGATTTATCTGAAAAAAAACGGACGGATCGGGGGATCGAACGCGCGTCCTCCGGATCCGCAGGCCGATGCTCTACCGCTAGAGCTACAGCCATTGTTACCACGGGCAATACCGTATTGTGTATACTGGCTACACACGCGATTGATATGTGGGGGGCGGCGGCGCCGGCGGCTGCTGCTGCTGCTGCTGGGGAGGGCCCAAGCGCTAATACAATAAATTTTAATAAATGTTATAAATAGATATTTATTATATATATATATTATTAATAATTATTTATAAGAAAAGACATTGTTATTAATAATTATTTATTATATAACAAAATATAAAAAATCTACAAAAAATACAAAAAATGTACAAAAAAATACAAAAAAATGTACAAAAATGTATAAAAAACTAACGCCTAGTTTTCGCCATCATCATTATCATCGGCGTCGTCGTCGTCGGCGTCGTCGTCGTCGTCGTCGTCGTCGTCGTCGTCGTCGTCGTCGTCGTCGTCGTCGTCGTCGTCGGCGTCGTCGTCGTCGTCGTCGTCGCCGTCGTCGGCGTCGTCGTCGTCAGCGGTGAAAAATTTTGCTATTTTGTACCGCGGGGCGCCGTCGACGGTTTCGTCCGTGACGCGCAGGCGCTTTTTCCCCGCGATGCGGAGACTCTGCATGAGCGCCGTTGTGGATAATTCCGCGGGCGATCTAGAAAGCTGCCTACTCAACGGAGCTGGCGACGGCGACCGAGAAGGCTGGCGCACAGCGGGGGAATCTTCGGGACTGCTCGACCGTGATGCGAATAATCTTCGCACCACCTGTCTGACCGGCCCGTTCCGATCGACGTGCCGCCTGCTGCCGCGCTGCGGTGGTGATTCCACCCACTGCGGCTGCCGACTGCAGCGACCAGCGACGCAGTGTGCGCACTCCCAGCCCCCGCATACTGGCATGGTGTTGTTGTGATCGCCGACCTGCAACAAAAAAATGAAAAAAAACTTAGAACATACTACTGCCGATTAAAAAAAAAAGAAAAGAGAAAAAAAGAATCATACCTGTTCTCGTTGGCGGCAGGACGTCTCTTGTATCGCTGGTGGTGAAACTAAGTTCACCAAGAGCGGCTGTTGTGGCGTTGTGATGTCGATCATCATCACGGGTGCTCCTCGAGGCGTCACCAGGTCGACGCATGTCACGCGTCGTGATGGTGGTGGTGGTGGTGGTCGACGCGAGACAATCACCTCGCAGACCATCTCCACGTCGTCGTCGTCGTCATCAGACCTGCAAAAAAAAAAAAAAAAAAAGATTCTTTATTTTGAAAAAAAATCGTTTCATATATCTATCTGTATAATAAATATTCAACTTACACATTCACCGTTGAAGATGATCGGGAGCATGGAGACGGTGGCGGTAATTGGAGTGGCGCTGTCCGATGCGTGCTGTAATCGGAAACACTTATATTTATATTATGCCGATAACGCGACTACGACGACGAAAACCGGACATCGCAAAATAAGAAATTTTAAGTACGCGAGAGAAAAGAATGTTAAATTTAAAATTGGAGTATATACTCTCTCTCATATACACACGTACATACATATTATATAACGAATAATACTTTTACATTAATAAATTGATAAATTATCTATATAAAATTTTATCAATTTATTAATACAATATTATTAGATATATAATTGTGTTATTAGTATACAGAAAAAAAAAGAACAGAACCTCTTTTTTTAATTTAAGAACATATATGCTCTTATTATTTTTTAAAAATTTATGTATAAAAAAGAACAGAACCTCTTTTTTTAATTTAAGAACATATATGCTCTTATTATTTTTAAAAAATTTATGTATAACTAATAACATTTTATTAGTATAATGGTATTAATTATAAAAAAACAGAATGAGAGAGAGAGGGTAAAAGAGAATGAAAAAAATGTACTTACAATATTGAAGGTGGAGGTGTCAGCGGCATCCGAATGGTTGCCGCTTCGTGGATGTCGTCGTCGTCGTTCCTCCTCCTCGGCGAAGGTGTTCGCGGCTGCTCGACGACGACTTCGTCCACCGCTGCTTCTTGCACCGGTAAACCGATCAATCCGAAGACTTCATCTTCGGAAAGATCGATGTCCTCGCCCAACGCCTCGATCGCTTCATTAAGTGCGTCTTGCCACGACGCATCGTCCAAGGAAAACAAATTTTCCACCCGTTCTTCACTCATTTTACTAAACACTTCACAACTCCACGACAAAAAAATCACAATGACGTATCGTTGCAAGGCGTTCGAATTTTTATTCATCTTTTGAAACACTAGCCGCGTTTCGGTCATTGGTCGAAGATTTGGGAGTAGGGATGCGAGATACGCGACAGCACTGATTTTGTCGCACGCATAAGACAATCATAATTAGTGGTGGGAGTAGCTAATGAAAATGTGATTAGTGCGGAGAAGAGACGCCAATGTGTATTAATATAGGATCGCGATAGCGCGTACGCTCTTTATTTCTCACGCAACGGACGAAGAGTAGGTGGTGGCAAGCCGTTGGCAGTGACAAGTTGCAGCGAACGAACGATCGGCCCTTTTCTGGGCCACTTTTTTTTTTTTTTTTTTTCAAGTTGACGAAGCTGTACAATCCCGACAGTTAATCGATATCATGATCAATTTAAAACAGCACTTTTCAGTGCTAAATTTTCAATAAAAAAATTTATATTATTTTTTTATAAAGCAGCACTTTTCAGTGCTATTCAAACGTATGGTTAAATATAACATAGACTAACTATTTGTTTAATAAAAAAACTTATATAATTTTTTTAAAAAATCAGCACTTTTAAGTGCTATTCAAACGTATGTGCAAATATATCGTAGCCGCAAAGGTAAGTACTAAAACAATAACAATTTGAAATTACGAATAAATTCAACCTTGTGTTTTTCTTTATTCTTACCCCCACCCCTCCCATTTTCAGCGAAACAAGCAGGTAAGTATAAGGTAAGTATTTTTTCCCTTTTCTGGGCCACTTTTTTTGCAGTGCTAAATTTTCAATAAAAAAAATTTATATTATTTTTCTATAAATCAGCACTTTTAAGTGCTATTCAAACGTATGTGCAAATATATCAGTGCTAAATTTTCAATAAAAAAAAATTTATATTATTTTTTTTATAAATCAGCACTTTTCAGTGCTATTCAAACGTATGGTTAAATATAACATAGACTAACTATTTGTTTAATAAAAAAAACTTATATAATTTTTTTTTAAAATCAGCACTTTTAAGTGCTATTCAAACGTATGTGCAAATATATCGTAGCCGCAAAGGTAAGTACTAAAACAATAACAATTTGAAATTACGAATAAATTCAACCTTGTGTTTTTCTTTATTCTTACCCCCCCCCCCCCCAATTTTCAGCGAAACGAGCAGGTAAGTATAAGGTAAGTATTTTTTTAATTAGTTAAAAAATATACACAATAAAAATAGTTCGTTTAATTCAGTGTACAAAATAATACTAAAAAAAACGATAATTTTTTTTCCTAAATCATAAAATAATATACAGTTAGTATGCACTATTTTTAGAAAGAGCGACAATAACTCAGACGGTAGAGCACTGTCGTATAGATGCAAAGGAGGCTAGGTTCGATTCTCCTGTATATCTATTACCGAAAGATTATTACGAGAAAAAAAATTCGATAAATAATTAAAAATAATTAAAATATCGTTATTAAAAATAACAACAACAAAAAAAAATGTCTCTAAAAATCAGTGCGTATATGCGACAGTTTTAATATTACCGAAAGATTATTACGAGAAAAAATTCGATAAATAATGTTACTAATTTTTTCTTATAGCGTATTAGATGTAGACAATTAATTATTTATATGTAAATTGTCAACAATTAAATTCAACAGAAAGGATAGGTAATTTCTTCTCAATTAAAAATAATTAAAATATCGTTATTAAAAATCAGTGCGTATATGCGACAGTTTTAAATGACGTCACTCGCATAGGCCGTTGAGTCAATTCCCCACAAGTTGTATGCTTTACATACGCATACGCGTGCGCACGTGTATGTATAACTCATAAAAATTAAATGAATTTTTTTATGCAATGTATGGCATGTATGGAATGAATGGAATGTATGGCACGTATGGCATGTATGGAATTTTTTAATGGAGGATGGAAGGGGAAATCTCAATCGTTCGTTATAAAAATGAGCTGCATCTCATCAGCAGTTGCATTCGCATCCAGAGTAAACTAGTGTAAAGTGTGAAAGAAGAAAGGTTATACGAACATTCTACAATGAGCTCCAACAAGATTGACTATAGGTAATTATTTGTTTTATTGTTTATAGAACACACTTTATATATTTTTTTAAAATTTTTTTATTTGTGCAGATTTGAGCAAGCGAGGCTGGATAGCTTCACGTCTCAATGGACATGCGCACACGTACGACCAGCAGATCTTGCTGCGGCCGGCTTTTATTATACGGGGCAGATCGATCAAGTACGCTGTTTTGAATGTGGTATGGAAATCTGTCGTTGGGAAGAAGGTGACGACCCTATGACGGAACATAAGCGCTGGGATGGCGGCTGCCTTTTCATTCGTAACAGAAGTTGTGGCAATGTGCCGATCGGATTGAGCCCCGTACCGGTACCTCCTCCTCGAAGAAAAAGTAAAGATGTTTGTGGACCGTATAAGCTCGAGTATCGGGCAGCAACAGCGTGCGCAACAACTAGCCTACCTTCGAGTACAGACGAGCCTGCGTTATCGTTATCGATTGAGAGTCTTGTTACAAAGCTTTTTTCCGATTTACATTTGACGGAGAAATGTGCTTCGAAAACCATAGCAAATGCAACTGTTGGTATGGTATCTGTTTGCGAAGAATTTGTACGCGGTTATAAGAAGAGTATCGATAAACAAAATGAAAAAATGAATAAAATTCGCGAAAGGGTTGAAAAGTCTCAGCGAGATATAGGCAATATTTTGCGTCAACTTGAAATTACCAGATGTAAGATATGTTTGGATGCTAGGATCGCTGTACTTTTTTTACCTTGTGGACATATCACTGTATGCATGGAATGTGCATCAAGAATTGACGATTGTCCAATATGTCGTCAAACTATTAGCAAACGCGTTCGTGCTTATTTTGCGTAAATTTGTTCTTGTTTGGTTTTAATAAAGTTCCTATTATTTTTAAAAAATGTTTGTGTACTTTTTTTTCTCTTTTAATCTAATATTTTTTTTGTATTTTAATGTTATATTTTTTTGTTTCTAAAATTTATATATTATAAGTGAGTAAAAACAAGGATTGATCGATACGTTAATTTTTAAAATTTATTTTTCAAACTTAAATATAAAAAAATCAAATTACATATCACGACTTTTGCGAGCGAGCATCCATCTACTGATAGCCAGCGCGTTTTTAAAGGCACACGGTGGATTTGATAGATACGCGTTGTGGTTACTGCATACGGAAATGCTATCGTTTGAAATATTCTTGAGTGATGGACAACCCAAATCTTCAACGTTAACCACAGTCGTCCTGTAAAAAAAATCATTAGATATCATTTTTTTTCTCTTTAAGATGATACGCGACGAAAAGACACTTACTGTGCATTGGTCAACAAATTTCTCAGCCATTTTGTTTTTTCAAGACCTTTGACAAAAATAGTTGCTCCAAAAAGTGTTTTTTTGATTATTTTTCCAAGATCGTCGTACGGTAAATCGCCAGATTCCCACGGAATACCATGAAAATTTCTCGCTAACCACCGGTTTTCACACTGATTTTTCTTTAATAACCACTCCCATGGGTAAGGTGGTTTAAACAGAAGCACCGATGGAGTTGGATCTTCTTCCAGAGGACAAACAGCAATCTCCTTGAATACGAATTCGTTTAAGCTAGTTTTGAAGCCCTGTACGTCTACAACAAAATCCATCGTAGTAACTGAGGAATCGACGTCGACGACTGCGTCAATACAGACGAATGAATGTCTTTTTATACTGAGCTTGCACTTGTTGATGCCCCACTATAATTTTTCGATCAATCACAATCGTTCACCCCCCTCTATACTTTTTCCAACCAATCAGCATTGACGAGTAATGAATATAACGCGATGGATTTGTCAAATCTGCTCAGTTGAGTAACTAGCATCATGGCTGAGTATTTCAAGAACACAGCTTTGTTGCTCTTGCGCGCACATCGTCTGGCGAATGCAGGTGATGCTAGTGTCGAAGACATCGAAAGATGGTTGACACTGGGTTCATTGGCTTTGCGCAAAGCCGATGAGCTTTCTCGTTCGCCTAGCTTGATCGTGTCTGGCAAACAGAAGCTGCAGGCAGCTATGTGTATGATTAGAAGCGTTTTACATCTGCTAAACGAATACAAGAGTAGGCTGTTGGCACAGCCCCCCATTGCCACCTCATCGATTGCCGAACCTGTGGTGAGCAAACATAGCGAACAATCCATATACGAACCTCTCGTTATTTTAGATGTAGTTGGTGAAGGTCTCGAACCGGCTAGTACTACTACTACTACTACTACTACTACTACTACTACTACTACTACTACTACTACTACTACTACTTCTACTACTACCACTACACCGGCTGTTGTTAATCCAGCTCAAGACTCAACAGTTCACTGGAACGACATCAATAGTGTGTTCAAAGGCAGAATAAAGACTGGTGTGATAACCAATCTGAAACATCTGGATTTGAATGCGTTTTTGAGGCATGCCAAACCATTATTCCATGCTCAAATTAAGGAGACCTTGGAGAAACATAGTTCTTTAAAAGTTAATGCCGTACTGGATGCCGAGTATGCAGTCGAAAAGAATAATTGCGATGAAAAGCTCGATGTGAAGCATTTCAATACGAAGATGGCGCCGATATACCTAACCACAGACATAGACGAGTGGTTCGTCGAAAACGTTTTACAACCAATTAGTAAGAGCACGGAAGAATTTCAAGAGCAAGACTCAGGCTGGTCTCTTCGCGTTATATTAAACTTAACCGTAAATATCAGCAAGTACAATCCTATGAGAGTTGGTTCTT
Source organism: Phymastichus coffea (assembly GCF_024137745.1). Lineage (NCBI taxonomy): Eukaryota > Metazoa > Arthropoda > Insecta > Hymenoptera > Eulophidae > Phymastichus > Phymastichus coffea. Next base: position 219,151 of record NW_026706822.1, on the reverse strand, counting down.
ACGTTGAATTGCCCAAGCCTGTTAAAAATAAGAAAGCCTGTGTGAACGTGCGGAACAACGATAACGAATGCTTCAAATGGGCCATCCTTTCGGCGTTACATCCAGTCGCAAGGAATGCATGCCGTGTCACTGCCTATACTGCACATCAAGATAAATATAATTTCAAAAATCTATCATTTCCGGTACACCCGAAAGAAATCGTGAAATTTGAAAAGCAAAACAACGTTTCAGTGAACGTGTACTTTTTAAATTTGAATAATGGATCCTACGATGTGTTGCCGCAACATTTGACCGATGAGAAAAAAGACAGGCATGTGAATCTTCTTCTAGTGAAAAATTATTATATCGATGTAAACGAAAAGCAGCAGCAGCAGCAGCAGCAAATGGAACGTCCCGGTATACCATACAAAGTGCACTACGTTTGGATAAAAGACTTATCTCGATTGATGTATCGACAGTTGTCATTTCGCAAATGTAAGTCGTACATATGCGATCGTTGCTTGCACTATTTTCTAACTGAAGAGAGATTGAAAACGCACGAGATCGACTGTAAAAATGTGAATATGTGTAAAATTGTGCTTCCCAGTGTCAAGGATAAATATTTACAATTTGAAAACTTTAAAAATGAGTGCGCGGTACCGTTCGTCGTGTACGCCGATTTTGAGAGTCTCTTGGAAGCGGTGTCCAACGACGAGCGGATCTATCAACGTCACAAACCGTACAGCGTTGGCTTTTTCGTCAAGTGTAGCTACGATGACTCTCTTTCGCGTTATCGAAGCTACAGACAGAAAACCGTCGATGACGTTGGTCCGGCCAAGTGGTTCGTTCGCAATCTTCACGATTTGGCCAAGTATCTGCAAGAGTTGTACAGAAGCCCGCAGCCTATGGAAAATTTAACGTTTCAAGAGGCACTTAGCTTTCTTCGTGCTACGCTATGTCATATATGTAATAGGCCTTTTGTCGAGAATGAAAAAAAAAAAAAAGACAGAAAAGTTCGCGATCATTGTCACTTTACGGGAAAGTATCGTGGAGCTGCTCACAGCACGTGTAACATTGCTTATCAAGAATCGCGAACTATACCCGTTTTTTTTCACAATCTCAGCGGATACGATGCGCATCTATTTATCCGGGAAATCGCGAACGAATTTCCCGGTCGAGTGAGCCTCATTCCTCAAACCAAGGAAAAATACATATCTTTTACGAAGTACGTGGAAGGTACCGATATAAAGCTGCGTTTCGTCGATTCGTTTCGATTTATGGCGTCCTCGCTCGACAAACTATCGTCGTACTTGGAAAAACACGATATTCTAGAGCGACATTTTCAGCATGATGACGGATACACACTGCCGCAGATTGCCCTACTCAAGAGAAAAGGTGTATTTCCGTATGACTATGTGTCGTCGTTTACAAAACTCGAGGAGACGACGACGCTTCCACAAAAGCAAGATTTTTACAGCAGTCTGTACGATTCGGATATCAGCGACGAAGAGTACAGTCACGCGGAGAACGTTTGGAGAACGTTCGACATCGCCGATCTCGGCAACTATTCGGATTTGTATCTCAAGACGGACGTTCTCTTGTTGGCCGAAGTTTTTGAAAATTTCAGAGCCAAGTGTCGAACGGCGTATCGTTTGGATCCGGCCCACTACTATACGACGCCCGGACTGAGTTGGGACGCCATGTTGAAGTATACGGGTGTAAGGTTGGAGCTCTTGACGGATATCGACATGCTCATGTTTGTCGAGCGCGGCATTCGCGGTGGAGTTAGCCAGTGTTGTAATAGGTACGCTGCCGCGAACAATCCATACATGGACGACGATGACGACGACGACGACGACGACAACTACGATCCACAGAAAGATGACAAATATTTGATGTATTTTGACGTCAATAACCTTTACGGTTGGAGTATGACCGAGCCACTTCCACTCGGTGATTTCGAATGGTGCGACATTGACGCCACCGCCAACTTTTCCTTCGATATTCCCGATGACTCAGCCTTCGGTTACATACTCGAGGTGGATTTGGAGTATCCAGAAGAAATTCACGATGCGCACAGAGATATGCCATTTTGTCCGGAGCACAAAGCCGCTCCGGGATCCAAGCAGAAAAAGCTCATGACGACTCTCCATGATAAGGAGCGTTACGTAATCCACTACAGAGCTCTGAAACAAGCAATAGGGCATGGCTTGCACCTCGCGAAGATACATCGGGTTTTAAAGTTTAAGCAGAGCCCATGGCTCAAGACGTACATCGATTTGAATAGCGAGTTGCGTAAGCGAGCGGCAAACGAATTCGAAAAAATGCTGTACAAACTGTTCAACAATGCGGTGTACGGCAAGACCATGGAAAACGAGAAGAAACACATCGACGTGAAGTTGGTGAACAAGTGGGAGGGGCGATACGGTGCCGAGGCTCTGATAGCTCGACCAAATTTCCACAGTAGCGACATTTTCGACGACGAACTGGTGGCGATTCAACTGTTGCGTACGGAAATCACCGTGAGAAAACCCATTTACATAGGTCTCGCTGTTCTCGACTTGTCCAAGACGCTCGTGTATCGATTCCACTACGACTACATGCTCGGTGCCGCCATTGGCGAGGAGCGTTGCAAGCTTCTGTACACCGACACGGACAGTCTCGTGTACGAGATCACCAATGTAGACATGTACGAGGTCATGCGTCGTGATATTCACGAATTCGATACGTCGGATTTTCCAGAGCCGAATCGCTTCGCGATTCCCAGAGCCAATAAGAAGGTGGTCGGCAAGATGAAGGACGAGAACGCCGGAATGCTCATGCTCGAGTTCGTGGGACTCAGAAGCAAAATGTACAGCGTGAGAGTTCGGAATAGAGATGCGATAAAGAAGGCAAAGGGGATCAAGAATTCGGTGCTGAATACCACGATTACGTTCGCCGACTACGTCAAATGTCTCCGAGAAAATGTGATTATGAGCCGACAGCAAAAGTTCATCAGATCGCATCATCATCAATTGTACAGCGAGAGACAAACAAAGATCGCGCTCAGCGCGCACGACGATAAACGCTTCTTGCTGCCCGGAACCACCGATACGCTTCCTTGGGGCCATTACGGCATTCCGTTGGTGGAGAGGGAGGGGCGGATAGAGGCGTTGGGATTGATCGCAGTCGAGCCAACGGTCGCTGCTGCCGCCGACCGACGCCGTCGAGCCGCCGACTGCCGCCGTCGAGCCGCCACCGCCGCCATCGAGCCGCCGGCCGACGCCGTCGAGCCGCCGGCCGACGCCGTCGAGCCGCCGACCGACGCCGTCGAGCCGCCGACCGCCGCCGTCGAGCCGCCGACCGCCGCCGTCGAGCCGCCAGCCGCCGCCGCCGCCGCTGTCGAGCCGCCGTCGCCGAAAAAGAGCGGAGTGGGGGACGGGTTATATCAATCGACGCCCGAGGCTTCGCAGCTCATTCTCATCGAGACAAAGTTACCAGCAACGTTGACGACGACGACGAGTAGCGAGCAGCAGTCTTCGAATTTCATTCTTAGTCAACTTGCACCGAGAAAAAGAAAGTTACTGGAAGCTCGGTTCGTCGATAAAATTAGAAAAAAATAAAAAAATTACACGAGGTAATTGTGATTTTGTGTGTGTGTGTGTGTGTGTGTGTGTGTGTGTGTGTGTGTGTGTGTGTGTGTGTGTTTTGTTTCAAGTCGACTGAGTTTAAATATCATTGTTTTTTTCTACAGATGGATCTCGCGCAGCTGAATAATTTAGCTTGTAATCAATTCAAACCCACTATGAAGATTCGTGAATTGGACACAGAATCCAAGTATATGATCACCAGACTCAAACAAGTTGAAACACGATACGGTGCAAAAATCGTAGCCGAAGTGAACGAGGAGTTTCAGCTGTTTCTACCAAACAAGGTATCGAGTGCGCTGATCGTGAATGAAAAGCTGTACAACGATATGTCGGATTACGCTAATAAACTTAAATTATTTCTCAGCCATAAGGGTAATGGTTGTATAGAATTTACAACTGCATAAATATATGTATATCAATGTACGCATAACAAGAAAAAAAAGAAGAGAATAAACTTCCTTTATATTTTTTTTCAAATCAAAATATGTGTGTGTGTGTGTGTTTATTTATTAATTCTTCAATCTACATAGTTTTTCTTTTTTTCTCTACAATACGGTTCTATTTATCCAACTATTGTGCGAATCATCAAATCCTAACCACTTTACGAAAACTCGATTACCACGCCTCTTAATAACCTTTTCCACTAGATAGATGTCGGGATATTTGGTTTTCTGAAGTTCCTGTTCGTAGAAGCCACCTAGGATAGGCTTATTTTGATAATCTTTCAAATGATAAGTAGTTGGATTTGTTGGTGCCACGCGCACAATTGTAAATATTTCCGTTGACCAATTTGGTGTATATCCCTTTTCAAATACTTGCTTCGCTTTGCTCACTCTGACTTTGTCGCCAACTTTGAACTTTGGCTTTCTTCTTCCCACGTATTGTATAAATTTTTTTAATACTTGAGCTTGATTCGCCGCTGTAACTTGGATAGGTTTTATACCAATAGTTTTGTGTTTGCGATTGTTGTAAGCAGCTGTGAGCTCCGGTAGTACGTCGAACCATTTGTAGTTCCCACGGAGACTAAACTTTTTCCACATAGCGTTCTTCAACGTGCGATTAAATCGTTCGCATATCGAAGCTTTGAGCGAACTATTGGTAGAATACAGATTGATATTATATTTTTTCACGAGAGCTTGAAAATCTGTATTGTAGAATTCCTTGCCTCTATCCGTATGAAGATTCTTTGGCCGTCTACCTTTCGCTAAAATAGATTTCATGGCCGCTGTCACTTCGCGACCGGTTTTCCTTTTCACTGGCACAGTCCACGCGTGCTTGGAAAAATTATCAATTATCGTGAGAAGCCAATTATAGCCGCGATTTTGTCTAGAATAGGCCTGCATATCGACGAGATCGGCTTGCCACGTCTCATCGATACCTCGAACGTCGTACTTTCGTCTTGGATAATTACGTCTCGTTGGTTTGTGCAACTCCTCCACCACCGCTTCCATCTAATCGACTGTTTTCTAAATTTTCAACACTTGACTTTATTCGTGGTAATTCCTCTTTGATAATTGCATCCAAATCCTCAAGATCACTCCTTAATCGTGCGATCACGTCTCTCGTAGATTTGATTGCCATCTGAACAATGTTTTCCGCAGTTTCCCAATTTATAGCATCTTTAGCCTTCCGCGGAGGAGCAAGATTTTCCAATCTTTTATTCTCTAGATCGTAATGGTACTCGCTCGTGAGCTTGAACCCAATACCGGGCGGACCGCGAAGACCGTGAACTCCTTGCTCTTTATATTTACGTCCGAATACGTCGACGTTCATTTTGATAATGCTCGAACGATAGGTGTGCTCTTAGTATATATATATCCACCCTCGCGTAATTCTTCGATTATCGAATGAATTTCGTTGATGTGATTATTGTTACCAGCTGATTGCTCAGCCAATAACAATCGAAGACGATCAACGAGCTCATTCGGATCATCCCAGTATATGTAATCCATAGAAGTATTGTTTCGAGCAATCTTGTAGGTAGGCAAAGACGTATCAGTCGTCTGTAGCAGCCCCTCGCCTCCTTTTGTATTTTTTTTAGTCAAACCAAATAACGGACCAATTATGTTATTGAATTTATTACTATTGTGCGCTCGTATAGCCTCGTTTGGATTATTTTTCTTCCTATGAATATTAGATATCTCCAAGATTTCTTTGTAGCTCTTGAGATCATTGGAAGTGATTAAACTTTGATCAGGTTGCTTTGCAACCAGTAACTCCATCAAACCCTGTGTTTTTGGATACTTGAAATCATCGACGTCTACGTTATCTTTGTCAAAAATCACCGTAGATTTACCAAGCGTGTATGATCCATTTCGTTCTTTACGTACTCCATAAATCAAGTCCACAAAATTCGAATCACTTTTATCCAATGCATTCGTGTACTTGTCGCCAGCTAAATGCTCATCCTCGCTCGGTTCGTCGGATAAACTGTTATAAAATTGTGTAGTATTGTGCGTGACAGTAGCATCGCTATCTCCGCCACTAGACTGAGCGGTTTCGTACTTGTCGACATTATCAGCCGAATTGATTTCGTATTTTAATTTTTTTTTGTTTAGAAATTTCGGCTTTTTAATAACTGTAACGGGAGTTTCGGGGGGAAGATTTTTTTTTTGTTCCTTCTCACTTATTATGACTTTAAGAGGATCGACTATTGGTTTGAATGTCTTATTCAAGACTTCGTCGGTATACTCTCGGTTATGCTTCAATAAACTATATTTTCGTCTTATCGCGTCTTGCGCTTTTACGAGTTGAGAAAGCACATGTTTTTCCCTTTGATGATCAGCCATGTTAACGCTTCGACGATCATCGAGAGACTGTGTACCGCATTACTATCGTGATATATTTATAACAAAACAATCAAAGCCCTTTCGATATCTTCCACAATTTATAGTACTGTCTTTGTCGATCACTAAAAACCCATATTTATCATCCAACCAGCATTTTGCACAAAGTTCTTTAAATTGATTGTACGTCATATCTGAATTCACATGATCGTCGTATATATGTTTCATATTTGCTTCGTCTTGTCGAAAAATTGCTAATAAATTGACGTTATCTCTCACGAGATGCTTAGGAATACGCGCGTACGTTTGCGAGAGATAGAAACAGTCGACGCTCCTATGTCTGCCCATACAAAAGAAAGCGCGTACATTGTCCTGTTTCTCACAGGCGATGTCGTCGAATATCATAATTGAATTAGGCAATGCATGCTCGGGATCGATCACGGATTCGTGCTCCTTGAACGGAAAATACTTCACTCCGTCTATCGGCTTTAACATCTCTTCCAATAATTTATACTTTGGCTGATCGAGCGATTTCGAGTACACGTAAACATTTTCGAATCTAACGCCATTGGGGTGAGTGATAAGCGCCAAAAGACTGTTGGTCTTGCCACAGTTGGACGGACCACAAAAAATAGCTCTGATGCTATTCGGCAGTAAATCTCCATGACGCTTTGGTTGCTTATCCTCCCGCACGATAACGTCAAAATTTTCTACGGGAAGTTTCACAGTTTGTTTCTTGAAATTCATACTCACGAGACAGAGTTCGAACGATAACTGACCACATGGCTATATATATACCTGTTTTTATAGTTTAAAACGTTAGTCGTGTGTTGGACTTGGTCGAGGGATGATCATATGCAAACGTCAAAGAGCAAAGAAAGGACGAGGATTCGTCAATAATATCATTAATAAACTTCCGTTTGAACTCCATATTCCAGGCTATCAATATTGCGGACCAGGAACTAAGTTACAGACACGTTTAGCTCGCGGCGATCCAGGAATCAATCCTCTCGACGCAGCTTGCAAGCAACACGATATAGCGTACTCGAAAAATCGAGAAAATATCCAGGCTAGAAATATCGCAGACAAAATTTTAGCTGAAAAAGCGATCAAAAGAGTCTTCGCTAAGGATTCTAGTTTTGATGAGAAAGCAGCTGCTTACGCTATATCTAACGCCATGAAATTAAAATCAAAGTTTGGTATGGGTCTCGCGAAGAGAAGAAAGAAAACCAAGACGAAAGGACGCAAGAAAACGAAAAAGTTAGTTAATTTGAAAAGCGTGATCAAAGCGGCCACATTCAAATGGTCCAAGGGTAAATGTGCGCGCAAAGTCATCGGTTCTGCTTTGAAAAAAGCTCGTACAACCGTTAAAAAAGCTGGTGGAAAAGCAAACATCAATGTTCCACGAATTCTGCCAATATCAACTAAGATGGGTGGAGCTTTGCCCTTCCTCATACCACTTTTTGCAGGCTTGAGTGCAACTGGCGCTCTAGCTGGTGGCGCCGCGGGAATCGCAAAAGCCGTGAACGATGCAAAGTCTGCAAAACAGCAATTGGAAGAGAACAAGAGACACAACAAAACGATGGAGACCATTACTCTGGGAAAAGGTCTGTATCTCAAACCTTATAAAAAAGGGTATGGACTTTATCTCAAACCTTATCTGGGATCAGGTTTGAAAAAAAAAAAAAGTTCGAAATAAATTTACCAGATAGAGCCCTCACAAATGCCGACTTGATGAAGTATGCAAAAGTTTTGAGTATACCAAATTTTCGCGGAGTCTTCATGAGAAATGACTTACCGAGTTCTGGACCATATTATCACGAATCAGCTATAGTCAATCTTGACGGCGTCGAAGGAGCAGGAACGCACTGGGTGGCTTATCGCAAAATCGGAAAAAACGTCACATATTTCGATAGCTTTGGAGATCTTAGACCACCTATTGATTTAATGATGTATCTTGGCGATATTGAGATCAAATATAATACGAAAAGATATCAAGATTTCAATTCTCACGTATGCGGTCATCTTTGCTTACAGTTTTTGTGCGAGGGTATAAAAGTAAAGGCAACGTGAAAATATCGGTAGTCATGTTCACACAGTCATGGAGGATTCGTTAACTCTGACACTCTCGGGTAATTCTTCACTGTTGGAAGCGCACTATTTCCCACCAATCGAACTATCACAGCATAAACATTACAAGTTGGGCTTAGTCGAGTTTCTAACGTTCAACTCGATACCTAATATCGACGTACATAATAATAAATTTTACGTCGCAAATCAAATTATCGACATACCTGTCGGGACCTACGAGATCGACGACATTGATAAATTTCTTCGCAAAGCTGTGCAGCCTCTCCGTACTGATAATAATAATAATATAATATTTAGTTTGAAACCAAACAACAACACCTTACATTGTACAATCAAGTGTTCCGAACCTATCGATTTTCGTCCGCAGAATTCTATCGGACGATTGTTGGGTTTTTCACAACGTACATTAGAGGCAAACGTTTCTCACAACTCTGATCTTCCCGTCAGTATTCTCAGAGTGAACGCTGTGAGAGTCGAGTGTAATATAACCGCTGGAGCTTACTTGAACGGAAACACCGTTCACGATATTCACGAATTTTTTCCAGCAGTACCGCCTGGATATAAAATTATTGAAATTCCCTCTCGCGTGATTTATCTTCCAGTTACGAAAAAGTCTATAGATTATTTACAATTACGCATCGTCGATCAAGACGGAAATTTAATTAATTTTCGCGGTGAAGTCATAACCATCAGATTACACCTCAAAAGCGTATAATGGGAATTGTTTACGATTCAAAGAGTGGTAGGGACTATATAAGCATTGAAAAATGCAAACCCATCATCAGTCGTCGACTGAAATTGAAAACGTCAACACGACGAACTCCAGATTGTTCTCCAACGAAACAATGGAGAACATTCTCGAAATACAGTCACCTGTCGTCTTCGATGAATCTTTGGCTCATTACGAGATCCACGCTCATCAACCTTACACCAATTCATCGTTCAAAAATAGTGACGAGATTCGTATATCAATTCAACATCAAGACTTGTGCCTTTTACCATCTCGCAGCTCGTTACACATTTGTGGACGATTACGCAGCAACAATAACACTTTGTTAACGAATACTGATTTTGTTAATAATGCCATTTGTCACATGTTTGAAGAAATTAGGTATGAGCTGAATGCTATAGAAATAGATAAATGTAAGAACGTTGGTCTCACAACCGTTATGAAGAACTGGTTATCTCTCACTCCAAGTCAAACCTTGATTGCGGAAAATGCCGGATGGATAAATACCTTAGAACAAGAGGACCGTAAAATAACTAATGCGAATGGCGACTTTGACATTTTGATTCCTCTGAGCTTCATACTTGGATTCGCTGAGGACTATCGCAAAGTGCTAGTGAATATGAAACATGAATTAATTCTCGTAAGATCGAGTACTGATTTAAATGCAGTTTATCAAACGAAGAAGACCGTGGCCAACGTTGAAGCTTACGAAGAATTCAAGATTAATGTAACACGTCTCGAATGGCTTATGCCCTATGTGACTGCATCGAATGCAAAGAAAATACGTCTACTCGACTTTCTAAAAAGCGAACGAAGTATTTCAATGAGTTTTCGTAGTTGGGAACTGTACGAATATCCAGCGCTGCCTGCAAACACAAATCACGTCTGGACAGTTAAAACGACAAATCAGTTGGAGAAACCACGCTACGTCATCTTAGCCTTCCAAATCAATCGAAAAAATGAACCAAACTCTAACGCTAGTATATTTGATCATTGTAACATCAGAAATGTAAAACTGTACCTCAACTCTCAGTGCTATCCATACGGTAATCTCAACATTGATTTCAGTAAGAACCAGTACGCAATGTTGTACGATATGTATGCCAATTTTCAAAACGTATACTACGGTAAGGATGCCGAACCGATGCTCAAAAAACTCGAATATAAAAATTACATGCCACTCGTAGTGATTGACTGTTCGAAACAAAACGAATCATTAAAGACTGCTCCAGTAGATGTGCGCTTGGAGTTCGAAACCAGAGAAAATATTCCCGAAGGAACTACAGCGTATTGTCTTATTCTACACGATCGCATCGTTCAGTATAATCCGATAAATGGAGATGTGAAGAAACTTATTTAGGAGGGGGGGGGGGGTATTAAAGAATTGACTCTTTCCTTAAGCAGCTCAGTAGTAGCTTTCTATCGCAATGGAGTACGTAGTGGATATGCAAGGCTTCATGATGCCTGGCAAAACTTATGCCGTGAAAGAGTTAGCGATACTCCCACTAAACTACAACGAAGAACCGCTCGTACGCTTGTTCAAACCTCCCTTTCCATGGCGAAGGCTAACGGAGAAATATAAGCGAGAAAATCTCTGGTTAGAACTCTACTATCATGGATTAACATGGAACTCTGGCGATTATAAATACGAAGAGCATAAATTCATCATCACGGATACACTCAAAGATGCCACAAAAATTTTCGTTTCTGGAGATTTGAAAAAAGAGTGGTTAGAACGATATGGCCTCAAAGTTTTCGATTTGAATGATTGGGGCTATTCGCCTTTCGAAAAATTAAAATCAGTTACCGTGTGCCCTAATCATAACGGCAAATACGTAACGACATGTGCACATCAAAACGTTAAAATAATGAAAAAGTTTTATATTGATGGCTGTTGTATGGATTGGGAAGAGAGCGATGAAGTCGTTGAAGGATTTCTATAGTGATTTTGTTTTTAAGTAAATACTTTGTAGAATAATATGTATTTTTTTTAAGAACATGTAGAATAAGATATATTTTTTATCAATAAAAAAATTTTGTTTCAATTGATATAAAAAAATATTCTTTTATTTTTTATTAAACCATCCAACAAAAAAAAAAAAGCGAAATTCTTCGCTGACTCTGACGATGACAGCAGCAGCAGCAGCAGCAGCAGTTCATCTTTTTTATAATAAATTTTGTATTTTTTTATCAACAAAAAAAAATTTATACAACATAGAATTTAGACAAAAAAATGTTTATTTATTAGTTGAGGTGGTGTACAATGATGACATGTATAAATATGATTATTTCTTCTTTTCGTTATTGAACTGCTGATAGCCTTTTTGTCCAGGAAAATTTTTAGTATTGCTCGAAAATTTGGAAATACTTTGTTTCCATGTCGATGATTCTTTGTTCTTCTTTTCGTCCGGGTCTTCCTGTGGAAGACGAGAGTACTTTACTTTAGAGTAGCGATCCATTTTATTGGAATGCTGGTTGATGAAAGATTCGATAATTCTTACACTGTGCTATTTATAGTAGCTTACAACCACGAAGTCTACAAATAAAAGAAAGTAAGCAGGTACTTGCACGTTTTTTTCTATTAAACCATCTTCGGTAGATGAGACACGCATGCACGCACACACGCGCGCCCGCGCGCACACATCGAACATAAAAAATTATTATTCGTTATATACCAATTATAATAAATATTTATTAAAATTTATTATCATTTGTATGTATTAGCGCTTGGGCCCTCCCCAGCAGCAGCAGCAGCAGCCGCCGGCGCCGCCGCCCCCCACATATCAATCGCGTGTGTAGCCAGTATACACAATACGGTATTGCCCGTGGTAACAGTGGCTGTAGCTCTAGCGGTAGAGCATCGGCCTGCGGATCCGGAGGACGCGCGTTCGATCCCCCGATCCGTCCGTTTTTTTTCAGATAAATCTAAAAATTTTTAACACACGCGCGCACACGCGCGCACACACACACACACACACACACACACACAATAAAACAATCAAAACGCGTAACACAGAACACGCGCGTAGTGCATAGGAATCAAATCAGTGGGAGAGGGGGAAATGCAGAGAACGCACGCCACATCAGATCAAGCCACATCAGATCAACTCAGTAGGGGAGGGGGAGTGCGTAGAACGCACCGGTATACGCCACATCAGATCAACTCAGTAGGGGAGGGGGGAGTGCGTAGAACGCACCGGTATACGCCACATCAGATCAACTCAGTAGGGGAGGGGGGAGTGCGTAGAACGCATCGGTATAACTCAGTAGGAGGGGGGGGGGGTGAATCGACAGTGCACGGGCCGATCGGGAGGGGGGGGGTGAGGTGAATATGCACACACCTCAACTCACACGCTTCAACTCAGTGAGCTAGTACCCCTCTGAGTTGATGCCCCTCTAGTTTACCTACTAAAGATATTTGGGAGCAAATAGCACGAGATCACGAACGTTTCTAAAGACGTATTGCTGAATTGAATAAAGTTCCCTTTTTTTCGGGAAGAAGTCAGCATTCCTCAGCAGGTTGGCCGGACGGGACTTCCTCTGCCAGCGACGCAGCAGTCAGGAGTTTTCCAGCCTAGCCGCCGGTGGGACACCTTCAAGGCTGCCAGCAACAGCGACGTCCACCAGAATTTGGTCAGGTCACCGATTCCTCTCTCTCTTTATATCTCTTCCTTTCCTCGTCGATTCTCACGGTTCGCGTTGCTACGCCAGGCTTTTCCGAGCCGGCGTAGTTTTCGGCAGTGTGTAATTTAAGTATAAATTGTTTGAGCCGGTTAACAAGGTGACATGGCGCTAACGTGCCGGTCATCTCGTTTAGATTAAGTTTGCGCGTTATTGTTAATAAGTGTTTGTACTTTCGCCGGCACTCTAGGTAGTGCGTTGTAATAAACGGTTTGTCAACGAGTTGTGTGTGAAAAATCATTTGCCCGCTGTTCTCCTTCCTGCTTTGCTTGGAGCGATACACCGCCTCCCTTGCCTTCCCCCTTTATAAATAATTGGTAATAGTAGTGAATATATCGGCATTGCACGCCGACGCTATTACAAAGATCAGAATTATCTAATAACATTCATGAGACAAGATAAATCTTGAATTATTCTTGAACTTGATTGTGAGTTCGAAATTGTTCTATCGGACCGAATGTCAAGAGCGATAATTCATCATTTGGATCTTTTTATTTATCTTTCTGATAGAGTACAAAAATATGCATTATTTATTCAATATTATGGATGTGATCGATTTCAATTTAATATTAAGTAGATGTATTTGTATATCTTATTAGATCTCAATAAAGATTGTATTATATAAATTTATTTTCTGGAGAGGTAAATGAGTCATTAGTGTTTCTATTAAAGCAGGTTTCGACTTGTTTTAATGGACTCACTAGTGTCGAATATAAAAAAAATGGAAGTACCTCACAGGTAAGAGCGAAGGTTGAAGCTCTTATCCTTAAAATAAAAAAAATAATGTAATATTTATAAATGAAAACAATTATTTATTTAAATACAAGCTAGATACATATAAATTTATATTTGTAATTCATTGTTGTATAGTCTCCTTATTTATCCAAGAATTGTGAGTATTATCAAAGCCAAGCCATTTTACATAGACTTCATTACCCCGTCTTCTGAGAATTTTTTCTACAAGATAAATATCAGGATACATACATATATATAATAACATACATATATATACATAATTATAGCTTTCTGTAGTTCTTGCTCATAAAAACCTCCAACAATGGGATTTTCTTGATAATCTAGTAGGTGATATGTTACAGGTTTAGTTCTCGAAATACGATGAATAGTAAAAATTTCTGTAGACCAATTAGGCGTATATCCTTTTTCAAAAACGTGTTTAGACTTGCTTACTCGCACTTTATCTCCTACCTGGAATTTCGGTTTTTTGAAAAGACGATGATCGTAAGCGAATCGTGTCAAGACCTGCATTTCATTTTCTTTAGTCACGCCTTTAGGCTTCATATTTATTGTACGATGTTTTTGATTATTATAAGATTCTATTAAACTGGGGAGAAAGTCAATCCACTTATAATTTCCTATTAAACTGAATTTTTTCCACATAATATTTTTTAGTGTTCGATTGAAACGTTCACAAATTGATGCTTTAAGATTGCTATAAGTAGAATAAAGGTTTATTTTATATTTTTTCATTAAACTTTGAAAATTTGTATTGTAGAACTCTTTGCCTTTATCCACTTGGAGATTTTTAGGAATGCGCCCCTTTTTTAATACAGACTCCATTGCGTTAGTGACTTCTGTAGCAGTTTTCTGTTTTACTGGAACTCCCCAAGCATATTTAGAGAAGGTATCTATAATAGTTAATAGATAGCGAAAACCTTTATTCTCTCTAGAATAGCTTTGCATCTCAACAAGATCAGCTTGCCACGTCTCATTTATTCCACATATATCGACTTTTCGACGAGGAAAGTTTCGACGTGTTGGTTTGTGTAACTCATCCACCACTCTTTGACGTTTCATTTTTTCAATCTATTTGTTATAATTGAATGAAAAGTCAGACGGCGTAATCCTTATTTCTTTCTCCTTATTATTATCATTATTTATTTGTAAATATTGAATCGCTTTTCCACACGATCGTAATTGTATTCTTATTATATTTAAAGATTTTTTAAGATTATTTATTGCAGTCGTATGCGTATCGACGTTAGCTTCACTAGTTTTTTGCAGATTATTTATTGTAGTCGTAAGCGTAGCGACGTTAGCTTCAATAGTTTTTTGCAACGTTCGTAAGTTTACAGCATCGTTACTCTCCTGAGGATCGGCTATATAACAAATTCTTTTGTCATTCGCGTCGTATTGTCCGTCTTTAGTGATATTATACCCTATACCAGGAGGACCTTGATTACCCTCCTTTTTTTTCAATATACGTCCAAACACATCAACACTCATTTTATTACTGAGGAATATTTAGGATTCTCTTGATATATATAGCCAGTTTCGCGTAATTCTTCAATGATTGAATGAATTTCATTAATATGATTAGGATTACCAGCGGTTTGTTCGGCTATAAGCAATCTCAATCGATCAACGAGCTCGTTTGGATCATCCCAATATACGAGGTGTGTTCAAAAAGTAAGGTGACTTTTCAAATTTCACGGGCAACGTACTTTCAATTATCGATATTTTGTTTTGTTATGTTGGTATACTCTTCCCGAACATCTGTACCAAGTTTCAAGTGTATAGCATTTTTTGTTTGGTTGTGAGAGGCGTAAAGGTTATAAGTGTTTTGCGTGCTCGGCGATTTCTTGCTATCGAAAATCATGGATCAAAGGATTTGCATCAAATTTTGTGTAAAAATTAAAATAAAGTGCTCCGAAACACTTGAAATGTTGACGGTGGCATACGGTGAAACTGTTCTGAGTAAAAAAAATGTTTACAAGTGGTACAAACTCTTCCAAGATGGCCGGGAAGATGCCAATGACGAGCCTCGCTTTGGACGCCCAAGCACGTCAACAACTGATGAAAACGTTCAAGCAGTGAAGAAAATTGTTCTGGAAAATCGTCGAATCACTATCAGAGAAGTTGCTGAGGATGTTGGTATATCGCTTGGCTTGTGCCATGAAATTTTTTCTAACGTTTTGGGCATGAGACGTATGTTAGCGAAGTTTCTTCCGAAATTGCTAAATTTTGACCAAAAAAACCGTCGCATGAGCATCGCTCAAGAACTGTTGAATGACGTCAATTACAATCCAGATTTACTCAAAAGGGTCATATCTGGTGATGAATCATGGGTATATGGTTATGATATCGAAAACAAAGTCCAATCGTCCCAATGGAAGAGCCCAGATGAGCCAAGACCGAAAAAAGCACGCCAAGTTCGATCAAATGTCAAAGTTTTGTTCACTGTTGTCTTCGATTACCATGGCGTTGTGCATCAGAAGTTCTTACCATATGGACGTACAGTCAATAAACAGTATTATCTTGAAGTTATGCGCCGATTGCGAGAAGCAATACGAAGAAAACGCCCAGAATTGTGGAAAAACAATTCATGGCTTTTGCATCACGATAATGCCCCTGCTCACTCATCTTTGCTTGTGAGAGATTTTTTGGCTAAAAACAACACCACAATCATGCCTCAGCCACCATATTCACCGAATTTGGCCCCATGTGACTTTCTTGTTCCCAAAACTAAAGAGACTTATGAAAAGACGGAGATTTGCAACGATTGAAGAGATAAAGAATGCATCTCTGGAAGAGCTCAAGGCTATACCGAAAAGTGCTTTTGAGAAGTGCTTTGAAGATTGGAAAAACCGTTGGCATAAGTGTATTGTATCTGAGGGGGATTACTTTGAAGGGGACAACATAAATATTGATAAATAAATAAATATTTATTCTTAAAAATACAAAGTCACCTTACTTTTTGAACACACCTCCTACATAATCAAATAATGTTCCTTTTCTTGCTATTTTATAGTTAGGAAAAAGACCTCTTCCATCAATAGTCAATTTTCGCTTCTTAGTACTATCACTTAAAGATAAATTTGGACCAATATACTTTTTGAATTTATTTACACGCTTATTGCGATATTCTCCATTTGTTTCATATCTCTTACGACGAGCGTTAGTGATTTCAAGAATTTTTATATAATTTTCAATATCTGATGAACTGATTAATTTAGAATTAGGTTCTTTACAAAAGAGAAGTTCCATTAATCCAGGCGTCTTGCTGAATGCTTTATCATTCACAGTCACATTATCGTTTTGGAAAGAAATTGGAGAATTGCCTATGACATATGTATTTTCATGCAAGCGAACGCCAAATGTCTTGTCTAAATTACTTTTCTGTTGCGGTTCATGCAATAGTTGAATATAGTTTCCTACAATCGAGTCATCCAATAGCTGTTTTTGTTGTTTTGTAGTTACATTTGAACTAACATTGTCTAAATTTATTGCAGTTCTATCAAGTGTTGATTCACTAGTCTTACTAAATTCATTTTCATCACCATCATCACTAGCATCAGCAATAGACATAGCGGATTCAAATGTAGAATCAAGCGGATGTAATGTTGAATTTAAGTCATTAACAGTACTATTGAAATATCGAGATTTATAGGGAGTGTCAGCTGTTGTTTTTGACTTGAAAACTTTATCGAACGTAATTTTCTTCTCCTTATTCGTTTCCTGTTCAGCATTATCGTTAGTTTTATCAATAGCTACCTCCAGAAGTTTCTTCAATGTGTAACGGTCCTATATATGAGCTATTTATTAAATGACTGCAACTAGTCTAACGTATTTATCTGTTTAGTCAAAACAATACATTAAGCGGCGCTACCTCACTGTTTACGCGACTGTATACAAATAAGAGTCGAATCAAAATAAACAGCGTGACGTCACAAAATAATAGACATAGATATAATGATTCATGATATTAAGAAAAATATGTTAATTATAGATAATTTTAATATAACAAAGTATCGATTATATAGATTTTAACATGTAGATTCAGAATATCTCATTCAATTATAAATTAATAATGAATATCAATATGCAAAGTTGATTTATTTATTAACATATGAAATATTAGAAAAATATAAATAATTTATATGCAAAATTAATAAGCATAGAACATGAGTAAGAATTGGTTTCATTAATAACAGCTGAATAATAACTGTTATTAATAAATAAACAATTAATAATTTATTTAAACAATAAGCTATATATAAAACGAAAATATTAAGTTAATACTTGATAATGATAACTTTATGACTTAGAAATTTTGGATAATTAATCTAATAATTGCATTTTAAGATTAGAAAAAACCGTTACAAATATGAAAAATTAGTCATAATTCAAATGTTATTAATTAATTTAAATAATTAATTTTGGAAAATACTTCCAAAATTAATCCACTATAAAGTTATATGAAATTTTAATAATTTTCTATTGTAAATAATGTAATATCACGTTAATTAACTTTATTAGTTAATAACTTTTGACGACACTATTGGCGATAATTGTATATTGTATAAAATCAACAAATAACAAATTCTGTAAAGTTTACATGTGTTAAAAACTTAATATTAATTGTTATTTACTTGTAATTTAAGAAAAATCATTTCTCAAAATTCGCGAATGTCTCTCGAATTTTCGATGAAATCTCTCCTGCAAAAATAAGCGGGAAAATCTGTGTATAAATAGGCCCACCTTTGCACAGGCTAGCATTCACTTCTAGCCTTGCAAGGTGAGCGCATGAGTCTGAATAAACTTGGATTAATACATAAGTTCTTTCTCTCATTGTGATTAACTAAGCAAGACTATCCTTTCCTTATAATTTGAGCTCGACTTATAGAACATCTCGCGCTAAAAGAAACTTGGGCCGAAGTATATCCTATCAAAGAAAGACTTTAGCTCTGCTTATGGGACAATTCGCACCATAAGAAACTAGGGCATTGTCTGACTTTCCTCGATATATTGCACTTACTTATGTATATTTGATTTACTTATTTATTATATTTGATTCACTTATCTATTTTCTTGACAATTAGAGTAAAATCATTGGAAACAAATTCTTACTCATTAGATAGATTACGAGAGTTCGAATTATTTTATTTATAAGTGATACGAACATCACAAATGGATCAACCATAGGTTTAAAAGTTTCATTCAATGTATTTTCTAAATCAGCTTTGTCACGTTTTATTAGTTGATACTTACGTCTGATGGTATCACGTGCCTCAGATAATTGCTCGAGCATCTTCTTTTCTTTTTCAAAATTAGCCATGTTGACACTTGCAATTTCTAAAATTAAATAATCTTCATTCGTTCACTCCGCTATATTTATAGCAAAAAAATCGAATCCTTTTTTATACCGACCATGATTGATTGGTCTATCTCTATCAATAACTATAAATCCATGATTATCGTCTCTCCAACATTTTGAACAAATTGCTTTAAACTTCTCAAAAGTCATATCTGAGTTAACATGATCGTTGTAAATATGTTTAATATTCACGTCATCTTGTCGAAACAAAACTAGTAAATTCACATTATCTCGAATGAGATGCTTTGGTATGCGAGCGTATGATTGACAGAGATAGAAACTATCTACTTTTTTATGTCTTCCCATACAGAAGAATACTCTCACGTTGTCCTGCTTATCAGTGGCTATATCGTCAAATATCATGATGGAATTTGGATTAGCTATATCCGGTGAAACAACTGCCTCATGTTCGCTGAATGCATAATACTGTATACCATCAATCGGTTCCAATGAATCTTTTAAAAACTTATACTTTGGTTGATTGAGGGACTTTGAATAAACATAAATGTTTTCAAATCCAAGTCCATTAGGATGTGTGATTAGTGTTAGCAAACAGTTAGTTTTCCCACAGAAAACTGCTCGTATACTGTCAGGCAGTAGTTCACCATGTCTTTTTTCTCGTTTTTCCGTCTCAACCACATTATCAAAATTTATGAATTGCAACTTAAGTGGTTGTTCTTTGAAGTCCATATTGTTTTCTAAACACCGATCGAACGACGAATGAGACTACTAACTATAAAAGGACTGTTTATATATTTTTTAGTTTCATTAAGACTTTGTCTTCTGATGAGGTATGATCATTTGTTACAAAAAAAAGACTGGTGGTGCTGGCTTAGTGAATAAGATCATTAATAACATACCATTCGAAGCTCATTTGCCTGGTTATCAGTGTTGCGGACCGGGAACTAAATTGAAAAAACAACTTGCTCGTGGTGATCCTGGAAAAAATCCGCTAGACGCTGCTTGTAAAGATCACGATATTGCTTATTCTCAAAATCGAGAGAACATTGAGGCGAGAAACGAAGCCGACAAAATTCTAGCTAAACAAGCCTGGGATAAAGTGCAAGCAAAAGATAGTAGTTTTGGTGAGAAAGTTGCTGCGTTTGCTGTAGCCAACATAATGAAAGTTAAAAGTAAACTTGGTATGGGTGTTAAAATTTTAAAACGAGGAAAGAAACGAGGTAAGAGATTAAAAAATCGCCAACAACAACGACAGCGACGAAAGACACATGTAAAAAGTAAAAATCTATCAATTGCATTGAAAAAAAATATTAACGCTGCCTCGAGAAGTGTTGTACCTAGTAATAAATCACTTTTTGTCATTCGTTCGGCTATAAAAGGCGCTAAAGAAGCTGTGAAGAAGGCTGGAGGAAGAAGAAAACTAAATATTCCTCGTATTCTACCAATTCCTAGTAAAGTGGGTGGAGCTCTTCCTTTTTTAATTCCATTATTTGCCGCTTTCTGCGCCACTGGAGCTTTAGCTGGAGGAGCTCCTTCAATAGCAAAAGCCGTTAACAGTGCTAAGGCCGCTCAAAAAATTAATTGAAAGAAGCTCATAGACACAATAAAACTATGGAAGCTATTGCTATTGGTAAAGGACTTTATTTGAAACCACATCGTAAAGGTTATGGTCTTTATCTGAAACCATATTCAAGTGGAAAAGGTTTAAAAAAAAAGCTCGAAATAACTTTACCTAATCGAGCACTGACAGATCATGATATAAGAAAATATGCTAAAATACTATAAATTGCAAATTTTCGAGGTGTTATTATGCGTGATGCTCTACCGACCGATGGACCTCGATATCAAGAGACAGCTATTGTAAATTTGGATAATAAACGGGGGCTAGGTACTCATTGGCTAGCATATAAAAAGAAAGGCGATGAGGTTATGTATTTTGATAGTTTTGGTAATCTACAGCCACCTATAGATCTATTGCTTTATCTCAAAGTTAATAGAATCATGTATAATTATATGAGATATCAAGATTTTAATACATATAATTGCGGCCATCTTTGTCTCAAATTTCTTTTAAACAAACTATAGAAAAGACAGCTAGTATAAAAAATACTCGTTCGACAAGTGACTGTTATTTGATATGAATCTGTCATGGAGAATACACTAACATTGAGTCTCTCGGGAACATCATCCGTACTCGAATCATATTATTTTCCACCGATCGAATTGATAGCAAACAAAAAATACGTTCTTGGTCTAGTTGAGCTATTGACATTTAATTCAATACCAAACATTGACGTTGGTTGTAATAAATTTTACATTGAAGGTCAAGAAGCTATCACTTTACCGACTGGTAGCTACGAAATAGAAGATATTGAAAGCTTTCTCATAGACGAATTAGCACCTAAAGATATATCGTTTAGCCTAAAACCAAATAATAATACTTTATGTAGTGTCATTCAGTGCAGTCAAAAAATACATTTTGAACCAGAAGATTCTATTGGATCAATTTTAGGCTTCACTAAACGCACGCTCGTTGAAAACAAAACACATAGTTCTGACTTACCCGTCACTATTCTCAAAGTCAACGCTTTACGTGTAGAGTGTAATATTACTACAGGCTCTTACATAAACGATCGCAAAGTACATACTATACATGAATTTTTCCCTGCAGTCCCACCTGGATATAAGATTATGGAAGTTCCCTCTCACGTCATTTACCTTCCAGTCACTGTGAGGAGCATTGATCATTTTCATATTCTTATAGTTGATTAAGACGGAAACCTAGTTAACTTTCGAGGAGAAGTCATCACAGTGCGAGTACATATAAAGATCATATCTTAGTAATGGGTATCATTTACAATATAAAGAGCGGCCGAAGCTATATTAAAAGACAAAAATGTCGAACAGCAACCAGTCAACAGCGAGCTATCAGACCGCTCACACCTCAGAACATTCAATTCCTGAAAAGCTTGAGACTAGAAGTCGTCGAAAATCGTGGAAGAAAATATTGTGCATATTAGTGTGTTGTATAAAACAACAAAAACAATATGGAAGGAATTCTAGACATTCATTCAGCTGTCGCTTTCGATGAGTCTATAGCTCATTATGAAGTTCATGCGCATCAGCCTTATTCATTATCATATTTCAATAATAGCGATAAAATTCATATAGCAATTCAACATCAAGATTTATCTCTGCTTCCATCGCGCAGCATGATTCATATTTGTGGTAGGTTAACCAAGCCGGACGGTACTATGCCAGTGGAGAACACTTTATTAGTCAACAACGCCCTCTGTCATTTGTTCGAGGAAATACGATATGAAATAAATGCTATTGAAATTGATAAAGTGAAAAATGTAGGCTTAACAACTCTCATGAAAAATTGGCTTTCACTCAATCCATGTCAGAGCTCTATCGCTGGAAATTCCGGTTGGAATGGTGATAACAATGAAGTTTTAATATGTAATGCTCTAGGTTTTTTTGATGTTACTATACCTCTTAGTATGTTGATGGGCTTTGCTGAAGATTATCGGAACATTGTAGTCAATGTCAAGCATGAACTTATTCTCACAAGATCAAGAGATGATTTGAATGCTATTTTGTGTGCTCCAATAGGGAATCCTGCTGCTTCAGAAAAAACAAAAATTACTTTAACTAAGATTGAATGGTTGGTGCCATATGTGATGGTTGCCGACAAAGAAAAAATCAAATTACTCAATTAGATCGGACGAGATCGTGCAATTAGAATGAGTTATCGTACTTCGGAAATGTATGAGTATCCAAAATTACCACGTACATTTGTAGCATGTTTGGATTGTTAAGACTTCCAATCAATTGGAAAAGCCTCGCTTTGTTATTTTAGCTTTTTAAACTAAACGTAAAAGTTCGGCGAGTGTTAATTCTAGTAATTTTGATCATTGTAATATTAGTAATGTGAAGCTATTCCTCAATTCACAATGCGATCCGTATGGAAGTCTCAATTTGAATATCAATCAAAATCAGTATGCTGTTCTCTACGATATGTATACTAATTTTCAAAACGCTTATTATGGTAAAGAAAACGAGCCATTACTCAATAAAAAAGATTTCATTAATAAAGTGCCGCTAATAGTTATAGACTGCTCCAAACAAAATGAAACATTAAAAAGCGCGCCAGTCGATGTTCGCCTAGAATTTGAAACTCGGACTGATTTTCCTGAAGATACTGCAGCCTACTGCTTAATATTACACGATCGTATTGTACAATATAACCCGATTAGTGGTGATGTTAAAAAATTAGTTTGAAATTAACAAGACATTATGTAATCAATGTATACAATGATTTTCAATAAAAAAGAAAAGAAATTATATATATTGTTGGAATTTAATAAAAACTACCTATAACCATACTATATAGTGACTATGACACCCTATACTTGCGATTGGTGAGGTATGGTGACTATGGCGCCCTCTACTTTCGAATAGTGAGGTATAGGCTTCATATAGAACAAACACGTGCCTTTACTCTCCTAACGGTTTTAGGAACTAGTAGAGTTCACATTAACTTCAGCATCTTTTCAAATGGATTTCGTAATAGATTTTCAAGGCTTTCAAAGTTTAAACGAGACTTTTGTTTATAAAGAACTCGCATATCTACCATTAGATGTAGATACTGTTCCAACTGTGTTTTTCTTCGAACCACCGTATCATTGGTTTCAACTTCCTTTCAAGTATTGAAAAGTGAATCATTTCTTAGAAACGTGTTATCATGGTTTATTATGGAGATCCGGTCTTATTCCATTTAAAAATTTAGCACGTGTACTAAACAATCATTTAAATAATTCTAGAAATATTTATGTAAAAGGATTAAAAAAGAAACAATGGTTACAAAAAATTTTATCTGAAAAGTAAGTATTTTTATTTTTTTAGTTTTTTTTTTACAAATTAAAATCATTATTAATTAAAAATTTTTTTCCTTTTTTAGAAAAATTTTAGAACTTGAAAGCGAGATGAGATGTTCACCAATGAGCGCATTATCTTACCTATTAGAAACAATATGTACATATCATTATAATAAACCAGCTAACTTTGTATGTGCCGTAACAAATGCACAAAGATTGTTTTCATGGATAAAAGCTAGACTGAAGCAATCTGAAATGGAAGGTATTGATGAAGTTGACAATATTACATTTAAAAATTCAACTCAATATTTCAATATAGCGATGTCAACTACTGAAAATAAAGATTATAGACAGACTGTATTATATTCAATGTATAGTTGAATGAACAATAAATTAATAATTAAACGAAAATTCTATAAGTTTTATTAATTAATATTCGAATAAAATCAACTGTGAGGTTGAAAGGTTCCCGAAATCTAATGAAAATACTATAGCGCTCGCTTAGAGAAAGAGAGAGAGAGAGAGAGCAGCATATAGCTTACCAAGCTATATGCTACCCTCTCTGCAAGGGCCCACATGCCCTACTATTAAAGGAGAGCGAAAGAGAGAGAGAGAGAGAGAGAGAGAGAGAGAGAGAGCAGCATCCACACTATACAGCGTATGCGTCTAGCAAGCTAGAGACGCTATCCCCCTCTTCAAGGGCTATACGGCGCACGCTCCTTGCAAGCAGCTAGAGACGCTACCCCCTCTCCAAGGGCTATTCGGTGTACGCTGCTAGCAAGCAGCTAGAGATGCTACCCTCTCTCCTAGGACATGCATCTAGTCAGCATGTTTACTGTTGAAGGAGAGTGAGAGAGGAAGGGAGAGAGAGAGAGAGAGAGAGATATTTTTTTTAAATTTAAATCAATTTATTTAATTTCATTGAATTACATTAAATTTAATTAAATTACAAAAATTTTTTAATTTTTTAATTATTTTTCCTACTACATGGTTTGGTAGGTCGTGTAGGTTTCCTGTTAAAACAAGAAAATACACTAGGGTCCTGGATTATTTTAATACATTTTACCTTAGGTACCACTTTCTGTGTGCTCATGGTAGGTAAAATCATGCTGCTGCTGCTGCTGCTGCTCTCTGCTGCTGCTACTGCTGGTAGCGATGACTGCCGGTGGAAGGGCATTTTCGATGCTACTCATGGGACATCTCGATGGTGCTCTTACGTCTCGTGCATAGACTACGAATAGCGAATGTGCGAAACGTACCAATATAATACTAGTGGCTGGTTAGGGCTCACAGGTAATGAGTAATATACGATATATGGATAGAAATGAATGTGGTTTATTATTTTGGTGTACTTACTGCCTCTGGAGTACTTTCGGTATTGTAGATCTCGGTATTTGGATAGGTTGAATAATGAAGTTGCACGTTCTCACTTTTAATGGATCGCGTATTTATAGTATTAGGATTAAATAATATAGTTTGACAAGTAGTAATTGAATGGTTAGCCGAATTGTCGAACAGGCTTGCACGCGACTGTAGCGTCGATACGTAAAGTTTATTCGTCAATTGTCGAACTGACGTGTACGGAGTAACAATAATGACTGCCCAACTCTTTACGGGTGGTTCGTCTTATATACATGAATTTGTGCTTAATTAATCGCTGATGTTTCTGTGTAGTTGGGTAATTTTCCTTTCGAGTTCAATGTTCGTTGTGTAATGCTGAGTATGGTCTTTGCGTTTTGCTGCCGTATAGTTTTCCGGTGAACGTGTACATAGTTTTGATTTTACGAAATTCGGAGTTGCACTTTTTGGAGAGTGTAAATGAATAAAGATACGTCTTGCGACGCAACACCTCGGGGCATAAGATATTGCAATTAATATGTATTGATTGCAATGGTTGGTTTTCGGTGGAAAAGATTATTTTATTAAGTGCATTTCCGAGTTTCGGAAGTTTTGGAATTTGCTTGCGTCGGTAGGATCATTTTTCTGCAAGGTGTAAATTATTTGATATATAAAGGCTGCGTCGCTTCGATAGTTTACAAAGTGTTCTCTGCGCTTGTGACGAGAATATAGAATTTAGCATGTACGGTTTCCCGAGAAGACGTTGTTCGATGGTTTGCGTAAGTATTTTGCTTATCTACGGCATGTACGAGTATATGTGTATGTAAATGCTGTATGTAGGTGTCTTTAATGTATATATAATTTTGGTTTTTCTTTCCTTTAGTTTGAAGACTGGAAGTATACTCGTGCTGTCAAGCGTGCCAGGGGGGAGAGCCTGCCTATGCCCGTTGCGCCGAAGCCTGGAACGAGGAACTATCGTAGGATAGATTTTTTTTTTTGTCTTGGGCCTATAGCGAATATTTCGCTTCCCTACCCGCTTAAAATTAGGCTACATTTGAGGAGTGTCATGTTTGTATTAGTTTAACTCTAGTGAAAACAAATGTTTATTTTTAGTTGAAAGAGTGGTTTGATTATTGAGGGTAAAAGGTGGTCTGTTTGGTAGAGGAGGTGGTGTTGTGCGTCTAGGTGTCGAGATAGGTATTTTAGGGATAATCTTGATTTCTTGCAGTTCCATGTGTTTTCCTTTGTCGTTGTCTGTTCTGTCTTTGCTTGGTTTCTCAAGTTTGATGAGGTGGTGTGTAATAGAGCTGAAGGTGGCTCCGAGTAGGTGGAGCGACCAGCCGTAGATTGTGTGTAATGTATATCCTCTAATTATTGTATTTATTATTAATTTTATTGTGTTTATTAAGATCAATATCATAATCATAACTGAAGATAAATAATAATAATCATCAGTGCTGACTGCGATGTTTTTTATAGCATTTTCTGAGATGATGCTTCCGCTTATTGTCACGTCTCCCGCTATCTCTCTTGCTATGTAGTTGAGTATTGATGTTCTCTTCATAGGGAACATTATTTGTTGTTGTAGTTCGTCTAGTTCATCTTGGGAATATACTCCACTTGTTGCTAATGAATTTATTGATTTGAAGTTCCATCCTATTTTTGTGTTAGGTCTCAGTGTGTTTGGTGCTGCGCATGGTTGAGGTTTGAGTGTGAGTCTGACCCATTCTTCTTCGAGCTTGTAGTACGTTGGGACGAGTGCGTTGCAGTTTATCTGTTCCCCTTTCTTTTTGAGGATGTGTGTTTTTGGTGTCAGGAACCATGTTTCGTTTTCCGAAGTTACTGGGAGTTCGTTGTAACATTCTTCTAATTTGACTATTTTTACTGTTTTTGGTACACATTTTATTAAGTGTACTACTTCTCCTGCAACTCTTGCGATGTATCCCGGTTTTTTCATGATGTCGTATGCAAATTCGTCGGAGGAGAGGGTGGCAATGGATAGGGCATTTTGTATTACCTTTCTTTCAACTTCGCATCTTTCTGTTATTAGATTCAAATGTAATTTGTTCAATTGACTCCTTAAATGTTTTTCAACGTATACGAATTTTGAATTGACGTATGTAAATAGGTCTAGGTTTACGTTGCTTCTTGTGCCTAGCTGATATGCGTTTATATAATTGTCTTTTTCTACAATAAATAGTTTCGGGTGTTCCGTTCTTACAAGTTCTCTGTTGCAGCGTTGTATTTTGTTTCTGGCGCTTAGAGCAAATGTTATTTCGCTAGAATTTAATGCGTAAATTATTTCGTGATTATTATTAATATTATTATTATTATTATTATTATTATTATTAATCGCTAGAATATTTCGTTGCCATGCCTTTAAATAGCACATCGAATTCGTTTTTGAAGCATTCTCCTCCTGGTAAAATATCCCAGAAGGTATAGCCCGCTTTCATGTCTATACATGTTTTGTCAGAGAACTTGCATACGGTCCCTGTGTTTAGTCTTAATTTATCGTTATCTAGGTTTACTTTAGCTCTACTTTGTATTAGTGTTATTTTGATAAAGCCATGAACAAATACCTTATTCCATGATCCGAAGCTATCAGCGTAGGCTACTCCGTAGCAGGAGTTTCCTTCTGCGCTACCCGCGAAATCGATACTTTTTGAAGTGGTTGCGTTTATTTTTAGATCAACAATTTTATGAATATTGTCATATACGAAAGTTCCCGTTTCATGGGTAAATTTACATTGTTCATGACTTATTTCGTAAATGTATTCCTGTTCTCCAGTTGGTGTGGGTATTAAGTGCCCGAATATTCCGCATGTGGAGACAGTTCTATGTATTTCTATTTTACATTGTAATACGGAAATTTCGCGGAATTCCGCGGTTTGTATTAATTCTATATATACATTCGATTTATTTACAGGAATGTTGTGAAAGTCGCATTCTCCCGTGTCTACTAAGGAGTACGTCGTGATGTTTGGCGTTGTTGTCCCGCAGTCGTATCCGATGATGGCTGATGTTGTTTTGATAATTGTAATTAGTATTAAGAATTGTTGATACATTTTGGAATGGTCCTAAAACATAAATTATTGTTAGATTTTCTTTTTATGCATAATTAATTTATTTGCATGGACTGTATTTGCTTTTCCACCTTTATTTATGATGACATTATTTTTGTCTGTAACCTTTAAGATTTCAAATGGTCCCAGGTTTTGGTTCTTTTCGAGTTTGCCTGGTTTAGGTTCTTTTATGAGCCAGACTTGGTCTCCAATTTTGAAATCTGTTGGGTTTATGAAGCGAACATAATACTTTTTTGATCTTTCTTTAGTAGTTATTAGGTTTTCTCTTGCAAAATTTGCAATATTATTCATATTTGTGATTAAATGTGACAGGTAATTATTGAAAGTGGGTAATTGTTCTGAAGCTTTTAAAGCTTCGCTTGAAGGTAATCGTGGTGGATAAGCGAAAACTAGTTCATGTGGTGTGAATCTGTGGGCGCTGTGTACGCTTGTGTTATAATGGAATTGTGCTAGTTCTAGTAATTCGTCCCATTCAATTTTTTTGGTTGAAAAATTTTTTAAATATTCGCACAATGGGTGATGGGCTCTTTCTAATGAACCGTTTGATTGTGGCGAAAAGGCTGTTGTTTCTATTTTCGTGAATTTAAATCTGCGCGCTATGCATTTCAAGAGTTTGCTTGTAAAGTTTGCCCCTCTATCTGTGAGCACGATTTTTGGTGAACTGAAAACGCATATAAATTTTTTTATGAACGCGTCTGCGATTGATTCGGCAGTTTGATCGGGTAGAGGTATCACTATTAGAAATTTTGATAATAAATCTTGAATGGAAAGGATGTATTTATTTTGATTTTTGGTAATATTTAGTGGACCTACTATATCCATAGCAATTTTGTCGAAAGTTTTAAACGGTGTTTCCGTTATAATTATTGGTTGTCTTGTCTTTACTCTTTTTAATTTATTTCTCTGGCAGTCTTCGCAATTTTTTATTCTTTGTTCTATGTCTGTTTTTAAATTTTCCCAATAATACTTGTGTTTGATGCGATTTAATGTTCTATTTACTCCTGAGTGTCCTCCTAAGGCGGATGAGTGGTTCAGATTGAATATTCTATCTCGGTCTTTGATTTCGATATATTCGATATAGTTTAAGCAAATAACTATGTTAATACCTGAGTTCTGAAAGGTTTTTGTGATTATTTCTTCTATTTCTTGCCAATGAATATTGTTTATCTGTAGGTCTTTTGAAATGCTGAATGTATTTTCTTTTTGTTGTGCCATAATTTCTTTCAGGGTTCCTAGGATGTGAGTGATAATTTGTTTTATTGTTATTGCTGATTGGCCTGAGTCTATGCATAGAATAAATAATTTTCTTGAATTTATTTTTATAATTTCGATTTCATTTGTGCGGAGGTCTTTATTGATATTGATTTTCTTTGACTTTATAAATTGTTCCATTTTTTTGTCTAATATTTGTCGTGATTGGTTTACAAATATTGCAACGTTTTCATTCCGTGACTCTATGGATTTTTTTGTGAAGACTACGTGTTTCTGTTTTCCTAGATCTGCTTTGCTTGTCGTGATTTCTGGTGGGTAATCTTGGATGTTTTCTTCTGTTTTCT
This sequence comes from Phymastichus coffea, assembly GCF_024137745.1. NCBI lineage: Eukaryota > Metazoa > Arthropoda > Insecta > Hymenoptera > Eulophidae > Phymastichus > Phymastichus coffea. The sequence goes on along the minus strand of NW_026706822.1, from coordinate 189,319 downwards.
TATCCTTTGGGCTTGTTTTTTGTTTTCTTTTCTTCTTAATTGTTCTTTTTATTTTTGTATTGTTATTTTGTATGTCTGTTGTTTGTATTTTTCCTGTTTCTTTAGCTTTTTGCGCTCTGGTTACGACTGTTACCATGGTATTTTCTACAGGGTTTCTTGATAGTGCGTCTGCCTTTGTATTTATCTTCCCGGGTTTGTAGATAGTATCATAGTCGTAATCCAGTAGGTTGAGTCTCCATTTTTGTACTCTGGAGCTATTGTCGGCAGATTTGAGAGATAGTAGGGGTTTGTGGTCACTTACTATTGTGAATTTATTTCCATATATGTAGTTTCTGAATGTTTTCACAGCGAATACAATTCCTAATGCTTCGCGTTCGTATGTGTGGTACTTTTTTTCTGCTGGTTTTAGTACTCTTGATGCAAATGCAATTGGTTTGTCCTCGCCTATTTTGCCTTGTAAGAGTACGCACCCTAATGCGAAATTTGATGCGTCTGTTGTTATTATGAAGGGATTTGTCATGTCTGGATATTGCAGTATTGGTGCAGAGTATAGAGCTTTCATTAAGTTTTCGAATGATTTGTGTCTCTCTGTATTCCAGACAAATTCTATGTCTTTTTGTAATAGCTTTATTAATGGTTTGGCTATATCTGAAAAGTTATCTATAAAGCAAAAAATTCTTTAATCCAATTTTAGAGCCAACCCGTTGTAAATAAATATTAATCAAACAATCATCTCAGGTGGTTACACACGTGTGTTTCGTTGGTAAATATCCAACCTCATCAGATCTTTATTAAAAAACAAAAAGAGAATAGTTACAGATATAAACACAAACAAATAAAAATCACGCTAACAAAACATTTACCTCAATTCGCAAGTCACAATCAAATCAAATATCACAATACAGTCAAAAATACATTGTTAAACTCATCTTATAACTTAACATTCGTTCAAATACTCAAAATTCAAATCAGACAACGACTATGAAATAATGCAAATCAAACAGTGTCTGCTAACTTTTTATACCAAAACAAATCACAGGTAGACACACAATCAAATGTATCCCCTCTACTATGCCAAGAAAACCGGTACATTAAGCATCATTATACATCAAAACAAATTTTTTTAAAAATATTATAAATAAATGTAAGATCAGTATTTGTTTGTGTTTATATCTGTAACTATTCTCTTTTTGTTTTTTAATAAAGATCTGATGAGGTTGGATATTTACCAACGAAACACACGTGTGTAACCACCTGAGATGATTGTTTGATTAATATTTTTTTACAACGGGTTGGCTCTAAAATTGAATTAAAGAATTTTTTGCTGAACAAAATGGAGAGTGCTAATAATAACTTGTCTATAAAGCGTCTGTAATAGCTAGTAAGTCCCAAGAATTCACTAATATTTTTAACTGTTTTAGGGATAGGGAATTTCTGTATTGCTTCGATTTTCTTTGGATCAGTTTTTACGCCTTCTTCGCTTATGATATATCCTAGAAATTCTACTTCTTTTTGAAAAGATTTACATTTGCTGGTTTCTAATTCGAGTCCTGCTTCCCTTAGCTTTTGTGCTATGAGCTTGAATCTTGCGTTGTGTTTTTCTACTGTATTTGCTACAATGATTACGTCATCGATGTATACATAGCAGAAGTCTTTTTCTCTTAAATCTCCGAGTGCTGTTGTTAGTGCTCTTTGGAAAATTCTTGGCGAGTTGATTAATCCAAAAGGTAGCACTTTGAATTCGAAGCGTCTTATGCTGAAGGCATGCTGAAGGCGGTTTTGTGAATGTCTGATTCTTTCATTTTTATTTGATGGAATCCAGAAACCATGTCGATAGTTGTAAAAAATTTGTTTTTTCATATACAATCAAAGATTTCCAATATGTTAGGTATCAGGTAAGGGTCTGGTATTGTTTTAGCGTTTAATTTTTTGTAATCTATGACTAATCTCCATTTTTTTCCCCTCTTTAGTGAGTCCTTTTTTTGGAACGACCCATACTGGTGCATTAAATACACTTGTTGAAGGTCTAACTAATTTGTTTGCGATTAGTTTTTTTGTTTCGTCCAATGCCACTCGTTTCAGTGTGTAGGGCAAAGGAAATTGTTTGATATATACTGGTTTTTCGTCTGTTAAGTTGATCTCGTGTTCTTCGATATTGCACATGCCGAGATCGTCTCCTTCTAGCCAGCATATGTCTTCGAATGATATAATCAAGTTCTCTATCGCTTGTTTTTTTTTGTGGGTTAAGTGGTCTAGCTTTACTGTCTCGATCAGTCGGTTTCGTCTTTCTTTCGTGTCTTGAGTTTCCGGAGCTTTTTCTTGTATGATTTCCCTTTGTATTTCTTTTTGTGTATCTATAGTTTCGTTACCTGATAATTCTGCTTCTTGTATTTGTATATTTTGTTTTGTATTGTCCTCTATTTTTATTTTTTGTTCTAATGTCAAACAAAAAGTATCATAATTGTCCATGATATATTCTTCTTCTGTTTGCTCTTTTTTTATTTTCGATAGCTTCGTTTATATTTTCCATGAATATTGCTAAATTTGCTTGATACGTTTGTTCGTCGCATTTCTCTTGTGCTTGCTTTGCTTTTTCTTTTTATTGCGTGTTTATTTCGTTTACTGTCGTTAATACTTTTTCTACATCTTGATATAATGATATGTCCTCATTTTTTGATGTAATGTTGTATTTTCCTCTAATTTCTTCTGTAATGTTGGCTTCTTGATTTGAGATAACAATCGATTTTTCTTGTAGTGTAGTAATTGTGGGAGTTGTATGTTTATCTTTTGTAGATTTTACGAGTATTTTTTCTCCATTGATTTCTAGGTATCCTTCGTCTAGTCTCATCTTGTAGTCTAAGAAAATGTTTATTCCTAGAATTCCATCGTATGGGATAGAGAAAGTGTCCGGGGCTACATGGAAATCAAAGTATGTATTTTGTATTGGTATCTTTGTAGATCCAGGGGTTTTGATAGACTTGTCGGTTATTCCGGAGATCAGTATCCGTTCATTGCTATTTATGTCTCGTTTTGAAATACTATTATTTTGTATGATGTTTAGTTGAGCTCCGCTATCGAGCAACAATTTCAGTTTTTTGTTTGAATATGGATCATCGACTTCAATATATTGCAGTAAATTTTCCATTTTCAATACGTATGTTTTTGCTTCTATGTTGGCTGTGTTTTTGACTTGTATTTTTGTATCTTTTTGTTGTGGAAGCGCTTTTTCATTGTGTTCCCTTTCTAGGCGTTCCCTCCAGAAAGGGCCTCGAAGTTTCCCGCTCTTCCTTTATTTCTGAAGCAATTCTGTGTTGCGTGACCGGCTATTTTACATTTTCCGCAGAATTCGCCGGCTTGTTTTTGTCGTGACAAGATTATGCTGCATTCATCGATTACGTGGCCGTGTTTCTTGCAGAATTCGCATATCTTTTGTTGATTTGTTGGTGTGTTGTTCATTAATGCGCTTAGTTTTATACAGTCGTTTATATTATGTCCTGGACTTTTGCAGTAGGCCCAGCCTTTCCTTTGGAATCCATTATGATTTGAGTTATATGACAGTTGTTGAGTTTGTTGAACTTGCTGCGGTTGCGTTTTTAGAAGTGGGCAATACTTAGCTGTGTGGCCTGTGTCTTCGCAATACTGGCACTTAAATTTCTGTTTAGCTTTGAATTCTATGAACATGATTTTTACTTGGTCGCAGGTGTCTTGTTCGTGGCCTACTTCTTCACAGATAGCACATGTTTTGTATAGAGACTTTTTTATTTCTCCTGCTTTACAATCTTTTACGAGGTGGCCCATATTATTGCACTTTCTGCATATTACTTCCGGGCACTGCTGCATTGTATGTCCAATCTTGTCACAATTTTCGCATTTGTTTTGTTTTGAAATTTGGTCATTCTTACAATTTATTGGGTTGTGTCCTGTTTCGTTGCATTTCCAGCATGCTTCGTAGTCGCTGATGGGCATTGATCTACTTCATGTCCCATTTCTTGGCAATATTGGCAGTGGATATTTTGTCTTTTGTTTAAGCGACAAGCACTTATTGAATGACTCGGTTGGCTACAGAATTTGCATATTAAATTAATTTTCTTTGGCACTTTCCTGCAGTTATTCGAGAAATGGTCTGTTCCTTTACAGTATATAGTACGCAGGCTGCTGTGCGACAAAATAGAGCTTCATGTGAATATTCTCTGCATATTTGACATGTGAGGATTTTTGCTTCTTGAAACTCTTCTTTATCGTTTGAATATGTATAATTTCTACTTGGTTTTGTTTTGTATTTCCTTTTTTCTATATCGCTTTCAATGTCTATTGCCCTTGTCGGCATTTCTTGTACTGTAGCTCCTGGGCCTATTTCGTATCTGATTTCTGCTTTTAGTCCTTTCCTATAGCTTTTAGCTGCTTCTTTGTCTAATGTAGCTTCGAATTTATTTAGTTCCTTTATTCTTAATACTAGTTGTCGTATTTTGTTAGTATAGTGTACAACTGATTCGTCTTCCTCTTGTGATATCTGACGAACTTTTGCATATAGTGCGTGTATGTCTTCGTTGATGGGGTATAGGGTTCTGATTGCATTGATTAGGTCTGTTATATTTTTCACTTTACTTCCTCTTATTGCCTCTTTTACTTCACCTTTAATTTTTATTTTTAATAATTTTGTAAGGTTTCTCTCATCAATGTCGTCTATAATATCTTTTACTTCCTTTAACATGGAGATGTATTCCATAGGTGGTATGTTTTTGCCATCGAACTCCGCGACAAAGGCTGCTACATCTTTCAATTGTAATTTCATTGGTTTTTCCTGGTTATCCATATTTGTAGGCATTTTGTTAATTGATGGCGTAGGATTTTCTCTAATGATTTTTGTTTCTTGCTTTGTGGTAGACGGGTCTTCGATGAGTGTGTCTATGTTTACTACTGCTAGAAAATCACTTTTCCGTGAGTTTTCCTTCTGTAAATTATTTTCAAAATTTTTCGGAATTGTGAGTTCTTGTTTATCTTCTTCGGCAAGTGTTTTTTCTTCTTCTTGATTTTGTAGTTCGAGATTTAAAAATGTATCTTTTGAAGTTCCTACGATCAGGCTTTGTTCGTTGTAAATTCCTCCAAAGTCTGAGTATCGTTGATTTTTATCGGGGTCTATTGTGGTATTTACTGTTGAAGAGTTGTTTTCTTGTACTATTGAATCTCGTTCTTCTGTTTGAGTTGCTGGTGAATCTTCGGTTCTTGTAATTTCTGCTTGTGTTTTCTTGGCTTCTTTTGTAGGTGAGTATTGTATCTTGCTGCTTCTTTTGAATGCGCTTTTTTCTAACTCTTTAAGTAGGAGGCTTTTCAATTGGGGATTGCTACGCGTTTGAGATCGCGTAAGCTTCGAGTCGTTTGAAATTACTCTGCTAGTTGGGATAATTTTTTTACTCATTTGGGCATTTTATTTAAAAAAAAAAAAGAAAAGGAAAAGTAAATGTGTTGAATTTAAATTGTATTGAAAATTATAAGAAGGTTCAGAAGGAAATAATTTGAATTTAAGAAAACACACAGCTCTTTCGGCCGCAGCCCTTTCTTTTCTCTCAACATCGCTCTGTAACTAAGAAAACAATATATATATACTTATTTAAAAATAATTATTTAAATATAATTATTTATATACATACCTTTATAACTACTTCTAATATATGTTGAATATGTCGCCTATGCGACGGCTCCGTTACGATTATATTTAGCTGAAAAGAAAAAATAAAAAGATTAAAAATAAATATATTTGATATTATATAAAAAATACTTACCACTTTTAAAATCGCAATAATTAAACAATAAAATATGCTAGTTGGTAATCTAGCTAGCAGGATCGGAGGAGTCTGAAAAAATAAAAAAATTTATTATAAAAACTATCTTAAATAATTAATAGAATATATAGATAAAATACTTACATTAACCATGAAAATAATCATGGCATTTATTGTACTTATTATTTGTACACTATCCATTTTAATTTTTTTATAAAAAGCAAAGAATAGTTACTAAAAATATTAAATGCTTCGTCGATGTATACTTCTTGAGCACTACCGAACGATTGACTCCGGAAAAGATTTTCGAAAAAATCAGGATGATTCCTACTCTCCAAAAGAAACTCTAGTCAAATTGATAAAAATCTTTAATGGAAGAAGAACATTGATTTCGCTTTAGACGCTCAGCATGTTGGAGGATGTTAACGCAACTAAACAAGGCTAACTCAAAAACCTTATCTCTAACGCAAAAAAAAGCAATAAAATGACTAACAGACAATTCGTCATTAAGATTACTCTATCTCCAATCACCTGCTGCGTACATACTTTCGAACGCATCTTCATTGAAAAAGGAACATCGAATGCGTTTTAACCCTCAGTATGAGGTAAAGCGTTATTAGGGAAAGTGCAAGCTGGTGTGGGTGGTCGAAAGTTTCCTAAATTATATATGTGGCCCTGAAAAAGGATAGTGCACGCTGCTAGAACGCATCTTCATTTAAAAAGGAACATCGGTTATGCCTTAGACTCTTAGCAACGACTTCTACAGCAACCTACCTTAACAACCTCTGTAGGTGGGTGGGAGAGTGGGTGAATGGGGGGGGGGGGCACTGTCGAAGGGCCCACTGGCTTCTCTCTCAAGACATACGCATATACCTTATGCATTGGCGGCGCATCTTCAATGCATAAGCTACATCGAATACCTTTTAGGTACTCAGCGGGAGGTGTCAAAGGTACATCAAATGCCTTTTAGACACTCAGCATGGGGTCTCACTCTGTCGAAGGGGCCCCATAGCGCCCTACTATCGAAGGAGAGCGAGAGAGAGGGATAGAGAGAGAGAGAGAGAGAGAGAGAGAGAGAGAGAGAGTGAAAACAGCATCCGCACTATACGGCGTACGCGCCTAGCAAGCTAGAGACGCTACCCCCTCTCCGAGGGTCCGTACTCAGCCAGCATAAGCATATAGTTTACCAAACACCCTACCGACTTCTACAGCATCCTACCTTAACAACCTCTGTGGGTGGGTGGGTGGGTGAAGCGCCCTACTATCGAAGGAGAGCGAGAGGGGGGGGCACTGGCCCCCTCGATGGGGCCCACTGGCACGCGGGAGGTGTCGAACGAACATCAAATGCAACACTCAGCATGGGGTCTCACCTTATCGCGATTAAAAGGTGTCACTATCGCGACACCTTCATCGGGCGGCCTCTTTGTGTCCCAGAACATACACATATCCCTTATACATTGGCAGCGCGCGCGAGGTTCAAACGAACATCAAATGCCCTTTAACACTCAGCATGGGGCCCACTGGCACGAGGAAGGTGTCAAAGGTACATCAAATGCCTTTTAGACGCTCACCATGGGGTCTGACCATAAATTAAAAGGTGTCACTACCTTCACACCTTCATCGGGCGGCTCCTTTGCGTCCTAGAACATACATTGCTTATCTACTAAATTGTATTTAACTATTGAATAATAATGAATATCAATACGCAAAGTTAATTTATTTATTACGCTAAAAATATGAATTATTAGAAAAATGTAAATAATCCATATGCAAAGTGAATAAGTATAGAACATGAGTAAGAATTGGTTTCATTAATAACAGCTGAATAATAACTGTTCTTAATAAATAAACAATTATCAATTTATTTAAACAATAAGCTGTATATAAAACGAAAGCATTAATTTTATACTTAATAATGATAACTTTATGATTTAGGAATCTTAGATAATTAATCTAATAATTGCGTTATAAGATTAGAAAAAACCGTTACAAATATGAAAATTGGTTATAATTCAAATGTTATTAACTAATTTAAATATTTCTTTTTAGAAAATACTTCCGAAATTAAGCAACTATAAAGTTATATAAAAATTTAATAATTTTCTATTGTAAATATTGTAATATCACGTTAATTAACTTTATTAGTTAATAACTTTTGACGACACTATTTGCGATAATTGTACATTGCATAAAATCAACAAATAACAAATTCTGTAAAGTTTACATGTGTTAAAAGCCTACTATTAATGGTTATTTACTTGTAAATTAAGAAAACTCATTTCTCAAAATTCGCGAATGTCTCTCGAATTTTCGATGATATCTCTCCTGCAAAAATAAGCGAGAAAATCTGTGTATAAATACGCCCACCTTTGCACAGGCTAGGATTCACTTCTAGCCTTGCAAGGTGAGCGCATGAGTCTGAATAAACTTGGCTAATACCTAAGTTCTTTCTCTCATTGTGATTAACTGAGCAAGACTGTTCCTTCCTTATAATTCAAGCTCGAATTATAGAACATCTCGCGCTATAAGAAACTTGGGCTGAATTAAATCCTATCCAAGAAAGACTTTAGTTCTGCTTGTGGGACAATTCGCACCATAAGAAACTAGGGCATCGTCTGACTTTCCCTGAAACATTGTACTTATTTATTTATATATTTCATTTATTTATTATTATAAGAGTACAGTGCCGCTCACGCACTTTTACCCCCCCACGGGCAAAATCAGTCTAACTTCAAAGTTTTATATCTCTGGTAGAAATTAACGTACAGAGACGCGCGTGGGTGCGTTTGAAAGGTCTTTCGGAGAGCTTTCAAATGATATGACTCACGGTTGCCATCGATTGTTTTTTTAAATTTTGCAACAATTATGCAAAATTGAAAATTCTGAAATTTTTTTATTATTTTTGACAATTAGCCAATTTTGGAAAAAAAATCGTACGAAAATTTGAAGTACACCATTTATTAGCTATTACCAAGCCTGCAACGATTACCGAAAATCGTTAGACTCGCGCGAGGTTAACGAGCGGCTAAACGAGAGGAGCCGCGTTCGGTTCGCGAGAGAGAGAGAGAGCGCGTAGGGGCAATGACCGGGAGGGGAGACTCCGACCGGCAGTATGACTGTGTCACTCAGTCAGTGCGTCGCGCTAACCTGTTCCCGAGCCGAGTTTTGTATTTGGTGGTGTGCCAATAGCAGCAACAGCAGCAATAGCAGCAGTAGCAGCAATAGCAGCAGTAGCAGCAACAGCAGCAACAGCAGCAACAGCAGTAGCAGCTATAGCAGCAACAGGAGCAACCGCAGCAGCAACAACAACAACGGCAGTAATTTCGGTGGTGCGGCAAGCAGCGAAGCGGCGTTTTAACGATTTGCTAGTCGGATACGGTTGGCCACCGTATCCTCATCGTTCTTGCGGTAGGTGCACCTTTCCCCCTTTTGTTATAATTTGCGTGCGATCCCGCGCAGCGAGCGCGAAGAATTTGTTTGTTGCGCGCGAGCGGTTAGTTCGCGGCATCCGTGGTTTTCTCTCTCTCTCATTTTCAGCGTGTCTTGTCATTCACGCGAGCGCGCGTAATTCTCTCGGCCAAACCCTCGTGTAAATAAGTTGCATGAATAAAGTGCATATTAATCGTTACTTTCGAATCGAGTAGTCGTTATTTAGTCTTTCCTTTGTCCGGAGGTCGCGTCAGTGTTTATTTAAAGTGGATTCGAATTCGCCGGTTGCGTAGCACGAATCATGCGAATACCGATAGACGCGAATCGACAACTTAGGTTCCAGCGGCGGCCGCACGAGCGCTACTAGCAAGGGGCGACAGCGCCGCCAAGCGGTGAGTTGGGGGAACCCAACTCGGAATAGTAAGGAGACTCTGCGCAGGCGCACTCCGAGGCAAGGTAGGTTACTGTGCTTTGAGCACAGAGATAACAAGGCTTCGTCTAGTCGTAATAAAGGCACTTTCAAGGGATTATCGACTGAGCGGCAGCCTGTTACAAGCCCTATCTGAATCACTCATCAAAAATTTATTTTCGTCAAATATGACGCGCGCACGGGCATTTTTTCCTGGAAGTGACAGTTTTTTTCAACATTTTTTATCTCCGTCAAATTGTAACAATCGAAAAAAATTTTATAGGAGAAAAAATGTTTGTTTTTTCACGTAGAATACTGCAATAATTTTTTTTTCGGTTTTTTTCAATTTTCTTTTCTCACAGTCGGTACGCTAAAAAGATGAGAAACCACAAAAAAAAATTTTTTTCCACCCATTCAATAATACTACATAACAAGTATCGTAAATTACATCAAAAAAAAAAATCTTTTTTTTTTCGACCTTCAAAAATAATTTAAACCGAAAAAAAAAATTTTTCGAAAAACCAAAAAAAAAATTATTGCAGTATTCTACGTGAAAAAACAAACATTTTTTCTCCTATAAATTTTTTTCGATTGTTACAATTTGACGGAGATAAAAAATGTTGAAAAAAACTGTCACTTCCAGGAAAAAATGCCCTTGCGCGCGTCATATTTGACGAAGTGATAGTTGATTGATGAGTGATTCAGATAGGGCTTGATAATAGCTAAAAAATGGTGTACTTCAAATTTTCGTACGATTTTTTTTCCAAAATTGGCTAATTGTCAAACATAATAAAAAAATTTCAGAATTTTCAATTTTGCATAATTGTTGCAAAATTTAAAAAAACAATCGATGGCAACCGTGAGTCATATCATTTGAAAGCTCTCCGAAAGACCTTTCAAACGCACCCACGCGCGTCTCTGTACGTTAATTTCTACCAGAGATATAAAACTTTGAAGTTAGACTGATTTTGCCCGTGGGGGGGTAAAAGTGCGTGAGCGGCACTGTACATTTGATTTATCTATTTATTTTATTGACAAGTAGAGTAAAATTATTAGAAACAAATTCTTACTCATTAGCTAGATACGAGAGTACGAATTATTATTATTTATAAGTGATACGAACATCACATAAGTGTGCGATATGATAACTGAAGTTTTCGCTACAAAGATAAAAGAAAAAATAATATTTGGTTTATCAAAAAAATATAAATCAATAAAATATATAAAAAATATAAAAAATAAAAAAATTATAATAAATAATAAAATTAATGCTCATCTAATAAGTTCGGCCAACGAATAAGCACTATTTGCGATAAGACTAAAAACCGAAAGCAAAGAAATAGATAAATTTTATAAAACTAATTGATTCAGCGCTTGCACTAATAAATTCTTTTATAAATATGTCGTAAAATGCGCCAAACGAGCGTCATTTTTTTCGCATCTAGCTACGAAAAGCCAAACTGCAAAGCGTTACGTTTTCATGATTTTGGACGTAACGACGAGGAGACTTTCACTTGCAGCGTGCCGGTAGACGATCTCAGGTATTTATTTACTACGTTTTTTTTTGGTAAGGATGGATAATGAGATTGGATTTTTTCTACGGCAACAATATACATCTCGGTAAAAATTCGTACGAGTGACGTGGTGAAAGCAAACAAAAACATGCATTAACTTTATGCCGGTTTTATAAATCCACTCCGCGACTAGTATACCATTATTGCTACACGTATTGCTGCTTTTTTTCTGAAAGCTATACGAATTTTATACAATTTCAATAGATTTGTCATGATAGTGCAATATCAATGTTTAAGAACCGTACAAAACTTTACGACACACAATAGAGTCTAAATCAGACCATACCAAATGCATCATTATATAGATGCACTGTTTATACTATTTATGCTTCGATATTGGTTTTGTGCAATATACTATATATGAGAGTCGTTCAAAAAGTCCGGACATATTGAACTATCCTCGTAAAAACGTACTAAAGATAAAATTATATTCTTTCACTGTATGCGGCTTGTTCTGCACGTGCACGTGAATTCATTCAATGGCAGGGTGAAATCTTACACCAAATATCAAGCTATTAATAATGGCATTAAAAGCACTTTCGAAGAAATGTATATACAGACGCACGCACAATACCGCGTAAGCATCCGTTCATTCGTCATACGAGAGCTACGTGAGATAAAATTGGGGCATTCGTTATGTCAGTAGTACATCTCATATACCAGTTTTCGTATTTGTGGCTGGGACAGGACGACGACTAGTCAACGCGATTTACGACCAGAAAATCACACGAGTCGTATATTAGAGGAGGTTTAAAAAACTTATATTTTTACACACGCACGCGTGACTACATTTTTTTCTTTTGAAACATCCTTGTCAGCGTTTGAAAAAACAAAAAAGGAAAGAAAGAAAGATACTATCAAACGTGCGAGAATCTCGCGTTTTTTTTCAGCTCTTAATTTAAATCGACAGTAAGCGCGCGAGAGAGAAAGAGAATAAGCATAAAGACCAGGTATACAGTTTTAATTAAGTTATTTTATTATTATCATTATTATTATAGTTATTACATTACTTGCATGCTTTTATTTAAGCGAGAGACATTTTTCGCTTTTCCGTCAGTACATAATTCTTAATTTTTTGACAAGGACATATCATGCCCCGTGAAATGCTTAGCTGGATTGCAATGAATTATATACTACTATAAATTCATCAATGGTTTCAAAACAACAGTACTCTACAATCTTTTAGTCGATTTGCTTTAAACCATACAAATAGTTTTGCACGCAAGCGTCTTATTTTTATTAAATAAAATAATAAAAAAATATTATTAATTAATTTTTTCAGATGAATGTATGAATATAAGCTTTATAACAAGGAAGTAGATGGTGGTGTACCCATTAAAGCATAGTCAGTACGAGGTCTGTTCAAAAAGTATCGTGAATTTTGAATTTCCGCCGGCTACATAAATTTGATTTTTGATTATTTTGTAGTATTATGTTCGTACTCATGTGCCTTACTTATGCTGACAAGGTCGGTCATTTTGAATGTTTAGTTAATTTTTGACAGCTGTTTAGCTTGGATGTGTTTCGGCTCGTCTTCGATTTTTCTCTATTCTAAAAAATGGATCAAAGTATCCGTATCAAATTTTGTGTGAAAAACAAAATAAAGTGCGCAGACGCAATCCAAATGTAGACCGTGGCATATGATGGCGAAAACATTGATAAAATCAATAGTTTTCTTTGATTATCGTGGTGTATCATAAGTTCTTGCCACAGGGTAGTACGATCAATAAGGAATATTACCTACAAGTTTTGTGCAATTTGCGCGATGCGATCCACCAGAAACGTCCGGATTTGTGGAAGAACAAAAACTGGCTTTTGCATCATGATAACGCCCCTGCTCACACATCGTTGCTTGTGCGCGAATATTTGGCCAAAAACAACACAGTAATGGTACCGCAGTCACCGTATTCCCCAGACCTGGCCCCCTGTGACTTTTTCCTATTCCCAAAACTGAAGCGGCCCATGAAAGAATGACGCCATACCACGATTGAGGAGATAAAGATGGCATCGAAGGAGGAGCTGAACAAGATCACAAAAAATTATTTTTTTAAGTGCTTCAAGGATTGGAAAAAACATTGACACGAGTGCATTATAGATATTCATGATGAATCGCGCGTTGAAAGAATTGTGAAATCTGAAGAGCGTAAACTTGATGAAAATACTGCTGTTATTAACGATAAAATTATATTAGAATTGGATACCTTAGAAAATAAGTATATCTTGTGACAGGGCTACAGCGTGTTCACTGGCTCTGTACGTGGCACTCTCCTCGCGAGAACGCAGAGTATGTCCGTTGACAAATGGTACATGCCCGTGTTGTTGCAGGGCCAGAAGAGGGGAGCGTTGCGGCCGGCGAAGTGGCGCCATTGGCGAGAGCGAGAAGAGCGAGAGAAAGAGAGAGTAATAGCGAGAAGAATGTGGGACGAAAGAGTGGGAGAAGAGCGGCGCGTGGCGACAAGAAAATATGCGGAGAAAAGACAGAGTAGTTAGGTGTGAGCCGAGTGAAAAAAAGGCCATCTATTAGTGAGGTATGAGCTGGAGGCAACAACGGCCGCCTCATTAGGAATTTGTACGGAATAAGCGACTCCATGAGGCAATTACTCAAGTCCACAACACCAGTGTCTGGAACTCACAGCTCTGAACGAAACCTACAGCGGACATAGCCATTCCGCGTTCAAGGAAGACGGGCCGTAGTGCGGCCAGCCCCGTGCTAACACCGATCGTCGTACAGATGACGTTGCCAGCGGGACTTCACTGCCGCCGACGTCGCCTCTCCACTGATGGATCCGCAGCGCTTGGTGGGTCGCTCTTATGAGTTTTGATATTTTTTTTCTCTCTCGCGCCAGCTCTCGCTCGTTCACATTATTGCGAATAAATTAACGTGGACGCAGAGTGAATTCGCTCGCGTGTTCCAGCAAAATTGTAACGGTACAGCCTGAGCGAGCGCGCTCGCCCAAGCGTGATTGTATTTAATTTTCAGTATCATTTATATGTGGCGTAAATAAAGTGATTGTCTATTACAACTTTTCTCGTCAAATTATTGATATCGTCCTACCCCAACTAAAGCGATTAGTTGATCCGTGGAAGTCCGTGCCGGCTCACTTCACCGAGGCGGAACCCATAAAAATAATAAAACGCAGAGTTCAATCCAAGGCGCACGGAGGCTGATCTCTCTCGCATGACATCCCTTGTTTAGTCTCGACGGACATAGCTGTTCGCATCGCTTTCGTTGGTTTATCTGTGAGTTTGTCGACGAGTTTCTTGCTGCTTAAATACAAGCATGCTCTATCGTGCGATATGCGTGAGACGAATCTGATGTTCATTAAATAAATCAACTTGCCGATAGCTACTGTGTAGTCTTAAATGGTTTACCCTTCTACTGAGTTTCAAACTGAGTTTGTTCGCGCGTCGGAAATTGAAGACTTTGAACGATCTAAAAGTAGGTGTCTTTACGTTGGTTTTGAGTTAATTAAGAGAAATGAGAAGACATTATGCGTTACGAGGGTTTTTCTGATAAAAGCACACGTGAACGCAATTATTAATTAGCTGACTATTCGTTGGTTGGTATAAACATTCACTATTTGCTGGCTTAAAATCAAGTAATAAAGAGGGCGATTTTCTTACAAGTTGACAAACTTACTCGCGAGCACTCGTAAACACGTCTGCTTACGTTGGAATTACACTGAACCTGACTCTGACATGGTCTTGGAAATCGTAAAATCAAGTACAGATGAGGATAGCGCTGAGGATTTCAATTGGTTACAGATTATTCTCACAATTTATCCTTGGCGATTTGACCAGGAACCTATTAAATACAACAATGAAGGCAAGCTCGAGCTGGAAACACCGATAGCTACTGCGGCCATCGCTGCCATTACCCATGAAGAGCTCTCATTTGAATAGCCATTCAGACTACAATCGTCGCCATTCCTCTCGAAGCGCGTCATCCACAAATCGGATACGCCACATCCGAAGTACACTGAAAAGTCAAAGATATCACCACCTCAGTCACAGTCGGCCAATACTATGATCAGATACTTTGGCTCCAAAAGGTGTTTCGTTCATACCGAATTACACTGGTGCTAACGTTTTACTTGTTGACATGGAGGAACTGGTCATCTCCAATAACAGGTAGGAGATGGTAGAGTTCGTTGAAAAGACCATTCGAAACGCAAGGGTACAGTTGAAGCATGCCTTGCGTCATTTTGCAGATTCTCTCGAAGCATCTTTATGAAGTTATCTACTACAGATTTAACATCGACTTGCTACTTTGGAAGTTATCTGTTTCTAAACCTTGGTATCGTGCAGTTGCGGTTTCGTGTCGACGCTCTGCCGCTGAATCTAACACTCTCGGTTATGGTCTGCTATTGCATAAATCCCCGATCTATCCAAAGTTTTCCTTATCAGTTCCCTTTTAATTTGTACTTGTACAATGGACAAAATAACTGATTCTTTCTCTAAAAAAATCTTTTTTAATATACCGCCATATCGTCGCATCCATCTGCTTTGTGTTCCATCAACAGCCGTTCCTGATAAGTATCAATTACGAAGTGAATGAAACCGATGGTGATTACGACAGTCACAGTAGTTTTTAAGATAATGGCCACACGGATAAGTAGCGTAGCGAGCTTATTCCGAATGATCACATCCTTATGACATTTCTAGAAGTCGAACTTATGATTGAAGCAGCACCAATATTATGTCATCCAAGATAGCCGAGATAGTGGTCAACCGGTTGACTTTAATCAATATTACTACTGTACGGACCTCGAAGAAATTAACTAATTAAGTTTACTTCTTTTGTATATTGCCGAAAAACATAAAGCAGGATCTTTTCTAACACATATAACTGGATGCTTGTCTATGATGAGTACATTCTCTCAAGATGATGTTTTACCATGGACATTCTTCAATCGGAACGGCTACAAGGAGTGCTTTTAACCGTCAGGGGTCAGATGGATTTCAATTTTGATGTGGCACTCCAAGTGAAGAGTATCAACGGTAAATAAATATATATTTATAAAATATAGACATAAAAATTTTCGATACACTTGCCGAGTCAATTATTGAGACAGAGAATCGTAAGATCTACACAGCAGCCACTCATTCACTTTTCATTGGTCATAATCAACAAGTCTTTGTAAAGATAGATGTATATAAATCGAGAAATATTATTTCTCGCGGATTGAGAAAGCTCAATGTTATCATTAATTAAAAAAACTTGTGTGAATATACATCGAGTAAGAAAATATTTGTTATGCCTAAAACCACTGCATCATAATCTGAAATATATAACGTGGACCTTCTAAAAATACAAGTGACTCGATTGCCGTTGCTTCAATGCATACTATGTTGAATGGCAAGTACAACATGCTCAGAATAGTGGCCATTAAAATCAGTCACTTTGAAATTTTAGGCGAGTGCAATATTCAATATGCTCTCAACCCATTTTCTAAAGTATTTTGAACAAGACTGTCGACAAGTTCAGCTTTTATCAGTAAAACTATGAAATATCCTCTTATGTATATAGCCCTAAAAATAATATCATCAAATGATTTAAAGATCATTTCGAATCATTTTTTATCGTCGTTGTGACTTGATTAACGCTTTATCATAACTATTTTTTTACAAAATAATTACAATATTTACAAACGGATTGTCATCTTGAATTCAAATTTCAAAAACATCTTTTTTTTATTATTTCATAATTTTATTTTATAAATTCTATAATTTTATATTTTATAAAGTTTACAGTAATGAAGATATTATTACTATTATGAGTTTGAAAATTGAAAGAGTATTTAATGAAATATTCATATTTTTCGCAAAAGGCCAAACTTTGAAAAAGATGACAACATTTTGTAACACTCGCTTTTAGCCGTGTTTGAATTACTGTACGGTGAAGATCCCAAGATGGTATCGAAATAAATTGCAGATACATTTGATAAAAACGCACAAAAATTAATGTCGTTCGATTTCTTACGTATACTTTACTCCTCCGTAGTAATGTTAATATGAATGATATTTAATATTTCATTTATTTTATTTATGATTTATTTATTTATTTATTTATTTATTTATTTATTTATTTATTTTATATTTATTAATATGATTATTTATATTTTATTTATTTATTTTATTTAATAATTTAATATTTATTTATTTATTTATTTAATGATTTTTATGGATCATTTAATATTTATGATTTATTTATTTATTTTTTATTTTTTTTTATATTTTTTTATTTATTATTCATCTCGTTTCCAAATTATATATAGCCACGAATGTGGCTGCAATTCTCAAGTATTTTTATATTCTTTAACTGTAAAAGATTTAAGAAATTCAATTTATTAACTATTGTTTACCGCGGATGTACAACGAAATTTTTCCTCTGGTTAAGCATGCAGTTTTGAAATTATATATACGATATTGATGCATATCAAATACCGATGCACCATGCACTTTTATTCGATTATTACCTCTACGGCGAGCTTTCGAGTCAATTTTTTGTCATCGTCCTTGTCGGCCGTGCTCAACCAGACGGTAGACTTGACGGACTTGTAATGAGAGATTATAAAAAAATCAAAGCTTAAATATAGCTGCTATTCTTCGTTGTGACGATGATCTTAATTAGGCTAACGGTAAAAAAATGCTCTACTTGTTGACTTTTCCGGAAAATTTGATTTTTAGCAAAATCAATTACTTTTAATAAAACTCCAGAATAAGTAATAATCGCGGAAATTATAATACAGTTAGATTTTACGACGATAGCGATTTACAGGTCCAAGTTATGCAACTACCACGAATACAAGAAAATTGTTAGCATTTTGTATATAAATTAAAAAAAATCTGTTTATATAAATATTTATATAAATAAAAAAGAAGCGGTCGAGCAATTACAGGCGCAAAAAAGTCCAGTTAATATTAATATTAACATAAATTTCATATTCGAAAGAAACGAGTTTTCTGGTTTGAGTAACTGGAATATTTTTAACTTGTTTATCTGCTAAAAATGAGCAGGTTTCATCATCATGTGCTTAACGCATATATTTTTATTCGGTGTCAGTCAATCGAATGTTTTGTTGTGAGTCGGTACTATTCTTCGAAAGAAATAATTGCGAAACGTTCGAAAAAAATATATACATATTTATATTATTTCAAGTCTCAAAAAAATTTCAAGAGTAGTAACCCATGTAAGTTTTAGGTCATATATTTTAGCCATGTGAAAAATATTATATTGATGCGAGAATGCTACATATGGATTTTTAATTGGAATATGTGTAAAAATAAATGAAGTGAATCAGGCATTCTACATGTTCTTATTGGAAATAACTTTCGTATTCATCTTTGATTTTCAACAATCTTTTTCTCAAAAAATTTTTGTTTTTCTCTCTTTGTGAATAATTTCTTTTTCTTAATTTATATATAATGTAAGTTTATTTTTGGTATTGTCTTTTCAAGTTATTTTCTAGTTAAATTCTTTATGGAGGATATGCTTAAATATAATATTCTTCATCGACTAATTATGAGCCTACATAAGATAAGTTGAAGATTTTTCTTGTATTTATAATTATTTTTAACAGCATTTCATGTTTATTTTAGCATTCAAAATGAAAATAAATCTTCTAAACGTGATAAATATGCTACTCGCTTATTTTCAACAACTACCTATTGAAGAAAGTAATTACAATATTAAGTAAGTGGAAATTAAAGATCTTTTTCAGTCAATATTATTAGATTGATGGAATCAAGTAATAACATCAATTCTATTGTAGAAACTACTTAAGATTTCCAAGAAGAATTTAAGGAACTTAATACTATTATTGTCGAGGATATTGATCTACATACACTTCCTGTTCATCCTGAATTTCCGACAGACGATTGCAAGAGCCAAAGTGAGCCATATATAGCAATTCAAAAAGGACAGATCTCTTCAAAATATGGTTAAGGGAAATATATATTCCAAATGTTGAATCTATAACAATTCTATTACTTGATTCGTGGAGCGGACACTGTCCAAAGGCTCTACATCATGCCACGCCACGTGATAAAACGGTCCATCTGAAACGAATACCTACAGGAACCACTGGAAATATTCAGCCATTAGATGGTTTTGGGCTCCGTGTTTGGAAAAATTTTGTCAAGCAATTTTCATCTAGTATTATGTATATAGATGATGATTTAGAGTTGCACAAACGAAATAACATTATCAAATTACAGTCACTAGTTTATAACCAGTTTTCATCCACACGTTATAAGAATCTATTCAGGTATGCGTGTTATAAAAGTAGGTATCTTGTAGATAAACCAGAGGCATTTGAAAATCCCGTAGATTTCACTTTCGAAGATTCATGTGGAACGCATTGTGAAATAGACGGTTGTAAAAACGTGGCTATTATTCGTTGTGGTTGGTGTTAGAAATCTTTATGTTTCAAGGATTTTTTTGAAGAATATCATTATTGTTCTAATTATAATCCATAAATTTATATCGATATTCTGAATGTATTTTGAAAGAATTCTTTTTATTTAAAAAAATTAATAATGTTGATAAATAAGTTTCCTAACGATAAGAAGTAATATGGAATATCAGCTAGTGTGTTATTAAAATTTAATTCTACTTACTTATCGTAGCTATTTATTGTAATAGAAATGAATATTCAACTGGAGAGGACGGATAATAAATAAATGTTCAATTAAATATTTAACTCTTTACCCTCTAACATATAATTTAAAAAGAAAATTCGAAATACATTACCTGTACTTTTCAATGTCCTTCCGAATAAAAGAAGTTTCATTTAGTTTGCAAGAATAAAATTAAAAAAAAATACTTTCACCCTTGTGAAAAATAAGAGATGCAACCCCCTGGATCCGTGATATAACTGATAACATTATGACATGGTAACAAATAATTTTTAGTTGGTTTCAAGAAAAAATGTTTTATAGAAAAGGAGATATACTGAAAGAATGGTTCTTGAGGGTGAATGTGATGAGTAGTTTCCACCCCTTAAATGGTTTCTTCGCCTCACGAACAAATACTTCTGGCTTTTTGTTAGTTGTGCATAGTATATTGAACAGATTTATTGTTAGTCACATGAATTTCATTTAGACAGTTAACTCAAAGCGCTTAGTTTCAATGAAAATAAAAAAATTAATTTAAGAGTAGTTTAATCTTAAATTAGAAAAAAATAGGAAACACGTCAACTTTGATTCTTAATGTCCTTCTAAATAAAAAAAGTTAGAAGAGGATTGAATTAAATTCATAATTTTGGTAGACAAAAATGTAGAAAAAAAATCACTTCCACCCTTATAAAAAGTAAGTGTTGAACCCTCTGGAGCTTTGGTACGCTACGTGACTTTGTAATTGAGTAACAATAAATATCCAGTTGGTTCCAAGAGAATATCTTATTTAGAAGAAGAGATATCTCAAAAAAACGGTTTTCGGGGGTGAACTTTAGGGGCAGTTTTCACTCCTTTAATCCGCGTATTAGCACTTAAAAAAAATACTTGTGGACTATTTTTCAGTCCTTTACCACATATCAAAGTTTCATCCAAATCGGTTACTTATACTTGGTGTACCTTCCTTGTAAGTGCAACATTATTATTTATTACCCTCGCAAAGTAATCACTTGATTATATAATATTTATCTATCTATGTATATATGTCTAGCGAGAGAGAGAGAGAGGGTCAGCATTTATATGGCAATTTATCTTCAAACATAAAACGATTACCACATTGATATATGATAGAGGGTTTTTTTAACATGGAACTACATGATTTGTTAGCGATTTCTCAAAAAAATTGACTAGTTTTCACGCGTTTATAAATTAGTATTTAAATATAGCTGCATGAATAAAAAAACCTTAGTGAACAAATTGTTGAGCAATCACGATGGCAAAAATGTGCAGGTAAAACGATACCGTGCGTGATTGAAGGCTAAAAATAAGAAATAAAAAGCATTAACATAAAATTGTACTTACCGTATTTGAAGAATTCCAACAATCAATATTGTCTATACAAAAATATCATATTCCAATCATTATATTGACTTATTTCTATAAATAGTTGATTTATTTTTTAATTTTTTTGTATTGGTATATGCAACGTCTAAGCAATGCGCTAGCGATTCATTCGTTTCCAAATGTTTCGCTTCATAGTAGAAACATTTCAGTACGTAGCGGGTAAAATTTTTTTTGCGAATAGTTTTAACAGCGTTCCTGATATGATACCATAATTTAAACAACCACACCTCAACATTTCATCGAAGTTGCAAACACGTATCAAACTTTGTTTGCCACGACGATCTTCTGCCCCACGGAAAATACGTTCATACAACCAACCTTGTACAACCTGAGCGGATATTAAGCTGTTGCAGGAACGTTTGTCGACGATTCCGAATTCGTTGCTTCGTTGCAAATTTATCGTCACAGGAACGTTGTAAGGGCGGAAGGTTTCTATGACCATTTTTTTTTCAATTATGTATATATATGTGTGTGTGTGTGTGTGTTTTCTATTACAGCGAATAAAACTATCATTCGCCTATCACCTTCGTCATTGATTCCTATATCCCTGACTTAACGTAGTTGCTCCTGTGCAGCCCAAAAATGTGTCTGCGCGCATGTGCAGATTTGTCCTCGCAGCAAAGTGGCCGATCTAAAAAATCGTGCGCAAATCGTGCAATGCGCGTCCGAAGGGGAATCAGGTTCGAAACTCGTATCACCGACGGACGTGGAGTGCGGAATGGAAAAATCAAGCGGATTCTTAATTGCAACGTACGAGGTTTTATTAAACGACTTCTTCAGCACTTCATTTTCTACAAGCTAGTCTATATCAAGCTAGTCTATATACCTTAGCCGGGAACCACGCATTTATTTAACGTCGTAGAAAGAAAGAAGGAGAGAGAGAGAGAGAGAGAGAGAGAGAGAGGAAATCGTTGGCATAGATGGACGCACAGCTAAAACGGTTACACGGAACGATATCACAATAAACAGAACGCGATCGCGTAGTTCCGCTACTTCGGCATCACGGAATAATCCACTTGACTTACTTGCTAGGCCAAAACTGCCGAAAGCTACGGCGATCGTCGGTATGTTGGGACGGCGCCCCAAGGGTGAGTGGTCCACTCGCAAAGAGGCCAACGATACTGAATAGTCAGGAGTTTGCCTCTATATTTCCGCTATTGGTCCTTTACGTTCGTTGCACTCGTCATTGTTCGTGCATCTCCAGCTGTTCGTCGGAAAAGAAAAAACGACTAGAATGCCGGTTTTCGCCTGCTCACGCATTCTAACTCTCTTCTTCGCGGATGCGCGCATAGCGCGTAGTCTCGTACGGTAAAGCAGTGTAGGCTACTGAGACCCATACTCGCGACCGAGGCGGAGGACACTAACGAGCGACTCTCGTTAATATATATACAGGGTGATTCAAAAGGATTATAGTTCCTGAAAATTTTCTGAATCGATTGCCGTTTTCAAAAAATTTTTATCATCAATACTTTCCGAGAAAATTAATTTCAAAAATTAATAATTTCGACCAATCAGAGCGCCGTTTCGGTCGACTACCAAATTTCTCCTCTTTTGCTGTTTTCCCCTCCACTTAGCCGTAGCAACCGAAGCGGTGATTGAGACGACGCGGTAACTAACATAGCAAAATATCATTGGTTGCTGAGCAGCGGATCGAAGAAAGAACCGCCTTGTAAAGACGTCATTTTCTTAGAATAAACGGTCTAATAATGTCTTATAATTTATTTTTTTTATAACTTTATAACAAACATATACATTTAAAGTAATTTTACGTAATTTTATAATAATTTTACGTATTAAGCGTACGAAAGTACGCGACTTCGATGTCGATCTTGGCAATATTTTGCCACTTTAATTCGAATGAAACCTTTTTCATTCAAAAGGTCATGATAAGATGTGTTCACGAATCTTTTTCTGACGTTCGGAAAAGACTCTGACATTAACCGGAGAAGAGAGGGAGAAAGCCGTGCGGCCGCACACTCGTGAGTATCCACCTTCAATCGCGTTTTTGGCAATGTTTTGCCACTTTTATTCGAATGAAATCTATTTCATTCGAAGGATCATAGAGGAGAGAGGCTGTAAAATTTTCCTAGCGCTCGGAAAAGCCTCTGACATTAACCGGAGAGGAGAGGAAGAAAGCCGCGCAGCCGCGTCCTCGTGAGTATCCACCTTCGATGGCGTTTTCGGCAATGTTTTGCCACTGTTATTCGAATGAAATCTATTTTATTATTATTCGAATTATTATTATTCGAATTATTTATTGTTATTCGAATGATCATAGAGGAGAGAGGCTGTAAAATTTTGCCGGCGCTCGGAAAAGCCTATGACATTAACCAGAGAGGAGAGAGGGAAAGTTTTATAATTTATTTTTGTTAATAACTTTATAACAATCATAAATTTACAGTAATTTTTCTAATCAAATCAAAAGTAATTCTTTTAGTTATTACTAGAAATACAAATAAAGAGCATTTAAGTAAAAATTTAATACTGAGACTTTTTATTTTTAATTATTGCTTATTGAGTGAGATTAATTGTATCTCGCTCACCATTCGGTATTACTGACGGTGACATTACTATCCGTGAAACTTTTGCCGACACTCGGAAAAGCCTCTCACATTAGCTACAGAGGAGAGGGGAAATACGCGCGGACAAGCGTACGAAAGTACGCGACTTCGATGTCGATTTTGGAAATTTTTTGCCATTTCTATCGGAATAAAACTTTTTTTCTTTATCATTCGCTGCCTTTATTTTTATCATTTGCCTTTGCCAGATTTCAGACACGGCAGCGCATACAGGTCACGAACGAAATCCTGAGCTATCATAAACCTATTCCCGAAGTGTTTTTCTAACTCGGTTATGACATCTTCCGGATCCTCGGTTGTTGCCAAAAGTGTCTTCACGAGGTCGTAGGCTCGTCCTTTCAACGCTCTTTCTAAGCGCCCGATGTTACGACGATCGCTAAAATGACTCATGGACTCGGCGTACATCCTATGAAAATGAATGCATTGCAGAGGCTTTCCGGAAAACTCCGGTAATCGACTGTCATAATCTAATTGATCGCTCGCCAGAACATTATTTGCTGCGCTCTCGCGGATTACATTGGCTGTACTGATTAAACTACAGGATAACAATGATACCGCTCTTTCGAGTAAATTTACGCCTTGAAAATCGCTAACGCTTGCGCTACCTTGATCGTGAAGTTAACGATTCGCCTCGCTCATGACCACGTAACTCGTTGATGCTGCTGTTGAAGACGCTGTACTAGTGACGTTGACCTCCGGCTCGAGCGAAGGACTCAGCTGCGGTCGTTGCCGTTCATCAGATGGAGTCGATTCTGTCGGTGACACTACAGGTGGCTCGGTTGTTCACTTCCGTTGACGGCGGGTGGGCCTTGGTGCCCTTTGCGCACCACCGGATCCTGACCTCGTGCGGGTGACTTCCCTTGGCGGAGCTGCTACAGGAGTTGCAGGTGCAGCTGCTGGCATAACTGCGACAACCTTTCGCTGGACTTGCTTCGCAGGTGGCCCCTGCTTGTTGGCCGGCACGCGTCGTTTTCTTATCACCATCGTAGAGACACAGATGAACTTCACGAACACCAGAAACCGCACAACAAACCACTATAGCAGCATTCTCGACTTCGCACAATTTAAACGATGTTCCTCACCCGGGACACCAATTTGTTAGGGGTGAGCAATTGTGCGGGAGAGATTGAATAAAGGAGTACACTGAGTTTAATATTTCTTTTTTTTTTTAATAAACTAATTTACAATTAAATTAGAACTAAATAGTCGGCGTAAAAAACCTCACTGTGTGAGGAAAAAGCCGCTATTTTACAAATTAAAGATCTCGACTAGGATCGAGTTAACGCGCACGAGTCCAAAGAGAGGCACAACTCGCCTCGTTAGAATCTGGACGTAAAGTTACTCGCATCTCAGTTTCACGTCGCATGTTGCCGAATTTTCTCGCCAGCCTCGCCGTCAACGCTGCCCCGCCGCGTGCACATATTTACTTTTGGGCCTTGCAGGCGCGCTTTGGCACTCTGCCACGCTTATCGCGTTCCCGCTCTCTCGCCCTCCGACTCTCTCGCTCGCTCTCACCCGCCAGCCTGCCGGTCCTAGGAGCAATCTCAACATTGCCCTATCCGTAAAATTCATCAAGTAAGATGAAGTAACCCACACAACCAAGAGTAAAACTCTAAATGGGGTCTGCAGCCTTCGGGGAGCAAGATCCGCGAATCTGAAAATTCTGGCTTCACGGACACGTAATGCATCCCGCGCTCGTGCACGTCCATGGGTCGAGTTTGAGCTTCGAGAACAGTACCGCTGGCTCGATCGCAGGTTCGCAACAAGCCGCCCTGATGTACATCCTTGCGACATTCGTTCTCGTTTGTCCTTTCACACTCAACATCGACGATCGCACTCGTACGTCCATTCCTATCAAGCAAACGATTACAAGAAATTGTCGTAAGCCGCTCGATCCTGAGTTCGTTACAGACTTATCCTCTAACCGCAAGCTAAACTAACTATCATAATTAAAGTAACTTATCAATTACTCAGTCGTGGATTCATTTTCCTACTTGTCGGGCCGCGTGAGAATATCCAGACTCGAGAGCAGCAGTTAATTTTTTATGGCGCGTCTTCGGATTTCGGCCGAAGGTTCGAAGTCGAGCAGTGTGTGCGGTGACTATGATTCACACTTCTCGTGAACGTTCATGTCTCATCTCACGCGACCCATTTCGTCCATTCTTTGATTTTTAATGCCTTCCTCGACGTTTTTTACAAGTGTTATTAATTTCCTAAATTGTTCTTCGGTGGCTTTAAAGCAATTTCTCTTTTGAGGAAACAGGCGACAACGAACACAACCCTTGCGCTTTCTCTTTAAAAAAAAACAGGTGATAGCTAATACAATCCTTATACTTTCTCTTTAAAAAAAAAACAAACGAAAGTGAACACAACCCTTACACGTGTGCCTAACCCGCTCGGGCGCGTTAATTTCCCTATTTCCCAATGTGCTACGCTTTCATTTTCAAAGGTCCGTCCTGCACACCACGTGTACAACTCAAAAACTCTTTCTCATCTGCATAATCCCTTGCTCGATATTTGGAACGTCCAGAACAAATTATGAATGTGAAGTTCGTAACATTAATTTGCACGTAAAACATTATTTTTAAATTAATTTTTAACTATTTTAGTCGACTCGTATGACCTTAGTAGTGATATAAAACTACATATTAATCAATAATAACCCTTAATAACAGCCCTGAAATAACTAACCCTAAGAGTCTAGTTCGCTCTATGACGATTACACGAGTACACGACTGCGATAGCATTTTTGGCAATGTTTTGCCACTTTTGTTGCAACGAAATCTTTTTCGTTCCAAAGATCATAGTCGTAAGAGGCTGCAAAACTTTTGCCAACGTTCGGAAAAACCTCTGTCCCTTGCAACATAGAAGGGAAAGCGCGCAGCCGAGAATACGAAATTACGCGAATTCGATAGCGTTTTTGGCAAAGGTGTGACACTTTTATTGGAATGGCACCTTCTTCATTCGGACATAAAGTATTCGTGAAACTTTTGCCGATGCTCGGAAAAGCCTCTGACATTAACCAGAGAGGTGTGGGAGAAAACGTATTCATCTTCAATTTACTCAGTGAATAATGGTAGTGGTATGGTTGTTATGCGATGCCGAATATTCCGAATGCTTAAGACTTTATATCTACGTTCCGTATGGCAGATTTCAAATCGTCAATGATGACTGACGGATGCATAGACTTCTCAATATCACTTAAAATCCTTTCTATTCTTTACGCTGTTATGTTTTTTTTTCTTTTAATCCATTTATTATTGGTAGATATTTTTCAGATGCTGTTGGTGGCATTTTTATTTTGTTTTGTCCCAATATTTTCAAAAGATAGTTTTCTTTGGCTATTCTGTTTAGTAGTTTTTCCAATGTCCAACGAGAAACTTAGAAATAAAACAATTAAGAGAAAGTGGCCGGCTGCTCAAATAATTTTATTGTGTAGAGCCTTTGTGTATTACATCTACAGCATCATCGTTAAATGGTTTCATTTGTAATACATTAGTAATAGCAGTAAATGTAAATCTACAAAACATGTTTTATTTGTCGTTAGATTAATCTAATTTACATTCGATAATTTATATCTAATCACTATTCTATATTTTTGACTTAGGTACAACGGATCATTAAGGACAACTTCCTCCATGCGTATCACTTTCGCAAAGTTTAACAACTGAACGAAGCAGATTACCTGTGCGGATTACATGTGCGGGTTGAATTTTGCCAAAGGTTATTACGTAGAATCGAAAACGATGAACATTTTTTAGAAAATATTTTATTTACCGATGAATCGACGTTTGGGAGAGACGGAACGTTCAACATGCATAATAATCATTATTATGCTGTAGAAAATTCAATATTAGCTATTGTAAATAGACACCAGAATCGATTTTCCTTAAATTATTGGTGTGGAATTGTGAAAAATGAAGTTGTAAGTACATACAAATATATTTCTATACAAAAATATATATTTTTTATTTATTTACAAAATTTATTTACAATCTGTCAACCTTAAATAAAAAGGACAATCAGTAAATTATTTTACGATATAGACAATTTTACATGTTATCTGCAGAGTACTCCACTAAGTATTCTATCTTGATCTTGTAATGCGAAGGTACTGCTTTTTATCTTGAGTTATATTGTGTCTGCTTTATTTTACGTTTCTTAAGTCCTGTATTGGTAATCGATTCCGAAAGAAGTTTGCTAATACGTTTGTTTGAATGGTTTCCTAGTTTTGTGTAGTATTTTGCGAATAAAGTTTGAATTTCTTCTTTCTCTGTTGCGATCTGTAAATCATTTGGAATAATTTCGTTTGGAACGAACCACGGAGCGTGTGTTATGCTGTGTAGGACTTTTGATTGGAATCTTTCTAGGATTTTAATGTTCGAGTTTGAAGCGGCTCCCCATAATTGAATGGCGTAGGTCCAGACTGACTTGAATACTGCTTTATATAGCAGAAGTTTATTTTCAATTATTAGCTCCGATTTTTCCTCAATAAGCTAGTACATTTTCCTCCATTTCAATCCTAGTTGTTTCCTCTTTGTGAATATATATTCTTTCCATGTCAACCTTCTATCCAGATATATACCTAAGGATTTGACATGGTCATTCTGCGTATGTATTTGTCATTCAACGAAATATGTGGACATGTATTTTTACGGACAGTAAATGTGGTGTGAATTGATTTACTCTCGTTTACTATTATTCTCCACGCATTTAGCCAGTTTTGGAGATAGTTATTAACGTAATTTTATAGTGTTTCCCATGCTATTGCTGTTTCTTGATGTGTTCTTAATATTGCTGTATCGTCTGCATATGTTACTGTCAGAATATTTGGAGACTTTGGTAGGTCCGATGGGTCCGATGTGTATAGCAGGTATAGCGTTGATCCTAAAACACTGCCCTGTTGTACACCTGCTTTTATTATTTGCCATGTTGATACTTTTTTATTGATTTTTACCTGAAATTTTCTGTCTTGCAGGTAAGATTGTAGTAAATCTCTGTAACATTTGGGAAAAAATCCCCCTATGTTGAGATATATAGTATGCCTGTATAGTACAGTTTGTTTTCTATGGATTTCCTTGCTGTTGATATTATTCTTTTCACTTGTTCGATCGTGGAATGATGACTTCTGAATCCGAATTGGTGGTCCGGGATAAGTTTTCTATCTATTACGATTTGATTTATTCTTGCTGGTATGTTTTTTTCATAGACTTTTCAGAGTACAGGCAGTAGACTAATTGATCTGTATGAGGTCACAAGTTCATTTTCTTTACCAGGTCTAGGTATTAAGATAATCTCTGCTACTTTCCATTGAGAAGGTAAATAGCAATGACGGAAGCATGCATTAAATATTATTGTTATATATCGAATTGCTATCGTGGGAAGCTTTTTAATCATTTTTCCTGTAACGATATCATAACCGAGGGCTTTTTTATTATTTATGTTATTAATGATTTTGAGTACTTCCTTTAGTTTAACTAGTTTCGATGGAGTGTTATCCTGTGCATTATGATCTTCTAGTAAGATTTCTTTTTCTTGTTCAGTTATTATATGCTGATGTGGCTTGAACACTTCGCTTAGATGATTTGCAAAAGTTGCCATTTTTTCCTCGTCCGATCTGGCCCATTTTCCATAGTTTTTACGTATGGGTGGACGAAATGAGGTTGGTCTATTTAATCTTTTTGTCGCTTTTCATAGTGAGTAATCCGTTGCTTCGATTGGACAAAGTGCTTCTTCTGTATTTCTGCATTTTTCTGTACGAACAATACTTTCTTCAGTTCTTTAACTGCTCTATTCTAGATTCGTTTTATCTTGGCTCAATCTTGTAATCTAATACCTTTTTTTCAGTAGTCGTTTTTCTTTGATTTTTTGTTCTACTACTACTATAAAGATGATTTGTTGATATTCTGTCTTTATTACAGTAGTGGAGCATTGGTTAATAGCTACAGTTAGGAGTGAGTTTAATGTTTGTATACTGTTTTCTATGACAGTAGTTGATTTGAAAGGTACATTACATTTATACGTTCCTCTAGGAAGCTTGTATATTTTTTCCAGTCTGTTATTGTGAGGTTGTTTACAGTTTTGTGTACAGTAGAGTTTAGAGTGACTATTATCGGTGAATGATCTAATGTAATGTCAATGCATGAGGAAGCTTACATATGTGTTTTATTCATACCTTCAACTATTGCGAAGTCAATCAATTCTGGTTTCCTGAACATGTCCGTTGGCTAATATGTTGGTTCTCCAGTGGATGTTGGAATGTATTTGTTTAATTGTAATATTTCGTATAGTACTTTGTTTATCCTCGATTATTACATTGATTGCTTGAAAGTAAATTTCGCTGGTGTGTGTATGAACATAGTGGATTATTTTTGTTTTGATTCTTATTGAGTGGATGATTCGTTTTATATAAGGTGTAGTTTGGTATACTGAGATAGTTCTTGCTTGTAAAGTGTGTTTCTGATATCAACATGATGTTTATATTTTCATAGTTTAAGAACGATTTTAATTCCAAGTACCTTTGCATTAGACCACTTGCGTTACAGATATCGAGTTTTAAACTACTCATTTTGATAGTTTGTTTACTAATACGGTTAAGGAATTGAGCATAGTTTTCATTCTTTGCATCAGCTGCTGCATGATATGTTCAAGTTTATTTGTGTTATTATTGTTGGAGTGTTTACTGGGCTTTTGTGTAGCACTTGTAAATCAGCCTGATAAATAAATACAATAACGAATAATAATAATTAAACTTAAATCTTATTACGTTTGATGTACACTGCCGGCCAAAAGTTTGGAAACACTTCGTTCGGATTTCGAAATATGTATTTTTCCAGGAGTTTTGCCTCGAAAAAAGTATTTTTTGCTCATAATGACACAGAATCAAGCCTTTCCAGGTAACTTGAGGGTTAAGGTTTTAGATAAAAGTAGTATGAACTTAGAATTTTTGCCAGTCCGTTTGTTTTCATAATATTGACGATATGAGAGTTTATTATCGATGAGAAATTTATTGTGATGTTCTACTTTTGTTTCCTTTTTTGGCTTTAAACTTTTATCCATATTACTTTGGTTTGTCAGTATTGTTTTTTTATAAGTCTTGTATTTGATTTCCCTCATTTGAGTCAAAACTGTAAGCGTCTTTAAGTTGTCTCGAATATTTTTTTTTATTTAGGAATTTGTAAAAGTTTTGGCTTACATATTTATATTATACGGCTCAGTCATGGGAAAACGTAAAGAAATTCCACTTGAAAAAAGGGGAGCTGTATTGGCATTACATAATGAAGGTATCTCATATCGTGAAATTGCCAAAAAATTGAAAATTTCATTGAAAGGTGTGCATTCAACGATCAAAAGATTTGAAGACACGGGTAATCATCACGATCGTCCTCGAACCGGACGTCCAAAAGTAACTACTTCTCGCGAAGGTAAGCATATAGTGGTTACCAGTAAACGGAATAGACGGTTAACAGCTCCCGAAATATGCGCAGACATCAACAGAAGTCGTGAAAAACCGGTTTCACTAACAACTGTAAAAAGAAGATTAAACGCTGCCGGACTCAAAGGATGTGTTGCAGTGAAAAAACCATTACTACGTAAAGAGAATAAAAAGAAAAGACTACAATGGGCTAAAAGGCATCGAAACTGGACGATGGATCAATGGAAAAATGTGCTCTGGAGTGACGAATCCAAGTATGAAATATTTGGCTCTCGACGTAGAATTTATGTGAGAAGAAGTGCGTCCGAAAAAATGACACCTCAGTGTATAGTGCCTACTGTGAAGCATGGAGGTGGCTCAGTGATGGTGTGGGGATGTTTTTCTGGCCATGGAACCGGAGATTTAGTGAAAATTGATGGAATAATGAGAAAAGAGCAATATAAAAATATTCTCGTTCGTCATGCGATTCCCTCTGGATTAAGAGGACCCGGCCGTGGTTTTGTCTTCCAGCAAGACAACGACCCAAAACATACGTCGATCCTCTGCCGCAGTTATTTAGAGCAAAAAAAAGCTGATGGTGTCTTGGAAAATATGACATGGCCGCCGCAATCGCCAGACCTCAACCCGATCGAACTTCTGTGGGAAGATCTCGATCGAAAAATAAGAACATGTTGTCCAACATCCGCTGGAGACTTATGGGAGAAGCTAAGAGAGGCGTGGGCTTCTCTGGAACAGGAAACTTTGGACAAACTTATCGAAAGAATGCCACGGTTGGTGAGAGCAGTCATCAAAAGCAAGGGTGGATTTTTTGATGAAAAAAAAATCTGATATATTAATACCTTTTCTTTATAGACTTTTGTATTTTTCTTTTTATGTCTAGATACACTTTTTCTTGTTGTCTAGATATATTTTTTCTTGTTGTAAAATATACATTTTTTGTTGTTATACTATGTTTCAAACAAGTGAATCAATAAATTTCCTAATTAATTCATGAATACATATTTTTTCAACACTGTTTCCAAACTTTTGGCCGGCAGTGTATATTCAATTTTTTTTAAATCAGTCTATGTATCTCAAGTATATTGAAAATACAATTTTTTTATTATATTCACATTCAGATTGGTCCAGTACAAATGCCCAAATATTTGGGCGCTGATAATTACATAGACTTCCTGCAAAATCAGCTTCCGAGATTGTTGCGTCATTTACCTAATGAAGATCGGCAAAACATATGGTATCAGCATGATGGAGCTCCCGCTCATCGAGCTGCTGGAGTGATTAATCTGCTGAACCATATATTTCCGGACAGATGGATTGGCCAAGGTGGAGAAATCCATTGGCCTCCACGATCACCGAATTTAAACCCACTTGATTTTTTTTATGGGGTTATTTTAAAGATTGTATATACGGAACAGAGATAGAAAATTTAGAAGATCTGGAAAACAAAATAACAATGGCGTTTGAAAGGGTAACGCCTGAAATGTTAGCTGCAGTTAGACGAAATTTTGTACGCCGGCTGCAGTGCTGCATTGAAAACGGAGGACGACAATTTGAAAACTGTCTCTAAGTTAGTTATTATAATTTTCAAAGTAATATAATAACAAATTTGAGATTATAAACGTGTCGTATTATTTCAGATCAGCATACTCAAGCAATTGTATATATTTTGTTTTTCGAGCTTTGTTCGCGATAAGCGTAGTGTAAATAAAAACAATTATTACTGAACAAATTGAACAATTCTTTAGTAGAAATTCCAAGTTAAATATAATCAACACAGAAATTCGAATCACCTATAAGAAAGAATTTATAAGTCTCATGTATATCAAGTTCTTTGAAAATTAATACGGATATAGTGCGTGAATATTGAATAAATAAAGGATATGGATTTAATTTTATTATATTTTTATCAAGTATAATTAGGCTCGTATTTATCCTGCATAAAAAACCCAGTCATAAGTAGGGAAAAGCCATTTAAATATGAGCAAATACAATCGACAAATGTACAAAGAGTTATACTACTTATATTTAATTAATAGATTTCGGTAGGCTCGCTTTGCCTGTGAATGGCCATTCAAGATAAAACTACTCGCTTACCACACGACGCTAATTGCACCTTGTACGAGAAGGAAGGTCGTCTCCTAGAGTAGCACAGTGCCAACGTCTTGGTCACGGGCACGGCCCGCACTATACTATCCCTAAGAGTAGGGCCGAGTTGCTACTGTTTGAGCTGCCCAGGGTCGGAGACGCCTCAGAGGATAACACGCATATCCTCAGCTAGGAGCAACTAGGTAACTGAAAGAGAGTGCAACGAGGTGCCGAGAGAGAGAGAGAGAGAGAGAGAGAGAGAGAGAGAGAGATGCGAGGTGCAAGGATCGAGTTCTCGAGAACTACTGACTGCTTCCTCCTTCCTGAAGAAGGATCAGAGAATTTTCTCCAGCATTGGGCCTGTTCGTAGGATCAATTAGAGATGCCAGGGTTATAGTGCCGAATTTCCCTCCAAACGTTTATCTGCGCGACAATTGCTGGACGACCATACCCTTTTTTTTATATTAATTTATATTTCCACCGAACGAATAAAGAGATTGACTCAAAAATGTTCTTAAAACTCCAACCGATTATAGTTTGTTAAACAGTCATTAATTAAACGACCATTATATCAATGATGTTATAAAAGCTGAACAATTTTCAATTAAGCGATCTAAGATTTACATCATGCTTGAAAGAATAATATTTTACTGTTTGGTTAGTATAGTGACTTTTTTGTGGACTTTTCTGAGGACTTTTTTGAGGACTAATTTGAGGACTTTTTCGAGGACTTTTTCGAGGACTTTTTTGAGGACTTTTCTGAGGACTTTTTCGAGGCCTTTTCTGACGACTTTTTTGAGGACTTTTTTGAGGACTATATTGAGGACTTTTTCGAGGACTAATTTGAGGACTTTTTCGAGGACTTTTTTGAGGACTTTTTCGAGGCCTTTTTGGAGGACTTTTTTGAAGACTTTTTTAAGGACTTTTTTGAGGACTAATTTGAGGACTTTTTTGAGTATTTTTTGAGGGCTTTATTTACGATTTTATTGACGACTTTATTGTGGACTTTTTTGAGGACTTATTTCAAGATTTATTTGAGGACTAATTTGAGGACTTTTTCGAGGACTAATTTGAGGACTTTTTGGAGGACTTTTTTGAAGACTTTTCTGACGACTTTTTTGAGGACTATATTGAAGACTTTTTCGAGGACTAATTTGAGGACTTTTTCGAGGACTAATTTGAGGACTTTTTTGAGTATTTTTTGAGGGCTTTATTTACGATTTTATTGACGACTTTATTGTGGACTTTTTTGAGGACTTATTTCAAGATTTATTTGAGGACTAATTCGAGGACTTTTTAGAGAATTTTTTTGAGGAGTTTTCCGCGGACTTTATTGAGAACTTTTCGGTTGATTTTGTTGGTGACTGTTTTGAAAATATTACTAGGATTAATTACAGCATTAATAAATTATCCAAACGCTGTAGAGTTTTTCTTATAATAAAACAGGAACATAAATTTACTAATTTAATTTTTACATCTTTTTAATTCTGTGACGAGAGCAAGCAGTACGCTTGCTCCTCGTCTGCCCTTCTTCTCTCTCTCCCTCTTATCACTCGGCATGGCGACGTGGTCAGCGTTCGGCGCATATATTTATTGCGCCTAACCACTGGCCTTTATGTTTTTCCAGCCGCCGAAGATTGCCGAGCAAGATTGAGAGCGCCCGAAGAAGCAAGAGCGCAGCGACTATGAGGTAGAGAGAGACAGAGCGAGAGAGAGAGAGAGAGAGAGAGAAAGTTAGCGAGCATGCTAGAGTGCGGGTCTATGCACGCACTATGTAGGTTTAGGCCGGCGTGTGACGCGCGACCAATTAGCGCTTTTGTCGCACGCCGCCTAATGAGTAGGCTTGGTGGGAGAGCCCGGGGCGAGAGCGCGAATGCTGACCATGCGTCAAGTCGCGTGAGGCAGTTCCCGGAAGAAAGTTGAGGAGAGAAGTTGGAAGTAGCAGCGCGATGAGAGAAGAGGAAACACACGTGCAGCAGTGACTAGACCAGGGCGAGCCGAGGCAACGTGTGGAGGCAACACCTGCAGCAGGGCATTCAGTGTCGCCCTCGCCGCCATGCACTGCATGACTTCCAGTGGGTTCACCACGGGCTACGCCGAGGAAGACGTCCAGCCAGCGGCCAGGTCAACTCCCCGTTGCCGGCTCATCGCCAAGGACAAAGGTCAGGTTATCTCTCTCTCCCGGTATTTCTCTCTCTCATGGTGATGCGCGGCCGCGTAGGAACGATAGGTAGCCAGGCGATCACTTGCCGGCTACGCTCATCGTAATGCGGTAGAGATGTTTCAACGTATTCTTTCCTTTGTAAGGAGGTAAATGGCCAAGGCGATTTAGTCGCCGGGCCATTCGTCCTCCCGCGTTAGTTTAAGTTGTTCTGTATATGTGCGCGTGATGTAAACGTTATTGTAACTGATTTTGTATTTGTTTGTCTGAATAGATTTAAGTTGTATGTTCCAAGTAAAGAAAATTATTTATTCGTTCGACCTATCCTCTCGTTCCCCGATTGTTAAAGGATAGGTCCCCATTGTTAAAGAGCGAAAGTGCCTCTCTTACTCTCCCCTTAATAAATTAGTGACGTCAGTGCCGAATAAGGCGCTGCCCCCGTTACAATTCTAACGATATCGCAAGTTATTGCAAAATTTAGTGAGCAGGATCCTGTATCTCTTTCTTGAAATATTCTGGTCCTCTTCGACTACGCCATTTACAAACTCTAAAAGAATATAACATTTTCAAATTTCATTTCGGATTTCATTTAATTTAATACAATAAATTATGATAAGTGGTATGAGTGCTTACCAAGAACTCCTTTGAATATCGACGTTGGGATTGGTTCACTATCTCCTTTGCCAGTTGGCGTCATCTTGATCAAATATTCTCGTTTTATCAAGGATATCATTAGTTTGCTGACCATACGGTGGCTATTTTTTATAAACTTTGCCTTAATTTCTTCAATTTCCACCTTCGAAACGTAAATTTCTAGGCTTTGCGTTAATCGTATCTGAATATAGTAATAGAAATATAGTAATTTTCAGTGTAATAGGACTATAATCGTTTATGATTGGGTGAGTTTTTGTTTAAGTGTATGCGTATGTGCTTAAGTCTTTGTTTTAGTGTATGCGTATATGTATATTCATACATACGTTGCCAGCCTTTGGTTCGCAACTCGCAAACTCTCATCTCAAAATGCGATTCAAACCTCCATTTTCATCATAATATTCTGATCCTTTCATATTCTTTCTTTCTTTCACGTTTTCATTTCTATTTTTGCCTCCTTTTTTCCCTTTCATTCCTACCCTTCCTTCTCTTTTTTCTTCACTATCTTCTTCCTCGTCTTTTCCCTTTTTTCTTTTTTCCATAGATTCTCCTTTCTCTATTTTATCTCCCATTACTCCTTCTTCCCCTCCATTTCCTTGGCTTTCTCCTCCTTCCATGTCTTCTCTTTGTTCTTCGATTCCTTCTCCGTCTACTTCTACTTTCATCTCTTCTTCCAGTTCTTCTCCTTCGCTCTTCTTGTTTATCTCTTCTTTCTTTCCTTTTCTTTTTCCTACTTTACACCAAAAATCGAATTATTTAATTATATAAATTTAACTACATGTTTACGAACCTTGGTAACTGGATTATGTAGTCCCATCTGTAAATACCTCGAGACTCTCCAGATATTTCTTATTATCTATGTAAAAAATATAATGTTAACATTTATTTAATCAAAAAATATTAATGTACTGAAGTGGTACTTTCGAAATAACAACTGCATTTTTTTCGGCGCCATTAATACATAAAAATAATTACTCCGCCCCCGAACTAGCACGTTCAGTTATTAGAAGAAATAATATTCATTTTGTAACGGGGAAAGTCACTTTACAGCGTTTTCTATCATTTCACCATTGCTTTGCACGGGAAGGATAAACGTTGGTACGATTTATATTTTCTCTTCAACTCATACGAACATTTTTCAAATAGCTTTTACGACGAATTTGATAATACAAACATTCAAATCGATTTTAAAAATTAATTGTCGAGCAGAAGATTTAATAGTAGAGAGGATACACATTTACAAACATTTTACTATAGACAATTGAAACAAGCTAATTTCCTAAGGCCAGTATGGACGTTATAAGAAAAGAATATAACTATAATCAGGCAACTCCCTATATTAGTCAGAAGAAGTTTAGTCCTTATCGACTGCAATAATTCAAAAGATCTAATAAAGTCAATGATAAATTTAGACAATTTGTTTACAGAAAGAATAAGAAACTATGAATTCGGGCAAGATAGACGTGGATATAATAAGCAAGAAAATATTCAAATTAGCCAGTTTATCATTAAAGAAGCATTATAATTCAAATTATAGAGGTAGACAAAATTATAACAGACTTTGGACACGTGGTAGGCCACGTGGTTCATACAATCGAAACTTTTATCATCGAAATTTGTCGAATGAAAATGTTTTTAATCAGATCCCCCTAAGCCATAACTATCCGACTCAAACATACACAAGCTAGCAAGATCCAGCAGTTCAATTAACGCACAGCCATTATCTTCACTAATACCCAGCACTCGTTTTCCGCCTCCAATACATAACAATACAAATCATCACACAGCCAGTAATGTCCAAACACAACAAAATAATTTAAACGCAAAATACGCGCGTTTAGGTGCGGTCCGTCAGCGCGTCAATTTCACAATGATGTTGTTTCCGAAATACATATGGGAATGAACAATAAGGACCCCTTTGATGGAACGCCGAAAAAAACAATACTACCTTCACCGCACTTATTGTACAAAGTAAATGAAATATCGGTATGGTCGCTTATCTATACGGGGAATCAAATCAGCGTTATTTTTGAAGAATTTTATAAGAAAATTAGTAAAATAAGAAAACGTTTAGAGCTTCCAGTAACAGGCATACAAGTTTCAGTGGCTTTAGGAAAGAAATAAACTACAATAAAAAAGCAAACACAACTGAAAATCCAATTCATCCATTTATGAATTTATCTTTTTGGTTGTTGTATTCTTAACAAGTTAAATCATATTAGGAAATAATATTCACACGTCGATAGGCTTGCTCATAAATTGCTGGCATATGTCAATACACATAAAAAATAAAACATTACCAAATTCGTCGACTTTGTTTGAACCGGGCGTGTCAGAGAGACTATGCATAATAAAGGAAAAAGATAAAACACTCATATACAAAATTATTTGCGATAGAGAAATCATCGAAAATGAAAAAATATCAGAAAAAGAAAGAAGTGAAAAGGATGAAACTTTGCAACTAAATGATATAAATAATGAAGAGCATAATGGTGAATTATCCAAGGAAATAAAGCAATTGAACTTGATGAATATATAAATGGAATAGACAGGATAATGAATACAAAGAAAGTTGGAATAAATGCATGCACGCGGAAAAGTGAAGAGCGAACCAGCCTTTCTAAACAACTTGATTCAGTTACGAAAAATTTTTCAAATATTGACGAAAGACAAAAACAGATTTTTTTCACTATGTTAAGACAGTTTGAGTATCTGTTTTCCGACAAACCTGGATGCGTAAATAATTACACACAAACTGAGATAAAAAAATCAAAATCCTACATTAAAGCAAAAGTATCCTGTGTTGTATGCTCGTCGTCTATGACAAAGTCGAGGCGTGCCTAAACAAAATGATGGAAGCTAAAATTATCGAACCAGCAGTAAGTCCGTACTGCAATCCGCTCCGAATCGTTCGCAAGGACGATGACACAGTGCGAATCCGTCTTGACACTTGAAATCTGAACAAATACTTAGAAGCTGATCATGAGGCCCAACCTATCGTAGATGACAAAATGCAATTTTTTTATAGATGTAAATTTTTCTTGAAGGTAGATATGACAATGGGCTATAGGCAAATTCTGCTTGACGAACAATCACGTCCCCTTACAGCGTTCGTTTTCAAAGGTAGAATGTACTAATTGATTCGCGTCCTTTTTGGAATTAGTACTGCTGGCAGCGCTTGTTTTCGCGCTTCTTCCTTGGCGCTACTTAAAGAAGTAAAAATAATCGATATCTTTGAAATACATCCGGAATTATAGAGTTATGTTAATAAAGACCAGAAAGACATTATTAGCCCCAAGGATATCAATATTTACAAAGTATCAGCCACATACGTTGATGACTGTGCGATCAGAACGCAAACTTTCAACCATCAAATATTAGTCCTGCAATGATTTTCTCGAAACTGATGGTAAGCGGATTTACTATTAATTTAAAAAAATGTCAATTCTTATCAAGCAAAATCCTTTTTCTCAGTTTCGTTTTATGATTTCACGGGATCAAAGCTAACCCGGATCATATTCAGGTAATAGTAAATTTTTTAATTTCAAGAAACAAACAACGGCTGCAACATATTTTTGGCGTATGCAACTACTACAGATGTTTTGCGATAAGATATAACGACTTTATTACCCCTTTTCGTGATCTATTGAAGGATGATAATGGCTGGTTTTGTACAAAGGAGCATACCAACGCATTTGACGTTTTCAAGCAAAACTTTATAACGCCGTTTGTTTGAGTCATGTTATGCCGAATGTGTAGTTGGAAGTCTTTTTTCAGATTGACGAAAACGGGGATAGATGCATAGTTTCCCTCGCGAGCAGATGTTTGACAGATACAAAAACAAGGTGTACGACCACAAAGCTGGAGCTTTTAGCAATCATTTACAGTATATCAAAATTTAGTATGTATCTGATCGGACAGAACTTTGAAATCGTGACCGATCACAAATCATTGGAATTTTTGAATTCTACGATTTTTCACAATTCTCGTTTGATCAGGTAGTCGCTTTGCCTTCAACAATTTACATACACAATTGTACATTCCCGGGGAAAGGACAACACAATAATTGATTTTTTTAGTAGAAACCCCGACGTAAAATTACATTACATGAACACACCAAGGAAACAATCGTTATTTCATCGCTACATAATTACAGCAAACTAATCATAAAAATCATCGGCAAAATGCAAAAAAATGATGTTACCCGTCAAAAGATTCTAGAGATAATAGAAAGTAACGAAAATGGAAATAACTGTTTGCAGTTATACAACGAGTACAATGTCAAACCACTTATAAAAGAGAATAAAAATAAATGTTGGCGCATAATAGTCCCAAACGAATTAGAAAAAGATTTAATAGAGATAAGGCACTTGCAACTAGAACACCCCGGTATTTATAAAATAACATGCTACCTGAAACTGTATTACTATTGGCAAGCTATGTCAAAAGACGTACATCGGACGAAGACCGTTTCCCTTATCAACATCTAAAACATCGCATCATCGCCAGAAACGCAGCGAACCCGATTAACTTAGGTAACAGAGGACTCCAAATCTCCATGCCATGTAAGCATCAAATCGCCTTTCCGATACGGGGTTTTAATAATATCTGTAAATTAGCAATGTTTGCGAATTAATGCACCACGGAAATCCGAATATGATGATAAAGACTCGACTCCAAGATTAATATAATTGTCACGCGATTTTAATGAAAACGAGAAACGAAATGTTTTGTTTGCCGAAATAAAATTCAAGTTGGAAAAGAAAAGTGCTCGCTGATTATCTTTTATAATTGACTTTAAATCCCGTCACCGCGCACTCTCTGGCGTCGACTTGCTTTGTAATAATCGAGTCTAATAGCAAGTAAAATTTACAGATTGCAAAGACGTAAAATCATCAAAGCGCTGATCGAGTTTGATCTCATATACATCTAAGTTATAAAGTATGTAACGGGGAATGCTCGCTCACGAGCTTGCCCAGTTTCTCGCTCCACCGTGCCTGTCCGTCGCCACAAGATCATGAGCAAGGAGAATTCTTGCTGATGCGTTGTGTTTTCATTTTGGAGATGCGATGGACCAACGGCAACGACAACGGCGACGAGGAGGGCAAAGCCAAGACGTGAAAGAAAAAGAGAAAAGCATGTGTGGTGCACGCGCACACAGCGGGGTCCGCGCGTTGAGAGCGACTTTACGTGTGTCCGCGCCACGAGCGGAGATGTTCTTCTCCATCCGGCGGTAGTGGCAAGCATACGCATCCCGCAGCAACAAGCGAACAACACAAGATTTGTGTACGACGACGACGAAGTATCGTGGTCGATACATCTGAGAGGGCAACTAGACCTGAGTGCCGCAGCTAAGCAACAAAAACTCAGCAACAGCTTAGCAACAATAGTATTAACAGCCTCAACTACGGTGAGCCCCTTCGCTCTCTCTCTCTCTCTCTCTCGCTCGCGCGCGAACACTAGCAGTCGCCGGATCGCGCCATTATTGCGACATGGTGTGCAGTTCTTGCGGCCACGCGCAGTATTTGACGTTTTCGTCACAGGCTTTCCTCGGGACAGCCGTCGCATCGGTACATTAGAGCGGGCTGCGATTCGGTATTCTCGGGTGAATCGCGACAGCGAAGCAATTGTCGGGTCATCTGCTAGTTCGTAGGGCAGAGTGAATATTTTTATACGAATAATGTCACCAAATAATAATATAATTGTTATTTTTTATACGATGCAGAAGATACCATATTAAACGAAGTAACTTGTACATACTGCGCTACAAAAAGCATAAAGCTCCAGTTTCAGCATAATTTTATGTAATAAAATAATAACTTTAATTACTCACTACTACTTTCTATTATTTCCGCTTCAAACCATTTCTTCCCAAATTTTACTTCGATTCTATTCCTATTTTGTCTCACGTTTTTGCTTTGCACAACACTATACTCTTTCGGGTCACCTTTCCACAGAACCAAAATATACTTATTTTCCGCCATAGCCAAAGAAAATACAATTGCCAACTTACCACTTCGCTATCAGCAATTCGGTTATAAACATTTAACAGTTACTAAGACATCGATTTGTTCGAATATTCCCAACAACAAAAGAAAAAATAATTTTTCAATATGATTGAATATACTTCAATATGATATTTTTCAATATGATTAAATTAAATAGCATAGTATATTTAACGCTATATAGCATAAATTTTCAATTTAATGATCTTTCGAATGAAAAGTTTCATTCCGATAGAAATGGCAAAACATTGCCTAAATCGACATCAAAGTCGCGTTCTTTCGTACGCTTGTCCGCGCGCCATTCACCCTCTCCTCTGTAGCTAATGTCGAAGGCTTTTCCGAGCGTCGGAAAAAGATTGGTGGACACATCTTATCATGACCTTTCGAATGAAAAAGGTTTCATTTGAATAAAAGTGGCAAAATGTTGCCAAGATCGACATCGAAGTCGTGTACTTTCGTACGCTTGTCCGTGCGTATTTCCACTGTTATGTAGCTAACGTGAGAGGCTTTTCCGAGTGTCGACAAAAGTGGCTGCAAAAGTTTTACGAATAGTAATGTCACCGTCAGTAATACTGAATGGTGAGCGAGAAACAATTAATCTCACTCAATAAAAAGTCTTAGTATTAAATTTTTACTTAAATGCTCATAATTTGTATTTCTAAAAATAACTAAAAGAGTCACTTTTCTATTGATTAGAAAAATTACTTTAAATTTATATATTTATTATAAAGTTATAAAAAAAATAAATTATAAGACATTGTTAGACGGTTTATTCTAAGAAAATGGCGTCTTTACAGGGCGGTTCTTTCTTCGATGCGTTGTTAAGCAGTCAATGATATTTTGCAATATTAGTTACCGCGTCGTCTCAATCACCGCTTCGGTTGCTACGGCCAAGTGGAGGGGAAAACAGCAAAAGAGGAGATATTTGGTCGTCGACCGAAACGGCACTCTGATTGGTCGAAATTATTAATTTTTGAAATTAATTTTCTCGAAAAGTATTGATGATAAAAATTTTTTGAAAACGGCAATCGATTCAGAAAATTTTGTTCTACAGCCCATTTTCAGGAACTATAATCCTTCTGAATCACCCTGTATAATACATGTTTTTTTCTTTTTTTCCTTTAGTTTCTTTTGAAATATGGCCTTTTTAAAAATTTAATATGTCGGTTCCAACAAGGTATCTCAAACAAAAAGGTTTCCAAAAAAAATTTCCATTTTTTATCTATAACTTGCTCAACTTCTGTGTTATAGTTTTATTTTTGAGGCGGGAAAAGAATTCAGAGTCGAATATTACATGAAAATATGGTATTACGCTGAAGAACAAAATTTTTTTTTTAAATTAAACGAATGTCAAACCTTTTTTTCTCTATTTCTGAAAATATTGTTTCGAAAATGCTTTTTCAAATTCTATAGTTAC
Organism: Phymastichus coffea; assembly: GCF_024137745.1. Taxonomy (NCBI): domain Eukaryota; kingdom Metazoa; phylum Arthropoda; class Insecta; order Hymenoptera; family Eulophidae; genus Phymastichus; species Phymastichus coffea. The sequence continues at coordinate 145,774 of NW_026706822.1, read as the reverse complement.
TGTTATGTTTCATGTTGTTGTTCTTTTTGTTGTTGTCGTAACCCAATAAATATCGTACTGACCATTTTTTTCCGATTTTGGGTCTAATGAAGATAGATCTATTTAAACTCACTTTTCGACCTACAAATTACCTTGGGATCCCTAACTAGTAGAATTATTTTAAAGATAAAATTTGCTGTATTTTTCATTTCCATAATCACAATTAAGTGTTTCTTTAAAAAAAAAGTTGATTTTTATATGACCTTGAAAATTGTCAAGGTCACCATATGACACTTCCCTCTAAATCCCACAACTTTTATTATAACTATTTTTTCCGATTTCTACAGTTCCAGCGGATTTATTCAAGTGAGAGAATGTGCATTTAATGGATGAGTCTACATTTCACTTTTCGTTAGTGGTGATATTCAATCATTTGTAACTTTTTAAAAGAGCATCATAGCGAAAAAGGTTATGAGTAATATCTTTTAGGTTTATTCAAGATCACTCGATCTATATAAGAATTTTGAATTTATCACTAATATTTTGAAAAATACAAGTGATTGAAGGAATTAAAAAAACTTTAAGAAATTGAGACTTTTTAAAGTGGTATAAAAAATAGAACAAATGACTAAAAATGTTCACGACCGAGAGAAAGTTAGTAATTTTCCGCTACATGAATTTGCTTTTCTTTTTTCTATTTTACGACTAATAAATTCGAAAAAAAATATTCTAGTTTAACGAATGTTTTTTTTCCATAAAATCATCGAAAATTTATGGCCTGTACTGTACGTAACTCAGAGAATAAGTTTGGAGTTGCTAAATACTGCAGGAGTGATAATCCATGAGGTCTTATTTTACCGGAAAACGTAAATGTACGATCAGACTGACGTGCGTATGTACAAGAAGCATAAATCCAACCGCACAACAGAGAGAGTAATAGTCAATGCAAACTCAAGCCGATTAATGACGGCATAGTTAGAAATATCCTCAGTGACGCTCAAAACAAAAGAAAAGAAGGCATCAATTGTCGAATAAAAACAAACTAACCTTACTCCATTTAGCGCGCGTATGTTTTATATTACAGGATTCGTCAGAAAGCAAAATAGGGCAATCTTGAATTTAGATAGCCCAATTGAAGCAAACTTTCCCAAGAAAACATGACATCTCATCAATATAAATAGTTGGATTCGTAATGGACTGACAGACACACGGCGAGAGCTGAGAGAGGAAGTAGGGAGAGAGAGAACGATGCGAGCCTCACGTTGGAGGCCGGGCAATCTCATCCTGCCTGTTAGTAGCGGTTGACGCAAGGTTTGCTTGCTGTTGGTTCAATTCGCGTGTTCGAAAATCGAAGTTCATTCCGAGTCTTTTAAGACTGTATTAACAGAATTCGGATAGTATAGTATTCTGTTGAATCTATAGTCTGGGGTGGTGTTTAGCCTAGCGCTACAATCGGTCTACAAAAACTGCAAGATAGATTCTGCAAATTGGTTTATAAAAATATATTTATTAAAGAGAATTATGCTCTGCATATCATAAATCTTAACATCAGAATCTTTAATATTTTACTATGAAATGAAATAAATTACTATGAAAATTTTACTATTTGAAAATTTCATATATTCAAATCAAATAACTAGAAAGAGAAGTCAACAAATATTGAAACACAGACGAATAATCAGTATGAAAGAAAGCTACATAAAAGCAATAACCACTTTTAAAAAACTATGTAATGAACTATATATACTTAATAAAATAATGAAAATAATAAAATAATGAATACTTAATAAAATAATGAAAATAATAAAATAATGAATACTTAATAAAATAATGAACTAAAAAAACTAATAAATCTATAAATGCCAAAAAGTAGTATAGCAATGTATGTTTTACGCCACCGTGCGGGAGATCTCTAACTCTTTGGTCCCCTGGCCTAACCCTTTTATGTTAATTATTATTAATGTTAATAATTATTTATACTTTTTGAGGAAGGGTTTTATATTTTTCTATGAAGGAAGGTTCCTAGGGCCCCTAGACCCTAGAGACTCTAGTGTTTTCTGTCTCATTTATTTAAATATATTTAAAATAGTTATGAGTATTATTAATAATTTTATTGCTACATTGAAAATGAATAGAAAGTAATAATTGAAAAAAATGAAGAGATAGATCAGAGAATTGAACCGGCGTCCCCTGGGTTGACAGACTAGCGCTCTACCACTGGAGCCAATGCCACATGTACTTTAGAGAATACTTATTGTATATATTAGCTACACACATTTGGCATAGGACCCTAGCGTGCGGTGGAGGGGTCTGCGTGCTCTCTCTCTCTCTCTCTATCGCTCTGGCTCAACATGGCTTGGGACCATAGTGCGTGGAGGAGGAGGAGAGCGCATGCTGTCATTAGTTCTAGCTTGGGGATGCGCTGCGGTAATAAACACGTGCTCTCTCTCTCTCTCGCTCTCTGGCTCAGCGTGACTTGAGAACATATATTCTCTCGTAGAGGGAATGTTTGAATTCTCTTTTTCTCTCTCTCTCTCACCTTACACTGCTGACAAACCTGACACTTTTGGACGTAACCCTTGACGTCCGCATACATCCCTGGCCAATAGTAGGACTGGGCGACGCGAGCGAAGGTCTTCTCGCGTCCTAAATGTCCCGCAGTCTTAAGGTCGTGGCTCTCGAACAGGACCGTCTTTCGGTCTTCCGGCGGTACCTTTTCAGGGTCGGGCCTGATACCCTCGCGGTTAATCAACAAGCCCAGGTATTTGGCCTCAGGTTTGCAGAAGACGCTCTTCTCTCGATTAATCGAGAGGCCAGCTTTACACAACCTATCCAACACGGTTTTAAGATGTTGTAGGTTATCTTCAAATTTGGACGATACTACGATGATATCGTCCAAATAGGCGAAGGCGAAATCGCCAAGCTCGGGTCCGATCACGCTATCTATCAACCGCTGGAAGGTGGCGCCGGCGTACAAGAGACCGAATGGCATGCGCACGAACTGGAAATGTCCCATTCCGGGCACGGTAAAGGCAGTGATAGGTCGAGATTCGGTCTTGAGTGGTATTTGGTGATACACGCTACTGAGATCGAGCGTGGAGATATAGCGTGCGTTTCGTAAGCGCCTCAATATATCTTGCATAAACGGTAGGGGATACGCATTTGGCTCGGTGACCTTGTTGACCTTCCTGAAGTCTATACAGAAACAATACGAGCCAACCTTCTTGCGTATCATAACTACGGGGCTCGATCAGCCACTGACCGCTGCCTCGATTACCCCTTGGTCTAACATCTCCCTTACCAGTCTATGCATTTCTTGCTCGACCTTGTATGATACCGGATAGTAGCGCTATTTGATTGGTTTCGTATCACCGATCCGAATCTCGTGTTCAGTGCCTGCCGCGCATCCCAAGCCTGCGATAAGGCCTCGCTGATGGTCCCCTGCAATATCGCCTGTTGAGAGGCTGTCACCTCGGCTAGTCCGATCGTAGCTAATCTCGGACCAGCCTCTAAGCTAGCTACCTCAAGCTTCATCTTGGCTTGTGATTCCTTGAACAGCAACGTATTATCGTCGAGGTCAAGTACCGCTCTAAACAACCTGATAAAATTCACTTCCAGGATACATTCCTCGACGAGGGTTGGGAGGATAGCTACCCTCGTCGGCATTGTCATCTCCCCTACGGTAAACGGCAACCTGGCATGGTCAACGATCGTCAACTTACGACCATCGGGTAGTCCCGCCCTACCCGCGTGGGTGGTATCTAACCTGACGCCTAGCACAGACGCTATCTGCAGAGCATTACTATCCATCGCTGTGGTGGAAGCTCCCGGATCATAGAGAGTACGTATCTGGAAGTCTCTTATTTTTACCGGTAGCCACCTACTGTTACGTTTCCTGTTCCGATGAATATTGCGAAACAGATTCGGCGGTTCCACAGCCCTGCACTTTGCAGACCATAGCGCTAGCCACTGTGCTTTCGCGTGGTAGAGTGACGTCACTTTTCGCTCGAACCACCTTGGTTCGGACGATCGGAGTTTTCATGGGGTTAACCTTCGACGGTTTATCTGCCGTTACCCGCGCCCCCGAGGGCGTGTGCGATCCATTTGTCACCACCACGGCCGGTCCAGAGTCTTGGGCTTTACTAACATCGATACCCTCTCTGTCCGCGTTCACTCTACCGCCACGTTCGTCATTGGCGTCACCAGGGGAGTTCTCGCTCTCGTCGCTCAACACGCTCGCTACTATCGGTGCGGACTGTGTTGGCGAAGGCCGCGAGATCTTGTCAACGGGGTTTGGTTTAGGGGATGAAGGAGTGGGGTCAGCCCGACCTAACCACTCCTTTCCTCGTTTCCCTTATTGCATTGGGGACAGTACTTCCTGCTGTACCCCAGTAATCCACAGTCGATGCATCTAAGTGGTTTAGAGAAATCTCTCTCTCGTCTGCGAGGAGCTTCCAGCTTCTTAGTTCGGTCCTCTCAGGTCGGGTTTTTCCCAGCGAAGTTATTCTTCATCCCTTCTGATATCTCCTTGAGAGATAGTAGCACTTGGCTGAGTATATCGGTGGGTGGAGCCTTCTTCTCGCCATCAACTGCCTCTAGGCTCGGACTAGGTGTCGCCCCCGAGGGCGTCGGCGTGTAGACGACCTGGTGCGTCACCTTCTCGAGCACTTTCTCCATACGGTCCAACCTGTCGCTGACCTCCGGTTTATCACTGGACATCGCTGCCACCTTGCCCTTACGACCCTTGCTTCCATCAGTGCGAGGGTGGTACGCTAACTCTGGGTACAGAGTTGACTGAGGGTCTGGTACCACCCGTTCTACCCTTCGCTGGTGTAAGCTGTTCTCGGCCGCCGTGGCCAGCGCGTTTAGAGTCCGTATATAGTTCACTTCGGACCTCCGCACTTGACCTTGAATGTCCGGGAGAAGGTTGGCGTGCAGCAGGTCCAATTGACAATCAGTCGTCATCTGGGGGTTTTGCCTCTTCATCAGGCCCATCATGTTAGCGATGTAAACATTCACTGGTTCGTCGGGGCCCTGATATCGGCTCTGAATCTCCCTCATTAGACGCTGTTGCTGCTGCACGCTGGTCCCAAACCACTCTCTTACATCCATCTCGAACTCAGCGCAGGAGAGCCATTCCTCCTTCATCGCCTCGTACCAGGTGAGGGCGGGACCGACGAGTAGCTCTGATACGGTTAGGAGCATCTCGTCTTCTGTGAGTCCTGCGCCATTCCTCAAGTTGTCCAGCCTAGACAGGAAGGTGTCAATACTCGCATTGCCCTCTCCTGAAAACTTAAGTTTCCATCTTCGGACAATGCGACTAACATCCCTTGTACTCGACCAAGAGTTTGTTGTCGGCTGAGATGACCACGTGCTCGGTGGGTGGTTATTTACTTCAGCATTAAATCCACTGAGTTGATTGTCCACCCTCTCCGAAAGGGAGCGTCCGGCGAGGGTCCTGCCGGTGGCCCCCGTGGGCCTCTATCCGGGTCCAGCTAGAGTACTTTGAGGTAACCTGGTGTCGTAATGGTAGGTGAAGGTAGCCTGGAATGCTACTCTCCTACGCGTGTTCTCTTGGTGTCGCATTTCGCTGAAGTTATTAGCATTGTCTTGCTGTACGTTTCTGTTTTCGGCATTTTCCAATGCGCTCATTCTGGCAGATAGGTCGTCCAGTTGGCTTTTCACATTACTGCAGTTGTTGTATATTTGGTCTAATACTTTCATTAGACTCGACACCTTCACTCTTAATGAGTCTAGCAGCTCGAGTTTCTTCTTATTCTCTCTGGACCGGAAAATGATATCTTGAATCATCACAGCGAATGCCGGCGGGAGTTGGAATTGGCTACCATCATTAGCCGTTATCGTAATATACTTATTACTGCTCGTGCTCTCGTCCAGTACGTTTGTGATGTTTATCGCTGTTTCTTGAATTCGCGATATTACTTCCACACTCTGCATTAGCTGGGCTAGCGGGTGTTCTCCTTCTTGCTCAGATGCTGTATGTTCCGCTCATAAGGATACTATTAGCTCCGAGCGTAGGGCTGCCCTTCTTGCCGGATTGCTGTGCTGGTTGTCGACTTCTGCGAAATCCGCCACAGAGTAGTCGCCTAACAACCAGTTTTGCAGTCGTCCAGCTCTCGAGAGCTTATTCCCGCTTGTTTTGAGCTCCAGGTGTTCGAGGTACTCGTTAATTTCCTCGTCTTGGAGCGTCAACACCCAGTCTTCTACCTCTGTTTGAGTGCGGTCCATTGTCGTCTGTTAGTTGTGTTGCGGCTAATTTTAACGAAAATTTACACGCTTGTTTCACACGTGATGCAAGTGCGAGGGCTATATTAAATTCGGTAAGCAAGTGAAAATTTGGGCTTTATTAGCCGACGATAGGCTCAACCAACGGTATTCACTATTGTATTTACCGAAAGGCTCTTTGCTCGCTATTGCGCAATATAATGATCCTGCCTATCAGGCTCACTAACTGTTTGTTAGCGCGGCTATGTTGGTTAGTATCTAAAATATTATAACGAGCGTCTGTGTGCGTAATCGCCAATAACCGCAGCTAACAATATTTAAAAATTACATTTACGTTAAGGCAATACGATATCAAATGAAATTATCGATTTGAATTTCTTTTGTTTGAATGTTGCCGGTGTTAGTTTTCCCCGAGCCAACGTGTACAATATTTATTAGCGGCAACGTTCAACCTTATTGGTGTTTACATTTGGTTAAGAGTCGTTTGGTCACACTCGCACGCGCTTACAGCGACTGTTTACAATTTATCGTCGCGGCGGGCCTTCGTAAGCTAACTAACAGAGAGGCTATGTTTACTATGTGGCTTTTGATACAAAGTGCGTTCAACAACACTTTGATTGCCACCTAAGTCGCTGGTTGAACTGAGCGCAATGTCAATGTTTAGAACCGGCGTTTTGAACAATCATAAACGCCTTAGGTTCTTTTACGTTGGGCGCCGTGTAACGGGGTTAATAACATTTATTTAATTTAAGCACGCGATAGTATAGAAGGGCGCGCGTGATTACCTACACGTTCAAACACGAAAACCGGAGAGTAGGAGGGAACGGGTGTCAGTCAACTAACTATCTACTAATGCGAAATAAATACGTCGGAGATATCGTTAGTATGACAAGCGAGAACTTTTATTGCCTCTTAATATTACACTTCATTCGGCCCGCGTGTTTATGTTTACATGCCGCGCGCACGACAACATGCAGTGTCGGATCGCTCGCCGCTTATAGTTCGTAGAGTTATTATATGCACGCTTTTTGTCGAGTACGAGAGATTAGTTATAGACAATTCTATCGCGATCGCGAAATTAAGCTGGCCAGCTTACCTTATTAATTCTCGCACGGGTAACAAGTAAGATGAAGAAAGCTCGTACAGCACACGCTATGTCTTTCGGTAATGTTTATTTGCCGGCGATATTGTCTCTCGCTTACGGTTTCGCCCTCGATGGCGAAACTCTCCGCTCACGCACACTTGCACGGACTCCACTCCGTCAGGCTATCGCACAGCTTCTCTCTTATCGTCTCTGCACTCGGGAAAACTCCGGAAAACGTCAAAGGTATTTTCGCTATCTGGCTCTGCGATCGGATTCTAATCCTCGACTGGTTCATTTTCGTACGCGCGCGTTCCGTTACGTCTTCTGCCGAATTCCTCTATTCATTTCGCCCCAACTAGCAGGTGCTGCCCTCGCCGGCAGCCGCATGGTTGGACTGTTAGCGCTAATACGACGTTTACCATCACAATATATATGTATATATATATACAGGGTGTCAATTAAGTCCCGGGACGCCTGAATATTTTCTGAAGTACTTCAGTTCTGAAAAAGGTTAAGGTCATTCCTTTAGTAACTTTCAACGCGGAATCCGACGGTGACCTTGGATTTGACCTTGAGATTGACCTTCAAGGTTATTTCAAGGTCAACTTTGTTTTTTCAAATAGGAACCCCCATTTTTGACCCCGGATTCGGAAAGAGCGGGAAATTTTACGTCCAAAACGGTATTTTTAAATTTTTTTTCATGGTCTTGAGAAGGTCGATTTAAGGTCAAATGTTTGAAAAACTGCCTAAAAGCGTTTTTTTAATTTTTAAGATATCGAAAAATGACCTCTACAAAATTTGTTCAGAACAGAGCGGGCCACCCAATGCACCAAAAACCTTTGACCTTTAACCTCATTTTGAAGGTTATTTCAAGGTCGAAGTGTTTTTTGTAATGGAAACCCCTCTTTTTGACCCCGGATTCGCACATAGCGCGAAACTCAACACAATACCTTATCCAAACGTCGGATTTCGCGCTATGTGCGTATCCGGGGTCAAAAAGAGGGGTTTCCATTACAAAAAACACTTCGACCTTGAAATGACCTTCAAAATGAGGTTAAAGGTCAAAGGTTTTTGGTGCATTGGGGGGCCCACTCTGTTCTGAACAAATTTTGTAGAGGTCATTTTTCGATATCTTAAAAATTAAAAAAACGCTTTTAGGCAGTTTTTCAAGCATTTGACCTTAAATCGACCTTCTCAAGGCCATGAAAAAAAATTTTAAAATACCGTTTTGGACGTAAAATTTTCCGCTCTTTCGATTGCCGTTGTAAAAATAGGGGTTCCCATTTAAAAAAACAAAGTTGACCTTGAAATAACCTTGAAGGTCAATCTTAAGGTCAAATCCAAGGTCACCATCGGATTCCGCGTTGAAAGTTACTAAAGGAATGACCTTGACATTTTTCAGAACTGAAGTACTTCAGAAAATATTCAGGCGTCCCGGGACTTAATTGACACCCTGTATATATACGAGGTATGATCAAAAAGGAAGGTGAATTTTTATTTTTCTCAAAAAATATTTATCTTTCATCAATTTTTATTTTATCTCCTTCAAAGTAATCCCCCTCGGATATAATGCACTTGTGCCAACGCTTTTTCCAATCCTCAAAGCATTTCAAAAAATCATTTTTTGTGATCTTGTTTAGTTCATCCTTCGATGCCGTCTTTATCTCCTCAATCGTGGCAAAACGCCGTCCTTTCATGAGCCTCTTCAGTTTTGGGAACAAGAAGAAGTCACAGGGGGCCAGATCTGGGGAATACGGTGCCTGTGGCATCGTTACTGTGTTGGTTTTAGCCAAAAATTCGCGCACAAGCAACGATGTGTGAGCAGGGGCGTTATCATGGTGCAAAAGCCAATTTTTATTTTTCCACAAATTCGGACGTTTCTGGCGGATTGCTTCGCGCAAATTGCGCATAACTTGCAGGTAATATTCCTTATTTACTGTTCTACCATGTGGCAAGAACTCATGATGCACCACACCCCTGTAGTCAAAGAAAACTGTAAGCAAAACCTTTACATTTGATCGAACTTGGCGTGCTTTTTTTGGTCTTGGTGATCCAGAATGCCTCCACTGGGACGATTGAGTCTTAGTCTCGACGTCATAACCGTATACCCATGTTTCGACACCTGTTATAACCCTGTTGAGTAAATCTGGATCATCGTTGACGTCATTCAGTAGCTCTTGGGCGATGCTCATGCGACGTTTCTTTTGGTCGAAATTGAGCAATTTCGGAACAAACTTCGCTGACACACGTCTCATGTCTAAAACACTCGTGAAAATTGATTGGCACGAACCAAATGAGATGCCAATATCATCAGCAATTTCTCTAATGGTAATTCGACGATTTCCCAACACTATTTTCTCCACTTCTTCAACATTCTCATCAGTTGTTGATGTGCTGGAGCGTCCAGAACGAGGTTCATCGTCGGTGTCTCTTCTCGGCCTTCTTGGAAGAGTTTATACCACTTGTAAATTTTTTTTTGGCTTAAAGTAGACTCACCGTATGCCACTTTCAGCATTTCAAGTGTTTTGGAACATTTGATTCCATTTTTCACACAAAATTTAATGCAAACTCTTTGATCCATGTTTTTAGACAGCAGCAAATCGTGGAGCACGCAAAACACTTCTAACCTTGATGCCTCTCACAAACAAACCAAACATACTACAAAGCTGAAATTTGGAACGTATGTTCTAGACGAGTGTACCGACATAACCAAATAAAAAAGTCGAAGATCGAACGGACGTAGCCCGCTAAATTTCAAAATTCACCTTACTTTTTGATCACACCTCGTATATATATATATATATATATATATATATATATATAAAGTTCGGACTCTAAGATATATATAGATCAAAACGTTGACACGTAAACGTACTTTGAAATTGCTATTGTTTCGATCATCGAATAGCGAACATAGTTCCACGTAGTTCCCTACTTCGACGGGCCGTTTCAAATGCAACTAATGTTAGTCCAATCTCTAGACCGTATTAACTTTGTTAGGAGAGGTGATAATCTAAGACTGCTTTTTTCTCATAAGAGAGAAAGTCTTATGAATTGAGCTGTTAGACTGTCATATAGGAAAGAAAATAGCAGGGCTAACCACTGAATAATGCAATTAGATCTCAGGAAGTACCTCAATTTTTTTTCCAAACAGTGCTTGCACTGCTAAATAAGGCAGGACTGTGAGTCCTCTTGCCACAGTGACGAGCGAATTTATACTTGCGAAAATGGCTCCTTTTTACGCTTGGTAGCCCCTAATAGCTATTTTTGATATTTCCATAAACTTTGTACAGAATTTGTCCAAATAGCAAGATTGGAACTACAACTGTTTTTTTCCTTGATAGAAAACACAATCAACGAATGCGGTTCATGTGGTTCAAATAGCAAGATTGGAACTACAACTGTTTTTTTCATTAATAGAAACCATAATCAACGAATGCGGTTCATGTGGTTCAAATAGCAAGATTGGAACTACAACTGTTTTTTTCCTTGATAGAAATCGCAATCGTTGACGTATGTGATAAGCCAAGATCTAACAGTGAAGGAACCTCGGGCACCTTGATTTGATATAGGTTTGTGTGGTGCCAACTTCAAAACATATTTTGTTCACTTACAGTATATATAAGTGTATTCGATCAGCATACTTCAGTAAATTAGTAATAGAACTTTGCTTTACATCTACGTTCTTGAATATCAAAATTGTGTTAGAATGGAAATTGAAATTCACAACGTCATTCAAAAATTACTGAAAACAATCCACATAAGTGCGGTTGTAGAAAGCATACCTATATTAAACGATGCAGAGAAGCAGCTACACGATTATGTTGAAGATTTATTGAGAAAAAACATTGAAACGAATTCAGGTATTGAATGTGAGACAAGTGAGAACTTATGTTTCCTGGATGATGATTTTGATATTAATCCAGAAGTAATTAACGATCAATTTGAAAAAATACATGGTGTAGACTATGCCGAGGTACCTACTTGTACGGTAACAAATACGGTACTCGACGATGGATATAAAAAAAAGCTGTTGAATACTGGGAAAGTGGTAAGAAAAAGAAACTGTCTTTAAGTTCTGTCCAGTGTAAATATAAACAAATTTCGTCAGAACGTTAGTTGAGAACAGGGAAACAGCAAATTTCGACAGGCGGGACCAAAAGAGAGAATCTGTTTAAAGTTTCAGAATATACTTTACAACAACTCAAAGATGCTTTAGATTGGAAGTTAACAGTGCATGATTTAGATCTTAAAAGATGGGTTTACAAAAAAAGTATGAGTTAGATATGTCTTGGTTTAAAGCTTCACCCAATTGGATATTACTATTTAAAAAAAGCATAAAATTGTGTCGCGTAAAATAACTAAATATGTGACTAAAGTATCTGTTGCAAATGAGGCTAGATTAAAGTTAGATTGTCAAAATTTTATCAACCTCATAAAAACAGAATTATCAACCAATAGTGCAAGTAACATATATAATTCCGATCAAAGTGGATTCAATTTAGAAATGCTTACTGACAGAACATTGAGCGAAAAAGGTAAGAAGACAGTCGAATCAGCAGTACAATCAGTATCATCGACTACGTATAGTTATACGATTCAACCGACAATATCTGTAGAAGGTACATTGCTATCACCCCTTTTTATGGTATTAAAAGAAACAAACGGAGAGTTTGGACCCATTGTTTCAAAAAAAATATTCAATGCACCTAATATATTTTTGCGAGCAAGTGCATCAGGAAAGCTGTCGAGTGAATTACTTCAAACATGGTTGTAACATGTATTTTTTCCTAACTGTGGGAAAACAGCAGTTTTATTACTAGACTCATGGAGTGGACAGTGTGAACGAACTGTAAGAGAAGTGATACCAGCAGATACAAATTTTCGATTGATGACAATTCCTAAGGGTACGACAGGCAACATTCAACCACTGCATGTATTCGGTTTTCGATTTTGGAAAAACTTTGTATATAAGTATCTGATGCCATTATTTTATTCGGATCAGACATCAGTTTACATGAGAGGAATAATATTATAAAATTACAGTCTATCACACATAATCAATTATCTTCACCTAGATTCAAAAGCGTATTTAAATATGCTTGGTACAAAAGTGGGTACTTGGATAAAAAACCTGATTCGTTCGACAATCCTGTTGAATATTGCATCGAAATTTCAGAACAGCCTATCTGCGAGATTTGTGAGAAAATAGCAATTATAATATGTGCATGGTACAAGAAACTATTATGTCTACAGCATTTACTTATAGAGTATCATTATTGTTCGCAATATGTTCAGTGATAATGAGCGCGGATCTCCTTTTTATATTCAAAAAATGTAATCTCAATATCAGATGAAATGAGGAATTAATATAACGTAAATATAACATAAAAATAAAATAAATTTAACGTTATCTTTTACAATTATTTCGCCTATATCCTTTTCTTCAGAGATATTACAAATATGTCGAAATTGGGATTATGAATAAAAGAGAACCGGGTTTCGGACTAGAAAATTGGAAATGGCAGGGTAACCAGCTCGAGGATTGATGAAATTGGGGTGTAGGAGTTCGGGGTTAGAGCGTGGTTCGATAACCAGGTCGAGGGTTAAGGAAATTGGGGTTAAGAGTTTGGGGATACAGCGTGCCAGGGTAACCAGCTCAAGGGTTGATGAAATTCGGGTGTAGGAGTTCGGGGTTAGAGCGTGGCAGGGTAACCAGCTCGAGGATTGATGAAATTCGGGTGTAGGAGTTCGGCGTTAGAGCATGGCAGGGTAACCAGCTCGAGGGTTAAGGAAATTGGGGTTAAGAGCTTGGGGATACAGCGTGCCAGGGTAAACAGCTCGAGGGTTGATGAAATTAGGGTGTAGGAGTTCGGGGTTATAGCGTGGCAGGGTAACCAGCTCGAGGGTTGATGAAATTGGGGTGTAGGAGTTACGGGTTATAGCGTAGCAGGGTAACTAGGTCTAGGTTTAAGGAAATTGGGTTCGGGGTGCTACGGGATCAGAGTAACAAATCAATACTCTGTTCTCTCTCGAATGAAGGGGTTGCAGCCCTTAGTGACGGATACTGTATACGTTTGTTTTAGATTTTAAACGGAATTTCATAAACTTTATTTCATCTGAAAAAATTTTGCAAGAAAATATTATCGTACAAAGTTTCAGCTCGATTCATTAAGTCGTTTTTTTTTGTGAGCGTTGGTTGAACAAAAAGTTATTGGTTTATTTGAAAAATGGAAAAAACAGAGTTTTGAGCGGTGATAAAACATTTTGGTTTAAAAGGCCTTACACCAAAAGAAATCACATTTGAGTTGAACGTCGTTCATGGCAAGTCTGCCCCTGTGTTTAAGACTGTTTATAACTGAGTAAATGAATTTAAACGCGGCTGTACAACAACCAAAGATAAACCCCGTTCAGAACGCCAAGTAGAAGTGAGTACGCCCGAAGTGGTCAACAAAATCCACGATATGGTGTTAAGTGATAGAAGATTAAAATTGCGAGAATTAGTTGAGGCCACAGGGGTATCAAAGGGTACAATCATTTCAATTTTGCATGAAAAATTGGGGATGAAAAAAATTTGAGCAAGATGGGTACCGCGTTTGCTCACTGTTGAAAACAAACGAACCCGCGTGGTCACCTCTGAGTATCTTTCGGCACCCATACGTCATAATGCGGAAGACTTTTTGCGTCGACTCATAACTGTAGACGGAACATGGGTACACTACTACACTTCTGGAACCAAAGAACAGTCCAAACAATGGATTACCGCAGGAGAACCAGCCCCAAAGAAGGAAAAGACAGTAAAGTCAGCTGGCAAGATTATGGCCACGGTTTTCTGGGATGCGTATGGAATCATCTACATCGACTACTTGGAAAAGGGCTAGATGATCACTGGACAATATTGTGCGTCATTACTAGGTTAGCTGAAAGAAAAAATCATAGAAAAACGTCCTCACTTGAACAAAAAAAAAATGCCTCTTTCTTCAAGACAATGCTCGAATTCACACGTGTGCAGTTTTGATGGCAAAAATTAACGATTTAAAGTTCGAATTAATTGACCATCCACCATATTCGCTTGATTTGGCTTCCAATGACTTTTTCTTATTTTCTAACTTCAAAAAATGGCTCGCCGGACAACGATTCACGTCGAATGAAGAAGTCATCGCCGAAACAAATGCCTATCAGTTTGAGTTATTTTGAATTATTTTGAGGGTTTTCAGAAATCATATTTTTCTGATGGCTTAAAAATCTGGAAGGCCGTTTAATAAAATGTATCGACCTTCAAGGAGATTAAGTTGAAAAATAAAAAAAAATTACATACGCAAAACTTTTTGTATAGACTTATTGACCTCCCCTCGTAATAACTATTTTGTATGTAAAGAGCTCGCTTATAGAGCGATGTACAAAAATTCTTTATCAAATGTATTTTTCTTTAAACCACCGTATCGCTGAACGAGACTTTCTTATTTACATAAACGCGTGAATAGATGTCTCAGAAAAATATCATCATGGAATATTATGGAGTGCTGGTATTATACCATATAAAAATTTAACATATGTAAAATATATACGTAAAAGGATTGGAGAAAAACAATAGCTACAAAAAATGCTTCTTTCAAAGTTCGTATAAGGCACTTAAGCTATATTATAATGATTGAATGAAATATATTTAATAATTTTTCATAATTATAGAAAAATTTGGATCTTGAAAATGATATGAAATGTCCTCCATTGGAAGAATTACCTCTATTGCTAGAAACACCTTGTATATATCACTACAAGAATCGAGCAAGCTTTGCATGTGCTATTGAATATGTAAAAATATTCATTACTGGTATTAAAGAAAGACAAAAGCAATTTGAACCTGAAGGTATAGACGTTGTGGATTATGATGCTTGGATGTGTGATTATAAAAAATCAACTTAATACTTTGAAATAGCTATCTCTAGTGCTGAGAATAAAGACTACAGGCAAAATGTTCTTTACTTAATGTATAATTGAAAAAATAATTATAATAATCAAGTTAATCATGTCTATTGATTAATTCTACTAATAAATAATCAATTAATTTGAACTGCATTACTAACACTAATTAGTAGGTGGTTGGGTGAAGAAGCTTGCGAGCAGGGAAAATTTCAGGAAGGATGTAGTTGAACGACTGTACTCGCAGTCTCTCGCTTTTCACGGAAATCGACTAGAACCACTCATCAAAAAGAGGGCGGGGAAGAAATTGATGCCCAAACGCCCCTACTCGTCCGCTTGCTTATATTAGCATACTGAGCCCAGACCTGCGACTAGTACATACGCTTTGAGTCACAGTGATCTAGAACATACATAGCTATATTACTCTTTTTATTATTATTTTTTAGATACTGGTAAAAGTATTTGGTAAAAAATGGACAAATTTACTGTCAACAGCTAGCTCAAACCTTATGTTACGTCAGTTGACGCAACATAATTCTCAAGTACGACCTAAAGTAGTATTAATCCTAAGCGCACTTTTTAGTCTATCCGTTCGGATAATGACCGCGGTGTGCGTTACCACTATCGCGGGAATTTCTTTTTTAGACGGTAGGACGACAGCGGCATTTTCCGTGTCACAGGAGACTACAGCGGCCTCAACGCCATAACAGAGCCGGATCACTACCCGTTGCCCGTTGAAGAGCACCTGCTATATGACTGCCACGCAGTCGTCGTATTCTGAGTGGTCGATTTAAAAAAGGCCTTTTATCAGATCCCAATGGCTGAAAAGGACGTCTGCAAGACGGCTGTCATGACGCCGCTCGGCCTATTCGACTTCCTCGTCCTGCCACTCGGCCTACGCAGCGCCAGCCAGACGTTCCAGCGCTTCTTGCACAACTTGCTCAGGCACCTCCCTTTCTGCCGGTGGTACATCGATGACATAATCATTGCGTTGAAGAACTACGAGGAACATCTGAATCACCTGCGACAGCTGTTCCAGATACTTCACTCAGCAGGCCTACGCATCAACTTTCGGATCGCACTGCTCGAGGTCACTTTCCTCGGATTTCTGGTGAGCCAGCACGGTATCAAGCCGCCCCCGCTAAAAGTCGAAGCAGTTGACCGCATTCCCACGCTTACCACGTACCAGGAGCTTCGCAATTTCTTCGGTACATTAACACTGCATCTCAGGCGTAACGCGGTTACAGGTGCCGCTCGATAACCTTCTGCAAGGTGCGCCCAAGCGCAAAAAGGCCAAGCTCAGAGTCTGAATCGCCGCACAGGACAAAGCTTTTAATGACTGCAAGCTGACGCTCCGAAAGGTAACCAACAGCTCGTTCCTCGCCCCAGACGCTCAGCTGATCCTCACGTCCGACGCCTCGGACGAAGCGGTAGTAGTATCCTTGGAATAGCTTATAAATGGCGAGTTACACCCAGTAGGTTTTTCCTCAAAAAAACTGACGCCGACACAGAAGAACTACAGCACCTACGACAGGAAGCGTACGGAAGCTTACGAAGGCACAAAGCACTTCGAGCGTTTCCCGGAGGATCGGGAATTCACAATTAGGACGGACCACAAGTTGCTGATACACGCTTGTCGCCGGCCATCCAGCAAGGTTTCTCCTCGTCAGCGCAGACACCTGGACTACATCCTGCAGTTCAACTCCACGTCAAACACATCAGCGGCGTAGACAACGTGGTGACTGACACTCTCTCTCGCGCGTGTACCATTGGTATGCCTTCTGGCCTTCTCACTCACCACATCGGGACCGCGCAGCAGAAGGATGACGAGCTCACTTATCTTCTCAGTAACGGTGCAATGGATCTGCAAATACTGGACATCGACGGTGCTAAGCTGACTTGCTGTATCAAGAACAACGTGGTCAAACCGTACCTGCCAGTATCCCTCCGCTGCTTGGCCTTCAACGTGCTCCACAGTCCAGCGCATCCCAGCCTGCGCACGACGGCACGCGCTGTAGCGGCGAAGTTCACCTGGTCTCACATCAGGAAGGACGGATACAACTGGGCTCGTGCCTGCGACCGCTGTCAAAAGGCAAAAGTCAGCCGATACAACCATGCAGCGCTCCAGGCGTTCAGTGTTCGGGAAAACCGTTTCCAGCACAATCACCTGGACCTCGTCACCTTGCCGCAGGTACAGGGTCTGCGATACGCCCTCACAATCATCGACAGATTCATCAGGTGGCCCGTCGCGATTCCTCTGGCAGACGCCACCGCAGAGATTGTAGCTAACGCTCTGGTCCAGCACTGAATCTCTCACTACGACTGCCCAATCTCCATCACCTCGGATCAAGGCACCCACTTGAGTCAGCGCTTTTTGACTCCCAGGCCCGCCTCGCTTGAGCACGCCATGTGCACACCACTCCTTATCACCCGCAATCCAACGGCATAGTAGAGCACAGTCAGCGCACTATCAAGGCTGCGCTCATGTGCGGTGGTGAGACACCGTGGCCGCTACGCATGCCTATCGTGCTCCTTGGTCTGCGTGCGTGCTACAAAGAGGACCTCGAGGCATCGCCAGCAAAGATGCTCTACGGCACAACTCTTCGCCTGCCAGGGGAGTTCTTTGTAACCAACAGCGCTCCAGCGGACCAGCCAACGTTCGCGAAGCAGCTCCCCAGCCTCATGCAATCCATCCGACCTGTTCCTGCCTCAGCTCACTCGAAACCTGGCGTTTGAGTTCAAGAAACTTGAAACGTGCTCGTACGTTTACATGAAACTGGACTCTGTGCGCAAGCCCTTGCAGCCACCGAACTCGGGACCACACGAGGTTTGCCGCCGAGTAAACAACAAGGTTTTCGTCATAAGGATCAATGGCAAGGAGAAAACAATTTCCAAAGACACCCTCAAGCCGGCGTACCGTGACGAAGAAACCAAGGAGTTCCACCCTCCTCATGCTGATACTTCACCATCTATAGCACTGGATTTTCAGGCTGACAGCAGCCCACTCACGCAGCCAGTTCTAGTCGCGCCATCGCCAGCCATATTATCATCGTAGGAGCCGCTTGCACCGCAAGCTCCAACACCAACCACACCGCAACAGAGCCAGAACCAGTTACCTTCAGCTTTATCCAAGCCACACACTCCTCTTCCATCCAAGGCAGTGCCAATGATTCTCCAAAAAGGGGTGTCGTTCTCTTCGTCAGATATGAAGGTCTCTAAGGAGGGAGTACCTGTGGAGACAGAATCGTCGCAGTCTGGCTCCGCTCCGCGGCAGCACCGACGGAAGTAGGTACTCACGCCACGGAGCTGCCTCGCTGCTTTATCGATGCTCTCTCTCAGAAGAATGGCCGACATGCTCGCGCGTCTTGAGATCAACTCCAAAAGTTTTTCTTAACTACAATTAGAGTAACTTAGTTTTGTTGGGTAAATAAAGTCACCATCAGAACACGTCTCCAAACATTTCAATAAATGACCCCTTATTTTTTTTATTTCCTTAGTCATTGATATCGAAATAAGTGTAACTAGAAGCTGGGCTTTATAGGTGGTTTTTTCAGCGTTAGAAAAATGATAGTCAATTTTTGATACTGTACTCTGCAATTAATTTTGAAACAGTTAAAACTGGTAAATGTAGAAAAAAATCGTAAAAATTTGGTTGTATCAAGTTTCGAAGGTTTGGGTCATCTCTCCAGAGATAATAGTCTATGTACAATTTTGATCTCATTTGTGTTTTATTTATTTAAACTATGTGTGTGTACAACCAAAGTTTACTTATACATAAATATTCAATAATTAATAATAAACTAAATTAATGATAAACTAAATTAATGAACGAAAACTTAAAGTTACATTCATTTCTTATAAAAATAAGTTTTATTTACTTTTTAACACTAATTAATTTCTAAAAATTATTAAAAATTAGGTAAAAATTAAAATAAATCACCATGAACGTAACAGTTTTGTTCTAGATCTTATTTGGTAACAAAAAATTAAATTCACTTAATCTTGATGGAATAATCTGAATAAAAATATTACACTTATCAAGAAACACGCAGAAAAAATAGCTAAAGCTTTTACGTTAAATGAATTATTAATAAATTTATTATTTATCCGTAAACTTGATTAATTAATATAACAGGTTTAATTGGATAAAAAAAGAAGTCTGAACTTATTATCACTAATTCCTGAAAATATTGAGAATGAAAAAAATCTTAAATACATAAAAAAATTATTCTAGCAATAAAAAAGAAACTGATATTCTGATATTCGTTTTGAAGCGATGAAACAGTTTTTTGCCAATTACTCGAGAACTACTTAAGATAATAAATTTCCACAAATTTTCGAGTGACCAATAAAACAACGAGCATCTACTCGTATAAAGCGAATTATAGAAAATAGAAAAAGTCAATTAAAATAAAAAATAACGTAACAAAACAGGATGCACGTGCATCATATGGTCCTCATTTTATTACTTTTTCGAGAGCAACATGCTGTTCGTATTTAATAAGCGGGTGAAGGCTAGCGATCTTAAGAGATACAGTTGTAAAACCACTCTATATATAGGTTAAAAGGTCGTACTTATTTAAAAACTGCCAGATTTAACGAAACAGTCACAAGTGTACATTTCTTTCTAGCCATATGCAGCCTTCGATTTCCGTGAGAAAGAGAAATAGGTACACCTAGTATACAAAAAAGTATAAAGTAAATAATAGTTAGAAATCTCGAAATATATTTCTAACCGCCGTTACAGTTATAATAGGAAAATTAGGTGATTAAGGATCGCGCCCTATTAATTTTAGCTGAAAATCAATATTAGTATATATAAATTTATATAAATTTATACACACATACATACATATATATATATTTCGACACACATATATACTTCGAAGTGTTTCTCGTTTACATATATATATATATATATATATGTAAACGAGAAACACTTCGAAGCATTACTTAACATAAAGTCTCTAATTTTGGAAAGGCAAAAACTACCTCTCCACACTGCGTTTAGTCTTCGCAAAAAAATCTCTTCTCCTATGTTACCGCGTTTACACATACGGCACTTTTCTCCAGATTGAAGTGCATACTAATAAGCAGTTGACCAGCAGCCCCAACAGATGAGAAAAATATCCTTCGGTCCATGACTTAAGTATTTCAAAATACATAGTTTACAGAAACGTTACACAGGTAAAGGTCGAGAGCATTGTACACAGTTATCGTAGGTAAATAAATCTGCAAAATCCCTACCTCCATAAGGCAGATGGACGAATTCTGCATATGTCCTTTCTCGTTCGATTCGTTCTCCATGGAAATATGCTACAAAATAATCTATCCATATTTGCATCTCCGTTCTACTACATCCTTCAAGTGGTCGAGAAATATATTCTACATACTATTGTTGATCGTTTTCATATCTTAATTTCCATCTTTTCTTGATAACCTGCAATTGTTCGTTAATTACATCTGTTCCAGGTACTAACGGTAAGAGTAGGTCGTATCCCATCATACAAGCGCAAGTCTCCGATGCCTTTCTATAGTCCTCGCAATTTTCGTAGCATATCTGACCTAGGACTTGGGCTTGATTAGTTGGGTTACCTGCTCTGGATGGTCGCCCCATCTTTACTGCTTCACTATTCAACCACATGACGATTCCACGTCGATACATTTCCGGTAGGTTCACATTGTCGTAGGGTTCCGGGCTGTTACTAAATAGATTCAATGGATCACTTAGAATCCGTTCTTTGGCCATGACAAATCCATGACCTTCTCCAAAGGCAGACTCCAACTTTTCTAACAATTTACTCGCGAACATGTTGCACTATAACTTGTAGAGCCACTGACAAGAGACTAGTTGACACGATAATGTCTCACTGACAACTAAGTACCTTTTATTCTGCCTTACCCTTCATACCGGGAGTTTAATCACTAATCTAGCGATAAAATTCTAATTTTACTCCTTTCCTACTGCTAGATACTACTTAAGCTATTCGAGCACCAGGTGTTGAGTTTAGCGTATTGTTTGTCAACTGTTTTTGGAGGAGCCTTACCGGGAAATTGCAGTATTTAATAAAAATCCACTCTAATAATAATTTATTTATTCATTACCAAAAAAAACTTTTATTCACTTGTAACGGAGAATCTCGGCTAGGCCGATTTCGTCCGTTTGGCTATCGCAAATGTCCATGCGCCGCGCCAAGCTAAGAGTGTGTGTATGTGGTACACACACTCATGCTTGGTTTTTATTTACGAGGTGCTGAACACGGACTGAGCTGACGACTGAAGCGATGGAGATGGCGCAGAAGAAAGGAGAGAAAGAAAGAGAGAGAGAGAGAGCGCTCGAATCTCGGTCATCATGAAAATTCGAGAGTCTCTGCTAGGCTTTGGGCAGAGGAAGTCGCGCGCGCTGATCAAACCGAAGGTCACGGTTTTCCGAAGTTGGCCCCGCGACCTCGTCGACGTTTGCTCGTTTTCGGAGACACGCCCGGTGCGCGGAAGAGTATTAGAGCGTGAGGTTGGGTCGTGCCCAGCTGTGTCTCGAAGAGTACCTGACATCGGTGCGTGTGGGTAACCGGCGAGGTGCGCAGGTGCGCGCGCGAACAGTTTTGATGTGCTGCAGTACCGAGCAACGGAGAGGCAACGAAGGCAAAGACAACAGCAATCATCGAGCGAAACAACGGATTGAGGCAGCAGTATTGTGAAGTGAGCGAGAGGACGAGAAAGAAGACAAACAGCTACGACAACAAACACCAGAGAGACGGTCAGCGAGGAGCCCACCAGTGACGTCACAGTGCAGAGCGCTCTAGCCGTCAGAGAGGCTGAAGGTCGTGGTCGGTGCTGTGTTTTTCTCTTGTTTCTCTCTCTCTTGCATGTTTGGGCGCCAGCTTATAACTGGTAGCACATTTAGTTTTAACAAGGGAATCGGCAGACTGACCAGCTACCGTTTCACCTTCGCGTTCGCGTTTGCTATTGTGCCACTCATTGTGTAGCCGTGTTGTAGCCTATTGTTGCCGATTAAAAGAGTAGTGTGTTAATCCGCTGTTGTGTTTATTCACCGCTGTATCACTCATCATTCCGACTTCGAATCTGTGCGTTTAACGTGTTTATGCTCGACGCGTTATTCAGTCGTGGAAACGTCTTTTGATTCCCCAATTCCAAATAAATAATTTGTGAGGACGGCCGCGAGCAGCCCAGACGGGAACGTCCGCTAATTCTCCATTACACACTACAGATTTAGCCAATAACTACTGTTCTCCGAATATTACTCGTCTATTTTCCTACTCCACGCCTATATTAATTCACTACCTCCTTGGTGGGACCGGCACTTTTCGTCGTCATTTTCTAATGTCTTGCGATGTTCCCCAAAGGGACACTCTAAAATTTGCACCAACACGCCCGTATACTGTTTACTTAAGTGCAACGCCGTGCAATAATGACAATTACGTACTGCTAATAACGGTACTTGACACACTACACAATATTCAAAGGTGAGTCGGTTATCTGTATTAAGACTACTATAATCGATCTTAAACAGATGCCGAACAAAGATATCAGTACTGACTGTTTGAGACGGAGAATGAAGCAAATTTTGGCTCCTGTATAAATTATCTTTTAGTATCGTGGAGTATTCAGGATATCGAAACATCTCATTATTGTTTCTTAATGTAAAATGTCTGCCTGTGGCTTGTTGTTGTGCCATTGTGAGTCCTGGTGTTACTGGACCTAGCAGTGAGTATCCCATCTTTATTACATTTTTTTTGTATAGTTCTTGAAATTCCGATGAATGATTGTATAGTATTTCCCCGATTAATTCATACGTGTTAGTTGGCTGCAGACCGCACTTTATATCCGTATTCACTTGCTGTTTTGTTCAGCCAGTGGCAAGCTTCCCAGCGATAAATATGGAATGGTTCGGGTGTCCAGCAGTAGTTTTCACTAGTTTCAAACTGTCCTAGAGGGTCTCGTTGCACAACACTTTCTTCGTTTAAGAGAAAACCGTGGCAAAATCCTCTTTCATTTATCAGTTTGATATAAACACACTGAGCGTACATTTTTCACTGAATTATATCAATTGCTTGATATGTTGTTTTCTATAGACTAACCGTTTCCCTCTTTCTTCATTCGTTTTATTACTGATTTTTTCTGATTCCCTACTTCTCTCTTTCACTTCTATGTTCCTGGATGATTACCATTTTACAATCCACGACATACTCCCAAAGCTCTCTTCTCCTGAGTCAACGCTAGGAGCGCTGCGGGAAACTCGTGTCCCTGTTCCACGCGCATCAGGGCCTCTCCGTAGGCCCTCTGGCGTTGAACCACCTCTGTCCACTCCCCAAGCAGTTCTTCAGCGCTCTTGCGGTTCATGAAGCGTCTCAGGTACTCCTGCACCTGAGACTGGAGATCTGCTGCGAATCGCCAGGCACTTTCCACCTCGTTGATCCCCAGACGTACGTATCTGAAGTCGAGGAGGAGAGTTGGCTGCTCCGGGATACGAGAGTGGTTTCAGACCCAGTGCAATGCCCCACAGGTTTCCCTGGATCCTGGGCACTGGCTCGCACAGTCCGACGTCTGGCGTACGCCGGACTTGAGGGTCTGCAGCTCTGGTCCACGGTGGACTTGATACGCTCGACATTATCCTGGTCCTCTGTCTGAGTCGAAGCGTCCCTGGAAGCCTTCTTCGGAGCGACCCACGATGCGTCCCGGAAAACGTTCGCTTCCGATTCCTTGGGTGCCTCGAGTGGCCCCCTCCAACTAGACCCTGGCGAAGCTACGCAGATCTTCAATCAGCTTCGTTGCGTCAGGGTTCAGCTGCAGATCCAAAAGCATCTGGGTGATCACCTCGAAGATCTGTTCTGACGATTTTCCGGTCCATCTGTAATATCCAAAAGAAAAAGATTGGATAAAACTCCCTGCGCGAAGAAAAACCTACTATACGCCTCATCCCACCGGATTACTAGTTCTCTCGCTTATCCTTGCATGAACGCCCTGGTCCTCGTCGGTTACCGTTCTCTTCTCGTCGCTTATTAGAGATAATCGGCCCAATCGTCCATTCTACGACGAGCACGATCTTTCGAGGTCTACCTCTCCCTCTAGGATTCTGCATGGGAGAGCTGTCGCCTTATGTCTGACCGGTGACCGTTTCTGGGTCCTTCCAAGATCGACCTCGACCTCGCTTGATTGGTGTGGATATCGGTAAATCCGACGCCTTGGTGGGATTGTTAATTACGGCCATGGGGGGGCTGCTATTTCGATCCTCTCGTTCAATAAATCCCCGTCCGGATGTTCGCATGTTCTCGCAGTATTGCTCAAATCCCCCGGTCCTTCTTCAGGTGGCTCGCGAGGTTCGCTTTGGTTACTTCTTCGCCCTTTTCTTCGCCCGGACCATAGTACGGTTTAAGGTCTTTGGCATGGAAGAGCTCGGGCAGGATCTCTAACTCATTACCCAGTCTGTATGTGTTGGAACCACATATCTCCTCAATCACATATGGTCCGGCATATTTCGGCGCCAATTTAGCTGATATGCCTTGGATAGCCGAGGAAAGTATCCTGTTTCTCTTCCATACCCAATCTCTGACCTTAAACTCGCGTTGCCGTCTCTTCCGGTCGTAATAACCCGCCTGACGCGTCACTTGCTCCTTTGACTTGGAGTTGGCCCGCTCCCATAAATTAGAAAGCTTCTACATATGTTCAGCCCAATCCATTACAGCTTGGCCCTCTGAACACTCAAGGGCCTGCTGATCGTGGGAACTTCGGAAAGTCGAAGGAGGTACCGGCTGACACCCATAGATGAGCATCGCAGGACTATATCCGGTGGTGGTATGAGTTGCCGAGTCCAACGCGAAGTTAAACTCTGACAGGTGCTCATTTCAGCTCTTATGATCACGGCTCATCGCTACCCTGTTGGGCAATGGGTAGTACTTCTGTTTGATGGGTCGAGCACTTCCAACATTTATTTCATGCTCAACCCCGACGGCACAGCCTAAAATCTCTCCTCCGTTAGGAATCAATCTACTGACGAGGTCTTCAATTTCCTCAAGCTGTGTTTTCGTGGCCACCCACAGTCCTACCGGTGGTAGAAACGCCGTACCATAAAATCCCGCCACTTCTATAGGTACTTTTACCTGGGCGTCTTTCAGCCATAATTTGTCCTCATTGGGATCCAAAACTGTGCGGAGCTCTCTTATAAAGTTCGCGTCCACATAGCAGTCCTCCGTTAGTATTGGCGTAATGGCGATTCTTATCTTCCTTGTGATTTCCCCTACCTTAAAGAGGAACATCACGTGACCAATGATGGGGCATGGGCGTCCGTCAGCAAGCCTTTCATCGCCCGCCCTGGTCCCATCTCCGATACCAATCTCAGCCATAACTGTCCCATTACCGTAAATGATGCGCCGGTATCATAGAGTGCTTTATTCTTAGTCACCTATGTCTACCCACAACCACCATCTAGTCTCATTCTCTGGGTCGTATCCACAAGTTACATTCTCTCCCCCATCTTTCGTGCTTCTCAGCTGCTTTTTTGCTTCCGCTGCTGCTACGACGATGGACTTGCTTCTAGTCGTGGACTCCTTAGACAGGGGAACTTTTTGTGCGGAGGGGACCGAACCTTTCAGGTCTTCGGATTGCTCGATCCTCATAATAATCGACTCTTCTCTCTCCTCCACAGTTTGTATGTGTCCACCGGGTCCTTTCGGAAGGACCACCCCCCTACTCTGCCGAGGGCTGGCATCGATCGCCTTCTGCTCCGTTGGACTGCTAGGTCCCGGGCTCTCTTGATGCCCTCTTAGGACCTGTTTAGATCCTTCAGTCGCCGATAACTTCCTCTTTCCCGTCGACGGCCCGCGGCGAGCGGTCGAATTCACTGGAGGCGCGAAGATGACCTCTTCTCTTCGCTCTCCTTGCTGTTTCCCTTGTTGCAATCTGGGTAGAACTTAGTGCTGAACCCCAGCTTGCCACAAGCGGAACACTAAAGAGGCTTTGTGAAGTAGATTTTCCATCTCTGTCCTTATCGCCGCTCGCCAGGAGACCTGGGAGGAGGTGAATTCCTCCTTCTCCCACGCCATCGGCATTTGCACTGCTCTGGATGATAGTCCTGCCTTTCCGTGGCCATTTGGCGCAGGAGTCTCTCTATGCCCTCCAGTTGCTCCTCCATCTTCTTATCAGAAGAGGAAGTTTGCGCAGCTGATACCGTTACCTGTTCGGTGGGATTCCTGGCGGGGTTATCCCCTCCCTGTCCGCGCTGCGGTTTTTACTTCTTCTTAACACGCCCTTCCCTTCTCTCGCCACTGTAGTGGTTTAGGATTTATTACCATACGTTCTTTTGCTCGGCTGGTATGCTTGTTGAGGGTAGACCGTCGATTTTGTGTCCATGAATACGCGTGGACGTCGACCGTAAGACAAAGTGTTTTGTACTTGGGTCGCTCTCCTATGAAACTCGTGTATTGCCGTTAATTCACTACGATGCAGCTGAATCTGGATGTTTGAAAGGAGGTTTGCATGCAGCAGGTCCAATAACCTTTCCAAAGGCATTGGCGGTTCCAACCGATTAAGAAGAGCTACCAGGTTGGATACGTAGACTCTCACCAAATCATCTTCGCCTTGGAACCGGTTCTGCGCTTCCTGCAATAGTCTTTGTTGTTGTTGAGTACTGGTGCCGAACCATTCTCGAGCGTCGGCGACGAATTCGGCGTAACATAGCCACTGATGCTTGTTATTGTCGTACCAGGTCCTCGCGTTAGCTTCGAGGATCTCTAATATTGAACAAAGCACCTCGTCGTCGGTTAGTTCTGCGCCCACACACAGGTCTTCTAACCTTGACAGAAACGTGTCCACGCTCTGTGCTCTACTGCCTGAAAACCTCCATTTCCATCCGCAGACAATTTTCCTAACATCTTAGGTTGTGGAGAGCCCGGAGGATCAATGGGGCACGGTGCCAGACGGTCCACTTCGACTTCTTTGTCAAACTGGTGCGGATCTCCCGTAATCCTCTTGATCCTCTTCACCTCCTATTCTTTGGAGGGCTTCCGGTGTGGTGATGTCCCTTCTCCTGGGAACGGGTCTCGGAGGAGCCGGTGTACTTTCCAGAATCTCTGAGTTGTAGTGGCAGGTGAATGTGTCCTGAAAGTCCACATTGCGTCTGAGGTGCAGTTGAATAGAGTCACACTGGGACGTATGGATTGCAACGGCCATTTCATGCATCCCGTCCTCCAGCTCTCGTATTCTCTGGCGCATGTCCTGCGCCTCTTGCTCCACACACATCTGTATGCTCTGGAGAGTTTGAAGTTTAACTCCAAATATTCTATTTCGCGGAAGGCTTCACCCAAGATTAGTTCTCCTTGTGGCTCCTTCTGGGCCCAGGACTCCTACCACCTCAGATCCGGGTTGCTCCGTCTCCTCTCCCCCTCCTCCTGTTCTTGGAAGTGGAGGACTCTCTGGATGACGTTTTCTTCATCTTGGCGGCTGGCTTCAAACTCCGAGTTCTCATCCAGGCAGGCAAATTTTCTTGACATATTTACCAAGGTTATTCCCTCCCTATTGATGAGTCTTAGAGGATGGTCACTGTGCTCCTCTGCGCTGAGGTTTTCCAACTCGTCGCAGATTGTATCGAGCCACGCTTGTCGGGTGCACCTCCTGCACCCTGCTACCTGCTTACTAATCGTAGTCTCCTCAAAATCTGCAACGCTGTACTCACCCAGCATCCATCTCCCTAGCCTAGCCGCCTGTGGGATGACGCTACACAGCTTTAATTCTGCCAGGTAGCGTTCGCGCTGTGCGGAGGTCAGCTCTAATGCCCACTTGTCGATTTGAGCTGACAACAGAGCCATCTTGCTTCTGTACAGGTATTGGATTCGATCGAGCATTCAAATGTCGGCCTATTCAACCACTACAGCTTCTTATCACCCAAGGTATGAGCGGGGTATACACTATTTAGTGTAACTACCTTTAATGCCTCCTTTTGATAAGGCACAAACTCGCGAGATTATGAGCGCGTGTAGTCTCCACAAATTATCTATAAATATTATAAAAATATCCTACCTATAGGTCGGAGCCCGCTGTTTGCTTGTTCCGCCTGGCTAATATTTTCTGGGCTGCAGGCTTGGTTCGTGCTCTCTGCGCTTATCGTCATCCAGGTGCTTCCGACCCTCCTTTATCCACTAAACTGTAGCTCCAACGGGCTAGCACCTGTTAATAAACAACGATCTGGGACTGCTTCGACCTATTGATTATTACCGCTTTCGACCCTTATTTAAAATAAATATTACACTTTATAAAAAGGTCGAAGTGATTCCCTTTTCCCCCTGCAAAGAGCACACCGCTCAAAATCTCGCGTTAACACCAGCTCAAGCCTACCTAAGCGCTCGCGCAATCGTCTCTCTCTCCCGTGCGTCGATTACGTTCGATGCACAAATCCTATACGCATATAACGTGTCTTAATACCGGTTAGGCGCTATGTACCGGGGTAGATTGGCTAGTGCAAATTGGATATATTAGAGAACAAAATCCCACGATGCAAAGCTAACCGTTGCTCCGTTAATCACGTATAACTATACGTGTATTCGCCTTTACGTTTGATATTTTCGTTCCAATGTTTTCTTTTCCAAGAGAGATGAACTCACTTCAAGTCACCTGACTTGTGACATTTGATTTATTTTAGGTGTGAATGACCTAATGTTAAATTATCTGTTTAAAAAGATAACCGGTGACGGATCCGTTAAACTAAAAGGAATCGAAATAACGTAATATGGCGAATAAAATCAAGATCGTTTATCATTTAAAAACTACAGTCTTCGTTGGGTCGAAAGACTTGTGCACGCGTATAGGATTTACCAGTTTTACAATAATACGGGGAGAGAGAGAGAAAGAGAATTCAAAATTCTAACGCGAAATCTAACGCTCGGCACGAATTTGGAAAGGGTAACGGTCGCTTACAAATAAACGTGCGGAATTATTTACATCGCACGAAAGTTTATTTGGTGCACCTACCTTGCAGTGCGGTTACGGTGATCAGCCGCAACCGTTATTCACCAAAATTACTGTTGGTCTCTAATGAATTAGCTGCAATTACTGGGTCACAGAGATCGGTTGCTGCTACCTCGATTGTGTTATAAGCTGCTCTTTTCAGCTAGTGTCAAAGTAGCTATTGCTGCTCGCTCACTTCCAACACCCACACTCGTACCATAAATCCAAAACTTCCACTCTGTTAACGGCAAGGAAAACGTACGGAAAAATACGGGGAAAACTTTGGCGGTATTTCAACGAACAGCTGACAAGGAAACCCCCCCAACCCGACCTCACCGATTTCAATAATCTTTTGATATGTTATAGTTCATCAAAAAATAAGACATACGTATTTTTTTTTATCGGCGGAAAAACACTTTGAGGGGGTGAAAACAACCCTCAAAGTTCACCCCCAAAAATAGATTTTCCAATGTATCTCAGCATCTAATTGATATTTTACGACCAAACAAATTTCATATCACTTCTCATGTAAAAAGCAAACTAGCACATGCAATTCCGACCACAAGGGATGCAACCCTTATTTTTTTTATTTAAAATACTATCTATTTCATGGCTATTTTTATGAAAAAAATTAAAATAACCCGAAAAAAATTGGAAAAAATATTACCCTACATAAAATACAAAAATAAAGTTAATCTAGTCAAGCTTTTTTTCAAACTACCCCTTAAAGTTGAAAAACCACCCCTAAAAAATTGTTTTCAATACATTACAGGTGGTGTTGATAATTTAGTGCAAAATACGTTGCTCATCATTTATACAGTACAAACACAACTATCTCGTGCAGTTTCGACCACAAGGGTTGCAACCCCTAATTTCTGTCATCGAAATTTTTACCTTCTTTGTACCTATTTTTTAAGAAAAGTTCATAATGAGCTTAAAAAAATTAGAAAAAATATTATCATGGATAGAATAAGAAAAAAAAATTTACTTTTCATTTTTAAAACCACCCCTAATAATGAAAAACCACCCCCAAAAAATTGTTTCCAATACATTACAGGTCCTGTTGATAATTTACTGTAAAATACGTTGCTCATCACTTATAATGTACAAACACATTTATCTCGTGCAGTTTCGACCACGAGGGTTGCAACCCCTAATTTATGTCATCGAAATTTTTACCTTCTCCATTCCTATTTTTGAAAAAAAGTTCATAATGAGCTTAAAAAAATTGGAAAAAATATTACCGTGGATAGAATAAGAATAAAAAATTTACCTGTTCAAACTTATTTTCAAAACCACCCTCAATTTTGAAAAACCATCCTAAAAAAAGTTTCTGACATATCGTTGCAATCTCTTCTAAATCAAATAAGCTATGATTCCATAGCTATTTTGTTGCTCTCTTTTAAATTTTTTACGTTCTATCGTTTATTAATTCTATCAAAAAATAAATAACTTTTATTATATAAAAAAACAAGTCAAGAATAATATAATATTATAAGTATACCTAGAAGATAAGTATAGTTTCTCGGATGCGCAAAAATTTTGGTATATGAATGATAGTATTATCAGAATTTTATTTACGTTCTACTATCAGCGTCTCTGACGATTGTCTGTTATTTTCATGATTGATAAATATGAGTAAGTAATTCTTCATCAGTAGCCAACACAACTTTCTTGTTGTTGGACGTATTGTATCGACTATTGAACTAACAGCATAATAAATAGTAATAAGAATATAAGATTATAAGTACAAATAATAATAAGATACTATTTTGTTAATTCGTATTTCGTAGTACCTGCTACGTAAGTATAATTATAAAATTATTTTTTATATGCAAATAATTTTACGGCTTTTTAATATTTGTTATTAAAAAAATTGAAATTACACTGATTATGAGGATTTATTAATTAATGATGTTTATAATTATTGTTTACTTATTGATTTGTTTATTATTATTGTTTATTAATTAATATGTTTACTTTTTAATTTATTAATTAATTTTTTTCATGAATGTTTTCTATAAGTTTGTTTATCATTATTGTTTACTTATCAATTTGTTTATTTATTTGTTTTTATCCTAATTTGTTTATTTGTTATTCAGTTTATTTCTTATTCCCCAGCGATATCAGGAGAGACCTATACAGAGGAAAAATAAGGAAAAAAAGGGGCCGCATGGATGGACGGACGCACGGAGAATTTCGCGCCTTCTGTTTAATATAATAGAAGATATATAAGATATATATATATATTTTTTTTTATTTCAGATTAAAAAATGAAAATTAACGCTCTGAACGTTTGAAATTTATTATTAGCTTACTTTCAAACTCTACAAATACCTGAAAGTGAGACAAATTTTAAAGAGATTCAATTGTCGGAAAGAATTAAAAGCATTTTAATAGATTCCGTGAATGATTTCAATGAAGTAGATATGATCGTTGAAGATACATTAGATTTTCAAGAAGATTACAAAGATCATGCTGCAAAAATAGTAGAAGATTAAGTTCAACACCATTTTCCTGACGATTTCGAAGCACCCACCGACCATTGTACCAAAGACAATGAAGATGTCAGTTTTGAATATAAGCAAAGAGCCATAGAATACTGAAAAAAAACTAATTACAAAAAACTAACACCAAAAAAAAAAATTTAAGTGTTGAAAGTGTACGTCAAAAATTTAAGAAAGTTTCATCTGTGAGTCAGTTGAAACGTTGGGCTCATACAGTCAACAAAGGTGGTACTTATAGAGAAAAAATTGCAAGAATTTGACAGTACACTTTTGATAATTTTAAAGCAGCAGTAGACGCTGGTTACATCATTCATGATCGTGACATACGTCGATGGGCATTGCAAGCTCAAAAGATTATAGGATCAGAAGATGTAAGATTCAAAGCTTCGGATAACTGGCTTTGTAAATTCAAGAAAGCTCATAGAATAGTATCCCGGAAAATAAATAAGTTTATAACCAAGAAAACACTAGAAAGTAATTCAGAACTAACGATTAAAGCAAATACTTTTATTGCTGATGTCAAAGCAGGCATAAGAATAATTGGAATTCATAATGTGTTTAATTCTGATCAGAGCGGATTCCAACTGAAAATGCACTCCGGAAGAACGCTAGCGGTTGAAGGAGAAAAGCAGATACAGTGTTTAGTACAGTCAGTTTCTTCAACAACCCACAGTTATACTATACAGCCACTCATATCAGCCGCAGGAGAATTACTGTCACCACTCTTTTTAGTTTTGAAGGAATCTAGCGGTGAGTTTGGACCCATTGTTGAAACCACTTTATTTAGACCCGAAAATGTTTACGTAGAAGCATCTAAATCTGGAAAGTTGACTACAGGTATACATAATCCCATCTAGTTACAATTAATGTCATTATAAATGATTTAACAAATAAGATTTTTGATTTTAGATCTCTTTAAAATATGGCTGCAAAAAGTATATTTCCCTAATTTAGGTTCCAATACGATACTGTTGCTTGACTCCTGGAGCGGTCATTGTGACAGTGCCATAGAAACTGTAACTCCACGTGATCAAATTATAAATTTTAAAAAAATACCGACTGGCACAACGGGAAAAATTCAGCCACTTGATATTTTTGGATTTCGCATATAGAAGAACTTTGTCCGCCAATTTTCAGATACCATAATTTTGATGAATTATGATTTGGATTTACATAAAAGAAACAACATCATTAAACTTCAGTCGTTAGTCCATAATCAATTATCTTCACCAAGATATAATAATCTTTTTAAATATTCCTGGTTTAAGAGTGGTTACCTCACTAAAAAACCAGAAAATTTTGACAATCCTGTTGCTTACAGTTTTGGAGATTCCTGCAATACACATTGTGACATAGAAGGATGCAAAAATGTGGCTATTATACGTTGCGGTTGGTGCAAAAAATCATTATGTTTCGAGCACTTCTATGAAGAATATCATTATTGTAAGAAGTATGAACAATAAATCCGTCCTAATTTTTTTGATTGTTTTTAATTGGTAACTGAATGAGTTATAGTAACGCATATAAAAATCAATTAAATATATATTACTTGGCAGTTTACAATTTTAGTCACAAGAAAGGAGAAAAACTCAACCAACAAAAACAATGGCAATGCTATCAACCCTCCTAATCACCGAATGGCGATGGTAATAAACCTCCCCCTAATAACCCTCCTAATATCCCCCAATGGCATTGCTTACAACCCCCCATTAACCTCCTAATAACTCCCCCCCCCCCAATAAGACCCTCCCCCTAATAACCCCCTAATAACCCCAGTAGTTAGCAGGGTTGATAACGTTGCCATTATGTTATTCGGTGGGTTGCAAACATTGCCATAAAGTTGCAAGGGGGCTCAGCTATGTCTTCGGGCTATTAGTGGGGGGCTAACGGCATTTTCATTGGAGGTTTTTAGGGGGTTATTAGGGGGGGTTGTAAGCATTCTGATAGTGCGGGTTAGTGCGGGAAATTGCCATTGGGATATAAGGGGAGTTTTAGAAATTGCTACTGGGTGATGGATCATTTTTCCGGACAGATTCGGAATCGGCGCAACAAAATACTTTGGAAAAACGTTGTCCCAGTTCTGGGTCTTGTTGGGTGATATAATCTTGAATTGGTACATATTTTTCGTATTCTATCCACGATAATAATTTTTCCAATTTTTTAAGCTCATTATGAACTTTTTTTCAAAAATAGGAATGGAGAAGGTAAAAATTTCGATGACATAAATTAGGGGTTGCAACCCTCGTAGTCGAAACTGCACGAGATAAATGTGTTTGTGCATTATAAGTGATGAGCAACGTATTTTACAGTAAATTATCAACAGGACCTGTAATGTATTGGAAACAATTTTTTAGGGGTGGTTTTTCAACTTTAAGGGAGTAGTTTGAAAAAAAGCTTGAATAGATTAACTTTATTTTTGTATTTTATGTAGGGTAATATTTTTTCCAATTTTTTTCGGGTTATTTTAATTTTTTTCATAAAAATAGCCATGAAATAGATAGTATTTTAAATAAAAAAAATAAGGGTTGCATCCCTTGTGGTCGAAATTGCATGTGCTAGTTTGCTTTTCACATGAGAAGTGATATGAAATTTGTTTGGTCGTAAAATATCAATTAGATGCTGAGATACATTGGAAAATCTATTTTTGGGGGTGAACTTTGAGGGTTGTTTTCACCCCCTCAAAGTGTTTTTCCGCCGATAAAAAAAAATACGTATGTCTTATTTTTTGATGAACTATAACATATCAAAAGATTATTGAAATCGGTGAGGTCGGGTTGGGGGGGTTTCCTTGTGAGGCTATACTGAAAAATTGAACTCTCGCGCGCCCCCCCTCTCTCTCTTAGACGTTAGCTCTAACATTGCGAGTGCTACCGAATCCCGAACGTACCGACTAATCGAATCAACTACCATTGCATCTTATAGTCTCCTTATTAATCCAAGAATTGTGAGTATTGTCAAAGCCAAGCCATTTTACGAAGACTTCATTACCCCATTTTCTAAGAATTTTTTTTACAAGATAGATATCAGGATACGTAGCTTTTTGTAGTTCTTGCTCGGAAAAACCACCAAAAATGGAATTTTTTTTGTAATTTAGCAGATAATATGTTAGAGATTTATTTCTTGAAATACAATGAATAGTGAATATTCTGTAGACCGATTAGAGGTATATCCTTTTTCAAAAACGGGTTTAGACTTGCTCACTCACACTTTATCTTCTACCTGAAATTTCGGTTATTTGAAAAGACGTTGATTATAAGAGACTCGCGTTAAAAAATTATCAAAAACAACAAGGACGACGAAAGACACATGTAGAAAGTAAAAATTTATCAATTGCATTCAAACAAATCATTAAAGCTGCCTCGAAAAGTGTTGTGTTTAGTAATAGATCACTCTTCGTCATTCGTTCGGCTATAAAAGACGCTAAAGAAGTTGTGAAGAAGGTTGGTGTACCAAGAAAAATAAATGAACCTCGAATTCTACTGATTCATAGTGAAAAAGGTAGAGCTCTTCCTTTTTTAATTCCGTTAATTTGCTTTAAGCGCCACTGGAACTCTAACTGGAGGAGCTTCTTTAATAGTAAAAGCCGTTAACAGTGCTAAAGCTGCTCAAAATTAATTGAAAGAAGCTCATAACACAATTAAACTATGGAAGCTATTGCTATTGGTAAAGGAATTTATTTGAAACCACATCGTAAAGGTTATGGCTTTCATCTGAAACTAGGTTCAAGTGGAAAAGGATTAAAAAGAGCTTTAAGTAACTTTACGTAATTGAGCACTGACAGACCATGATATAAAAAAATATGCTAAAATACTAAAAATTCTAAAATTTCAAGGTCTTTTCATGCGTAATACTCTACCAACCGATGGACCGCAATATCAAGAGACAGCTATTATAAATTTAGAACCCCCCACCACCCAGCCTCTACACCTTTCAGAAAAGGTAAATTTCTGCGAGCGAGTAGGCATGATAATCATACAATTTTTTTCATTATATTCAAACTTGTTTCTCAGTCTTCAATAGTTTTGCCTGCTATATTGGTTTCCTTGAACAATTTTAGTCCAGCCTTTTTTTGTTGAATATAATGCTCTAATCATAAGAACAATCAAATTCATAACTACTTGTTTTTGTTTTTTATTAAAAATATACTCGTATGTTATACTTAAATAACACTACTTATTATAGCTACAACGTCAAATAAGTCTATCAAAAAAATGTATATGTTAGTTTGTACCTGAAATGAACGAGAGAACGATGTGAAATCACTTATATACATTAGACGAATAGATTGATACGATTAATAAGTAACTGTTATAAATAGTGTACATTGTTCGTATATTTTCACTATCAATGTTGTTGCTTTTGAATAGTAGAAAAGATGTAAGGTACATAAATAGTTTTTTGCGCATTGCATCATCGCTTATGTCGCTTATTTCTAAGAGATTGTACTTTCGTTCAATTTCGTTTTTTAACATTAACAACATCATGCGTTCATGCATCATGAAATGTTTTCAACGTTGGAAACAAATTTCGAATAAACTTTATAAGAGTACTCGTCGGGCGCGTCGTTATCAAAATCAATAACGAAACAAAATCGTACATAGCTATGACTATTCCGGATTGATACTGTGCCTGATACAGGTATAAATTACAGTCTTTACATATTTTAGTTTATACAACTAAACGAAATATTTCCTAAACACGATATTATTGTACCTTTTCATGTTATTCTGTATTGATAGAAAGAATGAAATATTTTATTTATAATATAAGGACAGTCATACATACCGTTTCAGTCGTCTTGATTTTAATAACGTTTAATTTAATTTTAATAATAATAAAAATATAAACAACTTTAAAATACCATGGATACCTACGGAGAACCATGAATTCAATACACGTAGAATTCCATAAAACACCCGAACCAATGGTGAACAATGTAGAACAATCGAGAATCATGAAATCTATTAAAATCCGTGGAACACTTTAAAACGCTATGAAACCCATAGAGTTCCTGAAGAAACCATAGAGGACCATGGATCCTTCGAGATTCTTAGAACACCGTAAAACACCATAAATTATCATACAGTTTCGTGAGCAACCGTGGAGCATCAGAAAAGCATCGAAAATCGTAATACACCATAATACACCAGAAAACATCATGAAACACCCTGGAAACCTATACAGTACGGTTGAGGAAGCATGGAGAAGCATGAATTTATCGATATCCGTAGAACATCATAAAATACTATAAAACTCCATGGGTACCATAAGAAACAGCGAAGGATTATGAATCGATCGATATTCATGGAATACTATAACACACAGTAAAACTCAATCCATGAAAGCTCACGAGAAACTATGGAGAATCATAAATCCATAAAGATTCGTGGAACACTATAAATTACTATGGAGTACTAGAAGAAACAACGGAAGATTTTGATGAATCCATCAAAATGCGTCGAAAACCTTGCAAAATCATGGGATACCAAGGAGAATGATGGATCCATCGAGACTCCTGTAACACCATTAAGTGATATAAAATACCATAGAACATCCAAATCTCATGATAACATTGGAGAATCAGAAATTCATCAAATGCCGTGATACACCATAAAATACTATAAAACATCATAAAACACTATAAAATATCATGCCAATTCATGGGAAACCTTAAAACGCCATAAAATACTATAGAAATCATTGGAGTACCATGAGGAAGTATGGAAAACCATGAATTCATCGAGATCCATGAAACACCTTGGGAAACCATGAAACCCACTCCATATAGAACTATAAGGAACAATTATGAATCATAAATTCATCGAGATACGTGGAAAATCATAACAACCTATAAAATACCATGGAGTGCCATAAGGTATAATGTAGGACAATGAATCTCAAGATGCTTCGAACACCATAAAACACCATAAAACTCCATAAAATCCATAAAAGTTCATGGGGAAATCCACGAATCAATGAAGATTCGTGAAATATAATAAAACTCCTTAAAATACCATAAAACATCTTGGAATCACATGGAATACCATGTAGAACTAAGAAGAACGATGAATCCATTGAGATGTGCGAAACACCAGAAAACACCATAAAACATCTTGCTAACCAGAGAGAACCAAAAAAGCATTAAGATACATGGAACACCATTGAACATCAGAAAACGATATACAACACCATGAAAACTCATGGAGAACAACAAATCCATCGAGATTCGTGGAACACCATAGAACACTATTAATATCATGGACACCCATGGAGTACATGAAGAACCATGAAGATCCATGAACCCATCGAGATCCGTGAAATATCATAAAACACTATAAAACATTATAAAACAGTATAAAATACCACATAATACCGTGGAAGTCCATAGAATACCATAAGGAACAGTAGAGGACTATGAATCCATAAAGACGTGTCGAACACCATAAAATACTATGGAAACCACCCATGGTTATATTAAAAAACAGTTAATTTAGTTTTAGAGAAAAATGCTAACTTAAATGACGTACGAAATAACGTAATAGTATACACGGAATTATTATACAACTAGAAAAAATTACTATATCATCAACTATAAGTGGTTGTTGTCATTATGCTTTGTTATTTATTGATTACATCATAAATTATTGTGTACGTGAGTAGTAGACGTAAAATACGTAAAAGACGTAGAGACCTATATAAATAAAACAAAGCGTTAGATAAATCTTAAAATGGTGGCAAAGCAACATTACTCAAAACTTCAAACTCAAATAATTTTATTAAATGAAAATCTATCGAAAGTAAATCTTTTTTCAAATAATTGAAGAAAATCTAGACTTTTTAAACTATATACCACATTAGGACATTGAAAAGTAAAAGCATGAAAAAATAGGTATATTTTGTTCAACAAATCTGACTTTTCTCTATTTTATTGTATATAGTATTGCGGCCAGCCAGCAGTCGTTGTGAACACTTCGTGCCTACTCGCCTATGGCGCTCGACCACGACCCTTGATGATGATAGTGGACCAGGTATTTATTTAGGTAGAATATAAAAAAAAAAGATAATAAGGTTATGTATTTTGATAGTTTTGATAATCTTCAACCGCCTATAGATCTGATGTTTTATTTCAAAGTTAATAGAATCATATATAATAATATTATTGTTATTGTTATTGTTATTCAAGAACTACGTCCACGTGGAACGTTACAGAGGTAAATTAAGTACCTGTACACATTAGTCTTGGTTTCCCATAGTCATGAATATGCAGATTCACCTCCCCGATCATTTTTTAAATAGCGTAGGAGGATAAAGTTTAACACGCATCATGTCTGGATCTATAGTTTATGGGGGCATCCGAACCACGGGAATCACGGTAACAGATATATGAAAATTTCATTCTGAAAATCTTCATGTGTCCGGGGCTCGAACCCGCGATCTCTTATACAGAAGCCCGGACTCTTACCCACTGAGCCACCGTAATCGAAGATTATATATCAAGATTTTAATACGTATAATTGCGGCCATCTTTGGATCAAATTCCTTTTAAACAAACTATAGTAGAGACGACTTGTTAAAAGGTACTCATTCAAAGAATGACTATTATTTAATATGAATCGGTCATAGAGAATGGACTGACGTTGAGTCTCGAGAATATCATCCGTACTCGATATTCATTATTTTCCATTGATCGAACTGACACCAAACAAAAAATACGTTCTTAATCTAGTGGAGCTATTAACATTTAATTCAATACCAAAAATTGACGTTGGTAATAATAAATTTTACATTGAAGGTCAAAAAGCAATCACTTTATCGACTGGTAACTACGGAATAGAAGATATTGAAAGCTTTCTCAAAGAAGCATTAGCACCCAAAGGTATATCTTTTAGCCTGAAACCAAATAATAATACTTTACGTATATCATTCAGTACATTCAAAAAATACATTTTAAACCAGAAGATTCTATACGATTAATTTTAGGCTTCACTATACGCACGCTTGTTGAAAACGAAACGCATAGTTCTGACTTACCTGTGACTATTCTCAAAGTCAAAGCTTTACGTGTAGAGTGTAATAATACTACAGGCTCTTACATAAACAATCGCAGAGGACATACCATACATTAATTTTTTCTAACATTGCCACCTGGATATAAGATTATGAAAGTATCCTCTTACGTTATTTACTTTCCAGTCGCTGTGAGAAGCATTGATCATTGTTACGTGACGCTTCATTGTGTTATAATTGTATTTTGTCGAATAATATTTCGCTCTCGAGATTTCCGTTCGGACATAGTATAGCTAGCAGTATTCGTGTGCGCGACTCGGTAGGAATAAGCGGCAGAGGCTGATTCATGCTGCGACAGCATGCTTCGATCAGCGTGCTTAGCTAGGTAAGACGAGCCGATACAAGAAGCGTAAACGTCTAAAGCATATGTGCGAGAAAGAGACGGAATGCGAGGGACAAAAGATATACACTACCGTCTATAAAGATTTGCCATCCCCTTGCTGAAATCATCAAAACTTTAGAGTTTTATGGCTCAGTGTCTATAAGAGCTAGAAAATCCTGCGGGATCTCATTTGAAAGGTCTTGGCAAGACCTTTCAAATGTAAAACATAATTGATTTTATTTGTTTTTTGTACAACTCGTGACGTCATAAACAAATTGTTTTTTTTTAATTTTTTCACATCAACTTCGACCCCGATTTATTTATATAACGGATTCTACGATGGAAAAACTGTATAAGCCATTCGATAGAGCTTTCAAAAAACTACAAAATTCATATCCGGAAAATTTTTTTACCTTTACTTTTTATGAGCTATATGGTGTTTTATACAAAAACAAAGATTTTAAAAAAATGGGCTGTATTTTTTTTATTTTCAACTCTAAAGAAAAAACTCTCAGAAGAAAAAATGTGGCATTTTGCAAGAGCTATCAAATGCGCCACTCAGAATTAAAAAAAAAAATTTTTTTTTTTCACGTTTTTTAGAATTGAAATTTTTCTAGAAAAAAAACTGAAATTACATATATTTAATAAAATTAGTAAGTAACTAGAATTTATAACTGAATGGGCTTACAAACAATGATAACAAGATACATTTATTGTATTCGACGTTTGTAACAGAGGAATTTGCATTGTTTTCATTTTTAATGACTTTCTACAGTATTGTGCTCACCGATAATCACTGTGATAATCACTGAGTGTTTACGTAGTTTGATTTACTTGACTTTCATGAATGTATACATATAGCAGAAAAAACGTATGGAAATTCAGTCTCTTATCAGCTTTAATGAGTGAAATATCAATGTGTCCAATCTAGTCAGTAAATTATGCATCTATTTTTTGTTCATTAAAAATGATGAAAAAAAGAAACTTAAGCATTGAAGAGCGATCTGAGATATTAGCCTTGCATAAAGTGAATAAAAGTAATAATGAAATTTCCAAAATTTTGAATATTCCAAGAAGAACAGTTGATTATATCATTAAAAAATTCATAACTCAAGGAAATATCAATAACAAAAAAATTTTAGGAAGGCCTAGAAAAACTACGAACGCTACTGATAAACACATTTGTAGTACAAGTACACATAATCCAAGACTCACGGCACCCGAACTTGCTGTTGAAACTCAAAAAGCGTATGATGTTAAACTTAGTGTTACTACGATAAAGAGACGACTTCGTGAAGATGGACTATACGGTCGAATAGCAATTAAAAAGCCTTTACTAAAACCGATTAATAAAAAGAAACGATTGGCTTGGTCCAGAAAACATAAAATTTGGACTATTGATGATTGGAAAAAAGTTTTGTGGTCTGATGAGAGCAAATACGAGGTTTTTGGTAGTAAACGCAGATGTTTTGTGCGGAGAAAAAATAAGCAAAAACATTTAGAGAAAAATATGTGTGCTTCGGTTAAACATGGTGGCGGCTCAGTAATGGTATGGGGTTGTTTTGGTGGGTCTAAGGTTGGTGACCTTCTTAAAATTGATGGCAAATTGAAAAAAGAAGGTTACAAAAAAATTCTTGAAAAAAATGTTGTATCTTCCGGAACAAGAATAATTGGTCGCAAATTTACGTTCCAACAAGATAACGACCCAAAGCATACTTCAAAGTTATGTAAAAGTTATCTTGCTTAATTGGAGAAGAAAAAAAATTAGTTGTGATGGAATGGCCACCGTACACTCCTGATCTTAACCCTATCGAACTATTGTGGGATGATCTAGATAGAGCTTTAAGGAAAGTAGGACCTACTTCCCAGAAGGATCTTTGGAATATCTTAGAAAATGAGTGGAAAAAAATATGTGCAGAAACTTTAGAGAAACTTGTAGCACGAATACCTCGAATTTGTAAAGTAGTTATAGCAAACAAAGGTGGACATTTCGATGAAAAAAACGTTTAAATAATTAGTATTGTTTCGTTTTTGTTTACAACTGAAATTGATATTCAGATTGTGATAATATATTATTTACAAGCGTTATTAGTATTATAAAAAATTAAATTATTATTGTTATGTTATTATTGAAACGTTGTAATGAATAAATTTTGTAGAAAAATTGTAACCAAATTATGTTAATTTATTCTGAGTTACTTACTAATTTTATTAAATATATGTAATTTCAGTTTTTTTTCTAGAAAAATTTCAATTCTAAAAAACGTGAAAAAAAATTTTTTTTTTTTTTTTTTTCTGAGTGGCGCATTTGATAGCTCTTGCATAATACTACATTTTTTCTTGTGAGAGTTTTTTCTTTAGAGTTGAAAATAAAAAAAATACAGCCCATTTTTTGAAAATCTTTGTTTTTGTATAAAACACCATATAGCAAATAAAAAATAAAGGTAAAATAATTTTCCGGATATGGATGTTGTAGCTTTTTGAAACTCTATCGAATGGCTTTAATGATTTCAGCAAGGGGATGGCAAATGTTTATGGACGGTAGTGTATAATGAACCGGCGAAAACAACGACCAGAGAGAATTAGTCAGTTAGGAGTGAGCGCTCAACTAAGAAGGCTTCATTTTTCCTACTGAAGTTAAAACCATAATAAGAGTTTGAGAATATAATTGTTCGAGTTACACTCCTCGCAAAAATTAAGGGAACAAAAAAATTTGTCAAATTTTTGGCTGATTTTCAACAGGCGGTATTTCAGTGAGAAATGGTCGTACAGGAAATAAAAACGTAAAGCTGTTGAGACTTGAAGACTCTAGTTTTTAGTTTTTTTGGTTAAAAATTTTTTGGAGCTCCGTATTTCATGCAATCCTTATACAAAGCGCAAAAAAAAATTTATCCAAATTTTTTACATTTTGTTTCTTACTCTACGGGCATGGAAAAATTTGTTCGAGCTACGCCAATACATAGGTCTTTTAGCCTGTATATTCAGCTTTACGCTGCTTTTCGCGGAGCTCAATTACGATCATTTGTCTCCGAAATATCGAACTTGGAATGCAAAAGGATCCTTTTGCATTCAAAATTCGATATCTCTGGAACTACTGGTCGCACAGCGAGCGAACACCAAATTTCATCATCTGCATAAAATTTCCGATGAAATACAGTCAAACGTAAGTAAAGAGAAAAATTTTTTTCTATCTCTAAGATTAAATTAAAAAAAGTAAAAAAAAGTGACATTTTCCCCTTTTTTGGTTACTTGACTGTATCTTCAGTAATATGGGCGGGAATGGTACGGTTAAAGAGAAATTTTACAGTTTAATGTCCCCCACAGAACCTCCTAAATTTTTGAAGCGATTGGTTCAGCGGTTTTTTTCGGACCAATTGATCAAAATTTATAAAAAATTAAAAGAACAAGGTTTTTGTTCCTTAATTTGAAGCAAACTTTTTAAAAATCAAAAAATTCCATTTTTTTTCATCTGTTTACATAATTTTGTGTCTGTTTACGATTAATTTTGAAAAAAATTGAAAAAAAAAACATTTTTTTTTTCAAAAATCAAACAACATTTTTCAAAAATAAAAAAAAACATTTTTCAAAAATAAAAAAAAAATTTTTTCCACTGACTATAAAATATTGTTCTCTAGCGATTGATGACCGATTTACCACCGGCATTAGCGTTATCCAAAGCTTACCACGTGGAGGTTGCTCGGTCGGATTTATGCTTCTTTGGTGCTTACGCACGTGTGCGAATGATTTTTAGAAAGAAGAGACCCCGTGGCTCGTCAGCTCCACAGTATTTTACGACTCCAAACTCACTTTCCAAAGTGTGTGTGTGTGTGTGTGTGTATGTGTGTGTGTTTAGTATCGAGTATTTCCGCCTCTACTCTGAATCACAGCTTGCAATCGCTGCCGCATATTGGAAATGCAATTACGGATCATCCGCTGAGGAATCTGACGCCAAACTCTTATCAAAGCAATCTCTAATTTAACTAAATTTCGGAGGTTTGGGTAACTCTGACGCAATCGGCGGCCCAAAATGTCCCAGACATGCTCAATTGGATTAAGATCAGGACTCATTGCAGGATGCCTTAACAACTGAATGTCATTTCT
Organism: Phymastichus coffea; assembly: GCF_024137745.1. NCBI lineage: Eukaryota > Metazoa > Arthropoda > Insecta > Hymenoptera > Eulophidae > Phymastichus > Phymastichus coffea. The sequence goes on along the minus strand of NW_026706822.1, from coordinate 101,592 downwards.
CTCGAAGAATCGACGAGTGATGTTCGCCGTATGAGGTCTTGCGTTATCCTGCATAAGAATGAATCTTCTCGCGTTTCGCCATATTGGTAACACATGAGGTCTTAGAATCTGGTCGATATAACGCCTGGCATTAAGGTTATCTCGAAAAATAACCAAAGGAGTTCGAGATCCTCGTGAAACTCCCGCCCAAACCATTACTGATCCTCCATTGTAAGCGGCTACTGAACGCATCAAGCGTTGTGCATAACGTTCTCCTGTACGGCGCCAAACTCGGGGTCTTCTGTCGTTACCATACAGACAATATCGAGATTCATGTGAGAAAAGAACATTGTTCCAGTTTCTCATGGGCTAGTTCACATGGTTACGAGCATACTGCAAACGAGCTCTACGATGTGCAGCGGTCAACATCGGCCCACGAGCAGCATTTCGAGCACGCAGTCCAGCTTCGTGAAGGCGATTCCTTACTGTTGTTCGAGAAATGTTTCGAGGCGGTCTTTGTTGTTGTCGTTGTCGTTGTTATCGTTGTTGTAGTTGTTGTCGTTAATGTTGTTGTCGTTGATGTTGACGGTTGGGGAAGTTTTGGGCGATCATGTTTGCTGTCGAATGATTGCTCGATCGTCTCGGCGAGTCGTCTCTCGATGTCGGCCTTGTCCAGGGCGTCGCTCGAATCGATTTGTTTCCAGGTATCGGTTGTAGGCACGAGACACTACCGAGGGACTGACACCAAGTCGTTCACCCACCTGCCGATACATATATCCCTCCTGAACAAGAGTTACTAGCTGAGCGACTTCTGGGGCAGATAAATGCAGCCTCGGAGGCATTATGAAAAAAATTAATGTTTACGAGAATCAAGCAGCCGTCAAAAAGTTCTTTAGAATTTACGAAAAGAAAAGTTTAGTTTTGAAAAAAACTGTTGAGTGGTTTTTTACTAAAAAGTCGAAGAGTTTAGAAAAAACTGTTTTTTTTTTATCACGTTTTGGCTTCACAGAAGACGTTAAAAACTTATCGCGCGGAATTTCACAGACCGAGTAATGGATACGCCTTAACGGTATCAACTTTGATTTTTTTCAAATCAATTTTTTTTAAGCGTAATTGAGGCTTGAATGTATCCATGACCTAAATCAATCAAAATGAGTGACTAATCGATTATTAATTTTTTTTCAGTAAAGAAATTGAAAATGTTATTTTTTTTTCAATTAAAAAAAAAATTTTTTTTTCAAGGGTAAATCAGTCATCAGTCACGATGGCTAAAGAACCATATTTTATAGTCAGTGGAAAAATTGAAAAAAAAATTTTTTTTTAGATTTTTGAAACATTTTTTTTTATTTTTGAAAAAAAATGTTTTTTTTTTTCATTTTTTAAAAAATTAATCGTAAACAGACACAAAATTGTGTAAACAGACGAAAAAAAATGGAATTTTTTGATTTTTAAAAAGTTTGCTTCAAATTAAGGAACAAAAACATTGTTCTTTTAATTTTTTATAAATTTTGATCAATTGGTCCGAAAAAAAACGCTGAACCAATCGCTCCAAAAATTTAGGAGGTTCTTTGCGGGACATTAAACTGTAAAATTTCTCTTTAACCGTACCATTCCCGCCCATATTACTGAAGATACAGTCAAGTAACCAAAAAAGGGGAAAATGTCACTTTTTTTTACTTTTTTCAATTTAATCTTAGAGATAGAAAAAAATTTTTCTCTTTACTTACGTTTGACTGTATTTCATCGGAAATTTTATGCAGATGATGAAATTTGGTGTCCGCTCGCTGTGCGACCAGAAGTTCCAGAGATATCGAATTTTGAATGCAAAAGGATCCTTTTGCATTCCAAGTTCGATATCTCGGAGACAAATGATCGTAATTGAGCTCCGCGAAAAGCAGCGTAAAGCTGAATATACAGGCTAAAAGACCTATGTATTGGCGTAGCTCGAACAAATTTTTCCATGCCCGTAGAGTAAGAAACAAAATGTAAAAAATTTGGATAAATTTTTTTTTGCGCTTTGTATAAGGATTGCGTGAAATACGGAGCTCCAAAAAATTTTTAACCAAAAAAACTAAAAACTAGAGTCTTCAAGCCTCAACAGCTTTACGTTTTTATTTCCTGTACGACCATTTCTCACTGAAATACCGCCTGTTGAAAATCAGCCAAAAATTTGACAAATTTTTTTGTTCCCTTAATTTTTGCGAGGAGTGTATAATTAAGTATTAGAAGTGTCGAGTACATTCGTTTTAATAATTTTGTGTATACGAAAATCATAGGAATTATTATTTTCTTGTGTGTTGCCACACTATTGGATAAAAAAATATATTGAACCAATTAATCTGACCAGATTCAAATAAAGTGATTGGTCACATCACGAAGCAAATAATATTTCGGACCGATTTATATTTACAATATTAATACAAAGTGAGTAACACTTTTTATGTCACCAAAAAATAATAGACATCGCGAGGTGAAAATTACGCGTCTGAGAATTTATATATATATCTCTCTATTCTGCTTAACTTATTTATGTTGTGAAAGAGACTAAAATAAAATATTATAAATATAAACGCCTATAAGTGTATCCATGTGCTTCCCCATTATATTAAAGAAAATCGCTATTACATTTTTCTTTTAATAAACAAGCGAAAATCGTTATAAACGTTCAATTAATTATATTACAATTGCGATATCGAGTGTCAGATTATAATTAACAGGGATTCCATTATTGACGCGCTAACGGGCCGGGGTGCCCGAAAGCCTGATTGCCGCCCGAGTCTAAGGCTGTTAAAAGGGCCTTCGTACGGGACAAACTGGCCTCGCGCGAGTTGTCACCTATCAATCATTTTCTAATTTGTATAATTGATCAAGAATGAAACCTAGTTAACTTTCGAGGAAAAGTTATCACAGTGCCAGTACGTATGAGAGTTATATAATGGGTATCATTTAAAATATAAAAACCAGTCGAGGATATATTAAAAGCCAAAAATATCAATCAACGACCAGTCAATAGCGAGCTATCAGACTACTCACACCTCAGAATATTCAGTTCCTGAAAAGCTTAGAAATAAAGGCCATCGATAATCGTAGAATAAATTATTATGCATATTAGTATGCTGTATGGAACAACAAAATGGACGGAATTCTAGACATTCATTCAGCTATCGCTTTCGATGAGTCTATAGCTGATTATGAAGTTCATGCGCATAAACCTTATTCATTATCATATTTCAATAATAGGAATGAAATCCATATAACAATTTAACAACAAGATTTATCTCTGCTTCCATCACGCAGTATGATTCATATTTGTGGTCGGTTGACCAAGCCGGACGGTACTACGCCAGTGAAGAACACTTTATTAGTCAGCAACGCTCTCTGTCATTTGTTCGAGGAAATGCGATATTAAATAAATACTATTAAAATTGATAAAGTAAACAATGTCAGTTTAACGAATCTCATGAAAAATTGGCTTTCACTCAATCCATGTAAAAGCTCTATCACTGAAAATGCCGGTTGGAATGGTGATGACAATGAAGTTTTGATATGTAATTCTCTAGGTTACATTGATGTAACTATCCCTCTGAGTATGTTGATGGGCTTTGCTGAATATTATAGGAAAATTGTAGACAATATCAAGCATAAACTTGTTTTCACAAAATCAAGAGATGATTTGAATGCTAGTTTAATGCTATTTTTAGTAAATCAATAAGGAATCCTGCTGCGTCAGAAAAATACAAAATTACTTTAACTAAGGTTGAATAGTTGATGCCATATGTGATGGTTGCGGATAAAGAAAAAATCGAATTACTCAATCAGATTGGACGAAATCATGCAATTATAATGAGATATTGTACTTGGGAAATATATAAGTATTCAAAATTACCTCGTATATCAAAGCATATTTGGATTATTTTAGCTTTTCAAACTAAACGTAAAAGTTCAACCAGTGTTAATTCTAGTAATTTTGATCATTGTGACATTAGTAATATGAAGCTATTTCTCAATTCACAATGCTATCCATATGAAAATCTCAATTTGAATATCAATCAAAATCAGTATGGTGTTTTCTACGATATGTATGCTATTTTTTAAAACGCCTATTATGGTAAAGTAAACAAGCCGTTACTCAATAAAAATGATTTCATTAATAAAGTACCGCTATTATTTGTAGACTGCTCCAAACAAAATGAAACAATGAAAAGCGCGCCAGTCAATGTACGATTAGAATTTGAAACTCAGACCGATTTGCTTGAAGATACTGCTGCCTACTAATTAATATTACACGATCATATTGTATCCCATTAGTGGTGATGTTTAAAAATTAGTTTAATATTAACAAGACATTATGTAATCAATGTACACAATACATTTCAATAGAAAGAAATAAAATGTACACAATACATTTCAATAGAAAGAAATAAAATATATCATTGTTGGAATTCAATACAAACTACCTATAATCACACTATACGAGGTGTGTTCAAAAAATACACGGAATTTTTAAATTTCGCGGGTCTGGAGAGTCCGATTGTCAAAATTGTTTTTATTCTGTTAGTATACATGCCCTGAAGTATGATAAAATTTTCAGCTATATTCACTGTTTACTTTGTCTGCGGTAGTCGCTAAGGTTTGACGTGTTTTTATGAGCTCGGCGATTTTCGTTTTTTAAAAGAAATGGATCAAAGAATTTGTATTAAATTTTGCGTAAAAAATGAAATAAAGTGTAACAAAGTGTGTGAAATGTTACAAAAAGCCTATGGTAAGTCTGCTATGAAAAAAACAAATGTTTACGAGTGGTATAAGCGTTTCCAAGATGGCCGCGAAGACGTTAAAGGTGACGAACGCTCCGGTCGACCCAGCACGTCAACAATCGATGAAAATGTGAAAAAAGTGGAAAATATGGTTCAGAATGATCGCCGAATCATAATTAGAGAAGTTGCTGGTGAAGTTGGCATATCAATTGGCTCATGTTATAACATTTTTTCAAATGTTTTGGGCATGAAACGGGTGGCAGCAAAATTCATTCCAAAACTACTGAACTTTGACCAAAAAAACAATCGCATGAACATCGCTCAGGAGCTGTTTAACGACGTCAACGACGATCCAAGTTTGCTTGAAAGGGTCATAACTGGTAATAAAACATGTACGGTTATGATGTCGAAACCAAAGCACAATCGTCCACCTGGAAGCATTCAACGTCACCAAGAGCGAATAAAGCACGTCAAGTTCAATCAAATGTGAAGGTTTTGCTTACAGTTTTCTTTGACTGTAGGGGCGTGGTGCATCATGAGTTCTTATCACAAGGTCGTACGGTTAATAAGGAGTATTACCTTGAAGTTATGTGACGTTTGCGTGAAGCAATCCGAAAAAAACGCCCCGATTTATGGAAAAACAATTCATGGCTTTTGCATTACAATAACGCACCTGCTCACTCGTAGTTGCTTGTTCGTAATTTTTTGGCCAAAAACAATACCGTAGTCGTGTCCCAACCTTCATATTCACCAGGTATGGCTCCGTCTGACTTTATCCTGTTCCCAAAGTTGAAGAGACCCATGAAAGGACGGCGTTTTTCCTCGATTGAAGAAATAAAGGCCGAATCGTTGAGAGTGCTCAAGGACATACCAAAAAGTGAATATCAAGAGTGCTTCGAAGATTGGATAAAACGCTGGCATAAGTGTATTATATCTGGGGGGGATTACTTTGAAGGGGACCACATTGATGTAAACGAATAAATAAATATTTTTTTGGAAAAACGATAATTCCGGGTACTTTTTGAACACACCTCGTATAACTCTCTTTCTTACATTTACTAAAAATCGTTCAAAAACAAAATATATAATGTAATGTCAATTGCTTTTTTGTATCAAATTATATTAATAAATAGAAGTTAAATTAAAATATATGACTGTTTGCTATTATAGTTACAATATCCCCTTCTTCAGCTCTTATTTAAATATATTTAGATTTCTTAAGTTAGAGAGCATCCACATTATACATTGTGCGCATACACCCTCTACTATATATAGCTTGTTGAAAGAGAGAAAGAGAGAGAGAGAGAGAGAGAGAGAGCAGCATCCACGTTATACGGTGTACGCGCTTAGCCAGGCCAGCATATAGCTTATCAAGCTAGAGACACTACACTCTCTCCAAAAGCCCACACATAGTCAACATATAGTTTACCAAGGGCCCTACCAAATTCTTCTACGTCCTACCTTTCCAATCTATAGGAGAAATCTACCTTGCAGTCGATATAATATAATTTATTATTTTATTATTCACTAATAGTGAGGGAGAAGCTCTAGAGGGTTGTGACTAGGTCAAGGGACGCGGCTGGGAGATCGTCGGGACGCACCAGCCACTCCCTGATCACTCACGACGCGTGCGCAGCGAGCGCGCGTATGCACAAATCCCTATGTATGTTTCAAGCCACCTGGACACCCCACGTGGTGGCTTGAAACATACATTGCTTAACTATTAAGATGAAAGTAGAATTGCTTAGCCCTTTGCGGCACAGTGGGAATACGTATTCCCACCTTTTTTCATAGCATTTTTTGCAAATTTAGAATAGTTTTTGATGAATTTACCCTGAATTTTTTGTTGTTTTACGATTATAGGATGATATACAATTGAAATTTACGTCAATTGGTGCCACAACTTTTATTAATTTGTTAATATTGTTAAACAAAGACGAAAAAACAGCCCTATTTATAAACAAAATTCATTATTGAAGAAACTTTTAGTTATAATTTTACAAAAATTTATACAAAGGAGTTTTTGGGATCGCTAATCACGATTTTAAACTCAGAATTTTGAAATTTAAAATGGCGGATCCAAGATGGCGGCATAAATTGAGTATATATTTTTTATTTCATTGAAAATTTGTATACAAGGGTTTTTGGGATCGCTGATCACGATTCTAAACTCAGAATTTTGAAATTTAAAATGGCGGATCCAAGATGGCGGCATAAATTGAGTATATATTTTTTATTTCATTGAAAATTTGTATACAAGGGTTTTTGGGATCGCTGATCACGATTCTAAACTCAGAATTTTGAAATTTAAAATGGCGGATCCAAGATGGCGGCATAAATTGAGTATATATTTTTTATTTCATTGAAAATTTGTATACAAGGGTTTTTGGGATCGCTGATCACGATTCTAAACTCAGAATTTTGAAATTTAAAATGGCGGATCCAAGATGGCGGCATAAATTGAGTATATATTTTTTATTTCATTGAAAATTTGTATACAAGGGTTTTTGGGATCGCTGATCACGATTTTGAACTCAGAATTTCGAAATTAAAAATGGCGGATTCAAGATGGCGGTAAAAATTTGGTGTATATTTTTTAATTTATTGAAAATTAGTATACAAGGGTTTTTGGGATCGCTAATGTCGATTCTGAATCCAGAATTTCGAAATTCAAAATGGTGAATCCAAGATCAGATTGATTTTTTTTTGTATTTTTGTTTTTTTTTTTGTTTTTTTCACTTTTATATTTTTATCTTCTCACCTTCAATTTTTTAATTATCTTAGCTTTCTAATTCATTTCAATATTTCATGAATGATACTTCAAAAAGCAATTTCTGTCTACTTGTAAACATAATGGTACGTTGCACGTACTACATGACCATTTAGTTCGCACATCTTTTGTTTTTGTACTGCAGTGAGCGCATCTCCTATAATTATCAATGGGTGTTGGCATATGAGCAGATAGAAAGCGTCTTTTTTCAACAGAAACTTGTGGTTTGTGAAAATTGATTTGTGTAGGTTGTCGCTTTCTTCCTTTTTTAGTTGGAATTTTGTGAGAAACAAATCGATCCACTAAAAGTAGTCTGAACTTCTTCAATGTTATAGGATTATCAGCGTTTATTTTTGAAAATATGATGAATGAATTTGTAATAGTTAGATCAATGAAATACCAGAATAATCTGTGCCTCCACTTTTTGGACTTTCGATCTATTTTATATGTAGATAACAAACGATCAGCGTTATCGACAAATCCCATGTATTTGTTGTAATCAGAGCACATGACTGGACAATCTACCTGCACTCGTGTGCCATCTTTCTGTGTTCGATTTACTGTTGTCACTTCGGATGGATCATGGTAATTTTACAGGAAACAAACACCTTTCTTATCCATCCATTTTATCCAAGTAATACCAGTATCAGACGTTCGAAAATCGTATTGTCCATGTTTCACTTGTTTGTCAAGCATTACAGATTTAGGTAACCCAGTACGATTGGAACGTACAGTTCCGCAAGTAAATATTTTGTCTTCTTTCAGCGAAATTAATAGATCGACACCAGTGAAGAAATTGTCAAAGTACACATGGTGATTTTTACCAACAAGTTCATGCGTCAAATCTTTGACAACACGTGCTCCTAACTGTTTCTCAGAACTTTCGGTTTTGCCAGTATAAACTTGAAATTCACATACGTAACTGGACTCATCCTCACGAACCTAACATTTATATCCTCGTTTTATTGGTTTTGCTGGCAAGTATTGCTTCAGACTACTTCGACCTTTGAATTTTATCATAGATTCATCGATAGATTGATATTTGCTTGGTTTCCAGCAAGTTTTGAATGTTTCTTGAAGTCTATCCAGCAATGGTCTCAATTTATACAATTTATCATAATTAGGCTCACCTTTTTTAGGTTCTGTGCTGGTGTCGGATATATGCAAATTACCTAATATGAATCCGAAACGAACAACCGGCATTAGCGAGCTTATATATGAATCCTTCAACTTTGGGTCACTCGATCAATAGTCGCGATAAGAAGGCAGTTTTTTTATTCCCATCATAATATTAATTCCTAGAAAAATCAGTAACTCTTCTTTTTTTATCAATTGCTTTTCCTGAGTTTTCTTCTGTGTATATTTATTTATTTGCTGAACTAGTAAATCCAGCATGTCGTCAGGAAAATGACACAAAAAAATATCTAGTGGAGATTTTACGTTTTCGGGGATATTTGGTCCGAAATCAGTAGTGAATTGATCATCATCTCTATTTTTTCCTTTTTTCTTCCATACTTCATTGCCAGAGCGTTCTCCTTGATCTTCATCTGAATCGCTGTCACTTTCATTCTTTTCAAGCTGATCTTCAGTTTCTACATTTATATCATCCTCCTCTTGGTCTGAATCAACAAGTCCATCTACTGACTCCGTGTCGCTAGGAATATCAGCGATTTCCATTTTGTATGAGATACGTTAATATTTGTAATTATAAAAAAACTCGACTACTTGATAAAAAAAATTTTTAATGCTACAGGATCGGTACAAGCTCTTACAAAAATTGCAACTCACAACAGATTTTAGTGTATTATACTACAATGATCCGTACGAATCTATTTTATCGCTCTAAAATTGTTTTTCCATCGGTCTCCAATAGATGACTTGAAATGTTCGATGTGCTATATAACTGAAAGAATTTTTAACACTCGCTATATTTTTACTCTTATGTATACGTATATAATTTCACGATTATTGAAGTCAAGTAAGTTTGGTAATGATTTATCCTCTGATCTACTGAATTGGCATTGGATCTAATGGAGTACCAGCATACAGAAATTACAACATTTGAACAGATGACGGTTTGTTACAGCCTCTATTGATGGAAGGAGTTGACTTTTCAAAATAATGAATTTCAGAACTTTCCGCAGAAAGAAAGGAAATTTTCGAAAGAATATGATCATCCATCCAGGAAACCTCTACATGCACATTTTCAGAAGAAATTCTGAAATATCAATATTTGCTGTCGTCTTGGATTCGTTATTACGAATTTCGGAAATTTGAGTTTAGATTCATAATTAGCGACCGTAAAAACCCTTGTATACCAACTTTCAATAAAATAAAAAATATACACCAAATTTTTGCCGCCATCTGGGATCCGCCATTTTTAATTTCAAAATTCTGAGTTCAGAACCGCGATCAGCGATTCCAAAAACCCTTGTATACAAATTTTCAATGAAATAAAAAATATACATTGAATTTACGCCGCCATCTTGGATCTGTCATTTTGAATTTCGGAATTCTGAGTTCAGAATCGTGATCAGCGATCCCAAAAACCGTTTTATACCAACTTTCAATAAAATAAAATATATACACCAAATTTTTTCCGCCATCTGGGATCCGCCATTTTTAATTTCAAAATTCTGAGTTCAAAACCGCGATCAGCGATTCCAAAAACCCTTGTATACAAATTTTCAATGAAATAAAAAATATACATTGAATTTACGCCGCCATCTTGGATCTGTCATTTTGAATTCCGGAATTCTGAGTTCAGAATCGTGATCAGCGATCCCAAAAACCGTTTTATACCAACTTTCAATAAAATAAAATATATACACCAAATTTTTGCCGCCATTTTGGATCCGCTATTTTAAATTTCGAAAATCTGATTTCAGAATCGTGATCAACGATCTCAAAAACCCTTGTATACCAATTTATACGAAAACTGGTTTCTCTGAAAAGTGTATGCCGCAAAGGGTTAATTTGTCCGATTGCATGCTGAAGTTGTAAAGTACGAAACTATATTTTAAGATCGTCAGCGATATATCTCAGCAGTTACAACCAATGTTTTTTTATGTACTTCTAATCCACATAATTCCAAAAAGATCCGAGATTTACATCTAAAAACTTTCCCTTGTTAGTATATTATTTACAGCAAAAAAACAGAATATCAATTATATACGGTCACATTAATGCCAATTATACAAAACAGCAAACATTTCAGATGCGTTCGCTTATATTTGGCCAGAAATCCAGTACGTCGCAATCGATTAACACATTAACACCTTGAACTTTTTAAACATTAGATGAAATAAATAAGTGTAGAAAATTAAATAAAACTAATATTTATAAAAATACTGAAATTATATACACAATCAGTGAACAATCGGTGTATGAAATAAAATTAAGCATAGGGGACGAGGTGGAAATTCTCGAAAAAAGTGAAATAAATATAATAAACTATATGGCAATTACTGGACGCGGCCATTGATAACAAATGCGTAAATATTTTCAACAATCGCATATGACCATATCTTCATTAACTGCAAACAATCGTTCGACTATAATATAATAATAAATAATACAGGCATACTATATTTCCGACAAGGATGTACGGCTTAAACAAAAATCACGCAATTTGTCACTTCACGTAAAATAAAAATCAATACATCAACAACTATTTTCAATAGCACTCATTTGAATATAATGATACTATTAAACAGTAGTTTTCACATACAGCATACGAGTAATTACAAAATTCACTCCATGAGAATAATATACAGTGCCGGCCACGTACTTTTCCCACTCTGAGGCGAAATTTGTCAAAATTTAAAATTTAATATCTCAGCCAAAAAGAGTCGTAGAATAAAAGTTTGACGCCATTTTAAAGGTAATAGCAAAAGTTTTAAGTAACGTAAAGAAAATATTGTTTGTATTGAAATTAAGATTTTTATGCTTAAAAAATGAACATAAAAAATTTCTTTTTTTTTTGCCCATTGTTTAGAATAAGGAATAAGTAATGGTTTAAATAACTAATCGTCAAAATTTATTTCTCGAGAGCTCGAGAAATTCTGCCCGAGGAACCCTTACTCAGGTCATTTATTGGTCTTTAGCCCTCCTCCCTTCACTCAATTTTTCGCTTGGGACTCAAGCGAAAGGCATACTTTTCGGAAAATCGCGTGCTACCAACTTCCCGTTTGCATCCTGCTCTCCTACTTCTTCTCCATGTCAGTTGGCCTCGGCGCCCCTGTGGCTCTCCGATCCGCATGTTGAATCACTCGAAGTGAAACCTCCTTTCGGTAGTAACAGCCTCGGAAAACCTTGTCTTCCGATCTGCATTAATGGCGTAGTGGCCATGGGTCCGCACGTATGCGGCCACGCTCACATAGAAGATATCGGAGAGGGAAAATAAAAAAGAACAAACGGCACCTCAATATTGTCGCTGCATTCGTTGGTAAATTGGTCAAAAAACTTTCTTTTTAACAACTATGTTTGAATCTTCTTTTCTCAAACACGCGACTTACAATACTACTCATAAACTAGGCTAATAAAACATCATTTATTACATCGCAAATTATGCTAAACACACTCATTGTCACCCGGTTCGATCATAAATATCTTACTTTCGAAACGCTCAAACGTTTTACAGATGTCGCATGAAAACTCGGACGTGCCTAAATTTGAGATCAGAGCAATTAAAATCATCGGGCGATGGACAAGCAAACAGCCGAAAACAATAAACCAAAACGTGTTCTCGCTGTGTCTAGCAACGGCCCGTCGACAGGCATGTTCGCCATATGCCATCATCTGCCTTTTACCCGCGCGTTATTTCTTCGTCGTTCTAAACACCCATATACTAATTTATTTATTTTCTACGCAAATCAGTGGATCATTAAAAATCCTACAATATGTGGATTATTTGACGTCGACCCAAGCATTTCAAAATTCGCTTCTTTGTTAATTAAAGTTACTTCTGAAACCAAACACTTTATTTTTTCAATATTATCTCCGTTAGCTAAGTAATGGTCTATATAGCATTTTTTTACTACACTTCGCGCGGCGTCAGGTTTTGTTCGTGTAAAACATTGAGCATTCATATTTTTTACATAAAGCGCGCTGCACGATGACGACTTCGACCCAAATATTAAGCGCGTCATTTCGTATTCATTGGGTTCACGAGTGCGACTAACGCCTCTATAAAAAAACCTCTGTGCTCCGCGTTCTTCCTCAATGACATTGACACGTATGAGGGTGGTCCGATAAGTACTTAGCCTACAAAAGAAAAACGAAAATTTTGGAAAAGTGGCGTTTTATTTTTCAACATAGTCTCTTTTTAGTTCGATACACTTGGCCCAGCGATGCTCCAACTTCTTTAACCCGTCTGAAAAATACATTTCCTCGAGGTCTGAAAAGTAAGCTTCCGTGGCAGCGATTACCTCCTCATTCGACTCAAATTTATGCCCGGCGAGTGACTTTTTCAAGTTTGAAAACAAAAAGAAGTCACACGGGGCTAAATCTGGAGAATACGGTAGATAGGGCAGCAGTTCGTAGCCTAATTCGACAAATTTGGCCGTGGCGACGGCGGAGGTGTGAGCCGGTGCGTTGTCATGGTGGAAGAGCACTTTTTTCTTCGCCAAATGGGGCCATTTTTTCTGCAATTCGACGTCGAATCAGCCCAATAATTCGGCATAGTACAGCCCTGTGACCGTTTTGCCCCTCTCCAGGTAGTCGATGTAAATCAGACCTTGTGAATCCCAGAAAACGGTGGCCATCACCTTTCCGGCCGATGGGGTAGTCTTCGCCTTCTTCGGAGCACTTTCGCCGAGTAAATCTGGGCCAGTATCGAGCAAGTCATTCATGCTTACCTCGTCAGCTTTTTCCGCAGCATCAAAGAATAATCTAATTTTATCCGGTTTGTTCGGATTTTTAACTCCGAAGTGAGAGATGTATTGAATGCGCGATCTTTTCATATCTTTAGTAACCTTCACAGCATAGCCGTTTTCAATTAATCCTTCCATTTCTAAATAATATTTAATGGCAAAATTTCAATTTCGATCTTGTTTTTTCTCTAAAGAACGTAATCGCCTCAGCGCCTATGCACGTATATCTACTTCGGGCCATGAATCACTCTTCCATAACAAACTCGTCTCCCACGATTTTCCGACTTTACGCGTTGTCTCCTGTAGAATTTTTAACGATCTATCAACTTTGATTCTTTTTTCAACCGACTCCAACACTTCGAGGTTTTCCAGTACAAAGTATAGTTGAATTAAATTCTCAAGTATCGCTAACCTTGTCGGATTATTAAATTTCTCTACATCAATTGCGCAATACGTAGCATGCCAGTGTAGAGGGCGATCCGCATCGTGCGCCTCTTCCACATATCCATGCAATGCCCAGCCTAATATTGTGCGAGTGATCCGAAGTCCGCTATTATTTATCTAACGCGATTCAAGAGAATTTATTAATTACTAATTCTCTTGCCCGAAAAGGATCAATGGCTTCACGTTTTTATATGGTCGCAATTCTATATCGACAAGGTTTTTTACCAAATCTACTATTGTGTAAGGTAAAGATTGACTCGGCAAATCTATCTTTGGTACGGCTAACGCGTGTCTAACTTTGTGCTCGCCGAATTCACCGATTACCGAAAATTGCAAATTTTCACACTGTGAACGCATTTCTCCACCTCCATAAACCAAATATTAATCTCTCAACACGTTTCCCTTTTAAACCAAGATTATTCGCGAACTGCTTATCGATCACGGTGATCATCGATCCCCCATCGAGCAACACGTAAGTATCGACTGATTTACTTTCCCCTTTAACTCGGAGTGGTATTATTGTTAGAAATCCGGTTCTCGACACTAGTCATTGAGTTGACTTGTCTTCCGATTTATTACCATCGTCTCGTTCTGTACGACGATCTCGCGAACGTGAATGATCCTCATTTTTCTCTTTACCGCGATACGCATGCAACAGTGTGTGATGTTTCTTTTGACACGCATCACAGATGCGATTGGACTTGCAATCAACCATCCTATGTTCATTACCTAAGCACAGAAAGCAAGCCTTCACTTTTCTCGCAATATACCGCTGACGGTCTGTAGATTTACGTTTAAAATCCGCGCAATCACGCAACATGTGATTGTTTCTCTCGCAGTGAGAACACTTCCGCTCTTTAGCCTACTGTACAGTATCACTCTCTCTCTGTGCCTGCTCGTCCACCATAGTGCAAACGACTGTCGTTTTCGACCCCTTCGCGAACCTCTGTGATGTATCTTTTTCCGTGTACTTTTACTTTCAGAGCGACTCGATGATGAAGTTGTTAAATCAACTATCCGGGAATTTACAGCATTTACTGCTTTTTCAACAAGAACGTGGACAATGATTCTAATTTCGTTTCTTCTGCACTCAAAGTAGCTAAATGATCCGAAAAAGACATTTGTAAATCACGAGAAAGCTTACTCGTCGCGCTTCTCTACAACGATGGATCAGCCAAAAAATCAGCCAATTCTAAAGATCTAAACGCTAACAAAGCATTACTCAAACCTGTCGCAAACTCTACGATATTAGCCTCGCCACTTCTCATTGACGGCAACTCTGTGATGTCTTCAGCTATTCGATTCGCAATCGCTTCCATCAAATCGATTTTTAAATTGAAGCTTTAATGAATTCAATATTAACTGGGACGAACGCGCTGTCGCTAACAATGTTTTGTTTCGATGTTTAGCCTTTCCCCTCAAAGCTTTTTGCAATCGCGTAATGTTAACACATTCGGAATACCCGAAATCACGAGTGGACTCACGGAAACGTTTTTCAAAATATACCCATTCGAGAGGGTCAGCAGTAAAAGTCGGTAATTCTTTCAAAAATGAAGGGCGACTTCCTAAACGCAAACCACTCTCACTCGTCGCAGTTTCGCGAACTGTGCACAATATTTCCATTAAACTTCAGCGAACGCGTTAGTCGGCACACTCGCATTTCCGATTTTCGCAATCAAACCGGCTTGCACGCCGTTATCACTCATACCTCGCTCGCCAGTTTCTTCACCGCTTATCAGCTCATAATTGACGTCGCCGCTTTGGTTGTCAGAATCTCCATGGCTGCGTACCTGCGATGAATCGTCCGCTTGCACATCCGCTTCAGCTAGGGTTGGCTGCTGATGCTGATTTTGTGCAGCCTCGTCCACAACCTCGACGTCCGGTGACTGTTGAGACTGCAACGGCGGTGGGTTGTCATTCTGCGTGTTCTTCTTGCCTCGTGTTCTGCTGCGCATCAGATCCGATGCTGGTGCTCGCTCGTTGGACGTTGTCGGGGCATTGCTTTTTCTCGCCCGATTAGGTGCAATTGCAGATGTCGTCGTTGCTGGCGGTGCCATTCGTTTTCCTCGAGCCATGATGAAATATGTCAACTCGAAAGAGGATAAATCTTTATCGTTCGACGCTTGCACTACTTTATTCCGCTTTTTTGTTCACTTTTCCTCACCCGGGGCACCACTTGTTCGGAATGAGGAAAGGGAATAAGTAATGATTTAAATAACTAATCGTCGAAATTTATTTCAAACAATTTTGATCCAAAACACCTGAAGTCTCACACTTAACTCAAGCGATAAAAGACGCAAAAAACAAATACAAAGATTCAAAATACTTATATCAATATCAATACAAAATAATATCAATACAAACAAAATTCAAATACAAAACTTTCGCGCGCGTACAGAGGCGACTTGCCTACTCCAGAGCTCGAGAAATTCTGCCCGAGAAACCCTTACTCAGGTCATTTCTTGGCCTTTAGTCCTCCTCCCTCCACTCAATTTTTCGCTTGGAACTCAAGAGGCGTGCTTTTCGGAAAATCGCGTGCTACCAACGTGCCCTCTCCTACCTCTTCTCCATGCCAATCGGCCTCGGCGCCCCTGTGGCTCACCGATCCGCATAGTGAATCACTTGAGGTGAAACCCCCTTTCGGGAGTGACAGCCTCGGAAAACCTTGTCTTCCGATCTGCATTAATAGCGTAGTGGCCATGGGTCCTACGCTACACTGAGAAAGCAATAGCCAACGACATCGAACGTCACTTCCGTCAAAATAAAAGAAATAAAAGTTACCTTTGTAACCTGTTTTGCCTTTATAAGGACTCCAAATATCGGAGTCTTAGTGCCCGGAGCTCTTCAGGTGTTGGTGATGAGGCATTAGCCCCGGAGAGTCGGTAGCCTGCAGACCCCGTCGCCTTGGACCCAACAACCCCAAAGGGCTCAACATCGGACGTCGCTATAGAGATCAATACGTTTTCTGCCTGCAACGCGACTTCTACTCGCAACGCATTTTCCGTCCGAACTTCGGCGCTGGCTCTCCGACAGAGGACCCAGGACTCGTTACCGCCTTTGGTTCCATTGGCTTCGGCTGTGTTACCTCTGGTGAAGCCTGGAGCTCAACCTGTTCGCTAAGGTACTCCTGTGTCCTTTTTTCTCGGCCAACCTTCTATGCGCCTGTTCTGCCTCAAAGGCGTAACGGCAACGTGGGCAATTGTATTCCGAGACATTTAGTCGCCTGCAATTCCGACAACCCGGACGAGTGAGAGGCGGGGCCCTACACACCGATCGTTGATGTGCTCCCTTTCGGCAATTAAAGCAATGGAACATTGGCACATCAACTTCCGGATCTCACGAAACCGGTACCAGTGCTCACACAAACGTTTCCCGCACTATACAATATCGCTCCCGACCAATCTGCCTAAATCCCTACCTCAGAGGAGGAGAAAACCGAGCTCACCGCCTGAGGACGCATAGCAGGTTGAGCTCATGGAGGTACCGGCAGCTTAGGCACAACTGGTTCCGCTCATTGCGCCACCAACTTCGCTCTTACCGCCACCCTCCAGTCTTTTACCACCGTCTCCTCGGCAGCAACTCCCGACCTTTCTCCCGAGGTCTTCCTCCCGTCTGTCGTCGAAGATACAGACAACATAAGAGTGTCTGTCACTTCAACAACAGCTCCCTCCGCTACCGTGGACAACGTCAACGCCTGACTAAAGAACGGCCTCTCGAAATTGCACGTGGATAGGTTGAAACGTTTCGAGCCTTCCTCCAACCCGCGTTCTGACGGGCCTCAGCTTCCTTCTTTTTCTCGTCTTCTAAGTATCTCGCCGGAGGGAACTGCGCAGGCCCACCCCTATGGACGAATTGATAAGCTGGGCCCAGCCTTTGTTTCGCAAATTGCTTAAAAGGGAGAGGTATGTACATACGGCTGTGGGGCTACGCGAGGCAGCTCCCGAGTCGGTACTGTCTTTTCCTCGGAGTCGCTCGAGTTCAGCACCACCTCCAGAATACCGTTAGTGTCATTTCGTATCGAGGCACTCCATCCTCCTCTCTAGATCATGACTCCCGTGTTACGGCTTTGGTTCGCCGCTCTACCCGCGAGATAACCACCCGCGGCAACCCGAGAACCTGGCGATCTCTCGCCTTGGCTACTTGTCTCTTACGGAAAGACAATCCTCCCTTTCGCGGCAATAATCCTCGACTTCTCCGACGCTTCTTGAATGTAAAGCGGTTAACAACCGCACCCCACGCCGGTTGCTCAGAAATAATTTTGGAGGTGTAGGCAAAAGCGGCGGCAAAGGTAGCTCCTTTGTCTTTTCGTCACTAACCGACGCTCGAGCTAACTGCGAAGCGCAGGAGGCAACCTCGGTGTCGTAAGAGACCGCCTGCCCTACACTTGGTCCACCTCCATAGCTCTCACAGCTTCCGTCGTGTGCGTCGGTGCTGTCGTTACCTCCGTAAATTCCTGGGTCTCAGCAGCCTGAGGAATGCGGTCCGACTCTCCAGTTTCGTCAGCCATCATGACTCGGCGTCAATGAACCTCTTGAACCTTTAAAACAAAACAACTTAGTTATTACACCTGTCCTGTCGCGTGAACCTATTTATTTACCTTATGCAGCGGTACGTAACGCTTGATTTCGGAAATATGCACTCGAGTAGGATGCTTACTGTTTGTTGCTAGCTCGTATATCTCTGGAAAAATCACTGAAATAATTTCAAACGGTCCGTAGTATTTCGAATCTAGCTTTGCCTTTTTACCCGCCGCCGCATTTAAAAGCGTATATACCTTGCGCCAAACCAAATCGTCTACCTCAAAAAGCACAAGACGTCTACCTTTATCGCAGTACCTCTTTTGCCTTTCCTGTGCCTCGTCGATATGTCTAGCTACTAAGTCGAGTAACGCATTCAAACGCAATAACCTATCTAGCCATGCTTTCGTATCTATCTTCACAATCAGTGCATTTTACCTCTATCTCGCGTCTTAGACTCTTTACCGGGCGCGCATCCCTTCCAAAGTTTAAAAGCACCGGCGAAACCTTTGTAGACGCCTGACTCGCAGTATTTATAGCATAACGAAATTCATGCAAATACCTGTCCCAGCTCCTGTAATCGGCATCTAAAAACATCGCTGTCATCGTTTTCAAAGTATGATTAACACGCTCTACCGGGTCACTCTGCTGGTTATATGCCGGGCAAAGCAAGTGTTCGATACCGTACTGACGCAGCCTGTCCTGAAATACTTTGCTCTTGTATGCCTTCGCGTTATCACTAACAATCTACTCAGGAGTTTCCCACCTAAATAGAATTAACTCCTCGAGTGCGGTGGCAAGAATAGGAACATCTGCCAACCGTAGAGGTTTTAATTCGATCCGCTTGATAAATAGGTTCTGGGAAACTACCATGTACTTGAACCTATTCTTGTTACGGGGAAGCTCTACCACGTCAATAGTTACCATGGCCCAGGGTCCTTCTACCATGCGTTTACCCATAAAACCTAAAGGCGCTTGCTGAACCACCTTATACTTCACGTCATACCACACTCCCGGCCAGTAATATTAAAAACTATTCAAGTAAGTCTTTTCCCGACCAAAGTGTCGGGAGAACAGTTCGTAATGAGCGTCTCTCAACACTCTTTCTCGGCATTCTAGTGGCACTACCATGCGTCAGCATTCCTCGCGATTAATTACCGTAGATCAAGTAGAGCTTTAACAGAATTATTATTTAGTAAAAGAAGTTTTTCAGATCAAATTCTGCCCTTGTTATTATTTTCATCAAGGGTCGCGGTCGAGTGCCGTAGGCAAGTAGGACCGAAGTGGTCACGAGACTGCTGGCCGGCCGCAACACTATAATACAATGAAATGGGGAAAAGTCAGAGTTATCGAACAGATGTACTTATTTTTCATGTTTCCACGTATCCATTTCCTCATGTGGTATACGGTTTTAAAAAGTCTAGATTCTCTTCTATTATCCGAAAAAAGATTCACTTTGATAGTTTTCGATTTGAGAAAGTTATTTGAGTTTGAAGTTCTAATTGTAAGTAATATTATTTTTCCTACATTTTAAGATCTTCTAACGTTTGGTTTTATTTTTATACGTCTCTACGTCTTTTACGTATTTTACGTCGACTACTCATGTACAAAAATAATGATGTGATCAAATCAAAATATTATACTTGATGAGATTATATATAGTGATAGTGAAATGATATAACAAAACCACCACTTATAGTTGATAGTCCAGGAAAAATATCCCAAAAATGAGCCTTTCGCGACTTGGAGAGGGAGCAAACTAATTTTTTTATGATGAAATGGAAATTAAGTGAAAAATATAAAAAAATATTGTAAGTATGTAGATGTAAAAAGATTTTTAACCTTGATTATTACTACAGATGGCTTAGTTATAGAGAAGGCAAGACTTATTATCAAATAACTTTATATAGTTGATAATAAATAACCTTTCAATTATCATAATTATTTTAGATTTCAGCACTTAGCTTTCAGCACTTTGCTCGCAAGTAGTTTTCTTTTACACTCAGAGATGATATTAATTATTTAAACAATTTGAAGATTTATTAAAAAATGAAATTAAAAGGCTTTGTCAATTGAACTAGATTGAAATAGATATTTGGAGCTGTCTACAATATTTAATAGATCATCAGACAGAAGGAGAGAGTTGAAATTTGATTGAAATTTGAACCAATCCAAAGAGAATTTGTTTTTAATATTATGTAACAGGCTACCGTTTAGTCGCTAAACTCAAGCAATGGTAATTGCCGTAACGGCCAACCGGTGGTCTGCTAACTGCGTGCTTGGAGCACGCTAACTCCCCTTATGCCGGTGTGCGCTTGCGCTGAGTTCTCGTAGCGAACCAACTCCTATGCTCGTAGTTGCCGCTAGAGGTGCTGGTGCGCTCGCTTGCCAGCGCTCCGTCGACTGCAGCCGATAACTTGTTCGATGAATGACTCTATCTATCGCGCTCGCGATCTATGCTGAATTCTCGGCGCGCTCAAAACAAAACATAAACACCGGTGCAAGGTGAGACGAAATAATAAGGTCGTCTCGTATTACTCACAAACCACTTTATTACCTTAACCAAATCTCATACACGGGAAGAGTAGCCGAGAGTCTTGGACGCACGCGATGTGTACAAGGATAATCGAATGGGAAGAGAGAGAATGAATTCCGCGGACGCCACGGACTAATCGCACGTACAACAAAATATCAACAAAATTCACCGCGCACCCTGCGCGGGATCGCACGTAAAATCAACACAAAAGTGCAGTGCACTTACCGCAAGGATAATTAGGATACGGTGGCCAACCGTATCCGCTTACAAAAGTAAAGAGCTGCCGTTGCAACCTGTTTTGGCTACAGTTTTTGTGCTGCGCTGCGAATGCTGCTGCAGGGTTGTTGTTGCAGCCGTTGTTGCTGTGCACGAGGTGCAGGACATGCACTCATCTCACAACACTCGGCGCAGAATATCTTTTAATAGCTCCTATAAGTCCCTTGACCCTGCTGTGCAACAAAGTAACTCGGCGAAAGACAACGATGCAGCTAGGCCGACGAACTCCGCTATACTGACTAGCCAGCCTTCCCCTACCGGTCGTTGCCCCTAACGCGCTCCCTCTCTCTCTCTCTCTAACCTTAGCCGATCACGGCTATTTCGCATAGCCACGCTTGACCGTACACGCGAGTCGTTACGATTTTCAGTAATCGTTGCAATTTATATGACTGATTATGCCGATGTTAGGACATGCTGCAGTAGAACAGATGTTTGTAACAAATGTTGGAAATATATGGTGATAGCTGTGAGATTTTCGAATGTTGCACTGAGAGGTACATGATTCCATTTTGTATAAATAAAATCTTAAATCAAATGCATAACTTTTGCTTAATTTTTAATAGATGACTTTGCTTTTGAGCATATATTATGGGTTTTCTCTAGAAGAAGAGTTATTCATGGTTGGATATGTGATAATAAACAAGCTTGTTTTTCAACCGTAAATGGAAGAAAAGCTATAACATATTATTTATCATTAATTATGGGAGGAGCATTTATCAAGAAAAAAATAAAATTAACTGAAAAGATGCATCGTTCTGTCAAGTATGTACTGAAGTAATTATCAAAAAATTATGTCAATATTTTATAAAAAATTTATGAAATTTGATAACCGAAAAAAGGAAATTGTAGAAGAGCAGTTAGTATTATAGAGCTAATGTTTGCCAATATGTGTGTTGAAGAACAAGGATTGATAGACACAAAAGAAAGGGAAAATAAATTTTTAGATATTATTCTTGAAGAATACATGAGGAAAGAAGTCAAAGAAATATTTGATTAATATTCAACAAATGTTAAGAAATGGATCGCATTCATAAACTTCTTCAAAAATCAAATTCAGTCAGTGAGTAATTGTTTGTCCAGGTTTGAATGAATTATTAATTGTTGATAGATACGAATAAATAAATTATGCGCTAATTAAAGGAATCAAAAAAGTGATATAGAACTCCATTTCTTATTGAATAGATAAAATAATGATTCAATGTGCTTATCCTACATTATTAGATATAAATGTCATTAAAGGAATGAATTACTTGTTGAAATCATCTTTTTGTGTTCATCCTAAAACTGGCAAAGTTTGTACATCAGTTTAATGTCAACAATATATCAACAATAATGATTTTGATTGATGAAGTTAATGCTAAAGAACTTAATGACCAAGGAGAATCAATAGATAATGTAAAGAGCAGGATAAAAGATTACAAAAAACTAGTTTGATCTAACCATTCCAAGAATGGTCAGATTTTAGCTTTTCAAGAATTTTTAAGAGGTTTCATTTCAAGAATTCTCAAAAAGATTAAAAAATTATAAGAAGTCGTAAGATAATAAATGATTACAACTAATAAAAATTATTTTTATGTTAGTAATAATTGTCATATCACATTTTTCAGATATAAAAATTGATATTTTCATTAGTGAGTTGTTCGAAGCTCATTGATTAATTGATGTATTTCTACTTCATTTTTTGGGATAAACTTGTATGATTGAATAATAATTTTTGTAAACTGTGAAAAATGCATTGTTAGTGTACAATTAACAATTTTATCAGGAGACTCACTGGACAAGTGGTATATAAATTTCATTGTTATGCAACTCAATGTTTTTAATTCCAAGATCACATGCTTCGCACTGACAAAACTGCCATTGCAAAATAAACTAGTTAGTGTACAAATGTCTTGTTTATTATCTACACACTGAACTGTTTTCTTATTTTCTTTTTAATTAATTATAGAGGAATTAAGCCTATTTAATATTTTATTTGACATATTTTAGAACAGACTACTTATGTTTTTTAACAACTGTATTTCGTTACTAGCTCTAAAACAAACTGAAAAGTATATCGAAATAAATAATCATATGTGGAATTGAAAAATATATACTAACATTTATTAAGCGTCTTACATAATGCTTTTGAATTTTATATAAAAATTGAGACAAGTTTTAGAAACATAAATATTTTACTATTTACTTAAATTTTTATACTTGTTCATTTATAATGAACTCAGACTTCTTATCATTATGAAATCAATATAACTGTATTATTTAGTCAAAAAATTATTTTATTATAGAAAAAGGTGATCCACAACAAAAGTATCATTGAACAATACACTAATATGCCTTTGCTGTTTGTCTGGTAAGCTCTGTTTCGTAATGATACTGAACTAATTCATTGTGATTTGATTGAACGTGACGATTTTTTTTAATTGTTGTGTTTTTCTGTAAAGAAAGAAAAATAAAATACTCTTTTCTTAAAAATAAGAAATATCTGACATTACAACTCTACACAAAATTAACAAACCGTTAATTAATATAATACTACATTACGATACAAATGCGGGAAAATTCTTGTCTCGTGTGGCGTTTACGCCCGAGCGAAGCGAGCGTGGAAAGGTACACGAGACGAGAAACTCTTTCCCGAACATGTGCCGTACCGTATTTTTTGGTACGAGGTGTGAAAAGTGCGATTTTCAACGCAAGTTTTCTGCGAGCGTGCGGAAAAAACGCACTTTGCGCTCGGAGTATCAAAAAGAATAAAATCATTTAAATGTGTATCATAGAAGTTAATGTTTCAGTTTAACGAGCATTCAAAGCAATGCATTACTTAACTTGCCAATTTTTAAGTTTGTTTTTGGAGATGTATATTATTCATAATTAAAAAATTCTATTAATATTTCTATTAATTTAAAAAACTATAAAAATACAATATCTAATCAAATTTATATTTTCGAGTTAAATTCTCGATTGCCTTGAATTTTAAATTGATGTGATTGTGATATACCAACATGTAGAATATGGAATGTGGAACAAAGTTAGATCGCATTTATTTTTATTTATTTTCTCAAACAAAACGTACTATCTGACGTTATCAAAATATATGAAATAAGTCTTTTAAAACACGATTAGTCTTTATGTAGATAAGCAATGTATGTTCTGGGACACAAAGGAGCCGACAAAGGATGCCGCCAATGTATAAGGGATATGTGTATGTTCTGGGACACAAAGAAGCCGCCCGATGAAGGTGTCACGGTAGTGGATATACGCGGAATAGATGAGACGTGGCAAGCTGATCTTGTTGAGATGCAAAGCTATTCTAGAGAGAATAAAGGTTTTCGCTATTTATTAACTATTATAGATACGTTCCCAAAATATGCTTGGGAAGTTTCAGTAAAACAGAAAACTGCTACAGATGTCACTAACACAATGGAGTCTGAATTAAAAAAGGGACGCATTCCTAAAAATCTCCAAGTGGAAAAAGGGAAAGACTTCTACAATACAAATTTTCAAAGTCTAATGAAAAAATATAAAATAAACCTTTATTCTACTTATAGCAATCTTAAAGCATCAATTTGGGAACGTTTCAATCGAACACTAAAAAATATTATGTCGAAAAAATTCAGTTTAATAGGAAATTATAAGTGTATTGACTTTTTCCCCAGTTTAATAGAATCGTTAAATAATCGAAAACATCGCACAATAAATATGAAGCCTAAAGACGTGACTAAAGAAAATGAAATGCAGGTGTTGACACGATTCTCTTACGATCATCGTCTTTTCAAAAAACCGAAATTCCAAGTAGGAGATAAAGTGCGAGTGAGCAAGTCTAAACACGTTTTTGAAAAAGGATATACGCCTAATTGGTCTACAGAAATTTGTACTATACATCGTATTTCGAGAACTAAACCTGTAACATATCACCTACTAGATTATCAAGAAAATCCCATTGTTGGTGGTTTTTATGAACAAGAATTACAGAAAGCTATGTATCCTGATATTTATCTTGTAGAAAAAATTCTCAGAAGACGGGGTAATGAAGTCTTCGTAAAATGGCTTGGCTTTGATAATACTCACAATTCTTGGATAAATAAGGAGACTATACAACAATGAATTACAAATATAAATTTATATGTATCTAGCTTGTATTTAAATAAATAATTGTTTTCATTTATAAATATTACATTGTACTCTCCAAAGCGGAAAGGAATTTTTCAGTGTCGGAGCGGGAGTGCCTTGCGGTAGTTTGGGCCACCGAAAAGTTCAGAGCATACTTGGAAGGTTACCATTTTAAGGTGATCACCGACCATAGTTGCTTGCGGTGGCTACGAAGCATGAAAAACCCGACAAATTGGTTGGCTAGATGGGCGCTAAAGCTGCAGGGCTATTCCTTCGGAGTAGAACATCGTAAGGGGGCACTCCATGCAGTGCCCGACGCCTTATCTAGAATGTTTGAAGAGGAGGAGCCCGGGGCGGCAGTAAGCGACCTCATTTGGGTAAATCAGACCTCGGACAAATGGTTTATGGGTTGCAAGGAGCAAATCATCGAGAGTCCGGAGTTGTGGCCCACGTGGAAAATTGCCGGGGAAAATTTGTACTTTTATTCCCCTGACCAGGACTCGTCCGACGACATGAGCGAGGACGAAAATTGGAAGCTGGTCGTGCCTAGCGAATACCGGAAAAAGGTGTTGGAGGAGTGCCACGACGCCCCCACGGCTGGACACTTAGGGCGAGAAAAAACGCTCGCCCGCGTTCGGCGCTTCTACTTTTGGCCCTCATTACTCAAAGACGTCCAAAATTACGTTCGGGTCTGTCAGATTTGCCAGCAATGCAAGGTGGAGCAGCGCCCCCCTATGGACGTATGGGACGTCGCTCGATAAGCCGCCCTTGGCAAGTCGTGGTGGGCGATATATCCGGACCGCTGCCCAGGACGGCACGTGGATATTCATATATGCTTGTCTTCGTGGATCTTTTCACACGCTGGGTAGAGTGTGTACCGATCCGAAAAGCTAACGCTAGGACGATAGCGAAGGAGTTTCATAAGAAGATATTGACGCGTTTAGGCACGCCAGAGACGTTCCTGTCGGACAACGGAACGGAATTCAAAAACCGGTACTTCGACGAATATTTGTCGGAGCAAGGTATCCTACATGAGTTGACGCCCACTTACTGTCCGAGGGCGAACTCTACGGAGCGTTATAACCGCACTCTCAAGACGATGATTAAGTCGTACCTCGAAGGACGACACAATGAGTGGGACGTAAGACTCAGTGACTTGGTATTCGCGTTAAACACAGCGAAACATAGCACGACGAAAATGAGTCCAGCGATGTTGAATTACGGGCGGCAGCCGATTCCGCCCCATACGTTGCGCCATACTCAAGACTCTCTCGTTAGCGGAAAGGAGGATGAGAGAGAGCGGCAGAACTGGGCAGACCACCTGGGAGGTCTGCCCGCGCTATGTCGGGAAGCAACGAATAGATCAGGAATAGAGCAAGGACGGCAGGCGAGCTTTTTCGATCGAAAGCGCCGCCCCACTCCCTTCAAAGTTGGAGATTGGGTTTGGCGAGTGAACCGCATCTTGTCTTCAACGGATAGCGGAATCACGGCAAAATTGCCGCCGACATTCGTGGGGCCTTATATGGTGAGAGAAAAACTCGGCCCCAATACATATCGCCTGGCGAATCATCAAGAGGACCTCGACGGAGTAATGCATGCCGAAGACTTGAAGCTCTTCTATCAAGAGGGGGACGAAGAAGAAGACAAGTATACTCAACCACCGGAGGGAAGCGAGGCGAAGCGTGACCCGCCCCAGGAAGGTAATCAGCCACCACAAGACGAAAGCGCGGGTCCGGATAGTGAAACACCGCCTGAAAACAAGGGCGACGGCGTATTGGGCGGAGACCCAGGAGGTCAAGACCCCGTCGGACCGGTTAAGAGGGGGCGAGGTCGTCCGCGGAAAATCCCCGCCCCAGTTCTCGAATTACCGTCGGTAAGACGCCCCCGAGGCCGACCACGGAAAAGCTTACCAGTGGTTCGCCGGACGAGCGTGCGAGTTAGAGCGAAGCGAGTGGGCGAATCAATTCATTAAGTCATCTAAACTTCATCTCTTTCCTTCAGCCTGATGGGCTCCCTATCCTACCTCTTCATCAAAACCACATAACTCCTTTGCAGAATGGAAAGCGCCCTTCACGAGGCCGTGGAACGGCTCGTGGAGAATGTGGAGCGCCTACAGCTCGAGCTCGAGAAGAGGGCCGTTTTCATCGCGGCCCGTAGGCGATTCCGCGATGCCCTACGGCGAGCCTCGTCCATCGAAGACGACGAGAGCCGAGTTTCGGAGCTTTTGGAAGCCGCGAACCTGCTGGCCGACGCCTTGTGGGCATCTCGGTTAGGGCGGGCGTTCCAACACTTATTGGACGGAGCGAAGGCTCGCTTCACCCTTGGGTTGCAGCGCGCACGGAAGGAACCAGATCTTCCGGCGTACCTACAGAAGATAGTGCCAGAGGCAACCATCAACGAGGCTCGTGGGGCCACGGAGGGGTTACCCATAAATACCACGGGGCCGCCCGGACTTTGCCCGCCGCCCAAGAACGATCTCCGCAAAGAGTTGTTCTCGCGCTACATACCAATGGGGACCTCCAAACCATGGCCCAAGCCCCACGTCATAGAACTGATAGACCTCGCGGATGACGAGGAAGAGGGGCAGGACACCCAAACCGAGGAGGAAGAAACCTCCCCCCCTTCCAAACCACCCATGGAGGAAGAGACACCGCCGGAGCTCGCCTCTCCCGAAGGAGGTCGATTCGTCCCCGGCAGGGAAACCTCGCGGTCAGAGGTGCCACGCGCCACTGAGTCGTCCATGGAAAAAGGAAGGAGCGAGCACGTGGCACCAGAAGATCCGGACCACGCACCCACTTCCGCCAAGAGAGAGGGCGAAACTCCCAGCGCCATCGGAGACACAGGACCATCATCCGACGCTGGGAAACCCGCCCACGCGGCCCGGCAGGGCCATGGGATATCGACGCCTGACCGCCCCTTCGACGAGGGAGACTGGCCCACCTCGCCACTGTTGTGGAGCGAGGTAACGTCACCAGAAGAGCGGTGGCGAGTAATGGAGAGGGGTCTCCGAGAATTGGAAAACGCCTGGAAATTCATTATCCGCCTACATACGCGGGTAATGGCGAGGTTCCAGGCGTACAGCGAGGTACCGGGGACCCATCCCTCCGTCGCGCCCTGGGTGGACCGGGTGCTAAGATGGCAGGCGTACCGCGACGCCATCGTAAGCATCCGGCGAACCCAGAAGTTCGCAGGACAGACACCTTTGAGGATGCCCGAACGCCCGACCTCAACCACCCGGACGGCAGGGCGAAGTCGAAATCCTCCGCACTGCAAAATAAGCGTTGATGCGTCTCCGTCGGGCCTTGGCTCGATGAACATCACCATCAACCTGGATGGCGGACGATCTGGGGATCGGGCGAGGGAAAAATCTCGTCCTCGCCCCAATCAAACTCCCCAGACGCAAAGTCGGGCGCATCTGAGGCAGCCCAATCCCAACATCGTCGATCCCTCGGGGGTACGCGAGGGAAAATCGCGGAAGGACGATCAGGGCTGCTACATTTGTGGGCACCCAGGGGTAGCGAAGTCCAGCCGGTGTCCGCGGATAGAGGAGCACGGAGCTATCCGACGAGACAGGAGGAAGAGGAGAAGAACCGGACCCGAAGAACAGGAGAACAGGTTGTACGACGGCGGATAGAAAGAAATAAATAAAACAAAACGAGAAAGAGAAAAGTTCGAAGTCTGTTTCCCCTGGTCATTCAATCCCGCCGAAAATCCCTATCCGTCCATCTCTCATTCATCATATCACCAGGGCGCTTGAACGCAGATCGTCGCCGATGTCGTCCCTGCATCGGTCGACTAGGAGGAGGCTGTAACGAGTGTCGCTCGTTAAAGGTGAAGCCTAAGCGCCTCTATTGTGGAGGGGGGCGACGTAAAAGCCGGCCCGTGAAAACAAACCAGAGAAGGAGAAGCGCCCGCGAGACGAACGAGCGAAAAAGTGAGAGAGAGGAGAGAGATTAGGGCGCCGACCAGCGCGTGTTAGGTGCGCGTAGCACGGGACAGTAGGAATAAGAGGAAGGGGAAAGAGAACGATATGGCCGCCGGCCGGCGTGCGCGACAGAGGAGTGAGGAACGCGTACGATTAGTCAAGTCCGGACCTGCGGGCAAGAAAAACGCGAGTGAGTGCATTGGAAATTGAAGGAGCTTCCCGACCGATATTGCGCGAAGACTCAGTAGTTCTAAGGTCGCTGAGAAATCACGCCCCAGGGAAAGGTCATTCGCTGCCCATTACAGCCAGTTGCCTAGAGCGATCTGAGGCAACAGTCGAGGATCGCGGGTAACTGCGAACCCGGACAGGGAAAACCTTGACTGGAAGGCGTCCCGCGAGGAAGGGCCGGAAGCAGACGCAACTCGCGAATACCGTCGAGGATACCCTCGGCAGCAGCAACTCGACCCCGCAGCGTAAGTTCCCGACATTAATTGTAAGTGCGCGCGGACAGAAAGCGAAATTAGATAGTGCGCGTCTTTCTCTCTCTCATCGCGAGCGTGATATACCCTGTGGAATCTCTCGGCCATGGCGTTATCTTTGTATGACTTCACGCGGCAAAGGAGAATAAATTTGTAATTCTTGCGACAACTGGCTGAGACTTTTTCTTTCAAACTCCCTTTGGTTTTCCTCTCCTATCGCCCATAACAGAACCTGCCCGACCTTGAGTCACTGGGCAACCCGGAATCGCCGCACGTGTCCTCCACGTCTGGGCTTTCTCGGGCTCTAGGGCGAGAGGTCAGAAGATCGAGCTGATCCGAACGAACTGATCGAGGTGGCGGTCAGCCTCGCAACGCAAGGAACATCCTTTCTCTAACGGGTGAGATTTCTATTCGCGCCCCGAAAGAAATAACTCGTTACAAAACTAATTGATAAAGGATTAATCCCAGAAGGGGTAAGTGTGTCACTGAGATTAAAGTCAGCTATTAAATGACTATTGCTTTTAATTACGGAAACTTCCCTTCCATAAAAAATTCAAATTTTACCGCCATAAAATAATCTGACTCGTCCTCGACGTAACACGCCCGCCCCTGAATACCAGCAAAGCAGGGCGCTCGTAAGTTGCACCTGCCTATTTAAAATTGCGTACATCAAGATAATATACTTATACTTTGCACATAATGAGTTACAATATGCACTACGTACTAAACAACCAGTAATTTTACACATATACGAGTATATATGTTTGAATGAGAAAAACTTCGAAGCACTATAAAGTCTCTAATTTTCAAATGGCAAGAAACCACCACTCTACACTACATTTAATCTTCTTAAAAATATTTCTTCTCCTATGGTGCCAGGTTTACATATACGGCATTTTTCTCCGGGTTGAAGGGCATTCTGATGGTCAGTTGACCAGTGCTCCCAACAGATGAGGAAGATATTCTTCGGTCCATGGGTTAAATATTTTAAAATACACAGCTTACAAAAACGCCACACAGGTAAAGGTCGAGAGCACTGTACACAGTTATCAAAAGTTAATAAATCCACAAAAACCACACCTCCACAAGACATATGTACAAATTCGCCGTATGTTCTTCCGCGTTCGAACCTTTCTCCGTGAAAATATGCTACAAGATAATCTATCCATACCTGCATATCTTCTCTCGTACATTCATCCGGTGGTAGAGGAACATACGAGGTGTGATCAAAAAGTAAGGTGAATTTTTAATTTTCTCAAAAAATATTTATTTATTCATCAATTTTTATTTTATCTCCTTCAAAGTAATCCCCCTCGGATATAATGCACTTGTGCCAACGCTTTTTCCAATCCTCAAAGCATTTCAAAAAATCATTTTTTGTGATCTTGTTTAGTTCATCCTTCGATGCCGTCTTTATCTCCTCAATCGTGGCAAAAGGCCGTCCTTTCATGGGCCTCTTCAGTTTTGGGAACAAGAAGAAGTCACAGAAGGCCAGATCTGGGGAATACGTTGCCTGTGGCATCGTTACTGTG
Organism: Phymastichus coffea; assembly: GCF_024137745.1. Lineage (NCBI taxonomy): Eukaryota > Metazoa > Arthropoda > Insecta > Hymenoptera > Eulophidae > Phymastichus > Phymastichus coffea. Next base: position 70,400 of record NW_026706822.1, on the reverse strand, counting down.
TTGGTTTTAGCCAAAAATTCGCGCACAAGCAACGATGTGTGAGCAGGGGCGATATCATAGTGCAAAAGCCAATTTTTATTTTTCCACAAATTCGGACGTTTCTAGCGGATTGCTTCGCGTAAATTGCGCATAACTTGCAGGTAATATTCCTTATTTACTGTTCTACCCTGTGGCAAGAACTCATGATGCACCACGCCCCTGCAGTCAAAGAAAACTGTAAGCAAAACCTTTACATTTGATCGAACTTGGCGTGCTTTTTTTGGTCTTGGTGATCCAGAATACCTTCACTGGGACGATTGAGTCTTAGTCTCGACGTCCTAACCGTATACCCATGTTTCGTCACCTGTTATAACCCTGTTGAGTAAATCTGGATCATCGTTGACGTCATTCAGTAGCTCTTGGGCGATGCTCATGCGACGTTTCTTTTGGTCGAAATTGAGCAATTTCGGAACAAACTTCGCTGACACACGTCTCATGTCTAAAACACTCGTCAAAATTGATTGGCACGAACCAAATGAGATGCCAATATCATCAGCAATTTCTCTAATGGTAATTCGACGATTTCCCAACACTATTTTCTTCACTTCTTCAACATTCTCATCAGTTGTTGATGTGCTGGGGCGTCCAGAATGAGGTTCGTCGTCGGTGTCTTCTCGGCCTTCTTGGAAGAGTTTATACAACTTGTAAACATTTTTTTGGCTTAAAGTAGACTCACCGTATGCCATTTTCAGCATTTCAAGTGTTTTGGAACATTTGATTTCATTTTTCACACAAAATTTAATGCAAACTCTTTGATCCATGTTTTTAGACAGCAGCAAATCGTGGAGCACGCAAAACACTTCTAACCTTGATGCCTCTCACAAACAAACCAAACATACTACAAAGCTGAAATTTGGAACGTATGTTCTAGAAGAATGTACCGACATAACCAAATAAAAAAGTCAAAGATCGAACGGACGTAGCCCGCTAAATTTCAAAATTCACCTTACTTTTTGATCACACCTCGTACTCTACATACTGCAACTGGTGGTTTTCGTATCTTAACTGACACCTTTTCATGATGATTTGAAGTTGCTTATTCGTGATATCCGGTCCGGATACTAACAGTAGGATTAGGTCGTATCCCATTATACGAGCGCAATCCTCCGATGCCTTTCGGTAGTCTTCGCAGCTGTCATAGCAAATCTTCCCTAAGACTTGGGCTTAATTTGTAGGGTTACCAGCTCTGGATGGTCGCCCCATTTTCACTGCCTCACTGTTTAACCACAAGACGATTCCTCGTCGATACATTTCCGGTAAAACCACGTTGTCGTATGGTTCCGGACTGTTGAACAAGTTTAAGGGATCACTTATTACTCCTTCTTCTGTGATCACAAATCCGTGGTTTTCTCCATAAACTTCTTCCAACTTTTGCAAGACCCTACTCACGAACATGTTATACAATTACTTATAGAGACACAGACACAAAACTAGTTGACACTACGCTGTTTTACTGGCAACTAAGTCCCTTTTATTTTACTCTACCTTTCAAACCGGGAACTTAATCATTAATCTAGCTATAAAATTTTCATTTTGTTTCTTTCCTACTGCTAGATACCACTTAATTTATTCGAATTCCAGGTGTCGAATTTAGTGTATTCTATGTCAACTGTATTTGGAGGAGTCTTGCCAGGAAATTGCAGTATAAATTCACTCTAATAATAATTTATTTATTTATTTCTATTTTTATATAAAAATAGCCCCCAAAGAAAATTTATTCACTAAGATTTAGCCAATAGTTACTGTTTTCTGAAAATAACTGATCTACTTGCCTACTCCACGCCTGAATTAATTCACTACCTTCTTGATGGAATCGGCTTTCGTCATCATTTTCTAATGACTTCCGATGTTCGGCAAAGGGGCACTCCAAAATTTGCATCAACACGTCCTCACACTGTTTGCTTAAATGTAACGCCGTGCAGTAACGACAATTACGTACTGCTAATAATGGTATTTGACACACTGCACAACATCCAAACTTATGGCGGTTATCTGTATTAAGACTACCATAATTTATCTTAAACAGATGCTGAATGAAGATATCAGTAGGGTAAGTGGTTTTGTTGTGGGCACGGTTCGGTTGTGGACACCCCTGCGTTTCTGCTGACAGAAAACAGATGAGGTTTGTCTAAGAAATGTCATTTATGTATTATGGCAGCCTTTTTTTTATGCCAAATATTGAATCGAAGAAACGCGTTTGCTTTGTTTTGTGAGTAATTTAATTTTTCTGTGCTTGAAAAAAAATCACAAAAATTTATTTAAACTTTTTCAATAGTATTAGAAATCTAAGTGAATCATTGAAGGTAAGTGTAATGCATATTTATTCAGTAGGAAGTTACTCCTACTTTGTGATGCAATATCGATTGCAACTTATATGTTAAAACCAAAAATTTCTTTTCACCACTTCTTAAGATGCCTGGCAAGTTCAATTGTGGGCACCGAAATTAGTTCTGTTATGGGCGCCCGTTTTTTTTTTTTAAATGGTGAAATATCGACGTTGATTGAACCTAATTACTAAGTTAACAATATCTAATGAAATATACGTATGTTGATAATTTTTTATGTTCCAATGTATTTTTACATTAAAATATTAATGGTGTTTTCATGTATTTTTCGATTTTTTTAGCCATGTCGCCCAAAGATAAATCGAAAAAATTGTCCGGTATGGATTTTAATGTGCTACTTGTTGCGATTAAACATTGTTCTGTCGATAAGCTGTCCATAAAATCGACTGCCGCAATGTATGCCATTTCCCGAACCACTCTTCAACGCTACGTGAAGAAAGTGGAAGAACATTTCGAAGACATCGAAACCGTCGAGGATGATGCTTTATTGGATTTTCTTCGAGCATGTAACAAGCACGTGCCATCGAATCAGGTCTTCTCGACAGCCCAGGAGAATGACTTGGTCACATACATTTTGAAATGTTCCAATCACTACTACGGACTTAGCATAAATGAGGTGCGTGAGTTGGCATACCAGTTTGCTGTGAAGCTTGGCGTTGATTTCCCCAACAGTTGGAACAAGGATGAAAAAGCGGGCATGGAATGGTATAAAAAATTCAGGCGTCGACACCCTCAATTGACTTTACGCACCCCGGAGCAAACATCGTTGAACCGCGTAAAGGCTTTCTGCACAACTAAGGTGCAGAAGTTTTTCGACCAACTCGGCGCGATGTACGATGAGCATCATTTTCCGGCTACGCACGTCTATAATATGGACGAGTCGGGGTTTTCTACCGTTCCAACGAAAATTGGCCGAGTGATCACCTTGAAGGGCACACGGCGTGTTGGTAAGGTGGAAGCCGCTGAACGAGGCACCATGATTACCATGGCATTGACAGTCGACGCTAATGGAAACAGTTTGCCGCCGTTTTTCTTGTATCCAAGGAAAAACATGCAAAGCTGCTACCTAGATAATGCCACTTCGGGTACGGATGCTTTGGCAAACGGCTCTGGATGGATGGATCAGCCGTCATTCCTTCGCTACATGCGGCATTTTATCGCGTTTGCCAAGCCAACGCCAGCTTCTCCTGTTTTGCTGCTCCTGGATAATCACTCCAGCCATCTGTCGGTAGAAGCACTAGACCTTGCCGTCGAGAATGGCGTGCATATTCTTTCATTTCCACCGCATTGCAGCCACCGGCTTCAGCCTTTGGATGTTTCTGTGTTTGGACCGGTGAAGACTTTTTACAAGTTACAGTGTTCGGCTTGGCAAAAGAACAATGCCAATAAGGGCTTGGAAATCCGTCACCTGGCCAGCTTGATCTGCAAAGCGCTTGATCTGGCGTTAACACCAAAGACAATCAAGTCTGGTTTCCGCGCAACAGGCATCATGCCATTCGACCCAGACATTTTCAGTGAAGCTGATTACGTTAAAGACGTCGGACAAACTCCAGTGCCATCTACTTCGACTTCGCGTGCAACGTCAGTGAGCAATCTTTCGATTTTGGATGACGTCGGTCCATTGCGCGGTGCGACGCCGAAGAAGCCATTGAATCGCGGCCGCAAACCAATGGAGAGCTCGATACTGACTTCTCCGGACGTTCTTTCTGGCTTCAAGAGGAAAGAAGCTGAGCGGAATGCTAAACAAGCAGCAAAAGAATCGACAGCATCTAAGCGCGCCAAATTAACTCCAGGCAAGCGCACCAATCCAACTTCATAAACCACCAGCTAAGCGCGCCAATACAACTCTAGCCAAACCATCGGCTAAGCGCGCTAAGCCAACTCCAGCCAAAACAGCGGCTAAGCACGCTAAGCCAAACGAGTCTCCGCTATCTGACGACGATGTGGACTTCTGCCTGATTTGTTTGAAGCTTTTGCCACGCAAATTGACGGACGCCAACTCCATCAACTGTAGCGAATGCGATCGGCCCGTCCATCTGAAATGTGCAGGCATGCGCGCCAAGTATTTCACATTCAAACATTGTGTTTCAAACGAAGAATAATGTCACAAATTTTTAAAATGTTGTTCTAAAATAGTTTGTTCTAAAATGTTAAGTAGTTCTAAAATGTTAAATAGTTGTTCTAAATTGCAAAATAGTTGTCTAAAACGTTGTTCTGCAATATTGTTCGAAAAGAGTTATATTCTAAAATAAATAAACTTTCACTTTTTCTGTATTCTTGGTGATTTTTCTTCATATTTTCCCATTTTCAGCAGATTTTGCAAGGGTGCTCACAACCGGACCAAAAAACTATTTTGGCCGAAAATGACCACTTCACAATATTAACAAAAAAATGTTTCTCTTTGGCGGAATCAATTTTGTCCCTTCGTTGGTAGTTAGCTAAGGTCTCTAGCTTTCCACAGATACCCATATGCCGAAGAAATATGCACTTGGTGAAATGTTATGAGCCAAAAAAAAAGTGGTGTCCACAACCGAACCCTTTCCCCTACTTTCACTCACGGTTTAAAGTAGCAAATTTTGGCTCCTAAATAAACTATCCTTTGATACTGTAAGATATTCCGGATATTGAAATATCTCATTACTGTTTCTTAATGTAAAACGTTGGCCTCTGGCTTGCTGTTGTGCTACTGTGAGTCCTGGTATTCCTGGATCTAGGAGTAAGTATACCATCTTCGTTACACTTTCCTTGCATATTTCTTGAAATTATGATGAGTTATTATATATCATTTCTCCGATTAATTCATACGTGTTGGTTAGCTGGAAGGTCCGCACTTTTCATCCGTATTCACTTGCTGTTTAGTTCAACCAGCGGCAAGCTTCCCAGCGATAAATATGGAACGGTTCGGGTATCTAACAGTAGTTTTCACTCGTTTCGAACAGTCCTAGAGGGTCTCGTTGCATAACACCTTTCTCGTTAAAGAGAAAACCGTGGCAAAATCCTCTTTCACTTATGAGTTTGATGGAAACGCACTGAGCGTACATTTTTTACTGGATTATATTAATTACTTGCTCTGTTCTTTTCTGTAGACTAACTAATTTCCTCTTACTTCATTCGTTTTAATAGTGATTTTTCCTAATTCCCTATCTTTTTCTTTCTACTTTTATGTTCCTGGATGATTACCATTTTACAATCCATGACCTACTCTAGTTATACTAGGAAAGTTTTATTACCCACACCTGGCCTAATACTACGAATAGCGTTCCCCCGCAAAGCTAAGTGTTTCATATGAATGCTAAAACTGCAACTGGCTGAGTGACTCCCTCAATAACAGGTATACTTATTTATTCTTTGATATTTATTGATTTTGAGCTTTCCATTCCTATTTGTTCAGACAATTCTTCCTTTAGTCCTTCATCCTGGGTTGATTGTAATAGAGTTGGTAACATATTTTCATAGTCATGAACCTTTTTAGGAGGTATGCGGGGTATCTCGTAAAACGGTTGCCCCGTAAAATCTAAACCCGGTATCTAATTTCAACATTGGTATATATGTTTCGCTTATTGTAGTGCCTCTTCTACTTTGTTTGTTGTTGACATAGTGATATACTATAAACATAATTAGAGAGCTTATAATTAAACATAAAATTGCAATGCTGATACAAATAAGATTCCAAGTTGACAAGTTAGTTGTTTTTTATTCTACTTTTGTTGTTAGGGTATTGATCGGTTTTATCTCAATTTTAGTTGTACTGTCTAACCGCTGGTCTATATCTAAAAGGGTTAGTCGAAAAGGCGGAATAATTAGATTTTTTATTACTTTATTGCCGGTCGCACATTTATATATTTTTCCGTCGGCCTATATGTCATAAGACCTTGGGAGATCAAGTATGCCAGAAGAAAGCTTCGGAATAGATATAAATTTATTAGTGCATTTAATTTTTAATGAATCATATTCTCTCGCTGAGAATAACCTGAGATGACTGTTAGCAGTTTTGATTAGGAAATAATCTTCATCTTGACTTAATTTAACATTACATTCATATAAAGTTTTGATTTTTGGCTTTATTAGCATGTTGAACTCACAAGATGCTTTGGTATTTTCTATTAATTCTACACTACATATTTTATAACATTTTACGATGTTACATAATTCAAAGGCCGTTTCACTCATAAACAAATATGAATTATTAGTTTCTGATACAACAATGTAATCATTCCATGGTTCAATGTATGCAGCGATTAACTTATTTGTCTCAGATTGTTGAAAAACTGGAAAAGACATCATTTTGTACACGGCATTCTGTTCGGCATCTATGAACCGTAGTACTATTTCTACAATTAGTATTTTTTTATTCATCATAAAATGTAACTGCTATGTCAGCAATATTTACTGTATTAATACTATTAGGTTTAACAATGGATTTTAAAAGTGATGTTATTTCTATTTCATGTATTACTGTTTGTAAGATGTGCATTAATAATATAATTTTTTTACTTTCATGTTATAGTTCTTTAATGAGTGAGACTGTTTTATGGAAATTAGCGGCCTGATTTTTCTCTGTTATGTTGGGGTTCTGTTTTAACAGTTGCACGCATCTTTTAATATAGTCAGTTTTCGAGTTTACTGATTTAATTTGTTCATGCCGGCCATTGTCAAAGTAATAAGTGTTCGGTTCATTGCCCACAATATAAGATAGATCGTTTATACGCATGTTAGTTGCTCTTTTTATAACTTTTTTTGTGTTACTCAATGCGTAACTGTTTTGAAAAGATAAAGCTTTTCCTCCCCACTTAATTTTTTTCAACATGCAAAGTGTTGACAAGACGATTCCGAGAATCGTCAGCATGATTAATATCCCGCAAATCATCCATAACATGCTGTATAATCGAACTTGCTTCTATGTTGGATACATTATCTTCTATGAAGATGTTATTTAAAGTAGTTACTTGATTAGTAAGTACCTCGTTCCAAATGAAAATGTGTTGCATGTCAATGGTTGTTAGTAAACTCCAATTTTCACACGTAAAGGCTATACGTTCAATTTTATGAAACGCAATCCCTGGATTGCCTTCAATCAGATGTACGATGGGGTTTTCTTCTCGTCCCCTAACTGCCATAAATCGGAGAAGCAAATACAGGCAGATTGCTGCTTTTTTCATCTTGTTTGTTTTTTTTTTGTGTGTTCTGCAAACTGCAATTCGATATAGGTTACAATTATTATTCGATAAATTATATATTTTTTTTTTACACAAGCTTATAGGATCATTAACGTCAAATACACTATTGTTAATCCATGCTTGGGTTAGGTCGTGTATTATGGTTATTACAATTTTTTTTTCTAATACCCTTTTACAAATTTTATCTAATGGATCAAATACATTATGTGATTATAAAAAAATATCTTTGAATGTTTTGATATTGATTAGCTGCTAAATCTGTTACGTTTGCAATATTTTCTAATTTATTTAGATTATTGCTAATTTGTTCAGCGTGTGCAACTGCCTGCTGTAATGAACTATAAAATTTGTATTGACACACATATCTTTTTATGCCTTTGTTTAGGTATTCAACAAAACACATCGTTGCTAATTATTCTCTTTCTTCGATAGTGTCTGTTACTTCATGTAACTGTAACTAAGCTAAATGGCCTGCAATCTTGTATGATTTTAATAAGTTTACGGCTCTTTTTCCAAATTTATGAGTTGATTCGTTATTTCTTTGAGTCATACATATTAATTTTGTCTTTATACAAATTAGATTTTCTAGTACTGCGATTTTTTCTGAATCATTCATGATGACAAATATAATTTTAATACCAAAATTTTTTTTTATTCGTCCCTATCTGAAGGAACTCGTTTATTCCTTGGAGGAATTGACCGAATGCAAGGCTCTTGTAATACGGGATAGGGTCTAGTATCTATTAATCTGTTTTCTACCTGTTGTGTGTTAGGTTTAAAGGTACACTCGATTACTTTCGCTTTCAATGCTGGTGCGTCCGAGGAACTTGGAGCAGATGGGGAATTTGGAGGGGCGTTTATATAACTGGTGTTGACAACTGTTCCTCGCTCGATTTTATTTTGATTCTTATCTTGTTCCCGTTCTTCAGTGGGAGTCCTAGCTAATTGGACAAGTAAATTTGTAAGTGAATTCCACACTGCACCCATTATTTTGATAGACCATCCGAAAAGCGAATAGAGTGCGTATCCATGAATGATTGTATCGAGTATAAACTTAATCACGCGAAAAAGCATAATTACGGAAATACGAGGTGTGTTCAAAAAGTAACGAGAATTTTTAAATTTCGCGGGTTTGGAGAGTCCGCTTGTATAAAATTTTTTTTTATTATGTTGGTACACATGCCCCTGAAATACGATAAAATTTTCAGCAATAATCATTGCTTACTTTTTAAGTGGCAGCCGCTAACGTTAGACGTGTTTTTCGAGCTCAGCGATTTTCGTTTATGAAAAAAAATGGATCAAAGAATTTGTATTAAATTTTGCGTAAAAAATGAAATAAAGTGTAGTAAAGTTTGTCAAATGTTAACAAAGGCATATAGTGAGTCTGCTATGAGTAAAGCAAGGATTTATGAGTGGTATAAGCGTTTCCAAGATGGACACGAAAACGTTGAAGATGACGAACGACCCGGACGCCCAAGCACATCAACAACCGATGAAAACGTGAAAAAAGTGAAAGAAATGGTTATGAACGATCGCCGAATCACAATCAGAGAAGTCGCTGATGATGTTGGCATATCAGTTGGCTCATGCCATCAAATTTTTTCGAATGTTTTGGGTATGAAACGTGTGGCAGCAAAATTCGTTCCAAAATTGTTGAATTTCGAACAAAAACAGCGGCGAATGGAAGTTGCTCAGGAGTCGCTAAATGAAGTCAATAACGATGCAGAACTACTAAAACGTGTTATAACAGGTGACGAAACATGGGTTTACGGATATGATGTCGAAACTAAGGCTCAATCGTCCCAGTGGAGGCATTCTGGATCGCCAAGACCGAAAAAGGCTCGACAAGTGAGGTCGAATGTGAAGGTTATGCTCACTGTGTTCTTCGATTTTAATGGCATAGTGCATTATGAATTCTTGCCACAAAGTCAAACAATCAATAAGCAGTACTACCTACAAGTTCAACGTCGTTTACGTGAAGCAATTTACATGAAGCAAAAAAAAACGCCCGGATTTGTGGCAAAACAATTCATGGCTTTTGCACCACGATAATGCGCCTGCTCACACTTCATTGCTTGTTCGTGAATTTTTGGCCAAAAACGAAACTGTAACGATGCCTCAGCCTCCATATTCGCCAGATATGGCTCCATGTGACTTTTTTCTATTTCCAAAAATAAAGAGAACATTGAAAGGCCGTCGTTTTACAAGCATAGATGACATTAAAAGCGAATCGCTGAAAGAGCTAAAAGCTATTACAAAGATCGAGTTTCAAAAGTGTTTCGAGGATTGGAAAAAGCGTTGGCATAAGTATATTGTATCCGAAGGGGACTACTTTGAAGGCGACAACATTAATGTAGATGAATAAATAAATATTTTTTTCATAAAACGAAAATTCTTGTTATTTTTTGAACACACCTCGTAATGCCGCGCTTACCGAACCAAAACTCATAAATCTTCCCCATAATTTCGACCATGTGGATTCGGCTAATTTTTCTAGCACTTTTTCATCGAGCATATGATAGAATAATAATTCTGCTCCGGGACGTCCGTTCAAAGATATACTTTTTGCTACTTTATTTAAAATCGCGGCTTGTTCGTTTGGAAACATGGTGTAGCTTTCTAATTTTTTAATATCTGACAAACTAGAAATTCCGCTGTTAGTTATGTTAATGGGTGCTAGATATTTCCATGTTTGTTTTGTCTGAGGCTTTAAAACTCCTGGTCCATCGCCAAAATAGGTCGGTCGTGATAACATCTTAAACCATCCACTTCCTACCTTAAACATTACTGGTACTGTCTCATCAGAGGCTGTTTCTGTACCAAAAAATTTTAATATGTACGTGCGAGGTGTCATAAACATAGGTCTACCGTCGGGCTCTACAGGTAGTTCTTGATAGCACTCTAAAGAGTTTCTTGTCCGTACATCTACTTGTAAGCACTTAATTATGTGAATCACCTCACCTGCGAGTAGGCTCATGTAGCCTAGTCCGTTCATCAAATAATAGGCTAATAAATCTGGACTAATTGTTGCGATATTTAGTGCATTCATTATGACTTTCTTTTCTAACTGGCACTGTTGAAATAACACGTCATAATATAACTTTTGTAAACTTTTCCTTACGTGTTTTTCAAAGAAAAGAATCTTTGCATTAAAATATGCAAATAAATCAATGTTTTTAATGTTTTTATCTTTTATTGCCGGGAAGGTATGTTTATTTTCATCGTCTAGGATAAAAATTCTCGGATGTTCTGTTCTGGTTAAAACAAATCCGCATTTAGGCAACGCTCCTAGATCTTTAAATGCGAAGGATACTCCTTGTGTATCTAATACGTATAGTGGTAGCCTTTCGCTACCCTGTTCCATGACTTTATCTACCTATCCGGTGTAAAGTTCTGTGAACTTATTTTCTTGGCACTCGTGCATGGTAATTGGGTCCCAGAAAGCGTAACCAAGAACGTTATCTATGCATTTATCGTCACTGAATTTACAAACCGTACCTGTTGATAATGTGATTTTATTATTATATAGCGATACTGTTTCCCAGTGTTCTTGCAATGAAATTTTAATATATCCTGTCACAAAAACGTCTTGAAAATCGCCATATGGGTCATTATAGTGACCTGTATTACTGCATCCACCTGTGCTACCAGCTGATCCTGCGAAAGTTGTAGCGTGTTCTACTGAATTATTCACTAGTAAGGACTGAAAGAGGCGATCTCCTATAGATATAGATCTGTGTACGTGCATTCTTTCGCATTCGTCTCTTGATGTTTCGTGTAGGTATTTTATTCTTCCTAATCCAACTTCCATATTATGATTATTATAGCCGCATCGCTTAGCGTCCCTATCTATTTCTATTTTGCAATAGCGCACTCGGACCGATGAATATTCATTGAGTTACAATAGTGATACTTCGATCCGCGTAGTATTGATGATTGGTGGTGGCAATTCGCAGTCTGCAATATCTACTAAAGAAAAAGATGTAAGATTTGGGAACTTCTGAGCACAATCATAAGGAATGAAGGCTGTCACCTTGCGACATTGTGGATCCTCCTAACGCATCTAACTGATCATCTAAATTCGGCACTGGAAAATTGTAATCCGGAATCAGTGTATTTAATGCGCGGAAGTCTATTACTGGTATTTTCTTGATTATGCCTTCAGCATTCCTTTTTTTGTCTACACAAAATATTGGAGACGAGTAAGGACTAAAAGACCATTCAATTATACTTTGGTTGAACAAATTTAAAACTTGAGCATCATTTTCTTTTCTTAACTCCGGGGGTTGTCTAAAAGGTTTTATGCAGATAGGTACCTTCGATGTTAATGGAATTTCGTGTTGGAGTAGATTAGTATATCCTAATTTGTCTCCAGGTAAGTGATATCTGTCGTTGAATTTATTTATTATATCAATTATATGTTCCTTTTCATTTAAATTCAAATGATCTAGTTATGACATGCCGATTATTTTTGATGCTCTATCTTCCATATTCTGATTCATACTTATTTTGGCTATCCACACATGTTCGTTGATAGTAGGAGGTATTCGTGTCTTCCCCTTCAATAAAAACTTTACGGCGACCAAAAGTTGTAAAACTATTCGTTGTTTATTGGACCTTTGAAGGTGGCTTAAAGTTTTATATTTTTCGGCTATTTGTGCCACTTCCTCTAATAATTCTTTAATGTATTCTTTATCTCTGATTTTGTCCAATGTTTCGAGGAGGGTGGTTGCAGAATTAATTACTGATAAAAAGTTACTCACCGAACATGGTTTATTACTTGTGTAAGAATTCGTATTATTTAATACATTAATACCTTTATTAACCCTGTCCAATGGGGTAGTTTCGTCAGCATTATCGTAACAATCTACCTTTTTGAGATCGTTGCTACTACTTTCTCTAATTTTCAACTTATAGTATGGCTGTATACTCAATTTATTTTCTGTCATTGAGAATTTCGTGGGGTGAATTTTATCACCTACGAAATTTTTATGGAGAGTGATTTCATTATGGCTTTAGCTCAGCCCTACTTGTTATATTATTCTGATTAAATAACGAATTAGCTTTCGCGGAACTTGGACGTGCACTTCCGTATTCTTTGTTGGCTAATGCTAAATTACAAACCGAGTACTTTGGTTTTTTCTAATTTCTGATTTTTTACAATTTTCAATATTCGAATTTCTAATTTCGGATGTACAGATTTCAGGTTCACTAATTTTAACTTCGCTAGCTTTTTCCAGTCCAATTTCGGAATTACAAATCTCAGATTTTTTGTGTGGCAATTTACAAATTTCGAATTTTCGCAATTTTACTCCAATTTTATTTGAACGATTGCCTTCGTAACCGCTCTGTCTAATTTTCCTGACATAATTTTTATCTGGCTCAAAATCTATCTTTGATTATTCATCGCTTTCCTTATTATTGGGAACGCTTCTCACAAATCTGTCTAAATTGTTACAAATTTTTACTTGATTTCTACCTACTCCAGCATAAGTTTTGCAGTTTGCTACTGATTTTGAATAACTATTATCATCTTGCGATGTTGTTATTGATTATCAGTAGTTGTATTGTTTATGGATAAAGAGAATACTTTATCAGCGATTTTTAAAATATTGTTTATATAATCTATTCAATATTATTACGCAAACATTCACTGCCGATTAGTCCGTCTTCTTCAATAAGTAAATCATCGAGTACCAATATGAAATTGGAATTCTAAATCTTTTATTGTAATTTTTATTTTTCCTAATGTTACTACACTGTTATGTGTAATACCTCGTAACTCTAAAATATTCAATTTATTCAGATATGCTTCGTTTGGTTTCTTAGACCTTTTCAGTAGGGATGGTCCAGTACTACTATCTAGCATGATAGAAAGACTGATATTTTGATTTTTATCTTCTAAAATGAAAGTTGGTGACTTACTATACAAGTTTAGTAATACCACTCTTTTCGTTACTTCTAATTTCTTTGTATTTTTACTTAAGCTCGGCGCTCCGTTTGGCTGGTCGTTTGCCCGGTCGCGCCTTTCACCTGGAAACCACCGGCGTTTCCCTGTTGTTGTTTCTTTTGTTCGTTAAAAATTCTTTTGTTACATCTTATTTTCCAGTGACCTTTAATACCGCAATAATTACAAATAGTCGGATCTCTGTTTGGATTTCCTGGTCCGCGATTATTAGAATTAAAATTTCCCTGGTATTGATTTTTTGATGCACATTTCTGATTTGCTTGGGCGGAGCTACTTGCTGCTTCATTCTTTCTCTATTGGCTGAATGTTGACTATTCATTTGCTTTTGGCCTTCGTTACTATTGAATCTTTCATTTCTACTGATTTTGTACTGCTATTGTTACGGTAAAAACACGTATCTACTAAATGATTTTGACAACTTACAAATTTGACATACATTCGAGTTATCGGTTTTTACTACTTAATTTACACTTTTAATGTTTGCTAATCCATTTTTTGCTTCTGCAAGTACTTTTACTATTTGGTTGAGATCGTTAGGTTCCTGTATTGCGAAATCGTGTTCAATCTCTACCGCTCTTGCTGTTGCTTCTTCAAGATTTATTGCCTGTCCCATTCGCGCTTTAATCACCCAGTGTAAACGACGGATGAACAAACTTGACTTTATCCTTTTCTAATTGATTTAAGTATCCGACATTATATCTTTTTCCACGCACTGCTGCGTTTACTAATTCTCGCGCTACTGTTTTAAATCTGTTTGAGAATTTTACTACATTTTCTGAGGCTTTTTGCTTGAGCATAGCTATCTCACTAGATAATTGGTTGAAAGTTTGTCTGATCCGAAAAGGTGATCTAAATACATTTCAATCTCGCTAACTGTCTCAAAATGTTTTCCACGCATACTTTTTAATGCGTCCCCGTATAATCTCATTTTAACTAGATCCGCTCATTTCCGGGTGGAATAACATTATAAGCTTCTCAACAACCGTCTAGAAAGTCATGTAGTAGATTGCTGTATCCATCGTATTTAGGAATGAAATCTACGATATCTTTCAAACCTACATTTCACAAAGTGCTAATTGTGGAATTTTGTACTGTACAGGTTACTTCTTGTGGAGTTGAATAATAAATCGGTCTTGTGCTGGCAAATGATCTCCTTGTTGACCTTGGCGTAAAGTATTCTGAATTGCTACTTTTCTCGTTTTGACTTTTTTCAGTGATTTTTAGTATTAAAAATTTAACGTTTTTATGATTTATAATAGGAATTTCGTTTTTTATTTTATCTATTTCGTCTTCGTTATCATTGTTCATTGTCAATTTTATCAAAGCTTGGAAATATTCCCTTGATTCGTCTTCCGTTATTTCCGCGTTTGATTCAATTATTGGCTCAAATTTATTTTTAAATTGTACTAGTTTGTTAGTACGATTTACTGGCACTAAAATTTCTTTTGGACTTATATTACGTTTTGTTAATTCTTCTACAATGAGTAGTAAAATTTGATCTTGATATGAATTCCTTTTATTAATTGTTCATTTATATAATGTTCTAAAATTTTTATTAATTTTTCTAGTTGTTGTTATTTTTTGCCTTCTAATTCGAAACCTAAATTTTGACGAACGTGCAGAAATTTTATACATTCTAGTAATGTTGGTTCTTTACTAGTTATAAAATTTGGATCTACTTTTCCTATGCAATTTCTTAATATTAATAGTGCTTCCTCATTTCGTTTGTCTCTCAAATCGGTTCGCGTAGCCATGTTTGTAAAAAAAAATTTACTTTTGCCTAATTCTGCTTTTCGTTAAAAAAATTTACCCCGAGAGGTCCCCAATTGTTAAGTCTCACGTAACGGCCACGAATTGACAAGAATTACTCAACCGCGACTGTCTCTTTTAGGTCAACGCGTAAGCGCTTTAGCAGGGGTGCGAGACTCAAACGAAAGCAGGGCGGCAACGTATCTAAAGTACCGAGTGAATAAGTTATAATTAAATAATTTACCTGCAGTTTAACTGGTCCAGAAACTCGTACCTCAGAACCCAGAGATGAACGTGGATTAGGCATAACTCTCAAATAAGTTATTATAGAAATAGATTTATAATATTTATTGATCGAATTACAGAGAATACGTAGTGTCACAGAGTAGAATACAGAGTCTCAGTTACAACTGTTTTGCGTTCTGTGATGTTCGTATGACTTAAAAATAATAATAATTCGAACTCTCGTATCTAGCTAATGAGTAAGAATTTGTTTCCAATAATTTTACTCTACTTGTCAATAAAATAAATAGATAAATCAAATGTATTCTAATAATGATAAATAAATCAAATATATATAAGTAAGTACAATGTTTCAAGGAAAGTCAGACAATGCCCTAGTTTCTTATGGTGCGAATTGTCCCATAAGCAGAGCTAAAGTCTTCCTTGGACAGGACCAGGGATTCGGATTCCAGGATTCGGACCAAGTTTCTTATAGCGCGAGATGTTCTATAAGTCGAGCTCGAATTATAAGGAAAGAACAGTCTTGCTCAGTTAATCACAATGAGAGAAAGAACTTAGGTATTAGCCAAGTTTATTCAGACTCATGCGCTCACCTTGCAAGGCTAGAAGTGAATACTAGCATGTGCAAAGGTGGGCCTATTTATATACAGATTTTTCCGCTTACTTTTGCAGGAGAGATGTCATCGAACATTCGAGATACATTCGCGAATTTTGAGTAATGAGATTTCTTAATTTACAAGTAAATAATCATTAATATTAAGCTTTTTACATATGTAAGCTTTACAAAATTTGTTATTCATTGATTTTATATAATATACTATTATCACAAATAGTGTCGTCAAAAGTTAATTAAAGTGATATTATAATATTTACAATAGAAAATTAATAAATTTTTATATAACTTTATAGTTGATTCAATTTAGAAGTATTTTCTAAAAATAAATATTTAAATTAGTTAATAACATTTGAATTTTTTAACTAATTTTTTATATCAGTAACGGTTTTTCCTAATCTTATAATGCAATTATTAGATTAATTATTTAAGATTCCTGAATTATAAAGCTATCATTATCAAGTATATAATTAATACTTTCGTTCTATATACAGCTTATTCTTTAAATAAATTATTAATTGTTTATTTACTAATAACAGTTATTATTCAGCTGTTATTAATGAAACAAATTCTTACTTATGTTCTATACTTATTCATTTTGCATATTTACAGTTTTTTAATAATTCATATTGTTAGCGTAATAAATAAATCAATTTTGCATATTAAAATTTATTATTATTTCATAATTAAATGCAATTTGTGTTATTATATTCTGAATCTACGTACTTAAATTTTTATAATAAATACTTTGTTATATTAAAATTGTCTCTAATTAACATATTTTTCTTAATATCCAAAATCATTATACCTATATCTATTACTTTGTGACGTCACGCTATTTATTTTGATTCGACTCTTATTTGTATACAATCGAGTAAACAGTGAGGTAGCGCCGCTTGATGTATTGATTTGAATAAACAGATAGATGCGTTAGACTAGTTTCAGTAATTCAGTGATTTAATAAATAGCTCATAAATAGGACCGTTACAGTTCTCTTTTATAGTACAAAATACGAGGTGTGATCAAAAAGTAAGGAGAATTTTTATTTTTCTCAAAAAATATTTATTTATTCATCAATTTTTATTTTATCTCCTTCAAAGTAATCCCCCTCGGATATAATGCACTTATGCCAACGTTTTTTCCAATCCTCAAAGCATTTCAAAAAATCATTTTTTGTGATCTTGTTTAGTTCATCCTTCGATGCCGTCTTTATCTCCTCAATCGTGGCAAAACGCCGTCCTTCCATGGGCCTCTTCAGTTTTGGGAACAAGAAGAAGTCACAAGGGGCCAGATCTGGGGAATATGGTGCCTGTGGCATCGTTACTGTGTTGGTTTTAGCCAAAAATTCGCGCACAAGCAACGATGTGTGAGCAGGGGCGTTATCATGGTGCAAAAGCCAATTTTTATTTTTCCACAAATTTGGACGTTTCTGGCGGATTGCTTCGCGCAAATTGCGCATAACTTGTAGGTAATATTCCTTATTTACTGTTCTACCCTGTGGCAAGAACTCATGATGCACCACGCCCCTGCAGTCAAAGAAAACTGTAAGCAAAACCTTTACATTTGATCGAACTTGGTGTGCTTTTTTTGGTCTTGGTGATTCAGAATGCCTCCACTGGGACGATTGAGTCTTAGTCTCGACGTCATAACCGTATACCCATGTTTCGTCACCTGTTATAACCCTGTTGAGTAAATCTGGATCATCGTTGACGTCATTCAGTAGCTCTTGGGCGATGCTCATGCGACGTTTCTTTTGGTCGAAATTGAGCAATTTCGGAACAAACTTCGCTGACACACGTCTCATGTCTAAAACACTCGTCAAAATTGATTGGCACGAACCAAATGAGATGCCAATATCATCAGCAATTTCTCTAATGGTAATTCGACGATTTCCCAACACTATTTTCTTCACTTCTTCAACATTCTTATCAATTGTTGATGTGCTGGGGCGTCCAGAACGAGGTTCGTCGTCGGTGTCTTCTCGGCCTTCTTGGAAGAGTTTATACCACTTGTAAACATTTTTTTGGCTTAAAGTAGACTCACCGCATGCCACTTTCAGCATTTCAAGTGTTTTGGAACATTTGATTCCATTTTTTACACAAAATTTAATGCAAACTCTTTGATCCATGTTTTTAGACAGCAGCAAATCGTGGAGCACGCAAAACACTTCTAACCTTGATGCCTCTCACAAACAAACCAAACATACTACAAAGCTGAAATTTGGAATGTATGTTCTAGACGAGTGTACCGACATAACCAAATAAAAAAGTCGAAGATCGAACTGACGTAGCCCGCTAAATTTCAAAATTCACCTTACTTTTTGATCACACCTCGTACATAAAAACTAATCGATAAAGGGTTAATCCCATAAGGGGTAAGTGCGTCACTGAGATTAAAGTCAGCTATTAAATGACTATTGCTTTTAATTACGGAAACTCCCCTTCCATAAAAAATTCAAATTTTACCACCATAAAATAGTCTGACTCGTCCTCGACGTAACAATAAATTTAATTAAAAAGTAGAACCTTAGCACAATTATCTACTCGTGCATTCTCGTAAATTACGATTACACATTTTTTATTTTCGGGTTTGTACAAAATATATTACTCTTTGGCTAAAATTAACACGTAAGATTTTCTAAAATGTATTTATTTATTTGTTTATTTATTGACATGTGCATATGTCTTTCAACCTTTTAGATACTATTTGTATTTGTTACGTGACAGTTTTGATGTTTTTTTCAAAACGACCACGTGTTAGACCGTTTTAGCTCCGAGTGATCCTGACTCGGACGAATTTAACCTTCGATACGGTACCCCGACCGTCTCAGCGAATGGATCGCGTTTTTGCCGACAATGTCCGAAATTCGTCCACGCGAGGGATAAGTGAGAGTAATGGGAAAGGGGGGGGGGTGCGGCTCGCTGGGTTATTAAAATGAAAATACACGGGTAACATAAGATAGATTTATATATATATAGATACACAAGATAACATGTCTAGTATTGATACATCTATCGCGTTACTATCTAATTTACGATTTATTAAATAAATATTCTAAAATACGCGGTCGGTCGTCGTTACACACCCGGTCCCGGTAGGCAAACAAATGGTTTCACCGAAAGGGGAACACTGAATATAGTAAGTAGTTATCGAAATAAAGAGAGAGAAAACAAGGAAGAGATTTCGCTTTATCGAGAATAGAGCGTGGAAGTACTCACTCTGTTGTTTTGCTCCTTTTTTTGGTTTATATAAGTCTGATTTGTGGTGTTAGCTTTATTATTTGAATTCAAAACACGATAATTAATGGCAAACTCTTTTCTCTCTTGTACTCGGAGACTTAACTCAAGTCGATTCAATTAATACTCTGGCGAAAATAGCGTCCGTACTTTAGAACCGGCTAATCGCAACTCCTCGCGCGCCTGCCTCGCTACCGCAGCCTACTCTCCCTCTCTTCTTCCTATTTTTCGTCTCCTTCTTATTGCTTTGCCTCTGCTGCAAAGGCTCAACAAGCGCGCACACGTGCGCTGCTGACTTCAGCAGCTTATCGCTGAAGTCTTAGCCTTGACGCTTTTACTATGTGTCGAGACTTTGTTTTAAAAACAGCTCAATTTCTGTCACATAACAGTATTATAATCATGTATAGTTTTAAAAATAAAAAACTTTGTAATAAATTTGTTTATGACTTCATAGAATTAAAATGTTTATAGGCAAAATTCAGTTCATTGAATAAAAAAATAGCTTAATAGGTTATACGTATATAAAATACCATTCCAACCTATTCAAAAATGGTGTTAAATATTGTTAAAAACGATTCAAATCGTGCAGGACAGATAAAATCATTGATTCTGATAGAATTTTATTCATTTAAAGAGTTATTTTAATATTTGTAGCTATAGAAAATAACTCATTATTCGATGAATGGCGATATTATTTAAACGTATCAACATTCATTCCAATTAGAATATAATTAAAATCCCACAAAAAAAACCATTGAAACCTATTTGAATCTATTCAATAGTAATTACATAGTACTAAAATAAATTGTTAAATATTTTTGCAATTGATTCAAACTTGGCAATGAGTACAGAACTGTTAAGTACCATAGAATCTCATTCATTCCAATATAGTCATTAAATATTCAAAGTTATTAAAAACAATAAAAATCTATTGATTCAATTGATTTATTTACCATTGAATATTGTTCACCATTCATTTCTATAGTCGAATAAACTTCAATCCTCGATCTTGTTCGTAAAAATTACGATTAATAACAAATCAGTATGAAAAAGATATCGATATCATTAAATTCTATTAAGAATGTTACCCTGAATGGTATAATTCCCTATTGAAAACAGTTCAACATAAAAGTTTTGAATGGAAATCAATGGTAACGTATCATTTCACAGCTAATAAATTTCAATAGATTCCAATAATACAGTATCTCCTCGTTTAATTCCGAACGATTTCAATGGTTATTTTGACGAACAAGATCGAGGATTGAAATCCATTGACTTTTTCTTAATAGCTTCCAATGGATTTTTTTGAGCAGGAGATTCACTAAGTTCGTTTAGAATAGTTTCGGGAGTGCACTCCGTAAAGTTATTGATTGGACGTTTATAGCTTGACATTTTAGTAATACACTCAAAGATTTGCAGAAGATAAAATAATTCAATCAGCTATTTATTTAAGCCTAATAAAATATATTTTTCCTTTAACTGAGTTAATTTTCATAATAGAACATTTTTGACAAATAGTTAGATAAGCAAATTAAATTGATTATTTTCTCAATCTCATTGTTAATAAAAAATTTTATAATAAGAAATAATTCTATAATTTATAATATTGTAATTATAAAGTTGAATCAAAACTTTCTCTGCGCTACCACTGCTAAGAAAACCGTGAACAATTAACATGGCTCAAAGATCTTATAGAATTACAATCAGAGTTTTAACAAAGTCAACATACTCTTTATTAATGAAACTTAGATATTTAGCTTTAGATAAAACTTTTCGGAATGAAATGAAATAATTAAAGGTCAAATTTGAATCTCTTGGGAAATAACTAACTAAGGTTGTATAGAACTGAATCATTAAAATTTTATGATGAAAAATCTTCTATAATTATACTTATACAGGGTGAGTCATTTTAATTTCCCCAGTCTAATAACTTTTGAAACAAGCAAATTACGAAAAAATGACTCAGAAAAAAGTTGTAGGAGTTCAAGGGGGACGTCTAGGGGTGACTTTGAAATTGACCTTGAGCTTGACCTTGACGGCTTTCTCAAGGTCAAGTCTATTTTTTTATTGGGAACCCTTATTTCTGACCTCGGAATCGGAAAGAGCAGGAAATTTTACAGGATTTAAATTTTTTAAATTTAATTTTTTTAAATTTTACGGGACTATTCTTGTTTCCGTTCCCTATCCTTTTTTATTTTTCACCGGACTGTATGATTATTATTAATAAATTTCAAATATTGGAAGTTGTTGCTAATAATTTGCTATTACAAGTCTATTAAATTAATGAAACTATTTCAGTATCAATCTGATGTTCTGCAAAGAAATAAGAGTAAAAGTTAAATACATAAGGATAAATTTCATGTTCAATGCAGAATCTATTACATTTGGAAGTCGTTTAGAAAGTAATCGCAATACGTTCAGTCGTGATTTCAATTTTGAAAAAGCTTTAAATATTACTTTTGTTTTAACCATGCTTGTGTTCATTGTATCACTATCATTATTTCTTCATATTTGAATAAGAGACCTTTCTTATTGGCCTGCGCGATCACCGGACTTAACTTCCCCAGATTTCTTCCTTTGGGGATACTTAAAAAATACTGTGTTCGCCGAAGCGCCCACAACAAGGGAGAATATGATAGAAAGGATTAGAGTTGCATGTAGACAAATCTCTAGAGATATCTTACTGCGCACTATTGAAAGCTTCGAACAGAGGCTCACTCAATGCATCGACGTAAATGGTAATAATTTCGAGCAAAACCGATAGGAAATAAGTTTATTCTAGTTTCATCACGAATTGTGAGAGGCAAGGGGACTCACATTAATAAAGCACCCCAAATCGTGAGAGGCAAGGGGATTCACGTTAATAAAGCACCCCGAATCGTGAGAGGCAAGGGGACTCACGTTAATAAAGCACCCCAGAGGGAACATAATCCTATTACGTCCACGTCGTTGTTCCTGGGTAGTGCTAAAGATAGGAAGTTTATGATCTTAAACATCAGCATCGTTAGTACATGGCCAGTCCCTTATTCTTTGGAAGTTTATTTAACAACGGTCATATGCGATAAAAGCTTCGCCTCGAAATGTAACAAAAATAAGAGAATTTTCAAGAATTTGACCTTTGCTTCACATTGAGAATAGAAGTACGACAAAGGTCTTCGATGCTCGTTAAACCTTTTGATGTTTGAAAGCGGCTTCAATTTCTTAAGTAAAAACTGAAATATTGTTTATGTTCTTATGAAAAAAAACTAAATAGATACTTGAACGTAAAATTTCCCGCTCTTAGGGGTTTCCATTAAAAAAATAGAAATGACCTTGAGAAAACCGTCAAGGTCAAGCTCAAGGTCAATTTCAAAGTCACCCCTAGATGTCCCCCTTGAACCCCTACAACTTTGGTCTGAAACATTTTTGCGTAATTTGCTTGTTTCAAAAGTTATTAGACTGGGGAAATTAAAATGACTCACCCTGTATATCATTTCTTCTAGTCCAGTTTTTATATTATTCAAAATATCAGAACAGTTTGTTACTACAAATTATATAATTTTGTCACTACAAATATTCATATTAAAACTTTACGAAATAACTTGTACGTGTAGAAACACGTAATAGGCTCCCATCAAAGGTTCATAACATCATCGATTAGATAAGAAATATTAAAAATTTGCATTGTCGAACGAAAGATAAAAGTAGTTGGAAGTGTATACAAACGCTAGTGTGTATAGATTATGAGACAGCGATACCGATAACGTAGATGCACAGACGTACGGCATAGGACCAATAATACGGGAAAACTGATGAATATTCGAGCGTAAGCATATTATTTATTAAGACACAATTTCTATTTTATAAAGAATGTGTTTATTTGTCAAAAATCAGTGTTTACGTACTTGTTCAAATGATTTCAATCCAGCTTCTTTCCCCCAATTTATCATATCACCAAGAATCAAGCTCTTAATTTCAGCATTGGCGCATAGCACACTTAATGTTCCTGGAATTTTATTTTCTTGAGCCCAGCATTTTAAGACATCTACATCTGGTACCACAATAGCAACAATGCAAGACTTAAGTGATTCGCCATACACGAATACTTGATGAACGTATTGACTTTTAATATAAGCATTCTCAATTTTTTCAGGAACAATATATTCTCCTTGAGATAATTTAAAAATATGTCGTTTTCGATCAATAATTTTTAACGTTCCATTCTGCAAAAAAAATATTTTTAGAATTTTTCAATATTACTTTAATGGGGAATCGATAAAATCTAAATTGAAATAAATTTATAATTTCACACTATAATGAGTGAGAGTCGTACGTATTATGTTTCTTAAAATATATGTGAATATTGACGTGTTTGTAGCTAATTATTATAAACTTATCATTTACTATTATTTACTATTATTTATTTTAATAGCTCCTTATTACTGTACGATAAGGTGGTCTAAATTATAAATCAAGATAAGTTCAAAAGAGGGCCATCTATTACAGTGAGAAACAGAAACACGCAATCACGAGAAACCATGGTAATTGTGTGCGACAGGAGATTCAATTACTCAAATAGCCGAGCAGTGTGATAACTATGTATGTTAATGCTGCTGCACCATCGTTTCCTTTTTTTTTTCTCAACTGACATTCCCAGCATATGCTGCTTATAAGTGTCGATTACCGATGTCTTGGAATTGGTTATGACACCACGGTATTAGCAATATGAGAAACAATTCTATTAGAATCGCGATTGCTGACTTCAGATCGCTAGTGTGGTTACCCCTCGCTATCTCAAATATTTTTTTGCTTTTTTTGTGCTTTTCACAACGAATGAGATTGTTATATTAATCAACGAGACAGTACTGATGTTAAATGATTTTATATACGTATGTAGCAATATTATGGTAATGTTAATTATATAGAATAATGGAATTGACCAGTAATAGGAAACTAATATGATATTGATGTGATTGTTTGGTTTTGTCAAGGTATTATATTTTTTTTGTTCGTATATGTATTTTAATAAAACGTATCGAATACTTATTGTTATATAAAATATTATTATCGCCTTTCTGTTTTGTTATTAAATTCACCACTTTTATCAAAAGCTGCCACATCTAAAAGTCTATGTACATCATTCGAGCGTATTCATATTCAATAAAAACAAATACTCCTGGGATTAAGTGAAGTAAAGAGTTAGACAGAGGTCAGTCGGAATGAAAAACTCTAGTCAGAGGTAGATAGGAGGGGGAAACACTTTGAATCCTGCCAATTTTATTATAGATTATACAAACAAATAGAAGTGAGAATATAATTACGATGTGGATTACTTATCTTAAACTAGAGTGGGTTTCGACTCGTGGAAGGGAGTGGGCGTGTCTTGACTGTGAGTGCGAGTTTTGGTGAGAAAGTTAGAGAGGAAAAGTGTTTGAGGAGAGAGATAGAGGTGAAAAGAGCGTAGAGGAGGAAGAGAAGTGGAGTAGAGAGAGAGGGGTTTGGAGAAGAGCAGAAAAGAGCAGAGAGAATGGAATAAAGGAAAAAGAAAAGTTGAAGTTAAGAGAGAAAATTAAGAAGTGGAAAAGGCAAGCAGAGAGGAGGGGCGGTAAGAAGTAAAGGCGGAGACAGAAAAGGTAAGACAGGGAATAAAGATGGGATCACGAGCAGAATTAGAGAGACGAATTAAGGCATATGGGATAGTGATGAAAAGATTTTTGCCAACAGAAAAATTAAGAGATAAAGGTGGAAGGATGGATAAGAAAGGCCCAGAGGAGAAAAAGAAGAAAAGAGTAAAGGTGGTGAGGGGGAAAGAGAGCGTAAAGGAGCTAACGGAGAATATTAGAGGAGAAATGAGAGAGGCATAAAGAAACATGAGTGAAAGTGAGGGGAGCAAGATGGAAGGGTAGGACGGAGAGGGATTGGACAGCACGATAAGAGAAGTGGAAAAAAGTAGTGGCGCAGAAGATATAATGGAAAAGATACTGGCAGATATAAAGAATTAAAGAGAGGCATGGGAAGAAGGAAGAAGAGAGGGACAGAAATGTTAAAGAAATAATGGAAAGAATGGAGGCAGAGGGGAAAAGAAGAGAAGAAAGATGGGAGAAAGAAATAGGAAAAGTTAGGAGAGAACAAGAGAGAGAGAGAGAGAGAAGAAAGAAAAAAAGAGACGAAAGAAGAAAGGGAAAAAGCAGAACTTAGAGAAGAGAAACTGCAGGAAAAATGGGGAGAGAGGATGAACCAATTGCAAGAAGAGTGCGTGAAACTAAAATAAAGTATAGAAGGAGGAAACGAGACGCAAAGAGGAACAAAAGTAGGCAATAAAGAAGAAATAGACTACATGAGAGGAAAAATGGATAGAGAATGTAGGATGATCGGAGAGAAAGAGGAAAAAAGATGTGACAAATTAGGTGCGTTTCATGGGAACAAAAAGAAGGAATTATGAAGAGAAAAAAGAAGCTGGGACAAAAAGATCTACATAGATCAGGTACATAAATCTGGACGTGGAAGCAGAGGAAGATAAGAGAGGAAGTAAGAAGGAAAGCGAGAGAAATAAAAAGTAAAGGTAAAGAGGTTAAGATGTGGCATAACGGGATGAAGTCAGAGGAAGAAGATTGGTGGTGGAGCGTAAAAGAGGGAAAAATAGTAGGAAAAAGGGCGGAAGGGTTTCGAAAACAATAGGGAAAAAAGAGTGAGAAAGGAGGGAAGGGAGAGAGAGGGAAGAGAGGCAGCAAAGAAACTATTCTGGAACGTGGCGGGGATTAGGAATATGGAGAAAAGACGACTCGGAATATGTTAGGGAATTCGATATAAAAGTGCTAACGGAAACTTGGGTGAAGAGGCAAGGGGCAAAAACTGGGGTGGAGAAGCAACTGAAAGGGTATAACATGTGGAGAGACTTAAGAAGGGAAGGAAGAAGGGGGAGAGAAATAGAGGGCGGAATAATGGCGGTAAGAGAGAGGAAAGGGATGAGTAAGGTCGAATGGAAGAAAAAAAGGACAAGTGAAGTAATAGCATGAGAAAAAGGAAAACTAGATAGGGGAGAACAGAGGAGAAACAATAATTATAGGAGACTTCAACGCAAGAACAAGAAATGAAGGGAGAGAATGGGAAACAGAAGAAAACCTAGAAGAAATAAAGGCCAAGGATAAAGTGTTAAACGCAGAGGGAGAAGAAATGATAAAATAGCTAGGAGAAATGGGCTTAGTAATAATGAATGGTAGAAAAGAAGAAGATGAAGAGGGAGAAATAACATATATAGAAGCGAGAGGAATGTCAACGATAGATTATGTAGTAGGTAATGAGGAAGGTGATGAGGCAATAAAAAGCGTTCAAATAGAAGAGAGGTAAAAGTCGGACCACTTACCAGTAGAAGTGGAATTGGGAGACAAAATAGCAAAAGAAAGAAAATAAGAGGAAGAAAGAATGATAGACGACTGCAGTGAAGAAGGTATAAGAGAGTGTCAGAGATGGATAGACGAAATAGAGGAAAAAGAATAATGGAAAGAAATAAAAAATAAAGTGAGGAATGCAGTCGTAAAAAAGAAGATAAGGAAAAAAAAGAATTGAAAAAAAGCTTGTGGAGAGAAGAATGTAGGATAAAAAGGGCTAGGGTGATGGTTGAGTTCAATAAGGTAAGAAAAGGGGAAGGAAACAGAGGCAAATACCTAGAAGCATAGAGAGAATGCAGAGAGGAAATAAGAAAAGCGAAAGAAGCTGAGGGGAAAAGAGTGGCAGAAGAAATAAGAGAAGATAAGACGAGAACAAAATTCTGGGATAAAGTGAATTGAAATAGGAAGAAAAGAATTGGATTAGATGAAAAAATAGGAAAAGAAGAATGGTTAAAGCACTTCAAGGGATAACTGGGAGAGAAAGAAAGGAAGAAAGCAAAGGGGAAGAAACCGAAGACAGCGAAGGAGAGGAAGGTAAAGAGATCAAAGTAAGAGAAGTAAAAGAGGTAATAAGAAAAATGAAAAGAAAAAGGCAACAGGAGAAGATGGTATAGCAAATGAAGCGTGGATGGAAGGTACGGAAGGCTTGTTAAAAGATATGTCAAAATGCTTAAACAGAATATGGAACGGAGATGGATATCCGAAATAATGGAAGAAGGGAATTATAGTTCCAATATATAAGAAAGGGAGGAAAGAAGAAGTAGAGAACTATAGAGGAATAACGCTGATGGACACAGGATATAAAATATATGCGGAAATATTGAGGAAAAAGCGGAAAAGAGAACTAGAAGCTAAAGAAACGCTAAACGATACGCAGATGGGATTGAGGAAGAAAAGAGGTATAATGGACGTAGAATATTTATTAAAAACAATAATAGGGAAGGAAATAAGGAAAAAAGAAAGAAAACTGTATGTATTCTTTGCCGACATGAAGGCTGCTTTTGACAAGATAAAGAGGAAGAAAATATGGGAAATCATGAAAGAGAAAGGGATAAATGGGAAAATCAGGAAAAGAATAGAAGAAATATATAAGTAAACAGGGAGTAAGGTAAAACTTGGAGGAGATATAATTGGGGAGTTTGAGACTTACAAAGGCGTAAAGCAAGGATACCCTTTGAGCACCACGCTATTTAATCTTGTCTTCGTCGACCTGGAAGTCAAGATCAAACAGGTACAAGAAGGAGGAGTAGTAATAGAAAGGAAGAAAATATGGACATTAGGATATGCAGATGATATAGTGATGATGGCAAAGAGTGAAAGTGGAATGAAAGCGATGCTGAAAAAATTGAAAAGATACCTGGAAGATAGAGGATTAGAGCTGAATGTAGGAAAATCAAAGATGATGAAATGCTGGAGAGAAGGAGGAAGGGAGAAGGAAGAAGAATTCGAATGGGAAGGTGAGAAGATAAAGATGGTTAAAGATTACAACTACTTGAGATATGTGATAAGCAGAAATAATGGAAATAAAACGCAGATAAAGAAGGTAGAAAGGAAAATAAGTATGGGACTCGAAAGCTTATGGGAGGCTAGGAGAAAAGCTATCTAGAGAAAATTGGGAGCTAAGGATGAACCTGTTCGACGCACTGGTAAAAAGCGTGATTATGTATGAAGCAGAAATCTGGGGATGGAAAAGATATGAAGAAATAGAGGTATTACAACTAAAATACATATAGTGGGTATTGGGTAATCCCAATATTAGATAGAAACACGCCAAGTTACTTTTATACGATGGGAAATAGGAAGACAAGAAATGAAAGAAACATCATTAGAAAGAGCAATGAGATATGAAAACAAAATAAGCGAAGACAGAGATGGCTCAATAAAAAAAGAAGCATGGAGAGAACTAGAGAAAAGGAAAAGAAATGAAAAAGATAAAAAGGGTAATAAAGGAGGAGAGAGAGGAAAGGCTAGGAAAAAGTAAAATCTATAGAGAGGGGGAAGAGGGAGACGAAATGAGAGAAGAGTTTTGGGAAGAAATAAGAGAAGAGCTAAAGAAAAAAGGAGATAAAGAACTAGAAGAAAAGCTAGAAAAGTCAAGATACATAAACGAGTGAAAAGAACTGAAAGAACAAATGAAAAAGTATAGATTAAAGGAAATTTAAGGAGAGGGAAGAATAAAAGGCCTACAAAAAAGGGAAAGGTTTAGGTTAGGTAATGAAACGAGAGGAAGCATATATTTGGAAAAAGAAGAAAATACGAGATGCAGAATGTTTATGAAAGAGGAAGAAAATTGGAAGCATATAGTAGAAACATGTGAAAAAGCAAAAAGGGAAAATGGAAGAATCGGAAAAAATAATAATAGGAAGCAAAGAAAAGATAGCGTGGATGATGGAGCTAAAATGGAAAAGAAGAAGAAACGAAGAGGAGAAAGAAAAAGAAATACACGAAGACGAAATTAGAAGACCCTAAGGACAGACGGAAACAGAATACAGATACACAAGACTCGCAGACACAGCTACATACGCACAGATACACATAAAACACGCACACACACGAAAACATACACATATACATGCACACATAAAACACAAGTACTAGCAAGTACACAAGCGAGAGGAAGCGGGTGTTGGATAATGTAGCAAAATTGAAAAAAAAAGAAGAAACGAAGAAGCGAAAAAAAAAGGAAACCAAGAAGACAAAATTATAAGACACTAATAGTGAGCTGATGTACTCACTAAGCCGATGCCCGTGTGTGTGCGCGCTAAATTTTTTAGACCTAATAAAGTAAATTTTTGTCGAAAAAAAAACGAACGGATAGATCCCGCGTCCTCTGAATCCGTAGGCAGATGCTCTACCGCTAGAGCCACTGCCACTAGTACCCCGGACAATTCTTATTGAGTATATTAGCTATACGATTGGTATAGGGCATAAAAGCGAAAGATTTTTCTAGAGTTTTTTTAATAGAGTTAATATTTTCTTCATTCATACAGTTTATTATAATCAATTCATTATTTTTTGAATAGATACCTTTTGATTGAATAGTTTTATCATTTATTAGATAACGAGCAACACCATTTTTTAAATTAGTAGTATCTCTTTTAGACAACCAGTCTGGGCACTCTTTTACTTTTCGGTTTGGATGTGGTTATTACTTCAGCAAACGTTTTCTTGAAAGTATTTGTTAGTTTATTTTGTTTCTCTTTTGTTAGTAATTCGTTCAACAGTGCATTTTTTTTCTTTAGTTTCTTTAAGTAGTTTTTTAAGCAAATTATTTTCTATTTTTAAAACATGAATCTCATCCTACTCTTCAAAAGTATTTGTTTCCATTTCTTCTCCAAACTTCAAGGTTTTTTTCATTAACTATTTCATTTAGTATTTTTTATTTAATTTTTTCTCTACTTATGAGTTTTAGTTGGGCATTTAAGTTAGCAACTTCCTTGCATCGTCACTGAGATCTCCGTATGGTAGATTAGAGATTAGGGTAAAGTCCAGATACTCATGGCAGATCACAAATGAACTGTTCATAATTTTTATCAAATGGTCTTGATTGAATTTAGAAACAATTTTATAGGTATGGTAAAAATTTCTGCACGATACACATACTACCTCACCTACTTTGGTTTTCGGATGACATTTATAGTATTTCGTTAGTGTGGTAGCTACATTGGATGGCTCCGTTCCTCTCAACATTTTGATGATGACTGAAATATAAACTGCTACTTATTTCTTAATGAGATAGCAGTGATTTCGAATTATAACAGTAGTTTTATTGAATGGTCTCCTTTATGTGTGATAGGTTTCAGTGTGATCAAATTTCCACTGCTCATAAGGTGGAAGACGTGGTCTTGCAGGAGTCTGATATTTGAGATTTTAATAAATTTATTTGAGATGTTTAGCAGTCACCTCGGTCGAGCTCCATCTTCTTTCATTTTCCTCTCAATAACTTTTCAAAATATCGTCATTGAAGCTGCACTCAACTGATGACCTATGATTTATAACGAGAACCTAGCTTTTTTATCAGCCGGTCTCGTTGTAGTCTCTTTCTCTTCTTTGTTTGCCGCTTTTGCCGGTAACCATTGTTGAGCATGATCTATGATATGCGTGCTCATGAAAACGGACGAAGAGTGGCGATAATAGAGCAAAGTACTACTAGAGTATGAAAAAAGAGAGAAAGAGCGTATGCGTAATGATCGGTTAAATAAGTATCACTGGTTGACGCTCAAGTGTATCGTTATTGAGCAGTAGAGAAAGAACGAACTGGAAAAAAAGTTAAGTTAACTGCCGGCTAACGTGAAGAAAGTCAAGCGGTATTATTGAGGCCTTTTGAAGATAAGGATCGTGCAAGAGTTTGAGCTAGAAGGAAGATCAACAATCTAGAAGATAATGGGTGCCAATGATCCAGAGCTTCGGTGTAAAGATCTAGTCAGCATTTCTCAATAAGGATCTCCAGCCCAGTATTGAGAAAGGTATCCCTATTAAGGTCAGATCGCTCTCTCTTTCTAATATATACCGATGTTGCTGGTAAACTACGCCGCGTACAGAAGAGCTTGACGTTCATCTGCCTGAGCTCAAGAAGACAAAGGCGGTAACTCTTTGCTCTTCGATCCATTTCCTACTATAGAGCTTCAGCCGATTTGCTCAAACACCGATCACGCGAATCACGTATCAACGTTAATAAATAAATATTAGTTAGTACGGAATCGTGAATAATTCCTGTGTTTGTCTTCTCCTCTATTTTTAGGTATAGTACACGATCACATAGTGGCTCGCTTGGTGTCTTAAAAAGCATTTTGTCTCCCAACCTTTTCTCGTTGAAATAATTAGTTCGCCAATTCTTTGGACAAACGACAAAATTAAATTAATTGTGCAACATGGCATCTCTTGTGGGGAATGTTTTGGAAGTTGTGTATGCACTAAGAATGCGATAAGGACTGAAATTAAACCGTTGGCAGTTGCGCTCGAATTTTGAGTTCTGATATCGTGCGAGAGAGAAGAATACAGCTCATCAGCAACTTACATCGCGCCAAGGTGAGGCCAGTTTGTTGTTGTTGCTGAAGCACGGACTCGCATGACATACACTCGCCAGACGAGCGCTGTATTTATATCGGTGACTAAACCTAAAGTTTGTTCTGAATCGTAAGATTACCAATGCTGGTGTGTCGGGTGTATCAGACGTGTACGAGGTGTGATCAAAAAGTAAGGTGAATTTTTATTTTTCTCAAAAAATATTTATTTATTCATCAATTTTTATTTTATCTCCTTCAAAGTAATCCCCCTCGGAAATAATGCACTTGTGCCAACGCTTATTCCAATCCTCAAAGCATTTCAAAAAATCATTTTTTGTGATCTTGTTTAGTTCATCCTTCGATGCCGTCTTTATCTCCTCAATCGTGGCAAAACGCCGTCCTTTCATGGGCCTCTTCAGTTTTGGGAACAAGAAGAAGTCACAGGGGGCCAGATCTGGGGAATACGGTGCCTGTGGCATCGTTACTGTGTTGGTTTTAGCCAAAAATTCGCGCACAAGCAACGATGTCTGAGCAGGGGCGTTATCATGGTGCAAAAGCCAATTTTTATTTTTCCACAAATTTGGACGTTTCTGGCGGATTGCTTCGCGCAAATTGCGCATAACTTGTAGGTAATATTCCTTATTTACTGTTCTACCCTGTGTCAAGAACTCATGATGCACCACGCCCCTGCAGTCAAAGAAAACTGTAAGCAAAACCTTTACATTTGATCGAACTTGGCGTACTTTTTTTGGTCTTGGTGATCCAGAATTCCTCCACTGAGACGATTGAGTCTTAGTCTCGACGTCATAACCGTATACCCATGTTTCGTCACCTGTTATAACCCTGTTGAGTAAATCTGGATCATCGTTGACGTCATTCAGTAGCTCTTGGACGATGCTCATGCGACGTTTCTTTTGGTCGAAATTGAGCAATTTCGGAACGAACTTCGCTGACACACGTCTCATGTCTAAAACACTCGTCAAAATTGATTGGCACGAACCAAATGAGATGCCAATATTATCAGCAATTTCTCTAATGGTAATTCGACGATTTCCCAACACTATTTTCTTCACTTCTTCAACATTCTCATCAGTTGTTGATGTGCTGGGGCGTCCAGAACGAAATTCGTCGTCGGTGTCTTCTCGGCCTTCTTGGAAGAGTTTATACCACTTGTAAACATTTTTTTGGCTTAAAGTAGACTCACCGTATGCCACTTTCAGCATTTCAAGTGTTTTGGAATATTTGATTCCATTTTTCACACAAAATTTAATGCAAACTCTTTGATCCATGTTTTTAGACAGCAGCAAATCGTGGAGCACGCAAAACACTTCTAACCTTGATGCCTCTCACAAACAAACCAAACATACTACAAAGCTGAAATTTGGAACGTATGTTCTAGACGAGTGTACCGACGTAACCAAATAAAAAAGTCGAAGATCGAACGGACGTAGCCCGCTAAATTTCAAAATTCACCTTACTTTTTGATCATACCTCGTATATATGTGAGCGAAGTTCTAAAGATTTGCTATGGCCAATGAAATACTATTTATATAGACGGGGCTTATACGTCCCGAAAATAAGTTGTTTTATATTACAAGACAAGTATGGTATCCAGGTATCCATGGGTAAGTCGACGAGACTAAGAAATTTTTACTTTGAGTTTTCACACTTGCACAATCTTGTACTTCTGTCGCTGTCATTTCGACGAAGGGCTTTTTGTTTGGATCGCGAGCTACAACTTTTTTTGCCAGTTTAGGCGTGATTGTAAATGCTCAACGATCGCAGTAGCCTAGGATTTGGTGTGTGCCATACGGGATGAGAGCGTCATGGCGCTGGTCGTTGGTTGGCGCTCGTGCAGTAAAGTGTGTTAAAGGCGAGCACGTTAGGCTCAGCGTTATATTTTCTTGTACTAATTGACAGAGTTGTGAGTGCTTGATTGTGTAGTTTGTGTTGATTCTGTTTTGTGTGTATATTTTATCTTTTATATTTTATCTATTGTACTGAGTCAGAATATCACCGCCGTCTCTTGGTACTTTATTGATAAACCAACCGTCGGAGAGCAAGGATAGACGTACTAGTGCCGCGTGAGCAGGTCTTTTTTGTTATTAACATGCCAGTTGCGAGTCTTAGTGGCATCAAATTGCGCTATATTCTAAAGAATAATAAAGTGAAAGCGCTCAAGAAAATTATTGATGAAGCCGAACTGTCGGAGCTCATGAAATTGATGAGCCATCGTTGTTTGAGTGTGCGTAGAAAAATACAAAATCGCGAGCTTCGCTTTATAGTAGTACAAGAGAGGTATGATTTAGATCTATCATTACATTTGGACGACTTTGTCTCGGAAAAAGTTCCGGAATTCCCGTTGGAAAGTTTCGGAGAGGAATTCTGTGCAGGCAAATGAAGTAACACCAGAAACATTTCCAAAAATTTCCAAACATACCAAAAATTCCCACTGTACGTCACGCTTAATGGGTCAAGACACAAGCTCTCCGACAAATGGGTTTTATCTGCAGGACTATAGTTCGCTGGAAGTGCCGACATCATATTGGGTCACTTGAAAATTATGACGCTGTGAAATACGAGATATTTGAAAAAGAATGCGGAGTGCTAGGTCAAGTATGGGAAATTTTATCGGCTTTTTCGCCATAAGGTTACATAAGAGCTGTTGGGCAATGCAAACACCGTCTATCGCGTTGAATGAAGCGGTGAACAGTTCAGCTCGATGAGCTGATTCATCAAAGTAGTAATCTGAAAAGGCTGCGGAATCTCAAGATCCATCGGCTAGCGTCCGCATAGAAGGTCGTTGGATAGGATGTTGGGTGCGACTTTTGGAAAAACTGGGACGCTCTTTGAAACTACGTAGTTCGCTTAGGACTGAGATGGCATTCGTGCGCTGGACGGTTTCGTAGGAAGAACTGGCCCGCAAACCTTTAGTGGAAGGTGAGTGAAAGGACTGCGTGGTCTTTATCGGAAGATACTGAAGACGTACGAAGAGAAGCGGAGCAAAGGAAAGGGTTCGGATTTAGAGGAAAAATCGGACTCCGGTACGTATTTTGTAAAGAAAGAATCGCTTTTTTTCAATTAATGTTTGTCCGTGAATTCACCAAATTATTCATACGGGAATTTGGAAGGTAAAATTAAAAAAATAAAAAAAGATTTATAAAATATAATATAATTTAATAGAAAGAAAATAAAATAATAAGATTTATAAAAATAGAATGAAAAAAAATAAAACAAAAAATAATAATAATAGAAAAAAAACGAAATCTTTTACGAGCGTTTCCGTCCAGTCAAACGTTCGGGGCGAAGCGGTATTCTCGAAGAGGTGTTCAACTCCGTTAACTCAGCATTTTTGCGCAGCATATGTATCGCGGTAGGTCTCTCTCTGGCAAACTCGGACAAACTAAGGTCGCTCAGCGATTGTATTTCTGCTCATTGCGAACACCAGATCGTCCAGGGTCCACGACACTGTGAAGAAACGAAGAGAGTAAAGAAAGGAAAAAGAGCTTACACTATGCTAGTCACCTTCAGATGCCACACCTTAATCTCCTATGGACTTGGGCGTAGATAGTAATGAAGCGAATGCCGACGGATGTGTTGCAGAGGCTAGGGATGACCCGGCTCTTCAAATCAACATCCAACAAAGCGATAATGCAGATTTCTGCAGCAATCCGCGACATTGAATAACTGATATCTATCTTGTTATTACCGCCGGTATTTCATCGATCAAAATATAGAAACTGAACTCTCTTTATTTCCTCTCTTATTGCCTTTTTTTATTCTCTCTTCTCTCTCCCCTTCCTTCTCGCGTGTCTCCTCACCTTCACGACTCGGAGCTCGTCTGCTTTCAGCTCCCAAGCCATTAATCCTCATCTCAAACCAATAAATTAGACTTTAGTAATGTGCTAACGCAATTACTCAGATGCCTGGCTTAACGATAGTGCGTACAGATAGTAAGAGGCTAGAACGATAGGGAAATAGCTATTAAACCGTTTACCCGTCACCCCTCCTCCCATGCGCAAGCATCCGATCCTTTAATAATAGAAACGGCGATTGACCTCTTTACCACTACGAAGATAGGCATTCGCTTCATTACTATCTACGCCCAAGTCCATAGGAGATGAAGGTGTGGCATCTGAAGGTTACTAGCATAGTGTAAGCTCTTTTTTCTTACTATCTCCGACTAGGCTATAAATAAAATAAATTTTAAAAAACGAATAAAATAGAATAACCAATCAGCATTATCACCCAGACATCGTGATTATAAACCAACCACCACATTAATCTACTAACGCCAGTCTGCGCTGACTACCTGGAGTGGTCAGTAGCATGCACTCTCTTGTTTTTTGTCCACGCGTTGAGTGTTGAGCGCGCTTTGGATTTTTCCCGTACGTTCCAAATTAACAAACAAGCGGATTAACAGCCACATATTTTTTATGGACACTTTAGAGTCACTCAAGAGTCCGTTCATCATCCTGGAACGTATCCATTACCGTACACGAAACATTTATTTATTTACAAACATAAAAGGTAGTCTGAAAAATGTAAATAATACTATTATTAATGATATTAGTATAAACAGTGACAAAAGCGCTACCGTAGAACCAACTATTTTAAGCTCCAGCGGTACATTCCGAGGATCTGGAGGCAGCAGATGAGGGGGGACTGCCACGGGGGCCGTGGTGATAGCGATGCTGGAAGCTGTAAAGTCACTATAATTGGCTTGCTCACTAAGAATTGTGACATATGTCAAGAAGGGATATGTGAAGGATGCTTAGTGCTCATAAGCTCAAACTGACGGGAGACCAATCTGGGGGTGCCACATGGTTCGGTGCTTCGACTACTTTTATTTTGTTTGTATGTGAATATTTTTGTATTATAATTAATAATTTATTGAAACATTCTTGTTTTATTATTGCAGCATCAAATTCTATTTCAGTGTGCAAACGGTTTTTTTTATTTACTCCAAAAATATTTACAATCTATCTCACAGATTGAGATAATAAGCAAATGTTATTACTATTAGACATATATATATATGTAAACATTTAGCCAGTATACTCCAATGTGTATTCTGACGTTGTTTTACAATGGATTTTAACAATATAAGTTAAGTTATTTTATTTGCGTATTCATAAGTTTATTTTTTTTGAGTCTGGTGTTTGTTTGGATTTTTTTGAAGTCTGGAGTTATATTTTACGTAGAAATTTATAATTTCTTCTTTGACTGTTGTAACCTGTAGATCGTTTCGGATAATTTCTTTCGGAACGAACCATGGGGCCCGTACTATATTGCGTAAGACTTTCGATTAAAATTTTTCCAGGATTTCAATATTCGAATTTAAAGCAGCTCCCCATAGTTGAATGCCATAAGTCCAGACTGGTTTAAGCACAGCTTTATACAACAGCAGTTTGTTTTCAATTGATAGCTCCGATTTTTTTCTGATGAGCCAGTACATTTACCTCCATTTTAGACCCAACTGTTTACGTTTGGTGAATATATGCTCTCACCTTATAAGTCTTCGGTCTAG
Organism: Phymastichus coffea; assembly: GCF_024137745.1. Classification (NCBI taxonomy): domain Eukaryota; kingdom Metazoa; phylum Arthropoda; class Insecta; order Hymenoptera; family Eulophidae; genus Phymastichus; species Phymastichus coffea. The sequence goes on along the minus strand of NW_026706822.1, from coordinate 33,127 downwards.
GTGGATATCTAGATATTTTACTTGATTACTTTGCGGAATGAATCTTTCATTTAAGTTAATAGGGGGCAGGTATCTTTTCGAAGTGTGAATGTTGTATGCCTTGATTTACTTTCATATTCTATTATTCTCCAGAAGTTAAATCAGTTTTGAAGGTGGTTATTTATGTAGTTTTGTAACGTTTTGGATGCTATTATTGCCTCTAAGTGAACTGTTAATATTGCTGTATCATCTGCGTGAGTTGCTGTCAAGATATTAGTAGACTTTAGTAGATCTGATGTGTATAATAAATATAGTGTTAGGCCTAGAACACTGCCTTGTGGTACTCCAGCTTTTATTAACTGATGTTTTGAAATATATGTATTTATTTTATCTTGAAACTCTCTATTTTATAGGTATGACTGCAACAATTTGTAGTAGAGCTCCGGAAAAAAGTCTTCAACTTATGAAGTAGCCCTTTATGCCAAACCTTGTCGAATGCTTGTGCAACATCCAGGAATATACCAGTACAGTGTTGTTTATCTTTGATGGCTTTCCTCGCAACAAATACTATTCTGTTTACTTGCTCGATCGTAAAGTGATTACACCTGAAACCGAATTGATGATCGGGGATAAGTTTTCTATTTAGTATTATTGGGTTAATTGTAGCTAGTATTAATTTTTCAAAAATTTTAGAGACTGCTGACAAAAGGCTAATCGGTCTATATGAAGTCACCATTTCTGGTTCTTTATCAGGTTTAGGTTTTAAGATAATCTCTGCTACTTTTCACTGAGAAGAAAAATAGCAGAGACGCAAGCATGCATCGAAAACAATTGTTAAGTATCTTATTGCAATTTTAGGTAAAGTTTTAATCATTTTTCCTGTGACAATTACTAATTCCGAGGCTTTTCTATTTTTAATATTATTAATTACTTGCAATACTTCCTTTAGTTTTAACGATTCGATCAGTGAACTGTCTTGGACGTCAAAAAGTTCCAGGAAGATTTCTTCTTCATGTTCGGAGATTATTTTTTGGTGACGCGTGAATACTATACTTAAATTATATGCAAACGTTTCAGCTTTTTCCTCCTCTGATCTTGCCTAGTTTCCGCTAGGTTTTCTGATAGGTGGTATAAATATGATTGGTCTTTTAAGTCGTTTAGTAGCTTTCCATAAAGAGTAGTCTGTTGCTTCTGTTGGACTCAGTGTTCTGAGATAATTCTGCGTTTGTATATATTTTTCTTCATATAACAATTTCTTTAGATCTTTAGATGCTTTATTTACTCTTGTTTTATCTTGGCTTGATCTGGTTATCTGATATCTTTTTGTTAACGATCTTTTTTCTTTTATTTTTTGGGCTTTTTTATTGGACATGTTTTGTTGTGTTTTGTTATGTTTTATTTTTATTTATTTACTTATTGATTTAGTTAGTAGCAGGTCGAGTGAATTTATGCTTTTAAGAGGGACGTTACACGTTATGCATTCCTCTAGGTAGGAGGCATATTTTTTTCAATCAACTTTTGTTTATTTGTATAAATTTTTAAATACTTGTTGGTGTAATGTTATCAGTACCGGCGAGTGATCTGATGACAAGGCTAAGCATGATGACACTTTACAATAATTCTTGTTTATACCCTTTACTATAGCAAAGTCAATTATATCTGGGAGCTTGTTTATGTCTGTAGGCCAGTATGTTGGTTCTCCAGCTGATATCAAGATGAAATTATTTTTCTGTACTATTTCATAGATTACTTTGCCTCTATATGTTGGAGTTGATGATATAGAACTCTACTACGGATGCTTCGCATTATAATTACCACCTGCTATAAAGCGATTTCTTGAAGTTTTGAAAAAGTCTGTCCAATTTTCTGTAGTAATTGCTTTGTTTGGAGGACAGTAAAAAGCTGATATTGTTATCGATCTGTTTTTATTTGTAATATTTACACTAGTTGCTTGTAGGTTGATTTCGCTAATGTGTGAGTGGATGTAGTGATTTATTTTTGTTTTGATTTGTAATAGCGTCGGCCGTTCTTGGCCGATAATCCTTTCCCGCTATTACCAAATTATTTAAGGGGGAGGTAAGGGAGGCGGTGTATCGCTCCCAGCAAGGCACAAGAGGGAAGGCGATCGCAATAAATATTCTCACCTTTTAACAACCAACTATAATTATTATAAAATCGCTACCTTGAGCTATGACGAACTGAACAATCTATCAAACTTTAACCTAATACACAATAACTTCTTATCATCTAAATGAGATGACCTGCACGTGAGCGCCTTGTCATCTCACAACCGACTCGATACACAATAAAGAAAGAAAATTTAACCACTAGTTCCACTGTGCCGGCCCACGAGAGCCTGGCACAGCGCACAAATCGCGAATAGCCAAAAAGGGTAAAACCGATTAAGGAAGAGAAACGAGAAGAGAGAGTATGACCTCTTAATTGGCGAAGTCCGATGGGCTGGCACGTTGATCGTCTTTCTGCCGACTGGTGACTTCCTCAGGTATGGCGTGACTGGTGGACAAGGCCGCTTTCGAGGATACTCGACTGATGCGTTAGCTGGTATGCTCTCGCTCGCGGGGTCACTGCCTTAATGCTCGCGAGAAAACGACGCAATAGTGCGTGAGAGACTGCTTCTCACGCCCTCCCTACTCATTTGCCTAATCGGCGGCACGCGGCACCGCCAAGCGTGGCCAGTGTCGCGCGCCTAGCCACACTATAGCTGCACTCTCTCTCTCTCTCTCTCTCTCTCTCTCTCTCTCTCTCTCTCTCTCTCTCTCTCTCTCTCTCTCTCTCTCTCTCTCTCACTTTCGGTGACTGACGAGACCACATATTGTTGCGCGCTCTTACCCACTATATAATACTGCTGTTGCTGTCTCTTTCTGTCTTGATTAAGAGAGAAACCGATGCTGAAACAAAAGACTGTCATCAGGCACGAAACATACGTGTGCTAGATGCCCGCCATGAGCCCTTGCCGATGTCGGAGAGAGAGAAGGGACGCACGGTGTAGGCCATGACCAACCTACACCGTTACAGATTATGATCGCAGTATCTCCGCGTATTTTATTCAGCGGGTGATTTGTTTTTTGTACAGTATAGTTTGGTATGTTAAGATAGTTCTTACTTGGAAAGTGCGTTTCTGAAATCAACATGATGTCTATGCTTCTGTAGATTAGAAATGTTTTTAATTCCAGGTGCCTCTGCATAAGTTTGTTTACGTTTCAGATAGCGAGTTTTAGGCTATTCATTGTGCTATTTTGTTAACTAGTACAGTTAGAAGATTAAACATAGTGTCCATTCTTTGCATAAGCTGTTCCATCATATGTTTGAGTTTGCTTGTGTTATTGTAGTTGTTTGAGTGTATTTTTGGCTCTACCTGTGAATTTATACCTTTTAATTCTGCTCTTGTTATATTTTGATTGTTTCGTTTTGATGTCATTTGGATATGTTATGTTTGGTCTGATACTGTTGGCATTTAAATTTAAATTAGTGTTTGTGTTCGGTTGCTCTTGTTGACTGTTTTGAATGTAACTCTTTTTTCTCAGCTTGGGAAATCATTTTTGTTGCAGTTGTTTGCGAATTGAACATCCTTTATAGCTTGCAGTGTGGTTTCTTTGGCATATCGCACATCTTACTTCTTTAATTTTTTCTTTGATAGTACAGTTTTTTGTTGCATGCTGCTTTGTACATTTCACACATATTGTACTCTTGAAGCAATAATTTTTGATATGCCTATATTCTTGATAGTTATGACATTGTGGGATCTCTCTTTTAACATTCGGCGCTTCAATCTTTATTACGGTATTTAGCAATCTGTTTACTTTATAGATGTCTTGGCTTTTGTAGTCATATTCAATTTCTAGAATAAATAGTGGTAACGATATTTTTGTCACTTGGTGCTTAATATTCCGGATGCTCATTACCTTATGTCCGAATTTCTGAATGGTAGTTTTTAAATCTTCAATATTCACGGAAGGATGCATACTTCTCAAAATTACTTTAAATCCTTTATTTTCTTTTCGCAGATATGTGTAAAATTGAGAGTTTTTTTCTTTTAATCCATTATCTATAGGCAGATATTTTTCAGCTGTTGACGGTTGAATTTTTATTTTTTTTTGTCCTATAACTTTTATTGTGTAGTTATCTTTTGCTATTTCATTTAAGAGATTTTTAAGTGGACGTATGTTTTCTACATTGTAGACAAAAATTGGAGGTGATTTAATTTTTAAAGAGTATATATCACTATTTACCGTGTTTTCTTCCATTTTGTTTATCTTCAAGAACCTTGAATCTATTAGTGGTTTGACTGAGCCAGTAATTCTTTGACTGATAGCTAGGCTTGCCGTTTTTTGTTTGGTTCAAATGTCTGGGCTATTTCTTTGGCGTTCTCCACTTACAGTTGTCCATTTTTCTGTGTTGTTTTGTGTGGGTGTAGACATTTTGTCCCCTATTTGTGTGGCCATTTGGCTTTTATTCTATTGTTATTATAACGTTAAGAAATTTATTTGGATTAACTGTCACTTTTCCTGATTAACTGATGTTTTTAATTTTTGAATAGAGCGCAATACAAAACACGTCCGCTCCGCTCAAGGTTCAAATACTGACTCGTACGCGAAATATTCGTTTTATTATCAAACCAGATAACGTCATTTACCGTGCGTGAAATATCTTGTCGCTTTCTTATTAATCCGGGCGTCATTAACGGTGAATTGCCGAGCATTTGCCATGCCTCGCTGTTATTTTACTTACCAATCCTGCTGCTTTCGAGTTACTTGAATCACGCGTCTTTGAATACTGCAGAATATTCTGAATGCATAACGTCGGCCGTGGAACAATAGAGTAAGGGTTATCGAACGTCCGATGGCGAGTTTTTCTGCGTATTTTTTTTAATTTTTCCCTCGAATGGTCCAAGAAAAATAGAGCGGACTTTTATCATAAGAAGTTGACATTCCGTTTTTAATATGTGATGTTCGTATCGCTTATAAATAATAAATCTTACTTTCGTATCTAGTTGCGTTAATGAGTAAGAATTCGTTTTTAGTAAAATTACTCTAATTGTCAATAAAATAAATTGATAAATCAAATATATGCGAATATGAACAATGTTTCAAGGAAAGTCAGAATATGCCCTAGTTTCTTATGATGCGAATTGTCCCATAAGCAAAGCCAAAGTCTTCCTTGGAAAGGATATAATTCGGCCCAAGTTTCTTATACCGCGAGATGTTCTATAAGTTGAGTTCGAATTAGAGGAAAGGAAAAGTCTTGCTCAGTTAATCACAATGAGAGAAAGAATTTAGGTATTAGCCAAGTTTATTCAGTCTCATGCGCTCACTTTGCAAGGCTAGAAGTGAATACCAGCCTGTGCAATAGTGGACGTATTTATACACAGATTTTACCGCCTTTTTCGCAGGAGAGTTCTCTTCGAGAAGTTTTCGAATATTCGACAAAAATTCGCGAATTTTGAGAAATGCATTTTCTTAATTTACATGTAAATAAACATCAATACTGAACTTTCAACACATGTGAACTTTACAGAATTAGTTATTTATCGATTTAGTGTAATTTACAATTATCACAAATAGTACCGTCAAAAGTTATTAACTAATGAAATTAATTAATGCAATATTACAATATTTACAATAGAAAATTATTAAATTTTTATATAACTTTATTGTTTATTAATTTTAGAAGTAATTTCTAAAAAGAAATATTTAAATTAGTTAATAACATTTGAATTATAACCAATTTTCATATTTTTAACGGTTTTTTCTATAATCTTATAACACAATTACTAGATTAATTATCTAAGATTTATAAATTATAAAGCTATCATTATTAAATATAAAATTAACGTTTTCGTTCTATATACAACTTATTGTTTAAAAAAATTATTAATTGTTTATTTATTAATAACAGTTATTATTAAGCTATTATAAATGAAACCAATTCTTACTTATGTTCTTTAGTTATTCATTTTAAATATGGACTATTTACATTTTTCTAATAATTCATATTTTTAGTGTGACAAATAAATTAACTTTGCATATTAAAGTTCCTTATTATTTAACAATTAAACGCAATTTGTATTACTATATTCTAAATCTACGTACTAAAATCTATATAAGAAATATTTTGTTATATCAAAATTACATCTAATTAACATATTTTTCTCAAATAACAAAAATCATTATATCTATATCTATTAATTTGTGATGTCACGCTCCTTATTTGGTTATAAAATTATACTCTTGTACTAAGACAATCGAATAATCGGTGAGGTGGCGCCGTTTAAGGTGCTAATTTGTGTAAACTGATAGATGCGTTTGACGGGTTGCGGTGATTTAGTGACATAATAAACTAGCTCATAGATAGGAGACCGTTACAAACATTTTCAATCTATAGAAGTCTATAGGAAAACTATTGAAGAGGACTGTGTCCACTTCAAAGTAAATGCTTTATGCGATCGATCAAGTCCTCAAATCGTAAAGTAATAAAGTTATCTAATTTTCTATATCTACGCACGTCGTCAGTTAAATATGATAGAGTATACGAGGTGTGATCAAAAAGTAAGGTGAATTTTTATTTTTCTCAAAAAATATTTATTTATTCATCAATTTTTATTTTATCTCCTTTAAAGTAATCCCCCTCGGATATAATGCACTTGTGCCAACGCTTTTTCCAATCCTCAAAGCATTTCAAAAAATCATTTTTTGTGATCTTGTTTAGTTCATCCTTCGATGCCGTCTTTATCTCCTCAATCGTGGCAAAACGCCGTCCTTTCATGGGCCTCTTCAGTTTTGGGAACAAGAAGAAGTCACAGGGGGCCAGATCTGGGGAATACGGTGCCTGTGGCATCGTTACTGTGTTGGTTTTAGCCAAAAATTCGCGCACAAGCAACGATGTGTGAGCAGGGGCGTTATCATGGTGCAAAAGCCAATTTTTATTTTTCCACAAATTCGGACGTTTCTGGCGGATTGCTTCGCGCAAATTGCGCATAACTTGCAGGTAATATTCCTTATTTACTGTTCTACCCTGTGGCAAGAACTCATGATGCACCACGCCCTTGCAGTCAAAGAAAACTGTAAGCAAAACCTTTACATTTGATCGAACTTGGCGTGCTTTTCACTTTTGCTTCACGTTAAACGGGTACATTTGCCAGTATTTAGGCCCGATAGCTAAAACTGTGAATGGGCATTAGATACCGACCATTGCGACTGCATCATTGCCATTTAGTTTGGGTGGAGTCATACATATACTTGATTGTCTCATCTTAAGCGAAGCAGACATTGATCGCACCATTGAAGCAGACATTATTCGCGCCTTTTCAGCTTACTTAGATCCAAAAACAAATAGGCTAAGGCTAAAAAGTTGCGAGGATGAGGTGCTTGTTATACTCTCTTTGCTTCGAAAAAGCCATAAAGTCAATGCGAAGAAATTGACGATCTGTTTAAGCAATTTGTAACTCAGAGTTATCAGAATCTGAAAATGCAGATGCCCAGAAACTTGGTGGAGGTATGTTTTGGCATATTCGGTTAGGACATGTCTCTTTAATCTATTTAAGAAAATTACAAAAATTAGAGCCAAAATTAGAAGATGTTAAATTTGATGAGTCTATTCAAGATTGTGAAGTTTGTATATTAGCAAAAATGGAAAAATTACCTTTTAATGATAAAAGAAATAGAGCTGAAAGACCTTTACAAATTATTCACACTGATATGATGGGACCAATCAAACCTCTTTCATTTCCTGGGGCTAATCGTTTTATTATTGTTTTTGTTGACGATTACAGTAGATTCGCTAAAGTTTATTCAGTTAAATGTAAAAGTGAAGCTGGGAATTGCTTAAAAAAGTTTATAAATTCATCACGGAATTTGATTGGTGAAAATGTTAAAGTTTGTTTTATTAGAGGTGATAATGCTATAAAGTTTATTGGAGGACAATTCTCTGAAATAATGAAAAGAGAAAATATAGAGAGTGATTTTGCTCCTCCTTATACACCAGAGTTGAATGGCACTGCAGAAAGGTTTAATAAAACCATACAAGAAAAGATTAGAGCTTTGATGATTGATTCTGGATGGCCTAGTAGTATGTAGATTTTTGCTGCTGAATCAGTTGTTCATTTATATAATAGAACTCCTCATAAAGCTATTAATTTTGAAATTCCTATTCGTAAATTTGTTCCAAAAGTAAATTTTCATTTTGACAAAATTAGAAGATTTGGTTGTATTGCTTATGTTAAAATTCCAATTGCAAAAACTAAGTTTTCAAATAGAGCAATCAAAGCAGTATTAGTTGGCTACTCAACCAATGGATATAATTTGTGGCATCCAGGTTCAGGAAAATTCATTAGATCGCGTCATGTTAGATTTAATGAAAAATTAGTTTACAAAGATGTTTTCAAACATACAATTCTAGATGATATAAAAGATGTTGATAAAGTTGAAGTAGGAATAGATTCTGTTCATGACGATTGGTTGAATGTTTTTAATGATAATGAAACACAGAAAGAGAGTTCTGAAAATAAAAATAAAGATGTAGATGTACCAAGCAAAGATAGTTTATTAAAAGGTAATAATAATAAAGCAAAATCTAAGAAAAGAAAAATTGAAACAAATGAACAAGATGTGATTGAAATTAAAAGACGAAAGCAACCTACTAGACAGGCAAAATTAAATGAAAATATAGAACAGTACATAAAGGCTCGTACACTAAGTAATAAAATTGTTGACACAAGCTTTGCATACTTTGTATCTAATACTATAGAAGTTGATAAAATTATTTTCGAAGATCTGTTGATTGATGAGATAACTAGTAATTGTTTAGAGAAAGATGAGTTGAAATTTTCATTCTTTGCTATGATGAATAAAGATCCGATTTCTTTTAAAGAAGCATTAGAAACTAAAAATCATAAAGAATGGAAAAAGGCTGTAGATGAGGAATTAAATTCAATGAAAGAAAATAATCTGTGGACGATTGTAGATAGACCAACATGTAATAAAGATGGGAGTAGAGCAAACATTATAGATTCTAAGTGGGTATTCAAAGTTAAAACTAGTGAAAATACGAAACCAATTTATCAAGCTCGCTTGGTTATTAGAGGTTTTAAAGATTGCAAAGAATATGAATTAAAAGAAACCTATGCACCCGTATCTAGATTGCCTGTCATTAGATCTGTTTTAGCTATTGTAAATAAATATGATTTAGAAGTTTGTCAAATGGATGTAAAAACAGCTTTTCTTAATGGAATTTTAGAGGAAGATATATTTATGGAAATTCCTGATGGGTTAGATGTTGATAAAAATACAAGAAGAACAAAAGTTTGTAAATTACATAGATAATTATATGGTTTGAAAATTAGTCCTAAAAGATGGAATAAAAGATTTTTAGAAGAAGCTTTGAAATTGGGGTTAGAAAATGATATACATGAACCTTGTTTATTTACTTGGAGGAAAAATGGTAAAATGGCAATACTCACATTATATGTAGTTGACATGTTTATAGCAAGTAATGATGTAAATAAATTAGAAGAAATAAAATTAAGGTTAAGTCAAGTATTTGAAATGAAAGATCTTGGCGAACCTAAAATGTTTCTTGGTATGAAAATTCATAGAGATAGAGCAAATAGAGTAATGAAAATAAGTCAACAAGATTACATAGAGAAAATATTAGAAAAGTTTAACATGACGGAATGCAAAGCACAAAGTACACCAATGATAACTAGGCAGGTTAAAAATAGAAGTTTAGAACAAAATCAATTAATTGTGTCAAAAACTAGAGCTCCCTATAGAGAAGCTATAGGTAGTTTACTCATTTGGCTGGTGCTACCAGACCAGATATTGCTTTCGCAGTAAACTATTTGTCTAGAATGCAAATAAATGCTACTGAAGATGATTGGATGGATGTTAAAAGAATTTTTAGATATCTTAGAGGTGCATCTGACTTAGGAATAGTTTTTAGAGGAAAAAGTGATACACTTGAAGCTATGACTGATGCAAGCTTTAGAGATTGTGATGATTCCACTTCTACTAGTGGTTATGTTATTTCATTATTTAGAGATCCTGTAGCTTGGAAAAGTCATAAGCAACAATATGTATCATTGTCTACTTGTCAGGCTGAGTATCTATCAATAAGTGAATCCTGTCAAGAAATCATTTCATTAGATAAAGCTGTTAGAGAAATGCTAGGTAAAACATTTTACCCAGTCACGATTTGGAATGATAACAAAGCTGCAATTAAATGTGTTCAAATGGAAGGTAGTCACAAGTTGAAAACTTTCGATGATGATTTAGAAGTTATAAAAATGAATTTAGAAGCTAGAGAAAAATCTGGAAGTAGAAAACACATGGGTGATACTCATGGGGATTTTATAAAACAATGTTATTCAGAAGGCAAAGTTACAGTTAGATGGGTTTTGACTATAGAAAATATTGCCGACATTATGATTAAACCACTTGCTAAAGATGCGCATAACTATTTAAAGAATAAATTATTAAATATCATTTAAAAACAAGTACTTTAGTTATGTCAATCTAAAACATGTTGCTTTTGATTATTTTGTTTACAGATAAAACATCTCCTGTTAATTGATTCCTAGACGCTTTTAAGATGTTCCTGTAATTCCTGAGATGAATTAAGTTTTTCAATAACATTTCATTCATATTATTATTTACTGGTTCTAAAGATCCCTCATTTTTGATAAAGGGAGGGAGTGTTGAAAAATACTGTGCTTTATTCGAAAATCTATAGATGTTATTATGTTTTATTAATTCAGCTTTTTATGTTATAACCGTTGCTTGGCAGCAAAAAGCGCAGTAATTTGTTTTTCATTACTATCATTCATTCTGTTTGCAGAGTTTGACACGAGCACATATAAATAAAAATCTTTTAGATGTTATTTGTATTTTGTGTCTGTGTACCTTATTTAATATCACACTTTAACAACAAATTATAAGATACTAAAGAAAAAAGTTAGGTTGAGGAAAGGAAAGGCAGAGAAAGCAATCGGAAATGAGAAAAAGGTGTCAAAGCCCTAATAAGAAGAAAGACAGATGAAATGATTAGCAAGAAAGAGAGCAAAAGCAAAGGAAAGGCGGAGATGAAAAGGCAAAAGAAAGGCAAAAGAAGTTGAAAAGAAAACAAGTAAGAAAGAGTAAACCAGAAGAGCGGAAAAGCCAGATCTTGGAGAGAAAGAGAAAGGAAGAGAAGATTAATCAACAAAATAACGGGAAGAAAAGCTTGAACAGACAGGCGCAGAAAACAAAGACACAAGAATTGCAGACACATCTACATACGTACACATGTACACAAAATACACACACACACACACACACACACTCATGCACATACACACACAAAACACATACTTTATCAACTACACAAACTGGACACAAGACGCAAATAGTTATGTAAGAAATGAAAACCAAATGTAACATAAGTTGTAAATAAATAAAATATTAATAAAAATTATATTTTAATAAAAATGCATGCATATATATATATATATATATATATATATATATATATATATATATATATATATATACAAACTATAGTATTTCCATATGATTTGCCTTTATACAATTATAATATTAATAAAATAATATTCTAACTCACTTTATATCCGCTGCTTAACGTTATATTTCAAACCACAGCCACGACATTGTGACATCTTTGTGACTTCTTTCTTACTTGTACTCAATTTATTGATTTATTTAAATATATTTTCTTCAATTACTCCATAAATCTGAAAAATATAAGCACAAAGATTAAAATTCTTAAAATTTATATTCTATAATTACACAAGCTACAAACGACAAAGCTGTATAAAAAGGTTATAAGAGCCCGAGCAATATCGGAAAAATAAATATGGGGTCATGTTGGGCATAATATAATATTATGATTCTGAATTTTAAGCCCAAAATATTAACCCTGAAAAACACTTAAAATATTAATCTCAAAAACACTTAAAATGTGAAAAATCGTTTTTTCTTCATAACTCTCAATTTTGATTGTAGACTTTTTTCAAATGAAAGGTATTTTGTGCCCTATAAGATGGTACTGGAAAAAAATTTTTGGCGCCAAATTCGAACAGTTATATGCATTTTTAAATTTTAAAGTAAGATAAAAAAAACAAAAATATATTCATTCTCGAAAAAGTTATATATGTTGTAAAATTAGTAGAACTACCACTATGTACTTTCTCAGAAATTCAAAATTGGTAGAATACAGTTGAAAACACAAAAAATCGATTTTTCTTGCGATTTTTAGCCATTTTCAGAGCTATTTTTGGCTTTATAAAGATCCCAACTCATGAACAAATTGTTATTTTCTTTGAAACAGTTGACTAGTATCGTAAAGAGCATTTACAAGATGTCTGAAATAAAAAATAATTCAGTTATGTAGGTTCAATTGGCCTTTTCAGTAACTGCGTTTTTGCATTAAAAATGTATTTACTCAATTTGTAACCTTGCTGATGTTATGTTTTTTTTTATACTTGTAAAATCTACAAGTTTAATTTTTTTGGAAGCTTGTATAAGCTTGACTAATAACCTCAAAAGTCAAGTAAACTGAAGGTTCAAATATTGCGATATTGTTATAGCAGTGACATCATTATAATTTAAAGTATTGTAAAAGAGTCTAATCGAGTTTTTGTAAGTTATATAGTACTCAATCTAGTTTGATTTTTTTGTTATTATTTAGTTTCTACTTGAATTTAACGAGCACTGAGAATCGAATAGACTCAGTAAAGTTTCGTGGTGATTATATCAATGAACTGTATAATTATCACAGAGTTCCTACTTATATTTAAGAAAACTAATATTATAAAAGAATAACATTTTGTGTTTAATCATGTAAAATTGAATTCAAGATTTAAATTATCGTTTTGAATTTGATGTTATAATATTTTCTAATATATTCGTTTAGACGTTACTTTTTAAGATTGTGTTAATTGTTTTTTTTTAATTTTCGTTGTTTATGCAATATACTTTTCTTGACCAGATCGTATGAACAAGTAAGTATTGAATATTACTTTCGTTTGTAAAACACATCTATTCTTAATATTTTAAAGATTCCTTATTTAAATCTCCTAAATAATAATAAAATTATTTTACCTTTTTTTATAATATATCATTTAGCAAATATACAAAATGCCACTCTTAAAAAAGCATAAAAAAGTTAAAAAAGTGAACTATTAACACTAAAGAAATAAAATAATGTAAACAAATAATGTAATAAGTTACATTAAAATTGTAATTTCTCTTGAGACCATATTTATAATATTGAAGTAAAGTAATATAAATCTCAAAGTAAAAATTAATGCTCATAATATTGTTTATTTCAAGAATTAAAAAAATAAAATATTCTTCGAAGATTTCAAAATTATTTTAAGAAAAATAAAAGTATGAAGACGATGCTAAGAATTTAAACGTAAGTAACCTTCGAAGACGATTTTAAGAAATATGCACAAAAGTAAAATATAGCAAAAAGATTAAAATAGACTTCAAATTCTATTAATAAAAGTATTATTTTTAAAAATCTTATTTGCCTGGGTTTATATATTTTTAATTTCAAATTAATTAGCTCAACGAAGATAAACATTATTACCACATTTGGAGAATTATTTAAACGTGAACGGTTTTCAAATGAAATAAGTTTTTAGTATCATAATACAATAAGTCGTCAGTATTTTTTATTGTTTTGAAATTTTAACACATTAAAAATTGAATTATATAGAATAATAATAAGTAATACAACTTCTCCTGAAAAAACGCGAGATAACCCACTTTAGTCAGGTCGCATGGGATAACTCATGACCCCACGCTAAAAAAATGTAGTTAGTACAAAATATGGGTTTTATAAGATTTCTATCTGATTGTTTCATATTTCTTGAAAAATGAATTAACATTTCCGATAATTTTCATAAGTTAATTTATAGATGGAGCTCTAAAAATTGGTCGCAAGGCTAGAATTTTTTCGGTTTCTACAGTTATATTTTCAAATTTGAAAGGTCTTAGACCTCTAATTTCACTTTTTTGAGTCTGGGATAAATAGTTACCCTTTGATTAATTATTTATCTGATCAGCGCTCGGGCCAAGCGAAATAGCCCTTGAAACAATACAATCGGCGCTTCCCTACTAAAAATTCTTGCATCATTTCTATTGTAAGAAACATCGCTAGATCCCGTAGGATGTTTTCGCCCCCAATTTCTTACGTTGGAACCTGTTCTCATGAAAGATCCAGCGCAAGAAATATATATCTTGCATATGAAACTGTCCTCACATATGATCTAATGTAGGAAATTTATATAAAGGTCTGCAGCTATTCTCATGTAAGATCTTATGTAAGAAACAAAGATTATGTAAAAATTTTTAATAAACAATAGTAATTGCTTTGTCACTGCTTTGGATACATAAAAAATCAAATTTTGCGAGTTTATATTTTATATTTAAATAAGCTTGATTTTTATACATTTATCTATGTATTATGTCTTAACAGTTGTATTACTTATTAAATAAATAAATACTGATTGAATAAATTATAATCTACATTACATAACTAATACTACAAAACAATTATAATGATGTTATTAACCAGCTACAAATATGACGCACGGTCGTAAAAACTCATCAAATTAGACGATACTCAAGAATAATAGCCATTTTTATTATCTTCGTAAAAAATAATAAATAATTTACTATTTTACTATACATTTAAAAAAACGCATAATGTGAATTGTTGACCTGGACGTTAGAAGAGTTGTTTGAGCAACATTCATCTAATTTGCAAGTTTAAACAATATTTACAGTGTCCTTTAGTCCTATATTAAATAAAAAACGACTAACCTGTAATACGCACTTATTAAAAATTAAGATCACATTCAGTGATTGTTCGCGGTTCGAGTCATTAATACTGTTAGTCGTATAGCCTTTATACAAGAGTAGAATCAAGAAGCAGTCTTCGCATTAATAAATCATGTAATCATGGATAACTATCTACGAGAAAGTTGTTCATAATGGTTCAGAGTACGTGTCTATCAATTTCCGGAAATCAATATTCAATATTTTCGGAGATTTGCGAGGAAATGTGTGAGGTTATATAACAAGCGCTGCTTATGCATATCGCGACAAAACTTTGGTTAGTATTTCTTTTAGAACATTGAGACGTTATTCTCTATTGAAAATACGTAATTGTGATAAATGTAATAATTACTGTAATTTTCATTGTGTAATTGTATAAATATGAGAAATAATTATAGTTCCAGCTCTATCGGTGGCGGCTAACATAAGTATTTAGTAGTACATTCATTTGTAAAAATGTGACGGTGTAGACCTGTCATGGCCTGCACCGTGTACTTATCTCCCTCTCCTTCCTAGGCAAAGGCGCACGGCCGGCATCAAGCGCACGCTTTTATCACGTGCCTGATGCCTGCCCTTTTCATTTTCAGCAACGCACGAGAGCGGAGGACGAGGACAGGGACGCGACGACGCTACCGAATATTGAGAGTGCGAGAGAGAGAGAGAGAGAGAGAGAGAGAGAGAGAGAAACTATAGTCTAGTAGTTGGGCTTGGCGCGCGGCACTTGTCGCGACCGGTATCGCCGCGTGCCGCCGATTAGGAGGCGAGTGGTGGGAGAAGGCGTGAGAAGCCGGCTCTCATGCACTCGCGACAGTGAGTTACGCGACGCACGCGAGAGAGATCGGCCATATCAGTTGGTGACCATCGTTGCGAAGCCTGCGCCCTTTGTTCGGGAAGAAGTTGGTATTCCTCGACAGATTGGCCGGATGGGATTTTCTCTGTCAGCGACGCGGCAGTTAGGAGGTTTCCTGCAAGAAGCCACCATCAGGACGGTACCCGGCTGGGTCTTCTGCCAGATCACCGGCTGCACAGCAGCCAAGGGTTTTCCTGCCAGGCCGCCGGTGGGACATCTTCCAGATTGCCGGCGACAGCGACGTCCGCCGAAATTGGTCAGGTCATCCATTCCTCTCTCTCTTTATATCTCTTCCTTTGCTCGGCGATCCTCACGGTTCGCGTTGCGACGCCAGGCTTCCCCGAGCCGGCGTAGTTTTCGACAGTGCGTAATTCAAGTAATTGTTTGAGCCGGTTAACGAGGTGACATGGCGCTAACGTGCCGGTCATCTCGTTTAGATTAAGTTTGTGCGTTATTGATAAGTGTTTGTACTTTCGCCGGCACTCTAGGTAGTGCGTTGTAATAAACGGTTTGTCAACGAGTTGTGTGTGAAATCATTTTGCCCGCTGCTCTCCTTCCTGCTTTGCCTGGAGCGATACACCGCCTCCCTTGCCTTCCCCCTTTATAAATAATTGGTAATAGTAGTGAATATATCGGCATTGCACGTCGACACTATTACAAAAAAAAGCATTCATTGTTATATATTAACGAACATGTCGATTATGAACATTTGTTATATTAGAAAGCGACGATAGGTTTCTATTAAACGGTGAGAATTACTCTAATTGACATTTGAAAACTCTATTGTTTTATTTAAATACGTCGACTTACTACATTTTAAGGTGAGCCGACGCACGATCTCTTTGTATATTATGTAGCTCAAGGGAAAAAAATCACGTTGAGTTTATAAAAGTTAATTTAAGTAAAATATCCTACATATACAACATATTAGGTGATAGTATTTTTTAAATATTTATAAAAGCTATTTCAATTTTGTAAATTGTTTATGATTTATAGAATATGTAAATATGTGTAATAAATATCTATTTACATAACTTATATTGTCTCGATAATGTTTTCTTCAAAGAAAATACTATCCGAAGCTTTGCTGCGATGTGCATAGCAGCGCCCGTATTATAACCTCACACATTTCCTCGCAAATCCCCGAAAATATTGAATGTAAATTTCCGGAAATCGATAGATTTCTTTGAATTATTGTGAACAACTTTCTCGCTGATAGTTATCCACGAGTACATGATTTATTAATATTTTTTCAATAAGAAAAGTTTGGTCCTTGCTAAGCGTCGATTGCATAATTTCAGGAGCTATTTGGCTTGGCCCGAGCGCTGATCCAGTTATTCTAACCAGCCTTTCAATTAATAGAATAACAAAATATAATGACGTCAATTAGAAACTCTGAAAGTCGAAATGTCACACAAGCTTTGGTCAATTTTTAATTTGAATGGGCAGTGGAAATTCAAATCAATTTCTTCTCTTCTTGGATTGGATCCTCCTCAGCAAGTTTCAGATTTCTCAGTATCAGTCCTTAAGTAATTTGAATAAGATATTCTTCCTAAAAGATTTGGAATAAAAGCATGTACTAGAGAACAATTAATAAAATATATTGCACCAATTGTTAAAGAGTTGCATCATATTGGCGATGATAAATTATCTCTTGTACGAGATTTGTCCGGAAAGTATCGGGCCTACCTTTCTATTTTCGTGCCAGCGTTATTCTTTATCACCTGGTGGGTGGCATCCTTCAAAGTAATCCCCACTTGATTGAATAACACGGTTCCATCGATGTTTCCACTTTTCAAAACAGTCCTGGAACTCACTTTTAGGGATAGCCTTAAGTACACTCGTCGCATTGTTTTCAACCGTTGTTTTGTCATCGAATCGGTGTCCTTTGAGTGGTTTTTTTAGTTTTGGAAACAGCTAAAAGTCACAAGGGGCTATGTCGGGACTGTATGGAGGTTGTCGAAGCAATGCGATATTGTGTTTGCTCAAAAACTGCTACACAAGATTGGATGAATGCGCTGGCGCATTATCGTGATGGAGAAGCCAATCGCCACTTTCCCAAAAGTGCGGTCGTTTTCTTCTTACTGCATCACGCAAACGTTTCAAAATTTGAACGTAGTATTCTTTATTGATTGTCTGACCTGTTGGTTCATATTCGTGATGTACAACACCTTCACAATCAAAAAAAACAATCAACATTGACTTAACGTTGCTTCGACTCTGACGTGCTTTTTTTGGTCTTAGCGATTCAGAATGCTTCCACTGTGAAGATTGTTGTTTTGTTTCAGGATCATAACCATAAACCCATAATTCATCACCTGTAATAACTTTTCGAAGCGCATTATCATCATTATTGACCATTTCCAGATTGTCCAGAACGATTTCTAAGCGAATGTTCTTCTGCTCTGCTATGAGCAATTTTGGGATGAATTTCGCACACACGTGTTTCATTCCTAAATTTTCGGTTGAAATTTCTGAAATGATAGTTTTTGATATCCCAAGGTCTTCTTCTAGTTCTCGCACAGTCATACGATGATCTTGTTCGATTGCAAGTCGCACCCGCTCAATATTATCTGCGGTTTTTATCGTCGAAGGTCGGACGAAACGAGAATCACTATCGACAGAAGTGCGACCATCCTTGAACAGTTTATACCACTCTTTTATTCGTGTTTTGCTCATATACTCGCTTCCGAAGGCCTTTTGCATCATTTCAATAGTTTCCGAACTCGTTTTTCCGAGTTCAAAGCAAAAGTTGATGCAAATTTGTTGATCTTGTTTTTCAGTCATTTTTGACAATATCAAAATCCGACGAACACGAAAAAGGCACTGTAAACAATAACACGCTGCGCATGAACTATGCGTCCGGCAGGTGTCAGTAAGTAACCAATAGATTCGTGAGGCTTTACTGTTGACGTTTCTTTCCGGTAGAGGTCGCTCGAACACTATGGCGCGAAGATATAAACGTAGGCCCGATACTTTCCGGACAGACCTCGAGTGTGATGGTATTTACTTTCGATATTAGAAGAGCAGTAATAACGACTATCAAAGAAAATCATATTTTTATGAAATAAAGCAGCATCTTATCAAGCTATTTACCATTTACACGACGAATTATTATAGATATTATACGAATATTATAGATATTTTAGAACCTTTTCATGCTAACTAAATTGATGCTACAATAATGTAGAATATCATGAATGATCGTTTACTTACCGTATTGAAAGAAAGTGATGTTTTTTTATTTTTGTCCTTGATAGAGGATTCCGTGATATCCAAGCTCCATTAGAAAATAACAATTTCAAAGTGTTTATGTCTGCATTGAAAGGAAAAAGAAACCAGTTAGAAACTTCGGAGTCTTCATCATTAGTGATATTACGACGGGTAGTTGAAGCAGTGCACGGAATTATTTGCGGAGTATAAGTTACTTCATCACCAGTAGGACAACTACTTCATGACGCTCCTAACTAGTGTAAAATAGCTGGATTTTTTTTGAAATTTTTCAGAACAAGATGTGTTCCTCGTGTCTAAGTTTCAACTGACACAAATGTTCTCGCTCAAATTAAGAGGCAGAATACTGGAGTGAACTCTTGAGCTGCAAAAAATGAAACTAAAAGATGAAATAAAAGAAAAGTACCTTTTAAAAAGATAACATCAAGCAAAATTCAATATTTCCTAGAAATAATAGAAAAGTACTTGGAAATCCTTTTTTCGAATACATATTAACTTCATCCAAAGATAGCTTACTTAGCAGAATTGATGGACAAAACTAATGAGATCAATCTATATTATTTAAAAGAAATACCAGAGTAGATAAGCTATGGTGGTTCTAAAACACTTGAGAGCTCTTGATAACACAATCCGTGTTTTAGAACCACCACAGGGTTTTCGCAAAGACGAATGCAGTTATTTGCAAAAAAAATTTATTATTATTAGTCAAGATATCCCTATCCTAAAAATGCAATAAATGATGAAAATTTATTTGTTACTATAAATAAATGACAATGCTGTTTCCGCACTGAGACAGCTGATGTTTTAGGCTGTATCATCTATCTGATATACCTTCAAGAGGAATCCCATTCCTATTTATAAAATTAGTTTTTAAATTTATTTAATAAATACATTACATAAAAAATGTACCGGGATAGGACGTTGCATCGTATTTGATTAATAAACTTTTTTTTACAAGGAGTTACGAAATCCTTTTTGCGGATTTTGCTTAGTCTTGCTAACTTATGGGTTATGTGGGACTCACAAAAAAAGACAGGCCTACCCACTAAACCACCACCTTCTTGATGCCCTTCCCCCAGCCAGGGAATATGTTGCTATTACTTCTGACTGGAGGTTCTGTCTGTGTTCGTCCGTTCGTGTCGTTCCTCCGTATCTGGTTACGTTCCGTCACTTCGTCTGCTCAGTCATCTGTCAGGCAGTCGTCCGCGTTTTCACGTCTCAGTATAGTTTCCGTATAAGTAGCGACTAAGCGCCACCATTCGGGTT
Source organism: Phymastichus coffea (assembly GCF_024137745.1). Taxonomy (NCBI): domain Eukaryota; kingdom Metazoa; phylum Arthropoda; class Insecta; order Hymenoptera; family Eulophidae; genus Phymastichus; species Phymastichus coffea. The sequence continues at coordinate 12,943 of NW_026706822.1, read as the reverse complement.
CATGCAGCATCACCTCCACAATGTTATCGGCGGTGACGCTGTCGACCGTTGTTTCTAGTCTTCGTCTGAGCCTTGTCCAGCGCTCACACGCAAAAAACGTGTGTTCCGCATCGTCTCGTTCATGTCCACAGTACTTACAGTCGGATGTTCGTACTCTGTTCATATTGTGAAGGTATCTTCGGAAGTACCCGTGACCCGTCAAGAGCTAGGTAACGTAAAAATTTACATCGCCAAATTTCCTTCCGAGCCACATTCTCAAGTCCCGTATCAGTCATCTCGTCCATTTGCCTCCTCGTTCTTCTATCCATCGGCCTTGTCACATGTCAATTGTTCTGTCACGCTCGACGATTGCCGCGTTCTTTCGTCCTATGTCCGCGCTGCTCCCGTAGATCTTTTTGCGTTCAAGGGCCAGGAGATCCGCGGGTATTACGCCAACCATCAGCAAACAGCCTATGCAGAAACTGCTCGGTAGGAGCAAGCAATTCGCAGTGCATCCTGTCTCTGTACCATCATCATGGAGTATCGCGTCCATCAGTCTCGGTCTCATTAGTTGTTCAAAGAGTTTACCAATCGTGTTAAGTAAACTCAACGGCCGAAGGATGCGAGTATCCGTGCCAGGATCGCTCCTACCTTTTAGGATAAGGACGAGTCTTGCCTCTTTCCACTGATCGCTGAATATTCCTGTCTTCAAGCATGTGTTGTACAGGTCGAGGAGTATCTCTGGCCGTAGACGAGCCACGAGCCGGGGGCTCACGGCCGGTACTCCGTCTGGTTCCGGCGCCTTGCCTGTCTTCATCGTATTCGTTGCTCTGGAGAACTCCTCATCGGCAAAGGTGGGGGCATCAGTGCGTTCACGTCGACGTCACGTTCATCCTAATCGGATGCGTCGGAAACAATCCGTCAACAATCCGTCCTGTGTTTCGGCATCTTTCAGTTCCGGTGGAACTCGGGCCCCAGTTTGCCGGTCACGATATTGTATCTGATTCCCCAGGGATCCTCGTTCACCTTCTCGCAGAATTTCCTGCATCATCGCGTCTTGCTTTCCCGTATTACTTTCGTTAACGTCTCCCGTGCTGTTTTGTACATGGACTTGAGATATTCCGCTTTTCGCCGGCCCGTTAACTCGGAGGAAATTTTCACCCCTGAAGCTGGTGCCGAAAATTTTCGTTCGTGGAGTTTAAGTAGGTTCCACCGCACGGGGTTAATGGGTTCTCGTTCGTCTCGTTTCCGTCCGTCCCACCACTTCGAAGGCGATGTACTGGTGATCACTCGCTGTATAGTCTCCGATCACCTCTTTAGCCGTGGCAGGATTCTGTCCGACGTCATCGTGACGTCAGCCTCCAACACTTGGCCTTCTGTACGTCAGCGTATGTCCCGTATTTACCACTGCCTTCTAATTCTGCATATGCATACATTCTGATTCTGCACAAGCTGTCTCTCAGTTTAGCCGTCTTATCAGTCATTCTTTCCGCTCTTCGCCGGCCTATCAGCTCTGGAGCTGGTGCTGCCATCAATTTCTCAGAAAATTTTCGTCCGTTGAATTTATGTAGGTTCCATCGTAGGGGTTGGTTCTTGTTCATCTCGTTTCTGTCCATCCCACCACTTCTAAGGCGATATACTGGTGATCGCTTGCTTTATAGTCTACGATCACCTACCACCCTCTTAGCCGTGGCAGGATTCATCGTGACGTCAGGGATGGAGTCTTCGACATCTAGCCGTATGTACGTCGGCGTATGTTCCGTATTTACCACTGCTAGGTCGAGTCTTGTGGCTATTTCCAGCAGTAGTTGTCCGCGTCGATTCGTTTCGTTCATTCCCCACTCGGTCGTCCTCACGTTAAAATCCCCCGCAACGATGACATCCCCGCGCAGGTTCGTGATCCCGTCTTCTAGGAGTGCCGCCTTAATTTCAAACTCCACCGCGGTACAATTGGGTGTCAGGTAGATGCTGAGATAACTGACAGTGCCGACTGTAGTCCAGACGTAGTCGTCCCCGACACCACGGTTGGAGGCTTCAGATTGGGTGTCTTCCCTTACCCAAATAGCAGTGGTCTCTGTCTCGTTCGTGATGAATGCCTGGGTCGTTCTTCTCCTGTATAATTCACACAGGATCAGGATGTCCGCGGCTATCTGAGGTAGAAGCATGTCTGTGGCCGTACTTCGATTCAGGTTTCCCTGAACTATTCTGTCCGTCTTTCGGCCCGTCTCCTGTACTCCTCCAGCGGGTCTCGGAACATGGCATACCTGTCCCTTCCGGCAAGGTGGGTGACGTCCTTGTACCTGGTCTTGGAGCACAGTGAGCAGATCGGTATGTTTTTACATTCCGTCGCATAGTGTCCGGATCCACACTCACGGCAGAATTTCGTCCTGACTTAGCCTGTGCATTCAGCTTTCACATGGTCAAAACCCAGGCATCAGTAATATTTTGTCACCGTCAGTCATTTCCGAACGCGGCAGTGTACCCAGCCAATTCCGATCCGACCACGCCGAAGCAACGTATCTGCTTCTCACGACTCCAATTCGCAGATTGTCTTATATTGTTCAGCACGGTTCGGACCGAAAATGTTGACTCGGGAATCCGCGTCTCGTCCCGTCTCTCCTCTGAGAGTATCCGTCACATCTTTCGGAGTCGTAACGCAGTCCTGATCCATGATCTTCAATTGGACCTTGGAGGTCATGGCCCTGACATTGTCCGCTTCCCCGATCGCATCTTGGATTTGTCGTCCAAAAACCTCACGTCCATCCGATTTGTCTGCGTCTACCTGTAGCTTCAGAAGGCATAAGTCTTTCTTCGTCTTCCCCAGGGTCGTTACCTGCACGTAGCTCTCCTTCGGATCGGTCTTCATCCGTATTTTGCGTACTATATCGGAGTACGTCGTGTCCGTGCCCGGGTCGGTGCGCCTCTGTCAGACCGATTCTTTGCGTCCGTTTTCTTTTGTCTTGTTTGTTCTTTTTCGTATGACCGTCTACCAGTCGTTGGTCGATTCCGGTGTCGGTGGCCTCTTTTATGAAGGCTCCGGCGTGGTTTCGGCCGACCAACATTTCCGTTTCGTCCGTGGCATCTCTTCGTTATTTTCCGCTGTCGTGCTTGTATTGTTGTTGTCTTGGAGATGTCCTCCCGAAACTACGTCCAATCGCTTGTGTAACGCAATGTCCACAGTCTCGCGAATCGTCTTAATTCCCGTCTTCACTGTTATATTCATGTTCTTTTGTACGTTTGCTGTTTTGGCCATTTTCGTTGTCGTCTCTTGTATGAGCCACAGCAGTTTAGTCACATTTCATGTGTTGTTTTTGATTAATACACTAGTTGATTAATTATTATTATTATTAATGTACGTTTATTTAAAGTTGATAATTTTTTTTTATGATTAAAGAAATCGGGTGAAGGATTTAAGAGATAGGAGCACAAGCCACGCTCCCTACTCGTGAGATTCAACCAATAACCAATCTCTTCAATCCTTTAAAAAAAATTTTTTTTTTGTCGAGCAATTTTAGGACTTCTTTGTTATGTACTGGTTATTAAATTAATAATCAACGCGTACCAATATGAATCTAATGAGTACGGCTTATTTTAGAGAAAAAAATTAAAATCTTGACTATAATATGAGTTTAGTAAATAAATATTTGTTACCGTACCTTGAAAGACTTCTTGAAGGGGATATCTTTTAATCTAGTTAGATTTCGCGTACTGATATTTAGAATAAACCTTAGACAGATTTCAGTTTTAGAATAATATTTATAGAAAAGATGGAAGATTTCCACAATGTTTCGTTTGCAACAAATTAATAAGAGTAACATGGAAATTAGTCGGACTGGCATAGTACGGAGAACTGAACTGTAAGAGCACATTCAAAGCTTTTTATACTCTTTTTGAGATGAGTATCGCAATTAAAAGTAGTCCTTGTTTGTTGCATTATAATTTGCTGAATACGTGATTTTGTTACTGGCGCGCACTCGCTTGTCCCAGTTTCGATCGGATGTATCTATAAATTTGGTCTGATCTGGAGAGGGTGGTTGATGGTCTTTTTGGTGTGGGAGAGGGAATTTTCGATGAAGATATCTGAAAGTTGGGTATTATCTTAATTTCTTTGAGTACGGTTTATTTTTTTCTATTTATTATTTCTTGTTTATGTTAATTTTCGGAGTACATTGGATTGTCGTTAAAAAATATGTGATGGAACTGAAGAGGGCTTGTAATAGGTTTATTGACCAGCCATAAACTCTACTCGTATATAGTGTGTATTCTCTGATTATCGTGTCTATAGTTATTTTTCCAATGTGGAGTATAATTAATAACATAAAGATTGCGGAAGCGAATGATCCCCATGTTGTTAGTTTGTTCCATATTAGGTGCCACGTGCTGTTGGCAATATATTTTAGTGCATTTTCCGTGAATATTTCTCCTAGAGTTGTGAGTCCGTTGATTTCCTTTGCTGTTATATTAAGCAATGAAGCTTTTTCTATAAAGAACATTAATTGTTCTTACATTTTGTCTAAATTGGTTTGGAAGTAGACTCCATTTGTTGCTAAGCCTTCAATCGATTAAAAAGTCCATCTTTTTTTTGTATTAGTTTTCAGCTGATGTGGTGGTAAGAATTTTATATGTGTTCGTGTGAACCTTATCCATTTATTTTCGATTTTGTAGTAAGGAGGTATTATGGATTTGCAATCAATTTTCATTCCTTATTAGAATATATATTTTTGTCATCAAAAACCATGTCTCCTTTCCAAGTTGCACTGATAAATTTTTCTAGCAATCATTTGTATGTTTAATTTTTACTGTTGTAGGTATACATTTTTTTATGTATGTGTTATCGTAATTAAGTGTGCCTGTGTCGAGAATATTTTCACAAAGTTCGTAACTTATGTCTTTAATGTATTGTTGTTCTGTGTTTGGTACTGGAATGACATGACCGAAGTATCTACAGTCGAAGATCGTGGGGTAAATTTCAATTTTACATTGAATAATTTGTATTTCTCGAAAGTCCGCTATTTGAATTAGTTCTATGGCTACTTCTGAACGGTTCACTTGAGTGTTGTGAAAATCGTATTCTGGAGAGTCAAGAAGTGAAATTGTTGTAATATTTGGTGTGGTGTTCCACAGTCGTAGTCAATAATTACATTGCTTAGTTTGAAAAGTGAAATGGTAAAAATTATAATGGTAATCATGTTTATTTTCCTAGTAGTTTATTCGCATGAACTGTTTGTGGTTTTTCTTGTTTCTTTATTGTAATATTGTTTTTATTTATGAATGCATATCAGTTATTGGGTGATTACACTGGATTCTTGTTGGTGACCATTTTTATTTTTGAACTTCTTTTGAATTACTTTCTTTCAGTGCATCACTAACAATAAGTTGATTTCAAAGTTTTGGATTTTGGCTGATTTATTGACGCATTTAATCTGGTCTGTTAATTTACTATCTAATTTTTCGTTATTGCTCATTTGAACATTTCTTCTATAAAAATTGTTCTTTAAATGTTGATTTTATAATTCTGGTGACCTAGTTATTGTATTTCTTCAGAGTGCAGCATTGTATCTTGTTTTGCTAGCGTTGTCGTTTTACGTGGGTTATTTAGCTCTACAGCTGTTGCTTGGGAATGTTATCGCTCCTATTGAGTGTGTAACTCATATGCCGTGTAGGTTATTCATGAAAGTCTTTTTAATTTATTGCATCTACTGCATTAATTACAGATATTATATTATACAAAAAATGAAGCTACAATATTTCGGTTTATGCTTATTTATTCCTGAAGATACGATTTACAGTTTATGCTTTTATTCTTTAAAGTTGCAAACGAAAGAGAGAAAAAACGATAGCGTGACTAAATAATTCGGTATCGGAACCACTTGGTACGTGCTGGTTAAATTAAATTAATAATTAACGCGTACTAATATGAATCTAATGGGTAAGGCTCACTTTAGAGAAAATAATAAAAATTCTGACTATTTATAATATGAGTGAAGTAAATAATTATTTGTTACTATACCTTGAAAGACTTGTTGAAGGAGATCCACTATTATTATCTAAATTAATGATTGCTGATTCCCTGTAGTGAGTACCTCCAGCAGGTAGATTATTTCTCATTAATATTCCACGAAAATTTGAAATCTTCATTAGTTTAGCATATTTTATCAAGTCATAGTCGCTTAGTGTTCGACTAGATAAGCTCATTTCCTTGAACTTTTTTTTAAACTTTTCCTAACTATGGCTTCAGATATGAGCAAATCTATAGAAATAGGCTAATTTGAAAATAAAAAAAAAAAAATTTTTTTTTTGGAGCACCGTTCTGAAAATTTGTATCGGAGTACAGTTTCGGCTTCCAAATGAGAACGTACAACCATAACTCATTTTTTATATGGGCAAGGGGGTTAATTTCATGGAATTAAAAAAAAGACAATATTTTAAATCAGTAGTTTTGTAACGATATATTTCTTTTGAAATAACATAAATAACAAGTAACAATTGAAAATTGCAACATTTAACTATAATATAAATAGTAAATAATAATCACCAGTATTTATAATACTCATAACTCATTTTTTCCACTTGTTGATTTTTTTTCAGTACGAGCTTTCTCCTTTGATTGTCTTGTTGCTCTTGTACTTTTCTTAGTTGATTCCAATTTTTTTTTCTTTTTCGGCATTTTAGACGCAGATTTCATTTGTTTTTTCCCATTATTATTTTTACGTTTTTTCAGGTTGGTTGATTTTTTTAGTTCTTTTGACACGGGACGTTCAGCTTTTGTTTGCTTTCTTTTATTTTGATTCTTGTTAGATATTTTTGGCTTCGCGTTTTCTGCATTAAATTCAAATCCTTTACTAGATAGAGAATAATGGATGCAGGGTTTAGTTAAACATGACAGACAAGATAAATAATTAGTGAACTGTGATTCTTCATTGTCTTTCATCCAAAATAACTGAAAAATTTTCATTGTGTTTGGAACTGGTTTCAAATGTTTTGGTAACATTGCGTCTATTCTATCAATATCTTCTGTAGTCACCACAAAAATCTTAGGTTTTCTTTCGTTAGAATTTTCAACAACTTTTACGACATCACTTGCAGACATTACATCTTGCCCATGCAGTACGGCAGGATCGCATAAGCCTTTGATGCAACCACCAATAGCATCCGCAGCACTTTTTCCATGTCCTGAAGTCGTAAAATTCCACGTTGCATTGTTCAATTGTAATAATTTATTGTGTTCTTTAAATAGAAAAAAATTACTTTTATTACGATACTGGGATGTTGGGCCGTCAGTCTTGTAATGCAAAGTTGTAACATGCGGTACTATTTCTTTTATTTTTTGGAGTATTGGTTGCAGGTGTGCCGAAATGGCTGAAGCATCATGACGTAGGTTTTCAGAAGTGGTACTGAAGGAATAGCACTGAACTTTTTTATCTGCCAAAGATTTATAAAAAAAGCACCTGTATGCATACTTATTTGTTTACTAGATGCCCCAAAGTGAACGCCTTGCACTTCTTCTGCATATTTCCCATTATAGTTTTGTGAAAAGTCACCAACCAGCATAACTTCATTCTCAGATAAATTTTTACACATGTTAATGAGAATTTTGTATTGGTGAGTTGTATCAAAAACATGTTTCAAATAGTTTACTGTTTCTGAATTTAATTCTTTTATAAGTTCATCAATAGTGCAGGTGATTTTTGTTTTACAAGTAAATTTAACATGATACATTAAACCTTTAGCTCCAGGCCTATTTTCAGTCTTCATTATTCATTTGTGATACCAGGTTTTGCTACTATTATTTTTTAATCCTACTTTTTTATGTTTACATTTGGTACATGTTCTCGTCATACACTCCTGGTTTCCTAAGTCGCAAACTATGGGTTGAATGAAATTTATAGAACTATTAGGAGACAATATTTTCAAACTTGAAGCTCGATTTAACAGGAATTGAAAATTACTGTGCTGTTTGCAAAGACAAGTGTCGCGCCCGCTTAATTTCTTCGTCACTATCCAGAACGGTTTTAACCTATAAAATAAAGCTCTAGATAATGTTACATGACCTTCACTTTTGTACTTTAAATATAGATTATCAACTGTATCGAGGATGAATCTTTTTCTTTTTTTCTCTCCAAACTTAGTGATGGTATCTTTAATACCGGGTGCTATTACTGAATTCTTATCATCTTCAAAAAAACTTTGTACACTCATCCTCAACATTTTTTCATTAAGTTTTCTTCTCTTTTTCAACAGATCGAGGCATCCAAGTGTTTCATTTTTTCTTTGTTGCTTAGCAGAAACAAGGTGGGAGAGTGCAGATGATAATTTGTATGTTTTAGTTATCCTTCCGCAAACTATTCGTGAAAACACAGTTTTTTCATGATCACTCTTCAAACAACTCTTATTTTCAAGCAACTGTTGCTCTAAAGCTTCAACAAATATATTAATTTCTTTCTGATAGCAGTTTTTCCTAATTTTTCTGTTTGTAAAACTTTATCTAAAATGGGATCACTTTTTTTCTTTTTAGCTTTGGATCTTTGTATTCTCTTTTGTAAAGTCTTTACTTTCTTTTTTAGATTTTCAATAACATTATTCAATTGTGCTTTTTCTCTGCGAATTTTGGCTTCCCTAATTTTCACTGCTTTCAATGATTTTGATAGTTGATCGACTTTTTTCAGTAACTTTGCCTTCTCATCTAATAATTATTTGTTCTGTTTTCTTAAATTTTCATTTTCGGTATAACCTTGCAATTCAGAGTTATCATTTATAACTGACGAGCTATTGTCTCTATTTAACAATTCTTTATCATTTGAGCTATTAGTATCAATAAATATCATATCGGTATTGCAGTTAGTTGTAACTGACTAGCTCAAATTGTCTACTTTGTTTCTCTTTGATGGAAAATAATACATTTGCCAGTTCAACGTACGTTTGTTTACATCTCTATTCGATACATTTTCTGTTCGAGTACGTCTAATGTCATGAGACGTTAGTTCATTTGATATATCAGTCTCTCCACAACTTGAAATCTCTATTGATAACTGATGCGGGTTAGCATTTACACTAAAAATTTAAATATTAATATTATTTTGAATGAATCCAAAGTATAGCATATATAGTTTTAATAGTTACGTGTTTCCTGCAAAAGATTTCGAAGCCTTATTATTTAATCTCCATTCTGCAGTAGATATTTTTTTTCTTTCTCGCTCCTGTTTTTCTCTTTCCCTTTTTTTTCATATGCATTCGCTTTTTTCAAGCTTTGAATTTCTGTCGTTAACTGGGTCACTCATTTTCATCACTATTCACGCTTTTATTCACAATAGAGCTCCATTCAGACGATGTTGCTTGGTCAACTAACGTGGTAAGACTGATTTGTTTATTTACATTCGACGTAAGACCTATTACAATCGCGTATTATATGATACAATCAATCTATGGCCAAATACTCGTCATTTTGAACATCCAATAATTTTATTTTATCAAAGTATATCAGATAATACAATAATTTATGATTATAGAATGTTATGGAAATTTACATGAAAAAATCATTTTGAAAAACTATTTTATTTTACTATTTTATTTGACGCAAACAAGTGTACCAATGTTTTTATATCGTAATTCCATGTTAGTATAAGATTACACTATGTTTCTTGAATAAATTTTCAAAATTCGAAGTGTGCCATCGTTAAAACATCTTTTTTTTTATGAGTTACGCAGCAACACAATTTGTTAGAGTGGCTCGCATTTCGACCAATTGAAGAGCACATATTTCGAATGAAGTCCATTCTCTTCATTTTTTGCCGTAGAATACGATCCATTTATTTCCAAACTGAGAAACTGAAGGCACGAGGTTTAAAAAATCAGAAAACTAAAAAATAAAAATTTTCGTCAACATTGGCGACACAAGTTTAAGTCCCTATCACACCTTCAATATTGATTGCACCTATTCGGGATAGCGAGAATCGGTTTCAGCGTAGCAAAATGACTTAAAAACAATCTTGCACATATAATTTTTCTATGGGCACGATACTTTAAAACATTTGAAAAGAACAAAAAAATCGTTGGCGACATACTGTTTTTTCTAAAAATCGAAGGTTTTCACGTGTATTTTCACAAATTACTCAGGCATTATTAACTTGTAATACCTGAAATTCATAGTACACCCTCGATTTGATATGTATGTTCAACCATTACTGGTTATAATAACTAGAACATATTTGCATTGAAGAAAAATACTGGCGACACACGATGGCCCATTTCTGTAGATATGCTCATATACATCGATCTCTTTTTGTAGGGTTTCAAGTATAAGCCTTTACCTATAGTGATAGATTCCATTGTCTGATTGTATCGTTGCGTTTCCTCCAATTGTTTTCGAGCTACCTTTGCTTCATTGACAGCTTTTGCTATACCAGCAGCACCTCCAGCGAGTGCGCCAGTTTCACTTAAACTAGCAGATAGTGGAATGAGAAATAATAGCGCACCACCAGTTTTCGATGAAACTGATAATATTCGAGACATGAAAACATGACCTTTATTACCAGCCATCTTTAGAACTTCTTTAGCAGCTTTCGAAGCTGAGCGAATAACTGTGACTGATCTATTAGTTGTTATTGCCGCAGCTTTCGAGGCAGTGCTTACAATTTTTTTCAGTGTAATGCTTTTCTTCTTCCTTTTCAATCCAGCAGTATTTTTTTTCTCTTTCTGCAAACAATCTGTTTTTTTCTTTTTTTCTAACTCCTTTCTTATTTTGTTTCATAGTAGAACCTCGTTTCTTCTTGAAACTCATACCGAATGTATTTTTAATCTTCATAACGTTACTACAGCGTATTCTACTGCTTATTCATCAAAGTTACTGTTCTTTGCCAGCACCCCATTCAAAGCTTATTATTATTTATTAGTCAAAACTCTATCTGCTTCGTTTCTGGCTGCAATGTCTTCTCAATTTTGTGAGTATGCAATATAGTGTTCCTTACATGCTGCATCAAGAGTATTAATACCCGGATCACCACGTGCCAGTCGTTCCTTTAGTCGTTGTTCGACAATTGCTGTATGACTGAGCTCTGCGGTATATAAATGTATATTTATACTCATAGCTCAGTTGTAGTTGAGATAACGAACGATACACGTGGATTTCGAAGAGCAGTCACTGAAACTTCCAGTCGCAAACTTTGACGGAGTGATGGAACAAGCTCGTGACAAACGGCATGGAGTGCCAAACAGTATACGTCCAATATTCTGTAGTCCATCAAACTGTGGACAAACAAACGGCGTACTCAGCTTGCTTACTCATCCGAATGACCTGCGGTTTGATAACATCTACGTGTATTCCAAGTCACTCAATCAACCGAAACACAAATTTTTTGAGAAACCTTTCAAGTCCATAGATGGAGTCAATTATTTTCCTTTCAGTGAACATGAGACAGTCATCTCACCCGACAAAGCTCGATCTAACTCAATCATGATAATTGACGACATAGCCACTGAAAAACAAGATAACATTAGAGCATTCTGCTTGAGTAGACAGAAAAATGTAGATTGTTTTTATCTGTGTCAATGATCGATACACGAGAATTCTAAAACATTTGATCAGTGACGATGTCAATTTGTTAGCGATGTTTCGTCAAGACGATGTCAATTTACGACACATTACGATGATCACGTAAACTCTAACATGTTGTTTTTGAGTTTAAGTTTCGTGAGTTGACTTCGACAAACGAATATATATATATATATATATATATATATATATATATATATATATATATATGTAAGAGTGTGCGGACTGGAGAATAAATAAAGAAAACAATTCCGATACAATAATAAGGAACGTATATTCAACAAAGGAAGATGGGCATAAAAAACCTCCACTCGATGAGTGGAGAAAAAAGCTGGATACTAAAACTTACAATATTTGAACTTAAATTAATACACTTATAAACAGTTCCGTCTATACGTCGTATATGACGCAATAAAATTGAGACTTAATCCAGTAGGGTACAGCCACGTGGAAGAGAGGTGGGTACAGCCCTCAAACAATCCAATTACCACTCAATCCTCGCATGCGTACGCGAATATAAAAATTAACAGTCACTTAAGTAAAGCCGCGTCAGAAAAAGACTAACTTATATTTTAAGAACAGAACAAATAAACATATATCGCACTAAGAGTGAGGCGGAGATGCCGTTGTTATTCCCGTAACGACCAGGTAGCGAGTGAATCAAGACAGACGAGCCTCCGCGCCAGCCAAACGCACCGAATAGTAAACCCGAGGAGAAGGCAGAAAGTCCGCCCACACATTAGCGAGCGAGCAACGAGGTCAGTTTCATCCGAAACTGGCCCTGTCGAGAGTACAGACGTTTCCTCGGGCTGTCCCATAGCTGGACCCCATCGTAATTAGATGGTTAGCTCCACGGTATGTGTAGGAAATCGCCAGTGAAACACTTTCCCACAGGTCTCTCCCAACATCTACGGGAAAGGCTTCCCCGGTCTTATAACAGAAACATCTCGCGCACATGCCAGAGACGATCAAGATATAACCACAACACAAGTTTTTTATTAAATTCAAAGAAATTTGAGCAAGATGTTAGCAAGATGACAAGTATGGTTTCATAGTTATCTATCCAGATAGAGCAAAAAGATCTATAAATGATATAGGAAAGATTTTGACAGTTTTGCTATAAATATAACGACAGAGTTATCAGTCGATCATTATGTATTAAGTCGTCAAAGAGTTAACATAGCTGAATTTGAGCAGAAAAAGAATGTATTAATGTAGGTGATCAAAGCCCGTGAAGCCATTAGATGCAAACATAAGTTGCTGAAGGAAGAAAAAGCTAATTTCTAGAAGACACTGGACTAGACCTGAAAACCTATAGTTCCTCCTTTAAAGAAACTTGTTACAGCGAGCAGTAGCACTACTAAAGAAACGAATGTCCTGTCTGGCTCATTCTCTCGAGCGTGATGGAAATCGATA